>NC_064630.1:351311130-353811130 GCF_023864275.1 Schistocerca cancellata
GTACACCGTATAAAGGAAACCATTGGTTTCCTGACCTACTTTTAATAGGTTTATTTTCTTGCTTCGTTGTTCTCTACTCGCACCTTTCGTTTCTACGTACAGTACTCAAACAATCTGCATACTCCACAAGCCACCTTAGATAGCGTTATGTGTAACACGGTACCTCCTTTCCTGTTCCAATCGCTAACAGAACGAAGGAACAGCAGTTTTTCGTAACCCCCCCCCCCTCCCCCATGAGCTCGAATCTCATTAATTTTAGCTTCTTTCCACGAGATATACATAGCAGGCAGCAGTATATTGGTTGTCTCTTCGAGGAACATACACTGTTGGAATTTAAAGAGAGAACCACATCGTGATGCAAACGCCTCTCTTGTAGCGAATGCCACTGGGGTCGGATGAGCATCTCAGTGACGCATTTGCGCTAACTAGACTAGGCTGTGACGAAACGCGCTGCATTCCTTTGGATCTTCTCTGTTCCCGGTATCAGTCCTATCTAGACCCAGACAGACGAGCAGTACTGAAATATCACTCGAACGATGCTTTTGTAAGCTGCCTCTTTCGTGGGTGGATTACACTCACTGAGGATATTTCTACTGAACCTCAGTCCTGCAGTTAGTTTTAATTGGCCGTTCCACTTGAAATTCCTACGTACACATAATCCCAGATATTTTAATGGGTTTTAGCTTTTTCCACTGATTGTTCATCAATCGATGAACCAAACGTGAGCAGGGTTTTATGGCTATTTATGCGTAGTAAGAAACAATTTTCTTCGTTGAGGATCAGCTTGTCAATCCCTGCTGCAAACGTAAATCCTCTGCAGGCATTTCTGCATTTCGCTACGATTTTTTAGCTTTGCCACTTCTCTTTATGCAACAGCATCATACAATCGAACCATCCCGACATTGGGTTCGATTGCTTAAAGGAAACTAGAGTGTACCAAATGAGGTTAGCATGGCGAGCTTTCAGTCAGTTTCTCCTAAGTATAATGGCTGAGTTAGGTAGCACAGTGGTTATGACACTTGACCCGTACATTAGAGAAACGGAATCCGAATATGTGTCTGACCATCCAGACAATTATTTCGCTTTTCATAGATAGCTCCTTCATAGATAGCTCCAGTCGAATATTGGGATGGATCCTTTTACCTGGCGATGACCTATTTCGTCCTCTGTATTTTGCAACTAACCTACAATAATCAATTAATCCTTTAAGAGGGCGTTACAGATATATCCGTCGGTAGCTTCCTCGTTCTCAGTGGGTTCGACGGACATGTATCCGTCCGCAGCATTCTGTGGCCATTATTCCGAAGAAAAAATAACTTTCCGAATTGTTTTGGAGCTTGCTCTTGATTTGCTGAGAGAAGAGTAATAGTATTTATCTCGACAAATGTTACCCTAGTCCAGAATTTATTTGAAGTGGTAGGACAAGAGAGACATGATGACGTGCAGCATTTCATATGGTAATACATTTTAGGAAGTAAATTCCAAGAATAACATCACGCGGAAGCCAAGTATTGTCATCGATTACGACAAGAATATGAGAGACGTGAGTAGAACACGAAGCTACCCAGAGATCAGCACTAGACTGAAAAAATATTACCAAATATTGTTGCCAATTTATTGGACGTTGCATGCCTCAGGGCATACGTTCTGTACAAAAAATATGGCGAACGACGAAAGAAATACATTCATGATTGATCTTGGGGAACAGTTGACCGTATCCTCTCCACAATAAGGGTCATCAATTGGACGCCCATCTCGACACCAAAAGGGACTCGTCTTACGGGAAGACACTTCCAGTATTTTTACCAAACGTAACGACGGAAAGACCAACAAGTGTATCAGCCAGAAAATAACCTGCTACTACACGAAAATAAAATTTCATTGTCTTCTTTAATACATTCCATTTGATCCTAATCCACTTTAGCTTTGGCCCATAAACTAAAATCAACAAAGAAATGTCTTACGAGTGAGAAAGGCGCGTGGTGCGATTGCACTAATGGAAATTACCCACCGAGTCAGTGGACCAAGAAAAACAACCACTTAATAAGTTGAACGTGTAATGTGATTGATGTGCGACGATAATGGTATTATGTGGGCTCGAAGAATGGTTGTGTGCCAATCATCATAGGTCAGTTACAGAATGAGCTAATGTGACGTCTCTCTCTCTCTCTCTCTCTCTCTCTCTCTCTCTCTCTCTCTCTCTCCTCCTCCTCCTCCACCTCCTCCCCCTCCGCCGCCGCCAGCCACAACCACCACCACCACTCTCATCTGTTATGTTGACTTTATAGTATTTCTGCGGAGTCAGGCGGCAGATAATGTCACTACATATATTTCAGTGAATATTTACTATTCGTGACAACTCGATTTCAAATATCAGTCATTGTAATTTTGCCTTGTTGTTTGCTCACCACACAAAACGCTGTCAACTGCATCAGAGATACAAAATAAATGACGCCTGATGAAAACGCTGAAGCTGTGAGAGCTGGCGTTATTAGTGTTATTGTGCATGCATTTGGTTGTTTTGCCAGCTCATCTTAGTTTAATAAATCACTTTACCTCTATAACACGTTTTTGTTTATGCTAAATAGTATAAACAAAAATATATACATATTCCAGGCCACTGAAGATGTCTTGAAAGGAATAAAGGTGAAACGCGTGTGGCACCAAAATTGTGTTTCATTCCGTTGTTATTAGACGGTCCAAAGTAAAAATTATCAACATACCGTAATCGAATTTACGCTTAGTAACATATTGTATATTATCTACATGGCTGATTTCAAGTGTTTCTGCGAACGGTATCTCTTCGTATTTTGTTGTCGTTGGGAAGCCGTACAACAGAACACACAACTTAACTATGCTTTGATTTGACTTGAAAAATCTTCATAAATGACTCTGAGAAAGACATTGTCACAAACGGGACGAAGTTAGTAGTTGCATCTGAAGTGTTTTAGTCTTCCCCCCCTGTGTATTCAGAGTAGCTGCAAGTCTTACTACTTTCAAAACAAACGTAATTATCAACGACAAAAAGTTAGTGTGTTACTAATGGCTGTAGAAATTTACGACATACTCGTTTCTTAGCTTGCGGAACGCTTGGTCATACGAACGTGAAGTTGCTTTCATAAAGGAATTAAAATGAGAGACGTTGCTAGCTACGGCAATATTGATGAAGTGTTGGCAGAAGTGAGACGTATCTGGAGTAGTTTTCCATGTTCCGCTGATAGGAGACGGCCTAGCTGTGGTGGATTAGATAGCGTCGTTATCTCGCTGAGCTTCATTCCTGTTTAGCTCATATTGCAGTGGATACCCGCGTCCGTAACCTGTTACAAGAAGGATCGTGCGTGTATTGTAAATGTTCTATTGTCATCGTCGTAGTTGTTATGACGGACCCATGACATGGCGATTTTCTGTTTCAATAAACTCTGGCTGCGCACGAACTAATTTATCACCTCTCAAACGTATAATATGCGTCTGTTATGTGAAAAAATGAAGAGTTGTTGTTCAGTACGTAACTAAATATGCTGGAACAGTATGATGATCAAGAAATGGACTCCACAGTCGTATAATGCGTCACAACAACGAGATAAACTGAGGAAAACAACCAAAAAAGTTAGCGAGTAATGGTCTGTGAATGAATGAAATACGGCAGAAGCTGTTACTAACGCAAATGATAAGAAAGGTGCCTACTTCCGAACCCCGAAAGGCAGCGAAGTATGTAAACAAAGGTTCGTGACTACACGTTCCAGAATTTACGATCTCTTCGCAAATTTACTAATGTTCTTTAGAAAATAAATCATCTCGAACTTTTTTCCTTGGTTGGGTATAGCATGTACCACGTCGTGTGGCACCTCTTTTGCTTTTCGACAAACTATTCTTATACGGCGAGCAAATGTGTTGTATGAAACATGCTGTTAATCTTTATCTTACTGTCGTGGTCTTCAGTTTTAGAGCACCGTAAGATTGTTGCTGCAACAACTTTCAGACCTAAAGTTAACATGTATTTTATCACTTTATTGTACACGCCCCCGCTGTGAGAAAAAGAGTCTTTATTGGTAGGATTTTGCCGATAAGGCTAGGAAAAGTGGTGGCATGAAATTACTGATCACCAGTACTGTAAGGGTGTGATTTCCACTGTTCAGCCGAGCTGTTGATCCCATTTTTATCCTCATTATTTCGGCGACCGCCTGATTCCACACACATACTCCCTTCAGGACTTCAGCCAGACTGTGAAGTATTGTTGTGTCGCAACCTTTTTTTAGTACCTAGTTCGACTCCCGGCGCCAACTACGCCCTTTGATTCTCATTTCGTTTTCAAAGTCTCGTTGGATTCCAGGCAGCGAGTACACATAGCAACGCAGCTCGCGACACCTGAAAATGACAGCTTGGTGGGTCGTCGAAATGTTGTGCATAAAAGTGGAATCAGCGCCTCGGCTTAACACGCCATTATAGTATAAATGATACTGTTCGTGATATGTACATCTACATCTACATTTATACTCCGCAAGCCACCCAACGGTGTGTGGCGGAGGGCACTTTACGTGCCACTGTCATTATCTCTCTTTCCTGTTCCAGTCGCGTATGGTTCGCGGGAAGATCGACTGCCGGAAAGCCTCCTCGGGAGGTATAAGTAGGGAGAAGCAATATATTCGAAACCTCATCCAGAAACGCACCCTCTCGAAACCTGGACAGCAAACTACACCGCGATGCAGAGCGCCTCTCTTGCAGAGTCTGCCACTTGAGTTTGCTAAACATCTTCGTAAGCCGGCCGGAGTGGCCGAGCGGTTCTAGGCGCTACAGTCTGGAACCGCGTGACCGCTACAGTCGCAGGTTCGAATCCTGCCTCGGGCATGGATGTGTGTGACGTCCTTTGGTTAGTTAGGTTTAAGTAGTTCTAAGTTCTAGGGGACTGATGACCTTAGAAGTTAAGTCCCATAGTGCTCAGAGCCATTTGAACCATCTTCGTAACGCTATCACGCTTACCAAATAACCCTGTGACAAAACGCGCCGCTTTTCTTTGGATCTTCTGTATCTCTTCTGTCAACCCGACCTGGTACGGGTGCCACAATGATGAGCAATACTCAAGTATAGGTCGAACGAGTGTTTTGTAAGCCACATCCTTTGTTGATGGACTACATTTTCTAAGGACTCTCCCAATGAATCTCAACCTGGCACCCGCCTTACCAACAATTAATTTTATATGATCATTCCACTTCAAATCGTTCCGCACGCATACTCCCAGATATTTTACAGAAGTAACTGCTAGCAGTGTTCGTTCCGCTATCATATAATCATACAATAAAGGATCCTTCTTTCTATGTATTCGCAATACATTATACAGGGTGTTTCAAAAATGACCGGTATATTTGAAACGGCAATAAAAACTAAACGAGCAGCGATAGAAATACACCGTTTGTTGCAATATGCTTGGGACAACAGTACATTTTCAGGCGGACAAACTTTCGAAATTACAGTAGTTACAATTTTCAACAACAGATGGCGCTGCAAGTGATGTGAAAGATATAGAAGACAACGCAGTCTGTGGGTGCGCCATTCTGTACGTCGTCTTTCTGCTGTAAGCGTGTGCTGTTCACAACGTGCAAGTGTGCTGTAGACAACATGGTTTATTCCTTAGAACAGAGGATTTTTCTGGTGTTGGAATTCCACCGCCTAGAACACAGTGTTGTTGCAACAAGACGAAGTTTTCAACGGAGGTTTAATGTAACCAAAGGACCGAAAAGCGATACAATAAAGGATCTGTTTGAAAAATTTCAACGGACTGGGAACGTGACGGATGAACGTGCTGGAAAGGTAGGGCGACCGCATGCAGCAACCACAGAGGGCAACGCGCAGCTAGTGCAGCAGGTGATCCAACAGCAGCCTCGGGTTTCCGTTCGCCGTGTTGCAGCTGCGGTCCAAATGACGCCAACGTCCACGTATCGTCTCATGCGCCAGAGTTTACACCTCTATCCATACAAAATTCAAACGCGGCAACCCCTCAGCGCCGCTACCATTGCTGCACGAGAGACATTCGCTAACGATATAGTGCACAGGATTGATGACGGCGATATGCATGTGGGCAGCATTTGGTTTACTGACGAAGCTTATTTTTACCTGGACGGCTTCGTCAATAAACAGAACTGGCGCATATGGGGAACCGAAAAGCCCCATGTTGCAGTCCCATCGTCCCTGCATCCTCAAAAAGTACTGGTCTGGGCGGCCATTTCTTCCAAAGGAATCATTGGCCCATTTTTCAGATCCGAAACGATTACTGCATCACGCTATCTGGACATTCTTCGTGAATTTGTGGCGGTACAAACTGCCTTAGACGACACTGCGAACACCTCGTGGTTTATGCAAGATGGTGCCCGGCCACATCGCACGGCCGACGTCTTTAATTTCCTGAATGAATATTTCGATGATCGTGTGATTGCTTTGGGCTATCCGAAACATACAGGAGGCGGCGTGGATTGGCCTCCCTATTCGCCAGACATGAACCCCTGTGACTTCTTTCTGTGGGGACACTTGAAAGACCAGGTGTACCGCCAGAATCTAGAAAACAATTGAACAGCTGAAGCAGTACATCTCATCTGCATATGAAGCCATTCCGCCAGACACGTTGTCAAAGGTTTCGGGTAATTTCATTCAGAGACTACGCCATATTATTGCTACGCATGGTGGATATGTGGAAAATATCGTACTATAGAGTTTCCCAGACCGCAGCGCCATCTGTTGTTGAAAATTGTAACTACTGTAATTTCGAAAGTTAGTCTGCCTGAAAATGTACTGTTGTCCCAAGCATATTACAACAAACGGTGTATTTCTATCGCTGCTCGTTTAGTTTTTATTGCCGTTTCAAATATACCGGTCATTTTTGAAACACCCTGTATTTGTCTATGTTAAGGGTCAGTTGCCACTTCCTGCACCAAGTGCCTATCCGCTGCAGATCTTCCTGCATTTCGCTGCAATTTTCTAATGCTGCAACTTCTCTGTATACTACAGCATCATCCGCGAAAAGCCGCATGGAACTTCCGACACGGTCTTCTAGGTCATTTATGTATATTGTGAAAGGCAGTTATATGTGGTGTACCAACCACACATAACACTTCTATTATATCTGAATTAAAACCTGTCGTCGTTGCATTTTATTCTTGTATTAAAAACGCGGTTTCGCCTTCGTGTGGCATCTTCAGATTATCTATAGGGATAACAAAATAAGCAAAAATTAGGATATGGTCCTACGCTCCTAGTTTGCACGACTCTAAATGTGAATAAGGAATTGTTACTGAGCTTAAAATTTTTCTTTTAAAAAAATAAAACGGCACTGTACTAGACAGAAGCACGTATGGAATCGGATGAAACCGCAGAGACCTAGCCAAAAACACCTAATACCGTGGAACTGCGGGGTAGAATGTTAAATAACCAAATGAACGAGACATACCTTAATAAAGTCGTACCAGCAGGTCAGAATGGCGCAGTTGTGACACCACAGTCGCAAGAAGCGTACACATTTAAACGCAATACACAGAGATTCCGCCGTACCGTCATGTCAGGAGCGGGCACGCAGGCGAGAAATGGCTTGAGGCGTGCATAAAATAAGAATTACGTATGCTGACTGTCACTTAACTGCAATGAGCGTCACCCCTATGTGTCATCTGCAGGCATTGTATGGAAGCATCATTCCGCTGCTCGCCTGTGCGCCCGCCTGACGCTCCTTTCCTGAAGCTGCGGCGATATGTCTGTGTATTATGTCTAAATTTGTACACTTCTTCGTGATCATGGTCCCACCATTGCTCTATTCTGGCCTGCTGGTACGACTTTATTAAGGTCTGTCTCATTCAGTTTAATCAGTTATGTAACACTCTATCCCGCGGTTATACGATATTATATTAGCTATTGTTGACTAGGTCTCTGCTGTTTCATCCGATTCCACACGTGCTTCAATCTTGCACAGTGCCATTTTATGATTTTTGAACTAAAAGTTTTAAGGTCAGTAACAATTCCTTATTCACATTTAGAATCGTGTAAGCTAGCAACATACATTAATATTTGCTTGTTTTGTTACCCCTACAGATTATCTGAAGATGCCGCACGAAGGCGAAACGCGTTGTTAATAAAAGAATTAATTGCAAGCAAGACTGTTTTTAATTCAAATATTCTGCATACGTTGGTGCACGAGACGGTCTAATGGAATGTAAGATACTTTATTGGCACTATAGTTTGTAAAACATCATGAAGACTTACAAACAGCGGGAGCTCGTTGCATTTTCCATTTTCGATATCTGTGGAAGCTTACGAGTACTCCGGGTAAACACTCGAAAGCAGCTATTTGTTTAAATTCCTGTCAGAGAGGTCACAGTTCGTAGTAATTGACGGAAAGTCATCGAGTAAAACAGAAGTGATTTCAGGCGTTCCCCAAGGTAGTGTTATAGGCCCTTTGCTGTTCCTTATCTATATGAACGATTTGGGAGACAATCTGAGCAGCCGTCTTTGATTGTTTGCAGATGACGCTGTTGTTTATCGACTAATAAAGTCATCAGAAGATGAAAACAAGCTGCAAAACGATTTAGAAAAAAATATCTGAATGGTGCGAAAAGTGGCAGTTGACACTAAATAACGAAAAGTGTGTGGTCATCCACATGAGTACTCCAAGGAACTCGTTACACGATAAATCAATCTAATCTAAAAGTCGTAAATTCAACTAAATACCTAGGTATTACAATTACTAACAACTTAAATTGGAAAGAACACACAGAAAATGTTGTGGGGAAGGCTAACCAAAGACTGCGTTTTTTTTATTGGCAGGACACTTAGAAAATGTAACAGACCTACTAAGCAGACTGCCTACACTACGCTTGTCCGTCCTCTTTTAGAATACTGCTGCGCGGTGTGGGATCCTTACCAGATAGGACTGACGGAGCACATCGAAAAAGTTCAAAGAAAGGCAGCACGTTTTGTATTATCGCGAAATATGGGAGACAGTGTCACAGAAATGATACAGGATTTGGGCTGGAAGTCATTAATAGAAAGGCGTTTTTCGTTGCGGCGGAATCTTCTCGCGAAATTCCAATCATCAACTTTCTCCTCCGAATGCGAAAATATTTTGTTGACACCGACCTATATAGGGCGGAACGATCACCACGATAAAATAACGGAAATCAGAGCTCGTACGTAAAGATATAGATGTTCATTCTTTCCGCGCGATACGAGATTGGAATTATAGAGAATTGTGAAGGTGGTTCGATGAACCCTCTGCCAGGCACTTAAATGTGATTTGCAGAGTATCCATGTAGATGTAGATGAGGTTTCATCATACATTACATCCAACTATTTATTTACAGCTCGTACCAAACAGGTACGTGTTTAAAAGTTTTACTGACCTTCAAAGTAATCACCAGCATTGTATACAACCCGTTGCCAGCGATGTGGAAGTCCTAGGATACTCGTAGCAGTGCCAGCTGTGTTGACAGTTCGAGCGGTGGGGGCAGTCTGCTTTCGGCTGCGGTGGGGCGAGGACGTCCGCTGCGCCCCGCCGTGCGCGACCGTGAGCGCTTGCTTGTGTTTACCTTCTCGCGGCGCGAGTTGTATTTGTTCCAAGTTCAGTGCGACTATGGCACACACATGGCGCCACGATACGATCAAAATTACTTTCCAACCAGATCATGCGCGTCCTCGAGCCTATGAAATAGAACAGTTCATGCGCGACGATCTACGTTTAGATCCGGCGACTGTCGTCGGAATACATTTTTCTATAACGGCGAGCGTGGTTTATGTTAAAATGACCAGTGCAGAGGTATGCGCGACAGTGGTTTCTAAATACTCGAACTCTCTCAGATTCAAACATTCTGATGGGCATATCGGTGCAGTGACGGTGGATCATGCAGGCATGGGCCTAAGGACTGTAAGGGTTTTTGAGCTCCCCTTCGAGGTTCCAGAGGAAGTTGTCAAGGACGCCTTCCGACCATATGGCAATGTTATCAGCCACGTTGCAGAAAAGTGGCAAACTTTCTCGACGTATAAGGTCTACAATGGTGTGCGCCAAATTAAACTTGAGCTCAAGAAACATGTGCCGTCCTATTTGAACATCGGTGGCTGTCGTGCAATCATCATGTACGACGGTCAACCGCGTACCTGTTCCGGATGTGGGCAGGAAGGCCATGTTCGATCGAGCTGCTTACAACGTAGAATTACGCAGATACCAGTGGGAGACTCCGTTTCCTCGACGGGGACGACAATCCTGCCCCTCACGTACGCACAGACGACGATGCGCACCGTAGTTAAGGACGAAACGGGCGAGCAGACACATCCATCGACGCCAGAAGTACCAAGGGAGAAAGAGGAAGGACCCTTGGTGCCACCCCATATGTCGCCCCCTCCACAGCAACAACAGCTGCAACAGTCTCACGAACTCCAGACGCAACATAACATTCAGAACGCGATGGACGTGGACGCGAACATTGTCCCGACCGCGGCTTTCCTAGCGGAAGGTGATACGACGCTGGATTGCCTCCCACATTCGGATACGGATGTCCACGTTCGAAAGCAACGTTCGCCTCGACGACGCAAGCGACGTCGGCGAACCCCTTCTGACAATTGCCTCCTACACACGGCCGGTCAAGAAGGTGACATCTCATCAGACGGCATCGATGCTGCGTCTGCTGAGGATCTAAGTGGTGTAGACGGTTCACTTGCCCATACTACGAGTGCCCAGTTACTTCTTGCACCACACACGCGGCAGGTCGCGTCGATGGATGGCGCTCAGTCTACCTCTAACAAAGACGACGTACGTGAGAGAGATTTAGGTGCCGATCAGCTACAAAGCGTCGTGTTGCACCCACTGTGGTCGGACGATGTTGAGGAATTTCCTGAAGAGGGCACGGGTGACAAGGGAGGGGGCGGCATTGAGGATGCCACTCCTAGCGTAAAAGACTCATAATTAGTGACGGGTTTGGTGGGTCCGGCATCTCTTGCGGTCAGCTTTGATTGCCATGGCGTCTACCCTAGGTGCAGAGGCTAGGCAGCACACCTTTCGCCTTGCCACAATTAATATCAACACGATAAGGGCACCACACAAACTGACAATGCTACAACGCATGCTTGAGGCGGCGGACATCGACGTGGCCCTCTTACAGGAAGTATGTGTCGCTAGTTTCCCTGACTTCTACGGATATACCGCCCACATCTCCCACGCCTCTTCTACCGATTGTGGTGTGGCTGTTCTGCTACGGGACGGTTTGGCGGCTACGGACGTACTGTACTTACCGAGTGCAAGAGCCATGGCAATAACTGTCAACGGTGTACGACTCATCAATGTATATGCCCCTTCAGGATCAGGGAGACAGAGAGATCGGGCCCGCTTTTTTTCGGAAAATATTACGCGTCTATTTATGGGTCGCATAGACGATATGGTGATCGGAGGAGATTTTAACTGTACATTATCTCCGTCTGATCAGCAGCCACATCACGTCCCGTGTGCTGAATTGGCAATGCTAGTGCGTGACCTCCACCTGATTGACACGTGGCGCCACATCCATGGCCCAGATCCTGGTTACACCCATTATACAAGCCATTCATCAAGTCGGTTGGACAGGATTTACGTCACAAGCACCCTTTCGACGGCGACGAGAGGAGCAGAGCTCTGGCCCACTGCATTCACCGACCACACAGCCTATATTTGCACCATTGCCCTCCAACCTGCACGTGTGTGGCGCAGTAGGCCTCCCTGGAAACTGAACGTCGCCCATCTGGACGAGCCGGCATGTAAAGGTGCTGTCGAAGAGTCGTGGAACGCGTCCTTACAGCGTCGTGGTCGTTACCGATCGACCCTCAGTTGGTGGATTGAATGTGCGAAGCCTGCTCTTAGGCGCACCTTCATGGCTTACGGCCGGGAAGCAGCGGCATGGAGGAGGAGCACGGAAAACTTTTATTACACCGTCCTACGGGAATGTCTTGCTATGGAGCCCTCACCTGACAGGCAGATCATAGTCAACCGCGCGAAAGCGCAGCTCGTCTCCTTAGCACGCCATCATTTACAAGGCGCTGTTATACGGTCGCGTGCTCCAGACATGATACAATCAGAAAGGCCATCTGTGCACCACGTGCTCCTAGAACGCAGGAGGCGCCGTAGGGCACTGGTAACCGACATGATAACCGACGACGGTCGACACGTGATGGAACAAGCAGATATAGCAGAAGCCTTCTATGGGCATTACGCTCAACTTTATTCAGCAGTGCTCCCTGATATGGCAACGGTAGACACCGTTTCATCACATGTCCACGGTACAGTTCCACCAGACATGGTACCAACTTTACTGGGAGAAGTGACAGAAGAGGAAGTGCTCGACGCCATTGGTAAAGGTGCTCCCCATAAATCACCAGGAATCGATGGATTCTATCGAACCTTTAAACAACTGTTGCTACCGTGTTTGATTGAAATTTGCCAGGAATTGATGTCTCCGGGTATAACATTGCCTGCACCATTCTTGGAAGGTCTGATTGTCCCCATCCATAAGCCGAAGGGTCGGAATCATGTCCGTGATTATCGTCCCTTAACGTTATTGAACAGCGACTTCAAGATCTTTTCGAGGCTGCTATCGGAACGTATTCGCGGCACACTATTGCACGTCTTGTCCGGTGATCAGACGTCCTTGGGGGGACCCAACAACATCAGAACTGCGTTATGTCGTTACAGAGATCTCATCTCCCTTGCACGGGTGAGACGTTTGCCGGCAGCCCTAGCGTCTATCGACTTTAGCCAGGCTTTTGACCGTGTGGGCCACGCTTTCCTCACGGCCGTTCTACGGCGCATGGAAAACCCCGACCCCATTATCACAGTGTTGACACGCCTACTACATGGTGCGATCCGCCGATCAGTACGACAGGGATGTCCATTGTCAACATTGTTATTTGCATTGGCCTTAGAACCTTTGTTGTGTGGTCTCCGAGACAGACTCACTGGGATACAGTTCGGCGGCTCCATCTATCGTTGCACCGCATATGCGGATGATTTGATGATCGTCATACGTGGAGCTGACGACATGGCCGCGGCATTGGACTGGATTACAACCTACGGTACAGCTTCTGGTAGCCAAATCAACGTTGACAAGTCCGTCGCCTTGAGCATCGGAATTGGGCTACCGCAGGAACACATTGCCCCCTTACGCTTCAATGATAAAGTACGCTGCTTGGGCTTAGATTTCATGAACGACATGCGACGCGCGACGACGCGCGACGACGCTCAATTATCGACGCCTTCTTAACCAAATTAGGGCCGGAATTGCAAATCAGCGCTTGTGATCCCTCAACATCGTTCAGCGGGCGTATTATGCCAATGTATACCTTGCGTCCCGCATACCGCATGTCGCCCAAACGCTACCCATTCCGAAGCCCTTGGCTCGTAGCATTATGGCAGCGCTGGGGTACTTCGTCACCGCTGGTATGTTACTGAAGATCAGATACGTATCTCTTACCCTCCCCAAGGAAAAAGGTGGTCTCGGCCTAGTTAACGTCCATGATAGGGCCATTGCCCTCTATGTTAGCTCACATTTAAGTCTGCTGCGCCGTTGTCCTACGAGCCTCACGATTCTGCTTCTGACGGCGCTACGACCTGCTTCACTAAGAGCGCCGGTGCCACTACAGGACATCCCAGCGCCCCTCTTTTATATAGGACGTTTCTATTTAGAACAAAGTTATTGCAGTGTAGCGCTCACGACACCACAAATGACCACGACTCGACGCCTCTATCACGACATGCTGCAACGCCGCCCCCTTAATGTGGTCGAACTAAAATATCCTGACGTACGGTGGCGCGTGGTGTGGAAGACTGTACACGACGCCATGCTTGATTCCGATGTTGTTTCCCAATGGTACGTAGTCGTTAATGGGAAGCTGGTGACGCAAGAACGTCTCTACAATATCCACATGGCAGAATCTCCCAATTGTGTGGATTGTAATACAGTAGATTCTGACGAGCACCGCCTCAGCTGTGGAGAGGCGGAAGCGGTTTGGCACCTAGTGCGGCAGATGCTGGCTTATCTCTTGCGAGTTCGGCCGGAGCATATATCTGCACGCACGTTATTGTTTCCGGATGAGACATTTTACCCCAAGACTCGAACCAACTCTGTCACCTGGATACGTGGACATGCAGTCCATTACCTCTGTCGTGACGGACAGAAGAATTTCCTTGACTTCTGGCTCTATTTGCAAGAAAGACATCATGCTATTTCCGGGCATACCAGATATCGACAGTGCTTCGCGAACTACCTATGGAGTGCCTTTCACAGCCCGCCGTGCAGCTGGAATGTTCCAGGCAGTGGCAGATGAGGTCAGAACGAACCGCAAACGAGCATATATTGCACAATCCTTATCAGTGGGCGCAGTCGCTGGGAAGCCTCACTACGACGTGGTAGCTTTCTTTTCATGTTATTTATGTTTCATATCTTCGATGGCGTCTTCATTCTGTTTTAGTTTTCCAGGCTTGATTAACTATGACTGTTCGCACATTGATATCTATATAAATAAAAAAAAAAAGATTAAAAACAGTGGACAGGAGACCTGTGTTCGTATCCAAATAAATACACAAGAACAAAATAAGAACAAAATGAACAACAAATAAAATATAATAAAGTATTATACCCTTTCCTTTTCCTTTTATTTTATTTTTTTATACCAAATTCAGAGGCATATTTCATTTTTGTTCGTTGGCGGAACTTGAAGTGGTGGCGAACGGCCGTCCTAGTTAGCTTTAGGATGAAAGTGGCGGTGGCACTAGCTTTGTTTTTGTTTTTAGGCTAGATTGTAATTAAATTAAAAAAAAAAAGTTCAAGTCCGCCCTTGAGTTGAAATTTTAATTTCTTATTTTCGCAAAAAAAGGGGTAGCGTCTAAAAAGAAAACAAAAAAAAACAAAAAAACAAAAAAAGCGGTGCAGTCTGTTGCCCGACAAATTTGTAGCAGTTCTGAGGCGAATGCCGTGAAGTGTTTCCTTCAGTTCAGAAATTGAGTTGAACTCATTAGGGCTTAAGTGAGGCGAGTGCAGTAGGTGGTATACCACTTAGCAGCCCCATTAGTCAAACAAATCAGTAACAGCTTGCACTGTACGTGCTTGAACATTGTCGTGCAAAATGATGGTCAGGTCCTGCAGGAAGTGTCATCACTTCTGTCTATATGCTGTTCATTTTTGGAACACAACCTACGACCAGCTGAGAGACAGAAGTGATGACACTTCCTGCAGGAACTGACCATCATTTTGCAGGACACTGCCCAAGCACGCACACTGCAAGCTGTTGTTGATTTGTTTGACTGACGGGACTGCTAAGTGGTATGTCACCTACTGCACTCGCCTCACTTATGCCCTAGTGAGTTCAACTCGACTTCTAAACTGAAGGAAACACTTCACGGCATTCGCTTCAGAACTGCTACAAATTTGTCGGGCAATAGACAGCGTAGCTCGAACTGCCAACGCAACTGGCACTGCTAAGAGTATCCTACGACTTCCACATCGCTGGCAACGGGTTGTATACAATGCTGGTGACTAATTTGAAGGTCAGTAAAACTTTGAAACACGTTTCTATTTTGTACGAGCAGTACATAAGTAGTTGCCGCTATTAAAGTTCCAACCCGAGAGAGAGAGAGAGAGAGAGAGAGTGATTAAGTCGACGATTATCATCTTGCCTAAGGTTCTCCTGTGGTAGATATTACAGTAGTATTTCACTAGATACCCGCTTACTGGTTTATGAAGTGGGTGAAGAAAAATAAGTTTAAAACTGAATCACTAGGACGCACGAAGACTACAATTTCTTTACGCAGTTTCATGTGCGGGGTTAACTCTGTTTAAGTAAAAGACATCATGTGCACCGGCCTTAACAGTGGCCTAAGATAGCGCCGAGGACTTGCTCAGAAATGTTCCAGTATTAATACGAAAAGGTGTACTTGCGACTGTGTTTCCGAGCTTACTTTTGACTCGGTAAGTAGCAGTCCAACGGAAAAGAAAGTGGCAGCAGCTGAGTGAGATGTTTCGGTATGTAATGTACCGTGAATGTCGTTGCGAGAGGTCGACGGGGGAGAGAGAGAGAGAGAGAGAGAGAGAGAGAGAGAGAGAGGCGGGTAGGTCTACGCAGAGGACTGGCGGCTGCTTTGTTCGCACGCAGCTAAGTAGTTGCGGCAGTCCCGGCATGGGCTCCAGAGCTCTTCCCCTCTCAGCGCCGCTTTCAGCTGTTCAGCCAGGCGGCGGATTTTCGTTTGCTTTCTGCGTGGCTTGCTGCAAAGGCGTCCCGCGGCGCATCTCCTCTGTCAAACAACGGCGGAAATTAACGAACACGCGCCCAGGTTTTTACGTGGTGTCGTTCCGCACCGCGCCAGCTGTTTATCGTGGGTGACCAGCTTCCAAGTGGCGCTACGTGATGAGCACTGTACACTACCACTTGTTATTTTTGTCATTGTCGTTTTTGTCATCAGGCTGAATACTCGTTTGATGCAGCTCTCTCCGCTAGTTTATCTTCAGCAAGTGTTTTCCTACACTGAGGCACCAAAGAAACGGCTATAGGCATGCGTATTCAAATGCAGAGTATGTAAAAAAGCAGAATACAGGCGCTGTGGTCGGCAATGCCTATTTAAGACAGCAAGTGTCTGACACAGTTGTTAGAACGGCTACTGTTGCTACGATGACAGGTTATCAAAATTTAAGTGCGTTTGAACTTGGTGTTATAGTCTGCGTACGAGCGATATGACTCACCATCTTCGAGGTAGCGACAAAGTGGGGATTTTCCCGTATGACCGTTACACGAGTGTACGGTGAATATCAGGAATCGGGTACAACATCAGTTCTCCGACATCGCTGCGGCCGGAAAAAGATCCTGCAAGAATTGGACCAACGACGACTGAAGAGAATCGTTCGACGTGACAGAAGTGCAACCCTTCCGCAAATAGCTGCAGATTTCAATGCTGGGCCATAAACAAGTGTTCAACGAAACATCATCGATAAGGGTGTTCGGAGACGAAAGCCCACTCTTGTACCCTTGATGACTGCACAACACAAAGCTTTACGCCTCGCCCGTGAACACCGACATTGGACTGTTGATGACTGGAAACATGTTGCCTGGTCGGACGAGTCTCGTTCCAAATTGTATCGAGCGGATGGGCGTGTACGGGTATGGAGACAACCTCACGAGTCCATGGACCCTGCATGTCAGCAGGGAAGTATTCAAGCTCGTGGAGGCTCTGTAATGGTGTGGGGCGTGTGCAGTTTGAGTGGTATGGGACCCCTGATACGTTTAGATACGACTCTGACAGGTGACACGTACGTAGGGCCTAAGTAAGCAT
Organism: Schistocerca cancellata; assembly: GCF_023864275.1. Taxonomy (NCBI): domain Eukaryota; kingdom Metazoa; phylum Arthropoda; class Insecta; order Orthoptera; family Acrididae; genus Schistocerca; species Schistocerca cancellata. Next base: position 351,328,442 of record NC_064630.1, read on the forward strand.
TATGTCTGATAAACTGCATCCATTCATGTCCATCATGCATTCCGACGGACTTGAGGAATTCCAGCGGGACGTCCAGAATTGCTACAGGGTGGCTCCAGAAACACATTTCTGAGTTTAAACATTTCTGCTGACCACCAGACTCCAGAGACATGAACATTATTGAGCATGCCTTGCAGCTTGCTGTTCAGAAGAGATCTCCACCCCTTCGTACTCCTACGGATTTATGGGTAGCCCTGCAGGATTCATGGTGTCATTTCACTCCAGCACTACATCAGACATTAGTCGAGTCCAAGCCATATCGTGTTGCGGCACTTCTGCGTGCTCGCGGGGGCCCTACACGATGTTAGGTCAGTGTACCAGTATCTTTGGCTCTTTAGTGTGTATGCTCACTACATTCATTTGAACCTGATTATCGCACTCAAACATTGGTCTCTCACTAAAATATCCTTCTCTCCTCCCCGCCTTCCATCTGCCACGTAAATGACTTAAGTAAGAAAACAGAAATTGTGAGGAGTAGCTGCAAAGGGATTAACGATAGCCTGAAATTCGAAATGGAGGAAGTAAAGGAATGACACTCAAAGAAACCAGTATCTTGTATTAAATATGTACGCATCTAGCAGATGTATAAATAGACTAGCCGACAGACTCGGTATTTCCCGGGTATTTTGCCAATTTTCTATAAGAAACAGAAACAAAAAATAACACTGTTTGTAGCGACGTATCAATAATCTTTCGTTTCCATGTATTTGTGAAGACACGTTGGAAATTACGAAAGAAATATGCATAATGTACAGACGTGTAAGTACAGCAGCTTCGCGTGTCTGCAAGGCGATTTTGTAAACGTCTGTATGGCAACGCCTCTTCATAGTTCTGTAGATGGCTATTGTTTGTACCTACTGCCGTTCTCGCTTCGCAGTTGAAAGCTGTCAAAAGCGCAGCCAGGTGTCCTGAAATTTCCATAAGTTCATTCGACTTTAGGAGTGTCTTACTAGTAAGGAATAAATGTACGAGTGTTAAATGGTTCAAATTGCTCTGAGCACTATGGGACTTAACCTCGGAGGTCATCGATCCCCTAGAACTTAGAACTACTTAAACCTAACTAACCTAAGGACATCACACATATCCATGCCCGAGTCAGGATTCGAACCTGCGACCGTAGCGGTCGCGTGGTTCCAGACTGAAGCGCCTAGAACCGCTCGGCCACTCCAGCCGGCTGTACGAGTGTTAAACATTCAAGCATGATGCCGAATTTTTTCACGCTTCTCAGTGTTTATGACGTCACATATCTCGAAGGACTTGTCGTGCAGTGATGTATTAGTGCATTCGTTGATTCTGAATAGGATCTGTTGCGAATAAAGTTAGTAGCACAGATGCAATAAATTTAAACGTTATGCATGATGTGGCTTTTTTTCACAGTTATTATTATTTATGACGTCATCTCTCCTAAAGTATCATAGGTAGGGGGTTCTCACTCCGACAGCGACTATTGCCTGACAGTAAGCGATATTTCTAACAAGTTTTGTGGAAATCTGTCCATTGGTTTAGGAGGAAATCTGGAACACACACATCCCTTTTTATTATATATGTGGATCCTATCAGACATCATTCCTTCAATGAGAAGGTGATGAATATTGTCACTTCATATTGCTATATTTAAACTCAGTGGCACATTACGTCTACATCTACTCTCACAGTGTAATCTCCCTCCTCCTTGTTACTTCCATCTATTGCCCACATTAAGCAATTAGCAAAGTGTTTTATGAAGATTTGAGAGGAGCGAAGGTTACGATAAACTTTCTAGTTTACTTAGCTTGTCATGCTGAATTGGCTCCAGTTCTTATTGTATAGGGGACTGATTCTTGAAGCTGAAAATCTCACATTTTCAGTCCTCATGGTTGGATTGATCTAAATGAATTTTAAGATTGTTGTTGCAGAATTTTTGTTTTTACGTAAATATATTTTCTCACAATTTAGTATATTATACAGTCTTTTGATTTTTCACATTAACAGAGCCGAATTTATGTTGTTCGCACAAAAATACGAAAATAGGTCTGATCACATCAGAGGCACGTTTCTAAAGGGTTTACAGTTTTTCTTAACAAATGAATTTCTACTAGTATCCGTTACATTATTAATGTCGATTGTTACTTCATAAATGGATGCAGAAATAAATATAGTAAACAGTACAGTATTGTGTAATTAATAATAGAAATTTTAAGTGTGTCACTAATTAGAAATTTCAAATGTTTCTAAAAAAATAATTTTAAATGTACATGCGGAACTAGTGCGGTACTTACCGAATATAACATAAAAAATGTTTTATAAAGTAATCCCATTTTATATGTTTTAGCTTGAAATGTTACATACTGTGTATAAAATTACATTAAAGTTTTCAGAAAAGCAACTGAGATAATATTGACTCGTCCAAAATTCAAAAAACAATATTGTTATCGATAAGTACTGTTGATGAAAAGTAGGGTGTCCCGTTACATCACTCAGCAAGCCGCCATAATGTGCTAGCAATTCCCTCTCCTTTTCAACTCAAAAATGAAATGAGGCAAAGACCACTGTCTATATGGCTCCGAAAGAGTCATAACTTATCGCCTTTTGTCTTCACAGTCCGTAGGCGAAGTGTAGTTTGGCGGCAGTAGAATCGTTCCGCCGTCGGTTGCAAATCCCAGATATCTAATATTTTTCAACAGTTTATCGCGAAAACAACGTCGATTCCCCTCCTAGGATTCCCAACTGAGGACAGGAAGCATCTCCATAATTCTTGGGTGTTGAACGAACCTTCCAGTTAGAAATTTAACGGCCTACCTCTGAACTGCTTAGATGTATTCGTTTAATCCGACATGGGTCCCAAACACTCGAGCAGTACTCAAGAATAGGTCACACTAGTTTTCTATACGCGGTCTCCTTTGTACATGAACTACACTTGGCTAAGATTCTCGCAATAAACCGGAGTCGACCGTTCGCCTTCTCTGAAACCGACCTTTCGTGCTCGTTCCATTTCATATCGCGTAGTAACCGTACACCTAACTATTTAATCGATGTGACTGTTTCAAGCAGCGTACCACTAATAATACTGTATTCTATATTCGAACATTACGGGATTGTTTTTCTTAATCATATGCTTTAACTTCCATTTTTCTACATTTAGAGCAAGACGCTGTTCATCACACTACCTATACATTTTGTCTAAGTCGTCTTATATCCTCGTGCAGTCACTCAACAACCACACCTTCCCGTACACCACAGCGTCATCAGCAAACAACCGCGGATTGCTACTCAGCCTGTCCGTCAAAACTTCGCACGTAAGGAACGAGAGCGCACTATCACACTTCCTTGCGGTAATTCCGACGATACCCTGTTATACATCAACGTCTCTGAAAATTAGTACAGCAAGATATTACACTTCACCGAAGTAAACATTACACGGTGGATTAGGGTCGTGACAAAAGGCAAATGATTATAGAACTGTACACGATGTCTGACACTGAGAAATTGCTATCATGTTCTTAGTGTTAGCAGTATCAATACGAAATGGCTTGGCGCCAACAGAATGTGTCTCCTGGTCTAAAATACTGGTCTGAAATCAAAGAAGAAGGTTGTGGAACTGTACGCAATAAACACAGCGCCATATAGAAGAAAAGCTTGGACACCATACTAATTTTAACATGGTCCCGATCCTTCTTCCCCAGTGCGCGTCCATTGTTGACAAACATAAACTATTTAAGAATACCTGTAACAGAATGAAGTTGTGGCGGAAATCAAAGACTAAAAGTCATCAGCACTAAATTTCTCGCAATATTTTTTGTTAATCGCTAAGTATTCGCTTTTTTTTTTAATCTGCTGAGATCAGTATTACATGTTTCTGCTACAGTTACGCAACGCAGAACTGACCTCTTACGTGTTCGATTGAGGTCATTCTTCTTGTTTGTCGGTAAGTCCTGAGCCTTTTGCTACTTGCCTGAAAAACCCGCTGAATGACGCACTCTAAAAATCAGGATTGCTGCTTGTTTCTGAAGTTGATAAAAGTCGAAACGTCATATGGCTATATTTTCGTTAGAAAACTCGATCATTTAATCCGTTTTACTAAGAGGAATACGAAGGAACCAGGCATATGACAGGAACATTCTTAGTTGATGTTCATCAGTGAGATAATGTTCTTTTCTTGCATGAAGCGAAATATAAAATGAAGTATGATTTGTAATTTTTGTCAGTAGATAATAAATGTAGCAGCATTTTAAAGTGTGCCTGAACATCAATTGCTGTACGCTCACAGTTCCTAGTAAAATTCCTCGCAAATTGTAGAATTTTTAAATGAGCACACCGCCATTTGACTGTATTGTGTTTATGTAATTATGACTCAGGTTTCGGCCTTTGCAGAGTGTTAATTTAGGTTATAAAGTGGCGAAAGTGGCGGGCCACTTTATGACAGAATAGCTCGTCACTAACATAAGGGTTATATTGTGTGTATGTGTCTAACGTTTCGCTAGAAATTTTGTAATTACTAAGTATTGCAACAGCACTTTGATATAAAGACTGTAATGATTCGTAGCATATACACCTTTTGCTTCCAACAGAAACCAAGTTTAGTTCTGCTTGCTATTGCTATCAATGCTTCGAATTCTTTCCCCTTTGTTTGAAGGCTAAAAAACATCCGAACACGGTGATATTAAAAAAGAAGGCTACGTTGTACACGAGTGATTGAAGAAAAATGTCTGATTACACACGTAACAAGAAACTCCTCCCGAATATATATATATATATATATATATATATATATATATATATATATATATATATTATTATTATTATTATTATTAGCGAATGTCCCCATGGGAGAACGATAAGCAGGTGATTAACATTTCTTAATGTTCTTCTTATTTTCCCAGTATTTCTTCATTGCCTCCCCAAAGGCCTTCTTCCTTTCTTCGGTCCACTTTGGTCGGAAAGGTTTAGATTCCGTCTCTGGAGTAAACTTCCACTTGTCGATTTTTCTTCTGAATGTATCCCGGTCTGATGTGTTTGTTATGTCAATTTTTGCCTTTTTCAAATCCTTCTTAACTTCAGTTACCCAGGGTATTGTTGCCTTAAGTGATGTCATATAGTCCAATAGACGTTTAGTTAACCTGTTTCCAGGTAATCTGTCTATATGTCCATAAAACTTCATCCGCCTCTTCCTGATATCTGCCTCGATGTTTGATATTTTTTCGGTTGTCTCGGTAGTCTGCAGCCTGTATCCATCTTGTGTGTATCGTGGTCCTAGGATTTTTCTAATAATTTTTCTCTCTACTTTCTTAATTTCGTGTAAATCTAATTTTCTATTCAGGGAGAGTGTTTCACTTGCATATGTGACTGTTGGTTTGATGACTGTGTTGTAGTGTCTGATTTTAGTGCCTTTTGATAGACATTTCTTGTTATATATATTTTGAATAAGTCCGAATGCTTTCTTGATTTTCTGTAATCGGTTTTTTTGTGCTATTTTCTCAAGTCCTGTTGGTTCAATAACTTCACCGAGATACTTAAAGTGCTTGACTCTAGTTATTTCACCATACTTTGTTTTTAGTTTCGAAATATCTAATTTTGAGCAGATGAATTCTGTCTTCTCAAAGGAGATTTGCAGGCCAACCTTCTCAGCACATTCTTTAAGTGTCTCAATTTGTTTTACTGCTGTTTCTTCACTGTCAGTTATAATTGCCAAGTCATCTGCAAACGCTAAATAAGGGATGTTCAATTTTCCTTTACCTCTTCCTAGTTCAATTGGCTTCCACAAGCTTTGTTTCCTTAGTGTTACTTCCCACTCTTTCATAACTTTGTCCAAAACTATATTGAATAATAGTGGTGAGATCCCATCTCCTTGTCTTACTCCTGTTTTAATTGAGAATGGTTCCGAAATTTCCCCTCTGAATTTAATTTTTGATTTGGTTTCTGTTAGTGTTTGTTCAATTAGTTTTCGGGTTTTAGTGTCTAGGCCTCGTTCTTCGAGAATGTGACATAGAGACTGTCTGTCTATGGAATCGTATGCCTTTTTGAAATCAACGAATGTGCAGATTATTGGTTTTGACCTGATTGCTTTAATCTTTAAAATGGTTTTAAGGTTGAATATCTGTTCCGGGCATGATCTATTAGGACGAAAGCCTGCTTGGTAGTCTGAAATTGTATGTTCTAGTTGTTCTTGTGCCCTCTTTAGGAGACATGCAGATAGAATTTTGTAGGTAACTGGTAAAAGTGAAATGCCTCTGTAGTTGTTTACGTCTGATCTCTCTCCCTTTTTGTGAAATGGGTGAATTAGTGCACACTTCCACTCCTCTGGGATATTTTCTGTCTGCCAAATTTCTTGAATGATGCTAGTGATCTCTTTTAACGAATTTGGACCAAGGTTTTTCAGTAGTTCAGCTACAATTCCATCTTCTCCCGATGATTTATTGTTTTTGAGTTTTCTAATGTGACTATAAATTTCTTCTTGAGATGGTGGTAGTGAAGTCTCATTCGTGTGTTCTGGTTGTAATCTGGGCAATCTTGTACTTGGTTGTGGGCAATTTAGGAGTTGTGAGAAATATTTAGCTAGTTCTTGGCAATTTTCTTTGTTAGTTAGTGCCAATTTTCCATTCTGTTTCCGGAAGCAGAGATTTTGTGGAGTGTATCCTTTGATTTGATTTGCGAATATTTTATAAAAATCTTGAGTGTTGTGGTTCTTAAAGTTTTCTTCAATTGTGTTTAGTTGTTCATTAAGGTATTTTCTTTTAGTTTGTCTAAGTATTTTAGCTGTTTGTTTTCTCACTTTGAAAAATGTTTGTTGTGTGGTTTCTGATTTGTCACAATTGTAATTTAAAAAGGCTTGTTGTCTCTCTTCTAATGCGTTATCACAATTCGAATTCCACCATGGATGCTTGGATATTTTCTTTAACGGAATCAAATCTCTTGCTTTCTGTATAATTTTCGTTCGGAAATCTTTCCAGTTGTTTGTTGGTTGTTTATCCCATGCTTCTGTAATTTCTGATTCCTTGATATTTTTCAAGTCAAATTTATATATATATATATATATATATATATATAAATGTGAAAGTACATGAAAGAAGTGTGTGTGTGTGTGTGTGTGTGTGTGTGTGTGTGGCACTCAGTGATAAGGTTATTAGATCCCTTTGAGAAATAAATACACTCCTGGAAATGGAAAAAAGAACACATTGACACCGGTGTGTCAGACCCACCATACTTGCTTCGGACACTGCGAGAGGGCTGTACAAGCAATGATCACACGCACGGCACAGCGGACACACCAGGAACCGCGGTGTTGGCCGTCGAATGGCGCTAGCTGCGCAGCATTTGTGCACCGCCGCCGTCAGTGTCAGCCAGTTTGCCGTGGCATACGGAGCTCCATCGCAGTCTTTAACACTGGTAGCATGCCGCGACAGCTTGGACGTGAACCGTATGTGCAGTTGACGGACTTTGAGCGAGGGCGTATAGTGGGCATGCGGGAGGCCGGGTGGACGTACCGCCGAATTGCTCAACACGTGGGGCGTGAGGTCTCCACAGTACATCGATGTTGTCGCCAGTGGTCGGCGGAAGGTGCACGTGCCCGTCGACCTGGGACCGGACCGCAGCGACGCACGGATGCACGCCAAGACCGTAGGATCCTACGCAGTGCCGTAGGGGACCGCACCGCCTCTTCCCAGCAAATTAGGGACACTGTTGCTCCTGGGGTATCGGCGAGGACCATTCGCAACCGTCTCCATGAAGCTGGGCTACGGTCCCGCACACCCACGCCGCAACATCGTGCAGCCCGCCTCCAGTGGTGTCGCGACAGGCGTGAATGGAGGGACGAATGGAGACGTGTCGTCTTCAGCGATGAGAGTCGCTTCTGCCTTGGTGCCAATGATGGTCGTATGCGTGTTTGGCGCCGTGCAGGTGAGCGCCACAATCAGGACTGCATACGACCGAGGCACACAGGGCCAACACCCGGCATCATGGTGTGGGGAGCGATCTCCTACACTGGCCGTACACCACTGGTGATCGTCGAGGGGACACTGAATAGTGCACGGTACATCCAAACCGTCATCGAACCCATCGTTCTACCATTCCTAGACCGGCAAGGGAACTTGCTGTTCCAACAGGACAATGCACGTCCGCATGTATCCCGTGCCACCCAACGTGCTCTAGAAGGTGTAAGTCAACTACCCTGGCCAGCAAGATCTTCGGATCTGTCCCCCATTGAGCATGTTTGGGACTGGATGAAGCGTCGTCTCACGCGGTCTGCACGTCCAGCACGAACGCTGGTCCAACTGAGGCGCCAGGTGGAAATGGCATGGCAAGCCGTTCCACAGGACTACATCCAGCATCTCTACGCCTGTGTCTATGTGCCTGTGGTTCTGTCAGTGTGATCATGTGATGTATCTGACCCCAGGAATGTGTCAATAAAGTTTCCCCTTCCTGGGACAATGAATTCACGGTGTTCTTATTTCAATTTCCAGGAGTGTATTTCAGCACTCCAGGCCATGGGTAAAACTCCGTACACACATAAAATTTTCTAAAATCTTGTTCTGTCCCAGTGTTGTTTGGTGATACGAAGGTTGTAAGTTTAATTTGTTCATTGTTCACTGCAGACCAGCGACATTTGGCCCCGAAATTTTTAACAGAATTATCCTTTAAAACTGTTCAGTCTATAAGCTCATCAGTCACTTGGTGGATTTTGTGCGCCTTAAACTTCCTGAACCTTCTTTCATTTTTTATATGTTCTGTTGTTTCTTGTCATTCGATTATCACCGTATATCCACGGGTACATTTAAATAATTGATTGCGGAGAGCAGGAGAATAATGTGTCCGCCACGCAGAATGTATCTGAGCCGGTTACATAACATCTCAAGTGTGTTGTTCACATATTGCGCACCTGAACTGGAACTGTGAAAATTCGCATAATTGCTATTGGAAACCATATTACACATGTCATTGTGTAATTGTCGTCATTAAGGAACTTGCGCATGCTTAATACGAAGTGCACCAGTTACTTCTACGTCTACCTGTTCGTCTGGTAAGCATTTAGTGCCGCATGTCAATGATGCTCACGTATTTCACAGGTAGTCGCACAGGAATTCGGCTTCTTTCTGCTCTTCGCTGCTGTATAGCCGTTGTGAGTTCGGTAGTAATTCGAGCGAAAAACTGTATTGTTGCCTTCTGTTGGGAATTTATTGAAATATGTTCCACATGACTGCATTTGCGTGGTCCACCTTTGTTCGACTTTATTGGTGGTCACAGTCGGCGACAGATTTACGCGCCTCGTTTGTCGTCGCCGCTTTCACGTTGCGACCGGCGCACCGAAGCAGCTGTATCGGGTGAGTGAGGTTAACGCAGAACTGTCTCCCGTAGCTCGCCTGTTCCCTCCGCTTCAGAAACGATAAACAAAATAATTGGTTTTTGACCGTTTTCCTGAGTGGAAAAGTATGCGAATGTCTTAAACTGACGGAATAGAAATGCCATACATGAAATAGAAAAGAAGGATGGAGGTCAACGTCTCGTTGACTTCGACGACGGCATAGGAGGAACGCTAGCTGTACTGGAGAACGATGGGGAATGGAACCCACATTTGCGTTAGTGAAAGAATCGCCCCGACATTCTCCTGGAATTGAGGGAAACTGCAGAAATCTAAATCTGGATATCTGGAGAGGAATGTCAATCCATGAGAGAACAGCGTGTTAGTCACTGCTCTCGCTAAATGAATAAAATACGGTCCATCTCCAACAGAACCACTGTGAGCTCGCTCAATTTTTTTTCTTTATTTGTAAAGGTCCACCTTGATGACACAAATTTTACAGTCCAAAATTACGGGTTTCGTCTACTGCCATCTTCAGGCATGTTACAAATAAAAACAGTGGTGGAACCAACGAAGTATAATTAGCTGAACCAGAACCCATAACATGCCTGCTGATACGTAAGTAAAATAAAAAATATTAACTTGATTAACAGCCATGCATACCAGCCATACACACCATAAAATATTCTGATGTCGGTATCAATCTGGAATCTATATAAGTATGTACATACTAAGTGGTTGTGATGTCCTGGATGCGTCCAGTATTTATAGAAGTAACTGAGCCAGCAGAGGGCACTATAGCTAGGGTACATGAGTAACCAGTATCGTAAATTTAATAGTTAAAATGCAGTACGCGTAGTCGTTAATTAAAATTATTTCATGTGGCAAAATGAACGACTGAAAATAAAAGATGAATTGAAATACAATATGTGGTATTAGATTCATACTCAAAACCCACATGAAACGTGTAAAGAGTAATAATGGAGAGCTCCTAGCCTGGCAAAGTAAGAAACATACAATTGTGTAAAAGCAAAACAAAAATAAAAAGTTAAAGTGACATCACATCTATGAAGCGGTAGATGTGATATTAAATTTTAAACGTTGAAACGGAATGTGTGTGTGGAGATAGTGGTAGGGAAGGCGAATGGTCGGCTTAGGTATATTTGGAGAATTTTAGAAAAATGTGTTTCATCTGTGAAGGAGACCGCTTGCAGGAGGCTAGTGGGAGTTGTTTTCGAGTACTACTCGAGTGTCTGGTAGTCACAACATGTCGGTAAAAATGAAGACATCGAAGCAATTCGGAGGCTGCTAGATTTGTTACCGGAAGGATCGAACAACATGCAAGTATTACGAAGATAATTCGAGATTTCAAATGGGAATTCCTGGAGGGAAAGTGACGTTAATTTCGAGGAACACTGTTGAGAAAGTTTGGAGAACCGGCATTTGAAGCTCACTGCTGAACGATTCTACTGCCGCAACACACATTTCGCGTAAGAACCACGAAGATAAGATACGAGAAATTCCCTAGACGGAGGAATGTAGACAGTCGTTTCTTCCTCGCTGTATCTGCTCTAGTGGAACAGGAAAGGAAATGACTAGTGGTGGTTGAAGGTACTGTGCGGTGGTTTGCGGAGTTGTATGTAGATGTAGACGCAGAAGTTTGCTGACTTCGTAGCTGAATCGAGTTTGGCTTGAGTGGTGTAATAATCCTACTTATTCCGTATGTGGACGCACATGTTGCAGCGCGTTAGGTTCCGGCTTTACCTTATGGGCTTGAGCAGTCCTCTGTGCCAGCGAGGTGCAGAGGACGAGATGCAGGTCGAGCTGTAAGTCAGCGGAGCGTGTCGAGGCCGGATGTCGGCGTTCACGTTCACGTTCACGGGCGACCGCCCTCGGCTCGCATCGCTCACCCCGCCCCCAGGGCTCCAACGGCCGAAGTAAATCCGGAAGGCCCCTCAGATTTACGGCGCGTCGCCCGATAGTGGCGCCGAGAATGGCGCCCCTCTGTCTGATAACCAACGCTCCTGCCCGCGCTGTAAATTAACACCTAGGTCGCGACGGACTTCCCAGTTCTTGTAATACGCAGTTTCCCCATGTTTGTGGAAGACGTGCTATCTAAAAGTTTCCAAATTACAAAAATACTCAAAAATGGCTTGAAATATCAAGAATGGAACGGAATAAGCATTCTACACAACGTTACTCATTTCAAATTTCTAGGATTTATGTGGAGTAATAGTTAATAAGTTCCAATTTTTAGCGAAGATTGTCCCTTCTTCATTGTCATTATTGCCCTATATCGTCTCATCTTACAATGTTCGGTTACGCGACACTGTGTTACGCTTAACATCAGTTCTGTTGATGAAGGAGATCCCATTCCACCCAGGCAACTTTAATGTGGTCAGAGAGTGCCTGTGAAGGTTGTGAACTAGCAAACGGCACTTGTCAACCCCACGCATGCTCAACGCAATTCGCATCCGATGAATGACCTGGCCAAGTCATACAGTTGTCATCCATCTCTATCATGAAGCACCTCACTGATGAGGCTCGATGAAGGCGAGAGGCGTCGTCGTTGAAAAGTAAATCATAACCACATTTACCTCGAAAAGCTGTGCAGATACAGGATTGGACACTCAATATCTCTAGGATTTATGTCAAAGATGTATGACAGCCAGACGTAATGCCGCTCCAAACCAGAGCACGTATAAAAATAAGCACCTCTTCAACAGGCTGGTGTTGACCACAATGTCCTTCATGGTACGACACTGTTTGCCACTTTTTATTTGTCCTACCATATCCGTGTTTCTTCTCCTACGGTGACGGTACACCGTTCGTCCAACTCCTCATTAAGATGCTGGATGACCCGTCTCGTCCTGTGCGTGGGACGATGTTCTAACGGTTCTAATGGCACATGTTGCATCGTTCGCAAATTCAGTAATGGCTGCTACGCAGCCGGTTGCCTACAGTTTCGGCAGATACAAGGACACCTGTTGCCTTCATGGGGGTCTTCTCGTAATTAGTGAGAGTTCGAAGTTCCTCTTCGCCTTTACGCTCGTGTACCGGTCTCGGACGTTGCGTTTTCACCGTCAGTCGAACTTAGCCCCATCAATCAGTCACATGAATGGTGTCATGGTACCCTATCCAACCCTGTCAGCCGGCCGGAGTGGCCGTGCGGTTCTGGGCGCTACAGTCTGGAGCCGAGCGACCGCTACGGTCGCAGGTTCCAATCCTGCCTCGGGCATGGGTGTGTGTGATGTCCTTAGGTTAGTTAGGTTTAATTAGTTCTAAGTTCTAGGCGACTGATGACCTCCGAAGTCGCATAGTGCTCAGAGCCATTTGAACCTTTTGAACCAAAACCCTGTCAGTAATCCCTAAGGTACTGATACTGGTGTTTCGATGGATCCGCTGTGAATCAATGACGCAATTCTGGGTCGGTCAAACTGGGAAATAGGCTTGGTGAATGGAACCTAAACTAGCCGAAAGCCATACAGCAGTGTATGAGGTGTTCGGAAAAATATTCCACTGTTTACAAATGATGTAATATGCATCCAAAAAAGGAAAAAAAGTTCTTATAAACATTCGTCATAAACCTCATATCTTTAGAGTTGTGGCCTGCGTGTGTGCGAGGAGCGTATTTTGCACACCAAGAAATTTGGCACGAGACGAATGAAGAAACAGCGTACGTACTAGACGTTTATGCAGCACAACATGTTTTCATTGGTGTCTAGCACGCACCCAGCACACGAACTCATACGGAATTCCGCAGCGTTCTACGTACGTAGTGTATCAGTCAGGTATGTTATTTTCATCTGATGTACCCATTCTGTTAATATGAGGTACTTTTTGCTGTTACACATCAGTACAATGGATGGCGGTCAGATGTGGCAGAAAGACACGGTGATCATTGACAGTACTGGTACTAGATGCGAGGTTACGACCGATGTTTATAGGAACTTCTTTTCTTCCATTGCTGCATACTACACTCAGTAAATATTGGAACCTTTTTTTCGGACGCTCTGTACACACTACTACTGTCTGAATCCACCTGAAACAGCACTGGTGCCTCCGCCACGCACATCCTGCTCACCAGGGTCAACACAGATCGCAGGCGGTGTCATGTTGTGAGTTGTATGTATATATTACTGCCCGCTGTCACTTTCATCCTACCAAATAACAAGCCTAAGCTTACAACGATCCATTCTTTAAGGGTTTGTATTAATAACGACCGTAACTTCTTATCTAGATTGTGTTAGTCCTTATGGTTTACCATAATCGCTTTGAAGCAATTGTCGGGATGGTTCCTTTCAAAAGAACGCTGCCGATATCCTTCCCCAACCGAAGCTTATGCTGCGTGCCTAATTATGTTCTCATCGACGGAACGATAAAACCCAACTTTTTTTATCGTTCCCCAACGCCTAGACGGAAAGTAACTCCTGTGGCCGGCGACCACATGCTCCATCTGATCACGCGATTTTCCTGTGCGACGTGGAAGAAAGAAATGTTGGTCTATGGCCTCACATCAGTAGTCTGCACCCCTATTCTTATGAAATAGCTTTGATGAAGGTTCGCTTAGACGCACACGAAGGGATTAAATAGACTCAACTTCTACACAATTTGTATCAGCTGTGTAGCTATCTGATTACACTCAATGTGTACTCGACCGGGTAAAATGGCGCAGTAGCTAGCACGCGTAGCTGGCATTAGCGAGGAGAACGTTTCAACTGCCCGTCTGGCCATACAATTTTAGGATTTTGTCTTTTCCCAAATCGCGTAAAGCGAATTCCGGGATAGTTTCATTAGAAAGGAAATAACACGGCTGATTTATTTCATCGCGCTGTCCCTATCGAAGACCGTCTTTGACGGAACGTTATATCTTAATCCTCATTTTTCAGGGATACTCTGCGATCTGACCGTTGGAGAGGATACAACACGTCGCCAACTTGACCGCGTGCTGGCAGGGGTCCATAGTTTGTGACTCTATTAGTGATGACTGGATTGTTCCAATCTGAGCAGAAATTGCTTTAAGAGTTTTCAAGAATTCACAGGATGCTCTTTCAGGAGCTATTGGGGGTTTGCGTAAGCAGTCAGAGGTTCTCCCATGACGTCAAGGAATGTCTGTAAACATTTGGTGACTAGATATATAATGAGAGGTCCGGTCAGGAGACAGCAGCCTACAGAAGGCTGAAATAATTGAAAATCATGACTCAAAAAGTTGTAATACACACGACGGGCAGAGGTCTGTCAAGCTGTAGCCACAACGCTGACTGCCCGAAAGACGGAATTGTTCTGGACTACGAAAATAAAGGAGTCACTATGGCTGTGATACCTCCTAGAGAGTATAAGGCAAGTATCGACATCCTGCAGGATGTATGTTTTACTAAGGCAGTAGCTGTGATCCAGTAGGGCTCAGCACACTTCCTTCCGACTTGCTTCTTAGCAACACCCCTGAATGTCAGAAAACAAGACACTCAAGATAGAAGTTAAAAGATAGGGAATTAAAACACGCTCAGCCAGATACTTAATAAAAAAAACGCAGTTTCGCTTGCTTGCAAAGCTTCGATATGTACGTTTCTTCGACCTTCATAATATCCAGCTAACTATTAGGTGTACAGTCCAGCACTAAATTCCCTTCGAATACTAATATCCCCAACTCATTCGTTTTCGAAAATCGAAATCGGCGTTGCAAGATCGCGTCGATACAAGGCTGCGCCCGGGAGAGGGGGCGAAATTTCGATTCCACGATGACTCTTCATCTTTAAAACGTAAGTCTGCTGAACCCTATGAATCCAGAGCTTTTGTGGTAAAAAATGCAGAACGTTAGAAACTGATCACGATTTCTGTTTCCTACATGACGTTAAGAATTTGTCTTGTACTTTCCAAAAAGGGTTCACCACTGACTCCTTGATTTCCCTAAGCTGAGAACCACTCACAAATAGTTTTAACACCTCAGCCTCTCTGGCAGTCAGCGCTGAGATTACAAACTGACAGACTTTTGCCTCAGTCACAGACATTCCCATTTGTTGTGTCTTTCACTAATTATAAACTACTATAGGGTACTGTATCCTGCTATCGTAATGGGGAAGCTTCTGACTGCTCCACCGAACTCCAAAAAGCTCTTGAACTCCCGAAACCTCATAAAGCCACATCTCCTTAGACTGGGAATAGATCACATCTTCGATAATGCAGATGTGAACTGAGTGGACACACCCTCAGCATGTGACGGCAGCAGCCTGTTCGAGAAATCCCCCAAGAGATTAACTCTCAGCTCACAGACAGGAAAAAATAGCTATATGAGTTACCGTAGTTTTATATTCTGCCCTCAATGTGTGTAAAAGAAAAGCCCGAAATAAAAGCGCGATTGGATACTTTATTGCAACCAAACCCCGTTTCGTGAGGCTCGAAAATGATACGTTGCAGTTTCAACTTGAATTTCGTTAACTCTATCAATTCTGTTCCTCTTCAAGTTTTTTCTTGCTGTTGTTTACTTTCTCCGTCTGTTCAGTATACGCGATCGCGAAACAAGCACAGAGAAAGAATGTCGACGTGATTTGGAATAAGATAATATTATAATATTATGTCCTGAATAACTGTATCATTTGTCGGCAAAAAACTTAATATTAAACACGCAATGCGTCTGCTAAATTGACACAGATTTTGTCTGCGTATTCTTGCGCATAACAGCGCATGCACCAGACGTTTAAATTGCGTGAGATATGAATATTCCATTCTGCATTCGCAGTCAAGTGCATGCAACTGCGCAACTGTAAGAGAGAGAGAGAGAGAGAGAGCGCAGTCATGAAATCGGGAGCCAACAGCCAACACATGATGGCCAAAACCCTGTGCTTATGTTTCAGAAACTGGGTTACCAATAATGCTAAACAATACATCAGGGTGGAACTATTTTTGTGTAGCTTCCGTTTGTAAAGTAGGAGGAGATGAATGTAATCTTATCGGTGGTAGATACGTGAACGGATATCGCAAAAAGCGATTATGTTACATTACTTAAAAATAGATGCAGATTTCTAGTTTATAACCGACGTTTCCTCAGAGAATCTTAAACGTGCGAAATAAGATTGTTAACTGATGCTGATAACAATGGTACCGCAAAAGGCGGCCATAAACGTTGTTTTACAGTTTTAGGAATGATAGTACTGCTGATACAGAACACCCGATTGGAGACGGAAAACTCGGCAATCGTAGTAGTACATTAGCTTCTTTTTCTCAGTTTGGCAGACACGTTGCGTGTGTAGATAATCAAACTTCCCCTGAAAGTAGGAGATTAGTAATCGAGCACTGCCGTTCTACAGAAGTGTGTGCTATGATTTACCAGTTTAACTATAGTTTCAGCTCGTGTTCTGACAAGGCACTCACGTTCGTTCACACATCTGGTACAATAGTAGGTACGCGACTGGTCTCAGTGAATGGCAGTATTCAGAAAGGTCTGCATACACGTCTTGTAGTCTTATTCTCGACAGCTGAAGACCTAACTGCACGCAGAATCTTCATGTATTACGTACTGTCATAGTTTAAAGTCCTACTACGTACCTACTGATCTGTGGGATACTTGACAAAACAGGACTGCAGATAAAGAAAGGAACAAATAGCATGAAATAACAAGTGGCTGGTTTCCGACAAGAATGCTCCAGTTATTACAGTAAGCACAGCTCTAAGCGTTGCTTGTTGGACGTCATGTCATCTTTTGAACAATTTCTCTGTGCTAATTTGTAAGCGGAGTAAGAAGCAAGTTACGTTAATGCGTTCTCAACAACTGTACAGAGCTCAGTACCTATATAATCTCGTTTCTCCTCATTCGTCTGTATGTACTAACGAAACAACTGAAAAATGGATTGTACTTTTGCAGCTTTGTTGATTTCTAGAACTATTTTGAAGAAATTTGATGTAAAAAGAAAAGTGGTACCCAATACACGTAGTAAAAACTGAGAAATATTTACGTAATCGAAAAGGTTGCTTCAGCAGTAGAAAGGATCGACTGCACATCTTTCGGCCAAGCGCAAGTTTTCTGTGACTCTCCGGCTCTTAATATCAGCGTCACGTCCGCGGAATTTCAGAGAGGAAAGTAGTTACTGTGAGTTGAAAAATAGATGGGTTAGACATTCGTGCCTCTTGCAGACAGTAGCACTTCTCGCGAAATCGAGCGGTAAATCTCTCTCCGACGCGATAGAAGTTTGTTCCCTTTTGCTTTCACTTCCGACATCAAGCTGCCTTCCTTGTTTTCTTGGAAGGCCTCCAATATTTCAGAGAAGAGGCTGGCCTGTTATACGCCTGACACGTTTTCTTCAACCTAGCGGTGTCGCGTTCACAGTTGTTCTTCGCGAATTGTGTGCTCCGAAATATCTGTGCTTTCCGATGCAGTGTTTTCCGTCATCAGAGCTGCGGCCTTACATTTGCTCTGCAGTTTCTAAAGATGCAGATAAATGCCAACAGAGGCGATTAGCTTACCGAAGTAAATAAAAAAAATTTCGGAGATCGAGAGTTCTATTCCCGTTCCGAGAATGGGTGTGGGCTGTAAATGTGTCGATATTGTGTATGTGTTTTCTATACGGGCAAAAACCTCATCTATGTATAATGGTTGCAAACAAAACTATGACGTAGACAAATTGATACGATGGAAAAATTGAAATTAATATGTAAGATGGTGCTTACACCATATGACGAGACTTCCAAACAACTAATGAAATGAATGAAATCCTGTCGGTTTTTACCTGCTTTAATGGAATTATGATTACCGAGCTTGTGACAGCTGTCACTGGAAGTTAAAACTATGGACTGTGTCGATTTTTAATACGCTTCTATTGAGCTATAGTTGACACGGCTTGAGAACCGAAGCGTATTTACTCCAGCCCTGCCACCAGGAATAACTCCGAGGAAAGAAGTGAGATATCATTATGGACGAGATACAAATCGTGCTGCTTCTGTCTGCTTCACTTCGGTTAGTTTTTTGAATTTTAATGAAATTCATTGTTTTAGCTTCAGCCCTCCATATAATTCTAGAGAGACAAATTAATTCTTTTCTGCAATAGCTGGGCGTATTTGCTGACAGCCAGTCACTTTCAGAATGTTTCACGATGAGACGGACGTCGTGAAGATATGATAATATGGAGCGTTATCGAAGAAGGAGTTGTGTAAAAATGCGCTCTAATGTTAAGCTGCACGAGGTACCTGATGCTATTAGGAATGGTAAAGGTGCAGGTAACCGGCAACTAACAAAAAGTCGCTTGCGTTTTATTCTTAGTAACTCTTAATCAAAAATTCACCGCGTGGTGACGTCGGCATGGGTTAGGGCAAAGGGGTAGGGATTGCAGTTACTCATGCTCGCAATCATACTAATTTAGTGTGCACTGTCTCTCAAGGAAGTTTCATTGGCCCACCTCCGTAATCCTCTAGGGACAACATCTCTGAAGCGCAAAGAAATGTCGATGGTTCGAGTTGCGCTCCGGGCAATCGTACTAGTGTACGTGTTCTCCATAGATATGGTAAATAACATGAAAATGTGCATATTAATTGCAGTAGGCGATGCGTAGTAATATGCGTTGACTGTGCTCAAGAACACTGAGTTGGTCACCGTTGCGCTCGACATATGAAAAGCCAGTAAAGAAATAAATAAATATATAAAAAATGAAAAAAAGAGGAGCTTCCTTTCAGTTGTCCGACCCTTCATATTTGCATCTCCTTCTACCATAATGTTCCGTAAAGTATAATGTACGGCGTGTTACCGTTATTCTTTGCCACTCATCCTCCCTCTTCTTTATTCCACTAAGAGAAGCTACCTACTGTCCGTAGGCACTGCGTGTGTCTACGATTTACGTTACTAGGTGATTTCAGCGGAAAACTTTCTTCTTTTTCTTCTTCTCCTTGTGCTGTAAAATCTGCGATTGTATCTGACTGGCCCGTTCACGATCATGCATGCGCAGAAGATTGATACAATTTTAGAGTCCACAAAGAAAGTAAGTTCTCGATTTTGTAAAAAAAAAAGTTTCTCTTCACGTCTTGTAGTAAATTCTCGCGTTGGAATTTACTGAACTTGTTAGTAAAGTTCTCGTGCAGACATGTAGACTTCGGAAGTACGTGCAAGACGTGAGCGTGCACTAGTCGTTTAAAACGGTTTTAAGTGTAGTTGATGACAGCCGACGTTTTTCAGCGAAGCGATGACCTTCTGTGCTAGTGTTTAATGTTCCGTTGACAGCCAGGAATCTTGAGGCACGTTGCATGTTTGCGTACGCGAACCCCTGTTGAAAGATAACTCATAATATGCTAAGTCATAATAACGTTACTCAGCAAGTCAATAAATTATAGCCTCTAGACTCTGACCTGGAGTCTCCATAGCACAGGGTATTTCTTCGTTCGTGATGAGCTTTATTCTAAAAGTCAGTGTATGTGGGGATGGAAACCGAACCACTGTGATGATAGTGTTGGCTCCCTCAGATTTTTTATCGGTGTAAGTTGACAGGGTGGACGGTTTGCCATTATCTTTGTCTGCAATTTGTTGACGGCGTCGAAATATTATATGAATGTTCATAGTGAGTCATAAATAATTATAATTTATAAACAAATTCATCATTGCCAATCGTAACTACTGGTTAAATGTTTTATTCTACTATTTGTTACTGACACAACCGGCGACAGTCACCTCGACACCACGCCACCCTTCAAATCTTCCGTTATGTCGCTGACAGTAAACATCATACATGAAGCACCAGTTTAGTTTGGCTGTATTGTGTATGACATTTTATATGAGAATATATTCCTCTACTTGCGTTTACGCTCCAGTCCGGCCATTGTTCCAGAGCAATATAGCTCCATCAGGATACCGTAGCGTGGGCATTGTAACGATTAGATGCGCACGTGTAACGTTCGCTGCCACCTGAAGATGGCTGTGTGATCATAACAGCCTGTAGAATAAAATAGTGGGCGAGAATGTGTTCTTTTATGAATTATTCAACAGATAATGGAGCATTATATTTGTAAAATTCTTATTTTAATGGGAGGCAACAAACCTAATGTTGAGTCAGGTGGTTACAAACATTGCCCACCAAATACAAAGGTCTAAGATCGGTTCCCAATCGAGCGCACAACATTAATACGTGAGATGTGTAACTGGTTTCGTGGATTCTGGTCAGAAAGGTCACAGTTCGTAAAAGTCATCAAGTGAAACATAATTTGTATCCGGGTTTCCACAAGGAAACGTTACAGGCCCACCGCTATTTCTAATGGCTCAAATGGCTCTGAGCACTATGGGACTCAACTGCTGAGGTCATTAGTCCCCTAGAACTTGGAACTACTTAAACCTAACTAACCTAAGGACATCACACACATCCATGCCCGAGGCAGGATTCGAACCTGCGACCGTAGCGGTCTCGCGGTTCGAGACTGCAGCGCCTAGAACCGCACGGCCACTTCGGCCGGCGCTATTTCTAATCTATACAGTTTCCTCGGGGAATAGTCAGTTTTCAGGGATATGATTCGAACAGTCATTCGAAGCAAAAGTGTCTAGTAAACAAGGGCTCTAAAAAGCATACCTTAAGAGCGGTGAGTACATGTTCCGTACAACAGATATGTTTCGCAGTAGCGGAGGTCAACGAGTACTCATAGCTTTTAAGATAAACACTTTAGAGTGTATCTTTACTGCACTTTGAATTCTTGTTTTGGTCCATACTACCACTTCTCATAGTATGGAAAGCATAGAGCTGTCAATAGAAGCGATTTGTTTCACAGTAGAAATTGGTTTCACAATGGAAGTGGTCATAGCTCTTAATGAATGCATTTTAGAGCTCATGTTTACCAGACTTTTTTGCTTCGAATGATCGTTGCTGTCATATCCCTGAATGCTGACCATTCCTCCTGGGACATCATGTATGAACGACTGTGAGACAGGGATGGGAAAAACCGACCTGTTAAAACCGATACCGAGATTTTAGTTCTGAATAACTAGTAGTTTTCGGTATTTGTTTGGACTCGGTTATAACAAGGGTTTTTTATTTTCTATTTATAACCGAGTAAAAAAAAAAAGAAATATCAATTAGCCGTTGTACCAATGCTCTAAAATCGTTCGTTCTTCAATAAACTTTCTTTAAAAAAGGAGTAATTTGTATACGTAAAATATGTATTGGTTTGAAATATTGCGTTGTTATAGGAAATGGTAACTTTGATCAGTGCAATTTTCAAAACAATGCCGACAGAAACGAGCAACAAACACATGGCATAATAATTGGTACAGAATTGCTGAGACAACGTGGGCTTAAGTTGTGGCTTAAGCTACGCGTGTACTTTCAGTGTGCAAGACTTACCCACCTGTTCTGTACCGTAGTTTCTCACTGTCGTCGCCGAACATCTGTGTATTGTAGAAACACACTAACCCTAGTTTGGAAATATTTTTACGAAGTGACGTAGCACTGAAGTACAATGCTTTATTTGTTTGAAAATATTAAAGATTGGTCTGCCATTTCTATGAAGTAATAAAAGAGGAAGAAAATTAGAGTAAATAGTAATAAATTAAAAACTTAACAATTCATACATAGTAGGCAATAAAGATAGAAAGTAGGTGACCTGCTGCCTGTGTCTACATAAATGCCTTTATCCGCTTGTAGCCCTTGAAAACGAACAAATTCACCTGAAAAACAGAGTTCTTCAACCCTAGTTTTCACCCTTTAGCACTGACTGTTCGTAATGCCCAAATACTGTTTTGATCCCCGAGTTCAACATGATTTTTGAGCAGAGTTTCAAAAAATTACAATCAAAATGAGAATACTGGTGACTGTGTGTAGTATTCTACCACTTACCACTTTTCGAGAAAAGCAGCGAACCTCATTCGGACCAATTCTTATTTTATTTGCCTATTTAGTTTAATATTTTGATTCTGTGTGTCTTGAAACTGAGTGCGTCAAAATTTTTAAGTGTTGTGCGATTTCTACTTTTATTACAGGACGCAATAGAAAAAAACCGAAAATCGGTTATTTCAGAAACCGGTTATTTTGAGCGGTTGTAACAGTCGGGTTAAACTTATGTCGAAAAAAACCGATATAACCGAAAATCGGTTGTTTCAGCGATGACCGCCATCCCTATTTAGTACAAGACAGTCCGAGCAGCACAGTTATAGTGTTTCTTTGTAGGTGATGCTGTCTTCTAACATCTAGTAAAGTCATCAAAAGATCAAAACGTATTGTAAAAAGCTTTAGACAAGAAACCTGCATGACGCGAAAAGTGGTAATTGAAAAATTGTCAAGTTCACCACATAGCTACTAAAAAACCCGTTAAGTTTCGGTTACACTATTAATGACACATTTTTAAATTCTAATAAGTACGTGGGAATTACAGTTACAAACAACCTGAAGTGAAACCATCACACAGAAAATACTGTGGGGGAAGGCGAACCAAATACGGGGTTGTTCTTACAAAATACTTAGAAGGTGAAACAAATCTCGTAAAGAGACTGCCTAATTACCCTTGTTGGCCCTCTCCTGGAGTGTTGTTGCATGGTATGAGATGCTTCCAGATAGGATTGACACAGGACATCGAAAAAACTGAAAGAAGGCAGTTCGTCTCTTATTGCCGCGAAATAGAGAAGAGAGTGTCATTATGTTCAAATGTGTGTGAAATCTTATGGGACTTAACTGCTAAGGTCGTCAGTCCCTAAGCTTACACACTACTTAACCTAATTTATCCTAAGGACAAACACACACAGCCATGCCCGAGGGAGGACTCGAACCTCCGCCGGGACCAGCCGCACAGTCCGTGACTACAGCGCCTCAAACCGCTCGGCTAATCCCGCGCGGCAAGAAAGTGTCACGTATATGATAAGCGATTTTGGATGCCAGACGTTAAAACAAAAGCGTTTTTCGCTGCGGTGAGATATATTCACTGAAATTTCATTCACTAACATTCTCCTCCGAATGCTAAACACCTACTGGGGGTAAATTACCATTGCAGTAAAGTAATAAAAATTAGAGCTGGCACGGGAAGATTTAGGTGTTAATTTCTCCTGCATCCTTTCGAGAGTAGAACGGTAAATAAGTACTCGGAAATTAGTTCTCTGCACCCTTCGCTAAACACGTAACAGTGAATTGCAGATTTGCGTGTAGATACAGAATTTTCACAACAACGCACAGTACGTTGTAGAGTGAAAAATTATTATTTTAATACTGTGTTGTTGTGGCGAATATGGCGAAAAGACAGGATACTGTTGTGCGAAACCCTCATGGTTCGATACTGAAATCAGTCACTCTTGTCAAATATCAAGGAGTACCCATGGAGGCAGATATAAGATGGGACGACGACATAAATCTAGTGATGAAAAAGGCAGATGTCACACTGACATACATTGCAAAAATCCTAAGGAAGTGTAAATCACACTCGAAGGAGACACTTCATAAAAGTAGCGTGTGAGTCATTCTTCCTTCTACGATCCTTAGGCAGTTGCATTAACGAAAGAACAGGGGAACATTTAAGAGAGCCGGCCGCTGTGGCCGAGCGGTTCTAGGCGCTTCAATCCGGAAGCACGCAGCTGCTACGGTCGCAGGTTCGAATCCTGCCTCGGGCATGGATGTGTGTGACGTCTTTAGGTTAGTTATGTTTACTTAGTTCTAAGTCTAGCGGCCTGATGACCTCAGATGTTAAGTCCCATAGTGCTTAGAGCCATTTGAACATTTAGAGATGCGCTGTGCTGTTCCTGATGAAGTTGTTTAATTACCACGAGAGCTTGACAGATATTGTGTATTTATTTATTTAACCGGTAAAATAGGGCCATCAGGCCCCCTCTTTCACGTAACCAGTCGTTCTACATACGTATTTTACATTCCGCATATCACAGTAAGCATGTTATACTAATTTAGAAACATAAAAATTACAGTAGTAGAGGTAGGAAAAGCATACACAGTTTATATTCGTTCTTGGTAAACGCAACAATAATTAGAGGTTACAGTGAGGTAGGTTTTTCATCATGAATGCTAGCAGCAACGGGCATGTGGAAAGGGATGGACGAGGAAGGGAAAGATATTGTCAAATGAGAGAAACTGCACCAAGTACGTAGTGCGTCACATATAAGACGAGACAAGAAACGTATTACTTCGTCCGACATACAACTCAGGTAATGATAAAAATTAATACACGTACCGACATTCGTTTTCCTTGTCCACAATTTGCAAATGGTCTAAAATAGGTGAAAACATACGTGTACCCTCCGTACTTTTGCCATTTACCGTCCAATGGCCTACGGAGTTGATATTTAGATGGACATTAAAAAAGGTAAGAACGTGGTTGAACACTGTACTGACACATACGCTGCTCCCACGAATGAACATCAAGAGGCGTCGACGAAGGACATTACCACTACTA
This sequence comes from Schistocerca cancellata, assembly GCF_023864275.1. Lineage (NCBI taxonomy): Eukaryota > Metazoa > Arthropoda > Insecta > Orthoptera > Acrididae > Schistocerca > Schistocerca cancellata. The sequence continues at coordinate 351,353,097 of NC_064630.1, forward strand.
GCGCGTAATCCCTTTGTAGCACTGAAGGGCAAAGAAAATGATTTGTCTTCCCCTTATCGTCTGTGGTTCCGCCTGATATTGGAACCCTGTTCCCTGCCTTTCTCGGCCAGTGTGCTACCACCTACGGGTAGTAGGTAACGTACTGAACACGAAAGTTAGATATCCTTAGTTCGAATCCCTAACCGGCACGGGATTTCAGCTTGCCACGTACAAACAGAACAAACATATCTGACATTTGAATCACCATCGTTGTCATATTTCTATTGATCAGGAACTGTCTGCTGTGTATAGGCAAAATTACTCGAAGAAAAGTTACGGATCCGTTCGAAACTACTACTACTTTAGTAGTTCCTGGGATATTGACGAGATTTCGGCCCCGCAGGTAAAACAAGGATAGTTTGGTAAGTCTGGTAAAAAAGCAAGAAGAAATGTTTGTTACGTAAACAGGTCACCTTACTTTTCAACATAATCTCCTTTGAGAGATAGAAACTTGGTTCAGCGATCCTCCAGCCTTTTCACCCCATCAGAAAAGAAGGTTCTGTCAAGCTCTGCAAAATACTCGTTGTCTAAAACTATCATTTCCACATTTGATGAAAATTTCTTTCCAGAAAGCCAAAGTTGCAAGTTGCGAAATACGAGGAAGTCACTTGGGGCTAAGTCAGGTGAAAATGGTGGACGGGGAGCTAATTCAAAGCCCAACTCATGCACTATTGTCATTGTCATCGCTGATCTGAGGGATGTGGCATTATCCTAGTGAAAGAGCACATTTTTTCTTGCCAACTTTGGTCTTTTTTCAGCCAACGCAAGTTTCAGATGATGAAACAATGAAGCAGATGGGGTACAGTAACGATTCTGCCTTTTTCCAAGTAATCTGTGAGTATTGTTCCATGGGAATCCCAAAGAACAGTGGCCATCACTTTACCAGCTGACGAAATGGTCTTCGCCTTCTTCGGTACTCTTTTATCAGCCTTTTCCATTGTTAAAATTCACGGTGAAGCCTACAGCTGTCCTTTATTTTGCATAATTCGCTTTGCTACTAGTTTCGGTCAAAAGACCATTATGAAGCATAAGGCAGCATAAACGGCTGGAAAGTTATGCCATAATAACGGTAATTTGTTCTTTTGAGACCACGATAGTAGTAAAAAAATTTTTATGCCATAATAACTGCGTACAATAGTTTTCATGAAGAAGCTAAGTTCACAACGACAGCTAGTAACACACATTGTTTTGACTGCTGTTTGGGCTCTTGTGTTTAACGATGGATCCAGGTTTCACCAACAGTCACAAATCGGCACACAAAGTCTTGCGGATTGCGATTAAACATCGCCAGACATTATGATGAAATGTTGTGCCTAAGCGCTTTTGGTCGACTGTGAGGAATGGAGGCACCTTCGCTCATTTGAGATGCCTTTAGTTTCAGCAGTCTCACGAATTTTTATTCGGCGGTCTTACATTACCATATCATGGATTTTGTCAGTGGTTTGCTTTGTGGTGATCTCAGTTGGACGGACGGAGTGCGCTTCGTCTTCTGTGTTCGTCTGACTATGTTTAAATTCTTTACTAATGGTCGTCAGTGATGGTGCAGAGCCCGCGTGAACTTCGTCCAGTTCTGCTTTGATTTGTGCGGCAGACTAACCCTTCAAATGAAAATGTTTAATAAAAGTGTGAAACTCGGTTTCCTCCATTTTCAGTCACAGTCGACACGCGGAGCAATTCAGACGGCTTTCTACAAAGACCTGTACGCTGTAGATTGTTGAAATTCTATAGATCATCCTTGGAATAATCAAGCTTATCAACCCTGAAAGCGCAATAAAAATGTTCCATTCTTTCATGGAAATTAACCAAACTTACCAAACCACCCTGGTAGTATGAGAATTGCTGTTAAATTTACTGCATGTGCCTGAGAAACAGTAAGAGAGGTGAGAGGAAATTAAGATGACGTTTAAACGTAAGTTAAATCTGGTAACCAATAGTGCTGATTCAAATTTCGTCACTTTGAGGCCAGAGAACTCGTGTGCCACCATTGTTCTCGCTACAAAGCAGTTCGGCCGTCTTTCGTCACCTGCACGGGAAAGAGAAGGGAGAGCTGTTTGCGCGGAGAAGAACGGGTCCTTGTCGTCTCGTGTTTGCCTTTACTGTGCTGTACTCTGTGTTTCACAGCCGGCAGCGGACTGCATTATTGACGGCTGGACCGGCCCATAGGAGGCCGGAGTTTGCCGACTGCGCGTGTTTGCCAGTCGCCCTACCGATATCGAAGCAGAGCCTCGTCGACACCCATTTGATGCGCCTGGGGTGGCAGCGGGGAAGGGGTGGAAGCGGTTTAGATAACACAGGCCGGTCCATTTGCCACAGCGAACGGATGGTCGATCGAGTGTCTAATTTATAGGCGTCACGTCTCAATGCAGGTGGTTCCAGTTGACGCTTCGGCAGGCGGTGGGGAAGCGTCTCTGCGGCAACTCGAAGCTTGGGGAAACATACGGACTTTTTAGCCCCAGCTGTAAGCGAAGTTAAAAAGATATTATTCCTGTCACGTAACAGAATTACGCCGTGGTAGTATATGATAGACTCGAATCCTAGTAGGATGGCAATAAGATACAGCTATCATATTACCTGCATGTTTTCCCCATCATCCACAGTTTTAGTGTTGAGGTAACCATATATACAGACGGAGTTGGTGTCGTACGCTATAACGAAGTTACAAAGCCAAATTTTTACACTCGTCTATTGAGTTGGTGTATAAGTTCGTAGTGTTTTTTCATACGTTTGATAAACACAGCAGACACACATAACAGATACGTTAGTCAATAATACTATATTCTCCTCTCCTATTTATAACAGCCTACCAGCGCAAGGGTAACTTTTCCATTCCACGGCTGTAGAAATCATGTGGCTTTTAAGGCGAAGTATTCCTCGAGCTGCGTTCGGAAAACATTTTCATCCTTGAAGGATGTTCGACAGAGAACGGAAAATGTGAAAATCTGAGGGTGCAAGTCATGTGAATAAGATGGGTGCGGAATGACTTCCCAAACCAATTCCTCTAGTGTTTTTCTCAGTCTAGCAGAATCTGGCGGGCGTTATCAGGGAGTAGCATCACTTTACGCAGTCTTCCTGGCCTGGCCCTTGTTCTTGGGTTGCATCTGCAAGATGTCTCATTTGTTGATCGTAAATGTCAGCAGTAATGGTTACACCTTAGGGAAGCCTTAGTATATTACACCGCCTCTGTTCAACATATGCGTAACATCATCTTTCGTGGATGTCCGCAGGTCTCTGTTCGAGGAGTTGCTGCTTTGTTTGGCCTCAACCATTTCTTTCTTTTCCTTACGTTAGCACAAAGACACCATTTCTCGTCACCAGTAACGACACAAAATAGAAATGGTTGGTGTTGTTCAAGATCCAATCGAGGAAGAGCAAGCAGAGATGCACATACGGCGAACCGCTGATCTTTAAGATGTTGGCTTAGAGTACCCATAGAACCGATTTTTGAACCTTTCCCATTGCATGCAAATTTCGCACGATGATGGACTGATCTCGGTTCATCACATCTGCCAGTTCTAGAGAACACTGGCTAGCATCATTGTGTATTAATGCGTTTAAACGATCTTCATCAAACCCTTGAAGTCGTCCTGAACGTGGAGAGTCAGTAATGTCAAAACGATGTTAAAGCAAAAAAACCATTTTCTTGCCGTTCTCTGTCCAATGGCATTATCCCTACGCATGGCGAAAATGTTTGTGGCTGCGTCGACTGCTGACGCCCCTCTATTGAATTCAATCAGAAGAATATGTCGGAAATGTTCCGGTTTCTCCACTTGGTACTCGGTTTTCTAGCGTCCACAGCTCCGAACTACAAGTGAACTATGACTTTCGACAAATAAACCCATAGCAACCGGAATACCAACAAACATATGCACCAACATAAAACATACTTTTAAAATTTTTTATATACTGTTTGTTTCACAATTTCTATAATAGGCTTCTAGAGGCTGTAGAACGGACTTAGTAGATAATCTTCAACTTATCCATTTTCCTTTTTAAATTCTCCAAGCTACCTGCGCGATTTATGGATCTGAAATTCCACTTCCCGACCCGCAGAACGCCAGTTTTGTTTTTTCTGATGACCTCGTGAGTATTCCCCGCCCGGGGATCCGAGTAGTGGCTATTTTATCTCCGGAATATTTTACGTAAAGGGATGATCATCATTGAGCCATATAGTAGAACTGTCCACCCTCGGGAAGTATAACGGCTGGCCGGCCGTTTTGCCGAGCGGTTCCAGGCGTTTCAGTCCGGGACCGCGCTGCTGCTACGGTCGCAGGTTCGAATCCTGCCTCGGGCATGGATGTGTGTGATGTCCTTAGGTTAGTTAAGTTTAAGTAGTTCTAAGTCTAAGGGTGTGATGACCTCAGATGTTAAGTACCATAATGCTCAGAGCCATTTGAACCATTTTATAATGGCCTTGTGTTGTTAGCCGTCTACAGTGCCAACATAGCAAGACTGTGTTGGTTAATGTTACAAGCCAAATGAATCAATCACGCAGACGGGTGCTTTTTCAACTATCGTAAAGGCCGCTGCTCTTCGTCAGGAACTACATGTTTGTCTGGCCTCTCCACAGATACGTCTCCAAATGTGGCTGCAACTCACCCCACCTCGAGGAGGTCTATGGTTCGTATTTCAGAAATAAGAAACGAATGGCTGACCTATACAATGGAGAACTAGGTGAGCTATAGATGCGTATGTCTACTCAATATTAAAATGACTTGCCTCGCCTGACTGGTGGTGACTTTCACATTACGGTAGTGATTTGACCCTCATTTCTTTAATCAGCAACAGATTGTGTTATTGACAACATTGAACAAACACGAATTTCACACCGTAAACTTTTGTTGTTGCAGTCTTCATTCCGAAGACAAGGTGGATGCAACTGTGTAAGCCAATTCATTTCTACATAGCTATTGCAACCTTCCCATTTGAAACATGTTTCTGTAGTAATGCCTTGACCTCCCTCTACAAGTTAGGCTCCCCCACTTCTGTCCAGTGCCAAACTGATGATTTCTTGATGCTTCAGGATGTGTCCTATCTGAACTTTTTCGAGGTTCTGCGTCAATCGTATCTTATGCGGATCCCACACTGCACATGGCGGACAACATAGTGAAAGCAGTCTCTTTAGTAGACCTGTTACATCTTGTAAGTGTTTTGCCAATAAATCGCAGTCTTTGGTTAGCTTTCCCCGCAACGTTATCTACGCTATCGTTCCAGTTTAAGTTACTCGCAATTGTTATCCCTAAGTATTTAGTTGAGCTTACAGCCTTTAGATGTGTGTGATTTATCGTGTGACTGAAATTGAGCGGATTCTTTTTAGTGCTCATGTGAATGACTTCACACTTTCCATGATTTAGAGTCAACTGCTAGTTTTTGCACCATCCTGTAAAGAGACACTTAAGGTTTACGTTCTCTTGTATTTCAGCCATACTCGGTTGGGCTGTTGCCTGTGTCTATCTTGTGATTCGCCTTTGCCTCAAGGCAGGTGGCTGAGACATCTCCATCTGGCTCTGTCGTAACTTGTGGATGTCTCTTCCCCTCTCTGTTATTCCTCATTCGACCCGGAAACATCACTGCTCCTTTCGAATATCTTTTACTTTTTTCATCCACGCCTGTTGCCCACGAGAGTGACGTCGGTATAACTCCATATTTTGTGTTTCATGAAGGGTCCCACTGTGTACAGAAACACATAACTAACTGCTCCATCTTCCCCATTACATCTACATGAATACTCATTAAGTTACCTTATGGTTTGTGGCGGCAGGTACTTTGTGTACCAGTCCTGTACAACAGTTTTCTTTGATTTGAAGAATGACGCATGCTGGTTTCTTAAATAATTCACTCTCTCACTGCTCCATCGCTATCCGCTTTGGAATTGTAGCCAGAAATTAACGGCGCAAGTCTGGCTTGCAGAACATAGAGGCACTGTAGCATTTTCATCTGTGAAACATCATTTTGGGCACTGCATAGCGGCGGACTGTCTCGTTGTCCGGCGTTTCCGTGTATGTATAAAAAAAAAAAAAAGTTACCATGCGGTTGTAGCGGCAACCGACACCCGTCCCAGGACGTCCTTATGTGAGCTCCAACTGCGCACTTGCCCGCCTCGCGCTCTCCCCGGCTTCATTTCGTTAAAAGCTGCAGCTTCCTCGTTACATAAGCCAGGACTGCACTTAAAATTTGCATCACTCCCCGTTTTAAACATATCTGAACGAATTCAGCAGAGTTCCATTTCAGAGAGAGGTTTCTTTGAAGGAAAAACCGGATATCGTACAGGGAAAACTAGCGTTTGATCATGAAATTCCTGACGGTAGTGAATAACACAGTACTAATTCTTGTAAATTCGCCACTGTATTGATGATTTTTTTCTTCGCCTTAATTATGATGGAATTAAAATTATCAAAATGCATAGGGCGCACATTTGAACAAGAAATGTTTGGAATACAAAATAATATGAGTTAATATCTGTATCAACATCCCCTCCCTGCAGTTTTACATAAAAAGGTCATTTTTTTCTCGTCGGTCGTTTTTGGCGGGTTTAAGGTTTTTACAAACCGCTGCTTCCAGAAGAGACGAATGTTATCTTCCATTACCAAAATAATGCAGTTTTATTGAACGTCCCCTCCTTCTCACGAGCTAACAAGGAATAAAGTATTTTAGACATTAGAAATACTTGATAATAGAAGACTATGATTCTGTTTGTTATAAAATACTGTTCCCTGCTGGCAGTCACGAATTTCCTTTATTTATTGTCTCTACGAGACGTTTCGTGGAATGATTATCGTTATCAACTGCATTTTCGTGTATTACGACGTTTTAGGCGCCATTTGTGAGCGGCTGTATTATCCTGGCGCCTTTACTATTATACAGGGTGGCCAGAAACGATCGGAAAAGCTTTTAAGGGTGTTGCAGGGTAGATTGCGCTGACAAATAATCGTTAAGAAAAAATACAAGACGTTGTGCCATTTGCGAGTCAAATCAGCATCGAAGTTAGCGAATCAGACCGTTGCGCGCACAAATTCAGGCGGCCCTCTAAACACCATGTTAGTGTCAGTTGTTCTTATACCGTAGCCGGCCGCTGTGGCCGAGCGGCTCTAGGCGCTTCAGTCCGGAACCGCTCGGATGCTACAGTCGCAGGTTCGAATCCTGCCTCGGGCATGGGTGTGTGTGATGTCCTTAGGGTTAGTTAGGTTTAAGTAGTTCTAAGTTCTAGGGGACTGATGACCTCAGATGTTGTGTCCCATAGTGCTTAGAGCCATTTAAACCATTTTCTTATAGCGTAGATGATAGCGCACGAGACTGCTGATCCTTTGGCCTCGGTTAGATCCTTGTTACAGTCTCACGTCATGTTTTTGTTTCGCTCTCTTGTCGGTTTTAGGAAACCAAACGAAGGTCGTGTTTGGCGACGCATTCTCTGTGGGCCGCTTGAATTTGCACGCGCAATGGCCAGACTGGCTAATTTCAATGCTAATTAACTCGGAAATGACGCAACGTATAGAATTATTTCGCAACAATTATTTCTCAGCACAACCTACCCTGGAACACCGTTGCAGGCTCTTGAGACTGTTTCTGAACACCCTGTGTGAACACGCAGAGCTTACTGGTGATGTTAGAGCATTGAAGCAAGCAACTTGACGCCTAAGAATGTCACAATACACGAGAAACGCACTTGGTAAATGAAAGTTATTTCCTGAAACATGTCGTGCAGAAAATAAAGCAAGGAAAATCAAGACTGGCAGAAGTAAACATTATGTAGCACTTACGTATTGTGCTAACTAGCCACAAAGCACATGTAATCACGGTATCATTTAGTTCAGTCCACTGACAAAGACAGAGTGCCAAAATAAAATTTTATTTAATGCTTGTGATTACAGATTCACATTTTTATTTAAAATACGAGTCGATTGATACAGATCACGAGTGTGATCGGTCCATTAGTTTAAAAGTCGATTTAATTAAATGCCAATTACATGACTTGAAGTGAATCCCTGCAATTAGGGACCTCTGAGGCTTATCTAGCCACATCATTCCTGGCTTGTGAAGAGGTTATAATTTTGTGACGCCTGCTTTAATTAATATTGAAATTGTACAATATGGTGCGTTTCTGGGAGCCAAGGTAGCCGTTAGTTTGAATTTCAGTCGTCCTTCACCAGTGGCGGAGGGACACACGACACCTGACATTTTCGTTTAAGAGCCGCTATTCCAGGTCTCCCAACCTGTGGGCCGTAGGCACTCACCTTTCGGGCCGGAACAGATTCGCGAGAGGCGCACCTGTTGGGCTGGTCACAGGGCTCCTCTTCTTGCCAGCGGAGGTACGCAGTGTCGTTGGGTCTTGGTACACAAAAATGTCAAGAGACGCCATCGATGCCCTAGTTGAAGTTAGTTCTCAGTAGGAACAGGTTCGTGACCATCGTCGGCGAGTGAGATGCCGCCGTTATGCACGAGTGTGCATGCTTGTTCTTGTGTCTTGACCTGCAGCAAGACTAGTTCTCGCCAGTTTCTTAGCGTAATTTGTGTGCAGCAACCAGTGTTCACTTGTAACAGCCTACCTCTCATTTAATGTGTTCTCCTAAGACAATATATGCAACATTTTACCAGATGTGTCTGTTTTTGCTTTTCTGTGGTTTCCCTCTGTCGTCTCTTTTTATTATCAAGTAAGTACTGAAACCCCAGCTAAACGTGATAGAAACCGGCCGTTGTGTCCGAGCGGTTCTAGGCGCTTCAGTCCGGAACCGCGCTGCTGCTAGGTCGCAGGTTCGAATCCTGCCTCGGGTATAGCTGTGTGTGTTGTCCTTACCTTAGTTAGGTTTAAGTAGTTCTAAGTCTGGGGAACTGATGACCTCAGATGTTAAGTCCCATAGTGCTTAGAGCTATTTCAACCCTTTTTTAAACGTAGTAGAACCTGATGCTGGCCTCAGCCGGGACGACAAGAGACCCGCAGGTGAGGTTTAACATCGCCAGTTCATTAGGGGAACAATGGAAACGACAGCCAATTTAATCATTGCTAATATACTTTCAATTAATCTCATTATCTTACACCATCTCAAGCAGTTTTCCAGCCACATTTATTTTATAACAAAACCATTAACTGACTCAGTGCTTAACATACTGAAAGAATTCATCAGAGTTCCATTTCACAGAGAGGTTTCTTTCAAAGGAAAAATCGGAAATCGGACGCGGCAAAACAACGTTTGATGGCGAAATACTTGACCGCCTCCGTAGCCGAATGGTTACCGTCGATGCCTTCGGCGCGAAAGGACCCAGGCTCGATTACCGGTAGTTCCTCGGATTCTTCTGTAGGTGGGGATCCACTTGAATAAAGAAGCAGCAGCATTATCAATATTCATCTGCTGGCAATAACGGCTGGAGGGGTTGGCGACATGCTCATGTCATCACATGCTCCACTGTCGTAGATCGCTCCTCGTCCTGCATTGTATGCTGCAGTAGGCCACTCGGAATAGGCCCAAGGCCAAATCCGTGAGTGGTGTTCACGTTCGTGCTCGACAGCAATGAATACCATAGTAATTCTTCTTGTTTCACCACTGAATTAATAACATTTTTTCTGTCTTGATTGCTACCATTTCAGGCTCCTGAATGTAGGTATAATATTTTTTACAAACTGCTTATTGCAAAAGAGACCTATCATTACCAAAGTAATATATTTTTTGCAGAACTCGTCCAGCATTTCGCTGTCTGACACAGCTTTGCTCCCCTTCACACAAGGCAACACGAAATTAAACTTTCCGCAATTCGTTAGATGTGTGTATTGATTTCAAGGTTGTTAAAGCCTTATCTTTGTGCTATCATGTCGTTATTGAATTTTCTTGTAGGTGCTAGGTGAACCACCGCTCCGCTGACGTGTTACGGTCCATTTCGCTAATGGAAATCTTATTCACAGACTTAACTGCTGTTGGCTTAAATCGGATTATGTTACGGCATCCTAATTATCGTTAGCATGTTCCTGCTTTGCTGCGATGTGTTCCCTCGTCTTGAGTAGTGCTCACCGCATTACAGTGATGGAAACTAAGACAATAGCGGGACCTGAGCTGAGGTGAACAAAAAAATTTTCAGATATTGTGTAATACCCCGTCCAGCTTATATTTGCAAAGTGTTGTTAATAACTGTATCAGTGGCCAAAATTACGTAAGCTGCTTCCTACAGTTAAACACTTTGTTGGTCGAAACATGCAAACAATTACAAGATACGCTATTGGAAAATCAGGATGTACCGAAAACATAATAAAAGTGAGGTTACCAGTTACTTAACAGAAATTATTGTGTGGTAGATCGGGTGTGCTACTGATACTGATGGCCGGATAACGCGCACTTTAATTGATGTCTTTCAAGGACGCTTGTGTGCCTGTTTACGTGGTGGGCCAAACTGTTAGTCCCGCTTTACAGAAATCAACAATGGTTACAATATTTCCAAAGACTGAAAGACAAGAAATGAAGACATGAACCTGACAAGCAATACTGCAGTATTCATTTCAGGTGGTTGCGTTTCAGACGAAGCATCAACCTGTAGATGAATATTCAATAATAAAATCGCCCTGATCTTTCAGAGGTGTGGAAAATGAACATACCATGGAACTTTGGTTCCCTAAAGCATTTTCACGAGAGATTTGTTGATGGCGATGTTAAGTAGTACACACTTTATGAAGTAATTGCAAGTGGACGGCTGTTCCCTAAAAAAATTAACATTTTAGTAGTGGACAATGAGGCGTCCTGTAAAACGTGTAACGGAACGGGAAGATGAGTAAGGGTCGGTATGGAGCGATTCATTTATGACAAGCATTTAGTATCGACAGCTACTTTGTTTGCGTGACGCTTGGTGTAAGTCTAAAATAATGCTGTCTTTAGTGGGAAAGTATGCGTCCTTAAACGTTTGGTCGTTAAAATTGTCACTTTGAACCACTGTATAAACGTCCGCTTGTACAAGCGTACAAAGTAGTTTCGCACTATATAAGGATCTATATCATTGAGGTTATACCTGTTCACGTTAATTATTACGATTCACAGATTCGCCGACCACAACATTTCACAGTTTCCTAAACGCTTCATACCTGCTTGATTGTTTACCCATTCGTGCGACTTGCGCACACTGCTTATGTATATAAACGCTTTACAACTCCGTACATTTGATCTGGTGATCACTGCGGCGTGTCGTTTTCCACTCGTTTGCTGAGAGCACTGGTTAATATTTGTGTGAAATATTTTGCAAACAGCGATTAAAGCCGTTTTATGTAGTTGTCAAATATACCATATATTCTGTAGAACGCCATTCTCTCCTCTTGTGCACAGACTGTCCATCGTGATTACAGTATGAATTGTTAATTGTTGATATGTTGTAGGTAGCTCTTTGAGAGCTAGCGATTTCCAGGAAATTAGATGTTACGCTCTAGGCCGCAAAAGCAAATAAATAAGCTCTTAGGAATTACTTAATCGGAAGGATACAAGCAGCATCAGTAGTTTCCGAACGACAATGGAACTGTTTTGGAGGCAGTCTTCTGGCACCTGAGGTATGCTTTTACTTTAATGTACTGGCAGATATGAGCTTGAAGTAATTAATTACCCGGTTGCTCTTAGACGGACCTCTCTATCAACAAAATAAAGTGACTCAGATTGTCCTAAAACATATAAGAAAGCTGAAGCAGGTACAAAGTGAAACACGAATGAGCGAATGGCGCTAAAATGGTAAAACATAACTTTGCTCTCTCTATTCATAACTGACCGACCGAGACGGCGTAGTGCCTAAGGCATTGGATTCGCAATCGGGAAACCGGGATTCGAAAGAAGGCTTACGGTGTATTAATCAGTTCAGGTGAATGCCGAGGTGGTTCCATAAACAGACTGCGTTCGCATTTTGTCATCCATCACCAGCTGAGCTAGTTCATCTTCTGGATGTCTAATCACTTAAAAACATCTGATTCGCTATTAAGCTTTCACTCCATGGTGGCAACATTATGACTCCTTCTGAAGAAGATGAGGTGGCTATCTTGCTGAAAGATATTATAGTCGTCTGACTGTTGTACATACTTGGAACTGAATTTCTACCAACAGCAGCAATCGAAACCAAATGAACAAATAATTTGTCCTAACATGCAGAGGGTAATTGAAGCTTCTATCTGCTTCGTTTTCACTTTACGTGATTTTTACAACATGGAGCTTGAAGTGATTTTTACATATTTTGGTACTTTAGTTGTCGAAATTAACTTTTTTGTATGTTGGTCCTCATATACGACGAGAAAGATGACAAGTACATTGAGGAAATGCGATGCGACATTTCTGCAAGGAAGTTTCTGAGTAATCTGTGATCTTCTTTCAGTTTTCGTCGTAAAACTTTAATGGAAGGGAAGCTGATTTGCTCCTTTTCTCTAGCGACCGTGAAGAGTAATCCATATAAATATAAAACCTCCTGGCAGATTAAAACTGTGTGCCGGACCGAGACTCGAACTCGGGACCTGTGCCTTTCGCGGGCAAGTGCTCTACCAACTGAGTTACCCAAGCACGACTCACGCCCCGTTCTCACAGCTTTGCTTCTGCCAGTACCTCGTCTCCTACCTTCTAAACTTTACACAAGCTCTCCTGCGAACCTGGCAGAACTGGCACTCTTGAAAGAAAGGTCCCGAGTTCGAGTCTCGGTCCGGCACACAGTTTTAATCTGCAAGGAAGTTTCATATCAGCGCACATTCCGCTGCAGAGTGAAAATCTCATTATGGAAACATCCCCCAGGCTGTGGCTAAGCCATGTCTCCGCAATATCCTTTCTTTCAGGAGTGCTAGTTCTGCTAGGTTCGCAGGAGAGCTTCTGTGAAGTTTGGAAGGTAGGAGACGAGGTACTGGCAGAAGTAAAGCTGTGAGAACGGGGCGTGAGTCGTGCTTGGGTAGCTCTGTTGGTAGAGCACTTGGCCGCGAAAGGCAAAGGTCCCGAGTTCGAGTCTCGGTCGGGCACACAGTTTTAATCTGCCAGGAAGTTTCATATCAGCGCACACTCCGCAGCAGAGTGAAAATCTCATTCCAGATACATACAGTGTCTGACCTCTTTCCTTCCTCCTGTTTGTACTTACATTGCGTCATCGGTTCCGATTTATTCCGATTGCTCTTACTTTGGCATTTGACTACTAGTCACTGCAAAGCTTCGACAGTCTGCTTCACTCACATATTGCCTTCCGCTGTTCACCGATTAACGCCATTGAGCCAGTTACTAGCAGTAAACACAGAATGGCAGGATATGCCAGTCATTTGAGCACTCGGCCGGCCACTGGATAACGAGAGGTCATTCCCGATAACCCAACATCAGTAGATCCAATTCAGATGTCGGCTGTACGATCATCCATGAACAGGGAGCAACGCCTTCCTACTCTGCTCTGCCGTAGGACATACATGAAACTGTGACAACTTCTCGCCTGCTCCGTCACGCTTCGTGCCGAGCGTATTTTGCCGGCTGAGAGCGGCTTGGTCCGTCGGCGACTTGCCGGCTATTCCTGGCCACGGATTATCACGGCTGTTGCAGGTCTTGGGCCAGCCGCTAGACTTCAAAGACTTCAGCGTCTTGTTGCGCTGCCACCATTTTCGTCCGAGAGATTTATTGTAGTTTAATTTGGGGGCTTAACCACTTTCCTTTGACGTAATGTTTATGTCTCTCGTGATTGTGAGGCGAAGTGTCTGAAGGGGTGGGTGTAACTTACGGGATAGTTTACATATTCTTTTTAGATGCCGACAAGGATGGTGGCGTGGAAATCGTGGGAACTGCAAAACATGTGTTCTCTTCTGGCATGAGGAAGCACAAGACCAACCCGGATGTTGGCCATTATTTACTTCTAGTGTATCCTTAAGTGTTGGGATCTTTCAGCGAGCAGCGTTAAATCGGTAGGAGCTTTTGCTCTTCATTGTATTTGCAAGAGATATGCTTCAGGAGACGAAAAACTTCTACTCCCTAAATAGTGGGATTCCGGCACATAGTATATGTGAATGAAACTGCAGCAGTCACTTCATATCCATTTCAGTTTATATTCATTTTGCGTTCCACTAACGGAACACATCCTAGTTTAATCTTCAGGTGGATCTACTGAAATGATCATTACTTTTCGTTTTTCTGCGTATCAAGTCATATGCCAGTTGTTTATGTATTTAATTATCTATCCGAGTAGGATCACAAGGCCCTCTCTTCCATACTTTATCATTTCACCCATTAAGACTCACGTATCACAAGAGGTCTTATATGTAGTATGGAATCTAACCCTTAGAAATATTCAAGATAGAGATATTAAAAAAGCTGCGACAGAGTGAAAGACTATATTTATTTATGAAGAGTAATATAATAGAGATAATTCACAGCCAGGCAGATTCAGAGTCTGGGCCGTGGCAGCAATGTATGCAAGAGAAATGACGGAAGAGGCAAGAATTGAACGGAAAACGAAAAGAGAAAGAAATACAACTGAAAGATGTGAACATATCTCTCACGAGCATTTGTTGACAGTTTGACGTAAATGTCCATAGATAATACCTTCTGAGAGAAAAGTTATGAGCACGAGAAGAGGAAATGCTTCAGTTAGTTCTTAAACACAAGTATTGAATTTTTCGTGGAGTGCAGGGTAACCTTTTCCAGAAGAGGAAGTGTTTGATGGAATAGATTACTGTCCTGCAACTGGCGTCGCAAAACTTACCACTATATGCAAAGAACTGACATGTTAAATAAATGATATGATTAATGAAACAGACTGTATCGACGTATAAAACAGATGGTGTTGAAAGTGCGACGTAAACTTTTCTAAGGTCGTAATGAAATAGTAACGCTTTTAGTGCCTATATTTGTGTCGCCGCCGGCCGGAGTGGCCGAGCGGTTCTAGGCGCTACAGTCTGGAACCGCGCGACCACGACAGTCGCAGGTTCGAATCCTGCCTCGGGAATGGATGTGTGTGATGTCCTTAGGTTAGTTAGGTTTAAGTGGTTCTAAGTTCTAGGGGACTGAAGACCTCAGAAGTTAAGTCCCATAGTGCTCAGAGGCATTTGAACCATTTTTTGTGCCGTCATAATGCAAAATAAGGCGCACCCCAAATTAAAGGGCAGATAATAGGTCGCGCGGCGTAACTAAATAAATTTTATGTCGTCTACGGACTCTGTGCGAAGTCGACAGTTGTCACTAAGCAGTATCACACAGAAGTGGTAACATACGGTATTTATTGTTAGTTGTTTTTCCTGTATGCTCAAAAAAATGTTCAAATGTGTGTGAAATCTTATGGGAGTTAACTGCTAAGGTCATCAGTCCCTAAGCTGACACACTACTTAATCTAAATTATCCTAAGGACAAACACACACACCCATGCCCGAGGGAGGATTCGAACTTCCGCCGGGACCAGCCGTTTCCTGTATGCTTCCATACTCTACAAACCACTGTGAAGTGCATAGCACAGGATGTTCCACTCGAGCGATGGAAGAATGGCTGTTTAAGCGTCTATGTGCGCGTTTCAATTAGCTAAACTTTGTCCTCGCGATTGCTACGGGAGCTATGCGAAGGGAGCTGTAGTATGCTCCTAGATTCATCATTTCTACAAACTTTGTAGAAACTTTGAAAGTACGCTTTCTAGGGGTAGATTGCGTCTGTCTTCAGGTGTCTACCAGTTCATGTTCTTCAGCACCTGTGTGACATTCACTAGATGATCAAAGAAACCCATGACCATTCGTGCTACCCTTCTCGTTAAATATCCCCTGTTGTACTGTGTTTTACGAGTTCCACATACTTTAGAAATGGTTCAGGATTGGTCGCACGAGTGATTTCTAAGCTATCTGCTTTGTAGGCCGCTTGTATGTCTCTGTTATTCTACCAGTGAACCGAAGTCTGTCACCTGCTTTACCAACGATGGCTGCGCCGTATCACTTGCTGCGATTCCTATCTCTAAAATAGCTGAAGAGTATCTGATGTTTCATTTCCGTCTAAAGCGATATTAAAGAGGCAGAAATGTCACAACTTGGCGACAGTGAGTGTTGTGATTGTGTTCTTTTCAGCAGTTGCTCTCTACCAGTGGACGAGGGATTTAGACAAAAGTGAACTGCCGAAATTCGGGTGTTGTATTTTTTCACCTGATTACTCTCACCTTCTGCAGTTATATAGTCGCCAACAAAGGTGTGTGACCTCGTCGTTGAACTTGGAGGGAGAATGCTTTGGAACACTCTTTAGCAGTCATATTGTAACACATACGAAACATGACGTAACCACTATCTTAAGGAGGTTATCGGGTGGAGTCGTAGGTCTCCAATAAATCACGCTGTGCCCATCGCGCATCACACATCCGCCTTCCATTAATTATATTTAAAGTTGCCATTCACAGCTGATATCTTATTGAAAGATACAATTTTTTGGAACACTTTATGTAGCTGAACTGATTCCTTACTACGAAAACTCGACAACTGTGCAATCCTGCCCAGAGTCCCAACCTGAAGAGTCCTGACCGGAACCCACTCGAACGTCTTTGGCATTAATTAGAGCGTCGACTTCGCTCCAGACTTCATCCTTCAGCATCGCTACCGTCTCTGGTTTCGGCTTTTGACAAAGAATGGGCTGCCATTCCTTCATAGGCATTCAGACATATTATTGAGAGTGTCCCCAGCAGAGTTCAAACCGTTATAAAGGCGAAGAATGGACGCACTCCATATTAGTGTCCAGTAGTAGGTACCGGATACTTTTGATCAGATATTGTACTTACAGGGCTACTCTAAACGATTAAATCATTTTCAAAGCTCTACATCTTTCAATGTATTACATGTGAAAATATGATTGATGCACGAATAGAACCATAAACTCACCATGTTTGCATTTTACACGCTACAAATATTCTATGAGACCTCTTCTGGTCACACGACACACGTGCAACTCGTAGTGCAGTTCGCCCAAGCTGTAGTAAAGTTCGCCGAAGACGTAGTCACGTTCTCTCCATACGTTCCCTAGCAATGTCTTGTCACTAGTTATCACAACAACATCGACGCTTTCACTTAGGTGTTCCAGTTTTCCTGGCATTATGCATAAATGGTCTTAATGTATCTCCAAAGGACGATGTCAGAAGGCTACCGGGCGGAGGGGGAGGGGTGTGGCTAAGGGAACAGAACCACATCATCTTCAGCACTACGCCCAATCCAGCGATGCGGAATTTTGTTGTGTAGGTAGCGAGAACACTGATGCTCCAGTGAGGGGTGCCCCGTCTTATTGGAAGATGAAATCCTCGGAATCAATAACCACAATTGCAGCATATTTTAGAGTGACCTGGCACAGTCTTCTCGTAGAAGAAAAACGGCCCATACAACTTCGTCTGTGAAATTGCACAGGAAAACAATAACTTTCGGCGAATCTCGGTCATGTGCCACAATTTCATGAGGATTTTCAGTGCTCCGCAATCTAACTTTACGGCCTTAAATCTTTTCATATAAATGGAGTGTTGCTTCGTCTTCCACACACAAACTCTTTCCTTGCTTAGTCGCCATTTTGTCAAGGCACTGCACTCGTGCCGCTAACTGGTGGGCACAATGCAAAGTGAGTGAGTTAACGGTTCCATTCATGCATCGATCATATTTGTACATGTAATATTTCGGAAAATATAGAATACTGAAAACGAGTGAATCATATACAGTAGCTCTAACAGAGTGTTTCAAAAAGGATATATGTATTACACAGCGCTATTTTGTCCAAACTATCGATCGCTGCTCCTCGGCTCGGCTATTGGAGAAACGAATACATAGTCTACTTTATATTAATAGCAGCTAGATGTCAGTTGTCTTTTGTTTTGCTTGGTAACCGTCATATGTTTAAAATGGCTACTCCGCTGCAGAAATCATTTTGTGTTCTCGAGTTTTCGAAGTGCAATCCCCAGATTACAGTACAAAGACGTTTCAGGTTGAGGTAAGAAATTGATTCTCCGAATGGGTGGAACATTCGCGGATGATATCGACAGTTTCTAGATACAGGATGCGTTTGTAAAGGAAAGAGTCCTGGCCGCCCTCGTGTTCCTGAAGAAAATGTTGCACGAATTCAAACTGTTTTCCAACGTAGTCCTTCAAAATCAATTCGTCGTGCCAGTTGGGAGTTACAACTACCTACAACAACAATTTGGCCTGTTTTTAGACGTCAGTTGGTTATGAAGCCGTACAAGTTACCGCTGTTACAAACTCTGCGTCCTGATGACAAACGCAAATGTGTGGTATTTTGTAACGAGGTTCTTGATACTATTGACAATGATAACACTTTCGCACAACTTATTGTGTTCATTGATGAAGCGAGTTCACATGTTAGTGATCAGGTAAACAAGCACTATGTTCGAGTCCGCAACTCGTGGTCGTGCGGTAGCGTTCTCGCTTCCCACGCCCGGGTTCGATTCCCGGCGGGCTCAGGGATTTTCTCTGCCTCGTGATAACTGGGTGTTGTGTGATGTCCTTAGGTTAGTTAGGTTTAAGTAGTTCTAAGTTGTAGGGGACTGATGACCATAGATATTGAGTCCCATAGTGCTCAGAGCCATTGGAACCATCTGAACTATGTTCGAATTTGGAGCCTACAGAACCCATATGCAGCCTTTGAACATCTACGAGATTCGCCCAAAGTCAGTGTGTTTTCTGGGATGTCCCCATCATCTGTTTACGACCCATTCTTCTTTGATGGAAACACGGTTAACGGTGAGCAGTATCTCGCTATGTTACAAAACTGATTGTTTCCGAGGCTACACGAAGACAACTTCATTTTTCAAAAAGACGGGGCGCCCCCTCACTGGAGTCGCCAATTGCGTGAGTATCTGAATGAAACTCTACCGAACCGTTGGATTGGTCGTGAAGGAGCTGGCGGCTTAGCATGTCTCATTTGGGCTCCACGGTCACCGGATATGACACCCTCTGACTTCGTTAAAGACAACGTTTATGTACCACCACTTCCACAGAACCTGGAAGAGTTGAAAACCGGATCAGTACTGCCATAACATCAGTGACGAAGGACATGCTTGAGCGAGTATGGGTGGAATTTGAGTATCGATGGTATATTGTTTGCGTCGCTGATGGAGGACATATGTTCAAGTGTGTGTGAAATCTTATGGGAGTTAACTGCTAAGGTCATCAGTCCCAAAGCTGACACACTATTTAATCTAAATTATGCTAAGGACAAACACACACACCCATGCCCGAGGGAGGACTCGAACCTCCGCCGCGACCAGCCGCACAGTCCATGACTGCAGCACCTTAGACCGCTCGGGGAGGACATATGGAACATCTTTAATCTGAACTTGAGAGATTCGTAAATGTGTGTGTGTAGTTTCATATGCGTATGTCTTAAAAGTTTAATAAATGTATGCATTCGAAATACGTATGTTCGTTTTGAAACACCCTATATTTTGGCTCACAGAGTCGTATAGAACAAGGATGGGAAAGTCAAATTTCAAAAGATTCGGCAGTATGAACCCACTTATTAGTGTGACGTTACCGCTCCTCTTGCCTGGATGCCTGCACTGTTTACGCTGGGAAGTGTGTCAAAAAGCTGTTGCATCCTCTCTTAAGGCAAGGTAACCAACAGTCGGTTTAACAGTCACTCGATATCCTGTGTGATGGCACTGTAATGGAATCGACGCCCGAGCTTGTCTCACACGGCGTCCTGTCGGGGACGTAACTGGCAATCTTCTTGGTCACGGGTGTACCTCAATTCCTCGCGCGCCGTTCATAAACACCTACGCCACGTGTGGCCGAGCTTTGTTGTTTGGAAAAGTGGCCCTACGATACTGTCGCATGAGTGGTAACACATGAGGGTACTGGATGTCCGTAACCTACCGTTGTGCCTTGCGATTTCAGTCACCGTCAGCCGTGACCTGAACTCATATCCATGATTCCCCCACACCATGCCACCAGGAGTAAGGCCGCTGTAGCTTTCCAAAACATTGGGAGAATGAGGCTTCGCGCTATGTCGCCGTCATATTCGCCGACGTTGTTCATCCAGGGTACTGCTGAACACAGTGCGATGCCATTCGTCAGCAGTGCACGCTTCCCGGTCACGTCACCATTCAAAACGCAGCCGTTTGCTCCGTTGAATCAACGGTAACCTTCTCATATCACTGTAGTAAGTTAGAATAGGATCAATGTTACGGGATGATTCAGAATGTTGCACGGAGTTCATTACTTGTTGTGGGAGACAGGCACAGATAGAATGGGTTACGATGTGTTCAGTGCAAAACAAATCCCCTATGTGACGGTCAGACGTAATAGACCGGAACCTTGACGCCGAATATGTCTGCCATCACGTTCCCATGATGTCCAACGTCCGGTCACTGTCGCATCTGAATGTTTCACAAATGTGTATATTGCACAGTTTCATCAACTGGCCAAATATAGAACCAATATGACGTCCGTTTCAAAGTCTCAGAGATGCTATGCCGATAACGTCTCAGACGGATAGCAGCAGCTCCGCGTCCTTGACAGTGAACACTCATCTGACGCTGTTGAAGCCATGTTTATACCGGAGGTCCTGGTAACAGCACTAAACACAATCAACACTTATGCGCTGTGGTGGCCGTTGTACCTGTCAGAGAGAACTGCAACTTCATCATTTACATATCCGCCGATTCTATGTACGTGTACTGAGTTACAGGGACATCTGGACGCTTCATTTTTTTTTTTTTCTCAGGCATCGTACACCACCTCGAATGTACTACTATGATCATCATGAGTGTTACTATTATTGTACCATTATGAAGGGAAAAAGACAATTCCCGTTGTTACTGAGTGTAATTGAATGATCATATGAGAAGTTTGCTTTGGACTGCCCCCATTTTATAACAAATAAGCAAAATTAAAAATTTACGTAGAAAAATCGGAAAGACGGCACGTGACGACTCTTCAGTGAAACACCCGTTACGTAGACAGAGTGGGATGCCGGTTGTCACTGAAACGACCGGTTTTCTGTTGTATAGTTTCTCTCTCTCTCTCTCTTTTTATTTTTTTCACGGCAGTTTAACCTGACTCTTAAAACCGAAAAATGGTAAGTGGTTGAATGCTACAAAAAATCACCAGTATTCTCCTGTTCATTCTAATTGCTTGAAGCTCTTCTCAAAAATCATGTTGTATTTTGGAATCACACCACCGTTTGAGCATAACGAATAGTCAGTGCTAAAGGGTGAAGACTGAGGCTGAAGAACTCTGTTTTTCGTTTTAATTTGCACGTTTTCAATTGCTATAAACATATGAAGACATATTTGTAGACACAGGGAGTAGATCAGCTACTTTATATTTTTGTTGCATTCCATTTATGAATTGTTGTTAAGTTTTCAAGTAATTACTGTTACCATAATCAAAATATCCACGGGTGTACTGCTGGTCTACAGTGTCCAACGGGCACAATATTTCGGCGATCATACATGTCGCCATCATCAGGTGAACTGACGGACTGAGCTCCTGTGAACGTGCCGGCACGGAGATCCGTACGCTATGGCTGCTCAGGGGGAACTGGGTTCGGGCGCGGCGGCGGCCGATTTAAATACCCTCCGCCCGCGGCGCGCTCACTCCGCCGTCCGCCCCCCGCGCCACGGTCGCGCGGTGGAACAGATTGTGACGGCGTCTGAGATGACGTCGGTGTTATGGCTATGTCCGCCGTGGTCGTTACAACTATACGTTTGCTCGATTTACTCTTGATTAACTCAATCTCTGGTTACCAAGCCTTGCTAAGATTATAGCCACAGTCACGGTTTATGACGTCTTCATTGGTGCGAATTTCGATGGCCTCTCTAACAACGCTGTCCCAGTATCTCGACGTTGTGCCCGATATTGTGCCCGTTGGACACTGTAGACCGGCAGTACACCCGTGGATATTTTGATTATCAAATGCGCCGGGAGAAACTCAAGAATCACACTGTTACCATAGTTTCCTTCCCCATCTATTATTTTATAGAATTGGCAGACAAATCTCTAATGTCTTAAAGCAGATGAACCATTCTAGTTCATTGCTACGTCACCTTGTAAAAATATTTCCAGACTAGGGTTGTGGCCAGTACACAATACAATAGGCCACTGGTGAAAACAGCGAGCGAGAACTACCATCAGACCTCGTGAGGGCGAGTCTTGAACACTGCAAATTCATGAGTACTTGTCGGGCACCCTTACTTGGCTCCACTGTGATCGGTGGAAGTCGGCAAAATTCGTGCCTCTCTGGAACGTTTGTTCTTGTGCTAACCTTGGATACGTATGCGTTGTTGTAAACAGTGATGGTTACAAAGGTGAGTGAACAAGTTTACATGGTCCTTTCTAGCTCCTTGCTATAAACTTTCGTATCACTTTGCAATGCTTTAATTCATGAGACGTTCGTTCCTTTTGTACGTTTATAAGTTGGCCGCTCTGGAAAATGAGGCAGGGCTTGTCTCAGTAGCGAATGTGCTACGAGCCGATTGCAAGCTTCCGCCAGCAGCGTCCTCCGTTTAGGGGCCAAGTAGGAGAATGCGAGCAGCACCTGAAGCTACGACACACGACACCAGGGACAGTATTGTCTCAACAGTGCTGTAACAATTCTTGTGCCATGTGTCTGTTGCTCGGTTCTATCAGCATTGTTATTAGAACAGCACTCATCACTTTTCCCATTTTCTATAATAACGCAATATTTTAAAGCTTTGCATACTGTACTAATAAAAATTACTCATTCTTTTAAGGAGGTTTATTTAAAAGCGAAAAATCTTAGCACTGCTGCAATGGTTAATTGATATTTCGATTTTGTTACTTGGTTACTAATAAAAAATAAAAGAAACACCTGTTAGAACCGAGACCAAACAAATACCGAAAAATACCCGTCATTCTCAAGTAAAATACCGGTATCGGTTGTAATCGGTCGGTTTTTGCTATGTGTAAGACAGAGAGAAAGTATAGCACACGGTGACCACGGAACGAGATTATTAGTAACAATAAAGCCGTCGGCACACGTACTATGCTGTCGAACGTCAACGTTGAGCGTGCTGAGTTCAACGTGCTGCTGAACGCTTGGGAACGACGCGACTTGTGCATACTGTACGTGGGCCCCAACGTGCTACACGCGATCACAACGCTCTCCAGCGGCAGTTGAGGGGTGTTTGTAGCTCGTAATCACACTGTTTACTAAATGGGTTCGCGTAAAATTCCCACATTAGCTCTATCAAAAGGCACATTTCCTCTATTGCCCATAGGCTAGTCACGTTGTTCTATATGTAATATGCACAAATGAAAACTTCAATATCCATGTATATGTTTTAAGACGAAAAGGAAAGTACTATGTCCAATAAGTAATAACGCAGGCTTATTAAAGTTCTATTACAAACAGTGCGATACAAATTTGCAATAGTTCTTCACATAAGATAAGCATTATTTCACCATTCCCACGTTTTAGTAAATCCGTAAGGTCATTCTTACTTGATCACTGTTCCTATCCAGTAGCAGTATGTTTGCACCATGTGAATTACGAAACGTAAAAGAAAAAGGAGCAAATTATCGTTATGCAAGTAGCGGAAGCTGTCCTGTAGATTAAGCCAATCGAACAAACTCACTCCTCAAAAAAAGGTGAACTTATATTTACATAACATCAAATACTATAGTATATACTTATGTTAAACTAATAATAATGCGTCAGAACCTATTACGGGAGTGTTAGTCCGCAGCTCGTGGTCGTGCGGTAGCATTCTCGCTTCCCACGCTCGGGTTCCCGGGTTCGATTCCCAGCGGGGTCAGGGATTTTCTCTGCCTCGTGATGACTGGGTGTTGTGTGATGTCCTTAGGTTAGTTAGGTTTACGTAGTTCTAAGTTCTAGGGGACTGATGACCTCAGAAGTTAAGTCCCAGAGTGCCCAGAGCCATTTGAACCATTTGAACGCGAGTGTTAGCGGGAAAAAAATTTAGAAGTGGCGAGACGCGAACCAACAACATTTCATGCAGGTAGATGGAAGTCGGTAACGCTATTTACTACGCTAAAGTGACAACAAAGCTAGTAAAGCCAATCCTATTATATTACCAGTTGCTAAAAGCTTTAATTGCAGCTGTGTTACTAGTTGAAATTTAATTATAACAAATTGTACGAAGAAAAATGCGTTTTTGGTGGATCCTCAATGTGTCGTTACCTTCAAATGGCATACTCTCATAAGACGCACGTTACAATAATAGTTTTGCCACGAATATAATGTTTCTCTCTCTCCTTTTTTCCTTTTTTCTTTTTTTCCTTTTTTCCTTTTTTTTCTTTTTCTTTTTTTCTTTTTCTTTTTTTTATCTTTCAATGAATCACACAGTTAACAACGGGTTTTCGTGTGATTCCCAATTTGCCGGTGCTCAGAAACGGCGTATATACGTATAGGCTTGAAATGAATGCCAATATGGTACCTCACAACTCTGTGCTGAAGGGATATGGTGTGCATGTGGCGTAGATGGCGTTGTACCATCTCATTGGCCAACGCTCAGAATATCTGAGCTACTAGAAATTGCCCTGCACGTCCGGGAAGACTCCCGAACTTGCTATTCCACGCAATGACGTCAGAAACTCGGCACCGAAGCCCACGAGAAATACAGGCCGCGGCGCGTACGTTACGAAGGTAGTCCTGAACTCGCTCGCTCGCTCAGCTCAACAGACAAAATGCGTTTCTAAACCTGTTAACTCGCAGCTGGGCGTGTAAGTACTAACGAGAATTGCTTCTTGCACTGACATCCGCTATTATGAAGTCTTACTGATTAACAGCACTAAAACAAAATTTAATTCA
This sequence comes from Schistocerca cancellata, assembly GCF_023864275.1. Lineage (NCBI taxonomy): Eukaryota > Metazoa > Arthropoda > Insecta > Orthoptera > Acrididae > Schistocerca > Schistocerca cancellata. The sequence goes on from NC_064630.1 coordinate 351,377,837, forward strand.
AGATCAATACTCGATATAAATGGTATAACGACTTGTTTATAGCATTTAGTCTCTTCTGCTTAACAGTACTCATTACATGCTGGAAGTGGTACCTTATGCAACTGACAGTCATTTAAGCATGATTTTTGTTTTTTTGTACGCCAGTACAGCCGTAACAGATTATAAATAGGCCCATGGACTACCCATCATTATAGGACTAATAACAGTGAGATTCCATAATAGCGGATTCCAGTAGAAGATTCAGTTTTAGTTTGTACAGACACGCCTAGTTACGAGTTAACAGGTGTAGAAACATAGTTTGTCTGCTGATTTGAGCGAGCGAGCGAGCGCAGGACGTACGCGCCACGACCTGTCTTTCTCGTAGGCCTCTCTCGGCACGCTCAACATTCGGATGCACGGTCCGTGTGCCGACGACTTAAGAGACACCTATTATAACCGAGACCAAACAAATACCGAAAAATACTGGTTACTCAGAAATAAAATACCGTTATCGGTTTTAATCGGTCGGTTTTTCCCGTCTCTATGACAGAAGAAACTGTAGCACACGGTGGCCACAGAACGGGTTCCTCGGTAATAAAACATTAGAGGGCACGAATCGTGCAGCGGCTGCCGTATCTGGCGGCGCGCTCAGCTGAATGCCGGCCGGCGAGACGATACGGATCGCGCCGGCCGCTGTCTGCTGTGGCGCCGGCGCCTGTCGCCGTGTAACGGCGCGTGTCCCGGAGATGAAATGCGGGCAGCGGCGGCCAGATTTATCGCGACACGCCGTGACGCCCCGCAGGTGCCACCGCCACCCTGGGCGCAGGCCGCACCGACGCTGCTCGCCTTCCACCCGAGTATCCGCTCCACCGCTTCACGCTCGTTTCGCTTTCATCTCTGTGCTTGTGCCGTTTGGCAAGTAAGTAGCATTACCATGGAGCAATCACATCTACATCTACATTTATACTCCACAAGCCACCCAACGGTGTGTGGCGGAGGGCACTTTACGTGCCACTGTCATTACCTCCCTTTTCTGTTCCAGTCGCGTATGGTTCGCGGGAAGAACGACTGCCGGAAAGCCTCCGTGCGCGCTCTAATCTCTCTAATTTTACATTCGTGATGTCCTCGGGAGGTATAAGTAGGGGGAAGCAATATATTCGATACCTCATCCAGAAACGCACCATCTTGAAACCTGGCGAGCAAACTACACCGCGATGCAGAGCGCCTCTCTTACAGAGTCTGCCACTTGAGTTTGCTAAACATCTCCGTAACGCTATCACGCTTACAAAATAACCCTGTGACGAAACGCGACGCTCTTCTTTAGATCTTCTCTATCTCCTCCATCAACCCGACCTGGTACGGATCCCACACTGATGAGCAATACTAAAGTATAGGTCGAACGAGTGTTTTGTAAGCCACCTCCGTTGTTGATGGACTACATTTTCTAAGGACTCTCCCAATGAATCTCAACCTGGTACCCGCCTTACCAACAATTTTATATGATCATTCCACTTCAAATCGTTCCGCACGCATACTCCCAGATATTTTACAGAAGTAACTGCTAGCAGTGTTCGTTCCGCCATCATATAATCATACAATAAAGGATCCTTCTTTCTATGTATTCTCAATACATTACATTTGTCTGTCTTAAGGGTCAGTTGCCACTCCTTGCTCCAAGCGCCTATCCGCTGCAGATCTTCCTGCATATCGCTACAATTTTTTAATGCTGCAACTTCTCTGCATACTACAGCATCATCCGCGAAAAGCCGCATGGAACTTCCGACACTATCTACTAGGTCATTTATATATATTGTGAAATGCAATGGTCCCATAACGAAACAAAGGTTCAAATGGCTCTGAGCACTATGGGACTTAACATCTGTGGTCATCAGTCCCCTAGAACTTAGAACTACTTAAACCTAACTAACCTAAGGACATCACACGCATCCATGCCCGAGGCAGGATTCGAACCTGCGCCCGTAGCGGTCACGTGGTTCCAGACTGAAGCGCCTAGAACCGCACGGCCACACCAGCCGGCCGGTCCCATAACACTCCCCTGTGTCACGCCAGAGGTTACTTTAACGTTTGTAGACGTCTCTCCATTGAGAACAACATGCTGTGTTCTGTTTGCTAAAAACTCTTCAATCCAGCCACACAGCTGGTCTGATATTCCGTAGGCTCTTACTTTGTTTATCAGGCGACAGTGTGGAACTGTATCGAACGCCTTCCGGAAGTCAAGGAAAATGGCATCACCAGGAAAAGCGCGTATTTTACGCCACTTTTGTTTATTTCAAATGAAAGTATATAGTTCCAGAGTAGGGATGAGAAAAACCGACTCGTTAAAATCGGTATTTTAGTTTCGAATAACCGGTATTTGTTTGGTCTTAGTTACAACAGGTTTTTTGGTTTTTACTAATAACTTGTTAAAATACCGGCATATCTATTTGCTTACAAGCAGTAATAATTTTTTTGCTTTTTAATAAAACTTTTTTTTAAGGTGGTTGTGGTGATCTCTTTCGGAGATCAGAAATCTAAGACTTGATTGTTGAGATCAATATTTATCTGTAGCAATCCAACCAATGTGGTGAACAGCCGCTGACCACTAGGCGCTGGATGCCAGAGCAGACACTAATAGGTTTAGGCGTAAATTGGTATTTGATTAACCCTAGGCATTTCATTTCCCCAGTACCACCTATATGTGGGAGGCTTTCCTCTAACAGCGGCCGCCACCACAGTCGGAGCTTCAGGCATCACAGAGACAGAAAGGTTAGAGCGTAAAATCATCAGAAAAAATTTTGGAGCAGTACACGTAGACGGTATATGGATGAAGAGACCAAGCAAAGAATTACATAATCACATAGGCAGGCTCACAGACAAAATCAGAAAAGCCGACTAACATTCTATGGATACATACACAGAATGAACAAGAACAGACTCACGGAGGATTTTTGATGTAGTAAATAGTTCAACCTAGAAAACCAACTGGCTTCGAGAAATAGAAGACGAACTAAAACAAGCAGGTATCAGTATTGAAATGATGAATGAAAGAAACAAATTCAGAAACAAGTTTATGAACTCGTAATTTGAAGTAAAAGCAAGGAAGAAAACATGTGAAACATGGACAGAGCAAAAGAAAACAGGTTCAAAAAATGGTTCAAATGGCTCTGAGGACTATGCGACTTAACTTCTGAGGTCATCAGTCGCCTAGAACTTAGAACTAATTAAACCTAACTAACCTATAGACATCACACACATCCATGCCCGAGGCAGGATTCGAATCTGCGACCGTAGCGGTCGCTCGGTTCCTGACTGCAGCGTCCAGAACCGCACGGCCACTCTGGCCGGCAAAGAAAACAGGAACACAGCCAAAGAACGAAGAGGTTTTAGGAAGAGAAAAAGAAGGAAAGAAGAAAAAATTAATAATCATGGAACATACAAGTTCGTCATTGTTCTGGGTGAAAAAATGTGTAATAATAATTATAATAATAAAACCTTTTTAAAAATCGAGTAATGTTTTTTCGTTAAATTTCCATTTCTTCGAGATATTGAATTGTTGCAGAAATTGAGGAAAGCTATCAGCACTATTTTAATAACAACGCCCACAATTAGAAACAAGCAACAAACATGTGGCATAAGACTAGGTACAGCATTGCACAGACAGTAATGTATCTGTTGGCGGCTGGCGTGGCCTAATAGACGGTACACTTGTACGTTCAATGTGCAAGACCTGCCTGTCCCTGGTCAATACGGTAGTTTCTCGCTGTCGTCATCGGACACCGGTTGTACTGCGCAATGACACCATTTCTAGTTTGGAGGTTTTTTTACGAAGTGTGGTAGCAATGAAGTACAATGCTCCATTTGCTTTGAAAGATTAAAAACAGGAGGAGGCGCAACAAACTTGTGCCATCATATAAGCTGAAAACATCCACATTGTTCCGTGGAAGAGAAGGTAAATTTAAATCTTATTTCTATTACTGATATGCTATAAACACGGGATAGTAAGTGAGCTCTTAATTTTGTGGTCACTTCAGGGTGGAAAACTGATATCATCCAATAGTGATGTTGCAGGAAAGTCATTAGCTTGTAACCTGTCGCTCTCGCTATCGCTACGATGATCTCCTTCACCTTTGAAATCTTTCCTGGAGACGGTAAGACGGATTTCTGCTGCAGCTGCAACCGCATAGCGATCAGAAAATCCCACTCTTTCACTTTCATTACATCTTTTCAGTATTTGATCGAAATCTAACAAAAAACCGAAAGTCGATTATTTCAGAAATCGGATATTTCGGTTTTAACACACAGGTTCAACTGGAGACGAAAAGAACCGGTGTAACCAATAATCTGTTGTTTCAGCGATAATCGTCATCCCTATTCCAGAGAGCTTTTCAAGTTTCAGTCATCTATGATACGTATATGCAGACTGAAGAGACGAATGCAAATTTGAATCAAGGCTGGAATTCGAACCAGTGTGTCCTGCTCATTCGGCAGATGCGCCGACCATTACGGCACCCTGACACAGTGGCTTTGCACAACTGCCTGGACTACCCTAGAACGCCTCCCTCCTCAATCAAAATTCCTATTCACGCCTCAGCCCACTTTGTTTTGGTTCAAATGGCTCTTAGTGGGACTTAATATCTGAGGTCATCAGTACCCTAGAACTTAGAACTACTTAAACCTAACCAGCCTAAGGACATTACACACATCCATGCTCGAGTCAGGATTCGAACCTGCGACCGTAGCGTTCGCGCGGTTCCAGACTGAAGCGCCTAGAACCGCGGCTGGCCCATTTGGTATTCTCCTCTAAACTCAGTTTGCATATATACACCATAGATTTTCGAGACTTGAAAAGGTCTCTGAAACCATATAGTTACATTTGTTTAAACCACCTATGCCTGGGTTTCAGGCAGGATACAGCGTCTCGTCCGATGCTAAAGTGCTACTCCAATACAGTTGGAGAGTCTCTACAATGCTGTTCTAGTTTAGGGGGAATATCAAGTGGGCTGAGGTGTGAATGGGAATTTGGACTGAGGAGGGAGGCGTGGAAAGATTGTCCGTAAAGTTGCGCATTGCCGTCGCCTCAAGGTGGCGTAGTCGTTAGCGCATCTTCCTAGTGAGCACGTTACCCGACTGCGAACCCAGCCTTTGTACAAATTTTCATTCGTCGTTTCACTCCGCACATCGAATACATTTTATATTTATTAACGTTTCTATTAATACACGTACTATCTGACCGTTTATCGCTACGGAAGTTAAAAAATGGGCCTGTGCATACCGTAGCTTTTTTTTATTTGACTTGGTAGTGGTAAGGTCTTATGGCACGAAACTGCCAAGATCATCGGTACCTAACCCAACACACTACTTAAAGTAACTTACATTAAGGACAACACACACACCCATGCCCGAGGGAAGACTCGAACCTCCGACGGGGGAGCCGCCCGGACTGTGACAAGGTGCCTAAGACCGCGGGCTAGCCCGCGCGGCCTTGACTTGGTTGTTGTACCAATACTGACTGCTGTATCATGAACGAACATCTAGAAAAGGAGTATATATTTGTATAAAATTATATAAGAAGCGCAAATGCGAAAATCAATATATTTTAGATAGACATTTATTGAACACTGTATCAGTTAAGTACGTCTTGTCTTCACGAAATGTGAGGCAGAAGCTTCGACAGACGGTGCTGAACGCGGCCACTCCCGCCGGAGTTTGGGTGGGTGTGTTGTTCTTAGCATAAGTTAGTTTAAGTAGCGTGTAAGTCTAGGGACCGATGACCTAAGCAGTTTGGTCCCTTAGGAATTCGCACACATTTGAACTATTTCGACATGACAGAATGGACTATTACATAGTGAGTGGTATACGATAGCGATAGGACATTTCAAAAATGGTTCAAATGGTTCTCAACACTATGGGAATTAACATCTGAGGTCAAATGGCTTGGTTCAAATGGCTCTGACTTCTGAGGTCATCAGTCCCCTAGAACTTAGAACTACTTAAACCTAACTAAACTAAGGACATCACACACATCCATGCCCGAAGCAGGATTCGAACCTGTGACCGTAGCAATCGCGCGGTTCCAGACTGTAGCGCCTAGAACCGCTCGGCCACCCCGGCCGGCCATCTGAGGTCATCAGTCCCCTAGAACTTAGAACTACTTAAACCTAACTAACCTAAGGACATCACACACATCCATTAGGACATTTCAGTTCGCTGACCTAGGCGACTGAGAAGTGAAATCCATAAAGCTCCCGTTAATTTTTATCTTGTCTTCTACTCTCGACTAGCGCTCACGGCCCAGCGCCACACTGTCCGCAGCCCACTGGGCTGCGGCCGATATATTGGTAACCGCTGACGTGTAACATTACTGGCCGTGGTGGCGAATTTCCATGCCTGGACTTGACTCAAGTTGTTGTTGTTCATGATGATGATGATGATGGCGATTACCTCAAGAAGGATATCGCCGGTACAGAGTGATAGATTCAATCGGGGCACAGTGTAGCCTACATCTTGTTCATTATTTTTGCCGTTTTCCTTCTTGTAAGATTCTCTTTTTTCTGTTCGCTTGTATAGAGGAGACTACTAACTTCTGTCGTACAATATTGTCGTTGTCTCAGTCTCTCTGCAAGCTTGCATATGTATGACAAGGGAGGTTGTGAGAGAGGGAGGGGCGGAGAGAACGAAACATGAAGCAGTGGTACAGTTGTGAATGCTTAGGTATGCGCTTGTCGTGGTGTACTCGGAGATCAGAAGCACTTCCGTGAACGCGTCTCGCACCAGCGGTGTCGGAGGGCGGCGTGACGTCAGAGGCAGGCGGCCGTCGCCCTGTGGGCGCACTTCTTGCGGCCATCGCCAGTTTGTCGAGCACTCGCCACACCACGCAGCTCCGTTTGTTTTGCAAATACGCCGCCGGCGCCGTTCCGCGCTTTTAGCAGTTCCTCCTCCTCCACCACCACCACCACCACCACCACCACCTCCTCCTCCTCCTCCTCCTCCTCTGCTCTCTTTTTATAGCCCTGCTGGTCCTCTTCTGCGGCCGCTTTACATTCAACCACATATGTAGTCTCGCTGCGCATCTGGTTTCCATCTCACTACTACGCGAAAAAACGCTTCGCATTGAATATCATTTGTAGCTTTGTAGTTACGATGTTAATGTTACGAGATCCAGAATGTGTGTGGAGCGGGAGCTCGACAGTGATTTACCTCCTTAACGCACACAGGGTTAACCCTCGCTATTTTTTTTAAGAAAAAAGAAAGAAAGAAACCCGGTTAATATGCAGCTTAACATTACTAGTGGAAATTCTCTAGCGGAAAATACTCACCACCTGAAAGCAAACCCATTGACTATAACTGTAGTTACCCTTGCGATTGACGCTGTTGTGTGTGTGTGTGTGTCTTCGTAAGCTCATTCCATGAACGTTCGCTTCGCGTGTCCTTCTATATTCTGTAGCTTGGAATACAGTGTGTCACATAGAGTTCTCCATTCCTTTATAAGCTATAGATACGAGAACTTCGTCCGTGTGTCTGATTTATCGTCGTTATGTTTGTAGTATATTCCCCTCACAGTATGTTTTTTGATGTTGCTCTGTGAACTGTTTCTCGGTTCGTTTGAGCCTGTCCCCGCTAGATGAAAGGCTTCCTATAAGAAGCTTCAGCCACACTAATTCGTTTAAGGCTTCAAAGGTGCTGTAGCACTGGTTTTAGCAATGTGATGAAAGTCCTCTCTATTCTGTGTTGTACGTGCAGACTGCAAGAACTATAGGAAACTCCTCACGCGAGATTCTTTCATATACGGATTTCGCTCCTCACGAAATGTGCGAGTGAGTGCTGAAAAGTAAGGCTTCTGAATTTTTTATGTGAAAACTCTTGAAGCTTTTTAAATAAAACAGACGACATGTTTATTCTTCATGCAGCATTCTCGTTCCGACCCCGACACATTACTGCGTCGAAAACTATTATCAATTTAAGTTTTTCGTATGAAAAGCTGTATGTGATGTTCTACGTTGGATAAACAACGAGTGTAGATCCCAACAGTCTGCACTCGGTCGATCACTGAGCGCTTTAAGAGACATTTGCTTACCTCAAATCTTCTAAAGTTATTTCCTTATCGCATTAAATCTGCGTCGGTGACAGCTTCCGGTCTGTATAAATTCAACTCTGACAATAGGTGTGATTGAGATTGCTACTACTGTTTTGAAACAAGTTCCCACACATCATTTAATTTAATAACGGATGCGATCTTATTTTGCTTTATTGGTTCTTCCGTGTTAAACGAGGAAATTAGCCGGCCGATGTGGACGAGCGGTTCTAGGCGCTTCAGTCTGGAACCGCGCGACCGCTACGGTCGCAGGTTCGAATCCTACCTCGGGCATGGATGTTTGTGATGTCCTTAGCTTAGTTAGATTTAAGTAGTTCTAAGTTCTAGGGGACTGATGACCTCAGATGTTAAGTCCCATAGTGCTCAGAGCCATTTGAACCATTTTTGAGGAAATTACGTATTTAGTTCAACCTGTAATAGCGTTAATGCTGCATGACAGCCAGCGAGATAGTAAGTGGACATTTATTCTAAGTTCGCGGACTGTTCCAAGTACAGCTCGTATCATAGCTAATATGATCGTCTTTTAGTAGCAGAATTTGTCTTGCATAACATGAAAAGTTATCCCAGGCAGTTTTCACGGATTGCATAGTTTCTTGTACGGAAAATTCTAACAAGAAGAAGATTCAGAGAACACCGAGCGGGACTCCCCATCCAATACTCCGTTAGATATATGCTCAAAGTACAGTTCATTGATGACTGGTTGTCTCAGCTGATTTTTGTAATATTGACGTTATTCTGTTGTTTTTTTAATTTTCGGAATGGCTTTTTTAATAACATGATTTTGTTAACATGTAAATCAGTTTCAATAAAACTTCAGTATGACCTTCGTAGTTTGTTATTAATTAATTTAGTTAAAATTGATGTTTACGTGTGTTCATATTTCTATTTGTAAGGAGTCTCTGCCGTTTGTGCTACTCCTTTGCATGGGTGTCCGTAAAAAAATCTATACGGAGTGGCGCAAGACTCCATGAACATAAGTTATACAGCGGTTGCTAACGCTTTACTGTTGCCTCACTGTGAATAGTGACGTAATGCTACAATTGACTAAAGGAGAAGTGTAACGAAATTAGCGTAAACCACTTCTAGAAGTGTATGAGAATCCTGCAATGAGTAAAATCTCTGTAATCCAGAGTGCACAATGATGTCTCACTTTGCGGACGCCGCTGTGTTTGGGTAATCTGCGTCTTCTTGAAGTGGGTAACCCTGTCTATTGCTTCTTATTAGCTCTGTGATATCATAGACAGATACTACCCTCATCGGCGTCTCACAGCTGGCAACTGAACGCACGTTCCCGACAGACGCCGACAACGTTAGCGCGGGGACCCGTCATGACCAATGATGCACCGCCCGGTAAGCCAGGCTTTCAGCGGCTCCGCTCTGCCGCCGCGATATAGCATGGCCGGCGGCAGCTACACGGCCCAGTCTCAGTCGCAGTCTTCAGTCTTTGTAAGCCTTCGACAATTCGGTCGTGGATTTGTAGTGGGAGCCTCCCACTGCACGACGCTCTTTAGTTCGCTTCTTGTAATAGCTGGACTTTATTAGTGTTTGTTCTTTTGCAAAGTTTCTTCGTATAGCTTGGAGAAACCTACTAGTTAAGTACAACTTCTCTTTACTGTATTTAAACGTTCGGTAATCACTTCTGCTCCTGTCCAATTTCCCTGCGGAGACAACTGCTGCGCCACTGTGTAGCGCACCAATCCTTACCGTTTGGGTACGATGTAGTAGACAACAACCACTGCTACTGCAATGCACATAGCTCTCCGTTAGAATGAGGCCTGTTATTGTCTCGTTGGTGTTCTTCAATCCCAGGGTGTATTGTACACATGGGTCGCTGCCTTTACATTTGTGGACGGTGTTATCATCATAATGACACTGTTTATATGAAACATCATAGTCACCTAGTCAGGTGGGAATACAATGCACAATTACCGTGTAAGCGAGCCGTATTGCGGACGTGTGTGTCATTCCTGTCGCGCATTCTGTTACCGCTGTGGCCACAGGACCATGCCAGGTTGAAGGGACACCGCGGCTAGCCTCGGGCGCCACACAGTGCCTAATGACCGGTGCAGCCCTCGAGGCGTAATCCGCAGCTGGTGGTGGGGACAGCCTATTCAGCGCGTGAGCCTGCTTGTCAATGGCGGCTGCGGACGCGCTAGGCTTATCTCCTCGACTTGCCCGCCGCCCAGTAATCACTTCTCGCGTCCCGACCTGTATCCGCCGGGCAGTTCGGTGCTCGCCGCACTAGCCGGTGGACGTAGTGCAGACTGTGTTCTGTTGCGATGGGGCATTCAATATGCAATGCAACATATATTTTTCTCGGCCAGTTTCAGTTGAAAAAATGCGGAGGTTGTTGTGAGACATCGTAAAATATTCCTCATTCAGCCCCTACAGTTTCAAGACGTTCCAATAGGTTGCGTCACAATACGTAGCCTTTAAAATGGCGTCTGTAACGGAGATGTACTCCAAGCAGAGTGATGAGTTTCTTTTGGCGGAAACCCAGACCATTGCAGATATTCATGAGCGCTTTGCAGAATGTTTGCGGAGACCTGGCGGTGAACAAAAGCACGGTGAGTCGTTTGCGAGGCGTCTGTCATTATCGAAAAAGGGCCGCACAAACATGTCCAATCTCCCACTTGCCGACGGGCCGCAAACAGGTGTGACTCCTGCAGAGTTAGAACGTCAGGACGCTCTCATTCCCGGTGACCGACGGATCACAAACAAACACCTCGCTGCACAGCTGGACGTCTCTTTTGGTAGTAATGACACCCTAGTCCACCAATTGGGGTACTCAAAGGTGTGTACCCAGTGGGTCCCTCGCCGCCTAACAGACCATAAAGAGAAAAGGAGGGCCATCTGTGCGGAATTGCTTGCGCGTTACAAGGCTGATCGTGACAATTTTTTGTCGAACGTTGTTACAGGCTATGAAACATGGGCGCATCACTTCGAACAGGAAACAAAACGGCAATCAATGGACGGCGCCACGTCACCTCTCCTCTGTAGAAAAATTTCAAAGCCGCATCCTTAGTCAGGCATGGCGACGGTCTTCTGGGACTCTGAAGGGACTATGCTGTTAGATGTCCTCCCTCATGGTGCAGCAATCAGCTCTGAAGTGGACTGTGCTACCCCCAGGAAATGCTAGAACAACTTCAGCGTGTCGTCGCCACAAAAATACAAACGAACTCCTCCTTTCCATGACAACGTAAGGACTCACACAAGTCTGTGCACCTGAGAGGAGCTCACAAAACTTCATTGCACTGTTATTCCTCATCCATGCTACAGCCTGGATCTTGCACATTCCGACTTCCATCAGTTTGGCTCAATGAAGGATGCATTCCGCGGGAAGCATTACGTGGATGACGGTGAGATTGTTGTTGTTGCAGCAAGACGTTGTCTCCGACGTCGACCAGTAGAGCGGTACCACAAAGCCGTACGGGTAGTCCCTGTAAGGTGGCGTAAGGAATGTTGCATTGAACGGAGATTGTTCTGAAAAATGGATGTGTAGTGGGGAATAATATGGTGTATTGGAATTCTGAATAGAACCAACCTGCTTTCATAAAATAGTGCTTTACACTAGTTCGTCTGAGGTAGTGATATGGAACATGTTATTCAGTACGACACAGCTAGTCTTCCCGAAACAGGACAGTTTTTTCGTACAAATAAACATAAACATAACGAGTCACCAGAATTTTATTCTTCACTTACGAGCGGTAATCATAAAGTTCTTATTGGCAGCTCGAAGAAAAAAACAAGCTGTGATCATTAAAGTTGATGATTGTATCAGTCCCTGTCAACACATTCACCTTTCAGAGTGACTCATTCTTCCAGGCGATGGATGACATACAGAAATCTCGGTTGTAGAAGTATGTATTTTGTCTGTTTAGAGAAGTTTCACCTCGAGCATCCCCTTGTCGTCATTCTGGATATCCCTGCCACGCCATGGTTTTTGTTGTGTCTGTCGCTGTAACGAGGTGGATAAACACTGTAGAAGATGTCAAACACTGTGGAAGGATTAAAAAAATGTATTTATTTACAAGATATCCACTGAGGCAACAAAGTCATTGGATAGCATACAAATGGCGGAAGTATCGCCTACCCAACGTATAAATCCGCAGTGCATTGGCATAGTCATCATTTGTATTCAGGTGATTCGTGCGGAAAGGTTTTCGAAGTCGTTATGGCCGCAGGACGGAGACCAACAGACTCTGAACATGGATTGGTAGCTGGAGCTAGATGCATGGGACAATCCATTTCGAAAATTGTTTGGGAATTCAATATTCCGAAATCTACAGTGGCAAGAGTGTGTCGAGGAAAACAAATATCAGGCATTACCTCTCGTCACGGACAACGCAGTGGCCGACGGCCTTCACTTAACGACCGAGTGCAACGGCGTTTGCGTAGAAGTGTCACTGCTAACGGAGAGGAAACACTACGTGAAATAACCGTAGAAATCGATGTGGGGTGAATGACAAACGTATCCGTTACGACGGTGCAGCGAAATTTAGTGTTAACGGGGTATGGCAGCGGACCACAACCGCGAGTGCCTTTGCTAACAACACGACGTAGCCTACAGCGTCTCTGCTGAGCTCGTGACGATATCTATTGGACTGTAGATGACTGGAAACCAGTGGTCTGGTCAAATGAGTCCGGATTTCAATTGGTAAGTGCAAATTGCAGGGCTCGAGTGTGGCGGAACCCCGCGAAGCCATGGACCCAAGTTGTCAACAAGGGACCGTGCAAACTGGTGGTGGCTCTAGAATGATGTGGACCATGTTTACATGGATCACTGCGTGGAAATGGTTGTGTTCGCCTACTTTGAGGCCATTTGCAGCCATTCATGGGCGTGATGTTCCCAAACGACGGTCGAATGTTTATCGATGATAATGTGTCATTCACCGACCCACAGTTGTTTGCGATTGGTTTGAAGGCCATTCTCGACAATTCGAGCGAAACGTTGGTCACCCTGGTCACCCTAATCGCCCGATATGAATCCCATCCAGAATTTAAAGGACGTAATTGAGAGGTCGTTCTTGCACATAATCCAGCACTGTAACACTGTCGCAGTTACGGACGGCTATGGAGACAACATGGCTCTTTTTTTCCAGAGTACTTCGAACGACTTGTACTAGCAGTCGCAGTAGAATTAGCGTCGAGCTAGTTTTGTAATGTCTCACTGGTTTCGTCTTACTTTCGTAAGATCTCAATGCACTGTCTTCGGCACGCTCGATGTGATTGGAGAATAGTCTTTTTCCCGCCTCTTCTTTGTTGAGGCCGAATTGCTACCCACATTTTGGAGTATACTTCCAAATTTGGGATGCTGGGGTTATATTTTTGTTTATTTATTTATTGTGGCTTTTTGAGGTCCTTGGGCTCTTCCACCCATCTCTTCAGTCTTTTAGTTTCGATTATGGGAGCTCATACTTATGTCAGCAGCTGTTTCCATGACCCTCACTTTTTCTAGGTGCCGAGATCTGTGCGTAAGGTGGTTGATCTTCTCTGTTATTGCTGTAGTGCGGTCCTATATTTGTGCTTTAGTTGGTGGAATGTTCAGCTCCCCGTGGGGATCCAATGTTCTCGTCCAGCGCGGAGCATGTTAAACCAGCCGGAAGCTGCGATCTTAAGTTGCTGTAATATTCTGATGTTGGGGCTGTTGGTGATTCCTCGTGTGGAGCTGCCGTAGAGAATCATCGGTTGGGTTATTGCTCTGTACAGTCTGAATTTGGTTGTGATGTTGAGTTCACGGCCCCGTAGCAGTGAGCACAGAGAGTAGGAAAAAAAAAGCACTCCGTCTACAGGCCACAAGTGGCCCATCGGGACCATCCGACCGCCGTGTCATCCTCAGTTGAGGATGCGGATAGGAGGGGCGTGTGGTCAGCACACCGCTCTCCCGGTCGTTATGATGGTTTTCTTTGACCGGGGCCGCTACTATTCGGTCGAGTAGCTCCTCAATTGGCATCACTAGGCTGAGTGCACCCCGAAAAATGGCAACAGCGCATGGCGGCTGGATGGTCATCCATCCAAGTGCCGGCGACGCCCGACAGTTCTTAACTTCGGTGATCTCACGGGAACCGGTGTACCCACTGTGGCAAGGTCGTTGCCCCACAGAGAGTAGATGGTCAGCATTATTTTTGTCTTCTTTTCTGCAGTGTCATCTTTGTACAAAAGTGGTTCTTTTCCGAGAAGCATACCAAGCTGTCTATAATATCGAAGTGGACTGGACCGACAAAACAATGTACCCGGAAGTGGTTATCGACAAAAAAACTGTTGTGCAAAGACCGCGTCGTGGAAAAGAAGACAAAAATAACGAGGAACAGCAATTCTCTATACCCACTTCTAAAGAGCCTTGAAAACATCAGAACCAAATTCAGGCTGTACAGAGCAATAATCCAACCGATGAGTCTCTGCAGAGCAATAATCCAACCGATGAGTCTCATCGGCAGCTTCACATGGGAAACCATGAGTGACACCGACATCAAAATACTATACCGACTAGAAAATCGCTGGCAGCGGCTGGTATTAACGCCCCTAGCAAGGACGAGAACAGTGGACCTTTACAGAGAGCTGAACATTCCACCAATTAGAGCGCAAATACAGGACCGCACTAGAGCAATAATATCTTGGAACAATCAGAGGCGGAGCTGTAAGTGTGCGAGCATAAAAAGACGCGCTTGGCAGGCAGTGAGGTGATGGGAATTCGGCGTTCTCTGGTGGCATGTGTAGCGCCACGTGGTGGCGTCTGGCAATCCCTGTCCAGCTACAGCTCGTGGCGGCCGATTGACATGTTTCTTCTGCGGAGACGAGAGCGACACACTAGGCGCTGTGTGCGGTCGACGAAGACACCGTCGTTACCTCAGTTTCTTTAACCGAGGAAAGAGGAAGAATTCATTGGGTGCTGTGTCAAAATAATACGGAGGGTCGGGCCAAATTTGATAAAAAAAGCAGCGTGTGTAACTGTCTTATGAAGAATCAGTTGCGACTTTGTCGTGGAGCAAAAACACCCTATTGCACAGCTTCCGCCGACTCTTCGTCCTGCTAGCCTTCCGTGATCTTATCAAGAGACTTCAGCAGTCGTCTCCCGGACAGTTTGCTTCTTACGAGCTTAATCTGGTACGACCACATCATGACAGTCCCAAAAACATTCAGCATCAATTTATCCAATGGTGGTTGCATCACTGCCGTTTTTTGGCGATGGTAAACGATGGTAAATAAACATGTTTCCATTGCTTATTTTGCTCCTTTGTCTCCAGATCATAGTGGCACACCCAGCACTCGTCTGTGGTGGCTAGGTGGCTAAAGAAGCCGAGACCTTTTTGAATCGCTATGAGAAATTGCGTGAACATGCGGACAGCGACCTTGGTCATGATCAAAATGTCGTGCAGACTTTTGAAATGATATCTGTGACTGATTTTATCTTTTTATATTATGGCCTCTGGATTGTGACATGCCGTCTTCCATCACCAGGACTTCCACTTCTCTTGCGATTCACAGTCCGTTACGTAGAGACAGTCCGCCAATCTGCCACTTCGTTTTCCGTCATTCAGACTTGTCTGACCACACTGGAAGCGCCTGCGCTACCTAACCTCTGTGTCATGTGCTACATCACTGTTGCTGTGCACTTCACCAACGAGGGATGAATTGTTGCAGAATTATTCCGCATCAAATGCAGAAAACTAAATACAGCACCATTCTTCACTTCATGCACGGGCTCCTCCATCTTTATTGGCTCCTCTAGCCGCGTGCTGCGATATTGTGGCGCTGGAATTGCACTCTATACCGAGACGTCACACATGTACCTCCAAACAAACAAATAAGTAATGACGTAACTGAATTTATTGCAGACGATAATTTAAAATTTCTGTGTTTACCCTTCTTACTGCGCGTCTTGGAGGCGTTGATAAATCATAAGGTGGCAGTTTTGGTTTTTAGTTTATTTGCATTGCTCCCATGAAACCAAAGGTAACGAAATTTCTAGTAATGTATTAAATTTATCTCTTTGATTGCAGCTGCACATGATCGAGTAGAAGCACTTTTTGGTCTCACGTTCCATATTTGCTTTCTTGTACATCTGCGTTGCTACTGAGACTTCATTAAAGACGTATAAAACAAGTAGCTTCATAAGCTACTTCATTGCGCCTTAAGTCTTGGGAAGCCAGCGCTCGTATATTCTTTTAATATCCTCAAGTTGCCGTTACTTGCGAGGTTATATTCTTACGGCCATTAGCAGCAAGAGGTGAAAAAAAAAAAACACATATTTCAAAGGTGATGGGACGAAGTAAGAACTTTGACAGCGAAGGTCGTTCTTTGCTTTTCCAACAGCTTTGCTGTTACTACTCTTTTTGTCCACAAGCATCATGATTTACGTGCTTTGGAGCTGCAGATACTGCCTGATGCTGCGTGTCGCTGACGAACAGTGATTTGTCTTCTCCTAATGAACTACACATTTTTTCCTGTGTGTCGGAAATGATGTCAAATACTTGACAGCATGCACCGCCTATGTGTTCGTGATTCAGATAAACTGGATGAACAATCAGAAATATTAGTGTTCAGAAGAAATCAGTGACACCCCCCCCCCCCCCCCCCACAAATCCATGATTCTTTAAAGGATCGTACTCCCATGTGTAAAATAGCTCCAAACGTCTGATTACTTTACGCATGAATTAATGTCTTAAATATTTGCCGTTACGCATGTGAAACCTAGATTTTCGCGCATCTCAATGTTTATGATATCGTGTCTCCTGAACTGTGTGTCGCACAATGATATTATTTGGCGGGTACTGCCAGGTACTATACGTATATAGATATTTTCAGCAAAATATTTTGTGAATAGAGTTATTAGTAAGCAAGTAACACAGTAAAACGTCATGGTTCGTGTGGGAGTTTCACTGCATGAACAGCTACAGTGTAGTAAGCGATAAACTTTTTCCTTTCATTATAGTATGGTGGGTGTTGTGATTGAGAAAAAGTTTCGCTAAGTTTTGAAATTATGTCTAAAGTTTATTGAACGTCGCTAAGTACTCTCGTTGTTAAATACCTTACGAATAATAGCTGCGTTAATTTGTGCGCCGTGAGTTACACTGCCTTAAGACAAACACGCAGTTTCTAACTGCATACTTGTCTTGCTGTGCTAAACCTTTAATATAACATTACACTTTAGTTTTTTTTAAATTCGCTCAATAACTGTAATATCAGATATTTGTTTGTCCTGAAAGCCGTTTGACGCGTAACCTGCAAGTAGAATCTGAACCATGACGAGGTTAGCCGTTTAGTAATCTAGATCACCCACTGGAGCATGGGATCAGAAATCACGCACTTACTAGCGGGGACACAGATTTCCCGCAGATGATATAGGTGATAGTATTATTGTGGCACATAACTGTGATTAATTTACTTGCACAGTTCTGATGCTATATGCAGCCCAATTCCAAGGATGTACTTGTGCTGGAAATAATTGTAATTCGTTTGTGGATGTTGATATATCCAATTTTACTGTAGTATCTTTCTCGCGTCGTGAGTTCTGTTATGTCACCGCTATATCAAACTTATGGACGGAACGACGGGCGTTCGTTGCAGCATAACAGAACGTGACACGCGCGATAAAGGACTTCAGGACAGTTCGTTGACGTTTGCCCCGTTCAGAAGGCCGCACTAAATTAGTTATGAGCACGAGCATTTGTGGTCACGAACCGATCGGATCGACCCTTCTCAGAGAAACTGGAGCGTTGAGAAAAGTTTGTGCCGATATAGGACAAACTCTCTTTTGTCTTCGAACTGTGACGAAAAAGAAAAATAGTACGGTAATACGAACATTCAAACTTTCATTGTTAGAAGAATGTCGAGAATTTACTACATTAATTTTGCTAGATGTGAAAATTTTCGCAGGGGATTATTTTTTTCATAACGCTAAAAGTTGTAGTGTTCATTCCCTTGTTAGAAAAGATGCAAGTGGTTTATCTTAAAGCATAAAACCAATACTAGCGGAAGGCTCACTTTAAAGAATCTCAAAAGTAGGTGCAGGAGGCTCATTGAAAGAATGTAAAACTGGCATCTTCACTTTGAAGATCGACATAATCGGGCTTCTCACATTATTGAATACAATCTGCATTAACGAGACGTACATCTTGAAGAACGTAAACTGGAAGAAGTATAAGCTTTGAACGGTTCGCTATGTAGATTGCAAACTGCCATAAGTAGGCAGTCCAACTTAATACAAGAGTCGCTAAGAAATAATGCCCCACTTTTTTCCAGCCGATAAAATAGTTCGAAAGTGAAATGTTAGATTCATTCCTTGAAATTTTCTGAGAGCACAAAATTTCCATTTAGTCCCACAAATAGCGTAGTTACAATAGTGTTTCAGAATATCGTTACAATCAGCATACTGTCATTGAATTTCTCACTGCGGACGTAGAAACTGTGGGGAATATTCAATGGAGCATCTTCAGTCGGCAGGAATACAGTTTATCGCTGGGCACAGAGAATGAGGCCTTCAGACGGCGGTTCGCTGGAGCTCCACGGTGTGCAGCTGGCGAGGTCATCCACGGGTGTCACGTCTGTACGTTGCAGCGTGCCGATGCTCTCATTCGCGACGATCGACACATTACGGCTCGGCAGTTCACACTGCGGTTGTCGATAAGTAAAGGAAGTAAGGATGCAGTTGTCCAATACTTGGATACTAAGAAGTGTGTGCAAGATGGGTTACGCGCTGTCGTGCGGTGGAACTCAAATCTCACAGAAAAAAAAAAAATCCGAATTGTAGCAACATTATGAAACTAAGAGGAGGCCTTCTTTCCCAGAGTGTGGCAGGTGATGAGGGCTGGGTTCACACTTTGGTAGCCCGAAAGAAAAAGATAATCAGTGCTCTGGTAATTAAAAGCAACTGCTTCCGCGGTAGGATCGTGATGATTGTGTTTTGGGACTGTGAGGGTGTGATTGTCATCAATGGAGCTTCTAATATGCTGTACCATTATTTCTGAGGCATACGTGAACACGTTTACGACATTCAAGAAGCGTTTCCACGTCACAACAACCAAGGGAACATTTTGATTCAACAAGATAACTCTCGGTCTCACACAAGTTTGAGGACTTCTAAGACACATCACAAAACAGGATTGGGACAATTAACCCGTCCACACTATAACCTGACTTAGCTCCCTTGGACTTTCACTTCTTTGGGCCATTAAAGTAGCATTCATGGACGACATTTTGAGGACCGAAGAAGAAACGGTTATGTGGCCGGAACAAGGGCTGCAACCGAAAGAGCATACACACCCTTGACTCGCTGGAGGAAGACCATAGAACTAGAAGGAGACTTTACGTCAAAAAATAGACTACGTAGATAAAAATTCTTTCAAATGTGTACTTCTCATTGTTTGAATAAATAATTGTTGAAGAAAGAATGTGGGTTGTTTCTTTCTGGGCGACTCTCGTAGCTTAAATTAGGAATAACAGATAATGCGACTTGAACAACTTATACTGACAAGACTATGCGGTTTGGTTTATAGAATGGCATAACCTATCACCAGTGCGGCTGTTTCACTAGATCATTGCGAAAAGCTAGAAGTGAATCTTGGAAACCCTGTTACTTGAGCATTCGTACAAAAATACGTATCGGAAATAAGAACTTAAAAATCTAAATGCAGAGAGTGACGAACTTTATTCGTAAAATATACACAGTGTATCATAATTAAAAGCGGTAACTGACGGCGGTGAAAGTATACCATACCAGAAACAAAACTGTTTCACTAAACAATGGTGCGAAAACGAGCCGTATACGACACAATTGCCTGTGGTTACTAGCCCCTACTGATTCATTAGGAAATATTTGTCTTAGTTGGTGAAAACTTATTTGAAATTTGAAGTTTTCCATTACACTTAGGCGATAAAAGTCATGGGACAACTCCCAATATGGAGTCAGACCTGCTTATGCCAGGCGTCTTGCAGCAACTCGACGTGGCATGGACTAAACAAGTCATTGGAAGACCCCTGCAGAAATATTGAGCTATGCTTTCTCGATAACCGCGAAAAGTGTTGCGAGTGCGGGATTTTGTGCACGAACTGACCTCTCCATTATGTTCCGTAAATGTTTGAAGGGATTCCTGTCGGCCGACCGGGGTAGCCAAATCATTATCGAACTGTCCAGAATGTTCTACATCTTGAAAAACTGCGACCCCGTGACATGGGCCGGTATGATCCTTAAAACTTCCATCGTGTATGTGAACATGAAGTCCTTGAATGGCTGCAAATGATCTCCAATTAGCCGAACATAACCATTTCAGCCAACGATGGGTTCAGGGACCAGAGGAACCACTCCATTCCAAGTAAATGTAGCCCACACCATTATGGAACCACCGCCAGCTTGCGCAGTAAATTGTTGACATTTGGGTCCATGGCTTCGTGGGGTCTGCGCCGCACTGGAATTCCACCATCACCTCTTACTAACTGAAATCGGGACTCATCTGGCCAGGTCATGGTTTTTCAGTCGTCTAGTGTCCAACCGATTTGGTCACGTGCCCAGGAGATGCGCTGCAGGCAATGTCGTGCTGTTAGAAAAGGCATTCGCCGCGGTTATCTGCTGCCATAGCCCATTAACGCCAGATTTCACCGCACAGTCCTAACGATCACGTTCGTCGTACGCCCCACATTGATTTCTACGGCTATTTCGCGCAATATTATTTGTCTGTTAGCACTGACGAAATGTGTGTGAATAACTAAGGGACCAAACTGCTGAGGTCATCGGTCCCTAGATTTACACACTAAACTAACTTATGCTAAGAACAACACACACACACCCATGTCCTAGAGAGGACTTGAACCTCCGGTGGGAGCGGCAGTGCAATGCGTGACATAGCGCCGCAAACCGCGCGGCCAACAATGACAACTCTATGCAAACGACGCTGCTCTCGGTCATTAAGTGGAGGCCGTCGGCCGCTGCATTTTCCTTGGTGATAGGTAATATCTGAAAGATATTCTAGGCACCCTCGTGAGACTGTGGACCTCGGAATATTGGATTCCCTAACGATTTTCGAAATGGAATGTTCTGTGCGTGTATTTCCAACTATCATTCCGCGTTCAAGGCCTGTTAATTCCCTTCGTGTGACCTTAGTCACGTCGGAAATAATTTCACATGAGTCACCCCAGTACAAATGAAAGCTCCTCCATTGCATTGTCCTTTTATACTTTGTGTACGTGATACTACCGCCATCTTTATATGCACATATCGCTATCCCATACTTACGTCACCTCTGTGATATAAGTTCAGAATAAGTCTCTCTCATGGTCCATGGTTAGGAAATGTCATACTTGAATGATGGTGTTAAAATTGACCGGAATGAGCATATTTCTCTGACATTTCTGCCTGAAGTTTTAACGTTATTCTTAATAAGCGTTGTATCACTGTACACCTCTTCTCAAGAGTTTTTGGGGTACGGTTAAAAATTTTTGTTTTGCAACCTGCGACCGCACAATTTCTTCCATATCTAGGTTGGTACATGAGTTCAGAATGTTTATAGACTAAATGAAAGCTACGTTTCCTCTGTGCCCCTTTTACAGCGATATAGCGGCGGTGCTACATTATTTTCTCCCTATGCGACGTGACGTATTTCCTTATTTGGGTAAATCACGAAATTTCGCGTAACACGGGATTTGTCATTTTCTAACATGAAACCGATCCCTAAGTTCTAAATACTGTTATTTTTCCGAAATTACTCTAGTGATCGGATTGTGAAGAGTGAAACGATATTGATATACATTTTATCATAATTAATAACGAAAACTGACATTTGCAACAGTAGACGATAATAGAAGCAAAATGATGCCGCAAACATGGGTCCGTGAACCAACCATTTGTGAGATAGTTGCGAATGTATGATTATCAGCTGTCACTGACTTCCAAATGAAATACTGTATTAGTTAACAAAAATGTATTTGAAACGTAAATTTTTCAATAAAGCGTCCATCTTACTGAGCTCAAATACGAGCGGCGTTCACTAAGTAATGGTAAACTTTTTTTCGGAAAGCAGATTGGTTTTATTCATGATTGCAGTACGCCGTATTATTCCCCACGCTTTTCGCTACAAAACTCTACTTTTCAACATAATCTCCGTTCAACGCGACGGCATTGCGCCGTCTTACTGTTATGGTACCGCTCTACCGGTCAACGTCGGACCCAACGTCTTGCTTCATATGTAACCTCCTCATCATCCACTTAATGCTTTCCGCACAGTGCAACCTTCATTGACCCAGACCGACGGAAGTTGCGAGATACGCGCTGTAGGGTGGATTCGCATCGTCATGGCTGGACATGATCGTTATTCAAACGAACCTAGTGACTGTCCCACGTGCATGCCCAGTACGCTTCGAGCCCTATCGCATCGGGATACTACGGCAAGTCTGCAGGCAGAGATGTCATACAGAAGCATGGGACGCAAAGGAGCCTGCAGCATCTGGGACGTGGCTGATCGTGGACGTTCTGCGGGCATAGCGGCCGCCGCGTGGCTCTGCCGGCAGGCATGCCAGCCTGTTAATTTCGCCCACGTGAGCGCTATGCATAGTTTTGACACGAATCATTTGTCTGCGAGATTCATATGAGATCAACAACAGCAAAAGCTGGACATAACATGGCGAGGAGAGCAACTGAAACATTGCCCAACACCAGTCTACCTGGGTGTCACACTGGACAGGGCTCTACGTACAGACAGTAATATTTAAAAGTTAAACAGAAAGTCATTTCTCGCAATGGGATACTTAAGAAGCTGTTTGGCAGCAGCTGGGGAGACAACCCGCACCTCCTAAGGACTTCTGCGCCCGCAGGATTCGAACCCGACCGTAGCAGCAGCGCGGTTCCGCATTGAAGCGCCTGGAACCGCTCGACCACAACGGCCGGCGCGATCCAATTGCTGATTAGATTTCTGCCGAGTATTAACTGAGTGAATGCTGCTAATTCTTGGGAATAAATCGATATTGTTAATAAGAAACTACAGTAGAGAATATATACATTGAGAGGCCAGTGTCAAAATACTCCGACTGGTGAACAGGGGTCGACAGGAGATTCCTAAACTTAAACACCACTTATTGCCCGAAATGCCCGTTTGTGAACCAAAAATATTCTTTGAGAATGGAAAGAGTTACCCCAAAATGTAATACCATACGACATAAGCGAATGAAAATAAACAAAGTAGACTAATTTTCGTGTCGAACGATCACGTAGTTCAGATAGCGTTCGAATAGTAAAAGTGGCAGCATTAAGTCTTTGTACAAGCTTCTCAACATGGGCTTTCCACGACAGTTTACTACACTACTGGCCATTACAATTGCTACACAACGAAGATGACTTGCTACAGGCGCGAAATTTAACCGACGGGAAGCAGATGCTGTGATATGTAAATGCTTAGCTTTTCAGAGCATTCACACAAGGTTGGCGCCGGTGGCGACACCAACAACGTGCTGACATGACGAAAGTTTCCAACCGATTTCTCATACACAAACAGCAGTTGGCTGGCGTTGCCTGGTAAAATGTTGTTGTGATGCCTCGTGTAAGGAGGAGAAATACGTACCAACACGTTTCCGACTTTGATAAAGGTCGGATTGTAGTCGCGATTGCGGTTTATCGTATCGCGACATTGCTGCTCGCGTTGGTCGAGATACAATGACTGTTAGCAGAATATGGAATAGGTGGGTTCAGGAGGGTAATACGGGACGCCGTGCTGGATCCCAACGGCCTCGTATCACTAGCAGTCGAGATGACAGGCATCTTATCCGCATGGATCGTGCAGCCACGTCTCGATCCCTGAGTCAACAGATGGGGACGTTTACAAGCCAACAACCATCTGCATGAACAGTTGACCAGTTCGACGACGTTTGCAGCAGCATGGATTATCAGCTCGGAGACCATGGCTGCGGTTACCCTTGACGCTGCATCACAGACAGGAGCGCCTGCGACGACGAACCTGGGTGCACGAATGGCGAAACGTCATTTTTTCGGATGAATCCAGGTTCTGTTTACAGCATCACGATGGTCGCATCCGTGTTTGGCGATATCGCGGTGAGCGCACATTGGAAGCGTGTATTCGTCATCGCCATACTGCGGTATCACCCGGCGTGATGGTATGGGGTGCCATTGCTAACACGTCTCGGTCACCTCTTGTTCGCATTGACGGCACTTTGAACAGTGGACGTTACATTTCAGATGTGTTACGACCCGTGGCTCTACTCTTCATTCGATCCCTGCTAAACTCTACATTTCAGCAGGATGATGCACGACCGCATGTTGCAGGTCCTGTACGTGCCTTTCTGGATACAGAGAATGTTGGACTGCTGCCCTGGCCAGCACATTCTCCAGATTTCTCACAAACTGAAAACGTCTGGTCAATGGTGGCCGAGCAACTGGCTCGTCACAATACGACAGTCACTACTCTTGATGAACTGTGGTATACTGTGGTATCGTGTTGAAGCTGCATGGACAGCTGTTCCTGTACACGCCATCCAAGCTCTGTTTGACTCAATGCCCAGATGTATCAAGACCGTTATTACGGCCAGAGGTGGTTGTTCCGGGTGCTGTTTTCTCACAATCTATGCACCCAAGTTGCGTGAAAATGTAATCACATATCAGTTCAAGTATAATATATTCGTCCAATGAATACACGTTTATCATCTGCATTTCTTCTTGTTGTAACGATTTTAATGGCCTAGTGTATTTATCTGAACACCTAAAAATTTGAAGTGTTCAGTTTCACTAGTCATATGCGCATTCTGTGAAATTAAAACGTCGGATTTTGTTGAATTATGTGTTAGAAACTGTAAAGACTGAGTCTTACTTTGATTCTACTGAGCGGAGACTGAAGGCATTCATCTGGCGTCTCGTGCTGCCCGACATGAGCGCCGCCAGCAGAGCGGCCAGCAGACTGCCGTGGCGCCCCAGTGCGGTAGGGCCCTAATGGCGGGATTCGCTCGCTCTCCTCGCTCCCCGCCCGGCGCGGTCCTTCGCTTCCTTCCTGCTCGCGGCTGCACCTCGCGCCGCCTTTTGCCTCCCGCGGTCCCCGGGCGCACCGCGCGCGTCGCCGTGCCATTAGCCGCAAGAAGCGCGCCAGGTATGCAAATTAAGTGGCGGCGCCGAGCCGCTGCGGAAATGGACGCGAGCGAGTCGGCTCCTACTGCAGCCTAATGGCGCCAGCCGCGGCGCGCCTAATTGCGTGGTTCGTCACGACCCGGCGACTGCCGGCTTCGCGGACGCCCCGCCGCTGCTACTTCGGACGCCGAAATTGCTCATTAGTTGATCCCCGGAATTAACGGGTTCGGGTCTGTAAGTTCTCTCTCAGCACGCCGCGAGAGAGATAGCGCCGTGCCGAACTGCCGGAGCCTTGTTATGACAGGTGATCCGTCTCCTTGTCTTCACTCAGCCGCAGTGACTTTCGTTCTTCCTGATTATAACAATTCAGTACGGCTAATAGCATGCTGCTACCCTTCTCATTTAACACTAATCAGCGGCCCTCCTTTCAGTTTAACTGCTTACTCAGATAGGGCACCTCTCGTACCGTAGTCATCCCCCATACTTCTTAAACTGCTCATGTCTTTGCTAATTGGTGATAAGGTAATTGGTACTGAAAACATTTGGAAGAATTTTCTTTATCTCGTGAGATATAAAAACGCCTGACAGTAAAAAAAGAACAAGTTAATTAGTTCAAAAATGGTTCAAATGGCTCTGAGCACTATGGGACTTATCTTCTGTCATCAGTCCCGTAGAACTTAGAACTACTTAAACCTAACAAACCTAAGGACATCACACACATCCAAGCCCGAGGCAGGATTCGAACCTGCGACCGTAGCGGTCGCGTGGTTCCAGACTGTAGCGCCTAGAACCACTCGGCCACCACGGCCGACGTTAATTAGTTATTGGTATTTCAAAAACGTTTTCGAGAAGAGAGATGCCACAGCGTAATGCACTGTACTCTCATTCGAAAGGACAGCGGTTCAGACGCACATCCCTAAATAGCTTGAGGTGATTGTCGGGATGGTTCAGATGATCGAAATCCAACCCAATCTTCCCCAATTCGAGCTTGTGTCCTACTGACCTCATCGTCGGCGGGAAACTGAACGATGAGATTCCTTATTTGCTTTTGTAGTATATTGCTCTAATTACTACAAGTATTCAAAATTTTTCCACAATTCTCGATGAAATGTGCTATATGTAACGCCGAAGTTTGGCTGCGCACCCAGTAGTAGTCATCTTATGCGATGTTCACGTGGCACTGGAAGTGAAACTTCGTCGTAAGAATTTTACTACTAAGATCGACATAGTGCACAAGTGTACTTTACTTTTAAGGGGTATCAGTTATCCTTCAAAACACGTCGTTAAATTTAAAAAGTTAAATAGAAAATAGAAATTTTAGGAGAATTGCACACACAATTAAACACTCACCCAGTTTCCTGTTACCATTTGTGAATAGTTTTTCATTTTCAGCTGTTAATGAAATATTAAGGTCCGTACAGGGGACAGCATGCACGTTCACCTTATGTTTCACCCCACAATGCCGAGCAGACTTTTTGTCCCACGTTAGCGCCGCAGAAAATTAAACATCGTATTTGGGACTGTGGCGTTAGCAAGCAATACTGATTGCAACCCCGCAGTATCTGGAGGTCTCCTAATAAATCTGTTTTTAGTAAAGACCTACTCAAGAAAGGAGGATGAAAGATGTGTTTTTAACATCCTGCAGACATGTAGATCATTATTGACAGAGCATTAGGTTAGGGGTAGTAAAACAGAGAGAAAGAGAGCAGGTGTATGATTTTTCCTTGATCAATCAACAATCCCAGAATCCTACCTGAAACATTAGGAATCTAAGTCAGGGTGCTCAGATGGCATCTGAATCAGTCTGCTCCAGAAAAAGAGGCCCCTGCTTGAACTAATGCGCTGTCTCGCTTGGGAGTTCTAACTGTCAAGCTGAAACCACTTGAAATCAGAGGAGATTCGTACTCCCTTTATGAATCTTGATAAAGTGATTGTCCATTGAACGGATGATAACACATGTAAACAGAAAAAAGTATTTCAATATATGATTACTGCGTTTACTGATAACTTTATGATGTTCTACATGGTTCCACGAAAGTAAAAAATTGTTTTGAGGGTGAGCAGAGTCCATTTATTAGGTCAACCAGCTGAGTACTCGGTATTGCTCTGGTATGTATTTATTCCAATCTTCTGTTAGTCCATCTCCTCCATTACCCTCTGTCTGGCAACCTCCTTCTCGCCAGAATTTCTGTTCGACTTCTCCTCTCTCGTCATCCCTTCCTTCCCCCCTCTGTCAGGCCATCCCTTCCTCCCCCCCCCCTTACGTTCATCTTATCTTCTTACCTCTCTCTGTCCATCTACTGCTCTAACCTTCTTTGATCTGCTCTTTTCGGCTGTGTCCTACTTCTCCTCCCCCACCAAGTATATGTGCTCCTCCCCCTCTCTTTGTCCCTCTCCTCCTCCCTCCCCCCTCTCTCCATCTCATCCTACCTTTTCTCTCTGCACGTTATCGCCCCTACCCTTGCTGGTTCTTATACCTCCATAGTATTTCTTTCTGTGTAATAAGTAATACGTGTAGTACGTTCGTTAAAATTAATCCAGGGGTGTAGGAGGAGCTCTTTACTCATGGCTTTGCCCACATATGCACATGTCACATATTTCATACACATTTGTACACGTAACTCACCTGCATCCATAGCCAATCTCGTCCTGCAGTTTCATTTTAACACAGCTCAATGTTAATGACATGTTGTCGTATAGTGATACAACTTTTCAGGTTCATTCGGTAGTATATGTGAGTACTGCACTCAAAATGTGTCGCGAATGCAGTTAGTAGGAAATAAGTAATAAATTAATACACCATGTCTGATGGCAGGTTTACTGCGTGAACAGCGAAAATGTAGTAACTGATAAACTTTTTTCCTTTCATCGTTTTGTGAGTTGTCAGCGAGAAAAAGTTTTCTGAAGTTTGTAAAATATGTGTGATGTTTGTTGCAAACCACTAAGTGCTCTCATTGTCAAATACTGGATGAATGAAGTCGGGCTACTCGTGCGTCATAGGCTACACTACGTTTCCACCCCCATCCCCACTCACATTGATAGGGGTTATTCTTGCCCACGTAGGGATTCTTAAGTGATAGGTGTACAAAGTGTGCTTGAAATCGATCCAATAGTTTAAGAGGATATGTGGAACATACACGAAAATATGTACATACAAATACAGATATATACGTACATCCATTTTCGTAATTGTATGGATTTTGCACAGTCTGTTGCGCCTGCAAAAGCAACTTGGTGATGATTCTAAGCACTCAAAATATCCTCCATAAGAGCGGCCACGATACTCATATCAAGTGGTCCTAAAATAAGAGATCGAAAGTATTCAGAGACACTTTTATCAGTACGACCAACGGAAAGCGGTCATTTGCAACAAATCGAGGCGCCATTATATTGAACTCCTCGTGTTTGATAGTACGTTTTATTTTGCGCCCAGGATATTCTTTGCAAAAGAGTATGTCTATGTTGTCTATGACGGAGCAGATTGTGAGTCCTCGTTTTATTTTGGTATGCCAGTGACAGTGTTCCAAAGTTGTCTTACTTCGGAGAGGGAGCTCTGCGGTCTACTTAGGACACACCAGTCTTATCAGCATTTGTGAAGAGGTCGTACGTGCATTTTCCCTGAGATTTCCTATGCCACAGTACACATAACAAAAGCGATGATGGTGAAATTTGTCATATGGTTTAAACGCCTGTGTTTTATACGCAGATAAATGCGGGGGAGGTCAGAAGAGCCTCGGCTGTGTCGGCCACAAGAAATATGTATCGAGTTTTAGATTCCACAATTGATAACGCTAGTGCACCATTTAGCGAGACGTAATTCTGACTCGGAAAACTGGAATACTTAGAATAAATTGATCGAACAGCAGCGGTTGATACGCATGAATTGACACAAGCGACAATATGTTAGATCACAGTTTAATTCCAGAGCCAGAAGTGGAAGTTATGGAACGGATGCGGTCCAGATCGTCAATACGGTTAAAGCCCATAGCAAATTGTAGAGAGACGTTCCTTAGATCTTTTATGAAAGGTGATGTAAAGCTTTCTAAGGCACTGAATGTAAGAGTCGTTAAGAAACGTTAAGAGTTTCACGGGAGACATTTCGGGTCGACGACTTGGTCTACTCTTGTGAAATACACATCATAAGTAGACTGCTACTTCAGTTATTTTTCAATGGAAATCAACTTACATGCCTATCCACAACTATTCTAGAACCTCTTGAGGTAATGCAATGGTGCGACATAAAGATTGAGTCATTTGTACACAAGGCACTGATGATCTTTTTTTCTCCTTGCCGCTTTAGGTTAATGGAGACATGAGAAATAACTCAGCAGTTGGCCATTTTAGTGTGAAAAGCTGAAAAACTGTTATAATTACGCGCGCGCGGGCGCGCGCGCGCACACACACACACACACACACACACACACACACACAAATCGCTCTTAGTTAGTCCTGTTAACTTGAGGCCAATGTTCGATGGTATGATGGATCCCCCAGTTCACAGGAGGTCAGTTCCACTTAAGGTTCAGATAATCTTTATCTCAACCATGTCTCCTTCGGAACTGGTTGAATATCCTCCACTGCTGTGTGGCAGAAAGGAAACTTTTGAATACTGGTGACAGCTCTCATTGGATTTTCAAGGATTTATTGACACTGGAGAGGAATTCGATAGCCAGAACTTTCCTGCTTCATAGTGTATTCGTTTTGTTCAAGCGCAGGTGATGCGCTTTTACTGTGTTTTTGCGAATATCTTAAATGCATAAACGTCCAATTTTGAACGGAACTATTACAGGGAGACACTCATTGGCTGTGGCATGGGCACAATCCGTATGTAATCACTTGCCTGATTTGATTCTTTTGTCTAAGTGCCGTCTAGGAAATGAACCGTGTCGTACAACAGTTTTCAAACCGAACAGCTTGATTGCAAAACTCCCTGTTTGTTGATTTGTTCAAATGGCTCTGAGCACTATGGGACTTAACATCTGAGGTCATCAGTCCCCTTGAAATTACAACTACTTAAACCTAACTAACCTAAGGACATCACACACATCCATGCCCGAGGCAGGATTCGAACCTGCGACCGTAGCGGCCGCGCAGTTCCTGACTGAAGCACCTAGAACCGCTCGGCCACAACGGCCGGCTCCCTGTTTGTTGATAAAAACATATTGCAAACATGGGATAAATTGCAAAATACTCACAAAATCTTAAAGTCTTAGCTATGTTACTACAAACGCTCTATGTGTCGATCAGCAGCAGCACGAACATCCCCTGGACGATAGCTAAATTCGTTATAAACTTTACACAATATCTCTGTTTTTACAGAAGTTATGGCGGCTGGTATTCTATCCTTTACTTTTTCTATGTCACGAGGTAAAGGGGACATGAACACACTTCCCTCCACATACCCCTCACAAGAAAAAATCACATGGTTTCAAGTATGGCGATCTTGGATGCCAAGAAGACAAGGCAGTGTCACTGTGTCCCGTGCGCGTTGTTGAGCGTTGAACCAGAGCATCATTGAGAAACTGACGTACGTTGTTGTTCCAGTGGGGTTGAGCTCCATCTTGTTGGAAAATGAAGTCATCGGGGTCCTCCTGAAGTTGTGGGAAAAGCCAGTTCTGCAGCATTTGAAGATAGGTCATTCCAGTCACTGTGTTTTCCTCAAAAAAGAAGGGACCGTACACTTTTTCACGAGAAATTGCTCAAAAAGCGTTCACTTTACGTGAGTCTCTTTCGTGCTCAATAATGTCATGAGGGTTCTGGAGTCCACATATGCGTACGCTGAACCGAAATCACTGACTTACTCTTTGTAAACTTCAGCATACAATTGCCTTTTGTTAAGCGGACGTCATTTTACTTCTGACTGACTGCAAACTGAGATGACGCATCGACTAACATCTAATGGCGATTTTCTGAAACTCTAGGCCACGCCCATTCGAACAACACACATTTCCTTCCCGGCTCGTCCCAGGTTTCATAATTATTACCGTCGAAAATCAGATCATTCGTTTTGAAAAAACCTATATAAAGAATGTAAAGCAGTGGAGTATGGGGTTTTCTGTATCAATACCCAAAAAGTGTTAGATGACTTTGAAGGATGATAGCCAAGTTTCCCCTTAAGTACCCACAATTGAGAGGTTCATTGTGAGAGAAAAAAAATTATCAAAGGTTTTGGCTAGAGTAACTGTCGCATGTCTGTAGCTAACCTGAACCGTGGATTGTAATTCTGGGCGTCTATTGCGCGAATGCGGTGTATATGGCATGGTTTTCAGAGTTTGGAAGTTGCTACCCCAGGGTCTGACAATGTTATTAGCTAACGCTGACCATAGTCAGGGGTGCGGGCTGGCACTTCGTTTGGTCGGCGGTCTGCGGTGAATACGGGATGAAGAACGAGCACATTTGCATGTGGCCGTTGTCACAGGAGTTGCGTCGGCGGGCCAGTTGGGCGCACGGCTGCCCTGGGTCAATGAAACTGTGCGCTCTCCCCGCTGTAAAAGCACTCCGACTGTAATCGCGTTCCGATTGTGAAATCCGGGCCGTGTCACGTTTGCGCTTCCCTGAAAATTGGCTCATACTCTTCCTCGCTGTCACAAATATTTGGAATTTGTGTGGCAGTGTTGAGTCGCAATGTACGCAAGAGACAAAGGAAGAAGCGCGCTGAAATGGATCGGCCTGATTAACAGAGCGAGTGTAAGAAGACGAATTAAAGACAATGAACTGCAGTGCTCACGAATCTGATCTGAAAAGGGATGATGGGGAAAAAAAAGGAGAACTGTGAAATACAGGGTGATCAGCATCAGGCGAAGCACATTTATTTTCTATTTTTTACCGTTAGACATACGGGTAGAGAATACTGGTTTGAGAGGAACGAGCTGTCCCACCCTAGATCAGTTATGCGATGAATAAACTCATGTTGGTCAGTTACATTTGCCGTCCTGTACCTGGCGTTGAGAGTATATCCAGCATCCGTTAAGGTGAATTATGAGCCCTTTATCCATTCCATTGCGGAACACATCATAAAAATGCTAGAAACGGAATAACTTGTCATTAGTGGGTTTAGAGCCTTATGGGATAATTTTGTTGTCCGTCTGTCTGTTCGGCTGTTAAGAAGATTTTTTCTCAGGAATGGGGAGGTGTATCAAGTTAAAATGTATGTTACATATTAAGGTCTACAATCCCTTAGCAGTTTATAAATTTTAAGCTTCTAAGTCAATTCAATCAAAAGATACGGTATTTGTGTCACATGTTTTGATACTCGAAAACTCACTCATCAAACCTTTTAGGATAGGCCCTGTTGACCTAGAATCACGAAATTTGGCAAGAAGCGAAGTTTCACAGTAAGGGAAAAAATCCAGAAGTTGCTGACCTCCAATAATATAACGCGAAAAGATATCTTTTTGTTATTTTTCATCTGTCTGCCTGTCAAGACCACTTTTTTTCGTCAACGGGTTGGTGTATCAGATTCAAATTTGTGTCACTAAGGTCTGTGGTCCCTTGGCGGTGTAACACATTGAAGATTGTAAGGCAAAGCAATAAAAAGATTGGGCCATTTGTGTCATATATTTCGATACCCGCAAACTCACTCTTCAAAACCTAAAGGGTACTTCCGGTTGATGAAGAATAATGAAACTTGCAAGAACCTAGGTTTAACTGTAGAAGTAACGTAAAAAATCTGAAAACAGTTAAGTTGCAATTATATCACATAAAAATAAATTTTCGCAATTAGAGCTTACATTGCATTCATTACCTGTAAAATGCATCACAGGAGTGATATTACTACATGCAAGCATAAACCGTGAGTTGTAGTCATGTTTTAGTTAGTAAATAAATATTTTTCTCTCTACATTTATAAACTGAAGTCCCCTGCTCGCTTCTTTTTGTCTGTACTAGACCGAGGAACTACTGTAGAGATTTTGATACGATCTTTGAATTCCGGGGACTGGTGTCTTACCGATATCTACAACAAAAACAGGCAAGAATCGTTGATTTTCGGTTCCGAGGATGGATGAGTATTATATATATAATTTGTGTGTGTGTGTGTGTGTGTGTGTGTGTGTTGAAGTCCAAGTGGTGTGCATGATATCTCTCCTCTTAAGTTAAGGCGACGGTATGAAGTCAAGATCATCCGGCTACAGAACTAAGTACCCTCTCCACGAAGAAGGAGACTCATCAAGTGCGGACTCTTGGAAGCGTGACAACGCTAGAAAGAAAAAAAATCTTCATCAATAAGATTAGACGAAGACTGTGGTAGACAAGCCGTTGCAGGATGTGTATTTGTGACTGGTAAAGAACGCTATTCCCAAAATTTCTATGGGGCATAGTTGTTTCAGTGATCAGTGACCCATTATTTCGTTAGTCCTGTCGCACGTACATGTTGTCTCCCTAACTGACAGCATGATCATGCGACTTCAGAGAATGCTACAGATATCGGTGTATGGTGATGCATCGGATGTAAGTGACTCCCATTTCGTAACGACTGAATTGCTGGAGAATCTCTTGAGCTATTTATTGAGTCTAAGGGCGCAACAAGCGTAAGGAGACACACACATTTAACTGCTATTATATTTTTGATCAGACGTTGGTGTTGCTCGGTTAAGGAGCGATCGCTTCACACTGTCGCCAAGTGGCACCGTCTAGAGGAGTTTCGTAACTACTAAACATTGGTTTATATTTATGTTTTTGCCACAAGAATTGCCTCAACTGTAGCTGGAAAGTACGCACGGCGTTCTTCGGCAGTGGGCTAGCACATGTACGATTTCGTTACTTCTTCTCAAGCGGTTCCTTTTACGACCAAGACAATGGTGTTTGTTGCCGAAAGTTCGTATCTGACGTGACAAGTGCACTGTGAACAGTTCATACACAAAATGCGCACAGATAGACTTTGTAGTTCTATGAACACGTTTTTCCACGGAATTTTGTTTCTCCATCAATATTAAGTTTTCTGTAGAAGTTAATTTAATTTTGGCCTCGTAACCTAAAGAAAGTAATTGGAAAAGGGGATGGCTGAAGGGATTGATTTTATTGCAATTGTAACTGCCTTTAAAGAAGAAAATTGCAGTAGCCCTTCGTTACGGGGCTATAACTGTAGAGCAATCCCACGTTCCAGCGACCACCATGTGGAGCTGCGCTCGCCTGGAACGCACAGGCACGCAGTGGAATGCGCCGCGCCGCGGCCGGCGCCTACCGTGTTTATTTGGATGTCACATTTCACGCATCTGGCATTCGGCTGGCGGAATTCTGATATACAGAGCGACACGAATAACGCCAGGTCCGTGTTTGCCGGGAACGCCGGCCGCAGTGCTCGCCGACGCTTGTTTTCGGGCTTAGCTGACAGTCGTAAAAAACCGCTGTCCAGTATTTCAGTAGTTTATACTGTCATGGTTTTACCACAGTTCGTTCAATCGGAAGCCTACAGAATAAATACAAGAATCATCCAATTTTCAATTTATACAAACTAGTCTCAAAAGGAATAAAAAATTGATACTGCAGTAACTAAACGAACTGAACCCAATAATTGCTACCAAAATCGTCTTAAGTTGCACCGACTGAACATTTATTTATTGATGACAGGTTTTGCACCGGCTGAAAATTTATTTATTGATGACATGTTTCGGAGTGTTTGTCCGTTATCAAATCCACCATAAATGTAAATCTTGGCGCCAAAGTGGCCGAGCGGTTCTAGGCGCTACAGTCAGGAACCGCGCGACCGCTACGGTCGCAGGTTCGAATCCTGCCTCGGGCATGGATGTTTGTGATGTCCTTAGGTTAGTTAGGTTTAAGTAGTTCTAAGTCCTAGGGGACTGATGACCTCAGAAGTAAAGTCCCAGAGTGCCCAGAGCAATTTGAACCATTTTTTTTGTAAATCTTGCGTCACATCAGTCAAGGCTTTCATTTATGGCTGATTATATAATGGACAAACAGTCCGAAACCTGTTATCAATGAATAAATGTTCTTCCTGTGCAACTTAAGACGGTTTTCATAATCGTTCCTGGAATCACAAAAGTAGCAGATCCATTCCAGCTCCAACCGTGCTGGAGATATATGAACGAACTGAAACATAGAATAGTCTACATCTACATATATACTGCTAAAGTCATCCATTTCCTTCTCTGTTCCGCTCGCAAACAGTGCGAGAGAAGAGGGACTGTCTATATGCCTCTGTACGTGCCCTAAAATCTCTTATCTTCGTGGTCCTTACGCGAAATGACGTTGACAGTAGTAGGATCGTTCTGCAGGGAAATTCAAATGCCGATTCTGTTAATGTTCGCAGTAGTATTCGTCGAAAAGAACGCCAACTCCCTTCAGGGATTCCCGTTTGAGTTGCCAAATCATCTTCGTAATACTTGAGAAACGTAATGATGTAATTCAGTGTTTTTCAGTTTTGAGATATCCAGCTACGGTCGCAGGTTCGAATCCTGCCTCGGGCATGGATGTGTATGGTGTCGTTAGGTTAGTTGGGTTTAATTAGTTCTAAGTTCTAGGGGACTGATGACCTCAGAAGTAAAGTCCCAGAGTGCCCAGAGCCATTTGAACTTTTTTT
Organism: Schistocerca cancellata; assembly: GCF_023864275.1. Taxonomy (NCBI): domain Eukaryota; kingdom Metazoa; phylum Arthropoda; class Insecta; order Orthoptera; family Acrididae; genus Schistocerca; species Schistocerca cancellata. Next base: position 351,413,501 of record NC_064630.1, read on the forward strand.
GAGATATCCAACTGTCCAGCATCCATCGTAACCGGTTTGTTACGGCGACAGTGGCGTAAGTCAGTCTTGAAAACTATCAGTGAAGTTACTCTCCATGGTTCACTGATTTTTCTATGATGTCAAACGCAACATCTTCGTTAATGAATAATTAGTTACTTAAACTGCTATGTTTCGCAGCTGTTCAAATCTAGCATCCCGTCTCTGAATTCCTTCCGTGTCTTCCTCTAATCCGACCTGGTGGGAATCCCAAACACGCCAACAGTAGTGAACAATGGGTCACACTAGTGTTCCACCAGGAGCTTTTGTTTGTAGGCGAGCTACACTTCCCAACAATTACCCCAGTATATGGTCATTCCTTCATTTCGATTTGCATCGTTGCGGAAAGATATTCGATCGATCTGACCGTGTCACGCAGTACATTACTAATGATGTATCCGAACATAACGAGATTGTCTTTCCTGCTCACCTGCATTCGCTTTCATTTTACTACATTTAGAGCGTGCTGCAATTCATCACATCAACTAGAAATGTTGAGTAAGTCATGATCTGTCTTCCTAGAGTAACTCAACGATGAGACCTTCCCGTGCACCACAGCTTCTTCGGTAAACAGACGCTGATTGCTGCTCACCCTGACCGTCCACGTACACATATTAAATGCGATCGTGTCACATTTCCCTGAGGCACATTTGCCTTTGATGAACATTCGCCGTCGAGGACACGTACTGGGCTGTGTTACTTAAGAAGTCTTCGAACCGCTCACGTATCTGGGAACGTCATCCGTATGCTCTTACCTTCGTTAACAGTCTGCAATGGAGCATCATATTAGTTTAGTCCACATGTACTTAGGACCGGGGGTACAGAACATTTTTATTGCTGATGAATATTCATTGGCGGTTACGAATTTGTGCTGGAGTGGGTCTCTGACTTGAATAACGACCCTATCCTGGCGGTACTCTTCGACTTTAGTGATATAGACCAGGGGTCTCCAAACAACGGCCCGCGGGCCGAAACCGGCCCGCGTTAGATGGCCGGACATCCCCGGTATCCGGGCCGCCAAATATTTGAGGTGGTACCTATACTGGCAACAATTGAGTTTCGAGGCCTATCGCGACCAATACACCGCGACATTGGCTCCTGCTACCCGCTACAAGACTATATAACTAAACTTATTGTTGTGCCGCTTGAAATAATAATGCGTTGACATACTCTACCTGTGTTACGTCTTGCAGTAATAGTGTTGCTAACAATGATTTCGAGATTTTGTTAACTTTGCAGGAATTCAAAATTATGTAATTAAATAAAAATCTTAGTTCGTTTCAGTGCTAGCTATTCCCACAACCTTAGATTTTTGCGATTTCATCTTTCCTTTAGCCTTACATGACGGTGATCATGGAGTGGTAGGGTGCTTTAATCCCACTAGGTAGATCTTGGCCCTTATGACTTCGTGGAGGAGTCAGTGTGGCTCGCGGACTAAAAAGTTTGGAGGCCCCTGATATAGACAAACGAGTTCCAGTCCAATGTGCCAACGAATGCTCCATCTCCGACATTAATTCATAAATCAGGACGCGCCTCTGGAACCGTCGCACAGTTTCATCGTGCCAGTCTCTCTCCACAGATGTTCTCTCCCTGACGCCGTAGGATTCGTATCTCTGAGATTGAGGATATTTCGGAAGTAGTGGCATTTTCGTTGGACATTGCTCGTGATTGTTCTACACTGAGAGTACTGTTTCCCAACAGAAGTACTGATAATAATGACGATGATAGACGATTCTTAGTCTTGTGATTGAGCTACAAGGTCTTGTCGAAGGCACTTTTAAGCAGAGCTGAAAGAATTTTTGACCCATAGAAGAGTGCCAAGCAAGAGTCAGGAAGAGCAGATCACTCGTAGAACAAGTCGTAAACTGAAAGCACATCTTAGGAATTAGGGAAATCACAAACTCGAAATATGTGGTAACATTTGTAGGTTTTTAAAAAGCGTGCGAGTCTATTTATCGAAATAAGTAACTCAACGTTTAAGACAATTTGGACCAGATCACAAAACAAGAGAAAGAATTAAAGCGACTTCAACCAACACAACATCAAAAGTAAAATTTATGAGAGAACTGTCCGAAAATTTTGGAATAAAATCAGGAGTAAGACTATTAGATGGCTAGTGACCCTGTTTCTTGATTGTCCAATAGAGAAAAGGGTTACAAATTGGAGGAAATCCGTAAATACTAAGGGTATACAGGCAGAAAGATAGCCAAACAAGATTACCGTGGGTCTAGTGTTTGCAGATGACGTGGCATTTGCAGATGGCATGGCACTTGTTACGGACTGACTTGGAAATGCACAAGAACATATCACAGAAGTACAACGGCAAGCAAAAAAATAGCACTACAAATATCATTTGAAAAAAAAAACATTGTTTATGACAAGCTACACTAATACATCTCAAAACATCAAATAAATAACAACACTGTATCTAAAGTGCATTGTCTTAAATATCTAGGAGAATGGATATTAAAAAACATGAAGCAAAAGACAGCACCATAGACTAGAATACATAAAATGGAGACGGCCATTCAGTTAACAATGAAAATTTATATTAAAGTCTTTATCTTGGAACAGAAAACTGAAACGGTAGGGAACAGTGTTAAGACCAGAAATACTCTATGCAACAGAAACACTTAAACTGACTACGAACGGACAACTTGAAAATTAGAAAAATTAAAGAAAAGTCCTAAGAAAAATGCTACGACGCAAAGGAAGAAGTCCATCAGAATACGGATTAAAATTAAATACTGAACTGTAACTGAAAGTTGATTAGGTAACAGGTGTAATGAGAAAAAGGAGAGTAAAAGTCTGTGGATACATATGCAGGAAGAATAATGAAAAATAACTAAACAAATCTTTGACTTACTAAACAATTACAAATCCAGAATCACATAACTGAGAGAAGTAGGTAGAGATATAAAAAATTTAGTAGCCTAATTGAACGCAATAAGAAGCGGAATACCTTTTAAAGAAGCAATAGACAAGGTGGGCTATCGGGACCTATTTGCCCACTACATTGTTATTAAACATGTAATTTCTGTTTGATCCACATGTACAAAACGATCTCCAATCATATGTGACGGAATTTCTGTAAATTATGAAGAGATTGTTTAAAAAAATGGAAGGATGATAGGTAGAATGCAAGTCTGTGGAAATGAGGGGACTTTGAAAGGTAAGTTACACACTCTATTACAACAGGCCAAGTAATTATTATTAAATGCTGCGCTCCACTTCAAAGATGGATGGATACGTGACGCTGTTTTTCGGTACAGCTACCAGGTTTCTGTAAACAAAGGTCGAATCGCTCTACCAGTCTCTCTTTTCCTCTACGATGGAAATATTCTCCTTGGCCACAGAGCCGTTCGAGAATCGCTGTGTGAAAGTCGTCCTCGTTGGAAAATCCATTTCCGCTAGATGTTCTTGCAGACCGGCGAAATGATAAAAATCTCATGGCGGAAGATTCGGATGGCATGGCGCGTGCTTCCGAACATCCCATCGAAAACTAAGAAACAAAGTTCGTGTTACGCGCGCCGTGTGAGGTGTTGCATTGTCGTTTGTTTAATTTTCCACTCTACGATTGCTGCGAATGGATTGTCTGGACATTGTCGTCTGTGGTCGATGGCGATGGCCTTCCTCCCTGATCAGCGTCAGCAACGCGTGAGCAGTGTTGGTCAGATTGTTGGCAACACTTCACTACGCCTGCTCTTAACTTTGCATCTGGTCCATATACAGCCAGAATTTCAGGGTGAATGTGTGTGCAGTATTGGGACTTGACCACAGTAATCGTGCTTCAAATGTATAGCACGTTTCCAGTTGGTGCACCATTTTATCTGCACGTTGTCATCGCATCTGATATCCGTGCCGTAGTAGAACTGCGTCTGCAGGAAAGCTGGAACATGCACTCTCTTCTGACGATGCGCCGCTGTTGTTGAGCAATGGTTTTAGTGTGGGACGATGTGTGTAACTTATCTTCTGAAGTCCCTACGTTTCTCCGTTGGAGGAGGATGGAGAGAGGAAGTGACTACTGCCTCATTAAGGAACAATCCCAGAATTCATCTGAATTAAAGTAGGAAACCGCCGAAAACCTGAACTAGAATCTCTGAACTATGCTTCGACCCATTCTTCTCCTGCACATGGGCTTGGTGCAGTAACCACCTCATTTACTGGCAGCTATGGGTTACTAAGTTAATTCTTCTGGAACGAATAAGTGAAATGTAATCAGTGTAACGTCTTAAATAAGGCTACTCTCTCCGCGTTGACGACTGATGGGCTGTAGCATTTGTTGTTGTCGTAACTTGAAAATCGCAATTTAAAATTTTACTCAATACGAACACTCCCGCATTGTCGACAGTAAGAGCCGTATTGCATATGAAGTGTACCTTTTAAAGATGTAAAATCGTTTATACTACACACCAGCACTGCCGTAAAATATTTCATTAATTCGCATTGTTTTCGGTTTAATTAATTTAGTTTATTCTGCTTATTCATTTCTGGACGTACAGAAGGTGTATGTCTACGCAGGAGTCTGCATATTTTAGAATTTAATTAGCTCCGGTCCAAATTAAATAACGTGAGTGTTGGTCCAAAGGTCTAATTAAATTAACCTGTAACTTAATAAACTTATATTAATGATGATGGACTATATATTTTTAATTAGCGGTTCCGGCGGGGCTTTGCAACTGCTAAACATATATGAGAATTGGAAATATGTTCTATTCTTCTTCTCGTCCTTCTCTCTTTGTCCACCTTCACCATCATCCCCCCTTCACTCTATCCGTCACCTCCCCCCCCCCCCCCAGTCTGTCCATCACCTACTACAATTCTCTCTATATCCATCTCCTTCTCCACCCTCTCTCCATCTTCTTCGCTCTCTCTCTCTCTCTCTCTCTCTCTCTCTCTCTCTCTCTCTCTGCCACCCTCCCTCTCTCCTCCGGCCCCTCTCCCCACCTCCTACTCCCCCTCTCTCTGTCTGTCTCCTGCTTCCCCTCTCTGTGTCCATTTCCTCCACCCCTTCTTTCTAAACGTGGACCTTGTTTGTTGTTAATGGTAATTCAGATTCCGTAGTAGCATTGTAATAATAACTCGGTGAGCCATAAATACAATTTTGTTGTGTGTATAATTTTTATGTAGTAATATATACAATGAGAGAGAATATATGTGGGCGAAACAATTTCTCTAATGGTTTAAATGCCGTCTTATCACAGTAACAACTGTCTTCGAGAAAGGAAAGAAAATTGCACGTATTCAGAGTTGGGAGTTATAATAAAAAATGCATATTCTTGTCTACAAAAAAAAAACAGGGTGATTCACGAAGATATGTAGATATTTTAATACGTTATTCTACAAGTAAAACTAAAGAAAAAGTTCATATAAACATAGGTCCGCAAATATTTACTTACGGAGTTAAGGCTAATAAAAGGTTTTGCCTGAAATTTAGCAACTTCGCTAAAATGAAGCCATCTGAAAACCGTACCAGGTTAAAGTAAAGCACGATTTCCATTTATTTTGTTCTTATTGGTCTGGTGGAGGGAGTTAAACAGGATGATCGGAAAAGATGAAGGGAGCCGTGCTATGAATTGGTATAGATGGGGAAGAGAAGAGTTAAGGTTGGTAGGAAGGATAAACAGCGGGCCAGATCTCAATGTCTGGGACAGGGAGTTAGTTGCTTGTGGTAGGATATGGAATGTGTGCAGGTGTAGGTACAGTGAGATGCGTTTGAAAAGGCGCGGCAGCGTACCGGGGTTGGTGATCAAAGGGTCATTGGAATCTGATTTGCAGGTAGCATAGGAGATGCAGAGGTGTTCGATGTGGGTAAGGAGCGGTGGGAATTGGATGATACGGTAGAGGATCCATGCGAGGGAAGATAAATGGATACGGAAAGCGAGGTGAAGTGAGTGGCGTTCGAATAGATGGAGGGGCATGTCCGTGAAACATTTCTATAACAGAAGATGGGTCGGATCAAGGTTTTGTAGGTGTAAGGAATGATGGAGGGGTGTAATCCCCAAGTTCGATCTGTTAGTAGTTTGTCTGCTGTGCGCTTTCTGTTGGGTGGTTAGTAGATGAGGTGTCCACGTTAGTTGCCAGACGAGGATTAGTCGGAGATATTTTAATGCGTTAGTTAACTGGATAAGTAAATGGTAAGATAGAGGTAATTGAGATGGAAGATATGGGTTATTAGTCCTAAAATTATTGTCTGTGTTTTGGAGGGGTTGATCTTGAGGAGATACTGTTTGCATCAGGAGATAAACTGATTCAGGTGGATTTGGAGGGATCGTTGGGATTTCTGGAGTTCAGGGTAGAGGGCGAGGAAAGCAATGTTATCAGCATACTAAAAGAGATTGACTGGTGGAGGTTGTTTGGGCATGTCAGCAGTGTAAAGGAGATAAAGGGGGGGGGGAGGGGGAATGGGGTCTCGGGTCACCCCTGGAAGGTATGGGAATTGGTATTGTTAACCTTTGACTGAAGAGCACAACATAATAACGAAAAGTTTGCATGAATTCAGCGCGGGAACACGTGGATCGCACTGTGTATATTGGTGTTTGGCGTGTAACTTTGTACACGAGTTGTGGCTGGTGTGTGACGTTTGCGTGTTGTGTGTGCAGGTGGCGGCGGCAGGATGGACGGGGTGCGCGCGCTGGACGTGCTGTCGCTGCTGCAGGAGCGGCTGGCCGTGCTGACGGGGGGCCGCGACCGGCGCGGCGGGCCCGTGCTCGCCTTCCCCGCCACGCCGCGGCGAGAGCGCGCCAAGCCCGACGACTACCGCCGCCTGCTCCAGTACCTGCTCGCCATCCCCTGGTCAGTACGGCGGGCGCGCGCCGTCCAGCTGCACACTGGCGTCTGCCGTGGCCGCAGCATTCACGCTGCTTCTCTTAATACTTAGCAACCACTCCTCTTTCTTCAACCGCCTCTGTCCTGAACTTTGATTTTATGAATGAAAGGTTATTTTCGTGCTCAATACATTTTTCTGTAAGACAAAGTGTTGTTGTCATCACCAAATAAGTTTGACATCCAACAGAAACGCAGCAGCAGGCGAACCCCTTACCACAGAAAGTAGTTGCTGTATTGAGGTGGCGTGCTGGCACGCTGCAACATTGTTGTCGTAGGGCAAAGTTACACTAAAATGCAAATGACGTTGGAAACACCGTGAGAAACAATTAACGATCACTTTTTAGCACAATATCCTTAATAAATACTCAACTCTAGTTTGATGAGATGGCGTGACCGTGAAGTAAAAGTTCTGGACACCGGTCTAAAGGCCTGGCCAGACAGAATCCGGCCTGCCGCTGCGACGGACGGCGCAGCGGTGGGCCGGACCCGTCAGCGGCCAGGGACGCCACACAGGCAACGGCCGGCCGCAGCGACTCTTGATGCGTCAGCTGTGTTACACTGTGGAAGGGGCCCAACCCCATTATTAAGCTTGCATGCGTAGCGCGACTGTCTTGGCGTTAGACGATTTGGAATCCTCACACGGGACGCGTTATCTTTGTGCGATTTTATTATTAATTTTTTTTTTATTGCAGAAATGAGTAGCTCGCACTAGCGATACGAAATGGCACCAAGAAGAGGAGATGTTGGGTGCACGACATTAACAGCAAGATAGAAAGCTTAGGAGAATACCATCGTCTGTGTATTGATCTAAGAGTCTGACGAAGATAGGTTCTTCAAATATTTTCGTATCTCGAGAGAATGTTTCGAGGAAATGCATCACCTGATAAAAAGGTAGCACCGAGAAGTGCACAACGAACTGGAGAAAGCCAATTGATACAAGGCACAGGCTAACCATTTCTTTGCGGTAAGTTTTACCGTTTGTGGCCTCTTTGTGCTTCAAACAGAAGTCATATAAATTATTCCATTTCAGGCTTGGTATATCATATGAAAGGTTCGGCAGACGAAAGTGCTATCCCACAACGTAGTTACGAGTGGAGTGATAAATTTATTTGCAGTGTTTACGAATACAGCAAACGATAGTAACATCTAGTTCCGTATGTCCCGCTAGAGAGAACTTTCTACTTAATAGATTGTTTTCTTTCATTGCATTCATACCACTGTCATTGAATTTAAACATATCTTTGGTCGTTAACTTATCCATTCGTTCTATCGGCATAACAGATTTTAAGCTTTTCCAGATACTTGACTAGAGGCGACAGTCACCAGACCTTAGCTTTTTCTTATCGGTTAGGACGTTCAACAGTCTCAGATATTGTGAAATAAGTGTGCCAGGCAATATGGACTGTTCTACAGCCCAAGTATTTACATACTCCTACAACAGAGATGTGGAAGAAATCTGAAGGAGGATTTCTAGAACTTTGGGGGTTTCCGAACTGCCTTGGAAGCATAGACGAAAGCCTATCAGGTTAAAATGCCCGAAGGACAGTGGATCCCAGTTCTTCTGTTACGAACAGTTCCTTTAGCTAGTTCTGCTGGCGATCGTTGATCCATACTACGGAGTTTACAGTAGTTGATATTGGACGTTATGGACGTCACAGTGACAACACTATTTCTGAGAATTCAGCTTTCTGTCAAGAGTATATCGAGGGCAAAAGTATTCTACCTCCAAATCGCGTGTATCAGACAAAAAGTTGTATTCTCTCACTTCCTCTGTAAGTCTTTCTGTGGCCATAATGCATGCACTACGAGCTGCAAGACAAAAACCGCCTCACGCCGCTGCTTCAGTGTGACAGCAGAGCGGTTGAGTGCGCCAACAGAGGCAAGCAGCCGCTCCGGCTTGCGGCGAATCTGTAATCTGTGACAACCCGGCGGCGGCCGGTGCGGCTGGCCGCGTGCCGGTGCGTCAGAGCCGCACTCTGTGTGACCGCCGCCGCACAGTAACGAGCTATTCAGCAGCGCGGCCTGCCGGCTGCGGCTCAAGGCCACAGGCCGGACGGCCAGGCCGCATTCTGTCTGGCCAGGCCTTAACATAACTCATTCAATAATAATTACTACACCACGAAGATGACCTGCTACAGACTCGAAATTTAATCGGAAGGAAGAAGATGCTGTGATATGCAAATGATCAGCTTTTCAGAGCATTCACACAAGGTTGGCGCCGGTGGCGACACCGTACCGTGCTGACATGAGGAAAGTTTCCAACCGATTTCTCATACACAAACAGCAGTTGAACGGCGTTGCCTGGCGAAACGTTGTTGTGATGCCTCGTGCAAGGAGGAGAAATGCGTACCGTCACGTTTCCGACTTCGATAAAGGTCGGATTGTAGCCTATCGTGATTGCCGTTTATTGTATCGCGACATTGCTGCTCGTGTTGGTCGAGATCCAATGACTGTTAGCGGAATATGAAATCGGTGGGTTCAGGAGGGTAATACGGAACGCCGTGCTGGATCCCAACGGCTTCGTATCACTAGCAGTCGAGACGACAGGCATCTTATCCGCATGGCTGTAACGGATCGTGCAGCCACGTCTCGATCCCTGAGTCAACGGATGGGGACGTTTGCAAGACAACAACCATCTGCACGAACAGTTCGACGACGTTTGCAGCAGCATGGACTATCAGCTCGGAGACCGTGGCTGTGGTTACTCTTGACGCTGCATCACAGACAGGAGCGCCTGCGATGGTGTACTCAACGACGAACCTGGGTGCACGAATGGCAATACGTAATTTTTTCGGATGAATCCAGGTTCTGTTTACAGCATCATGATGGTCGCATCCGTGTTTGGCGACATCGCGGTGAACGCATATTGGAAGCGTGTATTCGTCATCGCCATACTGGCGTATCACCCGGCGTGATGGTGTGGGGTGCCATTGGTTACAGGTGTCGGTCACCTCTTGTTCGCACTGACAGCACTTTGAACAGTGGACGTTACATTTCAGATGTGTTACGACTTGTGGCTCTACCCTTCATTCGATCCCCCACGAAACCTTACATTTCAGCAGGATAATGCACGACCGCATGTTGCATGTCCTGTACGGGCCTTTCTGGATACAGAAAATGTTCGACTGATGCCCTGGCCAACACATTCTCCAGATCTCTCACCAATTGAGAACGTCTGATCAGTGGTGGCCGAGCAACTGGCTCGTCACAATACGTCAGTCACTATTCTTGATGAACTGTGATATCGTGTTGAAGCTGCATGGACAGCTGTACCTGTACACGCCATCCAAGCTCTGTTTGCCTCAATGCCCAGCCGTATCAAGGCCGTTATTACGGCTAGAGGTGGTTGTTATGGATACTGATTTCTCAGGATCTATGCACCCAAATTCCGTGAAAATGTAATCACATGTCAGTTGTAGTATAATATATTTGCCCAATGAATACCCATTTATCATCTGCATTTTTTCTTGGTGTAGCAATTTTAATGCTCAGTAATGTAAATACAGTTCCATTTGGACTGTTGTCAGTGACAGCTTCTAAGTTCCGGCTGTTAATAGATGTATACTGAGACAATCAGCACTGACTGTCCAGTGACTGCTGACGGTAACTCGTTAATAATGGTTTGGCTGCTGATAGGCATCTTCCGGACAGCAGCGACTACTGGAACCGGCCGAGTGACGGTATGCGGCCGCTTAAATATGTGGTTGGCGGCAGAATCGTTATCTACAAACTATCCAGCGGATGAAGGAGGCAGTCCCTCGTATCAGAGCCTTCTGTCGCGTCAGTCATATAATTATTTTATATGAAAATGTGCACTTTCCCGGTATATACTGCTGACGAAATCTTCTCGGGGTTTCATCCGGGTGGTTGTTTTGAAATTCAGCGACGTTTCGATGAGTGTCGCTCTCATCATCTTCGCCGAAAGGTGATCAGTCTGACACTTAACCGAAATATCGCGTAATTTCAACGCAGGTACGCGGATTTTATCAACTGAAATATGTGCAATACTCAGAAAACTGAATGTCAAACATTAAAAAATTATGAAAACTATGCCACTGGCATGTGAAAGCATAGGTCGTTACCGAAATTAAACCCAGTGCTACTACGAAAAATAATACATCGCTGTGTCTCGTGATGAAATAAACTGAAGTATCCTCGTACTGAGGAGTGACCGAAGACATTTTTAAAAGAATAAGTTTATTAACAAAATGAAATTCAGTTATAATGCGCTTGGATGAATTTCCACACAATTGCAGTCAATAGAAATGTCCGTTCTATGACGTTGTCTACGATGTACGTACACGACGAACCCTTGAGTCGTGATAGGCAGCGGCGTGAACACCTGGGACGTTACTGGGCCGGTGCTGCCAGCGTGGGACGACTGACGTGCTGCCGGTGACGACCACTATGCACTGGGCCAGGTTTGCCAACATGGAGCCCTGACGAAACTACTGGTACAACCAACGGGTAGCAATGAACTGAACTGGGAATGTGTCCAAACGAAACTGCTCCTACTATAGACTCGAGGCGTGGGGCGTAAATAACTCCGCACGGTCCGGCGGTGGCCCTACTAGTCGGGAGCATATAGATATCCGCGTGGCACTGCGTGGGCACGTGATTTGGCGTAGCAAAATAATACCCTGACGACAGCGCTCTCTGCGGCAACAGGTATGCTGCCTGTTGGCAAGGCTGAAACACCCAAACGCTGTGGAGGTGACGTGTAACTCCGCTGTAAACAGCCCGAGCCACACAAGGAAACATAACTGAGTTGAAAAGCTATTTACCACGTCGTTCTGGCGGTGCGGCTACCCGGACAGCCTGCCTGGATTGCGGGGAAATCGACTACCAGGCGAGTACAGCATAAATACTGTAGTAACTTTTTCGATAGAGCGCCGTATATTAGCATATTACAGCATATTCCAAACATAGTCTAACCAAAAATTACTAGAGATCAAAAAATAAATAAACTTCTAGAAAACATGCTGACACTACAATAAACTTTCTTCACGCAGATGCTGCCATCTACTGGGAAAATGCAGAAACGAAAACAAGTGATGCACAGAAGGCACATGATGTAAAGTCAACGCTACAATCGTGCACAGCGAGTTTAGTTTATTCCCTGAGTTAGAAAAAATAAAAGCTGGATGTTGCGTATATGCTACATAATAACCGAGGAAACTATAGAAATCGGTGTCCACAGCTCAATAAACAGAGTATCAAATTCCTTCAAACACGCTATTTCTGCACGACCCATGCATCACTTTTGCCAGAATGCAAATCGTGTCGAGACTGTTTCCTTAATCATGAAAATAATGCACGCCCTTAGTAAATGTTGTGGTTAACTTTATTTTAGTCCGAAACAACTCACCCATGACACTAGAGACAGAGTTCATGTAGACAAGAGTTGTGTAAAGATCTATACATAAATTTTGCTTGAAGCGTACTATCTACTTCAGATGACTCTCGGTTTTCTTATTGATAATCATGAAATGCGCAATGTTCTAATAATCGAACATTTTCATTGTTATTGAAATTCGCCATTTATTGTTACATACCTTAGATATACTTCCAGGATCACATAGAGATTACAAAAAAAGGTGGAGCATAAAGGAAATGCCATTGTAATATTTGTGAGAGAACAGTTATTGAATGCTGCACCACACTTCAAAGTGACACAGATACATGGCACAATGTAGAGACCTTTGTAAACTTTATCAAGGAACAAGAGTGGCAAGATGTTTATAGCGCTGATACAGTAGACGATAAATATAATGCTTTTCTCAAGACTTTTCTCGTGCTCTTGGAAAGTTGCCTTCCGTTAGAACGTTCAAAACAGGGTACTAGCACAAACAGACAGCCTGGGTGGCTGACTAGAGGGATAAGAATATCTTGTAGAACAAAGTGGCAATTATATCAAAACGTTAGAAACAGTCAAAATCTAAATGCAGCAGCCCATTACAAACAGTATTGTAAGGTGCTTAAAAATGTTATTAGGAAGGCAAAAAGTATGTGGTATGCAGATAGAATAGCTAAGTCTCAGGATAAAATTAAAACCGTATGGTCAGTCGTAAAGGAAGTGGCTGGTCTGCAGAGACAGGTCGAGGATATAGAATCAGTGCGTAGTGGGAATCTTCGTGTTACTGATAAGTCGCATATATGTACAGTATTTAATAATCACTTTTTGAATATAGCAGGTGAACTAAATAGAAACCTAGTCCCAACAGGGAATCATATAGCGCTCTTAGAAAAAAGTGTTCCGAGACTGTTACTTGAAATGCTCCTCCATGATACTGACAAGAGGGAGATTGAGTTAATAATTAAATCACTAAAGACCAAGAACTCTCATGGATATGACGGGGTATCTAGCAGAATACTGAAGTATTGTTCTATGTATGTTAGCCCAGTATTTAGCCATATATGTAACTTTTCCTTTAGGAGTGGTCGGTTTCCTGACCGATTAAAGTACTCGGTAGTGAAGCCACTTTATAAAAAGGGAGACAGGGATAATGTTGACAATTATAGACCTATTTCTATGCCATCGGTGTTTGCTAAAATTATCGAGAAGGTTGTATATGCAAGGTTACTGGAGCATTTAAATTCACATAATTTGCGGTCAAATGTTCAGTTTGGTTTTAGAAATGGTTTAACAACTGAAAATGCTATATTCTTTTTTCTCTGTGAGGTTTTGGACGGATTAAATAAAAGGTTGCGAACGCTAGGCGTTTTCTTTGATTTAACGAAGGCTTTTGACTGTGTTGACCACAAAATGTTACTGAAGAAGTTGGACCATTATGGAGTAAGGGGAGTAGCTTACAGTTGGTTCGCCTCTTACTTTAAGAACAGAAAGCAGAAGGTAATTCTCCACAATATTGAGAGTGGTAGTGATGTTCAGTCCCAATGGGGCACTGTTAAGTGGGGCGTTCCCCAAGGGTCGGTGCTGGGGCCACTGCTGTTTCTTATTTATATAAATGATATGCCTTCTAGCATTACAGGTGATTCAAAAATATTTCTATTTGCTGATGACACCAGCTTGATAGTGAAGGATCTTGTGTGTAATATTGAAACAGTATCAAATAACGTAGTTCATGAAATAAGTTCGTGGCTTGTGGAAAATAATTTGATGCTAAATCACAGTAAGACTCAGTTTTTACAGTTTCTAACACACAATTCAACAAGAACCGATATTTTGATCAGACAGAATGGGCATATTATAAGCGAGACGGAACAGTTCAAGTTCCTAGGAGTTCGGATAGATAGTAAGCTGTTGTGGAAAGCCCATTTTCAGGATCTTGTTCAGAAACTAAATGCTGCTTTTTTTACCATTCGAACAGTATCTGAAATAAGTGACACTTCAACACGAAAAGTAGTCTACTTCGCATATTTCCATACGCTTATGTCGTATGGTATTATTTTTTGGGGTAAATCTTCTGATTCAAAAAGGGTATTTTTGGCTCAAAAACGCGCTGTTCGAGCTATATGTGGTGTAAGTTCGAGAACCTCTTGTAAGTTCGAGAACCTCTTGTCGACCCCTATTCAATAGTCTGGGAATTCTGACATTGCCCTCACAGTATATATTTTCTTTAATGTCGTTTGTTGTTAGCAATATTAGCCTATTCCCAAGAGTTAGCAGCTTTCACTCAGTTAATACTAGGCAGAAATCCAATCTGCATGTGGAATGCACTTCCTTGACTCTTGTGCAGAAAGGAGTGCAGTATTCTGCTGCATCCATTTTCAGTAAGCTACCACAAGAACTCAAAAATCTTAGCAGTACCCCAAACTCTTTTAAGTCTAAACTGAAGAGTTTCCTCATGGGTCACTCCTTCTATTCTGTCGAGGAGCTCCTGGAAGAGCTAAAAAATTAATCAAATTCCAGTGTTACATTGTTGATTTTCTTTATTTAAATTTACGACTTGTCACCTGAATATGTTTTTTTATATTTCATTTTATCTGTTTCTAATATCATGTTATAATTTCATGTATTGACTCGTTCCATGACCATGGAGACTTCTCTTTAATTTGGTCCCACGGAACAATAAATAAATAAATAAAAATGTCAGCCATTCGAGAACCGTTACGAGAATGCCTTCGTTATTGAAATATCTGCGATTGCTGCAACTCAGTTTCTCGATTGCCTGGACATCGTTAATATCCCTGGCCTTCCTTAGTGGCCTTCCTCCCCGGTCAGTACCACTCACGTCTATATGGCTTTGGTCAAGCTGTCGACACAATTTCATTACGGCTGGAGACATCATTGCATTTGGTCCATAAACCACCAGAATTTCATGGTGACTATGCGCGCAATTTAAACGTTTTAGCCGCGAGAATCTTACTGTCCGACGTGCTTCAACTTTCGAGAACGTTCCCAATTGCTGCGCCATTTCGCTCACACGCGGTGTCACACCTATTACCTACACGGCAGCGTAAGCAATTCTGCAAGAAATCCAGAACATACACTCTCTTCGACAATTCTCCGCTCTAGGTGCGGAAAGGTCGTAGCGTTGTACAACATGTATAACCTACTTCTGAAGTCCCCTCGTATGTAAGACGTTCTCTCTCAGAGTTAGAAGAATGTTTCAGTAATACTCGTTGCGAAAGGGGGGGGGGGTGTACAATTTAACGTGTCATTCCTGGCGACTCCTTACATTGTTGGGAGGTGAAGTTTACATTCAAGGCAGGCTGAAAAATTCCGTGGGCCGGTGGTGATTCGATCTCGTGAGCTCTCGGTTTCCAGCCATGTGCTTTACCACTAGACAACGAGGTCCCACTGAATAGGTGGTGATACAAAGCAATTAAGAAAATTAGCCGTACCGTCATGTGTCCAAAAGGTAATGAACGGTAGGATAGTGTGTTACTGG
This sequence comes from Schistocerca cancellata, assembly GCF_023864275.1. NCBI lineage: Eukaryota > Metazoa > Arthropoda > Insecta > Orthoptera > Acrididae > Schistocerca > Schistocerca cancellata. Next base: position 351,429,220 of record NC_064630.1, read on the forward strand.
TTAGCAGAAACGTTGTGAGTCAGCAGGAGCACATTCAGCGGTGAGATAAAAGCGCGCGACGGAAATCGGCGGTCCCCCAGGCGCGTCGCCGGGCTCAGGTTGGGCGCGCGTGATCTGAATTACGGCCAGGCAGCGGGGCGCGGCGCGGCCCAGCCCAGCGATCGTTATGACTGCCCTGGCTGTGCTGTCCTTGTCGGCTTACCACGGCAGCTGACACCCTCTGCACAATCGTCCGGTGGGACACGGATCTGCGGTAAAGACATTCACACTGGACATCAACAATTCACCGCGTAACGCCACCGTCAAATGATACTTTGTTCATACTACTTGTCAACATAACGTCTCGTCACTCAGCGCGGTACTGAACGACCAGAGTTGGGCGACGTGGGGACTTCTGTCGGAATATGCACAGTCCAGTCACATTAATGTCGGCAAAGCCTATTTTGGACGTCAACCTGCAATAACCATTCACAGCACTAGTGGAAGATATACACTGAAGAGCCAAACAAACTGGTACACCTGGGCTGGTCCCGGCGGAGGTTCGAGTCCTCCCTCGGGCATGGGTGTTTGTGTTTGTCCTTAGGATAATTTAGGTTAAGTAGTGTGTAAGCTTAGGGACTGATGACCTTAGCAGTTAAGTCCCATAAGATTTGACACACATTTGAACATTTTTTGGTACACCTGCCTAATATCGTGTACGGCCCCCGTGAACACGCAGAAGTGTCGCAGCACGACGTGGCAAGGACTCGACTAATGTCTGAAGTAGTGCTGAAGGGAACTGGCACCATGAATCCTACAGGGCTGTCCATAAATCAGTAAGAGTGCAGGGGGTGGAGATCCCTTCTGAACAGCACGTTGCAAGGCATCCCAAATACGCTCAATAATGTTCACGTCTGGGGAGTTTGGTGGCCAGTGGAAGTGTTAAACTCAGAGAGTGTTCCTGGAGCCACTCTGTAGCAATTCTGGACGTGTGGGTTGTCGCATTCTCCTATTGGAATAGCCGAAGTCCGTCGGAATGCATAATGCACATGAACGGGTGCAAGTGATCAGACAGGATGCTTACGTACGTGTCACCTGTCAGAGTCGTATCTAGACGTATCAGAGGTCCCATATCACTCCAACTGCACACGCCCCACACCGTTACAGAGCCTCCACCAGCTTGAACAGACCTCTGCTGACATGCAGGGTCCATGGATTCAAGAGGTTGTCTCCATACCCGTACACGTTCATCCGCTCGATACAATTTGAAACGAGACTCGTCCGACCAGGCAACATGTTTCCAGCCGTCAACAGTCCAATGTTGTTGACAGGCCCAGGCGAGGGGTAAAGCGTTGTGTCGTGCAGTCATCAAGGGTACACGAGTGGGTCGTCGGATCCGAAAGCCCATAACGATGATGTTTCGTTCAATGGTTCGCGCGCTGACACTTACTGATTGCCCAGGATTGAAATTTGCATTAATTTGTGGAAGGCTTGCACTTCTATCACGTTGAACGATTCTCTTCAGTCGACGTTGGTTCCGTTCTTCCAGAAATATTTTTTCCGGCCGCAGCGATCTCGGAGATTTGATGTTTTACCGTCAAATGCTCGTACAGGAGAATCCCCACTTCTTCTTTGAGAGTAATGGAAATAAAAGATTTTTGAACAAATCGTGCAAAAATTAATTACGTTTCCAATTCGATCTAAACTTAATTGTTACAAGGATAGTTGTCACGTAGTAAGAAGACCAGAGAACCAAAATGGTCTAATTGTTAAACTTACTTTTCGAGTTCATAAAATTGTTGGGTAAAATTTACACAAAAAATTTTACGTTTTGTATGTGCGAGAACTAGGGGTTTTTAATATTCAAAGACGATTTTGCCGAAATGGTGCGTGGCGTGATGCGCTGTAGCTTAGGTGGATAAGGTAGGCCAATTAGAGACTGCTTTCCGGCTTGGTAGAGCGCTTAACGTCACACACATACGTATACTACGAACTATTTGAATTTAATTTCGCCAACCGTAAAAAGATTTATTTTGTTTCTTAAAGAAAAATGGATGGTGGCGGTGGGTCTCATGCGGGAACCCTCAACAGAAGGACGACGGGGCTGTTCCGAAGCCATCTGCTCCAGTTAATTACAGAATCCGACCGAGTCATAAAGGTCCCTTTATCTGTTGGGCACCAACTCAATCGCCCCAGATGAATTACTGACCACGAGATTGCTCTGTCCCTAATGGCATTGCGGACAATAGGACGTTAAGGTCATCAACACTCGCCACGCATGGAACTACGCAAACATACGTCCAGGGGTAATCGTCCCCATATCGCTGTGGTATCGGTGTACGCTGTACGTCATACGGGATTAATTAGAAACTAGGCTTCGGTGGCCGATGTCAGTTCGCGGATACAGCGGTATCATGTTAGACAATGAATGTTGCAAGTATATTGGAACTTCCGATTTTGGGAACATGTCGTTCGTGGTGGACGACGACATCGCGTGCCTGTTTGTAACTTAAGATTTTCTCTAGTTTTCCCAAACCAATCAAATCAAGTTTTTGTTCCAGTTTAGAATGTTATGTAGAAAATGCCATTTCAAAAGAATGCAATGTTTTTAATTTGCTGTACTTCAGCTGAAGCATATCACTTTGTCACGGGAGTTGACGAGTGTCGAAATTACTCAAATCATTAAAAATCCGTAAAAAAGAACAAAATTCTGATGTATCACAGCACGAAGATGTGCGGGAATGCTTGAAATCGATTGAGATTTAATAAAGCTGTGTTCAACAACACAAGTGTTGCTTGCCACTCTTCTATAAGAAACTTCACCATTAGTTGTACGTTCACTGTACAACAGGAAATGTCACTAAGCTCAGAGTTAGCTTCTCGAAATAAGTTGTCAAGTTTTGTGGCTGAGATATATTGGCTGAAAATGTCATCTTGGGACAAATACGAGTACTACACGACAGCAATCAGCAGTATCTTTTACAGACTTTGTATGGATTTGTCGGAAGGCTGTGTGCTTCAGGGAAAGTGCCAGATGGTTCGGGATGGTTCGGAAATCGTTGACTGCGTGGGAACGAAAATTAGTAGTTTCTTTTACTTTGGGACACCAATGCGAAGTGTTTGAATTCACCTTATTTGTGCTGTGTAGAGGATTTGTAGGTTCAAATGGCTCTGAGCACTATGGGACTTAACTTCTGAGGTCATCTGTCCCCTAGAAATTAGAACTACTGAAACCTAAGGCCATCTCACACGTCCATGCCCGAGGCAGGACAGTAGCGGTCGCGTGGTTCCAGACTTAGCGCCTAGAACCGCTCGGCTGGCTAGAGGATTTGTTATGAGAGTTTCATATAGCCAGGACATGAGCTCTGTGTTATAACTGGAAAGCGAGAGCCGGCCAGAGTGGCCGAGCGGTTCTAGGCGCTACAGTCTGGAACTGCGCGACCGCAAAGGTCGCAGGTTCGAATCCTGCCTGGGGCACAGATTAGATGTGTGTGATGTCCTTAGCGTAGTTAGGTTTAAGTAGTTCTAAGTTCTAAGGGACTGATGACCTGAGCAGTTAAGTCCCATAGAGCTCAGAACCTTCTTTCTTTTTTAAATACACGAGTAGCTTCACATCGCCACTGGGTGCCAACTTAACAAATTTTCCTTGAGGTGTCTGGATGTTTGTGCAGGAATTGCAGCACATTCTTCCTGAAGGGCCAAAACCCAGAAAAGCAAATGATGTTGGACGCTGGGATCTGGAGCGAAGTCACGTTTTAATTCTTCCCAAAGGTGTCCTATTGAGTTCATGTCAGTACATGAGGTTTGGCTGGTCTAGGTTTAGGTGTGGTTGTTCTTACGCGTTTCAGCTTCACAATCACTTCACCAACGGCCGGTTTGGGAAGCCAGAGAAGGGTTGAAATGTCCATGATGGATTTGTTACTCAGGTGACATGCAGTGGCTGGCCCACGTTCGAAGTGACTGAACTCTCCTGACCGAGCAGTTTGCTGTTACTGCTTCTCTACTGACACAGTTCCCTCCGTCTCGTTTCATACTGCCGGTTCCACCTCTCGTGACTTCTAGTGGTCAGTTCCTCATTACATAGGGGTCTCCGTATACTTTTGGTGAGAGAGTTTATCTGAGATGAATGGCTTAACTGATTGCTTATTTCTGCCTCAGGTCTCACAAGTGGTAAAAGTCGGAGTGGGTAATGATGCATGACATCATCAGATGATCTGAATACATAGATCTGAATACATAAAACTGAACAGCGATAGGAGATACGTTTACGTTGTGAATTCGTCTTATTGACTGTTCAAATGCACTCTGACGAATTACTTAATAAGAATTCAGATCGCTCGATGATGACTTGTAGTACGCTGAAACTTGTAATAATGGTTCCATTTATGTCACCTGAGGCTGACACATGTAATAGTTAACGTCGTTTTAAGAAACTTGTGTTTGTAACGAGCGACAAACAGACGCTATCCGACTATGCTGGGCTTGATACGAAACAAATTATGAGTAGCATTTGACTGTGCTGACTAAATGTGGCTACAGTCTGGAACCGCTACGGTCGCAGGTTCGAATCCTGCCTCGGGCATGGATGTGTGTGATGTCCTTAGGTTAGTTAGGTTTAAGTAGTTCTAAGTTCTAGGGGACTTATGACCACAGCAGTTGAGTCCCATAGTGCTCAGAGCCATTTGAACCATTTGACTAAATGTGTATGCTGGAAATATGGAAATGCAAATAGCTCCCGAATTACCAGAGAAAATACGCCTGACGACTCTTGGGAGAATCCTCCGTCGGGAATGTGTGTGTGTGTTTGTCCTTAGGATAATTTAGGTTAAGTAGTGTGTAAGCTTAGGGACTGATGATCTTCTCAGTTAAGTCCCATAAGATTTCACACACACTCTTGGGAGAGGCACCTAGTATAAGGCTGTTCATATATCGCTGTTGTCGTACGAATGTTATACTGGCTCTGATCGCATCCAAGATGGCGTCATGTATTCTGCCAACTGTCAGCGTGACTTTTGTCGGGAAGGAAACCATGTAAGTACGTTGTAATTTGTTAAAATCACGAAGTAAAACATATCACGCCAGCTTCGGTTGGTGACCAGTTGTTCTCAATCAGTGTGTTCTAGTGCTCCTCAGTGTACGCTGATAAAGCTCGTACTATCGGTCACAAGCTTGAGCTGTTGGTGACACGTGGCATTAGAGCCTCACTTCATGCTGTTCACACCAGAAAAATCGACTCCAGCCGTCTTGCTGTTCAGTATTAGGACATATATCGGATATTTTCTCTAAATTCTCAACAGCAACATTAACGAACACTGTGTTGTTGTACTCGTCTCTTCAGGAGCTTTCGAATGCTGTTAAAGAAGGTATATCCTTCTGTAAAAACCTCATATTTGCAAATACACTTCTCAGGTTTGCGCCCAGATCGTATTATTATCTAAATCGTACAATATTTCATCGATGCAACTGCTCGACATCAGCAGGTGGTGGCAGCTGCTGTTGTCACTGCTGCAAGGCGCGACTGATGATAATCGCGCGGGCGGCGTCGAAATTTATCATGCCGGGAGCAGGCAATACGCGTGCGCGGTAAGACGCTTGTTGTTAGATGAAATCGGCGCTCCTGATGTCCCTGCCGAGATCCGCAGAAAGGCCATCCGCGCGCATGCGCTATGGGCAATGACTGTGCTGCCGGACGCTCCTGTATTTAAAGGCTGAATTAAATGCCAGCAGTGTGTTGCAGCGATGAAATATTGTGCGAGTTACACAATACGATTCCGTGGCAAACCCGAGAAGTATATTTGCAACAGATCTGTCGGAAAAGCACGAAAAGTCACTCATACTTGTTTTAATATGAAGGCTGATATAGAATTTAAGAGGATTAGACATGCAACAAAATTACATGCCCTTTGCTTAGTATTCACCGGAAACCCCGTTTTGATATCGTGAACTATCTGCGAAGTAAAAGGGGTGTTGCGTATTACGCGACTCAGTATAGTGTACGTCACCACCTGACAATTTCCAGAAAAGGTGCACATCAGTAATACCGAAGACATTTCAAACTGACAATATGACGCAATATTTGTTGGTAAATAAAAAAGTTAACATTTGAAACTTGGCATAGACAAGGAATGACAGTAGGTATGACTCTGCCTTCCCGGACCTTTATTCGTGGCGGAGAGGATTTAAACTGTTGGGACTGGGACGCTGAATCTACATCTTTGGCGCAGGCTCCGACAGCGGTGTTCGATAAAAGCGGGCGCGGACCGCGGCAGAGGCCCACGGAAATGCGCTAATGGGAAATTCCTGCCGGGCCGGGCAGGCTCGGTCCGCAGCCGGCGGCGAGCGGCGGGTTTCCGCGGCGCCGTGCGCGTTTATTAATGCCTCCCAGGGGCCGCCCGGACTGCGCAGCTCGGCTGCCGCACTATTAATTGCTAATTACTCTATAGTGCAGTGTGGGCACCTCACAGCCACACCAACCTGTATTACATTTCGGAGAAGAAAGGAGAACTATTCTGTTGCCATCACCGGCATCATCACGCCATGCATCACCCATCTGTGAGCTGTTTTGGTACCTACAGTACGTACTGCAGCCACGACTTTACCGACGAACAGAAGCGAACGTTGTCGTTGTCAAGCACTGTTCGGTGATTTTTACAAGACGTTCTCTCCGTTTTTGAGGCATCAATCGAGGTTCGTATCACCATAAAAAGAACCAGTTTTAAATAAATTATTTTGAGATTTTTTTATTCGGTGTCTATCTTTAGTACATATTCAGGACTTCACCACGTGAGAGCTGTAGCCAATTGTACTGGTTCAAAAAAAGAATCGTAACTCATTGTTATTCTGCAATACTACTTGTTGGTTTTGGAACAGCGACCACTGAATTCGTCGCGTTCATAAAGTTATCGCTATAGAATCCATCACGTCGTTCTAAATGAAACGAAAATGATAGATATAAAGGTAACTTCGGTAATACTAGAAGGGACTGTTAGTGATCATGGTGGACGAGGGGCGTTCAGCAAGTAATGCAACACTTCTTGTTTTTCTGAAAGCAGGTTGGTTTTATTCAGGCTTCCAATACACTATATTATTCTCGACTCCTTTGGCTACAAAATCCTGTTTTTCGACATTTTCTCCGTTAAATGCGAAGGTCTTACCGACACCCCCGGTGTCGGCCTTACACCACCTTACTGTTAGGGCCTGCCTCCCCAGTTCCTGCCTCCGCAGTTCTGCAGCGAGGTCTTTGTCCGCCGTCGATCACCTCGAATGAGTCTGTCCGCATGTTCCACCACTGCAGGAGCCACAGGTGTGTGCGGTCGACCAGGACGCGGGAGGTCGGACAGCACTGCGCGTTCTTGTTTCGATGACGACAGATGCCTCTCTTAACGACTCACAGCGCTTTTGGTTGCTACTAGTTCTTACAAATTAAAATAAATGAAAACTCTCTGCTTGGAACGCACCACCGTTACAGACGCAGTTTTGAAGGCTGCGTATAGTGACGCCACCTATCGGAACTTCATGAAACTATAGGGCTGAAGCGGGAATATTCAACGATGTCCCACAACAAATTACGTATTTTTGCGAGCGGAACTGGCAGGGAAACGTGTTGCATTACTTATTGAACGCCCCTCTCACTAGCAACGCTCTCGACTTCGTACGGGCAGCACTAAGTGTTTATGAATGCACGAATTATTTATAATATGAAAGAATATGCACAAACCTTCCTTGTGAATCAGTCTATTAATGGAAGCTGTAAAAAGATCACGGTCCGACTTCATTTTAGAATATGTATAGGTCCGGGTCAAGCTTCACGGCTCTCTGGAATTGGGGCGACCGCGTACTGTATTGCACTTCCCGCCACATACCGCCTCCTCTCTTGCCAACCAGCTTGTAGCTTTCATCATGGCCACGAAATGTCGCACGAAACGCCAAATAAAAATACTAACAATACGTACATTGCACATTCATCATTTCATTAAACAATAAGTTATATACTCAAACCCTCCTCGTGAATCATTCGTTTTACTAGTATGAGCCAGGCAACATGAGCTTCCTCCCACATTAATTGTGTGAACAACAGTATCCAGACACGTAATAGTGGAAATTAACGTGAGGTGTGCCCACCCTTCACCCCTTTGGCATCTTGAATTCTGCTGCGGACGGTTTCAGTGTGGTGTCGGAATGTCTGTGGATGAATGGCAGGCCATTCTTCCTCAAGAGCCGAAACCAGAGACGGTGGTGCTGTCGGGCACTGGGGCCAGCCCCTTCAGCAATGTTATTGTCCACAAACTACTCCCTCACAGATGATGCTTTATGACTAAGTACAAGGTCATGCTGACAGAAATAATCATCGTCTCGGAACGTTTCCCCTACTGTATGCAATACACAAAGCTATAAAATGTGTTTATATACTTCAGCATGTGGTGTTTTCTTAAGGCGCAATAAGGGGACTTACACCACAACTACGAAAAGCATGACATTCTCAGCACTTCACTGTTGGCACTACACGCCAAGCCAGGTCCAGATTCTCGTTCCCGGTGATCCTCAGTCCAGTGGCACCGGTCTTGTTCAACACCTCAAGCATCGCATAGATTATAGAAATGTGTCGCAGCTCCTTATAAAGGAGCTGTTCGACCATTGTACCCCATTTTTCGTAACTCCTTGCGCACTGTCATTGTGCTAGCTGGGCTGCTAGCCGCACTTTGGAATTTGCGACTGATTTCATGCGTTACAACTGCCTTCTACAATTCATGACTGTCCCTGTTCGTCAGTACAAGAGGTCTGGCTGGTCTTGCTGTAGCTTTGGTTCCTTTGCGTTCCCAGTACACAATCACATTACCAAAATTCGCTTAGGCACCTTTAGAAAGGTCTGAAGTGTCCCTGATTTATTTGTTATTCAGGTGATATTCAGTGACTAGACCACGTCCAAAGACCCTTAACTCTCCTGACCGACCCATTCTTGTTACCGCTTCTCTACTGACAACACAGCACTTCCGTCTTCTTTTATACTGGCGCGTCCCAGCACATCTAGTGGTTACTTATGTGTTACATAACAGTCCCCAGATAGTTCTGATCAGATGGTGTATGTCTCGCAAAAAGACATGGCGAGAGAAATGAGAAATTCGATCTTCTTCGGACGCTTAGCGACTGTCGTTCATCAGATGCGCCGTTCGTGACTGGGACTACAGGAAAAGAGGGGGTCCTCATATCTGCTACATTCCGTAAGGTGGCATGCAGCCAAGAAATTTAGATGTCGCCCACAGTAGTATGGTTCCATTTTAAGACGCAAAGCATTCATACACTACTGGCCAGTAAAATTGCTACACCAAGAAGAAATGCAGATGATAAATAGGTATTCATCGGAGAAATATATTATACTAGAACTGACATGTGATTACATTTTCACGCAATTTGGGTGCATAGATACTGCGAAATCAGTACCCAGAACAACCACTTCTGGCCGTAAAAACGGCCTTGATACGCCTGGGCATTGAGCCAAACAGAGCTTGGATGGCGTGTACAGGTGCAGCTGCCCATGCAGCCTCAACACGATACCACAGTTCATCAAGAGTAGTGACTGGCGTACTGTGACGAGCCAGTTGCTCGGCCACCACTGATCAGACGTTCTCAGTTGGTGAGAGGTCTGGAGAATGTGCTGGCCAGGTTAGCAGTCGAACATTTTCTGAATCCAGAAAGGCCTGTACAGGACCTGCAACATGCGGTTGTGCATTATCCTGCTGTAATGTAGGATTACGCAGGAATCTAATGAAGAGTAGAGCCACGGGTCGTAACACATCCTAAATGTAACGTCCACTGTTCAAAGTGTCAATGCGAACAACAGGTGGCCGAGACGTGTAACCAATGGCACCCCATGCCATCACGCCAGGTGACACGCCAGTATGGCGATGACGAATACACCCTTCCAATGTGCGTTCACCGCGATGTCGCCAAACACGATTGCGACCATCACGATGCTGTAAACAGAACCTGGATTCATCCGAAAAAATGACGTTTTGCTGTTCGTGCACACAGGTTCGTCGTTGGGTACACCACCGCAGGCGCTCCTGTCTGTGATGCAGCGTCAAGTGTAACCGCAGCCATGGTCTCCGAGCTGATAGTTCATGCTGCTGCAAACGTCGTCGAACTGTTCGTGCAGATGGTTGTTGTCTTGCAGACACAGGGATTGAGACGTGGCTGCACGATCCGTTACAGCCACGCGGATAAGATGCCTGTCATCTCGACTGCTAGTGACACGAGGCCGTTGGGATCCAGCACGGAGTTCCGTATTACCCTCCTGAACCCACCGATTCCATATTCTGCTAACAGTCATTGGATCTCGGCCAACGCGAGCAGCAATGTCGCGATACGATAAACCGCAATTGCGATAGGCTACAATCCAACATTTATCAAAGTCGGAAACGTGATGGTACGCATTTCTCCTTACACGAGGCATCACAACAACGTTTCACCCGTCAACGCCGGTCTACTGCTGTTTGTGTATGAGAAATCGGTTGGAAACTTTCCTCATGTCAGCAAGTTGTATGTGTCGCCACCGGCGCCAACCTTGAGTGAGTGCTCTGAAAAGCTAATCATTTGCATATCACAGCATCTTCTTCCTGTCGGTTAAATTTCGCGTCTGTAGCACATCTTCGTGGTGTAGCAATTTTAATGGCCAGTAGTGTATTTATGGCGCTATAGTAAATGGCACGTTGTTATAAATAAAATAGTACTGTCAAGCTTGGTGAAAACATGGTTTCGTTACCTCATCATCATCATCATCATCATCATCATCCTCATAAGTAGTAGCTATCTTGACCTGTTCTCTTGCCGTGTTGTCATTGGTCGACCTACCGATCTTACACTTTCCTTCTGTCGCAGGTACTTCGCGATTGTTGGAAACTACCCTATCCATAGCGACTTAACTTGGATCAAGCTTCGATTCTAGAGGCTGGGCATTCCCTCATTACCTTTACGTAATGAAATCGGCCGTTCTCTGCGTCGGGGTGTGGCTGTAATAGAATTTGACAACATTGCTTTGTCAATAAACTATGTTTAACTGATTAGGTGGCCGGCCGCGGTGGCCGTGCGGTTCTAGGCGCTCCAGTCCGGTCGCAGGTTCGAATCCTGCCTCGGGCATTGGTGTATGTGATGTCCTTAGGTTAGTTAGGTTTAAGTAGTTTTAAGTTCTAGGGGACTGATGACCACAGCAGTTGAGTCCCATAGTGCTCAGAGCCATTTTTGAACTGATTAGGTCTGACAGTCGGGCATTTGGCTGCTATCAAGAAGCACCCCAGTGGTCCTGGCGAGTGGCCTATTTGAGACGCCATCGAGATGTCCTAGGCGCTCAGTTCTCCCAGTCGTTACCACACTGGGTACAAATAAATGTCCTTATATCACCTGTTGTATGTGAGTTCATAAGTCGAAAAATATTAATTGTGGGTAACACTAAGAGTACACAAAGACTGTGAAAACCTTTCATATGAATACGTATGGTTTGACTCCCCCCCCCCACGGTTTATGCAATTCTTTCTATTTGACAACACCTCAGCTGTGTATCTATCAATTTCATTGCTTGTTTTACTCACGTACTTTCATATCTGATATTATGAAGCTGAATGGACACGGTTACTTACCTTTATGCCAAAGGAAACTCTTCCAAATGCTAACACAGGACCTTGGTATCAACAGGCAGCGAATCTCACCCACTAGACTGCGGAGGCGAAAGCGTTTAATATGTTAAAATTTCCGTAACTCAGCACGGTTTATTACTTCCAGATTGATGAGATAGAATTACGAAACTCTGCCGGATTATCGAATACAGTTTTATATCATTATTTAACAAGTTAGTGAGCGCAACGGAACTAATAAAATGCCGGTTCATGTATCCTGAGCATTCGCGTGTTGCTTACATAACTCGACTCGAAGATAACTAGGCACGCTCGGATCTTCCGTGTCAGAATATAGTTATGTAGTCGCTTTTTCCACAGTGCGGATATACGATGTAGTGTTTCTGTGGTAAGCGAAATACTGCTACATCGAACTGCATTTGAATTCGGTTCACTTTATAATTAAGAATGTTCGTAGTCTGGATGGTTTTCAGTTTTAGTTGCCTCTCTCTTAGTATTTACACCATTGGCTGTACGGATTTCATTTAATTTTTCGAAATTTTTTACGTCGCTTATTTACAATGTATTTCATATTCATGTGGAAAGTGCTTGTAACTTCGAAATTGGATTTATGCAAACATACCTACACTTAATTGAGTAATCGGTAGGGTTCGCGGCAATAAGTCCAAGGGTGTCTTTTGTCTACTGTTGCTTCCTCGTCCCTCCTCTCTTACGTTTTTATTGATCAATCAGTAATTACAGCAATAAAAATGATTAGTAACAAACGATTAAAATATCCATAATGGTGATGTAGATGATGTTATCCTTCACGTTGAAGCGCAGCCGACATGGTAAAACATTACGATTAAAAGTCGATGCATATATCAACGGTTACGTGGCTTAAGAATTTATGTGCTTAGTGAGCATATGTGCATGTTAATATGAGGAACATGGTGATATACAGTATTCCTGTTTCATAGCGAAGTGGCGGTCTTAAGTGGCAACAACGAATTTGTAACTGTCTGAGGTAATATACCTGGGAAGGTAAGTCCTTTCGTATATCTTCTTCGGGGAGAAGAAAGAATACGCATCCGTTGGGAACACGACAATGCACAAGACTGAAACAGTTCTCAGTGGCCCTAAGTAAAGGCTCGCTGTGAATATGTAAAGGAGAAGACCAAAGTATTGACCATGCGCTGTTAGCTGTCAATAATTGAACGAAAGAGAGAGACATTATAATGAAGCAAATATTTGGAAAAGCGTCATGCGGTCCATCAGTAAATTAGAGGTATTTAGTAAATTCGTAAACGTATGGCAACCCTCTGGCTTTAAATGTAAGTTAGCACATTCCTTGAAAAACATAGATATAAGCTATTAAGATAACTGATGCATAATTATAGCACATACCTTCACTGATACAGTTATTAGATCGTGTACATAAGAAAATTAAACATATCCATTGTAAAATATTCATTTAAATTGTAAACATATTGATGACAATGAGGTATTTGACACTTGTTGCCCCAGAGTTTCCAGTGTCGTTTTTTTTATATGAGAAGCTTAGACGGGAATGATATTTCAATTTAGCACCTCGCTTCCCGACATTCCTTCTCTATAAATTACTCTTTGCGAGAATATTTGCAGGTTTCACATATAAAAATACTTAAAATCAGACACCAAAATACAATAAAGTAAAAGGTGTGAAATACGATGAGTTCAGTTAACCTGAAAATGTTGGCCACGCAGTGCAGAAAGGTTACGTGACACGAGGGAAGTCTGCAACGAAAACAATCTACACCTACATGACGGATCTGAAGTTCACACTTAAGTGCGTGTCAGAGGATTCATCAAAATACTTTCGGACTATTTCTTTGCTGTTCCACTCTCGATTAGAACAGCACGCGGGAACGACGAACACTTAAATCTCTTCATACGAGCTCTGATGGCTCAAATGGCTCTGAGCACTATGGACTTAACTTCTGAGGTCATCAGTCCCCTAGAACTTAGAACTACTTAAACCTAACTAACCTAAGGACATCACACACATCCATGCCCGAGGCAGGATTCGAACCTGCGACCGTAGCGGTCCCGCGGTTCCAGACTATAGCGCCTAGAACCGCTCGACCACTCTGGCCGGCGAGCTCTGATGTGCACAGTATTTTATTACGATGGTCATTACTCCCTATGCAGGTGGCAGTCAACAAAATATTTTCACATTCGGCGGAGAAAGCGGGCGATCGAAATTTCGTGAGAAGACCTCGCCGCAACGGGAAAAGCCTTTGTTTTAATGACTATAGCGCCTAGAACCGCTCGACCACTCTGGCCGGCGAGCTCTGATGTGCACAGTATTTTATTACGATGGTCATTACTCCCTATGCAGGTGGCAGTCAACAAAATATTTTCACATTCGGCGGAGAAAGCGGGCGATCGAAATTTCGTGAGAAGACCTCGCCGCAACGGGAAAAGCCTTTGTTTTAATGATTGCCATCCCAAGTCGCGTATCATATCCGTGACACTCTCTTCCGTTCTTCTCGTTGACGCAGAAAGATCTGCCCTTATTTGAACTTTGACGACTTAATCCGTCAATCGAATCTGGTAATGATCCCATACCATACAGCAACACACATAGGCCAGTGGTACGTAACACGTTTAGATTTTCCTCTTTTCGTTTGAGCCTTTCTTCTGATTTTTTTTAGAAAAATAACCTTTACTATTGTTTAATATTTGGACTGCATAAAATGAACCGGTTCACTGAAGCAGTACGAATGAACAGCTAATTATCAATTATCATCATTTCGAAATCGTTGCCAGTAATTTCGCAGCTCTACTTGGGGCGCAAAAAGCCAATGGTCTCGCGTGGGGTCCGCGCAGCATTAACGGCGAGTGATTTAAAGCTGTATTAATTGCTACTGTAAGCCCTACTTATATCTGACGGCGCTTAACTCTGTTTACTGCGCGTTATTTATACGTTGAAGGTAAATAATATGGCTCTCTTGTTAACCGAAACTCTGGCGTCCTCGTAGCGGAATTGCAGCCGCTCTCCCGTTAGGTACAGTAACAGCTTCCTTCGCTAGGCACGACCTCTTGGTCATTTAACAGTGTTTCATATTTGGTGCAAGTAGAACTACGAAGCAAGGTCGTTGCGCCGGCCGGTGTGGCCGTGCGGTTAAAGGCGCTTCAGTCTGGAACCGCGCGACCGCTACGGTCGCAGGTTCGAATCCTGCCTCGGGCATGGATGTGTGTGATGTCCTTAGGTTAGTTAGGTTTAAGTAGTTCTAACTTCTAGGGGACTTATGACCACAGATGTTGAGTCCCATAGTGCTCAGAGCCATTTCAATCAAGGTCGTTGCGTTTTTTCCACCAGACTCTACGCCCACACACACACACACACGCCCGCGCGCGCTTAACGTTTGCAATCTAAGGAAAAGATGATTAGACTTTAACTTTTCGTAACTCTCGATGTCATTACCGCCGGAGAGCATGGGCTTCTCGAAGGAAACAGCCTGCCATTCACCTGCTGTAAGTTAAAAAAACCACTAAAAACATAATACAGAATAGCTGGACGCGAATTTGAACTTCGCAACTTCCGAATTCCAGTTCACTGATGGTATCTGCATGCGAAACCATCTATTTTCCATAATTAACTCACCCTATTAAAACCCGCGAGTAATTAATGGCTTACGCATTACTCTTTCGTTTTTACCGCTTTTCTTCTTCAAATAAATAAAAAGCGGCATTCCTTGTTGCGTCAGAACTTTACCGACCAACTTCCAAATGTTCATGAGCATTGTTCGATTCGATTGTTAGCGTTTTGATATGAGCAACCGTTGGTTTCCATTGGTTCATGCCAACCAAAGACACTGATTTTTATTTGTGAGGTGTAAGCTTCGAAGACCCATCCGGCCATCCAAATTGAGCTTCTCCTTCGTTTCCGTAGATCGTTTAAAGTAAACGTGGAGTGATTTTTTTGAAAAGGACACGAAACATTTCCTTCACCGTGAGAGGTCCATCCCAAATTATGCTCCATTTCTAATAACCTCATTAATGCTGTGCCTTCCTTTCTTCCTACTACCGTACACGTACGGAAGAATGCTTTTTGTACATGTCTTAAAGGTTGTTCATGTGGAGTAACGATACTTACAGTGTGCAACGCCAAATGACCATGTAGCCCGATACCGATCCGATATTCAGTGTATAAAAAAGAAAAATGGAGCCAGTGTCATGTTGTAGTCGTCGTGAAATTTCTGAATTCCTTTCTTACTTTGTTTCCAGAGGATTGATATGTTGTAATGTCATGGCACTGTTAGTCCGTCGTTGTCACAGGTGTCTACATTTTGAAAAGCTGCTGCATGCGAATAGTTCAACGTTGTCATGGGTTGTGCTGTATAGCAAAAGCATTGTCGCATTAATTTTTGTGTACGTTTATCTATACGTGATATTACCCTGTTGTTCTCAAAGTTTAAGCCAGGGAAGCAATAGGCAAGAGGGAATTTCACTATGTTATCCATAGCGAGTATCACGACAGTGTTTCAGTGCTGTTCGTATTTGCATCGTGTGTTTAAATATTTGTATTGTAACACAATCACAACAGACAAACTTATTACTCTGTATCGATTTGCTGGAGACCAAGGACTTCTGATATCAACACACCCAGCAAACATACCACAGTTTCTGGTGGCATTCGACTTGGCCTGCATAGCTTGCTTAACGGAGAGACCAGGAATGTGTAGTTTTCTGTTGCAGGGTGCAACGCAGCTATTCCTCTTTAGCGTTTATCCCATAGTACAAGGTCCGCTGTCTTCATGATTTCACAAATTTATTTAACTTTGTGAACAGATGCCCTTGGCGTAGAACAAACGTTAGTCAACCCAAGGGAGGAAAGTCGGGTGCACCACGTGCCTGTGAAGCGTGTAAATTTTGTTCTATGTGTATCGTACTTTCTGAGGCAGAAATTGAGAACCAACCAAGCATTTGCCGAAACGAGTGTGGAAAATCGCCTAAAATCCACGCTTAAGCTGATGGGTGTGCTAGACCAATGATCATTAATTCGTCGGGTGACTACTATCCTGTTGTGGCTCGCCTCCCATTCTCGTAAGCTATCACGTTCTGCGCTAAATTACATGAGTTCAGAGCAAGCTATTCACACTCATATTGCAAATGGAAACTGAGGGATCGGTATTATTCTTCTTGGCAGAGAAGTCCAAAGAATAAAGATGACTTGGAATATTGAAGACATTAATTTATTGATGGAATTATACATTATATGCAGATATTCCTTATTGTTCAGCAAAACTTATTATACTAGCCCTCTTCGATTTTCTGTATATGTTCAGCGTTTGAAGATCGGTGACTGGACATCAGTTTCCTGAACGCACACCTCCAAAAAAATAACCTTTGAAGATTAGAATATTTTCAAGCACTGGTAAGCACGAAACATTTGTGGTATGCCAGAAGAACAGCTGGCAGCTGAATGCGCAGCTCAAACGTCTTGTGTGTGTGATGTTCTGTGATCGATTCTTGCTGGTAACAACTTTTTTCTTTTTATTTAATTCTGTATCTCTTATCAAACAGAAATCTTAATTAATAATTACTAACTCAAAATTTTTAATGAGAATAATGTCTTTATGTTTTTAATCGAGAATGTTTATTAAAAAGTCAATATTTTCTTCAATAATTCTACGCGTTTCGAGGATGCGCACTACATCATTAGGTGTCCTTTTATTATAATACGTAGTGGCTGACGATAAGGTGCCTCATCGAAACGCTTAATTCGATTAATAAAAGGAATAACAACATGATATGCTGCTATCTTCTCCTTTCTGTCCACTGACTTGTTATTGGCTGCTATGAGACTCATATGTAACAACATAATTTTATTCTTACGTCGCAAAAACGTAGGTTGACTCATAGGCATCAAAAATCATTTTCTTCTGCGTGGGCCCCACAGCCTCAATAAATTTGAAGAAGGCTGTGTTTAAAATGTTTTATTTCTTCTGCTAGTTTATTAACACACCATAAAAAATAAAGCTGAAATATGAAAGTCATAAAACTACATTGGATGTAACGTTAAAAAAATATAGTGGTTATCTGTATAACAGGTGTGGAAACATCGTTGTCGTTTCGTTAAAAAATCGCACGTCATGCATATTTGTGCACCGCACGGTCGTCAATAGTCATCATTATGATGCGTGACATGGGAGTGCTTTCGAGAACAACAGCATTACTACATTATTGAAATATCATTTTTGATCAGAAGCATCAAGGAAACAAACCCTGTAATGTTTACGACAAATTACGTGATGAGCACTTGTTCATGTAACTGTCACATGTACCTGATTACCTGGGAAAATTTCAACTGTCAGTCAGAGAAAGCACAGCTCTTACTGTACTTTAGATACTGTTTCAGAATATATCTATGTATTATACTGACAGTTTCTTCGATACTGATTGTTCTTTCGAAGCAATCGCGACAAGCGTTTTAGTACAAATAATTATTTATCTTTATAGAAGACACGGGCGTTTAGTAAATAAAATGATGATAGCTTATGGAAATTTTTATGCTATAAGAGAAAGGTACCAACCGAAATGATGGTTAACGTAATAGTCGTGAAATGTATAGACAACTTTCGAGGGAGGCGAGAGATAGTTACTCGTTTCAGGTTCAAAGGCGACCTCTGCTAGTTCACTTACAGCACCTTAGGATCGAGTACAGTGCTCCTTACAGGGCTTACGATCGATTTATGTAAATGAGGCCGTAGATGAGCACGAATCAATATGCCGCGACGTCACGCCGCGGCCCGCTTGTAACCTCATTCCACGCCTGCGTTGTAGGCAACTTCGAGAACTCCTCTGCGCGGCGTTAGCCTTCGGAGGGGACAACGATAGGGCTTCTATAGAAGTGTATTCAGACATAAATATATTTTTATGATTGTTCTTCAGATGTGAAACATTCGATGAAATTGGTAATTATTCTGAATATATGTGAAGGCGCGAGGATGCAAAAAGAATCGAACAGTTAGCTTTGTTTCGAGTGGTCTCCTATAAAAAGACTTCTTTAATGCTATGGACGGAAAAAATTGGTTGATGTACACCGTGTAATTAACATCATCGTTCAACAAATCTGAAAGTCTCTTTTCTAGAAACGACTACATTAAATCTGTCTACGTTTCGTACTGTATCACATTGTTTTTCTTGGAAAGTAACTACTACTTTTTGAGCAGTATCGCAAGGGGCAGTCAAATGAGAACAAGACACATGGAGAACAGTAACTAAACTGTTTATGATTTCAATAGTAATTGGCATAATTGTTAATACATTTATCCCGCTTTAAGACAAGACGATCAGTTCTGCGTTGCCTACGGAACCATGATTGTGTCCAGGCTTGCACCATTTTCTTCCGAAGCAAATCACTGGCCACGGAAATCGCACGCGGAGACATCGAAACTGTACGAAGGACGTGTAAGGGCTTCACAAAGGAACTTTTGCAGCGTAGTCGAAACAGAACGATGCAATCTGTTCCTGGGCATTTGGACTCGATGGCGCGATCCAATTTTTGCAAAGTGTCTACGTACCGCCGGTCGCACATTACTTGGGACGCCGTGCTCCAGAAAGTCAAGGAGCATCGGGACATTGCAGTCAAAGAAAAAGGTCATAATGACTTTCCTGGAGCCGACTCGCCTGTTGTTTCGACTACGCTGCAGAAGTTGCTCTGGGTAGCCCTTACACGACTATACGGTCCCATTCTCTCTCTCAGCCCCCCCCCCCCCCTCACCAAGCTCCATGTGATTTCTATATTTTAAGAGTCGTGAAGAACGACATCAGTGACCGTGAATTTGGTTAGAACGGAGATACACATTCCTGGTTGCAGCCACTGTTCCATAGGCAACCCTAAATATTTTTCCATGAAGGCACTGGCCGTCTTGTCTTACAGTGGGAATTATGTTCAAATGGCTCTGAGCACTATGGGAGTCAACTTCTGAGGTTATCAGTCCCCTAGAACTTAGAACTACTTAAACCTAACTAACCTAAGGACATCAGACACATCCATGCCCTAGGCAGGATTCGAACCTGCGACCGTAGCGGTCGCGCGGTTCCAGCCTGTAGCGCCTAGAACCGCTCGGCCACTCCGGCCGGCGGGAATTACGTATTGACAGCTATGGCGACTGCTTTTGACATACGCAACAGTTTGCTTACTTGTTTACCATCTGTCTCGTTTTCATTTTACTACCCATCATACAAAATTAGTAGTGTCTTACCAGTATTTAGAATACAGCCACAGCATTGGGTCCTTTTTTAACAAAGGGGTGATTTGAAACACCGCCACGCTCGCACCTAACGACCGCGCCACAATACTTGCGCGCCAATTGCGCTAATGGATGGTAGGTTGTTTCAACGTGACAGTACATTTCTCCAGTTTGACAAGTCATACATTTACAATGTTTGGGTGAAATTGCTCCAGGCGTTACAGAGTTGTGCGTAGATATCAGCACTTTTCCACGCCTACCCCTGTACAAATGTTCAAATGTGTGTGAATTCTTAAGGGACCAAACTGCTGAGGTCCCTAGAGTTACACACTATTTAAACTAACTTATGCTAAGAACAACACACACAACCATGCCCGAGGGAGGCCTCGAACCTCCGGCGGGAGGGGCCGCGCAATCTGTGACATGGCGCCTCTAAGCGCACGGCCACTCCGCGCGTCACCCCTGTACAAATATGGGTGCTAGGTGTGTCTTACCCGCACAGTTATTATCTCCTCGTTGTAAATCGTGTGTCTGCCACGTAGTGACGAAATTGCTTCTGGCGTTGCAGACCTATGCCGGAAAATACACGCACCCATACATCCATTTAAAAAATGTAATATATATATATATATATATATATATATATATATATATATATATATATATATATATATATATATATAAAGGCAAGTAGAGGTATATTATGTAGCAAAAACTCGCGTTGCCGGTTCTCGAGAACTACAGTAAACTCGTCCAGTTATGTCATAATGCAGAAGACTTATGGAAAAGTTATTCTGGGTTGATATATGGCCAGATGGAGTGGTTTGATTTCTTTCTCTCACGAGACTGGTGGCGCAGTAGTAAATGTGTCAGAACAGCCTTAGGTAGAGAGGTAATTACCTCTGCTTGAGCAGTAATGACAGCTTTGTGGGGGGACGGGAAGATCTCATTAGCGGAAAGTACCTCCTCTATCCTGCCGATGGCAGCGGAGACCTGGAGCGTCGCGGCCGGAGAAAGCGGTGAAACGGCGGCTATTCCTGGCGCCGGCGGTCATGTGCGAACGCTGCGCTGGGCCGGCGGCGGAACCGCATTTAGACGGACTCATCGGGATGCCCGCTGATTCGCCGCATCTCCGGCATATGGAGCAGCTGCTTCCATTTCTAGCCGCCGCCTACTCCTAGTGCTGAAATATTGCGAGCGCCCCTGACACTGCTGGCGTCTCAGTAGTGGCGGAAGCATTTCACTGTTTACCTTCACTGCTGTGGACGTGTCTGCCCAAGTTCGCTGCCTTAATATTTCTCGATTCTACCGTGGTCGCTTTATAAAAAAATTCCTTTAAACCTATTGATCAGTGCAGATTTATTGTTCGCATTTAGGGTTCAAATGCGGCTTTACTCTAAATTACATATGCCATAAATGTCTAAATAAAGTCGTCCTTTCTAATGATATCTTTGCAGAACTTAGTCATAGAATTCCTTAATTTTTTTTTCTTGGCAGAAATTAGTCATAGAACCCCAGTGCCTGTTTCCGGTAGTAGGGGGAAGAGTGCTCTGTTCAGCCTGGAGCTACTTGACATGTCTTCTCTTAATCTTTGTAAATGGGTTGTAGTGCGAGCCGATTAAGAGCCTGTCACTTTCCATCACCCTGTACGAAAGAAAAAATGCTCCTGAAAATCTTGTCAGGACGGAGCACTGTACATAAGAGCGCTGTTGGTGGAAGCTGGACACGACCAGAAAGAGTACCTACAGTCTGCACCTGTGCCTGATCGGTTGAAAGGGCTAAGTGTTAAATAATTTCGTGGAGTGGTTTGAAACTCGCGAAGTAGAAGAGACCAGCGGCAGATCTCGCGTGGATGTTCAAGTCTTGTGCCCTCTGGGGTGGAGGTCCTGTTTTCGTAGTGAGTGTGTTTCTCTAATCAGGAGTAGGATATCCTTCGTGATCATGAAGTTATTTCTTGCAGTACGGAAAACTGAGAAAATCCGATAGTGCGTTCCGTCGTGAGTCATTTCCGTGACTGCCTCCGAAGTCGAATGATTAGCTAGCGTCGCTACCTTCGGTGGCTAAGGATCCGTGTTCGATTTCCGGCATTTCCTCATATCTTTCTTGAGCTAGGCAGGTCTAGAACGGGGTCCACTCAGCGTCATGAGGTCAGACGAGAAGCTGCTTGGATAAACAAGCAGCGGCGTCATCAGGATTCCTCTACTGGCAATACGGGCTGGAGAGATGGACGACGTGCTAATCACACGACCCACGATCATGGATCACTGCTTTACCTCCTTGTAGGCAGCAGTTGGCTAGTCGGAACAGGCCTAAGGCCTTTATTTACGTCATTTCCACATTTTTAGGCGAATGTTGCCATTTAGCGAGAATTCACACGCTCCGTACGCAGTGACATTAGGATACGGAGCCACGTAGTTAGCTGGACGGTAATGTTTAGAGAAAGAGACAGACTAGGTGAGCCTTAATTGAAGCTAATAATAACGGCAAACGCGCCTACAAGAGCAGCTATTTAATTCTCCTTTTTTTGCAGCGAGTTAAATTGACCAAAAGTGTGCACACTGAGGTTTTACGAGACTCAGAATATTGCTGTCTCGGAATACCTGGCTTGGCTTCGTATTTTCGAGACCGTGAAAATTTGGAATATCTCAAGAGCCCCATTTTACCAATTTTATTCACACTGGGTAATCAGACTTCATTAATTAACTGATACGCAGGTCCTGAGCAAATACTAGTTACCGCGGTGACAGGGCCACAATGGCAGCGTATCAGATATTGCCCAAGCCAGATATTTCCGTTCACACAATAAAATTTATCATTCAGTAACATATTAATGAAATTAGTGGTATCAAATAAAAAACCAATGGACAGTTTTGAACGGAAATGAATAAATATTCTCACTTACAGGAACTTACATTGATGCATACATCTTAACGTATCATAGCTAGGAGTCGGAAACGTAACGAAGGAAGTGACAATAGAAGTATATTAGACAAGAGATGGAGATTGGTTTACAAAAATAATTTAGTTACGAAGCTTATTCTTCCAAATTTAAAACATTATGGATGCATGTTTTTCATGTAAGAGTATATTCTTCATCACCAGTGGTACTGTTGAGAATCAATCTCTTTAGAAAAAGGTAATTTTGCCAAAACGAAAAAAAAAATATTACATCGTTGTAACTATAACGAAAGTTGACCAAGCAAATAAACAGCCCAGAATATTACAGTTTAGCTACCTTACTGCCAGGAACAGCGTTTTATTTATTTATTAATATTTTTGACTTCACCAACTGTGCAGATCCTCTAGCGATCGATCACTTACATGTTTAGTAAAAATTTGTAACATTAACCTAGGCCTCTCTAATGAACAACGTCCTCATATTAGTCGACGGTTCAAGTCACTGCTGTGCAGTTAATATTTTCAATCTGTGGCGATTTCGACGCTTACCTCGTTTCAATTGATTTCTTTTTTGTTGTTGTAATAAGGTGACGGTCCTGTTTATTTTGAGGCTCGTGTGGTTTAAGTTGGTATATGGATGGATGAATAAAAATAACCGTAAATGGAATAACGACTGCTTTATAACATTCCAGCGGCGAATGTGGCGACAAAAACCTGTATTTAGTCGTGCCTCTGACGGCACGCAAACCAAATGAGATTCGACAAATGAAAGCAAAAAAATAATCTGAAACAGATGATGTATATTCTGAAATCAATTAATATTTTGACAGAAATTAACTTAGACGGGCAGGGCTTGGGGATGTATCCGTAACAGGGGCTCATATGCGGGCACAGTGAACGTACACCTTTTTTGCTTCCAGCAGGAGAACATTAAAATTTTGTTGGAATGAAGTTACATTTACTGAACTGTGCCACTACGGTAATCTCCGTTTGAGACTGACATTTTTTTAAAATTGAGTGATCATTTTGATAAGCGTCGGTAGGTGCGTGTTCATTAAAATTTCGTTTCATTACAGGACTTTGATTATGTCCATATATAACACTGTTAGTCTCTTATTACTGAATGTTACTCGCGTCTCAAATTGGTTATTCAAACTTGGGTTCATAGCTTCCCGTGTACTTTTACGCCACACAGAAGAAAATTAGAAATACCAGATACAAAATTTACTATTGTTATGTTGTTGCAGTTTACTTCGTACATTTTTTACCTTCATCATTACACCTTTCTTATCTTAAACGGTAGAACTTCAGCACTTTCGTTGAAAATGTCAGAGCAAGCACGTTTTCACTACGTCCTGTTCTGTTTTGCGTAAGGAATAAATTCCTTACAGCAGGTAGTCTTCGAACGTCACAACCAGAGCCAAGTTTAGTTATAAAATACATTTTCAGAACGAACTACACTCGAACTGCTATCAGTATAAATTCAACTCGCTATTCTCCTGTCAGTAGTTGTTTTTTATACGGCACATTAGTTGATTTTCACGCACATTTTCTTCAAATGGTTGAAATGGCTCTGAGCACTATGGGACTTAACTTCTGAGGTCATCAGTCCCCTAGAACTTCGAACTACTTAAACCTAACTAACCTAAGGACATCACACACATCCATGCCCGAGGCATGATTCGAACCTGCGACCGTAGCGGTCGCGCGGTTCCAGACTGAAGCACCTACAAGCGCTCGGAATTTTCTTCAGTAGAGGACAAGTTCCTTTCTTGCGGAACGCTGCTGGTGAAAAGGTGATTTATCTCGGCCACATTTCGTTCTAGAAGTTGACTTTTCTGTAGAGATTGAAACTCTTGTTACCTATCAAGTAACACAGATCAGAAATTGTAATAATTTATAAATAAATCATAGCACATTGCATTCAGTTCGTTTCTATTCGAAGCTTCAAATTTGCGGCTTGCAAATAAATAGTAATCATTAGAATTCCTCAGTACAGTTGTCTTAGCTAGTAGTTACATCGTAACTCATAGCCTCATGATTTTCTAAAGGAGTAGAGTATTTGTCTTACGAAGGTTTTACATGTCTAGTTGTTGTGTTATTCACAGTATCGAAACATTAATCGAAGGCAACATTGGTTACGTGGAGAAACGACACTCAGTACTTTTGTAATGCCCTGTAACCTTTATTTATCCCACATGGAAAGGGCCAGAAACTGAGAAGTTAGTTAGTTAGTGTTTTTTTTAACGTCCCGTCGACAACGAGGTCATTAGAGACGGAGCACAAGCTCGGGTTAGGGAAGGATGGGGAAGGAAATCGGCCGTGCCCTTTCAGAGGAACCATCCCGGCATTTGCCTGAAACGATTTAGGGAAATCACGGAAAACCTAAATCAGGATGGCTGGAGACGGGATTGAACCGTCGTCCTCCCGAATGCGAGTCCAGTGTGCTAAACTGAGAAGCACTACCCATTAATCGCTCGAACGATTTTTGGTAATCTATCTCCTTCGTATTTCATTTTATTCCGCCAATGAATGTTACCGTAAATCCTGCCTTTTAAATAACGGGTCTGATATACACTGACGCAAAAAAAGGTCACAACACAAGAAGTTGTACGACATAAACGGAAGTTGATAGGCGTGTTTCTACATCTGAAAGATGATGGCTATTCAGATTCGCGCCAGTCGCATAAGAGTGGCGCTGGTTGCGCTACTATGAGGATGCAAATGAGATTTGCTATAAATAATACTCTATAACGGTCGTGAGTTTTAGCTACCTTTGAGGATGGTCGTGATAACTTGATATTAGTCAAGAAGGCCTTTAAGGCGTCAAAGGAGCCATTATCAACACCTCACTGAGTTTGAACGAAGTCGTGTAATAGGGTTGCGATTTTGCAGAAATACCAGGCAGAAATGTAGCCTCTGCACTTGATTTCTGAGAGCATTGGTCACGAGAATGTGCTATCGCAAATGACTGTGCTCCGGACGGCCATGTGGCACCACCGAGGGGGAACACCATCGTGTTCGGCGTGTGGCTCTGACGCATCGTTTTGCATCTGCATTAGCAGTCTGAGCAGGAGTTGGCAGCACAGTGACACATCGAACTGTTACAAACCGTTTACTTCAAGAACAGCTCCAAGCCAGGCGCCCTGTAGCGTGCATTCTTTGACCCCGAACCACCGCTGTTTACGATTTCAATGGTGTTACGCGAGAGCTCATTGGAGGACAGGGAGAAGATCTGTTGCGTCTTCTCATGAATGTGATGGACATGTGTTGGTTATAAAGGCAGCAGGAGTGCTGTCGTGGTTACCCCACACACCCTGACTGCAAATTTGCATCTCAGTCTTGTGATTCGACCTGTTGTGCTGCCATTCATAAACAGCATTCCAGGGGGTGTTTCCCAACAGGGTAACGTTCATGCACAACCACTGTTGTAACCCACCATGCTCTACATAGCGTCGACATATTGCTTTGTCCTATTCGATCACTAGATCTGTCTCCAATTGAGTACATATGGGGCATCATCGAACGACAACTCCAGCGTCATTCACAACCAGCTTTAAACGTCCTTGTACTGACCGGCCAAGTGCAGCAGGTATGGAACTCCATTCCACAAACTGACATACGGCACCTGTACAATACAGTGCATGCATGTTTCCATTCAACATAGTGGTGGTTACACCGGTTATTAATGTACCAGCATTTCACATTCGCAATGGCTCATCTCGCGAATACATTAACCTCTCTTTCAATGCTGATCACGTAAATATGTTACCTAGACAAATGTATTCCCGAAATTTCGTCCTCTGTTTTTTGGTGTTGCGAATTTTATGTCCATAAATGCAAACGATCGACTTCAGGCCGCTCCGGGCGCATATCTCTAGATATCTGACGTTTGCTATTGTTTCTAGCGATGTGAATTACTAAATGGTTAAAAATACCACTCGTCTAATTGAAGGTTGTGTATCTAACGGTTTCCAGGGGCAACAAAAAGTCGTAGTCGTTTTTCAGTTTTTCAAATAATTATGGAGTGATTTTAAAAATTTAAAATGCTGTCATCATCTGCTCACTAGGAGGTATAATCACGTTTAGGTTTATCACAATAAGACAAGAATAAAACTTACAAACTGTGTATATATCTTGAGATAATGTAACACAGGGCGCCTAAATTATTCAGACTATATTCATCTAGTATTTCAGGGTTAGAGCACTTAGCGACTTCCAACAAACTTTACACGTAGTTTCAAACTTTTTCGATACTTTGTCTTGCTACAAAATAATGAAAGGAAAAACGTTTGTCGCTTGCTACAATTTCGCTGTTCATGCAATGAAACTGCAGTACGAGTCATGTTTTAACTTACTGTTTCTTTCTTACTAATTCTATTCACTACCCACTTTGCAGACAGAATCCACATGTATCACTTCAGATAGAGGTCTGAAGCTGCGTTATACATGTTGTTATGAGCTGACGAAAGTACAATCGTTCCATCTTAACTGTGAGTTCTTTGATTGTTGCGGTAGATGGTTTATCGTAACCTTAACATTTTAAATATTAGTTCACTTTACTACAGGAATCATAAAAATATTTATTTAACTTTGTGCAATGCTGCTGCCGAATATTAAAGCATCACTTGATGCACACATTTACTGAACTCTTCTCTCGAAGTACAAAGTTCTCATTGTTCAAAAGTACAGCTTCATATAAGACATGAGTAACACATGAGTCCTAACGACTCGCTGTTGTCTTTTTGATCGGAAGTCACGACTGGGACTGAGCTATTCCATGTTCGGCTGTATGTCGGCTTCCGTGCTGTAGCGCTGCGGCGCTGGAAGCGAGAGAGTGGCTCCGCCAGCGCCTTCCACTCTAGTCGCAGCGGATTGCAGCGAGACGTCACTAACGTCTGTGGTATCGATGCGAGTTGGCACCGCGATCCTTCGTGGATACCACACTTACGAGTTCGATTCTTCAAACCATCAGAGGTGAGGGAATTATTGGTTGATTATTAATAGTGTAATTAAACAATGATGAGCTTTTCCACCTTCTTAGCCGGCCGGTGTGGCCGTGCGGTTCTAAGCGCGTCAGTTTGGAACCGCGTGACCGCTACGGTCGCAGGTTCGAATCCTGCCTCGGGCATGGATGTGTGTGATGTCCTTAGGTTAGTTAGGTTTAAGTAGTTCTAAGTTCTAGGGGACTGATGACCTCAGTAGTTAAGTCCCATAGTGCTCAGAGCCATTTGAACCATTTCCACCTTCTTATCTGCAATAATTTAGTTTTATTTATGGTAAGGATCAATCGACGATGACTGCACCAGGAGTCGATCTTCTGCAGCTCTCCCTGCTTTGCACTACAATTTTGTGGCTTTGTGACCTCAATGTTCACAGCAGCATCGTTCGTAAACTGCCTTACCAAGCTTCTGAATTTATTCACCAGATCATTTACAGGTAATGTAAACGGTAGCGGTCCTGTAACTATCCTTGAGGTACGATCGAAGCCTCTTCCACATTGGGCGATTTCGCTCTTTATGAACGACGCATCTGAAAGGAAGTCCTATCAGTTGTTCTCTGCCGTCTCCGAATTGGACATACGTGGTTGACCCACAGCTATCTCCTGCGTCGTGAGAACCCGCCCAAGTGTCGCTGTGATGCAGGGCTGACAGTGGTCCACCTTCTGATGGACTTCCCCCTTTTAGCCCCCTTGCGGCAGTCCTTTAATTTACTAGCTGCACTTCCTTTAATTCTCGGTGACGATGCCTCTATAGCTGACACAGTTTTACGTTTTATCCGTGCAGCTGGGTTTTATCACTCGCTCTAGTGTGGGCGCTCTCGCATGATTTCTCAGATACACCCACGCCAGCGACTTTTAATTGTAACGTGGATATCAAAATAGTGTCTTTTATAGTAACAAGTTGTGTTGGTACTTCTATCAACGCTTTCCAGCTGGAGGTTCTTCGTTTTTAGTTGAGTGGTTGACCTTTAACCTGATCCATCAACCACTGTAGTCTGCTTTACTCTAGTCAACTATTTGCTCTGCTCCTTTTAAGTGTCCTCTATTTTGTGTTACTGCGGTGTTCATTTTAGCTCTGTACCCCTTGGTGTTCCCTCCCTCTGGGTGCGGAGGTTACGCTTTTACTGTATAGGCCTTTTACAAGTATGTCTGTTTTTAACTGGTAACTGATGACCTCTCGATGTTTAGCCCCCATTAAACCCCAAAACCAACCAACCAACCAAAGCAAGTCCTAAATCGGTCATGAAGGTGATTCGATATTACCTAATTTACTATTTTGTCCAGCAGGTCCGTCTTACGGAAGTCAGTTGACTGATGATGGCCTTGTAAGCTAGTACTGATTCACTAAATCAACAAATACCCATGATCCTCGTTCTTACGCATAGTTTTGTTGCAGGCAGTGACGGAGAAATCCGGTATGTTTAAGAATTTCTTCGGAATTGTATCGATAGTATATGGAATGTCGGTACGACCATTGGTGTGTAACAAGTGTTTGCATCCGTATGAACACAATTACGTGTGTCGGCTCATATCACAGTTTACTAAAGGATTCCGCTTGCACTGCGCGCCCATTTTGCCTCTCTCTCCCAGATACGGGAGAGCGTTGCCCACTGGCCGGTGCAGGCATGTAGCAGGCTTTCTTGCTGTCGGCAGATTTACTGTTTTAATTTTCTGCTGGCCTAGTTCTGGTGACTGCGGAGCAGGGACGAAATGGGACGTCTCCTTTGCGATAACTCTTGGATGCAGGAGCAGTTTGGGGCAGTAGCTGTAGAACATACTGGAAGTAGAAAAGTACGTGCTCCGCTTCTAGAATATCTCTTCTGACAATGACTGTATTTGGGGAAACCAATAGCTGCGTACGCAAACATAAAATTATAATTAATGTAATAAATGCACTGTACGGCAAAATATCGAAACACCTTTTAAAATTACAGGTAGTGATTGCCACCTATGCTCCAGATGTGTATTTGTGGTAAAGTGAGATGATAACAGTTCCACTCCAATACTACACACATCAACACAAAGTTTGCGTCACCTCCTTATTTAGAAATTCATGGCGCAGAAAACAATAGTTGGCTCTGAGGCAGGCGATTCTTCGTAAGTCGCGCATAGTACGTCGTCATTGTCGACGTCCAACAACAACTCCTTTCAATCGATTCCACACATGTTCGATTGGATTCATGTCCGGAGAACAGCTGAAGGAACGTGTTCACGAGAACAGCACGATGAGCGAGTTAGTTATCTTACACAAGGTTATCAGCAAGTTATGGACGATACAGTCCCACTGATAACTGCAGAGTTCTGTCCCTGTACCGTAGGGCAGTGAGATTGCCTTCAATAACCTTGGGAACTGTGCGGTTACACCAGAACATCCATCCAGCACTGAACCTACTTTTGTTGGCCCATCTCTGAGGGCGTCCGCGGTATTGTGGTGTACGACATGGAGCTCGCCATGGTCGTCGGGAATGGAGTTTCGCGTCAAGCAATCGTCTCCTAACAGTTTGATACGATAGATACATCACATCCTGTCGCCTGGTAGAAAACTGAGTTCATTTCTGGTACATTTAACCTACCGTTCCTTTCTTTTCGTAGATATCGATCATCCTCTGCACCTGTCGAACTGGACAGCTTTTGCAGTGCAAGTCCTCAACACTACCTGTCAACTGAAACTGGTTCCATGTCCCTACCAGATCAGTTTGATACCGGTGCACACGTCCAGCAACTTCCCTGGTTGAGAAACCTGCGCGTAACGTTATTATGCGGATCCGATCTTTGGTCGCTATTTTCCCTCGTGACAAGATGGATGCTCACTCTGCTGTCCCACAGACGTCTCTAATGCGTCCCCATTGATGCATTGCTTTTGACTGAAATACTGCAATCCATTCGAGTGCGGTGTTCTAATCGCAGATAGCGCTCGTGGTAACTGTGTGTATATTTACAAAACAGTTAAAGTCGCAGCGCACCTGCACGACTTACCGGGATGATGCAACACTTTAGTTGTGTATAAAATTCATGTCTGGATTAACAAATTACAAAGTTTCCGAAAGTTAAAAGATGGGCGGTGGCGCCCTAAAAATATATTAAACACAGATGCAATGCACATATATTTCGCAGTTTTTCAATGTTTTAGAGGAATCTACATCTACACATATACTCTGCAAGCCGTTCTGTTGTGATTCGCATGAGTATTATCGATTTTCGTTTCTTTTCCATTCCCTTGTATCCAATGTACATGTCCTAATGTATAAATATGAAAAAAAAGTTTTGCCTCACCCCGGTTCCCAGAACTCCTGAAGATAGACGTTGACTGTGGATACTGTACCACAGACACAGTCCCTCTGACTGTTCTGAGATGTCACTAAACCCACCCAAAGATGTAAACAACAATGCATGAGCAGCGCCTATTAGACGGAGGGGGTCCGACAGCTGACCAGTTCCAGTCATTCCACCAGGAAGGAGGTACACGGCTCGTGTTGTCTGTAGTTCAGCCATGCCTAGACGGTCAATAATGCGGTCCGATCGCGTCCGCATTATAACTTTGTGCCAGGAAGGGCTGTCAACAAGGGAAGTGTCCAGTGGTCTCGGAGTGAACCAAAGCGATGTTGTTCGGACATGGAGGAGATACAGAGAGACAGGACCTGTCGATGACATGCCTCGCTCAGTCCATCCAAAGGCTACTACTGCAGTGGATGACTGCCACCTATGGCTTATGGAACGGAGGAACTCTTGACAGCAACGCCACCATGTTGAATACTGGTTTTCGTACAGCCATAGGACATCGTGTTAGACTCAAACTGTGCGCAGTAGGCTGCATGATGCCCAACTTCACTCCTGACGTCCATGGCGAGGTACATCTTTGCAACCACGACACGATGCAGTGCGGTACAGATGGGCTCAACAACATACCGAATGGACCGCTCAGGATTGGCATCACGTTCTCTTCACCGATGAGTGTCGCGTATGTCTTAAACCAGACAATCGTCGGAGACGTGTTTGGAGGCAAGCCGGTCAGACTGAACGCCTTAGACGCACTGTCCAGCGTGTGCTGCAAAGTGGAGGTTCCCTGATGTTTCGGGGTGGCGTTATGTGGGACCGACGTACGCCGGTGGTCGTCATGGAAGGCGCCGTAACGGCTGTACGATACGTGGTTGCCATCCTCCGACTGATAGTGTAACCATATCGGCAGAATATTGGCAAGGCATTCGTCTTCAAGGACGACAATTCGCGCCCCCATCGTGCACATCTTGTGAATAATTTCCTTCAGGATAACGACTTCGCTCGACTAGAGTGGCCAGCATGTTTTCCAGACATGAACCCTATCGAATATGGCTGGGATAGATTAAGAAATTTCTTTTCGTCGATGACTCGCAAACGAGGGCCCACCAGGGTGGATGGCTGAAAGAGGAGATACCTGGGACCTTAAACTACTTCACCATATAGATGATTTCAATATGTCGATCTCAGCCCTGGGGTCCTCTCCGTGTCAGTATTACCCCTAAGTGCTTATACGATTTGACACGCTCCAGTTGTTCACCACTAATCATATACTCAGATACCATATGACTCTTTCTCTTCGATTACAGCCAATACCTTATATTTATCCATATTATAAACAGAGTTGCCATTCATTACATCAAGCGGAAATTTCTACCAGTTCTTTCTAACGTTCGTTTCGTTTGTCCAGTGCATAGTGACGTCTAAAAAGCATAATGGCGTCTTACACATATGATGTAGTGTTTGAGTGCTGAAAAGGTGTGTGTGGATTGAATCACTATAACAGTACTTGGTCAAATGACACCTACTTTCTATATTTAATAATAAAATATTCCCGTTAATTGCACAATGAAGCAGTCCTATTATAAATGAAGGAATTATATCAAACGCGGCTAAATGTTTTCCTAGAAAGTTAATATAAAGCACTTACTTGCCATCAGCTATCATTCAGCAGTATTTCTTGCGGCAGTGGATGACGAGTTCTGTCACCTCAGGCTAGCCCATCCTTTTTTTTTATTTTTTACATTTTATCTGTAACGTGTGATTTTTTTTTCCTTATCGGAAGCAAAATGGTCTTATTAAAATGATGTGAACCAAAAAAATGGTTCCAATGGCTCTGAGCACTATGAGGCTTAACTTCTGAGGTCATCAGTCCCCTAGAACTTAGAACTACTTAAACCTAACTAACCTAAGGACATCACACACATCCATGCCCGAGGCAGGATTCGAACCTGCGACCGGAGCGAATGTGAACAAAGTTTAATGTAATGCAATTTTCAACTCTTTGCGTCGTTTTGTTGGTATCTTGTTATGAAAGCCTTTCCTGTCATGCATGGTGCACACAATCCGATTTCTGGACTTTCCCAACGTGACTAAGTAAGTGTCTGTTTTCGTGTGTTCCACCACGTAGACCATTTCATTTTTATTCATAATGTTTCGGTGACATGACTGTCTTCGTTTGATACTTCGGACGAAAGTATGAAATGCGCTCGTTGCTCTGACTCCAACCAGACAACAGTTAATACGCCAGTACAAAGCAGATGTCCAAAGCCATACACGTACTTGTCATGTGTGTGTGTGTGCTTTTTTACAACCGCCACACGGTGATCAAAATGCTAAAATAGGGAGGATTCAAACAAAAAGAGAGTTTAGTACTGCTTTCCATTGTTTGCAAGGTTGTAATGTTATCCAGTGTTCGTGCACTCGAATTCAAATTTACGAAAAATGCTTTCTCACATCGAATTTTCAGATACATCGATGTGTAACGCTCTTCGTGCGCATATGTGACAACGCGTAAAATCGGTATTCGGACTCACGTAAAGAGGCATTTGATATTCATTATTTTGTTTTGAAATTAACGATACTCGTCTACTGCAGAACTTTTGGTAGGAGGTCCGTTGCTTAACTACGCTTCGTGTATTGCATTAAATAGTTAAATAGTCGACAGTTTCATTTAAATCCTCGCCAATTAAAAGTTTCTTGCAGGGTATTTAACTAACTTCCACCCAGTCCTTCGAAGGTAGTCTACCGTTCATCTTGACTTTCTACTGTAGCGTGAAATATGTTGATAGTCGTTGAAAGAGAATTGGGTGGATGTTTAATCCAGAACGAGCTCTCCCATCTCTTTCCTTCTACTTAGATTTCAGAATTTTATTGCCTTGCTTAACGCGGAGACCTTTTGCTCTACTTGTTGATCTAGCAATATTGCTGTCTGCGCTGTGTTAAATCCTAACAAACTAAAGAAGGTTTAGAGGAACGAAAAGGAAAAACAGTGTGTTACCTTTTTATGAATAATTTATTAGTTTTTGTAATTCGAAGCATAGGTTGTTCTGAATGTTTTCGTATGATGTTTCCAACGCTTTCTGTGCGAATTTCAACAACATCGTAATCAGTCTCTCTCTCCTCATATCATTATTTTTTTTTGGGGGGGGGGGGGGGCGGTGGAGCGATCTTACCCCTCCCCCCCCCCAATCGATAGTCCGATCCATTAGACAATAACTCTTTCCATCCGCGAGTTCTCAAACAATAAATCTAGCGATGATGGACATGTTTTTTAATTTTATAACAAGTGCTCCATAAACATTCCTCTGTAACCGAAATGAGTTTCTGAATCTTATTACAGTGCTAAATAGTAAAATAAGAAACAATTGATTTTTATTTAAGGTCTCCAAAACTACGGTACGCTATTTTGAGACATTACTCTTTATTGTATATATTATTTATGTGCTAAACAATGGCCTTCAAGCTGGAGAAAGACGGAAGAAGGGCGATTAGGGTTAAACTTCCCATTGACTACCGTATCATTACAGACAAAGCACTGCGAGGCGAGGAATTGGTGGGGAAATCGGCTGTGTCCTTAACACAGAAACCATACCGGCATTCGCCTGTAATGAGCTATGAAAACCAAGGAAAATCTAAATCTGTATTGCCTTATGGGTCTTTGAACGAGTGTCGTCCTAACAGAGTCCAGTGTACTAACCACTATATGGCCCCTCACTCGGTTAAACCGGATGAAGTCCCACACGAAGATTTTCCATGCGGTAACAAGTGTATAACAATTACGGTAATGTATGTTAACAAGCTAGTTAAAAATCCGATTTGAGCATCATTTTTATTCTCTTCGATTTAACTTTCTCGCATGGTTTTCTGTGTACTTTGCCGTCCGTAACTACGGTGCTCTTCGCAACGAAATAACGTGTTTGTATGGTGAAAACGTTGTACAAACGAGGAGACAATTCACAATCTGTCCGCTATTTTTTGTTGAACTTAATACGTTGAAAATTCTGGGACATGTTACAATAAAACTGAGATTACATGTTCGACTTTAGTTCTGCCTATCACCTTTGTCAGTGACAATGTTTCTCTACCACTTCCGAAACCGGTTCATTCACGATCACATCAATACGAAAACATAGAATTTTAAGATTCTAGCAATTTCATGTGTACGAGATGCAACTGACGATAGACGCCAAACTAACAACCACTCAAAATTACAGAATATTTCGCAGTAGACAATCTGGAAAACGTAGCGTGAACGACGATTCCTAATAGAATAATCTTTTTTTAAAATTTATTGACTTTCGGAACGTGCCATTCAGCTACCCGCACTCAGGAAATGTTATAATATAGTTGATTTTGATAATTCGTGGTGACATTATTTTAAGTCGTGTCCATATACTATGTAAAATAGGATGAACAAAGGACTTAGTCACATAAAACAATTTTTACAATCAAAATATACTCAAACTAATAAACAAGACGAAAATAGAACACAGCATACATATTGCCAATATACTATAAAAATCGTACAACACAAGAAGAAACTACAAATCGTCGTTGGTACACATTTGGGATATTCCCAATTCAGTCCACATAAATGAGTATACATCAAAATTATTAACGAAATGTTCCTCGTATGCCCTGTGAGAATTGTTTGAAAAGCTGCGGATAGAAAATTGAACACTTGTCCAGGTCGATAAGTACAGAGAGAAAATCATCTGTGGTGACGAGGCGCATTTTCGTTACAAGTTTCTGTCATAACGAAAAGTATCGAAGTTAACCTACTGAGGCACTGTAGTGCGTTTTGAGAGCCGTTGAATCCGCAGTGAGACCTCTGTTGGTTGTAGATTTTGGGCTGGAGCAACGTCTGGACTTTTTCTGCGCGTAAGTAGTAAACAGATAATATTACTGGAGTTTATTTTCACAATTTTTATGATTGCGTTTGCATAGTGTTCGTGAAGTCTAATTTGAAAACTCTGGTGTAATCTGCCACTCAGAAACGTATTTGAGGAAGGTGAGGCTATGATTTAAATTTCATAACGCTGTTAGAAACTGAGCAGTAACTCAATGGAAGTAACGAAACCATTCACGCGTTCATCTGCTGTCATTTAAGCAAATCACGGGAAACCTAATTCATGATGGCTGGACAGGGATTTTCCTTTCATAATATAAGAGCCACTTCCTAACCACTGTGCTTTTGTACTTTGTTACAGACACAAAAGTGAATAACCGATTTGATACTGGAGTCTTTTCCAGGCCGGTTGAATATGCGAGCAGTCTAACTTCATGCTACCGAAAGGAAACGCGTAAGTGTTGCGATTTCTTGTTACTGCTGTCTTAAAAATTTATCGGGCTGTAGCCAAAGTATTAATGAACAAGCAGAGCTACAAAATCCTTGGGGCCGCGCAAGTGGCCGTGCGATTAGAAGCGCCATGTCACGAATCGGGCGGCCACTCCCGCCGGAGGTTCGAATCCTCCCTCGGGCATGGGTTTGTGTGTGTTGTCCTTAGGGTAAATTAGAGTAACTTAGTTTAAGTAGTGTATAAGTCTAGGGGCCGATGACCTCAGCAGTTAGGTCCCACAGGCATTCACACACATTTGAACATTCGCAAAATCCTTAATTGGTGTTGGTGATACGGTCACGTGATAATTTATTCACATTAGCGGGAAGTGTCGTACAAATACAGGGTCCAGTCACGTTAATGTGACCACTGCCTACGTTCGAACTCGACATGCAATAACCACTCACAGACGGCAGGTGGCAGCACTAGCAGAGGAGGGTGTATAAATCGTGTTGGCGAGAGGCGGACAACAGCGCATTCAGTCTCGTAATGCGGAAACGAAGCTATGCATGTGACACCCAAAAGGGTATGCTCATTGTCTTTCGAGCCAAGGGTCAAAGCATTTCTGAAACGGCTATGTTTGTAAATGACAGCTGTGTACGACGGCTGCGGCGAAGTGCAACTGTTGAGCAACTAGCCGCCTAGATGAATCGAGGGGCTAACAACAGTGTCTCCTAAACGACCGTTCAGCGAACGTGTCTGCCATTGAGGCTCCGCCGCTGGTGACTGGTTCTTGTACCCATGCTGAGTGCTGTCCATCGGCGACCAAGGCTGAAATTTGCACGCCAGTCCCGCAAATGCACGCCCACTGAATGGCGATAGCTGGCCTTTTCTGATGAATCACGTTTTATGCACCATCGCACAGATGGCTGTTGGAGTGTACGGCGCTAAACGCCTGAAAGCAAACACCTTGCAGCAGTCGTTGGGAGGGTCCAGGACCGGAAGAGGAAGCGTTATGGTCTGGGAAATGTTTTCGTGGCATTTCTTGGGTGATTTCGTCATTCTGGAAGGCACATTCGAACAACCCAAGGATGCATCTGTCCTTGGGGACCATATTCACCCCTGTATGCAGTTGGCTGGTCTTGGCTCTATGTCATTTGCCTACAGGACTATGCAACGTGTCACGTAGCTCGTAGTGTTCGTGCATGGCTCGAAGTGAACCAGGATGAGTTAACCGTACTCACCTAACCACCAGACTCCCCGGGTGGAGAATCTGTGAGACCACTTCGATGTGTAGTTGATGGCATCGAAATTTATTTACTTGAAAAAATGTAACTGCGTAATAACGATGAAAATATCCATCATTATCTACCCCTCAATGAGCTCGCTGTTTGATTATTGAAGCAGTTCTTTTTACTTTAGGACATTTATGTATGTTTCCGTTTGTGTGTAATGTGTTGTTTTTACCTACTCTTTGTAATGTAAAACTAATGTAATATTTTGCTTTCATATATTGGACTCCATTCGGTAACACTCCAACGAAATACAAAAGGTCGCCCTGCCGCCTCCGAAACATATCGCGAAGACAAAGCGAGTATCAACATGATGCGCAGTTGGGTGAAGTGGTTCTGTTATTGGTGCAGCTAGTCCTGATAGCTACGTCGATTCCGCCGAGGAGGATATATAAGTTACCGGTGGAATGAAGATGCGTGGCAACTGGCGGCGCTCACGGCGACTCACCTGCGCCCGCCACCTGGGCGCCAAAACGCCTGTAGAAGCAGTTGCCCGGAGCTACACAGTCACTTTAAGCAGCTACTTAGGTAGCAGCGATACGTTCCACTAAATTTGCTACAAGTAATGGCACCTTTATGCTAGAACCAGACATAAAACCGCGCGACAGGATTGAAGGAAAACACAAAGTGTTAAAACTTCGTCTGAATAGGGAAATTAAGAGTTTCAAGTACTCAAGTTCGCGTCATCGTTGTCGTCGTCGCTAACAGTCACATCGTTCGCCGAGTGAAACTGTACACATCATCTTCGAGGCACAGAATTGTAACATCCTAATGGATTATGGTTCAAATGGCTCTGAATTAGACTTAACTTCTAAGGTCATCAGTCCCCTAGAACTTAGAACTAATTAAACCTAACTAACCTAAGGACATCACACACATCCATGCCCGAGGCAGGATTCGAACCTGCGACCGTAGCGGTCGCGCGGTTCCAGACTGTAGCGTCTAGATCCACTCGGCAACCCCGGCCGGCCCTAATGGATTAGACGTCGAATTGCTGTACGAACTGTATATTGCTGTGCTCATAACGGCTCGTAACACATCGTGTTACGAACACTTCCAAGAACGCCACGTGCAGTGAAGAGTGCGTGGGCAGCTGCGCAAGACCGGATACAAAGGATGAGTCGAGAAGTAATTAATGAATATGAAATCAGATGACATATTCGAGACCTATTGATGAGGAACAAACAGCTGCTCGATCCGTAATTTTCATTTCAATTTTATTTCGAAGCATCGGAAGATTCAGCCGTGAATTAAACCACGTAAATAATTACAGAAACGAAAGAAACCTTCTAATAATAATTCCCTACCAACAGAGGAACCGAAATCTGTTAATAGACTCCGGCTGCCGTCGTTGTGAGTCGAATTAATAAATTGTTCAGTATGGCGACGGCCGTTAAAAAGGTTCAATTTTAAACGGAGCCTTTTCTCGGTCCTGAGGCGCACACGGACACAGATAAGACCGCCGTCCTGTCGGTCGAGTCAGCGCAGTGTTAGGAAGCCTCTGGTGCAAAAAAGGAAGCGGCGTGTTCTATGGCCCTGCAGGCGACGGCTAGCCACTTGACCACCCAACGAGCTGGCACTGGAATTACTTTTTTCAGCCGTAGGTACACTAGGATGAGGTGCCGACCAGATAACAAAACCCCTGCCCATCGCCGCTCCGGGCCCATTCTGCAACGTCTTCTACAAGGTCCACCAACTGCAGTCTCACCCGCGATTGCCCTTTCCATAGGTAGGCTCCACCATGCTAAGGACAGATTAACGGCTCAGTATTTCGAGCACAGTGTGTTTATTTCGATCGTTTGGCGATCGCGAGTATTTCGCTGTATTATGGGGGAGGTTCACGGAAGTCTGCCTCCCCTCCCCCACATTTTTTTTCCGCTCCGAAACCTAGTTCTCATGTTTCAGTATTCTGTCTCCAAAGTGTTCACAGATAAACTTGGGTGGTTATAGATGAATGGTGTTTTTTACATGTCGTCCTGTGAATGTAGCTATGTGGAAGCTGCCCTTGGTTAAGAGTACATTGCTCTGTGCTCATTTCAGAATATGTCTCTTTGTGCTACCTTCTAAATATTTTATTTGTACTTTGATTCTACCTCCTTTTCCCAGTGTCCATTCAAATCAGTGGCTCTCTACAAGTAGCGTCGCAGACCACGCCTTCCCGCGTTCTGAAACTGGGTAAAATAATAACATCAGATCCTGATGGCTTATCAGTATTTATCTCCCCACTATTTTCATCCAGACCGCCTGGGATACTGAAACAGTGGCAGGCAGTTTAGGTGAGGTAGCGCGGATTTTGCGACGGTTTACGAAGTTCCTACTATCATTCTTCCGCAATGAAGTTTACTCCGTTACGCGTTGATCGCAGGGACCCAAACAAGCGTGTACGGAAGTTATCATAAATGAAATTTCAAATTTAGAAGACATGAAGTTCAAGGACTGCACGCACAAATGAAGTCTTTAAAGTTTTACAACACTATCTTTATGATTGCGTACTCTTTTTCACGCACGACCGAACATAAATATAACTGTTCCGAAGTACACTAAGACAGAGTGTTGTACCTTAGATAACAGGCTTTAGCCTCTAGCCAGCCATGCAATAGAAGTGTAATGTATTTTCTTATACCTTATGTGTGCTTGCTGCCTTAGATTCAAAATTTCCTCAGAAAAAATGTGAAAACTGTTCCAGGATGTGACGTGGCCATGTACCTAGGAACAAATATTCTGTTCGCGTTTAAAACATTTTTAAATGGAAGTTTTCGGAAACTAAAACAAATTTCCGTTTTCAGGGTAGGGAAAAATTGTAAAGACATTAAAGAAACTCAGTTAATTTGCAAGTGTCATGTGTTCGACACTCAGTTCATTTGCAAGTGTCATGTGTTCCGTGGTAGACTTTCTTCCGTCTCAAGGGGAAATATGGTGCGCACTACTGAAGAAGTATGGCTTAGCTGTCCACATGATATGTAAATAGTGTCAAAAATCTACAGAATTTTAATCGCCGTAGAACTTTGTAAATAAAGAATTAAAATTGTCCTACAAATATTATATTGCACTCGTAGTATTTAAAAACGTTGTACTAAATTCACTGTGTGATCAAAAGTGTTCGGACACCTGGCTGAAAATGACTTACAAGTTCGTGGCGCCTTCCATCGGTGATGTTGGAATTTAGTATGGTGTTGACCCGCCCTTTTCCGCTCTCGCAGGCATACGTTCAATCAGGTGCTGGAAGGTTTCTTGGGGAATGGCAGCCCATTCTTCACGGAGTGCTGCACGGAGGAGAGGTACCGATGTCGGTCGGTGGAAATCGGCGTTCCAAAACATCTCAAAGTTGTTCTATAGGATTCAGGTCAGGACTCTGTGCTGGCCAGTCCATTACAAGGATGTGTTGGCCAATCCATTACAAGGATGTAATTATCGTGTAACCACTCCACCACAGGCCATGCATTATGAACAGGTGCTCGATCGTGTTGAAAGATGCAACGGCAATCCCCGAATTGCTCTTCAACAGTGGGAAGCAAGAAGGTGCGTAAAACATCACTGTAGGCCTGTGGTATGATAGTACCACGCAAAACAACAATGGGTGCAAGCTCTCTCCAAGAAAAACACGACCACACCATAACACCACCGCCTCCGAATTTTACTGTTGGCACTGCAGATGCTGGCAGATGACGTTCATCGGACATTCGCCATACCCACACCCTGCCATCGGATCGCCACATTGTGTACCGTGATTCGTCGCTTCACAAAACGTTTTTCCACCGTTCAGTCGTCTAATGTTTACGCTTCTTACACCATGCGAGACATTGTTTGACATTGACCGGCGTGAGGTGTGGCTTATGCGCACCAGCTCGACCATGGAAACCAAGTTTTCTCACCTCCCGCCTAACTGTCATAGCACTTTCAGTGGATCCTATGCATTACACATTACGATCCTCTTCAACTGTCGGCGGTCTCTGTCAGTCAACAGACGAGTTCGGCCTCTACACGTTTGTGCTGCACGTGTCCCTTCACGTTTCCACTTCAGTATCACATCCGTAACAGTGGACATAGGGATGTTCAGGAGTTTGGAAATCTCTCGTACAGACGTATGACACAAGTGACACCCAGTCGCCTGAACGCGTTCGAGGTCTGTCATTTCCGCGGAGCGCCCCATTTTGCTCGCTCACGATGTCTAATGACTACTGCGGTCGCTGATAGGGAGTATTTGGCAGTAGGAGGCAGCACAATGGACCTAATATGAAAAAGTATGTTTTTGGGGGTGTCCGGATACTTTTGAACACGTAGTGGATATTGTATAGAACTCTTAGTATTTACAAATGCCGCACAAAATCCATGTTATAAAAATGTGTGTGTGTGTGTGTGTGTGTGTGTGTGTGTGTGTGTGTGTGTGTGTTACACATCTCTTCCAAAAGCACTGAGCCGACTTCTACCAAACTTGGTACACTTATACCTTACTATGGGCACTATGGAACTTAACATCTGAGGTCATCAGTCCCCTAGAACTTAGAACTACTTAAACCAGCTAACCTAACGACATCACACACATCGATGTCAGTGGCAGAATTCGAACCTGCGACCGTAGCGGTCGCGCGGTTCCAGACTGAAGCGCCTAGAAACGCTCGGGCGCACCGGCCGGCCCTTCCTCTCAGGCAACAATCGCTGCGGGGGTAAGAACCATCTACCTTTCAAGAGGTGGGAGGCGGGGGGTGGGGGGGGGGAGGTGGAAAAGAAGAGTAGCCCGCTACGCGTGAATTCCCAAATTTTATTAATCAACTGTTTGATAATGAGAGCACTTGACTTTTGACTTTCAAACCCGTACAAATTTTTTCTCGTTGACAACCGTTACAAAGTGATGAAAGGAAAATTGCTGTCGCTTAATACTTTTCCACTGTTCCTGCAGTAAAAGTAAAGTATGAGGCACGACGTTGTGGTTTATTACGTCTTTACTGCTAACTGTATTCGTGATGTGTTACAGACATTATGCACGTACACCACTGAATATAAATAGAAAGTAATATCATTGTACGACACATAATTCAGGAGACATGACGTCATGAACATTAAACACAAGGCCAGACGTTGCGTAGACTGGGCTGGACGCACAGCTATAAATAAATAGCTGGGCAACGCCGGTGTTCCCCGCTAGTATATTATGCAGAACTCGTAGAAGGGTGAACAAAAAAAGAACCTCATGTCTCACAATAACAAAAGCAGTAGAAAATACCGGAAACTGCGTATGGTGCCCTCTAGTGCGTGGTCGTTCTAGTGAGTGTAAAATCGGTCACTACTATAATTAGATGGGATACAAAATGAAGTGTAGTTCATTTAGCTCGCCGGAGGAATCGTTCCGTAGTGAAACCGGAAGAAACGGAAATTTTCACGTTGGCTGTTTCTCGAAGTCGATGCCACCTCGACAGAGGCCGCTGCGGAAAGCGACTGCTGAATACAAACCGTCGAGAAGAAGGGACTGCGGTGCGGTATCGCAGTGGAAGCGCCTGGTACGAATGAGTAGCGAGCCAAGTGGGGGGCACGAGGGTTTGACGGGTAGCGGTATGGCCGGGCTTTTAATGGGGAGGCGGGTATCGAACGGGAGCTGCCGGCCGTCGAGCGCAGGCGACGGCGCTAAACAAATACCTCTCCGAGGGTCATTAAGCAGCGGGACGGCCGAGTAAAATCCCTAATGGCGGCGACAGACTGCGAGCAGTCGATGCGGTTATTAATAGCGCAGCCGGCGGTGGCTTTCTTTAGCACCTCGCTGTTAGCTGACGGCCACGGTGATAAATTACTCTCTGTCACTGAAGTAAAATTCAATCAGGTTTTATTTGTGCGCTGTTTCGATATTTCCATTTCTTTCTGACGCCGCCTGCTACCTTCTGTTTGTACCTTGTAAGTCAACCTAAAAACTAAACTCCTCCCGAACAGGCCATGAAGGCCCGACGGTACTGATCAGCCGCCGTGTCATCCTCAGATCATAGGCGTCACTGGATGCGGATACGGAGGGGCATGTGGTCAGCACACCGCTCTTCCGGCCGTATGTCAGTTTCCGAGACCGGAGCCGCTACTTTTCAATCGAGTAGTTCCTCAATTTACCTCACAAGGGCTGAATGCACCCCGCTTGCCAACAGCGCTCTGCGGACCGGATAGTCACCCAGCCCGACAGCGCTTATCTTCGGTGATCTGACGGGAACCGGTTTTACCACTGCGGCAAGGCCGTTGGCTTCTAAGTCAACCAGTTATCATTTATATTCGCTGATGAGCCAAAACATTATGACTACTGCCCACCGCAAGGTTGCTGCCAGCTGGCGCTGAGGGCACGTCACGCGATAAGAGAATTACACGAGTGGAGCAGAGAGGAGTGGGGAATCATTCTAGCATCGATAAGTGCCGCACATGCGGAAATCCGCGGACTTACGCGACTTTGGAAAAAAAAAGAGCCAGATTGTTGTGACTCGGTGCCTGGGAGCGAGCATCCTGGATATATGGAGGAGATGGTGGGAGTGCGTGCTCTTGTGGTGAGCATCTGTGGAAAGTGGTTGAAGACTGCTGCAAACCACGCGTAGGGACGAGAAGTTCGACGTCCATACCTCATCACAGAACGTAGGGACCGGGGGCTTCGCCGCTCTCTGAAGCAGGATACGCAACGGATCTGTAGTAGAGCTGATGACAAGAGTACAGCGCCGGCGCAGGCACAAGTGTTTCGCAGCAGCCCTACGCTGTTGAACATGGTGTTCCGCAGCAGAGGACTCCTATATATTCCCATGTTGACCCAACAGCATCGTCAATTACAGTGGGCACGGCGTTATCGAGGTAGGACCGCGGAACAATGGAATCGTGTCGCCTGGGCGAATGAATCCCTTTCATTGTTAAACCACGTCGATGGTCGTGTCCAGACACGCCGTCATCCACGCGAACGGATGCTCGAAACATGCAGCACGCCACGGACGGAGGCCGGTAGGAGCGGTATTATGTTATGGGGGACATTCAGCTACGCTTCCATGGGAATTGCGGTGATAATCGAAGGCACCATGACACCTGTGGACTAC
Organism: Schistocerca cancellata; assembly: GCF_023864275.1. NCBI lineage: Eukaryota > Metazoa > Arthropoda > Insecta > Orthoptera > Acrididae > Schistocerca > Schistocerca cancellata. Next base: position 351,473,832 of record NC_064630.1, read on the forward strand.
GTGAACATTCTTAGGGACCACCTGTAATCCCTTATGTTTGATGTCTTTCCCAACAGTGGTGGCATTTTCCAACAGGATAACTGTCCGTGCCACAGGGCCAGAATCGTCCTGCAATGGTTTGAGTACCATGACAGTTAACGCACGGTGATATCTTGGCCATCAAATTCGCTTATCTGAATCCGAATAAACCCGCCTAGGGCGCTATCGGGTGCCAGCTCCGTGCCCACAAACCAGTCGCCCGTAAATTAAGGCACGTACGTGACCTGTGCATAGGCATCTGGTGCCACAAACCTCTGGGAACCTGTCAAGTACTGTCGAATCCGTGGCACACAGAATCACTGCTTACGTGCGACCCAGAAGTGGACCAACGCGCTTTTAAGTAGGTGGTCATAATGTTTTGGAGCATGGTACAGTGTACACTGCTGTGCTAAACCTCAGAATGAAAGTAACTTTCGCATGATGTGTCACTGCCACGTAATATAGTTCGAGGCTGCCAAGTAATATAGCTCGATGAAACTTGAACCATACGTAGAATTGCTTCAGTGTACCACAGAAGATACTGAAATAATTACGCAATAAGACGAACAGAAATGACACTTTTATTCAAAGACAGTAATTACACTGAAGTCACCGCTATTTATGAAGGTACCCTGTATATTATAAAAGGCAGCACATGGTTGGCCCACTCCCTAAACGCTTGGCACCATCGCAAGCTGTGCTACGGGTGTGCGGGTGTCAATGGAACACAACGTACTCGTCGTCGGGTAGAGTCTACCTCAAAGCACTGTGCCGCTGTGGAGCTTGAGACTGCATGCCTCGTAGTCCTTTTAAATGTGGTTGCAATGGCACCTACTGTTTGATGTGGGTCTCTTCTTCCATTTACACAATGTAGCGGTTGTTCGCTGCTGTAGTCACCCATGCCCGACCACGTCCTCTCTTTCGGGCAGCAGTGCCCGTGGTTCGGAAAGCTTCCCCATGCATGTGAAACAATGCTGTGAGTAATACCAAACTACTGGGCTACACTCGTCACCCGTGGTTCTTCTTCCAGTCTCCTCTATGATTCTTCTATTCTACGTGTGAAGTCATACAAAAGTTGTCTCCGGGCCACGCTGTAATTAAGAGCTCCAGCACAGAGCACCGTAACTGCTCGCTGATTGATTCACACTGTCTTTTTCTGTTTCTTCAGCTGCCTCTGTTGCAGCGCCTGTCCCATTTGGCGCTACAGCCAGCTAACCTCAAGCCAAGTGACGTCCAACTTTCTGTACATGGTTGGGAGACCTCTGACAGCGTTATACCGCAGTTCCACTCATTTCTGCGTAGTATAAGTAATATATTATTTCTCTAGCTCATCTTTAAGTTTTGCAGAACAGTGTGTTTGGAGCGGCAGGATACGACGACGCTTCTCCCCGGGAAATTCTAACCCTTACGAACTTACGAGCAGTAATCATAAATTTTTGATTATCAGCTCGAAAAAATCAAACTGCTGCCTCATAACTTGGTCGTGGCATGTGTCGTTCAGTACACCCTCACCCTTCAGTGCGACAAAATTTTCCCAACAGTAGATGAGCCAGTGGAGACCTTGGTTGTGTAATTGTCCATTTTGGCTGTTCAGGAAACGTTTCACGTGGAAAGTCACCTTACCGTTATTCTCAAAATCCCTGCTCTCTGTCCCGCAGTCGTTTCCTTATTCGAGGGAAGAGGATGAAGTCACTGAGTGACATATCAGGAAAATTACCGGGAGGTGAGACAAAACATGATAGCCCAAAGGAGCAACGTGTGGCACTTCGCTCCGTGCCGAGTGCTTGGGGCTTTTATCGTGCAGCAAAAACATCCTACTGGACAGCTTACCGTAGCGTTTAGTCTCGCCCTTCCTCGACCTTATCATGTGATTTAAGTAGTATTCAACTGTGGCTGTCTACCGTTTACAAGCATAATATATTACAACTACACCATGGCAGGCCCAAAAACACCCGACATTACCTTGCTTGGGTGGCTGGATCCTCGTATTTTTCGGCGTGTTCATTCTACATTTTTGCAATGCCTGTTATGTTCCTTTGTTTTAGGATTAGAGTGATGCACTCACTAGCCGTACATGGTGATTAGGCGACTAAAGAAGTGATATGGATTGTCCTGACACAGTTGCAGCGTTTCCTGTACTGCCTCCATTCGGGGGACTTTCAAAGAATGAATGCGAACAGTCGCGAAAACCAATGGCCCATGTTCAGAAAGTCGTGAAAGATGAAAACTGAAGCGGGACGGATACCACTTTTTCCACTGTCCTCTCGACTACGATACGCCTTTCTTCGAGCAGCATCCACTTTGTTATTCGTCATTCCAATTAGTCTGACTACGCAGGGAGCGGCCACGGTGTCTTACGACTATACACTGTCTTCCTCTATTTTCACGAACTTAGCATGGATTGTTTGCGGTGGTGTTCCCCATCAGATTCAGAAAACGAATTATCAGAGGATACTCCATTTTTAAGAACAGGCTTTACCATCTTGGTTTGGCTCCTTAAGCGGTGTACTACGGTAGTATGGCGCGGGGTTTTCAGTGTGTCCCAGGACAACGCACCTGTACCTTACACAACTATATTTTTTCGAGGTGATAATTAAAACTTTATTACTACCTACGTAGTTAGGTCGTTAGATGCTTGTTGCCTATTCCACTTCTTTCTTCTGGATTTGTATCTTCGTTTCTGTTTTCCTTTCATCTTTCTACGCTGTTCTGTTATCTTTAACGAAGTACCTTCTGTTTATTAATAGAATTGTATAGAAACATCTAAAAGAAACTTAAAATGTTGATATTATATGTGTGTTGGTGTAAATGTATAATGCAGAAGAGTTCCGTAAAGTTACCTTCAATCATCTTTTATTTTTAAAGAAAACATAAATTTTGCCCTAGAATGAAATAAATAAATAGAAACAGATTATCCTTCAGTTAGAAGTATGTTATTATCTAGTAGTTCTATTACCATATTCTGTGTAGAGAATGATTCCGATGTGCCACGGTTTGTAAGCATTTATGTGGCTTAAAAGGGTACAGCGACGACAGAATGGACACGTCAGGGGATAAGGACCGCTTAAAGTTCCTTTTAAAAAATCGTACCATCTATGTTTATCAGTATACAGAAACTATTTCCTGTGTATGGATCTACGGTACAAAAATTAGTGTTAATGCAGCCCCACTAGAAATCTAGCTTACCTAGAACGCGTTTTTCGAACAGAGGCAAGTGGGCAGGCAGTCTGGAAACGGTAGCTACGTTTTGCGGTCCGCATCGTACCGCGTGAGGTGGAATGTCAGTATTCACAGATAAGACAGGAACGATGACTGGAAGCAAAAAAGTCTAATAAACAAACGCGTACCGTAAAGAGCTATGAGCACCTGTTCATCTTCACTACTATGAAACACACGTCTTTTACTAATCAGCTGCTCGTAAAGTTAGAGCCCATGTTTCCTAGACGTTTTTGCCTCGAATTGTTGTGTCGGCTACTGTGGGAGTCAGCACCGACACAAACAAGAGAGGAGAGAAGTTGCGATGGCCGGGGGCAGGAATCCAAAATGATCTGTACATAACACCTGCAGATTAATAGAACGCTTTATTTCTAAAAAGGAAATAAACATAACATCTCGTTATGAGGTGGACTGATGTGTTTCCTGTGCCTCCTACAGGCAATTACTTTTACACAGTATTACTACTCGCAGAACGCAGGCTAAGTATCATCTTCCTATTACTCAGTACTGATGCTCTCGAAGTCTGCGATCGAACTGAGCCGACAAGCGATGGACGGCTGGTTAAGTTAGCGTTGCCAGGGGGCGCTGAAGGAGGTGAGGTGGCGCGCAGGCCAGCGCCTTCTTCTTCATGCCGCTTAGGTGTGCGGTCGATGCTTTAGGACTGCACACGAATGATCGTTCCTCTCATATTCCTAAATATTGACCATTCGTCGTGGGACACTCTTCGTGGCTCATTGTCATTTGTGTATATCCCTGTCGGTCAGCGAGTCATTGGCAGAGCTTCACGGTGGATTACGTTGTGCAGTTAGGAGCAACTGTAAACGCCTGTCTCGGATGGCTGTGTGCGGACAGACGTTAGGAGACTGCGAGAAACTTTAAGATCCCACTGAGTTGTAAGTGTTTAAATTTGAACTTTCGTTTGAATTGGAAATAATCAACTGCCTCGTCCGTTTCGGTTTCGCATGCTTTTGTGTACCTCCCGTGTTTATTTATATCCGCATGAAATTTAAAAATATGGGGCTTTGAGGAGATTCAGGTCCTAAACTGCCGAGTGGTGAGGAGAGTATTAAAGTGATCTGTGAGTATGTTGTGCGTGTGGATCCTTAGACGTTTGAGTATACGTAATTATTATCAACAGTGAAATTTCAATTCTCGTAGTTACTTCGTCAGTTCCTTAAAGTAGTGTGAGAGAGTTATATTTTTCAGTCACGGAGAGCTGCGAGTAACACGACTGTGTTCGCTTATTTAGTTTAGAGATACTTGGGGCGTGGATGAACACAAGTATAGAACCATAAAACTCGTCGCCACATACGTAGAGGTGGGCCCAAGCGTAGTGACGTTAGCGTACAAGCTCACGTTCCAGTTACCGTAAAGTCTACAGATTGCGGAACATTTATAAAATAATCATTGTAGACTCTAAATCTTTTCGTGATTGAGCTATGTTTTCAGGGAAACGTTATAGGACTATTTTCTTTACGATACAGTATTGGTTTCTTATCTAGTACTGCAAGGAGCAGACCATCACTGAATTAAACATTTTTATGTGTTAATTAGAGAAACATTGTAATAAACAGTGTTTCCGCTAACAGTTATGACGATGTAGGATTTGTAGATCTGCCCTGAACAATGTGTTTTGCATCTATGTGGCCTCACACGTGTTATACAGGGTGAAGCGGAATTCGCGCACTCGGGCTTCGCAGCGCGACTCCTCACATGCCAGCGATAGAAAAATGTATCTCCCAAAATTTCGTCTGGCGAGTGTATCTGGCAGAAAAAGGACGTTAAGGAGTGGCACTCTGGCAACACTGTAACAACACGTTCGGTAACTACATAAGACAGGACATTTTAATCCTGCTGCACAGCTGGTACAGTGGATAGAGTTTTGGGTTACCATGCAGCAGGTCGAGGGTTCTATCCTGGGTTGGGGTGCATATTTTTTATTTGCTAATTTCATTCTGACATTTCATACTGTAATATACACCGTTTCTTATGTCACATGTTCCCTAAATTTACAATATTTGTAACGCTGAACACAACAAATACGTGGTTAGACAAATAAGAAATAGACAGTTGAAACAATTAATGGGGCCATGGTTATAACATATACAAATAGTAATCGAGTTTGGACATTATTTGCAAAGCACGTTGCTAGTCGTACTGGTAACGTAAGGCCCTAACGAAATGTAGTGGACCTGAACGAGGCTAGAGTAATAGTTGGTACTAATCTATTTGACCATTAGAGGAGAGTACAAAGGAAACAGGTTTCGCTTCCAGTAGAGGAACTGGTGGGAATAAATTCGAGCCCATGACGTGGAAAGGGCATTTTTCAAAGCTGACCAATGATCCATTTCTACGATTGTCGTATGTAAGTGCACATGTTTTCCAGAAGATCCGCTGCAATCGCTGTTGACGATTAAGATGTCAGATGCCGTACCAGTTGGACTACATTTACCAAATAAAAAACATATGCTCGAACCCAGGATCGAACCCTCGACCTCCTACATGGTAACCCAAAACTCTATCTACTGCACCAATTGTACAGCACAACTACAACCACTTGCCAGAGCTAGTTACTATACATGTGGTTACAGTGTTGCCAGATTGCCACTCTAACGTCTTTATCTGCCGGATGTAGTCGACGGACGAAATTTTGCGACAGACATTTTTTTATCGCTGGCATATGAGGAGTCGCGCTGCGAAGCCCGAGTGCGCGAATGTCGTTTCACCCTGTATAGTAACAAAATACCAGAAAGCAAACAAGAGGCCCTCTGACTAGCGCCAGTTGCTTGCAGTGTTGTATTTGTTATTTTAGCTGTATTTGCGTGATAAATACTACATGTTTTAGACGCTGCACATATTTTGGAAGAAGATTACACTATGAAGCCCACAAGGTTTTCTATTAGAAAGTGCTGTTCAAGTTACTGAATAGCGGACGCGCGGGACGTGTCGGCGCTAATTAGCCTACACCACAGGAGCACAAGGCCGCGGACACAAGCCACGCACTACAGCCACAGATTTGTGCGATTCGCGATAGCGCGGAACCAGGTTTGCGGAGAACAGTGAGAGTTTGTGGTCTGCCAAAAGGGGGGGGGGATCCGTTGTTTGTAGGCTTTTGTTGGCTCCGCGTTTGCACGCCAAGTTTAAGCCCGGCGGCCGTTAATCTAATAACGCTTGTTAACAGCTTGCGTATGCACGGTCGGCGCGTCCCTCACCCGCAGCTGGAAAACTACGGAATCACAGTGCGGAGGGAGGGGCTGTGAATATTCTGTGCGCTTGTACTGCCGTACCGTAATTACGTGTGACGCAATTACTGTGGGCTATGTTGTCGCTCCCCCATGGCGTTGTGACGTCAGTTTCGCTGTTGATCCACGGCAGGTCATGGCGGTCGGCCGAGTCCTGTGCACACATACACGTGAGTCGTATCATTTCTCAACTGCTACGGGTTAATGTTAAGCTTAATGCAGCGTACGGCAACGTTGCAAAATAATTCCAAACCTAGCAGATGTTACACAGCTACACATTGCTCTTGATACATAATCACGAAGCTGGATGATGATGCACGACCGGTTTATGTACACTAGCTGTTGCCGGCCACTCGTTGCTGTGGCTCTGTCTGGCCAAATGGGAAAGAAAGGAAAGAGAAAGCATGCGTTTCTAATACGAATGCGTATCGTCCTAATCTCCCACCTCTCCCTTCTTCTCTGTCCGTCTTCTCCTCCCCATTTCTTTGTCCATCTCCCTCTCTTTCTCTATCTCTCTGTCTCTCTCTTTGCCCATCAACTCTTCTTTCCCTCTCTCTGTCCATCAATCCCTCCCATCCCTTCTCTCTCTCCATCACCTCATCCCCCCCTTTTCTGTCCATCTTCTAGTCTCCCTGTCTCTTTCAATCTCCTCCTGCCTCCTCTCTCTGTCCATCTCTTTCGTTCCGCTTTCTATGCCGATTTCCTTCAGTTCTGCTCTTGCTTGCAGTCATCCGGAATTCCTTAAACCTCCATTCATCTAATCTTTTCTGTACGTCTGCTTGTCCATATACATAAAAATATAAATCTTCATTTGTTCCGAGTTGTCTATCTCCGAGAGTTCTTCGCAGATCGCTTTGAATATGTGACACGGCATTGCATTCGAATACGAACGTGTTATTATATACCTATTTGCTCCCGCCCCTCTGGCCTGTTTGCTGTTGGAAATTTAATGTCAGATTCTGTAGCACTATTCCAATTTCTGACAATGTTTAACTATTATATATTTTATGTATAGATATATTTATATATTATTAATATAAATATACAGGGCGTATATGTGCCATACGTCTATTAAAGTGACATTTGAAAAACTGAAGTAAATCGGTCGAGTACTTTTTGAGATTTTTGTTAACAGTTTTACCCTTTATATGTTACGTATACACTTATATATTACATATAATAAAACATGTAGGCTATATCTGTCCGAATTTTCATCACAGTATTGTGTAAAATTTTGAAGTAAATCGGGCAAGAATTTTCGAGATTTTTGATAATAATGTTTCCCCAGTGTACATTACAAATTTATTTATATATCATGCATATTAAAAAATCGGTATATACAAACACTCTCGTATTCGAATTCAGTGTCGTGTCAAAGTTTCAAAGCAAAGCGGAGATAGTTTGGAACAAACTAACCTTTACATTTTTATTTATATGGTTAAGCAGCCGTACAGAGAAGATCAGCTGAATGGAAAAGTTTAAAGAATACCAGCTGACAGCAAGCAAGAGCACAACTATAGCAATCATTATGAGCAACCTGAGGTGAAGTGGAGGCAAAATGTGTGGAAACTTTTGAGAATTGCAGTACCAAAGAATGGAACTGCCAATGTAGAAGTACAGAACAGAGTAACAAACGGATTTAAATTTTTTCATCGAGCCGAGGACGTTGTGTGGGACTAGAGAGAAAACGTATCTCCTGCAGAATATGACATATAACTTGGAGTGCTGCGTCATTAACGAAGCATATTTAAGCAAGTTACAAGCATGCGAAATGGAAGTTTCTGCGATCAGCCTCGCAGAAGACTAGAGGAGATAAAATTAAAAATGAAGACATCAGAGGAGAGATGCAAGTAGATCTGTTAAATGAGACTGAGCACTGCGTGGCTGAAGTGGTTTGGAAATGTGAAGAGCGTGAAGGGTAACCGCCGGCCAAAATGATACCTGGATAGAAATGTGCAGGGGAAAAGACCAGTAGGGCGACCCAGAAAAGGATCTCAAGGCTAGAGGAGTAAACTGGGAAACAATATCAAGACAAGTATTATATAAAGATAGCAAAAAGGGGGCAAATTTTTCATAAACACCCAACAGGCTCTCTGGTAGAATACGAAGGTGGGGTGGTGATGGTGGTGGTGGTGGTGGTGGTGGTGGTGGTGATGGTGATTATGTGCCGATGATGATAATGGAGCAGGGACACATCTGTGTTACGTGATCCAACTACGTGCTCTGGTGTAGCAATAAAGTCCATTCACTTGTATTCTCTAGGATCTTCGCTTAAATCTCCGAGATATAAATGCATAGTTTCTAACAAATGCGGATTATACCCATTGTTTTGTGTAGAACTTGCTGCCCGGTAGACAAATATCGATGGAAAAAATACAAAGGAAGGAAGGATGGTTATAGAATTTAGTGTAACGTCAATTTTGCTGACATTAGAGGCGGAGCACGGTTGGAAATATTGGAGAAATAGGTTGAAGCGGTGTTATCCACCACACACATTAATGTTTCGCCCAAAATTTTGTAATGAAACCATGGGAAACCTAAATCATGATATAAGTATGTTTTGGTTAATTAAAATTGTTGGTGCAACGTCGAGAAGTTGACTTAACGATTAGGATATCTGAGCTCACCCTCAGGCCTGTGCTCAGCTTTTAACTGTCACTGACGTTTCCACCAGTAATTTCAGAACAATACTACGTGAGCTTTTTTCATTTCGTCAAATTTTATTCGGTCAGTCTATATTTCTTGGAGTGGGCACTTAGGGTACACCATGGTTTTTCACCGACTCCATTCCCCCAATATCGCTGTGCCCTCATACACCATGGAAGGACGTCTGGTGTTGAACTCGCAGGTGAAAACATGAGTGACGAAAGAAAATCTGAGTCTCCTCTGAAGTTGCGCTTGGATAGGGTAACTTTTAAGGCTAACTAATAGTGATAAGCAGTAAATCTGGTACCAAGTTCCAGTCAAGTTTAATTAGTCACATTATACAGGGTTCCTCGATACAAAAAGTGACGCAGGTCGGTGTGGCCGTGCGGTTCTAGGCGCTTCAGTCTGGAACCGCGCGACCGCTACGGTCGCAGGTTCCGAATCCTGCCTCGGGCATGGATGTGTGTGATGTCCTTAGGTTAGTTAGGTTTAAGTAGTTCTAAGTTCTAGGGGACTGATGACCTCAGATGTTAAGTCCCATAGTGCTCAGAGCCATTTGAACGAAAATAGACGCATAATATCAGCGGGTAGAACGTCTCTCCAAGTTCGTAACTCATTTTACAAGTGCTCAATATGGAGGCCGTTTGTGACGTTGCAAACATCAGTACGTGCCTGCAGTTCATTGAAGTCGGTAACACGAATTACCCAGGTAGGGGCAACAGCATCTCACATTAAAAATGTTCTTTGGGTTGCCTGTCTGCAGACGCGAACTACTTCGGTGCAACAACACCGAGAGGATGATTTGTCAGCATGTTCTGACACGCCTGCCTCCTAATGCAACTACGCCACTCCACATTGCGAATCGAAAATTGGAGATTCTTATTTAGATTTTCCGTGGTGTCTGTAGAAGACTTTGGGCGAAGGATGCGGTCCAGTCTCTAATGACTACCTAATCGATGTGAGAGTGAACTATATAAATATGTTACTTCCTTTGTATCTTTGGCACTAATGGAATTGTTTCGCGATAAACGATGGAATCTGTCTGTTAAGTACGAAAGACTGCGTAGACAACCAACAATGCAGATAAGCCGTATTACTGAGGAATTGTGCATTTATTGATTAACGAACCGTAGAATTTCCAGTGATCTGAATTAAATTCTCCACAACACAAGATTTCCTCTTTGGCGGTTCTGTCTATCGCATTGCAGTTGTATTGTGAGAGTGACTGTTGTTCACAGTGCGAACGAACGATTTGACTTTTATATGTACTTTTACTCTATAGATATCCTCTTCCACTTGTAGGCTCCGAGGGAGGTATCACAGCAGCTGAGAAACCATAAATATACTCGGGGATGGTAAAAGAAAGGAGGGGAGGGGGGAGGATGAGGGCGAAGAACTAAACCACCATTCGTCCATTGGAATGGAGCTTTTCGTCATTTCACAGACCACTTCAAGCAAAGCAACGAGGCTTCTTAGTTCTCTCATCCAAGCTTTTAGCATCCTCATAGTTAGTGCTGTGTAAAGTAATCTATATTTACTGACATTAGATACTAACATGCCATTTTTTCCTTATCTGCTCGCCGTTGAAAGTAACAGAGTAGCGTCGAAGATCTTACTGCCAAATATTAGTTACCGACCTCGCCGGTCCACTGCTTCGGGAAAGCTTAATTTGGTGAGAGTGGCACGTCACAGAAGGTATAGGAGATTCAGCTTCCTGGAAAGAAAAAGACATTGCAGCCTCTTTCAGTAGCTCCTTCCACGGGTTTGTTGCACTTCTCGGTAACGCTTTCGCGCTAAGTAAGCGATCCTGTGATGAATGACGTCGCACTTCGTTGGATCTTTTACATAGCTTCTACAAATCCAACCTAGTAAGGGTCCCAGCCTGATGAGAAATACTCAAGAACGAGCCTAACAAATGTTTTGTAAGCCACTTCTTCAGTTGATTAATTACATTTCCTTAAGATTCTTTCAATCAGTCGTAGCGTGGTTCTGCTTTTCCTATTACTTGTTTTATGTGGTTATTGCACTTGAGCTCTCTCCAGATGGTTACACATAGTGGTATTACGGTAGCTTCTGTTTCCATTGCTTTGTTGCCAGTCGTGTAATCGAACAGTAGTAGACTTCTTCGTCTGTTCAGGTTCGATAAATTAAGTTTATTTATGTTGAGGGTAAATATACAGTCCATGCTCCACTAGTCGATTCTCTACAACTCTTCCTGAATTTCGCCAGTCTTCAGACGTGGCAATAGAGACAACAGCATACTTCACGAATAACTTGACGGAACCTCCAGCGTTATTCATAAGAGACTAGACAGTTAATACACTGTGTGATCAAAAGTATCCGGACACCCCCAAAACATACGTTTTTCATATTAGGTGCATTGTGCTGTCACCTACTGCCAGGTACTCCACATCGGCGACCTCAGTAGTCATTAGACATTGTGAGAGAGCAGAATGGGGCGCTCTGCGAAACTCAAGGATTTCGAATGTGGTCAGCGTTACACAGGAATTCCAGACTGCATCAGGATCCACTGCAAGTACTATGACAGTTAGGCGGGAGGTGAGAAAACTTGGATTCCATGGTCAAGCGGCTGCTCATAAGCCACACACCACGCCGACAAGTGTCAAACGACGCCTCGCTTGGTGTAAGGAGCGTAAACATTGGACGATTGAACAGTGGAAAAACGTGTGGAGTGACGAATCACGGTACACACTGTGGGGATACGGAAGCAGGGTGTGGGTATGGCGAATGCCCCGTGAACGTCATCTGCCAGTGTGTGCAGTGCCAATAGTAAAATTCGGAGGCGGTGGTGTTATGGTGTGGTCGTGTTTTTCATGGTGAGGTCTAGTATCCCTTGTTGTTTTGCGTGGCACTATCACAGCACAGGACTACATTGATGTTTTAAGGATGTTCTTTCTTCCCACTATTGAAGAGCAAGTCGGGGATGGCGATAGCATCTTTCGACATGATCGAGCACCTGTTCATAATGCACGGCCTGTGGCGGAGTGGTTATACGACAATAACATCCCTGCAATGGACTGGCCTGCACAGGGTCCTGACCTGAATCCTGTAGAACACCTTTGGGATGTTTTGGAGCGCCTACTTCGTGCTAGGCCCCACCGACCTACGTCGATACCTCTCCTTAGTGCAGCTCTCCGTGAAGAATGGGCTGCCATTCCCCAAGAAACCTTCCAGCACCTGATTGAACGTATGCCTGCGAGAGTGTAAGCTGTCATCAAGGATAAGGGTGGGCCAACAACATACTGAATTCCAGCATTACAGATGGAGAGCGCCTTGACCTTGTGAGTCATTTTCAGCCAGTAGTCCGAATACATTTGATCATATAGCATATAAATCATAAACATTAGCAGCCCTCTTCTGCTCTCTTGAAGTACTTCCGAAACTATAAAGAACAGTCAAATGAAAACGTGACAGATGCTGAAAAATGAGGTAAACTGTTTATCATTTCAAAAGTAGTCGTAATAACTGTTAATACATTTATCCCATTGTAGGACGAGACGGTCAGTGCCTTCATGGAAAAATATTTGCGGTTGTCCACGGAACCGTGATTTACACAGGTATGCACCTCTTCGTCCGAAGCAAATCGACGGTCACGAGTATCTTTCTTCAGGGCTCCGCAAACATAGAAATCACATAGTCAAAGATCGAGACTATCTAGAGGAAGAGTAAGGGCTTCCGAGCGAAACTTTTGCAGTGCAGTCGAAACTATCTTGGCTACTTGGGGGTGGGCATTATACTGTAACAGAGTGATGCCGCTACGACGGCGCTGCAGAAGTTTCGCTCTGAAGCCCTTAAACATTCTCCATACTGTCCCGACATCTCTCTACAAGATTTCCCTGTTTGGAGCTCAAGGAACACATTCGTGGCCATCGAGTTGCTTCGGACGAAGAGGTGCATGCCGGGGTACAATCATGGACCCGCAGGCAACCGGCAAACATTTTTCTATGAAGACACTGCAAGTCGTGTGTCACACTGACATAACTGTATTAACAGTTAACGATTACCTTCGAGTGGCCGTGCGGTTAAAGGCGCTGCAGTCTGGAACCGCAAGACCGCTACGGTCGCAGGTTCGAATCCTGCCTCGGGCATGGATATTTGTGATGTCCTTAGGTTAGTTAGGTTTAACTAGTTTTAAGTTCTAGGGGACTAATGACCTTAGCAGTTGAGTCCCATAGTTCTCAGAGCCATTTGAACCATTTTTTTGATTACCTTCGAAATAATAAACCGTTTACATACTTTTTCCGTATGTCTCGTTTTCATTTGACTGTCCACTATGTATTTACATCTATCGATCTTGTTACATTAAGAACTACGTGCTGAGTTCTACCTGGAAGGAAATCCTGAACAGGCGTTGATAAGAAAGGGCCAAGCCATGAGAATATGGTGTGTGTGACAGTATTTGGAACCCCATTTCAGCGATGGCAGCCGTGGTTTTGCGCCTCGTATGGTGACGAGCTTTGTCGTTTCCAAGTGCACTACTCATGACGGGGCACATTCTCCACACTTTGCCCCCATCACTACGCAAATGACTTGTCCGTGACGTTCCAGGACTGCATAAAAATAATTGTACACGAATTATATTTCAATAACAAATTTTGTAACACTTCACCCCTGCGCCTCATTGCATGCCGCATATCTTCTATCATGGCATGATTCTATATCGTGTCGTGAAACGCGTAACTGATCCGGACAATCAGCGCAGTCCATGTGATACTGTGCACTGTAGTATGGACACGACGCTAAATAAAAAAAATCGAGGGGGATTAAATCAGGCGAACATGCTGGCCACGTAAGAGATCGAATATTTGACATTGTTGAAAGTTGTAAGCTGCTTACTATATTTCTTCTGCGTTGCTCCGCTGATAGTGACAGTCTGCAGAGTCAGCTGCACGAGGGAAGGACAATCTGAGATACGTTATCGAGAGAGAAGGCACACAAACTTGTAACAACTGCGAGAACTACAAAAGAGAAACGGTGCACTCAGAGAGAAACCATTTTGGTAGCCGTAGGAACAATGGTGTCGCTTCGTCCATAGTTACACAGACGGCTGAAAGAAAGCAGAAGCTGTGAAAGGGTATGACGGCGGTGTCACTGGAGTAGCAAAACAAAGGAGGAGCGGGTCGTCGCTCATACTCCCGGAAGGGAGAGTTGAATGTTCCACTAACATTTTGACGAGCATCACGGCCAATAAAGGGAAGCATTATTAAGTCTGCGTGAAGAAAACGCGCACTGACACACACAGCAAGAGATAAATCGGACCTTTTGCACCCCTAACTTCGTAGTTAGTCGAAGAAGAGAATAAGGAAGGTTACGAATTAACGCCATGTTGCCGACGTCGTTAGAGCAGGAGCACAATTCCAGAAAGAACAAAGATGATGATCGAAATCGGCAGCGTACTTTTCGAAGGAAACAACTTGGCGTCCGCCTTAAACATTTTAGCGGAACTACTTAAAACCTACAGCTGTATGAGTGGACTGAAATTTGAACCAGACTCTTAGGGAATGCGAATAAAGTGACCTGACGACTGCGCCACCCTCCTCAGCGGTAGCTACTCGTCATTCATTCGTATCCGAAACAAAACTTATGCTTAGGCGTATCATAGATCGAATTTCTTCACGTCGCAGCAATTTTTGAAGCACTGTAATAACGACGACTTGATACTGTCAGTCAAACGCAAGCGACAGTGACTCGTAGGAGATTTTGCCACAGATGACATTTCTAGACGTGCAGGATATGGCTCAAATGGCTCTGAGCACTATGGGACTTAACATCTGAGGTCATCATTCCCCTAGAACTTATAGAACAACTTAAGCCTAACTAACCTAAGGACATCACACACATCCATGCCCGAGGCAGGATTCGAACCTGTGACCGTAGCGGTTGCGCGGTTCCAGACTGTAGCGCCTAGAACCGCTCGGCCACCCCGGCCGGCACGAGCAGGATACAAAATAGGTTATAATAATGTACACATTCAGTAGTCCACGCTTGATAAGCATTTCTGGAGATTGTCCAATTTGTCAAATAAACCTGTTTCCTCTCTCCAGTTAACCATCTCAGTCAGAGGTTTACAAGTTTACGTTAAACAATACTGATAGGCACTAGTCAGTGACAGCTATTTGAAGTAGTTCCATAACAAAACAATACACATTCCACTGTTGAAACAAAATCTTCATAGCCGCGGTCGCCAACGCACCAGCCTGCAGTAGCTCTCGGAGCAGAAATAATTAGTTCGAAACCATGTTTCACGTTTAGAAAGAAGGCGACAGACGCCACCTATGGAATTTCGTCCGTCGGACGGATACATTAAGCTCGACGGATCCTGCTGCTGTTAGAATGGCGCTACATGGCCGTTCCGTAATGTAAGAGTCGTACTTTACACAGAACAGGTACAAATGCGTGTATCCTTCTATTTTCAGGCAAAAGTGCCACAAGACTTTTTACGGAAACTGCCACTGAACGTAAATAAATGTAATGTATTAGGCATGAATAGACGAAGAAGTCTGCTATTGTTCGATTACACGATTCGGGACAAAGCACTGGAAACAGAAGCTACCGTAATACGGCTAGGGGTAACCATCTGGAGAGAGCTGAAGTGCAATAACCACATAAAACAAATAGCAGGAAAAGCAGATAACACGCTGAGATTGATTGCAAGAATCTTAAGGAAATGTAATTAATCCACTGAAGAAGTGGCTTAAAAACATTTGTTAGACTCGTTCTTGAGTATTTCTCATCACACTGGCGCCCTTACTAGGTTGGATTTGTAGAAGAGATGGACAAGATCCAACGGAGAGCGACGTCTCTCGTCAGAGGATAGCTTACATGGCACGAGAGCGTTACGGGGACATTCAACAAACCCGTGGCAGATGCTACAAGAGAGGCATTGTGCATCACGGAGAGATTTGCTGTTGAAATTTTGAGAGCGTATGTTCAAGAAGAGTCGGGCAACGTATAACTTCAGTTCCACATACATTTCGCGAAATTATCTGGACCAGGAAATTAGAGAAATCAGGTGTCATACGGAGCGTCACCAACAGTCATTCTTCCAACGCCCCATACGTGAATGAAACAGGAGGTAAAAGAAGATAGTGGAACCAGGGGTACCGTCCGACACACAGCATGAGGTAGGTGCCTTGCAAGGTACCGACTTAGGTTTAGTTAATTGGTATGCGCCAGTTATACACATACTTTGCAACAGGGGACCGCGACCAGGAAAAATTTGGAAATTTGTCGTAAGGTCTTATGGGACCAAACTGCTGAGGTCAACGGTCCCTAAGCTTACGCAATATTTAATCTAACTTAAACTAATTTACGCTAAGAACAACACACACACCCATGCCCGAGGGAGGATTCGAACCTCCGACGGGGGAAGCCGCGCGGACCGTGACAAGGTGCCTCGGGCCGGGACCAGAGAGTAGCGATTGTAGCCTAATGAGTTTAGCGTAGGCCGTAGTCGCGCTGTTACCGTCTGGGCCTACAGGGACCTGGATGCCAGCCCCGCCTTGTTTAGCGGACCGGCTGGCTGCTGAAATCTCAGGAGACGGTGGGGTTAGTCTCGGTCCGCCGGGCCAGGGCGCAGCGCAAAGCCGATTATGCGGCCCCTCGCGTCTTCCAGCTACTGCGCTTCGCCTCGCCGTCTTGGCTCTGCGCCGGAGTCGCGGCTTATCTTAAAGGTTCACATTGCCTGCCGCGGAGGAGGCGTCATCCGGCCGCACCGATTCTGATTCTTGTCTCGCGTGCCAGCAGACTCACTGGTTCGAGTTCTGCATCAGGTCGGAGGGGAGGTTTTCACAAATCCCGCCTATACAGCGACTGCGTAAGAAGTTAGCTGGCGCCCTATTCACACAAGTACTCTGTCCGACAAAATAGATGAAGCACCCAGAAACATATTAGGTGCGTTTGACCACATAGCCGCAGGCGTTATCGTGGTGTAGAATCACTTTACACAGTCTTCCCGGTCGTTGTTCTTGGATTGTGTCTGCAAGACGTCGCAGTTCTTGATCATAAATGTCAGCAGCGATGGTTCTACATCGGGGAAGGACTTCGTAATACACACCATCGCTGTTCCACCAGATGGATAACATCATCTTATGTGGATGCGTGCAGGTCTTTGTATGGGGAGTTGCTGCTTTGCTTGGTCTTAATCATTTCTGTCTTTCCCGTGTGCTAGCATAAAGATACCGTTTCTCGTCATCAGTAACGATATAGGATCTGAATGGCGTATGTCACATGATGATGGAGTGATCACAGTTCATAGCATTTCCAAGTTCTCGAGTACATTGGAACATTGTGGGTTAATGCGTTTAAACGATATTCAACAAACCCCAAAGGTCTTCCTGAACGTGAAGAGTCACAATTAAACTCTGGTAGAAGAATATGCCGGGAATGTTCTGATTTCTCCACTTGGCACTCCATTTTCTACTGCCCACAGCTGCACTATCTATCGCTTGAGCCTTCTCCCGAAGTTAAGCAGGGTCAGCCATCGTTAATCGGATTTGGCATGTTAATGTGGCCAGATGCTCTTCCTGCCGCCACCCCGTACCCCACGGGATGGAATTAGTGTACCCAAACTGTCTGCGACGAGTTGAATCCATGGAATAGTGCGAATGTGTTCAGATGTCTGCGAGCCGTGTAACTGAGGCGGAACATGAGGACCAGCCCGGTATTCACCTAGCGGGATGTGGAAATCCGCCTAAAAACCACATCCAAGCTGCCCGGCACATCGGCACTCGTTGTTAATCCGCCGGGCGGACCGCCCACAGCTGCACACACTATCTCTAAGTGGAAAAATGGCGGTGTGTGAACTCAAATAGCAACAGTGAACAACAAATAAAAAATGACAATCGATAATTAAGTCCACAGCAGCTGGAATACCAAAATGCGAAACAAAAACGCTACTAACTTACGCACCAACCTAATACTTTATGTGCTTCGGTATCCCGCCTGAGACAGTTTTCTCCTAAAACCAACAATTGTGTCGTTCTGTTAACGTTGGGTGACACACAGAAGCAGATGTAACGTCCATTTCGCCTATACAGTGCCTGGAAAAGGAGTTGTAGCTCTGTGTGTGGCTGAAGACGAGAAATTAATAATAAAATATGTCCCTAACCTAGAATTTACAGTCACGGACAGCCCACCGTTTAATATCTGTTAATAACTAGGTACGTATGTTGGAAGTTTCAAAAGAAACTTTCTCTTTAGCCGTCGTAGCGGGAACTCGTTACTATGATTGAACTACAAACTTTAAGTACAGCAACTCACTTTATGTGCTATTCTT
This sequence comes from Schistocerca cancellata, assembly GCF_023864275.1. NCBI lineage: Eukaryota > Metazoa > Arthropoda > Insecta > Orthoptera > Acrididae > Schistocerca > Schistocerca cancellata. The sequence goes on from NC_064630.1 coordinate 351,492,252, forward strand.
GCCATAGTACTTGTGTTCAACGGAGACGAATTTTAGGTAGCATCTCACCAATATTTTGCTCTTTGTAGATTGGTGATAATGATTATACATGTACGGTTAACATTCGAGGGACTCTTCTGGCGTAAATGAACAGTACACTTCCTGTCCGGCGTCTCTGACTGCATACGAACCTAATCCAGAAACGATGTAACATCCAGTATCTGTGTTGGTCTACCGACAGTTTTGTATGAAGAGCATTTGTAGTATCGAAATCTAGAGAGATTATTATTTTTAAAGCCTATCGGAAGTTCTTTCTCTTGCACTTAGCTATTTTAGATTTATCTGTTTTTGAACATTGTTTTTGCTTGCAACTAGCTTGTCACACTCGCGGCGACTTTTGCAACGTCTTTCTTCAGTACTCCGCTGGGCGTTGTTCTGGCGTGCTGTCGGCAGATATCACGTGGCAATGAGTCTGAGTTCTGGTATCGGGCCCTCGTTGGCGTGGAATAATTACTGCGTCTCCAACTTCGTCCCCTGCCTCCTAATCCCAGGCACCTGGGCCAAGTTTACGCAGACGGCGGAGGCGGCTGCAAAGTGGCTGCGCCGTTAGAAATATCTCTGTAGAAACCTAAGTTTGTCTTAACTGAAGTTCACAGTACTGCGGCTAATGTTAGGTCTCCCTTCTCACGCATTTCCGTGCATATGAGGAAAATGCTAAGTAGTCGAACAAGTAATTTGCGAAGCGGGAAACTGTGAATGGTGTAGCATTAACTGATGCATTAGTTCACGTAACGCCCACATGATGTTCCACGTTTTCGTCGCTCCCTCCCCCCCTTCCCGTCTCTTTCTCACTCACTCTCTCTCTCTCTCTCTCTCTCTCTCTCTCTCTCTCTCTCTCTCTTTTCATGTAGTTCTGTCCGGATTAGATGTACTGCGTAACGCTACGGCAGTAACGGGATCATTACAACCTGGTTAAACAGTCGTTTATTTGTACAGCGAAGTTAACCCTTTGACTACCAACGGGACGTATGTGCCCCACGATAGGGTACCAGATAGCCAGTTGGAATTTCTTGCATGTTATTGCTGTGTGTCAGTGCCCCACTGGTAAAGGGAAGCCTACTAAGGTCAGCAGAATTCTTTAATTACAGATTGCGCCCGTAAATTGTGGTTTCCTCAAGTTTCACTGTTAACACCTTCGTCACGGTATTGTCACTCCGAATTATTTCGCACCTGTAGGTAGGCAACCCAATTACCAGATTCGGAAAGCGGGCTGCCTTCGCGTCTTCCAGGACATACGTATCGCGTCCTAAGCACATACTGAGCATTTGTAGTTTAAGTTACAAGCTTGGAAAGATGCTCTGTCCACTGATGTTTGTTTGTTTTCAATGTGTCTCGTAGATTTTGCGCAGCCGTGTGCTGCAACTCTGGAGGTACTTACGGTACGCCCTGTATGTTCTTTCCCCCAACCCACTTGGATAACGAAATAGCCGGAAATATTATTTTCATATTTTTTTGACTAAGACATCAATTAAAATAACCATACATTATTTTTTAAAATAAAATTAGTAGTCACAGGGTTAAAGGAGGAAGACAGTAGATTCGATGTGTTTGCAAAATGTGTAATTGTAGAATGACTGTTCAGGACTATTTTGTGAGTATTTTGGCATCAGGGATGCGTGATCTCCGGGGGCTCGTTGCTTAGTAATTGTTTTTTGTTTGATTTCCTACCCGCCTCTTACTGTTACATGTATACGAGGGTTGCCCAGAAAGTAATGCACCACGTTTTTTTTGTGAACAATTCTTTGTTGAACATAATGAGCATTACACACACGAAAGAATGGTGTTTTATCTACACATCCTATTTTCCCACATAATCTCCATCTCGTTCTATGGCCGTCCTCCAGCACGAAACAAGAGCGTGTATGCGCTGTCGGTACCAATCCTTATCCTGATGGCGGAGCCAGTGCTTAACTGTGTGGATCACCACCTCATCGTTCTCAAAATGTCATGACAGGTGCAGTGCCAACTACCGAGTTGTAATACGTCTGTCCTCGCGAATGACAGCATCAGCTCGCTGCAACACGTCAGGTGTGACAGCCGTGCATAGTCTCACCGACCTCTGCAAATCGTGGAGCTCCGCCGAACTTCTGTTGACTTCTCCCTCCGTGCCCAGCGACTAACTGTACTTCTGTGGACAGCAGATGCTCCAAAGGCTTTATACGAGCATTCATGAATACTCCCCACAGTTCCTTTCCCTGCAGTGAGAGATTGAATGACGGCACGTTGGTTGTAACGTACACCACCTACAGACGCCATTTTGAAACTGCAAAGGAAGACGACAAGCGCCATCTGTCTAGTTTGGAAACAGACTTGTTCAATTCGCGCCATATCGCTGTTGACAACAGTGCGAAGCCGATACTGTTGGCGTGCTCCTCGGGATTCTTTTGCGGTAGTTTTAGTTGCGTTGTGTTTTACATTGGAGTGTTTGCATATTGCAGGCTTTGCCACTGTTGTGAAGGTACTTTCGCATAATGGAAGGTAATTATGGTAAAGCATTGAATAAATCATAGAAACCACGTATCCTGTACACTAAAACACCCAGAAAATATTTCTGAACAACCTTCTGAATATTGTCGATGGAGTTCGGGTTGTCATTGTATCTTGTAAAGTTATCAGTCTAATTAAATCTTTGGTATCAGTTCTAAAGCATTGTGAATGACTGTATAAATATAACGCGTCAGCCTACAATTCGTTAAGGGTGTCGCGTAGAAAAGCCTTTTTGAGAATGTAATCGTAGCGTATATCAACATACCAAATATAAAAAAAGCTCTGTAACTTTTTCAGTTACTGAAATACTGAATCACAATCGTGCTAGTCATTTCGCTTACTCACGACACAGAAATTCCATATCATAAAATAGTTTGTGCTGAGACGAAGTTAGTTTTCTACCTCGTGTAAAGCCATTTTTTTAAAAATTTTTAAACAGGAAAACCGCTGCGAACAGAGCGCAATTTCAAAATCAGACAGGATGGGAGTACGGGATTTTTGCGCCACAGTAACATAAAACACCGGTGTTAGGAGGGTGGGCCACGTGCACACCGGTCAGCAACGGGAGCCGCCAGTGGAAGTTTATCGCTACATGGACGGCCGCTGCCGCTGCTGCTGCTACTGGGGCCGGCCGCTGTGGTGGCGGGCGAGTTAGCGTGACAGGAGACAGACGACACTGGCCGGCCTGCCGTATCCACTACAAGCCGTGGGGGCGGCGCCGCGCAGCCCATCCCAGATGTATCCAGGGCTAGCAACTGCATCGAGGCGCGGTTTCCGCTGAGTTACAGCGCAAAATTTTGCAAATTTTTTTTCCTGACGCGACAACTTTTTAACGCTTAAAGCTGCCGAATTATGACATCCGCTTTTTATAGCTCCAAGTACTTTTTTCTGTACATTGGAAAGAACCTTTAAAAAGGAACTCAACGACATAAAATGTGTGGAATTGACCAAATACTAATCAAATATCGGTAACTAACCAAATGTCGCTAAGTTGGTATGAAGCTTTTATACCGTCACTCGTTTACCAGTCTGGTGTGAGCAGTAGAAGATATCAAAAAGGCGAAGTTCTAAATTTCGCATTTAAGAAATCATTCACACAGGAGAATCGTACAAACATATCGTCGTTTGACCATTGCACAGACTCACGTATGGAGGACATAGCAGTGGGCATCGCTGGGTAGAGAAACAGTCGAAAGAGCTGAAAACAAGTAACTCGCCAGATTCGGGTGGAATTCCAGTTTGTTTTGCGAAGAGTACTCTACACTACTGGTCCCTTACTTTACTTTAGCCTGCATTTATCGCGCATCTCTCGCGCTGCGCCAAGTTCCAAGCGACTGGAAAAAAGCACAGCATATAAGAAGGACAAAAAAACGGATCAAGAAAATAACTGGCAAATATCTTTGACATCGGTGTGCTGCAGACTCCTTGAATATATTGTCAGTTCGGAAATAATAAATTTCCTTGAGAGAGAAAAGCTCCTGTCCACAGATCAACACGGTTTTAGAAAGCACCGCTCGTGTGAAACTCAGCTTGTCCTTTTTTCACAGGAGATCTGGCGAGGCATGGATGAAGAGCAACAGACAGATTCCATATTCCTAGATTTCCGTAAAGCATTTGACACAGTGCTGACTGTTAACTAAGTTATAAGCCTACACATTAGGTTCGCAGGTGTGTTAAGGGCTCGATGACTTCTTGAGTGGCAGAACCTAGTATGTTGCCCTCGACGGTGAGTGTTCATCAGAACCGAGGGTATTGTCAGGAGTGCCCCTGGGAACAGTGATAGGACGTCTGTTATTTTCTACATACGTAAACGATCTGGCGAACAGCGTAAGCAGCAGTCTGTGGCTGTTCACTGGTGATGCTGTGTTGTGGGGGAAAGTGTCGTCGTTGAGTGACTGCAGGAGCCTACAAGATGACTTAGAAAAAATTTCTAGTTGATGTTATGAACGGCAACTAGCTCTAAATACAGAAAAATGCAAGTTAAAGCAGATGAGAAGGAAAAACTACCCCATAACATTCGAGTACAGCACTGATTGTGTGCTGCTTGGCACAGTCACGTGTATTAAATATTTAGGCGGAACCTTGCAAAGCAATATGAAAGGGAATGAGCATGTAAGAATTGTATTAGGGAAGGCCAGTAGTCGAATTCGGTTGATTGGGAGAGTTTTAGGGAAGGATGGCTCATCTCTAAAGGAGACCACATATAGGCCATTAGGTCCATTGTTGACTACTGTTCCAGTGTTTGGGATCGGTACCAGGCCGGATCAAAGGAAGACATCGAAGCAGCTCAGAGGCAGGCTGCTAGATTAGTTACCTGTAGGTTCGAACAACACGCAAGTATAACGGAGATGCTTCGGGAACTCAAATGTGAATCACTTGAGGGAAGACGACGATATTTTTGAGGAACATCGTTGAGAGAATGTAGAGAACCTGTATTTGAGGCTGACTACAGAATGATTGTACTGCCGTCAACTTACATTTCGCGTAAGGACCATGAAGATGAAATATGAGAGGTTAGGGCTCGTACGAGGTATGTAAACAGTCGTTTTTCACTCGATCTAATTGCGAGTGAAATAGGAAAGAAAATGAGTAGTAATGGTATAGGATATCCTGCACCACGCGCCATATGGCGGCTTTGCGGAGTATGTACACTCCTGGAAATTGAAATAAGAACACCGTGAATTCATTGTCCCAGGAAGGGGAAACTTTATTGACACATTCCTGGGGTCAGATACATCACATGATCACACTGACAGAACCACAGGCACATAGACACAGGCAACAGAGCATGCACAATGTCGGCACTAGTACAGTGTATATCCACCTTTCGCAGCAATTCTGGCTGCTATTCTCCCATGGAGACGATCGTAGAGATGCTGGATGGAATCCTGTGGAACGGCTTGCCATGCCATTTCCACCTGGCGCCTCAGTTGGACCAGCGTTCGTGCTGGACGTGCAGACCGCGTGAGACGACGCTTCATCCAGTCCCAAACATGCTCAATGGGGGACAGATCCGGAGATCTTGCTGGCCAGGGTAGTTGACTTACACCTTCTAGAGCACGTTGGGTGGCACGGGATACATGCGGACGTGCATTGTCCTGTTGGAACATCAAGTTCCCTTGCCGGTCTAGGAATGGTAGAACGAAGGGTTCGATGACGGTTTGGATGTACCGTGCACTATTAAGTGCCCCCTCGACGATCACCAGTGGTGTACGACCAGTGTAGGAGATCGCTCCCCACACCATGATGCCGGGTGTTGGCCCTGTGTGCCTCGGTCGTATGCAGTCCTGATTGTGGCGCTCACCTGCACGGCGCCAAACACGCATACGACCATCATTGGCACCAAGGCAGAAGCGACTCTCATCGCTGAAGACGACACGTCTCCATTCGTCCCTCCATTCACGCCTGTCGCGACACCACTGGAGGCGGGCTGCACGATGTTGGGGCGTGAGCGGAAGACGGCCTAACGGTGTGCGGGACCGTAGCCCAGCTTCATGGAGACGGTTGCGAATGGTCCTCGCCGATACCCCAGGAGCAACAGTGTCCCTAATTTGCTGGGAAGTGGCGGTGCGGTCCCCTACGGCACTGCGCAGGATCCTACGGTCTTGGCGTGCATCCGTGCGTCGCTGCGGTCCGGTCCCAGGTCGACGGGCACGTGCACCTTCCGCCGACCACTGGCGACAACATCGATGTACTGTGGAGACCTCACGCCCCACGTGTTGAGCAATTCGGCGGTACGTCCAACCGGCCTCCCGCATGCCCACTATACGCCCTCGCTCAAAGTCCGTCAACTGCACATACGGTTCACGTCCACGCTGTCGCGGCATGCTACCAGTGTTAAAGACTGCGATGGAGCTCCGTATGCCACGGCAAACTGGCTGACACTGACGGCGGCGGTGCACAAATGCTGCGCAGCTAGCGCCATTCGACGGCCAACACCGCGGTTCCTGGTGTGTCCGCTGTGCCGTGCGTGTGATCATTGCTTGTACAGCCCTCTCGCAGTGTCCGGAGCAAGTATGGTGGGTCTGACACACCGGTGTCAATGTGTTCTTTTTTCCATTTCCAGGAGTGTATATAGATGTAGAAATAACATCGATGCAAACCACTGTCACAGTGTCAGGAGAAGAGATGGCTCAAACGTAAACCATTCTGTATCAAAAGTAAGTAAACATTTAATTTACGTGTACTTGGGACACTATAATGTTGCAGCCGACCAAAATCGTATACAAATAACTTCGTCCGCCGCGGGCAGAGGGACACGGTGGAGGGGAAGATGCCCCGTCTCTCTCTCTCTCTCTCTCTCTCTCTCTCTCTGGGCTACCAGTCTACATTCCAGTACTGTGCTTCTGTCAAAGTGGTACTGACTGACAGACAGTGATATAGCGCTCGCGGATAATTATAGAAGTAGTTCAGTTATTTCAAAATAAGAGAGCAACGATCAGTGTACAATATAAAGAAGAGCGAAGTACAAAAAGCTTTCTTTAATGATTACTAAAATTGCTTGCTAAGATTGGCTGTGCTGAAAGCGAAGTAGTACAGGCCCCATATCAAGTGGTATCTTACTCAAACATTGTATAGCATTCCCTCCCTTCCCCCTCCCACGGCCACCTAAAACTGCTGCATTAAACTATCCACACAATGCGTTTTGTATGTTCATTATTTTATGAGTGACATACCAAGTACTCAAAATTTTGACCTTAAGCGTTTATACATGGTATCAAGCTATTCTAGTCACACACAATACCGCACAATAAATAGCGTCTGGATTTATCGCAGCCCAGGCTAGTGTTATAACATGTTTAATGTTTTCGGGAGCTGTAGGTGTTTATTTTACATCCTTCTTCGCAAAGAAGATGAGAGAGGAACCATGGCTGTCGCATTACTTTAAAATATCTCTCCGCAACTTGTCTATAAACTGTACATTTAGCTCAGGTGTGATATACACTATCTGATAAAAGGTATCTTGACATCTGTTACTAGATATTATTATGATGTGTCCACGCTTCGCCATTAGAACGGTGTCAACTCTGCTGAGGACACTTTCAGTGGGGTGTATGAATGTCTTTGAAGCAATGGTAGTCCGTTCATTCTCAAGAGCCGAAACTGGAGAAGGTACTAACTTTGTAATTGCAGTCTGGATCGAAGTGGACTTTGCAACATCTCCCAGAGGTGTTCAGGTCGGGACCTGGGCAGGTCACTCCATTTCAGTAATCTTGTTGTCCAGAAACGGTTGCCTCACATATGCTACTTTCTGGCAGGATGCATTTTCAGGCTGATACAAACAGTGATCGTTCTAAATTGCTCCTCTATTGTACTCTGTACGAAATGATGTAAAGTGTGTTCATATGCTTCCGGATTTAGCATTTTATTAAGTGTAATAAAGGGACCACTCTTTAACCATGGAAAACACTCCCATACTGTGACACTATCTCCTCCGTACGCCACTGTTGACGCTACACACGATGGCACTGGTCAATCCCAAACCTTTCCATCGGTTTGCGTCGGTACAGCGCGATTCGTCACTCCGAATCACACGTTTCCAGTCATCGATAGTCCAGTAACATCGCTCTTTGCATCAACTCAAACGTCATTTCATTTAACGTTGACTACAGAAATGGATGGCTTATGAGGAGCTTTCTGACCATTGTAGTCCATTCGTTTTAAGTCCCTTTGCACATTCGCATGTAGTCAAATTTAATCAAGTGATGAAACTTCCTGGCAGATTAAAACTGTGTGCCCGACCGAGACTCGAACTCGGGACCTTTGCCTTTCGCGGGCAAGTGCTCTACCATCTGAGCTACCGAAGCACGACTCACGCCCGTTCCTCACAGCTTTACTTCTGCCAGTATCTCGTCTCCTACCTTCCAAACTTTACAGAAGCTCTCCTGCTCTTCTGTAAAGTTTGGAAGGTAGGAGACGAGATACTGGCAGAAGTAAAGCTGTGAGGACCGGGCGTGAGTCGTGCTTCGGTAGCTCAGATGGTAGAGCACTTGCCCGCGAAAGGCAAAGGTCCCGAGTTCGAGTCTCGGTCGGGCACACAGTTTTAATCTGCCAGGAAGTTTAATATCAGCGCACACTCCGCTGCAGAGTGAAAATCTCATTCCGTTAATCAAGTGATGCTAAGGGAATCTGATTATGGAACAACACTTAGAGTGGTAAGTGAGTTTTACTATTTCGGCAGCAAAATAACTGATGGTGGCTATAAAATGTAGACTGATATTTGTAAGGAAAGCATTTCTGAAGAAGAGAAATCTGTTGACATCGAATATAGATTCAAGTGTTAGTAAGTCGTTTCTGAAGGTATTTGTCTGGAGTGTCGCATTGTATAGCAGTAAAACATGGGCGATAACCGGTTTAGATAAAAAGAGAACAGATGCTTTCGAAATGTGGTTTTACGGAAGAAGGCTGAAGATTAGATGGATCCGTCACATAAGTACGAGGAAGTACTGAATAGAATCGGGGAGACAAGAAATTTGTGGTACAATTTGACCAAAAGAAGAGATCTGTTGATAGGACACATTCTGAGACATCAACGGATCACCAATTTAGTACCGGAGGGAAGTGTGGGGTGTATAAAACTTAGAGAGAGACCAAGAGGTAAATACAGTAGGCAGATTCAGAAGGATGTCGCAGCAGTTACTCGGAGATGAAAAGGTTTGCGTCGGATAGAGTAGCATAGTGGCCTGCATCAAACAAGTCTTCGGACTGGAGACCACAAAACAACAACGCACATTCATTGTGATAGCTGGACAGCTGGTAGCACTTATGGGACTCACGAGTGATTCCTTCTGCTGATTTCATGCTTGACGATCCTTGTCCGTCAGTACGTGAGGTCTGCCAGTCTTGGTTTAGCCGTAGTTATTCCTTCACATTTCCCCTTCGCGATCACATCAGCCGCGGTCGAGGTCGGCAGCTTCTGAAGAATTGGTCAATTTTTGATCAGACTGTATGTGTAGCATAGCTTCCAATTCAAATTATTTGTGTGCTTGGAATATCTCCGTGCTTAATGCGGGTTATATCTCGCGAAAATGCCAAGAACGTAGAATGAGAGAGATTAGAGGTCACACGGAGACCTACCAATAATCGTTCTTCCAGCGCATCATTCGCGAATGGTGTAGGTAAGGGGATAAGGGACAGTGCTACACTAAATACCCTCCACTACACACCATAAAGTGGCTTGCGGAATATATATGTGGATGTAAACAACAGGAAAGTAATAGGAGAGAACACAGAGGAGAAACATAATTGGCAACCCAGTTGGCTGATACTGCGTTATTATCGTAGCAGTCCCCATAGGCTCAGTCTCACAGAGAACTGTGACTCTTATCCCGTTATACATAATTCACCGTGCGCATTGTGCTGCGGTAAGCACTGTATTATGCATTTCGCTAGCAGGCTCTCTCGGACAGTTGGGCTCCCGCGAGCTTAAACTGCGAACGAGCTCATACGTCGCTGATGGCGCGCTGGAGAGGCCCTTTACTTGCCTGAAAAACTGCCGTACATTTTCGGCATATTCAGTCACCACTAGGGCAGCGCGAAAAGGACTCATCCAGGCAGTGAAAGAACCAGGTAAGAATCGAACTTTTTTTTCGATGTTGTCCCTTTTTCCAACACATTAAGGAGATTTTCATCCCCGAAGTTCAGTATTGACAGTTTCCACGAAATACTTCCAGTAACATGATCCATTTTCTCAAGACGTTTTCTGACCTCAAGGTGATTTAGATATAGGAGTAGATGAAAATGTGAGAATGCCAAATGTAGTAAATAGGCTGTTGTCTCAACAATACGAGTTCAAATATTTCAGTTTCCTGATAGCTAAGGCACCTTTGTGGGCAGGTACAAAGTGACAATCTGTGACCTCCCCCTCAGAATCGCACATTGGATCCGCTCGTGCGTGTCGTAAATGTGCTGTAGTCCCACAGAGTTTTCGTAAAGGTGATCACATGCTGAAAATGCCGGTAACTTTCCGATCCCTAAGAATTTGCATTTACAATCATTCAGAGTGATTAATGATTACTAGAGAGAAAATTATTTTTTCCCTTATGTCGTACAGAGGAGCGCTGTTCTAGGTCAAAAAACATGGAATTTCATCGCGCCGAAAACCCTTTACGTTTATGCACATAGTCATCGTTCGTTAGACAGTTGTAAATGGGATTTCATTACTCTGCTCTAAAAAGGGATCCTCGTTGGCATGTGCTCATCAGTGAATACACAACGCTTTCGCGTTCCAGTTTACCGTTACGGAATCATTTTAGTTTTGCTGTCTCTAGACACGATATTATTGCTGAATCTATTTACTAATTTTGTAGACGGTGTTTCAATCTCCCTATCTTATGATATAAGGTTGCCAGTTGTATCTACGTAACAACACCAATATGTGATTATAATCATATGGTCTGCTGTTGCTTTTCTTTTCCTGATTTTACAATAATGTCGGGAACTGATCACGTAGGAAATGAACACATGTCGTTGTCGAAGTAAGTTACACTGTACCTTCGTACAGCAAATGTATTTTGTTTCACACAAAATACTATTGTAGACAGACAATAGCTTCATTATGTTCTAATCTTATTAGTCATTTAAACCATCCAGTACGTCTGTATGAAATTATTTGTTGTCCACATAATAGTTTCGACATGCGTGCAAAGTACATGCCGTCTTGCTGCTCATTCCGCCTCTTCTCGCGAGTCACAAGTAAAATGAAGCTATTATCAAACCGAAAATCGATCTGAACATCACAGTTTTCGGCTACCTGTGGTCCCACAGAAGGCAGTGCACCCGTTGCGGTACAGAACTAGTAGCTGATGGTTTTGACATGCCTAAAATCGAAATTAATTGGTGCTTCCGAGTAGGGTGCAGTCGGTTGTTTCTTATTATGAGTGAAATAGAAGAAAATGTCTATCATTTTACTCCGTAAATTAGCAATAAGACGAAATTTTATTGTGTCGCTCACGGAGCTCCCTGGCAGAAGAACTGACTTGTACAGAGCGGAGGCTATTTGGGGAAGTTTCCGAGCGGTGCTCCCCCGTCGCAGTTTGGACTAACTTTGCCGTGCGGAAGGACGTGAAAGTAGCGCCCACGGTCCAAGTGACACTCCACGCGTCGATAGACGAAAGTTTCGCGCCAGTGTATTACCGCGACTTTGTATTCTAGTTTTACTGCTCCTGGAATGCAGGAACTCAACTTTGCGCTTTACGCGTTATGTGTAATTAATTTTTGGCAGGTAAATTTACTTGGCAGAGATGATATCGAGAGGTGGCTTTTCAACCAAGCGAAGTAAGATACTTACTAATAAAGGAAGTAAGTTTCCGGTATGACTCCACGATCGTTGTGAATATCTTATGCGTAAAACCATCTACTCCGCTTAAAACTTTTATTTATTTATGTACTCCTTTTGGCTACTGCTGCCATCAAAAATCTGCAATTTAGATTAAAGGAACATAAAGAGAGACAGGTGTTTGCTATACAAACAACACCAGACTGCAAAAGATGAAATTTTGTAAGCTGAATTTTTTTTAAAAGTTCACTCACCAAAGAACTTAGAACCTGCAAAACAGTGTCCATTATAAGTATCAAAAACCTATTCCTGACACAACTAACAACTTGGCTCAAAAAAATAACCTAAGATGTAAGTTCTAGCGGACAGGGGGCGTTAGAGTGGGGGACGTTGCCTTCAAATTTTTTCCCCGTCATACTTATAAAATGACAGACAGCCTTTAAATTACAAAAGTTAAAAGTGAAATTATAAACTACGACTGAAATGAGCGGCATACTTATAAAACTAGCTTTTTAGATGGTAGCAATTACGCATCATGAAGTTACCTTCTGAAATGTTTTTAGTAGATTATTCTATTCTTTATAATCTGTTTTACAAGTCTATACCTTTACTGTTTGGCTAAGTTTTTTCATAGATTACTGTTTTTTATTTGTCGGACACATTTAATTATAACACCAAGTACTGTTTTTATATAATCGCAATATTATGTTAATGCAAAATGTGTTTATTAGTAAAGTTCATCCTGCTTCTGTATGGATATTATTGTGTAGCGAATTCAGTGAATATTTGATGTGAAGTTTAGGTGAACTCCACAGGGACTAACTGACGCCATGTGGAAAGAAAATTTTATGAGTATTCTGACTTAAATCTTGTTTTATAATTTGACGTCGAATATTTGTAATTTAAAGATCGTCTCTCTTGTCATAACTATGACTTTTGCTTAGCATTCCTGCGTTGGAGCTCAACCTAACATAATTTTATTCTGTACGTAGTTTTCAGAGGCCGTCCAACTTCTGGCAGCTCCGGACTGATACTTTACGGCTGTTACTGTTTCTAATAACTCATCGCTTATACTAGAACAATAAAAGGTGATTCAACCTAATTATACACAATAGTTTACCGTCACTTGCGTTGACGGTCGACTGCTTCATTCCTGCACGAAACGTCGGTCCTCTATGGGCCTCTTTGCACTTGTTTATGACATTCAACAGCATTAACTGCTTACAGTCTTAGGGTGTTTCCGACGTTATCTACCAGATAACGGATATTTATCCTGAAGAGTAACAACGGTGTAACACTCCCGTGTGGTACTCCATAGATCACTTATGATTTCACTCCGTTAAGGAGGACTGCTGTCTGCAGGGAAGTCCGATATTCTATTTGATCGGTTTTTTTAAGATACTGTGCGGTAACGTATCAAACGTAAATGAACACAACGTTAACGTGACTGCTTTATCTATAACACTCCTTATCTCAAGGACAAACAGAGCTGCTTGAGTATCACAAATGGCTCTGAGCACTATGGGACTTAACATCTATGGTCATCAGTCCCCTAGAACTACTTAAACCTAACTAACCTAAGGACATCACACAACACCCAGTCATCACGAGGCAGAGAAAATCCCTGACCCCGCCGGGAATCGAACCCGGGAACCCGGGCGTGGGAAGCGAGAACGCTACCGCACGACCACGAGCTGCGGACTGATTATCACAGATCTCCTTTTTGCGGGACCCTAGTTGATTCTTATAGAGGAGATTTTTTTCTTCAAAAAGGTGGTGGTTCGCGAGCATAAAAACGTGTTCTTAATTCTACAGCAGAATGACGTCAGCGTTGTAGATCCATAATTATGTGCTTGGCAACCCTTGTTGACAACGGGAATGACATGAAATAGGTTGAATTCCGTGGTTGTTTAGCTGCTTTCGACGTGGACAATTTAAATTTTATGTTCAACAGTATATCGGCTGTAGTAAATGCGAGTATTTGCAGGATACTCCGAACGGGAAAGAGGTTCCCGTATAAGCGGCAAATTCCGTTTTACGCAAAGTTGCTTTTGCGGCGACAAGAGGCTAGCAGGACGCTATCGCTCGAAATTAAACGCGATGAACTGCATGTTCGCAGGAGAGTGGAGCTCCGAATCCCATCAGGCCCGAAGTAAAATAATCAGTCGGCGAAAGAGAGGAATTGAAGCGGCGGAAGGGACGAATTGTGGAATGAGTTCTCTTGATTAGTCGGCGGCCGGACAGAGAGACTGCTGCCGCGACGCTTCCGTTTTTCCAGAGTTTCTGCTTTTGCACGCTGTGGTCGTCCAAGATAATATGGAAACCTGTTACAGACAGGTTCGATTCGGTTCTGGGACGCCGAATGTGTCGATCGTGACGTTCTTAATTTTTTTTTCTATTTTATTGGTCATTCTTTGAGAAACACAGGAGATTATCTTTTCCTTGTGCGTTAACTGCATTACGAAAAAAAAGAAAATAGTATTTCAGCAGTTCCATACACAGTACCAGTGCTTGGTGCTGTGTGCCCTTGTACTGCCGTCTGAACAACCCCGAAGTCGAAGCTAATAATTTGAGGCGCTTTTGAATTTTGTAGGAGGAGGAGGAGATTAGTGTTTAACGTCCCGTCGACAACGAGGTCATTAAGAGACGGAGCGCAAGCTCGGGTGAGGGAAGGATGGGGAAGGAAATCGGCCGTGCCCTTTCAAAGGAACCATCCCGGCATTTGCCTGAAACGATTTAGGGAAATCACGGAAAACCTAAATCAGGAGGGCCGGGGACGGGATTGAACCGTCGTCCTCCCGAATGCGAGTCCAGTGTGCTAACCACTGCGCCACCTCGCTCGGTTGAATTTTGTACCGTGTAGGAAAAGTATGATGGGAAGTATGCGTATTTAGTTTCTCGTAAACATATCCTTACATCACTTTCAGTTCTTTTTTCTCTCAACCCAAAGAAGTGTGTAGCGGAAATGAGGTGAACGGATGAATATGTATGGGATCAACTAGCGCAGATTATTAAATTCGAAGGGCCAGCAACAACCTACAATTGAAACTGAACTGCAAGTAGAATTAAAAGGTAGTAATCTTCCTTGTCATCAGAAGAACTTAAAGAAACAGGCTCAGCACTCAAAAATGAAAACATTCTCAAAAATAGATAAATAACTTTACAGAAACTAAAGCAGAAGCTGTTGTTGGTTGATTTGGGGGAAGGGTTCAAACAGCGAGGTCATTGGTCCCATCGGATTAGGTAGTGTTGGGGAAGGAAGTCGGCCGTGCCCTTTCAAAGGAACCATCTCGGCATTTGCTTGAAGCGATTTAGGGAAATCACGGAAAACCTAAATCAGGATGGCCGGATGCGGGTTTGAACCGTCGTCCTCCCGAATGTGAGCCGAGTGTGCTAACCGCTAACCTCGCTCGCTTTTGCCTGATACTGCCAATTAGATAAAAACGTACTGATTTAACTAGTGGTGGATGCACACAGACTAAGAATAAACTGCAAGGAAAAGCTTAAATTGCTCAGGCAGTCTGTGCTTGTAGCAATATTGGATTTCATGTATCGAACTCAACCGCGAAAGAGGTTTATAATTTTCGATTATTTAGTAATATAATTCTTCTATTTGTGTCTATTTATTTAACTTGATCTTCTGGTTGCAAGAAGTATATGTAGCAAAATGTTTAACTTAATGCTCATCGAATATTCATCTCGATGAAGATACTATTGAATTCAGTAATTGTAACATGGATAATTTTTCGGTAGAATGAAATATGTTGTGGTATGAGCTATCTGTAAAAGTGACTTACTGAAACCCGTAAGTGGGACATATGTTGGGATTCTGGCCAGTCATTAAAAGTTTTAGATTACTTCTCCTTTCGGAATAAACATTTTTAGTCAGTTTTCGAAAATCGATTGTCAGTCACTGCTGCGTGTTTTCTCGTGAGTAGAGTTCCTCGTTTTATGTGCTTTCTAATGAGTAGAGTTCCTCTTAATAGTAGTCGTTCTTCTGAAATGCTACTTGCACGTAGCATAATCCTGCACTGTGCACTAGTGAGAAACTGATGAAACAATCTTCACTACATAATCTTTTTTTAACAGCGAATAAGCAATTTCTATCGAAGAAGAAAAATAGAATAGTTTGACGTTATTGGGTACATGAAAAGGAAAAAGATCCGCTATGGTTAAGGTAAAAAGGCAGTCTATATTACCTTCTAAGTATTATTTGATGTATTGATATGTATATATTTTTTCTGGTTCATACATGCGGACATTTGAAATCTTAGGTCCATATTCTTCTTATTGCTTAACTTCTCAATAGTTCACCGTAGAAACTTTATCAAGTACAGCTCTTAAGAATATTACTTGGCCATTAATAAAATTTATCACTGGTTGTTGCACAATTCTGACACTGTATTTCGACACTTTTTGTCAGAATGGTGGGCAGTATTTCATAACCTTGTTTCTCCGTTCAACAATAGACTGTACGAAGCGTAGTCTTATTTATGCTCCGCGTAGTGTCAACACACCACCCTTCGACAGTGCGCCACCTTCAGTTCCATTCAGTTGACTTCCAGTGTGAGTGATCTTAATACAGTAAGCTTCCTATTATCCGGGTGCGGACTATCCGTATTTCAAGTTATCCTTACACAGTTAAGAGAGAGAGAGAGAGAGAGAGAGAGAGAGAGAGAGAGAGAGAGAAAGCCTTTTATATACTGTAATTGTTGTTGTTGTTGTCTTCAGTCCTGATACTGGTTTGATGCAGCTCTCCATGCTACTGTATCCTGTGCAAGCTTCTTCATCTCCCAGTACTTACTGCAACCTACATCCTTCTGAATCTGCTTAGTGTATTCATCCTTTGGTTTCCCTCTACGATTTTTACCCTCCACACTGCCCTCAAATGCTAAATTTGTGATCCCTTGATGCCTCAGAACATGTCCTACCAACCGGTCCCTTCTTCTTGTCAAGTTGTGCCACAAACTCCTCTTCTCCCCAATTCTATTCAATACCTCCTCATTAGTTACGTGATCTACCCATCTAATCTTCAGCATTCTTCTGTAGCACCACATTTCGAAAGCTTCTATTCTCTTCTTGTCCAAACTATTTATCGTCCATGTTTCACTTCCATACATGGCTACACTCCATACAAATACTTTCAGAAACGACTTCCTGACACTGAAATCTATACTCGATGTTAACAAATTTCTCTTCTTCAGAAACGCATTCCTTGCCATTGCCACTCTACATTTTATATCCTCTCTACTTCGACCATCATCAGTTATTTTGCTCCCCAAATAGCAAAACTCCTTTACTACTTTAAGTGTCTCATTTCCTAATCTAATACCCTCAACATCACCCGACTTAATTCGACTACATTCCATTATCCTCGTTTTGCTTTTGTTGATGTTCATCTTATATCCTCCCTTCAAGACACTATCCATTCCGTTCAACTGCTCTTCCAAGTCCTTTGCCGTCTCTGACAGAATTACAATGTCATCGGCAAACCTCAAAGTTTTTATTTCTTCTCCATGCATTTTAATACCTACTCCGAATTTTTCTTTTGTTTCCTTTACTGCTTGCTCAATATACAGATTGAATAACATCGGTGGGAGGCCACAACACTGTCTTACTCCATTCCCAACAACTGCTTCCCTTTCATGTCCCTCGACTCTTATAACTGCCATCTGGTTTCTGTACAAATTATAAATAGCCTTTCGCTCCCTGTATTTTACCCCTGCCACCTTTAGAATTTGAAAGAGAGTATTCCAGTCAACATTGTCAAAAGCTTTCTCTAAGTCTACAAATGCTAGAACCGTAGGTTTGCCTTTCCTTAATCTATTTTCTAAGATAAGTCGTAGGATCAGTATTGCCTCACGTGTTCCAACATTTCTGCGGAATCCAAACTGATATTCGCCGTGGTCGGCTTCTACCAGTTTTTCCATTCGTCTGTAAAGAATTCGTGTTAGTATTTTGCAGCCGTGGCTTACTAAACTGATAGTTCGGTAATTTTCACATCTGTCAACACCTGCTTTCTTTGGGATTGGAATTATTATATTCTTCTTGAAGTCTGAGGGTATTTCGCCTGTCTCATACATCTTGCTCACCAGATGGTAGAGTTTTGTCAGGACTGGCTCTCCCAAGGCCGTCAGTAGTTCCAATGGAATGCTGTCTACTCCCGGGGCCTTGTTTCGACTCAGGTCTTTCTGTGCTCTGTCAAAGTCTTCACGCAGTATCGTATCTCCCATTTCATCTTCATCTACATCCTCTTCCATTTCCATAATATTGTCCTCAAGTGCATCGCCCTTGTATAGACCCTCTATATACTCCTTCCACCTTTCTGCTTTCCCTTCTCTGCTTAGAACTGGGTTTCCATCTGAGCTCTTGATGTTCACACAAGTGGTTCTCTTATCTCCAAAGGTCTCTTTAATTTTCCTGTAGGCAGTATCTATCTTACCCCTAGTGAGATAAGCCTCTACATCCTTACATTTGTGCTCTAGCCATGCCTGCTTAGCCATTTTGCACTCCCTGTCGATCTCATTTTTGAGACGTTTGTATTCCTTTTTGCCTGCTTCACTTACTGCATTTTTATATTTTCTCCTTTCATCAATTAAATTCAATATTTCTTCTGTTACCCAAGGATTTCTACTAGCCCCAGTTTATCCAGGTCCCATCTCCTTAAATTCCCACCTTTTTGCAGTTTCTTCAGTTTTAATCTACAGGTCATAACCAATAAATTGTGGTCAGAGTCCACATCTGCCCCTGGAAATGTCTTACAATTTAAAACCTGGTTCCTAAATCTCTGTCTTACCATTATATAATCTATCTGATACCTTTTAGTATCTCCAGGGTTCTTCCATGTATACAACCTTCTATCATGATTCTTAAACCAAATGTTAGCTATGATTAAGTTGCGCTCTGTGCAAAATTCTACCAGGCGGCTTCCTCTTTCATTTCTTAGCCCCAATCCATATTCACCTACTACGTTTCCTTCTCTCCCTTTTCCTAACTCGAATTCCAGTCACCCATGACTATTAAATTTTCGTCTCCCTTCACTATCTGAATAATTTCTTTTGTTTCATCATACATTTCTTCAATTTCTTCGTCATCTGCAGAGCTAGTTGGCATATAAACTTGTACTACTGTAGTAGGTGTGGGCTTCGTATCTATCTTGGCCACAATAATGCGTTCACTATGCTGTTTCTAGTAGCTTACCCGCACTCCTATTTTTTATTCATTATTAAACCTACTCCTGCATTACCCCTATTTGATTTTGTATTTATAAGGTGGAAGGAGTATATAGAGGGTCTATACAAGGGCGATGCACTTGAGGACAATATTATGGAAATGGAAGAGGATGTACATGAAGATGAAATGGGAGATACGATACTGCGTGAAGAGTTTGACAGAGCACTGAAAGACCTGAGTCGAAACAAGGCCCCCGGAGTAGACAACATTCCATTGGAACTACTGACGGCCTTGGGAGAGCCAGTCCTGACAAAACTCTACCATCTGGTGAGCAAGATGTATGAAACAGGCGAAATACCCTCAGACTTCAAGAAGAATATAGTAATTCCAATCCCAAAGCAGGTGTGGACAGATGTGAAAATTACCGAACAATCAGTTTAATAAGCCACAGCCGCAAAATACTAACACGAATTCTTTACAGACGAATGGAAAAACTAGTAGAAGCCGACCTCGGGGAAGATCAGTTTGGATTCCGTAGAAATACTGGAAGACGTGAGGCAATACTGACCTTACGACTTACCTTAGAAGAAAGATTAAGGAAAGGCAAACCTACGTTCCTAGCATTTGTAGACTTAGAGAAAGCTTTTGACAATGTTGACTGGAATACTCTCTTTCAAATTCTAAAGGTGGCAGGGGTAAAATACAGGGAGCGAAAGGCTATTTACAATTTGTATAGAAACCAGATGGCAGTTATAAGAGTCGAGGGGCATGAAAGAGAAGCAGGGGTTGGGAAGGGAGTAAGACAGGGTTGTAGCCTCTCCCCGATGCTATTCAATCTGTATATTGAGCAAGCAGTAAAGGAAACAAAAGAAAAATTCGGAGTAGGTATTAAAATCCATGGAGAAGAAATAAAAACGTTGAGGTTCGCCGATGACATTGTAATTCTGTCATAGACAGCAAAGGACTTGGAAGAGCAGTTGAACGGAATGGATAGTGTCTTGAAGGGAGGATATAAGATGAACATCAACAAAAGCAAAACGAGGATAATGGAATGTAGTCGAATTAAGTCGGGTGATGTTGAGGGTATTAGATTAGGAAATGAGACACTTAAAGTAGTAAAGGAGTTTTGCTATTTGGGGAGCAAAATAACTGATGATGGTCGAAGTAGAGAGGATATAAAATGTAGACTGGCAATGGCAAGGAAAGCGTTTCTGAAGAAGAGAAATTTGTTAACATCGAGTATAGATTTAAGTGTCAGGAAGTCGTTTCTGAAAGTATTTGTATGGAGTGTAGCTATGTATGGAAGCGAAACATGGACGGTAAATAGTTTGGACAAGAAGAGAATAGAAGCTTTCGAAATGTGGTGCTACAGAAGAATGCTGAAGATTAGATGGGTAGATCACATAACTAATGAGGAAGTATTGAATAGGATTGGGGAGAAGAGAAGTTTGTGGCACAACTTGACCAGAAGAAGGGATCGGTTGGTAGGACATGTTCTGAAGCATCAAGGGATCACCAATTTAGTATTGGAGGGCAGCGTGGAGGGTAAAAATCGTAGGGGGAGACCAAGAGATGACTACACTAAGCAGATTCAGAAAGATGTAGGTTGCAGTAGGTACTGGGAGATGAAGAATCTTGCACAGGATAGAGTAGCATGGAGAACTGCACCAAACCAGTCTCAGGACTGAAGACCACAACAACAACAACTGTAATTGCAATTCACATGAAGATTTCAGACATCTACCGACTTGCAGTGATCAGAACTACGATGGTAATGTTATTTATCCCAAATGTATAGAAATAACGCAGAATTTCCTTGTATCTGCATAAATTAATTTCGTTATACCTCTCTAAGTCTATTGTTTGGCAGTTGTCACTGAAGCAGTCGTAAAATAACAGCTCAGCGCGTCTGAGGGTATGGCCGATTATAAGAACGAGGCTATAGGACAGGCGGCAATGTGAAGAACGGATGGATCAAAGAGACAATAGTATCGTGTGGCAGGAGTTTCAGATTGAAAATATTCAGTTAAATATGACTTAACAAAAACGAAATTTTGTTGAATTTATTTTTTTTTATTTTTTATTTATTTATTTTTCTTCCGATCATATGATAGGCGCTTAAGTCTTGGGCCGTATTGATACTTGTTTTGGGCCCCATTCGGCCCGCGGGCTGCGAGTTGAACACCCGTGCCTTAGACTATACCGACGTTTTGACTGTCCACAGAAAAATGTGAACTGGCGTCTGTGAAGAAGCGAATTATAAACAGAAACAGAGAAAATTGGATGTTTAGATCTGAAGAACGAAGTGAAAATAAGTTATACGAAATATAATTAAGAGTAATTTTGTAAGAAACTAACAGAGTTTTTGGAGAGTGACGCGCAGGTAATCTAGTGGTCTTTGAAATGTGTCACGTTATATGTTTTGCAAATACAGTAAATGGCAGTTTACGAAAAAAAGAAGACATACGTTCTCTGGATTATCCGTGTTTAGAGTTATTTTTGCAGCCTCAGGTCCGCTTTAACGTAGGTAATCGGAGTTGGCTGTACTAAAAACCGGAATTTCGGATGTTCCGTCTGTCGCTTGTGAAGTCAAGCACACGCGAAGCGGCGCGGCGCGCTGCGCTTTGTCTGCCAGTGACACGGGGCCGGGGTTGTCCATTAGGGACAGCTGTCAGGTGGCCGTAATCTGGTTTGCGGGCTCGCCCGCTGCCCTGTTCCACCCACACCTGCGACGCGCGCCCGACAGGGCGGTGGTTTCGTCTGGGCGTTGCCGCTCTGCGAAACACGGTTCCCCACAGCAAAGCCCTGCGTCCGCCAGGTGCTAGCCTCGCCAACGAGGTGTTCCGCGTGCCCGTCCCTATTCACCCGTTGTGACAGTCTTCGTAACGTTGTGGCGAGATCTGCAGTGCACAGCTTGTGACACGAGCACACACGGAAGAGTGGCGAAACGTGCTGCGTGTAGACTACCTGGCGAGCAGGTATTTCGTACAGGCTGCAGTGTGGCAACTATGAACGGGGCCTGTTAAGAGGAGTACTGTCCAGTGACGGATGCATATTTGGCGGGGGGGGGGGGGGGGGTGCAGGGCAAGACCGAGTTGAGTTATCGAGTATATAGCAAGCGCGTGCGCGTCGTGATGTTTTATACGTTTCTGTCTGGCACATAGATAGCTAACACATACCTACGAGAAAAGTCGCGGCCATGCTAGTGACCTCAATACGTTATTATGTCTGGCATTAGTTCGAGAAAAGTCGCGAATATTCTACTGTTTTCTCGTACAGAGAACCTTTGATATGTAGCGGCGTACAAAGACATGGCTGAGGTCGACAGTGGAGGAGGATCGACTTAATGGCTTAGCTCTGTGGAACACTCACCCTTACATTGATTGTCCTATTGACGATGTAATTAACCCTTTTGCCAGGAAGAATAGGCGCATAGAATTCATCATTTAAGAAAAAGAACCACAATTGTAACTTTTTTTATATCATACGATCACATTGTCTTGTATATGTGTACAATCAGTTTAAATAAAGCTTTCTTAAACTTTGCATGTGACTTTATTATTTTTTATTACGGTAGAAATAAAGGTAGCTCAAGATATCTTTAGCGCCCCCTCCTAAAGGTTTTATCCGCCGCTGGTACTGTCGTTCATGAAAATGTAAGACAGAAAGATAGTATGAAACTCGATGCTGATACATATGCTCCTCCTGTCGAACACAACGTGATAGTTGTCAGTCTTAGCGTCCACATTCGGCGGACAGACTGACCATAATTAGTTACGTCGCATACCCCGACTCAGCAAGAGATTGAGTTTTCAGATTTAATTCAGGACGTTAAATTTATATCCACTGATCGAGGTCTCCATACCAACATCTGTTATCCCCTGTTCGAACTAAATACTCGCTATGGAAATATCTGGTTGTGATTGGTGAATGATGCTCTCTATTGGGGAATACTAGTCTTGACAACAGTGGAACATTCAGACATTAAGTATCCAGAGACGTACATTCTCTTCATGTGGTTGTATTGCAGCAGTCTTTAACATTACAGTTAACGTTCTGCTTTTCGAAATATTTACCTCCTGACGAAGACTCGTACCCTACTGTCGGTAGACATATAGTATTATTTCAGGATCCCAGACTCCTATTACACCAAAAACTGACGAAGTGATATCCGACATGAAGAGAGATAGTGTCCCAGCAGTCGAACATCAGTACAAAATGTTCGAGATACACGACTACGAGGATCAAGTTGTGTTAATGATATGTTGGTCTGTGCGTTAAAATTCTCAATCCCAAAGTTTCGAGACTGGATTATTAAAAAAACCATAGAAACGATAAGACGGTGGTTTTAATGCTCCTTGGTACCCCCCCCCCCCACCCCCCTCACCCCACCCACACACACAAACATTTGAGTACAACGCACGGAGTGTTCATAGAAACTTGTGGAACCCTCTGAAAAGTCCTTTTTTGGCTTGCTGTTCAACTCGAACGCCAAACTGGTTTGGATGTCGCTTATGTCGTCAAAGCTTTGACCTTTGATATTAATTTCTGCGCTTTCTCGTTTTGTGGTAGGTTCGTTTTGATAAGACCAAGTCTCGTACCTCCTGATTTTTTTTTCCCCAAAAAGGCATTGTTCGCGTTTTGCATTTCAGTCAAGTAGCAGCTGGCGTACACTCGTCGTTTTGTTCAGGAGTTAAGGCGTGCGTACCAAACTTCGCACACACTTTACTCTTCTCTGTAACATTCTGGAGAATATTTTGAACACTTGATTTGTAGATACTGCTCCATTGCGATTTTTGACACAAGAACGTTGACATACAACGGTCACATGTCCGCTACTTAACACTTCTTGTTTCCGGGTTTTAGTTCAAGTTCCTACCGTGGTTCCTGCGCTGACGTCGCGTATACAGCAGAATAAAATCACTCTCTGAACTTTTTTGAAGGGCGGTGTAGCTCTCACTTACGACAACTTCTTCCGGCTAAAGGAGCGAGCTTTGAAAAAAAAAAAAAAACATGTCGTTTAAGTTAGAAAGGCTGGTGATACTTTGAATAGTTAAATAATGAACAACTGAATTTCAGACATTGACGTAGTAGCGCGAAGACCCTCTTCCGCCCTGATGACGGCAGGGTCGTGTCCTGGTGAAATCCCCCAAACGGCGGCAGCATTCGTGAGCCATTCCCTCTCAACACACATAGAATGGCAAGAGTTAGGTTATAGACCTGTGCATGTCATCCGATTGACACGGTTGATATGACTGATGTCAAATGGTCTGGCGGGACACAAAAGCTCCCTCGTGTCTGTAGGGTGCTCCTCAAACTATTCTAACCATTTGAGACTGACGGGGAGATGCAAAGGCATGATGAAGGTACCGTTTCCTGTAGAGTTCACTAGTCGGGGACAGAGGCAGATGTATTAGAATGACCTTTATTATGAGAGCGCCCACACCACGTGCCTGGATGGTGTCCTGCTCGCAAGCGAGATGCAGTCTCCAATACAGTTTGTGACGTACTCGTCATCGGCATTTAGCGACCTGTACCGTGACTCATTGTTGTGCGGTGGCTACTGTACTGCATAGCGCTGAAGTAGTCGTGGATTTTATGACTGGACAGTAGTCGTTGTCGTCGTCCTGCATTATTGAAATGACGTGTGATTTACTGTACTGTTGCGCGCCAGTCCACTTTTTTAACCTGTAATATTCATAGACGTCGCATTACATGTACGCGTTGCCAACTGCTCTTGACACCGGTGGCGCCCCCACAAACGTTGTGCTCACTCTACAGCCTTCGCACTGTGACATGTGAAGGGCCGAGTAGCTGCATCTGACCTGCCTCATGCCTATGAAATCCACGATTCGGCCGCGATAAAACGCGCTGTATCGCGCTCCTTCTGCCCTGAGCGCAACAATCGAAACGAGGGCAGTCATAATGTTTTAAGTATCACATCGAAAAAGCAAAGTATTATAATTAATTTTTGTTTGTTTACAGGTGCAAGTCTGGAGCGTTGGCACAGATTTAAATACCCGCACCACAGTAACGTAGCACGCCGATAGACGAGCGAAAACAAATGGCACAGCCCATACCAAATTTATCAAACGACTGCGTCGTTTTGTTTTGGCTACTGTACCGGTTTTAAAAGGGTTAAATATGAGGATCGTTTATTTTTCGCTTCTCTAAAAGACCTGACTTTCATTACGTCCCGTTCTTCAAGCATTTCATACCTTCTCCGACACGTATTAACAGGATAAAAAAAAAATCCGAAGTTTAGGAACCTACCCCTCTAGTAAAAAAAATCTGGATTTATTCGATATATTCCGGATGCCTTCCTGTTCTTTGACTTGGCCAACGCTGTACCTAGTACCAACACTTCAATGGTTTCTGTTACCTGACAATGCAGAATTGATACCCAACCCGAGCAACAGTCCCGTTACGTTTACGCTTGGCGAAGGGAGATAGGGGGAAAGTGTAAACAACGCGGTACACTCCGGTGTTTTTACAAGTTGACCAACATCTAATGGCTGTTAAACGTGGATCGGAATTTTCCTTTCAATAAGACTCCACTTACACTGCGACTGTGATAGAATTTACGTGTGCAAATATCTCTCTTCTAAATACGTTTCTGGCCATTTAAATTTTGATGTTTAGGTTGTTTGTTTCCGACTGTAGTAAGCCTTCTTCAGAAATATTTCCTGAGTCACTCAGTACGGATGGGAGGTGCGAGATGTGCCAATAAAGATTAAAGTATCACCTCGATAAATTAAGTTAGTTAATCAATTTTGTTTGTTTGTTTCCAGGTATGTATGTACAGTCCTGGTACCTATATTCCCTGCGCGACAGTACCTTAGCATGATGCTATGGAGCCAAAACAAAGAGCCCATCCCATTGATAAAGTGCAGTCATTTCATTTTCTGTAGGCCTTTGTCCCGCTGCAACGCGGGGTCGGCCTTAGTACTACGGATATGTCGGTATTCGTTGCGGGGGGGGGGGGGGTGGGGGGGGTGTGGCCGGATGCCTTTCCTGTCGCCACCTCGAACCCCCCGGGACGGAATTAGTGTACCGCAGATGTCTGCGTCTACTAGAAGCCACATTTTTCAAATGTCTGCGAGTCGTGTAACTGAGGCAGAACGTGGGGACCAGCCCAGTATTCATCTAGCGGGATGTGGAAAACCGCCTAAAAACCACGTTCAGGCTGGCCCTCGTTGTTGATCCACCAGGCGGATTCGAACCAGGGCCGGCTCGCCTGCCCGAGTCCAGGAAGCAGCGCATTAGCGCTCTCGGCTACCCTGGCGGGCACTGATAAAGTGCAGTATCTTACGATAATTCGTTCTTGGCGGCAGCAAAAATTCACTCTATCAGTGGTCTTCCATTTCGTTTTGGCTTCTATAGCGGCGTGCTACAGCACTATGGCGCGGAAAATGTAGCTACCAGGACTGCGGACATATGCCTGCAAGTAATATTAATTACGTATCTTTGTATCTCGAGGTGATAATTTAACCTTTTTGACTACCCATCGTATTTTTAGCAGCATGACTGTATCACTTTAGACGGTTACTTCAGCAGCGTATAGTCTACTGATTCTCATTCGAGTACAGCTCAGCTTTGCTCCGTTCGTAATGATCTCAGCGACCTGGTGCCAGCAAAGGAGGGAACCTTACGTGCCGCTTTCCAGGCGCGCTCGCAGTCACGTCGCGCGCCCCCTGTCGAAGCACATGTCGTGCGACGTGAGGCGTGCGCGGCTCGCTAATTGCGTTGCAGGCAGGAAGTGGCAGCCGGCCGCGACGCGGCGCGCAGGCGTGCGGGCGGCCGCCCCGCAAAACACGGCCGCCGCGGCTGCGTGACCGGCTGCCGCGTCGTAGCGACGCCATGCCAACTTCTGTTGAGCTACGGCCTCACAACGGACGTCTCTCGGCTCGAGCAAGAATTTTTATTTAACCATTTGTACACAGATCCGTCTCAAATTTCTAATCACGCCTGCGGCGGCGTGTGATTGTGTTACTATTGGTTTTTACACAACAGCGCTTCCAGTCGTGAAGGATGGGAGTTTAACATGCCTGTCAGTCAGTTACCTGAGCAAGTAGTTGACCTGTTTAATGTACGTGTGTCAGTACTGTCATACATATGCAGGAAAACTGTACGAAACCGTTAATGTTTGGAACGTTTTAAACATCGTGACATTCAAGTTACGAAGGCGTTATCCAACAGAAGACGGTGTGGGACAGGTTGATGTCGTTTTGACAATGTTTTTGGTAGATCTGATTGTTCAGAAACACCAATACTCATTTGACTGCTCAGCTGAAATTCCATTGGATATGGTTAAAGAAAACGATAACAAATTTTTGGGAAGAACGTTTTGAACGTATTTACGATATTTATCATACACCTCAAATGGTTCAAATGGCTCTGAGCACTATGGGACTTAACATCTGTGGTCATCAGTCCCCTAGAACTTAGAACTACTTAAACCTAACTAACCTAAGGACATCACACACATCCATGTCCGAGGGAGGATTCGAACCTGCGACCGTAGCAGTCGCGCAGTTCCGGACTTGAGCGCCTAGAACCGCGAGACCACCGCGGCCGGCTATATCATACACCTGCATATAAAGGTGCGACCTACAGGTAGATACTGAAGAGGCGTCCGTCTACAAAAAGCACATCGCACATCAAAGTAATATTTGATTATGTGGAGAAAAAAGACGTAAAGATCATCAATTTCGAGGAAACAAGGCAATTAAAGAACTGGAGGTAAAACAACACATTCTATCCCTATTTGACATAACAAAGAACGAAGGAAAATGTGTCTATTACTGCACCTGAAATTTTGGGCAGTGCAACAAGCAAGAGAAATGTTGCACACAAAGTTTAAATGTTCTGCAGCGTTCAAACGTCTCGGGACAGAGTACAGAATGCAGCACTGCTTTCATGACAGCCAGAGATGTACAGGAAGACCTCTAAATTAGGAAACAGAATTGTCACAAGAAAAAGAATTCTATTATTCGTAACCAGCTGTCTACTCGAGTTTGTCAGCCTATGCTTCAATATTCCTCGCAATCGGCTGGGTACAATATTCCGTCACTTGTTGTTGAATTCAAGAATGCGATTCAAGTCAAGTGGCATTTGATGTTGCAGCTGTGATTCTAAGGATTGTCCAAGTACTGCTTCCACTCAAAGTTCCTATTGTGATTCTGGAAATTTGGAAAATTGCGGTAAGGTCTTATGGGACCAAACTACTAAGCTCATCGGTCCCTGTGATTCTGGATATTGTGTCATGCAGTTTGCTGAGTAACATCATGTACATTTTTAAAGTCTGATGCTGGGCAATCTGGGAGTAACACAATGCAGTGCTTTCACCACCCTGATCACAGTGTCACTTACAGCTTGTAAATGCAACTAGAACACCGAATTCCTGTTCCAGCTGAGAGACTTCGGATCGCGAACCAATGCTGTAGTGGCCTCACTAGAAGTTATTTCTGCAGCGGTGTGTAGTACCGTTCTGCATAGATTAGACAAACAGTAGTCGGACGCATTGCTATCCGATTTCATACTCGAAGGAAATACGTACATTTCTGAAGATCGATTTATTCAGTGTTAAAAAAAGATGCAAGTATTCTAGTGAAACAGAGAAAATTGTTTGGAGAATTTAATACGTTGTGTTGAGTCTACCATCAGATCCTGATGAATTCCACGAATGCACGATGAAATCTGTGACTATATTTGATTAAATTTTGACAAAGATCAATGAGTGCAAGGAAAGTACTGCTGCTGCTGCTTTGCATGTATTAGAATGGAGGTTTGAAAGTCATGTAAAAGTTCTGGTGGTTCTGCCGTGTGTATCGTGACCAGAACACTGATGGCTTTGAGAGCCGCACGTAGTGATTTCACAGACGGCATGCGGCCGGCGGTAAGCTCGCTGTCGACCACTTTTCTAGAATCACGCAGCTGCCAGCGTAAAATAGGCTGAAGTACTTCCAATGACGTACACACAAGAGGGCGACCGAGAGGTGCTAACAGCACAAGCAACCACCTCAGCGCGGACCTTCGCGGTTTGCGTTTATGCACCGCAAGTTTCCTTATGGTGTGTGTGTGTGTGTGTGTGTGTGTGTGTGTGTGTGTGTGTGTGTGTGTGTGTGTGGGTGGGTGGGTGGGTGCGTGTGCGATGGGATTACTTCCTATACAGCCATTACATACATCATTTCCTATGAAATAAGGAAGGGAGTTCAGTGTTTAGCGTCCTGTGGACGATGAAGGCATCAGTAGGCACAGAGCTCGGACCTTAGAAGCAAATGAGACGTGGATTTTCTGATTAACCATATCGATATTTGCCGTAGAACGTTTTTCGGGAAACCACTGAAAACCTAAATTTCAATGGTTTGCTGGGAATTGACCTTGCTCGGTCCCATTTTCTGTGTTGTTAGTGGAGGTTATAAGGGTTATCAGTAAGTTTCAGCATGAGCTCGAATTTATCGGATGTCACCGTTACGGTCCTTTCGCTACGTAGACTGATCAGCCAGACGATTATGACCACGACTGACAATCGATATAAACCCGTCACGGCGACAACGTCACCTGGCGAAGAATGACTGTTATTCAGACCACGCAAAGTGCATGTAGTATCAGTAAGCGTGCTGTCCGTATACGAGAGTAAGTCTATTATTATCCGCCAAGTAGTTATAAAATTTTATTGTAATAACATAGGAAACTTACTAGAACATCATTTTTCGACGTAATCTCCTTGCGTTTCACGACACTTATGATTAATCTGTGACTTTTCAGTATAATCTTCTTCCATTTCCACAGACTTGCTCCATTTTTCAACAAGGGCATGTATTCCATTGTGGTCAAACGCACGGTCCTGCTTCGAAGCCATTGACGCACTGATGTTTTCAGGGCCTCTTCTCTTCAAAATTAACTCTACGATGAGCTTCTTTTAGCGGACGGAGCAGATTGAAGTCTGGTGGTGCCTGGTCAGAGACGTATGGGGAATGAAGAAAGACTTCCAATCCAATTTTCACACTCTCTGCAGTGGTGTGACGAGTGGTGTGTTGTCTTGCATTGTCACGCAGAAGAAGAGTATTCGCCATGCTTTAATGTCTTTGAGGGTTGTGACGTATTGGACGGACTTGATTGTGCATCCGTACTCCAAGAAATGAAACACAATAACCCTCTCCGGCACCGGCCTCTCACTCCACGATTGGTCAGCCAACGGTGTTTGCCCTCAGCTTCGTTACATCGGCCAACCCGTCTTCTAACAGCGCTTATATCCACTGTTGCATCATCGTACACATTTTTTAGTCTTTCGTGAATGCGAAGGGGCATTTCACCTTTTGCATTCAAGAATTCTATCACAGAGAGCTTTCTAATACGAACATCGATGTCGGCCATTTTTCAAGCGTCTGCACTGGAGGCATTTGTTCACGCAGGAAGTTACTACTGCAATGGATTTGAGAAGAAGCATTGCGGAATAGCACCTAATTCAAAGTTTTTACTTAAAAAACTCTATTTAAGGAGAAAGACAACAGCAGCATTCCTTTTCAACTGATCCCCGCTCAATAATTAAATGTTCTGTCGGTTCTTGGAAGAACACTTTATTCATTATGAATGAAAAACACGGCACTGGTATA
This sequence comes from Schistocerca cancellata, assembly GCF_023864275.1. NCBI lineage: Eukaryota > Metazoa > Arthropoda > Insecta > Orthoptera > Acrididae > Schistocerca > Schistocerca cancellata. The sequence continues at coordinate 351,522,846 of NC_064630.1, forward strand.
TTATTCTACAATATTTGTTATTTTGCAAACCGGTTATCGGTTTTTGCACCATCGTCAGATACAAAGAAAAAATTTTATTTGTAAAATTTTCAAAATAATAAATATTGTGGAATATTAAACCAGTGTCCTGCGTTTTTTCGTTTATAATTTTTGTAAATGTGTTAAGATATAATACGTAGGATATAACTTCAGTTATTAGAGTATTACTGAGCGTATGCTATCCGAAAGCAAATAAATAAACAACTAAATAAACCTCAGATACTGCTACTATCAACTAATCTCTGTGAAACGTTTGCGTTGAGTCCTATGAGGATCATGTGTAAAATATATAAAAAATAGAAAGATATAGACACTGCAAATTATATGGATACACACTTCTTTTGTACCAGCACTTGGTGAAAGAAAAAGACGGTGGACGATAGACGATAGACGATATGTTGAGCTGTGTCTAAATTAAGGTGATTGATTATTTACATCAGAGATGACAAATACACTCCTGGAAATGGAAAAAAGAACACATTGACACCTGTGTGTCAGACCCACCATACTTGTTCCGGACACTGCGAGAGGGCTGTACAAGCAATGATCACACGCACGGCACAGCGGACACACCAGGAACCGCGGTGTTGGCCGTCGAATGGCGCTAGCTGCGCAGCATTTGTGCACCGCCGCCGTCAGTGTCAGCGAGTTTGCCGTGGCATACGGAGCTCCATCGCAGTCTTTAACACTGGTAGCATGCCGCGACAGCGTGGACGTGAACCGTATGTGCAGTTGACGGACTTTGAGCGAGGGCGTATAGTGGGCATGCGGGAGGCCGGTTGGACGTACCGCCGAATTGCTCAACACGTGGGGCGTGAGGTCTCCACAGTACATCGATGTTGTCGCCAGTGGTCGGCGGAAGGTGCACGTGCCCGTCGACCTGGGACCGGACCGCAGCGACGCACGGATGCACGCCAAGACCGTAGGATCCTACGCAGTGCCGTAGGGGACCGCACCGCCACTTCCCAGCAAATTAGGGACACTGTTGCTCCTGGGGTATGGGCGAGGACCATTCGCAACCGTCTCCATGAAGCTGGGCTACGGTCCCGCACACCGTTAGGCCGTCTTCCGCTCACGCCCCAACATCGTGCAGCCCGCCTCCAGTGGTGTCGCGACAGGCGTGAATGGAGGGACGAATGGAGACGTGTCGTCTTCAGCGATGAGAGTCGCTTCTGCCTTGGTGCCAATGATGGTCGTATGCGTGTTTGGCGCCGTGCAGGTGAGCGCTACAATCAGGACTGCATACGACCGAGGCACACAGGGCCAACACCCGGCATCATGGTGTGGGGAGCGATCTCCTACACTGGCCGTACACCACTGGTGATCGTCGAGGGGACACTGAATAGTGCACGGTACATCCAAACCGTCATCGAACCCATCGTTCTACCATTCCTAGACCGGCAAGGGAACTTGCTGTTCCAACAGGACAATGCACGTCCGCATGTATCCCGTGCCACCCAACGTGCTCTAGAAGGTGTACGTCAACTACCCTGGCCAGCAAGATCTCCGGATGTGTCCCCCATTGAGCATGTTTGGGACTGGATGAAGCGTCGTCTCACGCGGTCTGCACGTCCAGCACGAACGCTGGTCCAACTGAGGCGCCAGGTGGAAATGGCATGGCAAGCCGTTCCACAGGACTACATCCAGCATCTCTACGATCGTCTCCATGGGAGAATAGCAGCCTGCATTGCTGCGAAAGGTGGATATACACTGTACTAGTGCCGACATTGTGCATGTTCTGTTGCCTGTGTCTATGTGCATGTGGTTCTGTCAGTGTGATCATGTGATGTATCTGACCCCAGGAATGTGTCAATAAAGTTTCCCCTTCCTGGGACAATGAATTCACGGTGTTCTTATTTCAATTTCCAGGAGTGTATTAGTCATGCTGATAACTGTGGTTTCGTAAAATACTCTTATAAATTCATACATTGTGGCACACTCTATTACTTGATCAAATTTTATAACCAACAGTAAAGTTTTCAGTCTTACTTTGAATGAGAAGTAAAGGGAATCATGGGCGCTCGCACGAACATGCGGAGAGGCAACAGCTATGGAATAACATTCTGGACTTTTTATGCATGTGCCAATCCACCGTTAGTTATACCAGGCAGCAATAAATAAGAGAAAATGTTTTAATGAGCAACATTTTATATCCGAGAAGTTATTCAGACGGCGTACTTAACGGAAATGGCGGACCGCTGCCGCGTTCAAGTTTTTCTGAAATAAATCAGGCAATATAAAAGGGAGCGCAGTTCCTACCAACATTTTTATCAAACAAAAAAAGTCTCCGCCCGACCTCACAGCGGAGCGCTGTGAATAAGATTGCGTGCCATCAGGGAAAACGGGCATCGTGTTGTTATGAGGAGACCGTAACAGCATGACGTCGCATTACATTGTGTCAACTACTTCTGTCTGCAAATAGTAATCGTGTTTCCTTGGAGTTGACGAGAACACAGTTCTCGAAAAAGTAGCATTATCGTCGTAGTCATTCTTTTTTCTGTTGCTCTAAATGCTTCTGGAAACTAAACTATATTGTAGGAGATGTACATCGCGACAATTCGACCTGATCTTGATGGCCTGTAATTTAGATCTTTCATATACGTTGCAGTGTTTCTGTTGCTTTCACTAGCGTTACGAATTTTCTGAATGCTCTCTAGACAAATATACGGTGAGGACGAATATATGCATATCAAGCAATCGGGTAGATGTCACTACTGAAACCAAATTTATAGACAAAAAGGAGCTGCCGCGAATGAATACCGTGACAGGTAAAAAAAGTCACTTTTGCAGATGATAATTTATCGGCTTCACGTTGTTTCTACGAGTTGCAAGCAAGAGAATAATCTACTGTAGGCGGATTGCATTTGGCAGTTTTCCTCTTGATCTCTCTGCCGATGACAGCGTCGATTGGTGGTGTAATATTATGTGGCGCTATGCAGCCTCTACGAAATTCATTAGATGCTGAATACCAGCAAATATTTGTTAATTTGAAAAACTAACCAATTTCCTGAATATCTATGGGTATCACGAACGTTACGTCGAATTATAAGAAATATACTCATTTATAATGTAACCACTTCAATGGCTACGAAACTTAATACTTAGATTTAGTTCTTGACGTTTGAAGCTTAGGTGTATCCCTTTACTGCAAATAAATCCACCTGAAATGCGATCCTGGATCGCCACACTGTCAGGCAATTTACATTTTGTTAATCAGAAGTAGTGGAATGATGTGGTCGAATCAGTTCATTGGTTTAGAATTGTTATTTATTCGCATCACAAACTAACACTAACCTTAGTAACTCTTGAATAATACGATCCTCTTCTTGTTATGAACTTTCTCGAGTAATAAACATGTCACAGTAATACAGTTATCAGCGCCAGCGTACATAAAATATCATATTACAGTTATGTTCATTTAAAAAATCAAAATAACTTTTTAAACATTGCTCGGATTTTGATGCTAACGAATTTCCTACGTTTCCAGAATGAAATTTTCACGCTACAATTTCCTGACAGATTAAAACTTTGTGCTGGACCTATACTCGAACTTGGGACTCTTGCTTTTCGTGGAAAAGTCTCTGCCTACGTTTCCAGAATGAAATATTCACTGTGCAGCGGAGTGTGCCTTGACATGAACTTTCTTTGCAGATTAGATCTGTGTGCCGGACCGATACTCTAACGTCGAACCATTGCCTTATGCAGGAAATTGCAGGCGGTAGAGCACTTGCATGCGAAAGGCAAAGGTCCCAAATTCGAGTGTCGGTCCGGCACATGGTTTTAATCGCCCAGGAAGTTTCATATTCCCTAGGGTTTTTTCAGTAATTTGAATGGTAATAATAATTAGATTTCATTGTTCAAATTTTGGCTTTCAAGGCTTCTTTACTTTCCATGCATAATTTCTAAAATAATCTGTATTTCATAACATTTTAATTATAAATCTTCATAATTATGTTTTAAGTACGAAGAAAAAATTAAATGAGCCACTCAGCTCGCCTACAATATGTACTCATAGAGTTATCCTACTTTATGTACACTTCGCGAAGCGGTGTCGAATAGTTCAGTTGGTTGGGAATTGTGGTTTTCATTAATAGTCGACCCATTTTTCTACTTTCCATATTTTTGTCCACGTAGTTACTGATCAGAAAAGCGGCTAGAAGTCGACCAAAACTTTAGCGCGCTGAAAGATTGGCTATGTAAGGTCGAAGGTACATCTTCATCTACAGGCATGCTCTCTAAATAACACTTACGCCATGGCAGAGAGTTCATCGAACCACCTTCACAATAATTCTCTAGTACTCCAACCTCGAACAGCGCGCCGAAAAAACGAACACCTGTATTTTTCCGTGTGAACTCTGATTTCCCTTATTTTATCATGATGATCGTTTCTCCCTATGTAGGTCGGCGTCAACAAAATATTTTCGTATTCGGAGGAGAAAGATGTTGATTGAAATTTCGTGGGAAGATCTCACCGCATCGAGAAACACTTTTGCTTCAATGATGTCCACCCCATGTTCTGTACACGTCAGTAACACTCTCTCCCCTATTTCTCGGTAGTATAAAACGAACTGCTCTTGTCTGAACTTTCACGATGTACTCCGCTAATCCAATCTGGTAAGGATCCCGGACCGCGCAGCAGTACTCCAAAAGTGGGCGGTCAAACTTAGTGTCGGCAGTCTTTTTAGTAGATCTGTTGTATCTTTTTAAGTGTTCTGAATAGTTTATAAATTATTACTTTTACTATTATTTCGAAGTATACGAATAATCGTCGTTTCCTCTCGGTCTACCACATTAAAAAAAGCTATTTTACATTACAAACAATTAATAAACTAAAATTTCATTCGCACCTGAATTACGTGTCTGCCTCCTAGCCATCACATAAGTTTCTCACTTTGAACGTCATCCCTCAACCGTTGTCTTATACGCCAGGACCCTTAGCGTGCGCCGGTCGCGATGGCCGAGCGGTTCTAGGGAGGCGCTGCAGTCTGGAACCGCGCGACCGCTACGGTCGTAGGTTCGAATCCTGCCTCGGGCATGGGTGTGTGTAATGTCCTTAGGTTAGTTAGGTTTAAGTAGTTCTAAGTTCTAGGGGACTGATGACCTCAGCAGTTACGTCCCATAGTGCTCAGAGCCATTTTTGAACCTTAGCATGCGAACACCAGCATAACAGCTTCTTAACTGTGTCCATTTACAGTGAACGAACGTCACTACGCAGAATTAACATAGACGAAAGAAAATAACCTCTTTTAATAAAAAAAAAAAAGACATGCTGTGACGTGTACACGCCACAAGAGTTACGCAGTCACTATGGTCACGCCACAAGAAGTCCGCTGTCAATGGAGCGAGGAGCACGGAGAAAGGATATGCAGTGCCATGTACGCATGCGCAACGCGTCTCGCGATCTCCATACGGCAAACATTAGCCGCCTCGTTAGTGTAGTAAGCGGTTTAATGTGGGTAGTTATGGCGGTAACGTTGGTTCCAACTAACGTGCCTACGAGCGACTGAGACTTTTCAGGGTCAGGGATAGTAGCTGGTACAATAGATTAGTTTCAGTTGGACAGCATACCCCTTTTATATTGAAGGCTAGGCTTCTAAAGAGGATCATAGTATAACTGGGCTAAAATGCGCGTCTTTTATAGCCAGGGGCTGGCTTAATATTGACGGAGTGATACCACCCGGTGGCCGGGACTCGTGTGTGAAAACGCGAGGAACTCGGCGATGACTATAATACAGCTCCGCTGTACACTTGGTCGGAATAACGGATGGAGCAAATTGGGGCAGTGTTAAGACCCAAGACTCGCATTCGGTAGGACCAATGTTCATATCTTAGTTCCCCTAATCCGCTTAATCCAAATGCTGGGTTTGTTGATTTGAAAACGAGCTTTATGTGTGAGGTATATGTTATATCTGACGGACTTAGTCCGGATTACGTACCCTGCGTAATTTTGGCATGAAGAGGCACAGAATGGGAACGCATTTTGTGACCTGATGATGTTGCTAGTGAAAATTTCCTAAAGTGTGAATTGCGACTCAAATCTGATGCTGCCTGATACTGAGGGAATGAACTTTCGTTCCTTATAGACTTGCCGTGTATGTTTGTCTGCTCAGAGAAAATTACGCCATAACAAAGACTGTCGCCTTTATAGTGATGTCTCAGCGGTAGTATGTGTGGTGTTATATTTCCCGTCTCTGTGGCATGCAGCGCGTGTGGTTGACAGTAGCGGACGATTGACGTCCTGTTTGAATATGTACACTTCTAAGCCACGCTGCTGTGCAACGATGCAGCTACGGAGAGCTTACATCGTAGTTCGCGGTCACTGAGTGTTTCCTTTTAAATTCATTCTTTGGTGCTTCCAACATAAAATCGGGTCATGCTCTAGTGCGGGATTGAACACAAGTACGCTTTTCATTCAGTGGCAGTTCTCTTTTCAAACTGGGCTTCCATACAAACATGGGTTTCCAATATTTTAAAGTACAGTAAAGCGCGGGCATCACTGCAGCAGTACGGATAAAATCGACGTATTTGTTCGTCGGTGGCACTGCGCAGGTTACAGTAGCATCCTATCGCTGAGAATGAGACTACATGGAAGTAACAAGAACTGTGCTATTTTTTCCGGCGTTTTTTAAACAACCAGTGAATCGGTAGTCACCATTCTTTTTAGTCATTAAACGCTGACTAGTCTTAGCGCTAGTACGAAACTGATTCCCGGATGAGGGTTATAAGTACGGTTGGCAATACTGCGCTAGAGTGGTTTGGTGCATGTCACAAGGTTGGTTTGCCATCTCTGCGACTCCCTTAGGCTTCCTCAGCATAATTTTTTGTACGCTACGCATACGATTAATGAAGTTTACGGGAAAATAGAGAACCAATCCAGTATTCGCGTTGAGAATAGAGGTAATATGTGCAACGTACGTGTGGAATAGGATCAGATGCTTTCTCTGCTGGATTCCATCCGTGGCTGACAGCAGTATGGTCTCGGTTAGGGACAAATCGGATGATGAACAGGTAGATAACTAAAATAGCGGAATTTACGCACCCTATGAACTATAACTTGGCCCACCACTTCCATTCTAATTGAAGTTACATAGCCAGTCTTTTTTGTAGTCACTGCAATACTACCCGTTTCCTACCACCTACACTCCATTCCTACATCCTTTCCAATAATCACCCTGCGTCTTGTCTCATATCAGTTCTCTAAGGTTGTCTACATCTAAATCTGTCTGCTAAAATCTTTTACCAGAAGACTGGATTCAAGACCACACACGTTACCATCTCATCAAGACTAAGATATTTGGTTTTATACATGTAAAAATACCTGTATGCATTTAATTGTGCCGGCCAACAACCTTGCTATGTTGAACACACCGGTTCTCGCCCAATTACCGAAGTTAAGCAACGTCCGGCCCGCCCAGCTAGCATGGGTGACCGCATGGGAACGCCAGTATGTTGCCGAAGTGGTGTTCAATTGAGAGACTTGTACCAACCATTGAGCCATACGGAATTATTATGTATGAAAGGCTGGAGAGTCGTAGGGGTGCGGATCCACTGGTGTAATTACATTATGATCATATTAAAACGTTCTATATATTTTATCTTTATAGTTGTTAAAATCCCTGGCAACTGTGGCACATTGATGTGTAGGTGTGGCAGTAAGTTTTATTTGGGGGAGAGGGGAACAGACACTGTAAAAGACTGTGACCACCCCTTTACCCCCACACAATCGAACCCTGGATTCGCGCCTGTCCCTCAGGAGGAGAATGTAAATCATCTTCTTCTTCTTCTTCTTCTGTGCTTTTTGGCAGTATCCGTTTGCCATCATGCCCGTTGTTTCACTGGTCTCTTCAGCTCAGTGTAGCTTCTGAAGCTTTTATTTTTCTCCTTTTATTAGCTGGGCAATATATTTCAGTCTGGGTCGCTTTCCTGTTGTCTTTTCCCCTAATGTACGTTCCAAAATTGTCTTTGCCTGTCTTCGTACTAGAATACAGTGCATCCCTCCTCTTAGTAGTTATTACCTTTCATACTTCAGCTTTGTCTCTCAACCGCTCCAAGGTGTATTCGTTGGTTATTCTGTGTGCCGACGATATTTAAATTCTACCTGTTCCCTAGGATTCATCTCGACATGCGAGGCTCGCTGTTTTCGCGATTGACAAAATTTATTTGTTATTTTAGCTTTGTGACTGAATAGTCTTCGCGATGCGACAGTCGTCATTTAACTTAGAGAGGAGAATACGATGCACTATCATCGTATGAACCGTGTAAATTGTGTGCCATCATATATTACCTGTTTGTGTATAATATTTTCTGAGGCTGGGTGCGGGTATCAACCCAGCAATTGTCAACAAACCCTCACTCATGCTGACCTGTGTACCAGACCAAGAGCAATCGTTAATTCGCCGTGCAAAATCAATCCGAGCCTCACTTCTCCCATTGCTGTAAGCTAGTGTGCTGGACAATACGAATAATTTGTGTAAATGTAAATAACAATTAATAAAAAAGACTGGACATGTGCTCATTTCGTCACTCACGTAATGAACTCACTAGAGAAGTATCTCGTTGTATCTGCTCAACGAGCCTGGTTTGAGACACCCTTATATAAGTTACCTATGTGGTTTTTGTTTGTCGCAGGCGACAGCTTTCTGCTGTAAATATCTCAACTATCTAATGAAAACTATCGGATAACAGATGCCATGAGAGGCGGAACCGCCAGTATAAAAGCAGACGGAGAGGTACTGTCAGTAGAGAAGCAGTAGCAGCAGATCAAGAGAGCTCAGTGGCTTCGAGCGTGAATTATTCCTTGGACGTCACCCGAGTAACAAATCCATCAGGGACATTTCATCGCTTGTAAAGCTGCGCAAGTCTACCGTTGGTGATGCGGAGGAAACGCGAAGGAACAACACAGCTGAGCCAAGATCAGGCAGACCGCATGTACTAATGGACTGCAAGCCTCGAACATAGCGGAGGGGTGGTTGTAAAAAATTACATGAAACCAGTGGAAGGGCTCACCCGTGATGTCCAAAGTGCTACCAGCAGTCCAGTACAATTACTGTGTAGGGAGTTAAAAAGAATGGGGTACAATAATCGAGCAGCTCACCTAAGCCACGCATTTATGTAGTAAGTACTGAGCGACGCTTGAGGTGGCGTAAATAGCGATGCCACTGGACAGTGAATGATAGGTAACAAATGATTTGGAGTGGTGAACCACGCGGTACTCTGGCAAGCCGGTGGGAGGGTCTGGGTTTGGCGAATGTCTGGAGAACGTTACCTCCATCTTGTGTAGTGCCAACAGTGAAGTGTGATTAGCTTAAGAAAACGCTAAGTCTGGGAGGATATGAACACACCTGACTGCACTGTCTACTGCGCACAGTGAAGATCCGGTTCGAAGATTATGATTGTGTCAGGAGCGCCGGTGAGACATTGGTTTGTAGACACCAAAATTCCTGAAATGGAGTAGCCTGCCCAGAGTCCGATTTCACTCACGGGAAGACCTTTGCCATGTGTTAGGATGTCGACTTTGCTCCTGGTCCCAGAGTGCAACATTACTACCTTCTACGGCTTCCGCTGGGAGCTGCCATTCCTCCATGACATTCAGACACCTCATTGAAATGCCCACCAAAGTCGTCATAAAGGCGAAGAGTGTACACATCCGGTATTAATGTCCAGGCAGTGCATGTTGAGAAATCGCTAAGATTCCACGTCAGAAATGTGTCTGTTTCCTCTCGCTGTACTTGTCAAATAACCGTGTCGTTTCGACTTTAAATTGCGTTTTTTCTGCGTTTGAGCACTTTTTTCAGTGAAGGGTTTTCCGTGGAGGGTGCTTGGCGGGTATTTTTTCCTCCGTTGCTTTTCCGGAGCCACGCGTGCACCGGCGCTGATGAGACGGAGTCGCATTGTGTCGGCTGCGCCTTTCTGCCGCCCTAGTCATTGTGGTGGGGGCGCCGGCGCCGAGGCTGCCGCTGGTGGCAGTGGTTGTGAGCGGCGACTAATTAGCGCCGCGCCGTGGGAAAGGGGCAGGGGGAGAAGAAAGGGGCAGGGAGGCGGTGGGGGGAATCGATGGTGGGGACTAATGAGCGACCGCGAGGCGCGGCGTCCGGCGCGGGGCCCGGAACACCACCCGGCCGGAAGGCGTGCTCACTCCCACTGCCGTTTTCTCTCTCTCTCTCTCTCTCTCTCTCTCTCTCTCTCTCCCGAGTCACAGCTCCGTACTGCCTGGTGTCTGTCTCGATGGTGGTGCCGCAGCTCAACCGGAATACAAGCCGTGGGCATCTGTACACAGACTTGCTAGAAGGAGCCAGAGAATCAACTAAACACGCTCAATAGTGGAAAGACGTGAGAACCAGATGGGAACCTGTGAGATTCCGAAAAATGTGTGGAAAGAAACTCTCTGGCAATAATTTCTCTGAGTTCGCTGGAGCAACGAAGGGTGCAAAACTTTCGAAAAATAGTGCTGGTCACTTCCGTTTTCAAGAAAACTCGTCAATGAGACGGACGTAATCATAGCGTTGTAGCTGACGAACGCGGCATTACCCGAGTATTCATTTTTCCTATTTTCTATTAGAAAAGAAAACAAAATATGAATTGTATATGTTGTGAAGTATTGAAAAAAATTTCATTTCCATGTGTTCGTGAAAACATCTTTGAAATTACGAGACGTCATACAAAGAAATAAGCACAATGTACAAATGTATAAGTACAATATCCAGATTAAGAAACATCATCCTGGAAAGTTTCTGTACATTCTGCGCAGATGCTTCGCATGTCTACAACGCTATTTTGTGAACGACTCAATGGTAACGCCTTTTCATAGCTTCGAGGCGCTACCAGTTGTCAGGTATTTCCTTAAGCTGACTCAATTATAGGTCTGTCTTCGTAGTGAAGAATAAATGTATTTATGCATGATGCGGAATTTCTTCACGTACCTCAGCGTTCATGACGTCATCTCTCCTGAACTGTTTGTTGTACCGTGATATACTTGCGCAGGTGCATTTAGCGGCATATGAGAATGTCTGCAAAATTTATTCCTAATACAATTTCTACCACAAAAGTAATACATTTAAACGTAATGCATGATGCAGCAGTCTTAGGCGCATCTGATTGTGTATGACTCATATCTTAACTATGATAGGTACGTAATGCTTACACCCACAGCGATTGTTGCTTTACACTGTGACACATGTGTACAAAGTTTGGTTGAAATCGGTCTCGTGCTTTACGAGGAGATGTGGAACATATACGCACCCATGCATAAATCCATTACTATAATAGGTATGAATATCGCTGATACCATTCTGTTCCAGTAGTAATAGTCAAAGTTCTCGTCATGTCCTCGAAAAAAGTAAACTACCAACAATCATATCTTGATGGCGTTAGTTCGTCTCTGCTAATTCGCTGTTCAGTACGACACCTTTTTCACAACGATGACGGACCTGGAGTAGAATTTGGTTGTAGAAATCTGCGTCTGGCCGTTCGCAAAACGCTCAGCTAGAAAATCACGTCGTTCTCACTGTGGAAATGTCTGTGACGCAGTGGTTTCTTCATTTGACGAAAGATTAAGGGATCACTGAATGCCATGTCAGAGGTGCTGCAGAGGGTAATAGCCCGAAGAAGCAGCATGCTTGACTTCATCTTGTGCAGACTGAGCTGGGACGTTGTCCTTGGTATCTTTGACATTACCCATATTTTTCGTTGCATCACGTGAGGAAACTCATTGTCTTGTGAATAGATCGGATATCTGGTCTGAAGGTACCACTAGCTTAATGTTTGATGAAATTCAGAAGGCATAATTGTGGTCTCTAAGTACCCTCTTACAGAGGTTATTCAGCGAGGTGTCGCGGTAGGTGAGACACCGAACTCACATTCCTCAGGGGCTCGCTAGAAATTCCCGCTCAGCCGTCACGATACACGGTTTTCATAGATACTCACAAATCGCTCCAGGCGAAATCCGGAATGATTGTGCTGCGGGGAATACAGTAGTACCACTCCCCGACCTTATCCAAACGATCTAGCGCTCTATCTCTATTGAAGCAAACGGGACGCTCATCTCTAATCCCCCATCCCTCCCTCCCTTCATCCCTCCCCTCTTTCTTTGACTGAGAGGATCTCAACCTAGCTATGTGCGACAGATGAGGCACAAGTATTCTGTTGACCATAGTGTCAAGTCAGATGGTTCTGTACAGCTTAATTGATGTTTGTGAACTACAAGACACAGATGATTATGTTCCCCATTTAAGAAAAAGTATCTTCTTATTCTCTATATCGTATATAGACACAGATGATTATGTTCCCCATTTAAGAAAAAGTATCTTCTTATTCTCTACATCGTATATACGTGGATTAACATGTGTGTATACTGATTTTCACTGCCGACTCTCAGTGCTTGAATGTGGTTAGTACAACTTTTAATTAATGAAATGATTAATGAACAGATTAATAGCCATAGGTCGCGTGTTATTTACTTCATTAGCAGCCTCACTGAGCAAATGAGATATTCAGATCCTTATTACTCAAACAGCAATACATTTAAGAATCAAAGCTCCGCTCAGATCCATCGCCAGTTGTAAATTGGACGTAAATCCAGCGTAATCCATTTCGTGTAGGCGGAGATGTGCTGCGCGTAGCTTGAACGCTTTATGTGTTGCCATCAGGGCAACAGATATTGAACATACATCTGATGAGCGACACTACTAATAAATCAAATAATACACTATCTGCCGCGGTTTATCAGCTCGTTAATTCCTGGCGGTCACCGTGTCTCCTACAGCTGATGCCTGCGTTTAATAAAATTCATTGTTATGCCGAAAACATACTAGTTACAACACTCCCAATTAAAGTGTAGTAGTAAATTCGTGAAACATTTTTATCCTAGCTAACGTAAAGCTCAGCTCTCAGCTACGTTTCTAATTGGATGTGTGTGTGTGTGTGTGTGTGTGTGTGTGTGTGTGTGTGTGTGTGTGCGTGTGTGTGTGTGTGGATGGGGGGGGGGGGGGTGCCTGCGCGCGCATACATGGGGATGAAGTCCTACATTCATTGTTTTCCGTCACCAGATATCAACGTAGCTTCAGGCTAAAAACACGCACACATGCCACGCTCGCGGTATAAATGGAAGTGATTCATCCCTACATTAGAATACAAAAGCCGTAAATGGGGTGGCAGTATTACGCGGAGAAATATTTCTGGATACTACTTAACTGTAATAAGTCAGTCCAAATATTCCTTACTCAGAAACATAAATGACACGTTAGCAAACGGCCGTATCGAATCATACTAGTCTTAGAACAAAAACACATTGCCAGCGGCTATGTAATTACCAGAAGAGCCCATTGGACTAACTGTTAACTGCGGCTCCGGGCGTGACAGTTAAACGGGCGAATATAAAACCTGTCTCGGTCGGTTATATCGAACGAGTGCGAAGTGCGGGTTGTGCAAGATTTATAAGCGGCTGGGGGAGAAGCGGCAGAGACCGGGGGGCTGAGCTGGCAGGTGTGGGCGGCTCACTTTCACTCTCTGCCGGCCCTAACAAGCCGCAGCACTTGCTGTTCAGGCTCGTTCCAGTGGCCGCGATTCAGCGCGAGGGGCTAGTCTAACGTGGCGCTCTGAAGGCGCCGCACGGCCTTTTGAGTTCAGGGTTTTTGAGCGGAGCATCCGGGAGAAGAAAGACGCGAAAGAAGTGTTTTGCAAGACCGGCCGGCTATTTGAGGAGTTGAACAGCGAGCGCCGCATTCAGGGCACCCGGCATCCCCCGTCTGACGGCTGCCAGGAAAAGAGGAATTGAAGGCATTTGCAAGGCAGAAAGCGTTAATTAAACTGGAGCTGCATATTCAGGAAATGCGCGATAATATGCCAGGCGGCACGTGCTCGCCAGACGCGGGCGCCAGGCTGGATGCGGCCGTGCCGCCCACGCAGCGTCTGCGTCGGTGGAGGTGGGGGGAGGGGGGCGGCGGGGTGTGCCAGGCGGCGCCGCTTTGATGCACTACCAACTCTCTTCTCTGCTCCTGTGGTATCCAGAAAAAAGGCTGCCCTCGCGGTACAGTTCTGCACAGGTGGGTTCCTGACTAATAAACACGCTGCGTTACGAAAGCCACGACAGCAGGGTGATGATTAGATTTTGTGTGGACTTCCAGAGAGAACGTCTATGGAGATGTAGAAGAAATGGCTTACCACAAAGAAGTCATTTGACATATATGCCTGTCACCAACCACTTTCGGCGAACACAAGATGTTCCCTTTATGCCAATGGTCCCACAATAGCGATTCAAGGGAAATCTTCGGAAGATGTTGAACCCACTCTGACGGACGCATTGAGAGGGTTGATTGTCTATTACAACGTTTGTCAGGTTGATTGTCAAGTCAGCGAACTTCGTCCAAACCTAGCTACGAGCCAACAGTGAGCGTTCCATTTTAATCACAGTCAAGCACTTTGCAAGTTGAACATCGCATGGCAAGGAATATAATTAGTAAATAAAAAGCACGCAAAATATCTGAGAGTTACTCTGGATTGTACTCTGACGTACAAACAAACTTGCGAGGATACGAAAATGACGGTGGAAGGAAATCGTTCAAATGGTTCTAAATGGCTCTGAGCACTATGAGGCTTAACTTCTGAGGTCATCAGTCCCCTAGAACTTAGAACTACTTAAACCTAACAAACCTAAGGACATCACGTACATCCATGCCCGAGGCAGGATTCGAACCTGCGTCCGTAGCAGCAGCGCGGTTCCGGACTGAAGCGCCTAGATCCGCTCGGCCACAGCGGCCGGCTTCACAAGGTCATCGGTACCACTTGGGAATCTATGACACTAACACTGAAAATAATGGCGTTAACAACAAGTTATAGCGCTCTAGACTCTACCTGCCCAGTCTGCTGTAACTCTAACCATGCAAATGTAGTTAGCAGACGAAGCACTAAACGAAACGTGTAGGCATATTACAGGCTGTTTGAGACCTCCGTCACTTGCAAAAGACGACCAGGTGGCAGGCGAAGGTGCGTCGTGAAGAAGCTGCCAGCGCGGAGAGAAGAAGTTGGGCACGTTCCAGCAACCTCAACGCTGAGATCCAGAGCTTCCTGAAGACCACTTCATTCTTGCATAGAGCTGCTACTACAGCAGGAAAACAGTTTTTCGGCTTGAGAGTAACTGTATTTGGCCTCTCCCTTCGGAATCCCTCCGCCTGGGCGCGAATGGAATTGGATCCTGTGGGTAATCGATTTTATTGTACTACTTCTATTATTTTTACCTCTCATTCTTCCATCCATTACCAAACAACACCGATTCCTTTTTTACTCGAGTCGTGCCGCAAATTTCTTTTCTCTACTTCGGTTCACTATCTCCTCATTAGTTAGTTTCCATCCCATGTAATCTGAAGCATTCTCCTATAGCACCACATTTCAAAACCTTCTATTCTCTTCCTGTCTGAACTGTTTTCATCCATGTTCCGCTTCTGCACAGGCAACAATCCATATAAAAACCTTCAGTAGACACATCTTCGCTTAAATTTTTATTTGATGTAAATAAATTTGTATCTTTCACAAATATTTTTCTTATCTTTGCCAGTATAGTTGTCGTTAGGTCCCATGAAAAGCTATAAATCTGATGACTGCGTAAAGAATTAATATGTGTCGAAATTAGTCATTTCTGAGGTGATTAGCTAAGAGTGAAAGTGCCATTGGATGTGAGATGTAAGATACGTGCCACCACCGGATTTCATGTATCCCTTCTTTTCGTTTCCATATTCATCCATAGCGATACAATACTACACTGTACAATAATTCATCACTGTCAACCACAAGACGTACATAAGTGCGCACAGGACACAGTGTATTGAAAGATGGAGACGGAAGCTACGTTAGCATGTTAGTATATTCTACGAGTGAAGGTAAAATTTAGTCTATGTGTACAGTCGTACTAAACCGCTGGTCAGGACATTACAAATTGGAGATGAAATTACAATCGTTTCCCGGATGAAAATGAAGCGGATGTAAAGGTAAAAGTGGATTTCCTTATGTGATCAAAAGTGTACTGACACCTCCAAAGCTGGCCGGTGTGTCCGAGCGGTTCTAGGCACTTCAATCTGGAACCGCGTGACCGCTACGGTCACAGGTTCGAATCCTGCCTCTGGCATGGAGATGTGTGATGTCCTTAGGTTAGTTAGGCATAAGTAGTTCTAAGTTATAGGGGACTGATGACCTCAGATATTAAGTCCCATAGTGCTCAGAGCCATTTGAACCATTTTTGAACACCCCCAAAAGCATACGTTTTTCATGTTAGGTGCATTGTACTGCCACCTACTGCCAGGTACTCCATATCAGCAATCTCAGTAGTCATTAGACATCGTGAGAGAGCAGAATGGGGCGCTCTGCGGAACTCACAGACTTCGAACGTGGTCAAGTGATGGGTGTCACTTGTGTCATACGTCTGTACGCGAGATTGCCACACTCCTAAACATTCCCCGGTCCACTGTTTCCGATGTGATAGTGAAGTGGAAACGTGAAGGGACACTTACAGCACAGAAGCGTACAGGTCGACCTCGTCTGTTGACTGACAGAGACCGCCGACAGTTGAAGAGGGTCGTAATGTGTAATAGGCAGACATCTATCCAGACCATCACACAGGAATTTGAAGCTGCATCAGCAGCCTCTGCAAGTACTATGACAGTTAGCCGGGAGGTCAGATTTCATGGTCGAGCGGCTGCTTATAAGCCACACATCACGCCGATAAATACCAAACGACGCCTCGTTTGGTGTAAGGAGAGTAAACATTGGACGATTGGACAGTGGAAAAACGTTGTGTGGAGTGACGAATCACGGTACACAACGTGGCGATCCGATGGCAGGGTGTGGGCTTGGCGAATGCCCGGTGAACGTCATGTGCCAATGTTTGTAGTGCCAACAGTAAAATTCGGAGGCGGTGGTGTTATAGTGTGGTCGTGTTTTTCATGGAGAGGGCTTGCAACCCTTGTTGTTTTGCGTGACACTATCACAACACAGGCCTACATTGGTGTTTTAAGCACCTTCTTTCTTCCCACTGTTAAAGAGCAATTCGGGGATGGCGATTGCATCTTTCGGCATGATCGAGCTCCTGTTCATAATGCACGGCCTGCGGCGGTGTGGTTACATGAAAATAACATCCTTGTAATGGACTGGCCTGCACAGATTTATAACCTGAATCCTATAGAATACCTTTGGGATGTTTTGGAACGCCGACTTCGTGCCAGGCTTCACCGACCGACATCGATACCTCTCCTCAGTGCAGCACTCCTTGAAGAATGGGCTGCCATTCCCCAAGAAAGCTTCCAGCACCTGATTGAACGTATACCTGCTTGAGTGGGAGCTGTCATCAAGGCTTACGTTACACATGCTTACGTTACACCGCAGCATAGCAGCTACAAACGTTTTCCCTTGTACTGACGTCATGTGAGTTGTGGAGGAAGAATACTGGGATTTAGCGTACCGATGGACGGCGCCGCGAATCAGTGAATTTATGAGAGGTTATTGATCGTGTATTCTGGATGTAATAATTGCCTTCTAAGAGATAGATTTAACTGTTGCAAACTGTATAACAACCGAAACAGCACTCAAAAGGATATAGTCACTTTAGTCGTGCAGTATGGAGTACGTCGCCAGGAGACGTATAAAGTCTTCGAAAGTTGTGCTTTGATATTCCCTGAAGTTAGGCCTATTTTCCTCACTTCTAACAGTAAACCGGTCTCTGTTCTTGAACGACTTAACTTTTGCTCAGGCTGCGAACGGAGGCGCAAAATCGCTGAAGTTTCTGCAGCTCTCTGATTTTCCGCCCGCTCTCAACTTCAGCGTCAGCGAGAGACGCCATCAGCCACGCAGATTTATTTTTATGATGATGGTAATGGACGTTCTGTAAACGCGGCCAGCATTTCACCCAGTGGATATAATGTCGAGTGGTTGAGACGAAATCTTTAATCAGCTACCGAACTTCTGGGACATAAAAAAATCTCCTAATTACGTTTTTCAAATCAAGCCATCAGGTTCTCCCGTACCAAGTTAGATTTGACATAATTCCTGGTTAAATGAATTTATTTATTTATGAGTATTTCACCGATCGATGATACCTTGAAATATACTTCACCTACCAAGGATCAAATACATGCTTACGTTACACCGCAGCATAGCAGCTACAAACGTTTTCCTTTGTGCTGACGTCATGTGAGTTGTGGAGGAAGAATACTGGGATTTAGCGTACCGACTACGACGAGGTCGTCATAGACATACTTCAAGCGTGGTTGGTGAACACGTGGTAGGATAATCGGCCCCGTTCTTTTCAATGGAATCATTCGACATTTGTCTTAAGCGGTTTAAGGAACAAAGGAAAACTTAGAATGAGGTTTGAACCGCCGTCCTCCCGAACGAGTAGTGAGAGACTTAGATACCATTAGCCATCGTAGCTTAAAGTTAGCAGTACGTAGTTACATGGACATCTGAGATGCTGCTGTGTTAGTTGATACCACTGCTGAAACCGCTCGCTCGGCAGATTTGATCCTGACCAAAGATGGGTCCTGACAGGTTTGGCTGGTGACGTGACTGAGGACATAAATACTCGAGACAGTTTGTTAACATTTTCTAGGACCGGGCTTCAATTCGCCGTCCAGCCATCCAGATTTAGACTTTCCAAAGTTCCCTAAATCGATTAAGGAAATTACTGGTTTGGTTCCTTTTGAAAAGGCCAGTCGATTTTCTTGCCCACTCAAGCCAAGCCTGTATCCGTCGCTAATTTCCTTGTCATCGAGGGGACGTTAATCTCTAATCTTACATACTTTTATCGTTGTTGAATCTCTGATGAACATGTTTCCACACCCAAGACTTACATGGTCGTGTTCATACAGAACGTCGACTCATCAGTGAAAATAACGTCGACTCATCAGTGAAAATTACACGTGAGCTTTCTGTAGAAGACAAGTAGAATAGCTCACAATAGAAGTTGTCTCTGTTAATGAGTCGAAGAAAGGCGACGTGAAATACACCGGATAGGGAGAGTGTTCCAACATGACGGATACTGTTTTGCAATACCTTGGCTGAATGTTAGAATAACAAAAAGATCAATTAAATACTGTGAAACTGGGACCCACGATATCATAGAACTATCGTGTTCAAGTGACAGGCAATTTTAACACGAGCCGTACTAATTTATGACGAAAACCGTTACGGAGCAGTCTTCTCTTCATCTTTGTTTCATACTGGACCGACTGACCAAAAATTCTGTCACACGAACACGTTTATGGTGGCGATGAAAAAATTATTGGCTGTACTCGCCCTTGTCTATTTAACTTGTGATGATCGCGTCCGATGAATTCTCTAACCGCTCCAGTGATACGTAAACGGGTATGGAAAACAGCCTAGAAATCAAACGTATCCACCATTTCCAGCATATCCAACATACATTCGTAGCTTTAGTCATACATGTGTGTAAGTACTTGGTGTTAAATTCGTCGACTGAGTCCTACAGGAAGTGTCATGTATTATGCACACCCATCATCTTTCGTAAACAGATTTTTTACAGATGAGGTACGCATAGAAACGAGTGCTTTCGTTTTGGCGGTATTAGTAACTCGTTTTTTTAGACATATCGAATTGAATATAGATATTTGAATGGGAGGTATGTACTCTTTTAATGCCGTTCCAGATGTCTTGAAAGGGCGGTGCAGCAGCGTAACGTTTTATCCGTTTTGCACTGAAACATACGTTAACACCAGGCGAAAAGTTTTCTAAATGTGGCGACCAGATTGTCGGTCTCGGTGCCGAGATATATATACCTAGCAAAATAGGCAAGAATCTGTATTTTTATGGTCGAAGTTGCTCCTGAAATTATACCCTATGTTCTTGCAGAGCTTCGTCTCTAATGATCTCTCTCTGTCGACAGTTTGCTTTCTTTTTTTAATATTATTTTATTGATAATCAAACACATCAATTAAGTATTCACAATCCCAAAGTAAATGAAAATGTATTTATTTTGACTGCTTAAACACATTATGCTTTAGCATTCCTTACGCTCCCTGCTCGTTATATCTCACCACCCCTTCTGATGGTCAGTGCGATCAAGTTTTTGTTTTTTGAATTTAATATTCGCGAGGTAAACGAGTCCATTTGTTACTCAAACTGTTGTTTCAGGGCCTCCACCCTACCACGCTTTATTTTTTGCTTTCGTTGTAACAAATTCTGTTACTCTTGTTCGAATGCGGTATTTATAGAAATTGATCTTGTTCCAGAAACGAATAACTTACACCCCATTGATATAACCCGAAATGGAATTCAATTGAATGGATTCGCCGGGAAGCTGCGTTACCGGGGAAATTGCTTTTATCTGACTTGTAGAGAAACTGTTCGCCCAGGGAATATTTCCAGCAGAGTGAGATGGTGTCTGAAATCGTATATAATCTAAAGAAAATAATATTCGAAGCACTGAAGTTGTAAAAGTTTACTGCAAATCATCATCTTTGTGGAAGTTTTGCCCCAAGCTTTATGTTATGTAATTAAAACAGCGAAAACACTTCGTAACTATTCAACGAAATTTATGTTTACGAACCGCGAAGTGTTGCAGATTTTTAGCTCCATCTTCTGGCGACAATCTTGGATTTTCGTTCCTCAGTGTACCTCCTTGGAACGCAACTCTGTTAGATTTTCCACAATTTCGTTTCATTTGCGTCTTCGTCTGGTGAATTCTACACCAGACATTAAAGATGCAAAATATGATAAAATATACTGCCGTAAATCCACTATTCTATACAAACAATTCCTCAAGGAAACAACACTGTAGTTACATCACTGTGCTGTGCACATCGCATTAAGTAACAACTGCCATAGAAAGTAAATAAAACTGTGAGCCGGCCGATGTGGCCGAGCGGTTCTAGGCGCTTCAGCCCGGAACCGCGCTGCTGCTACGGTCGCAGGTTAGAATCTTGCCTCGGGCATGGATGTGTTTGATGTCCTTAGGTTCGTTAGGTTTAAGTAGTTCCAAGTTCTAAGGGGACTGATGACGTCAGCTGTTATGTCCCATAGTGCTCAGTGCCAATTGAAAAACGGAAACGGAAACGGCTCTGAGCACTATGGGACTCAACTGCTGTGGTCATAAGTCCCCTAGAACTTAGAACTACTTAAACCTAACTAACCTAAGGACAGCACACAACACCCAGCCATCACGAGGCAGAGAAAATCCCTGACCCCGCCGGGAATCGAACCCGGGAACCCGGGCGTGGGAAGCGAGAACGCTACCGCACGACCACGAGATGCGGGCTGTGCCAATTGAACCATGTTGAATAAAACGGTGGATGACAAAATGTAGAGAAAAAAGGATATTTTTAGTTACAAACTTCCGACACTTATTTATGAACCGAAGGGAATGTAAATAATTGTAATGCTACAGCAGTACCGAAACGTGTCTACTGTCATTCTGATGAACTAAATACGGAGAAGCACATATTATTAAATGAAATAACGCTTGTGAGAAAAACATGGTTTTATAGCGGCCATAGGTGCTTTTCTTGGCACTCGAAAACGGTGAGATGAATGTGAATTAATCGTTTAACATGAATATAGACACTGAAATTACCTTTAGCATCCGTCTCCTTATACGCATGACGTCATCAAAGTAATTTAAATCCAAAATACGTCAAGTACGCTCCGTAAGAAGAATTATATTTATACTCATGGCATCAAATTCGGTGGCTTTACAAACCTACAACCAAACGACCACCTTTTAACGTAATCTAGGCCTCGGGCTAAGCTACAGATAAGTTTGTCATCACCACCTACACTTTTAAAAATAATATAGAATCAAAGTAGATAACGTCAGTGCGAAGTTGCGCATTTATAACGTCGCTGTCGAATCTTCATTACGCTACGCTTCGAAGCCTTCGTCCGGCATTGGTAGGTTAAACCGACCCAAATAAATTTGAACGCCGGCCGTTGTGGCCGTGCGGTTCTAGGCGCTTCAGTCCGGAACTGCGCTGCTGCTACGGTCGCAGGTTCGAATCCTGCCTCGGGCATGGATGTGTGTACTGTCCTTAGGTTAGTTAGATTTAAGTAGTTCCAAGTTCTAAGGGGACTGATGACCACAGATGTTAAGTCCCATAGTGCTCAGAGCCATTTGAACCATTTTTTGAACCAAAAACGTGCGTTTCTTCGTTTGTTCCCACACTTTGTTTATAAACAAAATAAACGTTAAAATACTGATATAGCTCCAAGGGCGTTAAATTCATAAACAGTTATTCATGTAGCTACCGCTGAAAGCGACAGCTCCAACAAGCACGTTGTATTCAATATGTATACCCCCCCCCGTTCCTCCCGCCTCTACGATTCTGAGTAGTCAAGTAGTCAGCTTCGAGATCTGCGTTGTTAAATAGATATGTAATTGCAAGTCAGTTAAAACTTTTCAACTTATTTTCGAAAATTTGTTTTACTTTTCTCCTCTCTATTGCTGTTCAGTGTGAAGAATGCTGTGGTGCATCGGTCCAAGCTAGTGTATCGCGTGCGATCCTCCTCATTTTTGGCAGCAACTGATATTAAATTAAACCTAATTATTGTAGTCAAGCTTTGGCCCTCCTCAACAATTTTTACCCACCACGTTTCCCTCCAGTACGGAATCGACAGTTCATTGATGTCTCAGCACGTGTCCTGTCAAAAGGATCCCTTCTTTTGGTCAGTTTGAAACATAAATTTATTTTCTCTCCATTTCCATTCTGTGCCTCCTCACTAGTTATCCGGTCTACACATTTAATGGTTTGACTGTAGCACCATATTCTTAAGTGTATAATCGATGTAAAAAATTTCTCTTTTTCAGCAATAGTTTTCTTTCTATTGCCGGTCTGAATTTTATGTCATCTGTACTTCGGCTATCGTCACTTATTTTGCTGCCTAAATAAGAAAAGTTAGCTACCTCTCGTAATTTCCCATTTTATAAACTGATTTCCTCAGCATCACGTGATTTAATTCGACTGCGTTCCGTTATCACTGCTTACACTTTTAACCTTTCAAGACAGTATCTCTTCCGCTCATCTGTTCTTCAAGGAGTGTCTACAATCCTGTCCTGGTCCATTCTCAACTATTCCTTCCCCTGCCTGTTAGTCTACTCGCAACCGGCTTCTGGTTCCCGCACAAACTATAGACCAGCTTTTGCTCTCTGTATTTTACCTCTGCTCCATTAAGAATTTTGAAGAATGTATTCAGGGCAACACTGTCAATTTCTTCTAAATGAAAAAAAAAAAGCTGTAAGCTGGATTTGCCGTTCTTCAGTCTAAGATAAGTCGTAACGTCATTATTGCGTCGTGTGTAACTACACCTACCTGAGGTCAGTTTCTACCAGTTTTTACATTTTTTTGTGTGGCACAGTAATATTCACATCTGTTACCTCCTAACTTTTCGTGAAATTGGGATTATAATATTTTCAATGAACCGTGGGGGTATTTCGCTCGTCTCGTATATCTTGCATGAGATGTGGAATAGTTTCGTCACGACTGGCTCTCTGCTCTGCGTGGAAGGAAATCAGTGAAAGTAACGTAGCAGAAGGAATACAAGTTTTCCTTCGACATACGAGTGTCAGACGTCTTGTGGAGACGAGAGCGGATTCCGCAGCGCAGCGTAAAGACGTGCGGGCGGCGGGGGAGCGCCGCATTCCCGAGCGCGCCGACCCACCTTCCCGGAAGCTTTATTGGATTCCAACGAAGGTTGCGCCGTGCGCCGAATTCGACGCCCGGCGCCCCGCGCCGGGATGCCGGAGCGCATATTCTGCGTAATTCTTCGAAATTAGTTCGCAAGAATTTGACGAGGATCGGCACCGAAAGAACACAGCTGCTACCCTATTCACAGGCCTGAGATACTGCCTTCCATGAATGAGCTTTGAAGGGATGAGGTACTTGCTGGCGTGGAGAATTCTCATTCTCCGCGTTTCCTTGTACCTCATTCGGCCCACTATCCTTCTTGTTGTTCTAGTTCCAGTATGGCCTCTCCAGTTCCACATAGCGACCTCAACTCCGTCGATTGGCATTCGACAGGACAGCGGTTCAAATCGTCATCCGCCACTGCATTTTTGTTTCCTGTGGCTCTTCTAAGTATCTCAATATAAATAACTTGATGGTTACTTTCAAAAGGATACGCCTAATACCTTTCCCAATCCGAGCTTGCGCTCCAGCGATAATGACCACCTCTTCTTTCCTTAAGTAGCTTAAGACCAGATCACTTTCTGCAGTAAACGCTGAAAGCTTGTCACTACTATGGATTGGCCAGTCGAGCGGCTGGGCACAACGTCGTTTAGTCGGTTGCGTACTGAGTTGCGTGACGTTTCGCATCATCTTGCTGCCAAATAAAGTTTTGTGGTTTTTTATCGAAAAAGAAGGTCCCATACATTTCCCGCCGAGGTATGACACAAATTTCAATTTAGGGAAGGCTCGTTGCAGCTATCCATCTCTTGGAGATTTGCTGATCCGCAGATGGGCACAGAATGTAGTTCTCATTTCCGCTTAGGTGAAATGTCGATTCATCGCTGAAGTCACGATCCAGAAAATCATCGTTAAGCAGCAACATTTCGTTTTTCAAAGGTGGCACGTAGACCATACTCTGCAGGCTTTAGAGCTTGCAACAACTGTAAAGATAAGGACGTAGCTGGAAACGTCTCCTTAAAAGTTTCATCATAGACATCGCTGCAATTGCTAATCCACGACTAAACTTCCGAAATGATTTCTTGCGGCTACGCGTGAAGTCGATGAGACACACAGGCAACAGTGCATGCGCATAGGTATAGAAACAAAAACTGATTTTCTGTTTAATTTGATGTATTATTTGTAATTGTAAGTTGAATATAATGAATGCTACAAAGCCTTAAAACGCTGATACTCATTTTGAAACACCGGATACAACTGCAAAGTATCTCCCGTTAGTAGAACTGATGTTACACGTTATGTACACTCCTGGAAATTGAAATAAGAACACCGTGAATTCATTGTCCCAGGAAGGGGAAACTTTATTGACACATTCCTGGGGTCAGATACATCACATGATCACACTGACAGAACCACAGGCACATAGGCACAGGCAACAGAGCATGCACAATGTCGGCACTAGTACAGTGTATATCCACCTTTCGCAGCAATGCAGGCTGCTATTCTCCCATGGAGACGATCATAGAGATGCTTGATGTAGTCCTGTGGAACGGCTTGCCATGCCATTTCCACCTGGCGCCTCAGTTGGACCAGCGTTCGTGCTGGACGTGCAGACCGCGTGAGACGACGCTTCATCCAGTCCCAAACATGCTCAATGGGGGACAGATCCGGAGATCGTGCTGGCCAGGGTAGTTGACTTACACCTTCTAGAGCACGTTGGGTGGCACGGGATACATGCGGACGTGCATTGTCCTGTTGGAGCAGCAAGATCCCTTGCCGGTCTAGGAATGGTAGAACGATGGGTTCGATGACGGTTTGGATGTACCGTGCATTATTCAGTGTCCCCTCGACGATCACCAGTGGTGTACGGCCAGTGTAGGAGATCGCTCCCCACACCATGATGCCGGGTGTTGGCCCTGTGTGCCTCGGTCGTATGCAGTCCTGATTGTGGCGCTCACCTGCACGGCGCCAAACACGCATACGACCATCATTGGCACCAAGGCAGAAGCGACTCTCATCGCTAAAGACGACACGTCTCCATTCGTCCCTCCATTCACGCCTGTCGCGACACCACTGGAGGCGGGCTGCACGATGTTGGGGCGTGAGCGGAAGACGGCCTAACGGTGTGCGGGACCGTAGCCCAGCTTCATGGAGACGGTTGCGAATGGTCCTCGCCGATACCCCAGGAGCAACTGTGTCCCTAATTTGCTGGGAAGTGGCGGTGCGGTCCCCTACGGCACTGCGTAGGATCCTACGGTCTTGGCGTGCATCCGTGCGTCGCTGCGGTCCGGTCCCAGGTCGACGGGCACGTGCACCTTCCGCCGACCACTGGCGACAACATGTACTGTGGAGACCTCACGCCCCACGTGTTGAGCAATTCGGCGGTACGTCCACCCGGCCTCCCGCATGCCCACTATACGCCCTCGCTCAAAGTCCGTCAACTGAACATACGGTTCACGTCCACGCTGTCGCGGCATGCTACCAGTGTTAAAGACTGCGATGGAGCCCCGTATGCCACGGCAAACTGGCTGACACTAACGGCGGCGGTGCACAAATGCTGCGCAGCTAGCGCCATTCGACGGTCAACACCGCGGTTCCTGGTGTGTCCGCTGTGCCGTGCGTGTGATCATTGCTTGTACAGCCCTCTCGCAGTGTCCGGAGCAAGTATGGTGGGTATGACACACCGGTGTCAATGTGTTCTTTTTTCCATTTCCAGGAGTGTATAATCACGCAAAGGCAGCGCAAGCAAGCAATCAATCATCGCACCACAGTCCAGAACGATGTCGTTTCAGTGTGCCCATTTCTTATATCAGAAGAGAAAGCGTCTATACCTAACAAACTGCGCCAGCCGCTGTGACCGAGCGGTTCTAGGCGCTTCAGTCTGGAACCACGCGACCGCTACGTCGCAGGTTCGAATCCTGCCTCGGGCATGGGTGTGTGTGATGTCCTTAAGTTTGTTACGTTTATGTAGTTCTAAGTCTAGGGAACTAATGAACTCAGATGTTAAGTCCCATAGTGCTCAGAACCATTTGAACTAAACAGACGGCACGTCTATTCAGCTGCAGGCAGGAAGGCAGCGAGTGTCCCTACGTCCATAACCCATACGACCGCCGCTAACTGATTCTCCGCGCCATCCTAGACCATTGGCTGGCTAACCTCGGAGTTCAAACGACTTGTTTAAGACATCCCACTCTAGTTTTCCTGACCATAATAAAGCTACTCTAGGAGGCGCAAAAGTGACTACAGGTTCATTGAGGCATGCAAGTGCTTATCGATACGGACATGAATACATGGCATGACATTCGTTTACAGCAGATGACTTTCAACACAAAACGGCGTTGCGAGAGTGTAAACTTACCATCATACCTCGTGTGAACATGAACTCAATACAGGTTTCTAATAATCAAAATCGAGATGTAAACTACACATAAAATACGACTGAAATATTGTCCTGCGCCTGGTGACATCCTCTCTTGTAAAGGTAAGATTGCCCTCAGTTCGAAGGTTGATTTGAACTTAGTAATGTTTCCCAGGCACCGTTATATTGAAGTTGGATGGCATAATCTTCCCCATACCATGGAACTAGGTATGATCGATGACCATTCGCATTACAAAATATTGATGTTGGAAATTAAAACATCACTGTGTCAGAATTTATGCAGAAGTATTGGGAAATATCATATAATAGATGTTAGAGATAAAATATCTACTGTCCATCCTGCCCACTCCCTTCCCCCCCCCCCCCCCCTCCACGCAAATAAGAGATCGACAGTCTATCGGAGAGAATAAGGTTAACACCATACGGTTAACACCATACCGGAAATAAAAAAGCTCTTACTACCAACTGAACATGTTAATATATAAGCCACGAAAACGTTGCTCGGTCCTAGATTCAAGAACAGACGCTATCAAGAAGCTTTATTGCTTTCGAAGGCAATCAGAACCATCAAGGATTTGCTTGCAGCTGTTGAAATGACTGTCGGTGAGGATGCACAACACTTCAATACAATACCGGAGTACAGAGGAACCAAATTTGACTCAGGGGGTGAAAATTATGAAACGGAGCAAGAAAAGAATAACTTTCGAACGGGAACAAGACCGGAACTACCTTCACAGTTCAGTTACTGTCTGAAAGATGATAGCCTGCTACATCCTAACCAAATCCAAAACGAGTACGGAATCACATAATCGATGCTGCCTATCCAGAGCTGCAAAAAGCTGCACTGATGTATTTCAACTGTGTATCCACATGATCAACGTCTGTAAAACTGTTCGTCCGCAGCTCGTGGTCGTGCGGTAGCGTTCTCGCTTCGCTTCGGGTTTCCGGGTTCGATTCCCGGCGGGGTCAGGGATTTTCTCTGCCTCGTGATGACTGGGTGTTGTGTGATGTCCTTAGGTTAGTTAGGTTTAAGTAGTTCTAAGTTCTAGGGGACTGATGACCATAGCTGTTAAGTCCCGTAGTGCTCAGAACCATTTGAACCATTTTTTGTAAAACTTTTCTCATAAGCAGGATTTGCTCCCTTTCAACAACGATAGGAGGGATAACATCGCTTAAAAACAATAGCTTTACAATGTGCAAACAAGAAGTTTTACGATGTGTAATATTAATTATTTTTGTACTTATTGATTAATAATTGTGATATTAGATATAACTCTACGTTCCTTTTTATGTCATTCTGTAAGTTCATCACTTCCTATCGATGTTAGAAACGTTGTTGTTTTGGGATCAGTTATTATAAGCCATCGCTGTTCAGACGCGATGACTAAATACAAATCAACATTGACGATTTGCCAACATAGTACATCCATATTTTAGTCACTTACCTAGGCAGTTATAAGGGGACGCACAGTTTGACCCGAACTCCAAACCACAGTCCAGACTGGCTTCGTCACATGTGTAAATCGTTTCTAAATGTGTCGAAGCGACAAGGAAGACCAGAAAATGCTAGGTCAGACTGAAGATTGAGACCAAGACATTTAAATTTGTAGTCACATTCTTCCACATAAAGGTGTATTGTAGTGTAGAAATCCTCTCTGATCGACACTGTAATATTTGGCCGGACACAATTGCCAGGTACGTTGTATAATGCTAAATTGCGGAATTCCGTTCACAGTTTTCTTTGCATCTAAAAGCTCAATATGAGTGTCAGTTCTATAATTTTATAGTTATCTTTTATGTTGAGTGCCCGATTATTAATGTGTTCATTGTATTTCATATTTCTTTTATTTCACCTACGTCTGAACTCTAGCACTTCACTCTT
This sequence comes from Schistocerca cancellata, assembly GCF_023864275.1. NCBI lineage: Eukaryota > Metazoa > Arthropoda > Insecta > Orthoptera > Acrididae > Schistocerca > Schistocerca cancellata. Next base: position 351,551,758 of record NC_064630.1, read on the forward strand.
CCCCAAAAAATTAACTGTACAGTAAGATTATGTCCAGTGTTTCGAAGGCCAGCATCTTTCATCAACTTCTGTTCTAATCTACTTTTTATCCTTCGCGGCGATCTCTTCCTGAGAAATTTGACACTTGGGAATATTTTTACGTATGACTGTTTCCTAAGAATACTGCCATATTTCTCCGTTCTCGTTAGGGGAGCGGAGTGAGATAATGTCAGCCAGTAGCCATCGAAACTCGAACCATCCGCGTCGAGAAAGGTGGCAGAGCTGTTAAGACACGTGACTTGTATGCGGAAACAGCGTATATAAGTCCTCCTTGTGGCCGTCCAGATTTGTCTGTGGCTTCCCTAATTGGGCAAAAGCCGATACGGTTCCTTTGATAAGGCCACCTCCGATTTCTTCTCTCTTCCTTCTACAGCTGAGTGAGTGCCCTTTCTCTAATGACTACGTTATAGACGAGGCATTAATCTGTCTTCCTTCATTCATTTAAGTTCCAGAGCAATGCAGAAAGGCGATGCGTAATTGCTTTTCCAGTTACAGAGCATTCTTCACCAAACAGATTGTTCTACAACTCGTATAAACTATAGGACATCTGTGAAGTCCTACCAAGATATCTTTCTATCCAATACAATTAGATTTGTCGCCTTAAGAGCACAAAAATTCGCTTTTCTTTCGAATAGAAAAGATTGGTCTACGTTGTTCATGTAAAGTGTTAGTGCAAAGTGTTATAATTAAGATGCGTTTGAATGCAACTTCCGCCCGTCTATTTTCCAAGGTATGGGGGATACAGTCCCAGTTCGGCACACAGTTTTAATCTGCAAAGTGAAGAATTCATTCTGGATGCACTGTGACATTGACTATAGCAGATGAAAAGTATATCTGAAAGGAGACAAATATGTGAACTTCAGATTTGAAACCAATAAATTTTGGACACGTGTTTCCTCCACTCGGGTAGATTCATAGTCTAAGTCAGTGATACGTACTGTCTTGGCGATTCTGTATCCAAAGGCAGCAGTTTAGAAAACCAGTTTGTGGTTAAATTTTTCACTGTCACAACTAAGGTCAGCCAAGGTTACTAGAATTCGTGTACAGTCATTGGTCATGAGCTGATGCGCCAATGTTCTGTGCTAAATTCGAAACTCCTAAACAGGGTCTTCTGGACGTGTACCCGTTTTCGCTCGGGGACGTTGCTATCTTCGAAACAGTACTTTTCGACAAAGGCATCTTTCCTTTCCTTCTGCTCTTTTAAACAACAGTTTAACATTACACTTGAACTACCAGAGGCATCAGACACATCATAAATAGATGTTCGGAGACAATTGAATTCAACTTCCTCTGGTACTTTGCCAAAGAATACAAAGCGGGGTTCTAGCATCGTCTTCGATGATCACAGAAGAGCGTTGAAGTTTTTTTAATTAGCCACCTACATCTTCAAAACTACTCTTCAGGAACGCTGTTCATATGGGAGTATTTGCGAATGTATCCTATCAAGTGAACCCCTTTGCGAAAGTCAACTGTTTTTTTGGGGGGGGGGGGGGGTTGGGGGAGTCGTAGTCTATTGTACGCATCTAGAGAGGTCTCCGTCATGTCATTGTTGCCTTACATTCTTTGGTTGACCGTCCCTCGTGCCATTCGTGTTTTACACTCTTTCATTGACTGTTCGTCATAAGATCATTTGATACGGTTGCCACTGATTTCGTATATGAACTTCCATCTTCTTACTGCTACTCTTGCACCTCTTGATATCATGACATTCGTCCATATTCTAAATTTTTCTCATATTGTTTGACAGTGCTGTATGTCGATCGACACTGGCTGTGTCAGGAACAATCCTACGAATGCTCAGTCATTTAGTAGTGTCTTGTTTGTAGATCTTATCTTGGAAGTCTGGCTATGTTTCTCAGTGTCAGTGACTGAAAAGTATTACAGCAAAATCAGGAGTTAGGTTCCCTGCAAAATAATGTGAATTACGGAAGTATTCTCGTGTTTTTCAGTGTGTTAACGAAACAAGTGCATGTGGAAACTGTGACATATTTTCTGAGCTTACCCAGATAGCTACAGCGAAACGTAGTGTCTAATATGGAAGCATAGCCCCAGATCCATTGTTGAGAGTCTCTTTAAAAGTCTGAATTATTCATGCGTCGGACGATCTCCGTGACCTAGTTGCTGCCATTGCTTGCTGCTGACGCGAAAGTCATGGGTTGTACGCTGTGGTGACAAAAGTCGTGGAATAGCAATATGCACATACACAGATGACGGTAGTATCGCGTACACAAGGTGTAAAAGGGTAGTACATTGAGGAGCTTCATTTTTACTCTGGAGACTGCTGTGGAAAGGTTCGCGGCGGGACTATGGAAGCACGACCTTAATTACAGACACTGAACGCGGAATGATAGTTCGAGCCAGAGGTATTGGACATTCCATTTCTGAATTTGTTAAGGAGTTCAAATATTCCGAGATCCACAGTATCAAGAGTACGCTGAGAATGCCAAATTTCAGACGTCACCTCTCACAAAGGACAACGGAGTGGCCGACGGCCTTCACTTAACGACCGAGAGGAGCAGCGCTTGCGGAGGGTTGTCAGTGCTGACAGACAAGAAACACCGCGGGAAATGACCGCAGAAATCAGTGTGGGACTGTTGAGACAGTGCGGCGAAATTTGGCATTATTCGATTATGGCAGTACACGACATCACCTGCAACACCCTCCTGGGCTCGTGACTATATCGGTTGGACCCTAGAGTGTTGGAAAACAGTGAGCTGGTCAGATGAGTCGCGATTTCCTTTGGTAAGAACTGACAGTTGGGTTCGAGAGTAGTACAGACCCCACGAACCATCGACCCAAGTTGTCAGCAAGGCGCTGTTCAAGTTGGTGGTGGCTCCATAATGGTATGGGCCGTATTTACATTGAATAGACTGGGTCCTCTGGTCCAACTGAAGCGCCTCCATTGACTGGAAATGGTTGTGTTCGGGTACTTGGAGACCATTTGCAGCTGTACATAGACTTCATGTTCTCAAACAACGATGGAATTTTTATGTCAATGCGCTATGTCACCGAGCCACAATTGTTCGCGATTGGTTTGAGGAACATTGGCCACCCAGATCGCCCGACATGAATCCCATAGAACATTTATAGGAAATAATTTAGACGTCAGTTCGTGCACAAAATCTTGTACTCGCAATGCTTTCGCAATTATGGGCGGCTACAGAGGCAGCGCGGCTCAGTGTTTCTGCTGGGGACTTTCAGCGATTTGTTGAGTCCATGCCACGTCAAGTCGCTGCACTACGCCGTTCAAAAGGAGGTCCAGCACGATCTTTTATCGCCTTAGTGTAACTAGCGAACTTAGCAAACAAGAGGCCGAAATGGTGTCAAATCGAAAAGGCGTGTACTAGGGTGGAAAGCACATCTTTTTCTTGCAACAAGGATTTCATCGGAAACGTGTCAGTGACTGATCTTCAGATTAAGGATTTGTGTCACTGAGCCACAAAATCGGCTGCAGTTAGCGTGTTATTAATCCAACGGAATACACGCAAATCTTCTGTGTTGCAGGATAGAATATATCTTTACAGCACCAGGTGACGTTTGTGTTAACCTCGAAACGCTGGTTTGCGTCATTAAAGGTGAATTTTACGAACAAACCATTTTTCATCGTACTTTGTATTTGCTACCGACATGCTGAATCGTTGGAACGGAATACTAAAACTCACAGTGAAAGGTTCAGTCCTGAAACTAAAAACGAAATGTAATTGCAGCAACACTCCCCCCACCCACCCCCCCCACCCGCACCCCGCAAGCCACGGTTTGTTAGTTGCGCTATTATTAGAGAAGTTCGTTCATTTTATACTGGAGTTCTGTATTCACAGGTTTAAAATTACGCCAGCGGAAGAATGTCCGCTTAGTCAGCTAGGAGCTAGCAATTAAAAGTTACACAGGAACCTTTAAATTGAGAACTGGTCAGAGACAGCGAATCGTAGTGACGTACATGCATTCGCGTCTGTCACAGAAATGCGATCGTCAGGAGCTGTTTTGTTTGCCATATTTATCTTGATGAATTTATCTTATCGATCCCACATTAGGGAAAATGAACTTTAATTTCCTAAATGTCTTCGCGACTTAACGAAATGCCTTTAAAGTAATAGGATCAGTCCATGTCAAATCAACACAGATAAGTACAATTTTCAACCCGGCAATCTCTGTTGTTTTATCAAATTTGATGTGATAACAAAGCAATAAAAATGTACAGAAAATTCGACAAACAATGTTGACAAAACGGCGTTATCTTCTATTCTAATAGAGACAGACCGTGAATGAGGTAATTTTGGAAAGGATTAAGAATAAGCTTTCAGATTATAGCCAACTGGACCATAGTCAAAATATGTACATGTTTAAGGTCAATGATCCTGAACTTGACTTTGAATAATTCAGAACATGTCACCTTTAAAATTTCTGAATATATATATATATATATATATATATATATATATATATATATATATATATATATATATATATATATATATATATTTGCTTCTTCATGTTACGCTGCACAGAATAGCAAAAAATCAAGTTAGGATGGCATTTAGTTTAGGAGATACAAATGAATATCTACAGCAGTGTGAAACAATAAAGCAATACAAATTCAGTGCTAACTGCAACAAAATGACCTAAAGTACTGAAAACATGTTAACTTTTAAAAATATGGTATGATAGTCAGCTAGCAAAATGAACAGGTCAGTAGCAAACATTTGCAGTATGCAAGGTGCAAATGGGTTTGGTTGGTTATGATCAGTGGCATAACGACAGACAACAAAATATGTACTTTAAAATGGGCTTAAAAAAGTCTCGACCGCAATAAAATATTTGTTTACAACGGCTACCGGTTTCGGTCAGAATTTGACTATCTTCAGACCATTTATACAATGATACTAGGCATTGGCGGTGAATGGAATATGTGTTAAGACTCCACGAACGTCTGCTCCATTCTCCGCGACCGCCTGCCATCTTGGTGTAAATGGGCTGAAGATAGTCAAATTCTGACCGAAACCGGTAGCCATTGTGAAGAAATATTTCATTGAGGTCGAGACTGTTTTTAATCTATTTTGATGCGCTTTTAGCTAGACTACTGCTGCTGCTGCTGCGCGAGAAATGTTCTCAACAATTACACAAGTTATGTGAAAGATGTAGGAAGAAACCGACACACAAACTAGGGCCTGTTCCTGAACCAACTGCATTGGAACAGATAGGAATCATAAATCTGCATAGCTGCCAAATATAGACCTAGTTGCGTTAAATGACAACAACAAAAAAGACAGAGAGAAAGGACATTTGAAAGAAAAATTTGAAAAAAGTGTCTGAAATATTTAGAGAGAGAGAGAGAGAGAAGAGAGAAAATGCAGAGGTGAAACAAATGTGAAATATGAAACCATTATGCAACTGAAAGAGAAATTCAGTAATAGCACTACAAAGCACTACAAGAAGTGATAGGGTCCAAACACTGACACTACTTCCGAAATGCTGGAGCATTCGAAGGAGAGAAAATGAATTTGGTCTCTGAAACTGTTTAGTGATAAAAGCACAACAGTTAGGTCAAAGAAAGTGGTATCTGAGCAACTCTTAATCCGAGACCTGTCCTATGCGAACTTGTGAACTATAATCCGTTGTCAGTGTGGGAAGAAGGATTTTGTTTCTGTCAGAGAATATTGTTCCAGCGTTCATAAACAAAAATGACTAGTGTTGGGAAAGATGACTGTGATGAACATCCAGGACTGAAACTAGTATTATCCAAATTTTGGCAGTCACGACCCCAGAACAGTGATCTGGCTGGTGCAACCGGTACCTGTAGTGCGTATGCTTGCTGTTTACGAAACTGCGAAGCTCATGTTGGAAAGTTCGAAAATCAAAGAGCTGACGTGATGCTGACTGCCAAGTTAACGCGTACAATACCTCACTCATATCATTTGTAATCCCACACAGTGCAAGTGTTATATGTCAACATGTGGGAACTGCCCAGGTCCACATTCTTTCGTGTCATAACTAGGAAAGTTGCGACGAAAATGGAATTTATGTAATAACAAACAAACTGTGAACATCAATAGACGGAACAGCGCTCAAAACACGTCATGTCTTTTGTGGGAGGCTTCGTGGAAAGTGTCAAAAAGTTAAACAAAAGCTCCTGTTGCATTCCTTTATAGCCATCCAAAAGGCAGAATTTGTGAAATATCAGAAATAGACAATTTGTGACAATGAATACTTTGTTATGTGTGATTTTGTAGAGAATTATCAATTTGTCCTGCAGGATGAGGTCCAGAGTTTCACAGGAACAATGTACAAGCCACTATTCATCCTTTTGTTGTACATCCCCACAACTACAAAACCACTTCTAACCCTTGAATTGTGTGTATTGTGTATTGAACCGGAGACCTAGAAACAATGGGAAAGTCTTCGTCCCTCCGTAGCCATGAGTGGTACACAACAGGCCATAGCAGTCCACCCACCCCATCGCCACCCCACACCGAACCCAGGGTTATTGTGCGGTTCGCCCCCCCCCCCCCCCCTCCCGGGAACGTCACATACCAGCTGAGTGTAACCCCAAATGTTTGTGTAGTAGAGTAATTATGGTGTACGCGTACGCGGAGACAGTGTTTGCGCAGAATTGCCAACATAGTGTAACTGAGGCGGAATAAGGGGAACTAGCTCGCATTCGCCGAGGCAGATGGAAAACCGCCTTAAAAATCATCCACAGTCTGGCCGGCACACCGGACCTCGACATTAATCCGCCGAGCGGATTCGTGCTGGGGGACTGGCACGCCTTCCCGCTCGGGAAGCGGCGCGGTAGACCCCGCGGCTAGCCGGGCTGGTCTGCTAACCCTTACTCCGTTACTAAACTGTTAGTAGTACTGTCACTTAAACAGGAAGCATAGTTAGTATTATTGCCAGTGCAACCACTAATATACATTTCTTCTATGAACGGTTTAGTTATTAAATTAAGAAATTTTCAAATGTGTGTGAAACCTTATGGGACTTAGCTGCTAAGGTCATCAGTCCCTAAGTTTACACAATACTTAACCTAAATTATCCTAAGGACAAAAACACACACACACATGCCTGAGGGAGGACTCGAACCTCCGCCGGGACTAGCCGCACAGTCCATGACTGCAGCGCCTGAGACCGCTCGGCTGATACCGCGCGTCAGTTATTAAATTAACCACATTCTCGTAAAAGTAACGTATTTAATCTCAGTCTGTGTATGTTTTTGTAGCCAGTGGTGCCTTTCGTTAACTACACTAGTTAACATCCACTGTCCTAGGGCACAAGACGATAAGGCAGCAACGTATGCACGGTTGCGATCGATATTATGATTCATAGAACCATCACAAGATGACATTTCAGAAGTGATTCGTACCAACTCGGTGAAGAGACTTGCTGAAATTTCGGTCCGTGCTCGCCGGTCTCCCATTCGTACTGAATGTTGAGTGGTGGGAACGTTAACCCACTGTCGACTACTTGCTTATTTTGTAAAGTTTTCCCTGGCTTCCCTGGGTACAGCAGCTGCAGTATTATCCAGACACGTCATATCGGCTCGTTCACCAGCTCTGGTTTTGAATCAATACGTAGATTAGAATAACTTTGTGTTTGACGTTGCTGCGCGGAGTGGCCGCGTGGTTTAGGGCGCCATGTCACGGATCGCGCCCCTCCCCCTCCCCGCCGGAGGTTCCAGTCCTCCTCCGGGCGTGGGTGTGGGTGTGTGTTCTTATCATAAGCTAGTTTAAGTAGTGTGTAAGTCTAGGGACCGATGACCTCAGCAGTTTGGTCCCTTAGGAATTCACAAACATTTAATCATTTTTGTTTGACGTTTTACCGGATCGAGTGGTAGAGATCTGCCGCCTGCCGTTCTCTATTGCTACGTGATTGCTGTGTGTGTGTGTGTGTGTGTGTGTGTGTGTGTGTGTGTGTGTGTGTGTGTGTGTGTGTGCGCCGGCCGGAGTGGCCGTGTGGTTCTAGGCGCTACAGTATGGAATCGCGAGACCGCTACGGTCGCAGGTTCGAATCCTGCCTCGGGCATGGATGTGTGTGATGTCCTTAGGGTTGGTTAGGTTTAAGTAGTTCTAAGTTTAGGGGACAGATGACCTCAGAAGTTGAGTCCCATAGACCTCAGAGCCCTTTGAACCATTTTGTGTGTGTGTGTGTGTGTGTGTGTGTGTGTGTGTGTGTGTGTGTGTGCGTGCGTGCGTGCGTGCGTGCGTTTCGACCATCCCCAGCCACAAGATTGTCAATCACCAAGTTATTTTATTCGATATATAACGTCCTTCTTTTCTTCTGATATTTTGGCTGACGACATTTATCTCTGTCAAGTATGTGGCAAGATGTGAAGGCGTTATTAATTTTGTGGAAATTGTTTCGCGACTTCTCGTTGGCCGGGTAGGCGGACGCGAAGCGACTGTCCAGTCAAGCGATGCGTGATGTTTACCCCACTCTCCACGGCAACATGTTATGGAGACAAGGTTATTACCCGACCACGATATTATTGCACTTGGTCTCCAGTGGTTGTTGTCGGAAACATGCGGTGACATCACAGTAAACAAGTGCGGTGGTGACTAAGGTAAACACATTGCGCTGTGAACGATTTCAAGACAGTTGTGCATATACTATAAAGTAGGTCACTGATCCTTTGAAATACCACGATAAAAACTCAAGATAAGCCGACCGAACTGCTCTATCGACTACAATATTATAGCATCTGGGAGTGAGGCTGCTTCCGGACGGCTCGTTTGTTTACCTCTGCGCTTGAAGTCGATAAGAATGTGCTCTGCTGCTAGACAACACGTTCGTGGACTTGTTCGGAGTTCCACAGTGTATACGACAGTCGAAAAAAATTGATGTGGTTTTTGATTACTGTAATATCACCGCGCGTCCCCGATATCGGCCATGGGAGGCCACGTGCAATAATATCGTGGTACAGTAGTACTTCATTAGTTGTGTTTTGCCCTTTGGAAGAGTTGACAGAACTGGCCTGGAACGATTATATACATAGAGCAGGTACGTTATGACTGTCAACGATTTTGCGTGTTAGCCCTGCGGACAGGTTTCCGTGGACAGTGGCAAAAAACTTCGGGCTGACGCGACGTTCAAACAGTCGCAACAACAGCATTAAAGTCCCAATATTCAGCGGATCTTTATTTACTCTGTAATTTCTTTTCAGACCAGCGAAAGAATTAAATAACTGGCTATCTCCAGTATAAATTCAAAACAAAGTTATACTTTCGTTGAAATAACTTTGTGGTTGATGTTCCAGCATGTCAAGTGGCAGGGACTTAGCCGCCAGCAAATCGTACTTCTTCTTCGAGCACCACGTGCTCGATGTGCTAGCACTAAAGCAATTTCTTACTGGAGTGCTGGTCCCACAAGGTATGCGGGAGAAGTTCTGTGAAGTTTGGGAGTTACGACATTGCTGTGGGTAGCGGAAGTACAGTTGTGAGGGTGGATCGTTATGTTGGGTTTAGATAGCCCGCGAAAGGCAATGGTCCCAGCTTCGAGTCCCGATCCGGCATACAACTTTACTCTGTCAGGACGTTTCAGTTAAAATGTTGTCTATGGAACCGAAGTATAAAAAAGGGAGTGTAGTGTTTAGTAAAAATGAGGAAGAGGAGTTCATTGTTGTTCAGAGAGTCGATAAACCATTTGTGTCAAATGAAATTGCGTAAGTTGAAGCCCACTAATCTGAAATGCCGCATGACATTACCCACAGTGTAAAGTATTAAATTTCACGGCCAAAAAGTTACAGTTATTACTGCAAGCCTGGGTTTGTATCGGATCTATACAGAAGCTTCGATCACCCCCCCGCCTCTTTCCGCCCAATGAAGATATCTATAGATGTGGTCGAAACGTTGAGTTTCTACAAGAAATTTCATCGACCATGACAAAATAGCCATGGATGTTTTAATCATTGTAAACAAATACGAAGATTTCATTAAATACATGTCTGCTGTTTCTCAGTTAAGGAGAATTAAATCGAATCATTCATTATCTCTCTTTGTGTGACAGAATTCTGCTGAATGGTGTTAGTTTTAAAATAAAAATTAAATATTTCTTCGTAATGAAATATAAATATTTTTCGTTAACATCGCTCTCTACGACTGAGTTCCACCGAACGAGGTGGCGCAGTGGTTGTCACACTGGACTCGTATTCGGGACGACGACGGTTCAAACCCCTCGTCTGGCCATCCTGATTTAGGTTTTCCGTGATTTTCCTAAATCGCATCAGGAAAATGCCAGGATGGATCCTTTGAAAGGGCACGGCCGACTTCCTTCCCCATTCTTGCCTACTCGATAGGTCCTATGATACCGCTGTTTGGTCCCCTCCCCCGAATCAACCAACCAACCAACGACTGAATTCCTTAAATTTGCGGGCGTCAAAGGTAAGGCTAGTGATTACCCATGAGCCGGGGTAATCCAGCTTAATATTTATCTGCTGCTCAAATTTATACTTCTGGTAATACTAAAATTTTCTTACCGCTCACCACTTCCACACTAGTGGCGATTTATGAAGTGGGGAAGTAATTTAATGTTGTAAAAATTATAAAGCAGTGTTACAACAAGTTAAACCATGTAATAATAATTCTTTACGTTGAAATTTTGCCAACACCTAATTAAAGTGTTTTTTAAATATCTACCGCCTACTGCTCAACTTGGAAGCTGGAACGCCCACTATTGGGCAGTAGGGACCAATTTGACTACTATAGTGCTATAGAGTCCATCTTCTTTGCCGAGGATGATTCGCCACATTCTCGGTGTGAGCACGGCTCTAAATTTCGTTTGGAAGGGTAAAAGGGTACTTTTTTGCTGATGTTTGTGTAAGTAGCGCTATTTATCTCCGTTACGTGTAGTCGGATCGCTAGACGCGACGGCGGTCTTAATTTCGCGGAGAATCTTCGCGCCCGAGTCCGCGTCGCACAGGTGGACTCGGGGCGGCGTGGCGCGGCGCTGTGGTACCTGCCGGCCCGGGCGCAAACTTAATTTCCTGCGCCTCATTTGTCTTGCCGCTGGCGCCGAATAATTACCCGGCTACAGTGGCTGCCGGTATTGTTCACTGCTCGCCGCCGCCGCAGGGAGGCGCACAACCTGATGAAATAAAGCCGCGCTGCGGCGCATCCCGCGGGGCCGCTTTGGGCGAATTTTGATTTCGCACGGGGACGCCGGCGCCGTTTTTCACTGCCGCGTAATGTGGTTTTACTGCGCGCGAGAAAATTGGTTCCTGCTGCGTATTCCTCCGCGCAGGCGACGTCGGCGCGATTTTACGGTTCGTTCTGTACCGGCCACTTCCGAAAATTGACGCTGAGAGCCGCTAAGACAAATTACTGTGTCACGCCTGGTGTTCGCTGACTGGATGTAATACAGTCCGAGGATTTATGGTGCAGTATTAAAGTGGAGGAAAGAGAGGAATCTCTCTATTTTCAGAGATGTTTCCACGATAAGAAGGAACAGCCAAAATTTGCAGTTTTTTTTCTTAAAAAAATACTTGTTTCTTTACGTAGTGCTGGCTCTTCTAAGTTATCAGCCGTAGAGGAGAAAAAGTAGTGGAGCAGAGCGAGTCCCAGTTGATAACGTTTTGGAAGGGATGACAAGTTCCGGCATTTGTCTTACAATCCATGGTTACAAACGGGGGAATGAATTCCACTGTAAGACAAAAAAGGCGCGCCACGAAGGTATTATCCGAATGGGTCGGAAATCGGTAGATATAAAAAAATTGTTGTTGTTGTTGTTGTGGTCTTCAGTCCAGAGACTGGTTTGATGCTGCTCTCGACGGTACTCCAACCTGTGCAAGCTCCTTCATCTCCCAATACTTACTGCAACCTACATCCTTCTGAATCAGTTTAGTCTATTCATCTCTTGGTCTCCCTCTTCGATTTTTACCCTCCGTGCTGCTCTCCAATACTAAATTGGTGATCCCTTCATGCCTCAGAACATGTCCACCCAACCGATCCCGTCTTCCAATCAAGTTGTGCCAAAAATTTCTCTTCTCCCCAATTCTGTTCAATACCTCCTCGTTTGTTATGTCATCTACCCACCTAATCTTCAGCACTCTTCTGTAGCACCACATTTCGAAAGCTTCTATTCTTCTTTTGTCTAAACTATTTATCGTCCACGTTTCACTTCCATACATGGCTACAGTCCATACAAATACTTTCAGAAAAGACTTCCTATACTCGATGTTAACAAATTTCTCTTCTTCAGAAACGCTTTCCTTGCCATTGCCAGTCTACATTTATATCCTCTCTACTTTGACCATCATCAGTTATTTTGCTCCCCAAATAGCAAAACTCCTTTACTACTTGAAGCGCCTCATTTCCTAATCTAATACCCTCAGCTTCACCCCATTTAATTCGACTACATTCCGTTATCCTCGTTTTGCTTTTGTTGATGTTCATCGTATATCCTCCTTTCGAGACACTATCTATTCCGTTCAACTGTTCTTCCAAGTCCTTTGCTGTCTCTGACAGAATCACAATGTCATCGGCGAACTTCAAAGTATTTATTTCTTCTCCATGGATTTTAATTCCTACTCAGAATATTTCTTTTTGTTTCGTTCACTGATTGCTCAATAGACAGATTGAATAACATCAGGGATAGGCTACAACCCTGTCTCACTCCCTTCCCAACCACTGCTTCCCTTTCATGCCCCTGGACTCTTATAACTGCCATCTGGTTTCTATACAAATTGTAAATAGCCTTTCGCTCCCTGTATTTTACCCCTGCCACCTTCAGAATTTGAAAGAGAGTATTCCAGTCAATATTGTCAACAGCTTTCTCTAAGTCTACAAATGCTAGAAACATAGGTTTGCCTTTTCTTAATCTTTCTTCTAAGATAAGTCGTAGGGTCAGTATTGCCACACGTGTTCCAACATTTCTACGGAATCCAAACTGATCTTCCCCGAGGTCGGCTTCTACCAGTTTTTCCATTCGTCTGTAAAGAATTCGTGTTAGTATTTTGCAGCTGTGGCTTATTAAACTGATTGTTCGTTAATTTTCACATCTGTCAACACCTGCTTTCTTTGGGATTGGAATTATTATATTCTTCTTGAAGTCTGACGGTATTTCGCCTGTCTTATACATCTTGCTCACCAGATGGTAAAGTTTTGACAAGACTGGCTCTTCCAAGGCCGTCAGTAGTTCCAATGGAATGTTGTCTACTCCCAGTGCCTTGTTTCGACTCAGAAAGTTGCATGATTTATTCCAGATAAAGAGCTTTACAAACTGAGCAAGTCAATAACCCCTTTGATCCACCTGTCACCTTATACAAGCTGTTATTCGGCTTGGCATTGATTGTTAGAGTTGTTGCATCTCCTCCTGAGGGACAATGATCAAATTCTGTCTAACTGGCGAGTTAGATCATCAAAACTGCAAACTGATTGGAGGGCCCCGCCCATAATCGTGCAAACGTTCTCAATTGGGGAGAGATGTGGTGACCTAGCTGGCCAAAGTGGGGTTTGGTAAACACGGAGGTAAGCAGTACAAACTGTCGTCTTGTACGTGCGGGCACACTCTTCTTGAAATGTAACCTCAGGATGGCTTGCCATGAAGGGCAACAAAACGGGGCATAGAACATTGTCGACATACCGCTGTTCTGTAAGGATGCCGCGGATGACAGCCAAATGGGCCCTGCTATTAAAAACGAATTGGTACTCCAGATTATCGCTCCTAGTTGTCGGGCCATATGGCGGGCAATAGTCAAGTCTGGGATACCGATCTGCCTGTCGCCCGCCATATGGGCCGACAACTAGGAGCGATGACCTGGAGTACCAATTCGTTTTTAATAGCAGGACCCATTTGGCTGTCATCCGCGGCACCCTTACAGAACAGCAGTATGTCGACAATGTGCTATGCCCCGTTTTGTTGCCCTTCAAGGCAAGCCATCTTTACATTTCAGCAAGATAATGCCCGGCCGATGCGAGAATTTCTACTGCTTGACTTTGTGCTTGCCAAACCCCACCTTCGTGAACAGGTTCGCTGAATCTCTCCCCAAAAGAGAGCTCTAGGAGCATTTTGGCCAGGCCCCACAACCAACTCGGGATTTTGATGATCTAACGCGACAACTGGACGGAATGTGGCAACCTAACCCTCAGGAGGATGTCCAACAACTCTATCACTTAATGCCAAGCCACACAACTGCTTACTTTAAGGTCCAAAGGCGTACCAACGCGTTAAGGACTTGATAAGTTTGTGAAGCTCTTTCTCTTGTATAAATCGTCCAATATTTCTAAAATTCAAAACATTTGTTTGTCTATGCGTGTACGTCGTATCTACCGATTTTCGTCCCATTCGGATTATTCCTTTGTGGTGCGTTGTTTTTTTGTCTTAGAGTGTATTAAATCATATCGGATAAGAGTTGGGTCTGACTTCCAGTACATGTAGTAAAGTTGTGGGTAATTTCTAAAAGAGGGGCAGAATACGGAAACTTGAACCACACGAAGAAAACTGATAAAATAAAAAAAATGGTCAAATGTGTGTGAAATCTTATGGGACTTAACTGCTAAGGTCATCAGTCCCTAAGCTTACATACTACTTAACCTAAATTATCCTAAGGACAAACACACACACACACACACACACACACACACACACACACACACACACACACACACACACACACACCCATGCCCGAGGGAGGACTCGAACCTCTGCCGGGACCAGCCGCAGAGTCCACGACTGCAGCGCCTTAAACCGGATAAAGTAAAAATAAGTAAAAGTATTAGTAGGAAAATAGATGGACTCTTTCAAGCAATTTTCTGAAGTGACCGGAAATGTATGTTACGTTACATCAGAACCAACTTTCATTACGTAGAATTCAGATTATGACGAACGACACAGTTTTCTTTTGAAGCATCCAGTTTGGAATGGGTTGATTATTTGCAGTCGATCTCGGATTCAAGAAAAGCGTGAATAGAAAAATAGGTACCATGAAAGTGAAGGAATTGGATATGGCATTGATTAAATCAGAGAACAAGAAAGTATCCGGAATTAATGGGGCAATCTGAAACTAATTCCTTCTTTGTTTTGAGAACTCAAGCTATTTCTGAAGGTCATCTGCATCGTTAACTGTTGTTTCAGCAGACTTGTGACTGTTGTTGTTTGCTTTATTTGGGTCGCAAACCATACAGTTTGTGCACGAAAAGGGACGCGCGTACAATTCTGTATTGGTATACAGAAATAAAAACTTCAATATCCGTGAACGTGTAATAAGATAGAAATGAAAGATGATTGACCGCTCATGAAGGACATCAGCTTAGAAAAGTTCATCAAATCGAACAAATTCAATCCTGACAAAGGGCGCACTTACGTTTACCTAATATAAAATATTGCAGAAATTACGA
This sequence comes from Schistocerca cancellata, assembly GCF_023864275.1. Lineage (NCBI taxonomy): Eukaryota > Metazoa > Arthropoda > Insecta > Orthoptera > Acrididae > Schistocerca > Schistocerca cancellata. The sequence goes on from NC_064630.1 coordinate 351,567,120, forward strand.
GGGTAAGTCAATTATTATCCGCAAAGTAGTTATAAAATTTTATTGTAATCATATGGGAAACTTACAAAAACATCATTTTTCGACATAGTCTCCTTGCGTTTCAACGCACTTGGTCTACCGTTGTACAAGCTCCCTGATGCTCTCATAGGAGAAGGTTCTCGGTTGAGCTGCGAGCCAGGAATGCACCGCTTCTTTCACTGCTTCGTCCGAGGCAAATTGACGGCCCATTAATGCCTGTTTGACTGGGTCAAACAAGTGATATTCAGAAGAGACAAGATCGGGTCTATTTGGAGGATGATCCAGTACTTCAAATTTGAGTTTTTGGAGCGTTTCAGCAGTGTGGGCAGCAGTATGCGGACGGCCATTGTCGAGCAACAGCACACCACCTTTCGACAGCAATTCTCGGCGTTTGCTTCGAATTCCAGGCTTTAGCCTGGCAGTAAGCATCTCACTGTAAGGCACACTGTTTATTGTTTTGCCCCTTTCCCCGAAATGTTCCAGTACTGGGCCTTGTGCGTCCCAAAAATCCGTAAGCATCAGTTTTCCTGCGGACGATTGGGTCTTGAACTTTTTCTCGCACTGCAAATTTGGATGTTTCCATTCCATACTCTGCCGTTTACTCTCCGGTAATGATCCTGTCTAAGAAGTTGTCCACTTCGTTAACATAGCGATCCAAATGTTTTTTTTTTGCTGATGTCCAAGCGCATTTGTTTATGCAACTGTGTGAGTTGTTGCGAGACCCATCTTGCACAAACTGTATAAAACCCAAGTTTGTTGTGGATGATTTCGTAAGCAGAACAGTGACTAATTTGCAGACGATATGCCACTTCGTGATAGTTAATCATGTGTCTAAGAGACTCATTTCACGTGAACGCTCAATGGTTTCTTCATTTGTGGCGGTAAACGGTCGTCCGGCTCCTTCATTGTGCGTATCACTTGTGGGACCATTTAAGGATTTTTTAATCCATTCGTAGACACTCCGTTGTGGCAAAACACTATTCCCGTACTGTACCGAAAGTCTTCTATGAATTTCGGCCCCTGATACGCCTTCTGACCACAAAAAACGGATCACTAAACGTTGCTCTTTTTTGGTGCAAATAGACAGCGGAGCAGCCATGATTAACAGCACGGCAGCGATAATGAAACTAACCTAGCAGCTTGAAAATTGTGAAGATATAACATCAAATAAACAAAGCATGCGTCATCAATGTAAAACGGCAGTACTACCAAAGTAAACAGAAATATAACTAAATTGCGGATAATAATTGACTTATCCTCGTATTTCAATCAATTCCAAAGGAAACGGCGCCAACCTTTCAGAAAATGCGAAAGTGGATAGATGGCGCAGCAAGGCGCAAACCCTCTTCCTATCCCACCCTCGATTCTGGATCGTGGCACCTCAATCAACTACCGCTATGCTGAAACCCTGCTTTTATCTGCCTCGTATGTTACATTCTTCTAAAAGGCTTTAATCGCTGAAATGTTGACATTTGATTATAACAGATCCTAAGAAGACGATACATTTTCATGAATCTTCAATGGGTCATGGCCGTAAAACGGCTTGCTCTCATAACACGTCAGTTACAACGCGAAAATAATAAATAGGAGAGTTCTTTTACTAGCTCTATGACGTTTCCCGTTGTTTTATTACAACAAACCGTGCCAATAATTATTCGTTCTGGAAACATTCAATGTGCTGGTGCTTAGAAACAACGTATACTGACAGGGTGCCGGCTGGAGTGGCCATGCGGTTCTAGGCGCTACAGTCTGGAGCCGAGCTGCCGCTACGGTCGCAGGTTCGAATCGTGCCTCGGGCATGAATGTGTGTGATGTCCTTAGGTTAGTTAGGTTTAATTAGTTCTAAGTTCTAGGCGACTGATGACCTCAGGAGTTAAGTCGCATGGTGCTCAGAGCCATTTGAAGCATTTGAACTGACAGGGTGTAACGATGAAACCCAACAGATGGTGAATACAACAAATACGGTATGTCGTCTTGATTTCTGCTTCTGATGCAGGGAGCGTTCTTGCTTCTTATTGGTTCTACTGTACGTGACACGTTGCCGAAATATCGCGGAATTCATTTTGTGTTTAACGTGACGAAATGGCTCCTAAACGAGTTATAGCACGAAGTGATGTCACAAAACTCACAGAGAGCAACTTCAACGTTAAATAACTCTTCCGTGCGTCGACAAATTTAGAGAGACCGCGACCGCTCTCAATGGCAGGTGTGCGACAACTGCGCCTTTCAGACCATCCCTCTAGGAAGTTCAGGGTGTCCGAAAAGTCCTTCCCTGATTACATAATTTGATAACTCAGGCTAGAAGTAAGATACAAATATGAAACTGGTCTCTAATTGTTTAGAAACTATCAAAGTTTTTTTTTCACACATCAATAAACTTCCACATGAGCACCCTTGGTAACACGTAGCACATAAAAAGAAGTCTAATGCGGTTATGTCAGGAGATCGTGGAGGCCAAACCGTTGACCCATCACGTGCAATAGCGCGTACCAAACATTCACCTTTGGACTGCCTGTGGTGCACTCCATGACCTCGCCAGGGGGTTGTGAATCTCAAATGCGCACATTATGGTGATTCACTTCTCCACTGACAAAAAAGGTCGCTTCGTCGGAAAAGGCAATTCGTCTGAGATAACCATCATTGTCCTCAATACGTGATAGCATATCGACCGCAAAGTCATATCGACGTGTACTGTCATTGGGCAACAAGGCCTGAACGATTTGTACTTTGTATGCGCGAAACGATAAACGTTTGTGTAAATGTCATGTATTGTGATGTTGGCTAATGTGTGGACGGAAATCGAATATCGCCTAGATGTGCTACGTGCTACCAAGGGTGCTCATGTGGAAATTTACTGATGTGTGAAAAAAAACTTTGATAGTTTGGAAACAATTAGACACTAGTTTCATGTTTGTATCTTACTTCTAGCCTGAGTTTTCAATTTATGTAATCAGGGAAAGACTTTTCGGACACCCTGTACGTCGCCGCGTTGTGTGGTGTGTTCGACACTGGTTGCCTGGTACCTGTGACTCCCGGCAACAGTGGGAGCTGTGCAGCGCCGAAGTGGGAGAGATGTCCGAACCGACGTCGACACATACAGAGAGCCCGAGCTGGATGCCTCCGGCATAGGCGCGACGCCCCGCGTGTTTGTAGCGCGAAAGGAAGGCGGCGTGGGCGCCATCGACCGCGCGCCTCCCCCGGCGGGCCCGCTGGGCGCCCGTCTGCGGCCGCAGCCCTCGCCGGACACTTGGCAGGAACACAAAAATGCCGGGCGCACTGCGGCACCGCACACCACACCACAGCACACCGTACCACAGCAAGCTGTCGTGCGTGCGGACCGGCCGCCACGGCGCCTCTGCAGTGCTCCAGCCCCACGCATAAATCACTCTGCTGGAACTTTATTACGAGGCCGCCCGCGGATCTCTCTAATGCACGCCGGGTCTCCGTCACAAATTCTCATAATCATCATCTCTCGGCGAGGCTCGTTCAGCAGTACAGTTTCAGTGCGTCGTGTATGCACCACGAGTGATAAAACTGGCAACGTCATTAGGGAATCCTCATGTGCGAAATTTGATTTAGTCCTCGTATAGTGTGTAAGTTTGCTGGTTTTCGTGGCCGTTCTGATTGAAGGTAACATCTTATACGTGGGGCGTTCAATAAGTAATGCAACACATTTTCTCTCACAACCAATTTCAGTTGCAAAAATGCGGCATTTGTTGTGGGAATCGTGGAACACTCGCGCTTCAGCCCCTGTGTTTTCATGAAGTTCCGACACATACCGGCGCTATACGTAGCCATCAAAGAAGCGGTTGTAACGGAGGTGCAGTCAAAACAGAGAGTCATCATTGAGTTCCTCTTGGCGGAAAATCAGAACAACGCAGATATTCATAGGCGCTTGCAGGCTGTCTACAGAGATCTGGCAGTGAACAAAAGCATGGCGACTCGTTGTCGAGGCGTCTGTCATCGTGGCAATATAATAAAGAGGTTCATCGAGTGAATATGACTGAGGGTACTTCCGGCGAGGGTTGTACACTGCGTTGCTATTTCGGGTGCGGATGATGCCCCCGTCGCAGTGCGTTCGCAGTGAACAGCGGCAAATTCCGCAGCAGTCTTTGTAATGAAACACGTACGAGTGGCGCTCCAGTTACGAGACTCTGCTCTGTCGAAGCCAGCGAAATTCCCGCTTGCTGTGCGTGCCACTCTCATGTCTGTTCAGTGCTGAGCGTCGCATTAGCATAACTGTTGCTCTTACTATGGAGCTATCTGCTTAGAGCATGATTGAAAATTAATAAATGGACTAACGTTACACACGCAGCAATTTTGGTGACACTCGATGTGGATGATCTAAATCTCCGCAGCAGTTAAAGCAAGTGTCTGCAGTGATGAAATTGCTATTGTGTGCTGAAAATGCAGTCATTTTACCGCTATTACGACACAGATCACAAACACGGTATGAAGCACTTGTCCTCTCACCAGATTGCAACATTTCTGGAGTTGTGTGGAAAAGAGCGACTACGCCACCACAGAGCTCGCAACTCGCCTCTCAATCTCACAAGGAAAACTCCCCATCGCACCCCCCTCAGATTAAGTGGTAAGACTGCTCAATGGACAGTCCGTCAAACGTCAAAAATAAATATAGATCAAGCATGAAAACAGGAAGAAGGTGTACTGCACTGTGAAAAATAAAGCAAAATAGAAACTTTCGTATGCCGCCTGGAAGGCGGCTCGTGAGTTTTCTCCTGTAAACGGAATGGGTAGGCCGAATGTAGGCAGTGAGCAGGAGCAGGTGAGGTAAGATTCTCGGTACAGTTTTTTACGTGAAAGTACATTTAATTATTAGTCAATGACATACGTAACTTTACAACTGAAGAGCCCGTAGGTGCAAAACCGTATTCCCGTCGTAAGTAGTACATAGTCTCAATAGCAAGCTGAGGTTGAAGCGATATTTCCAGGCCGTCTGCTCTTGAAGAAAAGGGCAGAATCTGCAGCGGAACTCGTAGATCAGGACAGCGCCTGTTAGAGGGCGCTGTCGTCGGTGTCGGTGTCAACCTACGCCGTGGCATCGTAGATATCGATACCACAGAAACAATGAACTGTCGAAGGACAAGAAGTGCAATATGGAGCACCCTTATAGAGCAACGGCGTCCTGGTTAAGTGCCCACGTTGTTGGACTAACATACGGGCGAGCCGTGTTCAAATCTATCTCGTGCCCTTTTTTTTCACAACATTATAAACAGTGCGTCCGGTCATTGAAATGTTTGTTCTCTTTCTGTAGTCTTGGCAATTGTCATACTGTACACTGGTTATAGAATGTAAGTGATGTGGTAAGAATACGTTTCCTTCCCAAGTAAACGTAATGGATACTGAGAGCAGGCGAGATACCACATAGACGTCTCACGGACATAAAAGCCCGCTGCTGTGGCCGAGCGGTTCTAGGCGCTTCACTCCGGAACCGCGCTGCTGCAACGGTCGCAGGTTCGAATGCTGCCTCGGGCATGGATGTGTGCGATGTCCTTAGGTTAGTTAGGTTTAAGTAGTTCTAAGTCGGATGTTAAGTCCCATAGTGCTCAGTCATTTGAACAGACATGAAAACATGAAATAGACGGGTGTGAACTATGTTACAACGAGAGAATTCAAGAGCAGAATTTCCGAAACGGAACGCAGCTTCAAAAATGTTAAAAACATGTTTTGACAGAGACAAAGAAACTGTGTGATTGTGAAACTGTTACTTGTTGCATCTTAGGTGAAAAACTATTATGTTTTCATCATTGCCGTGAGAGTGATCACATTCACATTCATACGAACACCTAAATCGAACGAGCAGGCATATCTCTCAATCACTTCCCAGGCGTACAAATTAGGTGCGTCGGTAAGAGGGTCCTATCATATGACACACTTACCGTCACTAATGTCGTCTATGACGTACCAGACGTGTTTTCCAGTGGAGGATTCAGTTGACTTGTCGCCTTCTCATCAGACGTTTGCGGTTCCCATTTGAGAGCCACATCTTTTTGGGTGCTAAGAGAGTAGTTGTGCAGAACCAACTGTCATTATAAGTCTCTTTCTTACAACTCGCTGTTGCAGACGGACGGTACACCACGGTACAATCACAAATTTGAATCCAAGGAACTGCGAAAAAATAAATAAATAAATAAATAGCCCGCATGGCAGTCAAGCACCGTGACCACTTAAACACGACGCTGCTGCTGTTTAAGGCAACTATGCATTGCACTTCTTGTCCTTCGACCGTTCACTGTTTCTATTGTGCTTTTTTGTTTTTCAGAGTTCAGTATATCTTCTCCCTGTTTTGATGCTTGATCTTTGTTCAGTTTTACCACTAAATCTGAGGAGGGCGCGATGGAGAGTTTCTCGTGTTACGCCAGCTGCCGGTAGGTTTTCCGGTTTTGAGCGTCAACAACGACCCTGGAAAACTGCTTAAGCTTTCAGCCATTTCAGACATCAACGACAAGGGCAGAATCCAGGCATTCTTATTGTTCATGTTCTCTCGCCGCTAACAGATTTTCTGGAATGTGCTGCTACCCGCCGGAATTTCTCGCAAGCTTATTCCCACCGTAAAACTTTTTGATAAAATCTCAAGCACTTCAGCCGTGCTGATAGGCTCCGACCGCAACTCTCTCTGTATCTGCACTGCAACATACTTTACGTGCATTGATAGAAAAAAAGATTACAAAGGAGATTTCTGCCCGACGCTGCTTCTTGTGTCTCTAAAACGGCCAGCAGAACGATCCCACGTCGCAATTATAGGAGAACAAACTCTGCCCTAGTAAAACTCGGAAGCTGTCAATTTTCCTTTGAATCTTCCTCGTCAACTTGCTCGAGAATAGCATGTTACTAGGTGAGTCGGCGTTAGTTCGTTGAGGGATTTAAGACGAAGTGTTTGTCGGTCGTACGGTAACTTAAACCAATGCCAAAGTGACCTTGGTGATTTTTCTTATGTGAGTCTAAAGCATATTTCTACACTTTCCGTTTCATATCCTAATGCTGGCTGGAGACAGAATCACATAGCATCTGATGATCTGTCCAATTTTAGGAGACGAAACATAAGGCAGGCTACGGTCTAATGCCCGTGAAAAAAATATCACCGAGGATATTAATACCAGTCATGGACTGCGAAGATCGCCTTCCTCGCTCACAAATGGCCATTGTAATTAAAATTGTACAATACGATCGTTGACGGAAGTAAAATTTTTATGAAATAAATCACTTCTGATAGCACTGACATAGACATATGTCGGTTTTATTCATGCACAGAAATTGTGTACTAACCATGCGACGTGCCGATTTCTCGCATTCGGCTCTGCGTTGTTCACACTCTGGTATTTCTTCTGCCACCAAGAACTTTGCCGTCTTGTATCTTTACTCTCTAAGTAGCTGCCGTTCTACTGAGCCACGCCGCAGGGTGACTGTGTCATCTCGACCCTAGTAACTGGCCTGATAGACGGTGTCAGCAGAGGTGTTGTGTCCCTTGTAGCGGAGATGGGGAAGAGACGCGTCAGCTTAGAGAAGACAGAGCCGCTGGCCCTGTGATCAGAGACAGGCAGTAATTGGGCGTGCTAAGCGGCCGGCGTGGCGTCTGATGCGGCCATTAGCCAAGGCGCCTCCACCGGTGGTCTGTTTGGCCGAGCCGTTCAATCGACTGCCGCCCGGGGCTGGAGCACGCCGGCCGCTGCCGGGAAACACGTGCCTAATGAAGGTACAGCCGTGCAGCCTCGCCTGTCCTGCGGGTGGACTAGATGCGCGGCGTCAATGTCTCTTGTTGAAGCCAATACCTGTCGTCTTGCGGAAGCGTAACTACGAAAATCTGGCATATCTCTCTCTCTCTCTCTCTCTCTCTCTGTGTGTGTGTGTGTGTGTGTGTGTGTGTGTGTTTTCTCTAAGGGCATTGAAATTAATAATAGAAAACTCCGTACCCAAAGACAGGAAAATTGCACAAGTTCACACCAATACCCAAGAAAGGAAATAGGAGTAACGCGCTGAATTGTAGACCTTCACCGCTTCGTCGATTTGCAGTAGGATTTTGGAACATATACTGTGGTCGAAAGTTATGAATCACCTGGAAGAAAACGATTTATTGATAAATAGCCAATACAGTTTTCTAAAATAAGGTTCTTGCGAAACACAACTAGCTCCTGTTCCCACGAACTAATGACTGGTATCGAGAGAAGACGTTAAATCAATTCCATAGTTTTAGATTTCCCGAAGGTTTCGACCTCTTTCTTTACAAGCGATTTCTAATGAAACTGCGTGTCTATCGAGTGTCATCTCAGTTATGTGGCTGGATACATGATTACCTCTCAGGAAGGTAACAGTTCGCAATAACTGGCGGAAAGTTATGCAGTAAAATGAAATAATATCTGGCGTTCCCCAAGGAAGTGTTAGGCGTTCCCCAAGGAAGTGTTATAGGCTCTCTGTTGTTCCTGATCTACATAAACGATTTAGAAGACAATCTGAGCAGCCCTCTTACATTGTTTGCAGATGATGCTCTCATTAATCGTGTTGTAAAATCATAAGATGGTAAAAACAAATTGTAAAATGGTTTAGGCATGCTATCTGTATGGTGTAAAAAGTGCCAGTTGACTGTAAATAATGGAAAGCGTAAAGTCATTCACATGAATACTAAAAGGAATCCTCTGAATTTCAGTTCCGAGATTAATCACACAAACCTGAAGACTGTAAATTTAACTAAATGCTTAGGGATTACAATTACTAATAACTTAAACTGGAACGATTAAGTACATAATATCTCGGGGAAAGCAAACCAAAGGCTGCGATTTTTGCCAGAACACTTAGAAAATGTTACAGGTCTACTGAAGAGACTCCTTACACCACGCTTGTACGCCCTCTTTTGGGGTATTGCTGTACGGAGTGGGATCCGCATCAGAAAGGATCGACGGAGGACACCAAATCAAGTTCGAGGAAGGGCAGCTCGTATTGTATTATTGCGAAAAAAGGGAGGGACTGTTACGGATATGACACACGAGTTGGAGTGGCATTGGATGTATCTAGTCCTGGCGTGTTGCCGTGCAAATTCGTCAAATTCAGGCAGATAATGACCTCAAGGTCCAAAACAATTACAGAACAATAAAAATAAAATTTTTTAAACGTATGAGATTATAGTGTACAAAATCAAAGGATCGATCCATATTGGTTCTGGCAATGTTGTGTGTGTATTATGTAATATGTCAAGTTACACAATTATTCGTATTCTACAACTTAAATAACTGCGTTTCCGTAAATCACCATAGACGAGTGCTGTGATGTTCCGTACACCACTTCTTCCTCCTCTCCTCCCCACCCCTCCCTCCCCCGCTCCCAGACTTCTCGAACTGAGCAAGTTCTGTGTACCTCGTCATGGTCTCGATCTCGACTAGATGATAAGCTCTAGGCTTCTTCTTTCTTTCTTTCTTTCTTTCTTTCTTTCTTCTTTCGTTCCAGTTACTGACTCGGTATATCGCTTCAGGCTTGGAAAAGATCAAAGAGCATACACTGATCAGCCAGAACATTATGCCCATCGACCTACTATCGATAAAAATCCGTCCAGGCGATAGCAACGTCACCTCGCGAGGAATGACTGCTGGTCACACACGTTCGGTGCGTGTAGTATCAGTGAGCGTGCTGTCAATGTGTAGAATGGGAAAGACACGCGATCTTTCTGAGTTTGACCAAGGGCGGATTGTGATGCCCGGAGGCTTGGCATGAACACTTCGGAAACTGCACGATTTTCCGGGTGTTCTAGGAGTATTGTGATGAGGTTTTCAACACTTGGCGAAACCAAGGTGAAACCTCAGACAGACGTCGTGGGGTTGAGCGGCCATCCCTCATTACAATTGTCGGACATCGTAGACTGAGCAGACAGGACAGGCGGTGAATTGTGGTGGAACTAAGATCAGACTTTAATGCTGGGCAGAGCACAAGTGCGTCTTACAAGTGCATGTGACCATAGACACTGGACGTTGGTGCAGCGGCAGATCTTTGCATGGTATGATGACTCCCGATACGTTCTTCATTATGCCGATGGGAGGACGCGAATCCGTCATCTTCCACGGGGAGAGCTCCTTGACACCTGTATCACGGGAGGGAGACAAGCTGGCGGCGGCTACGTTATGCTCTGGGGAACATTCACTTGGGCATCCACGGGTCCAGTGGAGCTCGTGCAAGGCACTGTGACGGCCAAGGACTATTGTACACTGGTTGCAGACAACGTATACCGCATTCATGACCATCATGCTTCCGGCGGTAGTGGCATTTTTCAGCAAGATGGTGCGTCATGTTACAAGGCCAGGATAGTGATGGAGTGGTTCGAGGAACGCAGTGGCGAGTTCCAATTGATGTGCTGTCCCCCTAACTCGCCAGATCTGAACCCGATCGAATACATCTGGGATGTGATAGAACTTGCCGTCAAAGCTCATCGCTCCCCTTCCTGGAATTGACGGGGAATGGGTGACTTGAGGGTGCAGATGTGTTGCCAACTTTCTTCAGCGACTTACCAAGACCTTATTGCTTCCAAGCCACGACGTGTCACCGCTATTACCCTTGCCCAAGGTGGATGTACCGGCAGTTAGATAGGTAGTCATAATGTTCTGGCTGATAAGTGTACGGTCTGCATTAGATTGTGGTATTCAACCCAACATTTTGACTGTGTTATTTTTACGTGTGTAATGGTGCTTACACGATGATGGCAACAGTTCACGTAGCACCACGTAATCGAAGCTACATTAATTGGACACAGCTTGTGTCAAACGTGGTGTGTCCCAGAAAATGAATCGCAGTATACTCGTAGAAATAGACGAGTTCGCGGTACTCATTTTCCGTGCCGACATGTCTTCCGGCAGCTTAATTTAGTCGCTAGCTGCGCGCCCTCTTATATAAAGATGTGGCACCGGAAGCGACACAAGAAACCTCACGTTTCTGTTTGTGTCCTCTAGCCGCTGACACTCCCAGAAGTTCAAACAAACTGGAGGAGAGGCGCGTATCGAGTGGGAGGACGCGCATCCTGACACACTTAAAGCCGCTATATTCGGCACCCAAAGGCGCGCCGCGACGGTCCACCAGCAGACATCTGCAAGGAAGTTGCTCCGCGGGCGCGTAATCCGCGCGGCGCCGGCGCCGCCACCGCGTCGTCACGTACAAGTCGCTAATGAAAAAACTTTTTATGCTCTGTTACGCTCTCTAAAGAGCACTGTTCACTAACTCGGAAATTTCCGTCCCGCCGCTCTCTGGACCCGAAATGGACAGTCGCCTCTCTTGTGTCTATCTTCCCGTCTCCCTTATCAGAATACTGCGCACAATCTCCGTCCTACACTTGAAACTCATTTCTCGTTATGGTAGGAGTACTCCATAGGCCGCGCACTTAGATCTTGCGGTAATACCCATTTTTTTTAGCACGTACGAGGCTAGTCTGGAAAATTTCCAACTTAACAAAGAAATAAGGCTTTTTTCTTCAGATTTAGTTTTATTTTTCAGCTTAATCTCCTTGTAAATCTATAAACTTTTCCCAACGATGTTCGCTTATCCTTAAGGTGGGACGTGTGAGAAAATACACGCGTACGTACACTGACGAGCCAAAACATTATGACCACTGCCCACCGCGAGGTTGAATACTTCCTGGTAGTATTGCGAGCGCTTCACGCAGTAAGGAAAGAGCGTAAGGGGAAGAGAGACGAATGGTAGTCATTACAGCGAAGACACGGCCGCAAAAGCTGACATCCACTGATATAAGCGGTTTTAACAAAGGGCACTTGTGGCGCTGCGGCTAGACCCGAGAATCTGTGAAGCGACGAAACTGGTCGCGTTTTGGCGTAATGCTGTCGTGACGACCTATGGAAACTGGTTGAAAGGTGGTGAAGTGACGAGTCATCCAGGATAGGCAGCGATCTGTGGCAGATCTGACGACAGAGGACAATGCTGGTACAGGTACAAGTATTTCGGAGAACACCGTTCAAAGGCCATTGTTGAACATGGAGCTCCACATCACACGACCCGTACGTGTTCCTGTTCTGATTCAACGACATCGTCAGTTATGACTGTAGTGGGCACAGCATCCCCGAGTTCTGACTATGGATCAATAGAAACGTGTCGCATGTTCGTATGAATCGCATTTATTGTTATACCAGGTCGATGGTTGGATCCTTACACGCCATCATTCAGGCGAATGGTTGCACGAAACATGCACCGCGTCACAGATGCAGGCCGATGAGGACAGACTTGTGCTGGGGTACATTGAGTTGGGCTACCACGGAATCTGTGGTGGCAATCGAAGGCATCATGACAAAAGTGAACTATGTGAACATTATTGTGGACCACGTGCATCGCTTGATACGTGAAATATCCCCCTACGGCGATGATATCTTGCAGCAGGATAACTGTATCTGTTGCAAGATCAGAATCGTGCTACAGTGATTTGAAGGTCATCGTAGCGAACTCACATTGATGTCTTGTCTAGCAAATATGCCTAATCTGTACACATTGGAACGCATATCGGGTGCCAGCCGTGTGCCGGTAAACCACTACCCCGTAGTTTGCGGGAATTGCTTGATCTGTGCGAAGACGTCTGGTGCCACATACTGCTGGAATCCTCTGCAAGAACTTGTAGAATCCATGCCAAGCAGAGTCCTTGTTGTACTGTGTTTGAAAAGTGGAACGCTATTAAACAGGTGGTCATAATGTTTTGCCTCATCGGTGTATAAGCTAATGTAACTTCTACTGTTCGCGAGCTAATTGAACCAAATTTTGTACGTGTTGTCATGTTATTGGCTATAATCTCGACATTTTCGATGTGTTTTGTCAAGTAATTTGATCAGGACGTTGCTGGATACTTTTAGAACACATTACATCTCACAAGGAACATATTGTCAATGGTTACTTTACTTACCACTTTCAAAATGTCATAGGTTATTCTCAGTAATTAGATAAACAAATCTGTGTACCAGTTTCTTAATATTAGTCTTAGAACTTTCGCAACAATTGCTTAAATTTACGTTTGTGGTACGTAGCAATTTTATTTCACTAAAATTTATAGTATTTGACAGTAATGCACATTGAAAAATGTTGTACTACAGGAAGTTGTGATATAGTATGTACAAAGTCTGTGGCATATTTCACCTTTTTATCTGCAATGCTTCAGCAGAAAATGATCGTTATATCGTGAAAAATGAAAGTTGTGGGAAATGCAGAAAAAAGATTTTCTTAACATTTATGCCAGAGCCAGCCACTGTGGCCGAGCAGTTCTAGGCGCTTCAGTCCGGAACCGCGATGCTGCTACGGTCGCAGGTTCGAATCCTGCCTCGGGCATGGGTGTGTGGGATGTCCTTAGGTTAGTTAGGTTTAAGTAGTTCTAAGTTCTAGGGGACTGATGACCTCAGTGTTAAGTCCCATAGTGCTTAGAGCTGTTTGAACCATTTATGCTAGAAACAGGTACTTAATTTTGCTATGACCACACATATGTCTTTTTTTGGTCTTCATGTAGCCCTTTTTTCTAGTCTGGTCCTTCTGGCATGCCGTTTTTGCAATATCCTTCACTGACATCTCACAACTAGCAAGCAATACGCACATCATCAGTCTTCTTCAGTAGGTTTTCAGTTAAGCAACGTATAGCAAATCCTTGTCTGATAATGGTCCTGACTTTTCCAGTGCTACCATAATTCAACATCGGACAAGTGTCATACGAGGAAATTTTAACAGTAGGAGATAAGCAAAATATTATCTTTGGGCGCCTCTTTTAAACGAGATTATTAAAGTTTTCGTTCGGGTTTTGTGTTACACAGTGTGTACATTTCCTTAACAAGTCATAGTTAATCGCATCGTAAGTGGATTCACAGCCCTTTGTACTCTATAGATGTCTTCTCTGATACCAGAAAATAATAAAATATCGTAAACAAGGACAGAGTCGTGTAGAAAATGGGGCGTGGCACTGTGCATTGGTTGAAACAAGATGGCTTTTACATCATTCGTAGCACGAAATAAACTCTGAAAATTGCAGACAATACTTTTAACATGCTACAGAACTATATTGTGTGGAAAAAAAATTCATCATTTTTGACCAATTATACATACATCTCCCCCATTATCGTCAAAATAACAGTTAGTGTCTTTCTCTGAAAAATTTCTGGCCTCCGATCTCAGCTTTTAATCAAGGGAACAACAACAAGAAGAAAACTCTTGGGGCTAGATCTGGTAACTAAGGAGGGAGCTCAAACAGTTAAAACAGCAATTCGTGGATTTTCATCATGGCAACCGCTGAGATGAGGATCGGTGCAAAGTGGGAAATCGTGGCACCCAAGTTGCGGTCAGCTTTCTCATTCCCAAATTTTCAAGCATTATGTGACAAATATATTTTTTGGATGTGTTCATAACCTCCGCTATCTCTGTCACCTTAATTTGGCTGTTCTGTAGCACTGGTTGATGAACTTCTGCGTTGTTGCCGTCAGTGGTTGCAGTTTTTGGCTGTTCCGAACGCTCATAGTCATCCAAACTGGTGCGGTCACGTTTTAATTCAGCTGCCCAAAATTTCACTGTGGCAAATGATAGTGCAGAGTCCCCGTACGCAGCGTCCAACTCGTATCTAATTTGCGTAGCAGTATTGCCTTTCAAAAAACAAACATCTAATGACAGCTCGGTACTCGATTTTGTCCATTTTCGTAAAAATCACTGGCATCGACTCACTAAAACGACTGTCAAATAACAACTACGCGTCCAAAATAGCTGTAATTTTAGTGAGTGGCACAAACAAATTCCGCAACTATTGTTGACATGCGCTGCTATCCTCACATTGAGGTCGGAAACGTTTCCGACTACCCTCGTATTTTAATGTTGGGTGTATAGGAAACGTTAATAGAACTAAAACAATAAATAGTAGACGGTAACTAACGCCAACATTGCACCAGAAATGTTTCATTTTAGTTCTGGCATCATCAGTCTGCATTTATTTTGTTTTCGCTGGTGTATAAATGACAGAAATTTCGCAATATATGAGCTCCAGGTTGTTGTTACTGCTTACTGCAAGAGGCGCGGTGACGGGACGGGGAGGGACTTTATTGTTGTTACAGAATTCTCCAAAACTTCTAGCCGTGATTCTCTGAAAGCCGACTAAATTACGGATTTAGCATTTCTGAGTGTAGCGGGAAATTCTATGGCATTTTAAGGCTTATTTTAATTTTCCCAAATCGAGGAATAACAAGTTGACATTTTTTCTTCAGTGTTTTTGTTTGTATCTGTTAGATTTCGGCAATCGTTGTGTTTTTTTCACTGAAAATTTTTATTTTTGAGTGAGAACTCAATATTTTTGCTTTGTGAGTAAAATATTCTTTTGAATAACTGGGTGAACACCCTGGATTTAATCATAACAAAGTTCTATTTTCAGATGGTTGAATGAAAATGGTGGTATTCTTATTCATGTTACTGTAATAGTATGGAAATATTCCTATCTACTTGGCAGGTCAGTCGTTCAACATAAAATACTTTTTGTGTGAGTCCTGTGAAATTTAGTTCTTGGGGCTCTACAAATCTCAAAATTCAATGAATTAGTTACATAAAAATGGCGATTTTAGACTTTTGCCTCATCTTGGATAAAATTCTGTGAACTTTCCTTTGCATTATATTTCATGTTCCTGTGAATGTCTGCCCATTTCAGCCAGAGGTCTATAATTAAGCTGTATGCCATGTGCTACTTAGAGATGTCAAGATAATACATCTGTTGAAAAAGAAAGTATATACTGGGGGAAGAAACGTTAGCGTGTGTCTACCATGACTTAGTCCATCGGACCTGTTCGGAACCTTGTGAGATAAATTTCTTATGCGTTTTTGTTAGTCTCTGGACCTCTTTTATTTTGGTGATCTGTTTATGTCAGCCTATAGGACATTTTAGCTAATTACGAGAAACAGTTCAGCGTGTACTGTGTTAGATTTTGTTATATAGCAAAAGTGCTTTTCGGATAGAAGTAGTATCGGAGCATACGTATGTCGCAGATCGCAGGCTCCAATAATTACGGAACCGAGCGAGACGTCACAGCGGATAGCGTACTTTGGTCGTATTCGGAATGGTTTTGTTCAAGTCACCATTCAGCTATCCGGTTGTAAGCTTTTCCGTGTTTTCTTCAGTCGCTTAGGGTAAATTTCTGGATGGTACCTTTGAAAGGGCACTAACGATTTCCTTCATTATACTTCACTAATCCGAGCTTGTCATGCGTCTCTCATGACCCCTTCGCCCAAGATAGATTTAACCCTAATCTTCTTTTCTCCCTCCGTTCCTACCTAATGAATTGTGGGTCTGTGACAGTGAAGTGGGTAGAAAGTCACATAAAAATGAAATGTAATCTAAAAGTAAGATACGATTAGACGTGGGCATAATACAACCTGTGTCAATAGCCTAGTGTTCACATTTTTCAAATACACAAAATTTCAGCCATTCGTCTCTTGACAGACAGTGAATAAACTCACTCTCAGAATGCTGCAACTCTTGTTTTACTAGAAGACAGACCCTGTTAATCATACGCAGAGTTTTGTTTGTCGTGTGTCGGTGTTGACGCTTAGTACAGTGCGATTGTTGCGGGCGTGTTGCAGCGAGGAGGTGCGCGAGCAGGGCTTCACGGTGGTGATCGACATGCGCGGCGCCACCTGGAGCACGGTGAAGCCCATCCTGAAGGTGCTGCAGGAGCACTTCCCCGGCTCCGTGCACCTCGCCTGCATCATCAAGCCCGACAACTTCTGGCAGAAGCAGCGCACGTCCCTCGCCAGCCACAAGTACAAGTTCGAGGTGAGTACAACTTCAGGCCGGCCATTTGACACACAGAGGAGTTACGGATTAGCAGTGTAGTACGTTCCGAGCGCTGGCGTGGCAGCCTGTCGCCGGGATACTTCTGTAAACAGCAGCGAAGGTGCCCTTGAAGAGACCTGATAACTTCCAAATTTCCTGATATCAAAGAGAAGTGCATGGGCTCCGAATTCGACTACTTTATAATTAACTAGTTTCTTGCCCGCGACTTCTTCCGTGGACCCATATATAATAAGGGTGTTACAAAAAATGTTCAATATTTTAAGAAGTAGTAGTACTCACAAAAAAGAAAGAAAATCCATTAAACACGGGCTCTAAAATGCATACCTTAAGAGCTATGGGCACTTGTTCATCTTCGATACTATAAGAGAGATCTCTTCTACTGCAAGCTCTTTGCTTTCCATGTTTTGAGAGGAGGTAGTGTGAACCAAAACAAGTAAAAAATGTCCAGTAAAAATGGGCTCTAAAATGTATACCTTAAGAGCTATGGATAACTGTTCAATAGAATAGATGTGTTTCACAGTATCGAAGAGGAACAAGTGTTCATAGCTCTTAAGATATGCATTTTAGAGTCCATCTGTACTGGACATTTTTTATTTGTTTTGGTCTACACTACCTCCTCTCAAAAAACGAAAAGCGAAGAGCTTGCAGTAGGAGAGATCTCTTTCATAGTACCGAAGATGAACAAGTCCCCATAGCTCTTAAGGTACGCATTTTAGAGCCTTTGTTCACTGCAATTTCTTTTGTGTCTTGGTTAGTACCACCATCTCTCAAAATATTGGATCCTTTTTTAAGCACCCTAATTATAATCATCCGTATCTCTAGCGAATTTCTCCTGCAGTTTCATCTGAATTCTGAAGAAACATGCAATTCTCCGGTAGGCCCTAAATAATTGTCGTTTCCAGGAAAACAACTGTTGCTGGGAAGTGTCTAAATCTCTACTGTTTTACACCATGTATCTGTGGTATTGAACCGTGTGGCATGATCTTTGTTCCTAGAACACACTGGCAAAATTATTGGCTCGCTGCAGCGGTCATTCTCACGAAGTGGTTAATGCGTAATGCTGTTAATTACAAAAATAAGAGAGATTGCGGTTCATACATTTAAAGTATTTCAAGTCAACTAATAGTGGGAAAGAAATACCAACAGGTCGGTTTCGGACGTTTCTGCATGTCACTCCTTCTTGTCGTCACTTCCACCGCTGGCGGTAGATGGGGTATCTTAAGCCAGAAATATTTTTACGCACATGATGAGTTGTGTATATAGCAAATCTCCTTTAAATTGGCTTCTGGCATTCCTGAGCTATGCTCTTATGTCACGCCTTTCGACCCTGAACCCACAACCGTAATGGAGCTAGGAATGTCTTACTGTCACAGCACATTTCTCCAGACGGTAAACGATACGTGTGCAAATTTTGGTAGAAATTCCTACCGGAGTGACAGAGATATGCTGCTGTGTCACCGTCATTTCACTCTCGCACATCAAACCCCAATTGTACGATGAAACGTCATCATGACTACCAGCAGTAAGTCTAGCGACTCCGAAAACTATGAACTTTATACTAATTTCGGTCGTTACCGAATATTTTTCGTACCACGTCTTCTCATTCACAACTCTACCCCCAGATATGGTTGTGGCATATTACCATTTACTTCCACAATATTTTTATACAAAGAACTATACAAATAATGAGTCTTGTATATACAAGATATGACTGAAATTGCTGCAGACACCCCTGTGTGTATGGTTGTGGCATATTACCATTTACTTCCACAATATTTTTATACAAAGAACTATACAAATAACGAGTCTTGTATATACAGAATATGACTGAAATTGCTGCAGACGCCCCTGTGGTAAGCTTTTATTTCATCCCCCTTTTCACCTGCACTCCTATTCTCTTACCCCCAGAGAAACAACTCACCGAAGTTTCATCGTAATCGGATGAAATGGCAAAGAAGACGAAGAGACAAATACTCCTTTTTAAGTAATAGATTGGTAATTTAGTGTTTCTGGGTACAAGAAATTCAGTGGAATCATTCCAGTAATACAGTTACTGCGATATAGTCGTTGCTCTTGAGAAATGGCTATTTGTGCCAGACCAAATTTGAACTTGGAGCTCCTACTTTCCGTCTGCAATCCAGTTAGGCTTCAGGTCTGATTAGTAAGGTTTCAGTGTGTCTGATTTTTCTCTGCTCTTCAATCGAATTGCTGGAGCATGCCGTGCCGCTCAGCACGGCTGCGGTGGCGAGGCGGCTGACGAACAGTGCTTGTGTGGCGTCACGGAACTTGTGGACTTAGCTGCATATCGCTGGCGATTTCAACGTGTTTAGGTCACGCTCAGAAAGCAAAGACTGATGTAGTACAATGCGAAACTATGAGGGAAAGGGACCAGCTCTACTTTTGTACCAGGTAAAGTGGGACAGCGTTGTGACAATCTCAGTGTTGAGTTTACTTTAATAAAGATATTTAAATTGTGCGAAGGGCGAATGAAAAACTGCTGTTGTTAGTGCATACAACTAATTAAATGTTTAATATTTGTGTCACATTTGGAGGCGACCTGTTGGCGTGGGGAGAAGTCGCACCCGCGGCAATGATCAGAATCTTCTCGCTCTTCGTGACGTGCGGCGCTAGAGACGAAGTACGTACGCCAAATACTGCTCATTTTGTCAGAAACGTTTATCGGCGGACCAGTGTTACTTTCTGCACTGCTACGCTCATATTAGCAGTCTAATTACTGTAGCTTTGTATCTACTCTCGGGAAGACCTCGTGATCCGACCGCTTCCAGTTCATACATCGCCTCCTGCTGGCTCCTAGCAGCTACTGCAGACGATCTCCAAAAAAGACATAACAAGAATACCATGAAAATTCACTAGGTCAAAAGTCACACAGAAACGTTGAGACAAACTACTGGTGTTTTTGTGTGACTTTTGACCAATAGACAACCTCCAGCTACCTGCTGGATTCGCAGTCTGATGTTAAGAACACTGCCTACCGAACACGTCTGCTCTTACGAAATCGTAATACTTGCCTAGGCAACTACTTGCCTAGGCAACTACTTGCCTAGGCAACTGAAAATGACTCACTTAAAATTCTGTGCCCATTTAAGGGAACGCACTTGCGAACATTTTTTAGCTCTCCGTATGGAAAACATTCGCCGACGGCCTTGCCACAGTGGTAACACCCGTTCCCGTCATATCACCGACCTTAAGCGCTGTCGGACTTGGGTAACGCTTGGGTGGGTCACTGTTCGGATCTGCCGAGTACTGTTGGCAGTAGAGGTATACTCAGCCCTTGTGAGACTAATTGAGCAGCTACTTGATTGAGAATTAGCGGCACCTGTCACAATCAGAAACCTTAATTATTTTAAATAACCAATTTCGCCCCAGAGGGCACCAGATTCGCCCCCTACCCTCGCGAGGGTTGCTGGCCGACCTCGATTTCGAGATCTCCAAAACCGCTCCACGAAATTATTCAACATTTAGCCTCTGAAGCAATCATCCTCGGCAAAAAAATTCAGGCATTTCTATTGCCCGCTCCCTACTCCTGCTAGTAGCATTTACTGTAAGGTGGTGCCCCCTGCCAGGGCCATTAGAAGTTTATTTCTATCAGGTGTCGCAAAGTACTGGCTTTCGTATGAAGTTAATCGCGTTTGAAATCGACCTAATCGGGCAAGACTACAGTCCCTTTAGGAGATTTAGGGAAAAACTAGCCAGTCAGCCAAAAAAAAAGAAAAAGAGACCGGTGGCCCGGATGCAGAAAGACAGCTTTAGTGTCCACAGCAGTGAGTAGGACGAGCGGACAGTCGGTGACAGTAAATGTTAGATTGTGTGATTAAAAGCATCCGGACACCTATGAGTGCACTTTGGCATGGGTTGTGTCCATCTTCCGCCTTTATGAGAACTTCAGTTCCACTGCGGACACTTTCAGCGAGGTGTTTGAATACCTGTGGAGCCCATTCTTCCCCAAGAGCCGAAACTAGAGAAGGTAGCGACGCTGGATGCTGGCATTTGAAGCCAAGTCGTCGTTCTAACTCATCCCAAAGGTGTTCCATTGAGTTTGGGACGGAATTCTAGGCAGGCTGGTCCAATTTAAGAATGTTGTTGCCCACCAGGCATTGCCTCACATATGTTGCTCTATGACTGGGTACAGTGTCATGCTAATAAAATAATTGTCACCAAACTGTTCCTGTACTGTACCTAGTACACAGTGCCGTAGTATGTTTTCACATATATCCCGATTTAGTATTTTCTTAAGCACAATAAGGGGACCACATCCTAACGACCGAAAACACATCTATACCTTAGCACTATCTCTTCCGCACTTCACAGTTAGCCCTACAGACGATGGCAGATAACGTTCTCCAGGTACTCGGCAAGCCCAAACTGATCCATCTGATTACCACAGGGTATAGCGTGATTCATCACTGCAAATCGCTCGTTTCCAGTCATCGGCTGTCCAATGACTTCGCTCTTTACAGTACTGAAGCCTCGCTTAGCACTGACTACAGAAATGTGTGGTTTATGGCGAGTTGCTCGAGTATTGTACCCCATTCTTTTTAACTGTCCACGCACAGCCCTTGTGCTAGCTTGACTGTGGTAACACTGTGGGCCTCTGATTTCATTCCCAGTCCATTAGTACATGGGGTTGCCTAGTCTTGGTTTAGCTGTGGTTACTCCTTTGCGATTCTACTTCATAATCACATCACCAGCAGTCGACTTGGGCAGCTTTAGAAGGGTTGAAATATCCCCGATGCATTTGTTACTCAGGTGACATTCAGTGACTAGTCCACGTTCGAAGTCACTAAGTGTTCGTAGTAAACAGATTCTGATGTTACTGCGTCTGTAGTCATAACACAATACCCCCCGCTTCCTTTTATGTTCGAGGAGGTAAGGTCCGCGTCTCTTCGCATACTATGGTCAATTCCGCATTACATAGTAATATCACTATACTTCTGATACGATACTGTATATTACTGTGTGAGTTTATGAACACACCTTACCCAGACTGTTTCCCTTATGGGGCCAAACGTTGCAGTGTTTCGTAGTTGTGTAGAGAGCTGTCGCTGCGGTGCTGCTTTGCGTAGTGGTCCAAAACTACCGAACTGCCACAGGCAGACACACACGAAGCGGCAGAGTGATGATACGCGTGCGCATGTAACTTGACGCGCGCAGGTTTTGTCGAGAAGGGAGAGCGAGGCTGGTGGGCTGACAGCCTCAACGAGTGATGATATTTACGGCGGCCGTCTTCGCTCGTTGTGATGTCCGCCCCCAGATAAAGACGGCAACCGTTTCCCGCCAGAGCACGCATCCCAGACAGTCCGACGGCTGTCTGCTGGCCGCCCTACATACAACGACGACTGCTGTTCCCCACCATCAGATAGCGGGGTCATAACTCCCGTCTCAGTCCCATCTGCGTACAGCCAGCTAACCGCTCGCACTTGCTGCTCCTAATCTACCGTATTCGGGTTGCATAACGGTTAGTGGCTGCGCTTATCAAATGTGTGCCGTGCATGGTGCATAAAGTTGCTCCTTCATACTGCCTGTCTTAAACAAGAGTACTCAGTATTCACATAAACTTTTTTCCCAGTTTGTTTGAAAATCTAGTCCTAAAACCATTGGAGACGATTAATTTCGTAAGTCGTACTTGGGACGGTATTGTCAATAGAATACCGAGATAGAAAGATGATAGGTAGTGGTAAAGTTGAACTAATTATCGGAAAAGCGTAGTTGCATAATTAACTGTTTTTATTGGCAGGTACAGTCGTGGACAAAACGAACGAGACCCCTCGCCTTTTCGTTATACTGATCCGCACAGCTTTAAAGTCTGCTACACAGCATAACAGGCAAGGCGACGAAGTGCTACCAACATACTATGCACAGGTGTGAAATTGACTAACTATCCGAACTTTGACAAACTGCCTATTGGCTTCTGTCTCGGGTTCTTCGGCCGACGTTCATCTAATGATTTTTCTGACGTTTCGCCAGCACGAGTGGCTGGCATTGTCAAAGCTTCACCCTCCATTGCCGGAAATGACCGCGGAGAAGCCCTCGGACGTTGGCGCGCCAGGTACATATAGGCTGCGGCCGCGAGCTCGCCTCCAGTTCACCACCGGCAATGGAGGGTGAAGCTTTGACAATGCCAGCCACTCGTGCTGGCGAAACGTCAGAAAAATCATTAGATGAACGTCGGCCGAAGAACCCGAGACAGAAGCCAATAGGCAGTTTGTCAACAAGTGGCCACGAAAGCCTTAACAATTTTGTATCCGAACTTTGTCAGACTGTTTTCAATCATGTGTAAGACTACATTAATGGTGATTAGTGTGTTAAACACAATATGTAAATATAAGATATAAATGAAAGAAGAAATGCTAATTAGAATTAACTGTACTAATAAAGAAGAATTTCAGCTTATCGAGATAACATAACTGTTTTAGTAAGACAAAGTACCCCAGATCGTTACGGATTAGCAAAATATTATGCGCATTCGGCCGCGAAACGGTCTGTGACAAATTCAGATCAGTCATACTGGATTACCGTTGCTGACCTACCATGAAAGTGTGCAAATTTAGCAATGCGTGAAGATTCATAAAGAAATTCAGTTAAAAATCATTCAGTGCCACACGTAAGTGACTTCAATTTTTGACAGAAGTGGAAAAGTAGGCAGTAACAAGTATGAAATTCAACAAGATTTTCATATTTACATCTACAGGGCGCCGGTACACAATAAAGATAGCAATAAAACGTATTGGGGGCGCGAGAATTTCTTAAAATTGCTTTACTGATAGTCTATCTGCTTCCATCGAGATTAGAACGGAAAACAAACCAGACCTCCCTTGCAGTAGCAAACACCTTTCACTACGCTAGCAGACAACCCAGGCAAACAGCCCTCTATTACTACCCCAGGCATGAATAAGCTGGCAATTTCGCAATGAAAATGGCAAAATGATCTGCAGTTTCTGTTGCATAGAGCTTTATGGTCTCAAAATTATGAATTTTTTTACCTTTATGCCACCGCTTATGTGAGAATTATTCTGGATGTTTATTGAAATAACAAAATACTGTTATTAGCTAGTAAATTCAGTAGGATGATTCTGCACCAATCCAGGAAATAAAGGGCTACATAGCTGCCAAAAGTATTCTACAATGTTTCGAATTCTCCATTAGACTCACCACAGCCAGAGAATGTTCATTACCGAAGTGTTTCTTAAGCTAGCTAGCAATGGAAATGCCCGCATTTCTAAAACTCGGTGACATTAATGCTGGGATCTGAATTACCACGTGCGTAGGCAAATGGATTTTATTTTCATTCCCGTAAACGTGATTTGGATCGAAAGCGTAGCTAGTTCGGATAGTTTGTCAATTTCACACCTGTGCATAGTATGTTGGTAGCACATCGTCGCCTTGCCTGTTATGCTGTGTAGCAGACTTTAAAGCTGTGCGGATCAGCATAACGAAAAGGCGAGGGGTCTCGCTCGTTTTGTCCATGACTGTACATGTCGTTTGTCTTTGAACACATCGAATTTCTAGCGCCACAGCACTTCTGCATGCGATTGATAAAGTAGAGATGGGTTCCACATTTTGGGGCGCTGGAATTTCAGTGTGTGCCAAGACTACACAGATATACCTGCAGATAACCAAACAATAAATTACGCATGTATATTTTTGGAGATTTTTTTTTAAACTCCCTTATCAGAAACATACATGTTATGCACAGTTACGACTGTATTACTTTTTACCAAATCTTCGCCACTTCCAATGCATTTTTCTGTTCCTTGATTAAGTTCATCTTTTGTGGAAGAGGTTGGACACTGTCTGCACAGAGGCATATGATGAAGTGTGGTCTTCACCAGTCACATTGGATATCGTCTAGATCAGTGTAGTCTTATCTTGCCAAATTAACCTTTTAACTGTCTATTCAAAGACTTCCAAGACGTTGATTTCTCATCATAGCCAGGAGGTAGCGTTTCTGAAACTCTTTTACAGCTAGCGGGAAGGTAGGTCACTCTACAGTTGCAACCTAGCTTTTCTAGCTGTGGTTCTAAGTGCCGTCGATGTTCTAAGGAAACTCCTCCTTGCCTTCAGTCGTTGAATGTTCGGTTCGTGCCCATACAAAGAATAGGTGGTCTCCTGCACCACTGTCTTTCTTTCCTCATTCTCAGCTATTTCTCTTCGAACAGGAGGTGGTGCTATCCCTGGGAGGTGGTAAAACCGTTCAGCTAGAGTGGATTTCAGGCAACCTGTTACGATTCTGCAGGTGTCATTGAGAGCTATGTCCACCTGTTTGGCGTGTGTTGAACTATGCCAAACAGGGTATGCATACCCTGCTGCAGAATAATGTAGTGCCGTTGCAGACGTTCGTGTAGTTTCAGGTTGACTACCTCACTGTTATCCGGCCTATTCCTGTAGAAGATCGTTCCTAGTCGAAACGTTTGACCTGCAGTTCATGCAATGCTTCTTGAAAGTAAGAGATGTATCTGATATCACATATAGATGTTTTTCGAGATGAAAATTACAACTTTAAGACGACTGGTAGGAGGTTAGAGAAAAGTACAATTTCAGCTTTGCAGAATGAACATAAAGGGACAACAGTAATCCGGTGGTATCATAAACTGACGTAGAGTATGCCCAAAACAACTTGGTCCGTGCCAGCCCGGACGGCGAGGCAGGGGAGGGTACAGCTGTGGTGTTGGGGTTTCCTTTGTGAACGGCCTCCGCACGGAAGGGGAGGTGCAGTTTGATAGCTGAAGCGTACACACAAACGCGTGTCTCGCATAAC
Organism: Schistocerca cancellata; assembly: GCF_023864275.1. Lineage (NCBI taxonomy): Eukaryota > Metazoa > Arthropoda > Insecta > Orthoptera > Acrididae > Schistocerca > Schistocerca cancellata. Next base: position 351,592,706 of record NC_064630.1, read on the forward strand.
TTGTAACTTACAGCTGGCGAGTCTGCTAACGATCCTATTAGCAGAATACGCCAGTACGACAGATAATCCGACAAATGCGGACTTCAAATTTAATTGTTTCTCATTAGCGTATCGAAAGAGAGATAGTCGCATAAAAGTAGGATCTACCAAAGCAAAACGAGTCTCGCCACGTGCTTCCGGAATCAAATCGCTTAAAACAAAAATGAGTAAAAAATGTTTGACAATGTAGAGTAACGGATGTGTGTCATTTGGAAATTATATGTTCATCTTCTGACAACCTAGTCGTCAGCATTGCCTGTTGTTGTTATCGTATTCAGTCCAAAGACTGGTTTGATGCCGCTCTCCATGCTACTGTATCTTGTGCATGGCTCTTCACATCCGAATAATTAGTGCAACCTACACCCTCCTGAACCAGCTTACAGTACTCATTTCTTGGTCTCCCTCTGCAGTGTTTATCCCTCACACTCCCCTTCAGTAGTCAATTGATGATTCCTTGATGTCTGAGAAAGTATCCTATCAACCGATCCTTCTTCTAGTGAAGCTGTGCCACAAATCTCTTTTTCTCCCCAGTCCTATTCAGTGCCTCATTAGTTCGTGATGTACCCATCTCATGTTCAGCGTTCTTCTGTAGCACCACGTTTCAAAAGCTTCTATTTTATCCTCTTCTCGTCTGAACCGTTTATCGTCCAAGTTTCATTTTCAGACAACGTGTGCACTTCAGACATACATCTTCACAAAATACTTCTTAACACTTAGATTTCAATCGATGTTAACAAATATCTCTTCCTTAGAAACGCTTTGCCTAGTTAGGTTTAAATAGTTGTAAGTTCTAGAGTACTGATGACCTCAGATGGTAAGTTCCACAGTGCTCAGAGCCATTTGAACCATAAAATTAAAATATTTGCTGAACGTCTTGGAATTTATGGGAACAATATCTTTGCCTATGTCAATGTCGATAACAGGTTCATTACACCGGCCTCAGAGTAGTATGCCGAAGGGTGTCGAAATCGGCCTGCAGCAGGGTCTGGTGTCTTCTTGTAAATCATAACTACACGTGTAGTCCCTTTTATTTGGAAAAGATTAAATTATGCACTAACCTATTCACGCGCAAACAGAAAGCTGTCACTCTCATAGGGGATGCCAGAACATGTGAAGCTCTAGCGGTGTGCACGGGTTGATTAACTGCCGGTAAACACGTACCGGCGTGGTGTGGCGGTATGCATCAATAGTCGGTTATGTTCAGCGACGGGAGGGGGCTCTTGAAGGAAGCGTGCCGCGTTCTCAGTCGCTCCGGAAGCTGTCGTTGTTTATGGAGGGCGGCGCCTTGTGTTAAACCGACACCGCATATGCTTCCAGGCGCCGCACTGGAGTATTTCCGTCCACAGGGACATCGCCGGCAGCGACAGGCGCGCAGTCTGTCCTGCCCAGCCACTAACAGTCTCAGCCCACGGGCGGCGATCGGAATTGAAGCCAATGATCGGTTCCCACGAGGAGCTCTTCAGTTGCCTTACAGAACAAATTCACTCTTGCCTGTGTTAAATTATTAAATAGGGGAGACAGCTGAAGCTACGAAATTTGCGGCTTACCCTGATCTATATGTGCATCTGTGTGGCGGATGGTACACTGTGTAGCAGTATCATTGCCCCCCCTCCCCCCCCACACACACACCCCAAATCCATTCCTATTCCATTCGCGGATGGTATCCTGGAAGGAAGACAGTCGCTATTCTAGCTATAGTGTAGCGGTATTACAACGTACACTGATGAGCTAAAACATTACGTCCACCAGGTTACTAGCCTGTCGGTCTTAATACAACAGCGAGTGTGCGTGACATGGATGCGACAAGTGCTTTTTTTTTAAAAAAAAAAGATACTTTATTCAACCAATACAATACAATGATAATCATACAAAAAACACATCATCTAAACTAATTAGTGGGTCTTTAATTATTACAATGACAAGTGCAGCTTATACTTCAGTTGGTGGCTGACACTATTGCTATGAACAAGGTTTATGCAAATTTATTAATCTGCTCTACAAATACTAGTCTATTCTGCAGCATTACAAGTGTGCCAGCGAAACTACAAACCTACTAATCTTGGCCTGCCACCCAGCTAATCCCAGTGGGCGTGCCCCTGGCACTGGGCTGGCCCGAATTACTTCGAGTCGCTGCAGTCCCTAATCGTGTTTGTATTGTTATTTTATTTCTACATTCTAATTATTACTTATAATATCCAATATCTAAATGGAAGTGCTGTAACGGGTAGGTATATCTTTGATACACCTGCCCTCCTGATCCTGAAGCGCGGCGGATCTCGGACGTAACGGGACCGGCCATTCCGCGCCCGGCGGTATTGGGCAGGTGCACCTCAAGTGTTTATCAGTTTTCATTCATTGACCAGTATGGTTCCTAATGAATTCCCTCATGTTCTTACGCGATACCTCATTTGTAAGTGTCTTCACGACATGATAGGTACCAGCACGTCGTAATATGGAATATGTTTCACGATTCGGTAGTTGATGTCTTAAGTTCAGTCGCTACATCGTCGTATATTGGACATTCATAAATGATGTGGTCGGGTGTTCCGTCCTGAGCGCCACAGTCACACTCTGGTGTAGCCCGTTTCCCAAATCGACATAAGTATGTCGGATATGGTCCATGCCCTGTAAGGAAGTGCATCAGATCCCTACTTCGCTCGAAGTAACCCATGTGAAGTCTCTCCTTAATATTAGGCAGCAGTGGAAATACCCTTCGCTCCTTTTCCTCGCTCTCCTATGACTCCTGCCATAGCTCCTCCCCCCTTCTTCTAACGGTGTGGCCGAGCGGTTCTAGGCGCTTCAGTCTGGAACTGCGCGACCGCTACGGTCGCAGGTTCGAATCCTGCCTCGGGCATGGATGTGTGTGATGTTCTTAGGTTGGTTAGGTTTAAGTAGTTCTAATTTCTAGGGGACTGATGACCTCAGATGTTAAGTCCCATAGTGCTCAGAGTCATTTGAACCATTTGAACTTTCTTCTAATAGCAAATTTGTTGCTACGTGATTTTTCTGGTTTTCCTTTGAGGAAATACTTGAGTTCCATTTAGTTCAGCATCGTGTGCCTATCCTGTCGTAATTTGCACACCATCAAGATGGTCAGCTTTAATGTTTTACTTGCACGTTCCGTCACCTTTTCGATCTGTATTGCCCCTGCTTTGTCCTTATCATCACTAACGAATTTAATTTTTTAACAGCTACCTTCCACTGTGTGGCTGTAGTTAGTCATGTAACTGACAAGAGGACCGAGCGTACTCGTCACCACCGATTTCGTCCAAATTTGGGGTGTAACCGGGGATTGGTCAGAAATGAAAGTGACACAAACGAGAGCTCCAGATGGCCAAGCTTTTAGGGAAAACACGTATTTTTGGCGCATGTCAGGCGAGACACGGGCCATTTATGTCAACATACTTTCAAGGTAGCGATTAGCGCAGCGGAAAGAGCGCAGAACGGTGATGAGAAAGTCGCGGGATCGAGTCGCATGCGGAAACTTTTTATTTTCGAGTTTTACGTTGCTTACAAAGCTAATAAACCGAAATAATTCTCAATATATTGCATTTACTAATATCTTCGAAAAAGGCATGAAAAGGAAAGGTCAACGAAAATTTCGGATTACAAATAAATTGCCAGGAACGGATTTTAAGACATACAGGAGGACTTCGTATATAAAATTAGGTTATTTTCTTACAGCTGATAATTTTTATGTAAAAGCTGAAGAACCTACTGTTTGCCTTCAGCTGCCAAAGGTTTCTGGAAGGTCAGAATGAACATAATGGAAGTCCAGCACATGCATCTGTGAGCAGTATGTATACAGACGTGGCCTTTTGCATAAACTGCTTTATGTTTTTAAATATCTTAGCTATGACAAACTTTGTATAATGTGCTGACTTTTATCCACTTTACATCTTTTCGTGAGGTTCTGTGTAAAATGACCACGTTGTACAACAAAAAGCTTTTTAAGACCTAAATATGACAGCACAGTCTGTTGAGACTGGTTGTCTTAGATAAAGAAATATTTTATGCGACCTTGGCTGTTGAACGGTTTTTTGTAATTACAACAGATCGCCCTTCAGTACTCTCAAAATGAGAAAATTCTAATAACGGGACTCCACTATGCTTTAATTACAGTCCCTTCTTGGAAAGTTATTTGCAGAGTCCTCGTGGACACTGTTAGTACAATCCTTTCACGCAAATTATTTGTAGTCCCAATTTTTCTTTTGTCTTTCCTTTTCATGTCTTTTTCGAGGATATTGATAGATGCAGTATTCTTAGCACTATTTCGGTTTATTTGCAGTGTAAATAACGTAAAAACTGAAAATTAATATAATGTTTCTGCGTATTGACTAGACCTCACGACCATCGTATCATTGTTCTACCCTCTTTCCGCTGCGCTGACAGAAGCTCTGAAACTATGCTTACATAAATGGCTGCTGTCTCGTCAAACCCGAGCCAAAATTGCTCTTTTTTCAGATGCGTGGCTATAGGGAGCTCCCACTCGTCATTTTAATTTCTGGCCAAGCCCAAATGTATCATACATTTGGACGAAATTGGTGACGACGAGTAGGCGCGGGTTCCTTGTAAGTTAGCTCCAGCTAGTGCCGTGTATACGGTTCGCTTCGCGGAGTGATGCGTGATAAGCACCACGAACCCAAGCAACAAGAATTTCAAACAGTGAATTTTATTTTGAGTTCCAAACAAACTGGCGTATTCACAAAAAATCTGTTGAATGTATGTGCCACAGAGAGACTCCGCTAGTGACGAAAAGGGCGTGTGTGAGCGCTGTCCAGCCGGACGCAGCGATGCGTGCGAAAGCGAGTAGGCAGCAGAGCGCGCGCTGTTTGCTCCCCTCCTGCAGCGGTCGAGCGGGGTTTACCCGGCCTGCGGTCGGCCGCTGGCCAAAACAGCTGACCCAGCAAACATAGGGTGGAGGCGTGTCGTGTCGTGTCTCCCTGCGGCGCTGCTTCCGCAGCCTCGGCTGCGCGGAAGCCTTCGGCGGCCCAAACCCACTCGCAGAACGCTGACCGCTGCCTCGCGGTAAACTCTTACTTGCCTCAGTTCTGCTACACAAAACTTGTCCGTGGCCGGTGTGTCGAAGTCCCGATGATACAGTGGCCACCTACTGGAAGCAAGTAAGCGTGTTCGGATGCAGGGAACAAACGAAAATCTCAGTCCGGCATGGGGAGAAGGGGGTGAGAAAATACTTTTTTTTCCATGATGATCATGCAAACGGTGGGGTTTCATAAAAAAGAAATCGAAAGCTATGAAGATGACGTCGTCGGCAAATGACAGAGTGTGAGATTGGGTGGAATGTCCAACACAACGTCCCTTTTATCAGCGCAGTACTGAACAGCGAGAGTAAAGTTATGCTATACCATCCGTAATACAAAAACCCGAAATATACACTCCTGGAAATTGAAATAAGAACACCGTGAATTCATTGTCCCAGGAAGGGGAAACTTTATTGACACATTCCTGGGGTCAGATACATCACATGATCACACTGACAGAACCACAGGCACATAGACACAGGCAACAGAGCATGCACAATGTCGGCACTAGTACAGTGTATATCCACCTTTCGCAGCAATGCAGGCTGCTATTCTCCCATGGAGACGATCGTAGAGATGCTGGATGTAGTCCTGTGGAACGGCTTGCCATGCCATTTCCACCTGGCGCCTCAGTTGGACCAGCGTTCGTGCTGGACGTGCAGACCGCGTGAGACGACGCTTCATCCAGTCCCAAACATGCTCAATGAGGGACAGATCCGGAGATCTTGCTGGCCAGGGTAGTTGACTTACACCTTCTAGAGCACGTTGGGTGGCACGGGATACATGCGGACGTGCATTGTCCTGTTGGAACAGCAAGTTCCCTTGCCGGTCTAGGAATGGTAGAACGATGGGTTCGATGGGTTCGATGACGGTTTGGATGTACCGTGCACTATTCAGTGTCCCCTCGACGATCACCAGTGGTGTACGGCCAGTGTAGGAGATCGCTCCCCACACCATGATGCCGGGTGTTGGCCCTGTGTGCCTCGGTCGTATGCAGTCCTGATTGTGGCGCTCACCTGCACGGCGCCAAACACGCATACGACCATCATTGGCACCAAGGCAGAAGCGACTCTCATCGCTGAAGACGACACGTCTCCATTCGTCCCTCCATTCACGCCTGTCGCGACACCACTGGAGGCGGGCTGCACGATGTTGGGGCGTGAGCGGAAGACTGCCTAACGGTGTGCGGGACAGTAGCCCAGCTTCATGGAGACGGTTGCGAATGGCCCTCGCCGATACCCCAGGAGCAACGGTGTCCCTAATTTGCTGGGAAGTGGCGGTGCGGTCCCCTACGGCACTGCGTAGGATCCTACGGTCTTGGCGTGCATCCATGCGTCGCTGCGGTCCGGTCCCAGGTCGACGGGCACGTGCACCTTCCGCCGACCACTGGCGACAACATCGATGTACTGTGGAGACCTCACGCCCCACGTGTTGAGCAATTCGGCGGTACGTCCACCCGGCCTCCCGCATGCCCACTATACGCCCTCGCTCAAAGTCCGTCAACTGCACATACGGTTCACGTCCACACTGTCGCGGCATGCTACCAGTGTTAAAGACTGCGATGGAGCTCCGTATGCCACGGCAAACTGGCTGACACTGACGGCGGCGGTGCACAAATGCTGCGCAGCTAGCGCCATTCGACGGCCAACACCGCGGTTCCTGGTGTGTCCGCTGTGCCGTGCGTGCGATCATTGCTTGTACAGCCCTCTCGCAGTGTCCGGAGCAAGTATGGTGGGTCTGACACACCGGTGTCAATGTGTTCTTTTTTCCATTTCCAGGAGTGTAGTATCAGAACTGAGCAACCAGCAGTGTTACAGTTCATTATGATCATATCAAAATTCATAACGGATTTTGTTGCCAAAATAACTGCTGAGAAGTTGAACTATAAGTAAAATGTCGTCCAAACATCGACTGAGGTCATCAGTCCCCTAGAACGTTGAACTACTTAAAGCTAACTAACCTAAGGACATCACACACATCCATGCCCGAGGCAGGATTCTAACCTGCGACAGTAACAGGCGCGCGGTTCCGGACTGAAGCGCCTAGAACCGCTCGGCCACATCAGCCGGCACTTACTTCCCACTAAACCTTGACGTTGATATTGCGTTAGATCCTGTCCTGTCCTGTCCTGTCCTGTCCTGTCCTGTCCTGTCCTGTCCTGTCCTGTCCCGTCCCGTCCCGTCCCGTCCCGTCACTTTCCGCTGATGGACCTGTGGAACCATTTGAAATGCGTTGTGGGCTGTCTTGACTATCCGCCCCCCCCCCCACCTCCCCCAATTGCATTCCGTCAAATGTGGATCGACCATCGACCGTAACTCTGCCAGTGGAATATGATTCGTTTCATCTACGATGAAATTATACTACTTGTTAAAAATAAGTGCCTAGCACGCGCTTCCTTAACCAAATTCGCTAACGCACGTTTACGCGGTTGCGCTCGACTTCGTTCGGATCAGGGTGAGGGAAGAAATTCTCATCGGTGGTATTTGCCGAGTAAGGGGAGGAGAGGTCGTAGTGAACAGTTCTTGATCATCAGTGTCTGCATTAATGTTCTGTATGAGATTGCAAACGCTCTGCAGTGTAGTATGCAGTGAGAGCATTTGTGTCGGCGCCGAGTTTGAATCTCTCTCTCCCATTCATCCATACAACACAAATACAACAGTACACTGAACAAGCACTCGTCACAGTCATCCACACGACGGAGATGCACACCTTAACAGGTCGTGGGAATATTTATAGACTAAACATCCGCTTCAGCAGCCAGTAATTTACTTCATTTGTTCTACGATCGGTTCGTCTTCAGGTGCAACCAGATAATTATGGAACCTAAATGTGTGGCGGTTGGGCCAGTCAGTCATGGGGGATCACACCCACGTTAAAGAAACGCATGAGGGCGTAGGACCAGTAACCAAAGCTCTCCCTCCCCCCTCGGCCCCTCTCCCTGGGCGGAAGTGACTAGCAGGGACGGCTCAGAAGCCAAATGACCGCGCCGGTGGAAGCGACTGACGTTCCTCAGCTGCGGAGGTTCACCTGACCAAATATTTTGAGGTCGGAGGAAGGTACTGCAAACCATATACACTAGGACCCAACCCAGCATCTGCATCCAGTGCTCGTTTCCTGAGTGTGGGACACACTTCGGCATTCTGATACACGCTGTTGATAACATTGAAAGATAGGCAAACTCGAACAACGGTCAGTTCTGCGTAGCGAGGGACTGGCGCTCGACACTTCAGTAATCCATTGTAGGTGGCGTGATATGATCACTCACAACGAGCATTCATGTACACTCACAGTCAGCGTTCTAGCTGTTAATGTCTCTAAGGCTGCAGTCTGTGTTTACAGTGTGAAGCGTACAGTCTATCGTGCCTAGTAAAATTGTGTTACAGGATCGTGTAGAATTTCTAGAAGCAGCCCTGTACCTGACCGAGAAGTCAACGTTAGAAAACACTCAAGTAGAGAAAGGCGCCCGGGAAGATCACGTAGCTGTGTTGATAGTCAACTGTTTTGTAGGTACAGTCTCGCCGTGCCGTGAAATAGAATATCGCAGGTTACTTCGTGTTTCAACGAGTCTGCCCTGCAGGCGCATTGTATTTTACGTCGCTGAATCTGCTGTTGACTGTTTAGTTCCCGGATCCCTTTAATGTAACATGTCGTTGCCGGGGAAGACATCACAACCGTACAAAAGGCGACTCCAGGCGGTGTAATTAATTGGCGTTGCCGTCAGCGAATACAGTAATGAAGTTTGTCTGTAAACAACAGGGAGCGGAGTAAATAGACGGCTGTTCAGCGTGGCGCTTTCTCGGAGGTGGCGGCATTTACCTTCCCAGACTCCGCCGCTCGTGTGCCGCCTCGGCGCTCCGACAAACCTTCCGTGTCGCTTTCCGCCTTGGGAACAGTTCACGGCGAACACTCTGCAGGCGTGTAGCGTCTCTTGTTCCAGAAACTTTATTGCCGGTGACGATATTAATGACTCGTGCCTCGAGTTTCGTAGCTGTTACGAGTTCCCACGCGTCGTTACTTGTTGTTTCATTACGGGCAGTGTCGTTCACGTGAAAACTGTACCTTCACTGCCAGACCCAGGAGACCACGTGGTTGTTCTGACCGGTCACTACTGTACCCTCCTCATAAGGTGTCTCTGTGGAATGTATAGTCGTGATCAAAATTAGTTGGCATCTGACGTTTAATGTCTAAACTGACTGCAGGCAACCACGGCAGCACTGTGATTTCAGCGTCAGTAGAAGATCGCGGTGATGTACAAAATCTGGAATTCACGTATGCACTTGACCTCTGCAGAGCCTCTACGCTTACCAAAAATCGGTTATTAATTTCAGTTAGGATCAGAGTTACGTTATTTTTTTTAAACGTATGTGAAAGAGATTTTATTTACCATTTCATATCTCCAAAACTGTTAAACTGGCATGTACTGTTTTTCGCTCATCACCAAAATATCTCGCGCGGAAACGGACCTCTCCAAACTTGCGTATCGATACACTACATGATCATAAGTATCCGAAAAGACCTTTGTAATGCGGAGTTGGCCACTAGATGTCACGAGAGGCGGACCCGCCTGTGTAAAAGCATGTGGGGAATATTGTGCTGTAATTCCTAGAGCAGTAACAGTGCAGTGGGTCGGTTAGGAGAGCTCAGGGACTTATAACGTGGACTAGTGGTCGGATGCCACCTGAGCGGCAAATTCATCAGGGACATATAATGTCAACCGTACCACAGCTGCCCAAGGTGACTGCTGGAGACGTGATTGTGAAACGGCAACGCGAAGGAACGACCACAACTAATCCAAGACCACGCAGACCTCATGTACTGGCGGATGGTGACAATCGGACTGTGCATAGTGTGGTCCTTAAAATCGCATGAAATCGTGGGAAGGAATCATTCGCGGGTTCCGAAGAGCTAACTACTATCCCGCTACCACAATAATTGTACGTTGGGAGTTTAAAAAAAGGGAGTAAATTGGTCGAGCAGTGCTCTATAAGCCACGCATTCTGTGGTCAGTGCAAAGCGACATTTGAGGTGGTGTAAAGAGCAACGCAATTGGACAGTGGATGTTTGCAACCTAGTGATTTTGAGAGACTATTTACGCTATATCCTGTGGTGATCCGACAAGAACGTTTTGGGTTTGGCTAATGCATGGAGAACGTTAACTGCCAAATGTGTAGCGCCAGAAGTGTAGTATGGAGGAGATGCTGTTATGGTATTGGGAGGGGGGGGGAGGGATGGAGTGTTTTTCGTGTTTAGTGTGTAGTCCCCTAATTGCGCTTAAGAAACATCAAACGTGAAACGATATGAACACATTTTACAGCATTGCGTATTGCGAACAATAAACGAAGAGTTCGGAAATGATTGTTACTGTCATCGCGACAATGCACCCTGTGATAAAGCAGCATCTGTGAGGCAATGGTTTGTGGACGATAACATTCCTAAAATGGACTGACCTGTCCAGAGTCCCTACCTGAACCCAATCGAACACCTTTGTGGTGAGAACGTCAGCTTCAGTCCAGTCCCCAACGTCTAATATCGCTTTCTCCGCTGGTTTTGCCGAATGGGCTGCCATTCTTCCACAAACTTCCAGAGACCTTACTGAAAGTGTTCCCCGCAGAGTTCAAACTGTCATACAGGCAGAGAGGTGTGCAGACACTTTCGATCTAATGGTATGCAAACTTCGAAAAAAAGATATTACAAATTTCGCTGTATTTAACTCTTAACAAATATGAAGTTTCAAGGCTCTCTCCTTCACTAAAATCACGTGGAACTTCTTGATTGTATATCTGTATAATTTATCGCTTAAAACTCGCGTTCGAGTAATTTTTTCGCATACAGAAGCCCACGCGCAACTCAGCTTATAGGGACCACGTACTGCAGCGGCTCACTGAGAACTGGTAGGCACAGTGCCTTGCGCAGCGGTGGTGGCGGCAACACAGTCGGAGCACCTGTTGATGTATTGCTGGCGGGAGCAGTCTTGACTGCTAGCTGTCAAAAGCGAACTTCTTTAAATCGGCCTATCGTACCGAAGAAGACGATATTGAACGACCCGCTGTCCCAGCCGCTAATTTCCGAATGCGAAACCGTAGCCACTACCACTACCACTTCCTCAAGTAGCTTCTCGCTTGGCGTAATTCAGACGAGTGAGCACTGTTCCAACGCTCCCACCAAGTGAGAAATTATTGGTAGTACCTGACACTGTAATTGCTACCTAACTGTTTAACCTTGAAACGGAAAAGGAAGAATGTGATTTAACGTACCATCGACGATGATGTCATTAGAAACAGAGATGAATCTCTTGTTAATTGAGCAGGAAATGGACCGAGTTCTTTCTAAAAGGAATCCTCTAGAAACTGGGCTGAAGTGATTTATGGAAATCACGGAATACATTGTTTTAATTGACCGGACGGAAGTTTCAAACCCGATAATCTCGATTGAGAGTCCTATTCTACGTCTGCAATTAGATACGTACTCTATACAGATTGTGAAATGCATGGTTGAGGGTAGTTAGCGTGATACATATGGTACGATTTTTTCCCGTTACAATCGCGATGGAAGATTGGCTGTTCAACTGTCCCTGTGCGAGCTGTATTTATTTTAAGCTTGTCTTCGCGATTTCCGTTGGAGCTATATGCAGGAGGCTGAAGAATGTCTTTTTAGATTCTTGAATTAATACTGGTTCTGGAAACGTTGTAAATAGGCTTTCGCCGGAAAATTGGCGCCTATCTTTAAGAGTCTGCCAATTCAGATTTTTCAGCATTTCCACGACGTTCTCCCGGAGTCAAACAAACCTGTGACCGTTCGTGCCGCCTTTCTTCCTATACGTTCATTATCTGCTGTTACTCTATTTGGTACGGGTCATACACGTTTCAGAGGTATTCTAAAATGAGACGGACAACTGATTTTTAAGCAATGTCCTTTGCAAACTCAATGCATTTTCCCAGTCACTGCGCTACGTCGCTCACTTTTTATTGTTAAGTACATCAAGCAGTGGGCAGCTTTAAAAACGTTATTGTGACAAATACCCTGAATTTTGTTTTTCTGCTGTGCGGCTGATCCCGTTGGAGGTTCGAGTCCTCCCTCGGGCATGGGTGTGTGTGTTTGTCCTTAGGATAATTTAGGTTAAGAAGTGTGTAAGCTTAGGGACTGATGACCTTTGCAGTTCAGTCCCATAAGATTTCACACACATTTGAACATTTGTTTTTCTGTTGTTATCCTGTTCTTCGTCAGTGTAAGCTGTAATCAGCTGCTCGGCCTTTTTTCTGTCGGGTTTTTAAGCTGTCATACCGAAGACTGGTTGAATCACACTTCACTAGGCCTGATCATCTTGGAAGTGCACCCTTGCCGTTTTTCAACCTTAGTGCTGACTTACTCAGGAAGTTATTGGACTCCTAGCCACAGGCAGCTCGACATTCTTCACATTAACAAATCATTGCGAGAGACGAAGATCCTGGGCTTGACATAACATTTTCCGTGCTTTAAAAACGTTAGAGGTATCAAAACCTAGTTTTCATCTATGGATTCAAGTGTTATTAGATTGCAGCAGAAAAATCTGATGGCAGTACAGGTTTCTGAGAATTTTTCGTACTCATGTCGTAGCCATAAGCTTCCATTCATTCTTTGTATGGGGATAATTAGCTGAAGATATAATCGGAGCTGCTTGCACAGCGTAATGCGATAACGTGCAAACCGCAATACTGAAACAGGCGCGGCAAACGACCTTTCGTCAGGTATGCCGGCCAGTTTGAGTGTGGCTTCTAGTATTTTTCCTACCCCTAGACTAACCAGGTGCCGAACTTGTCTCTTCGTCTGCTCAGTAACATAAGGCACAACACAAAGCGAGACAATACACAGAACGTGGTTTACACTGTTCGCAGACCTACGATCCTAAAGACTTCGACGACCATCTCAGATTACTGTGCTTGGATAGGTATGGAATCCAGCCATAAGTAATAATTGCGAAATCCGAGCATAGTGATTTGAGATATACATTTGTTTACTTTTTGGCGTATATTAGAGTCCGGAGTAACAGTTTATAAAAATTGACAGTTCCTGTCGAAATAATTGTCGTTCTGCCCAGGATTCCAGGTCTGTGGGTTCATGTGACATCTGGGGTGACGTTAAAAGTTGAAACAACAAACAAAAACTTTAAATAATGTTTGAATGTTTGTTTCTTATTGTTAGCGTCCAGCACGAAATACACATGGATCTGGTCCAGTTGTCGGAACGGAACGAACGTCAGAACATTCCACATCGTATTTCAAATGGCAGTATCCACACAGGCTGTCAACGAAAGGGAACATAACGGGAAATCGAGGTCAGGGTTTTTTGGGAAGAAACATTTGATGTTTATTTTGGAGGGGCCGGCCGGAGTGGCCGAAAGGTTCTAGGCGCTTCAGTCTGGAACCGCGATGCTGCTATGGTCGCAGGTTCGAATCCTGCCCCGGGCATGGATGTGTGTGATGTCCTTAGGTTAGTTAGGTTTAAGTAGTTCTAAGTTCTAGGGGACTGATGACCTCAGAAGTTAAGTCCCATAGAGCTCCCATTTGAACCATTTTGGAGGGGGTAACGATGTCGTCGTCTGCTAATTTTGGAAACTACGAGTATTTTCGCCGGATCACTCATTACGTTCTTTTGTATCTTCTTCGCCTATTTTGATTTGTTCTCGTGACACATAGCAAAACATTCCATGATGACTCAGATATTTACACTGAGTGTTCCCATACAATAGTGGCGAAATATCTGAAACGGAAAAATGATTTAGGTTTTACAAGAACTTACCAGAGCAAATGCCTACTCTGTGTATAAATACGAACACAACCTGATGAAGCAACTTTCATTAAATAATCTTTTTATAGTTAACACGTCATTTCTATTGAAGCTGAAAAATGCAGCTGATGTTCTTTTATTTCCTACGTAGGAAATAAAAGCGCAACGGGCAAGGTAAACTGGCTCTCTGTATTGCCGAATAAATATTGTTTGGTGTGTTGTATAGATATGTTTTGGCTATAAAATAAACGTCGATGTTTTGAAATGTTTCACTTATTAGCAGTTCACTGTACAAAACTGATCAAGAACATCCATTACGAAGTTTACTTTGGTCATTAGTAAAGTTTCTCCCCTAAATCTGATACTGCATTCTGACTTTTTGTGTCATTGATGGTATGTCGTAAGTCCCATAACACCATTTCCATCGTTCGGTACTGGGCTGTGCGAATTGACGTCGTGCTGACGCTTCGTATAGTGAGAGCACACCACCATTTGACGGTGACGTCGCGTAGCGCTCCACTCCATTCCGTTGACATGAATGTGAATCGGTCTTTACTCTGAAACAAATATGCAATGTACAGGGTGTATCAAAAAGAATCATCCACTTTGGCACGTCTATATTTCTGAAACTAATAAACATACATAATGAATTTAGTTTCTTGATGAACGGGAAACTCAAAAAGGTTTTTTTTCATACTTCTTCATAGGTGTTCAATTTCTCCCCTGATAAGCACGGCATATGTCAGTGCGGCGGTGTTCCCACACTGCAACGAGCATGTCTTGAGTTACAGCTTTAACAGCTGCTGCCATGTGATGTCTCAGTTCATTCATTGTTGTTGGTAAAGGGGTCACATAAACAGTCTTTTATAAACCTCCACAAGAAATAATCACATCCAGTCAGGTCCGGTGACCTTGGAGGAGAGTAAGGTAAGGTTGAATCAGTTGGTCCAATGCGACCGATCCATAGTTCAGTAATGATTTAAAAATTCCCGCACTTCCAGATGTTAGTGTGGCGGTGCTCCATTCTGTCGGTAAATGAAGTCGTTTGAATGAATCTCCAACTGTGGGAAAAGAAACGTATATCGAAATATGTGCGTCCTGCAACAGTGCTCTCGGCAGCATACGTGTTTTCCCGTGAAACTGCACAAAACATTAAATTTCGGAGAGTCCCTCTCATGTTGTACAACTCCAGGTGGTACCCCATATTCGCATTTATGACGGTTCACCTTTCCACTTTAATGGAACGTTGCCTCGCCACTAAGCACTAAACGTGGGAGAAAACTGTCATCCTCCATCTTGTCAAGAACGAAATTACAGAATTCCACCGTTGGTGTCACCTTCACGCAGAGCTTGCAGTAGCTGAACATCGGTGGCATGCTGAACTGTCGAGCTGCACGGTGCACGGATTTTTGCTGACTCCTTGTGAAACTACGGTGGCTGCGTCCGATTTCTGTGTCAGACGGCGATTTGCCTTTACACAAACAACCTGGTTCTCGGAATTGTTCACACCATCGTCTAATACTCTGTGCTGCAGGGGATCTATACTATATCTAGGACGAAAGCCACGTCGAACAGTTATTACTGACCAGCACTGTGCAAAACGTGGAACACAAAAGGCTTTCTGCTGTCCCGACACCATATTTACTAGAATTGAAATGGGCGCACATTGCTACTATCTCGCGGAAACCATGTAAAACTCGACAGTTAGGTGTTTCCAACAGTACGTTGTTCACGCGCATGTCGCAAATAACGTAATAGGTTTTTTTTTCTAATCGAATGATTCTTTTTGTTACATCCTGTATTACCCGAAGCTGCCAAATCAGTCCGCTAACTGTTGGTCCCATCACTCTGCTAGTGACCAACAGCTGGGAATTCCCTGCAAGTGTCCACCTGCAGGTGACTTCATAATCGAGACGGCCGAAGAAAATCCCTGACAACTTGTTGCGCTGTGGCCAGCTTTCAACTGCGAAGCGCTAACGGCTGCAGACGAAAACTGTCGCCGTCTACGGAGCGTGACAACACTGAGTCGCTGCTACAGAGACGTTTACAAAATCGCGTTAATTCCAAGAAACGCTGAAAGCCAATTTTAAGAAATTTTCAGGGGACCGAAGGAGAATGCGAGAATCCTCACATATTGTGATCTCTTGTGGTGGTGGTGATGGCGGTGGTGGATAAATTGGTATGGGCACACGACAGCAAGGGCTAAAGCGCCCACGCGAAAGCAGTTTGAGACGAGTGTCGGTAAAATACACTAAACAGGACCATAAAACAGCACGGAAACTAAAGGCAACAAATTGTGGAAAACTATACGTATACCCACACGGAAGTACGAAACGAAGTATCATGCCATTATTAAAACATTAACTAAACAGGAAGAAAGTGGTAGAAGGAGTTAAAACAATGTAGCAGATGGACGTGGCTGGCTGACCGCAAGAATAAAAAAGGATGAGCCAGCCACGCTGCAGCACACTAAAACCTCCAGCCTAAAATCAGGCCAGAGTCCAGACACATCGCAGATCTTTAAAACTTTAGCGCACTCTTCTCATAATCAGCTAAACTAGAGCACAGATACCTGTCACCTCTGTTCGCACGCAAATCATACACTGATGGAATCGGGTTCAATACTGAAATAAAAATTGAAGAGAATGAGGCTGATTTGTATATTGAATGATAAAATTTGATTTTTAGATTACAAATCGGGAATTGATGTTCGTCAAGGCATTATTCTGAAAGTTATCGATGCACTTACATCGAAGTTCCATTCAATTAATAGTAATTAAAATATCGTCTTTTGTATGAAGGAGGTTAACTGAGTTCAGGTATTTTGACATCGTACTCAGACTGACATTTCCTTCGAAATGCGCTTTAAAGCAAGTGTCAGTGTCTCACTGCAAGTAAGATGTACTTGTAACTTTCAGCAAGTGTTATTAATGAAACTTCCTGGCAGATTAAAACTGTGTGCGGGGCCGAGACTCGAAATCGGGACCTTTGCATTTCGCGGGCAAGTGCTCTACCAACTGAGCTTCCCAAGTACGACTCTCGCCCCGTCCTCACAGCTTCACTTCTGCCAGTACCTCGTCTCCTACCTTCCAAACTTTACAGAAGCTCTCCTGCGAAACCATAAAGAACTAGCACTCCTGAAAGAAAGGGTATTGCGGAGACATGGCTTAGCCACAGCCTGGGGGATGTTTCCAGAATGAGATCATCTCATTACATCGGAATCAGATTTTGTTACCTGGACATTTAGACTACGATGAACAGTGAGATTTCCTTCAGAAGCATCCGATTAGACATAGATTAAGTGCATGCAGTCGAGCTTATGCTGACAGAAAAGTGGAGAATTCTACAAGTTGCACAGCACAGCGGAAGCAGCACGTCGGCGATGAAAACACCGGGAAAGGAAAAAAAAAGAATAATAAGAAGAAGAAGCTGAAAATAGTATCGAATATTTCTATAAATTTCATTAAGTTCTCATGTTTTTCATGAATTTCTCATGTTTTTGACAATCCACCGAGAAGTGTTTCACGTTAAAAATCTGGGATCGATGGAAGGGGATGAAAAATGGTCTCCTTGTGGACAGAATTTCAGTTGTGAAAAGTAGCAAGCAGCGGACTGTAGCGTATCTGTAGCCCGCAGGTGTGCAGAGAGCGCACCGGGATCAGAGTGGGAGATGATCCACGCAGTTTTTCTTCCCCACGTCCCGCGTTACCAGCGGTGCTTGTTGTCTACCCTGCCAGCCACGGCAAGACGCACACAAGGCCCGCGCAGACTTACGTAACGGTGACATACGTTGCCCTCCTGGTGTAGGGGTACATTTCAGCTCGTCCAATACTGGGCCGCCCTTCCCTCTGGCGACATCGGGCTTGTCCCAGCGCATTTTTCATACTGGCGAATTGGCAACTGCCCACCAAGAGGAAGCCAGCAGCCGTTTGAACACTTCTGTTAAGGTTAACATTGTAGTTTAGGCATGACCCTGAGTGTTACACATAGCAGTTAAAGGAACAAACTGGTGTTATTAGACACTTTTAGTACATTTACTGCGACGACTTTTGAAGCAGTCTACTTCCATCATCTCTGTCAGTTACGGCGCAAATACACTCCTGGAAATTGAAATAAGAACACCGTGAATTCATTGTCCCAGGAAGGGGAAACTTTATTGACACATTCCTGGGGTTAGATACATCACATGATCACACTGACAGAACCACAGGCACATAGACACAGGCAACAGAGCATGCACAATGTCGGCACTAGTACAGTGTATACCCACCTTTCGCAGCAATGCAGGCTGCTATTCTCCCATGGAGACGATCGTAGAGATGCTGGATGTAGTCGTGTGGAACGGCTTGCCATGCCATTTCCACCTGGCGCCTCAGTTGGACCAGCGTTCGTGCTGGACGTGCAGACCGCGTGAGACGACGCTTCATCCAGTCCCAAACATGCTCAATGGGGGACAGATCCGGAGATCTTGCTGGCCAGGGTAGTTGACTTACACCTTCTAGAGCACGTTGGGTGGCACGGGATACATGCGGACGTGCATTGTCCTGTTGGAACAGCAAGTTCCCTTGCCGGTCTAGGAATGGTAGAACGATGGGTTCGATGACGGTTTGGATGTACCGTGCACTATTCAGTGTCCCCTCGACGATCACCAGTGGTGTACGGCCAGTGTAGGAGATCGCTCCCCACACCATGATGCCGGGTGTTGGCCCTGTGTGGCTCGGTCGTATGCAGTCCTGATTGTGGCGCTCACCTGCACGGCGCCAAACACGCATACGACCATCATTGGCACCAAGGCAGAAGCGACTCTCATCGCTGAAGACGACACGTCTCCATTCGTCCCTCCATTCACGCCTGTCGCGACACCACTGGAGGCGGGCTGCACGATGTTGGGGCGTGAGCGGAAGACGGCCTAACGGTGTGCGGGACCGTAACCCAGCTTCATGGAGACGGTTGCGAATGGCCCTCGCCGATACCCCAGGAGCAACAGTGTCCCTAATTTGCTGGGAAGTGGCGGTGCGGTCCCCTACGGCACTGCGTAGGATCCTACGGTCTTGGCGTGCATCCGTGCGTCGCTGCGGTCCGGTCCCAGGTCGACGGGCACGTGCACCTTCCGCCGACCACTGGCGACAACATCGATGTACTGTGGAGACCTCACGCCCCACGTGTTGAGCAATTCGGCGGTACGTCCACCCGGCCTCCCGCATGCCCACTATACGCCCTCGCTCAACGTCCGTCAACTGCACATACGGTTCACGTCCACGCTGTCGCGGCATGCTACCAGTGTTAAAGACTGCGATGGAGCTCCGTATGCCACGGCAAACTGGCTGACACTGACGGCGGCGGTGCACAAATGCTGCGCAGCTAGCGCCATTCGACGGCCAACACCGCGGTTCCTGGTGTGTCCGCTGTGCCGTGCGTGTGATCATTGCTTGTACAGCCCTCTCGCAGTGTCCGGAGCAAGTATGGTGGGTCTGACACACCGGTGTCAATGTGTTCTTTTTTCTATTTCCAGGAGTGTATGTACGACTTTTCGGTAACCAGTGGTACTGTGTTTCAATGCTTAGAGGCTGCTTTTCGTCATACACTGAAGAGCCAAAGAAACTGCTACATCTGCCTAACATCGTCTAGGGCCCCCGCGATCACGCAGAAGTGCCGCAACACGGCGTGGCTGAAGTAGTACTGGAGGTGACTGATACCGTGAATCACGCAGGGCTGTCCATAAATCCGTAAGAGTATGAGGAGGTGGAGATCTCTTGTGAACAGCATGTTCCAAGACATCCCAGATACGCTCAATAATGTTCGTGTCTGGGGAGTTTGGTGACCAGCAGTTTGGTGTTTAAACTCAGAAGAGTGTTCGTGTAGCCATTCTGTAGCAATTTTGGACTTGTGGGGTGGCGCATTGTCCTGCTGGAATTGGCCAAGTCCGTCGGAATGTACAGTGGTGGATGAAGATGATCTGAAGGATGCTTACTTACGTGTCACCTGTCAGAGTCGTGTCTAGACGTATCAGGGGTCGTATATCACTCCAACTGCACACGGCCCACACCATCACAGAGCCTCCTGCTGACATGCAGGATCCATGGATTCACGAGGTTATCTCCATACCCGTACACGTCCATGCGCTCGTTACAATTTGAGAGGAGACTCGTCCGATCAGGCAACATGTTTCCAGTCATCAACAGTCCAATGTCGGTGTTGACTGGCCCAGGCGAGGTGTAAAACTTTGTGTCGTGCAGTCATCAAGGGTACACGGATGGGCCTTTGGCTCCGAAGGCTCATATCGATAATGTTTCGTTGATTGGTTCGCACGCTGACACTTGTTTGTTGGTGGCCCAGCATTGAAATCTGCAGCAATTTGTGGAAGGGTTGAACTTGTATCGCGTTGAACGACTTTATTCAGTCGTCGTTGGTCCCGTTGTTGCAGGATCTTTTTGCGGCCGCAGCGAAGTCGGAGATTTGATGTTTTACCGGACTCCTGATATTCACGGTGTACTTTTGAAATGGTCGTACGAAAAAATCCCCGCTTCGTCGTACCTGGATGATGCTGTGTTCCGTCGCTCGTGCGCAGACTATAACACCACGTTCAAACGCATTTAAATCTTGATACACTGCCATTGTAGCGGCAGTAACCGATCTAACCACCGCGCCATACACTTGTCTTATATTCTCTAACGAAGGAACGCTGTTCATATGGTAGCCACAGCCAATACGATGTTGAAATGCGAAAGATGACAAAACTACAGTGCGCGTAAATGCACGGACTCTATTACATGTCGTAATTTTTATTATTTTCTGCACTCCAATTCTGTTAAAGATTGCTTTCGGTCCGGTTTCGGCCGATACCGCGGTCTGTATGTCGTCGCAAGGATTCTTGTCGGAAGCAGTCATATCTGTGTATTTATCAGTATTTACTCAGAACGGGTACTGATGTTTACGCAGCACCTGAAGTAAGCCTCAATGAAATTCGGCGTTATAACAGTGAATTCCGGGCACATTTCCGTAAGCTTATCTCCTTGGTGGTCGGTCCAAGGAGATAAAGTATTTATATTATTCTAGGAAAAGCTGTGTGTTCTAAATACAGTATCCTCATTTTGTCTCACTAATAAATACTGAGTTGGTAACGACTTAATGGGTCTTTTATGATGCCTCTTGTAACGTAAATGAGTTTATTATAGACAGTTTCCTGCCAAAGTTCCGAGTATGTTCATGCCGCTTGTGCCCTGTTATAAAAATTATGACCCGAGGGAACCAGAAAGCATATACAAGCTCAAGCAGTAAAGGCTTTGAAGTGACAGAGTTGATAAACAACAGTCGGTGAAATAAAATGGTATTTTTTATGGAAAGATCCACAAATGATCTCTCTCTGAGTCTGCCAACATGAACTGCGCTGATGTAAAAAAATGCTCAATTTGTACGGCTTTTTTATGAATGCGTCAGTGTTTGATTTTATTAATCTGAATTTGATTTTCCATTGGTTTGTGTAGGGTTGCTGTCTCTACCAGCATACCCCCTTAGCTCTTGTAAATGGTGTCAGTCAGCAGCATTTTCATCACTTCTGTCTCAACCTACTACTGTTTCACAACGATCGTAAAGACTGGTTTCACGCTAGTTTAGGCGAGACGAAAAACAAATGCTTATTGTGGCGCGGACAATTATCGAGAACAAGAAGCGCTTTTCGTACTAATACATAAACCTTTCCGTAGTTATTTTTTCCCATTAATGCAGTACAGAGAAGTTTGGGGTTCAGTCCAAGTCAGTTCTTGCAGAGTCTAGCCGTTATAGGCGAAGTTCTAGTGGAGGTGGTTTCCGTTGCTTGACTCCGACCTGTTAGGAAAGTGTGTATCTGCGCCTTGTGGACGACTATAATCAGTGCTTGTACAGTGTAGTGTTGCGTTTGTGTTTTTTGGATGAAGGAAAAGGAGAGGGTGAAACCCGATGCCGGCGCCTAGCCTACTCCTCTCGAATAGCACCAAGCAAGCCACCTAACTTAACTCCCTCATCCAACGAATGGCTTAGAGTTCACTGCGTCATGTTCTCTCAATTTATACAGGGTGTTACAAAAAGGTACGGCCAAACTTTCAGGAAACATTCCTTACACACAAAGAAAGAAAATATGTTATGTGGACATGTATCCGGAAACGCTTACTGTCCATGTTAGAGCTCATTTTATTACTTCTCTTCAAATCACATTATCATGGAATGGAAACACACAGCAACAGAACGTGCCAGCGTGACTTCAAACACTTCGTTACAGGAAATGTTCAAAATGTCCTCCGTTAGCGAGGACACATGCATCCACCCTCCGCCGCATGGAATCCCTGATGCGCTGATGCAGCCCTGGAGAATGGCGTATTGTATCACAGCCGTCCACAATACGAGCACGAAGAGTCTCTACATTTGGTACCGGGGTTGCGTAGACAAGAGCTTTCAAATGCCCCCATAAATTAAAGTCAAGAGGGTTGAGGTCAGCAGAGCGTGGAGGCCATGGAATTGGTCCGCCTCTACCAATCCATCGGTCACCGAATCTGTTGTTGAGAAGCGTACGAACGCTTCGACTGAAATGTGCAGGAGCTCCATCGTGCATGAACCACATGTTGTGTCGTACTTGTAAAGGCACATGTTCTAGCAGCACAGGTAGAGTATCGCGTATGAAATCATGATAACGTGCTCCATTGAGCGTAGGTGGAAGAACATGGGGCGCAATCAAGACATCACCAGCAATGCCTGCCCAAACGTTCACGTTGTGTTGATGACGTGATTGCGCAATTGCGTGCGGATTCTCGTCAGCCCACACGTGTTGATTGTGAAAATTTACAATTTGATCACGTTGGAATGAAGCCTCATCCGTAAAAAGAACATATGTACTGAAATGAGGATTGACACATTGTTGGATGAACCATTCGCAGAAATGTACCCGTGGAGGCCAATCAGCTGCTGATAGTGCCTGCACACGCTGTACACAGTACGGAAACAACTGGTTCTCCCGTAGCACTCTCCATACAGTGACGTGGTCAACATTACCTTGTACAGCAGCAACTTCTCTGACGCTGACATTAGGGTTATCGTCAACTGCACGAAGAATTGCCTCGTCCATTGCAGGTGTCCTCGTCGTTCTAGGCCTTCCCCAGTCGCGAGTTATAGGCTGGAATGTTCCGTGCTCCCTAAGACGCCGATCAATTGCTTCGAACGTCTTCCTGTCGGGACACCTTCGTTCTGGAAATCTGTCTCGATACAAACGTACCGCGCCACGGCTGTTGCCCCGTGCTAATCCATACATCAAAGGGCATCTGCCAACTCCGCATTTGTAAACATTGCACTGACTGAAAAACCACGTACGTGAAGAACACTAACCTGTTGATGCTACGTACTGATGTGCTTGATGCTAGTACTGTAGAGCAATGAGTCGCATGTCAACACAAGCACCGAAGTCAACATTACCTTCCTTCAATTGGGCCAACTGGCGGTGAATCGAGGAAGTACAGTACATACTGACGAAACTAAAATGAGGTCTAACATGGAAATTAAGCGTTTCCGGACACATGTCCACATAACATCTTTTCTTTATTTGTGCATGAGGAATGTTTCCTGAAAGTTTAGCCGTACCTTTTTGTAACACCCTGTATATATATGGTGTCCCATTCAAACCTCCCTGATTTTCAAACACCTAGGAAAGAAAACCACAGTAGATACGACACTCAAAAATGCACCACATTGTAGAGCACCTCAAAGAATTTGTTTATTTATCATCAATCCACCTCTGCATATGTACCATTTGTAGCACGAAGAATATCGAGTCTATATTCAATTCTGTGCCAAGTTCTTTGTAACATTTCCTCTGTTATTGTTGCAATCACTTTAGAGGTACGATGTCGCAACATAAGAATATCGTCCACATTGGTCGCATACACGCGGTTCTTCACGAATTCCCACATGAAGAAATCAAGCGGCATAATGTCGAGTGAACGTGACGGCCAGGCAATGGGTCCTCCGCGTCCGATCCATCGATTGGGATGTAACACCCCACCCGTCACTTACCTGGTTTTGTTGTGTGTACACCCCAGCTAATTGACTAACAGATCAACAGAGAGTGCAAAACTGCCGCAATATCGGATAACGCAAAGAAAGTAATAAGGCCCTGTGACTCCTGATTGAACTGCGGTGGCAGTGTTGACATTAGTTGACTCAGAATTGATCACTTTTTATTAAAAAGGGATGCACATTGATGTTATATTCAGCTATTGAACACCAGATGCAAATGATGAACATAAAATTAATTAAGAAAGTGACTTGGGATTTCAACTACTTGATTGAAAACAGATGCAGTCGATTAGCACAGATTTATTTTAACTCACGACCTTCAATCATCACATTACATGACTCTCCTAACAGGCGGTGGTAATAAATTGCGTTTGCGAGGAGTAAAGCCTGATAAATCAAAAGTAATTCCTATCGACTGACCCAGGTGTAATGCGAAGTGCGAGAAGAATTCCACAATACACGGCCCATGAAACCCTCGTGGAAACTTTGCCGACGTAATCCAACAAATAAATCAGTGGCCGGAGCGGATGCAATATCACCGAATTCAGCGTGGCGGGGCGGCGTCATTGTGTGGACGTCGGCCGACCTCGTGGTTCTCGTGGTACTGCAAGGCTGCGCTCGTCTATTCACTCCTAGCTATCATGCTCAGTACATAGCTGAACCAAAACTTCCTATCTCCAAGCTCAATCGTTCCCTTTGCTAAGTCCTAAACTGCAGAGATGCTCACTCTTTCTCAGGCAAGCTGAGTAAAGAACGCCACGTCCGCACTCTAGGCAAGCTGGGAACAGAAGACCGCTACGGAGACTTCTGCCAGTCCGCTCTTCGCCTCGGTTTCCCCTCCAGCAAAATCACTTACGCCGATTGCAGCGCAAGACGCGTTAATTATGCGTCGCTTCCTAGTGCTGACCAATGCCTGCTCTGGGAAGTGAACAAATTCCCACAAAATTTCCCTTCCTTCCAACTTCTGCTATTTAGCTTCTCCCAGGCCACCCATCAAGGTTAGCGTCTGCACAAAACACCAATTTTTCCGGAATTCTGACTCCCAGGAGAGTACTTCAAATTCCTTGGACCTGCGTTCCCATCGGAGGCCGGCGTATTTCATTCTGTCGTTCTTCACCTAATTTACTTCAGACTCTGTGGACCCTGAATTCAGTGTGAAGTTGCTATAGTCACGAGCACACGTATTTTGGCCTCTGTTGACCACTCCACCATAGCTTCAGCTTTCTCACATGGTTCACTGAAAACAGGACAACGGACATTTATCAACAGGTGTACAAGTTCTCCGTCTGCTTACCGGTACGCCAGCATGGGGTCAACCACCCACTCACTGTCATTCATCTTAAGGCAGCTGGAGGCCACAGCCAGTTACTGCT
The DNA here is from genome assembly GCF_023864275.1 of Schistocerca cancellata. Classification (NCBI taxonomy): domain Eukaryota; kingdom Metazoa; phylum Arthropoda; class Insecta; order Orthoptera; family Acrididae; genus Schistocerca; species Schistocerca cancellata. The sequence continues at coordinate 351,617,961 of NC_064630.1, forward strand.
TTCTCAGAGTTTAAGCCATCCTAAGCTGCCTATTGTCACTTCCCTTCGCCGCTCCCCAGCCCGGCCGTGGTCAACTCTGAATACTTCCTTGGAATAAACTAGCCTCCAGTAAATCGACACTTTTCCACAAAGTTTTCACATCGTGTGAATTACTTTAAAACCATCACCCAACATTAATTATTCCAATATGTCTATACTATACCCTCTATAAGAGGCATTGTGCCTTGTCAGTCATTTTTGTTCAGCCCTACTGTTCACTCAGCGTGAGTTTGGTGATCTTTAATGACTTCATGTAAGGGGCATAGTTCTTGCCATCTTACAGGGAGATTTCCTATCCAGGAACATGCGAACAGCCGTTGACCAATGTGGCGGAGCTCCATCTTGTATAAAAATGATGTTGGGTTGCAAGTCTTGTATCTGAGGGTACACAAACTGCTCCAACATGTCCAGATACACAGACCCATTCATTGTTTGTTCCGCAAAGAAGAATAGTCCATCAATCGTGTCGTGCATTAGCCCGCACCAAACGTTTAGTTTAGGGCTATCACGAACATGTTCAATGACAACGTGCGGATTTTGGGAACCCCAAACCCGAACATTATGCCTATTAAGACTTCCTGATAGATGAAAGGTTGCCTCATCTGAGAATAAACATCTTTCCAGGAAGCTGGCATCCATATCAGTACGCTGGCCGGCCGGTGTGGCCAAGCGGTTAAAGGCGCTACAGTCTGGAACCGCGTGACCGCTACGGTCGCAGGTTCGAATCCTGCCTCGGGCATGGATGTGTGTGATGTTCTTAGGTTAGTTAGGTTTAAGTAGTTCTAAGTTCTAGGGGACTGATGACCTTAGAAGTTAAGTCCCATAGCGCTCAGAGCCATATCAGTACGCTGCAGCATATCCGGAGAAAATTGTTGTCAGCGTGGTTTGTCGTTCGGCGTCAGATGTTGTAGAATTTGCACTTTGTAAGCACACATAGTTAGACGCTGGTGAACTACGCGATGTAATGTTGATCAAGCTACATCAAGCTGCTTAGATGTTTGACGAATTGACTTACATGGGCTTCTGAGAAACGTTTTTCTGCTCTCTTCCACTGTCTCTTCTGACCTTCCGTACCGTGCACCGCCATAATGTTTCAGAACACGTCCTGTTGCCAGAAACTTCCTATACCATTCCTTAATTGTTTTCACATCAGGTGGATCACATTCATACCCACGACGGTAATTTGTTTGCACGGTAGTCGGCGAATTTGTTTCTGCAAACCACACTACTGCTTGCACGCGCTGTTGTGGAGTCGCCATTTTCCCTTCATGCGACCATGCTGCACTCTGGCGACGATACTTGGCACTTCTGACATGGGAATATAAATTCTTTGAGATGCTCTACAATGTGGTGCATCTGTCATATCTACTGTGGTTTTTCTCTCCTGGGTCCTTGAAGTCAACGAGGTTTGAGTGGGACACCCAAAGTGCAGCAAAAGCGGAAAATGAAAATTCAATGTTAAATTATTTATCACATGTTTGTTTGTACTGGTCCCTGTAAACGAAGATTTTTCTCCGATAATTTGATTTTCTCTTATTCTGGTAACTAGTGTGTTAAAGTTTTTAATAAGCTAAATACTTAATATTTCTCGCGCGGTCGAAACGAAAACATCATCCGCTATACAAATCAGTTGTCCCGCCATCATACCTTTCCACGATCTCTTGCGATGGGCGTTACACGTACGGGGTTATTCGTGTTAATGTATAAAAAAACCTTGAAGCAACGTAGATGACGCCGAGACAAGTAATTTAATACGAAACACATGTGAGCAATCGCAAATGTCGGGAAATTGACAAAAATAATGGCTGAGAAGTCTTGAACATATGACGTCACCAGATAACGTACCTCGCCCCCACGTGCAGCAGTTGGGCTTGAGCATGGTCGAATAATCCTGCAATCTATACTTGCGTTAGAGCAGACAGTGCAAACTTCGAACACTTTCTGTAGATGTGATTTTTTGTAAAAGTAAGTTAAAAATAGTGTTACCCCTGTAACCAAGCAAAAACTGTTCTTAATTTTTGTGTTTCTGTCCTTTTCTCTCCCTCCCCCCTTTTTAGGCGTTGTAGGTCATTTACTGGTAACTACGCTATTCAGAAGCTTATACTTATTTACTTGTGACGCAATACGATAGGTTTCTGTTGTCCTGTTGTAACCTCTCTCTCACTTATCGACCTTAATGACAGTGAAAAATTAAACCGCGTGCACCTAATGGAAATTTGGGGAAAGCAATCGTCACCGAAGTTAATTTGTCGGTAAAGAGGGAGGAAAGGGTTACATCTAAATGAAAGGAAAATGCAAATGAAATTGGTGGAAATTAATTTTGAAAAGGGGTAAAGTTAATAAAGAAAGTAAATGTGCGGTCGTTACGATAACAATTAATTGGCGTTAATTAGGTATTTGAGATTTGGGGAAAATTACGGTCCCCAGTCCCATGGACAACTACTATAATAACTGAAATGAAAGATTAATGCACATATGTAGCACTAAAAGCGTGGCAACTGAAGGTTGACACGTGTTGTGTGAAAACTGAATATTTGTCAGAAGTAATAAATTTCGTTACACTCTGACTTAATTTAGCAAAAGAATTAATAAAACCGGATAATTGAAAGGTGATTTAGTGACTGAAATTAATAGTGAACTTTGTTTGTGAAGCACTACGAAATTCAATAAAATAAGGTTAGTCTAGGGCTACCTCAACAATCATTTCAAAAGCTACTTGAATCTACGCAATTTAGAAATAGGAGATTTAACTTTGAACTTGAATTAAATGATTCTGAACAATTAACAATAGTAAAATTTATACGTACCAAGCTGAGCTGCAGTCACAGGTAAGCTAAAATATGGTAACAAAACTGGCACTCTTAATTTGTGCTTGTGTAATCTAAATATTGTAGCCAGCTATGAATACTGTAACTGAACTTTGAAATTAAAGCAGTGAAATCGAATGATATTACTTTAATGCTGGCGTTTGAATTTCAACGAGACTCTGGTTCATTCCGGAAAAGGAAGGGACCGTGCTTGGTAATGCAATTGGGACAATGAGCAACAAAGGTTCACGCTACGTTGCTGTAATTTAAAGAGGCAAATGGAACAATTTTAAAAGCTGAGGTCTGCCATACAGTTCTAAAATTTTACGTGCTTCCAGTCTTCCTTGCTGGTTGATTGAAGGTTTGAAGTCGTCGATCGAGGAGGTGGCGACAGTCACTCATTGTCGGCCGTCGCTGTTGCAGAAGCTGGATGTTGGCGCGCCTTCTTCTCGACACGGTCACCAGGCGAAACGGGATCTTGATGTGCGCCAGCTAATGCTTCCCGCCCGCGACACTGTGTCAGAAACTATCATAGCAAGTCAAGCGCAATTACATGCTGCCAAACCCCGAAAGCGCGGCAACTCGCGGGAGTGTCACACAACACACCTGCTCCACTGCCCTACACCCGCCAGACTATACCTCTGCCCGCGCTTTACGCGGCAGAGTTAACACTACCAAAGATCCTGAACACTTTGGTTCCCCATACGACCTATCGATGTAATCGTTCGATAGCATAGTTTTCACTAGGCAAGACCCAGCGTAAAAATACAAATAATATTTACAAAACAAACCAATTACACATCGACATAAATGCATAAATATATATATACAAATAGTAAAACAATTACAATATATAAAGGCACAGAAATGTCATATCTTCAGGTAACAAAATAAGGAAAAAAATTATAGTAAAATAGATGGAAATAGGAGGATATGCATTTCCGGCGTTACACTGTACTTTATAATTAACTAGCGGAGACCGCGAGGCCGGTAAATAAAATAATGAATATTACCTCAGTGAAAACACACAACCATCTAACGCATTGAAACAAATACTGCCTGCCAGACGCAAGACTCGGACGCTGAGCGCCAAGCGCTGAAGTCGCGCACATTGGCCCGGAGCCACACCGACGCGAATATTTGACTTGTGTTGGGATGATCAGGCGCGACAGAGAGATAGACTTCAACGTTGCACCTGCGGCGAGGTATGTCATCCTGTGACGTCACACGTTCCAACATTAGTCATCCACTTTTGGGGTCTTTCCCAACTTTTGCAGCGCCTTGTGTCTTACATTAAATTTTTCCCGGCGTCGTCTACCTCGCCTCGGAGGTTTTCCAACGTTAATAAGAATCTCCCTGCATACTCTTTGAGGCTAGCGCGTGCGCGACCACTCGTAAACTGTAAAGTTCTTATGCTTAGTGAGGGCAGGGCGAGTCGGATGCAGATCGGTACTGCCCCGTGCTGACGCGGCAGTGCTGTTTCGGGGAGAAGACACACGGCCGTCAGTCTAGGCTCCCGCGGCCTGCCGTTGCGACTGAGACAAATTGCGCCATAAATACAGGCGGCGCCCATCGGCCGTCGCTCCACGCTGCGGCCAGGCCGGCCACCGTTCGTTAACAGTGCTCCGCGCGGCGCAGGAAGCGGCCGTCTAATTCCAGAAGGCCCGCTACGGACCTCTGTTGTATATTTAGTGTCGCACCGCTCCCTGTTTATTTGCCTCCGCCGCCCGCCTCCTGATACCCAGCACAAGTTCCTAGTCCCTCCCGGTTCCCATTCCACGAGCCCTTTTTCACCTCTCTCTGTTCCACTGGCTGCCCATCTTATGTGTTTCTACATTCCTGTTCAGTTTGTCCACCTGCTTTCGTCTCGGCTTTGTTTACCCAGGCAGGGCCGTAACTGGAATCTATAGACCCATAGGCTGAACATGTGGTGCGCACCCTACAAAGGCAAAATATTCTTTTAACTGAACTACAAGAAGATCGTTTAAGGATTCCATGATATTTTTTCCTAAGTGAAATAAGGAAGTAATACTGAACCTGATGATACGGCTTTATTGCTTACGCCTTTGTCTTTAAGAAGTCATTTTCAAGTCCACATCAGACGCTTCTTTATCCGCTGCACCAGGTGGAAGACATACATCTACATCTACACCACTGGCCATTAAAATTGCTACGCCACGAAGAAGATGTGCTACAGACTTGAAATTTAACCGACAGGAAGAAGATGTTGTTACATACAAATTATTAGCTTTTCAGAGCATTCACAAAAGGTTGGCGCCGGTGGCGACACCTACAACGTGCTGACATGAGGAAAGTTTCCAACCGATTTCTCATACACGAACAGCAGTTGACCGGCGTTGCCTGGTGAAACGTTGTTGTGATGCCTCGTGTAAAGAGGAGAAATGCGTACCATCACGTTTCCGACTTTGATAAAGGTCGGATTGTAGCCTATCGCGATTGCGGCTCATCGTATCGCGACATTGCTGCTCGCATTGGTCGAGATCCAATGACTGTTTGCAGAATATAGAATCGGTGGGTTCAGGAGGGTAATGCGGAACGCCGTGCTGGATCCCAACGGCCTCGTATCACTAGTAGTCGAGATGACAGGCATCTTATCCGGATGGCTGTAGCGGTTCGTGCAGCCACGTCTCGATCCCTGAGTCAACAGATGGGGACGTTTGCAAGACAACAGCCATCTGCACAAACATTTCGACGATGTTTGCAGCAGCATGGACTATTAGCTCGGAGACCGTGGCTGTGGTTACCCTTGACGCTGCATCAGAGACAGGAGCGCCTGCGATCGTGTACTCAACGACGAACCTGGGTGCACGAATGACGAAACGTCATTTTTTCGGATGAATCCAGGTTCTGTTTACAGCATCATGATGGTCGCATCCGTGTTTGGCGACATCGCGGTGAACGGATATTGGAAGCGTGTATTCCTCATCGCCATACTGGCGTATCACCCGGCGTGATGGTGTGGGGTGCCATTGGTTACAGGTGTCGGTCACCTCTTGTTCGCACTGACGGCACTTTGAACAGTGGACGTTACATTTCAGATGTGTTACGACCTGTGGCTCTACCCTTCATTCGATCCCTGCGAAACAATACATTTCAGCAGGATAATGGACGACCGCTTGTTACAGGTCCTGTACGGGCCTTTCTGGATACAGAAAATGTTCGACTGCTGCCCTGGCCAGCACATTCACCAGATCTCTCACCAATTGAAAACGTCTGGTTAATGGTGGCCGAGCAACTGGCTCGTCACAATACGCCAGTGACTGCTCTTGGTGAACTGTGGTATCGTGTTGAAGCTGCATGGGCAGCTGTACATGTACACGCCATCCAAGCTCTGTTTGACTCAATGCCCAGGCGTATCAAGGCCGTTATTACGACCAGAGGTGGTTGTTCTGGGTACTGATGTCTCAGGGTCTATACACCCTAATTGCCTGAAAATGTAATCACAGTTCTAGGATAATATATTTGTCCAATGAATACCCGTTTATCACCTGCATTTTTTCTTGGTGTAGCGATTTTAATGGCCTGTAGTGTACATGCATACTTCGCAAACCACCGTACGATACGTAGCGGAGGGTACCCTGTACCACTACTACTCATTACCTTTCCTGATCCACTCGCAAACAGAGCTAGGGTAAAACGAATGTCTCTCTGCCTCCGTATGAGTCCTATTTCTCGTATCTTGTTTTAGTGGTCCTTATGGAAAATGAAAGTTGGCGGCAGTAGCATCGTTTTGCAATCAGCTTCAATCGCCGGTTCTCTAAATTTTCTCAATATCGTTCGACGAAAAGAACGTCGCATTCCCTTCAAGGATTCCCATTTGAGTTCCGCGGTACACTTGCCTGTTGTTCGAACCTACCGGTAAGAAATCTAGCAGCCCGCCTCTGGATTCCTTCGATGTCTTCCTTTAATCCAACCTGGTGCAGATCCCAAACACTCGAACAGAACTCAAGAACAGGTCGCAATGGCGTTCTGTATGCTGTCTCATTTATGACCACATTTTCCTAAAATTCTCCCAATAAACCGTAATCGACCATTTTCCTTCCCTACCACTGTTCTCACATGCTTGTTCCATGTCATATCGCTTTGCAACGCTACGCCCAGATATTTAAATGGCGTGACTGGGTCACGCACGGCACTGCTAATGCTGTATCCGAACATTATGGGTTTGTTTTTCCTATTCATCCCCATTAACTTAAAATTTTCCATATTTAGAGCTACCTGCCGTTCATTATATCAACTAAAAATTAGAAATATGGAATCTGCATGTTGCCTTTCATCCATAGTGCGCAGTATATCATGTGATCATCATTACCTCTTGGAGCCGGCACATTTTTCATCGTCGGGAGTTCCCAAAGCACTCCTACTGGCCTGTAACAAAGTGATTTTCAGTATATTTTCTATCGACATACATAGGATAATTGAAAAATATTAAGTTCTAACAAAATGGTGACGCGCTGTAACAATTATTCACAACAGCGTGAACGATAATACATTTCTGAAGATATCTCAAATCGGCTACGTACACTGATACACAATTCTATTTAGAATGCCATCATCAAGCTGCGATGAAAATCGTACGTACCGTTCTAAAAATAATTCCCAGCAGTTTGAGAAGTACGGTTTCGGGAAAAACGCGGTTAAAGTTTCGGGTTACATTTTTTCCAAAAATGGTTCAAATGGTTCTGAGCACTATGCGACTTAACTTCTGAGGTCATCAGTCGCCTAGAACTTGGAACTAATTAAACCTAACTAACCTAAGGACATCACACACATCCATGCCCGAGGTAGGATTCGAACCTGCGACCGTAGCGGTCGCTCGGCTCCAGACTGCAGCGTCCAGAACCGCACGGCCACTCCGGCCGGCTACTTTGCTGGGCCACAAAGCAATCCTCCCGTATCCAAAAGGAGGCCCTCCTCCATCTTCTTCATGGTCACGGTGGTACTACAGCCCTCTTCGGCAGCTTCTGTCATTCGCTGCTCTGATCGCTCGATTCACTTTCCGATTTTTTGCAGAAGTTGTAACAGGCTGGTCCGATCTCGAGTTCGAGCTCGTTCATGATTTCCTTAACGGTTGTTAGGCCGTCGTTGAGATTACATGCTGCCACACTGTCGGCAACGTCGATTATTATTTTTCACTGTGAATGGGTTTTGCAGGCACTTTTTCACAAATCGCCTTGTAACCCGATAACGAAGAGAGCATTTAAGAAAAAAAATCGATTTTTTAAATTTTTAAAGAGGACTGCCCCATTAAGAGCAAATTTCAAATTAAATGCATATAACGTAGCATTTAAGTTTTATCATTAGATCGTACAAAATTTTACTCCGCAGTTTACACTGAGGAACCAGAACATTATGACCAGCTGCTTAATATTGTCTCGGTCTACCTTTCGAACACAATATAGCAGCGATTGTGGCATGGATTCGGCAAGATCTTCGTAGATTTTCGGAGGTATGTGGCGCCAGATGACTACGCAAGGGCCACACAGTCTCCGTAAATCACGGTCATGTGGTTTGTGGTAGCGGAGCTCACGTCTGATAGCGTCTCAGATGTGTTCAGATCGCCGGCCGTTGTGGCCGAGAGGTTCTAGGCGCTTCACTCTGGAACCGCGCGACCGCTACGGTCGCAGGTTCGAATCCTGCCTCGGGTATTGATGTGTGTGATGTCCTTATGTTAGTTAGGTTTATATAGTTCTAAGTTGTAGGGGACTGATGACCTCAGATGTTAAGTCCCATAGTGCTCAGAGCCATTTGTGTTCAGATCAATAGGATTTGGTGGCCAAGACATCAAAATGCATTCACTGTCCTTTTCCTCAAACCGTTTTACCAAGACTATGGCCTTGTGACATGGGCAATTATCCTGTTGGTATATGCCATCGACATTGGGGAGGACATCAGGCATGAAGCGATAATTTTCACGTAGTCCTTAGCTGTCATTGTCGTGTCTAGGAATCTTGCATACTCGGTTCGCAAGACAAACAATCAAACAACTCGTATTAATGTGTTCTATTACAACAAGACAAATTACAGTACTTAACTTTGATAGATGTGTTGCAGGCAAACGGCGACATACAGAATAATCAGTCTTCTTCAGAGTAGACAGACACAAGTCTGTGCTACGCAGAGACTCCTAACGAAGAGGCTAACGTTTGATGCTGCTATCGAAGTCGGCTGCCACCAGCCGTGCGCGGCAGTTACGTCCTCTCCACCTAGGGGCCACTGCTGTCGCGTTGTCGTCCTGGAGGGAGGTCGGTCAGCGTGCGATTGGCTGACCCTCTTCTCATAGCCTTCTCTTCCCTGTCGTTCCCGACTGGCGTGCCGGCGCTGACTTTACGCCGTAACAGTCATATGATGTCTTCTGTAACTACGACAGGTTCCGTGCAATCCGCCATCACCAGCCTGCGTGTATGACGCACATTTTCGAGCGACCCTTCTCCAGGATGACGGCATATCCGGACCCGCTCATCAACCATCAAGTCTGAATTAATCCACGATCCAATTTGCACGATTCTGTGCTCACTGCAATCCGTAAATGACGATGTGGTGTCAAGTAGGGATACTTAGCGCCTTCCTTCTAAAAAGACACTTGTTACACAATGTATGCTGAAAGGTATACTCGGAAACAGTTGTGCCTGTTCCAGCGTTGTACTCTGTCGTCAGATCTGCCACAGGTCGCCGCCTATCCTGCATTACAGAGCGGGAAAACGTCGTCACGTACTTATGGTTTCACCATTCTTCAACCACTTTTCACGGATGCTCAAAATAGCAGCGCGCGAACAGCCGACTTCCTTCACCATTTCTGAGATATACTTTCCTAAGCAACGGGCCAAAACAGTTCGCGTCAAAGTCGGTTATGCCACTGGATTTAACCATTTGCGGTCGCTCTAGTCACTAGAATGATTCCCCGTTCTTCTCTGCTCAGCTTACAAGGTTTATACAATTTTGGTAAAAATTTTTGGAATACAGTGATCAATAGATTATTATATTTTGACTAAAGTTCAGTCTTGATCACACCATTTATGTTTCAATGATATAGGTAACCGGTTTCGGTTATTTTTACATAACCATCATCAGACCCATGGCTCCCTTAACTGATCAGTTAACTTCGTACCAGCTGAGGAGAGCTCCGCCTACCATCCTAAGGGAGCCATGGGTCTGATGATGGTTATGTAAAAATAACCGAAACCGGTTACCTATATCATTGAAACATAAATGGTGTGATCAAGACTGAACTTTAGTCAAAATATTACATGGTTTAGTTATACTCTTATGTTCCTGGAACGCCACCAGGTTGGTTCAGTCTCGCGGAGGGCAGTGGGGTTGGGTTGTTTGGGGGAAGAGACCAAACAGTGAGGTCATCGGTCTCATCGGATTAGGGAAGGATGGGGAAGGAAGTCGCCCGTGCCCTTTCAAAGGAACCATCCCAGCATTTGCCTGGAGCGATTTAGGGAAATCACGGAAAACCTATATCAGGATGGCCGGACTCGGGATTGAACCATCGTCCTCCCGAATGAGAGTCCAGTGTGCTAACCACTGCGCCACCTCGCTCGGTGAGGGCAGTGGTCATAATTCTTCGATGTGTAGTCAGTCACAGTGCACTGATATTAAGATAGCGTACAGAATATGAAAACCGATCTCACTTATAATGTTTTCATGCTGGCTGTCACTATACAATGCCTTTTACACAATCAGTTAGTCGATGCATCTTTGAAGTGAAAAGGCGAAACTAGTAATAGTTGTAGATAAGTGTATCAGTTAGTATTTATTATAATCGCTGTGGCTGAATATTGGAAAAAACAATAGTCATACACATTATCATTGTTAGAATTACGCTAAAAGTTTGTTCTGTTGCTAATCTCAGGTTTATGGAACCATATTCTTTCGTAGCTAATCGGGAAGAACACCGAGGGATGAATACTGTGCAATGTCACTTTTTCTAATGAAGTATTTAAATATGCTGAATGTAAGACCGACGTTTGCCAGCACTACGTCCATTCTACCCTCTTACCGACGTTTAAATGACAGTGAAAATGAAACTGCGTTCTCTCGACACACTTTGGTTTCACGGAGAAATTTGACACGTCTTGTTTCTCTGTATTTTCCTTTTTCCGGATTAGCAAATAGTCGCTCGAAATTCAAACCATCATCGCCACTTAATTATAAAATCAAGAGCTTCGATCTGTGAAAGCATAATTTCTTAATTACTATTAGCGGGATGAGGTGCACTGAGCAATATGACACAACAGCAAATATTCATTCGCCATGTAGCAGCAATTAATAGATCTGGAGAGGTAATGTGAACGAAAGTACTCAATGGCTATGAAACAAGATTGAGAATGTGGCACACGAGATTCATAGTGAAAGCAAGAATCAACCAGAGAAGTGACTAACTTAGCAGTGTAGAAAAACAGCCACGTGGAGCTGACTGCGTGACATCAAGATCAGTTAGTGGGAATGGCTAGCGAACCAAAAACTGTATTACTGATTCAATACTGAAGAGACATTATGTGCAAAGAGGGATTACTCAGGAATGGAGAGAGTTGGCGAAAAGAATTTGGAAACGCAGTTCTGTGAAGTAGACATAAGAGAGGTATGAACGTCGTCGTAAGTAGTTTCAATTCAAAAGTTGGAGAAAAAAGCAATCGGCAAATAAAACATGAAGCAGATTAGACGAATTGATAGCAAAGATGTGTAAGAAGCGCACTAAGTGCGGAAATTGTAGGGAGGATGGAAAGCGTGCCAGAAGATAGTGTAGGCAGTGAAGAATCATAAAATCAAAAATAGTTCTGATTAACGAGAAACAGGACCAAAACGAATATGATCTAAAAGAAAAATAGGCAAGAAGAGAGTGCTTTACGCTTGAAATCTAAGTGGATTACTCATGAGAAGGAATTTTATTTTCGCTGTCTGCCGTTTATTTCCGTCTTTCTTGGTGAAGGGTTCTGAGCAGATCAATTGCTTCCGCTTGCTAACTGCCCTGTGCTCGTCAGCGCCAACTGAATGACTTTTCATCTATATATTTGAGTTTTCATTTTCTGTGTCTTCACTAAAGAAGTATTTTCCAACATTGGTATCATATATATATATAGCTGCATCTACGTGCTTATTCCGCAATTCTTGCCGGCCGCGGTGGCCGTGCGGTTCTGGCGCTGCAGTCCGGAACCGCGAGGCTGCTACGGTCGCAGGTTCGAATCCTGCCTCGGGCATGGGTGTGTGTGATGTCCTTAGGTTAGTTAGGTTTAAGTAGTTCTAAGTTCTAGGGGACTTATGACCTAAGATGTTGAGTCCCATAGTGCTCAGAGCCATTTGAACCATCCGCAATTCTTACTTAAGTGTTTAAAGAGCGAATTCATGACTCCAATTCGAGACTATTTCTCTACTGTTACACTATCGAACAGCACATGGGAGAAATGAACACACAAATATTTCCGTGCGAGCATTGGTTTCTATTATTTTACCACAATGTTCGTTTTTTCTGTATAGATAGGAGTCAACGAAACCTTTTGGCACTTCGAGGAGAAAATTTCGTGAAAAGTTCTCAACGCAACGAAAACGTCTTTGTGTTAGTGACTGCCTTCCGAACTCGTTTATCGTATCCGTGACACTGTGGCCCCTATTTCGCGATAATACGGATGGAATTGCCCTTCTTTGAACTTTTTCGATGTCTTTCGTCATCCGACCTGTCAAGGATCACACACTCCTCCAGAAGGGGACGGAAAAACGCAGTGTAGACAGTCTCTCCTTCCAAGTGTTCTGCCAGCAAGACGCACTCTTTGGTCAGATTTCGCCACAACATTTTGTTTGCTATTTTCAGTTTACGAGAAACTGGGCCAGATGCATTCTGGAAATCTAGAAATTTGGAGTGAACATGCGATCCCCTGTCGATAGCATTCGTTACTTCCTCTGAATAAAGAGCGAGTTGGTTTCACAAGAAAGATATTTTTCTGAATCCGCAGTGGTTCCGTATCAACAGGTCCTTTCATATTTCGTAATATTGTGTCTTAAATTTCAACTTAAGTATTTACCTTAACGTAGGTTCAACAACATTGTCACTCATTTGCTCACGGCGATCAAAAGCATTTCCTAGATAATCCGCAGTGTAATTTTTTTAGAAAATATTGTGCTCATCGTCTTGTTGAAGTGTTGTTAGATCTGTTGCTACAGTTCTTAAAGGTATTTTCGAATGAAGGCGTCCTCCGCTTGCATTCAAAGCAGATCGTTGTTGGAAATTATATCTAGATCAGATCGTCTGTCTGGTGACTCAATAACTGACAGAAAAAGGGAAAAATTCCTAGTTCGGTACGGATTACCAGTGGTGAGGGGGGGGGGGGGGCTTTCACATAAATCACACTTTAGTTAAAAGCTTATATGATGCGAGTATACACTTCACTGAATGTAAAGTACGCGTCTTGTGCTGACAGGAAGTTTAGCGGCCATTCCCTTTTATTTTTCACTTATAGCCGCTAGTCAGTCTGCTGAATAACAACGGTTTGTAGCGCCGAGAACACCTGTGCGGTTAAATAATTTAACTAGCCTGGCAGGACAAGTTAGTCGCAGCTGCTGTACTTGCTTTTGGGACGCTGCAGAAATAAACTAATGCCGGTGTTAAAGACTATTCCGAGAAAGGTTCTATAGATGATCACATTCGAGTCTCACAAGTATTCATGCAGTGGACATTCATATCGACTACGATGTCTGTTTGGGTAAAAACGACGAGATATAATGCCAGGAGCTCAGTTTCAATATCATTGAAGCATTTGTGCCACACATTTATTTTCCACAGGAAAGCGACGGATCATGAGACGGAGGGTTTCAGGCAAGTGATTATCCGATTAGTGTCACGTAGCGCCCTATTCACGAACTGCGCTTTGGTTTAAACGGGAAATAATTCTAGCCTTTCTATTGGCGGCTTTTGAGTGTGCCAACTGTCGTTTGATCAGTATTTACTCCAGCTAAAACACACAGACAATTCTTCCGCCTGCCTTCCATTCGTGAGAACGATTGCAGATCGAGCCATAGTGCTGCTGTTGCTGAATGCCCGTTTCCTCTCCCACTCATCTGAATGAACAGTAAACTGCGGGCTGCAAATGTTAGGGGTTTGTAGTATCCCTACATGCCGTCCGCATCGACATGAACACCACGGCCGTGTCCCGGTGCCATCCTCCTCTGAATAGCGCACAGTAGCTATGCAACCCGCAGGACTGGACTGCAATGCGGTTGGTGAGCTCATATCGCCTGTCTGCGCTGAGCTACGACAGCTGTTCTGCCGTATGTAAACAGTTGCACCACCCAGCGAAAAGAGTGACGCATGGGTTATCCCCAAACGACTTTTCTATGAGTCGTCACTCTCACGTTTCTGAGCCTGCAGCAAAATTTAAAGCAGTTGTTAACTTTCCTTTTTCTGCAGGTAAGTGATGGCACCGATTGCGAAGCAGCTTGACCTCAGTGTACAGAGTAATAACGAACCGACTACACGAAGGTGGCAAAAGTCTTGGGAAAGCGATATACTCGTATACAGATGGCGTTAATATCGCGTACACAAAGTATAAAAGGGCAGTGTATTGGCGAAGCTTTTATTTGTACTCAGGTAATTCATGGGAAAAGGATACCGACGTGGCTATTGCCGTACGACGGGAATTAACAGATTTTGAACGCGGAATGTGCCTGGAATATTTTGTTTCGGAAATCGTTAGGAAATTCAATTTTGCGCGGTCAACAGTGTCAAGAGCGTGCCGAGAATACCAAATTTCAGGCATTACCTCTAACAAGGTGGCCGACGGCCTTCCCTTAACGACAGAGAGCAGCGGCGTTTGCATAGAGTTGTCATGCTAAAAGACAAGCAGCACTGCGTGATATAACCACAGAAATCTATGAGAGGTGTACGACGAACGTATCCGTTCGGGCATTGCCGCGGAATTCGGCGTTAATCAAAGAGCTACGTGAACAGCTGATGGACATGAATGCCTTTGCTAAAAGCACGGCATCACCTGCACGCTTCTCCTGGGCTCCCGACCGCATTAATTGGACCCTAGACGACTGGAATATCGTGGCCTAGTCAGATGAGTTCCGATTTCAGTTGGTGACAGCTCATATTAGGGTTCGAGTTTGACTCAGACCCTACGAAGCAAGGGACCCAGGCTGTCAACAAGCCACTGGACAAGCTCGTGGTGGCTCCATAATGGTTTGAGCTGTGTTTACGTGAAATGGACTTGGTCCTCTGGTCCAACTGAACCGATCATTGACTGAAAAGATTATGTTGGTGGGTAGTGGTGGGTAGTGTTTAACGTCCCGTCGACAACGAGGTCATTAGAGACGGAGCGCAAGCTCGGGATAGGGAAGGATTGGGAAGGAAATCGGCCGTGCCCTTTCAAAGGAACCATCCCGGCATTTGCCTGAAACGATTTAGGGAAATCACGGAAAACCTAAATCAGGATGGCCGGAGACGGGATTGAACCGTCGTCCTCCCGAATGCGAGTCCAGTGTGCTAACCACTGCGCCACCTCGCTCGGAAGATTATGTTCAACTTCTTGGAGACTATTTACAGCCATTCATGGACTTCATGTCCCTAAACAACGATCGAATTTTTACGGATGACAGTGCGTCGTGCCACCGGGCTATATTTGTTTGCGATTGGTTTGAAGGAAGTTCTGGACAATTCGAGCGAATGCTTTTTGCCACCCAGATCACCCGACGTGAATCCATCGAACATTTATGGGACATAATCGAGAGGTCAGCTCATGCACAACATCCTGCACCGGCAACATTTTCGCAGTTATGGACGGGTGTAGAGGCAGCATGGCTCAGTATTTCTGCAGAGGACATTCAACGACTTGGTGAGTCTACGCACATCGAGCTGCTGCTCTACGCCGGGCAAAAGGAAGTCAGATACGATTTTAGGAGGTATCGCTTGACATTTGTCACCTCATTGTAAATTATGTAAATGCTCGTATACTGTAGGTGATGGGGGGGGGGGGTACAAGGGGTGGGAAATTCAGTACACAGATATGCCCTCTCTGGCATCAGTAAAGGCTGGAACCCGATTGGGCGCTGAGTCGAGCTGAGCTTAGATGGCACATACGGGTACATTGTTCCGTATTGCTTCAGCTCCATACCAGAGGCAATCTCTCGTAGTGGCTCACGAATGCTGACATGCCAGACACTCGGCAACACTTGGTCAGAAGTTTTCGGTGGGTGAGAGATCTGGAGAACATGATGGCCAGCGCAACAGTCGAACATCCTCAATGTCGAGGTATGTTAGGACACCATGGACATCGTGCGGTCTTTCGTTTTCTTGTTGAAAGGTAACGTTACAGTGACCTCGAAGACAGTGTACTGCCACTAGCTTTCACACGTAATTAATGTAACACCTAATGTCCTAATTAGTCGCTGAGCGAGTTGGGGGGGGGGGGGGGGAGCCGTGTTGTATATCGAACGGCACCCTATACCATTACGACAGGTGCTGCGCCTGTATGATGTTAACGAATGCAATCTGGCAACGTTCGTTCGTTTCCGAGCCTCCACACGCGAATGCGTCCATCGTGATGCTGTACGCAGAACTGGCTTTATTCTGGAAAGACGATGTGTGTCCACTCATGTGTCCGATGTTGCCGCTGGGCACACCACACCATTGCTCGTGTACCTGACTAGGCTGTCGCAACAATGGTCGCGGTAATGACAGTCCGTAATACTCAGACGACGTCGCACAGTTGGCTTGGATGCTTGTCTTTTGCTGACTTAAGTATCGTAACTTGGCTGTAAGATCCTTTTCGACTATCCTGTCGAACGCCAGTCACATGGTACCATTTAAGTTCAGCGTTACGCTGAGTATGGCTTTCCTAAATCTGTGGTCTCTCTATTTGTATTACAGCTGTGGACTCTGGTACGTGCTTCGTGGGGTTGCACTGAAATACTAATCATTAGTATATCCAACCATTTATGCCAGTTTGACACTTACTGCATACTACTTTCCCGATGTTGCTGTTTTAATGGCCAGTTGCAGTTGCTATGGCGACTAAGGAATAATTATACTCAGTGATTCTTGTGGTGAACATGTTACATGTTTGAGGATACCAAAGCGAAAAAAAGACACTCCATAGATTAGTCAGTATGTAAGCGGTGTACACTGTGCAAACCCCAAACCGGTTTGCGTGACAGTAATGGTGGTAGCGTTGGTGATGGTGATTAATTCAATATATACATGCATGTCGAAAAGAACAAGCACTGTTGACGATCCACAGCTGTAAGAAATCATTTCGGAATTAATCCGGTAACTGTGAATGCCTTTACGTCAGCTGTTTTCTGTATAGATCTGCTATCCAATAGTGACTGGAAATTTATGCCGGACCGGAAATCGAGCTTAAATTTCCCGCTTTCTGCTATCCATGCACGCTACCCACACCGACCCAAACTTCCATATGTCATGCTGTATAAGTCTGTCTATCGTAGTCCATCGAATTCATCACCTACTTCTTCATATGTCACTGCTGGATAGTGGATCGATAACTAATAGAGTCGATGCCAAGGAATTCGCTCTCAGCAAATTAATTTCGAGAGATCAGTTCAGTGTTTGAGAAAATAATATAAAACATTTAAATCAGAGAGTGTTACATCACTTCGGCCAGGAATTACACAAGTCCGCTTGATTCGTCCTCCCCTCCCCCTTCCCTTTTCAGCATATCCAGTAGGTGAGAAAGGAGTTAAGATATGGGAGACACGAGATAACAAACCTTTCGATATCACTTCATCGAAAAACGATTTTCTCTGTGCCTTCGAACATGCGAACGTATGTGGTGACGTTCTCGTTCCTGGAAATAAACTTACGTAAGTCTAAAGTTCTACAATCGATTGACGATCGATTCGTAGGTTTGGAAGTGCACATCACTGGGCAGTATTCTTTTGAAGGCTTTCAATCTGGATATTGTACGCCAGACACCTACTTTTATTCCAGTCGCGAAGCTGTTATTCTTGAGAAGCAGTTTATTTAGTGGTCGATTCCTTGTGTTAGTGTAATATATCTTACAATTTCTACAGTTTTCCCGCTCTTTACTTAGATGCAGTTCTTGCAACTGGGCGTAGTGATAATCCTGTAATCTGCCTGCCTTGTCGCCCTTTTACGTGTGGACTGTGATCTCCTTGTGTCAAGTACTGTTTATCCTTAGGCAAGTGACAAAGTTAACTACGCTACTGAATTATTTTTTGTCCTTCGCTTCCACAGATAATAATTGGAGCAATGGCTTTACCAATTTTTGTCAGTGTGGTTATAAATTTTCATCAGCCCCACCGCACTACTTGTTTAATTCTACCACTTCATTTTTAAAGATAAAAAGTTGTTCCTTCTTTTAATAAGTCTGTATGTAGTCTGCCAGTCCTTTGTACCACTGTACTGTTGAAACAGAGATTAGTGCATTTCGAAAGTAGTGCTCCTTTTTGTGTTGGCTTTGAGTGTCCCATACACATTATGTAGCATTAATTTATTAATATTTTCGCTGATGTTCTGTTGGTTTCGTTGTTTTGTGACGGCTAGCAGCAGAAAGGGAGATCGCTTGCATATGACATTAAGCTGAACGTAAACGGAGATGTGCATTAAGTTTTTCAGATTGCTAAAGCTGTATGGAGACGACGCAGTAGACGTGAGCGATGTGAGACGGTGGGAACTGCATTTTATACGAAGTGCTCGACAAGTCACGCACAGGTTGACCCTGGTCATCTGCCGTTACCCATAATGAACAGCGTCTCGCTCAACTATAATCGGCGTATTACGACCAAGAAAGTGTCTGAATGTCGCGTTACAAAACGACACAGGCCAAGATGAAAGGCCATAAAAGAAGACAAATTTCCGCTCGTAGCACGGTAACGCCAGACCCCACAACAGTTTCGTGATCATGGAACTCATTACCAAATTTGGCTGGACTGTCCGACCAAATCTACTGTAGTGCCTCTGATGTAGAACCTTCAGATTTTTATCAAAGATGGACAACATGACTATCATGTTCCAGACTCAGGTCCTGTAATCAGTCAGAGGCTAGCCTTCACTGGTTCTTTATCGTAAGCAAATATGCACAACGAATGATGGTGATTATGTGGAAAAATGACAGTATCTAGATGCAATCTTACTCTGTTCAACTGTGTCATTGTGCTTTCTGTATATGCCGTAGCTTCCATGAAAATTGGTAGGCGCCATTAGTTTCGAAATGAGAGCCTTACATTCAACTTTTTAACACATGGTGTTATCGTTTTACTGTTCCGGATCCGAGGTTATATGCGTAATGCTTCCAAAATTCTTTCACACTGTGCGTTGGGTGTTTGACACTGGCAACATACGAGGCTCTCATAATTCTGTTGCTCAAAGACTAGCGTTTGAAAGCGATAAAAAAGGCCAGCATGCGCTAATATTGAAGCGGCTCTAAAAGGCGCGCAATTAAAGCGTTATGAAGACCGCGTGATGTCGAAAACTGGCTCTGTTGTCAGGATTCCACGTGATGAGTTTGAACGATATTCGCACCAACGTACTAGCAGCTACTCCATAAACGCTCAGTCAGGACGACACTTTATGACATGACCATCTGCTGCTGTAGCTAAACGGGAAGCCACCGCTTCGTGTTTCAGGAGGGCGTCACATGCACTTTCGAACGAAACAGCGCTGCCTTATTCAAAAATATAGTTTAAATGTTCGAAAAATGTATAGGGTATACAACAATCAATACAGAAAACCGCCATAAAAATAAACCACAGCAGAAACATAAACCTTCCTGTAAACATAATCCACAAGCCAGTCGCTTCTGAGATAATTTAGAATGTTGCACTGTAACGGCCACTGGCTTCAGAATGAAGTATTTCCTGTTTAGCTGAAGTGTATTAGAAAATTCATTAATGCCTGCATTGAAATTGTTTCTTCGTCCGGGAGAAGAAGTCCCTGGGTGCCTGAGGCAAAATTTGACAGCCCAAGGAAGCAGCCTACGTGACTGTGTCCTGTGCGGAATGAGTTGACACCTTATCGTGGAGTACAAACATGCCTCGGACGCCTTCCCGCGGCACTTCGTGTTGAAGCATAACACAGCCACGTCAGGAATATCCTGCTTGTTACGAGCAATGTCTGTTACCAAGGCACCATGGCAGTCCCGACAAACATTTCGCATCACTTTGCCCGATAATGGTTGGGTATTCGTATTTTTTGGCAATCGTGAATCCACATGCTTTCCTCCTTTGTCTCGGAGTCGCACTCCATGGTGATTGGGGGCCCAAAGAAGTCACTTGGAGTGGCCTGAGTGTAGCTGCAATGTTGCTGGTAATGCCCCGTTTGGGCGAGTAGTTCGAGTGGGCGTGAGCAGTCGCGGAACCCAGCGGGCTACGACCACTGTCACGTGAAAGATGTGCAACATGTTGAAAACTGACCTGTGACTAATTTTCCCTTTCCATTGTCGCCTCGATTGGAATTCATAGAGAGACAGACTGACACATACTTCTTCCTTTTTTATTACAGAAGTATTACCATTACCGGTTTCGGCTTACTGCCAAATCACCATCAGGTGATTTGGATAAACATACTAACTTGTCAACTGACGATGCCTGGAGAGGCACTCATCCTGTGAACATGTAAGTGCAACTATTTTCACATCATGCGAGCCACTCTGGGCCTCTTCAGCTGGACAGTTTCGCTGCCTGATAAAAAATGATCTGTTGTCAGTGTAACTTCGTACACATACACCCCATTGGCGGGTATGTAAACGATTAGAGTTGCAATTCTCTGTGATGGGTTTAACGCCACCAGAGTGTGTTAGGGTTGTTAGTGTTTAATGTAGTTATGACATTTTGTAGAGTACGTAAGAAGTGTGAATGGCGTTAGATGTTGAATGATCACTGTGCGGGACAGCATTTTCAGCGTCTGACCGACTTTGAAAGAGGCCTCATTGAATATCCAGATATATGGGGCATTCGGACATGACATTGGCCCGATTTTGGACTGCCTGGGAAAGTGAAGGCAGACACATTCATTGTCAAGGTTAGGGTCGACCACATGTGTCAGCGACAAGAGGAAATCACTATATTGTGCAACAAGCAAATCATAACCCTTTCACATCTGTGCCTGCCATCCCAGAGAAAGTAATGGACTCCTCCAACATTCTATGTCATCTCCCACACAATTCTTTGGATAATAGCAGCAGTCAGACTAGGGAATTACAGTCCCTAGCTTAGGCTGCCACTAACTCTACAACACGAATGGCTATGTTTGGGGGTGATACCATGAGCGGGAATCATGGGCTGCTGATGAATGGAGCCACATTTTGTTCAGCAGTCAATTGTACTTCAGAGGGGCACAGTGGTGTTAAAGCCCCCATACATAGAGGACGAGTCTGCTGACTGGTCCACCAAGTGGATCTGCCCCGAGTCATTCATCTGTGTGTGAGCAATGGGCCTACAGTTGGGTTCATGGTCTGGATCTGTTAGTTCAGCCACAGACTTCTACCAGCTGCCCCTGATTGCTGCTTGCCAGCCCGTTAGTGCAGGTGTCCACACACAGTCAGACGGATTGGCGAGTGGGTCGGCGAGCGAGTTCCATTCGGGCAGTGAATGGGTGCCATTACATCCGGCATCATGGTGTAGGGAGCCATCAGGTATGTTTTCAGGTCACGGCTGGTAGTGATTGAGGCAATTCTAATGGCACAATTGTATGTCAAGAACACCCTGCATCCTTACGTATTACCTCTCATGCCACAGTATCATGGTGCCATTTTTTAACATGACAATGATTGTCTACACATGACAGGTAATTTTATGCATTATGTTGAGGTACTACTGTGGCTAGTGAGATCGCTATATCTGCGCCCAAATGAACATGTGCGAGGCCAGCTCGGCCATTAACTCCATCCCAATGCCGAAGTCCATGATATCAGGAACCATTTACAACAGGTGTCGGTCAGCGTGCCTCAAGAGAGGATACAACAGTTTCATGACACCCTTCTCAACTGAATCAGTGCATGCATGTAGACCAGAAGGATTGTGATGTCATACTGGTATGTAGGCTCACAGTGTCAAGTTATTTGCAAATTTGACTCGATATTGTAACCACTGAAATAACAGTGTATGCCCCGTAAACCCGTGAAGTGTAATTTAGTTCAGTCCTCCTCTTCCGGGTTCTTCGCTTTTTTTGCCAGGGATGACTTGGTAAAATCAACACCACCATTGATAGCATTTGTCTGGCCTCAACCTGAAATTTGTAGTGAAAAACTTTTGTAAGATGTTTACTCTGTTTCCCTAAGGTGTTATGCCCAGTCTGTGTAACTTCCTTCTTCATCATTCAGACTTATTTGACGACACAGGAAGTGTGTGTGCCATGTAACCTCCATTGCACCTGATGCTGCCGTCTCGCCATACACTTCCACCAACTTGGCATGAATTGTTGCAGCGTTCTGCCCCTTCAGATGCAGAAAACAAATGACTGTTTGATACAATTGTTTGTGAATGGGTTGCGTGATGTAGTGGCATGTTACAGTAGTGTAGCAGGGGGTTTCAGTGTGTATCAGAACTGCAGATTGTACCTGTAAACTAACAAAAAATTGAGTACCTAACTTTATTTTTTCATGGAGGTGATTAAACCGTTTTGACTATACCTCATACATCCCAAGCTTCACAGAAGCTCCTCTGCATACTTATCAGGACTAGCACCCCTGGCAGAAATGATATTAGATAAGTGGCTTAGCCACAGCCTAAGAAATGTTTTGCTGAAGTAGTATTTAGCTCTGCAACTGAGTGTACACTTTTCGAAAACTTCCCGGCAGATTATAACTGTGTGCCAAACCAGTATACAGTTTATTCTAGCAGAAGCTTTCATATAGGTATAAAAGCTACTGCAGTGTGGAAGAGTCAATCTGATAATGTCTTCATGTTTTCAGTTTGGTAAATTACCGTTGCTTAGTCCAAGCATAAGTTTTATTGCAAGTTTACTGAATGTAAAGAAGTGAACAAAATGTTTTAAATATATATTTTTTTAAGAAGGCACATTGCTTCAGTTGTTACTAGACCCTTGCTAAGACAAGTCATCACTGAAAACTTCACTTCACTCTGTGACTCACTGTCGACTTGTGTTTAGGTTAACCATTTTACTATTGCGTATCTTTAAGTTGAAATGTGTAATTTTTCATTATTTATGCGGAACCTGAAGCTATATTTCGTATAATATTCGATAGTTACATTTTGACAATGGATTTGCTACACTTCTATAGTGGCAGCTTATGTAACACAGTGGTGTTAAAGCCCCCATACATAGTGCATGAGTCTGCTGACCGGTCCACCAAGTGGATCTGCCCCAAGTCATTCACCTGTGTGTGGGTGCATCGCCTGGATTTGTTAGTTCAACCACAGACTTCTACCTTCTGCCCTTGACTGCTGCCTGCCAGCCCACACTCCATTAGTGCAGGTGTCCACGCAGTCAGACGGATTGCCCAGTGGGTCAGCGAGCGAGTTGGTGGAGGTTACTAACTATGTCCGTTTCAGAGTTTGAGGGCAGTGAGTTATACAAATAATTACTGTTCAGTCTGTAATATTATTTTTTTCTGATTAGTCTCCTTCATTTACACTTGTCTTTGACTCCAGTTTGTATTGCAAGATGTACCTTTTTTGCTTTCTGGGGTAGTACTGATGTTGAAACCAGATATACACACATCAAAAAAAGTTTTGCATCACTTCGGTTTGCAGAGCTCCTGAAGATAGATGTTGACTGTGGACATTGTATCACAGACACAGTCCCGTTGGCTGTTCAGAGATGTCACTAAACCTGCCCAAAGATGAAACAACCATGCATGAGCAGCGCCTATTAGACGGAGGGGGGTCTGACAGCCGATTAGTTTCAGTCATTCTACCAGGAGGAAGGTACACGGCTCCTGTTTTCTGTAGTTCAGCCATGCCTAGAAGATCAGTAATGCGGTTCGATCGTGTCTGCATTATTACTTTGTGCCAGGAAGGGCTCTCAACAGGGGAAGTGTCCAGGCGTCTCGGAGTGAACCAAAGCGATGTTGTTCAGACATGAGAGATACAGAGAGACAGGAACTGTCGATGACATGCCCTGCTCAGCCTGCCCGAAGGCTACTACTGCAGTGGATGACCACTGCCTATGGATTAAGGCTCGGAGGAACCTTGACAGCAACGCCACCATGTTGAATAATGCTTTTAGTGCAGCCACAGGACATCGTGTTACAATTCAAACTGTGCACAATAGGCTGCATGATGCCCAACTTTACTCCCAGTGTCCATGGCAAGGTCCATGTTTGAAACCTTGGCCGGCCGGTGTGGCCGAGAGGTTCTAGGCACTTCAGTCTGGAACCGCGCGACCGCTACGGTCGCAGGTTCGAATCCTGCCTCGCGCATGGATGTGTGTTATGTCTTTAGGTTAGTTAGGTTTAAGTAGTTCTAAGTTCTAGGGGACTGATGACCTCAGATGTTAAGTCCCATAGTGCTCAGAGCCATTTGAGTTTTTGAAACCGTTACACCATGCAGCCCAGTACAGATGGGCCCAACAAAATGCCAAATGGACCACTCAGAATTGGCATCACGTTCTTTCCACTGATGAGTGTCGCATATGCCTTCAACCAGACAATTGTTGGAGACGTGTTTGGAGGCAACCCAGTCTGGCTGAACGCCTTAGACACACTGTCCAACAAGTGCAGCAAGGTGGAAGTTCTCTGATGTTTTGGGTTGGCATTATGCGGGGCCGAAGCACGCCACTGATGGTCATGGAAGGCGCCATAATGGCTGTACAATACTTGAATGTCATCCTGTGACCGATATCAACCATATCAGCAGCACATTGGCGAGGCATTCATCTTCATGGACGACATTTTGCGCCCCTATTGTGCACATCTTACGAGTGACTTCCTTCAGGATAATGACATCACTCAACTAGAGTAGCCAGGATGTTCTCCAGACATGAACCCTATCAAACATGCCTGGGATAGAATGAAAAGGGCTGTTTATGGGCGAAATGACCCACCAACCACTCTGAGGGATCTATGCCGAATCACCATTGAGGAGTGGGACAATCTGGACAGACAGTGCCTTGATGAGCTTGTGGATAGTATGCCATGACGAATACAGGCATGCATCAATGCAAGAGGATGTGCTACTGGGTATTAGAGGTACCGGTGTGTACAGCAATCTGGACCAACACCTCTGAAGGTATCTCTGTATGGGTGTACAACATGCAATGTGTGGTTTTCATGAGCAATAAAAAGGGCAGAAATGATTATGTTGATCTCTACTTCAATTTTCTGTACAGGGTCTGGAAATCTCGAAACTGAGGTGATGCAAAACGTTTTTTGATGTGTGTATAGCTTCACATACAGGCATAATGCTGATTCATTATGTTATGTTTCTGTTTTGTGTTTAGACCAACATGATCAGCCTGGAAGCACTGCCAAAAATTATTGATACTTCTCAGTTGACATCTGACTTGGAAGGAACGCTGCATTACGACCATTCGCAGTGGATAGATATGAGACTGGTAAGTCATTCATTTTGAGTTTTCGTTTTTATCTATGAAAAGTATCTAGAATCCTATGTATATGTCATAGTAAAAATTTCATAATACTATCACAGCAAGAAACATAGCTATTGTTTCACCATCCCATTTGATACCGCTGTAATGTAGTAACGCAGGTGTCCCTTCCATCCTGGAGTAGCTACTAACTCACTCTGGCATTAAACCACCAATTCTGATATGTTGGCTTTCTGTATCTATAATGAAAATCCATGAATGACAGCCTTTTTTGCCAGCGGCTATGGCCAAGCGGTTCTAGGTGCTTCAGTTCGGAACCGCACTGCTGCTATGGTCGCAGGTTCGAATCCTGCCTCAGGCGTGGATGTGTATGATGTCCTTAGGTTAGTTAGGTTAAGTAGTTGTAAGTCTAAGTGACTGATGACCTCAGATGTTAAGTCCCATCGTGTTCAGAACCATTTGAACCATTTTTTTTTTAAACAGCCTTTTTCCTACTTTGATTTGCATATTCTGAGACATGAGGTTGTACCATTCCCTCTGTTTCTCATTTCTTTCACCAGTAAACAACAGCTTCTACTACTTCTTCTTCTTCTACTACTACTACTACTACTACTACTACTACTGCTGTCTTGTTTCTTTCCATTTCATCCCCTGTTAACGTTTACATATTGCACACAACTCCTTAAGACATCCTTTCACAGTCTCCATGTAACTCATTTATGTAAATTAGCCTATTTTTCAGATCTGTGTTTCTATAAACAGAACATGGAGTATTATAGATAGCTCATGAAATTGTTATAATGCAGTTTGTCTGCTGCATAATGTCGCTTTTTTCATCTTAACTATCTTAACAGTGTTCCCATATGTTTTACTCTAATGGTTCATTCTTACCTTTACTGTGTTACTTCTGTTCAAAGATATTCAGAATTCAGTACTACGTCTGTGAGTGAATTTGGGTCATATCTGGTAATTTGCTTCTCTACAGTGCTTAGATTTTTGTTGCAAGATCTAATAAAAATTCTGACTTAGGCTTGATGTACTCTTCAGTTAAATACGGGCTCTCTTATGTGCCTGTATGTGATGTTGTGTAACTACATACTTACCCTAAATTACAAGGTACTCTAGTGTCCAGAATTAAAGCAATAAACCTTTGTTTCACCGTTCTGTGCTCATTCACCACATAATCATACAAAACTGTGAACAGATGCCCGTACAGCTGTGTTCTGCACGGAAGATGGCATTCTGGTCAACGGACAACCAAGCCAGCAATGACGTCAAGGCTCCTGTCAGATGGGATAGTGTTTGTTGGGTAGTCTTACATCCATAGTCGATGTATACACTTTGTACTGATGGTTAATAATGCTCGACCTCATAGAGTGCAGAGAATGTGCCTACCAGACTCTCTGTGATGGAGGGCCATAGGAAAAATGGAAGCAAGAAAGTCACAAATTGATGTGGACTAGTGGCTTAATGTGAATTGTTCTGTTGTTTCTTGGATGTGCTGACAGTTTTTAGAGATTGGAATTGTATCCCAAAGAGCAGGGCAGTGCCGACCATGTGTGACATCAGAAAGAGAGGACCTTTATTTGTCTATAAGGGCCTGATGGTACCGCCTTAGTGCTGCACAGCAACTGGCATCTGACCTCGCAGCATCCACTGGATGCGTCGCATCGAGGCAATGGTGTACAGAAGGGTTCAGCAGAGTGGCTTTTGTTGTCAGAGACCTGCTTTATGTGTACCTCCGATGGGTCGTCGTAGAAGGGAATGTCTAGAGTGGCATCGTCAACATGTCACTCAGACAGGAGTAAAGTGGGACATTACTCTTTTCACAGATGTTCTCAATTTGGTCTGGAGAGTGAGTGATTCTTGACTGATTCACATCTGGATAGAACAGGGAATATGATTTCAGGACCCAAACATTGTAGAAAGAGACTGATATCAAGAAGGATCCCTAAAGGTGAGGGCAGGGGTTATATTGACCATTCAAACACCTCTTCATGGAGCTCTACTGGTGAATTGGCAAGGTGGTTGTGAGGTGCTGAGGGGCCCAGACTTTGTATTGATGGACAATAATGCTCAACCTCATAGAGCACAGGTGACTGATGTTTTCTTGGAAATGGAAGATGTTGCACACATGGTGTGGCCTACTTGCTATCCCGATTTGAATTCCATACAACATGTGTGGGATGCATTAGGGGGACAGTTTGCATCAGCATCCATCAGCTGCTCTCCAGAACTTGCAAGCAGCTCTGCAGAAAGAACGGGTGCTTTAGCCTCAACATGAGAATGATGTCGTCATTCACAGCATGTCCCATCACAGTCACACCTGTATTGCTGCCAGATGTAGCCACACCCCGTACTGAGCACATTAACCAGTTGTCAGAATGTGTGCACACATCGATTAAGTAAGAAAAAATTAAGAACACTTTTGTCCACCATTCTGCATGTTGCAGTGGTTTACTTTCTGTTTTCTTTACATTGTTTCTACTTTACTGTTACCTGTTTACACTGTTTTGCGCCACAATAAGTGCAACCTTGCAAAATTTCAGTTTGTTGCTTTAATTTTGAACACCAGAATATATTAACACAAAAGTACAGAATTTTTAGGGAATTTAACATATTATTTTTGTCAGTTTCATTTTTGTAATATTTATCTAAAATACCCATAGATGTATTTGTAATTGCTAATTGCCTTGTGCCATCAACAGGCTTTAGAAGATTTTATATGGCAAGCAGCTGACTTGCTCGATCGCCTTGATGATCTCCAAGAAGACTTGAGTAGAAATGACCTTGCAAGTGATATTGCAGGAGCAAAGCATGGCATTGACGTGCACAATGAAATGAAGAAGAAGATTATGAAAGCACCTGTAGAAGAAATTGATCTCATTGGTCAGAGACTTTTGCAGAGGTAAGACTGATACTATGATTTTATTTCTTCAGAGTTTACCATGCATAAATATTGCATTAAGGTCTTAAATTAGTACATTTCACTGAATGTTATTGCAGTATGTAGTTAGGTGGTTATATGACTATCTTAATGAAACAAGAAACTCATTTCATTTTGGGCACATACTGTCATTAAGATTCTCTTAAACTCTGTATTTGTTTCTTGGGCATATGCTCTTAAAACATGTAAGAATTCTACTTGATATGAAACATTATTTTTTAGCTTTACTCCTGGCCAGCATCTGAGTAAGTGGTCTGTTTCATAGGGGTATTGTTTGATTATCTATGGAGTGTCACAATCATAAACTGATGAAAAAGAAGTCTGTGATAACTCACCACCAGATGGTTTTTGTATTATTATAGATCAAAATTCTTTCATTTTGCTTTTCGTGTGATCTTTAGTATTATCCATATGTTTGAATCAGTGAGTGATAAAAATAATTGCACAGAATAAACATTTGTTCACTTTAAGATTTAACTTAAGTTGTTTTTCATTTCAAAGTGTTTAATTCATTTATCTCTGGCCTTACAAGGATCTCGAAACTGTGATAAATAAGGAATAGCATGTCAAGAAAGAAAGAAAGAATGTACTGTATGAAAGTAAAACAACTCTAAAAACAGTAAATAATTATAATTTTTCAAAATGAGAGATAGAGGCTTCATTGTGTAATGCAATATTTCTACTGCCCACCAGATTATTGAGAATTTTTGATAATACAAAAAGCTCTGTGGACTGTTATCAGAATGATAGTAAAATTCACATTTTTTGCACTGAAAAGTACAAGCCACATCTTTGGCACAGCATTTTCAGCACAAATTTGTATGTATAAGGATTACGTAAATATCTGTAGTGGATTAGTCATGGAGGATTTTACTATTTACTGTTACTCCATTTGTTGCAGTAATTCTAGTGTAGTAGATTTGGTGATGCTGGCAACAGTAGTCATTGTGGTGGTGGTGGTGGTGGTGGTGGTGGTGGAGGTGACATTTGAACTTTCTTATGAGAGATGGCAAGTGGTGTATAGCACGTGGCAGCTAAGTTGATGGTATTGGACAATTGTTGAAAACAGTTGAGGATTGATGCTCATAGCCTTCTGATTTCAATTCAAATGCACATGATGCTGAGAAAATTATAGAAGAAGTTAGAGTGTTAAATTCATGGGAATACAGCATGATAATAAACTTTACAGGGAGGACAGTACCACATAACTGCTGAAGTGCCTGAACAAATCTCTATTTGCAATGCAAATGTTGTCAGACATATGTGATATAAGAATAAAAAAGTGAGTATACTATACCTACTTTCATTTCATACTGTCATATGGGATTCCACATCCATGAGGACCATTCCACTTGGAATCTGTAAGAAGATACATCAAAATATTTGTTTTTCTTTGTAAAAACTAGGGCTATTGTTTTTTAAGGTCTGACAGGTCACAAAATTAAAACCACACTGAGAATCTGATGAAGCTTTGTGCAGACATGTTGCACTGTGTCTGCAGTATACCCATCGATCATGTTACTTTGCTGCTGTTAATTTTGAGTGTGCAATAAGCACGTAAACATGCGTAGGACAGTAGTGTCTCCCAAGTTTGAAGTGTGTACTGTCATTTGATTTTTTCATGCTGAGTTGTACAATACAGCTAAAATTCATCAACAAATTAGTAGCGTGTAGGGTGAAACATTCATGAGTGACAGCAAAATGTGGCAATGGAGCAGGAACTTTGAATCAGGATTTACAGATTGTAGTGTAACATGACATTTCATTATGAACTGTCATGGAACACTCTTAGGCTCTTCAAGAAATGTAAGATATTCACATGAATATAGAGAGTAAAATTATTATTTTAAGTTAACTGAGCTAGAGTGGAGCAAAACACTGTTGGTAGGCTTTTGTTTACGCAGAACCAGAATATATGCAGGACTTGAACCTCCGTGGGCATGAATGGTGAACAAAAGTTGTCACTCTGTGTGGTGGATGTGTTGTTTCATACAGCTGCTGATGGAAGGTGTTGTGATGGACCACCAAGAAATCACAGAGGCTGCATTAATGATGAATGTTATGAAAAATGTATTGTAATTGCCTAATCTATTGTATACGAAAAAGAGAGAAAGAGCAGCCTGGTGGCCATTTAAAGCACGTTGTATTAATGGTTAATTTGACAATATATATTTCAAATGATGTAACTCAGCTGGTTATGTGTGCTTCACATTGTTTGAAGAGAGAAATGAGCTCTTTTTTCCAGCTAATTCATGAAATCTTCTGGAATGAGGAACTGAGCAATGTGAAGAAGATTATTAGCTGGGACTGAATAGCAGAACTAACTGTACAAGATAAAATTATAGGTGACCATAGTATCCCAAAGGTATTAGCAAGCAAATGGAATCAACAAAAGTCATTTGCTATTCCAGGAGGATGCATGTAACTAGTAGGTTTGACATCTCCCTGTGGGCACTAGACACATGATAAGACATACTGCTTTTCATCTCTTCACTCTCAGGAAACTCTTACTAAGAGGACAGCATTTTGGTATTGACAATGAGCTGCACACAACCATAGAGAATTGACTGTAAGCACAGGTGGCTGCCTTGCATGATGAGGTTATTAGAAAGTTAATACAGTGCCACAACAGATGTCATAATTCTTAAAACAAAATCACCAGAAACTCCTTAAAATCCTGCAGGAATATTGCTTCTTGTAAAGTGACATTTCATCTCACTTTGCATTCATGCATTCAGTAAGACTGTCAGTCTGGATACAACACTGTCACTTTTCTGCATATGAAGACAGGCCTTTCTTAAACTTATAATACAGTTGCCTCACTTTTTCTTCACTCATTGGATTCATATGTTTCATATAAATGGGTGTGAAGTTCAGCAGCATTTGTATGTCATCTTGTGTTTAGGACTCTGATCTATAATTATGTCTGACAACTAGTGGCATTGATTATTATCACATTCATTTTACCCCAGTGTGTTACAAGTGCAGAAACAATGAACTGTTGGCAAAATAGTTGTTACATTTCCATCAGATCAATTAATGTCAACACATGTGTGAACCAATCAGCAAAATCACATTTCTCATGTACAATAGTCCATTAATATTGAACCATGTCTCATATAACATGCAATCAGCATAACAAAAAAACATATATTATATGACATACAAAATTCATAAACATACGATGAACAATAATAAAAATTCAGTTCAGTTCAGTGCAATACAACTCGAGAAACAACTGATGTTGGGCGAGTTACGTATGCAGCAAAGGGCATTTTGTGAGTTAATAAGGCATTAAGATTTAGATGATGACTAGTAGCCAACACAATCCTTTGATAAGAGTCATAATATGTGACAATGAAAATGAAGACAGGTAATCGTTGTGATCACATGACAGTGCAACTGTATTCCTGATATGATTCAATTTGCAATCTATTCCTAAGCTAAATAATGCAAAAAGAAACAAAAATCTTGCTTTTTTATTTTTGAAAGTCACAAACATAATTATTCATTGTTATTAAGTTTTTATTATATTTCTTGTACAGATATTTATACAAATAATTTAGCTTGAAATATTGAGTTTTTCTTCGGCCCAGACTTTCAGATGGTGGCAGCTGAGAAAAATATGTATACTGACATAAAGATAATACTGTGGATTGCTACAGATTTTAATATTCTTCTCAATGCTTATGTATCAGGTTATCTGGAGATTCAAACAGTGGCTATGATTCCGGATATTCTGGAAGAGACAGTGAAGCCAGCTCAGTTGTAGCAAATCCCGACCTCCAAGCCTGTGTTCCTCAAATATTGCAGAACTTGGAGGCAGTCCACTCTTCCCAGCAACACCTTTTACAACTGTGGCATCACAAAAAACTGAAACTAGATCAGTGCTTCCAGCTGAGACTATTTGAACAGGACTGTGAAAAGGTATTGTAATCATAGTTTAGCCTGCATTACATTTTGCCCTCTCTTTCTTTACTGTAAATATTCATTCAAGATTTCATTCTGTATGTGTATTTTGCACTTTGAGCAGGTATCATTGGATATTTGCCTCAGCATTTATGATACATTCTGATAATTATATTTCAAATACAACCCCTACACTGATCAGCAGAGATGATGCAATAGTCACACAAAATGGTTCAACTAGATGCAAATACAGTGAGGTTTCCCATAAATGGGTACATGTTCAAAAATGCATTTTTTTTACTTTTTCCATTGAGAACATGTTGTGTGTGGCAAGTTGACATGAAGCTTACAAGATTTATATTCCCATGCTGGTAGGTACCACATCTGTATAGTTGTGTATCACAACATCCACGTATTACAGGATCCCCCCAAAAGTGCCATTATTATGGCCATATTTCAAGTTCATTCACATGACTTGTAGTAATTGCTGTTTTAACAGAGCAGAACAGGACTGGAGATGTGTAGGGCAGTCCAGAATTCCTCACAGACAACATTAAGATATGCCATAATGGTTACAATGCAAATTTTATTTCTTCGGTTGACAGTTGAGTTGTATACTTTATGCCTAGTATTGTACAAATATCATCAGACAAGTAACCGTTATCATAGTTGAGATGGAGTTTGCATATTATTTTCCCATCCTATTTCCTCTTTTTCTGCTGACCAGTTTTCTGTTCACCTAGGGTTGAAGATGGTTGGCCCACCTAGTTGTTCAAGTGCAGAAGCACTGTAACAAATAAGTATGAAAAGACTGCATGCAGAATTGTGGTTTGGAGTGGGGGGAGGGGGGTCTTTTTGTTCAGTTCCTATTTTGGTTTGGATTGGACCAGTAGCCATTTGTATAGTCATTCAAAAATCTGTCTTCCTGTAACTATGTTACATTATATTAAGCAAAATTTGATTGATGAACCAGAGGTGACAAACTGGTTAATTCATTTTGCAAAAGGTTTTAACTGGCCTACAATTAATGCTCAGTTAATGACATCATCTGTGTATGCACCATTCAGATTTTAATGTGCAAAAAGAGTCACCCTCATTTGGATTTTATGGGTGAAAACAGTCACCCTTAAATAACTCTGGACTGGAGTGAGACTGAGGGCTCAGATTTGGTCCTCTGGTGTATTGGATCTTGGTCTAAGATAAGTTTTAACCATTTGAAAAATCTTGCTTCATTTGTAATTAACATGCAAGAAGCGCATTTTTCATGGAGGGTTTTGAAGCATGCCACTTCTGTATTTCAAACTTTTACGAATTGGTTCAAATGTTGCATAAAGGTACACATATGGATAAAGTCAAAACGAATTTTTTTTTTCCCTCCAATAATATGTATCCATTGTCAAGATACGATGGTGTGAAGTTGATCTGAACGTGGTAAGTAAAATTCATTCTTATGTGAATTGAAAACACAGAAATGGTTTAAAGTGAATCAAATAAATAAAAAATGCATTCTTATGATAAAACTGAAAACTAGCTTATTTGGATTTAGTGGGTTCCTGTATGCGTACAATTTCTGTGTTATTTGTGCAAATCAGTTTAAATTTTTGTAAGAAGGTAGATAAATAAATGTTTTTAATGGTTGTCCTATTCTTTTATGAAAGCTTTATCCAGTGGTGTGAAAAAGTATCATGGTTTGGAAGACAATAAAAAACCTATACTAGACCAGTCATCAGCCAAGTCAACAAAAGTCTACATTGATTGCCAAGTGATGGTGCAATAATGTCAAAAATTATGATAGAGTAAAAGTCGGGTACCAAAACGGAAAAGTTTCCTATCACAGCACAGAAAAGGCAAATATGTCCTGGGCAGAGTTAGGGTTGTAAAAGAAGGGAACTAGCATTTAAACTTAAATGTCTTTGAAGCTGCCAGGTAAGTCAAAACATCATGACATATTCATTCTTTTTTATTAGTTAACCCCACTTCTACAGTGCAGTGATCTCCAGCTGTAACGTGTTGGCACAGCTGCACCTTGCAGTTTGTATGCTAAAGTCCTTGACTGTCTCCCTGTGCCCAAAATCCAGAATACTCACCAGCTGTAATAAAAAAATATGTAATATCATATAGCTGAAAAGCATACATGTAATAGCTATAAAGGTTTTTCTGGAGAAATAAAATTTCTGGTGGTGGATTTGTTCCTGCCAAACACTAAAATAAAATTTTTTGGTTTGGATGAGGGTGGATTAATGTAACCAAATGTGGGAGTGCATCTATAATAGGAAGTATCTCAGAGTGAGAATGCATACATCGTAAACTTTAATGGCACATTGTGTTATAATAATTGACATGGCAAATGCCATTTTGGATAACACGATGAAGTGTCATGTTATGTAACATGACATTATGTATCATGTCACTTTACTTGATGTGATGCATTATATTACAGACATGAGTATTAATACTAACAAGTGAGAAAGCACAAATATGCAAGATGTTTTGATTTAAATATCTGTGAAGCTGGCAGGTAAATTGAAAAGCTAGTTCCATTCTTTTGCAACATTAACTCTGCCCAGCACATATGCTCTTTTTTTCTGCACTATGATAGGAGCATTTTTCATTCTGGTTATAAGGCTATATTAGTGATCAGTCAACAATATTTTCTAGTTTCCTTCTCTGTGGTTTTTCTTGTCTGGTAACAATACATTAACAGACCATCATGAATTGATTTTCGCTTCTATACCATTAAGAGTGACTGTGTGTGCTAATGTGATAATTAGCGCGGTAGAGCAGATGTGATCGTATGTCACTCTATAGCATGTCTCCATTTGATACGTTCTAATGCATTTGTCTCACACAGTAAGCGTAAGGGTGCTGATAACAACAATTTTGAATGCCTTAAACAAAAAACAACAAATACAGTCTGCTCACTTTGGTAGACCTAAAGTGCTTATTTGGCTAGGCTTTATTCTTACTTTCATCATCAGTCATATGCACACACCATTGTAAATATACTTGTATTCGCTGCATGTTAGGGCACAGTGATTAGTGTGGGTGTACGAAATTTGCAAGTGAACTCTTGGAACGTGGGAAATGATTACCAACACTGATGATCAGAAGCTGTTACTACTTGCGAGTGGCAAGGCCAAGTGCTTTTGGCTAAGGTTGACTTTGCGAGTATATAGGCAGTTGACAGTAGCATGCATAAAGGTACATAAATGCTGTGCTTGGATGACCAATGGCGTTTTTCACAGTTCTTGTTTTTATCCTGTTTTTATATATGTATGTAAAATAATCTAGTAGTAAGCTCACCTGATAATAAGTTAGTTAACCTAGTGTGCGCTCACAGGTGAATAGCTAAGCCTTTACAGATGATGGAGTCAAGTCACATGTTCAACTATGCATGCACTGCCCCTACATGAGAATAAGGCAGTGAAGGTCAGTGAGACATTTATATTTCAAGTGGACATTGTAAGTGAATGTGGGTAAATGTTAGGATGTGACAAAGTGCCAAAAAGCGAAATCTCGTTAGGCCACCCCATTACCATATGGTGTGTTAACTTGCTGAATTTGTTGGTGTTTGGCTGCAGACTGTTCAATGTTTCTAAGAGCAGTGGTATAACACAAGTGCCCATGAAACAAATCAGAATTGTGGTCGGAAAACATCCTGAGGGGACTGGGGATGCGTTTCATGGCTTGTGAACCAAACCATTTTTGTTGTATTGGCCACTGTGGAAGTCAGCATGGACACAAATAAGGAAGGAGAGAAGCTGTGATGGCCGGTGGCAGGAATACAAAATGATCTGTACATTAAACTTTCTAATCAATAGAACACTTAATTTCTAAAAAGGAAAGAAACTAAACCTCTTGTTATGGGGTGGCTTCCTGTGCTTCCTACATGCAGTTACATTTCTCCATTACTATTTGCAGAACGGAGACTAAGAATCATCTTCCTATTACTCAGTACTGATGCTCTCGAACTGGGGCTGACCAGTGATGGGTGACTGGTTCAGTAAGTGTTGACGGAGGGGGTGTGTGTGCGCTGTATTCCCATGGAGTGTGGCACTACCCGCTCTTTCCACTGGTGTGTGGGTCAGCGCCTTCTTGATGCCATTTCAAAGCACTGCACTGGCCAGTGTACAGTCTATGCTTTAGGACTCCACAGTTTTCGGACCTGACAAGAATTGCTGCAGGTGATGAAGGAAGGTCCATCCCAACTCGCTAGCATGAGAACATTATGACAGAAACTACACACTGTGAACATATGGAGTCGGTCACCTCGAAAGAGGCCATTGCTCAAAAAGGTACATAATGACAACATCAGAACGTTCATCAGGCTGGAAGAATATGTCTATTTTTCTGAACATTCCCCCATCCTATTGCATCTCGATTGACCTGCAAAATCATCTGACTTGAGCCCCCATGGAAAATCTGTGCTACTTGTTGGAACAGTGAGTAAAATGCCGACATGAGCATCCCCGCAATTTGGGGGAATTGCACAATCAGATCATCAGCGAGTGGCCTAACCTGAATGTGAAGTAACTGTACAACCTTGTGGACTCACTACCTATCAGAATCCAGGTAGTTATCAAGTCCTGGTGCAACATTACTGTTTATAATGCTTTCTCTAGAGGTAACAAATTTTTTGTCTGGTGAGCATAATTGCCATTAATATAAGTGTTATTAGGTTAGCACTAGTCATAATTCGTTGTTACTATACATTACAGAAGTAGCCAACCACTGTCTCTCAGTCACAGATTAATACAGGAAACTACTGTCCAATCATCTCCATCCTTTTGTTCACCTGCAGCATCCCACAGGTGACCTGTGCCTTCAGCTACACAATATAGCACCTCACTGCTCCAGAATTATGTCAGAATGGTTTGAGAAACAGTCGACAAACACGGGGGTGCTTACATGAACCCCAGGTCACGTGATCTCAATCCTATTGAGAAAATTTGGGACACATTTGAGTGAGACTTGTGATCAATGGTTGAACAACCATTGTCTCACAGACTCCATGCCATGGAGCATCACTGTTATCATCAGAATGAAAGCAGTGCTATGTACTGCTTGGGAGATGTCTTTAATTCAGTTAATCATATGAGAGTATTACTCAGTTGTGAACAGATGAGATGACTGTTAGCAGAAGAAGAAATAACAATTCAGGGTAACCAAAAATCTTTGATGTCACAAAATTGCTTGCTTTTTCACTGTTAGTGGTTGAATTGTCATTTATGGAATCAGTGATGCAGTTCTCTGAACTTAAATAGTGACAGCTATCCATCTGAATATTCTTACAATAGGATCATATTCATTGAATTAATCAGCAACCATTGGCATGGAAGAAATTTTATTCCTTTATGGGTTTAAGGCACCTAGTGCCCTGTTACAGAAGACTATAAGTATCACATTATTGGTGAGTGTCAAAGCTAAGATGTAGGCATCATATTGCTGTGGTCATGTGGTTCATAATGCCTGTACAAAAGTTGCTTAAGAAAACCAAAGAACATATGGTTCATAGAGCTTGCACAAAAATGATTTAAAGAAAACAAACAAGAAGTTGTTGTTTGACTTCCTTATACCATTTCTGTACAGGCACTATGAACCATATGACAACAGCAATATGCTGCCTACATATTACTTTTGAAGCTCACTAATAATGCGATAATTATAACCATTCGAAGAACGGTACTAGATGTGTGAAATCAGTAAAAGAATAAAATTTCTTTTGTGGTACTGTTTGCTGATTATTTCAACAAATAGAAATACAGTTGCCAATGATGGATAAAGTGCTAAGTATGATCATACATTTAATCTAAAATTCAATGAGTATTTCTTTTTCATTTTCTTCACATTATCTCTGACACTGTTTCAATAAGTTCCATTATTTTTTGTCCTTTCTTACATAATTTGTTTTGTCTTCCATAATTTCTTTATCTGATTATTGCTTTCATTGTAGTTTTTGCAGCTGTTTGAACCCACTACCCATCCCATGTTTCATACCTAATCTTTTGTCCACCACTCTAGACAGCAGTCTGTTCTCTGTTACTATGGTAGGCATATCCCTTCTCGCCACTCAAACTGCTGATGTAATTATTATATTTGGCTTGTGTTGCAGAGAAACTGTTAAATTTTTTGAACATTTGAAGTCTTTTAGGAGTCAGATCTGTGACTGCAGAGTGATTGGCGTATTTATTAGTCACAGGCATTCTTATCAGTTGAACCCCGTATACAGCTAAGAATCACTTCATTGTTAAATGCAGCCTGGTAGCCTTTCTATGTGTGGAAAGTCCACTCCCTAGTTCAAAGGTGCCAACCAGAGGAGTAGGCCAACTCTTGTTCAGTTGAGAATGTCCCCCATAAAAACCCAGCAGATACCTGCTCATGTCAGTGACTGTGGCATTTCTCAAGATATAATTCCTCTGACAAACAATCTGCATCAGCCTATAAGATATATTTGCAAGTCAGTTTATCTGTTGCTTCATTATACGTTAGTTTTGTCACAGTTTTTGTGTATCTCTTGCCATTCTTGCAATGCTTTTCATTTCTAACATTTGTTAGTGTTGCCTGAATGGTTACTTTTAGCTCATACTACCACAACATGATGAACAAAAATGATTTATATGTAGATTTTGTCTACTCATCTAGGATTCAGAGTAAGGTTCAGTGTTCTATGCATAAGTTCATTAAGAAGCTACTGATATGCATAAATCAGTGAACTGTGACTTGATGGAGAGAGGAAATTTCTACTAAGGCATTACTGTATTAGTTACTTCTTGTGCAAATTATTTGAGTGTGTAGATTCAAACACTGGAAACTAATATTAGCAACATGATGAGTACTTATGCTCATTGTTTACAAGTATCTATTCTTACAATATGCAGA
This sequence comes from Schistocerca cancellata, assembly GCF_023864275.1. Classification (NCBI taxonomy): domain Eukaryota; kingdom Metazoa; phylum Arthropoda; class Insecta; order Orthoptera; family Acrididae; genus Schistocerca; species Schistocerca cancellata. The sequence goes on from NC_064630.1 coordinate 351,657,046, forward strand.
TCATTTTTAGTCTTTTGTAATATGAAACACAAATTAGTACAGAGATAAACAGGAACTACTTACTGTAGGTCAGGAAGTAATGGTTTTTTTCACTTGCAACTTCCCTGATGATTATGTTGTATTCATTTACATCCTACAGAAGCACAAATGAAATTAATAGTTTGTTAATTATTGATGCTAAACACTATACAGATTAGTTCCTGAGAGCTGCATTAGTGTGTTGATATGTACCTGGACTCTGTGCACACCACGGAAGCTTCTCCTTTGCTCCTTTGTGATGGGGTCTGAGGAATGCCACAAAGGAATGAATAATTAATAAAGACTAACTCTGAAAGTGCTTATCTCTGCATGTTAATTATTGGATCACAAATATTTCTATGACTGGAGTAATGCCTCAAAAACTCTTGCATCAATGTGGTGGCCATTTCAGTCCATTCATACTTTCTGAAGCATCCTGTAGCTTTCAGAAACACATTGTCATTTTTACATATTGACTGATATATGAAATGTTACTTGAAATCACATAAGGTAGATTAAGAAAGTAGTATTGTTTTTAATTCTGATACTGACTTTGTTTTGCAGATGTTTGACTGGATTTGTCACAACCGAGATGTGTTCCTTATGAATTATGTTGAAATTGGCCATTCCTACAAAGTAGCGAAAGAGCTGCAAGAAGAACATAATCATTTCACTATGAGTTCCATGGTAAGATACACCACCATGAATAATGTATGTTTAGAACTGGATAAGCTCATCAAAATCAAATCAGCTTGAGTCATTCAAGAACTCAATTTTTTGTAAGATTTTTGAAGTTTTCTCAAAAATGTTATCGAAACAATATAATAATATTCTGATTTATGTAATGCTATTACATGAAAATACTGAAAGTAGTGATCAGTATTATTAATTGTAATGAAGATTTGAACTACTCAGTACTGTGTTTGGTATGTGAGTTATATCTATAAGTGGCAGCCAAATGAAAATAAGACACATGGAAAAAGTAAGTAAACTGTTCACTATTTAAGAAGTAATTGCCATAACCATTAAAAACATTTATTACTCTGCGAGACAAGACGGTCGATGGGTTCATGGAAAAATGTTTAAGGTTGCCTACAGAATGATTATTGTACCCAGGTGTGCACGTCTTAGTCCAAAGCAAATTGACTGCCACATATATCTTTCTTTAGGTCTCCAGAAACATGGAAAATGCATAGAGTGATACTGGGATTGTATGAAGGATGTGTAGAGGCTTGCTAGTGAAACTGCTACAGTGCACTCAAAACAACCTTGTAAACATGTCAGTGGGCACATCCTCCATACAGTCCTGATTTCTCCTCATGTTTATTTCGATATTTTTGGAGTCCTGAAGAAAGAAATTTTTGTGGTCATCGATTTGATTTGGATGAAGTAGTGGTATGCCTGGGTACTATCATGGTTCTGTAGGCAATCACCAACATTTTGCCAGGAAGGCATTGACCATCCTGTCTTCCAGTGGGATAAATGTGTTTACAATCATAACAATTACATTTGAAATAATAACCAGTTTATTACTTTTTTCAGTCTGTCTTGTTTTCATTTGACTGATCCTTATACCATGTGTAATCACTGTTTGATTATATATAACTGGAGTACCAATTAAGGAATGTTTATACAGCAGTCATTAGGGGACTGTTCACTTATTTGCTAAAATTAATTGTACATTTGTCTTGCATGGAGGATGACATACCAATAATAAATAACAATGTAAATAAAAAGATATGTACCCTTAATACAGTCAGACGAAAGGGTAACTACTCTTACAGTCAACATCACAACTGAGGGCTGAAAGAGGAATACCATTTACCTCAGCCTATCTTCATATTACTCTCTCAATGTCAGTAACTAATCTGCCTCTACCAAATCTTCTTAAAACAATTGGATATCCTGGATGCATTAATGACAATATTATGAAAAAGATAGACTGCTACCCACCATATAGAAGAGGTGCTGAGTTGCAGACAGGCACAGCAAAAAAGACTGCCAAAAATGTGAGCTTACAGCCAATAGGCCTTCTTCTAAGGTAGACAATACACACGTTCATGCAAGCACTCTATACACACACACGCGCGTGCGCAAATGACCACTGCCACTGGCCACTGAGGCTGCTCTCACATCCCAACACATTCCATCAAAACACATTCCATTGCCAATATTTGGTGAAATGATGTATTACACATGGTTTGCTGGCACACTGTGTGATGTGTGAGAACCTTTTATGAATGTAAACCAAGGTTTATATTTTAAAATGTGGTATTTATAATGTGTGCAACCTGCCAAGAAAGTTATTGCTTCCCTTCTTTTTATGATGAATATCTCTCCAGCAATGTAAATCACCAACTGCAAATATGTATACGAAGTTCTCGTGTACCCCTTACAATCCGTCCCTGGAAATTTATTTGCAATCCCAAATTTTTGTTGATCTTTTCATTTCATAATGTTTATGAAAATATAACTAATAGAATACAATGCAAATTATTTTGAATTATTTGCAATGTAACTAACATAAAAATTGAAAATAGAAAAAAAATATATTTTCACAAAGAGGCTCAACCCCACGATACTTGGAATATCATTCTGTACTCTTTATGCTGCGCCAACAAATACCTAGAACTGAAGCTAACATAAATGGCTCATACCTCATCTGATTCGGGGCCTGACTTGGTACTGATCTTGGGGAAATTGGAACATATATGAAGGTGTTCATAGTTGTTGAAAGTGAGTTGATAAGTTTGGTGAAAGACGTAATAAATTATCAAGATTAACTGCTCAGTATAGTTTTTGTTGAGCTCAGTGCTTTTAGTATAGCTAGACTGCAATTTTTTGAAGTCTCAGAAAAGAAATATGTGTCCATTGGTGAGTGATACTTCTTTACAGTATATGTAAACTCTTCACTTGATGAAAATTTCTTCTCTTCAACACTTTTTTTTAGTTAAGTAAGAGAAAATAATGACATGGAATCAAATGTTGGATGGAGAACTATTTCAAAACCATGGTTGGGCACCTTTGCTATGACAAGGATTGATGTGTACAACATTTATGCACATCACAGTTGGTCATTTCTGGCTTGATTAATTATGCAAACAGGTCAGTGATGTTGCATAATGCAAGCCAGTTACTGTTTTACAAAAACTTTTAGGTGTGCCAATGATATAATTCTGTCGGAGGCAGCAAAGAACTTGGAAGGGCAGTTGAGTGAAATGGACAGTGTCTGGAAAGGAGGATGTAAGATGAACATTAACAAAAGCAAAACAAGGACAGTAGTATGTAGTAGAATTAAATCAGGTGATGCTGAGGGAATTACATTAGGAAATGAGACACTTGAAGTAGTAGATGATTGTTTATTATTTGTGCACCACAATAACTGATGATGGCTAATGTAGAGAGGATATAAAATGTAGACTCTCAACATCAAAAAATGCAGCTCTGAAGAAAAGCAGTTTGTTAACATCAAATATATATGTCAGTGTCAGGAAGTGTTTTCTGAAAGTATTTGTGTGGAGTGTAGCCATGAATGGAAGTAAAACATGGACAGTTGACAGTTTAGACAACAAGAGAAAAGAAGCTTTTGAAATGTGGTGTTACAGAAGAAAGCTGGCAATTAGATGGGTAGATCACATAATTAATGAGGAAGTACTGAATAGAATTGGTGAGAAAAGAAATTTGTGGCACAATCTGACTAGAAGAAGGGATCAGTTGATAGGATACAGTCTGAGACATCAAGTGATCACCAATTTACTGCTGGAGGGATGTGTGTGGCATAAAAATTGTAGAGGGAGACAAAGAGATGAATACAGTAAGCAGATTCAGAAGGATGTAAGTTGCAGTAGTTATTTGGAGATGAAAAGACTTGCATAGGATAGAATAGCATTGACAGCTGCATCAAAACAGTCTTCAGACTGAAGGCCACAACAACTACTTTTTTACCGTTTTCCAAATAGCGAATCATAATGATACTCTGTTAATACCAAAAAACTTTCACCATTATGTTCCTGTCAACAGACCCCCCCCCCCCCAGTACTTTTGCCTCAACAAACTCACTATTGAGATGTAATGGCTGATACAGTGAGAAGTCCATTACATTTTTGTTTACCTTTACTGAACACTACTGTATTGAAATGTCAATGGACAAATGTTTTATATTTGCAATCCGCAAACATAGACCCATTATGACCCTGCTTCACCTTATGGAGAGATTCATTGAAGATGTATCCAGTCATTTAAGATTACTATCTGACAGTCTCATGAATTTGATATGTCAATTTTTTATCAAGGTAATGTGAATTTTGTCAGCTGTGTCTAATAGTAAACAGTCTTGACTAATCTACATCTGCAGCTTTAGCCAGTGAGCCAAATTAAGATGCATGACAAAAAGTACTTCTGATACCACTATTGTTTCCTAGTCTGTCCAGAATTACTATGGGGTTGACACTTTGGCAGGAGCATGTGGAGACATGGAACAGAGTTGCAGTGTCCCACATAGAACACACATGTGATCTTACATCTCATTCAGATCACTCAAATGGATAAACTATTCACTTCATAAATATGGAAATAGCATCAGTGTGCTCTGAAAGAGTTACACTTTGTTTTGATTTTATCTGCGACAACAAATTATTAAGATGCTCTTAGGACAGTTTATGAAAGTACATTTCCTCACATCATTACTGAATTTTCAACATGCAGGAAATTTTTTTGTTATTGAAGTTAGGTGAATACAGTATGCAAATAAAATCTTAAGAATGCATCATATTTTCATATGTTCAAAACCGGAACCCTCTTGCGGATTTCTAATGCAAGATGATTGGAGTTAAACATGACACACAATGGTCTGCTCACACATGAACTACTAATCAGGTGCCCATACTGTTTCAGCATGAAAAACAGGTTACTAAAGGTTTGCAGTGAAACTGTTATTAATTCTTCTTATCCACTTACTTAATTCTGATGCAACCAAAAGTAAGGTTAAGCATGTTTATCATGGTGGGAAAATGTTTCTTAAATAGGCCAACCGCTATTTTTTAGAAAGAACAAAAGTGATATAAATAACGGGGCCTCTCTATTACAGCAATTATATTGTAAACAGTTATATTCATTTTGTGTGATGCATGCTGAATTCCTGAGGTGAACTTTCTTTGAAAGTAGTAGGGGCCTCAATATTAAAATTTCAAAACTTACGGCAATATTATTTTGTTATGTAGGAACTTGTAGATGTAGACTGCACATGCCAGACACAGAGCTGCTCCATTTCTGCAGGGATAATGGAAGAGCCCCACTGATGTTACTCTTGTCACTATGACAGATTCTTGGAGTGTCACTATTACTGTCACTGTTTTTATTTAATGAAATTATCATCTCCTCCACTGAATTTTCAAAAAGAGCTTCACTCTGCCATGCTCTTTCTGTGATGCTCTGCATATGTTTGATGCTTCCTTCCAATCTTCAGCAGTGACATTCCCGACAGATTCCCTTGTGAGTGCTTCAACCACAGAGAGGGTAAATCTTTTTATTATTTCTGACAAATTAACTTTTAATTTGGGCCTGTGTTAATTACATTGGGTTGAAATGGCAGTGGTAGGGTGGTAGCCTAATGACCCCCCCCCCCCTCTCTCTCTCTCTCTCTCTCTCTCTCTCTCTCTCTCTCTCTCTCTCTCTCTCTCTCTCTTTTTCTTCCCCCAATTCATCAGTTTCATTTAGGTGGAATTGTGGCTTGTGGAGAGATATTTTTTTCCAAAGCTCAACCTTTTTAAGGTCTTCACTTTCATCAATATTATGATGCTGAAGCCAGTCAATCGTTTACTCCTTTCAGCTTGTCACAGTAGGTGCCTTGTCAAGAACAACGGAATGGCAAGGAGTATTATCTAGTACAACTATTGACTGTTTTCCAATATTTGGTATTATTGAATCTTCGAACCAGTTTGTAAATGTAATCTCCTGTTGTCTTTTGATTTAAAAAGCAGGAGACTGTCGAAGAAAACTCTGTGAGGTGCTCACATGAAGAAGAATAAGTCTGCCACCCTTGCCAGAAGGCATTGCCATTGTTCCTTTACCTGTGTCGTCTGTCCAGCCCTGCTTGGCAGTGTGACCAGAACTGATCCACTTTGCATCAAACCACACTAATTTGTCAATTCTTATGCTAGGAATGCCCCATAAAAATTAGCATTGCCATGCAGCTGTATCCTCCCTCTCCATCAACTGCTTACGGTCACAGAAATGTCCTTAGTGTAAGCCAGTGTTGTGTAAAACTGTGGTCAAGGGTGCATGGCTGCCTTAAAAAAGTCCCGACTCTGTAAGTGTGACCAGTAATCGATATTAGTAATCGCAGCAGTTCTGCCGATCACTTTGATAAGGGAGTGCTGTGGGTCACCATTAATGTTTTCATTCTCAAAGCAGGCACATAATATGCAAACCATTTCTCTTGACAGCCCTCGTATGGAAATCCCCCTGCCCAAGAGAATAAAATTGAACTTTTCCACTTATAACTTTCGATGAACTTCCCACTGACATCGTTGAGTACCACACAACAAATAATGGAAACAATGAATAACACTAACAATGACTAATAGTAACAACAAATAATGGTAACAATGAATACCACTATGAACCCCTACAACAAACGTCACAGGGCACAGTGATCATGCAGGACAGAAAATAGGCTGCAACTGAAGCCCACTGCAAGCAGGTAGTGTTGTGGTGTTGGTGAAGGTCTGGAAACTTCAGGAATTTGCTGCAGCTGCAGGTAGCACAGAAAGTGACTCGGGCCTGCTGCATGGGTTTCCCTGCCTACCACTTCCGCCCTTGCTGTCAATCCTAATTTTGGACAGACTATACCTTCCTTGATCCATTCATACAAGGTATGAGGGAAAAACAACTGCTGGTAGACCTCTGTATGAGGCCTAATTTCTCTGAATCTCTCATTGTGGATGTTTCACAAGATGTGTGTAGCCAGAATTGCAACACTATACCTTCCTGTGATGCACAAACATGCTCTTGTAACATTTGCCACTGGTGTTTGTTGACCAACTCTGTAACACTTTCATGCTTACTGATAAATCATGTAATGAAACACATCATCTTCATTGGATCTTTTCTTTCTCTTATATTAAGCCAATCTGTTAAGGATCCAAGACTGAAGAGCAATTACATGTATGCCATAGTAATGCAACTTGAGTTCTACCAATGCTACAAGAAACCAAACCAGTCATACAGGGCCTGAGCAGACAAACTTCATGGCTTAGCCATGTGTCAAATCATTACTGATGCCCATAATGACTCTTATGCAGACTCCATGGTGCACAATGCAATTATCTGTTTAGCTCGGGACAAGGAAGTGCACCAGAAGTCTTTACTCTGTGAAAACATCCCATTGGCAGAAGTTTTGCAAATAGCACAAACTTTCGAAGTTTCTTGGGCAGCTGGTGGCCAAATTGAAGCATGGGACGATGTGGGAGTCGTGTCACAAGATGTGCCCACTAGGACAACAGATAGCTTGCATGAGGAAGCAGCAGTGGTGGCAGTAATCATGAGGGCCCAGCACTGAGCAGACCAGGGACAGTCGAAGCAGCCACAACTTACAGAGTGCCATGTCAGTGTTCTCTGTTTTCTTCTTGTCCTTTCTGTTTTGTCTATCACAAATATTTGACATGTCCTAAGTGCTTTACTACTTCTAATGCATTCTAGAAGAAAGGCCACGTCACCCCAGGTGTCATTCCTGAAAGTTGCTCAAGATATAGAGATGGATGTAAACTGTGTGACTTTAATGCTTGCGACTTCTCCCAAGCATTTATCAAGTTAATTGTTTTTCACAAAGTGTTCTGGCTACAGATGGACACAGGTGTTGCAGTGATGTTATTGAATTGTCAATCCTATATGAGTATATGCTCACCATTATTGACACAAGTCACATGGAAACTGGTCAGTAATAACAAACAGAACATTATGCTATTGGGGCAATTCACGGCATCTGCCTCTTACAAGTCAGTGGGAATGGATGCATTTTGGGCCTTTTGGATTTTCTATCACCAATGCTGTTCACACTGTTTTCTATCAGGCACCATATTTGAATTGTATGATGAGTTTTCAGATTTTTTTTTTCAGAGGGTATAGGATATGCTACATATTTTTCTGTTCATATTTCTTTGAAATCAATGGTTTGGCCTTGTTTCTGTCATGTACATCCTATTCCTTTCACCCTGAAAGATCAAATGAAAGCAGTATTAGACAGACTTCAATTGCTGGGGGTGGTGCAGTCTCTTATGGGCAGTGAATGGTCGTCTTTGGTGATTGTAGTTCAGGACCCATCAGAGAAACTTCATCTCTGTGGTGACTTCAGTGCACCATCAATCATGGATACATATTCTATCTCATGCCCAGAGGAACTGTTGGCAAAAATATCGGGTGGCCAGTAGTTTCCTGAAATTGATTTGTCTGAAGTGTATCTGTGGGTTCCTTTGGGCAGAGAGTCTCGGCAAGTTCTGGGTTTGAATACTCATTTGAGTCTTTATCAGCATTTATGCTTTTCTTGTGACGTGGTTAGTGCCCCTGCTATTTTTCAATGACCTATGGGGAAATTCGCTACACCTGTCCTGGGTTGCATTAATTATCTGGATGATATTGTTGTCAGGGGCTCTCCGTGGCCGGTCTCTTGAAAAATTTGGGCACTTAGTTTTCTGTCTTACACCTCATGAAATCTCAGGTTTTTAAACCGTCTGTTGTTTGTTTGCTGATCAAGGTCTTGTGGGATGGGTTTCACCTTCTGCCAGATCACATCTTCACTGTTACATCTACGCCTCGACCCTTGTCCACGAACGAGCTTCAGGCTTTCCTAGGGAAGATAGCCTCTACCACAAATTCCTGCCAGGAGCAGCCACATTGGCCTACTCATTGCTTGCCTTGTTATGCAAGAATATACCTCTTTGCTGGAGCCCAGATTGTGGACATGTTTTTTAATTGTGGAAATCTAAATTACTCTCAGCCCTTGTTTAGCTACATTCTCTACAGAACAGCATATCATAGTGCCGACTGACACCTCACATTGTGGCCTCAGCACAGTCCCAGTGCACCATTATGCCAACGCCTCTGAAGGACCTATTGCTTTTGCCTCTAAATATCTCACTCCAGCCCCGCACCATTACTCTCAATTGGAAAAAAAGGCTCTTGCCATAGTCTGCGCTCTCCAGAAATTTCATGTTTTTTTGTATGGCTCTGAGTTTCATCTTGTTATTGACCATGAACACTTGGTTTTCTTGTTTAACCAGCACACTCTCTTGCCTGACAAAGCAACACAGCACTTACAAAGCTGGGTGCTGTTCTGGTCTCGCTACAGTTACGAAATCCATTCTTGACCTACATCCAAACATCAGGCAAAGTTCTAGCATTTCCCAATTAAAAGTTTGCACATAGCAGCTGCCAGTGCCACCGACGCAGTTCTCTGCCATGTGGCTCAGTTTCTTCAATGGGGCTTGCTAGATGAACTGCCAGGTCAGGCTTTGGGCCTCTTGCGCAACTATTTATCCTTCTTTGATGATGTTTTGATGTTGTCCACAGAAGACGTCTCTCCCAAAGTAGTCATTCCCACCACATTACAGTGTGAGGTTCTATGACTTCTTCACTAGGACCATTGGGGAGTTAAGCACACTAAACTGTTAGCTAGAAGACATTTTTTTTGGCCTGTAATTGATGGCAAAGTTGTCCATATTTTTGCATCTTGTGAGCAGTGTGCCTGACATCAGGCAGCTCCCAGGACATATCTGACCCCCTGGCGCACTCCACAACAGCCAATACCTTTGGCTGTCGTGGAGTGGGCCAGGGGGTCAGATATGTCCTGGGAGCTGCCTGATGTCAGCTGTTGTTGACTTTGATGGTCCCTTCTTGAATTCCTGTTGGCTCTTGGCCGTGGATGCATATGCTGTTTCCATACACTCTCTGGTGTGAGTCACATTGGAAATTCATACACTTTTGAGGGCTTTTCTATTGAAGGATTGCCATGTACCTTAGTTTCCAATAATGGACCTCAGTTCATTTCTCACACCTTTCAGTTGTTTTGTTCCCATCATGGTATTTGTTACGTTACGGCTCTGCCATTCCACTCTCAGTCAAATGGTAAAGTGGAATGACTAGTGTGTACCTTCAGGTTCCAACTGAAAAAGTTTGTAGTGGATTCTTCGCTGGATGACACCCTTCTCCATTTTCTGAGCACCTCTTGCTTCGTGCCAATGGGGGATCTGAGCCCAGCTGAGTTGCTCCATGGCCCACAGCCATGCACACTCCTCCACCTTCTCCGGCCTGCACTGCATGTGCCATGGTTGAGTTTGTCCGGCTTCTTCACACTGGAGCCCGCCACCCTTGGGCATGCCCACATCCATGTGTGTTCTTGCCCTATGTTCCAGTGCCTCCCCAGCATACAGTCTTGCCCCCACTATTGGCACTGGCTGCCACGACCTTGGATCCAATGGTTGTGTGTCTTGTCAGGCTGCCGGTGTCTCCTTCATTGCCTGGGTGCCCACTTCACATGAGGGAGATGTGTGCTGTTTCCTGCTTCTAATGCATGTGAGTTGAGTGCACCAAGTGTAGTATTATTGTACATCTGTACTCAAATCAACCGCCAACAGTATCACCATTGGCTAGCCATTAGAGACCACCTGTAGGAAATGTGCACACAAAACTGTCTGTAACGTGCCATCTACCAGTGACTCACACTTAATACATGTGGAGCAATGCTGACTGGCTCTCTCTATGTTCTTGTAGTTTGTGATGGGCACAACAGAAAGGACAAGAAGAAAACAGAGAACACTGACATGGCACTGTGGCAGTTGCGGCTGCTTCGACTGTCCCTGGTCTGCTTAGTGCTGGGCGCTCATGAACACTGCCACCACTGCTGCTTCCTCATGCAAGCTATCTGTTGTCCTAGTGGGCACACCTTGTGACACTACTCCCACATCGCGCCCCATGCTTCAATTTGGCCACCAGCTACCCAAGAAACTTCAAAAGTTTGTGCTATTTGCAAAACTTCTGCCAGTGGGATGTTTTCACAGAGTAAAGACTTCTGGTGCACTTCCTTGTTCGGAGCTAAACAGATAATTGCATTGTGCACCATGGAGTCTGCATAAGACTCATTATGGGCATCAGTAATGAATTGACACATGGCTAACGCCATGAAGTTTGGCTGCCCAGGCCCTGTATGACTGGTTTGGTTTCTTGTAGCATTGGTAGAATTCAGCTTGCATCACTATGGCATACATTCGTTTGCAATGGTAGTTTGACAAATGGACATGTGATCAAAAGCAAGAGCTGCCAAGGTTTTGTAAAGGGGCAAGCTGACACAGTAATTGATACTCATGTAAAATCCATGAGAGGAAGTAGACTTTGCACAACATTGAGTGTGTCACATTGAAAGCCAAAAAATGCTGTCTGAGTCTTTACTCATGAGCTTCCCAATCCTTGGCTGAATCTTTGAATCTTCATACTAGGGAAAAGAGGCTAGATGGACCAGTGGAACAGTACCTTGTCTGTTAATTGAAGCTGACAAAGCGGTCACTACCGAAGTCAGGATCAGTAACACGGCATCCATTATGACTAACCTCATGACACTGCATTTAAAGACTCCACATGCAGAAAACTTTCCAAGCTTGGCACCAATTGTTTAGTAACAAAGTAATACATGAAACATATCCAAGTAACACAAATATGGCTTTATTCATAAATGTCTGAAAAATAATGGACATAAGCTTCTTGTGACTCCAAACATAACAAGACACGGAACAACTGATGTGAACAGTACAAACTAGAAGAACATAGAGAGAGCCAGTCAGTACTGCTCCACTGACATTGGGGGGGGGGGGGGGGGGGCAGTGTGCATACTTCCTAAAGACTGTCTCCAGTGGATGGCCCACACTGCTACTATTGGTGGTCGATTTGAGTACACACACGCAACGACTCTACACTTGGCACACTCACACGCACATGCACTAATAGCAGGATACAGCTGCTTGTTCAAACAGCTGGAACAGAATCTGGCACTTTCAGCAGTCAACTTTGACAGAGTGTGATGCAGTGCTGCTGTTAATAGCGTCTACTGTTTGTAATCAGCATTCATCACCAATGATGCCTGTTGTAGAGAGCAGTACAGGCAAAGCACATCTCTGTCACCCCAGTGGCATTTCTTCTGGTGCTACAATCTGTGGCCACAAGCATGTCCGCATGGACAATGTGTTCATAAGGCAAGTGGCAGAGTTGTACTGTCAGTGTTACAGAAAGCTCAGAAGATGAGGGAACATTTCATAGTTGAAATATCAGAATAGAAGAAACACTGGTTACAGTTGCACATTCTTCTTAAATAGATAACAAAAGTATTGGATAAATGTGCATAATTATTGGCCTGTATTGCTGACATCAATCTGTTATTGAACTACACAGTATCTTTCTTGTTGTCATATTCTGACACTCTCGGCAAACACAAATATTTTCTATAAAAATCGACATTGATTCCACAAAGGAAGATATTGTGACATTTAGCTCACTCTGAGCCTACAATCCTGAGCACCACAGACAATGGCACCCTGTTTGATGCTATATGCAGAGACTTCTATCTAAAAAGCATTTGAAGAGTTCTGCAGTGGTGTTTATTGAACAAAATCTGTTTACTGATTACTGGATCAGATTTGTGATTGGATTCAAGAGTTATTATCAAGTAGAATTCAACATGTTGTTCGTAATTGGATGAAACTGACAGTTCAGCAGTACCTCAAGTGAGTGTTACAGGGCCATTGCTGTTTACATGTACACTAATAATAAAGCTGTAGAACTGCCACCTCTATTTGGATGCACCAATTTCCAAAACTACTACACGAATTTACATGGGATTTTCACAGGTAACTTGGTCCAAAATTGGGACAACATATAGGCTTTATTTCATCAAACCAAAAACTGGTAAAAAGAGTATTGTAATTTGAAGTTTTATCTACAGTTATGTGTTCAGCTTATCCATTTTAGATGTTAGATGTGCTGAGTATGGGGAGAGATATATACGTAGATTTGTTTGATGTGTACATCCTTCGTGTTGTTTTGGACTTCACATCAGACTTGTTTGGACTGTTCCCACTAGCTCATGACAACTTTAACTTTTCTTCCACTTTGCTGCAGTACAAGATTTGGACTTTGATATTCCTCATGCTTTTCTTAAAATTATGAAATTGAAGCTTAGTGGCAGCTCCATTGCACTGTACTGCACCATTCACTTATATATATCTCGTACACTCTGTCCAATCTACTGAAATAGTGGCAATGTTGTGACTGCTCCGTGATTTCCAGTTTACTTTTCTTATCTCATAAACGTGATGAATGAAGTGTGGTGAACAGAAAGCTGGTTTCTAATCTGGAATGCATATAAATTTAAAAATGACACTGTAATCAAAAATATGCACAATATATTAACAGCACGTAAATAAAATTTAAGTGTTTATTGTTATACATTGATTAATTGTAATCTCAATTAAAGCCATTAATTCAGAAAGAGTCATTACTACTCTTTCATTAAACACACCTGCCTATTGTTTCATGTTTTGAATAGTATATAACTTTATGCACAACCATGTTACTAAAAGTGTTACATTTTTCTTCCAGAACGTGTATGTAAATATTAATAGGATTTTAACTGTAGCTTCCCGCCTAATAGAAAGTAATCACTATGCTGCTCAACACATTCGTACTGTGGCAAGCAGGCTTGACAGGACATGGAAGGAGTTTGCAGCAGGCTTGGATGAAAGAACATCTGTTTTGGCTCTTTCTGTGTTGTTTCACCATAAAGCTGAACAGGTAAGAAGACTGAGCTTATGAAATTTCTACTTTTTTGTCTTCTTGGTTCATTGCGATAGAGAACAATTCAGAGCTTCTGTTAGTATTTCTACATGGTATGTTTATTTGATGTGTTGTGGGACAAAAAGAGAAAATTATGTCAGACATTGTCACTCCTTGCTCCTACCACTGCAACCCAGTGGCCTTGTGCATTTGCTTGAAAGTATTTCATGACTGTGGAGAATGTGTTAAACATTTATAATGCTGAACATCCCTTTTTGCTCATCTCTAGTGACTTTCTATTTTCCCCTTTTTTCAAACTAAAAAACAAGTGAGCAAGATTTAGATGATGAGACAAGCCACTTTTTGTAAATGTTTTACTATCACATTTAATACTGTACACTCAATACTGCCACTTCCACTAATGGTTTCCATCCTATTCCACTATACGGCTGTTAACAGTTGACATTGTTATGGCATTATTCAGATTTTTACTAATGCAATTATAAAACATATAATAATTCATTACTGTCACTCTTTCACTCAACAAAAATGGGAGAATAGAACACATTGTTTCCCATGTTTGTCCATGTTTCATACAAATTTCTGTTATAAATTATATCAGCTTGGGCCCCACTACAAATTCTTAAAATGTGTAATCAGAATTCAGAAACACTGTATCATCATCCTTATGCTCCTAACACTTCTGCGTAACATTCTTGTGCAGTGTTGCTAGAATGGGGGAAAAGTAGCATGCTACTACTGTTTTGACTGTGGGACAGAATGTAACTAATGGAATGATAAAAATGGAAAACATTTGGCCTTCAGGATTTTCCGAGCCATGGGCCACACTTTGCTAAGCCAAAATTCTTCATCCATCTTGATAATGTTGTGATGAAATGAGTTTCAAGCTTCTTTTTATTGGAAAATAGTAAGCCCAGTGTCATCATATACTATAAGATGTTACTGCAAGGGAATTGTTGTACAATTTCAATGGCCATGCTGGAAGGAAGGAAGGAAGGATGATTGGGTTTAACATCCCATTGACAATGACTTAATGACTTTGGGTAATAGCACAGTAATGCTAATTCATTCATATGAAAAGCAAACTTTATTGTGATTAGATCAAATGTGACTATAAAAATGGTAGTTATCTTTCTACAGTAAGTAGGTACTATGTTTTGCATACCATATTTCATGGTCTTAAATATTATCTTTAGATTCTCTTATTGTTCACAGTTTATTGAGTCTCTCAGCAGTTTCATTTATTGCACTATTGTGGTGGTGATCATGGTTTGCCATTTTTGGGACATGATATATGCAAGGGAACATCATAAGGGCTATATCTTAAATTCAGCAACCAGCAGCAAGTATGGTATAAAAAGTTTATTCACATTTAACCAGTACCAGTTTCATTTTGTTGTAAATTCAGTAGTAAAATGAAAATAGAATGGTGCCCCAAAATGTAAAAAATGCAGTATTAAAAGAGAAATGCATTGAAATGGCCCTACATTGTGCACAAAACTGTAGTAATTAAGAGTTGTTAAAACAAGAAAAGGGTCTAATAGAATTTACATTTATTATTATGTATAAATCATGAATAAAAAAAAACTTTTGGTGCTTATATGGTTGTTGGAGTTAGTTGGACAGGAAAAGTCATAGTCAGCTTGAAGACAGATGAAACCGTTATTTATTTCTCAACTACCTATAGTAGTAGACTAGTGACCACCTCTGGTGGGTGCAGGGTGATGGGCATCGAACCCACGGTCCACAATGTGTGATATGTAATCACAAAGTCACCTGCATGTCCTTCGTGTGACTCAGCTCGGAAGCTGAGTGACCTTATGTTGAAAGCATTCCAGGCCACTGGTGGTGCAGTCTGTGCCAGATGTTGGCATGACAATGTGGCCATGCTATGCTGCTGGGAAAGTGAGATGGGAACCTATGCAGTCATGGTGAGTGATAGAAATGCAGGCATGTGGGGTGCAAATCCTGACCTCATTGTGTAGCTAGTGACATCTGGTGTTGGCAGACAACCAATGGCTCGGAGGCTGGGAGGACCTCAGTTTGACCCTCGTACATTCAGTTTTGTGGCTGAATGGCCAGTATTTGTATGCACCAGGGTCTTTTGTTGTCAAGTGGCCACCACTGGTGTCACATAAGCCACTTGCCGTACAACACCAAAAGTGTCTCAAGTTGTGGTACCTTCATTGATTATTGACCACACAATCATGATGCAGCTCCAAGGAGGGGAGTGTGGTGTAATGCTGCATCAGCAGATTGCGGCAGGTAGTACAGTCATGAAGAGTTCTTACCTTAGCTCACACTGTTATACTGGCTTACACACTGGATTACCTTGAAAAATGTGTTTGAGAGTGTCCAGGTGATTGTGTGTATTCCTAAATTGCTAAGAAGGCTGGAGCCTAACAACAGGTTCTTTTCTTTGTAATGGGAAGGCCTGTAAGCCCCTCCACTCAAGTGTCCCAGGTCCTCAGGAACTTGATAGTAGGCAGTCAGTCTTTAAACAAGACATCACTTTCAAGCAAAGCACAGCACTTGTAGAGTGCACATGTCTGTCTTCTCTGGCTTTGGGAAAAATCTCACAGTAACAAGATGTAGCTTAACATTGGGGAGACCTGTCACTTAGAAAAATATTTTACATAGGAAACTGGCCATTTATGCCATTATTTATAGTAATATTGGCACGTATGTAATTTATGTATCTTCAGGTGTAATACATACAAAAATAGGACCAAGATTAAAGATTTATTTTTCATATTGAATTTAGTTCTTTGATGGATTACAGATTTTAAAATAATATGAAAGGAAATGTAATTGTCCCCCAAGAAAAAAGTGTGTGGAGGTGTGTTATTTAGCAATTTCTTCCTCTTGAGTTTCCCTGATATCTTACTCAGTCAACAAGTGTGACGTATCTGTAGCAGAATTACAGCAAACTGTAAAAACTAATGACTATATGCATGAAATTTGTCAGTGCGTTCATATTGGCCGAGTCATACACAACAGCAGCTTTTACATTCTCTAATGTTTCTTTTGAAATAATTCTATAAGTTGATAACAGAAGGCAGCACCAGTCAAGGGGCAGGTTGAGAGATGTCCATATATTGTTCTCATATGAAATGAATCCAGTTTTTGAGTGACAGGTGGCTCATACATCAAGAAAATTATGGCTGACCTATGTCAGCTGTGGTCTTTTTAACAGAAAGTTGTGGTCCAAGCTATGTTCAAGCTTGGTCTCCCAAGTGTTAGATGAAAGGCATTTTTTCAGAGCATCAGGCTGTGAAATATTAAATGATTTTTAAAAATCCTTTGTCAGGTTGCTCTTAGAACCTTCTTATACCATACTTGTGGCTGATTGCTGTATATAAGTTATAATCCTTACAATGCTGCTACAGTTATGTTTCTCAAAAAAACCTGTTTTCGCTAAAGTAGCATAGTAATATTGCTGCAGCCATTTACTTTCCAATGCCATTCAGCAGAGTGTAACATTCACATGATTCCTTTAGGTTCTGCTTATTCTTAATACATTCCAGAATGTTTTTATTTCTGTTTTGGGTTTTATTCATTTATTTATTTACTTATTTATTTTGGGTTGTGGGGCATCATAGATGTCATCCTCTGTTTCTGTTTCTTATGAATAATTTTTGGCTCATTGTACCCAAGTACAGAAGAAATGAACTTACTCTTCAACATTTCAGCAGTATTCCAGGTGTTTTACAAAGTGCCAAAATATTAGTTCTGTGCTGAAAATGATCTGTAATGACAATGATCAGTTTTAGTTCACTGGTCTGATGCTACGGTTTCTAATATTAAATATGCAACTGGAAGCTTTATTTTTTATTATTTTCTTCCTATTGTACTCACTATTGAAATATTTCAAAATTTTGTTTTTATGCAGTTTATGCTTCCGTTTCAGTATGTTGAAAATGTATCGAATTGGAATCAGGCCTGTGAAAACATGACAATACCAAGTGAAATAATAGTTTTAGAGACAGCAATACATCAACACCAAAGTCTCTATGAATCTATGTGCCAGGCATATACAGAGGTAATATTGTTTCTAATGTAATCTTAAGTTTAATCTGCATTTTTATCAGAACATAGTCATTTACAGAATAAAATGATATATTACTTAAATCAAAACATTCATATGCAGTCAATTTTTATTGTATTCATCAGCTTCTTGTGAATATGAACTTATGCAATGTACATATTTATTACATTTCAGTTATTCCCACTCTTAATTAGTTGGTATTTGTATGTACTTGTAGGACTGCTTGGTTCCAGATGGAAAATTATCGCAGGCAAGCAGATAATTCTTCCTTTATAAATGTTATTTTTATTTTTTAACTAGAGTTCCTAGGGCAACTGTCATAATGTCTTATTTATTTGCATATTGTAGGTCAAAGTTTCAGTACTAGCACAATTATTTGTCATTCCTGTGCACTTGATTTTGCTGTCCTTCTTTCCCTAAGAGAATGGTGCTTCTGCTTGTATTTGCACCGAATGATCTTTATGTAGATATCATTTTTTGAAATTGAGATTTATGCTCATTAGCATTTGTTTTATGTAGTAAATGTGTTAATGTATTATTCATAGAATCATTATTTATGTTATATAAATTTGGTAGTGGCAAAGTGAGAGCTTTGCAAGTAATAATTTCAAAAATAATTACATTTTTGCTCAAAAAGAGGCTCAGCTATTAAAAATTTTGTGTTCTTACTATGCTTGTTGGCTGGAACTTTAAATTTTATTGTAAAGTATTTACTATTTGCACTTCTTTGAAAGAAATTATATTTGGAAAAAGGGTTTTTCAGTAAGGATAAATGTTTATTTAAGATAATACAGTAAATTATACAAAGAGGTTCCCATTCGTAGATGAATGAACTAGAAAACAAAAATTAAGCAATGGGAAATTTGTGTGAAAGCAGTTATTTATGAGAAAAATTATTGCCTTTATACTTACGAAGTATTGCTGTGTAATTCCATGATAACTTTCAAAGCCTCACAGAGTTACATTGAACAGCACTCCTTTAACACGCAGCAAATGGTAATAAGTAGCATTGCACATCCTATAGACACATACATGTAAGGTATACTGTTGGGTTCTACACACTGAGGAGCATAGAATCTCCCAGTGTTTGCTGGAACACTATACCATTTCCTTCCACATTTACCATTCTTTTTCATGTTATTATTTTCATTTTCAGGTGTATAATTCATACCAGGCCCTTCTGAATGGACTTGACATCTTGGTTCAAGTCTGCCACTGTTTCCCCTCAACACTCACTGCCAGAGAATGTGTTTCCGACAACAATGTATGCCATACATTCATTTCACATTAGTGTCTCTCTCTTTCTGTTCTCTTCCAGTTTCATTTGGTGCTTGATCGGGATTGGAGATGTATGGGTTAGATTGCATATCTCCTAACCTTTTGCAACAACTGTTACTTCAACTATTATTCATCTCTCTTGAATATATTCCAAGCTTTTTGGTTAAATGTATTGCAGAGTTAGCCATGCAACTGAAATGAATAACAATTTTTTGCTTTTATTGGAAGCAAATTTCTCTCTAAAAAATAAAATACAATGGCTGCTTAACAATATGAAGTACAGTGATTGCAAGAGGGTAGTGAATTTTGATTGCCTGTTTAGTGGGAGGTGTGTGTCTGCGAATGAATAAGCAAGTTATACTAATAAGGTGTTGGTTATTGGGTCCTTCACAGGTTCATAGCACTAGCAAAAAACTGCTATATCAGCTCGACCACCTGGTTCAGATCTGTAACCAACCTGGAATGGAATCAGCTCGGAAACATGTAGGCAACTTTTTCTTTCACTTTTCTTCATTTCTTGGTCATGATAGTATATTTATAGTATATATGAGTAACATAGCTACCATAGTTTTTTGCAGTTTTTTCAACTGTAAAACTTTATGGCAATCAGGGAAAATGCTATTTGTTCTTGCTAGCTTTTTGTAATTAGAAAAATAGTTTTTGCAGAAGTACACATTCTTACTTTTTCTCCTCTCAAACTATGATTTATAAATAAATTTTTATGGTTATTATTGATCTCCCAAGCCTTTTTCAGTACCATTTTATATTTTTAAGTGGTCAGTGAGCTGTACTGTTAGGTTGTACATTTTAAATATGGAACGGAGTAGTTTTGTTGCATGATTTTAGGCTTGTCCACATTTTGAATTCACATGCTTTTTTAAGAGCTGTGAAGTTTTACAGGTATTAAACCACTTTCATTTGTCAAATGTTGTTGTAGAGGTATGGCAAACACTTTATACTGCCAGTGTTATAATCTTGATTACATTAGTAGCATTCTTTTCAATATTTAGAAATTTATAATATTTGTTTAGTAATTTGAAATATTTTTTATTCAAGAGTACAAGAAGAAAGCAGAAGGGGCATCCAGTAAGTTAAAAATATTTTTGTGATTTGTGTGGTACACCAGTGTAGAATCCATTCAGTCACAATTTTTCTGTTGCACTAGTTTCTTGTTTTGCTTGCTGTTTTATACTGTGGTAGAAAACTGTCAGTAGACTGTGACACATAGTTTTTGACAATTTACTGACGAAATCAGAGTTTCTGTCTGTGTGTGTTGTAGATTATATTACAAATGTGTGCAAAACATTTATTTTGTCTACACATCACTCTTATTTTAAAATGGTATACTTACAGATGTATGCATTATATGCATATTTTGTGACAGTGTCTGTGCATCTATCAATCTTATTGTGGATTTTTGTTGTGTGAAAAAGTATACTGTGAGAGGCTGGAGTAGGGAGAAAACAAAAGAGAATGTTATAGTCTGTGTAGGACAAGCAATTACAATAATTTTGAAAGACATGGTGGAGTACAGTATAAGGTTAAAGTTCTTGCCAGAGAATTATAATGCACAATCAAACAATGGAAAGTCCAGGAAGGTATAACAACAATATTATGGACAGGATAGATTGCCACATACCACATAGACAAGGCACTGAGTTGCAGCCAGGCACAGTGAAAAAGATTGCTAAAGTATTTAGTCATAAGTTTTTGGAAGAAGTCCTTTTTCCAAAGTAGAACCCCCCCCCACACACACACACACAAAAGCACAACTTTCACGCAATTGACCATTGTCTCCGGGTACTGGCCGCAGAGACAGAGAAGTGACCATGTGTGTATGAGTTGTGCTTGTGTGAATGCTCGTGAGTTCTACTTCAGAAGAAGGAATTTGTCTGAAAAAAGCTTATGAGTAAATATTTTAGCAGGCTCTTTCATTATGCCTGTCTGTGACTCATCTCCTTCTCTGTGTGGTGAATTGTAATACACAATTATCTTTCATGACATGTAATGCCATTTTCAGTAGATGTTATATTCATAAGATAAAAATTAATGATTGGTAAAGTAGTACCACATACAAAGCAATGTGTTTTGTTATTGATGATTGTGTATGTCAACTACATGTAAGTCATGGCAGCTGAGACATTGTGTAGCTGACAGGCACAATAACAAGTCTGAGTTATAGTGTTCAATGGCATTCTCTGTCACTGGTTATGAAAGTTGATCTTGGCCACAATTTGATGGTGACCATCAGTGTGGGTGGGCAGCTTGTTGGTACTCATGCCCACATTAAAGGATGAGTAGATATTGTGGCTTAGTTAGTATATGATATGACAACTTCCACAGGTGGCCGTGTGCTTGAGGGGGCAGGATATGCAGGTGAAAGAACTGAAACAGGATTTAGTGGATAAGTGCATAGGACGGGTCCTGCACCAGTGTCTCTAACAGATGTAACCCATGTGACAAAATGCTGTAAGTAGGTGTACCTTAAGAGTGGACCAGGATATTTAGTAGTCTTGGTAGATGATTAAATACTACTCTGAGAAAGGAGAGTGAAAGTTAGGCAAAGCCATGTCAGAGGAAGATGCTAAACTGTTCTGGTCTGGGATAATATTTGAAATACGGAGGACCTGTTCATTTGCATTTGATTAATTGGGGTGCATCAGGGAGGGTAGAAATTTATGGCACAACTTGATAAAAGAAGTGAATGAATGATATCAGTCATCCTGAGCAACAACTTTTAAATGGAGGGAAGTGTGGGGACTAAAAATTGTAGAGATAGTTTGAGGCTTGACTATAGTAAGCAGGTTGAATTGGATGTAGGTTGAAACAGTAATGCAGAGATGAAGAGACTTGCACAGGATAGACAGTTGTGGAGAGTTGCTTTAACCTATCTTCAGACTGAAGATGGCGATAACAACAGCAACAGTTATGTGGTTGAAGTATTAGGAGCATGCCACAGATTTGTTAGTGGCCAGTGTCTGGAGGGCATTGCTTGTCTGCATGCGGCAGGTATTGCAGCAGGTTTGGTTCCCTTGCATCCTCCCACAACCACCTACTCCAGTCCTGCCACTGGCAAAATGTATACCATTGAAGGGAGGGCCACATGTCCATCACTTATCAGGTTCACTGTACAGTTTTCTACATTGATATGACAACTACCAAACTGCCTGAGCACATAAAAGGGCACAGACAAACTGTCCACCTGGGGTATGCCCAATAACCAATGACGGAGTATGCTCTCCAGCATATCTTTGGGGATCTAGACAACTTCTACATG
The DNA here is from genome assembly GCF_023864275.1 of Schistocerca cancellata. Lineage (NCBI taxonomy): Eukaryota > Metazoa > Arthropoda > Insecta > Orthoptera > Acrididae > Schistocerca > Schistocerca cancellata. Next base: position 351,679,500 of record NC_064630.1, read on the forward strand.
ATACGAAGCCATTTGGATCCACCCACCCAACACCAGTCCCTCAGAACTGCACAGATGGGAACTTGCACTCCGATACATCCTTTCATCCCACCAGTCCCCTGCCTCAACCTGCATTAACCTCTGCATCTGTTACCTCTTTGGTTATCTGCTCATTTATTTATGTTTACACACTTCCCCTCACCTGTGTGTGTGTGTGTGTGTGTGTGTGTGTGTGTGTGTGTGTGTGTGTGTGCGCTTGTGTTTGTGTGTGTGTGCATGAAGACACCTTTCACTTCATCTTTGCTCACCTTTCCCTTATAAGCTAGGTTGTGAGTGACTTGTATCCATTTCTTCCCTTCTTTCCCGGTTTATTCCTCCATCCTCTCTCCTCCCTGATGAGGGAACTCATTTCCAAAAGCTAAGTTTTATTTATATTCATTGATTTTGTGTAACTTCTGACAGTACTGAGCCAAGGTGGGAACTGGCCAGCCCATCTGTCTCTCTGTGTATTTATCACATTTCTGTATGAGGCTTCCCTTCTAATCAGTTAATAACACCTTTAGCATAATGGGCAAGGGATTGCTTCTCAGTCCAGATACAGCATTTACAGGTAGCTAAGCCCTGCTTTTTGGTGTAAAAAGGATAACAGATATAAAAGTGGAGGTACTGTTTGTTGATTTTATGTGCATGTAGGATATTATGGAGCCATCATGTAGTTGGAAGTCGATACCCAGGTAGGGTGCTTGCTGGGCTGAAAGGAACAAAAAAAATGGCTCTGAGCACTATGGGACTCAACTGCTGTGGTCATAAGTCCCCTAGAACTTAGAACTACTTAAACCTAACTAACCTAAGGACATCACACACATCCATGCCCGAGGCAGGATTCGAACCTGCAACCATAGCGGTCGTGCGGTTCCAGACTGTAGCGCCTTTAACCGCTCGGCCACTCTGGCCGGCTGAAAGGAACAGTTCTCATACATTTAGGAAAAATAGTTACAAGACTATAATGCTATGAGGATAGGATGCCTTGGGTCTGGGTCAACACCGTGAAGGTATCATCTATGAGATGAGCCTGACCTAGACAAGGAGTTAAGCATCTTTTATGGTTGCCAGATATCATAAAACAAAAAAGGGAGTGACAACTCTTTATTTATTTCTAACAACATTTACAAACCTAAAATATACACATACATTACATCACACAAAACATTATATAGCCCTTCCATGTATTTAACACTTGGAGACCGGCCACTTCGAAGAGTATTGGGCGTAGGAAACTGCCCATTTATGCCATTATTTGAGTCATCACTGACATATATGTAATTGATTTACCTTCAAGAGTAATACATATTAAAAAAAGACTTAGCTTCAAGATTTATTTTCTATATTTACTTCAGTTCTTTGATAATGTACAAATTTTAAAATAATTATGACAGAAAGTATAATTATCCTCCCAAGAAAAAAAGTTTGAGGTAAGTTATTGAGCCGTTTCTTCCTCTGGAGCCTCCAAAATTTCTTGTTCACTCAACAAACATGATGTATCTTGAGCAAAATTACAGTAAACAACAAAACCTAATGAGTACACTTAGGAAATTGTGTCATTGTGACCATACTGGCTCAGCAATTCATGACAGTGGCTATTACTTTCACTGATGTTTCTTTTGAAATAATTCTATAAATTGACAACAGAAAGCAGAACCAGTCAACAGACAGCTAGCAAGACATCTGTACGTTCTTTTTTACGGATAATGAGTCCAGGTTTCAAGCAATAGACGACTCGTGCATTGAGAAGATCACAGCCTGATCTGTACAAATGTGTGGTCCTTTTAACATAAAATCGTGGCCCGAAGGTGTTTTTGAGGTTGTCTAGAAAATGTTGATAGAGTGCACAAAATATTAATAGCATGGAAGTACGCATCCAAAGAACTCAAAAATACATATTTATCATTTTCAAGGGCCAGTCAATCAGATTCAGATTGATTCTCATTGTATTTCACTGAACTTCTGTCATTTTTAATAAATGAATAACACTCTTTTGAAATTTAAAAAATTATGAACAGGACATGCTTTCATAACTGACTGTTGCATGGAGTTCTGCCTTGACTAATCTGTTGAACATCTGTTTATTGTGTCACAGCACTTACTCTTATGTATGACAAATTATGTTTTTCTAAGCTCCGCAGTACCAATTTGGTAGTAGCTACAGATATTTCTCTAGCATTTTCAATTAAATCCAAAAGTTTATTCTGCCCTCCCTTTAAAGCGTCAAAGTACCAGATGCAGACTGAGAACACTTTTCAATTGCTTTTGCTTGACACATTGGCTGTCAGTGAAACAAATATTAAAGTCCTTTTTAGACACCTTGAAATAAACACAAAGACATTAACACTTTTAGGAGCATGGACAGTCTTCACAATCATTTCCAGTTTAGTACAGCTACATTGAAGTTTGGATGCAACTACAGGATCACTAAACAAATGTAATAATCCAGACTTGAATAACTTAGCTTATGTTTCACTGTATGATACACTAAATCAAGTTCACATACAGTGCTTTTTATCATACTCCTCTTTACTATTTAAGCTAACAAAATAGCTTGATAGTTTATTTGAACTTCCAGAACTACACTTTTTGTTAATTTCATGTCCCTTGTAATGTGAATGTTACCTCAGGTTAGTCTTTGACAGATTTGCTTTGCCCTCAAACATTTTTAACTTCGAACTAACTTGCTAGAGAATACTAATGGATTAAGAAGACTCCTAACCATGTTTGAATCAGACTGGAGATGCTGGAGGAAGCAGTGTAAATTAGAATCATTGGTTGTTGTTTTGGAAGCTCAAGCACTGCCAACATTCACAAAATTCAACATAACCAAATAAACTATATCAAAGACATTGTTATATAAAAAGAGTTTTAAGGTTATATTTATTCCATAAAATATAATTTGTAATAGACTTGGGCACAATAGAGACAAAAAATGGAGAATCATTCACCTAGGGTATAAGAAAAGAAAAAAACTAAAATGCTAGGATGCCCCCTATCTACATTTGCTCCTCTTCTCAAGCAATTCCAGTCTCTCTTCGCCTCCTCCTCCCAACACCATCCCATTCTCCCAGAAGCTTCCCACCATTTCACCTGAGTTTGCTTCATCTATCTTATTATTACACACCCACACTCTTCTCTTGCAGATTTCCAATTTTCCTATTCTGCTTCTTCCCTTCCTTAACTTACACCTCCTATTTCATCATGTACTGCAAATGAGTTCCCTCGACTGCATTGGGGTAAGCTCACTGTACAACATTCACAGCTCTCTCTCTCCCTGTGTGTGTGTGTGTGTGTGTGTGTGTGTGTGTGTGTGTGAGTGAGTGAGTGAGAGAGAGAGAGAGAGATTGCTTGAAACCTTAACTACTAGTTCAGTCTAATTTATGTATCTTTATACTGCTTAACTCCTTGCAAATATGGTGAGCAAAATTATGGTAAACTTTTACATTGTTTGTATTCCATCCACAATTTTCCACAATAGCATTAAAAGCAACAGTATCCAGGAAAAATACAAAGTAATTGGCATGTAGATGGAATAATTTGTCACCATAGTAGTGCTACAAACAACTACCATATGCTACTGGTGGTGCTGCAATTTATTTGTGTCATCTATACATAGTGCAGAGCTGCATGTTGTTAGGACAGCAATTGCTGTTGTGAGACTGGAAATAGGGTAGGGATGGGGGTACTGGAAAGAGGGTAGGGATAGGGGTGAGGGCACACCAGGGATATCTGATGTTGAGGGGCCAATTACTAGGCAAACTGTCATATAAAGCTATTGACAGACGGTAGACAGTGAATAAAATGTTTTTGTGTGAGCAATCAGATCGTAGTGGCAAACATGCACAATATTTTTAAAAAAGTCTGTGTTGTCATGGTTAGGTCTGCTGATAGATTCATAGCAGACCAGAAAGCTAGAAGAGCATCCCCCGGTTCTGCTCTCATGTAGTTCATTTTTACTCTGTTCCTAATATTACTATGTATGTTTTCTACTTACGGGATTTGAAAGCAGTTAAATACATGTAATTATACTGTTCAGTGGCTGTTGCATAAAAATTTTAAATTGAATATTCACCACCAAGAGTGTTCAGTGTAGTGTGGTCAAGACTTTCAAGGGACAATAATGACTAATATTTGCTGTTCGGTGTTTTCTACATAAGCAATAATTCTTCATCATCACTTCGTTTTCCATATAGACTGTACTTATAGTTTCTTATTTAATTATCAAATACATACAAAATCATATAAGGCTTGCATTGCAAGCTAGCTAGCAGTGAATTTAGTTATTTCCCTATTGATTTACATCCTATACCATTTAAACAGAAGTATCAGGATGTAACTCTAAATTGCTACATAGGATTGTCTTTAGAATCTGAAGTCAATGCAGGAAGGTCCTCAGTTTGAGATAAGGCTGTGCATGTTTATGTTGATCAAAGTACAAAGAAACAATATCTTAAATGAACATTATTGTTTCAAGTAATATTCTGAGTCTGGTGTAGATAATTGGTGGTGGGGTGTTGGGTTGAGTAGATTTGTGCTTTCATTTTCTGTGGATCTGGAATTATCTGTAAATATCTCAACTATTCTTCAGTAGAGAGTGGATCTGGAATTATTTGTAAATATCAGCAACATTTTTCAGTAGAAAGTTTTAGTTACTTAATTGAGTAGTTTGAAGTACATACAGGACATTTTACCCTTGTGGATGATTTATTTAACAAAAATGTTATCATTTATAAGCTTTAGTGCCATTGTGGGTGATTTGTTTTCTGTTTGAGATTGGTTTGTTTGATATTGTTTCACAAGCTATTTTCCAGCTGCACAGAAATTATGTGATACACAGATTGTCTTCACTTATGCAATATGTGGAAATGTGGCACATGTATGCACAAACTGTAGAAAAAATAGGTAAGAAGTTATTCCCATCCAAGTGAGGTATCATATTTGAATCAGCAACAGAACATAAATGTAGGTAATGTATCTGCTGCACTAGAATATGAGGCATATGAAAGCAAGGGAGAAACAATTGCAAGAAATAAGCAAACATAATGCCGATGTAAAGTTTCCTATCATTGTATATAGTTTCAAAGAAATCAGTAATTGTGTTTATCTTTATTCATATCTTTTTATACACAAGTATATTGTTTGATTGTTTAACTCGCATTTTCTCACACATTTCTCGAAGTACAGACTTCAGCAACAAACTAAATGTTATACAAAGATACCTTCTAATCTCAAAATTTACATCAGTAGTTGAACTTCTTTTATTTTATTACACAACTTTTTCACAAAATGTTCAAAAATGACTCATTTCCTTTCCCTTGCTGAAAAATAGCACTACTTTCCTTTCTCACACTTAACAGCAAAGCCACACCTATAACAATTACAATTCTTCTTATAACTATTGTTCTATTACATCATATTTGTTCGGACTGATTAATGAGTTTTCAGAGGTTGACAGAAATTGTGTAGGAGTCTGAAGCCATATATACACAAAGAGAACATGGAATAGAAGAATATTAAGGAAAATTCTGTAATAATTTATTAGTCTTTTCCTGCTCAGTTAATTTGTAGAGAGCAGGGAAGAATGAAAAGAGAGAGAGAGAGAGAGACTACAGGGGGAAAAAGCAATTGAGGAATGTATAGGATAATATATAGTGAATCTGTGATGCAAGAAATGACAGAGAAGCAAACAGTAAGTTGTTCAAGAAATAAGAAATGCTCTTTGAGGCAAATATGATGGTAAAGAAGACAGAAGCACAGAGGTGGAATGATTATAAGTTGAATTGTAGGCTAGCAGTTGGTGTCAGAGATTAATGTACACATTTTTTTTTCCTGCAAGTGAATGCACCACCATTTGACTGTATTGCTGCTTATTTAATTACAAACTAGGCTTTGGCCTTTTATGCCATTTTCAAGTGATTGAGGTTTTCCCTCATCAACATATATTGCAGGACCTCAAGCTCAAAATTAGCCATAAATTAAGAAAATTATGGCTCCCCATGAAATGCCAGATGTAAAATCATCATCTTGTAAAAAGATCAGTAAATAACAGTAGGACCACATCATATTTAGTGAAAACAGGTTAACTTGGTATATAAAAGATGAACATTACAACTCAAAGACATGGGTAAAAACAGGTTTACTTGGTCTATAAAAGATGAACATTACGACTCAGAGACAAGTGTTCCTCTTTTATATACCAAGTAAGCTTGTTTTTATTAAATATGATATGCTCCCTCTATTATTTACTGATCTTTTTACAAGATGATGATTTTACATCTGATATTTTGTGGAGAGCCAATATTTTCTCAATTTATGCCCCATTTTGAACTTAATGTCCTGCAATATATGTTAATGACATAAACTCAGTCACTTGGACATGGACTGAAACCTAGGTCATAATTATATAAACAACAATACAGTCAAATGGTCATATGTTCATTTAAAAATTCTTGTATGACCATTCTCAGCAACATCAAAAACTGTTTAATATACACATAATTTAACTGAGGCATGACAGAGCACTGTCAAAGATTATATTAAGTGTATACTTCTTTTAGAATTCAAGTTTGTTTTCTCTAATCTTATTCTTTCTTTCCCTCTTGTTATCGAACTAAAATGTGTCCTGTAACTTGTTTTCATACTGACTGTTGATAACTCCATCACTATGGTTATTAAACCTTTTTTCTACTTTCCCAAAAGCTATAAATTATGATTTGATCATGATTCACAGATTCTGAGACCTATTGAGCACAGAACAAACCAGGACCAGGAGATTTCTGCATGAACCTGGGATTATGAGAGATGTCTCTTAGTCCCAGATTTGTACAGAAGTCTCTTGATCCTAATTTATTCTGTGCTCAGTAGATCTCTGAATCTGTTTTTTCACATATAAATTAAATCCATGAATCTTTCCAGTGAAGACTTCTAAATGAGGCTTTTGACACAAAGCCCAACATAAAGTGTCAACCACCTTTCCAAGAGTTAGCTGCTTCTCGTTGTTTGTGAGTATAGTGTTACGTCAGAGATACCATCTGTTTTCTCCATTCTTTGTCCACAGCCTGCATCACATTACCATTCACCTCTTTGATTTGTATTATGAATTCCACATCTGTGCACATTAACGTAACCTACTCTTCTGCTCTTGTTAGAGCATTCCATATCGTAATGAGCTACAGTTCCATATGAATGTCGTTTCATATCAGGGTTGCTATCATGTCTTTTCCTTAAATTGTTTATTTTTGGAAGATAGGCCTATGGATGAGGTGATAGATATGGGCAGCATCTGCATTTTGACAACTTCTTTTCTTAAATATCTCCTGTCTGTGGCATTGACTCACAACAGAATCTACAGCTAATTCAGTGTTGATGGACAGTTCTCTCAAAATGACAACAGATCTCACTTGTCCCCAATAAAATCCCTCAGCTCACATACTTTATCCATCCATAACACTGATCCTTCCATGCTGTTTAGAAGCATCCACCAGGAACAAGTCATGTGTGATTGAAATTGATAGTACCATCAAGACATAGATGTAGGTGAAATATGTGTCTCGTTCTTCCATCTGGTTCACCGCATGAATCACTGAAGTTTTCTTTCTGAATGTAGGTGTAGTCAAGAACTTATAGCTTGGGACATTACTGTATAATGTATGTGTGGCTGTTTCTGCCATCTCAGACTTTTGCAGATCAATCAAATAAGCTGGAATAATTGGGATATGATGATGATGGTCTGTTCCAATATTATCTCTAATTTGTTCAAGTGGCCATGCTTTCCTCCAGTATATTCTCTTGCATTTTAGTCCTGTTGTCTGTTTTTCTGTCTGTCTCTTAATGTCATCATGTTTGCAATTAATGATCCAGTGGTTAATGTCACTGCTTCTAGATTATTGGGTCTTGGGTTCAATTCCCAATCAAGTCAGAGATTTTCTTCACTGGACAAATGGGTGGTTGTGTTGTCCTAATCATATTAACTTATCATCATCAGTGCATGTGTCTCTGAATTGGCATCAAGTAGAAAGACTTGTACCAGGTGACTGAACAACTCCAGATGTGGGTCTGATGGCTAATAATGCCATTTGATCATTTGCTTCAGTGTCATTCTTCTCCAGTTCCACAGTTTTAGATGTCTGTAATGACTGATTTACCTCCTTGTCTTCTGTGGCTGCTAAATTTCATATACATGCCATAACAGTTTTCCCTGATTTGCTTGGGTTTATATTTTTCTTATTTTTGCTTTCCAAATTTTAATGTTTTCTCCATTACTAATGTGTACATTTTTTTATTTATGCCTTTACCATTTTTATTTATTCCTTACCAGCTAGTCATCATTAATTTCCTTAGTATTGTGAGAATACCATATTTTGCGTATTGGTGTTCACTGCTGATTGCACCATCTTTATAGATACTACTCTAAAGAAAATTATTCTTGGAAGTTCAGTTATCTGAGAATGAATGTTGAGGAATAATTATCATTGCAGGTTACATCAGATGGACAGGTAGTATTTGAACCAGCAGGAAGGCATACAGGTAATCCTGCTGCTGACTATTCTGAGGGAGCAAGTCATGTCTTAGCAGTTATACATCAAATACTAAACCACCACCGGACACTAGAACAGAAATGGCATGCGAAGAAAATCAAACTTCATCAGCGACTTGCTTTAAGACTTTTTCAAGAAGATGTCAAACAGGTAAGCTTTGATTTGTAGATGCTGAATTATTATGTAAACACACACACACACACACACACACACACACACACACACACACACACATGCATGGACTTAAGCAAAGCATTTGATTCTATAAACCACACAATACTGCTGGAAAAACTATGGTGTTATGGCATTAGGGATCTGGAACTCTCCCTCATTAAATCATATCTCAGTAACAGAAAGCAAACTAAGCTACAATGGTCAAAAGTCACAGTTACTGAATGTCACTAGAGGTGTTCCGCAAGGATCAGTGCTTGCGCCATTACTGTTTATAATATTTATAAATGACCTGCCCAGCAATATTCCATGAAAATCTGTGCTTTACGCAGATGATACAACTTTCATCAATTCAGGGAAGGACATAAATAAACTGAAGGAACAAAGTAAAAATTTTCTCAGATTATCTAATATGTGGTTCGAAGCCAATGAGTTAGCTATTAATTATGAAAAGACTGTAAGTATATCCTTCGGCTTATCCAATGCTGATATTGAGTACACTTCTACCAAACTTCCTGGCATATACTTAGATACGAAATTAACCTGGAAAAGTCACATAGACAACATATCTCGAAAGCTTTTGCGAGTTATCTATCTACTGAAAAAATTACGCACCTGTGTTTCTGAAAGCCTGCTGATTGATTCCTATTATGCATTCTTTCATTGCCCTGTCAGCTATGGTATTCTTCTATGGGGTAATTCTCCATGGTCCAGGAAAATTTTTATTTTGCAGAAGAAAGCCATCAGGAGCATCTCTGGGATTACCAAAAATAACATATAGGTAGGTCATACTTCAAAGAATTACAGATAATGACAGTCCCTTCTCTTTTTATATACAGCTACCTTTTGTACATAAAAGAAAACTTTAACAGTTACAACCTTAGGCAGTCCGTTCATAATCATAACACTCGTCAAACATTTAAGATAGGTATACCAAAAACTTGACTCAAGAAAACACAAGACAGTTATGAATACATGGGAATAAGGCTTTTCAACACATTACCTGTGCAGGCACATTGTGTCTCTCTTAATATATTTAAAAGTAAGACTAAAAAATGGCTGAAAGACAAAGCTTTTTACAGTGTTAAAGAATTTGAAAACTCTTCAAAAATAGACCTGACTTACGAAACAACTTGCAACTCTGTTTGTACTTCTTCCTAAGCTTTTTTTTTTTTTTTTTTTTTTTTTTTTTTTTTTTTTTTTTTTTTTTTTTTTTTTTTGTCTCTGTAATTCCACATTTAACTGTTAAACATTTGGAGAAATCCTAATGTATGAAATGTATTCTTTTATTATGCACATTCTTTAAGATGCACACTTTAGTTATGTGGGACATCTTTATGTATCAAATGTAGAAAATGTATGCTTTAGCTTTGTGTGATACCTCACAATAGTTATGTTTCTTAATATGTAAATTGTACATTACTCATGATGACATCGATTGCATGTAAATGCTTAAAGATGGATAAATAAATAAATAAATAAATAAAACAAATAAACGCAACTTACACACACGACTGCAGTCACAGGCGACTGAAGCCACCAGAGATTATGATGTAAATCCTTAATGAATGTTAAGAATTGCATTATGCAATACACATTTGTAATGGTATATTTTAGTAGAGATTGATTTCAGTCTAGGATCAGACCATCATTGGCTCCAAAAACTATCTCAGCTAGCACTTGCATAATTGCAATAACAGTTATCAGATGGAAATTGTTCTGTAATACAGCTAATATCAGTGTCAGAAAAATGTACATCTGATAACTGTTATTTCAGTCTCAGAAATGCTTAGCTGGGATGCGTTTTGGACCAGATGATGGTCTGATCCTAGCCTGAAACTGATTGTCTCTAAAAAAACATACACCATTGCAGTTGTGTATTGCATAATGCAATTTCTAACAGAAATTAAGTTTTCATTGAACGTGTGTTTTACGTGCTTTGGAATGAATGTAATGTCAGTGCATTGTAATTACTGGCTACTACTTTCTGAAACATGTAAACAAAAAATGTATGCAACTTCCACTTTCCATTTGTGTTTTGTATTTATCTGTTTGTAATTCTGTTGGTGTGAAACTGGTGTTATTTATGCACAGCAGGTACAAAAATTGACCAACAATCACAATGTGTAAAACTGCTATGTGGCTCATCAAGTTTGTTTAGGTGGAAATAAATGCAAGAGTTTCATGAATGTTTAGAAGAGAGTTATTCTGAAAATAACCTTCATTAGACTATAAATAAAAAATATTTAAAGCAAATTCACGAGAACAATTGTAAAACTACTACTTCATATTGTTACTATAAATGATTGCTACAGGACTATAGGGTTACCAATGATATTTAACAGGCGAACCAGTTATGATAGGGAGTAGTAAGCTGGATTTGGTTGTGACAAAGCCCATTTGGTTTCCCATTGGGCAATTTTATTTACAAGAAACACCTCACAGCCAGAACTTCAGCAGTTTAGAAAAACGAACAATTTAAAACTTTCATGATTAAAACTGGTAACTCATATTGGAACTACCTTGCAGTAGATGGTAATGTTTGCTATATTTTATAAATTATATATTATAATAAATTTTATAATCAGCAACGAATGAGGCAATAACAAAATTAAGTGGTACCAGAAAGGACCTTGAAAGAACATGACAATCTAAGATACAGAAAGAAGTAAAAAAACATTTATAGCAACACTGTGCTGTTGACAGCTAGCATAAGTTTCCCAATACAATTACCACAGCAATTCATGTGATGGATCAAATACAATACCTGGGCCAGGAAGTGCTCGCATGCATTCCGTGTGCCTGTTAACATGGAGACTCACAGCGCAGCCCAGTCATCTCCTGCACGCGGCTGATATCTCAGCCCAGACTGAGACAGCTAATTTCTGCCATGTTGTTGCTGTTCAAGTCAGAAAAACACTCCCTCTCTCGCCAGTGTACTGCTGTCCACTACGCAAGGAACAGGGACTGGCCTCTTCCCATGTAGCAAGTGCTGCCTGATTAGAGGAGCATAATTGCACATCCTCCCCACCGAAAAACTCTTAAAGTATGATGACACAACAAAATTTACACAATGTTAAATAAAAACAGTATATATCAAAAAATCCAGGCAATCAAAATGCCTTTTCTGATTAATTTTGATATTAATATAAACTTTAAAATAAAATTGATGAAAACAGTAAACATTTACTGTTCCAAATAGACCATAGTCTGAGACACAGAGGCCCTTAATACCCCCAGAGTTTTGGGATCCCATACCAGGATGGGAAAGAAATTTTATGATCTCTGCAGCACCCTTAAAACTGTTGCAGCAATTTGCTTGCAACCCTGTCAGCAGCACTGTGAGCAAGACCAAAGTTGTGAATTCAAACCCTATATCTGAGCTTGAAGGAGGTTGATCATCTCCCAGTATTGTACCTTCTCTGCTTAAATAGTATGGATAGATCTCAAATTCGCCTGGATTTGTACTGATGAACCCTGTGCATAAGGAGATTGTTAATATTCCATAGGTTGACCCAGGGACAATTGAGCTTAAAAGTAAGCATGAGGGCAACTGGAATTTGCTTATAGCCCTTATGTACCAGGTATTAAAAGCAAAGGCTTGCCAATTCAAGGTTTGAATCTAGAGAGAATGATCACAGTGGCAGTAAGCTAGAATAATATGGTGTGGTAGTTGCATGTGCTGTACCCATCCCACGAAAAACCTTGTGGAACATTTTGGAGTTCAAGGCAGTGGCATTAACAGAAACCAGATACTGGGGGTGGGGGCAGATTGGGGGGGGAGGTTGGGGAGGGGGGCAACCATACTAAATGTGGACCGCAAGTAATGAGTAGTACCCCTTGCAATACTCTCTCATGCGGGTACTAACCGACAAAAATGCATAAACGCAGCAACACAAACCAGTGTTATTGGAAACGGTGTTTAAAACCCAGGAACAGATCATCAAATTAATGTAAATCTTCTCAATTGGGGATTGTGCTATAGTGGATGCCAGTAAACCTTGGTGATTATTCATTGCAGGCTTACTCATCCCACAAAGCTTATATTTCTGGACCAACATTGTAATGTCTTTGTACATCCCCTTGCAGAACAAATTTTCTCTGATATTTATCATGGTTTTCAACACACACAAATGACCATGCACCAGGTACTCAAAATAATCTGTAAATATAATGGAAATCTAATTGAGGGCACCATAATCTTACCATCTTGGCCTTAATGGCTATCCTGACACCATGCCATATGTTTACCCACTCTCAACTTATCCTTAATTATCTTAAACGTGGGATCCTCATCTTGAAATATTCTCACATCCTTTTATAATTGCAAGAGGAGCAAGTTCTACAATGTAAAGTTGAACCAATTGTCCAGAAGTTCCAAAGATATTCGCTAATCTGGTATTGGTCCTCTCCCTCAGACATACAGCTCAAGGTATCCGTCACAGTACTCTATGAACTCTGACAAGCCGTATCTTAAATAGAAAGTTGCAATGGTAATGGCCCATCTGGCAGTAAACCTGATATTCCGTGATCTACCAAGTACCCAACTACCCGGAACTTTTCCAGGGCAGGAAGAACTGCTACTGTGTCCCACTCATGAAAAGAATACTTGCTTTCGAAGTCAGATAAGGCTGGTGGCACATAAGCCACCAGATGCCTGTGCATTGGATATTCCTGCAACAATAGTGCTGCAACAATGGGCAGAGATGCAGCAGTTTAAAGGACAAACTCTTTCGAGAAATATGGAATTATCAGGACTGGCTTACTGGCTGTGGCATTTTTTAAACTCTGAACCTGGGTTCTTGGGACTCATCTCATTGGAATCTTTTTTCCATTTTCCTAAGTTCACTCATGGGGCATGCCAGCTAGCCAAAATTTGGTCATTTTACAAATCCCATCAACTGGATTCAATGCCTCAATTTACATACACGTCAACTGGTGGAACATCAAGCTTCACTAACCATTGAGATAGAAGAGCTGTCTGAATCCAGGAGAACGCAAACTGATTCCTCATTAATACTCATACAAATTAAGGGCACCTGAGGAATTGAAACACTGACTATTTTATTACACAATTACCAATATTTGGTATAAAAGTGCTAAAAATTTACCATACTGATAAATCAGTCTGTATCCTTAGTATTTCTTGGTGTATGCCATAGGGCAATCGTAAATAGTTTGAGTGCATTCTTGATCATTGATAACACTATTGGGTGACACAATAATCTTTCTGATTAATAGTGTGGCATGCTGATTTGTTTGTTTGTTGGGTGAGGCAGTATAACACAACCCTACTGACGGTAGATTTGCTCCCATGTTAGTATAAGAAACCTATGTCTCATCACTAGACATGACTCTGTTAAGCAGGCTTTCTCCCTCTGCAGTGTAACAAAAAAGAGAAATCGTATTCTGTTGAATGTGTCATTTCGATAGATAGTTTTATCACAATGGTATGATTTAGTGTTGTGACTGTTACATTGCCCCTTTGCTTTCCTTGTTACATACAGCTGGAGGTTACTTTCTGAACAGCACTCATATGTCATTCTCCCACTTACTATTTCTTTAGTTTTTCTTTAACTTTTGGTTCACCAAATCTCAGTCAGCTTAATTCATAAGTATTTGGGCAAGCAGTCTGCATACTTATGGTTTGTTCAACCTATGCAAAATATAAGAGGTTATCAAAAAGTACCCATTTGAAGGCCATACAGTTCAGAATTGGTATGTCAATCAGGCAAAATCACTGTGAGCCCTGAGGCAATCATCCCACCAATGCACCAGGTTGAAGTTACCCCTTTTGTAAAATACTGTATTCTGATGCATGAAGAAGTGCATAGCTGCCTACTGCACATCCTTGTCTCAAGGGAATCCGTGAGCCTTCCAGGCCTTTTTTAAGGGACCCAAGGCAAGATAATCACATGGAAAATGATCAGGGTTGTAGGGTAGGTGCTCAAGTGCCTCCTACTAGAGTTAGCATAACTTTTGCATTATGGCATTAGCAATATACAGACTTGTGTTATCATGAGGCAGCAGCGCCCCTTGGCACAACATTCCACAATGGTGGTTTTTGACAGACATGCTGCTCCATACATATTCTTCATTCTCCAGTGGATGTCTACTCGTGTTTGTCCTTCGGCAGCTAAGAAAAAAATAACAGCACTTTGGTCCTATTTTGGACACGTTTGTTAATAATGTCACCATAGTTTACATTTCTTCATTTACTGCATGCATGTCAGAAAGACATGAATGCACACTAATCCCTTTCCTAAATGTCGGTGCTTTTATACCTACATTGGGGTCATGTTACATTGCATACATGCTGCAGCAAAATGGAAATGTGTTGATCACCCTTTATAAATAAAAATAGAAGTAGCTGGTCAATGTGGTGGAATGGTAGTAGCCTTAATGCCAGAATTATTGGATATTGTTTGCCTAGTATTGTGTAGTTTTGCTTTACAGGAAATACTGTACATATGTGTTCATTACTTCTAAGGACCAGTTTTATCAATAGTTGGTTCAAACAAGGAACAAAACATAATTGCTATTTACCAGGCTAGGCTGTCACCATTGCTGACCTCCCTACTGCAGCAGTCTGTCTTTGGGGTACAGCCAATTCCCTCCACCTCTCCATGCATCAGTTTTGTACAAAGTGGGTCTGTACTCACCTCTCTCTCTGCTTCTCTCAGATAGAGCAGTAGACAATATGAACCAATAGTTAAGTCTCTGTATCCTGTTTTGTTTGTGCTGTAATGTAGTCCAATGTCTAATTTGTTGCATCTTCCCACACTGGTCTGTTACGTGAAAGCCTCATTATCTCTGCTTCCATTTGCAACTGTTTGCTGTAATAAAGCATCCATCTTCAGTTTTGCTCCACACACTTCCCTACAGTATCAAACTGACAATTCCTTGATGCCTTCAGGTGTATCCCATGAACCAAACTCTTCTTTTAGTGAAGATGTACCATAAATTTCTTTCCTCCTCATTTCAGCTCAATACTCATTCACTAATTACTAGATCTACTCATTTAATCTTCAGCATTCTTCAGTAGCACCACATTTCAAAAGCTTCTGTTGTCTTCTTGCCTGAACTTCTTATTATTCACATTTAACTTCTGCACAAGGCTACATTCAGACAAATACATTCACAAAAGAATTCCTGTCTTTGAAATTTATATTCATCGTTAATGAATTTCCCTTTTTTCATAAATGCTTTTCTTGCCAGTCTGTATTTTGTACCCTTTCCAGTTTGGCCATCATAAGTTATTATGCTTCCCAAAACAGCAACTTGTACTCTACTGCTTTTAATGTCTCATTTCTTAATTCAATTCCCTTGACATAACCTAATTTAACTCAGCTACATTCCATTACCCTTGTTTCACTTTTGTTGACATGCATCTTATAACCTTTTCTCAAGACATAACCTCTTTTGTTCAACTGCTCTTTCAAACCTTTGCTGTCGCTAACAGAATTACTATATCATTGCAAAGCCTCGAAGTTTTAATTTCTTCTCTTTGAAATTTAATTTACTTTGTAACTTTGTCTTTGGTTTCCTTCACGGCTTACTCAGTATACAGATTGAATAACATCACAGATAGGCTACAACGCTGTCTCACTTCTTCCTTAACTACTGCTTCCCTTGCATGTCCTTTCAGTCTTATATGAGGGCTATTCAGAAAGCAGGGAATGTTTTGGCATTTAAAAAAAACTAAGTACAAGAAATACATTTTATTATATACATCTGAAAGAGCGACTGACATACTACTTTCCTACATAGTCACCAAATACACTGATGCACTTATCGTAGTAATGGACAAGCTTTGAAAGACCTTCGTTGTAAAATTCTGCCACCTGAGACTTCAACCAGTGGGTCACACCTGCCTGGAGTTCCGTACCGTCATCAAAGCGCTGCATTGCAAGCCAGTTCTTCATCTTGGGAAACAGTCGGAAGTCGCTTGGTACAAGATTGGGGCTGTAGAAAAATTTCCCATCTGAATTAATTAAGGAGTTCTTTAGTGCGGTTCGCCATGTGAGCTCAGACATTGTCATGCAAAAACAAAATTTTGGATGTCAGCTTTCCTTGGCATTTGTTTTGAACTGCTCTTCTAAGACTGTGAAAAGTTTGACAGTACCGGGCAGAATTTATGGTTGCTCCATGTTTGAGAAAATCAATAAGAAGCACACCTTGCCTATCCCAAAAACTTTTGCCATCAACTTCCTTGTTGACAAGGTTTGCAAACATTTGCTTGGTTTTTCGGGGGGACCTTGTGTGCGCCCACTCCATGGACTGTAATTTTGTCTCGCAATTGATGTGTTTCATCCATGTTTTGTCACCGTTTATGATTCCATCCAGTAATGAATCACCATTTTTGTGGTAAGCCTCCATAAATGTCAATGTTGCCCCCATTTGCTGTTCTTTATGGTGCTGTGTAAGCATTTTGGGCACCCACCGTGCACAAAATTTGTGGTAGCCTAGCTTTTGAATGACAGTTTCAAACAACAAAGTCCGTGAAATTTGTGGAAAAGAAAGCAAAAGACCCGTTATGTGAAGCGATGGTTTTCATGAATCGTTTCATCAACTTTAGCGACAAGATCATCAGTCACAGTGCTCAAGCGTCCACTCTTCTCTTCATCGTTAACGTTAGTTTGGTCATTTTTAAACCGAATGCACCATTTCCAGATGGAACATTCACCCATTACATTGTTTCCATACACTCCGCACAATTTACGAAAATTTCTATAGGTTTTAGGTTTCTTGCCAACAAAAACTGCATCACAGACTGCACCTCACAACTGGCAGGATTTTCGATTGCAGTGCACCTTTCAAATTTAAATATAAAAAAAAAAACCCGATGTGCAGAGACATTCCCACTGTCACAGTTGGATGCCGACTGAGCTGCCGAGCATGCACATACCAAAATATATGCAATTGGTGCGTGTCTAGCAGCATCAGATGGAAATGTTCCCTACTTTCTGAATAGCCCTTGTAACTACAGCCTGTTTTGTGTCCAAGTTGCAGATAATATTTTTCTCACTGTATTTTATCTCTGTTACCTTCAGAACTACGAAGAGTATATTGCACTTGACACCTGTTTTATTTATAGTAAGTAAAACTAACAGACAAACTGCAAAAGTATCTGCTGTACATGAGTAATATGTGGTCACATCATGTTATGATAATTTGTTTTCACTTGGCTCTGTATTTGAAGCTTTGTTGTCAGGTTCTTCCTTTCTATTCTAGGTCCTTGACTGGTTGGCAAACCATGGAGAAGTTTTCCTTCGAAAAAATGTTGGTATAGGACGCAACTTACAGAAAGCACGTGTTTATCAGAAGAGCCATGAACACTTTGAAAATGTTGCACAGGTAAGTTACCATGAAATGTACTGCATGTAAACTTACATAACCTTCAATTGCGTTTGCATCTCAGATCAGCAGGGGATGGCTGCTTATTTTATGTAAGAATGGTATATATTATTTTTGCAGTTTTTTACCACCTTTCCCCTTGCTCTCATTTTTCTCAAAAATTGCTTTGGATTGTAATGTGCACATTATGTATATCAAAGAATGTTTAAATATGAAATATAGCAGAAAATAGTTTATAATGCAACAGAAGTTGGCATTATTTGTATTTTGACCTTCTTTCTGAATTATTCAACAATAATGCCAACATTGTTTAGAATTACATTAACGCTGACACTTGCTGTCAGATGTGATTGTGTATCAAGTGTACTATTTTGTATTTAAGGACACAACATGTTGCCCAACTATTCTGTAAAATGTTGTGTGATGGAATCAGCTCTTATACTCTTCGTTGCTAAGAAGGAGATATTGAGACTCCTGTAATCGACGTCCACCAGAATCCAAAATTTCTGTGTGAATTCTCCATTTATGATTGTGAAATGTCATTTTACAAAAGTATACGAACTATACTAACATGTAAAAATTTACAGCATAAACCAGTTGTGGATGATGGTTTTGTTTTCTTTATGAATCATGTGACAACTAAACATCTAATCAACGTTTTAGAAATTGATCAAGAAAAATTTAAGGAAACAGTGGAAGTATTCAATCAGGACTACTAGACAGACATGCGTGTGCAATCAGAGAGATGGAATATACATAGAGATGCTGTGACTCATTGTTTAGCACTCTCTGCGGTGCCATCCTGTATAATTATTTGACATATCTTTGGGAGTGATTTTGTATGATCTACTAAAACGAGGAACTAATATGGCGTGCAGCTGGCATTTGGCTGAAATGGGAAAGCAGTTACAAGACATCTATCACTCGCTATGCAATGTGAACCTTGTCTTGACTGCCAGATTTATGAAAGTACTCGTAAAGACTGTAGCCAAATATTTGTGACAAGCAAGACTATGAATATGACTGCTGCTCATTTCACTCACAGCCATTTAAGCTGTACCCCTAGATTCCTGCCTAACCACACCCTCGGAAATTGCAACATATTCAGAAAAAAGACCCATTCAAATATTTGTGACAAGAAAGAATATAAATTTCACTGCTAATTGTCTCATTCACAACTACTTCATGTTTTGAAACTTCCTGGCAGATTAAAACTGTGTGCCGGACCGAGACTCGAACTCGGGACCTTTGCCTTTCGCGGGCAAGTTCTCTACCAACTGAGCTACCCAAGCACGACTCACGCCCTGTCCTCACAACTTTACTTCTGCCAGTACCTCGTCTCCTACCTTCCAAACTTAACAGAAGCTCTCAAGCGAACCTTGCAGAACTAGCACTCCTGAAAGAAAGGATATTGCGGAGACATGGCTTAGCCACAGCCTGGGGGCTGTTTCCAGAATGAGATTTTCACTCTGCAGCGGAGTGTGCACTGATATGAAACTTCCTGGCAGATTAAAACTGTGTGCCGGACCGAGACTCGAACTCGGGACTTTTGCCTTTCGTGGGCAATGAATCCTCCCAAAACTAGCAGGTGAGGGATGTCACAAGGCTGGTATCCAAATACCAGTAAAAAGTGGTCGTGGCTATGTCATTTTAGTCACTCGTCACTATGTGCTTGTTTTGAAAATGCATGTGGGAAGTTGCAAATAAGCAGTTTCTGAATGCCGTTTCAAAATTACTCCTAATGTTTGGAAAGTGTATAACTGCACATCCAAAAGTAATAAAACTCTGAATATATCTTATTTAAAGTGTGTACAGTTTACAAATATTATCTGTTACTCATTTTGTACATTTGTGTTGTACACCAGCACAGGAACACCTTTTTTCTGTTTAACTTTATGTGAATATGTGGATTTATTATTTTAACTTGGATTTCATAATTTCCTTATGCATTGTTAGTTACTATGCCCCTTTGTTCTGACTTTCAAAAACATGGTAGAGTGTTGCTCAAAAGTTGGTTCAAATGGCTCTGAGCACTATGGGACTTAACTTGAGGTCATCAGTCCCCTAGAACTTAGAACTACTTAAACCTAACTAACCTAAGGACATCACACACATCCATGCCCGTGGCGGGATTCGAACCTGCGACCGTAGCGGTTGCGCGGTTCCAGACTGTAGCGCCTAGAACCACTCGGCCAACCTGGCCGGTGAGGGTTGCTCACTTTGCTTCAGTCTGATCATGATGTTGTCACTCTATGGTATTCTCTTTCAATGTAGTTCATTAGAGATAGTCCATTTTCTCAGCACTGCAACTCTTGCTCTATAATAAGTGCAACTCACATGAAATTTTTTGTCTCTCAGATACCTATGTTTGTTGAGGGGAAGTGTCGTCATGTAGTAGAACTGTTCAGTCATAAGCAGGCACACACAAGAGAATTTTAATGAGCTAGCTGTTGAACAGGGCACATCTTTGTCTGCAGGGATGGTAATACAGTTGCAGCTTTACTGTAGACCCTTCAGTCCATAAAACTTCATTTCCGATGGTGTAGAAATAATGGATTTTAATTTGGAGAACAGATATCAAAGTGACTGACGTGGCACATATGTAATTTGCTCATCCTTGAACCCTTGCTTGGTGTATTATGGGCTTGCAGTCATGTATGAGAACAGTGTTGGACCCATTTCTGTAAGACCCTCAATTGTCTTAAGCCTTTAGACAATGGGTATAGGTTTCCTAAAGCCAACTGTTGCAAGTAATGGAGAGTTCTTAGCATTCAGAGAGTGCTCTTTCAAGACCTTGCTGAACCAGCTTATGTTCTGGAAGTGTTTCTCTTGATGTCAGTGAATTTTCATTGATGAGTAAGTAACAAAGTAAATTATGAGAAGTTCTGGTAAGAGGCAGACCTTGCAGAGGAGTGGAGTTGCTGAAAGATGGGGAATAACTAAAAACATAGTGGTTGAAGAAATCTATGAAGAACCTGTTGGGAGGAAAGTAGTTATCCTACATATATAGTAAGTGATTAAGTCAGAAATTACTATTTCCAGCAGTGTTTCTTTCTGTTAAGATGACATTTGTGATCCTTAGGTATCAGCTATGTTATTTTCCAAGTATGGAGAGTTAACATGAAATTGCAGATATATTTCCTCTCATGGATGTGATCTTGTATTGGCAGATTTGATTTTTTAAAGGGAGTTTGTCATGATTAATACCAGTAGGATGTTATTTTGTATTTTATCTTGGATTTCATAACTTCCTTATCCACTGTTAGTTACTATGCCTTGGGATAATGAGCCAGTAGCTAACAGGAGGAGGTGTTTGCTGTAGGAACACGTTTCATGAAACTACTGAAAGTGAAAAAAATGGACATCTTGTTTCCTCAGAAACTGTTTAACCCTCACACATTTTTACTCTCATCCTGAGACTTTGGTTACCTTAGACTCTGAGGCCTTTAGTTCCTTTTTTTTCAGTAGGTAAAGTGGAAACTGTCAGCAGTGTATTGTTAAATCAGAGTCTACTTGGTTGCAACCAGATTTTTACAGGGCTAATGTCAGTTCTGTCGATGTTGTGGCTACTTGCTGCACAGGCAGAGTGAGGTTAGTAACTTACTTTAAGACTATTTCATAAAGACAGGGTGCAGAAAATTGATCCAACTTTGCCAATTGTTTCTTTCATAAATGATGTAGCATGGAAAAATTGTGTGCCATGTGCATCACCAGGACCAAATGGATAATCCTACATCTATATGATGATTCATTTGTGGGGATGAGTGTAACATGGGTTACAAACTGCAGTAGCAATAAGCATTTTTCACAAACAAATAATCACCATAAGAAGCAGTATGTGGTAGAATGTGCTTCATTGTAAGATAGCTGTTCCATGACTATTTCCCTCCCTTTCATTTAATTTGCCTGTGCTATGATTGACTGATTTATCCAGGCATATCTAAGAATGTGCCTAATGATGCTGTCTATAGCTCTGATGAACTTTTTCTGTCCAACATAGCACAGAGGTTGTATAAGTAAAGGATTCCTGGAGACATTCACTTTTTTTGCAAAAAAATTCATAGTGTTACAACTTTGTCACCAGCCAACATTATTTTTGTTTTTAGTAGGAAATTTATGAAGACATATCAGTAATTTGCCAGTGTGCTTGTTAAACAATTTGCAAAACATATTTTGAGGAGAGAATAAATGTTTTACTTTGGTGCAGCTCCTCTAGTGGTGTGCTATGGTGCTGTGATGCAGGGTGTCTCTCTGTACCAGGGCTGCACAATTGTATCTGCAAATAAAAAAACAAATTAATTTTTCAAGGTGGTATTTCAGTTTTTATGACTAACCCATGTAAGGTGAACATAAAAGGGCAGAATGTATTATAGTCATGGTTTATTAAGTAAAGAGAAAGACAATAGGGTAAACTCATATCATGAATTAAGGACCTTTTTTAGGGGATGACAATGAAAGCAACACAAGTAAAAATTACCCTGCTGTATAATAGTTGGTCTCTTAGGAAAGGAGAAAAATTCCATAGAAGACAGTATTAGCTTGCTGCAAATGTTCAAGGGCATCATTTCCTAAGGTTTTCTTTTTCTTCAGTAATTGTTTGTTGGTTGTATGTTTGTCCATAGAAAGGTGAGGTACAAAATCAAACAGCAGCACTGTTTAACTGTAAAGGTGTTTCTCTGTCAGCTTGCCTTTGTTTGTGTCAAGAGAAGATGATAACACTGACCTCCTAATCAATGACAGGTAGAGGAGAGGTATTGTGCTGGTGGTTCGGAGAGACCAGCATGATGTTTGCACTCCTCGCTGTTTCAAGATGGAAGCAGAGTTGAAGGCACAGGAGTCAATCAGAAAGTAATGCCCCCTAAATTATTTCTCGTTTAACTTAGAAGGAAACGTAGTGCAATTTACACAACTTGTAGCTAGAACTGTTGTGGATAGTGGTCTCGGATTCAGTTAAATTTCCATCCCTCTCAACATTTTTATAGTATTGCGGTAGGAAAAACTGCTGTCTCTGTTCCTCAGCCAGTAACACACACAGTTTTGCAGTCCCACATAAACATAATGTTTAGGGCAGTCTCAGCAGTGTGTCAGCCACTCTGCTTTCGATCAGCCAATATCACTCTCCCAGTAGCTTCTCTTCAGAAACAAAATGAATGTCTAAATGTTGACACTGTATCAACTGCAGCAACCCAGTAACATTCCTAATCCTTTCATGAATGTGACTGTGGATCTTGCCATCAGTTCTTAGGAATTCTGTGACAGTCTGGGTGAGGATAGTGGAATGCAGCTGAATTAAATCAGGCGATACTGAGAGAATTAGATTAGAAACTGAGATACTTAAAGTAGTAGATGAGTTTTTCTATTTGGGGAGTAAAATAACAAGATGATGGCAGAAGTAGTGAGGATATAAAATTAAGAGTGGCAATGGCAAGAGAAACATTTCTGAAGAAAAGAAATTTATTAACATCGAATATAGATTTAGGTGTTAGGAAGTGTTTTCTGAAAGTATATGTACAGAGAGCAGCCATGGGTGGGAGTGAAATGTGGATGGTAAACAGTTTAGGCAAGAAGAGAATAGAAAATGTT
Organism: Schistocerca cancellata; assembly: GCF_023864275.1. Taxonomy (NCBI): domain Eukaryota; kingdom Metazoa; phylum Arthropoda; class Insecta; order Orthoptera; family Acrididae; genus Schistocerca; species Schistocerca cancellata. The sequence goes on from NC_064630.1 coordinate 351,703,172, forward strand.
GAAATATGGTGCTACAGAAGAATGTTGAAGATTAGATGGGTAGATCACATAACTAACAAGGAGGCACTGAATAAAATTGGGGAGAAAAGAAATTTCTGGTGCAACCTGACTTTAAGAAGGGATCAGTTGATAGGACACATTCTGAGACATCAAAGGATCACCAATTTAGTATTTGAGGGAAGTGTGGGGAGTACAAATCATAGAGTGAGACCAAGAGATGAATACAGGAAGCAGATTCAGAAGGACACAAGTTGCAGTTTAAAAGCAATCTTAATGAAACAAGTAATTATCAGATCTTAGACTTTATTGCCCCATTGACAATAAAGTCATTAGAGATGAGGACACCCATGGACCCAGGAAGGAAAGGAAAGAGAATTGGCTGTGACATTTTCAAAGGAACATTCCTGGCATAAACCCTCACCAAATTAGGGGAACTACAGAAAACCTAAATCTGTATGGAAATTTGACCCACCATCCTCTTGAATGAGAGTGCAGTGCCCTACCATTGTGACATCCTGCTTGGTTTTTGTACAAACAAGAGAATAAACTGGCATAGTGAGAGAATATCATAAGGAAAGGGCTCCCTTGTAGTTTCTTTGTATTCTTGTTTTTTTATTTTAATAATGCCATTGTTCGTAGATGCTTTATTTGGATTGGTTGTGCCATGAACTGAATTAATTTCCACATTATGCACATAATTACTATACTAGAATAAGATTGTCATTTTGAAGTTGACCTGTGTGTACAATGGCTTAATTCCAGCAGGAAAACTTTGACTTTACAGTGATCCCCTCTTACTCTTCTAGTATCTCCCCATTTTTTGTGTAATTCTCATTGCTCGTTTGACTGTCTATTAGTTTATTGAAGTCAGCCTGACTTAACAGTTAAGTAAAAGGTACACAGTTCATTAATTAGTTTTTCTAAAATACGTTATAAAAATGGAACAGAGCAGGTTCCAGATTCGCATTACTTGCAAAAATAGTGCTGTTCATTTCTCATTTCTTCTCAATGCAAAGCCAAAACATAAAAAACAACAACGACAAAATACTCCTGAAGATTCCGCTGTATTTGCTCTCTTGGCATAATGAGGGTGGCTTTATCTAGCAGCTGTAAACTAGAAACAAGTGACAATTCCAGGGTGAGGTAGATCGTATGCGGTTGTTGCTCAACTCAGTCCTGTACAAAACTCCTCATGATCTCGACTCCCTTCCCGTTGTAGTGCTCTCTTGCACTTTCCCCCTCCTCCTCATTATCCTCCTCCTTCTCCTTCTTCTTCTATTTCATCATCTTCTTTTCCCCATCCTTCCACTATATCTACATCTGTACTCTGCAAACTGTGTGAGGTGCATGGCAGAGGTTATATCCCAGTGAACCACTTATTAGGATTTCTTCCCATTCCATTCACATGTGGAGTGAGAAGGATGATGGTCTGAATGCCTATGTGCATGCAGTAATGATTCTAATCTTACCCTTACAAACCCTGTGTGAGTGATACATAGGGGATTGTAGTATATTCCTAGAGTCATCATTTAAAGATAGTTCTTGAAAATTTGTTAATAGACTTTCTCAGTGTAGTTTATGTCTATCTTCAAGAATCTTCCAGTTCAGTTCCTTCGGTATCTCTATGATGCCCTCCCATGGATCAGACAAACCTGTGACCAATCGTGCTGCCCAACTCTGCGTACAGTCAGTATCCCCTGTCAGTCCTGTTTGGTATGGGTCCCACACAACTGAGGACTGTTCCGGTCATGAGAGTGATTTTTAAGACTGTGATTTGTAGACTGATCATGCATCCCCAATATTCTACCAATAAAATGACGTCTGCTACCTGCTTTACCAGTGACTGAACCTATGTGATCATTCCATTTCATATCCCTAATGTGTTGGCTGATTCCCACAGTGACTCAGTGATATTATAGTCATAAGATATACAGTTTTTCATTTTATGAGGTACTCAATTTTACATTTCTGAACATTTCAAGCAAGTTGCCAATCTTTGTACTAATTTGAAATCTAATAAAGCTCTGACTAAATATTTATGCAGATTCTTTCAGTTAGTACTTCATTACAGATAACTACATCATCTGAAAAAAAGTTTGAAGCTACTTTTACTACTGTCTTCAAGGTCATCAGTATACAAAATGAACAGCAACGGTCCCAACACACTTCCCTGGGGCACACCCAAAGTTACTTCTACATCTGATGATGACTCTCCATCCCAGATAAGATGCTGTGTCCTCGCTACCAGATAGTCCTCAATCCAGTCACAAAATTCACTTGATACCCCATATGATCATACTTTTACAATATGCATAGGTGTGGGACTGAGTCAAAGGCTTTTTGGAAATCAAGAAATACTGCATCTGTCTGACTGCCGTGAACTGAAGCTTTCAGCATGTCATGTGAGAAAAGTGTGCATTGGTTTGCATATTATCGATGTTTTCAGCATCCACACTGGTTGGCATTGAGGAAATCATTCTGTTTGAGATACCTCATTATGTTTGAGCTCAGAATAGGTACTAAGATTCTATAACAAATCGATGTCAAGGATATTGGATGGTAATTTTGTGGATCATGTATACTACCCTTCTTGCAGGTGGGTGTGACTTGTGCCTTTTCTCAAGAACTGGATGCAGCTCTTTGTTCATGGGATCTTTTCATTGGTATGAGGATTAAATGGGAGCAATTCTCCTGGGTTTTCCTCTGTAAGGGAACATTTGAAAATGGAGTTTTGCCTTTCAGCTTTTCCTTTGTTATCCTTTATTTCAGTTTTTGTCTCATTTGCTAGGGACTGGACAATAACTTTGGTGCCACTAACAGCTTTTACATACAACCAGAATTTCTTTGAGTTTTGTGAAATGTCATTTGACAATACCCTACTATGGTAGTCATTGGAGGCATCGCACAGTCACACATTTCTCTTTTGATAGGCAAACATGGTTCATTCAGAATCTTTGTATCTGTAGCCCTGCACTTTACTATATACTTATTATGCAGTAATATCAGTTTCTTTAGAGTTTCTTTACAGTGACTGTATACATAGAGGTTCCCTCTCATTATGAAGTGTTTTACTAGGTACTTATCTATCCAGTGCATTCTTTCAAACTTGAGCCATAGTTCCTGTACATCCTCCTCTCCTATGCTGCAAGTTTTAAGGTCCTCAGTGACACATGACAATACAGATTTTGTATCTAGTTTACTGAACATATATAACTTTCTGCTTGTTTTAGTTGTCCTTTGTACTTTGGTAATCATTGTTGCTACACCTGTGTCATTGTCACTGATAACAGTTTTGACATGGACATCTTCTCTTACCCTTTCCTCTGGGTGCTCAGAGCACGCATTCCAGCTACCAAAAGGTGCAGATTCAAGGTGCGATTGTGGCTTGTATGGAGTGTCATAGTTTGTTGTTTCAAGTTCCGGTCCGGCACAAATTTTCATTGTCGTCATTCCATTATACAGCTGATGGTTGTGCATATTCACCACTGTGAATATTCATTTCATGTAAAGTGGGTTTATCTTCAGTAAAGTCCTGAGCCAATTTGTATAATACAAACCAGTTGTAGCTGTTACACTGCAATGTTTCCACACAGGTGAATGATGTAGCGTATTGGCAAAATAAGGGATTCTTCCCTCTGAATTATAGTTTTACATGCATTGGTTATCCCACCACAAAAATAAATTGTGCTAGTGTTGCAAAGTGATACGATCTTCGAATAGTTATCAATTTTTTTAGGGACAGACATTTTGAAGGCTCACTTCCCTCTGAAAGTAAGAAGAGTTTTGCCAGTAGTGTCATATTCAGATGGGGTATAATGTGTCCCACAGTTTGCATTGAAAATGATCAATACTTCACTAATAGGTGTAATTTAAATACTAACAAAGAGATAGAGGGGCTGGCCAGTACTTACCTCAGCTCAGTACAGCCGATAGATACACAATAAACAGAACCAAAAATTTACATTCCTAGCTTTCGGAACAAATGTTCCTTCATCAGGGAGGAGAGAGGGGAAAGAAAGGGAAGAAGGGAAAGTGGATTCAGTTACTCACAACCCAGGTTATGAAGCAACAGGGAAATGAAAACAGGGATGGTAGCAAGGATGGAGGCATGGTTGTCAGGGGGAAGCCAAAGATATTCTACTGTAAGTACTGTGCCAGCTTCAAACCAAAGAGGATGCATACAGAAGTAAAGAGGTATACAGTATAAAGATAAACACAACTATGTAGGATGAAAAGATGCGTGAATGGCTAAAGACGAAAGGGAAAGAGGAGAAGACTGAAGAGTAAATGGGAGTGAGGTTGTTTAACGTAGGTTCAGTCCAGGGGGATGGCGGGATGAAAGGATGTGTTGGAGTGCAAGTTCCCATCTCCACAGTTCAGAGGGACTGGTATTGGGTGTGAGAAGCCAAATGGCACATACGGTGTAGCAGGTTCCTAGGTCCCTAGAATTATGCTGGAGGGCATGCTCTGCTACTGGGTATTGGACATCTCCTAGGCAGACAGTTCGTCTGTGTCCGTTCATGCGCTCAGCCAGTTTAGTTATTGTCATACCGATGTAAAAGACTGTGCAGTGCAGGCATGTCAGCTGATAAATGACATGTGTAGTTTCACATGTTGCCCTGCCTTGAATTGTGTATGTTTTACCAGTAGCGGGGCTGGAGTAGGTGGTTGTGGGGGGATGCATGAGGCAGGTTTTGCAGCGGGGTCAGTTACAGGGGTAGCCCGTATTTGCCATTTGGCTTCTCCCACCCAACACCAGTCCCTCTGAACTGCGGAGATGGGAACTTGCACTCCAACACATCCTTTCATCCCGCCATCTCCTTGGACTGAACCTACGTTAAACAACCTCACTCCCATTTACTCTTCAGTCTTCTCCTCTTTCCCTTTTGTCTTTAGCCATTCACACATCTTTTCATCCTACATAGTTGTGTTTATCTTTATACAGTATACCTCTTTACTTCTGTATGCATCCTCTTTGGTTTGAAGCTGGCACAGTACTTACAGTAGAATATCTTTGGCTTCCCCCTGACAACCATGCCTCCATCCTTGCTACCATCCCTGTTTTCATTTCCCTGTTGCTTCATAACCTGGGTTGTGAGTAACTGAATCCACTTTCCCTTCTTCCCTTTCTTTCCCCTCTCTCCTCCCTGATGAAGGAACATTTGTTCCGAAAGCTAGGAACGTAAATTTTCGGTTCTGTTTTTTTGTGTATCTATCGGCTGTACTGAGCTGAGGTAAGTACTGGCCAGCCCCTCTATCTCTTTGTTAGTATTTATTTCACATCTTTATTTGAGATTTTCCATTAATCAATAGGTGTAATTTATCATTTCTCCTTCTCTCATCGTGTGTTTGTTTAGAATCAAATCTAAAATGTTCAAATGGCTCTGAGCACTGTGGGACTTAACAACTGAGGTCACCTGTCCCCTAGAACTTAGAACTACTTAAACCTAACTAACCTAAGGACATCACGCACATCCATGCCCGAGGCAGGATTCGAACCTGCAACCGTAGCGGTCACGCGGTTCCAGACTGAAGCGCCTAGAACCGCTTGGCCACACCAGCCGGCAGATCTCAAATGTAAAAATCTCAGTTTTTGAACATGACACATCTGAAAAATGAAAGACCAAACTTTTGGAATAAAGACCATCAAGATTCACTTCAGATTTCTTGATAGTCCCGCAAATAAAGATAAATCCAATAAGTACTTTCACCTCTATCACATCATTGGGTTGATTGTATATCTGTAATGTTGGGTCCAAAATGCCTCCTTTACTGATTTCTTCATTAGTGTGAAGTGCAATTTCCTGCATAATATCTTCACTCACAAGTAATTCAGAGAAGCAGAGAGCAGTTTTGTCTGTTTTGGCAGCACCTTTTGCATTGAGAATGTAAGTAATGCTGTTTCTTTGGGCATCACCGGTTGCAGAATTTGTCACAGTCGTCCAAATTGTCTCTCCATCCTTTCCCAACAACATTTCGTCCTCCACTTCACTGTCCGTTTCTTCAGTATTCCCATCTTCAAGTGGCTCTTTTCTCTCTTGTTCCACCCAGTCTGCTATGATTTGCTCCTCACTGACGAACCAGGGATCTGTCCAAAAACCCTTTTCAACAAAGGAAAACTTGAAAGAGCAAAATGTTCCATTCAGGATGGAAAAAAATAGCTTTCCAAAATACCAGTATTTACAAAACAATGGTTGGGAGAGCAAATAAAATTTCCAAGTGTGCCAATTATTTTTTTTATTTTTTTACACAGTCTCCCACATGGGATCCACATTTTTCAACAACACAATCAAAACATTAAGGGCTACTGACCTCCTGCGGAATCATTGCTGCCTTGTCAACTTCTCGAGAACGATTGAGGAGGAGCTTTTGAAGGAGGGAGCAGCGAGAGACAAGATGGCGGTTGGACAGGAGAAAAAATGTGCTTCTGAGGTCTTCCAGGACCGCACGTGGGCGACGAAGGGCTAAAATTTTATTAATATGCCAGATGTACTTTTCAGTTATTTTATTACTACAGCTCTGAAAGAGAAACCAGTGTATTAATTTTATTGGTTCCAGAAATATTTGAGTTTAAAGTCCAAAATCGGTCAGTTTCGCTCCATTTGATGGTAAAGTCGTAATTGACACTCTGAGATAGAAGTGTAATTAAGCACCATGACTGCGAAGACTGGTCTGCACAATGTGCTGCACGAGATTGTAAGGAAAGGGAATGTCGTTTCCTTTAGTCGTTTCCGCCAATGTTGGGGAAGTCAGTTTTTCTGGGTTTTGGCGTGAAAACGTCTGTTCAGTTCTCGGTCGAACTTTCTTGTGTGAGAAATTAGCGTCACATTTGAATCACTAACAACTACGAGACTAATAATGCATAAACAATAGTGGAGTCCTTACCGAATTGATCACGTGTGTACGTGTTTGTTGTTCAATATTTGGTTTGACTGTGACGTCATTGTAGCAGCATAGGCGCATGCGCGTGATTGTTACGATTTAGCTTTGTGTGAAGTTATGAATTGGTGTAGCGGGGAAACGCGTCTCGTCAGGATAGCGGTTCACGTGTCATTGTGAAGAGCTCATGGAGGACTATTATGATCCAAAGTGAGTAAATAAAAATATAAATTAAACTGAAACTTACAAAATAATGAATGATGTCGCCTCGTATGATTCGTAAATGTGCTCGTAATTACAGACAACGCATTCCAGACGAAAGCTCGCGACGAAAGGAATTCAAAAAGACTAAAAAGTCCAGTGCCGAGTGAGAACTACAGCAGCGTTGAAAAGGAAATCAAGAAGCAACGCAAGGCGATTACGTATCGCATACAACGGCCAGCGATAGTACAAACTTGTGTGTCACCTATTCTGAACCTTAACAGTACTCTATGTAACGCTATGCTAAAGATATTGATAATTAAATTACATTTTAACACGAAACGCTTGTTATGATTTTGTCCCGACGTTTTCACGAAAAACCTACGGCGCGTACCGGAACTGCGCAGACGTATTTTTCTCTCCCGTAGGAGGAGGGTATTTTCCCTCCCGCATTCCCTTACTCAACTTTCTGTGGCTTGCTGGTTCTACCTCTGGTCTCCCGAACTATGTCGTATTTGTAGCTGACAGCATGTACGCAGTGGCATAGCGAACATAACTGGCAAAACTTGGAAATTTGTGGTAAGGTCTTATGGGGCCAAACTGCTGAGGACATCGGTCCCTAAGCTTACACATTACGTAATCTAACTTACGCAAAGGACGACTCTCACACACACACACACACACACACACACACACACACACACACACACACATGCCCGAGGGAGGACTCGAACCTCCGACGGGGGAAGCCGCGCGGACCGTGACAAGACGCCAAAGACTGCTCGGTTACCCGGCACCCGGGCCATGACACTTTATTGAGAGCCCCCCCCCCCTCTCCCACCGTCCATCGGCACAAGGTACACAGTACTTTATTAGTGCCCCTCGCCCCTCTCTCGGCGCCGGGGTACAATACTACACTTCATTTGCACCACGACCACTGCCCCCTGCAAAACACGTATAGTAATATAATACACCAGTGGCCATTAAAATTGCTACACCACGAAGATGACGTGCTACAGACGCGAAATTTAACCGGAAGGAAGAAGATGCTGTGATATGCAAATTATTAGCTTTTCAGAGCATTCACACAAGATTGGCGCCGGTGGCGACACCTACAACGTGCTGACATGAGGAAAGTTTCCAACCGATTTCTCATACACAGACAGCAGTTGACCGGCGTTGCCTGGTGAAACGTTGTTGTGATGCCTCGTGTAAGGAGAAGAAATGCGTACCATCACGTTTGCGACTTTGACAAAGGTCGGATTGTAGCCTATAGCGATTGTGGTTTATCGTATCGCAACATTGCTGCTCGCGTTGGTCGAGATCCAATGACTGTTAGCAGAATATGGAATCGGTGGGTTCAGAAGGGTAATACGGAACGCCGTGCTGGATCCCAACGGCCTCGTATCACTAGTAGTCGAGATGACAGGCATCTTATCCGGATGGCTGTAGCGGTTCGTGCAGCCACGTCTCGATCCCTGAGGCGACAGATGGGGACGTTTGTAACACAACAGCCATCTCCACAAACAGTTCGACGATGTTTGCAGCAGCATGGACTATCAGCTCGGAGACCATGGCTGCGGTTACCCTTGACGCTGCATCACAGACAGGAGCGCCTGCGATGGTGTACTCAACGACGAACCTGGTTGTACGAATGGCAAAACGTCATTTTTTCGGATGAATCCAGGTTCTGTTTACAGCATCATGATGGTCGCATCCGTGTTTGGCGACATCGCGGTGAACGCACATTGGAAGCGTGTATTCGTCATCGCCATACTGGCATGTCACCCGGCGTGATGGTGTGGGGTGCCATTGGTTACACGTCTCGGTCACCTCTTGTTCGCACTGACGGCACTTTGAACAGTGGACGTTACATTTCAGATATGTTACTACCCGTGGCTCTACCCTTCATTCGATCCCTGCGAAACCCTACATTTCAGCAGGATAATGCTCGACCGCATGTTCAGGTCCTGTACGGGCCTTTCTGGACACAGAAAATGTTCGACTGCTGCCCTGGCCAGCACATTCTCCAAATCTCTCACCAACTGAAAACGTTTGGTGAATGGTGGCCGAGCAACTGACTCGTCCCAATACGCCAGTCACTACTCTTGATGAACTGTGGTATCGTGTTGAAGCTGCATTGGCAGCTGTAACTGTACACGCTATCCAAGCTCTGTTTGACTCAATGCTCAGGCGTATCAAGGCCGTTATTAGGGCCAGAGGTGGTTGTTCTGGGTACTGATTTCTCAGGATCTATGCACCAAAATTGCGTGAAAATGTAATCACATGTCAGTTCTAGTATAATATATTTGTCCAATGAATACCCGTTTATCATCTGCATTTCTACTTGGTTTACCAATTTTAATGGCCGGTAGTGTACATAAAATCTACTCTAACAATAATATATTTTCCGGAAATAGCTACCTGGAATGTTACTGGTCAAGCACTAAGCCCATCTTCATGAGCCGGCCGTCCGGCAAGCTACTCAAATTTATCCTGCTTTGGACGTGGCTTGTCAGGTCTAGGATTCCTTGCCCTTTCGAGACTGCTTAGTTTTAACGCTGCTCTGCCTGAAAGTTAGTCGTAGAATATTAGATCTGTCGCATGTAAAAATACAGGGTGTTACAAAAAGGTACGGCCAAACTTTCAGGAAACATTACTCACACACAAATAAAGAAAAGATGTTATGTGGATATGTGTACGGAAACGCTTAATTTGCATGTTAGAGCTCATTTTAGTTTCGTCAGTATGTACTGTACTTCCTCGATTCACTGCCATGATTTCATACGGGATACTCTACCTGCGCTGCTAGAACATGTGCCTTTACAAGTACGACACAACATGTGGTTCATGCACGATAGAGCTCCTGCACATTTCAGTCAAAGTGTTCGTACGCTTCTCAACAACAGATTCGGTGACCGGTAGAGGCGGACCAATTCCATGGCCTCCACGCTCTCTTGACATCTACCCTCTTGACTTTCATTTATGGGGGCATTTTAAAGCTCTTGTCTACGCAACCCCGGTACCAAATGTAGAGACTCTTCGTGCTCGTATTGTGGACGGCTGTGATACAATACGCCATTCTCCAGGGCTGCACCAGCGCATCAGGGATTCCATGCGACGGAGGGGTGGATGCATGTATCCTCACTAACGGAGGACATTTTGGACATTTCCTGCAACAAAGTGTTTGAAGTCACGCTGGTACATTCTGTTGCTCTGTGTTTCCATTCCATGATTAATTTGATTTGAAGAGAAGTAATAAAATGTGCTCTAACATGGAAAGTAAGCGTTTCCGGACACGTGTCCACATAACATATTTTCTTTCTTTGTGTATGAGGAATGTTTCCTGAAAGTTTGGCCGTACCTTTTTGTAACACCCTGTATAAACGCTTGTACTAAATTTTTTTCTGGGGATCATGACTTTAATTAATCCCCGGCTCCGGATACGCGTCTTCAGCAAACCCAATGGGTCTTCTTTTTATATTCAAATGTGGAGATGATGAGAGGACAGTTGCCTCACCATCAGCAGTGAGTCGTGTCGGCGAGCAAAGACGCGTGCGAGACCGCCCGGTGCTTCTGGTGGCAGGAGGGTGAAAGTACAGTAGTTGACGCGGCGCGCGCGCGATGTCGCTGGCGGAGGTGGGCGGTGTGGCGGCGCGCGCCAGTCCGATTCTGACCGCGGAGCAGCGCACACGGGCTGACGGGGCCGGTTCCAGCCGATCCTGGGCGGGAAGCGCTGGGAAGGAAGGGCAAGGGCAGCAGCTGGCAGCGAGCAGTAGCGGCCGCCTCGCACGTGCACCCCGGTCGCAGCCGGCGCGACCCAGGTACGCCCGCAGACAGCTGTGCCAGGGACACCTGCCGCGCGGAACGGAGGCGCGCGCGCTGCCGGCGCCTCTGGCCGATTGTCACGCACCGCGGCGCCGGCCTCCGAGGATTTCTGCGTCCGCACACTTTCGAGCCACTTGTAGAGTGTTGCTCCGCATGTCTCCTATTCCCTAATGTTGTACGAGCTTTTTTCCTTCAGCTGTCAACACGACCGCTGCAGCTGCTAAGTGATATCTTGTGCCCTCGACAGTTTCGTTGGTGCTTCACACAAAACAGTTGCCAAGCAGAATGTGTCGCAGGCAGTTTGAGAGAGTGGCTCGCTGCCCTCGCCGTGGTGTTTGTAGCAACTGCTCGGGTTCGGTTCACCTGCTCTGTCAGTGAGTTATTAAGTGTTACATCTACGCCTGTACTGTAAAGCGTCTGGCACCGGGTACTTCCTGCTGTACCATACTTGAAAGTAAATCAATATGCGGGAAGGCGAATGGACGACCCGTGTTTGTTGGAAGGGTTCTGGGGAAATGTAGCACGCAAGTGCGGCAAGTTCTAGAGTGCTGTTTCAGTGTTCGGAGCCCTTATAGTGTAGGGTTGATGACAGAAATCGAACGAATTCAACGATGCGCTGCTACGTTCGCAACAGGTCTGTATGGTCCATACGAAAGTGCATCAGGAGCGCTCGGGGAACTTAAATGGGAATCCTTAGGAGAAAGACAACGGCCGGCCGGTGTGGCCAAGCCGTTCTAGGCGCTTCAATCTGGAACCGCGCGACCGCTACGGTCGCAGGTTCGAATCATGCCTCGGGTATGGATGCGTGTGATGTGCTTAGGTTAGTTAGGTTTAAGTAGTTCTAAGTTCTAGGCGACTGATGACCTCAGATGTTAAGTCCCATAGTGCTCAGAGCCATTTGAACCATTTTTTGAAGGACAACGTACTTCTCGAGAAACCCTGTTGGGTGAATGTGGAGCATCTGTATTCGAAGAAAACTGAACTGACATTACGCTGACACCATCGTGTATGTCACGTAGGGACATGAAACTAAGCTAACAGACATTAGTGCACGTACAAAGCTATATAGACGGTCATTTTCCCGCGCTCAATACACGAATGGAATTGGAAAAATAATCGATAATAGTAGTCGTATTTCGTCCACCATTCAGAGTAAAAGGGCTTGCAGAATGTATATAAATGGTTCCTCCCATTCGGGCCGAAGATAATGTTTGACTTCTGTAAAGGGAAATTTTTTTAGCTGTTTTCCTATATATGTGGTGACTTACTTTTTGTGCCGGCAGTTCTGGGACAATTCTTCGAAAGCCACACACTCTTTATGCAAAAAAGCTAACCAGATTGGTAAACAATCTATTTAGACACAAGATATGATAATGCTAACTGAGAAACGATATTAGGAAATAAGGTTCCTGTGCAGATGGGGAGTATATTAGATCAGAATTGAAGAAAAGCTTTAATAGTTTGTTGTCATGGCATATCTTAGATGCAAATATGTTTCGGAGAAGAAACAATTATTTCCTAAAAGTGACAAAATCGAAACTCTTGGTTTCCGCTGAAGGTCTCTTTCGTTTTCCTGTCTTCAGAAGAAAGGTGTGTGTGTATTTAAATATGGGCGAGTTAATTGTGAATTTAGCGATAGACATTGAGTAACGATGAAACTTTGAAGCGTCAAATCCATGTCGTTTTAGAAATGCAACGAAGATTAAAATTAACGTTGGCAGGGAGGGGCCGGCCGGAGTGGCCGAGCGGGTCTAGGCGCTACAGTCTGGAACCGCGCGACCGCTACGGTCGCAGGTTCGAATCCCGCCTCGGGCATGGATGTGTGTGATGTCCTTAGGGTAGTTAGGTTTAAGTTGTTCTAAGTTCTAGGGGACATGACCTCAGAAGTTAAGTCCCATAGTGCTCAGAGCCATTTGAACCATTTTTGACAGGGAGGTCATAGGGTTCTAGTACCAAAGAACAAGGATGGAGAGGGGGACTAACCGATGTTTTAAAACTTATTTACTGATTTTTAGTTTTAGCCTGGTTTGGACACTAAACTAGACCTTTGCGTTTCGCGAGCAACTTTGTGTCATTCATATGCATCTACATCTACACGATTACTCTACAATTCACAATGAAGTGAAACCATCTTTAAGCTACTTCTCTACCGTTCCACTCTCGAACAGCGCGCGGGAAAAACGATCAGTTATATCTTTCCGTGTGAGCTCTGGTTTATTTTATGGGATTGGGTTGATTTGGGGGAGGGGACCAAACAGCCAGGTCATCGGTGTCATCGCACTAGGGAAGGACGGGGAAGGAACTCGGCCGTGCCCTTTCAAAGGAACCATCCCGGCATTTGCCCGAAGCAGTTTAGGGAAACCACGGAAAACCTTAATCAGGATGACCGGCCACAGAATTGAACTGTCGTCCTCCCGAATGCCAGTCCAGTTTGTTAACCACTGCGCCATCGCGCTCGGTCTTATTTTATTGTGATCATTGTTTCTCCCTATGCAAGTGCACGCCAAAAAAATATTCCGTCACACTTAGAAGGAAGTTGGTGATTGAAATTTAATGAGAAGTTCCTGTCGCAGCGAGAAACACCATCCAATTAGTGTATCATATCCGCGTCATTCTCTCTCCTGTTTCGTGATAATACAAAACTTTGCCTTTGAACTTGTCATTTGAGCCGTGCGAGAGAGCATACCTAACGGCCACCGCAGACCTTCAGTCGGGCAATCTTTTTCCCATAATCTGCTCGTTGTCCACGAAAGGGCCACCGCGCAGTCTTGAAGTACCAGGTGAATTTCACTGCAGAGTAATGTTCGCTGCAGAGTGAAGTTTTCGTTATGAACCGAGTCTTGTTCAAGGAATAGTGCCAGTATTCACCTGAAGTTATTTAGAAATACTTAAAGTGGGTTGACTGTGTTGGAATTTGATCTCTTCACCTGTCATTTAAGAGTCCATTGCCGTAACATTATGCCTTATCTCTCGTTATACCGTTCGGAGTTCCTTTAAATCACTGTGGCGATTGGTGGTACCATGACTTAATAAAGCAATGACCGAGTCTCATGTCTCCATTGTTGGCGGAACTAAGAAGTGGTCTCTTGCAGCGACCTCGCCGCTCCGGCGACGGCAACCCGCAGTGCTAGGAATCAAGAAATCCTGTATCTTTTCGCATCTCCAGATCGTTTGGCGATTCTCTTTTCGGGCACAATATTTGGTAAGACGCTCTGACTGGCAGTCGTATATGCGCTCGTTGGCTCGAGTCGGGTCTTCGCGCTTGCCATACCTACCGTGGCCAGCAAGATCACCGCATCTCTCCTGAATTGATAACGTTACTAGCATTATGGCTAGGACCGTCCAACCAGCTCGGGAGTTCGATGATCTAACGCGCCAGCCGGACAGAACTTGGCGCGATATACCTCAGGAGGACGTCCAACAACCCTATCAATCATTGCCAGTCCGAGAAACTGCCTGTGTTGATGCTCAGAGGTGGAGCAAAGCGTTATTGCCTTGCTCAGTCTGTGAAGCTCTTTCTTTTGAATAAGTCACCCATTTTTGTGAAATTGTAGTCATTTGTTTGTCTATACGTATACACCAGATCTACTGATCCCATTCGGATAATTCCTTCGTGGTGCGTCTTTTTTTTCCCGAAAGCTGCAGCGAGTGACTGTCTTACAAGGGAACCCGCCATATTTCGCTCTCTGATACAGTCAAACGTGGTGTAGGGAAATAAGTGTGAAAATAAAGGGGCACTCCATTTCTGCTTAGGTACCAACATGCAATAGTTTTCGAGAAAATTACGATTAAACTGTCGACACTACTTCGTAAGTCCACTAGCGTGTCGTAAAATCAAATGAGTTGGTAGTTTGGTGACTAGGAGTACAATTTCGTATTTTGTGTCAGTTCTTCAAAACCAATCTTATGTTCTGCTTTTCTTTTGCTGTCGCTGAAATATGCCACATCAGCGTTTTCTGTGACATCGTAAAATCCAATGGTATTACTGACAAAAGCAATAAGCATGTCTAATCTTACTAAAAGCTGATTGTATCGTCACAAATTCAAATTAACAACGTAAAAATGCTAGCATTTCAATTTTTGTTTTGTATTATATTTTTATGCTTCAAGAGATGCAGTGCTTTCATAAAAAGATGCAAGGCATAAAAATTTGGACCACCAAGAGTAATGTGCAAAGGCATGTATACTATAGTAACGTTATCTGTGTAAATATAATTAGGGAAAAAATTTTACATTAGGGCGATAATTTCGCGGTAAACCACGCACATCGGAGCATTTTCTCGAAACTTGGTACCTGTAACTAATTAGGGATCAGAGTGTATATTTTAATTTCATCGCTTCTACTTGTGACTTCCCTTTGCTTTGCGTTGAGAGTAGGGCACGTCTCTAATTGGCAAATGGAATTCTTTAGCTGCCAGTAAAAGTATACGTCGCAGGGTTTACATCACGGCATACACTTTGGCGGAAATACTTATAATGAACATGTCGGTATTCCGATTTCATCGACAAACAGCCCATCGTATAAGGAGGGATCGTTTTGACCACACAAGAATCAATTATGTACAACGGCGGCTCCTTTTTTACGCAAAGTCGCAGAACTTTGTGACAGAAACTGATTATTGGTTTCTTTTGTGAAGTATCCATATTTTGTGGCTGTTGTGTGCACATCTGATGTCGTTGCATTAGTTGGCTTATGACTTAAAGGACTCGAGAGCCAAATTTGCCACTAACGTTTCGGAGACAAACGAAAACTGTTGGTGGCAGTTGTGACAATCAAATCTATTTTTAATAAGATTTGGAAAATTTATTTCGTTTGCCATTGATTCCATAATATTTTATTATGCCGTGAAAAATATTGATATCGTATACTTATGCGACAACAAGAGAGAGAGAGAGTGTGTGAGAGAGAGAGAGAGAGAGAGAGAGAGAGAAACATGACTGGATTTGAACACGGGGCGCAGAAGGTCGAAAGTGTGCTGTTAGCCTCTGCTCTACCAACGTACTTAGTTTTATGCCGCACGTGTAGCTCGAAGAAGTCCCGTCGATACTTTGACCGTGATTGTCTCGGAAGCTATTGCGAGGTGGCACCTAAGCCAAAGTCCGCAGCTCGTGGTCTTGCGGTAGCTGTCTCGTTTCACGCCCACGGGGTCCCGGGTTTGATTCCCAGCGGGGTCAGGGATTTTCTCTGCCTCGAGGGCGTTGTGTGTCATTCATCATCATTTCATCATTGACTCGCAAGTCGCTGAAGTGGCGTCAACTAAATAGAACTTGCAATACGGCGGCCGAACTGCTCCGCATTGGGCCTCCCGGCCAACGATGCCATACGATCATTTCATTTCACCTAACCCAAAATAGGCGTCTCTTTATTTTAATCCATCTGTCACACTGACCAGTTCCGATAGTACCAATTAGCGGTTTGTGACGGCTTCTCCTTGTTAGACGTGGCCGCTGCCTCGAGCCCGACCTCGTAATTGAAAACCAAGACTTCGTTAAAATTAGAAAGTTGCAACGAGTGTCAGTACAGTTTTAGATGTACCAGACGCTGCAGCTTTTTATAAATATTTCTGTACAATTCCGAGATGCGTTGCACTAAGTTATACTCCAGTGTGGCAATATCTTTGTTTGTCTTTTGCATCAAGTACAACGTCGGTCCCGCCCCAACAATATTGTTCTTCAGCAGGTTGCTTACTGGTAGATGGCCCCTGACTGCCTTGCAGCCTCTAGCACAGGGGTGGTTGATAAAAAAAATCAAATTTTGTTCTATTCGGTAATTACTTCAAATTTTAATATGTAACTAATAACACAGAAATCATAATAAAATTCAAAAAACTAATTAGTGTCGTCAAAATGTCGAAAAAACCGCTATGTTATCTACAGCTTTTCGGGGAGCATTCATTTACTTGCTACGTATCACGGTTTGGGGAACCCTGCTCTAGCGGCTCGTCGCTGTTGTCGTGTGCCGGCATTGTCCTCGCGTGTCTTTGCCGGCGGAACAGGTTCGGGTCTCTCAGCGTCGTGTACCCGCTTTCGTACGGTGGTATCGGCTTGCGGCCGGCGCGTCGGTTAGTGCAGCCTCGGCCGGCCGGCCAAGTCCATTGCCCCAGCGGCACAACAGCGCAACGGTTGGCTGCCGCCGCCCCCACCCCTGCCCCCCTCCGCCCCCGCGGGCACATCCTCCCAGCCCGCGAGCCGCCAAGCGCGGCGCAGTCGTGACTTCGGGAATTGCCTCTTTTGGTCCCAGCGCCGCAACACTGTTGCGCTTGTGCTACTGGTCTTGCTTAGACGCCAGCAAGTATAGATAGCTGTTCACAGCCCATCCGATCGCTGAAAGGAATCTTTCACTTTCAAGAGAACTGTGTACTATAAAGGAAATCCTTGACACATTAAAACTGTGTATTGTAACAGGATTCCAGCAAGCTCCGTTTCTTATTGCGACAGATGTTCCTATACCACATGAGTGATCCGAACTCCTCTCATACTTGGCCAGAGCTTCATTTGTCAGTACCTCACTCCTATTCTTCCAAAGTACAGGGCATTTCGAAAAGGTTGATCCGATTTTACAAGACTATGTCTTCTATGTCACTCAGTATAGGATCTTGCAGTAAATTTTAACTTACGTATAGCACTATAAATTTTTAATTTTCACAAGAAGCATTACAAAAGTAAATCTTTTACCTGAATTTACGTACAATCTCGAGATACCTTTTACTGTTACGTTTGGGATGAAAGTTTCCACATATTAAATGAAACAACAAGTTTACTGTTAGCAGTCACCGTTTTATTTATTTCCACGACGCGTTTCAAAGGTTTAAACCTCCATCATCGGGTGGATTTACATTAGTTAGTATGACGTGTGTGTGTGTGTGTGTGTGTGTGTGTGTGTGTGTGTGTGTGTGTTTGTGTGTGTCCGTGTCACGATTTTTTGGAGGAAGTTGTGGAGAAACAAGACACTATTTCAGAACATGGTTTTGGATTTCTTCCGACAAAAAATTAAACTCATATCTAATGGCAAACATAAATTAAGTAAAATAGAGCACCTCCAGTGGTCACAGGTTCCTTTCGCTGTCGTAACACATCACATGTATACTGTCACATTTGTAAACAAATATGGCGTCTGGAATCTGCTGGGTGCTAGGTTCGTATAGCAGAAGAGAAGATATAATCGCAAAGTAGAAAGAAAGTGCATCGTAACAACATTATTACAGAACAATTATTTAAAGGATATGGAGGTGTTTGTTTTGAGGTGTCGAATA
This sequence comes from Schistocerca cancellata, assembly GCF_023864275.1. Classification (NCBI taxonomy): domain Eukaryota; kingdom Metazoa; phylum Arthropoda; class Insecta; order Orthoptera; family Acrididae; genus Schistocerca; species Schistocerca cancellata. The sequence continues at coordinate 351,721,333 of NC_064630.1, forward strand.
TGTGTATGTGTACTTCATGTGGCATATAAATCTGCTTTTGGCAAGTTAAAGCAGCTTAACATTCGTACTCGTTTAAACAATCAGTTGAAATGTTAAAATGGCTTAAACTTCATACTTGTTAATAACAATCAGGTGAAATGTTACAGACTTTAAGTACAATAATCATATTGGCTACAGCAGTAAACTGTTCGCATTTAAAGTTTCCACATACTTTTCACAAATGTTGAATGTGCCCTCCACACCGTGCACAAACATCCAGGCTGTGTGATCTATTAAATTTTGAGAGTGCGGCCGAAAAAAAAAAACCCTTATTTCTTCTTCTTCTTCTTCTTCTTCGCGGTACGCCTGCAGAATGAGCCGACAGACTGAAAGTACAATACTCGTACCGTTGTTTAAAGCCACAGGGTGGAAATAGCTATGAAGTGGGCATTCGGATGCACAAAACGAGAGTTCTGTCTGCAACATCTTCTGTTGCTCAAGCCATGTGATTTTTGACGGCACATTTTAGCGCGTAGCCTGTTATTACTTCACTGCTACAGACGTATCACCTTCAGAAGTTCCGTGATGCTTTGTATACCTGTTTTTCAGACATCTTAACAATTTGATACCAGGAACTGATGCTGACTTACAGATGTGAAGAGCAGTAATAGTCTGCTTTTTCGCGACAATAGCATAGTTCAGAGTGCACTTCATTTGCGTTTTTTTCGGAAACGGGATAAAAATTGACAGCCAGCAACATTTTTTACGCTTTCTATTACACTTATTCATATTGTCGAATCTCTGTTCTAATTAATTATGTTCCGATGACACTGTAGACGGCGCCGAACTGTCACGAAAAAATAATGCCTTTGGAACTAGTTACAGTAAATACGGTAACCGATTTGTACCACCTGCCTGGGCCGGCTGAAGTGGCCGAGCGCTTCTAGGCGCTTCAGTCTGGAACCGCGCGATCGCAGGTTCGAATCCTGCCTCGGGCATGGATGTGTGTGATGTCCTTAGTTTAGTTAGGTTTAAGTAGTTCCAAGTCTAGGGGACTAATGACCTCAGATGTTAAGTCCCATAGATCTCAGAGACATTTGAACCACCTGCCTGCCTGTCATTATTTTCAATTTTTCTTTATTTACCTCTCTGCTTTTTGCAGACAAGTAGAATGCCATGTTATCAGAAAAGTAAAACCATATACTACGCACAAAAGACAGAAAATGCAAGATCGACGCTCGAATTTTGTAGTCAAAAGAAGTGACAGCCTACAATACTTTCTTAAGTTTTTTATTGCACTGATTCATATTGTCGAATGTGTTCTAATTAATTGCTTTACGATGGCACTCTAGGAAACTGACTCATACGGAAATACTTACACACAAGGGTCTGAGAATAAATTGGAGGAAGTTAATCACTCAGGTATAAATTTCATCTGCAGATGAACATAGCACTAATCGTTACACAGTACTGGAAGTTTACTCAAATCTGCTAGCAAATTTATATAATATTTGTCTCGTGAACAAATAACGTAAAATCGCAGAAATTATTTCTAGAATACAAGACTTTATAATACCGTATCTCGATATTTTGCAACGTATAAAGTGCCTCATATAAAATATGACATTTACAGTTATACATTTGTTGTACATACCTATAAAATGTAACTGGTGTTCCTTTCACATACCTCTCTTTACTAGCTTACTGGACTCCTATTCGGGGGGACGATGGTTCAATCCCGCGTCCGGCCATCCTGACTTAGCTTTTCCGTGATTTCCCTAAATCGCTCCAGGCAAATGCCGGGATGGTTCCTTTGAAAGGGCACGGCCGACGTCCTTCCCCGTCCTTCCGTAATCCGATGAGACCGATGACATCGCTGTCTGGTCTCCTTCCCCCCAAACAACCAAACCAACCTCTCTTTACATCCGTAACAACGACAGTACTGACCATAGCTGTTACTATAAGTCAAACGTCCAGAGACATTATAAAACAAGAAGACAAGGAGAATACACGTAATATTCAAGTTTCGCTGTTAACGCAAAATGTAGACAAATAGCGTCGTCCAAAAATCACGTGACTAGCCTAGTTTAATATTGAGAACATGCACAGTAGGCTATGGCCACTCCACAGATATATATATATATCTGTATGTTTTAAACCACAGATACACAAGGGACAGTGACGTTTATACATGCGTTTACCGGCGGCAGAGTCTTTATATGATGAATCTCTAACCGCGCTGTCGATCCGTGCTGAGATATCGATGTATCGTTATTAGCTCCACTGTAGCGACGCCTTTGTGAGTTTATTAACGAAAGCACCGAATTCCATGATGTTTCAAGGTTGAAAGAACTATCTCTCTTAATTAAATTCTTCGACAAACGAATTTTAGATGCTTCTTTCACGACCGAGTTCCGAAAAGGTGAAGTCGACCTAGAATTTAGACATTTTGATACCACATAGAATGAACTGTTTCGATGCAGTGCCCTGTCACAACCGAGCCTAATTATTGGGCTGTGAGAGCCGGATGTACCTACGGTGTGCCAAGATTCTTTCACGGACTGTACGAATCGTCTGCCCGATGTGCGAAAGGCCACACTCGCAGGAGAGCTTGTAAAACCCCAATCTTACGGAGAATCATATCATCTTTGACGGAACCCAAAACTACTGATGTCTTTGGCGCAGGGAGAAAAATGACTTTAACTTCGTACTTGGTGAGGAACCGACCTAAGTTTCGCGACAGGTTTCCCACAAAGGGCAGAAAAGCCATGGATTTAAATCTCTCTCTGCCTTCTTTCTCGTTACTTATGCCCACGTTAGGTTTTATTCGTAGCGCCTTACTTGCCTGTTTAAGAGAATGATCATTTGTTTCGGAAATCCCTGTAAGTGTAGAAGCTCGTCCTGCAGACGGTTCTTGTCAGCAACGCAGTGTACTCTGCAAACCAAAGTTCCGAGGAAAATCATCGTCAGGGAATATAACTGTGTATGAGTCGACTTCCGATAAACTACGTGTAGCAAGGTGCCATTATCTTTGCGACGAATGAAAACATCAGGCGCCAGGAATAGAATCAGTGTCGGAACGTTTTGGACGGGCGTTGTATATCCTAGTTGTTGGAGAGATCAGATTTTGCAGTGGAATAAAGGTAATAAAAATATTCAGTTGTTCGGAAGACTAGCAACCTTATTAGGTCAAGCACGTACGCATCCTTAGCCTATCATCCACATGCATTGTGAGGTTATTGATGACAAAACGCGGGCGTTTGTTACTTACATGCGAGAATCAGATTGGCTTGGTATGGAGCAGCAACAGAACGAAACAGACGAGGACCGGAAAATAATGTGGGGCCCGCAGCACTTTGGGTACCGTTAAGTAATTTCGAACTGCCTGTTTGTCGTCACCCTCTTTGCTGGGTCTCACGAGCAAGATGTGGGTTCTGGCAGTAACACTAGCATTAGGAACACTGTAACATTCCTTTAGTGTCGTCAAAAACGTTGTGCATGTCGCATTCAGCTCTCACAGAGGAGTTAAGACTTTAAACGAGCTTTCAGAATCATCTGTCACCACTGTATGACAGTAACTTTTTCTTGGAAACATTATAAGTTGACTCGCCACTTTTATAATACAATGTTGGAAAATCCGTATGAAATGCGAAAGCACTGTATATCAGAAACATCCTTCTTCACTCATCCTGAAGGCGACTCTTTTTTTGTACGAAAATGAATATCTGACGGTCCCAACAATAACCACAATGGATAAAAGTAAAGAACTTTGTATAATTTCGTCCATTGAATTTGCTTAATGTGCCGCTGATACGAAGGAGAATTGCATAGTTTCCCGTTGGGTGATCCTTCTCCTGTCAGTGGAAATCAGATACTCTTATGTGTCGGATACAGCTTTTGTTCAGGGTCTCTTTCGTACGAGTCGACGGGCGCATTTTCTCCGCTGTTTCAGCAGATAGTTCCAGTTTCAAAAAATGGTTCAAATGGCTCTGAGCACTATGCGACTTAACTCCTGAGGTCATCAGTCGCCTAGAACTTAGAACTAATTAAACCTGACTAACCTAAGGACATCACAGACATCCATGCCCGAAACTGGATTCGAACCTGCGGCCGTAGCAGTCACGCGGTTTCAGACTGAAGCGCCTAGAACCGCACGGCCACACCGGCCGTCGCAGTTTCTTTTCTGCAACTTGTAGCTGTAGTCAGCCCACACAGTACTGCTCGTCACGTCTTTCACGCGACTTCCAACGTCGATGCAAAGCGTAGGTTTAGTTTCCCGTTAGAAATAAAATGATAATTTGAAGTGGTATTTAACGTGCTCATTAGACAGAACGGTCCCTAATTAATCTAGTGAGATATTTCTTCTATCGATGTTTATTAACAGAGTAAAACTAGTACATCAGCAGCGAAGGCATCGCCCTGGCCCGTGCTGATTGCTACCGCTGTTCAGAAGCGCTGCTCAGTCACTGTTGGAGCACTGATCACACCTCGTGTTTTCCTGTTCCTTGTAATACTTATCGATAAAACGTATAACGTACTGGACTAATTTGGGACCGCTCTGTCGGATGGGCATGTGAAATTCCACTTGAAGAATAACTTTGTTTGTAACGAGAAACAAACCGACGCTTTCCTTCGACGCTGAACGTCGTTTGAAAGACTTGATGAGCACGATTTATTTGGGCCGACTCCAGCCACACGTTGCTAAAACGAAATGCCATATATCTGCCGAAACACCAAAGAAAATACGCTTGATGACCCACAGGAGAGATAAAAAAGAGCGTTTTTCCAGTGAACAGTTGTATAACTGTTCACTGGAAAAACGCTCTTTTTGTGATAATTCTGGGAAGCAGTCTCATTTGGATCATTCTTTTCTCGTTATTTCGCTAGTGAATGATATTGTTCGACGTGAGCGATCTTACTTTGCAGTGACGTCGGGTTGGGGCAGAATAACCTTCGGTTGGAATATACGCGAGGTAATCCCTCTCACATTCCGAAACACAAGCATCTGAAGATGCTCCTTCTAAACGACTTCGCTTGCATTCCGAACAATCAGCGTGATACTTAAGTGACCTGGGAGGAATCAAGGCGCCACTCTACACGCTACCTCGGAATAGCGAATGCAGCGCCAGAATTCCATCACATCGCAGCATTGCCGTAAGGGGCGCCGACTCTGACATTCCAGCACTACCGTAACAGCACGAGGCATTATCGCTGAGAAATCCTTCGTCGGCCAGTGCGACATGAATGTTCTTTGCGTGGCAGGTAATGCGTACTTGCCGTCCCTGTCATCATCTTCCATGTAGCATCTCAACGAGAACTAGATTCGTTTACATTTTTTGTGCCGAGAGCACTCGACACAGATTCCTGTGGAATTACACTAGGCAGTACTTAGCGAAAAATCTTTTTTTGTATACAAATAAGGATACGATTACTTTTGTATCCCGCCTGGATAGGCGGTGCGTGAGTCTGCTCCGGCGAACTGCTTCTGTAATGTAGGCCGAGAGTGAAGGAAGCGAGTAGGAGCAACAAAGGTGAAGCTCTTCGGTACTGCTTGTAACTTTAACACTTTCAATAGCGTCAAAAACACAAGTAAATATCAAATGCATACATAACTTTGGTTAGGATGAGCACGTACGTGTGAAGCCGTAGTCCATGTCTTATCATATGAAGTTAGGATGATTGTTCTGTGTAATCTCAAAACTAACAAATACTCGTTGCTATCCAAACTTAAATTGAACGTAACTAATACAAGGTCTCAATAGCAAGCGAGCCCACTCGGTAGTAGAAGCGATATTTCTAGGCCATCTGCTCTTGATGAAATGTGCCGAAATCAAGACGGCACTCCCTGAGCTCCACAGCGTCGGCCAGAGGGCGCTGAGGTCGGCATAGTTAGTGTTCTCTCGTTGTGCCAACTTACGAGATCGTGCACCTACGTTGTGGCATCGTAACTATCGACGCCACAACTACTAAATCCAGTAATGAAAGTCGCCTAGACAAGGTTTCTGTCGGGAGCGTGTATGGTTAGTGTCATAGTATGGAACGCCGTCACGTAAGAGTTCTCGTACTCTCTGATTGTTCAAAAAAATGGCTCGAAGCACTATGGGACCTAACATCTGAGGTCATCATTCCCCTGGACTTAAAACTACTTAAACCCAACTAACCTAAGGACATCACACACATTCATGCCCGAGGCAGGATTCGAACCTGCGACCGTTGCAACAGCGCGGTTCCGGACTGAAGCGCCTACGACCACTCGGTCACAGCGGCCGGCTCTCTGATTGTGATTCGGGAAATATTGAACTACAAAATTATGCAGCCATATGTTTCCGTATCTTATTTTGATACGTGGCACCTCCGTGGTCTAGTGGCTACCGTCGCTGGTCAGTGTCATCAATATCTCGGGTTCGATTCCCGTTGATGAACTTGGATTCTCCAGGATCTGGGACGTCGTCTACTCCGCTTCCTGAAACCTACGAAGTGACTAAACAAACAGGCAGCTAAGCTGACGAGCTAGCCCTTTTACTGCCATCTTATCGAAACCAACCGTCAGAGTTTTTGTATCTGCCGAGATCGTAAGAGCGCCGTGAACCGTTAGTGTTGACACAAATGTTATAATAAGAGCCGACGGTGGCTCGACTGCTAAGCTGAACTCCGGAAGAGGAAACGAAACTCGGCGTGCAGATCTATCTACCATGAGGCTGTTCGCGGATGATGCTATTGTTCGTACATGGGGAAGTGACAAGGCCAGAAAATAGTAGCGAAATCCTGGAAGACAAGCAGATGATCGACGTTTGCTGCAGAAACTCGTTGTTGATAAGCATGTGTGATAGATCTAGCGTAAATGGGCGCAATAGCCCATTGGTTTTTCATTACACGATTGGCGGAGATCAATCACTGAAAGGTTATAACTGGTAAATTCCTAGGAGTATGCGCTCACAGCGATTTAAAGTGGAAGTACTACACAAAGGTGCAAAACTGAGATGAATTGGAACAATTCTAAAGGAAACTGATTCACCCACGATGGAAGTAGCGCGCAAAATCATTGTTCGACAGATTCTTGAGTATTGCTTGTCAGTATGTGACCCTTATTAGGTAATATTAATAGATAAGAGTAATTCATTTCGTCGCGCGTGATTAGCCGTGCGGTCTGAGACGCTGCAGTCATGGACTGTGTGGCTGGTCCCGGCAGAAGTTCGAGTCCTCCCTCGGGAATGGGTGGGTGTGTTTGTCCTTAGGATAATTTGGGTTAAGTAGTGTGTAACCATAGGGACTGATGACGTTAGCAGTTAACCCCCATAAGATTTCACACACTTTTTTTCTTTTTTTTCTTTTTTAATTTATTTTTTAATTCGTTTCGTCACTGATTCGTTTGGTTAACACAAAACCGTGAGTGAGACACTCATCCAATTCCAGTGGCAGACACTATAAAGAGATTGTTGTGTGTCACAGGGAAGCTTATTTTTCAAATTCCAAGAGCGACCTTTTCGAGAAGAGTCAAACAGTGTATTATTTCCTCACACGGAGTCGTCCTTGCAGCGCGTCATTCGCAAACGGAACAAGAAAATGAGGAAATGATAATGGTATGCGAAGTATGCTCCACTACACATCGTATAGTGACTTGCAGAGTATAGATGGAGCCGCCGGAGTGGCCGAGCGGTTCTAGGCGCTACAGCATGGAACCGCGCGACCGCTACGGTCGCAGGATCGAATCCTGCCTCGGGCATGGATGTGTGTGATGTCCTTAGGTTAGATAGGTTTAAGTAGTTCTAAGTTCTAGGGGACTGATGACCTTAGAAGTTAAATCCCATAGTGCTTAGAGCCATTTGAACCTAACGTTCAAACTGTGTACCGGACTGGGACTCCGAAGCGAATCCTTCTCGTTCGCGGATAGCGCTCTCGCCATCAGAGTTCTGGTATGTCAGTTGGTAATCTTAGGTGGGACGAATTTTGCTCTTTAACGTAAAGAATGCCTTCTAAACTCTGTCCGACGTGCAGTTTTGTTAGGAAGATTCACAATAGCGTGGGACCCCACTACAGAATGAAATATTCATCCTGTATCTTTTTTATCCTTTCGCGTGTGCTTGGTATGTACTCCCGCAGATCTGTATTTTACAAATAGAAGTCAACAGGCAGAGTTTAGGTCCGGCGTCGAATTCTGTGTATTTCACGCATGAAGATAATCCGCCGCAAACGCGCACACAGCGCCGCGGCGAATACGAACGGCCCCGCACCCTTCTTTCTGGTGTGCGCCTTTCACATCTCAGCCGGCGGGCTGTCGTGTCAGCATGTCGCCCATTCACGAACTCAGCGTCGGGCTCGACGTGTGCTATCAGCAGAAGCGATCTCTGTACGTGCCTCCGTGTTTAATACAGCTTTCACCCACCAGCAGAACGTGCGCTAACCTTAAATCCAAATGCAGTGCTGAAACACGCCAGCGATTGGTTGCGGACCATTCTTTCAAAATCGTTAGCAATTAGGCTGGTTTCTTTAATAAGCATAATTAGTACTGTTCGGTCGATAGAGGAAATTGATTTTGGAGCTCTTTGTGCCCTGAGATTTCGTAGCCAGCAGAGTTAGGAAGCACAGTCGTTATTTACGCCTTGCTCCGCATTCATTTCTCTCTAGAAAGTGCACAGCGATAAATAAATGGCTCTGAGCACTAACTATGGGACTCAACTTCTGAGGTTATTAGTCCCCTAGAACTTAGAACTAGTTAAACTTATCTAACCTAAGGACATCACACACATCCATGCCCGAGGCAGGATTCGAACCTGCGAACCTGCGACGTAGCGGTCTCGCGGTTCCAGACTGTAGCGGCTAGAACCGCACGGCCACTTCGGCCGGCAGCGATAAATAGACCCATGATGAGCGCGATAACTGAAATACAGTGTATTTCCTTTGCTTCCCATGCTGGTCTTTGAAATTGTAACACAGTAAGTTAACATGAGACTACGTGTACTGCATGCTTAGATATGCAAATGGTAAGCATTTCAGTGCATGCACGCAAAGTGAGTAGAAAAAGTATGTACGTTCTTTATATGAAGCAAGCTTACGAAGGGAATCTTTCATTCAGAAATCGCATTTGAATGTTGATTGTACTTGAGGAACTCTTGTTTATGCCTCACGGAAGCTGGGGCAAAATCTTCTGGCACGTGGCGAATTCGATAGCCACTGCATCGTGACTTACCGAGAACACTGTCATTCTGCAGTTGGTCGGATCCAACGACTGACGTGCGAATGTGATATCGTTGAATTCAGCAGGGCCATACTCAACGCCAGTGCAAGTCTCATCAGCCCTACGCGGCCAGCGCCCTATAGGACAGATACATTGTTCGCTCGGACGTGCAGAATAGTACAGCCAGGTGTTTTATACCTCGAGTCAAGAAATGAGCTTGTCTGCAGCAAGAAAAGTACACGTTTGGACTTCGCGAAGAAGTCAGGATCGCATCGCCACTGACAGTCAGCAGGGCTATCTTGGTGGACTATGTACGTATCCGTCGGCGGGGGCTACGAAGGAAACGAACGTTGACAGATTGCATTCCGCATTGTCCTACAGACCTAGCACCCAGCGTCATAGTTTATGACGCCATTGCTTACTTTTGGTTTCGTAATCAGGTAATCTGGACAGCATCACATTTTTGAGGTACTGTGTCCAGCGGCTATGCCGTAACTTCGAAGTCTCCATGGCGTTATCTTTCAACAAAACAACGCAAAATCGCATATTATCCGTGCTGTCCTGACCTACCTAGTTCGGAGGGTGTTTGGCTGTTGCCATGGCCAGCATCTTCTTCATGGGCCGCTCGGCAAGCAGGGGCTCGGCAGCAACCACGTGGTGCCGAACATTAACCGGAGCAAGAGGGGTAGCCCCAGCGCGTGGTCCAGGCCGACCGCGTGGCTGGGAATTTCATGTTGACGCTGTGTTGAGGACCCTGCTTTGTGTCGATGAAGGAGATTTGTATGCCGGGAGTGCCAAAGATGGCGCACTTTGTGGAACCATAATGGCAGACATTTCACGGTTCATGTAGGAATTAATAATAGGCAGAAGAATCATGATTCCTTAAAAAGAAACATGTCCATTACCATTATTTGCACGACGATTCTGATAGTATAATCAGATTTCAAATATCTTTATTATTTAAAGTTTAGTATCTGACTGTAAATTATACAAGTAACACCCAGCAACGAATTTCCAGAATCTAAACGGTTCGTCCGATTTTGTCGATCCACGTGTCTTTAGAAAGCCATTAGTGTAAACCTAAATTGGTATGAATTACAGGCATAAAAATTGAATAGTACATGAGTTATTGGAGATCAAAGTTGCAGATTACTATTAATCGCGTCAGGTCATAAGTACTCCACAGTTACACGAAAAAACGGTAGCAGCATGCTTATAAGTATATTTATTCGTCTATGTCTTTGTTTATATCCGATATATACTATTCATGAAGAAATTGGTCAAATATTTACTGGCATTAGGCTACTGGCCTACTTTTGTTTTTGTTCCTTTGATATATGTTTATTTAATCTGTTTATGTATTTAATAATGTGTGTTAGAGCGTGTTTATGGTCCAGCCGTAGGAATGTTTATTTCATTTCATGTTATTTAAATGTAAATCCAGTATTTCGTATGTGTTTCAATATGTTTGTGAGGGTGCGTTGGCTTGGAGGCATGGCGGGAACGCTCAATCGAATCACAGCGCTAGTTACTACGGTAGGCGACTACCGATGTCAATGGAGAGACTGTATGGAAGTGGGGTAGGAGCGTCGGGTCGCACAGGACACGGGGAGTGCTGAACGGGAAGGCGCGATGTTCGGTCGCAGGAAATACTTGGAGAGTGTTGAGCAGTTTGCGCGTGGTCGCGGGAGATGGAAATATTTCGTAGTGCCAACTTGTGCAATTGTGAATCTTCCGTGGCTTCTGCAGTGAAGACGTAGTAAGCGTTTAGAAGTGAATATCTCGCGAGCTATGTTGTTGTTCATAACTAATTACGTGAAGTAATGATCTATTGTTTCCCCGTTATTCAACTTTTATTTTATTTAATCGCTGGACCATCGACACCAATAAGTGTTTTGCAGTAATAAACGGCATGCTTAAAGGTACTTCTGCTGTCGTACTCATCATTTAAGTGGTTAAAAACAGTACCTGCAGATTTTATTTAATTGCAACCATTCATTTATAAATTTCTATGTTAAATTCAAAATTCCCAATTGCCGAGTGACAGAAACCTCCAACCATTCGATTCATGTGTATATTCATATTGTAAACTGTAGATTCAGCAGTATTTGGCTTGTAATGTGGCAACTACGTATCCCAGCCCCTAGACAACGAAACGAGCCAAAACTTTTAATATTTCAACTCTGAAGGCCGGTCGCGTTGGCCGAGCGGTTCTGGGCCCTTCAGTCCGGAACCGTGCGACTGCTACGGTCGCAGGTTCGAATCCTGCCTCGGGAATGGATGTGTGTGATGTCCTTAGGTTAGTTAGGTTTAATTAGTTGTAAGTTCTAGGGGACTGATGACCTCAGTAGTTAAGTCCCATAGTGCTCAGAGCCATTTGAACCATTTCAACTCTGAGTCTGAGGATACGTAGTTGAGGGTCACATTTTTTTATTCTAAAGCCCGCACGTTTAACGACAGTTCTACTGCTCTTCGAAGTTGCTCTATATGTTACGATGCAGTGTTGATCTAATGATGACAGTCGATAAGAATGGGGCTACAGTATAGATGACTTCTTCGTAACAGTACTTCCTGTTCATAACGCCATGAGTCCATTGTCACAGATACTAGTTTGCTATAAAATATCATACGTCACGTAGTAGATGGGCTTATAATTTCTATCTTCGTTGTCACCTTTGACTGTGGAGAATGAGTTTAAATTTTTTAGCATTTCTGACTGGCTTCGTGTAATCTCTACCGCTTGCTCAACTTTTCACAATTCCTCCCAGTGCGCTAAATACGCCTACTCTCATTAAGTGCCGTTTAAAGAGTAAAATAATCAGCACGCCTTACTGATCTGCACATTTTACAATATAGTGGAAGCTGTTTTAATTTAAACGGCTCTAAACAAAACCTCTGAAGAACTAACAACGAAGCTACGTTATTATCTGTCGACGAAGCAGGTGGCTCTGTTTTCACCAAATAAACGTTACGGTGGCCGATATTAAGTTCTTGTAAAACACAGACAGCGTTTCTTCGTCTTCAAGCTTCGAAAGTAGGGAATGATATAGTTGTATGTCCTGTTGACGCCTTTCAAATACACTTTTAAATTCATTTTTATTTATTAACCTATTTTATTTATTAGAATGCACTAGAACACTCGAAGAAGTATATGTGGAGCAGTGGGTCATAATCTTGCTGCATCAGCTATCACTGTATTTGAAAAATGTCGTTTTACCGCCTTGAGCTGTTCCTAAAGTACTTTATTTATACAGCGAGTTACAGTTGTGAGGCCATCATCAGGTTTATAAAAATATCCACAGGTTAACGTCGATTACACTTTTAACACGAGTGAGTACACTCCCTAGCGTGGTTTTTATAAATTGACGACGTAATGTGTATTGCGGTATGATTATTGTTAGTTATGGTTTTATCACCTGACGATGACGATTTTGTATTTCGCCTAACATGACGCTGTGAATACTTTAATGAACCTGATGATAGTCAGACGATTGAATCTGGCTGTATAGATTTTTTGCTAGCAGCTCAAGGTGGTAATATTTTTCAAATACAGAGGAGCTGTTCGACACAACTCCTGAAAAGATATCCCTGTAATTGCCTGAAGCGATTTACGGAAACCACAGAAAACTTAAATAAGGTGACGATCGCAGGACCACCTCATTCGTTCTGGGTGCCAGCGTTGAGATGTGGAGAGTTTTCGACGATTGTATTTGCTGGTGAATTCCGAGGGGTCGAAAGGCCGTTAAATTAGACGAAGAAGTCTTTCCTTCATGAAATTTGAAGCCTAACTGTCACGTTGTCTTAACTCAATTGGTTTAGTTTACCAGACTGTGATGTGTGCGTGAAAAGTACTGTGGTGTTGTTGATAAAAGGGGATGGCGAAACGTAATGCCAGGAAATAGCCAATTGCTACTGAAAAACAGGAGGAGTGCGCTAGCTTAAAGGCTTGAAACAGGGAGCAAACTAAACTTTGCGAAAATACTGAGCCGTCAGGTTTTTAAGTCAGGTCATTAATTCAATTAGTTTATCAGGAAACCAAAGCACCAGCATGCGTTTGCGATTTCACGTACAGACGCACGTTCATCTATTTCGGTGAATGCCTTTCTGGTCGGATCATACGTTTGTTATTAGCTGCAAATATTCAGCAAAAATAGAGTGTTTCGGACGGTGTAACATTTGTCCGCGACACAGTGGTAATGACCGCCGACATCTGCAAGTTGCATGCTTGCGGGAAAGAGTGGGAGGAAGGAAGATTAAGACTTTAACGTCCTCTTTACAGCGCGGTCATCAGATACGGAGCACAAACTCGGATTACGAAAGGATAACGAAGGATATCGGACTTTTATTTCCAAGTAACCATTGCGGCATTTGTGTAGAGCGATGCACGGAAACCACGGAGAAACTCAATCTGGATGGTCAGACGAGAATCTAAACCGTCGTCCTTCCGAATGCGAGTCCATTGTGCTAACCACAACCTCTGTTGGTGCGCATACTTCCAGTATTATCGTGCTGTTCACAGACTCAGAATCACTGACAGACAACTCGGATATTCGGCTTGTTGTGCAAAATATAGTACTGTGTAAATGCTTTTTACTAGAACTTAGAATGACACCACTGGGGAAGAGTAATGTGGTAGACTGCAGCTGGGAGATAAATTTGTAAATGTGATCGTGTACTACGGTCAGTGTGGTCCCTGGGCGCTTTGACAGAGTATGACAGGTCGTGGAACAGAGCACAGCCGGCGGCAACTGTGATTAATTTACTGCTGATCGAAGCTGAACTCCGACATTTAGGGCCCCGGCCGTTCGTCCCAGCCGACACGGCGCGAGGGCAAACACAACCCTTCCATTTAACAGTCGTTTGCAGACGATCTTGGTGCATAAAGCGAACTCACAGTTAAGTTTACCAAATAATCCACTTCAGCGAAATTATGCGCTGAATTAGAATCGAATTTTATTTAACTTTCCTGCAATGGTGCTGCGAAAAAGTATTGGAAGAAAGATATTAGTTTAGAAAAAGTATGGTCACTGTGAGACCACCGGGTCTGGTTCGCGTCAATCGTAGAGCTCGCACAACACATTTCTCACCATTCTCAGATGTACTTTTCGATCAATTTCTTTTGGAGTTTAGAGTGTCTTAAATAACAGAGTCATCAAAAAATGGTTCAAATGGCTCTGAGCACTATGGGACTCAACATCTGAGTTCACGCCGGCCGAAGTGGCCGAGCGGTTAAAGGCGCTACAGTCTGGAACCGCACGACCGCTACGTCGCAGGTTCGAATCCTGCCTCGGGCATGGATGTGTGTGATGTCCTTAGGTTAGTTATGTTTAAGTAGTTGTAAGTTCTAGGGGACTTATGACCACAGCAGTTGAGTCCCATAGTGCTCAGAGCCATTTGAACCATCTGAGGTCATCAGTCCCCTAGAACTTAGAGCTAATTAAACCTAACTAACCTAAGGACATCACACACATCCATGCCCGAGGCAGGATTCGAACCTGCGACCTTAGCAGGCGCGCGGTTCCAGACTGAAGCGCCTACAACCGCTCGGCCACTCCGGCCGGCACAAAGTCATCATAGGTAGAGGAAAAAATCTACTGTATCTTCAGTGAAACGTTCTGGCATACACGAGGAGCGATTTAGAGGAAGAGAACTCCAAAGACTTCAACTTGTGAGATTTGAACCCATCTCATTCCGAATACAAGTCAATATCTTACGGTCTAACCACCTTTCATTTTCGAAAGATGCTATGTACAGGAGCAATGATTATCTCCGCTTGTCCACTTCACAACCAAGACTAACCATTGCAGCTAAGGCCTTTTAGTACGCCAACATGCTGGCTCTCGATTCGGGTGTGGTTGTTTCGAAGCCCGGTTGCGAAAAATACATTTGATCACCATTATTGGACAGAGAGGTCAGGAGAGTTTGTAAGTTACAGTTCTTGAACATGTATTACACCCCTGGGTTAAATTGCAAACTGTTAAGTGTCTCGTAGATTGAGGCCTCTGTTAATGATGACCCATCCGATGGACGGGGGCCTGAAGCTCTGAGGAGTGCGTAGAGAAGAGTACGCCAGGCCTGACATTGACTTCTTTCAACTTTTTCCTTTTGGTTTCAGTTCCATAATCACATCTAACAAAACCGACACAACACTCCATAAGCAAACTATACGCACTCTGTTGAGTACCTATACAAGTCAAATGGAACTGAGAAGTCGTTCTGCTATGCCTTGATTTCCTGAAGAGTTTTTTCTGGGTACTTAGAAATTATTTCCATGTCATCAGTCAGTTTCAACGCCGTAAGAGATTGCAACAGAGTTATTTTGTGGTATTACACAGCGTGCTAAAACTTCCAAGGGGCTTAAAAGAGAGGGACTGTTATCAAAGTACGTCAGATGAAAGGTAATGATCCTGTAGTCCTGTGAGTTACATTACCGAGAACAGATTTAGGAGTGTTTCTGTTAGAATAGGCGGTAGTGGATTTAGTGTTCAGACTGTCGTTATTTCTCACTTTCCCCCCGCTCTGCCCTGTCCATTCGTAGGAACATGGAGACTCCCCCCATATCCCCGGAAACAAGGGGAAGAGACTTACGACCGACGATTGCCGTTTCCTGTTGGCTCGTCGCTCAACGCCGGTGTTGCGTGTTCTTTTATACGCCACGTCTTGGCCACCTGGGGTCGTTCCGACTGCACGGATACAAATGCAGATGCCGTAGGCGGCAATTTGGCGTATATAGCTCATCAGTTCCCTTGATGAAAAGGCGTATTATCAAAAACCATTTAAAAGGCATCAAGGTTCCATTTGCCTCAGCATTTTTATTGTTATTTATTATTGCATATTTGATTTGCTGTTAGCACCTATATGATCATGTTTACACGACACATCATTACCATGCAGTCCAAAGATAGAGTTTGAGCAACAGTGACGAACAGAACATTTTGTTCTGCGCGACCATGTTTTAATCGATGTTTGATGGCTCTGGACCCAAATATAAGGGAAAGAAAAATCGTTTAGTATCAGAGTATCGTTTAGCTGTTTGGTTGTGGGAGTGATACGTATGTCTTTCTCTGTAATGTGTGTTATCTAAGATTTGTAAAGGTACGAGACCGCAGTTATGAATAACGAAGGTAATATAGGGAGGCAATAAGTAATTAAGAGCGAAATGAGTTGTATCGTGTCCCCAATAGCAGTCAATCTGTAGGCTAAGCCAAGCAGTAAAGGGATTTAAGAATAAATTTGGATGGGAATTAAAACTGAAGGAGACGACATAAAACTTGCAATATTTGCCGCTGATATTGTAATTCTGCCAGAAACGACAAAGAATGCGGAAGAGCAGTTGAACTAAATTGATAATGTGCTTACAGTAAGCTCTAAGACGAACATAAATAAAAGTGAAACAAATGACAAGTCGAATTAAGTAAGCGAATTAGATTAGGAAATGAGACACTAAAATTAATAGATCAGTTTTGCTATTTAGATAGCAAAATATCTAATGAGTACAAAAGTAAAGAGAACATAAAGTGTATACAGGAAAGATTTCCTGAAAAATAGAAATTCTTTCGTACGGAATATGAAGTATAAATGTAGGGAAGTTCTTTCTGAATGTACTTGTCTGGTTTGCAGTGTAGCCTTGTACGGAGGTGAAATGTGGATGTTAAGCAAGGAGGTAAGAAGGATTGGATTGGATTGTTTGGGGGAAGAGACCAAACAGCGAGGTCATCGGTCTCATCGGATTAGGGAAGGACGTGGAAGGAAGTCGACCGTACCCTTTCAAAGGAACCATCCCGGCATTTGCCTCGAGCGATTTAGGAAATCACGGAAAACCTAAATCAGGATGGCCGGACGCGGGACTGAACCGTCGTGCCGGTCGGTGTGGCCGTGCGGTTCTAGGCGCTACAGTCTGGAACCGAGCGACCGCTACGGTCGCAGGTTCGAGTCCTGCCTCTGGCATGGATGTGTGTGATGTCCTTAGGTTAGTTAGGTTTAATTAGTTCTAAGTTGTAGGCGACTGATGACTTCAGAAGTTAAGTCGCATAGTGCTCATAGCCATTTTTTTGAACCGTCGTTCTCCCGAATGCGAGTCCAGTGTGCTAACCACTGAGGCACCTCGCTCGGTGGAGGTAAGAAGACTTTGAGATATGTTTCTCTTAAAGAATGCTGGAGGTTAGATAAGTAGATCGAAAGCTGATGAAGAAGTAATGAATCAAATAGGAGAGGAAAGGAAGTTATGGGACTATTCCAGTGAAAGAAGGAATACGCTGGTAATCGACACCCTGAGGCAATAGTCAATGTGGTAATGAAGGAGATTTGTAGGGGAGAGAAAGAGAGAGAGAGAGAGAGAGAGAGAGAGAGAGAGAGAGAGAGAGATAGGAGGAGACCAGGGCTTAAATACAGCGAAGTATGTTAAAATGTATGTACGTAGTGACTTCAGAAAGTGAGTTACACATGTCGTCCCACACTAAGGCCATGTGGCAACAAGAGTGGCGCATTTTCAGAAGAGAGTACGTATTGGGTTTCCTGCTGAAACAGTCGCGCTGCGGTACGGAGAATACGTGCACCACAGTGTGGGAGTGAAAAGACGCGGCAACTGGAAACTTACTCGGAAGCTGAAGTACGCGGGAGCGTACGATTCTTGTGGGCAAAGCGTGTAAAGTGCATACGGATTTACCGTGAAATTTTGGCGATAACGGAACAAATGGAACTTGGCATCCACCATTAGAGAAATGGTGCCAACAATTTGACCAAGGCCGCACAGGCCTGGGTGATGCTGAGTGGGAGGTCCAGATCTTGCACCATCCGATTTCCACCTTTTCGGAAAACAGTGAACACCTCGGGGGAAAAAGATGTTCGAACGATACGGACGCTCCCACTGCGGTTCTTGAATGGCTCGGGGTCTAGGAGCGGATGTCTGTCGTCGACGAATTGAATAGCACGAAGTCCGACTGTTTTTTGGAGAGACTTGTCATGTATCTGCGTCCCTTTGATGTGTAGTGGGGCATTCAGTAAAACTCACTTATCCTGCTAAAATAATGTACATCCTACTTTCTGAAGACCCCTCGTAATATGCAGTAGGTAGGCAGAGGTGAAAACACCTGCACAACAACTCGGGGATTTGCATCAAACTAGTCTTCAGACTGATAAGTACAACAACTGCGACCTGTACACTAGCGTTACGGAAAGGGCATCAGGATATTTCTGTTTTATTCGCGAAAACCAGTTCTCGAAATTTACGATACAAGTTTTCGCGATGTTTCTTTCTCAGAACGCCAGACCCTTGCGTCTGAATACTGTTGGCGGTTGCCCCAGTGTGCCACATCTCGTGTGTAGAATGTGGCCCCATTGGTAAGGCGCTGTGTGAAGGCGGCGGGGTTGTTTGCCGACGTCGGCTGCAGCGTCAGCTGTGAGCACGTGCGCTGTCGCCGGCAATCATCCGGCCGTCGGACAGCGGTCCCGTTACGCCGCGGTGCCGCTCTGCCTGGACGCAGCCTGCCAGATCCCAGGAGGTCGTGCTGCGTGCCGCAGCTACCAGGACTGTCATATCCGTGGTCCACGCGCTCCTCACCGCGCTGCTGTCTGGATGGTGCTTCCGCTTACGGACTTTAGTCCACAACCTCACCAAACAGCTGAAGATTGGAAATGGGAAATGTTCTACGTGCCTTCCCCCCTCCCCCCTCCTCCCCCTACCTTCAAGAAATGCGTGCCCCTAGAGTTGATCCAGTTGCCATACCATGGAGCAGTTAGTAGATTGCGCATTGTATTTATGCCAAGCTGTGCTTCGCATTGGAGATCGAACAATTTGAAAGACATCAGAAATGTTTTCTGTTCGCTACACCGTTCTATCTGGCTTCTACCAACTTCCGCCACAACCTCTACAACAACAAAAACAGGAACAGGAATACAGTTCTAAGTCAGTACGGATTGAACGATGCGAAATATTACACACAGATTCCCACGGAAACGAATATAATTTATTGACTTCAGTGAGTACCCCACACAAATTGATTCCGCCGGCCGTTGTGGCCGCGGTTGTAGGCGCTTCATTCCGGAACCGCGCTGCTGCTACGGCTGCAGGTTCGAATCCTGCCTCGGGCATGGATGTGTGTGATGTCCTTAGGTTAGTTAGGTTTAAGTAGTTCTAGGGGACTGATGACCTCAGATGTTAAGTCCCGTAGTGCTCAGAGCCATTTAAAATTGATTCCGTATTTCTAGATTTCCACAAGCCTTTCGACACTGTACCGCGCAAACAGTTTGCAGAGAAATAGCGTACTTATGGAACATCGTCTCAGTTATGTGACTGGGCTTGTGATTTCCTGTCAGAGTGGTCACAGCTCGTACTAATTGACGGAAAGTAATCGAGTAAAACAAAAGTGATTTCTGGCTTTTCCCAAGGTAGCGTTATAGGCCTTTGCTGTTTCTCATTTATATAAACTATTTAGGAGTCAATCTGAGGAGCCGTCTTAGGTTGTTTGCTGATGACGCTGTCGTTTATCGAATACTAAAGTTCTCAGAAGAACAAAACAAATTGCAAAACGATTTAAAAAATATACCTGTATGGTGCGAAAATTGGCAATCGACCCTAAAGAACGAAAAGTGTGAGGTCCTCCACATGAGTGCTAAAAGGAATCCGTTAAACTTCGGTTACACGATGAAGCAGTCAAATCTAAAAGCCGTAAATTCAAACAAATACTTAAGAATTATAATTACGAACACCTTAAATTGGAAGGAACACACAGAAAATGTTGTGGGAAAGGCTAAAAAGAGACTGCGTATTATTGGCAGGACACTTAGAAAATGTAGCAGGTCTACTAATGAAACTGCCTACACTACGCTTGTCCATCCTCTTTTAGGATACTGATGAACGGTCTGGGATCCTTACCAGATAGGATTGACGAAATACATCGAAAAAGTTCAAAGAAGGGCAGCACGTTTCGTATTATCGCGAAATATGGGAGAGAGTCACTAAAATTATACAGGATTTGGGCAGGACATCATTAAAACAAAGGCGTTTTTCGTTGCGACGGAATCTTCTCACGAAATCCTAATCACCAACTTTCTCCTCCGAAAGCGAAAATATTTTGTTGACACCGACCTACCTAGGGAGAAACGATCACCACGATAAAATGAGGGAAATCAGACGTCGTACTGAAAGATATAGGTGTACGTTCATTCCGCGCGTTATTCGAGATTAGAATAACAGAGAACTGTGAAGGTGGTTCGATGAACCCTCTGCAAGGCACTTAAATGTGATTTGCAGAGTATCCATGTAGCTGTAGATACAGCTTCTTGGTTCCACAACCAAATTTTTGGGACTCTGCCTACTGAGCTTGTGGGCCCTCGCTAAATGCAACTCTCTTCCACCAAAACCGTAAAATAGTTCACCTTTCATACCGACGCTCGGGAAATGCCCTTACCAGTTCTCTCAGCGTTCCATATTGGAAGAAAGACTTTGTGAATCACTAAATCTCCGAACACAAAAATCCGTAAAACTCTCCAGTCACCGCCAGAGATCACGACACGACTCCAACACCCAAGAGCGCTACCAATCGACTACTCTCCGCTTCACGAGCTCCAAACCGCTCTTCTAAATTACGAGGGATATTCAACAATTAAAGAAGTATATTGATATAGAAATCAAACAGTTTGTACGAGGAGTGTTGTCCTTTCATGACTTTAGTTTGGCATCGCTGCTATAAGCTGTGAAGAAATCTTACGGATAAATATAAATGTCGTGTGACTAGTGCCTCCCGTCGGGTAGACCTTTCGCCGGGTGCAAGTCTTTAAATTTGATGCCACTTCGGCGACTTGCGCGTCGATGGGGATGAAATGATGATGATTAGGACAACACAACGTCCAGTCCCTGAGTGGAGAAAATCTCCGACCCAGCCGGGAATCGAACACGGGCCCTTAGGATTGGCATTCTGTCGCGCTGACCACTCAGCTACCAGAGGCGGGCATTTTACGGATAAAATTGTTTTGTTTATAACCTCAGTATTGCATATAACGGTGGTGTGTCCGCTTGAAGTTTCTACACCAGTTCAGCGACGTTCAGTGATCCGTGTTTTGTTGTCTGAAAGTAAAAAAACAGCTAAAAACTTTTATCGATTGAGTTTACATGTATGGTGAAAATTGTATGAGCCATGGAAATATTTATAAATGAGTAGAACACTTTAAAAACCGTTGAACCACAGTGGGTGACGAGTAACGTATTGGCCGGCCAGTTTAAGTGGCAGTTCTTCGCTTGAAACCCGCATTGATGACATTATTCGTGAAGACCGACGTGTTGCGGCTGAAAACAGAGCAAAACCAGCTCAGTAAATGTTCGCACAATACATAATATTATTAGTAACGAGCTCAAGTACCGCAAAGCAGGTGCAAGGCCGGTCCCGAAAGAATTAACGCAACAACACAGGGCAACAAGGCTTAAAGGGTGTACAGATTCGAAAGAACGCTATGAAAGGGAAAGTGAACTTCTTCTAAACAACATTTTAACGTGTAAGGAAACTTGGGTTCACCATTTTGAACCAGAATTCGTAAGACAAAGCATGGAATGGAAGCCACCAGCTCACCTGTCCGAAAAACTTCGGAATGCACGCATCAACGGAAAACGTCATATTGGCCGTCTTTTGCGCTTCCCAAAGTGTCGTCTTTTGATATTATTTGGAAGATCAGTGTACAACAGACAGGATGATGAACGAAGTGAAGCCAACAATGAGAGAAAAACGTTGCCGATCTCAAAGAAAAGGCGTGATATTCCTACACGAGAATTCTCGCCCTCTCACAGCGTAGTTGATCCAATAAAAATTGAAACATTGTGTTGGGTGATACTACCTCATCCTCCCTATAGACCAGATTTGGTTCCCTCGGATTACCTTTTGTTCAGTTCACTCTAGGAGGCATTACATGGAAAAAGTTCTTAGGAAGCCTAAGAATTTGTGGAAAATTGGCTAAAAAAAAATAGGAGAAAGACTTCTTTGCATCAAGTATTAAAAAAAAATTTCATATTAATATTGGCGAAGATGATGTCGAGATGTAGTAAAAGTCTCATTTTGTAAAAATACAGTTTTTTTCCTACATCAGTTTCTCTGTAATTATTGACTGTCTGTCGGTCTTAACTTTCAGGCTTTACGGCCATTTACTGTCGGCAGCATGCAGGCACTTTCAGTTGCCCTTCCCCGCTCGCGCTATTCACTCCGACGCAAAATACTGCCAGGGCCTTTTGAAACGTTTATTTCCCACCAGGTGCTTGGAAACACTTTTCATCCTGTAAAAATCCATCGCCCTTGAGCCGGCCTCTCAGGTCTCCTCCACAAGCCACTTAGGAGGTTAAGAGAAAAACCGGTCCATCACCTGCAGGCTGCAGAAACTTACTTCTTCCGGATACCGGCGCAGACAATAACCATGTGAAGAGCACGCAGGCGCGACCAGCAAATGATACGCTGCAGCTTTTAACAGTGCTGGTCATGAACGTCAAACAGCCTGAAAAACAGGTAAAAATTCATCCTCAAGTAATAGTTGTTGCGCTGGGGGGGGGGGGGGGGAGGGGTTGCAAAGAAATGGGAAATGGAATGGTTGGCGGTGAGAGTACTCGGGGACATAGAGTTGCGCTGTACCAAAACTAAACTATAAATTACGTCGTAAACTGTACGGTTACCGGTAATATTCGTAGCTTTAGGGAAAGAAAAATGGTTGAATGTATGAGAGAGAGATTGGGAGAGTACGACTTCTCTTAGTTCTTGTTTTTGTTTGTTTGTTTGTTTGTTTTGCACATAATTAGCACCGGACATCGTTCAGTATTTGGCCATTGTGTATCGTATATCGTTAAAAAATATAAATTGTGTTTTATAACTAATAGAAACTAGTTGATCGCCTAACGTCTGCGCTTTTATGTGTCCACAGCAGTTACTGTTGATGCAAATACAGTTTAAATACAAAAAATAATCTATATTATTATTGGCGTTTTTTGTACTCAATAGAAAGTTCTTCATTATGATCGAAGGCAAGACTTTCTTGTTATTATTGATAAGCGCGAAAGTTGTTCATGAATAAAAAAACTGTGTTTTGTATAAGCTCGATGAAGTATTGAAGCGACGTTTGACATCTTTTTGTTTTATGGTTTTTTTAAATTTATCCCTTTTTTTGAGGAAGTTGTGTTTTCTAGCGGTTTGTAATAAATCTGCGTTGTTTTTTCTTTCTCCTACAACATTCCTCTGTTTGATGTTACAAGTCAACAATTTTCGAACAAAACCTTAGTTAGATATTGACAGTTTCAGTTTTTCTTTAAATACTGTTTATTTGTAAGTAGCAGACATGAGGATATTTATAACTATGTAGAACAAAAAGGTTTCGTAGGTTACGCGGCCCTTTACGCAAGGCGAACATTAATAAAACCGACAAACTCCAGGGACAGATTTCTGGCTGGAAATGGAAGAAAAAAGTGTTCTAATGTGTGTCCGGAAAAGCATTGTTGCCACGGTAGATGACGCTGAGGAGTGAAATGCAGACGGTCGAAAGGCAGCACAGCTATACCAAAAGAACTGTGTATCCGCATGACAACCGCTATTATTCCTGTTACCTGCAATCCTGCCGGCCGTGGTGGCCGAGCGGTTCTAGGCGCTCCAGTCCGGAACCGCGCTGCTGCTAAGGTCGCAGGTTCGAATCCTGCCTCGGACATGGTTGTTTGTGCTGTCCTTAGGTTTAAGTAGTTCTAAGTCTAGGGGACTGATGACCTCAGAAGTTGAGTCGCATAGTGCTCAGAGCCCAACCTGCAATACCATGGCGGCCGCTTTGAACATCTGTTGTGACGTGGATGCGATGCAGCTCTGTACTGTGTTCTGGGACGATTTTTTGTCGTTGCACGCACTCCGCCCATTCCCGGACACATGTTCATAGGACCTTTCTTTCTTCCAGTCAGTTTGTCGGTTTTATTACTGTTCAGCCTGTATAACCTCAATGAGTTTCTAGTCGCTTCACCGCTTCGTGTTTCTACGGCGATCTAGTAAGACACTGATTTCATACGCAAACAGAGCGATCGAAATGAGGTAACGCCCGATAGGTATGCAACACAGCCAACGTACAGGTAATGTGGGTACGATCTTAACTGACCAGAACTCTATTGGGAAAAGTACCGTAGTCTACGCCCGCCCGGTTGGCCGTGCGGTCTAACGCACGGCTTTCCGGATTGGGAAGGAGCGCCTGGTTCAAAATGTTCAAATGTGTGTGAAGTCTTATGGGACTTAACTGCTAAGGTCATCAGTACCTAAGCTTACACACTACTTAACGTAAATTATCCTAAGGACAAAACACACACACCCATGCCCGAGGGAGGACTCGAACCTCCGCTGGGACCAGCCGCACAGTCCATGACTGCAGCGCCATAGACCGCTCGGCTAACCCCGCGCGGCGAGTTCCTGGTCCCCCACACGAATCCGCCCGACGGACTTGTGTTGAGGTCCGGTGAGCCGGCCAGTCTGCCACGGTGAATGCGGGCTGGTTCCCGTAATTCCGCCTCAGCTACACTATGTCGGCGATTGCTGCGCAAACAAGTTCTCCACGTACGCGTACACCTCCATTACTCTACCACGCAAACATAGAGGTTACACTCGTCTGGTGTGAGACGTTCCCTGGGGGAGTCCACCGGGGGCCGAACCGCACAATAACACTGGGTTCGGTGTTGGCCGACGGAGGGGTGAAGTGGACTGCGGTAGTCGTCGTGGGGTTGTGGACTACTGCGGCTGCGGCTGGGTCGGAGCCTCTCCGTCGTTTCTAGGCCCCCAGTTAACATACAACATACCGTAGCCTACGCTTATTTGTGATAGTCTACGTTAGCCTACGGTAGTTTTAGAAGTATACGTGGAGCAGCTTCGAGGCGGAGTGGTGCGCGCTGATATTGGCGGCGCGCGCAGCATAGCGCGGCAACAGGTCCAGCCGGCGTGCAGCGTGTCGACATTCCGGGCACGCGGCCGATGTGATTGGGCGCGCGTCGGCCGTGCCTCCGCCGTCCCGCAGCTTCCGGCCAGCGGGCAGACACGCGCCTCGCGAGCCTCAGCGCCACCCCGGCTGCCGCCGTGGCCCGACACCTGCTCACTCAGGACTCCACCGATACCATCTTACGGAAGTTTCGTTATTGCCGGATTATACGTTCCTATTAGTGCACAAGTGTCCGCGCAGTTGCGCAGACTGCCTAAACTCGCTACCCCCGCCCTGCTGCGGCATGTTGCACGGAATCGAAGACAAATCTATACTACCTGATCACAAGTATCCGCACACGTGTTAGTATACATTAATAGCGAGTGTCTGTAATCTTCACCTTTATTGACGGCTTCCACTCTGCTGGGGACATTTTCAATGAAATGTCTGAATGTTGTGCACAAAAGGTGCAAGGCAATATCTATTTCTATATATATACTAAGATGGTATCTGTTCTTTCGGGCCCGCAGCTCGTGGTCGTGCGGTAGCGTTCTCGCTTCCCAGGCCCGGGTTCCCGGGTTCGATTCCCGGTGGGGTTAAGGGTTTTCTCTGCCTCGTGATGCCTGGGTGTTGTGTGATGTCCTTAGGTTAGTTATGTTTAAGTAGTTCCAAGTTCTAGGGGACTGATGACCATAGATGTTAAGTCCCATAGTGCTCAGAGCCATTTGAACCATTTTTGAACCATGTCCGAAAGAACAGATATCATCGGTGACCATGCAGCTCGTTGGAATGAAATTACATTGAATGAACACCCTTAGCTGCTTACAGGCGTTGACATACGTCAACGGGGACAGATGAAAATGTGTGTCTCGACCGGGACTCGAACCCGGGATCTCCTGCTTACATGGCAGACGCTCTATCCATCTGAGCCACTTTCGAAATCCTCCAGCCTATTCCAAATACGAGGCAAAGCCCAGAATAAAATGTAAATAAAAATTGAATTTCAAACTTAACGTAATGAAATCCATCATTCCTTCTACGAAAACACTGGATACGTCTGCTACCAATAGGCTTATTGATGAATAGTACACTTTCGAGAGGTACATGAAACTTTTGTTCCTGTAGATAAAAACCGAAGTGTGATCATAACTCGGTTTGTAACTAGTATACACTGTCTCATTTTTGTATCGATTTTAGCAGTTCGCGGACCAAATGCTTGTACGAGATAATCGAAATCTCATTTCGACATTCTGGTAAAATCCTGAGAAAGGTATGAATCCAGCATTAGCTCACAAAGCTATTTTTATGAAGCATTCCAACTGCTACAAAAAAAAAAAAAAAATCCGCACAAGTACGAGTAGGACTCGCACAGCAGAAGTTCCTTACAAACTTAATTATGTATGTACATACTTCGTCCACTCCGGGAATCGAGAATCTCGACGTTTTTGGCCTGTTATCCATACGGTTATTACCAAGGTATCGGTCCCCGTACTTTCAAGACTTTCGAGAAAGACAAATGTTTTTCGTTTAGTTTAATTACAAACTAACAATTTCCTATTTTTTTTTCCTTTAGTTGCGCCGTGAAACCTTGATTCTTGCCAAGTTTCTTGATTCACAGTCAGCAGGAAGTGCCCTTAAGTTTGAGGAGTGAGTTCGCTACTATCAAAATATGTGACACCTGGGCACATCTTTTGATTCCTTTAACTTTAACCTTAACTTCTTTACACCACCAAGGCACCATAGACCTTAGTATGTGACATAAATTTCAGCTTCGTACGTTTATCCGTTCCTCAGAAAAAACGGTATTTAGACAAGGACAGACAGACATTCGGACAACAAATGATAAAAAAAGATCATTTCGTGTAATGTAAATACAGATTAATAATTTTCAGACTTTTTTCTGCATACTGTCAAATTTCGTGATTCTAGATCAACGGAAAGTACCCTGTAGGTTTTGATGAGTGAGTATGAGAGTATGAAAATATGTAACATAAATGGGCGTATCTTTTGACTTTATTGACTGTCTAGCTTCACTTTTTGACATCTCCAAGAGACCGTAGACCTTAGTTTGTGTGATATAAATTTCAACACGATTCGTT
Source organism: Schistocerca cancellata (assembly GCF_023864275.1). NCBI lineage: Eukaryota > Metazoa > Arthropoda > Insecta > Orthoptera > Acrididae > Schistocerca > Schistocerca cancellata. The sequence goes on from NC_064630.1 coordinate 351,748,489, forward strand.
TACCCATTCGTGAGGACAAGGATTTTTAATAGTCGGACAGGCAGACAGACAGACAGACAGACAGACAACAAAGTGATCCTACACTGAAGAGCCAAAGAAACTGGTACATCTGCATAATATCGGGACCCCGCGAGCACGCAGCAGTGCCGCAAAATGACGTGCCATGGACTCGACTAATATCTGAAGTAGTGCTGGAGGGAACGGACACCATGAATCCTGCATGGCCGTCAATAAAACCGTAAGAGTATGAGGGGGTGGTCATCGCTTCTGAACAACACGTTGCAAAGCACCCCAGATATGCTCAATAATGTTCATGTCTGAGGAGTCTGATGGCCAACGGAAGTGTTTGAATTCGGAAGAGTGTTCCTGAAGCCACTCTGTAGCAATTTTGGACGTGTGGGATGTCGCATTGTCCTGCTGGAATTGTCCAAGTCCATCGAAATGCACAATGGACACCAATGGATGTACGTGATCAGACAGGATGCCTACGTACATGTTACCTGTCAGAGTTGTATCTAGACGTATCAGGAATCCCATATCACTCCAGCTGCACACGCCCGCCCCGTATCATTTCAGAACCTCCACCAGCTTGAACAGTCCCCTGCTGACATGCAGGGTCCATGGATTCATGAGGTTGTTTCCATACCCGTACACGTCCATCTGCTAAATACAATTTGAAAAGAGACTCGTTCGACCACGCAGCATACTTCCAGTCATCAACAGCCCAATGTCGGTGTTGACGGGTCCAGGTGAGGCGTCATCAAGAGTACACGAGTGGGCCTTCGACTCCGAAAGCCAACATCGATGATGTTTCGTTGAAGGTCCGCACAGTGACACTTATTGATAGTCCAGCTTTGAGATGTGCAGCAGTTTGCGGAAGGGTTGCTCTTCTGTCGAGCTGAACGATTCTCTTTAGTCGTCGTTGGTCCCGTTCTTGCAGGACCTTTTTCCGACCGCAGCCTTGTCACAGATTTGATGTTTAAGCAGATTCCTGATATTCACGGCACACTCGTGAAATTATCGTGCGGGAAAGTCTCCACTTCATCGCTACCTCGGAGGTGCTGTGTCCCGTCGCTCGTGCGTCGACTATAACACCTCGTTCTAACTTAAATCGTGATGATCTGCTACTGTAGCAGCTGTAACCGATCTGACAACTGCGCCAGACACTTGTTGTCTTATATAGGCGTTGCCGACCGCAGCGTCGTGTTGTGCGTGTTTACATATCTCTGTATTTGAATACGCATTCCTATACCAGTTTCTTTGATGTTTCAGTGTATAAGGGTTCCGTTTTTAGCGACTGTGGCACGGAACCCTAAAAAGAACACACCCACAAAGCCCGATTTCTCATGTTCTTGCTAACTGAATTTCTTTTGTATGGCCGCGCGGGATTAGCCGAGCGGTCTACGGCGCTGCAGTCATGGACTGTGCTGGTCGCGGCGGCGGTTCGAGTCCTCCCTCGGGCATTGATGTGTGTCCTTGTCCTTAGGCTACTTTAGGTTAAGTAGTGTGTAAGCTTACGGACTGATGACCTTAGCAGTTAAGTCCCATAAGATTTCACACACATTTGAACATTTTTTTTCTTATGTATGTATTTAAAAGCAGGAGAGGTGCACACGCTTCCAATAGCTCGCGCTTGCCCCTTTTGTGCCAGTAGTGTGCCCGGAATTTTATTGCCGCAAACATTGCCGGGCAGCAGTGGCCGATTTGTCGTACATGTGGCTGCAGTTCGTGTGCGCACAATGATGCCGGACAACATTATCGTGATAGGCATTTGCGATTTTTATGGCCCGTGTTAGCGCATCATTATATTCGGCAAGGCCGTCAGTGTCCGTCGAGCGGCGGTGGTGAGTGACGGCTCGCGCGACAGACGAGCCGCGGGCGCGGGCAGAGGCCGGAGGGGGCCAGCGGGCTTCAATTAGGACGTCCTGTGGGGAACGGCGCTTCCCATTGGCTATGCACACGCCGCGCTCAACAGCCGGCGAACAAACGCCGCGGCGTGCGGAGCGGAGGCGGGGGCGCGGAAATTATTCCTGCTTCGCCGCTACATTCTTTTTCCTTTTTTATCTGAGCCCTTTTCTTCGCCGCCCCCTTGGGGTTCGCCACAGCCGGGAAAGCTGACAAGTACAGTGCTCTCTGCTGACTGCCAGAGCGCGACGGAGAGGGGACTGTCGGAGGCGTCTTCCGGCTCTCCAGGGGTGGCATTAGGGGGTCTTCATCCACAGCTGGCGCGCACCATAACGCTCTGCTAATTTCATTTCGTGCCGTCTGCAGCTGCAGCTGCTGCTGCTGGCATTCTTTCTCTCACGTGGAGATTGCTTGCGAGCTTCAGTGTCCCCAACGCGCCACGGTCATTCCAGGTGGAATTACTTGTATACGTGGTAACAGATTCCTCCGGTAACGTACGCTGCTGAAGCGTGCAATTGCGGAATCTTCTTTTACTTAAGAGCATGGCCATCCGTAAAATTAGAATTTCGCAGTGAAGACTGTTGGTTCTCGTTGCTGCAGTTTTAGAGCGAACAGAAAGTGTTGGTGGGTTGCTTTGCGTCACAATTACGTCCTCATTTCGTACGGCTGACAACAGCTGTCCACCTAAGTCGCTGAACAGTCAATGCGTCTGATTGGCATGCAGAAAACAAGAGTTTAATGTCCGGTACTGTCCGGGATTTTTCCGTGCAAGGGGGTGCAGTACGTCTCGCGAGATCAGCTCAAACCGAAGTAGCAGCTCCGGGGTGTGGAAAGCAGACAACGTCTGGGAGAGTAGAGAGTCGAGCACACGCCTCTCCACAGCGCACTGAAATAACGCACTTTTAGCAGAGGAAGACACGGCAGCTGTTTACCATCGTGTGGTTCTCTGGGTCTGATTATGGAGCATACTGCTTGTCAAGTGTAATGTATAATGAGACATTTTGAGAGATCGGGCGGTGATCCAAATTCGTAGCGTATAAGGATGTAGGAGTAACGCCTGCTGGTGGGGCACACAGTCGAGCAACATGGCGCAGTGGCTAAGACACGCGACTCGTAATTGAGTGGACGACGGATCAAACATCCGTCTGGCCATCGAAATTTAGGTCTTCTGTCGTTCCGCTAAATCGGTTAAGAAATAAGCCGTAATGATTTCTTTGAGTACGACACGGCCGAGTTCATTGGCCATTCTTTCTTATCCGCGCTTCTACTTCGTCCCTAATGATCTCTTTGTACAAGGGGCGTTAAGCCATAATCATCCTTTCGATCGGATACACCGCCCCCTTGGGTTTGAAACACATTAGGTTTAGAGTAGTTGCTGACAACTACGAAGTATTAGATCAAAGAAAAGACGATGAGCAAAACATACGTGTCATACGTGAACCCAGTAGCTACACATAAAGTGCTTGTTTGAGGATTCCATATTTCCATCGAAACGTGCTGACCGAGATGGGTACACGTTTGCATTCCTTAAACTAGTTAAGTTATTGTCACGTTTTTTGTTTACGCAATGCATTCCTCACTTCAACAACAACAAAAAAAGGATATGCGTGAAATGAAAGGTAGGATATTGGACAAATATAGCTAGAGACAAACAATGAAAGACGCAACTTCACTAGACACATCGAACTGGTATCACGTTATTGTCTGTGAAAAGTGTTTAAACATACCTGTGTTGTTTGTCCTTGACACCGGTGTATACATACTGCCAGTTCACTATTACGTAAAGACACGCTAATCTTTTCGTGAGAATGTATGTATTTGGCTACTAAGCAGTCTGTGATCGCTTCAGTGCAAAATCGACTTTAGTGAAGTTTCCATTCATTTTCATCACACGTTGTGCAAGGAACAGCCAGCAAAATCGACGATCAACGAAGCGTTTGGACCTGGCCACTTTAGTGAAGGTAAAAACACAATCCTAAGTAAAAGAAGAAGAAAAACTATTCTCTCATAACTGAACTGCATGCACATGCATTAATTGTCATCTGAAACAACAAGCTGCGACAACTGTTTAGCTTCTACCCTCCAAGGACAAGTGACGTAATGCATATATTGGACGTAAATAGTTGTTTCTTTTACGATACTTGTGTCCATACGGTCTGCCGAGCGCTGCCGGCGAGCAGGGTGCACTCAGCCCTTGCGAGGCAAACTGAGGAGCTACTTGAAGAGAAGTAGCGGCTCCGGTCTCGTAAACTGACATACGGTCGGGAGAGCGGTGTGCTGACCATACGCCCCTCCGTATCCGCGCGTCCAGTGATGCCTGTGGCCTGATGATGACACGGTGGCCGGTCGGAACCGTTGGGCCTTCCAAGGCCTGTTCGGACGGAGTTTAGTTTAGTTTTGCGATATTTGCAAGAAATTGGAAAAGGCAGCAAGATTGCTATGTGGGATAACCAACATACGACTTAGCAGCGTCCTTCCCGTGGCACATCACTTCACTTTCGTGACAGCAAGTCGGTCGTAGTTTGGACGAAATAAAAACAAATAATGAAAAATGTATATTATTTCATGATCGGTTTCCGGCTCCATGACAATGAGCGACCGGAAAACGTTCCTTCCCGCCACAAAGACAGTGACGGCTGTTCCATTTTCTGCTACAGTTTGTTAATATTCAGTGTTCGACTCGGAAAACTGTAATTGTATCGCGTTGTTATCGGTAAAAGTACCTCTATAATCAGGCCCAGAGAACCACACGATGGTAAACAGCTGCCATGTCAACCTCTGCTAAAAGTGGCGTTATTTCAGTGCGCTGTGGAGAGGCGTGTCTTCGACTATCTACTATCCCAGACATTGTCTGCTTTCCAGACCTCGGAACCGCTACCACGGTTTGGGCTGATCTCGCGAGACGTACTGCACCTCTTGTTGTTGTTGTTGTTGTGGTCTTCAGTCATGAGACTGGTTTGTGCCAAAGTGCTCAGACTGCTCCGTATGAGATGATTACAGGGAAAGAGCTGAGCAATTATACAGGTGTCAGAAATTCCGACAAGCAGTTTATTACTACGGCACGTCGATCTCCTCGATCGAGGTGGTGCATTGACTGAGGCTTCGAATACCGATTTCAGATCCCCATGTTCCGCGGTTACTCCAGTTGAGTCAATTTCTATTTAGAAATTTGCTTTACCAGTGGCAGATATCGGTAGTTGACTGCAACTGATTGTCAATGTGATTTAAATCACATGGTCCTGAACGACTTTATCTTTTTGTCACCTGTTGAAGCTTATCTTTGTTGCATAGACTGTCGCATAGAAGTCATCTTATGCATTATACAGGATGTTTCAAAAAGATTGACGTGATTCTGGACGGTAATAATTACGAAACATGGGACGTGCCGGCAAGGAAATATGTGTTGTTTGAATGCGCGTGGCCTGGAGTTTCAGAAAATCGCCGTTAGATGTCTTTTCAGATTGTTATTAAAAGTAAGATGGCCTCCGCCCGACAGAAGCCGTTGTGTGTGCTATAGTTCGCAAAGAGCGAGTAAGTGATTTTGGTCCAGCGTGCTTTTCGTCGGGCGTTTTGGCATTAATCCACTTGCACCCGAAAACGTTCGTGGTTGGTATCGCTAATTTGAAGTGACAGGATGCTTACGCAGAGTTAAGAATCCAGGAAAACACTCTGACTGGAATGAGCTATCTGCAAATGCTGCACAGTTGACATTTTCCACAATTTCAGGACGGCTCCGATGACTTCATTTTCCAACAGGATGGAGGTCCACCACACTGGCACAACAGCGTACATCATTTTCTCAATGATACCCTGCCTCGACGCTGGATAGGACCCCGAGACACTGCCCTACATTCTTGGCCTCCAAGATTGCCAGATATGCCGCATGCGATTTTTTCTTGTGGGGACATGTCAAGGAAATTGTGTTCATCTCCTTTGCCTCGTTCATCTCCTTTGCCTAGTGACATAGAAGAACAGAATAACAGCTGCCAAAACTTTTGTAAAAGCAGGTACAATGTGTAAGGTTTATGACGAATGTAGCTATCGTCTAGATGTTGTCTTGCTGCTGCTGGTGCACAATAGAGCATTTTTAATAGCATAGCTAAAACGTTAAGATTTTGTGAGTATTTTGCAGTTCAGCCCATGTTTGTAGTGTGCTTTTATCAATAAATATGGAATTTTGAAATCAGATCATTCTTTTTAAAACACCCTGTATGTCCAATGGCAATAAACACTATCAGTACACAGAATTTGATAACACACAAATATAAAATAATAAAATATAGCGCACTAGTATGTTATTGTAAGTTACGCAATTTTATATTACATTTCGAAGTCCAGTGCTGTGAATCAGATAATATCAGAATTCGTTGCTTCAACCAGAGTTACCATAGATGCATGACAATTGCTAGGTTGCTTTGCATTACGTAATCTACAATTAGCTCAGGTTTTCCATAGGCATACACTGCAGAAATTGCTATGAACCGCTTATCCTTCATGGAGTTGCACCTCGCTTGACCTGTTCCTATTTTATACATATCAAAAAATTTTGCATCACCTCGGTTTCGAGAGTTCCGGAACCTGTACAGAAAACAGGAATAAAGATCAACATAAACTGGATTTACGCCCTTTTTACTGCTCATGAAAACCACACATTGCATGTTGTACTACCATACAGCGAGACCTTCAGCGGTGGTGGACGAGACTGCTGTACACACAGGTACCTGTAATACCCAGTAGCACGTCCTCTTGCATTCATGCTTGTATTCGACGTGGCATACTATCCACAAGTTCATCAAGAAACTGTTGGTCCACGTTGTCCCACTCCTCAACGGCGATTCTGCGTAAATTCCTCAGAGTGGTTGGAGGGTCACGTCGTCCATACACAGCCCTTTTCAATCTAACCCAGGCATGTTCGATAGGATTCATGTCTGGAGAACACGCTGGCTACTCTAGACGGGCGATGTCGTTATCCTGAAGGAAGTCATTGACAAGATGTGCATGATGGCGGCGCGAATTGTCGTTATTGAAGATGAATGCCTCGCCAATATGCTGCCGATATGGTTGCACTATCGGTCGGAGGTTGGCATTCACGTATCGTACAGCCGTTACGGCGCCTTCCATGACCGTCAGCGGCGTACAGCAGGGAACCTCCACATCGCTGCCCTCGCTGGACAGTGTCTCTAAGGCGTTCAGCCTGACCAGGTTACTTCGAAACACGTCTCCGACGATTGTCTGGTTGAAGCCATATGCGACACTCATCGGTGAAGACAACGTCATACCAATCCAGAGCGGTCCATTCGGCATGTTACTGGGCCCATCTGTACCGCGCTGCATGGTATCGTGGTTCAAAAGATGGACCTCGTCTTGGACGTCGGGAGTGAAGTTATGCATCATGCAGCCTACTGCGCACAGTTTGAGTCTAACACGACGTCCTGTGGCTGCAGGAAAACCATGGTGGCGTTGCTGTCAGGGTTCCTCCGAGCCATAATCCGTAGTTAGCGGTCATCCACTGCTGTAGTAGCCCTTGGGCGGCCTGAGGATGGCATGTCATCGACAGTTACTGTCTCTCTGTATCTCCTCCATGTCCGAACAACATCGCTTTGGTTCACTCCGATACGCCTGGACACTTCCCTTGTTGAGAGTCCTTCCTGGCACAAAATAACAATGCGGACGCGATTGAACCATGGTATTGACAGTCCAGGCATGGTTGAACTACAGACAACACGAACCGTGTACCTCCTCCCTGGTGGAATGAGAGAACATATCGGCTGTCGGACCCCCTCCGTCTAATAGGCGCTGCTGAGGCATGGTTGTTTACATCTTTGGGCGGGTTTAGTGACATCTGTGAACAGTCAAAAGGACTATGTCTGTGATACAATATCCACAGTCAACGTCTATCTTCGGGAGTTCTAAGAACCAGGATGATGCAAAAATTTTGTTGTTGTGTGTGTGTGTATGTGTGTGTGTGTGTGTGTTGGTTGGTGAAGTTCAACGATGACCACCGTAAGTGTAGGAGTGGGAGCAAGAGCGTTGCGGCAATAAAGCGGGGTAGCTAGTATGGACAATCTTTCATCCCCAGTGCTTCCCAGAATCACTTTGATGGCGAGCACTTCACCCCTAACAGCGACGCCTGTAATCTTCAGAATTATTAAAACGACTTTATGGGTTCAAGATTAAGCGTATCGCACTCTGTCCCTGTCCGAACGAAAACTTTTTTTGTGTCACACCACTCGTATATCTCTCTACAGCCTTTTTTTCTTTTCCAAGCGTAAGGCGTGCTTTCTGAATAGTTGATAAACGCGGTTTAGTTCTCCCCTCACTAAAATGACAGAGGCGCCACGGCGCTGTAACAAATAGCGGCATTTGTTAGGCAGCGCTGTGTTCGGAAACACTGCGCGCGCCCTGTCCCGGTCGCTCGTGTTAAAATTCCTGCGTCCTTGCTCCTCGTTTCCTTTTTCAGCCCCCGGTCTGCTTTATCTTAAAGCGTGCCCGCGGGTTGTGAGAAATGGGTTGGACCGGCGGGGGCACGGAAACGTGGCGCTTAATGACAAAACGGGCCTTTGAGCAGTGAAACGCGATACTTCCCAGCTCGCCCGGCAGCCTGCGGACTGCTGGCTTATCGCAAGCCGCTGCCGCTGCCGGCTGCTCGCCGTGACCTCGGGCGTTCGCACCGCAAATCGATGGGCCCTTAGCGGCGCTCGTTTGATGTTCCGATGTCGTCGCAACGCGCGCAGGTCACGAACAGCTGGCGAAGGCCTAGGCAGCGCCTCGTCCGCGGCCCCCACTGCTGGGGGGCTGTTGACTGATGCACGACCAGATTTCACAGGCAGATCATTTGACAACGATCATGGGCGTCCACGTAAGTTCTACCAAGATTGCCCAAGATTCTAAATTTTTGATATAACTGATTTGGTGTCGTACCTTAAGAACTAAATTTGATAAGAATTGCGAGGGCTGATTAACAAAGACTGTGACTGATTTTTTTTCCATTTCAGTGCGTACATGATCTTTTTCAAAGCACCCCCTCCTATTTGAATGCACATTTTTATAGCGTCTCTGCCAGTGCTCGGATACATGTTGCAGGCCATCATTTCTCAGGTAGTTGAGACTCACCTTACTTTTCTTGAGCACTGCTTCGGAGTTCTCAAATCGAATGCCCAGAAGCTGTGTCGTTATTGATACGAGGGTGAATCAAATGAAAACCTTAAATTTATAGTAACAAATCGAAGTTTCGCGCCGTTATCCTGTAAGTTGGTAAGCGTGCTGCAAACAGCGTGGAGAATGGCCTGTAGGTGGCAGCGTAGTGCAGATGCACACATACCGTCGCAGTATCAGTATAAAGATGGTCGCCCCAATTGCGACTAGCACCAGGGAAGAACAGCGTTCTGTTATTCGGTTTATGCGTGGTGAAGGTGTGAAACCTATTGAAATTCATCGACGAATGAATGTTCAGTACGGTGATACATGTTTTTTCACAGCAGCAAGTCTACGAATGGAGTAGGAAGTTCGAAAAATGGTGTGACTTCAGTGGAAGATGCTTCTCGCCCAGGTCAGGCACAACGAGTTGTGACTCCACAGAACATTGCAGCAGTTGAAGCAATAGTGAAGGAAAACCTCCTAGTGACACCGAATGACATTTCAGCATGTTTACAGATTAGTCATGGCGCAGCACATCACATTGTGCATGATGCGCTCCAGTTTCATAAAGTGTCTGCAAGATGGGTGCCACGGCAGCTGACTCCTGAAATGAGAGAACGACGTCTTGATGCTTGTGAAGAACTTCTTCGGCGCTTTGAACGTGAAGGTGATGGCTTCCTTGGAAGAATCGGTACTGGGGACGAAACCTGGGTTCACTTCTACCAACCGGGAACGAAGAGAGCGAGCAAGGAATGGCGCCATTCCTCATCACCAAAAGCAAAGAAGTTTCGATCAGAACCATCAGCAGCGAAGGTTATGCTGACTCTCTTTTGGGACGGAAAAGCCATCATTTTGGAGCATTAGATGCCAAGAGGGACCACTGTCACCAGTGCATCATACATAGATCTGCTAAAAATCGTCTGCGGCCTGCAATCAAATCAAAGCGACGTGGATTGCTGTCAACAGGTGTCCTTTTACAACATGACAATGCAAGGCCCCACACTGCCCGTACAACAGTTGCAACAATCACAGACCTGCGTTTTGAGTGTCTTCCTCATCCACCATACTCATCAGACCTTGCCCCCAAGTGATTTCCATATGTTTGGATCACTCAAAGACGCAATGGGGGGAAAGAAGTTCCGTTCTGATGAAGAGGTACGCCATGCGGTTCATGAGTGGTTGCGCGGACTACCAAAAGAATTTTTCTCTAAAGGAATTTATGCACTTTGTAAGCGCTGGAGGACTTGCATTGAGCGTGGGGGAGATTATGTTATATATATATATATATATATATATATATATATATATATATATATCTCACGGGGTGCAAGATCGGCGCTATAAGGCGGATGCGGTACACAGGTTCACAGACAGTAGTGAACTGTGCCAGAAACTGCTTAACTTGATTTGCGACGTGAGGCCGCGCATTGTCATGCTGAAGTCGCCACTCAATCTGAGAAAGTTCTGGTCGTTTCCTTGCCATATGAAATTCTCACCACTTTGCTGAGGTTACGAAATGTTATCCGCGTATCCTCACGGGCTGTCACAGGAGCTCTGTTCATGTTGACTCCAGTCACAGCGGAAGCCGGAACACCAGGCCCACCTTGCTGAGCACACACAAGTAGGCCTTCTTTGAGGTCCTTGAGCCACCTAAATACTGTTGCAAAAGGCAGTGCATCTGCACCGTACACTTGCTGCTGCTTTTCGTTAGCTTCAGTGGCTGTATGGTTGAAACGACACACAATTTTATTGTGCCGGACGGCTCCTCACGCGTCATTCATTCATGCAAGTGGCGAGTTTGGACTGAGCAAGGGTTGGGAATTTCTACGGGCCCTGATAACCGCCCAATTGAGCGACCCACAACCCAATCATCATCAATATCATCCTCACGCGTCACCTCCATTGTTCTCCATGCGAAATGCAAAAGCGTCTGCGAAAGAGAGCATTATTATCAACGTTCCGATACGAGAGTGCTGCCGCCTCTGGACATTATACTTAAAAACAAGTTCTTTTCAGATATTTATGTTATGAAAATGGTTCAAATGGCTCTGAGCACTATGTGACTTAACTTGTGAGGTCATCAGTCCCCTAGAACGTAAGAGCTACTTAAACCTAACTAACCTAAGGACATCACGCACATAGATGCCCGAGGCAGGATTCGAATCTGCGACCGCAGCGGTCGCGCGGTTCCAGACTGAAACGCCTAGAACCGCTCGACCACACCGGCCGGCATTTATGGTACGAATCTGAAAGAAAAAATATCAGTCTCAGTTTTTGCTCATCAGCCCTGGCATATAAATCCAACTGTATCTCAAACGCTTTGTAAGGTATATTACTTTCATACCTAAACGGTAGATCTATTTCGAATGTATATCCAAAGTAATTAACATGAATGTGGATGTTCCTTTTTTAATTAAACGATCTGAAATTATATCGTCATACGCTTACATTTACTACTACATGCATTGTCATCGAGCTTCCTTATGATGTGTGGCAGACGGTACTTCGTGTGACACTATTAATTTTCCCCATTCCTGTTCCATTCACGGATGATCTGCGGGAAGGAAGATTGTTGTTTAGCCTCCGTGTGAGCTCGAGTCTCTCTGATTTTAGCTTCGTGGTCTTTTCAGGAGATGTGCACAGGTGGAAGCAATACATCGGTTGTCTCTTTTAAGAAAGTACGCTCTCAGAATTTTAACGGGCCAGGTTATCCAGTCAGTCATGAAATAAAGCTATAAAATGTTTATAAAAATATTCATTCATGTTCTCATAATGTTAGGCTAAAACTAAAATTAAAAACCTGAAATACACAAGGAAAGTAAGACTGCTTGAAAAAATGTTGTTGGACTTAGACAAAGGTAACTAACAATAAAATGCCGCATTAATTCTTCTAGAATTGGAGAACAGAAAGGAAAATTTAAAAAAATGGGCCTTCAACTACATCATAATACACAACACTTCATTTAATTTGCTAAACTTCGCACCTGATAATATTATTGCAGTATTTTTACATTCTCTGCTATTCAAGTTGAGCAATAGTTGTTTCGAAAGCCACATTTTTAGGGCTGGTTAGGTAAAGGCCTCTATGTGAGTAGATGAACGTGGGGAACCTCCCAAAACCACCCTCAAATTGCCTGGTAAATACAACTTCCAAAGGCACAGGACTGAAGCAAGGCATTTCTCTTCCCGTCTCCCTCCTTTCCCGTCTCCCTCCGCCCAGCTCCCAGTTTGGCACTTCGTTGTACAAACGTGGCAGCTGAACTGCAGAATTCGTAGCTCTGTGATTGCACGTGGCACTGTGTTACACTCCCTTAGTTCTGAGAAGATCTCAGTTCTTGAAAAGGACAAGAGTTTTGACTTGGAAATCTCACACTCTTTTTCTTACGTTTAACTTGACTGGCTCCAGTCAGTGAGAAGATGTAAGAATAGAGACTTTGATAGTATAGACGAATCATATGGGCACCACTACATTAGTCACCAGCTCAGTGTATCATCTCATTGTCGAAGACCAGAGACAACGAGCAAAAACTAAATTACGGTGGCTGGACCTGTAAACGCACATCTAAGAAGCCGAAATCCACAGGAAGCGTTAGACGTAGTAAACGGCGTCACTTGATCCAAAAAGCAGACCCCGCTCCAACGGGCTGATATACCGACCAGTGTGGGTGCGATTTTTAGGCTGTTTCCCACGCCCCACGCTCATTTGTGCAAGTGCTGGGCTGGTCCCCAACTTCCTCCTCACAGAATACTATACGCATACTGCGCAAGCTACCACGGTGCGTGGTAGAGGGTACTCTTACCACTACTAGTCTCTTCCTTTCCTGTTCCATTCGCAAACGGAGCGAAGGAAAACCGACTGACTGTGTGCCCCCACACGAGCCCTAATTTTCCTTATCTTGTCTTCGTGGTCCTTACAAGAAATGTAAGTTTGCGGCAGTAGAATCTTTCTGCAGTCATCTTCAAATTCCTATTCAGACTCAGCACGGTAAATGCTGGAAGATGAAGTGTCAGAAGAAATACTGAGGAAACTATTTCCGCAGTCTTCTGTTAAGGTTCACGTCCGTCTTCGACGGCAGGAACGCCGAAGTCATCGCCGCAGCAGTGATTTGACATAATTTGTCGTGAACAATGTGGCACTCAATAGAAGAAACAAGGTGTATAGTTGATAATTTTCCATGGTCCGGAAATGAAAGTTCCTCCATTTGACTGTATACATCGTTTATTTTACTGTACAATCCTGATTTCGGCTTTTGGCCGTTTTCAAGTAGCACAATTTGAGCACGATCAGACTTATATATATGAGGTCATCGTCGAAATACGATATTAAACTTGGTTATACGATGCAGGTGTCACAGCATAAAAACGAGACTATATTCAGAAATTGTCTGGCGGAAATAAACAAACAAATGTGACGTATATTGAATAACGGTGCCATAAAATGGACACCAAAAACAGTCGTTAAATGTGCAGGCACCATTGTCTCAAGCCACACTGTTTTTGGTGACCTTTTCATGGCGCAGTTGTTTAGTGTGTATCACATATGTTTGCTTTATTTCTGCGAGAGACTTTGTGAACATGTCCTCGTTTTTATGCTGTGACACTTGCAGTATATAAACAAGGTTAATATATTTCGAGGATAACTGCGTTTATAGAAACCCGATCATGCCCAACATTGTGGCATTTGAAAATGGCCAAAGGCTGGAATCATGGTTGTACAGCAGAATAAACGATCCATACCATCAAAAGGCGTAACTTTCATTTTAAAAAGATGTATAGTGATTATTGAAGTCACAGTACTACCCATCGCTCTTAGTAATATTAAATCAATTTCTTAATGGGGTCGCTGTTAGTCATTGCTGAATGTTCGTGAGAATTCTTTAATGAGTGAATAACATGTTCGCAGATTCCAGGAGGGGACGAGTACCTCTTCTTTTCAACATACAGTAGCAAGATTATTTGCGTAGTGTAAGGTCTTATAGTGAATCTGTTAAATGTAAACGAAGTGGCCCACGTCGTTAAGAATGCAGGGATCAACGTCGAAATAGAAACTTGATAGCATTCTCACGAGTCCAATGAAAATAATTTTGGAGTTACCGTACGGTAATCAACCATTCGTCAAACCTTTCGTCTCCTCTTCCTCCTCCACTGTTTTTTGGTGATGTCAGTTAACACACAACTGTCCATCGTAAGGTTTGAAGGTTTCGCACCCAATTGGCTGGGCGTGAAGTGTGCCACAGAGCCGCGCGGGGTAGCCGCGTGGTCAAGGGGTCTTGTCGCGGACCACGCGGCTCTCCCCGTCCGAAGTTCGAATCCTCCCTCGGGCATGGGTGTGTGTGTTGTCCATAGCGTAAGTTAGTTTAAGTTGGATTTAGTTGTGAGTAAGCTTAGGGACCTATGACCTAAGCAGTTTGGTCCCATAAGATCTTACCACAAATTTTATTATTATTATTATTATTATTATTATTATTTGTGGCACTGTATATCATCGAAGTGCCCCCAATTAGTCGATCTGTGTTTACAAGACGACAACGGGAAATTATGTTGTGAGCCAAAGCGGGCTGCTTGCACATTTTGAAGATTTGTGTACGCGAAAGTTTTATGTGCTGAACTTTTGAAAGCAGAAGTGCATGGCATAGTACTTCACAGTTTGGGAAAACTGGAAGAGAAATTATTTCATATTAGATCAGGAAGATGATGTAATTTTAAACACCCTCTTTACAAAAAGAGTGTACATGGCCCCTTCGCGCCGTAACACTTTAAAGAACACCCCGTTTCTTCAGTGAAGTCTCTCCCCCATTAAAGGCATTTGAATGGCCCCGAATTCGTGTTCCTAGAAAGGCTCGTTAACGGAGCTTCAGCTGCCGGTCCGCGATGCCACGGCAACCTCCACTGCTCACCGTGAAGGATCTGGACAGCGCGCCACGAGGAATCCGATTTCATCCTCCTGACCCTCAGGTCAAGGGCGCTCTCGGCGATTGATGGGCGAGAGGCGTCCGGAGCAAGGGCACGCGTGACTGGACCACGAGGAACAGACCGACCGCCGCCTCGGGGTGTCTGACAAGTCCCGTCATCTGCTTGCGCAGGCGAATACTCCACAAATATCCTTCAGTACCTGTAGTAACGCTTCATAAAAGGCGTTAAGTGGAGGATGAACACATATCTCATCTTTCATTAACTCTTGGTAATTGGTTAATCTATTGCAGTGTATGCTTTCTTGCCCAAAGAAAATGACAATAGCAAATCTAATTATTGTCACACATGCAAGACAGAGGGTTGTCAGCTACGTCTTAATTGGGCAGGGGCGGGACGCCTTCACAACAAGGCAGTGTCTTAAGCTTCGTTTTATAAATGCAAAGATATTTTTATTTATTTTTACTTTCTACCATGCAATATTTACTTTCCATGCGCGTTTCGCCTTTTACATTAAAGGTATCTTCAATACATTTTTTATGAAATAATAAAGATTTTTTTTTACAAATGATGTAAAACACACTTACTCAGCAAGATTTATTCTCCTACTATAAATAATTTACTCTCATACGATAAATCTGAGGTTCTTACTGGGTAAGCAGTGAAGTGAAGTGGTTCACATCATTTAGCTAACGAAAAGCGAAGTATGAAAACAAGGAAACCAAAAGATACCTTTGTAAATATGTGCCGAATTTTCGTAAGTAAAGTGGAAGTGTAACGTGTAATCTGTGAGCAGATAAGAGGAAGCGCAGATCTTGACAGGACATACAGGTAATTATAATTAATACACCGAAGAGCTAAAGAAACTGGAACACCTGCCTAATATCCGGTGGGACCCCCTCGAGCACGCAGAAGTGCCGCAACACGACGTGGCATGCACTCGACTACTTCCTGAAGTAGTGCTGGTGGGAATTGACACCATGAATCCTGCAGGGCTGTCCATAAATCCGTAAGAATACGAGAGGTTAGAGATCTTTTCTTGACAGTACGTTGCAAGGCATACCAGATATGCTCAATAATGTTCATTTCTGGGGAGTTTGGTGGGCAACGGAAGTGTTTAAATTCAGAAGAGTGCTCCTGGAGCCACTCTGTAGCAATTCTGGACGTGTTGGGTGTCGCATTGTCCTGCTGGAATTGCCAAAGTCCTTCAAAATGCACAATGGACGTGAATGGATGCAGATGATCAGACAGGTTGGTAACGTACGTGTCACCTGTCAGAGTCGCACATAGACGTATCAGGGGTTCCATATCACTCCAACTGCACACGCCCCACTCCATTACAGAGCCTTCACCAGCTTGAACAGTCCCCTGCTAACATGAAGGGTCCATGAATTCATGAAGTTGTCTCCATACCCGTACACGTCCATCCGCTCGATACAAATTGAAACTAGACTCGTCCGACCAAGCAACGTGTTTCCAGTCATCAGCAGTCCCATGTCGGTGTTAGCGGACCCAGGCGAGGCGTAAAGCTTTGTGTCGTGCAGTCATCAAGGATACACGAGTGGCCCTTCGGCTCCGGAAGCATGTACCGGTGATGTTTCGTTGAATTGTCCGCACGCTGACACTTGTTGATGGCCCAGCATTGAAATCTGCAGCAACTTGCGGAAGGGTTGCACTTATGTCACGTTGAACGATTCTCTTCAGTCGTCGTAGGTCCCATTCTTGCAGGATCTTTTTCCTGCCGCAGCGATGTCGGTGGTTTGGTGTTTTAAAGGATTCCTGAGGTTCACTGTACACTCGTGAAATGGTCGTACGGGTAAAACTTCACTTCATCGCTATCGCGGAGATGCTGTGTCTCATCGCTCGTAACACCACATTCAAACTTACTGAAATCTTGATAACCTGCCATTGTAGCAGCAGCAACCAATCTAACAAGTGCGCCAGACACTTGTTTTATATAGGCGTTGCCGAGCGCAGCGTCATATTTTCCCTGTTTACGTATCTCTGTATTTGAATACGCATGTCTATACCAGTTTGTTTCGCGCTTCAGTGTATTTTATCTAAAAATTATGCTGTGGACTGTTTCGAATCTGCATCGTTACTAAAGACAAAATTGTATTATTCTCGAAAACAATCGAGGAAGATGTCTTTCATATTAAAGACGAATCGAGCTTAGAACGTAATTAAATATTATAATGCTTCAAGTTAAAGGCGTTTTAATCTATAAAACGAAGGCGTATGTACTTACTAGTATCGAAGCTTGTATTAAAATTATATCAACTTGTGATAATGTTTCATACTCATGTAGACGATTTCTGTTAGGGCGTGGGGGTTGTTTAGAGAAGACAAGCAGTCGTGCTTGCAGAGTGAAAAGCACTTGACTGCCAGGTCTAGATTACATTCTTGCATTTTGAATGCACATTAGTTTCCTGTACTCTATCATCCAGCAAGATAGTGCTGTGATCAAGCGCCGGCCGGAGTGGCCGAGCGGTTCTAGGCGCTAGTCTGGAACCGCGTGACCGCTACGGCCGCAGGTTCGAATCCTGCCTCGGGCATGGATGTGTGTGATGTCCTTAGGTTAATTAAGTTTAAGTAGTTCTAAGTTCTAAGGGACTGATGACCACAGCAGTTAAGTCCCATAGTGCTCAGAGCCATTTGAACCATTTTTTTCTGATCAAGCCGCTGAACTCAATTATGTGTAAATGACGTTTAAATAAATCCCTGACTGCCTAGTTTGGATTCGGTGCTAAATCACCTTAGGCGAACGTAACCCTGACATACTTGTCGAAGTGCGCTCGAGCTCAGCCGCTAAAGAACTCCATATCGACGAGCGTGTGACCCTACCCTGCGCTGATAGGAAGATAGAGCCGAAAATCATAGCTGCTTGATGCTTTGAGAGCGTTCATGAACTGTGTTAGGGTAGCAAAACTGAGAACGCATTGTCTGCGAAAACGTTAAGTCATCGAGCTTGGGGACTCAGTGGTCAGCTACTCGCATTCTGGAAGAGCGGGATTCAAATCTACGTCACGCTATTGTGATGTAGCTTTGCCATATTTTCCCTAAAGTGCTTGACGTTAGTACCGGGATGCTATCTTTGAAAAGGACATGTCTTATTTCCTTCGTCATTCTTGCCCTACCCTGGCTCTGTATGTCGGTATGTGATCAAAGGGGCAACTGTGGCTGCCCGATGCCGCATCACATGCAAGTGCCTCCCTTCTAAATACGTCCACAACTTTGGTTTGGGAACTGAGCAGTGACATTCTTGAAATATTTATTTGTGGTAGTCATGCAACTCTCTCATCAAATAATTAGCTGTATCAAATCTGAATACTGGGATACATCGATCCACAGTCTTTTATGTAGACACAAAAATCTCACAGTGTTTGTATATTACTGTGTGCAGTAATGTTCAGCATAATGATACACTAGGGTGAGTTCTAATTGTACACTACTGTTCTTCTTTACGTTTGTGTATATGATACACAGGCTGAAATTCTTCTGTTCATTTATCCCAAATGCTCTTATATATCTGTATGTTGTTGGTCACCTTCAGGAAAATGTTACTTCTTAGTGCCTAATGCTGGTAACATACTAAGGTTTTCATGCTATAGATGTAACCTAATATTTCTTGAAGCATTTACCCATAACCACTCTATCTCAGTGCTAACACAACGTTTGTCCACCAGTGATGTGTGAATGCTTTCGATAATGTTGTGTTTTCTGTTACCGAAGCAAAACTGGTTCTTATTCTTAATGTAAATGAAAGTGATGCAATGTGGACAGTATAGCGTGGCAGTCAACCGCGAGTGTACACAAACACGAACTTCTACCGCCAGGGGGATGAGGAGCGGTGTAGTGGAACAATTCTGTCTGCCTCTTGCAGGATTAACAGCCCACACCGGTGTATTGTGTTCTCGCGAGAGCAGGACTGAGAAAAAGGTCTTAGGGATTGGCGATCCCGTCTGGTGTTGTGAGAACCACCCTTGACACCCGCGAGTGATCAGAATTAGTCTCCTCATTCATTTCAAAATAAGAAATGAAAACTGGAAACAACATAAAGCAAAGTGAACTACATAAAGCATTTGGTGACGGCTACCGACACTGGTTCCGTGCCGTAAACGAGGTAGTTCACGCCAGACCTATACTGGAGTCTTATGCAACCATAGGTTAAAAACTTCCCACCTAAAACAGACACGTTAGGGTGTTTGCATAGTACTGTTTTATCACCCGTCGTTTGACGTAATTAGTCTACTATAACATCGCGCACGCAACAACTAAACCGGAACGTGAACTAAATTTTAAACTGATCTTACCAGGCCAAAGTAGGATAGTTCGAATACTCACTACGTGTATTCTTGGGTTATACTGATACACTACAAACATGTCGAGACCCAAGATCGAAGCCAATAATGCCCGGTGTGGCCGAGCGGTTCTAGGCGCTACAGTTTGGAACCGCACGACCACTACGGTCGCAGGTTCGAATCCTGCCTCGGGCATGGGTGTGTGTGATGTCCTTAGGTTAGTGAGGTTTAAGTAGTTCTAAGTTCTAGGGGACTGATGACCTCAGCAGTTAAGTCCCATAGTGCTCAGAGCCATTTTGAACCAATAATAACATTTTTCATGTCGCTTTGGTTTTATGAAATGCATTCGAAATAACAATGACTGATTTTCTGTGCGTAATGAGGTCACCGTTGTTGGGTAAGTAGTACATCGGAACAGAAAAGGCGACTCCACGAAAGATGCCGTTGCTTTGGCGCCAGCTCGTTAGCCAAGTGAATGCGAGCTTTTTCATTCTGACCTGCTTTTGGCTTTATGCATTCCTCCTCCGCGTCTGAATTTAGGGAACTTATTTGGACGTAATTCGAGGCGGCGCAAAGAAATAGAGTTTAGGACGGAGCGGAGTTCGAAGGCGGCGGAGTGGAGTGCGCGGGCTGTCGAGGTAAACAGCGCGGGCTGCAGGGGGCGCTTATCAATTTGTGCCGGAATCCCGCGAGTTGACGCCGTAATTAATAGAAATCCCGAGGCGGCAGCGGCGCCGCTCCTTGTAAGTGGTCCGAGGTGCGCCAGCCGGATCAATGACCGCCTCGGAGCCGGCTGGCCTCTTCCGAGAAATCGGCGGCCTTGCCGGTTGTGTATTAATAACCGCCGGCACTGATCTCCGGTGCAGCCCGAAGGTGTGCTGCTGCTCTGCTTTTTACTGCGACAGGCCTGGAAGTCGCTGCAATGTAGTTAGGTCAACTAGTCGTAGAATTGTTGAACATGTGCACTTTTCAGGTGTGATGAGGTTAGGAGTTCTTCGACCCAACGCAGACAACGCACACACACACACACACACACACACACACACACACACACACACAGACGTGTGAAGCTCAGAAGGCTGTCGATTGCGCGTCTCATGTCGGAAGATAGGAAAATTGGGGTTATTGCTCCGTCGTCGCCGAGGTAATTAGAGACTGAGCACAAGCTCGGATTGGGGAAGAAATGGCTGGAAAGTGACCATGTCCTTTGCAGGGGATTCATGACGCTCTTTGTCTTGACGATTTAGAGAAACTCCCATAAGCGATGCCTCTATGGCTAGTCGAGAAATGAGTTACACCACTCCATATGTAGGACCAGTGTCTTCAGTACTTCGCTCCGTTCTCAAACTGACGCCATGCGCCGGCCGGTGTGACCGAGCGGTTCTAGGCGCTACAGTCTGGAACCGCGCGACCACGGTCGCAGGTTCGAATCTTGCCTCGGGCTTGGATGTGTGTGATGTCCTTAGGTTAGTTAGGTTTAAGTAGTTCTAAGTTCTAGGGGACTGATGACCTCAGAAGTTAAGTTCAAAATGGTTCTGAGCACTATGGGACTTAACTTCTGAGCTCATCAGTCCCCTAGAACTTAGAACTACTTAAACCTAAATAATCTAAGGACATCACACACACCCATGCCCGAGGCAGGATTCGAACGAGCGACCGTAGCGGTCGCGCGGTTCCAGACTGTAGCGCCTAGAACCGCTCGGCCACCCTGGCCGGCAGAAGGTAAGTCCCATAGTACTCAGAGCCATTTGAATCATTTGACGCCATGCCTCTTGCCGTTGTCGATGTGCTATCTATCGGTAGTTAAGTATCTGGAATGATGATAAAATCAAACGATAGCAATCTATCACTTTATAATATATGCCTCATTTTGCAGAGTTTAGAAACGAACGTAGCCTTAGATAGTAACTGTGTTGTAACAGTGGCATGACTACACTTGTGCTTCGGTCCTACCTGGGAAAACATTGATTTCCGTACCGCAGTATATTAGAATTGATTACTCATTTAGGTGTCCTCTAGTCTTACTTTACGTTTGTACGTACAGTAGTCATACACCCTGTATAAGCGGAGCGGAGACGAATGGGGGAATCATTGTAGCGACGATACGGGCCGCAAATGGGAAAATCCACCGACATAAACGACTTAGGTCGAGAGCAAAATGCTGTGGCCAGCTTTCTGAGCGCAAGTATCTCGGACGTGACGAAGGTCGATAGCTGTTCGCGTTCTACTGTCGGCTGCTTCCATGGTGAGCCGTTGAAGGACGGTGAAACCACGAGTACGCGACAAATTATCGGCCACCCACGCATCATGACAGAGCGAGGGCGTTTGAGGTTTGCCCCCCTATGTAAAGCAGGATAGGCGGCGATCTGTGTCGGATGTGACGACACTATATTGCTGGAGCAGGCGCAAGTGTCTCGGACCACACAGTTCACCGCACGTAATGCGGTTCTGCAGCAGACGACCCCTACCTTTTCCCATGTTAACCCAACGACATCGTCAATAACGCTCCCAATCGGCACAGGAAAATCGAAATTGGACAGCGTTTGAATGGAAGCGTGTTGCCTGGTCTACTGAATCGTGGTTCTTATTACATCATGTTGATGGCCATGTCCAAGTATGTCGTCATCCTGACGAACGGATTCTGCAAACATACAGGGTGGGGCAGTTAAAAGTGGCCAGGACGAGTGATACAATTAGACGTGAATATGTGCGCATAACCACACCGAGCGACGCGCATACCACGTGTATGCGCGCCACGTGATCCACCCCGGTTCAGAGCCTGTGTCAGTGTAAGTGGAATAGCGCAAAAGGGGGCTGTGGTATTCACAGTGGAGCAGCGGGTGCTCAGTGTGGAAAGTTACGTGAGAAGGAAGTCGTGGAAACGATAATGGTCAGTTGTTTGCTGAGAAGCTTAATGATGTCAAAGAGCTAGAAAAAAGTACCAAGCAATGCTTCGTCCGAAAATGACGTGAGACAGGATCTGTTTTTAACAAGTCAAAAAAATTCCGAAACGTGCTCGCACACCAGGGCCCAAAAGAGAGATGAATGGCTGGCACTTTGAACATCTGCTATAGTCAGGTTAGTGCAGTATTTCCTTTCCTCTTCTGTGTTTCTGTGTACACTGGAACTCTCTTCTCTGGACCAGCTTTATTTGCCGCACCCTGCATAACGCGTCATAGCCGCAGGCCGGTAGTGATAGTGTAACGCTATGAAGGGCATTCGCCTGTGCTTTCTTGGGACCTGTCGTAGCAATCGAAGGTACCACGACAGCTGAGAACCACGTGATTGCGGACCACCTGCAACCTTCACGCTTGATGTCTTCTCGGCGACGATGGTATATTCCAGCAGGATAACTATACGTGCCACAACGCCACAATCCTGCCACAGTGGTTTGAGGAACATGACACTGACCTCATGTCGATTTCTTTCCCAATGATTTCTCCTAATCTGGGCCGATTGGAAGACATAAGGTGTGCAGTCGGATGCCAGCTCTGCGTCGACAAACCATCGGCACGTAATTTACGGTAAATGCATGAATTACGCGTAGACGTCTGGTGCTACATACCTCCGGAACCCCACCAAGGACTTGTTGCAGTTTTTGACACTTTACATTGCCTTATGAAAACCAGTGCATCGCCTGAGGAGGCCATTTGTTTCCAAAGACCTCCTAAGTCACACAATAAACTGGTAGCCAAGATCGCAGGAACTCTTTTTATTCCATGATTACCGGTTTAGGCGAAACTAAAGTCGCCATCATCGGATCTTAGGACACATACAGGTAACAACATCAAGGCACAGTACCTAGCGTGCGCTTGTATGTGATGGAGACACTTAGCATTTACAATGTCATCTCTCTTGGACACCTATGTGCTACTGACGACAATTTTGTAAGGCCTGCGTGTTACAGGCAGCTATTAATATCACCATTGTGTGCATTGATGTTGTAACCTGTATGTGTCCTAAGATCCGATGATGGCGGCTTTAGTTTTGCCGAAACCGGTAATCATGGAATAAAAAGAATTCCTGCGATTTTGGCTACCAGTTTATTGTGTTACAAGCTTCTAGATCGCTTCCACATGAGCACGATGTGCTCCCTACAAAACCTCTTAAGTCAGACACCGAGCAAGGTGGCGCAGTGATTAGACAATGAACTCGCATTCTGGAGGACAGCGGCTTCGACCATCGTCCGGTGATTCAGGTTTAGGTTTTCTTGATTTCAATAAATTGCTTAAGGCAGATTTTGGGGTGATTTCATCTAAATGGTCCTCCTATTTCGTTCTTAGTCTGCGCTTGTGCTCTGTCTCTAATGACCTCATAGGTAACGGGACGAGGTTTTCCTTCCTTCCAACTCAGGCATTCCACGGAGCGATTCACTGAATTCCTTTGAGTTGGCTCTGGTCATGGTTTTTGTCTTTTCCTGGTTTTAAATGGTTTCCATCCATTTGTATTCTTGGACGGATGAATGGAACTATTGATTCTGCTGTTTTCAACGTCCACGCAGCTGATGCTTTTCCTCGCCCTTCTCGTCGCCGCGCCCAGTACTGCAGACGATGTTTTTTATCGGTGACCATTAGCATGCTCTTCGTTGACCGAAGTTTCCACATGGCTGGATAAGGAAGCATATTGCAAGTATGCACTAATGAACGCAGCTAGTAGACTCTGTCATTAAAAGCAAATTTTTAGGTACGGTCAAGATTTTACGTCGGTAGTGCCTCATAATTAAGAGGAATTTGACACATGGGTTGTTTATTTTTGAACTAATTGGTCCACAATACTTTGTTGGTTTAAACGAAGACATACCCGCCCAGCTAGCCGCGGGGTCTAACGTGCTGTTTCCCGAGCGGGAAGGCATGCCGGTCCCCGGCACGAATCCGCCCGGCGGATTAGTGTCGAGGTCCGGTGTGCCGGCCAGCCTTTGGATGGTTTTTAAGGCTGTTTTCCATCTACCTCGGCGAATGAGGGCTGTTCCCCTTATTCCGCCTCAGTTAAACTATGTCGGCGATTGCTGCGCAAACACCGTTTCCACGTACGCGTACACCATTGTTATTCTACCACGCAAACATTTGTTGTTACACTCGTCTGGTATGAGACGTTTCTGGGGGTCCACTGGGGGCCGAACCGCGCAATAGCCCTGGGTTAGGTGCGGGGCGGCGGTGGGGTGGGTGGACTGCTGTGGCCTGTTATGGGGTTGTGAACCTCTAAGGGCTACAGCGGGACGAAGCCTCTCCGTCGTTTCTATTTCCCCGGTTTAATACATACAAACACACTCACAAAAAGATCGCTTACTGTTCCTGTGACATTGGCGTGAAGTCAGCTATTTAATCGCCTTAGGATGGTCAGCTGATGTAAAGGCTATGGGTGAAGTCGATAAACACGAGCCCTTGGAATCGAAAAATTGAAAAAAAATGGCAAAGTTTGTCAAATGTTTAGTGAAATGATATGTGTAAAAGCAATAAGTAAAATAGATTTAGAAAACATCTGATGCACCTCATCTGCTTTACGTGATTTCGATCGTCATTCAAACGTGCGTCGAATGTTTCTTTAATCCGTTTTACTTATTACGTTTACACAAATCATTTTACAAAACATTTGTCAGACATTTTTCCAATGTTTTTTTTCTATTTTTGAGTTGTATTCAGAAAGCACGATGTTCTTGACACATTATTTACTTTCCTAGTGTCTTCTGTTCTCTAAATGTGCTGAATTTAGTACTTTATTCAAAGGAAGAAACCATTTAGGCTGTTAAATATCACAACAAGATATCATTTTATGGGCGAAAAAGCTAGGCTTGGAAAAGATGAACTTTCTGACACTTCACTTACATAGGTACCAGGAGCTGTTCGTGAAACGCTTCAGGTTTTCCTGAAATCAGTTATTACGTTATCCTTAATTACTCTGATTAGTTTTAAGCTGATAAATGCTTTCTTCCAAAGTTAGGCCTCACGCTGGTCAGTTTGATACTCCATTTGTCCATTACCCACTGTATGAAAATTCGGACAAAAATCCGTTGTGTCATTTATAAGGAGTCTTGTTTTCGCTCTGCCCAAACATTTGAGCAAAATAGGTTGGTTTCGTTACTAATTAGACAGTGCGGCACATTAACTGTTCCGGAAGAACTGCTGCAGTAGCCACTTCAGTTCCCCACTGTGTTTGCCCTGTAAGATAAACCGAACAAAATTTCTAGTGTCTTCTGCGTTGCAGCATCTGAGTTATGCCTGTGAAGTGCTAGCTCCGGAAATAAGTATTACGTAACTCTGACGAAGGTACTGATTTCGATTTATTCCTTGCGTGTTTCTAAATAGGGTTGTACACGCCCTGATACACTGATCGAAGAAACACGGGTAATTGTTTCTCGGGTCACCTTTAAAGAATTCAGTAACTGACTATTTCAGTAACAGTTCACCTGACCTGCTTTCTGGAAAAATTATTGGACACCAGTACAGCGACGGGATCTACAAATAGAGAATCTGTTAAAATATTGAGTACAGGACTGATGTTTCGCGCGCAGGTGTGGGATTCGGCGTACTTAATTTAGTATCGCAGATTAAAATTCGCAATTTTGATTATATTTTCTCCCCTCTTTATTGTTTTATACATACTCTTTTGTGAATTTGGAACATAGAAGCTCTCGTCCTTCGTGACCCCGGACAATGGAATAGTCTGTTTGAGGCGCTAGTTGGCGCGCGACACTTGGCCTATAACGGTCATCTACAGGAATTTTCAGTGCCACTGAGAATGGAGAACAGTTGTCGTATTGTTAGACCTGATGTCGGGCAAATACTTCAGTTTTGATATGTCCAAATTACACATTCGGCGTTTCTTCGATGGGAAGACGCTTTCAAAATTGCTTCCTTGCGTTACCTGAGCGTTTCAATGACCCTAGTCTTACAGGGTCACATACCTTTGAACGTGACTCAAGTACTATAATCTAAATACATTAGAGTTACGGATATATTGTACGTGAACACAAGTAGTGCGATATCTCTATTTCCTGCGGTCACACTGACTTCAATGTACGACTGTTTGGTCTGATAGCCGTGTATTTTTGCCTAAGAGAAAACTATGAGGAAAAATCGCTCGTTAAATGTGCCTTAAGGTTTATAATAAGTCAAATGTTATTTACTGGTTATCTTAGTAGCATTAGTACAGTGAGCATCGTGTTTTCGGAATAGATCCTGATTTCAGTTTACTCGTAACAGAAATATTGTCCACATTTGGGGCTACGTGATGTTATGTTCTGCTAGTAGTCTTGCTCTGGAAAATATTTCGCCGCCATCACATGAGACTCTCAATGTCAAAATAGCCAGAATCTGGCACGACAGTTTCGCAGGTCTCGAAAGACATGATCCACAATTTGTATGAACCTCACGGAGCGAACATTTTAGCACGTCTGGCGCTGTTTACTTGTCACATATATTATAAAGCGAGATAGACAAATGCATGGCTCATTACGTTGGTATAACATGGCGTTCATTTCACGTAACAGATGCGATACGAAGCTAATATGGCGTATATGTACAGAATGAGCTGAGCTCGCAGGTTGTCGGCAAGTTTCCCACATACCTCATATTGTTTTCCCACACCCAGATTTCTACCTTTTGACCCCGTAAGAGACTGACGTTTCAGTCCATGGGAACTCCATTTAGTATCCTGCCTTACTTTAGGCTGTCCCGCAGGCTTTGAACCAGTGGTTAATATTTGCGAAAGACCAATATACAGTCGCTGCCTTAAAGTTAGATGGTATTTGTTGGTCATATTTATTCTTTCTTTCTGCGTGTCCAGCTGAGTCATGGGAAATAACAAGTTTCCGACAGGAACACTTTCATGGAAGTAACTGCTTGTTCTCAGAGGAGACTAACTGTAGACGCAATTTACTGTCGTATTTCCTTATCTATTGTTCGTATGAGCTTAACCTTTTGTCTCTCTATTTCAATTGCAGTTATTGCACACTTCATTCGCTTTATTTGAAGCTGTAAATTACGAGCTGCAATCTTGAGACAAGATTTTGTTATACATCATTTCTTCTTCTGGTAAATTCTCATCTTGATGTGTACGAGCTTTCTCTGCAGTTCGTGGCGGTGTGAATTTGTACACGTAGTCCCGTGAGATTAACTCTGTGTTCAGCATGTTAGTGTTCATATCCCAAGACCGTGATTAGCTTTGTCTGGTTTTTCTAAATCACTCGAGGCGAATGTCGGGAAACATCATCCTGAAAATCCACGGTTGGCAACAATCACTGAAAGATTATTTCAGCTCATTTTATGGAATGGAGGGCAGGAACGCATTATGCGCCACTGAAATAATTTGCATCTCATGTAGTATAGAGCGCACATTTCGCAGAAATTGAAAATTTGGGTGACGGCGATGCGATGCCAGACGCAACGAGCCAGAAACAAATGTCCACGTTCATGAATGGATAGCTCGCCGTATCACACGCGTGGAGTGAGCATTATTGTAAATAATTAAATCGACTCGAATGGGCGCACTGATAATGAAGTTTTCATAATTGATGATCAGCGATGCAGAGTGGTGGTGAATAATGGATGCAGATCGTTAGCAGAAATGTTTTGTGGTGCATTTAAAAGCGGTTCACTGGACGGTGAACGTTTAATGCCGTTTCTCTTTCATTTCGTTTTTTACCTGAAATCGTTTCCTCCATTGAAAGTGAGTGTCAGCTCCATGTTCATACCAGAGAGACCGGAAAATGAATCGTATTCAGCTGAAACTGACATGACGTGACCGTAGCGATTTTTTTGGCGTCGTATTCTGCATTCCTGAGCTTGAAACGGTCTCTTGAATAATGCTTTAGCGTCATAAAAAGACGTCGCTGTCACCTCAGCTGCTTTAAAACCTGTTTATGCAGCAGTAAAGCTATTAGTGGAAAAGAGACGTTAATACACGGTACGAGAGCGGATGTACTTGATGTGTAGCGAATCAGTCCTCGTCGTCTGCCAAAACTAAGAAGCTCTTGTGTAGTAAAAGTGAGGTTTCAATACCTTTCAGAACTGATGATCGAACTTATAAAAAGGAAGACAGAAAATTGGAGCATTTAGACGTTTTACGCCTTTATACACTCGCACTGCAGTTCACCGTAAATTGTAATTTTTAACCACATGTAGGAACTGGTGTGAGGAAAGTGTGCGATACGTTGGAACCCAGAAATAACAAGGGAGGAACGGAACTGCTTTTCTCTTATGGCGATACTAGTCTGTTAAATACCTCTAATTATTGAAAGATCCGATTTCTAACATATAAAACAGCATCAAACTTATGGTTACTTCACAAATGAGTTCATATGGTAAATATTTGACTTCGAGCATGTAAGAGAGAAGTAGTTTAGAAAAGGCTTGAAATTGTATTTGTTGTTCATTGGAAATTGTGAAGTGCAGTCCTTATTAAACGTTAAATGAATAGTGTCTGAGTAATTTTCGCTCCTTAATAAGGGAAAGCTAGTTTTCAAGCATCAAAATATTTTCGATGTCATATTTCCTGAAATATGTGTCGTATAATGATACAGTTCTGCAGGCACATTTGGTGACGCATGTAGATCATGTCTGCAACAATGTTGTGAATAGAATTAGTAGCAGAGAAGTAATAAATTAAAACGTTATGTCAGATACTGCGTGAATATCCAAGATGTAGTAAGCGATAAAGTTTTTCCTTTCATCATTTCGTGCTGTGTATTAGCCAAAGTAATTTTCGAAAATATTTGATGTTATGTGTAAAGTTTGTTGGAATGTCTCAGAAATTTCGCGACAAACTTCAAGGAGCTGTAGAGGGTGACGTAAGGAATAAGTCGAGGATAGGAACCTATCCAAATGCGTTACAGAGAGTCGAAGTTATAGGCGCCGGCGCCTGCCGATAGGCCACCCCTTCGGCAGTAAACGTGACTCTGTACACTGCTGGACTGTAGGTAGAACGCCTCCCAATGTTGTTTTTTATTCAGTGATCGCGACTGATTGCCACGACCACCAGTGGGCAGTATGGTGCTAGCTACTGTGCAGACAAGCTTTGTCTCCTGTGGATAGGATATTTTGTTGCCTCAGTGGGTGGTGGTTTTGGCTGAGTTCCCATCTGCATTTTATTTTTATCCTGTATGCCATAAAACATTGGATGGTTTAGAGAGTTCCAAGAGAAAAATAAATTGCGGATGGAAATTCGTATTCTAAATTTTCATCCACCGAGGCAACAGCGCATAATGTTAATAGAAGACAAGGCCTTTCTATGCAGCCGTAAGCTCCATCTTTTACACTAACGATCGTGGCAATCAGTCGCAATCACTGAATAAAAAACAACATTGCGAGACGTTCTGCCTACAGTCCAGCGGCGTACAGAGTCACGTTTACTGCCGAAGGGGTGGCCTATCGGCAGACGCCGGCGCCTATAACTTCGACGCTCTGTAGCGTCGTTGGATGACGTTTCTGGACAAGGGTTCAAGAGGCCCCTACAAGTTTTTCACAGCATTTCTGGGGCGCCCTGTATGTGCAGTTTCTAACTATAAAACTTGTCTTACTGTGTCAAGCTTTTAACATAAGATTATTGCTCTGCCCCTTAATGTGCAGATTATGACAGCATTTTAAATTATATTCGATGAATAATTATATAAAATAAAGAAAGTCACATTTTCGGTGCCGCTGAAAGCTGATAGAGAGATAACTTGCAACTGGGCTGTTCACCTGGTTAGTTCAAACTTTCTGGCAGATTAAAACTTTGTGCCAGACCGAGACTCGAACTCGAGACCGTTGCCTCTGACAGGCAAGTGCTCTACCATCTGAGCTACCGAAGCACGACCCGTCCTCACAGCCGCCAGTATCTCGTCTCCTACTTTACAAACTTCACAGAAGCTCTCCTACAGACCTTACAGAGCTAGCACTCCTGGCATTCCTGAAAGAAAGGATTTTGCGGAGACATGGCATACCCAAAGCCTGGAGGATGTTTCCAGGATGTTTCATATCAGCGCACGCTCCACTGCAGAGTGAAAATTTCGTACTGGCTTCTGGTTAGTTGTTTGGTAACGTACGGAAATATGGCGATCAGGAGCTATAAGTCACCTCTTTTCCTCCATTTGCCAACCAAATTCTGGAGATTTCTTCCGTCTCTAGATTCAAAGAGACTACATGCAGGTCGAATTGAGAGCAAGTTGGGAACCTAGGCCGAAGACGTGGGTCTATGAGATATTAGACACTAAGTCAAAAACTGTTACGAGACGGATGAAGAAAAGGTATAGTGATGATTAAAATTCTTCTGGGGTGACTTGAAGCGTCCTAATAACCTATGTCGAATTTTTACTCATTCGTTGCCCGGCAACAGTTGTTATTTCGATTGAAATGGCGATGTTAAAGACATAGCATCAGCGGATATTATTGTCCAATTCCCACGATTGCTTCCAGACCCTTAAATCCGGTCGCATGAGAAGTAATGCGTTTAAAGGTCGTCTGCCCTCCTCCTCCTCCTTTTTTCCTCTCTTTTTGTCGTGCCGCTTCTTTACACTTCCCCTTTGTCATTTCAGATCAATTCCTTTATCTCTGTTTCCCCTCG
The DNA here is from genome assembly GCF_023864275.1 of Schistocerca cancellata. Classification (NCBI taxonomy): domain Eukaryota; kingdom Metazoa; phylum Arthropoda; class Insecta; order Orthoptera; family Acrididae; genus Schistocerca; species Schistocerca cancellata. The sequence continues at coordinate 351,779,280 of NC_064630.1, forward strand.
GTTGAATTTTTCCGCCTCAAAGACTTGTCGGTGGAACAAGTAGATGCAGCAACGTAATGGTCTTCAGCTCCTTTGCTGATCAGCGGTTTGTAACCCTCATTCGAAGGGGAGAAAAAAAGAAAGAAAAAAATAACACTGTTCCCACTCCGCTCTTCCCGTCAGAGACGATTTCTTCCTCTCCGAACAATCAGCTCCTCAGAATGGGAGAGGTCGCATTTTGGGAGGGTACTAGGACCCTTGTGCCCTACCGGTGTAGTAGCTGGATCTAGAGCAGAGTAACAGTGGAGGAAAGCTACAAAACGACAGCAATAGGCCTATGTTTTAAAACTAATGTATTCTACAGTCACGGACTGCACCTCAGTAAACCAAGGGTATACCCGGCGAGAGGCAGGGAGTGGAGGTTCGACCCCTGCCGCCACTCTATAAAAGAATTATGATCTTCATAAATTGAACTCTCAGTCTCGTCTACCCCATACATATCAGCGTTACTTAGAAGAAAGCCAGAACATGTTATGGGTATTGACTACTTTGAAGTTTACTCAGAGACATTTGTCGTGAAATCTCGAAACTGCACTCTCAGAGAGAAAAAAACACTACAAAGGAATTATCGGAAAGGGATTGAAATCAGTAGATGTGCTTTACATGTACAGATAGTAGTAGTATGGTACTGTGCCTTACGGCAGGTCTTGTCATGGGTTAAGTCTCTTCTACTTTTTTCTGTCCATAGCCAGTCTTTTCATTTCTGAATATTTATCTCCTTTTATATTGTCCAGCATTTGGTATCTTCTTTTTCCTCTTCCCCTTTTTCCCTCCACCATTCCTTTTATTCCTTCTTTCAATGAACAATCTCTCCTCAAACAATGTCCAGTCTAGTTCCGTTTTCTCTTTCTGATAACTTTCATCATGTTTCTTTCTTCTCCAACTTTTCTTAATACTTCTTCATTCCATACTTGGTCTTCCCATTTCACTCTTTCCATTCTTCTCCATATCCTCATCTCTAGTGCCTCCAATCTTCTTTCCTCTTCCTTCCTCAATGACCACGTTTCCGCACCATATAGTGCAACGCTCCAGATGTAACATTTGGCAAGACTTTTCCTCAGATCTTTGTTTAGTGGTCCACAGTGTAATTTCTGTTTCCTTTTGAATCCTTCTTTTGCTATTGTAATTCTTTTCCTAATCTCTGTTGAGCAATACATATAATCCATTATTACACTTCCCAAGTAATTGAAGTTATTCACTTGCTCTGTTTCCTCTCCCCCTATTTTCATACGGAATTTTCTCCCCTTTCCTCCAATTACTATGCTTTTCGTTTTCTTCTTGTTAATCTTCGTTCCATATTCTTCTAATTTTGTGTTTAGATCATCTAACATTTGTTCCATCTCTCTTGCACGCTCTGTCATCACAACCATGTCGTCTGCAAATCTTACAGCCTCCACTCTCCGACGCCCTATACAAGCTCCTCTCCTTCCATCAAAACTTTCACTAATAATTTCCTCCAGATATATATTGAACAGTGTTGGTGATAAACAACAACCTTGCCTTATATCTCTTCTATTTGTTCACTCACCACACCTCCTATTCTTACTCGTGCTGTCTGGTTCAAATGTAAATTTCTAATTAGATAAATGTTCAGATAAATGAATGATTACAATTAAAAAAAACTGGGTGATGTATAGAAGAGCAAAAGCTTCACAAATTTACCAAGCGTTGGTCGACCTCTGGCTCTTATAGAAGTAATTATTCGACTTGGCGCTGATTGACAGAGTTGTTGGATAATTTCATGAGGGATATCGTGCCAAATACTGTCCAACAGGCGCGTTAGATCGTCAAATCCCGAACTGGTTGGAGAAGCCGACCCATAATGCTCCAAACGTTCGTAACTGGAGGGACATCCAGCGATCTTACTGGCCAAGATAAGTTTTGGCAAGCACGAAGACAAACAGTACAACATCCCGCCGTGAGCAGACGGGCATTGTCTTGCTGAAATGTTAGCCAAGGATAGATTTGCCATGAAGAGCAACAGAACGGAGCATAGAATATCGTCGATGTACCGCTGTGCTGTAAGGATGCTACGGATAACGGCAAAGCGGTCCTGCAATGTCAAGAAACAACACGCCAAACCACCATTCCTGGCTCTCAGGCTGTACGATGGGCGACAGTCATGCTGTTGTCTCGCCACTGCCCCGGGCCTCTCCAGACACGACTTCGCTGGTCGTCGGGGACAATACGAAGCGGAACTCGTGTCTGGGGACGCTTTGGACAGCGGTGGAATATCAACCTGACTGCCATCCGCCTTACAGCCCGGCAATCAGGAGTGACAGCTGTCATTTCGTAGCAGGACCTCTTTGGTTGTCATCCGTTTGCACTGCTTGACTTGGTGCTTGCCAAATTCCACTTTGGCCCGCAAGGTCAGCGTCACTTTCCCTAATTGAGAACATTTAACATTATGGGCGGGGCCTTCCAACCATCTCGGGATTTTAACGATCTAACGCGCTAATTGGGCTTAACTTGGCACCATATCCCTCAGGAGTATATCCAACAACTCTGTCCATCAATGCCAAGCCGAACAACTGCTTGCATAAAGGCCAGAGCTGGACCAACATATTATTGACTAGCTCAATTTATTAATCTCTTTCTCTTGAATAAATCATCCAATTTTTCTGAAACTGTAATCATTTCTTTGTCAGGACATACACATCACGTATACTGATTTCCGTCCCATTCGGATAATTCCTACGTGGTGCGTCGTTTATTAGTCTTAGAGTGTATTTCGCCGTTCGCCGCTATTCTCCTTGCAGCTGAAAACGGCTCGCGGCTCTGGGTTCTGAATGCTTTTAGTAGCGTTGTACCTTCAGTTCATAATTTTTCGCAGTATTGCATAAGAAAGCGAGGTGGTGCAATGGCAATACACGGTTTGAATCCGCAAACGGACATCCAAATTTGTTTGCCCGTAATCTGTTACGGCGAATGCCGGGATGGTGCCTTCGATAGAGCACGCTGGATTTCCTTCCCCAGCCTCCCTCAGTCTGAACTTGTATGGTGATCTTGTCATCGACGGGACCTTAAACACTGATCTTCGTTTGATTTTTCCATTAGAAATGGCTGGTGAAAGCATGCGACTGTAAAAACAATGGCTTTGCTATGAAATAACTTGTTTGCCACCATTCACGATTTTGTTTTTACTTATATTTTGCATGACGCATTTCGGGAAATGAATCCCATCTTTCCTGTAACGTATAAAAACTCTGTGGCTTTCTTGTGTCGACTGGTGCGGTCAGAGGATCACTTGGAAGGTGGAATGGCGCGCCGTAATCGTAGCGATGAAAGCAGATTCTGCTCACACGCAACAGAAAATTGTGATGTTTAATACGTGTGAATTTCTGCATAAGTGCACCACAAGAAAACCATAAGTAGAGGTTCTTCCCAAATTTCGCCACTAAGTCTATTTAAAGATCGATCATGTATTAAAACTTGTATATGTTTTTGTGTATTACAGTAAAGACAATAAAACAGTTCAGTACCTCAAGCATCGTTAACATCACGAACAAATAGTATAATACACAGAAAACGCACTTGAAAATGGGAATAATTTTCCGAAACGCGTCATGCGAAATATGAACAAAAAGAAAATTGTGGCTGTTAGCAGAAAAGTTATTATAACAAATCCATTGATCTTCCTTCCCGCGTTTTCGTGTTACCAGCTAGTGTCAGAAACTACTAAAATGTGAATGTAGAACTTTTTAGCCTACATCTGAATGCTATTTGGTTGACAGAAAACAATATTTACAAATCTCACTCAAACTATGTTGTCTTAGTTAAGTACATTGTACGTTGTAGGTATTAGCATTAGTGTGTTTCGGAGTTAATAGCCGGCTGGTATGGGCTAGTGGTTCTAGGCACTTCAGTCTGGAACCGCGCTGGTGCTACGGTCGCAGGTTCGAATCCTGCCCCGGGCATGGATGTGTGTGATGTCCTTAGGTTAGTTAGGTTTAAGTAGTTCTAAGTTCTAGGGGACTGATGACCTCAGATGTTAAATCCTATAATGCTCAGAGCCATTTGAACCATTTGGGAATTAATAAACACAGTTGTTCAGTAGTTTTTGAGTTTTATTTCCTTCATACTTCTTCCTTCCACGAAACTAATATTTGTCCGCTATCTCTCCTTCCTCAGATACTGGTTTCGCTCAAGTAATAACCCATAATTTTAATTTTCTTCCCTCTTTTTAGAATAATTATATGTGATTGACTAGAAAAATTATTGCCGGAGTAACGCGGTTTGTTGTCAGGAACAGAGGTCAGTTTTGCTCAGAACTAAATATAGAATGGCTTAAATTGAATGAGTGGTTTTGAATTAAAGAAAAGGTTGTGATGAGGCACTATAACAGTGGCATGTTTGGGTGCATAAATGTATTTTGCTTGGAGTTTTCTTTACTCCTTACGATTGTGTTTGGTTTTATTCACAACTGTATTTACGAGAATATAGCGTGACATCCATGTTTCGCCTGGTGTTCGAAACAAGTCCTTTAGTGTTCAAGGAAAGCTTAAAATGTATAAGCAATCAATATCTTACGAAACTGTTGGTATCTATTGTCTTATTCCGATATTATCTGGATTTCGAAGCAATTTTCGGTATCGGTATCGATACTACGTATCTTATCGAATTTAGTATTGGAACATTTCTGAGTAGATGAGGCTTTTAAGCTAACTGTAGATCGTTAAGGATGGAGTAGATACTATTTTACAGGTTTTAGATGCAAAATGTAACGACTTGGCTTCAAGTGTCAGCTGAACGAGAAATAGAGAAATGGCGAGAGACAGACAGACACACACACACACACACACACACACACACACACACACACACACACACACACACAGTGGGAGGGAGGGAGAGAGAGAGAGAGAGAGAGAGAGAGAAATCGTGAAAAACCTCCAAGAAATTATCTTATTATTAGCGTAACAGGATGTGAAAAACTCCTGAATTACAAGTATTGAGACATTGCGCTTCCTGACTCGAAATCGCTGGGGAGCTAAACGTTTACTGACGGCACGTAAATCTGCCTTGTATGGCTGTGCCACTATGGGACAAAACAGAATCCACCTTCCGCCAGTCGCCCACGAATTTCTGCTCATCCCTGTGGGAAATAAAAACGTTGCCTCTGTGATTCATGCGCGTATCCCAGAGGCTGCCAATGGCGCGCGACCGTAAATATAGCGGAAATCTGCATTGACGCCTCGATACCTCCGTGCGAGGAGCAGCAGTCTTATCCATCATGCGCTGTCGATTCCTCACGTCGCCTGGTTGCTTTCCGCTGGCCCTCTCTGCGATATCTGTGTGCGTGGCAGAGGGTGCATTTTTTTACTGCGTGTTATTCCATTATAGCCCTCTGTCGAAGCAACGTTTCGCACTCTAGTAGGTGAACGAGTTTCAGAGGGTTTTCTTTTATCTTTACAGCAAATGAAGCAGAATAAAATCTAAATAGAAATGAATTCTTTGTAAACCCGGTAACGGAGACGTTTACTGCTTATCGCTCTTGTGACACAGTAACTGCCCTGTGAAACGATTAGTCTGTGGTTTCTCGTATTTGTGAAAAGGAATTACTTGGATTTGAAGGACGTGGATAGCAGTGCTTCGGAACAGTTTGAAATCTGTTGAGTGGAGAAGGGACACAGTAGTCCAGAAAAACACTTACGCTTGAAATTATGTCGAAATCTCACATTTTAATTACAAAGAAGTAGAAGATGGAAATATATGCTAGTCGATAGAGAATGAAGTCGGGATACAGCTAGCACAGTGCAAAGCTATTTCAAAAACTGTAGATATTAATGAGAGTGTCTTTTCACGAATATCGATTGTTAGTTTTTTACACGTGTATTTTCGTTGCGAATGAAGTTTCACAATAACTGTTCGTAAAAGACGAATAGGTCTTGGGAAATAGCGGTCGCGCCGTTCGATGTGCGTCGCTCACATCATTATAATCATTATCTTTTGGTGAGGTTTTATAATCATTTGTCCCCACTTTTTTCTTCGCCCTACCAGTCGTGTTGACTGTTCATCTGGGGGAGAAGCGGGGGGTAAAGTCTCCAACTGAGTATTCCATTTTAGGTTTTCTGTGGTATGCATAAATTTATTTCATACAAATTCTCAGTTGACTTCTTCAACAATGCTTTGGCTAATTCCTTCCCATGTGTGTGCCCAACAGATCTACTACTCCTTCCCTAGCAGCCATACTACTCGTAAGATTAGCCGTATTCATCCCCTCCACCCTCTCTCAATCTCACGATGTAGCGGATTCCTGGTATTGTTTCAGTAACGCACAAGAGTTACTTGCGAATGGAAGGCTATTGTCGTCAGTGATACTGTCTTACTAAAGTGAAAAAAATTGAATGTTCAGTCTTAATACTCTCTATCAAGTGACCCTCATTGGCTGCTTCTGATGATTTTTCAACTGATAGTTGTCTAGTCATCAGTGTGTCACATACTGATAAGCTGGAGAATTGTTTTCCCTTCGTAAAGGTTGGCGCGATGTAAAACACTCGGAAGCATGCCCGAGAGCAGGGATTGGTGCCTTATTTCGCTGGCGGCGAAGTATCAGTAAGACGCGGGCGCCTCCAGGGAAATTAGCAGAGCAGCGGCGGACCGAGCGCAAGGCGACGGCCGCCGACACTGCCTCCGGTAACGAAGCAATACTTCAGATTTCTTCAGAAAAACCAGCTTGGCCTGTTCTTAGGAGGAGCCAGCATCCTCCTCCAATTTTTCGATGTATTCTCTCTTTTGACACCCCAGTGACTGTTTTGACTGCCCCTCCGTGCCCTTTTGGGACGGCAGTGGTGGTCGGAACCTTTCCGGCTGTCATAAAAACTCTACAAATCTGTTGTGGTGCCTTGAATCCCCGCGCAGAGTATGAGATCTGAGAAGTCAGCATGATGATGCTGCCGTCGATCTCCGCTACTATCAAAAAGTAACTCTTACGATTAAACACAAACTAAACTTCGCCTATAATTCTCTCGTGTGTAGAAGAGACAGTGAAAGAAGTTCAGTACAGTTCAGTACTATGTCGATATGAGAGTCATATGTAACGGACAGAAAAATCGCCACGATATGGTTCGCTGATTACGTAGCAGTTGTCGCTGAGAGTGAATTAAAATTAGCGAACTGGAACATGTGCCAACCATTGGCTGTAATAGGCAGGTAAACAGAAAAACCACGGTCGTAAGCATCAAATGGGCACGCTGGAAGATTAAATCTTAAACTTGGACGAGAGGCTCCTTAAGAGGTGGACTAATTTTGTTATTTCGGAAGTAATATAGATGCAAAAGGCAGTTGCATGGAAGACATACCAGCAAGGAATGCACGAGACAAATATGTTTTCTATAAACGGAAATGAAAAGGTTAGGGTTGATCATCGAAAAACAGGCCATTTATGTTGGTCTAAATAAACTGATGAAAGTCGTTCGCGTTAGACGTTTCCGTCGACACTTAATAGTACCATCGACTTTAAAATCGATCCACACGAAAATGGTTGTTAATTTTTTGTAACCTCTTTTGTTTATTTACTTTTACACACTTCAGATTCGAAACAGTTTCTATCATCTAAAATTTAAGGTACCTTTTCGGTGGCTTCGTATTGTGGCAAGAGCCATTATATTCATAAATGAAGAACCCAAAAATATTGCTTATTCTTTTATTGTTAAATATCGTAAGTACAGTACACATGGGACCAAATCTTTTACCGCTGAACATATATATTCTGATTGTCTCCTCCTACTTTCTCATCGCTCACCCAAAATCATCACTATTGGTTTCGTTTTACGGTACATGATTTCCTTCACCAAGTGAAGGAGGCGTGTGGTGAAAACAGTGGATTTGCATGTCGGAGGACCGAGGTTCAGAGTCGCGTCTCATGATCCTGGTTTATGTTTACAGCACTTTCCTTTAGTCTCTGATGTTTACTGCCGGACCTGTTCTTCGACAAAGCGACTCGTTACTCCATTCTTCTTCTTCAACTGTACGACTGTTCCGTTTCTGATGACTCCGATATCCTGTGACGTTAAACTCTACCGTTATTACTCCCCGCCTTGCCTTTAGCATGAACATAACTTTATATTTAAAGTTACGGCACGACATTTTCTAATAAATTCTCGTATCTTATCACAATTAAAGATGAGGGAAAAGGCACAATCAACTTACTTTTTAGGCCACTGCCTTCATTGTCCATCATGCTCCCATCTTGAGCTCAGCCGTTCTTAAGGAATTACGTAGATTAAGTAAAATGGTTAAACTATTTCGACTGTATGTTTACTGGCCACTAGCAAACCTCCGCAACTGACCATCCAACCATGAGGAAATTGGTCTTTGAATAATGGAGGTGTACAGCTGGAGAGAAGCGGAGGAATAAAGAAGTTTTGTGCGTTAGAAAATTCGAAATTACCTGCTGTCTCCTCACATTTTCTTGTTTCAGTATGTGCATCTCAGACAGGATTGATGACTTAGCTGAAAACTCGTTCGTAGGAACACATATTGCTTAATAATGTGTGCTACTGCGCTTCTCAGAATCTACGTACGATACGATGACCTGAAATGCCGCCTGACACAGCAAACAGCGAGAGAAAAAAAATCAGCAGTCGCAAATATTAAAATTATGCATCAAAATAAATAAACAGTAAATACAGTGCTATTCTGAGTACAGCGAAATAAAATGATGGCACGGCATTATTGGCCGGCAGCCCTCATCACGGATTGTTCGTCCGCTTGTTGCAAGTTTCTCTATTTGACGCCATTTCGGTGACTAGCGCCTAGATGAAGATGGGACGAAATGATAAGGACAACACAGACGCCCAATCTCTGAAAATTTCCACGAGCTGCGGACAAGCAGATGTAATAGTTTTCTGGTACTAGTCGTCGGTAAACGTCATTAGCAATGCTAAGGAAGGGAATTAGATAACCATGTCGTTGACCACCGTAAAACTATCGTTATCTTCATGACGTTAGAATTACATAAAGAGTCCGTGCATAGTAATTATAGAGATTCATGAAAACAGATTGGAACTGAGGGCAGAATGGATGAACGGGGATTTGAACGCTACTTCTCTAGAAGGCGAGTGCACTGCTGGAGGCACTGCAGGAGCTTATTTCGCCGTAACTTCGGACACGTGACTTAATACGCGGTCTGCCATTCTTAGGAAGACGATTACGTCGTCAAACTAAAGGTCGCGGAAGTAGAGTAGAGGCAGTAAGTTTTTGCTACACGAGCTTACATGTTGCTTGCCGTTGGTCTTTCTGTGTTCAGCTGGTCAAAATACCGACCCCCTGCGGATTCAAAGTCCTGTCGCGTACTGTCGCTGCGTTGACGCGTCAGCCGCTCATCCATTATTGATGACTGGAGAGCGCGGGTTCGGCGACGTTTCTGACGCCGCTTCCTTTACGATCGCGGCGGCATGAGCCATCCCTCTGCGAGAGTGTCCACAGTGCCTTCAACATCTGTATCCACTTTTGGCGCCGAATATCCGACAATGAGATATAAACGAATAATAACAGAAGGTTATATTCCTTAAACAACTGTCAGTGAACGGGAATGTTAATAAACCCGTATGCCGTCTTTCCAGTAGGGCCTTTCATTCTCCGATGTAGATTTCGAAGCGTAACTTGATGGTGAGGGCTTCAATTGGCTATGGAAGGACCTCCATTGTGGTATCAACGCTACAGAAACGACCATCGTTAGGAGGCTGTAGTTCTTTTTTAATTGAAATTCGCAAAATTATGGTAGCATCTATACAGAAGTTAGGTAGAGTGTATCCAGATATTGGTAAAAGCGTCTAATGAAACTGTGGATTTTGCTGATTTCTGTTGCAAATGATATCGCTGTGAAATATCTTTCAAAAGCAGCTGCTAATCGTTCGTGTATGCACTGTACATACACAATTTACAAAGACACCACTACAAGATTCACAGAACATCGGAAACTGAATGAATAAAATGGTTCAAATGGCTCTGAGCACTATGGGACTTAACATCTATGGTCATCAGTCCCCTAGAACTTAGAACTACTTAAACCTAACTAACCTAAGGACAGCACACAACACCCAGTCATCACGAGGCAGAGAAAATCCCTGACCGCGCCGGGAATCGAACCCGGGAACCCGGGCGTGGGAAGCGAGAACGCTACCGCACGACCACGAGCTGCGGACTGAATGAATAGGATAGTTCTTGAAAGATCAACTTACATGTTATACAACCACTAGACAATGTTTCAACAAATTTAACTTAAATATTCCATGGGAAAAATTGCAGTATCGTACTTTCTTGTCCCAACAAGCAGAAGACCTAATGATGAACCCGTGCTTCGAATTGCACATCGTCGAATAAAATACTCTGTTGAGAAGACAGGAGACATAATTTACACAACCCCGAATTTGCCAAGAATAGCCACTACAGTTACCATGTAACTCCTGCGGACATAAATAACTTGATCGGTTGGCTGATTCGGGGCTGGAGTGGCCGAGCGGTTAAAGGCGCTACAGTCTTGAACCGCACGACCGCTACGGTCGCAGGTTCGAATCCTGCCTAGGGCATGGATGTGTGTGATGTCCTTAGGTTAGTTAGGTTTAAGTAGTTCTAAGTTCTAGGGGACTTATGACCACAGCAGTTGAGTCCCATAGTGCTCAGAGCCATTTGAACCATTTTTTTGGCTGATTCGGTCCCATCGGATTGGGAAAGGACGGATAAGGAAATCGGCCGTGCCCTTTCAAAGGAACCATCCCGGCATTTGCCTGAAGCGATTTAGGGAAATCACGGAAAACCTAAATCAGTATCGCCGGACGCGGGTTTGAACCTTCGTCTTCCCGGCTGCGAGTCCAGTGTGCTAACCACTGCGCCATCTCGCTCGGTCATAAATCAGTTGAAAAGTTGAGCTATAAAGAATCTGTCATTGTTTAGTAAAGTTTGGAAATATACAAGAGTACAAGCCACTTTACAATCATACCGTTACGATCTGTGTAATTGTTCTTAATAATTTACAGCATCTTAGCTCAAATGAAGAGTTGACCAGCCTCAATACACTAAAATTAATTACGTTTTTGTGGACTGCGAGTAGTTGTCTGCTCCTGGAAGATGTGGAAAATTTTTCTTCGGTAGCAGCTACATTTTATCTGCTCAAAAGTATCCAAGTGGGCAATAATATGCGGTGTGTCCAACCTTCGCCTTTACAACGCCTTCGACTCTACTGGGAACACTTTAAACGAGGTTTCCAAATGCCTGTAGAGGAGTGGCGGCCCATTCTTCCGCAAGAGCGGAAACCGGAGCAGGTAGTGATGTTGGAGCCTGGGGTCTGGAGTGAAGTCAACGTTCTAACTCATCCCAAAGCTATGCTATTGGGTTCGGATTGGGACTGAGGGCAGGCCAGTCCATTTCAGGAATGTTATTGTCCACAAACCTTTGGTGCTGTATGACAGGGTGCATTGTTATGCTGATACAATCATCTTCTCAGAACTGTTCCTTTGTTGTGCGCAGTGCATGATGCTGTAAAATGTGTCCAAATCCTTTTCCACGTGGCGTTTTCTTAAGCGCAATAAGGGGATCACACCATAACCACGAAAAATACGCCCATACCGTAACACCCACTCCTCCGTGCTTCAATGTCCTCTCTACACATGATGGCAGGTTACGTACTCCAGGCGTTCGCCAAACCCAAACCCTTCCATCGGATTGTCGCAGGATATAGCGTGATTCTTTACTCCAAATCACTCTTTTTTCAATCATCCACTCTCCAGTAGCGCCGCTGTTTACATCCCCTCAAGCGTCGTTCAGCGTTCACTAGACAAAATTCGAGGCTTACGAGGAGCTGCTCGACCATTGTACCCCATTCTGGTTAACTCATACGCACAGCCGTAGTGATAGCTGGTCTGTTGGCAGTACTTAGAAACTGATGAGTTGATTCACCCGCTGATTTCATGCGATTTTTTTGCGAGCACTCTCCGCGGTGCTCGACGCTCCCTACCTGTCAACACATGAGGTCTACCTGGTCTTGTTTTAGTTGTGCTTGTACCTTTCATTTCTGCTACACAGTCACAGCACCAACAGTCGACTTGGGCGGATTGAGAAGGGTTGAAATGTCTCTGATGATAGGTTTGTTACTCAGACGAGATATAGTGAATAGTCAAAACTCGATGTCACTGAGCTCTCCTCACCGAACCATTTATTTGCTACAAGGTGTAATATTTCGTTCTCGACGGTGTCATTAGGGACGGGACACTTCCTGGACTAGGACAAGGATGTACTTATACGTATATGGTGTCTGTTCTTCCGGACATGTCCGAAAGAACAGACACCATTGATGACCTGCAACCGTCTAGAACGAAATTAGAATTATACTAATACCTTCAGCTGCCGACGGGCGTTGATATATATCAACGGGGACAGGTGAAAATGTGTGCCCCGACCGGGAGTCGAACCCTGGATCTCCTGCTTAGATGGCAGAAGTTCTATCCATCTGAGCCACCGAGGGCAGCCGGCACGGTAGCTCAGCGTGTTCGGTCAGAAGGTTAGCTGCCCTCTGTAATAAAAAAACTGAGTTAATCGATCAACGAAGAACTTAAACGGGTGTCTTACGACGTCCGCCCCGAGAAGATGCAACGAACGAAAGCGAACAAAAAATGTCGGCACGGTAGCTCAGCGTGTTCGGTCAGAGAGCCGGTTGGCCTCTGTAATAAAAAAACTGAGTGGAAGGATCAACCACCGAACTTGAACAGGATGTCTTCCGACGTCCGCAATGACCAAACACAACGATCAATAACGAACAAAATGAAAAAAAAGAAAGAAAAAAAGGGCACAGAGGATAATGCGAGTCAGGGACTATCTCGCGCACGCCTCCCGCGAGACCCACATTCTCACCTTGTATGTCCACACACTACATTCGTAGTGTCCCACCCCAACACACTCATTACTGGTGGAATACATTTTTACCAAATCCCGTAAGAGTTCGGAGAATATGTGTGCATCCGCACAGAAGAAGAAGGTAATGGCCGGTGTTGCCAGAACTATGTACTTATATGGATATGGTGTCTGTTCCTTCGGACATGACCGTCTTCCTCTGTGCGGATGCACACATGTTCTCCGAACTCTTACGGGACTTGGTAAGAATGTCTTCCACGAGTAATGAGTGTGTTGGGGACATACAAGGTGAGAATGTGGATCTCGCGGGAAGCGTGCGCGAGATAGTCCCTGCAGTCGCACTACCCTCTGTGCCCTCGGTGGCTCAGATGGATAGAGTGTCTGCCATGTAAGCAGGAGATCCCGGGTTCGAGTCCCGGTCGGGGCACACATTTTCACCTGTCTCCGTTGATATATATGAACGTCCGTCAGCAGCTGAAGGCATTAGTATAATTCTAATTTCGTTTAGGACAAGGATGGTGAATGAAACGTGCTGTATTCTTCCTCAAGTAACCATCTTCGCATTCGTTGTAGTTAGTTCAAGGAAAAAATTTCTGGTCGGAGATTGTAACCCATCTCTTTCTGGATGCGGGTCCCGTGTCTAAACCACTACACCACTTCACTCTCGAGTGGGGATGTAGAACGCGTCGCTTTACATACAACAAACATAACTTATTTTTCTCTGTTGAGTACGTGCTGTCCTATAACAGACGGATAAATACAGAAATTATAAGTACTCCTGTGTAGCAGCAGCAAGTATTACTCTAATCTCATTCGTTTCATTTACTCTTAGGGCCAAAATAAAAGCAAGGATAAAGAAATTAAGAAGCTGTAAAGTGTTCTATTCGTTATGGAAGGCGATATCTGCAGGTTAGCTGTCAGTTCAACCTGTGCGCCTGTTCGAATTCTGTTTCTCGTGCAACCCTGTTTTCTAGCATGTGCGTGTAAAGCTTTGATGTCCAGCATTACGTTTTTTTTTTAAATACTGATGGTGGTTCTAGGGATGGAAATCATAATGAAGATCTAAAAGCATTCTGTACCAATAGCTAATCATGGACAAGAAATATGCAGGTGGCATATTTTTTATGTTTCGTGATAAAAGTATAGGGTGTCTTCGGCGGCATACTTAAGTAAAACTACAATTTTACTGTATTGTGAACAGGTTTCGTTTTGTGGCTGAAAGAAGAGTTTTCGTAGTTGCTATGCTTTTCAGTATTGCACTGGTGGCTGTGAGACTTAAATGTAACATTGCGTGACAAGCTGTTCTTATGTGATTCGCGTGTGGACAGTGAAAGACATAGGGTCGATGGAATGGATGAATAAATGAAAATTGTAAGGCCGTTGCAGTAGCCAAGACGCACGGACTTCAATACCTCTCTTATGTAACAGGGAAGAAATACTAAAAGAATCTAGAACTCTGCAATGTAATATGTTTCTGGAAAATAGGTCGTTACAATAAAAAAAAAATTATTGTAGCGTGTAAATCCTGAAGGCTCATGCAATAGCTTAATCGCACAACCCTTGTTCCATGTAAAATACAAGCTGCCTTGAAATCAAATCGACGGCAGTGTACAATGAAAAAGAAGGCTTAAAGAGGAAGGAAGTTGAGCGTGAGGACATGGCATGCAGAGACCCGCAGCGGTGAAGTATCTGAAAGAGTTGGACGAAAATATGGAGACACCGCTAGACGCTGTTATATTTGACCACGAATAGCACCTGTGTAGTGTCCTGAAGGAGCACCGTATCGATGATTTATACTGCTTACAGGGAAGGAGGAAAAACGTCATCCATTAAATCACAACACGGACGAAAGTGTGTGATGAGTTATCGTGACTAACGGTCATTGAAAAGGATCACGACGAAAAGTAAGAGGACGAGAGCTGCAAAAGTCTCTGCAGAATTGAATGTCGCACTCCCGAACACTAACAGCACCAAACCAACACGTAGGGAGCTCCATAAACAACAAATTTCAAAGCGAGCTGAAATACTAAAACCAACCATCAGTGATGCAAATGCCTGTAACAGGGAAAAGTTGCGCTGAGGCCATGAAACCTAGACTGTGGAGCAGTGAAAGAAAGTAATTTGTTTCACACACATGGTTACCCTGCAGTGTCGCATTACTGCCAAGTATTATGTGACAAATTGCGCTGCTCAGGTTCATCCCATGGTATAATGTTTGTTCCCCAATGGTGATCCTGTGTTTCAAGACGACACAGCTCGCGTCATCCAGGACTGGGTTTGTGAGCACGAGGACGAACTGTCGCATCTGTCTAGGGCACCACGGTCGCAAGATCTGAATATTATTGCTGTTATTGTCTACTTTGGAGACAAGAGTGCGCGATCGCTATCCAACTCCATCATTGTTACCAGATCTTGCCACTATTTTGCAGAAAGAATGGTATAAGATACCATTGGAAACCATACAGCTTCTACGTTTATCCATTTCGAAACGATTGGGACCGGTAATGTGTTGTGGTTTTTCTGTTTCCATATTTTCGTCCACCCCATCTATGAATGCACGGTAACGTTGCTGCAGCGAAATTCAGAGTGTGTGTACGACGGTATGGACTGATGCGGCGCTAGTAGTTTTGTATTCCTTGTTATGCTAGCCAACCAAAAATTGCTTGTTCCGGGACCTAGCAGAAGACATTTGTTCAAAGGTATCCGATGTGTAGACGTTTGCATGCATACGTTTCTTCATTTAACGCTAATATTGCATTATTTGTTAAAGATTCATGTTCGTGTCATCTGCAGTACCACTTAATGATTCTCGAGCAAGGGAAATTGGCCCGAAATTACACGCTGGGAGCAGATTCTCGGGCAGCGTGGACAAAATAAAACTATCCTGGAAAAATATTTCATGCACCTTAATATAGGCAACCCAACTTAGATTATCCACCCTATATGTGTGCAATGCTAAGCTGGGGCCGGCCGTGGTGGCCGAGCGGTTCTAGGCGCTTCAGTCCGGAACCGCGCGACTGCTACGGTCGCAGGTTCGAATCCTGCCTCGGACATGGATATGTGTGATGTCGTTGTTTAGGTTTAAGTAGTTCTAAGTTCTAGGGGACTGACGACCTCAGATGTTAAGTCCCATGACAATATTTTCGGAGTAGTTTTATTTTGCTTACCCTATATTTAGATCTTCCGTGATTTATTAAAAATAATCCCAGACGATACCGGAATTATATCAGATAATTTGCCTGTTATCTCTTGTCGCAACTAAGCAGAAACTATAAACTGAAAAGCACGGTTTCGGTAGAATGAAACTGGAAATATGTGATGGGCTGTATCGTAACCTGTCAGAGCAGTGTGTATCATCGACATGAGTATTTCGACATCCTTGGTTGGATAAAGGCCGCCTTTTCCATGCGTTACGGTCCTCCTATTTACTCATCCTTGCTGCTCCTGTATATTTTAATAACGTTATGCATCCACCTTTCTTAGGTTGCCTGCTCAGTCACTACATATTCAGTGGAGCATTGTAAAGAATTTCCGTGGCCCATTTGCCACCCATTCAAATGTCTGGATGTCATACCCATCTCCACTTACTTTCATTACCATGAGAACTCTCCTTGCTCCGTGGTTCATTTTGTTGTTTTCCTATCTCTCCTAGGAATTCTCAACATGTTTTTTTTATAGCTGCGGGGTAACCCTCAGATTTTGAATGTTTCTTTTTGCTTTAAAAGCTCATGTTGTACTACAAGATGGCAAAACTGACAATACACAGCGACTGTACTCGTCAGTCGCTCTTGGAAATGATACTCATCTTCCGTTGTTTATCACAGCCGTCAATAAATGAGTTTCAACTGAACACAGCGACAGATTAATATGATGCCACTCATACGTTTGGGCACAAAAAAACTACACTTCAAGCAAGATTTTCTTTGTAATGGAAACCGAAATGATGATTGCTGTGGAGACTGGACGTCACATGAAGCACCCGATGAGTACCTACCTACCTACACACACACACACACACACACACACACACACACACACACACACACACAAAGAGAGAGAGATTTTCTTCAGCGCGTGGACAAGGAATTTTTCAGTTTTTCACTGCATCAGTGGCTTGTTTCCTGTAAGAAATGTTCCGTGTAATACAGTTAGTGGAACGGAGGCGTTAGCTAACCGGACACTGTAAGAAGCCGTGAGGGATGGGCTACGAAATGACATCACCCGCCCTGGGTTACGGCGGATGGAAAGTCCTCCGGGCGTGGCTGCCTGACCGTCTTCTGGCGGCTCTGCTACAGGGCTGACTCGCGGCTTTTTCCAGCCTCACTTGTTACCAACCGGAAGCACTTGTGTGTCGAGAGCCTCCATCAACGAGAGGCTGATGGTCCACACAACTGTCCATTTACTCTACGCTAACTCCCTGGTAAGGTATGTGGGGTAAAGACGTAATGCTTTATTGGTAGTTAATCTCCTATTGATAGTTAATCTCCCTTCTAATGGCAGGAACTAGTTGTCGGGGTGCTATGTACAGCAACGCGTTTCATCCTCTCCATTCTTGTGTAGTGCACATACGTAGAAAACATTGCAAAAGCACTCTACTTAAAAATCATTATTTTCACATCCACTACTGGATGATACCCCTTTAGACTGTAGTTACAGGCGTCTATATGGCCCCTGAATGTTCTCTAAAGTCTGTTACCCACCTTCCATTAGATCGTCGTAGTTATCCTTTTCTTGTCCCGAGGAATCCAGCAAAGAATTTCCTTGGTCAGTCTATCATCCATTCACTCCACTCCCTGTCCCATCCACCTCCGTTTTATTTCCATTGCGATAATTAAGTCTTTCTCCACTCCAGTTCAGTCCTTGTCCTGTTAGTTGCTTATCCTTTTCTGGTACTAATTCCCCCTACTCGTTTCTGCCTTGATGGCTAATCAATCTCCGTTTTTGTAATGTTTCTGCTCCTCCCACTTATCAAGCCCTTATGACCGCTGTGTGCAGCGTTAAGTTGCTTGCTTTGCGGAGTGCGCTACTTAGGACATAGAAACAACGATATGTCACTCTTATGTGGCCTCACATACTCTGGTTACTGCACTTACATTCCAACGTAGAGAAGTGGCCAAACAATGAAAATCCTCAAACGTAATTTACTGAATCTAAATCCCAAACCGCCTTCCTCTGCGTGGAGCCGTATTTCTTGCCTGAAGTTCCGTAAACGAGGTTAGTAAGTATATCTGTTTTCGAGGGCCGGCCGGTGTGGCCGAGCGGTTCTAGGCGCTTCAGTCTGGAACCGCGCGCCCGCTACGGTCGCAGGTTCGAATCCTGCCTCGGGCATGGGTGTGTGTGATTTCCTTACGTTAGTTAGGTTTAAGTAGTTCTAAGTTCTAGGGGACTGATGACCTCAGATGTTAAGTCCCATAGTGCTCAGAACCATTTGTACCTTTTTTTTTTCTTCGAGTACACCGTCCATCCAGACGGTAGACTGTTTTTTTCCTGGCGTATACGTGACGTCAGCGCAGTAACTACTCCGGCGCTTTGAACTAACAACGCTAAACAACATATGTACATTCTACTCATCAGTTCTGAGCAGGCAGTGTTAAGTAGTGGACGTGTGGACCATAGTGTGTCACAAATCGCTCTGGAGCAACACTTCTAAATCAAATGTCCAGGACATTCTCTAGAAAGTTTTGTATAAGAAAAAGTTGTATACAGATATCGTCCCGCACTCCCGAACAAAAACAACGACGCGAGGATGCAAGCCGCGGCTCGATACAAATGCAAAACGCGGACATTTCTTTGCTGAAAAAAAAAAGAAATAAATGGATGACGAAATTTCATATCACCAGTATGAACTTACCTCAGAACAACAAAGTGCAGAAACTGACGTAAAAGGCCAACGGTTTGACGACATAACGGACACTCAAGCCAACGAGACGAGCGAACTGAACTACTTGGCAAAGGAGGACTTTTCTGACTGTCTGACATGGTTGTATGAACGTTCCGCGCGTTGCACTCAAGTGTGAGGGGACTATGTAGAACCCTTGCAGGATTAAAACCACCATCTTTACGTTTCTCTGTTTTTAATAATCCAGTGTCGAAACTCTTTGGTTTGGTGGAGGATGCTGTAGAAATTTTTCCAATAATAATCGATCGATACCTGTCATACTAGACATATCTGCCGATAAGAGCCGGCCCGGGGTGGCCGAGCGGTTCTAGGCGCTACAATCTGAAACCTGCATCGGGCATGGATGTGTGTTGATGTCCTTAGGTTAGTTAGGTTTAAGTAGTTCTAAGTTGAGTCCCATAGCTCTCAGAACCATTTGAACCATTTTTTTGCTGATAAGAATCATTTTTTCTGTGGATAACTATTTGGAATTTAGATGCTTTCTTTGGCGACCTGTAGGTATACACTGGACAAAATATGCATTTCCCAACCAATGCTGCTGTATTAAACGTGTTCTTATGCCAATAAAGGAAACTTCGTGCGAATATGTGTCAGAGCACAAATACGGAAATTTCGGGTTGGATTCGCAGCATATCCTAGAAATTTTTTCTGTCACTTGTGTTCGCGTCTGTAAATGCTTTGTTTATTGGAGCAAGCACCAGTTGCAACGTGTTTCTCAGGGCATGTTATACTGTAGGCCCTCTTCTAGTCAACTGGTTATCGAAGCTAATTCTCAGATTGGAGGAAGATAATGGCTTGACACCTCTTAGAGAATATAGAAATGCAGCAAAAGGGATAATTTGTGGTTGACACATGTTTGAAATACGGAAATTAATCGACGTCGCAAGCAGTAAAGTAAGTCCGAGAAAGGTGTGAAGACGTTGAAGACGATATCCGGAGACGCCGAATGGCAGCATTGTGTGCCAGAGGGATGAGACACCTGTTGGAAGCTGGTGGCGTGCCCGGGATAAGGGAGGGTGCCTCCCCTAGCAGGGCAAGCTGCCAAGCGCGCATTTGCGGGAGCTGTTACCTGCGCACTCCCGCCTCCCCATGTAGCACTCTCTTCCCGCTAAGAGCAACAACTTTTTGCCTGCTCCGTTTTCATATCGCCTGCCACCTGCTACTTTGCAGATATTTCCGTTTATGTGAAAGTGAAATTATTCAGGATGAGAGTCCTGGGTTAAGCAAAAATTGGATTTCCATCGGTCGATTATCGTAGTAATTGAAGATTGTTCTAATGTGTTCGTAGTGTTTAAGGCAATGACGGCTATCGTCATTTACGCACCATAGATAACACAAAGCGCTATATGCTGCCACACAGTTACTGAACTTACAGCTGGGGTAAATTCGTGTTGTGTTTACTAGAGACAGCCGGCCGAAGTGGCCGTGCGGTTCTAGGCGCTGCAGCCTGGAACCACGAGACCGCTACGGTCGCAGGTTCGAATCCTGCCTCGGGCATGGATGTGTGTGATGTCCTTAGGTTAGTTAGGTTTAACTAGTTTCTAAGTTCTAGGGAACTAATGACCTCAGAAGTTGAGTCTCATAGTGCTCAGAGCCATTTTACTAGAGACATTCGGTTTTATATGAAGTGGTGGTTAATTTGCTTAAGAGTATAGGGGATATAGGGGAAAATCTGTTGGGTTTAACAGTATTCACATTTTCTTTTTTACGTGTCAAATACGATTACGTTTACGAAATAGTGTGAATTGATAAAACAAAAATTTCAGACTTACTTGTAATGCTATTTGTTAAAAATTTATTGTGGAAAAATTGTGACAGTTTGAGCATTTAAATCTGTAAATGTGCGTTTAGGTATTTTCTTCGTACGACTAAGTATACAGTGTTACAGGTGGCTTAATAGAATAAAAACTGTGGAGGCAAAAAGAAAAAGCCTGTTGATTGTTGCAATATTTTACTTGTTAGTTTCATCTGGTCAAAGTAGGATTGCCATGTGTCGTTAGCAGCATGTAACTGACAACTTTTCTGCAGTTTTTAAATGTTTCCAGTGTGTCTGTAAATCTATGATTTTGGAATATGTGTAGAGGACGCCAGGAAACATAAAGGTCAAACCAAGGTTCACGAAATTGAAACTCGTCTTCTATGGAGAAGTCTGGAAGGGGGCTTTTTGTGTCAGTGGATGAAAGCCAGGGTGGCCAGGAATTCGGTTCGCGAGCCGTGGCCTGGCACGAGAGCGATAGCGCTTAGCCTGGCCGGGAGGAGGAGGAAACTGCGACCGCGCCGCATTTAAATGGGAATGCAGCCACACTGCGTACGATTTGCCTGTATATTTCACATTTTTCAACATATAGATAAAAAAAACAAATGTTTTGTATTATTGAATTATTGTTGGCGCAATGAAGACATCGGCATATAGACAGAACCAGATAACTTCAGATTTTCGCACGCAGGTTGCCACGTAATCTTGACTTGCATAGTTTCATAATCGAAAAAAGCGTCTTTCACAAACATGCGTTGGTCGAAATATTTATTTACTTTTGTAACCTCAGTATGGAGGTGTGGAATCACCTTGCAATGTCTTACTGTGAGCAGTGTGCAGACAAGTTCACTTAAAATGCGAGGTCTGCAACCCATTCCGCAAGTTCTAGTTTTCGTTCCTGCACTCCTTTTTCCTTCATAAATTCAACAATAGCGAGTCTCAAATCGAAAAATCGTTCTAGACATGCCCTTTGATTTGGCCAGCGCACTTAGCAGTAAGATATTGTTGTTGTTGTTGTTGTTGTTGTTGTGGTCTTCAGTCCTGAGACTGGTTTGATGCAGCTCTCCATGCTACTCTATCCTGTGCAAGCTTCTTCATCTCCCAGTATCTACTGCAGCCTACATCCTTCTGAATCTGCTTAGTGTATTCATCTCTTGGTCTCCCTCTACGATTTTTACCCTCCACACTGCCCTCCAATGCTAAATTTGTGATCCCTTGATGCCTCAAAACATGTCCTACCAACCGATCCCTTCTTCTAGTCAAGTTGTGCCACAAACTTCTCTTCTCCCCAATCCTATTCAATACCTCCTCATTAGTTACGTGATCTACCCACCTTATCTTCAGCATTCTTCTGTAGCACCACATTTCGAAAGCTTCTATTCTCTTCTTGTCCAAACTAGTTATCGTCCATGTTTCACTTCCATACATGGCTACACTCCATACAAATACTTTCAGAAACGACTTCCTGACACTTAAATCTATACTCGATGTTAACAAATTCCTCTTCTTGAGAAACGCTTTCCTTGCCATTGCCAGTCTACATTTTATATCCTCTCTACTTCGACCATCATCGGTTATTTTACTCCCTAAATAGCAAAACTCCTTTACTACTTTAAGTGTCTCATTTCCTAATCTAATTCCCTCAGCATCACCCGACTTAATTTGACTACATTCCATTATCCTCGTTTTGCTTTTGTTGATGTTCATCTTATATCCTCCTTTCAAGACACTGTCCATTCCGTTCAACTGCTCTTCCAAGTCCTTTGCTGTCTCTGACAGAATTACAATGTCATCGGCGAACCTCAAAGTTTTTACTTCTTCTCCATGAATTTTGATACCTACTCCGAATTTTTCTTTTGTTTCCTTTACTGCTTGCTCAATATACAGATTGAATAACATTGGGGAGAGGCTACAACCCTGTCTTACTCCCTTCCCAACCACTGCTTCCCTTTCATGCCCCTCGACTCTTATAACTGCCATCTGGTTTCTGTACAAACTGTAAATAGCCTTTCGCTCCCTGTATTTTACCCCTGCCACCTTCAGAATTTGAAAGAGAGTATTCCAGTTAACATTGTCAAAAGCTTTCTCTAAGTCTACAAATGCAAGAAACGTAGGTTTGCCTTTTCTTAATCTTTCTTCTAAGATAAGTCGTAAGGTCAGTATTGCCTCACGTGTTCCAACATTTCTGCGGAATCCAAACTGATCTTCCCCGAGGTCGGCTTCTACCAGTTTTTCCATTCGTCTGTAAAGAATTCGCGTTAGTATTTTGCAGCTGTGACTTATTAAACTGATAGTTCGGTAATTTTCACATCTGTCAACACCTGCTTTCTTTGGGATTGGAATTATTATATTCTTCCTGAAGTCTGAGGGTATTTCGCCTGTCTCATACATCGTGCTCACCAGATGGTAGAGTTTTGTCATGACTGGCTCTCCCGAGGCCATCAGTAGTTCAAATGGAATGTTGTCTACTCCCGGGGCCTTGTTTTGACTCAGGTCTTTCAGTGCTCTGTCAAACTCTTCACGCAGTATCTTATCTCCCATTTCATCTTCATCTACATCCTCTTCCATTTCCATAATATTGTCCTCAAGTACATCGCCCTTGTATAAACCCTCTATATACTCCTTCGACCTTTCTGCCTTCCCTTCTTTGCTTAGAACTGGGTTGCCATCTGAGCTCTTGATATTCATACAAGAGGTTCTCTTCTCTCCAAAGGTCTCTTTAATTTTCCTGTAGGCAGTATCTATCTTACCCCTAGTGAGACAAGCCTCTACATCCTTACATTTGTCCTCTAGCCATCCCTGCATAGCCATTTTTATTATATTAGGTCTTCATATTCTTCGTTCAGTTCCGATGAATACTGTTGCAACTGACACAATGCGTGCAACTCCATAAATTTCGCTACTCGTACCACTAATTTCTTCATCTGCTTGCAAATTTAGCACAAAGTGTTTCTTGATGTACAAAACAATGACTCTCATTTTCCATCAAGTAACTTTTCGCCCTTTCATTGCCAACTAAAGGTATAATTTTTTTCTGCAATGTATTGTACTTTCGTTTCATAGTAAATTTGGAGTATCCGTCGCTCATGTGAGTGCATGATATATATCGAGAACTTCTGTCATTCCCATTCATTTTTAAAGGCTTCTCACGACAGAGCGCAATACTGCTTCTTTTTGTGCAAACAGCTACTGGTCCTGCCAACGTCCTTCGTACCACGAACGAGTAGAGATGGGTATAGAGCGCTGACACCACGATTCCGCAGAACTGAAGTGACTTGTGTCGGTCGAAAAATGCCATAGCGCAGTATTAAAGAAAATGTTGCGCTGTACCGGGTACTTCAGGGAAGGAACAAACAAAACCGAAACAGGCCGAATCTTCGCCCACCCGTGGCCCGCACACAATGCTCGCCCGAAGTACGCACGCCGTGGCCGGCCCTGATGGAAGCTGTCTTGCTGTTGAGCAAATTACTCGTGTCAGTCACGGCTGAAGGAAACAGGTAAATCAGGTAGCCCGGAAGACGTTGTGCAAGGCGTGTCGATAGTGTTACACGTAGCAGAAAAACACTGAACAAATGTTTGAGGTCGTATTGAAACCCGGTAACTGTTGATGCGAAAAGACGATCGTCCTATTACGTAGTTGCCTCGTCGACTCCTCGATGATAGACTAGTTTTCATAACACGATTTGGCATCACTGAAAAGCGAAATAACACATTTCAGTTTTCCCTGTCGTAATTTCCCTAGGTTAAATACAATACGTCGTACTGCATCGTGCAACACGAGCTATTACGTGAGTGACCATACCCTTGCAAAAGGACGTCAAGTTCTTCGGGCCCCTTACTGTTTTCCCAAAAGATGTCTTTTAACAAACAGGCTATGTACCAGTAGCAGATACACTTTTTACCGCGCCGTCACTTTCATACCAAGCTTTTCTGTACTTTTATTTCCAAAATATACATAATACTGCACTTATATGGACTCATTTCAGTTCTGCGGACGACAGTAATTGCTAATCACATGCACTGTCTCTTCCGAGAAAACTTTACATTTCCACCTGTCAGGTGGCGGCAGAAATAAATTGTCTAAAATGTGAACGTGAAGGAAGCTAAGAAAATCTTCCTAACGCGTTAACCGGTTGACATTCAATAATATAAAAGAAATAATTTGAAAATTTTTCACAAAATTGACGTTTATTATCGTAGTAAGCAACGAATACGGGAAGAAATTGGCAAAAGTAAACAATTAATTGTTTTAAAGTTGTGGTTTCTCTTTAGAACCGCAGGAACATACAGTATATTTGAAAATATCCATGAATCCATAATGCCTAACAAATTATAGTTCTAAATAACAAATGAGCCTAAAATTTAATAAATTTATACCAAAAGTACATACTTCTCTATTGGCTTCATTTCGAAACCACTCGTAACAGCAGTAGCCACTATAATACAGTACATTTCTAGTTTGTGTCGTGCAGTAGCTTCAGTAGTTTCAAGCGAAAGTTACTGGTACCTAAAAACGAAAAATTAATAAAGTGTAGGCTTCAGCCAGAAATCGCTGGTATTCAAAAGGTTAATATTGATGCAGACCAATTATGTACTAAATTAAATGAAAGAAAGAGAATATTCCAAAGTCTGAAGCAAAGCGTCTCTTCGTTAGGAATAAGCTCAAGAGTAAAACATTATGGAAAATTAAAAAGATGTGGAAAGGAGGAAAAGTTTCGTCGTTGTTTCTTACCACCACGGGGCCTGAAGAAGGTATTTAGGATGAGATTCTTCGAGGCGCCGCGCACGAATATCTGCCTGTTCTAATTCTGGATATTTGACGGGAGTGACAGCGAGAATTGTAAACTGTAGAACGCATGGTACTTCTTTTAGGGCCATATCAGCAACGTTTCATCTTACATATCCGTACTGATTCTAGTAAGTGTGTATTCGTTTTGTGCCTTTGCTGTACTCCGTGAATGAGAGCTTGTCCACGCGATGTTGATAGCACGAAGATAAAGTTTGAGTTATGTTTCCTCTGAGTTCATTTGCTTTCTGCGAACTCGAGTGCGTACGCTGTATATGTTCTTAAAAGATGGCCCAACGCACTACTTCACATGCTTGCATTGCGCTTGCGCCAAACCACGTGCATGTGCGTGTGCAGGATGCAGATCACCACGATGTGCTTGCGGGGGTACTTTTTGTCGTATTGTAGCAGTAAGTTCACTTTGTATTCAGTACACAGATGGAGCGCAGGAAGAACAATAGCTTATATTTCTCTTTACGAGCTGTAACTGATGTAATCATCACCATCCCTGTTACAGCAGTGTGTGGCACACTGCTTGTTATTGCTAACTGAAATCTAACTTTATATACCCATGCCTTCCAGACCTTTGCCTTTCGTGGGCAAGTGCTCTACCATATGAGCTATTCGAACACGACTCACGTTCTGCCCTCACAACTTTACTTCCACCAGCACCTTTTCTCCTATCTTCCAAATTTTCATACCAGCGCACATTCGTTGCAGAGCAAAAATTCATTCTAGAAACTATACCCCTGGGCTGTGGCCCTGACAGTTCTCTACAATATCCTTTATTCCAGGAGCGCCAGTTCCGCGCGTTATAGGCCGGGGAAGTTCTGTGGACTTTGGAGGACAGGAGAAAAGGTGCTAAAGGATGTAAAGTTGTGAGGGTAAGCCGTGAGTCGTGCTAGGATAAAGCAGTCGGTAGAGAACTTGCCCGTGGAAATCCAAGATCCTATGTTCGAGTCCCCGTCCAGCACACAGTTTTAATCTGCCGGAAATTTCATCACCGCACACTCCGCTGAAGAGTGAAAATTCATTGTGCATCAGGCCACTGTCAAGACTGCAGACAGCAAAAGCAGTGATTCAGACCCTTCGTTATTGTGTGATAAGTGCTGCACTCTGAACAAATTTGATGTTCCCAGTAGTCACAATTTAATATCAATCCCTTAGACTCGAGCTTTAGTTCAGAACAGTTCCTACGAGGGATGACATTCTCCGAATAGCACCTGAATGAAACGAATTTAGCATCAGTCGCTAGAGTGATCGTTCCATTTCCTGTCGCTGCTCGGTTTTACTCCGACTTTTCTTTTGTGACGTACCTAAATACAGTCGGTAACTATTACTCGAAAGCAGTAAGCTAGTCTTCTTTCGTTCTTTCTTCATTCCTGTATCATTAAAGCTCACATTATCTACCATGTTGGTTGCATGGAGAGCAGACTAGCCAAACCGCATGAATACTTTGTTCCATTACAGCTCTGTTTATACCTACCGTGTAAGGCGGAGGGAGGATGTAGCTAAGAAGTAAACACACTATAATGTTCTTAAATCTTCCATCAAAACCCGCGTTATCCGTCCGATTTATCGATTGTTGCATGTGCAACCGCTTCGTTTAGGATATTTCCAAGTGATAAAGTTATCCATTTTCTTGCATTCATTCCCGGTGTACAGATTCCAGTAATCTGCCGGATATCACCACACTATCTAGAGAGACCATTGTCATTATAATCGAGGTAAATCTCTTTGTGTTGGTAATCCATCTCGAGTCTGATTAAAATAGATGATCTGCATTTCTCCTCATCCCCCTTTCCGAGGATTAAGCCCCGGTTCCTCGTTGTCTGGCATCTGGGACCACGCCTTCCTCGTGATTTATGGCCAACGTCATTCCTGACGAATTTGATGAGCCAGCTCTCTGGAGCAGGCGGAAATGCTGATGGTTCCCCTCCTGTTATTTGTTTTGTTTCTCTCAACAGCGGAACCGAGTCGTTCTACTCGATTAGGAAATGCAAATGCCCGTTCGTGCTCTCTTTTCTAAACCATTATTCATCTAAATCCGTCTTAACCTTCTGCTCGCCGTCTGAATAGGAGAAAAAATCCCATTACTCCTATGCTCATTTCCGCCCTATCTACGTGTTAAATACTTGATACTTCGCTAACACTTTTCACGCTTACAGTTTTGTAATGAAACGGAGGAAATGCGTTCGTTACATGAAGTTGTTGCCCTATACTGAGTGTGAGTTTGCGAGCGATCCCTCACAGCTAGAAAGCCTGCATGCAACGAGACTTTTCAGTCTCGGTATATTTTTTATGAGACTTCATACATAATCCCTTTCTGATTATAAATAAATGTGTGCACAGTAGAAAATTGAAGAAAAAGAAATTTCAGTATCTTTGGACTAATGGTCCCACTTCATGCGCGATAGATTTCCACGCGAAGAGCAATTCCTGGAATACTATGTAGGCTTTCTCCAGCATTTTATCTTTATACAAGTCAAATGACAAAGTCTTGCCGCGCGGGATTAGCCGCGCGGTGTAAGGCGCTGCAGTCATGGACTGTGCGGCTGGTCCCGGCGGAGGTTCGAGTCCTCACTCAGGCCTGGGTGTGTGTGTTTGTCCTTAGGATAATTTAGGTTAAGTAGTGTGTAAGCTTAGGGAGTGATGACCTTAGCAGTTAAGTCTCATAAGATTTCACACACATTTGAACATTTTAACAAAGTCTTCATTGAATCGTCAGACTGCACGTCAACAAAGCCATTTACTGATTAGATCCACCACGTAACTACGCTCACTTCTACAAGAGTATTTTTTGACCATAAGCGGTTGTCTTGTACCATTTACTGATTAGATCCACCACGTAACTGCGCTCATTTCTACAAGAGTATTTTTTGACCATAAGCAGTTGTCTTGCTCTATTGTTGTCACGAAGAAAAGACGTTTCAAAGCCTGTCAAAACCCCGTCCTGCACTTCTGAAATACACGGTAGAGTAGTGGTTCTCATGTCGTTATATATATATATATATATATATATATATATATATATATATATATATATACTCCTGGAAATGGAAAAAAGAACACATTGACACCGGTGTGTCAGACCCACCATACTTGCTCCGGACACTGCGAGAGGGCTGTACAAGCAATGATCACACGCACGGCACAGCGGACACACCAGGAACCGCGGTGTTGGCCGTCGAATGGCGCTAGCTGCGCAGCATTTGTGCACCGCCGCCGTCAGTGTCAGCCAGTTTGCCGTGGCATACGGAGCTCCATCGCAGTCTTTAACACTGGTAGCATGCCGCGACAGCGTGGACGTGAACCGTATGTGCAGTTGACGGACTTTGAGCGAGGGCGTATAGCGGGCATGCGGGAGGCCGGGTGGACGTACCGCCGAATTGCTCAACACGTGGGGCGTGAGGTCTCCACAGTACATCGATGTTGTCGCCAGTGGTCGGCGGAAGGTGCACGTGCCCGTCGACCTGGGACCGGACCGCAGCGACGCACGGATGCACGCCAAGACCGTAGGATCCTACGCAGTGCCGTAGGGGACCGCACCGCCACTTCCCAGCAAATTAGGGACACTGTTGCTCCTGGGGTATCGGCGAGGACCATTCGCAACCGTCTCCATGAAGCTGGGCTACGGTCCCGCACACCGTAAGCCGTCTTCCGCTCACGCCCCAACATCGTGCAGCCCGCCTCCAGTGGTGTCGCGACAGGCGTGAATGGAGGGACGAATGGAGACGTGTCGTCTTCAGCGATGAGAGTCGCTTCTGCCTTGGTGCCAATGATGGTCGTATGCGTGTTTGGCGCCGTGCAGGTGAGCGCCACAATCAGGACTGCATACGACCGAGGCACACAGGGCCAACACCCGGCATCATGGTGTGGGGAGCGATCTCCTACACTGGCCGTACACCACTGGTGATCGTCGAGGGGACATTGAATAGTGCACGGTACATCCAAACCGTCATCGAACCCATCGTTCTACCATTCCTAGACCGGCAAGGGAACTTGCTGTTCCAACAGGACAATGCACGTCCGCATGTATCCCGTGCCACACAACGTGCTCTAGAAGGTGTAAGTCAACTACCCTGGCCAGCAAGATCTCCGGATCTGTCCCCCATTGAGCATGTTTGGGACTGGATGAAGCGTCATCTCACGCGGTCTGCACGTCCAGCACGAACGCTGGTCCAACTGAGGCGCCAGGTGGAAATGGCATGGCAAGCCGTTCCACAGGACTACATCCAGCATCTCTACGATCGTCTCCATGGGAGAATAGCAGCCTGCATTGCTGCGAAAGGTGGATATACACTGTACTAGTGCCGACATTGTGCATGCTCTGTTGCCTGTGTCTATGTGCCTGTGGTTCTGTCAGTGTGATCATGTGAGGTATCTGACCCTAGGAATGTGTCAATAAAGTTTCCCCTTCCTGGGACAATGAATTCACGGTGTTCTTATTTCAATTTCCAGGAGTATATATATATATATATATATATATATATATATATACGGCAGCGCAAACTAGATGTTTCGTAAATCGCAGCTGACGCGTTGTGTATGAGATCTGACGGCAGTGCTAGTCAAACAATACAACTATTATAAAAGCTGCGTGTGAGGAACAGTTAGACAGATTTATAAACCAGAGTATCTCTTGCAGCATTGAGAGCAGTTCCGAGACGATATGCTCTGTTAACCCGCATTGTGACCTCCACTGACGACCTTCGGTACCTAGTTCGAATGAAGTGAACTGCCTTATTCTTTTTATAGACGTACGTGAAAGAATATTTCACAAGGGCGTTCCTCGACTGTCAGCGCTTTGAAAACAAACATGAACGAAGGAATTCAAGAAATGACAGCGGCCGTAAAAGGAAGGACGTTCGGCTGTAGGCGCATCGTTTCTTTGTCGTCCAGGGACGGTTGATGGTCACTTCATGATATCGTCACATTTCACTTGGAATCGGACAGAGGTGCTAGAATTTGATTCCAGTCCTGTCAAAATAATTTACTAGTTACCTGCAGTTATTAAACCATTGCCAGGCTTGCTAACAGCTGATTAGCACAGATTCGAATATATGACCAAAGATACTTGTGCTTCCAACAGTGGTCCGTTATGCTGCGTTTCCAAATTATTTCTACGACTTATCTTCGATAGGTCATCGGACTACCATTTTGCTAATTGATCGTTACCACTGACAGTATTTTCGCGTCCTGTAATGAACAGCAGCGTGCTTGAATATGAAAAGATAAGATTAAAAGATGAAGCTGTCGTCAATGTGAAGGTAGATTTGGATACCGTATAGTGCTTTACTAGGCTTACTTGTATTAGAAATAGTATACGCTTGTCCTCCTCCGAGCTTTGTACTAAATTATCCTGCCATTGGCAGGAGGCACCTACAGCTTAACATGAACTCTCAATCAATGTGCACCTTGCCAATTTTCACATTGATTTATCGTTGCAACCGCCGAAAAAAGCGATAAGTGATGGAAAAAACACCAGGATCTCCTGAAGGTTGAACCTCGAAACTTTGCACGTTTAGTCTGGCGCATATTTAGCCACCATCCGTGATAAGACGTTCCTTTTGAACATGAAAGAAAAGTCGTGTAGTCCGCAGCTCGTGGTCGTGCGGCAGCGTTCTCGCTTCCCACGCCCGGGTTCCCGGGTTCGATTCCCGGCGGGGTCAGGGATTTTCTCTGCCTCGTGATGACTGGGTGTTGTGTGCTGTCCTTAGGTTAGTTAGGTTTAAGTAGTTCTAAGTTCTAGGGGACTGATGACCATAGATGTCCCATAGTGCTCAGAGCCATTTGAACCATTTTGAAAAGTCGTGTAGAATGGTAGTACACTCAACGTGTTACAATCCTGAACTCTGGCGCATTGCTAAGGACAGTTCATAGATGGAATATTCCTGAATAATTTAGACCACTCAACGAATAGTAGAAGCGTTGAGTCTCGACAGTTACATACAAAATAATGAAAACTTTCTAGCTTTCGGAAAAAAACGCTTTAACGAACTAGAGAAATATTTGTGTTCTAGCAGAACTATCCTACCATAAATTTTCTTGAGTATTCGTTGTGAAAGACTGTTTTCGGCACAAGAAATGTAAATATACATGACTCGTTTCGGGCATAAACTACATATCAATAAGTGTACAGCCTCATAGAACTACTCGATGACCATTTTCAGACGGTCACCTATAAGGTATACATGTAAGTCTTACGTCGTATCAGTTTACTGACATGGTCTACACCGCTGTGCAGACGAAAATAGCCGTTGAGTGGTATAAACATGAGATTGTACATCATGTAGGCGGGTGTTTTTTTTTTTTTTTAATGCAATTTGTGCGTGGTTGAACCAGTGGCTTATTTTCAATATTAATACACCACCTCTAACAATGATAATGAATAAAGCTAAATATTCAAAGTGCAATGTGTCCACAAATTATCTTTACAACTGAAGAGTTTAATACCTTTAAAACTATACTAAATATTAACAAATGGTTATCAACATGTGATAAGATAATTACAGTTTTGTTTCCTCATTCATGCACATCGTTGTGTGCATCTTTAGCAGCACGTTTGATGTCTATTCGGAATTTCGTTTCTCTCCTCATATGATTTAAGGTCTCCACGTTGACATGTTCAAATGCACTGCGGATGCGTGCCTTCAAGTGCAGTAGGTCTCCAAACTTGGTTCGGTACACTGGATCCTTTTTAAAACACCCTTAGGAAGAAGTCAAGTGGTGTGAGGCCAGGGGATCGCGGCAGCCAAACACTGAACTTTCTCATTTAGCCTCCACAATTTATCAGGTTTTCAAGTTCCATTTTGCGTCAAAATTGTGTCATCTGAAAGGTAAGAAACCTTATCGCATGTTGAAACCCATTTGATAATTTATAATATAGTTGCAAAGTAAAAGTCTTGAGTTGTAAAGATAATTCATGGACACCCTGCATTGCACTAGATTTAGAGATGTTCATCAAATTATCCTGGTGGAAGTGATCTACAGAACGCCAGCACGCGTTGCTAGAGTTGAAACCGACTGATTTAGTCCGTACTATAGGGTAGCCAAATAGCCTGAGAGGTTAACCGGAATCATTGGAAGAAAGCTGCCCGTTTCTAATATTTTTTCCGCGTAATGTTATGTGGAAAATCTGAACAATGTAGTCAGGTTTCTGGTACCACTGTAATTTCGCATAAGGGTCATAAAGATGAGGTCAAAGAGCCTAGGGCACAGAAGGAGGCACGCAGTCATTTCTTTCTCGCACCCTGCTCGCGAGTGAAACAAAAGAAGGAGCTTCTACTGTATTACGTTCCTCCACAGTCGCGAAATACGTATGCAGATGTAATCGTGATGGGGTAGCGATAGAACGTACGCTTTTCCCACCGGAAGTTCACACCGTGGACAAAAGTAGTGAGTACTCACATCCGTACGTCAGTGCTGATACGCCGGCGGAGATAGCGTGCAGTGCAACGCGCCGGGGTCAAGGCTGCGCGGTGCTTAGGTCGGCCGAGCCGGCGGCCGGCGGCCGGCGGGAGATGGTATCGCGCCGGCCCCTGCAGTAATGAAACGGCCGAGCTGATTGGACGGCTGTCGTTAATTGTTCCGGCCATCGCCGCCCGACACGCCATTACTCCCCAGCGGCCGCTGTCGCCGTTACCATTAGGCCGCCCCCCCCCCCCTCCCCCCACTTAGGAGTGGCACACACCAAAACTGCGAGGCTGACAGCTTCGCCATCCAATTAATAAAGGCTTTTTACTCCATAACACTTTAGGCGCGGGAGGTTCGCGAGAACCGCACATGAAAGCGGCTTCTGAAAAGGCTATCGTTATTTAAATCATGCGCAGTATTCCTAGACAAATACGATCCCGCTTAGGCACGTAGTGTCAGTGGTTTACGGAGAGTAGCGGCTGTGCAATGTCCATAACCTACTGTGGGAAAACAAAACATGGAAATATACACTCATTTGACAAAAGTCATGGGACAGCGATAGGCACATACACAGATGGCGGTAGTATCGCGTACACAAAGTATAAGAGGGCAGTGCATTGGCACAGCTGTCATTTGAACTCAAGTGTTTAGCGAGAAAAGGTTGTAACACGCCCGGGAGTACAAATGGGTGGGGTCCCTTTAATATGTTTGTCGTTTCGGACTGTCGCTTGACCGTGCGCCCTGTCCACACCACGTACCTGGTAATCCCGCGGCGGTCGAGCTGTTGTGCTCCACACTGCAGCTGGCTTGCATGGAATTATCTATCGAAATACGCAAGCGAATTAGGGAAGCCGCTCAACGTCAAAACACAACACTGTTCTACGTCTGGTATGAACAACTATATTCTGAGACAATAAAAGGAAATCGCATGTTGCACTGTTTTCTAATTCAGAAGTGTTACCCCAATTAATGGTTGATTAACAATCCACAATATCATTCGGACGAGCGCACGCGTAACCGACACGACGCGGGTGATTGTTGATGATGCGGAAGCCGAATGATCGCACGAAAGTTCTTACGCTCGTCACGCATATGCAGAAATTTGGAACCAGTCGTCCTTGACACTAGTAATGATATAACACTGTTCGTAAAGTTAATTTTTCAATTCTCAGTTCTCACTTGTACGAGCGTGCGCGTAACCGTCGCGGCGCGGTTGATTGTTGATAATGCGGAAACGCGATGACCGAACGCAAGTTCTCACGCTGGCTACAAATCACTGGCACTTGATTGCACTCTTTTATGGTAAGTAATTTCTTCTGATTCACATCATTTCATTCTGGTAGACCGAACACGGCGCGGATGACTGATACTGTACGGTACGACGCGCAACGTGAGGATACACAAATACGTTATCAGCATCACTGCTCATTTTTAAATTACTTCCTGACGCTCTTTCCTCTGAATTATTTACTTATTTTATCACTTTACTGTAATAGCACTTGTAGCAACACTTCAACTTCCATGCTAACAATGCCTCTCACATGCAGAGCTACACACCACACAACGTAACAGCTCCGTGTCCCGCGCTCGACTCTCTACAGACGCGGCTGCCCGCAAAGATACTCCACAACTAAGCCAGCGATATGACAATACGCTTACAAGGTTTCCGACGTTATTATTGCCACACGATGGGAATTAAGATTTTGGACGCGGTATGGTACTTGGAGCTAGACGCACAGGACACCCATTTCCGAAATCGTTAGGGAATTCACTACTCCGAGATGCACAGTGTGAAGAGTATACCGAGAATATCAAACTTACAACGGACGACGCACTGATCGATGGCCTTCTCTTAACGATCGAGCCCTGCGCCGTTTTCGTAGTTTTGAGTGCTGACAGACAAGCAACACTGCGTGAAATAATCGCAGAAATCAGTGTGGGACGTACAACGAACGTGTCGGTTAGGGTGGTACGGCGAAATTTGGCGTTAATGGGCTGTGGCAGCAGACGACCGACGCGAGTGCCTTTGCTAATAGCACGACAACGCCTGCAGCACGTCTCCTTGGCTCGTGACCGTATCGGTTGGACCCTAGACGGCTGGAAAACTCTGGCCTGGTTAGATGAGTCCCGGTTTCAGTTGGTAAGAGATGGTGTTAGAGCTTAGTGCAGACACCACGAAGCTATGGACCCAACTTGTCAACAAGGTACTGTGCAAGCTGGTGGTGGCTCCATAATGGCGTAGACTGTGTTTACATCGGATGGACTGAGTCATCTGATCCAACTGCACCGATCATTGAATGGAAATGATAGTTCATGGGCTTCACGTTCCCAAACAACGGTGGATTTTTTTCTGAATGACAATATGCCATGTCACCGGGCGACAGTTGTTTGCAATTGATTTGAAGAACAGTCTGGATAGTTCGAGCTAATGATTTGGTCACCCAGATCGCCCGATTTGAGTCCTATTGAACATTTATGGGACGTAATCGAGAGGTCAGCTCGTGCCCCAAATCCTGCACCGATAAAACTTTCACAGTTATGGACAACTACAGAGGCAACATGGCTCAGTATTCCTGCGCGGGACTTCCAGTGACTTGTTGAGTACATGCCACGTCAAGTTGAAGCACTATGCCGGGCAAAAGGATATTAAGAGGTATCTCATGCTTTTTGTCACCTCCGTGTATTGTTAGTATTTTCAGGTATGCTTCGTTAATTGCTGCATCAATGCACAGCACAACGAGTTGCGGGGGAGATGATGCCCCTGTGGCCTGTTTCACACTGTCTACCTCGCACCTAGCTTCGACAACGCATTTTTCTGGCGAAATAGGTGCAACCACGTCATTTGTAGAGAAATATTCGAGTGTCTTTGCGAATGAAATATTAATTTCTTCGGTGTAAATTTACAAATTTTGTCTCAGTCCTTGTTGCGAATCTGACATACGGGGTTTATTAGTGGTTTGCCGGTACAGGAGGCTAGTTTCCAGTGTATCGATGAGAGCTGATGGGATACTTTAATCAGATGAAACTGTATGGTTCCAGAGACCTTTTCAAGTCTCAAACATCTATTTGGGATTTGAAAGGGTCTCTGGAACGATTTAGTTTCATTTGAGAAAAGCACCTTCGCCTGGGTTTGGGACAGGATTCCCTGTTTCATTCGATGCTAAGGTTCTGTTCCAATTAGGTGGAGAGCATCTACAGTGCTGTTTGAGCTTAGGGGATATAACAAGTGGGCTGAGCTGTGAATAGGATTTGAAGTTAGGGGGGGGGGGGGGGAGGCGTGTTGGTGTAGTCCGTCCAGTTGCGCAAAACAGTAGTGCCAGGGTGGTGTACTGATTAGCACTTTTTCGTAGTGAGCAGGATACCCAGGTACGTATCCTGGCCTTGGTGCAAATTTTTATTCGTCGCTTCAGTCTCTTTATATACATTAAATATTTACGTTAAGTGCGCCAAGAATTTCCGTCTATCTGTAAAGTAGGCGTATAACAGAAATAGCACGACTATCCTGCACGTGTTCTGCTATACATCTTCATGAAGAAATGGAGAAACAAATATAACAGCAGTTTTCGAGGCAAAGTCTTGATTCGTTTAGTACTGTAGCGCTAGTAATCGTGTCGGAAACGTTTATTTCAGCAGGGGGTTCTAATGTCCTGGATGTCGACGTGACGTTGACAAACCTTAACATAGTTTCCAGAATGAAATTTTCACTATGCAGCTGAGTGTGCGCTGATATGAAATTTCCTGGCAGATTAAAACTGTGTACCGGACCGGGACTCGAACTCGGGACCTTTGCCTTTCGCGGGCAAGTGCTCTAGGTTTGGAAGGTAGGAGACGAGATACTGGCAGAATTAAAGCTGTGAGGACGGGTCGTGAGTTGTGCTTGGGTAGCTCAGTTGGTAGAGCACTTGCCCGCGGAAGGCAAAGGTCCCGAGTTCGAGTCTCGGTCCAGCACACAGTTTTAATCTACCAGGAAGTTTCATATCAGCGCACACTCCGCTGCAGAGTGAAAATTTCATTCTGGAAACATTCCCAGGCGGTGGCTAGGCCATGTCTCCGCAGTATCCGTTTTTCCAGAAGTGCTAGTTCTGCAAGGTATGCAGAAGAGCTTCTGTGAAGTTTGGAAGGTAGGAGACAAGATACTGGCAGAATTAAAGCTGTGAGGACGGGTCGTGAGTCGTGCTTGGGTAGCTCAGATGGTAGAGCGCTTGCCCGCGAAAGGCAAAGGTCTCGATTTCGAGTCTCGGTCCGGTACACAGTTTTAATCTTGAACATAGTTATCCTCCTTTCTTCTTGAGCAATTGTCAGATTCATTACTGGGGAACATTGTTGGCAAATTTAATTTCGCCATTTATAGTGGCGTAAGGATAGGTAGACCATTAACCATGGTAACCACTGTCTGTAGTTGTTTCCGCAGTACAAAAAGGACGTAAATAACACGCACAAGGGAAGTACATAGGTTTTTTCATATAAACTACTCTAATTTGGCTAGGTGATTTTCCCCCGTGCTAAATATTTACCACAGATACTTCGACTCACGTTGCGGATCGTTTACTGGTATTCGACGTCAGTTTAGTTTCTAATTTGAAACACGAGCTTGTTGACGAGCCTTAAGGGCTCTTCGGCGGACGCCTGCTTGGGAGATTTTTTAACGTTTCGCCATTGCAAGCTACACACTTGCATAGGGACCGCAGCCTAGGATATAATGGCATGTAAAGTCCACAGAGATGGCAGCATGCAGCGTGACACTCAACGGCAGTGATTGTCTCAGTGATTACCCAGAGTTGTCTGCTTCATTTACTCATACCGCAGGCTTCAACACGTTTAAAACACGTCCGAAGCGATATTGATGATTCCGAGCGCCAACAACTTTCACCCCCGCTCAGGCAGCTCCGACTGGGGGCCGTCAGCTGCAAACAGAATGCTAATCACTGCGCAACACGGATTAGGGCTCAAGTTGGTGATTAATTGAACTAGTCATTAATCCGCAGCTGTCAAGTGCCATGTCCACATGACGCCAGAGCAGTGACGCTCCAATGAACTGATCGGTTCTACCGGCTTATCCCCGTTTAACAATAACGAACAATGGTGTTAATATTTGCAGACGTTCTTCCTCAGTTTTGCTTCAATTATGTTTGTCACGTACGTAAGTAAAACTTCGGTTAATGAGACTGAATCTATCATTGGTGTCGTACCAAACATATTTCGCCTATTGATGCCAGGCGTCGTCAGTGGTCTGTAATGTAAATAAAGAAAATTACGTAATTTTACATGTTTTGTTAGGGCACATGTAGTGATTCTTGGCAAGTCATTTAAATTATTTAACTGTTTATAAGTACAAGTATACGACTGTGATTTATTCCATCGACTTTTCAGTCCTTTTCATGTATCCGTATGTTCTTCTGTAGGTACTAGAGGCACACAGTATACGTTTTCAATTGATGGATCACATTTCTGTGTGCATTTCACTAGAGAACTGTGGGCGTAAGTACAGTAAGCAACTTGAGGTGGATGTCTGTTAAAGTAGTTATTCGAAAATCAAGAGGCTTGTGCAGAACAGAGAGACGCATCACACCAGTCTCCGGACTGAAGACCACAGCAACAACAGCAACGACAACAGCAACCTACCTTGTTGGACACTGCGCATGGTCGTGCTCTCTTGCTGCAGGGCTGATTGAGGGATCATGGAAGTTATGGAGGGTAATATGGGGTGTAGATGGAGGGAGGATGGATCGTGGGTCTCTCTCTCTCTCTCTCTCTCTCTCTCTCTCTCTCTCTCTCTCTCTCTCTCTGCATGCACGCGCGCGTGTGTGTTTAATTTGTTATTTCTTTTCTGTTATGCTATTTGTCTTTGAAGGTAAATTAAGTCTGTGTTTTTTTAAAAATGTTACCTATTTCGCGAATTATGGTTATGGTTTGCCGTTTTGTGTTTGTGTTGAGGGACATGTTTCCTGATTGATGTGAGTGCTGAAGTGATTTGAAAAAGCCAAAATGAAGAGTTTTAACGGATCTTGTTATAGACT
Source organism: Schistocerca cancellata (assembly GCF_023864275.1). Lineage (NCBI taxonomy): Eukaryota > Metazoa > Arthropoda > Insecta > Orthoptera > Acrididae > Schistocerca > Schistocerca cancellata. The sequence continues at coordinate 351,818,042 of NC_064630.1, forward strand.
GTAACTGAACGAACTATTCCACTAATGACCTGTGACCTTGACGTTTTTCAGCTCTTTAACGTTATTGAAGGTTTACGGTTGTCGTCTCGTGTTTTGTAGATGCAGTAGACCTGCTATGTAGTGCCACTAATTGTGCCATCGGAGAAATGCAGAGGGTGGAGGACTGTAATACAGCTCACATTTACGGTATCTCGATACGAAATGATGTAACTGCCCTTTAAATAACTCCTCTATATTTGATTGTTCTCATATTTAACGTTTAAAACGTTAGGTGACAGATCCTTTATTACTCGGTACAACATATCTTAAATGAATCTTAGAACATAACAGAAAAAGAACGACATTTCGCCCCAGCTTTTAGTAACTGTTTCTGCCGGCGTTTACTATGTCGGCAGAGGCCCCTGCTCTGTGACTTCCAAAGCACCGTCAAGCCGCGACGGTGACGTATAAACGCCGCCTTGACAGCAAGTGTAGGCTATTGACAGTATCACATATTGCCGATGTCCTATGCTCAGCCTCCTCCCCTTGTCTCTGAACAAACCAAAATCTAAGCGCGAACAGTGGAAATTCTCTACATGCTAAGTACCTGAACAACGTTTTTACCCGAGCAGCAGTCATGTGATCGCGAGAAAAATATGGAACAACTTATTACACGACAGTCAGCAGTGTGTGTTACTATTATATGTTGCTGTGTTTGGATTATGTTTGTTATTGCATTCTTCTGTTCGTACGTTCATTTTACTGTTCTCGTATCCAAGTCATGGCCAAAGATTTATAGTTATATAATTTCCCTTACAGTGCAGAGCACCGATGATGCTTAACAGAAATAGGGGAAATACGTTTCGTTAGACGCAAATAAACCATTCAGTTGCAAAAGATGGAATTTTTATTATTATCTACATGATAAAATACTAGGCAATAGTTTATGATATTCAGTGTTTCCCTAAATCACTTCATGTGAATCTGCTGTAGTTTCTTAAACAAAGCACCACTTTGTCCGTTGCACACATTCGTTTAATCCCAGCTTTTGTCTCTAAGATCGTCGGTGTTGCAATGAAGACTGAAAGAAGTATATGACAGACACGAGAACATGCTTTGATTATTAGTAGCGCTTTAGAACTAAACGACTCAAGGATTTACCAAAAAAAAATGCTACCACATTTTCTCCTTTATTTATGATGCGTGTAATAGAGCACATGTGGACTCAGCATATGGGTCTTGCAGAAAATCAGCAGGGTTTCTGCTGCCGTGTTTAGAGTGCTATAAATCTTTGACCGTTGTATCTCTCTGTTTTGTGTATTGGCTCTCTAGTTTCAACTGCTTTCCAGTGTACTATTGCATTCACGTTGCACGTGCACAGTGTCTGCGCTGATGTTCCCTACGTCGAGATTCATTCCAACGGACGGTCGCGAGATGCGACGCTGGCTGCCTACCCTCCGTGCGCAAGGCGCGCCGAACTCCTGCCTCGAATTTCTAATTAATGCTGTGATTTTAATAGAAAGGAAAGTTTGCCGCGGCATAATTAAACCTGCTTTGCGCTCCGAAGGAGAGGAAAGGATTGAACTCAATTTGGCGGAATGAGAGCTTTGTCTTAAGTAAGCAGAGAGGAAACGCGCGATGCACGTCTCAGCGAATTGGGATGATCGCGACAGGATGGGTGGGGGAGGGGAAGGATGGGGAGGATGAAAGAGGGGACGGCGACTCGACAAACGGCGTTTACCACGGCACTGACTTTCCTCGGCAAACAATGCGACGAGTTTGTCGGCGTGCGCAGCGTCACGAGTATAACTCCTGCCGCGCAGAAGGACCAGAAAGAAGTTCTCCGCCGGTTACGTGGGGCTTTCCTGTAGATTTGAAACCTTCGTTATGAACGACTCTTTGGCGCCTCCCAGAACTGTAAGCTACCTGAATGTTCACGAGGCTCCCTGAAAGACATTTTGTGTGTGTGTGTGTGTGTGTGTGTGTGTGTGTGTACACTGGTACCAACGTTGGATGTGGACGTTTTACTTTGCAGATAGCCGGAGTCAACATCGTCCTGCTCACGAGTAGAATATCTGAGAACCGATTAACGCAGATCCCACAGAAGTGTTCCTTATGATCTCACTGGTTAGCAGGTCATGTATGTCGTCATGTGGGGGGGATACACTTTTGGGCTTACTGTTAGTTCTAGATTCCGCGTAGCGGGGGGGGCTGGTCTTGAGGTGTCTTCTACGAGATCAAGCCGATTGTGTTCAGTGAAATCATAAGGTAATTGTGTTTGCTTCTTCAAATACGTGACGAACAGAAGCAGAATCTAGCAGTACGGATTAAATAATGCAGAGAGGTAGGATTAAAAAGTTGCCTATTACGAGGGTACTTCAAGAAGTAAGTTACACACATTAGTGTGACACAGATACATTGATAATCCAAAATGCGAGTCCAATGTGCTTGCTAACCAATGCCCATGAAATGCAATGCTCATAATTGTTTTACTTTCCTCATGTGAAGTCAGCATAGAATACATATATACAGGGAGCAAGGGGAACAAGTGCAGATATTTTTATTGATGAGTGAGGACAGTGTACTGAACAACATTATATCAGGATTTATCAGACCTAATAATTATAGCTTTTACAAGTACTATGCTTTTAGATTGGTTAGTGCGTCCAGCACAGTCCAAGCAAGCCCTTAATATTCATTTTCCCTGAGTAGCAAAATGGTTCAAATGGCTCTGAGCACTATGGGACTTAACTTCTGAGGTCATCTGTCCCCTAGAAATTAGAACTACTTAAACCTAACTAACCTAAGGACATCACAAACATCCATGCCCGAGGCAGGATTCGAACCTGCGACCGTAGCGGTCGTGCGGTTCCAGACTGTAGCGCCTAGAACCGCTCGGCCAAACCGGCCGGCCCCTGAGTAGCACATTGGCTATTGAAGTGTGGACACATGGACACAAAACGGATATACTAACATGCGTAATCGACTTCGCCGCGCAGTTACGACCGTGCAGAAAACACAGGCAATAAATTATGTGAGATGTTTGCGAGAAAAATGTTACACACAGAGAGAAAACGACTAACACACTGAAGTGGGCGCTTATTAAAATCCCAATCTTCACAGTACTTGTACCTACAACCCTGATACCCCGCATCCATGAAATAAACGCTGTTGTTATTGATACGCCGAGCTTGGTGGCGCATTTGACAAGAAGGTTGTTCGAATCCCGGTTCGACCTCCCAAATTTAGATTTTTCATTGTTATCCCAAAACGTTTAAGGTAAATATCGAGGTGTTTCGTAATGAAGGGCAATCCCGATTTACTTTCATATCCTTCCCCTATCCAATTTCAACTCTAATAACCTCATCGTCGACGGAAAGCTAAACCCCCTTCCCTCTTCCCCGCCCCCCCCCCTCTTCACCGGTTGTTATGAATAAATGTTAGACACACCTGAAGAAGCTGCCAAATGGGCCTTGCAACGTGCAGTACGTCGTAGCACGCTGAGAATGCTGTGTGTACTCACACTTACAATGTGTTATACTGACAATGTGGTCACGTGGTCGCAACGGCTTTTCCGCGGCACTCCACACTTTCAGATACCGGCCACTGCTACCACTCATAGAGACTCGACATGGACGTCTTCAATTCTTCCAGCATGCTTGTCAACGCTTACCATCCTCAACGACAGCTAACGGCCATGCGTATAACGTCTAAAAGTCGTGTGGCCATCGGGTTGCTACACTAGCCCTGTAATCGTCACCAATGTTTCACGTAGAAATGGTTCAAATGGCTCTGAGCAGTATCGGACTTTACACCTTAGGTCATCAGTCCCCTAGAACTTAGAAACCTAACTAACCTAAGGACATCACACACATCCACGCCTGAAGCAGAATTCGAACCTGCGACCATAGCAATCGCGCGGTTTCCGGACTGAAGCGCCTTCTTTTTTATTTTGAATTAACAAAATTCGGAAAAATCTGGACGGATTGATCTCCACGGCAGGGTTAACCGAAGACTGGATCTGAAAAAAGACTGTTTCCAAACCTCCTCTCCCCCCCCCCCCGTTCCCGGCCTAAGAAAGAAACGTCAAAATGGCGTATCCGAACGCTCGTGTGAAAATGTAGTCTTGCAGAAGCCTGTCACATAAAACGAAATTGTTGTGTAAAATTCTTAAGTTTCCGCCTAACCACCTCGGAAATCGGACCTTTTTGAAAATACCCCAACAAGTTTTTGAAACGAGCATTCGTCACATCCTTCGACAACGGTTGTTGTTACGTACTGAAAACCACACTAGGAACTTCGGAAGCAAAGTAAGCACCGGGACTTGGGTTTCGATCAGCGCGACGTTCAAGGGAGGCAGAGTGCAGCGACAGGATAGCAAAGGAGGGAACAGGGTATCCATGCAGCGCTTCAGGGGTGGGGTAAGGGAGGTTGTGTCCCTAAATTTGTGGTGGTCACAAGTCTCTGTGTCTGCATATCTCTGGGCACCCTCTGGATACCGTGAGTCCATAAACATAATGAGCATGCAAGCGGTTTCATTTCCCATCTGACCATTCCCATTTATATGTTATTTAATTTCACTAAATCATTTTGGGCAAATATCAAGATGGTTCCTCCCTCCTTCACTCCCTCCCTCTCCCTTTCCCTCCCTCTCCCTCCCTCCCCCTCCTTTCCTCCCCCCCCCCTCTCTCTATCTCTCTGGCCTTGTCTATCCCAGTTGGGCTCATTGTCGCTGTGACATTAAAATCTTAATCTTATTTTCTTCAACTGATAACGGGTCAGCGCGCTTGTGGCACATCTACTTGTTCTGACCAGACTAATGGGCAGCCTCAAGAAACAGCATAGAATAATCGTTCCTACCAAGCAGCCTCCTAGCGGATTCTCCAAACTATGTGCAGCTGTCTCACGAAGCCGCCGCGCAGGCCCACACCCTAACCTCGGCAATATCCGGTGATGCCACCAGCGTAACAATTGGCGTCGTTGTCTAAGGAGCAATCGCCAGTCAGTCCACACTTGCGTCTTGTGAGGCCCTACGCTTTCGTCAGAATAGGTGAGTCGTCTACTCGTAGTCGCAGTTGTTGTAGTGCCTCTTTCTGACCCGTCCTGAGTGAATGGAACGTTAAGTAAATCGTTTTCCGTACAGGAGTGCATTACGGGCCGTAACTGCTTACATTATGTTCTTAAAAGATGTTCTGCTGTACGTCGGCAACTGGTGTTTCAGCTTCCCTTAAACGTCTGTCTGAAGGTGGATTAACATTATTTGGCAACTCCTTTGAGTAGTCAAGATGGAAACTTAGCCTCTTGTTGTTTACTATTAGTGTTATTGCTCCAAGTCCTATGAACAATGTAGCCATTACATAACCACGTTTGTTTTCAGCTACGACCCTGAGGTGCACTTCAACTTAAAAATTAACTACGACCCTGAGGTGCACTTCAACTTAAAAATTAAATTGCCGTTTTCCTGCTCAATGTACAGCTAAGGAAAAACTGTTAAAACATTACTCAGTACCAATAACTGCCACAGATTTCAGTAATAAGTCTGTATTTTACCCCATTGTAGGGTTTGGTTACTTAATCTGTAGGAGGATCACTTTGTTGTCTGTCTATCTGTCTGTCCGCCAAATTCTTAAGAGCCCTTTTTCTCAGGAACGGGTGGACGTATCAAGTTGAAATTTATGTCACATACTAAAATGGTTGTTAGTGTATAAGCTCCTAAGTTAATGCAGTCAAAGGATATGGCTATTTATGTCACATACAGGCTGACAGTTATTGGAATATATGAAGAAAGTAAATTAGTTACAAAGTATGGCGTGCATACACTTCATTCAATATGTAAACGTCACTGCAGATATGCGGATGTAGGTAATGACATGGTGATTATGCATGCCAAAATTGGCGATGATGCGGCGCAGACGAACAGCGAAATTCTGCATGACCCGCTGAAGTGTCGGAACATCGATCGATGCTGTCGACGACCTCCTGAAAAGCTGTTTGTGGCTCAGCAATAGTTTTGGAGTTACTGCTGTACACCTTGTCTTTAATATAGCCCCACAAAAGGGGTCACATGTGTACAGATCCTTAGAATATGGCGGCCAATCGAGGACCATGCCAGTGGCCTCTGGGTATCACAGACCCAGAATGCGGTCCCCAAATTGCTCCTCCAGGGCATGAACACTGTCCTGCTTCGACGGGGTCGAGCTCTGAGCTGCATGAGCCACATCTTGTCGAAATCAGTGTCACTTTCGATAATGGGGATGAAATCATCTTCCAAAACCGTACCGTTCGGTAGTCACCGCGACGTCAACGAATATCGCACCAATTATTCCGTGACTGGACATTGCGCACCACACAGTCAACTGTTGAGGATGAAGTGACTTCTCCATCGCGAAATGCGGATTCTTAGTCCCCCAAATGCTCCAGTTTTGCTTGTTGACGATCCCATCCAAATGAAAGTGGACTTTGTCGCTAAACCGAACCATATTCACATCAAAGTGCTGTTCGCCAATTCTGTGGACTAAAGTATTGGCGAAACACAATCGCTGTTCGATGGTCCGATGGCCCTGGGACATAATGGCTGATGGGTTTGAATTTTGTATGGGAAGAGATGCCGGTCTTCAACAACAGTTTGTCACAGTGTCTCCCAGTTGATTCCGACCTCTTGTGCAGCTCGTCTGATCGATTTCCTGTGGCTGGTTTGAAACACGGCGCGTGTCTTCTCGATGTTTTCATGCTTTTTCACCCTTTTGGGACGACCGACGTTGGCAACACTGTCATCAAGAACTGTAACTGTTCTCTCAAACTTGCAAATCAGGCTCTTGATTTTTAGCACAATTGGACCTGTTGTCTTCAGCTCGAATTTCGTCGAAAACTTCATTTGAGCCGCAGTTGGGTTGTTATTGCCCGCATAGTTAGCCTTCACAAGTGCTATACGTTTAGGCACGCTGTACCGTGACAGTTTCACGTGCAAATGGCCGACAACAACAAGGCCTGTGTGGATGCGCAGGCTAATTCCCATCATGCCTCGTAGCCAACTGTGCAGTTTGAACGTCCTAACGCAAACCATTCAGTGATTTTATTTCATATCGGTCAATAAGTGGCACCCTGTATTTTAATACTCGCAGACTCACTCTTTAGGACCTGTAGGATACTTCCCGTTGACCTAGAATCATGAGATTTGGCAGAAAGTGAGGTTTCACAGTGGTAATAAAGGAAAAAATGAGAAAATTTTTAATTTGTAATTATATCACACAAAAATATTTCATTTTTTATTTGTTATCCGACTTCAGATTTAAAATTAAAACATTGCTGAAACTCTTGGAATCCCCGAGCCCGGTATCTTACCGATATCGATGTTGATAACAGGTAAAAATCGTCAAGATTCTCGATTCCAGGGACGGATGGACTGTGTACGAAACTCTTAGAGCGCGAGTGCTGCTCGCACCTGGCCAATTTTTTTTCCAGTTAGCTCTAGCTTTTGTTGTTGCGGGAGGAAGTGTATAGAGTAAGAGAAGATTGAAAATACAGGATCCAGCTGAATCACGAGGCGCTCGGAAGACATTATTTACTCCGTGAAGACTGAGAGGTCTCAGTCGTGTTAAAGGGGTTGAAATATCCATCGGAGCGGCAATAACTCTTCAAAATCGGGACATAGGGCTGGTTAGCATGCGCTGCCGGGTAAGCGGCTTGTTGGCGTCAGCTCGAGGCGTGACCGCCATAGCGTGATCGAATTCGGCGCAGATTGAAGCAAGTGAACGCGAGGCGTACCGCGGACGGAGCAAATATTAGCATGAACTGATAGTTATTCGCTTAGGCGAAGTGCGATTTTCAGTAGCTTGTTAGTACTGAAAAATGTACGTGAGTGAGTCGTCTTTCACCACTGATGAGTACACTAAAGACGAACGAACGGTTAGTACATTTTAGATTGCGAGGAATGAATCTTTCTTAGGTCTTACTAGCTTAACGTAAGTATGAAGTAATCAGCACGAGCTATCCAGCATTGGAATCGGAGTGTTTTGCCCCATGAGTAAAACAACAACACGTGTCGAGAATCTACAGAAATTGTTATATAATTATATCTTCATTGTTGTGTACGACTTCGTCCACAATGGCAAGGAGAGGCGGGCTGCAGAGTGGTGCAGCAACTGTAGGCATAGGAAAGCTGGACAGTAGCAGCAATGATCAGTGAACAAGTAACACAGCTAACAGAGGATTTACTTTACTTGCACTTCTCCAAACGTACGAAGACTCAATGCAGAGAGAGCAGGAACAGAGTCCATCTACTACAACAGCAACAGTTACGATGACGGAGCCGTGACTAGGCAGCATATACGTAGTTTTCTATAGCAATGTGGCTTCGAACGCGAGTGGGGTGGCCACTCTATATTGCGGCGGCGGAGGGCGCTCTGATACCCGCTGGAGGTGTGGTTTAGCGGGCGCGCACTGTTGGGTCCACCAGACTCCACTCGACCGCTGTCGGCGCCGGATGGAAACCTGCAATTTGCTACAACACCCGTGTGGTAGTATCGGTAGTCCTCGCTTCATCCAGTCAGACATACCTCCCAACGTTTTGGGATTTCCCTATCATTGCAACTAAAGGTAATGGTCCATTTACATGGCTCTCAGACCTTCCGGAATTCCATTTCATCCTCACCATTCTTACCGCGATATTATCGCCATGCATACTGCATCCAGAAGAATCATCGTCACCTAGGTAACAATGTCTATACATTTGCCACCAGTGTTTCGAGTAATATTTCTACTAACACAAATCATCTTTTAGTGTATTACAAAGTCGTCGATTTAGTAGTTTTATCGGCCGCGCGGGATAGCCATGCGGTCTATGGCGCCTCGCCATGGTTCACGCGGCTCGCCCCTTCGGAGGTTCGAGTCCTCCCTCGGGCATAGGTGTGTGTGTTGTCCTTAGCGTAAGTTAGTTTAAGTTAGATTAAGTAGTGTGTAAGACAAGGGACCGATGACCTCAGCAGTTTGGTCCCATAGAGCTTACCACAAATTTCCAGTTTAGTAGTTTTATCTGTAAAAATCAAATATATGAATTTACGCTCGTAGCCAGTTATCAAAAGAGCAGACAGAAAAATGAACTGGGCAATTAGACAGACATGTAGTTGAGGTAGATGCTAATTTAAGCGATTGTAAAAAAGGACAATTGCACTTGTCTCGTACCTAAAAGGCGACGCCAGGGAGTGAGGTGCGGCAGTGGTAGAAAACTGAGCTCCTAGTCGGGAGGACGATGGTTCACATCCCCATACAGCCAACCAGACTTGTTTCGTGTGATTTCCCTAAACCGCGTAAGGCAAGTGCGGACATCATTCCTGTGAAAGGGTACTGCCGATTTTCAAACCCGACTTCCTGCTCTAATGACTTCGTCTTCGACTGGACGTTAAATCCTAATATTTTTCCCTTTTAAAAATATGACGCTCGTCACAGCACTTTTTAAATTGCCATTTAGAGACTAGGCCATAGGGCCAGGTTATTATCTGTATGAAAGTCTCTGTCTTTTTAAAAAAGCAAAAATTACACGTGAATCTTATTTGTTCCAATGCATTTGGCTTTGTCGTAACTCTTTCGCCTCAAATACTTTTGAATCCTGCAGGTAAGGGTCGTATAGAGGGAGCGTATAGACGCAGTAATGGCGTATTCAAAATTTACACCCATATCAAAGGCCATACTGGAACCTGTTGCCTCCGTTTCAAGAGACAACGGCATGAGCCAGTTGTCAGAACTTCACACACTGTAGGCATTAGTTCTTTGGGGAAGCAGCGGTATAACTGTAAAACCGATAGAGGGCGACAATATGTAGGGATTCGGCGCTTTATCAACCATCTGATGTGTCTTCCACTACGTAAAATAGGACAACCGGCAGTTGTGGTGCAGCTGACACCGAAACAGAATGTTGTAAAAGGCTCCTTTATATCGCCGCATACACTCCTCATCGCAAATTATTGCTCGCCAGACAGCCCCAAAAAGAGTCTCTACATTTATGACATTTAGTGACATGGTAATGACAGGGTACGCTGTCTGCCGGGAGTACATCACTTGTTTGACATGACATGCGCAGGCTGGTATCGGTGATCTATGCCGAGGTGAGGACAACGATATTAGCTTTGAGCATATCTGGAACCTTTCGTTGTTGCAGAAGTCGTCATATAGTCGTTCAGTACGCCACTATTATTATTCTTGTTATTATTGAAAACTGGCATCTCTTGAAGATTACTGTTTCCGTAACCAACATGCCACCTGCCTGTCCTATATAAAAATTCAGACATACGTTACACTGAATTTTCCAAGTATAACAGCTGTACCTGCTAAAAGGCGTCGCGAATCTGTGTTCATTTGAGGACCTCAATGCTTAATTTCTATTCATGGCTCGCAGTTCAACTGGTTCTCAGCGGTATCGGTTGCTTCCGAGATGTGAACAAATACCGTATCAGTTCTGACACACTACCGCCGCCGCCGCCACCGCCGCCGCCGCCGCCGCCGCCGCCACTACCATCACTACCACCACCACCTGGTGCTATATAGGAGTTGCGAGAGCCTTGGTGGGGACACATGTCGTGTACAAACGAGCCGGGGAATTCCTGGACAAGCTGCAGCTTTTTTCTTTTTTCTTTAGTGATGGACCATCATCCTGTTAGGTGGGTCATGATATTACCCTGGTTGGTCCTCCATTATAGTTTACGGAAGTTTTTTGAAAATAAATGTCAGAGACGTAGACGAAATGTTGGGATGAATATTTACATATATCATACAACTGAATCGTTGTTTGGGTGTTACACTGTGACTACTGCCTGTTTAGTAAACAAAGATTCGTTCCACGTTCAAGTACACTCACCGATAGATGCATGTTCAAATCAATATTCGATTATAAAACGAAAAAGGAGGGGCACATCTGTCTAACAACTGTCAGTTATCTAGCGACTAAGTGAGCAAATTCTAATAATCCATTATAGCTAGAATCTTATGCATCCATCAGGAGGATACCTGAAAAATATTTCATAGTACCATCTGAACAAGGTAGGAATGAGGCAGCGAACAATCTAAATACATAATTACTTAAACAGACTATCAAAAACTGAAATTAAAAGCTCCGCCCGAGCATGCCATGAAGACCCAACGACACCGACCGGCCGCCGTGTCATCCTCAGACCACAGGTGTCACTGAATGCGGATACCGAGGGACATGTCACACAGCTCTCCCGCCCGCATGTCAGTTTACGAGACCGTTAAACAGAATATGCAGTTATTAAATACCAGTAACCATGAAGATAAGTGAGTAATTTCGCGCAGCTAAAATTAAATCATGAAATCAAATATGCAGAAAATGGAGTTTATCTGTATATATTTATGAATTTAGGATGACTAGAGGTTTTGAAGCGATTCTAAGTGTAATTCGTGTCGATATAATGTTTTATTACTATGGAAAACTGTTTACTTTGGAAACGGAATAACTCTCAGTAACTGGAACTTAATCCGATGTGTCAGAGATGCCGTTGCAATTATATATTTCATGTTGACAGCTGTACAAAGTTATAAATTACGAAGGAGAAATCAGCTTACTGTAATGCAATGTACTTACGGTTACTCATCACAAGCTGAGATTGGGATAATACTAAACCAGTTACATAGTCAATGCTTATTGCACTTGCCCGAACTGAACATAATAGAAAGAAAGCAATAAATGGCAAGATGAGAAATTGCCTGTACGTTTTGTTCAGAAGCTCTTCTAATAGAAATCGCCTTGAAGAATACAGTCGCGCTGGCAGGCGATAACTCATCTTAAAGTACGCCCGAAGATACTTGGCGCATACCTCCTTTCGTTAGGAAGAATCGGTTCGATATAACTGACCGACGACAAGTTGGTCCCTGCGGAAAATACTTTCTTGCAGCAGACTTCTTTCGCTTTCCGGCCTGTCAGACGCCCCTTTCGTCGGTCTGAATTGGCCATTGGATTGCGGAGTTACGGTTTCCAATAAGTTGGGAGATACGATGCTGAATCGATGCGTGGGGGAGCTTGACAGTGCGTTCCTCGACGAAGTTAAAAAGACGCACTTTGTCGTAGATCACGCGGTACTACCCTACAAGTATGTGCCTGCACAGGCGGCGCGGCGTTTGTCTCCCATTACTTCGTATACCATTCTCCACTTCTATTTACATTGCTCTGCATTTTAGGCTGGCAAGTACTGCCCTACACAGAGTTGCAATCGAATTACATTCCACTCCGTGATTATATATTAAAGTACTCCAATTTGAGAACGTAGGTTTCGCCGTGAAATTCGTGGAGAAATGTTTTTCGCATTTCTCACCGCGTCATATTTATTTCTAAACTCAAGCTTTCAACGAATTCATAAGTCGTCATCGTGAGGAATTATCTATCGTACTGATAGGCCGTGTAGCACTTTCGTATTAAGCTGCCCGAATTATGTCCATAGCGATTCATGTCACAACTACTATGGCGCACTACGTTCCCACGCCCGCTACTTCACATAGGCTGCTCACAACTGACTGGTGTAGTGCACGTCTGCTGTTCTCAGTTAATAGTTCAAGTTACGACCAACTTATGTACTGCGCTGACGTCGCTTATACACCCAGAATAAAATCAACGTAGGAACTTTTGGATTGACGGTGTACGTCGATGCCTATGATGGAAAAACTTTAGTAGCGATACAGATTCCTATAGATGCTTAGTACGTAATTTCGTTAATTCGTCTGTGGACATTCGATATCGAGCGCCCGTTTGCACGCGGCACTATGGATATAGCCGATGTGCCAGCTAAGTTCTTGTTCCACATTCTGGTGTCATCGACTTCTTCCGTGGCATAATCCCAACAGGTAGATGCATGATATAAGATTTTCGTTTCGTCAAATGCAGTCGTATGTCTGTCTTTGAGGCTGTGTTTGGCAACACCAGGTTTGTCTTGACATCACGATATTTAGTGTAGCGATGGTTCACTGAACAGGTTTCTGAAATCCTATTTAACTGGTTGTTCAATGCATCCACAACGAATTTTGCAAATTATAGGAACGCTGAGACCAAAGCTGTCGTTTAATGGTCGCAATATGCTGGTCTAAGGGTTCCTGGAATTTATATAATTCCTTGGGAATACGGCACCAGTTAAGTCACTCCGTACGTAAAATTTCATAACTGAGCACAGAGTACTGACGCTGCTTAAAATATCACAATTTCGACAAATCTGCTGTTTTTTAACACAACCTGGTAAGCAAACATACGATTACGTTTGATGGAAATGAATTGAGCGTTTGGCGTCATTGGCCGGGAGGCCCCTTGCAGGGCAGGTCTGGTCGCCTTGGTGCAGGTCTTATTACATTCGACGCCACATTGGGCGACCTGCGCGCCGGATGGGGATGAAATAATGATGAAGACAACACAACACTCCGTCCCTGAGCGGAGAAAATCCTCGACCCAGCTGGGAATCGAACCCGGGCCCTTAGGACAGCAATCCGTCATGCTGACCACTTTTTTTTTAAATCTCATTTTGTTCATTGTATCTGCTATGGGCGGATGTCGAAAGACACCCGTTTCAGTTCGTAGTTGTTCCATTAACTCAGTTTTTTATTACAGAGGGCAGCTAACCCTCTGACCGAACACGCTGAGCTACCGTGCCTGCAACCACTCACCTATCGGGGCGGACATTACGTTTGATGAAACCCATGCATTTCCCTGCTGCGATTTTGTGATCAAAGTAGCTTTTGAGATCATAATATCCAGCAACATCTGTAACGGGGCAGCATCTGTACCGAAGTAGTTTATGGAAACAGGTAATCTCTGCTGAAAGGCTACAGAGAACCGCGTAAATAATCAGTCTCGCTGCTATTCATCCACCATCATAGACATCAACTATCTCTGGTCGACTATGGAAGTTTCATGACTTCCTGGTGTCTCCGTTACTAATTCGGCCCGCTAAATGTGAAAATGCGATGCGGCGTATTAGTATGACAAAGAACACCTGACGATGAAAACAGAGTAAGTCCTTGAAAGCATAATTTTGCAAACAACTCTGACATTACATGACATTCGAGAAACGTGCAAAATATTCGAATTATTGACATAACTTGTTCGTTCGCATATTTAGAGTTTGCCTGCATAATTAGCTTGATACGTTAATTAAAATGTTACCCCGAATCTCATTTAAGTCTGGAAAATTATCTGCCGAAGTTTGTTTATGTACTCTTTATTTTGCTGCCAACGTGAGAGTGTTGCTTTTCTCTGTTCGTAACTGTAGAAAAGAAAGTGAGATGGTATACTGTCTGTACCTTATTTTATCTGTACGGTATCCAAATTTATTTTTCATTTCTATTTGAACTTTTTCGGTGCGGCTTCGCGGCCTTTGCGTCTATACAAGCGGATGATTAATTAAAGTAGCAGCTCTCGAGTTATTAGACCTGTGCCTTCAGCACAAATTCTCATCAGTTTTATACCCGAAAAAGGGAAACCTTGCCAAGTGCAGAACGCTCTGAGTGTTTTAAATTACTGACGAAAATTCTTTCAGATAGGAAATGCTCAAAAACTGGAAAGGCTAAAACACATAGGGAAAAAGCTAATTTTTATCTGGATGGTTTCTGAAACGTGGCTTTGAAATAAGACGCAACTACTTGTAACAGAATGGCTGTAATAGTGTCAGAATTTATTTATTTAAAAAGTTACAGCGTGTGCGGCGCAACGTAAACGCCCGTAACATTTCATTAACGATCCATGGTAACGAAACCGGGCGAAGCCGTTAAAGCAAAGACTACGTTTTGGAGGACCGTGGTTAAAATACTTGTCCACCACTGTAGATTTTCCCATAAATCGATAAAGGCGAAAACAGGAATGGTTTGTTTGGAAAAAATACGGCTGATTTCATTTCCTATCGTGGTACGAACCGAGCTAGTACTCCATCTCTAATGATCTGATCTATCCTCGTAACTTAGAAGCCTTACAAGATAGCGAAATAAGATATTCGACAAGACACAGTATCAATAGGAGTACATTGTCAATACTTGTGACTAAGCGCGGTTTCCTTCGCCGTTATTCTGTCTTTACGAAGCAGTGAAGCTGAAATGTATTTCCCTGGCAGCTTTGGCCTCGCTATTAGCACCTGACCCGCCTCTTTTAGCGAGAAAGTTCATCGAAAACATCAGTAAGTACTATGTCAGCATGCTCCAATTTTTAAAAGCTCTTGTTTAACTATTGAAAGAAGTGTATCGTTCCACGAAAATGAAACTGTTATATTCCATTAACGTGTTGGACGAAGAGATTTACCTGTACTAGTCTCACGGAAAATACTTACCCTTAACTGTAACTTAACCCAAAGCAAAAATGGCTCTGAGCACTATGGGACTTAACATCTGAGGTCATCAGTCCCCTAGAACTTAGAACTACTTAAACCTAACTAACCTAAGTACATCACACACATCCATGCCCGAGGCAGGATTCGAACCTGCGACCGTAGCAGTCGCGCGGTTCCATACTAAAGCACCTAGAACCGCTCGACCACAACCGTTGGCATGTTAATGGTTATGTACTGAGCATGAATACTCTACCTCAAAGCCGCACTCATGCCGTCCCATGACCGCTGGCCAACGGCTTTGCCTCATTGAATATACCGATTCTTGTCAGTACACAGAAGTTAGCATTGTCGGGCGTGGACAGTGCATGCGTGAGTAAGTGCTGGGTATGCCACGCTCTGTTGGCTAGTTTCTGTTTGTCTTTACGCTTATTTTACATTGAAAAGGCAAACAAACTGGTACACCTGCCTAATATCGTGTAGGGCCCCCGCGAGCACGCAGTAGTGCCACAATGCGACGTGGCATTGACTCGTCTAATGTCTGAATTGGTGTTGGAGGGAACTGACACTATTAATCTTTCAGGGCTGTCCATAAATTCGTAAGAGTACGAGAGGATGGAGATCTCCTCCGAACAGCACGCTGAAAGGCATCCCAGATAAGCTCAATAATGTTCATGTCTGGGGAGTTTGCTGGCCAGCGGGAGTGTTTAAACTCAGGGGAGTGTTCCTTGGAGTCACTCTGTAGCAATTCGGACGTATGAGGTATCGTATTTTCCTGCTGGAATTGCCCAAGTCCGTCGGAATGCACACTGAGTATCTATATGTATCAGGGATCCCAAAAAAAATGGTTCAAATGGCTCTGAGCACTATGGGACTCAACATCTTAGGTCATAAGTCCCCTAGAACTTAGAACTACTTAAACCTAACTAACCTAAGGACATCACACACACCCATGCCCGAGGCAGGATTCGAACCTGCGACCGTAGCAGTCCCGCGATCAGGGATCCCATGTCACGCCAACCGCACACGCCCTAAACCATTACAGACCCTCCACCAACTTGAGCAGCCCCCTGGTGACATGCAGGGTTAATGGATTCATGAGATTGTCTCTATAGCCGTAGACGTCCATTCGCTCGATACAATTTGAAACGAGACTTTCCAAGCCCAATTCATCGCTACCTCGGAGTTGCTGTATCGCATTGCTCCTGCGCCTACTATAACACTACGTTCAAACTCACTCACATCTTGATAACGTGCCGTTGTACGAGTAGCAGAAGTAACCGTCCTAATAACTGTGCCCGGGCGCTAAAGACTACACTGTTGAGCGCCCATAACACCATCTCCATCCATCCATCATCCTAATAACTGTGCCAGACACTTGTTGTCTTATATAGGCGTTGCCGACCGCAGCGCCGTATTCTGTCTGTTTACATGTCTCGGTATTTGAATACGAATGCCTATACCAGTTTTTTTGGTGTGTTTTTTTTTTCTAACCTCGACCTGATAAAGTATTTTGAGTTGTTGACTCGGCACCAGAGATTTTATTTTTAGTTATCGTATGGCTATACAGACACATAAGAAACAAACAGACAAATCACTAATATAACAAACGTTAATAATTGCAAACCGACATTACTAATATAACAAAGTTTACGAATTACAAACAAACATCAAGTCTATTAACACAATCTATCAACTCTGGAGTTGCGAGCAGGAAGTCGTCGGGGTTCCCATTATAAGAGAATAGCTTAGGGATCGCGGTTATCGATGAAACAACCTGTTTTCGGTTACGCAGAATCTTTTCCTCTTCAGTTTAACCTGGCTATTAAAACCGCTCAAAAGAACCGGTTTCTGAAGTTCGGATTTTCGTTATTTTATTGCTATTTCTTCCAGTAACAGCCACAGACTTGAAGGATTGAAAAATTCTAATGAAGGTGAAGTATTAGGAGGTCACGATTGACGTGTGGTTGAGGCTGTGGCCGAAATTGGTGTCACTGTCTCCAGCAAAGATTGCAAAGGCGAAGGAGACGGGCAGTGAGGTATAAAGGTCACAGGTCGATGACTTCTCTGCATCGTGAACTTTTGGATGGTATCAATTTTTTACGCTGAAGTAATTACAAAAGTAAGCGTTCATTTATTACCCGAATTTATCAACAAAATTATAATTATGTCATTCAAAGCAAAAGGAGCATTGTACTTCACTGTTGCCGCACTTTGTGAAATACTTCCAAACTAGGGATGATACCGTTCTGCAATACAACTGATATCCAAAGAAGACAGCAAGAAACTACTGCATAAACGAGGCGGGAGCTAATCTTTCACGCTGCACGTACACGCGTACCGTCTACGTAGTCCGCGTCGTACGGCAACAGGTACATTATTGTCTCTGCAGTGGTGTACCGATTGTTCTAAACAGTATAGAGGACGGTTCAACGTCTCGGTGTCGTGTCCTTGGACCGGTCTGCTCGGCTCATTTGCTACAGGACAGCAGGAGGAGACCGCCCTACTTAATGCGCCAGCGCTGTCGTCGACTTTTGTGGCGGCGGCTGGGCTGGGGGGAGTGCCTTTGTGTGGAGAACTGTTGGCAGGCCGCTCCCCTCGTGTTCTGCAGGGCGAGGTCGGCGCGACTACCGCAGCTCGCGACTTACGGCGCTTGGCGTGCGTGGCTCGCACGAGCTGCTCCGGACAATCTGTGTGCGCCGTAGCCGCCGCTCTCCTCATTACAGGAACCCGCGTTCTCCATCCTAACGTGCCTCCCACTTGCCGTCTCACACCCGAGTGGGCCCGGGTGCAGGTTGGTTCGGAGGGCCCCACGTGTATACACTTCAGTATGAATGGCTCCGTGTTTCACGGGATGTTTTTGGAGCAGACAGGGAACACAGACACGTGCAGGGTGACAGTTACTGAACTATATGAAATAAAATCGCCATACGTTCTGGACGGTTTGCGGTAGGATGTTCAAATTGCACGGTTGGCCGTGGGGCATGATGGGAATTATTATGCAATGTTTTGATTTAGCGACGAAGCCCACTCTCATTTGGATGCGTTCGTCAATAAGCAAAATTGGCGCATTTGGGGGACTGAGAATCCTCATTTTACGATCTAGAAGTCCCTTCACCCTCGAAGGTGACTGTGTGGTGTGCAATGTCCAATCACAGAATAATCAGTGCGATATTTCTTGATGGCACGGTGACTACCGATCGGTGCGTCAAGCTTTTGGAACATGATTTATCCCCATTATCCCAAGTGATCCTGATTTCGACAAGATGTGTTTCATGCAAGACGGAAGCAAGAGTTGCCCTGGAGGAGCACTTTGGAGACCGCATTCTGATTCTGTGGTACCCAAAGGCCACTGGCATGAGTCTCGATTGGCTGCCATATTAATCGGATCTGAACATATGGCGACTCATTTCTGTGGGGCTATATTAAAGGCAAGGTACACAGCAATAACACCAAAACCACTGATGAGCTGGAAACAGCCATTCAGGAGGTCATCGACATCATCAATCTTCCTATACTTCAGCGGGTTATGCAGAATTTTGCTATTCATCTGCGCTACATCATCATCAATGATGGCAGGCATAGCGAACATGTCGTGACCTAAATATGAATATCTGTAGTGACGTTTACGTGTTGAATGAAGTGTGTGCACGCCATAGTTCGTAACTAATTTACGTTTCTTTTGATACAGTTCAATAATTGTCGCCCTGTACCTTCATACAGGAGTGAACTCCCGGAATCAAGCGATTCGCCGAGCGAGATGGCAAGGTGGTTAACGAGCTATAGCCAGTGGCTTAACTGACGAGTAGCAACTGGGAAGCACTTTCTGGCTGCCGTTTCCGTGGGGATGCAATTTTATGTCGTGCGGAAAAAGTGAAGAAGGGTAAAGGAAAAGAGGAAGATGGAGGGGGAAATACAAGAGAAAGAAGAAGAAGAAGAAAAGAAAAATGGAAGTAGGCCCAGGTGTGTGAAGAAGATCGTTGGGAAAAAAGTACATGATATTGATGTTCACCTTACTGTTTCACAATGTTGTAACCGGTTTCGCCAAGCCAGTTACCTGTGAGTACAGTTGACGAACAACGGAAACCGCTTGCGCTATGTACCTTTAGATGACGTATCGCTGGTCGAAAGAGCTTGAGATACTGTGAGAGATTCATGCAGTTGTGTAGTTATAATATATAACAAGTATGTACGTGGTGTCTGTTCTCTCGGACATGATACCTTCATTGCAGAAGCACACTAGGCTCGACGTCTCACGGGAATTGGCGAAATGCCGCGATTACTGTGGATAATTGGCAAGGTGCAGTACATTAGTAATGAGTATATAAGTTGAGAATATGAATCTGAAAGAAGACGTTCTGGGGTAGTGCAATTGCGATGACCTATGTGTCCGGATGGTGCATTGGCCACCGCATCTGCCTAGTTAGGAGGAGAACCGGGTTCGAATCACGGTCTGGTACACATTTTCAACTTTCCCCATTGATTTAATTCATTACCCATTTGCAGCCAATGTGTATAATTCCTTTGTTTCTTCATGTTAGCTTGTTTGGCCATCAGGGTATAAATGCTATCAGTCTTCCACAAAATACGATGTATCATAATAAATACACATTTATGTCCTTTTCCCCCTGTCCCCCCTTTTCGTTCGGAATAAACATTGTGCTTGGTGACTTTATTAGACCGCAGAGCGTGATGAATCTTGACAGTCAACCTACCTGATTTGCCAATACTCAGACAGCAACAGTGTTAGGCTAACCTCATTACCACACATGGGCTATTTGACATATAAGAAGTCGAAATATTTTAGTGGAATTTATATTTGCGGTATTTATTAAGTTGTACGAAAGGAGTAATGTTCTCTAATACGGACGTTTTTTCACTGAAAAAAAAAAAAAAACTGTTGTCTAAAAGGTTATGTACGTTTCTCCTCTCCTTCTGCCACCTTTTTTATCTTACTTCTCTCGCACAAATTTCTTCTTCTGATAATAAAGTATCCACCAAGCGTGGAAGACCATACGGCCATTGGCACGTGTGGACATTCGCATTAACGGTGACTTATTTCGCTTTGGTCCCGAGTTTCATCCATGACGGATGAGGTACGGCATGTTAGCTGAATTATTCGGTGCAAAAATTTTGTCCGTGTAGTAGATCTTTTCAAATAGCCGTCCTCGATAAAATTTACAGTTCCACAAGATTTAGCCAGAAGCTTATAAAACTTTTAATCTCCTGGAGCGGTAATTTACGAGAAGGAAATACTTCAGAGTATGAGACGGGTGGCAGTAGGGGTGGGTGAAGGGGGATGAGAAGGTGGAGGGAAATTAATCAAGATGTTCTGCAGCACGATATTTTAATAGCTTCAGCGCTTAAAGGACGCTCTTGGAGGGAATGGTTCAGTGTTGAAGAATTTTATTTTTGAAGATGAGACACTCTTTCTAGAGCCTCTATGCCGAACTTTCATTACCGACTCACCAAAATACTCTGACTATCTGTGAAGTTGATGAGCGGACATTGCTGTGAAGTAGTTCTTCAAATACCTCTTGTCGGTAAAAGATCGTGGCAGAATCCTGCATGAGCATCTAAAATGGAAAGAACAAACTGTTATAGCGTGCTGGAAACATCTCTGTTGCCTGCATAAAGTCCAAAAATTACATATATATTTCTACCATGAATCAACACAAAAAATTAGCCCCGTCTTTATTCCTGACAAAATTTTGAAAACTACAAGACGACTCGAGCTAGCTTTGAATGCTTGCGGAAGATAAACGTGTAAAATTCGGTTGTTTGAACGCATCAGACCTTAAACGCTCTGTGTATTTCGTCGTTTTATGAGTCACTGGTGTCTTCAGTACTTGTCCATAGATGTCAGTTAACTATCACCATTCCGTAACTGCAGTGCTTGATCGGATACGTCCAGCCTTTGCGTGAAACTAAATTTTTCTCTGTCTGCTTCTCCACTTCACCCATACGAATCTAGAACAAACTACCCTGTAACTTACATACTGTCCAAAACCACACTGCATTCAAGAGGAGGTTAAAGCTTAATAAATCATCCGCGTATCCCAGGTGTTTCCCTTCTGTGCAACAATGAATCAGTATCTCTGTCACTACCCATGCTTTTCAAAAAATGTTTCAAATGGCTCTGAGCACTATGAGACTTGACTTCTGAGGTCATCAGTCCCCTAGAACTTAGAACTAGTAACTAACCTAAGGACATCACATAACTAACCTAAGGACATCACACACATCCACACCCGAGGCAGGATTCGAACGTGCGACCGTAGCGATCGCGCGGTTCCAGACTGTAGCGCCTAGAACCGCTCGGCCACACCGGCCGGCACCCGTGCTCTTGTCATCCATTTCTGCACTGCGTGACAAAAGAAGTGGAGGAGGAGGAAACGAAATGAAATTTCGTGGTTTAGAGGGTATGTTGTGTTATTCCGGTGATCATAAAATCGAGTCCAATTTACCAGGAACTTGGCAGTACGAGCCCACTTATCACTATGAAGTTTCACCGCCTCTAGTCTGGATACATTCACTAATTCAGTTGATAAGGGTGTCATTAAGCTGTTGTATCCTCATCTGAAGCAAGATGGCCCGCAAGTATTGTAACTGATACTGGCACTGGGACGGATTGACGTGGCCGAGCGGTTTTGGCACTTCAGTCCGGAACCGCGCTGCTGCTGCGGTCGCAGGTTCGAATCATGCCTCGGGCATGGATATGTGTGTTGTCCTTAGGTCAGTTAGGTTTACGTAGTTCTGGACTGATGCCCTCAGATGTTAGGTCCCATAGTGCTCAGAGCCATTTGAACCATTTTTGGACGGATTGACGTCCGAACTGGCCCACTATCGGTGACGGATCTGGTTAT
Source organism: Schistocerca cancellata (assembly GCF_023864275.1). Taxonomy (NCBI): domain Eukaryota; kingdom Metazoa; phylum Arthropoda; class Insecta; order Orthoptera; family Acrididae; genus Schistocerca; species Schistocerca cancellata. Next base: position 351,840,189 of record NC_064630.1, read on the forward strand.
GTTTCTGGCCACGGGTGTACCTCACTATCACGTTGACAGATCGGAGAGACACGTAGCATATGTGGACGTGTGTTGTCCTCTTGAGAAATGGCGTCACGGCACGGTCGCATGAAAAGGAACACCTGAGGACACAAAATGTCCGTCACGTATCGTTGTGCGGCCAGAGTTCCCTTAATCACTACCAATCGTGACCTGAGGTCAAGCTCGGTGGTTACCCACACACCAGGACTCCGGGAGTAACATCGCTGTGCCTCTACAAAACACTGAAAAATGGACCTCTCTCCAGGTCGCCACCATTCTCGCCGACGATGGTCACCCGGGGTAGGGCAGAACCGCGATTGATCGTTGAACACAGTGCGACGCGATTTATCAGCATTCCCGTGTTTCACGGTCACGGCACCATTCCAGAATTAGCCATTTCTGTTGTAGTGTTAACGGTGACCTACCCATTGGGAGGATAATCGTCTAGTCCGGCTGCTTGCATAGCTCTGTACAATAGTGTCAGAAGAAACAAAATTACTTTTTTCCGGATGGCATACGTAGATGTGATGCGTTTTCAATGTGCCTGGCGGACGATACAACGATGGTGGTCGATCGAAACCTTGATGACTGTTGTGTACATAGTCCGCGTAGTCAGCGCGTACACAACTTTCCCACTAGAGCGCGCTCCGCTAAGCACAACAGCGCAGGCGCAGCGCTCGTCCGTCTCCGCACTACGAGATGGCGCTGTCTTAGAGACGGACCAAATTCTGCTTCCGCCGATCCGCGTATTAATATGTAACGCAGCCAATGAGATTGCTGCTAACGTAGAACCTTTTCTCCTCGCGGATCACACTCGCGCAGTGATACCTGAACGCGCGAGGTATTATAACGAGTGTACAGACCTCCGATTAGTCAGTCTGCATTAGTCTGTACCAGTCTATAGTCAAGTTTCAGTCTGCGCCTAATAAGATTTTCATATTCCGGTACATAGCCATGAAGATAAATGTATAGACACTTTGTCAAGTATCAGAGATATGTGAGAATAAGATTAACGTACCAAGACCAAAGGAACTTCAGATTGTCAATTGTAAACAGCATCCAGAATCAAGCTACGTAATATCTATGCCTTTTTATTATTTTAATAAATGTGTGTGAAAATTAATCAAGTTCTGTTTAAAGTTGGTCACCGTCCATCTGCTACTCTAAGCGTGCAAGTGGCATTTCTATCGTCTGACCTAACGGCAGAAGATCGACACGCCACGATAAGACCACGAGACATATTGCTGACACTCGCCTACTTCGTTAGAGCGACAAGTCAAATAATCTGATGGTGTGTGTACCGAAGGTCTTACAGTACGCACACCACAATGACGAGTGTGCTTGCCCTCCTGTTCCGATGCAGTCCAGCGTCTGACCACTATCACATCCGAATGCCACACAAATCAGGATATTTAGCGATTCGAACAGTTCGTCAAATGGAGACCCACATTGAGGACTCCTTCAAACCACGTCAGGTGCTGATAAAGCAGTCTCAGACGAATATCCGTTATCTCAAATGGCTAGTCAACATCTGACGGTTCCCTACCATGTCTCCTGGGTGCTTCACATTTTTGTCAGGCAGTGTGTTTCTGCTTTCTTCCTTCCATCTTGTCATCTAATATTAATCCTTTATTTTCGCCTTTCCTCAGATCAGTCGCCATGTTGTCAAAACTGATTTCTTCTGTATTGCTGCCACACTTTTGTGTTAGATGTCATTACTTACATTTGAGAAGAACATAGGAAACTGATTAACACTTTGGTAATATTATAAATAACTTTCTGTTGAGGGCATTCGTAGCTAAAGTAATCCATACGTTAATAACAGTCGACTGTGTTGATAATACCGACATTTAATAGAATTCCACGTATTCGTTGCTATAATCATCCGATTTAGCACGTCTATTTTTCTGAAACTAATAAACATGTGCAATGAATTTTGTTTTTTGATGAACGGGAAACTCAAAATCCTTTTTTTTTTTCATACCTTTCCGTAGGTATATATATACCCTCCCCCCTTGAGATCCACGGCATATGTCAATGCGGTATTCAAATTGTTCCCACATTGCAGCGAGCATGTCTTGAGTTACAGTCTCCGCAGCTGCTGTTATGCGATAGTTCATTCATTGTTGTTGGTATCGGAGGCACATAAACAGAGTCTATAAGAAATAATCACATACAGTCAGCTCCGCTGACCTTGGCGGCCAGTTCTGTAAGGCTGAATTATTTGGTCCAGTGCAACCGATCCATCATTCAGTAATCCTTCGATTTAAAAATTCCTGCACTTCCAGATGCCTGTGTGGCGGTGCCCCATCCTGTTGGTAAACGGTCGTTCGAATCAGTTTCCAACTGTCGGAAAAGAAATTTCTCAAGCATATGAAGATATGTGCCTCCTATAACCGTATCCACGGCAAAGAAAAATGGACCATACACTTTTCCTGCGAAACTGCACAAAACAAATTAAATTTTGGAGATTCCCTCTCATGTTGTACAACTTCATGTCTTTGTTCCGTACCCCATATTCTCACATTATGATGGTTCATCTTTCCTTTTAAATGGATGTTTTCTCATCACTAAACACTAAGCGGGGAAGAAAATTGTCATCACCATCTTGCCAAGAACAGAATTACAGAACACCACAGTTCTTGTTTGTCACCTTCACGAAGAGCTTGCAGTAGCTGAATTTTGTATGGTTTCATGAGTAAACGTCGACGCAACACACGCCAGACGGACATTGGGGCCATGTTGAGCTGTTGAGCTGCACGGCGAACGGATTTCTGCAGACTCCTTGTCAAAGTGTGACGGATGCGTTCGACATTTGTGTCAGATACTCGGGGACGGCCCGTCGATTTGCCTTTACACAAATAACCTGTTTCTCGGAATTGTTCATGGTATCGTCTAATGGTCTATGCTGTTAGGCTGTAGGAGGATCCACACCATGCCTAGTTCGAAAGTCACGCTGAACAGTTGTTGCTGACCCGCACTACGCAAAACTTAGAACACAAAACGCTTTGTGTTGTCCCGACACCATTTTTCTAGAACTGAAGTGGGCGCACACTGCTGCTACCTGGTGTGAACCATGTAAATCTCGAGAGTTTGCTCTTTCCAACAGTACGTTGTTCACGCACATATCTCAGCTAAAGTAATACTTATGGTTTTTTAAAAATCGGATGTTTCTTTTTGATACACCCTGTATTTTACTATTCTTCTTCTTCTTCTTATTATTATTATTTGTTGCTCATTCACTACACAAATTGTAATGATGACTCACTAAGTATTTCTGGCGTACTATGCAAGAGAGAGTCAGAAGGCTCAAATCTTGCCGGGTAAAAAAAAAAAAGTAAATAAACGAGCAGATGCTGTAATTGCATTCGTAAAACTAAACGTTACCTGCTGCACGTTCATTGTAGATTGCAGTAAATTCCACAAGAAAGTGTACGCCAAAATTTTAAATGTAACGTCCGCAGCGACATCACTGGAGTGGTCTTGAATTTGTAATCATTGGAATTTTGCACAGTGTATAAAAAAACAGTGTGAGGGTTGAATGTTTTGTTTTGTGGATCGCTGTTTAAAATGAGTGCAAAGTATCTGAAGCGTCACGAGGCAGTGTTCCTTGCAAATCATCCAACGGGATCAAAACTTCCATATAGAGCTGATGCTAAAATACTTCGAAAGTCAAGGACATTCGGAGCAAAGTTGGTCAAACGAAATTTAGAGGTTGGAAACGTGGATGATTTACCGGAGAGAGTGCTAATTAGGTGCCTAGGTATAACCGATAATGCAATTAGTAATAACATGTATTATCATGTAACATACACAGGGTGTTACAAAAAGGTACGGCCAAACTTTCAGGAAACATTCCTCACGCAGAAAGAAAGAAAATACACTCCTGGAAATTGAAATAAGAACACCGTGAATTCATTGTCCCAGGAAGGGGAAACTTTATTGACACATTCCTGGGGTCAGATACATCACATGATCACACTGACAGAACCACAGGCACATAGACACAGGCAACAGAGCATGCACAATGTCGGCACTAGTACAGTGTATATCCACCTTTCGCAGCAATGCAGGCTGCTATTCTCCCATGGAGACGATCGTAGAGATGCTGGATGTAGTCCTGTGGAACGGCTTGCCATGCCATTTCCACCTGGCGCCTCAGTTGGACCAGCGTTCGTGCTGGACGTGCAGACCGCGTGAGACGATGCTTCATCCAGTCCCAAACATGCTCAATGGGGGACAGATCCGGAGATCTTGCTGGCCAGGGTAGATGACTTACACCTTCTAGAGCACGTTGGGTGGCACGGGATACATGCGGACGTGCATTGTCCTGTTGGAACAGCAAGTTCCCTTGCCGGTCTAGGAATGGTAGAACGATGGGTTCGATGACGGTTTGGATGTACCGTGCACTATTCAGTGTCCCCTCGACGATCACCAGTGGTGTACGGCCAGTGTAGGAGATCGCTCCCCACACCATGATGCCGGGTTTTGGCCCTGTGTGCCTCGGTCGTATGCAGTCCTGATTGTGGCGCTCACCTGCACGGCGCCAAACACGCATACGACCATCATTGGCACCAAGGCAGAAGCGACTCTCATCGCTGAAGACGACACGTCTCCATTCGTCCCTCCATTCACGCCTGTCGCGACACCACTGGAGGCGGGCTGCACGATGTTGGGGCGTGAGCGGAAGACGGCCTAACGGTGTGCGGGACCGTAGCCCAGCTTCATGGAGACGGTTGCGAATGGTCCTCGCCGATACCCCAGGAGCAACAGTGTCCCTAATTTGCTGGGAAGTGGCGGTGCGGTCCCCTACGGCACTGCGTAGGATCCTACGGTCTTGGCGTGCATCCGTGCGTCGCTGCGGTCCGGTCCCAGGTCGACGGGCACGTGCACCTTCCGCCGACCACTGGCGACAACATCGATGTACTGTGGAGACCTCACGCCCCACGTGTTGAGCAATTCGGCGGTACGTCCACCCGGCCTCCCGCATGCCCACTATACGCCCTCGCTCAAAGTCCGTCAACTGCACATACGGTTCACGTCCACGCTGTCGCGGCATGCTACCAGTGTTAAAGACTGCGATGGAGCTCCGTATGCCACGGCAAACTGGCTGACACTGACGGCGGCGGTGCACAAATGCTGCGCAGCTAGCGCCATTCGACGGCCAACACCGCGGTTCCTGGTGTGTCCGCTGTGCCGTGCGTGTGATCATTGCTTATACAGCCCTCTCGCAGTGTCCGGAGCAAGTATGGTGGGTCTGACACACCGGTGTCAATGTGTTCTTTTTTCCATTTCCAGGAATGTATGTTATGTGGACATGTATCCTGAAACGCTTACTGTCCATGTTAGAGATTTTATTACTTCTCTTCAAATCACATTAATCATGGAATGGAAACACACAGCAACAGAAAGTACCAGCGTGACTTCAAACACTTTGTTACAGGAAATGTTCAAAATGTCCTCCGTTAGCGACGATACATGCATCCACCCTCCGTCGCATGGAATCCCTGATGCGCTGATGCAGCCCTGGAGAATGGCGTATTGTATCACAGCCGTCCACAATACGAGCACGAAGAGTCTCTACATTTGGTAGCGGGGTTGCGTAGACAAGAGGTTTCAAATGCCCCTATAAATGAAAATCAAGAGGGTTGAGGTCAGGAGGGCGTGGAGGCCATGGAATTGGTCCGCCTCTACCAATCCATCGGTCACCGAATCTGTTGTTGAGAAGGGTACGAACACTTCGACTGAAATGTGCAGGAGCTCCATCGTACAATTGCGTGCGGATTCTCGTCAGCCCACACATGCTGAATGTGAAAATTTACAATCTGATCACGTTGGAATGAAGCCTCATCCGTAAAGAGAACATTTGCACTGAAATGAGGATTGACACGTTGTTGGATGAACCATTCCCAGAAGTGTACCCGTGGAGGCCAATCAGATGCTGATAGTGCCTGCAGACGCTGTACATGGTACGGAAACAACTGGTTCTCCCGTAGCACTCTCCATACAATGACGTGGTCAACGTTACCTTGTACAGCAGCAACTTCTGTGACGCTGACATTAGGGTTATCGTCAACTGCACGAAGAATTGCCTTGTCCATTGCAGGTGTTCTCGTCGTTCTAGGTGTTTCCCAGTCGCGAGTCATAGGCTGGAATGTTCCGTGCTCCCTAAGACGCCGATCAATTGCTTCGAACGTCTTCCTGTTGGGACACCTTGTTCTGGAAATCTGTCTCGATACAAGCGTATCGCGCCACGGCTATTGCCCCGTGCTGATCCATACATCAAATGTATGGGCATCTGCCAACTCCGCATTTGTAAACATTGCACTGACTGCAAAACCACGTTCGTGATGAACACTAACCTGTTGATGCTACGTACTGATGTGCTTGATGCTAGTACTGTAGAGCAATGAGTCGCATTTCAAGACAAGCACCGAAGTCAACACTACCTTCCTTCAATTGGGCCAACTGGTGGTGAATCGAGGAAGTACAGTACATACTGACGAAACTAAAATGAACTCTAACATGGAAATTAAGCGTTTCCGGACACAAGTCCACATAACATGTTTTGTTTATTTGTGTGTGAGGAATGTTTCCTGGGAGTTAGGCCGTACCTTTTTGTAACACCCTGTATTTATAATAGTGGCTTTTGTTTCATACAGATAACGGCGTATACTTTCTTGTGGAACTGACTGTATGTGCTGCATTCTATGCGCTCGTCGACAGCATTTCCGTATGCATTGCGGACGCGGTAATAGTGGCGCGGTCGGGTGATCTCCTTATTACTGCGCAGTGGATCGTGGTTCTGTCACAGCGGTGGGCTGTGCTTGCCCAGCCTGATAATTGCATTTCCAGATTAGCTTGTCAGCTGCACGGCGGACATCCGCTGCTGTTGGCCGCCAAGCTCGGCACTCTCTCATCTTGTCAGCTTTCGCTGTTTGCTTTTGTTCGCCCGCGGCAGCGTTGCCTGACATTCACAACATTCCGCAGTGTAGTGTACGTGGGCTTTTCAGTTCAGAAGACTGTCACTGCTGTTAGGTTTTGGAAGCAGTGTTCACGAGGAGGCACATGTGTTGAAGAAGGAAGCCCTTAAGAGTTCACAATGGATGAGCATGTGATTGTTCTGGGATGGGGAGTTTTTTGTCATGTAGAGTTCAGCAGTACCGGCTGCGACGCCTGTCTAGGTATAAAATCGCCGAATAATATGTTTTGGTTTTCATAAATATGAAGGAAACTGGTTGCTTTGTAGCTGAGTGGGTAAGAGTCAGACTACCAAATCACATTGTCAGCTTTTGATCTCCGGTTGGCTTTACATTTTTTATAACTCAAAAGTGACATATCTTGTCTTATTGGACCGTGGGCTGGGTACTAAGTTATTAGTAGAGACCCCCATCTCTCTTGCTGGCTGTATCCTGAAACTGAAGTAGTAGGTTGGAGTCCGGCTACAGGGTGGGTGTTGGATTTGAACGTACCATTACTGTACAAGTCCTGTATATACACTGGGGTAATATGATATTGTACGATATGATAGCTTCATTTGCGTAATCATGAGATAGTTATTTATATCTACATCTACATCTACATCCATACTCCGCAAGCCACCTGACGGTGTGTGGCGGAGGATACCCTGAGTACCTCTATCGGTTCTCCCTTCTATTCCAGTCTCAGATTGTTCGTGGAAAGAAGGATTGTCGGTATGCTTCTGTGTGGGCTCTAATCTCTCTGATTTTATCCTCATGGTCTCTTCGCGAGATGTACGTAGGAGGGAGCACTATACTGCTTGACTCTTCGGCGAAGGTATGTTCTCGAAACTTTTAACAAAAGCCTGTACCGAACTACTGAGCGTCTCTCCTGCAGAGTCTTCCACTGGACTTTATCTATCATCTCCGTAACGCTTTCGCGATTACGAAATGATCCTGTAACGAAGCGCGCTGCTCTCCGTTGGATCTTCTCTATCTCTTCTGTCAACTCTATCTGGTACGGATCCCACACTGCTGAGCAGTATTCAAACAGTGGGCGAACAAGCGTACTGTAACCTACTTCCTTTGTTTTCGGATTGCATTTCCTTAGGATTCTTCCTATGAATCTCAGTCTGGCATCTGCTTTACCGACGATCAACTTTATATGATCATTCCATTTTAAATCACTCCTAATGCGTACTCCCAGATAATTTATGGAATTAACTGCTTCCAGTTGCTGACCCGCTATTTTGCAGCTAAATGATAAGGGAACTATCTTTCTATTCGCAGCACATTACACTTGTCTACATTGAGATTCAATTGCCATTCCCTGCACCATGCGTCAATTCGCTGCAGATCCTCCTGCATTTCAGTACAATTTTCCATTGTTACAACCTCTCGATACAACACAGCATCATCCGCAAAAAGCCTCAGTGAACTTCCGATGTCATCCACAAGGTCATTTATGTATATTGTGAATAGCAACGGTTCTACGACACTCCCCTGCGGCACACCTGAAATCACTCTTACTTCGGAAGACTTCTCTCCATTGAGAACGACATGCTGTGTTCTGTTATCTAGGAATTCTTCAATGCAATCACACAATTGGTCTGATAGTCCATATGCCCTTACTTTGTTCATTAAACGACTGTGTGGAACTGTATCGAACGCTTTGCGGAAGTCAAGAAATACGGCATCTACCTGGGAACCCGTGTCTATGGTCTTCTGAGTCTCGTGGACGAATAGCGCGAGCTGGGTTTCAGACGACCGTCTTTTTCGAAACCCATGCTGATTCCTACAGAATAGATTTCTAGTCTCCAGAAAAGTAATTATACTCGAACGTAATACGTGTTCCAAAATTCTACAACTGATCGACGTTAGAGATATAGGTCTATAGTTCTGCACATCTGTTCGACGTCCCTTCTTGAAAACGGGGATGACCTGTGCCCTTTTCCAATCCTTTGGAACGCTACGCTCTTCTAGAGACCTACGGTACACCGCTGCAAGAAGGGGGGCAAGTTCCTTCGCGTACACTGTGTAAAATCGAACTGGTATCCCATCAGGTCCAGCGGCCTTTCCTCTTTTGAGCGATTTTAATTGTTTCTCTATCCCTCTGTCGTCTATTTCGATATCTACCACTTTGTCATCTGTGCGACAATCTAGAGAAGGAACTACAGTGCAGTCTTTCTCTGTGACTATTGATAGCTATCTCCAGGGTTTCCGAAGACCCTTGTGTGAAAACTACGAGACATTTAGATAATTGACATGTAGCAGTGGATGAACACCTTTCCAGATTCGTAACTCACATACAGGTCCACAGTACGAGCTGCATTTGCGGTGCGGCTAACGTCAGTATGTGCATGCAGTTCAATGATGTTGCAGACAGGAATCGCACGGGAAGGTGTGACGCAGCCCCATTTGGAAATCCGTCAATTCTTCATTGGGTTGCCTGTCTGCCGGCGCGAATAATGGCGAGCAAATAATAATAATAATAATAGTAGTAGTAGTAGTAGTAGTAGTAGTAATAATACATGGTTCAACGGGCTGGTGCAAGTCTTCGGCGACTTCAGTGTCCCAGGCAGTCAACCATACGAGTACTGGGCCCGACATTGCTTAATTTCAGTGATCGGGCGAGAACCGGTGTATCCAAAGAGACAAGGCCGTCGGCACGCAGATGATGCTTTGTCTGTATGGTGTGACATACCTGCCACCTAGTGTAATTACACCACGGCTTTTTTTACAAATCGAAACATCGGTAGATGCTTTACCCATTGATATGCGTAATTTTTTCTGTGTGCCTTGTAGTTTTCACACGGTCGTTTTCTGAAGCCCCGGAGGCACTTACGAATAACTATGTATTTATATTCTTACTCTTTTAGAGAACAGCCGATGATGGTTGTAACAAGCCGATATCGGTTCTGCAAAATTATTAACTGTGATCGAGACTGTGTAAAGCGAAAGGTATAAATGTAGCAGAATGTTGATAGCAAACGCCAAGTGGCTCTGAGCACTATGGGACTTAACTTCTGAGGTCATCAGCCCCCTAGAACTACTTAAACCTAACTAACCTAAGGACATCACACACATCGATGCCCGAGGCAGGATTCAAACCTGCGACCGTAGCTGTCGCGCGGTTCCAGACTGTAGCGCCTAGAACCGGTCGGCCACTCCGGCCGGCCAAACGCTAAGTTCCAAATTAATCTTCCGTGTCTTCTCTGAACACATTGTGTGGTTACGAAACGTGGTCGAAACTTTCAAAAAGAACAAATGAGCACTCAGCAAGAATGTGTGACATCTCAGTTAATAGCACCGCCGTTAATTACGTCGACGTTGACTGCAAATCAACCGCTGCACTCGTTCCTAAATCTGCTTAAAGTGATATACATTAGTGGTTGCGCAATGACTTCTGAAGAAAGGATCTGCTGACGCATAAAGTCTTCTGTCGTAAAACATAGCGAGATCGCAGCGAGTTTTAACTGCCATGTATTATACTAACCGGTAGAATCGCCTGTAAGGGCAGCAGTATTTCGTTGGTGGAGGGTGAGTTATCAACTGTTGCCGCGTGGCGGTAGGTTGGCAGATTACAGAACAGCCCAACGAGCGGGCCTGCCATCGATCGGCCATGCCCCCCCCCCCCTCTACTCCCTCTTTCACCAGCTACCACCCAAGCCTACCCTACCCGCAGCTGGGGCTAATGGAATGGCCGGCGTGCGCCGTGTGCGAGGATGGCCGTTAAGTCGCCGTCAGGAGGCTCGATGCTTCCTGCAAGACGCCGCCTGGCAGTCTGCTGTTGTCTGTGGAGTCCGGGGATAGGGGGAGGGGTGGGCGATGGGGTAGTGTGGTAAGGAGGGGGAAGGGGGGGAAGATGCGCTGCGCTGGACCAGCAGCCGGCCGTCCATTATGCGACGTCGCCGCTACCGGCTTACGGTGCTCTCTGCTAAAAGCCTGCCGTTTCGGCATATTAACGTCCTTTCAGGCCTCCCGCGCTCCACGAAACGTGGTCGCAACTACTGTCGCGGACAATGGCATGATTGCCCCTCTGAGTGACAGCTGTCTCCGGATGCGCGCTGTCCCCTGTTTTTGTACCGCTCGGACGCCACAGCACAGGTTCCTTGTGTCAAATATGTGGGCGGTTTGGTCTGTCTCCGTTCATATCTATTATTATTATATTACAGTTTCTTTTATATTTCCCCCTACTGCGGGCGTGCTGGCAGTGACCAAATTGCCACACTTCTATTTGATTACCGTATGTTTTTAAAAATTAATATAACTTAATAGAGAAAATAGGCGATGTTGTTTTGACAAGATGGTGATGTAATGCCCATTCTTTTGGTTATGAGTATAGTACGAGCGGACCTCCTAGTAACTGTGGATAGGAATGGTGACGAGGGAAGTATTGGAAAGGTTGTTATGTGGAAAAGGATGTGGGCTGTCTGTGTGGAAGGGAACTGGTAGGTGCGATGTAGCTGTTAGGAGATGCGTGGGATGTCAACAAGACAAAGAAAAGATGAGTTGAGTCTCCATTTGGGGTAGGATGGGAAGCTAGATTACGGTTGGAAGGGAAGGGGATTCCAAGGTTGAGTTCACTGTCTGGGAGGGAAAACCGATTGAAAGTTTCATCTTCTCTCCGATGGTATCCTAAGTTCAAGGAATGTCGCAAAATGTTTCCAGATACTTCCTCTGCTTTCACTGCAAAATTTATATGTCGCAGACCCAGTGTACAGAGAAAGGCGTATGTGATTATACTGTTTGCCTGTAACCTCCCTCCACTCCCTTCCCCCTGTAAGAGTCGTTCAAGTAAAACAAACAACGCTGTGACGCCGAAAATATTTGCCATTCAGCCATGGGATGGCAGCATAGCCGAGTTCGTTCACTACTGTGCAGAACCTGTCCATTCCAGACACGACTGAGCGCCTTCCAAAAATCTTTTGTATCAGCAAATAAAACGTTTTGAAGATTCTGCCGTGGGTATAACACACGTTCCGGCATTGTTCAGCCATCATCTGTGCGTTACCTTTCATTTTATCGTCGAACTGTAAGTAAACGTCAAATGAAAATACTGATGTAATATCACTGAAACATGTTTTGGTGAAGACAAAAAACAAGAAGTTGTGTTTTGGTTAAGGCAAAATCTGCAAAAAGTATTTACCTTTAGAGAGCATACAGATACAAAAGAGAGCTTTTCTAAAAGATGTACCAACAGTGGCGTGTGACAGATACATCCTGACAACTACGACGCGACGTTATTGAATGTTTGCACAAAGAGAGTTTGAAGGCAACTGAAACTTATCGTACACTATAAGCTGAGTTTGAGGAAAGGTGCTTAGGAACGTAGCATTGTAATCAGAATGTGTGTCCAGTTTCCAAGTGGCCGACCGGAGTCACACGGTACTGTTTACTCTGTGCTGGAGCCAATAATAAGTGACAAAAAGATTTCTAGAATTGACAAAGTAGTGAATGAAAACAGCTGAATAACTGTATGTCCATTGTCGGTTACTGTGAATATTAGCATGGAGTCGATAGACACAGTGATGCGCAGAGCAGTGGTATTTAGGGGAAGCTTGTGCGACATTGGTGCCCCGACACAATCGCAAAGACCAGAAAGACTTACATATGGCAATATGCCTGAAACACTGATTCAATATGAGAACGGGACAGCCGATTGTCGCTTTGGATGAAATATAATGTCACTATTTCCAGCGGTAATAAAAAGAATGTATCAGGAACATTGACATCCGTCGTGAACCAGACGGAAGAAGGAGCAGCCACATGCTGTGGCTGAAAACGGCCTATTGAGCCTGTTTCTAGTTGTTCAGACGATACGTCCTTGAACAACGGAGGTGGTTTATCAAAAATGTTTTATTTTCACAGTTTGGTACAACTTCCAGCTACTTCACTATATAGTCGCTGTTACGACTTACAAGTTTATCGTAGCGTTGTACCAGCTTTCCTCGAGATAGAGGGCAGCCGCCTGTGGTTTCCGCCACTTCCCTGAGTTTTGGCTCAAATGGCTTTGAGCACTATGGGACTCAACTGCTGTGGTCATCAGTCCCCTAGAACTTAGAAATACTTAAACCTAACTAACCTAAGGACATCACACACACCCATGCCCGAGGCAGTATTCGAACCTGCGACCGTAGCAGCAGCGTGGCTCCGGACTGGAGCGCCTAGAACTGCACGGCCACCGCGGCCGGCCCCTGAGTTTTGTCTGTGCCAAAACGTTCTCTTTGTAGCCAGCGGTTGATGTGAGCAGAGATGAACATCAGAGGGAGCCAAGTCTGGGCCGTATGGTGGGTGATCAAACGATTCCCGTCGAAAACGCTGTAGGGGCGTCCTCGCTGCCCCTGCAGAGTGCGGCCGCAATTTTCATGAAGAAGGAAATGCATCACAGGTACATTATGTGGGGTTGCATGAAATCAGGCGAAACCTCGCAGTGGGCACCTATACTTGGCGGGAGACACTATCGTTCTAGGCATCTTTACCTTTTCACTGATCGTTAAGAATAGAAAGGAGCGACGTGACGCGATCGACAGACGCACACATCTGTGCAAAACTCCATCGGATTTTCACTGTAGTTTTCATTTCGTGACCTATGGGACCTTACTATCTCAATAGCCCTCGTGTGTTAATATACCATATCGTCGTTCCCCCATAATATTGTGAGTATTTTTTTCTATGTAGTATTTTAAATCGCTGACCTTTCTGGCTATTTCTGTTTCTCTGTTGTAATTAGTCCTGAAGATAACTGGAAATGTGGTTGAAACCGGTCGTCTTTTACTAACGAAGTATAGCAATATACAGTAATGGGAATAAGTATTCATACATTAGAGCGTGGAAAAGTAAACTGCCTTTATTGACAATACGAAACCAAAAACACTAATTGGATATGCACTATACACATTGGCCAGTCGCCAATGCTGCGATGCTGGTATATAGAACGAGAATGAACAAGCCTTTACAAAACAAAATACAAAAATGTCTGTCAAGTTCTCTACCGCGCTGGGAATTAAATATTCATATACCAACAGAAAATGACACTTCTAACAAAGCCAGAACATGTTTAATACTTTCGTATGCATACCATTCCGATGTATTATTTCTCGCAACCTCCGTGGCATGGCATGGACCAATTTTCTTGTAGTTTCCGACGTGATACCTTCCCATTCTCGAAGGAGAGCCTCTTTCAAAGAGGCGTTACTAGGGATGTCGTGTTTTCTCTCTCGTGTTTCCAGCTCACTCCACAAGTGTTCGATGGCATTCAGGTCCGGACTCTGAGATGGTGTTTTAAGAGTGTGTGGAGTGTTGTAGAGCAACCACAGCCGGACAATTTGCGCCGTATGTTTGGGATCATTGTCCTGTTATAAGTAATAAATTCTAGGAAGACCCAAGGCGTCAACACTCTGTTGTAAGTTCTGTTTGCGAATGTTCATATACACAAATCTGTCCATGGTACCTTCTGCAAACACTAATTTTTCCGACACCGGAGGCTGAAATACAGCCCCATACCGTCACTCCACCACCTCCGTGCTTCACCGTGGGTTGACTGTTGTTTCGGTCGAGGTCTGTATTCGGTCTTCTCCAGACCAAGATCCTACCATCATTGTGCACGATATTAAATTTTCCTACATCACTAAACAATACAGTATCCCAGAAGTCTGCTGTCTTGGATACATGCTGTTTCGCGAATTCCATCCGCCACTTCCTGTTCTTTTTGCTGATGTAGGGCTTTCGTCTCGGGACCCTGGCTCTGTAGCATGTCCTTTCGGAAGTGGTCATGTACATATGCGGATAGTGCCGACGCTGTCGTTTTCGGGTTTTTCTTGATGATTTTTAGTAGCATTCTGGTCTCTCTTGTTGTAAGCTTCTGTGGACGGCCGTGTCGTTCACTGTTTATTACTTCATGTCTGTCCTTATATCGCTTAATGATAGTTCGCCGTCCTTATATCGCTTAATGATAGTTCGCAATTTCGGCATACGACTTGTGTTTAAGATATTGGGCGATAACGATGTTTCGTTCCTCAGTGGGTCGTTTCCTTCCGCTTGCTGCCCATTCTGCTGTTCCACGGTACCCACGTCCGACGTGCTGTTGCTTCACGGCCGCCGCACGACTACCCAAGTGTGGCATGCACTCCGGGGCTGCGTCAGCCGTTTGTTTGGTTGAAAGTAGTCTGCTGTATGAATACATTTTGCCCTGTCGTAGACAGAGCGGAGTGTAACATATTTTCCCAGAATAGATTCATGGCATACGGGAAGCTTCATTACCAAGAACATGGTTATCTGACGCTACATCATCGTACTTATTCGTGTCGGCGCTGTGGGTGACTTACTATCCCAACACACCATTGTAGTTTGTCACCATGAATACTTATTTCCATGACTGTAGATATTATAGCAATTTTCTTTATATGCATGTGTGCTCTGCAATTTAACCCTGCTGAATTTAGTGAAATAAGCGAAGTACGTAATGGTCAATAGGAGTGCAGATTTACGGTGCATGAGGAAGAAAAGAAGTCAGTTCGTTCTTTATAGAGTAAAATCATGTTTCCAGGATACTGTGCTCGTTTTTAACCTCGCTGGAAACGTGAATATAGTTTTTGTCACGATGGACCTGATAATCAATATGACTCAGTATTAGTGCTGAGCGGAAGGGCACTGCCGAGTAAACACGGCTGAGTGTGCATCGAGTGTTGGTAAATCACCAGTGGCGTTCGCCAGAGGCGGAAATGTCGGCCCGGCCGTACAGCGGGCGCCCGCCGGCAGACGACAAACGAGGCGTATTTGTACGGCGTGAGCGACAAGGGCTGGCTAATGAAGGACGGCGGCCTGTAGGCACGTCAGCGCTGACGCGGCCATACTCCCTGCGCTCCGACCTACCCACGCCGGTACGCAGTACGCTGACCACGGTGCTAGAGAGAAAACAAGTAGTGAGTGAATCTGCAGAGAAGCACAAAGTTTGTGCATCATAAGACAGATGGTGATGCAGATAAATCGTTAATTTGTTAACCGGTCACAGTTCTCTGTTATCCACTTTAAATTATTTTAATTCAGCAACACGTTTCGAGAATATGAGTGCATCGTCAGGCAAATATGGCAACACAGAAAACTTAATTAAACAGTACATACCCGTCGCTGTGGTATTTTTTAGTCCTGGCGTACTTTGTGAAGTGCCCTGTTCATCAAATATCGTCTTGCGGCGTCTTCTCGTTTTTCTGTCATTGCAGCGCTGTGGATTTTGTCGCTCATTGTCTGTAGTCTCGTGGAGCATACTGGCTATACAATGTGCACTCTTGAATACCCCTAAAGAGTGAATCCTCTATAGAATAATAAACCTCCATAGAATAATATCCTCTATAGAATAATAAACGTCATATTGTTAGTAATAACTTAATCTTGTAGTAATAATAATAATAACAATGATAATACTTTTGTAACCTGCGTTTTCGTAAGCCTTAAACGGAAGAAATACCGGCAAGGTTCGACTCTACCCCGAATCTATAGACAAGAGATGGTTACGTCACGTAGCGTGCGTCACTTCTGTGGACGTTACGTACCTATCTTTGTATGAGTAGCTATCGATGCGCTGGCTCCTTTTCTCAGTGCATATTTACAACAGGTACATTCTAGCGGTCACTGAGTGTATCCAGTGTTGCTAAAGATTCGTCATCTTAGTGGTGAGTAGTTCCTCGAGGACACGAAGAACGCCGGCCGCGGTGATCTAGCGGTTCTGGCGCTGCAGTTCGGAACCGCGGGACTGCTACGGTCGCAGGTTCGAATCCTGCCTCAGGCATGGGTGTGTGTGATGTCCTTAGGTTAGTTAGGTTTAAGTAGTTCTAAGTTCTAGGGGACTTATGACCTAAGATGTTGAGTCCCATAGTGCTCAGAGCCATTTGAACACGAAGAACCACTGAAAATAACCTAAGATTTGCAATTTGTTTTTCTAATTGACTAGTATTAATGATTAAAACATCTTAGTAATACGGTATAGTGATTAAATGTCTGTAGTCATTATTGGGAAGTACGAGCAATTCATACCATTTTGTCGTCATCACGATAAAAAGTTACGTACTGTTGTGGAACGGAGACGAAGTGTTGTTAAGCGATGAAGTGCGTCGTGCCTTGAATAAGCCACCTCGATTTTTATCTAATCTTAAGCCTAAGTAGGCCACTATGAACAAAATTTAAGTAACGGTTTTCATTATATGTTTTCTAATAGATCGGAAGTTTTTTGATAATCAATCAAATTTACCTTCGAAGACCACATTTCTGCTTTTAGTCTTCTTGATCTTGAATACATGTTATTTGGTTTCAGATTGCCAACAAAGAACTCCTAAAAATAAAAATATGAAATTTATTGATACTTACTTACATGTGAGTATCATTTAACAGCTATTGCACCATAGCCTATTCACAGAAGGTGCCAGGACCAACGAAGGAAACCACTCGCCTCGAATGGGCAGATGACACGTAATTTTATTTTTCAAATATTTCATTAACTGTGAATGCTTACGACCTCTGTGTCTACTCTAGTGAGATGCGAAAAGATTATGTTCAACTTAGAATCAAAATAAAATATTTATTACAATATCCGAGGATTTTAAGACACATTTTCTTTGCATGACCCATTGATAGCAACTTTTCCCTACATAGCAGAAGACGTGGAATAAAGCTGTTGCATTTAGTCTTTCCATTTCAGGGTTACGTGAAGGATAGAATATTTTTAAAAAAATGCACATCTTTGCAAGATCAGTTTCCACCACTGGTTCTCCCCTAGCTCTGTGAGTGAACTCAGGAAAAGCACGAAAGAACGGTTTGCAAAGTCTCCATGATAAGCCACTCTTCGTAACTCCTCTCTGGCAACTGACGATTTCGTACCGCTGCCTGCCCGCGAAGCTTCTTAACGAAAGGAGGATTAATTTTGCGGATTTATCCGTGCTCGTTACGCCCAGTCCTTTGCGGCTGCAAAGAGGAAACGAAATGGGAAGTAAGTTTTGCAGCTTTAGCCACTGCAAGGTCTCCATAATTTCGTCAGGCTCTAAATTGGAACCTTTTAATGTTTATTAGCCGTAGACTCTCCGCCTCTGAATGTAATACTCGTATATTTTAAACTCGGAAATAAGTACAATAATCGTTTATAATCTTGCATGTTGCTTCTGAGTCGCTAGCAAAGAGGTACAACTGAAATTACTCATTTATAATATTAATTGTTCAGCAATGTCCGTGTTCAAACTGGAAAAATCGAATAAAATTTTAGCACTTTTGTCAAAACGATTACAATCCTTCTGTTGAATGCCGTGTAGGTGTACATTATCTGGTACTGAAGCTGTCAACAGCAAGAGCACTTTTATGACAGCGAAAACCTGAGATGCTACATAACAGTTACGTCATACAGGATGAGTCAAAGAGGACTTTACAGCTTTGGAATGATATAGATATTTATTGAGATAACTTACAAAATAGGTAGATGTGTCATTTTGTAGCAAACAACTTCAAGTCCGATTCACGTATGTATCACTATCCCATTCCGCCACCAGGAGAGCTATCGTAGTGCACAGTTAAAATGACTACATTCACTGGTGCGGAGCATGCTCGCTGTGTGTTTTGGTTTCACGAAACGCACTCTGCAACAACTGTTCGGCGTCAGTTGCGCACCAAATATGCTAAAGAACCTCCAAGTAGCTTCAAAACAAACTGAAAGTGTACTGCCCTTTCTTCTTTAAGGACAAAACTGTCATTGGTGTTGTGTTATGGATAGGCCTGAATAGTTTCTAATTCCACAGATCGATGAAGTTAACCGAGATGGGATGGTTTACTACCAGCAAGACAGTGCATCACCTCACTTACTCACGGAAGTTCGAGGTTTCCTCGATAATCGCTTCCCAGGTCAGTGGATAGGCCATGGAGGGCCAATCGCATGGTCACCTCCCCAGACGTAACACCTTTGGGTTTTCTTCTGTGGGGTTTCATTAGAGACCGTGTGTATGTTCCTCCCCTACCAAACAGTTTCGCTGACCTGAAAAATCGAATCTTCGCTGCAGTTGCACAAGTAACGCCTAATTTTCTGCAACTAGTGTGGGAAGAAATTGATTACTGTTGGTATGTTTGCTGCTTTACAAATGGTAGTCACATCGAACTAAAATGACACTTGACACCTCGGTGTGAAACGAGAGGTTGTTTGCTACAAAATGACTCATCCTTCGATTCTGTAAGTTACCTCAATAAATTTCTGTATCTTTCCAAAGTTGTGAAGTCCTTTTATGCGGTACCAATCTTTTTAACAAGCTGTTGTTTTTTCGTAGGTGATCATAAAAATACCCTATGTCCTCTCTTAGATATTGAAATTTTTACGTTCTTTCTGAAACAATAATCTATACCATTCACAAGCAATCTATACCTGAAAAAGAATGTGATTTAGAAATACATTTCAGCATACACGTCACAAGGACTATTGTTCCAAAGCAGCACTACATATGCAACATTAACAATCGGTTCTATGGCAGCGCACACTTTACCAGTTACCCAGCTGCAGAATCCTAGTGACTTTCTTTGTAAGTGGTGTGACAGAGATGCTCATCGTTGTCCGGGCATCTATGACATGAACTGCAAAAGCGGAAAAGCCAAAGAGTTCCGACATACTACACGTGGGAAACCAACCGCTGAAAGAATCAAGGTTCTATTACGGAGGAAGACGAAAGTTGCTTGTTGCCAACAGTCTTTACTCGCAGCCTATCCTGGCTAGAAAAATACGATTGGAGCTGCCCAGAATCTCTGATAAGATATGCTTGTTTTCCAAATTCCACTAGCAAGCCTTGCCGCAATAAGTGAGACCCTTGCTGCCAAGAAAGAATATTGTAGGGGGTTACTGCTCTGACGAAAACGTATGAGTCGTTGTCAGCGACTCGAAAGTAGCGACGAATGGTGTCCAACGAAGACATGTGATATATATTAAGTTGGTGCAGAAGTCTGTAGCGTTTTTCCAAAAGTTTAATAAACACAACGGGAACACATAACGGAGAATATAGTCATCAATAATGCACTCATGAACCAAAACACCACCATCTGCTTCACAGCTTGTTCGTCGGTCTTTTAAACGAAATGCATCACTGATACTGCGTTTGTTGGTAGGTCTGTGGAAGTACGTGACACTAGACGTCTATGCACTGGTTAAGTAAACAATGGGTTGCTGATCTGCATACGCGGTGATAGCGCCCGACAGCGTCTCAGATTGCTTCCATAGGATTTACATCAGGCGAATTTGGTTGTCGAGACATCAACATGAGTTCACTGTGATGCTCCTCAAACCACTGTAACACGGTTCTGGCTGTGAGACACGGAAGGTTTAACTACCGCGCTGGAGAAATCGCGTGATTTTGAGGTGAAGAACTTGTCGAGCTATGCTAGGAGCACATTTTCAGTCGGAAAGGAAGTTCCATTCGATAAAGAGCGGAAAAGGCGAAAATTCGAGGGCGCCAGGTCAGGTGAAAGAGGTGGGTGCTAAATGACTTCCCAACCCATCTCGTGTATAGTGCTTTTTGTCCTTGTAGCAGAATGCGGGCGGGCGTTACCGTGGAGCAGCATTGCTTCACGCAGTATTCCTGGTCGTTGCTCGTGGACTGCGTCTGCAAAGCGTCTCATTTGTTGACAATAAATGTCAGCAATGTTGGTTACACCTCGGGGAAGCAATGCATACTACACCACGCCGCCACTGTTCCACCTGTTGCATAACATTACCTTTTGCGCGTGCACTCAGGTCTTGACACGGTGAGTTGCTGCTTTACTTGGGATCAACTCCTCCTTAAAACGAGAGAACCATTTTTTTGCTGCGCAAATGTTTCTGGCTGCTTCCGCTGCCATCGCCCCTCCATTGCACTCAAACAGATGAATAGGTTGGAAATATTCCGATTTCTTCACTTGGAACTCCATTTTCTAGCGTCTGCAGCTCCGCTCCTTATCTCCAGATGACAAAATGACAATAAGCAAACTGAAACAGGAACGGTGAACTTAAAAATGAACCTGTAGGAGCCGGAGTACCAATGTGCAAAACGAAAACGGCGTCAACTTATGCACCAACATAACATGGAATGTATACCGCAAAGACAGGCTGGACACTGAAGGGGGAGGCGTGTTTATAGCGATAAGAAGTGCAATAGTATCGAAGGAAATTGACGGAGATCCGAAATGTGAAATAATTTGGGTGAAGGTCACGTTTAAAGCAGGCTCAGACATGGTAATTGGATGTCTCTATAGGCCCCCTGGCTCAGCAGCTGTTGTGGCTGAGTACCTGAAGGATAATTTGGAGAATATTTCGAGTAGATTTCCCCACCATGTTATAGTTCTGGGTGGAGATTTTAATTTGCCGGATATAGACTGGGAGACTCAAACGTTGATAACGGGTGGCAGGGACAAAGAATCCAGAGAAATTTTTTTAAGTGCTTTATCTGAAAACTACCTTGAGCAGTTAAACAGAGAACTGACTCGTGGCGATAACATATTAGACCTTCTGGTGACAAACAGACCCGAACTATTTAAAACAGTTAACGCAGAACAGGGAATCAGCGATCATAAAGCGTTTACTGCATCGATGATTTCAGCCGTAAATAGAAATATTAAAAAAGGTAGGAAGATTTTTCTGTTTAGCAAAAGTGACAAAAAGCAGATTACAGAGTACCTGACGGCTCAACACAAAAGTTTTGTCTCAAGTACAGATAGTGTTGAGGATCGGTGGACAAAGTTCAAAACCATCGTACAATATGCGTTAGATGAGTATTTGCCAATCAAGATCATAAGAGATGGAAAAGAGCCACCGTGGTACAACAACAGAGTTAGAAAACTGCTGCGGAAGCAAAGGGAACTACACAGCAAACATAAACATAGCCAAAGCCTTGCAGACAAACAAAAATTACGCGAAGCGAAATGTAGTGTGAGGAGGGCTATGCGAGAGGCGTTCAATGAATTCGAAAGTAAAGTTCTATATACTGACTTGGCAGAAAATCCTAAGAAATTTTGGTCTTATGTCAAAGTGGTAGGTGGATCAAAACAAAATGTCCAGACACTTTGTGACCAAAATGGTACTGAAACAGAGGATGACAGACTAAAGGCCGAAATACTATATGTCTTCTTCCAAAGCTGTTTCACGGAGGGAGACTGCACTGTAGTTCCTTCTCTAGATTGTCACACAGATGACAAAATGGTAGATATCGAAATAGACGACAGAGGGATAGAGAAACAATTAAAATCGCTCAAAAGAGGAAAGGCCGCTGGACCTGATGGGATACCAGTTCGATTTTACACAGTGTACGCGAAGGAACTTGCCCCCCTTCTTGCAGCGGTGTACCGTAGGTCTCTAGAAGAGCGTAGCGTTGCAAAGGATTGGAAAAGGGCACAGGTCATCCCCGTTTTCAAGAAGGGACGTCGAACAGATGTGCAGAACTATAGACCTATATCTCTAACGTCTATCAGTTGTAAAATTTTGGAACACGTATTATGTTCGAGTATAATTACTTTTCTGGAGACTAGAAATCTATTCTGTAGGAATCAGCATGGGTTTCGAAAAAGACGGTCGTCTGAAACCCAGCTCGCGCTATTCGTCCACGAGACTCATATACACGGGTTCCCAGGTAGATGCCGTATTTCTTGACTTCCGCAAGGCGTTCGATACAGTTCCACACAGTCGTTTAATGAACAAAGTAAGGGCATATGGACTATCAGACCAATTGTGTGATTGGATTGAAGAGTTCCTAGATAACAGAACACAGCATGTCATTCTCAATGTAGAGAAGTCTTCCGAAGTAAGAGTGATTTCAGGTGTGCCGCAGGGGAGTGTCGTAGGACCGTTGCTATTCACAATATGCATAAATGACCTTGTGGATGACATCGGAAGTTCACTGGGGCTTTTTTCAGATGATGATGTGGTGTATCGAGAGGTTGTAATAATGGAAAATTGTACTGAAATGCAGGAGGATCTGCAGCGAATTGACGCATGGTGCAGGGAATGGCAACTGAATCTTAATGTAGACAAGTGTAATGTGTTGCGAATACATAGAAAGAAAGATCCTTTATCATTTAGCTACAAAATAGCAGGTCAGCAACTGGAAGCAGTTAATTCCATAAATTATCTGCGAGTACGCATTAGGAGTGATTTAAAATGGAATGATCATATAAAGTTGATCGTCGGTAAATCAGATGCCAAACTGAGATTCATTGGAAGAATCCTAAGGAAATGCAATCCGAAAACAAAGGAAGTAGGTTACAGTGCGCTTGTTCGCCCACTGCTTGAATACTGCTCAGCAGTGTAGGATCCGTACCAGATAGGGTTGATAGAAGAGATAGAGAAGATCCAACGGACAGCAGCGCGCTTCGTTACAGGATCATTTAGTAATCGCGAAAGCGTTACGGAGATGATAGATAAATCCAGTGGAAGACTCTGCAGGAGAGATGCTCAGTAGCTCGGTACGGGCTTTTGTTAAAGTTTCGAGAACATACCTTCACCGAAGAGTCAAGCAGTATATTGCTCCCTCCTACGTATATCTCACGAAGAGACCATGAGGATAAAATCAGAGAGATTAGAGCCCACACAGAAGCATACCGACAATCCTTCTTTCCACGAACAATACGAGACTGGAATAGAAGGGAGAACCGATAGAGGTACTCAGGGTATCCTCCGCCACACACCGTCAGGTGGCTTGCGGAGTATGGATGTAGTTGTAGATGTAGAATGCGTTAATGAATGAGAAGAGAAAATGATACGTAAAGGATAAAAAGGGGTTCAGATAGAAAAAAAATAAGTTGTCTGTCTGTCTCACAATCTCTGCTACCTCTACAGCTTCTCTAGGGTGCTGGCTGGTTTTTCACGAACAGCGCTCCAGCTACGCTGTTAGACCATATTTATGAGCCGTGGAATTTGCGCAGTCTTCTGTTATTATATGTATTTTTTTACTGTTACGTTTTGTGTTAGTTTTGCGGAATATGGTTCATTTAGGTAGACTATTTAATACGACGATCATGTGTCAAACTGTGAAATGAGGTAATAGCGTATGCTGTCAGGGTTTCAGTTAATAGACCAACGCGTTTGTACGATGATAGTTCTGATCACAGAACTTGCAGATCTTTGTTAAAGCCTGTTCACGAGACAAACTAAGATTGTAACTCCTCTGTACTTCGGTACAGAGAGTAACTCAGCGTAGCTAACCCTGTTTTGATTATGATTTTTTAAAGAATGATCAGTCGATGTTGTCTGAGCGGTGGCAGCGGTATAATAAGAAAAAGGGGGGGAGAAGGTATATTTGGTAATCACGATTACATTGTTTTTTAACAATTTATTTTCTGAATTTGGGTTGAGATGTGAATT
Organism: Schistocerca cancellata; assembly: GCF_023864275.1. Lineage (NCBI taxonomy): Eukaryota > Metazoa > Arthropoda > Insecta > Orthoptera > Acrididae > Schistocerca > Schistocerca cancellata. Next base: position 351,864,513 of record NC_064630.1, read on the forward strand.
TTATCTCTGACCTTAAAAATTACACATAGTCTTACTTATTTGTGGATAAAGATGAAACTACGTGACGTAAATTATTCGTATAACACTCGGCTTTTTATACAGTTGTTACAAGCAGTTCCAGGTGTGATTTCGTGTGAAGGAATAGCTTTAGATACCTGTACGTCTTAATGCGTCTGCCGTACTTTTGGTTCAGAGTTGACAGATTTTGTTTCAAAAGATTGTGCCAAAAATGATTAAGTATTAAACCAATGTTTCATAAATACCTTTGTTGAGGCATTTGGAGGAAGAAAAAGAAGATAGCTAGCACGAGATTTACGATGTTTTTATTCCAAGCGCGGAATCCTGTCGAAATAATCAGTCTTTCACGTGCTGTTGATGACAACATTATCAGAAACGGAACGTAAATTAGGATCGGAGAGAAAAGTCGCCTGTGCCCTTTGAAAGGAACTGTTCGGAGTTACCTTAAGCGACGGTATTTATTATTTCTCAAGTCAGCATCCCGTTTCCTTAATAAATACTAGTCGTACAGGGATGTATGGAGTATTTTAGAAAGGCTTTTTAACCGGATTCTGACACTGCATAACGATTTTGCGCTAAAACTTACCACTTGTGGAACATTTTAACATAAAAGAGACTTCTAACTATCATAGGTAAAAGGGCATCATGAATGCCCACCTACATATATGCCGCATCATTTTACGAAACTAGCTTATTGATCATGAATTGGAAACTCCTTTTCATATTATTGTATTAGAAATACCATTTTATTTGTTTTAAAAGTACTTATTAACTGGATAATTTGTATACACCGGTGTAATAGATAATCACCATGACGACTACGGTAGTCCATTATCTGTGCCTGCCGTACGAGTTGTCTTTTCTAGACGAATATACCTTCCGAAGCGACAAATATATTTGTCGTTGGCGCCTTGAATTGTGATTTGCCTGTTGCTGTTACGACCTAACATGCTTACTGTAACTGAAAATCTCGAGTTACAGGTTAAGTTGCCTTATTGACTGTCCGCGAACTCTGCCCGTCGTAGAAGCCGGAACGAACATTCCAAATTCAAAATACATTTTTGGACAAACCTAAGGATCTATCATAAATTCATTCACTATTTCACATCGTTCGGTTAATTTTTGAAGATGTTTTCTCTTAATATCCACATCTACTCGTATCCCAACGGTTACTGTACCATGTAGATACTGTCATTATTTAAAATTATAAAAGTGCAAAAATTTCGCATGGGTCTCGTGGGTCAGGGAAATTTGGGAAAACCTATATCTGGCCTGCCGGACAAGGACTTGAACCTATGTCTCCTCTAATACGAATACAGTATCAAACCCTGCGCCAGCTCGCTCGGTGGGATGTGGCGCCAATTGCACTTTAACGAGGAGAATACTCTTTTTCTGCAGATGTCAAAAAATGGCTCTGAGCACTGTGGGACTTAACATCTGAGGTCATAAGTCCCCTAGAACTTAGAACTACTTAAACCTAACTAACCAAAGGACATCAGACACATGCCCGAAGCAGGATTCGAACCTGCGACCGTAGCAGTCGCTCGGTTCCGGACTGAAGCGCCTAGAACCGCTCGACCACCGCGGCTGCAGATGTCATTTGTCTACTTATCTTACAACAACTTGCTGACAATTTATAAAGTGTCGTAAAACAAGTTTCTACCGTGAAACGTTGCCTTTCGAGAGTAACGGTCTTACCCACTGTGCTATCGAGACTGAATTGGCGATATGTCCTCGCAGCTTCAATTCAGCCTCTCTTCGAGGAGTATTGGCCCTGCAAACTGTGTGGCAGAGTTTCTGTGGTATTTGGGAAGCAGGGCACAAATATTCGCAGATCTGGAGCTGTAAGTGCAGGTTGGAAAATGTGCCTGGCTGTGTCAGTCCCTGAGAACATATTCTGGAGAGGCAAGGTTTTGGGTTCGAGTTCCGGTCCAGCGTAGTTTTAGAATGTCGGGAAGTTTCTAAACAGCGAACACTCCGTTTTAGAGCGAGAATGATTCCGAATACGGGCGCAGCGCCGGCCGGAACACAGAGCCCTGGGGATGTGCGGACTAGAGGCGGCAGCGAGTGCGGCGCCAGGCTGGGTACTTGCGGGCACCCAGGGAGCCGTTGCGGTGCTGCGTCTGGCGGGAGCGGCAGATTGCAAGACCCGCCGCTTCGCTCCCTCGCGTACCCCGCCGTACTTGAGTGCGCTTTGTGGCGTCTGCAAACTAGCGCGCCAGCAAACTCCCCGCTGTTCTCGACCTGCTTCCGTTCGCTGCACTATTGTTCGCACCACTGGGGGACTCTCTCGTTGGTTGTAGCAAGTTCGACGCGTAATCCTCGACAGAAAAACATTAACCGTGTCTGTCCAACACGTCGACTTTAAATTTGTCTCTTCAAACGATTTTGGACATTTCAGCCATCTTGACGTGTAACATGAAACGTGACATACTTATACAGACGTGGAAATTGGCTTGTGTGTCAATGTCCTAGCGAAAACAGTGCAATTTTCCTTTGCTTACGAGTTTGACGTAGTCACGAAGAAGTTTCCAGTACTCCAGGAAAACATTGGCTTTATTATAATTCCAGTCTTGTGTCAAAACGGTTATTTGTAATCAGGTTATTTAGTTCGGTCCGTAATGACCGTCTTCAGACATAGAAAATACACTGAAGAGCCAAAGAAACTGGTACACCTGCCTAATATGGTGTAGGGCCCCCGCGAGCACGCAGAAGTGTCGCAACACGACGTGGCATGGATTCGACTAATGTCTGAAGTAGTGCTGGAGGGAATTGACACCATAAATCCTGCAGGGCTCTCCGTAAACCCGTAAGAGTACGAGGGGGTGGAGATCTCTTCACAACAGCACGCTGCAAGGCATTCCAGATAAGCTCAATAATGTTCATTTCTGTGGAGTTTAGGCCGAGCGGTTCTACGCGCTTCAGTCCGGAACCGCGCTGCTGATACGGTCGCAGGTTTTAATCCTGCCTCGGGCATGGATGTGTGTGATGTCCTTAGGTTAGTTAGGTTTAAGTAGTTCTAAGTCTAGCGGACTGATGACTTCAGATGTTAAGTCCCATAGTGCTTAGAGCCATTTAAACCATTTTTTGTGGAGCTTGTTGGCCAGTGAAAATATTTAAACTGAGAAGAGTGTTCCTGAAGTCACTCTGTAGCAATTCTGGACATGTGGGTTGTCGCGTTGTCCTGTTGGAATACCCGAATGGACAATGGACATGAAAGGATCCAGGTGATCAGACACAATGCTTACGTACGTGTCACCTGTCAGAGTCGTATCTAGACGTATCAGGAGTCGCATAATACTCAAAGTACACACGCCCCACACCATTACAGAACCTCCACCAGGATGGACAGTCCCCTGATGACATGCAGGATCCACGGATTCATGAGGTTGTCTCCATACCCGTACGTGTCCATTCGCTCAATACAATTTGAAGCGAGACTCGTCCAACCAGGCAACATGTTTACAGTCATCAACAGTCCAATGTTGGTACTGACGGCCCCGGGTGAGTCGTAAAGCTTTGTGTCGTGAAGTCATCAAGGTCCGAAAGTCCATATCGATGATGTTTCGTTGAATGGTTCGCACACTGACACTTGTTGATGGCCCAGCATTGAAGTCTGCAACAATTTGCGGAAGGGTTCCACTTCTGTCACTCTGAACGATTCTCTGAACTCGTCGTTGGTCCCGTTATTGCAGGATCTTTTTCTGGCTCCTGCGATGTAGGAAATTTGATGTTTCACCGGATTCCTGATACTCACGGTACACTCGTGAAATGGTCGTACAGGAAAATCCCCTTTTCATCGCTACGTCGTAGATGCTGTGTCCCACCGCTCCTGCGGCGACTATAACACCGCATTCAAACGCACTTAAATCTTGATTACGTAACATTGTAGCAGCAGTAACCGATCTAACAACTGCGCCAGACGCTAGTTGTCTTCCATAGGCGTTGCCGACCGCAGCGCCATATTCTGTCTGTTTACGTATATCTGTATTTGAATATACATGCCAATTCCAGTTTCTTTGGCCCTTCAGTATATAACCACATAGAGGTAATCTAATTTACAAATCAGTCCTGACTACACGAATATAAGGAAGGAAACAGCTGTTCAGTATATCCATACCTGAGTAATAACGTGTGGCATGACACATTATACGCCATTAGATGTGATGATGCAGTCAAAATCATTAGTCATTTCGGTTTCGTCAAAAAATTAAAGTTATGTTATGTAAAGAGCACCATTGAAGCGTACGTACTGGACATGAAGAGAGACTCCGTTATACTGCCGTGTTGCGGCAAGAACCCCATCCAAGCCCGCTAGATGTCGCCGCTGCACGGCTGTTTACATTATTTCAAAGAAGTACTTTCCTAATGCTCGAATACAGTATAAAGAGCTTACCTCACGTATTACAAAAGGAAATGTAGAAGATAGAGCGGGGGCTTTATTAAAACAAACACACGTGTTGGAAGATCACGTAGTCTCTATGCACAATCGATACAATTTAATTACAGAAACAAATACAGCTCACTAGCGAAAACATTATCAGATGTGGACGGTGCGATCACGCAACACGCGCGCGAGACGGAAGCTAGCAATAAACCAAAGGCACAGCAGTAAAATGAATAAAAATGCCATTGAGACCGCAGAATCACTGACAAACGTCATGAATACAACATCAATATGTTAAAATAACTGTTACAAGATTAAACAGTCTAAAAAGATACAGCAACGTATATGCTGCGTCAGAATTCCCACACCATTGTATAACAGTGGCGTGGGATTCCTGATGCAGCATCTATGGAACTATATCTTTTACGACTGTGTAATTTTATAACATCTACTGTCTAAAAAGATGGAGAGTGAATATTAATGAAACCGACAAACTGCCGGGACGGATTCCTGACTGAAAATGGAGGAAAAATGGTTCTATTAACTTGTGTCCCGAAATTGACGGTTTGCGTGCACCGACAACAAATCGTTCCGTAACAAAGTACAGAGCTGCATCGCATCCACGTCACAACAGATGTTCAAAGTGGCCTGCGTGGGATGCTAAGGACGCGTTCGCACGTCGCGTCATGGACTGCCGCACTGTTTCACACGTACCGGCCTATCGCTGAATAGCGTCACAGGCGTCGTGAACACGCCTTTGAAGGCTCTGCACATCAGGAAATGGTTCAGCATACACAACGCTTTTCAGATGCCCCCAGAGGTAAAAATACAGGGGTGATCTAGCAGGCCATGCTACAGGCCCTCCACGTCCTGACCAACGTCCGGTGGACTGTAATGCGGAAGTGTGGTGGTGCTCCGTCATGTCTGTCGTTGCCAAAGAGACATTTCAAGCAGCCCAGGAAGAGTATCCTCAGGTAGCCCAGGTACTTTTCTCCGTCGGAGTGTTGTGGAGTAATAACCGGTCCAAGTATGTGGTCGCCAAGAATCCCTGCCCACACATTGATGCTGAACCGACGCTGATGAGACGCCCCAACCATTCCCGGGGGATTGTCTATACCCCACAGATGACGATTATGCAGATTGATGATGCCATTTCTGTTAAATGTTGGTTTGTCGGTAAAGAGGACCTACGACAGAAATCGCATAACTGTGATGGTCTGATGAAAAAACCATCGACAAAATCCTTCCCGTAAAGGGAAATCAGTTGTTAATAATCTTTGGACACGTTGCATGTGATTAGGGTAGTAGCGGCTGTCATGCAGGATACACGTAATCGTACTTCGGCTTACACTATGTTGGCAGGTCACTTGTACTAGGGTTCGTCTCAATATCCTGTCGAACCCAGTTCTCCAAATCTGGTGTACGCAAAGTCTTCCGCCTCCCGCACGTTCGTCTGTCTGAAAGGACCCGCCGGCCGCGGTGGCCGTGCGGTTCTAGGCGCTGCAGTCCGGAACCGCGGGACTGCTACGGTCGCAGGTTCGAATCCTGCCTCGGGCATGGATGTGTGTGATGTCCTTAGGTTAGTTAGGTTTAAGTAGTTCTAAGTTCTAGGGGACTGATGACCTAAGATGTTAAGTCCCATAGTGCTCAGAGCCATTTGAACCATTTGAAAGGACCCATGATCAGAGAGACGACCAAAAAGGGCTTGAAATATTGTGTGATATTGTTGGTATCTGTGAGGGTACTTGTTCTGGTATAGCCGTGCTGTCAACACTTTGCTCCACCCTTCACTAGTTCAGGTAGAGTTCCATCTGCGACAGCCCCGTAGTCGGACAGGGGTTAAGATTCAGCCGCACTTTCTTTCTTCGTTGATGAATCTCGCAGATTTAGGTTAAATTTTCGCCTGAGTGAATAACAGCGGTACTGCGATAAATTTTTGTTTCCTATTGCGTAGAACGCGGTATTTTTCCTTTTCCGCCGTGGTGTGGCTAACTTCGTATATATGTGTACCACTTGGTTGCACACGGCTTGCCATCTGGAGAGGGGAGAAATTCTGAAACTGTTTTACTGACATAAATATGTTTTTGACAAAGATCGCAACTATCTATTGAGGTAGTAGTTGCAAAGTTTTGCCCCTTTTTACTGAGACTAGCAGCGATTGTAAATTCCTTTGTAGGTCTTGTTTTTGTTTCGTGATTTTCACAGCAGCATCGCGTAACTTTTAATTTTTCGTTTCAGAGTTCATCTGTTATATGTTGTGTACGTTTCCTTTTTGAACCGTAGCTCTGTGTCATGCTATTAGTGTTAACCGTATTCTTTCTTTGTTTCAGGTAAGTGCGCCATGGTGCGCGTTGGACCAATTGCTGCCTCGCGTCTGGTAAGCTGAATTCCGCTACAAGTTTAGATTCAAAGCGACTTCAGCAGACAGTCAGCAGTGTGATAAGAGGCGAACCTTGCGCGATGCCGCAGTGTGCGGCCGAGTAGAGAGTCCCACGCATCGAGACGTGACCTCCTTCTTTACCTGAGTCAGCTAGCACGGCGTGAGAGGAATGCTGCTAAGCGCTCGGTGTAAACACGACGCCGCAGCCTCGCAACGACCTACTACAACACTGGTACAACACTGGTCCTTAGCACCTGCCGGTATGCGTCACCGTTGCCAGTCACTACTGCAGCGCAGGAACCTGTTAAACGTTCAAAAAGTAATGGAACGCAGAAAGCGACTCTTCAGACTCTTACTTGTATATAAGATGATTCCGTGATGATACTACACACTTTCTAGGGATGACGGAGAAGGGTAAATGTAACAGCTTGAGGTAAAGGACCCTGGTCCTCAAACGACCAGTTCGAAAGTTATAAGCGAAAATCGTTCTGTTACCTCAGACAGTGGAATACTTGTACCGATACTGTGGTTGCTAAGTCTGTATGGTGGGCAATTATCAGAGATGGTATTATGGACCAAAACAACAAAAAGTACCCAGTAGATATCGGCTCTAAAATCAGTACCTGAAGATCTGCGAGCACTTTTTTTCAATAGAAGAGATGTGTTTCGCAGTATAGATGATGACCAAGTGCTCATAATTCTTAAGTGATGCCCTTTAGACACCCATGTTTTCCAGATTTTTTTTCTTGTTTTGGTCCACACTCCTACCTCTGAAAGTTGGCTACCCTATAATCTCAGTAGCTACAGTACCGGTACATGTATTCCATTGTTAGAGGTAACAGAACAATTTTCGCTGATAAATTTGGACTCGGTCGTTCTCGGACCAGGACCTGTTACCACGAAATGCTACATTTACCCTTTTCTGCCCTCCCCTAAAGTTCATAACATCATCACGGAATCACTCTTTATATGACTCGGTACTGGTCGTGCAGTCCGCACGCCGCAGGTCAAACTATTAACTTTTTAACGAGAGGCTGTTCAAATCCAAATCGGCGTCGTGCCATCTAGATTCGATTTCCCTCAATCGATTAAGGCAAATGCTGGGATGGTTCCTTTGAAAGGACACAGCCGATTTCCTTCCCCATCACTCCCCAGTTCGATTTAGTGTTCCGTCTCTAATGAACTGGTCGTCTACTGTACGTTAAACACTAATCTTCCTGCCTTCGTTGTTAAAATCCACGGCAGTCAACGACGAACGATATCATCAACTTTGTCGCTTACGGCAGTTGTCTCTGGCGGCAACGGTTTGCTAGTCGAGGTCGGGACGGTACACCCTTGTCCCGATGGCAAATGACAAGACCAGAGGCTGCCCAACACGGGAGGTTCAGCGTTGCATGCGCCCAACGCCCGCGATTTGACCGCGTTCAAGTACAAGGGATGTTGATACCCCACACACGACACGTGCCGAATTGTTCCACTCTTCATGAGGCATTAGCGCTCTCTCCAACACATCGGCAGCCTCTGATTCAGATGCCCATGAACGCATATCTTTGCAAGCCGATAAAAAGAGGAATTAGTCGTTCAAAATCTTCGGATAGTACACACTTCATCAGCGAGACTATCGTTAGTTTATAACATTCAGTGCATAATATTCCGCTGCATATTTTTTCTGTGTTGTTTCCTGTGAATGATTTTTTTTCTCCCATATCAACAGTATTTTTCATTGATCTATGTCCGCGTCTTGTCATTCATTCATGAACTACCACACACCCCGGCGCTGACCCACGTTCAACGTGCCGCAGACGTTTAGGGTTTTAGTAAGTATAGAAACAAAACATATGCTGAAGTCATAATAATTTGTTTACGTAAGAGGTTAGCACACACCTGTACCATTCGGATCCGCGCCTACATACACCTGCGAAATCCGTGGCTAAGAGCAGTACTAGGACTGTCGACCCATAGGGAAAAGTAAAGTAGGCAAGACAATTCTAGAACTCATTTACGTGAGTTACATTTTTAGCCATGAGACTATTTTCCCTCACTCCTTTCACATAAAGGCATTAGGTGGTTCAACCGAAGATATTGGCTCCATTATCAAGGAGTACAGAGACGCAAATCATTTCCGGGATATCCTTACTGAGGTTTCTCGGAGTGTCCCAAAAACTTACCACGTAAATCTGCGAATGGTTCTTTCAAACCACCACCCGATAGCTTCCCATGTTTTTGTTCAGTCCAAACTTGTACTGCGTGTCTTGTGAAGTCGTCATTCATATAATGTTAAACACCAATACTCTTTCCCCGCTTTTTCTCCATTTCTGGGATTCTACATCCAACCGTGACTGTTACCAACATTTCATAAATTGAATTACAGTGATGATTTCGTTTAGAAATAAAGCAGAAGTAGCTATTCAACGAAATAGCTTGTCTACGTAATTTGAAATTATCAAAGTTGAATACTGAATAAAGTGTTAGGTCAAATCGGACGTTGCCACATGCTGTCTGTCAATAGTACATTCACATTCAAATGCCGTTCTCCCTCTTTCGTCTCCTGTCTTATGATTGGTTTGGTGCAGTTCGCTACGACTTCTTGTCTTGTAGCCTGTGGAGGGATCATCGTGACACTTTTTCGGTGACGTCCACAGTTCCTGTGGATACACATGTACTGGTTTCCATTGCATGATGCATCGTCATGCCATTAATCATTGCTTATTCTTCAGCCTCTAGAAGTAGTTTCCCATCCCAAGGGCAAGGCGGTATGCTGAACCTCTACAGTATATTCGCTTCTCTGCCCTCTTTGACAATGTCGTCGACAGATTGAGCGTGACTTCTTATATTGGAGGTCTTCAGCCGTCATTGCTAGTTGATTTTATTCAAAATGTAGGCAGTTGTTGGCATCGAACCGAGGTCGATCAAAATTTTTATTATTAGTCTAAGACGCCACGCCTAGACCACGGTGATATTCCATGTATACGGCTCAAACGTTTCGAGACGCTTTCGCCTTATTTCATCTCCTATAAAAAGAAGAGGGAGGCTGGTGAAACGTTCATTTTCATTGCCTCCTATACTGCAGCTCCTTTCGCTGATAAATAACACAGACATTCTGGAATGGCGTAATTCGTAGCGTTTTTCCATGAGTTTTATAAACAAAACAGATATACATAACAAAGACTTTAGTCATCTATAGTACATTCTCCCCCATTATTTACAGCAATCTGTCAACGCTGGGGTAACTTTTTGATTCCGCAACTATAGATATCACGTGGCTTTGGGGCAAAGAACTCTCGAACCATCTTCGGAGCACATTTTCTTTCAGAAAGGAAGTTCCTTGAAGGTCGTTCGGTAGAGAGTAGGAAAGGTGAAAATTTGAGTGCTCAATATCAGTTGAATAAGGTGGGTACCGAAAGTCTTCCCAAGCAAACTGCTGTACACTGTTTTTTGCCATTGTAGCAGAATGCGGACCGGCTTTATCGTGGAGTACCATCGCTTCACGCAGGCTGACTGGTCGTTGTGCTGGATTGCGTCTGGAAGACGTCTCAGTTGTAGACAGTAAATATCAGCAGTGATGGTTACACCTCGGGGAAGCTATTTGTGGTACACCACATCTTCGCTGCTCCCCTAGATGCGTCACATTATCTTTTGCAGCTCTTCATACAAGGAGTTGCTGCTTTGTTTGGGCTCAACCATTCCATTATTTCCCTTACGTCAGCATAAATACACCATTTTTTGTCATCAGTAACGATACGGGGTAGGAATGATAGGTATCGTTCACGAACTAATTGATGACAAGCAAACAGAGATGCTCATATGGCTGATTTTTGTGCTTTTGGCTTAGAGCATGCGGCACCCCTGCAACCGATTTTTGAATCTTCCCCATAGCATGCAAACGCCACACGGTGGTGGAATGATCACAGTCCATCACATCTGCGAATTCTCGAATACACTGAGGCGGATCAGTGGGGATTAATGCGTTTAAACGTTCATCATGAAACCCCGAAGGTCTTCCTGGTCGTGGAGAGTCACTGATGCCAAAACGGTCCTCCTTAAAACAAAAACATTTTCTTGACGTGTTGTGACCGGTGGCATTATTCCCATAGACGGCGCCAATGTTTCTGGCTGCCTCCGCTCTTGTCACTCCTCTGTTGAACTCAAACAGAAGAATGTGTCGGAAATGTTCCGCTTTCTCCACTTGGCACCCCATTTTCTAGCATCGACAGCTCGACTCACTATCTCCAAATGACAAAATGGCTATATGGAAACTAAAATAGCAACAGTGAACTACAAATGAAAAAAAAAGACAAGTGATAAACAAACCCATAGCAAACGAAAAACCAACATGGCAAAACAAAACGCTACTAATTTACGCACCAGCGTAATATTATAGTAGCAGAGAGCAGGAAGGCCGCGGCGCTGTGCATATCGCCGGTGGTGCGCCGCGCGGAGGCTTTTCCCGTGAGAAGCGGCTGTGCTGCGGACCTGCTAGGGCTGCGCTGTCTGTCAGGATGCTGGCTGGCGGCGCGCCAGCCCCATTGACCGTGCTGGTGGGCCATTGTAATAACGAGCGGGTCGGGCCGCCGACCTGTCAGGAGGGCAGCGCCCGTGGCGCCGCCGCGGCGCTCGCGACGCCTTTTCGTACTACGGCCACCAACGCTGGCGGCGCAGCTTTCTCCTATGCCAGCACGGGAGAAATCGCACCGCAACGTGCATGCGTGCTGTTCGCGCAGCTTACGACTGGCCTTCCACTAACCGATCTCACGCGCAAGAGCCAGTGAGGATGTTGCATGCACTGAGCTCACAACGAATGTACGTCCATCGAACTGCATAACAAATCGTAATTATTCAATTCATTTTACTGCCAGTCATCGGAGAATCTTGAGGGTACAAAAAAGAGAAAAAAGGGAAAACAACTGGCCAGGCGCGAGTAGGACTCGCGCACTGAGTGTTTCGCACGAACTTAATTGTGTAGAGACAGTTCATCCATTCCAGGAATCTAGAATCTCGCCTGTTTCTGCCTGTTATTGACATTAATACTAGCAAGATAATGGTACCAGGGATTCCAGGGTGTCCGAGAATGCTTTTATTTCAATAACGGAAAAAATGAGATATAGCCATACAGGAGGCAGGCGACCATTATTATTATAAACAGTAGTTCTCCATTCAGGCTGACTGGATCGCAATGGTAAAAGTTTAACATCATGTAAGGAATTACTTCGTTGCTCATACGACGTGTTTCGGAGTTTGTCCATCATCAGATATCCAGGAGCGATTACTACACGTAGATATGGCGTCGGACTACTCTGCGAGTGTTTGTTTGAGGTATAATTTGAAACGCCATATCTATATGCAGAAGTCACTACCGCCCCCGGTAGCTGAGTGGTCAGCGCGACAGACTGTCAATCCTAAGGGCCCGGGTTCGATTCACGGCTGGGTCGGAGATTTTCTCCGCTCAGGGACTGGGTGTTGTGTTGTCACCATCATCCTCATTTCATCCCCATCGACGCGCAAGTGGCCGAAAGACTTGCACCAGGAAAACGGTCTACCCGACGGGAGGCCGTCGTCACACGACATTTATTTACTTCTGGATAACTGATGTAAAGAAGCATGGGACTTCATTTCCATTTTTTTCAACTGATGATGGATAAATTCCGAAACGCATCATATGAGCACTAAAGTCATTGCTTGCCTAATGTTTGACTTCCATCATTGCGATCCAGACAGCCTGAATGCAGGACTACTGCTTATTTTAATTTCAAGGTCGACGTCGGAGAACAAATGACAAAAGAAATATTTTTTCATGTGATGTAATTACGAGGCGTGTTTTTTAAGTAAGTACCGTTTTGAAATTTAGAAAAGACGTTTTAAGATATCTCAATCATTTTATTTTTACATGAACGTCTGTACCTTAATCTACTTTTCCACACAATTTCCGTCAATATTGAGACACTTGTCATAACGTTGTACCAGTTTTTGAATACCCTCCTCATAGAAGTCTGCCGCCTGACTTGTTAACCTCTGCATCACCACTGTTTTGACTTCGTAATCGTCTTGAAGACGCTGACCGCCCAGGTGTTTCTTCAAGTGCAGGAACAGATCGTAGTCACTTGGCGCAATATCGGGGCTGTACGGCGGTCAGACTCACCCCGAAAAGTGAAGTTTAAGCAAACAATTTCTGCTTGGAAAATCATATGCACAGTTGTTTGGGACAGAAAAGGAGTATTGCTTGTGGAATTTCTGCCTCGTAATGCGACAATCAATGCAGCAGCTTACTGTAAGACATTGCACAATCTGCGCCGCTCAATTCAGAACAAAAGACGTAGCAAGTTGGGCAAGGGCATCGTTTTGCTGCAAGACAATGCCCGTCCGCATGTGGCGAATCAGACCAAAATCTAATCACATCTTTTCGATGGGAAACTGTAGATCATCCTCCGTACAGCCCCTTTCTTGCGCCCAGTGACTACCATCTGTTTCTGCACTTGAAGAAACACCTGGACTGTCAGCGTCTTCAAGACGATGACGAAGTGGTGATGCAGTGGTTAACAAGTCAGGCGACAGACTTCTATGGGGAGGGTATTCAAAAACTGGTACAACTTTATGACAAGTGCCTCAATATTGACGGAAATTATGTAGAAAAGTAGATTAAGGTACAGGCTTTCATGTATAATTAAAATTTTTGAGATATCTTAGCACGTCTTTTGTTAATTTCAAAACGGTACTTACTTAAAAAACACGCCTCGTACATATTAACCATTTTCGGATTATTTCCTGCACTTACACTGTGAATCCTTGCTTCTTGCCGAATTTCATGATTCTAGGTCAACCGGAAGTAACCCTATAGATTTTAATGAGTGACTTTGCGAGTATCAAAATATGCGATGTAACAAAATACTCGTATTTGACGTAAATGATCGAATATTTTCACTGAATTGACATAGAAGCTTACAATTTTTACGCCGGCAAAGGACCATAGGCCTTACTATGTGGCAGACCCTTGAACGAGATGCGCCTATGCTTTCCTGAAAGGAAGAGTTTTTAAGAGTCGAAAAGACAGACAGACAGATAGACAACAAAGCGGTTCGATAAGGGTTCCATTGTTACCGATTGAGGTACGCAACCCAAAAAATCGAATAATAAAGGAGTTGGTTGGAGGTAACAATAGTGAGGTTAGTAATGTTTTATGATAGTCGATTCCCGGTAGAGGAACTGACGAAAACTGGGAGAGTACTGTGTATCGCAGCAAATGCGTTTAAGTGCAGCTTACCTTCATAGAATACGTTGCTCACGCGTTCTTATTTGAACAGCGATAACCTAGTAATACTAAAATGTTACAAACACAGTTGTTTGGACACACATATACGTGACTTACGACACGCCATGCTGGCGTGAATCTCGTAGTGAAAGTCTTTCATTAAGTAACACAGTCCTGAGGCTGCTTTCACCACTGGTGGTCATCTCCGCGATTCCCGCTGGACGCTAGACTGAATCGCGCCACTGAATCTCTGTTGCAAGAGCTAAGTGCACGAGTCGAGTTCGCAATGGATTCTGACGAGGAAGTGTATTGTTTGGCTGAGTTACTGAAATGAAAATACAGTTACCAACGACGTCGCAAGAAATTCTAGATTCGTTTAACAGTAGCATCTGATCAAAGTTGCGGCCTTTCCTTTTACAGTTGATAAGAAATTAAAGGAAAACCCGTCAAAATAGTCAGCTACTTCAAACTGTCTGTGTAATATTGTGATGAGTTACGTGCTGCAATGACGACGCCACGTCCAGCAAACGAAAATAAGCAACTGGATTCAAGTACATGAGCAGAGGGAAGGTTAATGACTACAAAGTGAATAAAACGCTTGTTGATACCATTCGTCTGTAAGGGAACTCTCATAACGGGCTGTAAATGAAATGTAGAATCTGTCCAGAAGTATAAAATTAAAGCTAACTCAACTGACTGACTGATATTTAAACTATTCTGACAATAAATTGCTTGACGGTGACGAACATGTGTTGCTGGTAGAAACGTAATTCTGCGATATATGTAATGCATTCGCAGCTGTGACTAAGGACAACCATCAGCTGTGTAAGGGAATAACGACAATGAAAATTTGTGCCGGACCGGGACTCGAACCTGGATGTCCCGCTTTACGTGAACGGACTCGTTAAACCGCTTTGCCTATCTACCTGTGCACAACTCCCAGCCAGACTCGACAGTTTCATATGTCGTCGTTCCTGAGGAACTAGCACTCCTGGAAGAAAGGATGCTGCGGAGACATGGCTTAGCCACTGCCAGGGATATTTCCATTCTGGCATAGAAACTTTGTCCTATATGAAGATGCCTTAGTGCAAATAAATATGTGTCTGTGTGAGGAAGGAACATTGCATCGTAATTCTAAACAATGCAGGTATTACAATATCGTATTTATCCGCTAATAACAGACAGCATCATCCCAGTAGGGTCTTTTTCTTACTTTTTTATTGTATTTATTTGGTTTCTAGCTGCAATGCTCTTTGGCCAGTTACGTTGTTATTTAATATGGCTATAATTATATATTCATTTGTTGTGTTTACTCCGAATTTTCGATACTATTCACTCTTTCATAGTTATATATTATTGCTGCAAACAATTCAATCATACAAACTTTCTTATTCTTATGATGAGGATATTAATAATAGCCAATCATTTTCACTCATAGATGTATGCGGTTCATCATTATAAATAAATAACTGACAGGACTAGAAACTAGAAGTGCGCACTAATAACTAATTGTAAAATGAGTGCAGCGGTTTTTTCTTTTGTTATCAATTGCTGGTGTGCTCCCGAGAAGTCATACTGTTACTGTGACCCGACGTTTTGCCCGCTTGGAATTTAGAGGCGAATGTCCGTTTCATAAAAGTCTCTTTGGATGTAGAAATAGTTTTTTGACAGTAGGGAAAGGTGCTTGTAGGGGAATTCCTAGACTGACAATTGCCATACAGAGTTCTTCCTCCCCGCCTGGAGTAACGGAGCAGCTTAGCGATAGGTGATACAGATCCTCTATTTCCGAAGGGTGGTTTTCACACTATACGTGCAGGATATCATCCATTTCCATGTAGTATTCTTATTATTTATGCTATATGCCGCTGTGAAAGTTTTAACTTTGAATATTCTTGAATATTGAATAATTTTGGATATATCCCTTTGTCCCGCATCGGTATGATTGTGAAGGCTTTTGGCGTGGTTAATTCAAGGGGTGGCCGGTTGCTCTGCCTTTCGCCATCCCATGATTCCCAGGACGGAGTATGTGAACCCCAACTGTCTGCTTGTAGCGTCTTTCATGTAAAAGCGAGCGAAAATTTTCAGAATGTTTGCGAATCGTGTAACTGAGGCTGGACTTAGGTACCAACTCGGTATTCACCTAGTGGGTTGTGGGAAACGGCCTAAAAACAACATACAGGGTGGCCGTCATACCGACCCTTGTTATTAATCCGCCGGGCGGATTCGGTACGGGGCCGGCGGAATAAGGTTTTTAACTTTGAGGACCATATCGTTTTAGGAATGAGTGCTTGAATCACTGCAATGTTTTGTCCTCTCCTCGTCTAAGAGTCGGTACCATCAATCAAACGTCAATTTCGTTACAGTGGGTATAAAACATACATATTACAGACATAAACGGAAAGGTATTCCTTCTGTGATGCCACTCTTTGCAAATTGGTCATTTATTTAGTTGTCTAAGATTCCGGAATGGCCTTCGACCCAGAGAAGAATTACTATTTTGTATTGTTCTGTGCACTCAGTGATTATTTCACGTACGTAGATGAGATAAGTTCCAGAATTGATGTTCTAGTTTTTCGACGGCCCTCAGCGAATCTGTTATCATCAGGATATCGCCGATATTATGCAGGGCTTATTGGAGTGTCTCTGTTATTGCTAGTACTTCAGCCGTAAAGTCGTTCGTTTCAGGCAAACGACTTACGTAGATCCGGTTTCCACAGTGGGACAAAAGTCCTGCGGTCGTTTAAATCCGCCAGTGTATATAGGGATTGTAGTTGGATGCACCGTTAAAATTTGCTGCATGAGACTCATTTTCTCTCAGTAGGATCAAATGGCGCTGAACCGTGGGGATAGAATGATGCGTACCTGACCACACAACTAAATCGCCAGAGCTTACTAAATGAAGATACCGACTTAGACGCGCGAGTCAAAGGCGCTACAGAACCGGTAGTGAAAGCAACGTAAAGGCTGCGCACACATATCTGTTTCAACACGGAAACTGCGTTTGAAGTGCAGATATCGGGCAGAGGTTCCTGGGAGCAGAAACCTACCAGAAACACCACACTCGCATGGCAGGCTGCATGTAAAGGAAATTATTTATCGGTGGAGAAAAGCAGAGGTAACGATAGTGTAAATCATCTTGCGACTAGGGTAAATCCATGATAAACGGCAATATATTTTTTTTCTAAAGCCAGTTTTTCTAATACACAAGAATAACCTGAAACTTTCCATAAATTGCCTTTTCAATTCATAAAAAACAAGTCTATTTCGTTTACAAAGGCGGCCGGTGTGGCCGAGCGGTTCTAGGCGCTTCAGTCCGGAACCGTGCGACCGCTGCGGTCGCAGGTTCGAATCCTCCCTCGGGCGTGGATGTGTGTGATGTCCTTAGGTTAGTTAGGTTTAAGTAGTTCTAAGTTCTAGAGGACTGACGACCTCAGATGTTAAGTCGCATAGTGCTCAGAGCCATTTGAGTCATTTTTTTTCGTTTACAAAGGTATAACAAATTTCATACAAGCTTAAAATTCGTAAAAAATATGTAACACTTGACCATCCTACCCGAGTATCTGGGTTAAATGGCCAGACATGTAAGGGATAGATTGCCATCAGACAGAACCTCATTTCTAAACAGCATTATACAATTCTTGATTTTTTAAATTTTCTATTATCTCGTTGGAACATACTAGTTTCGTATAGAAAGTAATGAGAAATCGTCTCGATTATGCAGTTAGTTGAATCTAGAACCAAATCTAATTTAGGAAAAGGAATGTTTACTTTATTGACATAGATTTGTTTTTTCCAATATTGCATTGCCACATCGATCGCACACATCAACATATGACGTACAGGATAAATGTAACCGACGCTTACATCTGACATACTGAATCCAATCTCAGGTTTTACCTGCTTTTGAGTAGTTTTCCCCGAATCCAACGCACTACGAGAAGTTCGTTACCTGTCTCTTCCTTGTAGTGAACGTCATCTGACGGATCTGAACAGTCAGAAGCACTTTCAACATTCTTGATCCGAGCCCTTTTCACTAGTTTCTCTAGGTTTTTTTTTTTTTTTTTTTTTTTGCCACTAGACCTAGTTTTTTCCCCTTTGCATCAAGTTTCAATTCTAACTTTTTAATATTTTCTTTTGACGTCAAGTTTGTAACTTTAATTTTTCTGAGCCTACGTGTGTTTGTTTGAGGTTCGGGCCTAGCTGGCAAAGGTGAAATATTGATCAGAATTTTTGTAAGGGTGATTTGGTTCGTTTCGTTTGAAATCACAGGCCAAATGGGCCTATCGTCTAGTCTTGCAAGACATGAAGACGTGGAATCACGAGCTGCCTATTGATGGGAGAAAGTTTAATGTGTCCGACTCTGAGTGGGAGCAGTACTTTCGGATGAAAACTGGATTAATTTTGGATTCCGGTAGTGCGTGGTCCACTTCTTGGAAGAACTGTCACGCTTCGGGTTCCATGTTGGCTAGCTTTATTATTATTTACTGACAATACATTGTGGGCAGGAGTATACCTGGACATTGGATGCAGTTTAAACTGACAAGGGAACTTCCCCATCGCACCCCCCTCAGATTTAGTTATAAGTTGGCACAGTGGATAGGCCTTGAAAAACTGAACACAGATCAATCGAGAAAACAGGAAGAAGTTGTGTGGAACTATGAAAAAAATGAGCAAAATATACAAACTGAGTAGTCCATGTGCAAGGTAGGCAAAATCACGGATAATGTTAGCTCAGGAGCTCCGTGGTCCTGGTTAGCGTGAGCAGCTACGGAACGAAAGGTCATTGGTTCATGTCTTCCCTCGAGTGAAAATTTTAGTTTCTTTATTTTCGCAAAGTTATGATCTGTCCGTTCGTTCACTGACGTCTCTGTTCACTGTAATAAGTTTAGTGTCTGTGTTTTGCGACCTCACCGCAAAACCGTGCGATTAGTAGACTAAAGGACCGAAAACATGTGATCGCAACCGATTCCTCCACAGGAAAACATGTCTGATATATTCTATACGACACTGGTGGCGGCATGTGCGTCACATGACAAGAATATGTTGTCGACCCACCTAACTAGTACACTTGGCGAATGTGTAAAAAGATTCTTCTACCTTGCCCGATTTAGGTTTTCTTGTGGATGTGATAATCGCACCCAAAAAAGTGATGAAAACATAAGAGTTTGTCACATAAACTGAAAATAAAGAATTAAACTTTTTCACTCGCGGGAAGACTTGAACCAAGGATCTCTCGTTCCGCAGCTGCTCCCGCTAACCACGGGACCACGGCGCTCCTGAGCTGACACTAACCTGGATGTTGCCTATGTTGCGCATGGACTACTCAGTTTGTATATTTTGCTTATTTTTTTCGTAGTTCCACACAACTTCTTCCTGTTTTCTCGATTGATCTGTGTTCAGTTTTTCAAGGCCTATCTACTGTGCCGACTTATAACTAAATCTGAAGGGGGTGCGATGGGGAGGTTCCCTTGTGAGTACTCAAATTCACGACAGGCGTCATCACTACGTTTGACAGTAACAATGTGGTATGGAGTTCTAGCTCCTTTTCATTAGCGCAGTATAATTTGCTATCATCAAAACACTGAGTCAGTACAGCAAGACAAGAGAAAGAAGTGTGTTAAACATTGTCATTCGACCTAAAGTACTGATTACAGAGCAGAAGCAATGTTCATGTCTGTTGGGGCGTTCGAAACGCTTAACGGATACTCGATATGTCTGTTACGCAATAGGAAGGGCAGAAGCACAAAGGATGAGTAATTTTTTTCGATATTGGTTTTGTCTTTGCTGCCCTGTCTGTTCGAATGAGTTTGTGATTGGAGAACGTGTTTCGTTTTGTTGAATGCCCCGGAAAGTTTGATTTTGTTTTATTTCTGCAAATAATCCTGCGAGCTTGTTTAGGGAGCTGCTGGCTATCCCCGTTTTCACGTCAAAGTTAAAATTATTTTAGCATTATATACAGGTAGCCGTAAAGCTACAGCGTTAAATCTCTTTTTTTCCATTTGGCTCCTGTTTTTTTGTATCGGTATATTCAACAACCTGGAGCAAGCGACTCTCTTTTTTTAATTCTGTCAATAACTGAATTAACTACATCGCGCAATGTTACGGCCATCTGTGCTCCACAGGTTTATCGATCGTGTGTTCCTTCAGTAGTAGTTACATGCAGAATTTGCCGGCCGATGTGGCCGTGCGGTTCTAGACGCTTCAGTCTGGAACCGCGTGACCGCTACGGTCGCAGGTTCGAATCCCGCCTCGGGCATGGATGTGTGTGATGTCCTTAGGTTAGTTAGGTTTAAGTAGTTCTAAGTTCTAGGGGACTGATGACCACAGATGTTAAGTCCCATAGTACTCAGAGCCATGTGAACCATGTATATGCAGAATTTTTAAATTTTACAACATGAGCTCAGTGCTGTGAGGGAAACGTTTGCCTTATTCCAGCACCACAACTAGTTTTAGTATGTACATAACGGTTCATTGCCGCAGCTGATGAAACAGAAACCGGAAATGTAGTCTATCTAATTCCATATGGGACCGCTGATTCTTCATGTACCTATAAAACAGAAAAACTGCACAGATTTTCTGCTGTAGAGATGGTCTACTGAGTATTTCATCGTCCACTACGACTTTTTACGCTAGTCACAAGTACTGCCCACTCCTTATATGGCGTACCTTATGCGGAGGTACATATCGACCTCTTAGTTTGGATTATTTAGTCAGTTTTAGCAGTAGCATTTATTTCCTTATAGTATAAAGAACTTCGGCGAGGGTAAGATAACTTAGAAATGGATTACGAAGATTCGGACAATCACTTTAAGGGGCATTCCAAAATAACAATAATAAACATTTCGGGATCAGTCAGTTTAGATCGATGTGCTGCGTGGTATGGCACAGGTTTTTATAACTGATCGTCCCCCAGTATTACCGATAAATAGTCAGCTAAGGTACGTTAAAAATAATACTTGTTCTGAATTTTACACAGGGCGTTTCAAAGTCTTTCTGAGGATTATAGATCACGTCACGAAGAATGTTATTGTAGTGGCCGGCCCTGGGATGACGATATTTCAACGAAATCGCCCGGTCTACTGTTCAGGTGTGCTGTAGCTGCATACTACGTACTACAGTAAATTGACACGAATAATTTTCAATAAGTAAACTTTAAGAATGAGTCTCTAAGCGGAGAAAGATACTTTAGAATGTAGCAGGAACTCGGCCTACCGCCTTCGCGGAGATCAGGTCGCTGTATTGTGGGCAACACACAAGGCATATACAGCCCGCAGAGTGCCTACGCCCTGCCGCCTTTCAAGAGGCATAAGCTATCGTAAAGGCCACCTAGCGTCGCTGGGAAGCGTCAGCGAACATTTTGTCTCCAACAAAAGTTGTTCTCCATGACGAGATATATGACCCCTACACATTAGTTCCAAGGACTTTGAAACATCCTGTACATACACTGAGCTGACAAAAGTCATGATATACCTAGTAATAGAGTGTCGGACGTACTTTTAACTGGCGTAGTGCTGCAAGTCGACCTGACATCGACTCAACAAGTCGTTGGAAGTTCTCTGTAGAAATATTGAGCCATGCTCCCTTTAAAGGCGTCCATACTTGCGAAAGTCTTACCGGTGCAGGATTTTTTGCACGAACTGACCACTCCATTATGTCTCACAAATATTCGATGGGATTCAAGTCGGGCGATTCAGGTGGCGAAGTCATTCGCTCGAATCGTCCACAATGTTCTTCAAACTTGTCGTGAACATTTGTGGCCCGGTGACGTGCCACATTGTAATCCATAAAAGTTCCATCGTTGTTCGAGAACATGATTTCCGTTAACTGCTGAAAATGATCTCCGAGTAGCTGAACATAATCATTTCCAGTCCACTACTGGCGATTCACTTGGAGCAGAGGACCCAGTCCATTCCATGTAAACTCAGCCCACACCATTGTGGAGCCACCACCAGCTTGCACAGTGCCTTGTTGACATCTTAGGTCCACGGCTTCGTGGGAGTCTGCGCTACATTCGAACTCTAGCATCAGCTCGTGACAACTGAAATCGCAACTCGTCTGACCAGGCCACGGTTTTCCAGTCGCCCAGGCGAGACGCTGCAGGCGATGTTGTGCTGTTAGCAGAAGCAATCGTGTCGGTCATCTGCTGCCATAGTCAATTAACGCCAAATTTCCCCGCAGTTTCGTAACGGATACGTTACTCGTACGCACCGCATTGATTTCTGCGTATTATTTCACACGGTATTGCTTGTCTGTTAGCACTCACAATTCTACCTCAGCCGCGTGGTCTTTGCGCCGTGCCACGGTTCACGCGGCTCCCCCCGTCAGAGGTTCGAGTCCTCCCTCGGGCATGGGTGTGTGTGTGTTGTCCTTAGCGTAAGTTACTTTAAGTTAGATTAAGTAGTGTGTAAGCCTAGGGACCGATTGACCTCAGCAGTTTGGTCCCATTGGAACTTACCACAAATTTCCAAAAAATTCTACCCAAACGCCACTGCTCATGGTCGTTAAGTGAAGACCATCGCCACTGGGTTGTCCGTGGTGGGAGGTAACGCCTGAGATTTGGTTTTCTCGGCACACTCGTGACAATGTGGCCCACGGAATATTAAATTTCCTAATGTTTTTCCGAAATGGAATATTCCATGCGTTTACTTACAACTACCATCCCGCTTTCAAATTCTGTTAACTACCGTCGGGCGGCCACAATCACGCCGGAAACCTTTTTCACATGACTTACATAAGTACAAATGATAGCTCCCCTAATGCCCTATCCTTTGTATACATTGTGTACGGGATATTGCCGCTATCTGTATATGTACCTATCGCTATCCTGTGATATTTGTCACTTCCGTGTATAAAGTGTGGTGAAAGACACAAGGAAAATTAACATTTGGGAGAAACACGGGAGTGCACATCTGAAGACCGAAGACCATAATGGATGGAAATGTGTAGAGGAAGCCATTCTCCAATAGTGACGGTCAAGTGGATGATAATGATGATTGTATATGTTTGCCGGGCGGTGGGGACGGCTAAAATAAGACTGTTGTTTCAAAGAGTTGTAGAAAACCAGGAGGAAGAATTAGACTTGGATTCTGTGAGCGTTTGAAACATGTGTAGGTGCATAAGAGATTAAATACCACTGTTTCAACGACAGAAATTAGGTATCAAAATATGTAATTACCGACGTAGCGAGGAGAAGGTGATTGCTTACGAAATGGATAAAAGGAGACATCAGGCCCTGGTCATTTTCAAGCATACTATTTTCCAGCACGGCTCGAGAGACAGCAGCCACGTGCTAATCGAAACTGACGTTGACATCATCGCTTACTGTCACTTTTTATTCTTAACATCGGTCCGAGCTAATTACCGCTGCATTGGTGTGTACTATCGGAGCATTCCGAAGGCAGCTCGACGTCGTCGCATAGAAATTTCTCTTCGCGGCAACAGTGTTCGTTTTAGCGTAATACTGGATAAAGTGATGAAATAGCGTAATACTGGATAAAGTGATGAAATGATACTTACCACTTTTTATTCTTTTACGATTCATTTGTGTGGTACGATTAGCTACAAACGTTCTCTTACGTTTCTCACTACTTTCATGTGTAGTTTTCCTCGGAACAGACGGCACGTCATTTTCCAAAACATCACTTCTTGCTTATCGGACTTTTGAGCTATAACTGCAGTCTACAGGACGAAACCAAAAAATTAAAAGAAATTCTGATAAGGTTGACAGATCAAACGCATTCGGTCTCATTTACTTTTAATGGGCTGTGTAGAATTAGATGTTTGAAACAACAGCTTGGTAGAGTAAAAGACGTAGCTCTGAAGACAGGTTCATTGCTGCTGTTATTTATTTACGCCGCCCACCTAGTCACGGTCTGTATAAAGCGGCAATAATTGATAGCCGAATTGTGAGAGAAGCGACGAAGCGGCTGCCTCAGAATCGGCAGTTCGTGACTGGGGAGCCCAAGCAGCAGTCGTTAGCGCAGCGGTTTTCGCCGGCAACTGCTGCTGGAAGAGAGGGTCGGCACGGCGGAAAGGCGAGGTCACGGTCTCCCGGCGTGCAGATCACGAAAGGGCGCGCCGTTTATTAGCGTCCAAATGCCCATGGGGGGCCTGGCCGCTCTTATCGCAAAGTGTTCGCGTGTCGGGAAGTCCTTCGGCTTCTGTGGCACGCGACCTTCCGCACTTGACCTCCGGAATGTCAGGGAGCTGCTGCTGGAAGTTTCTCAACTGGGAGGAAACTTTTCTGCCGGCTGAATTTATTTGCACGTCACCTATAGGAGGGTAACTTTAGTAGTGTGAGCTTCAAACTCAGCTATTAGCGGTTGATGTCGGATGTGTGTGGAAGTATCTGATTCATAAATAGATAGTCGGATACTTCAGGTAGAATTTTCCGCAGATGTGGCAAATGTCATGGGATAGTGATGTGCACATATGCAAATAGCGGTAGTATCGCGTACACGCGGTATAAAAGGACATTGTGATGGAGGAGCTGTCACTTGCGCTCAGCCGATTCGTGCGAAAAGATTTCCGATGGGAATTAACAGATTTTGAACGCGGAATGGGAGTTGCAGCTAGATGCATGGGACATTCTGTTTGGAAAATCGTTAGGTATTTCAGTATAACACTGTGCCGGAAATACCAATTTCGGGCATTACCTCTCACCACGGACAACGCAGTGGCGATGGACTTCACTTAACGAGGGAGAACAGCGGTGCTTTCGTGGAGTTGTCAGTGCTAACGGACAAGCATCACTGCGTGAAATAACCGCAGAAATACCCACGAACGTATCCGTTAGGACAGTGCTGCGAAGTTTGGCGTTAATGGGCAATGGCAGCAGACGGCCGACGTGAGTGCCTTTGCGGATCATGACCATATCGGATGGACCCAAGACCTGGTCTGGTCATACGATCCCCGATTTCAGTTGGTAAGAGGTGATCGTAGGGTTCGAGTGTGACACAGACCCCACGAAGCCATGGACCCTGTTTGTCCACAAGGCAGTGTGCAAGCTGGTAGTGACTCCGTAATGATGTGGGCTGTTTTTGCATAGAATGGACTGGGTCATGTTGTCTAACTGAACCGATCATGGACTGGAAATGGTCTTGTTCGACTAGTTGGAGAACATTTGCAACCATTCATGGATTTCATGTTCCCAAATAACGACGGAATTTTTATGGATGACAATGCGCCATGTCAGAATATTTTGGATAATTCGAGCGGATGATTTGACCACCCAGATCGCCCGACATGAATCCCATCGAACATTTATGGGACATGATCGAGAGGTCAGTTCGTGCACAAAATCCTGCACCGGCGACACCTTCGCAGTTATGGACGGCTGTAGAGGCAGCATGGCTCAATATTTCTGCAGGGGACGTCTAAAGAGTCAGATGGTTCAAATGGCTCTGAGCACTATGGGACTAAATTTCTGAGGTCATCAGTCCCCTAGAACTTAGAACTACTTAAACCTAACTAACCTAAGGACATCACACACATCCATGCCTGAGACAGGTTTCGAACCTGCGACCGTAGCTGTCGCGCGGTTCCAGACTGTAGCGCCTAGAGCCGCTCGGCCACTTCTGCCGGCTAAAGAGTCCATGCCGCGTCGAGTTGATGCACTATATCCGGCAAAAGTTCTGATATGTCGTCAGGAGGTATCCCATGACATTTGTCATCTCGGTGAAAACTTTAAATTTAAAGCAGAGATGAAGGGAAAAGCCAACAGTCGTAGTTACTTTGCATAGGACATACCTGCATGCTCGCAGTATCAGTTATTTATACTCGTAAAACAATGTGTGACTTACAAGACAAACTCCACAAGGGAAATGCGACGGCAGTTTTAATCAGACAGAAAGTATTTTACTGGATTTAAATTGCTTTTTTATGATCGTTTGCTATCAGTCTAAAACTTGATATGTTTAAGAGTTCAAATTGAGAACAATATCTGTCCTCGGTCCCCAAAACTGCTATTTTTAATAAACTATTCTCTTAAATTGTTAAAATAATAATTATGTTCGAGGCGAAAACAGTATCAATAGCAACAAAAGAAAAGGATGAAAAGGAAATTTTCTGATCGTTGGTGAAATATTCTAGACTGCATTCATTATATTGTAAGACAGTTATTTTGCTGTGTGAAGCACACCGCAACTTAGGATAAGGTTCAAATGGCTCTGAGCACTATGCGACGTAACTTCTGAGGTCATCAGTCGCCTAGAACTTAGAACTAATTAAACCTAACTAACCTAAGGACATCACACACATCCATGCCCGAGGCAGGATTCGAACTTGCGATCTTAGCGGTCGCTCGGCTCCAGACTGTAGCGCCTAGAACCGCACGGCCACTCCGGCCGGCTACTGAGGATAAGGAACGCTGCGACCTCACCATTCTGAATGAAAACGTACATGCGTTCTCGCTAACATATTACGTAATTGGTTGTGATAACATTGGTTATATACTGCTTGTGTCGATACACTGAATTTCTAGTCTGATGTAAACAGCGATTACCAGGTAGTTATAAAACGATTTCATTAAGTTGTTTCATGAGATACAATTCGAGTTTCTAACGGAGAACGAGCTGTACAGAGTGTTTCACTGTTTTAGTTTCCTGTAATCACCAATACTGCTTACTATACACCTGGAAATTAGTTAATCATGTTCGTCTTTATAGTCACAGTTTCTAAAAGTGAATAAAAACAAATGTTGAAAGAGCAGTTTCTTGTTTCCTTTATAGGTAAGATTACACAAGTGGGTTGATATTACTATCCTTCAACGACCGTAACTAAAACACGTCCACGAGAGCTATTTCACGTACAAAAAGTCTGTGTAATAGAGATGAAAGCCGTTTGCAGCAGAATAAACCATCTCGCTGTCGCTGATGCTAGGCTCTGAGAGGAGAGAATGAACTGTCGTAACCCTGCAGATACATTATAGCGTGTGAAATTATATCTGTGGACGATCTACGCTAAAGTTAAGCTCAGCTACTTTCTGACTTTCAATCCATTGACTCGTAGCGAATAGGTCTGGGAAAACGCAGAGCCCGTGTCGCGGGCAGTATGAAAATAAGTGGACCTACTCATAGTATTGATTACTCCTGAAACGACAGCCGAATGTGGGCTTGGTGGCATTGCACAGGGTAGTTGGAAAAGGAAAAGAAAGATATACTGTCACGTATTTGTCTTCAACGAAACCACATCGCACGACGAAATTTGTGGTTTAAAGTTGCATCACTTGCTGTTCATTTCATGCTTGAGCCATTCTATAGTCCTATTATAGTCGTCGTCACTGGAACTATAAATCTTGAATAGCAGTGCATTTCTCTGGACGCAAGAGCAAGATATTCGTCGTGAGAAACAGGCACTGAAGTTAATATGCTGTTATGCGTACATCGGTTGTTTCCTCATTACGGTTTCCTAATTGTATCATTTTAAAATGGCCGAATATTATAACTTTAGTCATTGTCAAGTCTGTGTCTTGAACACTATACGCGACGAAACTCTTCCTCCACCTGTCACAGAACTCAGTTTTGGCTATTGAAGAATGGTCTGTATGTTACTACTTCATCCACATTATGTTCAGTTGCACTATCAGATAAAAACGAGCGTTCTGAGGTCTGTTCGATTCTCACGAAGATTGTTGAAAAGACATGTGGATACTTTGAAATACTATACTTTGCTGCTAAGAAACTGTCTTCGCAGTTCTTCGCAAACAGCGAAAAACATATCCGTTCCAAAAGCTATAAGCAGAAACTACAGTGTCACTTTTACCACTGTGAAGAAGTACAGCATTGATTAAACTACCGTTGTTATTAAAAATTTCCAGTACACGTTCTACATGAGACGTCAGAGTCGCTAATGGTAATAAACTTCTGACTGTCGCATTGACATTCCTTCTGGGCACTTCAGCTGCGAGCAGCGAAATCTCTCCAATTACTGAATATTGTACATACGTATAAAATAACTCTAAAAACTCGAAATTGCCCCTCCAGCAGACTAACAAACTTGAATGAGAAAAGCTACAAGCAGGCACTGTCCAAGCTGAGAGTCGTGCTCTCAAAATTCCGAGCATTCATGCCCAATAAGCCTGTGTAAACTTACTGCTTCTGAAACATACCTCTCATGGCAGGAACATGCGGATAAAATTAAAGATAAGGAAGCCGCGCACCACCCTTGAATGCTACATGAACGGGGAAATGTTCTGGTACACTGCATGTCTTCCAACCCTCACAGAGCCATGGATTGCGAAGTATGAAATGTGTATTTAGGAAAAGACAGGGTGCGATCAGTATTAGTATAAAGTACCATCCAGCAAACATTATGCAATGGCTTGCACGATATATCTATATGCAGCGTACTCGGAAAGTAAAGCAACACTGTCGAAAAACGACTAAGTTACGGAAGATGCTGAAAGTGGCAAAGTTACAAGAGTTGTTAGAAGTGGCCTCCATCACGTATTTTACGTAACTGAATACGCCACAACTTGTTCTTAAACACAAGTTGTATAGTCTGTTGAGGAACGCTAGCGGCACATAGCCTTGAATATCTTTCTGCTGTAACAGCCTGAGTTTTGTAAGCGGTATCCTTAAAGAGACCTCTCGAGAAATATTCAAGTGGGGGCAACTAAGGAGATAAAAAGGGCCACAAACCCTCCGAAATCACTTGTCCCTGAAAGGAATGATCCAAGAAAGTCGGTGTGAGCGTTAGCATTGTACTGCAGAAACCATGTATGCTGTAGCTTTAGGTTTAATGTCTACAAATTGTTGATCCATCTTCATGGAGCGCTCACTGTTCACTACGCCATGAAAGAAAGTAGTGGATATTGGCGTACCTGCAAATGACGCCGTATTTTTAATATAGATTAGTTTCTATCATAATATTTTATACTTTGGGTACGCGACTATATAGCGACTGGGCGCGCAGAATAAGGGGTGTGTGTGAGCCAGGCGTTACGTGAGTGAGATTCGCGTGTTGTTTTGAGTCGGAAAGTTTAGTGTGAGTTACGGAGACAGATTCTGGTTGGCTGGAACTCCGCAGCGTTGAACTTTTGTAAGGAAGCGCAAGTTTCAGACATAGTGAAAATCAGCGTGCAGTCGCGAGGAGCTCTGAATTATTCTTGTGGCATATCGCGTAGGACTTAGCAGAATTTTCATGCAGTGGCACCAAACTTCAGTGATTTATTCGAGTGTACAGTCGGAACTGTAACTTTACTGGTTGGTTGGTGGTAATTTTCCGCTTAGTTTACAGGGGCTGAAATCTGAAGAATTATTTGGCAAAAGACTGCAATTTAAATCTAAAGGTAGCATCTCTCTTGCGCAGTGCTATACTGGATTAAATACTTATCTGCCCCTCCGAGCAGCAGACTGCCGATATTAATAGCGACATCTGTTGATTGAACGGCACTTCAGACAAATTTTATTGTTTAGCCTAGAGTTACTGATTATCCATTTCTTATACTTTAATAATTGCAGCTGTTAAAAGCAAAAACTTAGGACTTGAGTGGATAGAGTTTGACCGTGCATGATCGCTCTCCTAGACAACCAGCTGCCAGACAATTAAGCGGTCACACGTCGTTACAGCAGCCTCGGTGCTGATGGAAGACTTCACTTACGGACTAGAGTGTGAGGTCGCACACCCACTTTGTGTGCGTGCAGAGGCTGCTGATGTAGCTGAAGTGAATTTTGTGCAGCCCAAATCCATCCCAGTGGAACCATGCCTCGTGAGACTAAAACTAGTTATAGACTTCTTCCCCCATCTGGCATTACAGTTAATATGAACCAGTTATAGGAAGCTACACGCTCTTCGTTATCTACCAATTCGTAAACAGCAAAATTTTTAGGGGTGCATCTCTGAACACTTGTGCAGTGCTTTATGGCCATTATCAACTAGCTAGTTTAACGTTGTACAGATTTTCTATGTTTCTAGACCGCCCGTCGATGAACTTTTCACGTATTAGCGCTTTCTAGCGTCCATTTTTGGATCGATATGGCACGCTTACTCTCTTCTGAAATTAGTCGTATAGCTGCTTGCTGGTTGACTTGTCTGGTGCATCCTTTTTATACTTTCCAGCACAGATGTGTGGATCTCTGCGTTATCGTCACATACTGCATACTGGGACCGGGACACTTGAATACTATCCACTTTGATAAGTAACCCATTTCTTCATCAATTAATGAACGCTCTGATCTGCAGCAAAGCAGAAATGTTGTTAAATGATTTACACAGACTAGGTATAGGCCTGCTCATACTGCCTCATTGACTGCATTGTAGACGAAATTTATTTTTTGATTATTTATCCCTCGATGTTCGTTCTATATTTAGCTGTAAAGCTCTTGCACGATGTTCTATAGCTTTTGTAGATGTTTGACTCTTAAAAGTGCCATTGGAAAATTGCTACATGTCGTTGTAGCCGATATGAGGTCTTGTTTGGCTTCCGTTTTTGTAGGCTTTCAACCGTCCTGTTCTTGCAGTTCGTTGTCTGGGATGCACCATCTTGGAGGTTGTCTACACGTCGCCCCCCTTGATGTACAATTGGGGACTCTCAAATGGTTCAAATGGCTCTGAGCACTACGGGACTCAACTTCTGAGGTCATCAGTCCCCTATAACTTAGAACTACTTAAACCTAACTAACCTAGGGACATCACACACATCCATGCCCGAGGCAGGATTCGAACCTGCGTCCGCAGCGGTCTCGCGGTTCCAGACTGTAGCGCCTAGAACCGCTCGGCCACTCCGGCCGGGGACTCTCAGATTGCCCATTTTGTGACTGTGAAGTTTCAGAGCAGACCATTAACCACATTGTAGAGTAATGTCCCAAGAGATATTCCAGTGGAGACTGGAAGCAATCAAGAACGCCTGTCCAACGACACTCACATGTCATCACTATGTAAGGTCAATTGAGACCAGAGCTCTTGCATATTCCTTTTGTCCCTTTATTGTGTAACTATTGCTGTGAATTGTGTATCTTTGTCCATAAGATAGATAATAGTTTTTTATTATGTATTTCAGTCTCAAATCACACAAATCATTTTCGATTTCAACTTCATAGCAAGTCAGAAGCAGATGATTGAAAGAAGGAAGGAAGGTTGGGTTTAACGTCCCGACGACATCGAGATAGTTTGCACAAGCTAGCACTGGGTCAAGGATGGGGAAGGAAATCAGCCGTGCCCTTTCAAAGAAACCGGCCCGGCATTTGCTTGGAGCGATTCAGGGAAAGTACGGAAAACTTAAACCTGGACGGCCGGACGCGTCCTCCCTAATGCGAATCCAGTTTGCTACCCACTGCGCCACCTCGTTCGGTTAGATGATTTGAGTGCAGTACATAGTAACTATACACAAAGGAATTAAAAACAGTCTCTGTCAGTGGACGTTGATTGATATCAGTGGATCAAGTTGAAAAACAGCGCCAGATCGGGATATGGCCTCCGGTCTCCTGTTAACTGTGCGTATGTACTGACCACGACGCTATTCGGACACAGCCTTTAATTCCTTTGTATCTGGAGTCATAGTGGCTGAAGGGTAAAAATGGTATTTGTTCTTCCCTACACGACCGAAAGAACAGACACAACATGTATAATTAAGGTCATGACGGCCAATAGTAACTTCAGGGCAGACGCACAGAAAGCTCGAACTCTTACGGGAATCGGGAAACTGTGATAAACCACGAGTCATGAGGCTAATGAGGAGGGCACTACGTCAGTAGTGTGTGGAGTAAGTTAAGAATTTGGGTCTGACGGGAGGTGCACTAGGGTAGTCTGTGCTGTTGTGGTGATCACTGTGTCCGGATGGGGAAGTGGTCAGTGCATCTGCCTAGTAAGCAGGAGACCCGGGATCGAATCCCGATCCGGTACAAATTTTCAACTTAGCCCATTGATATAAATCATTGTCCACTGGCAGCTAATGACTTTAATTCCTTTGTGTCTTGGTTGCTTGGTGTCTGTTCTTTCGGACATGTTCGAAAGGACAGACACCACACGTGTAGATATGTTTACGTTGTGAACCCCTCTCGTGCTCTGTTCATTTGTAATAGTGGCTGTGTGATGTACTGAGATCAAATGGTAATGCCTTGCTAAGAAGCCGGAACAGGAAATGATACAGTGTGTGTAATCTTACAAGGGGGCTCTGTAAATCACGGATTTTGATGCGCTTCAAATATGTTGTAGAGGCACTTACCCTGAGTACCTGGCTATCTGATTTTTTAGCGACGGGCCTTGGTTTTTGATAAAATCGATTTTGAAGTTCATTGCGCGGTTTGTATACCCGTAACACTAGACGTTTACCGACCAAGTCAGCGTAGCACAGCGGTAAAGGTTTACGGCTACCGTTCTGGAGGTACCGTGTTCGAATCCTGCTCGTGTACTTTTTTTTTTTTAATCGACCGAATTTTTCAATTTTTTTTCAAAGAATTTCAACACAGTTTAAGGTGTGCCAAATTATAAAGATAAATGCAGTTATTAATTTTTTCTGTCATACAATATTACAAAATCTTACTTTTCGTCGTCCACGTTGCTTGATGTGACAGAACAATATTGTGGGTGATACTTATCATAGAAACAACCGAAGGACAAATTTTCGCAGCACCACGCGCATTTTATGAAAGCAACCGTCTTGCAGACGCACGGTTTCTTCATGAGCGATACCGGGAAACACATTTCTTTTGCATTCAAAAAAGTTTCTCTTTCATCCGCTAATTTCTATGCGAACCATGCGTATCAAATCATGCTTTCTAAATTAGGTGCGCTGAATTGATGTAGGATTAGCGAATGTAATTTTATCAAATCTTCCCTAGAAACGATCTCTCTATTGTCTTTCATCAAGTCAGGAGCATTCTGAATAATTTTCGTGAAGATTTTCACCTATCGGTAAAAATAAACATCGCAGGGCTGGCAATAAGGAGTGTTCTTTGTTGGGACCACTTTTAGGGTGCAGGTGCTCGCTTTCCTTTCATCAGTGAATAGATGATCGTATAAAGTTGAATTGGTCCCCCCCCCCCCCCCCCAACGAATCGATAATGTACAAAAAAAAATTTCTACCCCACGTACGGAAGAAATACAGAACGCAGAAATTCTTCGTGAACTTCCCGGATTTCGCGCAGGACATGATTACACTTCTGCATTTCCCAGTTAATTCGTGTACTCGTTTTTGAACGTTAGGACCAAATTTTCCGGACGGTTCTTCCATACATAAAAAAACACATGGGAGCAGGATTCGAACACGGTATCTCCAACGCGGTAGCCGTGAACCTTTATCGCTACGCTTCGCTGACTTGCTCGCAATATATGTAATGTTACGGGTATAAAAAACCGCGCAATGAACTTCAAAATCGATTTTCTCAAAAACCAAGGCCAGTCGCTAAAAAACCGGATAGGCAGGTAGTCAGGGTAACTGCCTCTACAACATATTTGAAGCGCATCAAAATCCGTGATTTACAGTTGGAGGGTCCCCTTGTTAGACTGAAATTTATAATAACAAGAAATGTTCTGCCCTAAGGTTGCGTTACATTTTCAGTACCCTTTTCTTGTGAAAACTATCTTTTTACAATGTGAACAGATGCTCCCGAAACGCTCTATACGGGTATTTGTGTGCACGTGCGACACTGCTTGTCTACTAGCGTTGGGATTGAGCCGTTGAACGGAGCTGGGGTTCGTACGCGGTGAGTCCGTGCCGGGCGTCCGCAGTGAGACGCAGCCCGGGTCCCGGCAGCTGCGGTAACTCTCCGCCGACTCGGACTGCTCAGTCGTCTGCGTGCCCGCGGCGCAGCCCCGCGCCGTGTTTGAGCGTCTGATGGAGAGGCCAGTGAAAAGCCTGCCTCAGCCGTTCCATTGTCTGGCGGGCCACGCCGGGAAGACGGCGGTTAAGCCCTTCCGTTCCCGCCGCGCTGACTTGGCGTTCGCTGCAGGTCCTTCCTCTCCCGATGACTCACGACCTTTCTGCCCGACCGCCGGCTTCCAATTCTCATCGTACCCCGCAGCCTAGCTATTGCTTGCATTGGCTAGCCGACGGAACTCGCGGAAGACGTGATGAATACGGTAAAGGGGCTACGATACCTTTCGAGCTGAACTAATATTATACAGCGATCTTCCTTTCTTTAATATGTGTTTGAACAAACTTCAGAGAGTGTGGAAGAATGAATTAACGAATGGACTCTGGATATTGATACAGTCCTAAGTTCTCTTTCATATGCTAACGATATAGTAATGTACTAGGTACGGAAGTAACTGGGAATGAGCAGTGCAAGGATTACACTTATTGTGTCAATACTGGGTCTTACATTATGTCGAAGCGGAACAGGCGGTATGGTACTCATGTGTAAAGACACTTACGATCGAAGACGGTGCTAGAAGACTACGGAGCCTGAACAGGTCAAGTTACTAACTGCCCGGCCATACCATTCACAACTACGAAAACCGTATCCGAGGTGTCGTTCTCTATGAAAAAATTAGATTGAAGCATCCCCAAATCACAACAGTCCTTACAAGTCCTCGAACTTCTTACTCTCTGCCTCACATGATTCATACACCTCTCATCCCTTTTGCATCCTTTAACACTAATCTTCAAATTCCTGGAAAACCCTGTAAAATGCTATACATCACGCAAAACTAATCAGCAAAATTCCACCAAGTCTCCACTCGTAGCCCTACTTGAGACTCCCGCACCTCCACCAACATGTCTCCTTCCCTTAAAAACACACACACACACACACACACACACACACACACACACACACACACACGGGCGCGCGCGCGCGCACACACAGACGTGCTGTCGCAAGATAATTATAACCAATTCCCACTTCCCCAGCCCAAGATCAATGCAAAAATCTACCGTTCGTATAATACTCCATTTCCTGTACCCTCCATAAATCAAGGCAGTCCAAGTTCAATCTAAAGTCATAGCATCCACATACACCTCCCCTTCAACAGCAAAACCAATATCAAGCTATTGCTGCCCACATTACTTTGCTTCTCATGTGTCCACTCACTTATAATTCCAGAAACGTCTACAAATGTGGATACATCGCAAACCATCTAGTATTGAACGTCACCATATTCATAAATCAATTGTATATATTTAATCGTCTAATTATTCACATGCGTTGCAATCTATGAAATCGTGAAAATCACATCTAGTCATCAGTCCAATTTTTATATTTCAATCCTTTACAAGCTTATTTTTAATATTGTATGTAGTCTAGTAATTTTTAAATATCATTTAGGATGAATACCGCAATACTGAAAGCTAACAGCCCACCTTGTAATGAGGGCTCAAATGGCTCTGAGCACTATCTGAGGTCATCAGTCCCCTAGAACTTAGAACTACTTAAATCTAACTAACCTAAAGACATCACACACATCCATGCCCGAGGCAGGATTCGAACCTGCGACCGTAGCGGTCGCGCGGTTCCAAACTGAAGCGGCTAGAAACGCTCAGCCACACCGGCCGGCTGTAATGAGGGGGGGGGGGGATATTATTGGAATTGCCGTTACCATCTTTCCGGTTTGACATATGAACTTATCAAAAAGGCAGACAGAAACCACTCACAGAAATTTGTACTCAGCACAGCTAATATTTCGTATTCACATTCGCTTGGCTTCGTCATATAACAAGCAGACTGTCACTTTTCAGTATAATCTAGACCTCACACTACGCTACAGATCAGTCAGTCACCGCAGTCTACATTCCAAAGAGACGTAGAAGCAAACCAACTGTTGTCAGAGTTCCGTTTCATCTGTTTTTTCTACTTGTATGAGGTCACACGCCACATCATTGCGTCACGGTTCAAAAGAGCAGCAGTGTGAGGTTGTTCTCTGACGATGCTGTTGTCTACAGCAAGTAATCTTGCTGGTCGATCGTAGGGCCTAAGATACTGCAGACAGATCTCGATAACACTTCCACTTCGTGAAATCATTGGCAGTTCTCGTTCAGTGGACATAAACTTACGGTAATTTCTATAACAAAGGGAAATAATTGTATAGTGTCTAGGTACAATATTAGCAGGAACATCTTGATCAGCCGCGCTGGATTAGCCGAGCGGTCTCAGGCGCTGCAGTCATGGACTGTGCGGCAGGTCCCGGCGGAGGTTCGAGTCCTCCCTCGGGCAAGGGTGTGTGTGTTTGTCCTTAGGATAATTTAGGTTAAGTAGTGTGAAAGCTTAGGGACTGATGACCTTAGCAGTTAAGTCCCATAAGATTTCACACACATTTAAACATTTTTTTCTTGATCACGTCACAACGTATCATTATTTTGCAGTAATACTTTGATGTTATATGAAATGATACGATCACGTAAAATTAATATTAGGTGAAGCGAATGGAAAGCTTAGATTTATTGGAAGGGTACTAGAATGGTGTTATGCATCTGTAAGGCAAATCGCCACAGGTAATCTAAAGTGTTACTGTAGCGTTTTGGGTCCTTATCCTAGTGGACAGGACAACAAGCGTCGAACTAATTCAAAGACACCCTCTTAGGATCGGCACAGGTTCGTATAATTAGCCCCTAGGAAAGGGTAACAGAAATCTTCGGGGAGCATAAGAGGGAGTGCTTGGAAGAAAGACGACGCAGTTCTCGCGAAAGCCTATCGGGTAAATTCTGAAAACGTGTATACGAAGACGGCTGTCTGTCAGCTATTCTGCAACGAGCGTATGTCTCATGTGGAGCAGGTTAAAAGAAGTTACGGCATGTGTAGAGGTATACTGACTAACCTTTCCCCCTTGTTCAATACGCGAATGAAATATGAAAGAAAATTAGTAATATAGGTACGATGTTCTCTGCGCCATGCTGTGCACTGTACAGTGGCGTGTGGAGTAAATAAGCAGACCTTGAAAGCCGACACCCGTTGTCGGTAGGGGGGATAAAACAACTCCAGACGGACGTTGGAAGAATCTTACTGTCAGGAATATGTGAGGATATATAAATCTGGTCTGGATGGAGTATGTCCGTCTGTGTGTGGTAATTGTTATGGACAGTAGTGTAATGCGAGGCGTGTGAATACCGCAACGGCGTGCGCTTTGCCCGTCTTGGCACGTTGTTGCGCGACTGCGGCGGCAGAGGGCGCTGTTCATTTTATTAAGTCCGGCGCACGTCTGGCTTAATGCGGTAGGCGGGACCGTGACAGCAGCAGCCGTAATCTGCTAATCGCATCGCCGGGGCAGGACCGTCACTTCCCACGCCACGGCTCGCAAATGAGGGGCTTCCCTTCCATGGGCGACCCCCGTCCCTTCCCGCCGGAGCAGCGACACTGAGCGGCGCGCAAACTTGGGAATACAGGGGGCGCGCGTTACTGTGCGCTCCGACGCACCGCCCCCCGTGCCAGCCCTACAAATCAGACCGGAAGCAGCGGCCGCAGCACTAAGCTCACCAACTTACAGCATACGCTGCCCTCCAGTTTAACCGCCTCCATTAAATGCGCCTCGCGTGGGATAGGCGTTCGTTTCCAATACAACACTGCAGTGAGGTAACAGTCCGATGCACCGGCTATCCCGTGACGGAACAAGAACGGAGAAGTCTTCCGAAGTAAGAGTGATTTCAGGTGCGCCACAGGGGAGTGCTATTCACAATATACTTAAACGACCTTGTGGATAACATCGGAATTTCACTGAGGCTTTTTGCGGATGATGTTTTCGTATACCGAGAGGTTGTAACAATGGAAAATTGTACTGAAATGCGGGAGGATCTGCAACGAACTGACGCATGGTGCAGGGAATAGCAATTGAATCTCAATGTAGACAAGTGTAATGTGCTGCGAATACGTAGAAAGAAAGATCCTTTATCATTTAGCTACCATATAGCAGGTCAGCAACTGGAAGCAGTTAATTCCATAAATTATCTGGGAGTAGGCATTAGGAGTGATTTAAAACGAAATGACCATATAAAATTAATCATCAGTAAAGCAGATGCCAAACTGAGATTCATTGGAAGAATCTTAAGGAAATGCGATCCGAAAACAAAGGAAGTAGGTTACAGTGCGCTTGTTCGCCCACTGCTTAAATACTGCTCAGCAGTGTGGGATCCGTACCAGATAGGGTTGACAGAAGAGATAGAGAAGATCCAACGGAGAGCAGCGCGCTTCGTTACAGGATCATTTAGTAATCGCGAAAGCGTTACGGAGATGATAGATAAACCCCAGTGGAAGACTCTGCAAGAGAGACACTCACTAGCTCGGTACGGGCTTTTGTTGAAGTTTCGAGAACATACCTTCACCGAGGAGTCAAGCAGTATATTGCTCCCTCCTACGTATATCTCGCGAAGAGACCGTGAGGATAAAATCAGAGAGCCCACACTGAGGCGTACCGACAATCTTTCTTTCCACGAACAATAAGAGACTGGAATAGAAGGGAGAACCGATAGAGGTACTCAGGGTACTCTCCGCCACACACCGTCAGGTGGCTTGCGGAGTATGGATGTAGATGTAGACGGAGGTTGCCCACTATTCCAGCGAGTGAAATGAGCGCGCTACAACGCCGTTCAGCTGAAATCGGAAACAAGTCATGTTGGAGGGGCATCTTTGGACTCTACATACCCGGTAGCCAAAAGTTACGCTATGCAACTGATGCATTTCCTTGCCCCTGCCGCATCTAGCGCTGGAGCTGCACGTCGTATCACGGAAGTTCGTCTTTAGCTTCCTGATGTAGAGGGCCGCGGAAAGTACAGCTCTACATAGGAAGTATTTGGTTTAATATTGCGGTTCAGGACGGGTGCGGCATGTGGAAAGGTGCTGACTGTCCTCACTTTCATGTGTATTCGCAGGTCTTTCGGTTTAGGCACCACAAAGCAGTCTCAAATCTTCCTGTTTAAGTCACAGATTATGTTCAGGATTCTAACCTGCGACCGTAGCGCACAGATTATGTGCTAGAGTGAAATGTAAAAGGAGAAAATATGCCGAGGAAGTAATAAAAGGTTCACAGACAAATTGCTCCCCCCCTCGTCATTGCTCCATATGAGGGAGTGCCGGGAGAATATTATGTTAACATATGTTAGAAAGAATGAACTGGAAAGAAGTGGTAAGGCAATTCGTAAATGAAGACAGTATAAAACAGTATAGTTCCCCCGGAAATGAAGTCGGATGTTTATTATGGTACAAGCATTTCGTGAGCAGGTAAGGAAACTCCCCACAACGGTGGTAACTGTAGCATCCAGAATGCCAGTGCAGTAACTCGTAATTTCCCAGAGCAGAGAACAATCGTTGGCACGTGAGAAGCGGCTGCGTGGTACCCACAGTGGGCTCTTTACTCTCGTCTCACGTCGCCACACGGTGCTGCGGAGGTGCCTGCCTGTCATTGGCCTTGGCCGTGGTGTGGCGACATCTCGCTGAGGAGTCCTCGCTTGTGGGAAGCGAAAGCGAGGCGATGCGACGGCTGTCACAGAGCGCGCCTATCAAAACGACCCATCAGCGTATCAGCGGGAGAAATACGCCATAATGGAAGCGTCACCGCTTCTTCCGACACAGTTTCATCTGTAGTTGTGTTTCTCCAAGAGCACACCACACTGTAGCAAGCGCGGTACCCGTGCATCGGAGAGAGACAGAGAGAGAGAGAGAGAGAGAGAGAGAGAGAGAGGAAGGGAGCGTGGGAACAAAAAAAATCTCTGCGGAGTCTATTTGTGCCCAATATTCCTTAGACATTAAGAAAACTACAAGGGAGGGAAGTGGCGCAGTGATTAGCAGACTTGACTCGCATTCGTGAGCGGCGTCCGAGGTTTCCGTAAGTCAGTGGAAAGCGGATACCGATATGATCACTTTTAAAAGACCCATCATAGTTCCTTCCCCACGCA
The DNA here is from genome assembly GCF_023864275.1 of Schistocerca cancellata. NCBI lineage: Eukaryota > Metazoa > Arthropoda > Insecta > Orthoptera > Acrididae > Schistocerca > Schistocerca cancellata. The sequence goes on from NC_064630.1 coordinate 351,904,300, forward strand.
TGTCCATTCTGAGCTTGTGCACTTTCTCCGTGGAACTTAACTTTGTTAAATCCTAATTCAGTTTCCTTTATTAAAAGTAAGAATGATCGATTAGAAAACACAGTAAATGAAAAATTTGGACTCTCGCAGACGCTATGTCGAAGTGAAATAGAGAGAACAAGCGGTTTGCACGTCGGTACCCTATTTGGAAACCACAAATTAATCTGTAATACAATGAGGACACAGTATATGGATGAATCAGAGGGTCGCCTAACAATGCGATTCAACGGTGCAACAGTGGACCCACCTTTTCAAGAACTATTTGAAACCTGTCCCAAACATTTTAATTTCTCTTCCGTGTTTTTTGTCCAGATCTCTAGAGCCGATTACCGTTGTTACTCTGTCAACAAGTCTACCAATAAGTCGTTCCATGCATGTTGAATAACTTTCTCCGTCGACCTTACCACTCTCAACTACCGTTTTATTTGTCTTTCATTATTGTAGTGTCTCTGTTGTTGAATATAGTTAGGGAGAAATATTATCAGTATATAGAATTACACTGAGGTGGAAAAAAGTCATGGGATAGCAGCATGTATCGGAGGTGTCATTTGTACTCACGTGATTCATGCGAAAATGTTTCCGACGTGATTATGGCCGCACGACGGGAATTAAGACAGTTGGAGCGTGGAATGTTATGTTGCAGCTAAATGCATGAGATACTCTGTTTCGGAAATCATTAAGGAATTCAATAATCCGAGATGCACAGTGTCAAGAGTGTGCTGAGAGCTTAGTTAGGTTTAAGCAGTTCAAAGTCTAGGGGACTGATGACCTCAGATGTTAAGTCCCACAGTGCTTAGATCTATTTGAACCATTTTTTGAACAGATTTTCGTGAAATTTCCACACCGTGAAGATGTAAATCAATGTCGGACATAGCTCTACAAAATACTCTACATAATAGTTGCTTTGTAATGCGAGCAGTGTTGTTAATTTTTTTTGTCATGTTCTGTGACTGTTGTCTTAAAACGGGCTGTGATTCGCGTTAATTCTACAGGAACAGCATATTTCTCCAGCAACCATCGGCGAGATCGTGCATTATTGCACCCATTACAATAGAGCACGTTACCTCCTTTCACTGTGTCGTGGAGAGCGCATGGTCTCGGAAGAGAAACAGGGACACCCCACGTGGGACAGTCGTGCACGTCTCTGAGAAATGAAGAAGACGATGCGAAAATTCCTCGGTGAGGACATTCCACGGTGTCGGTGATTATAAATGCGCGCGGTGGCGGAATGTGGGAGGCGGGCAGGGTGATGTATAATGCAGCGCGGTCCCGCGCCTCCAGTTTTACCAATTAGGAGGCCGCCCGCGCGCTCCACTGCCCCACTCACGTCCTCGCTACAGCTTCCTGGCCGCCAGCCAGCCACCACGTGCGGGGCCTGCAGCGAGCCGCAGGAACCACGCCACTTGGCGCCCGGCGGATCACTTGTTGAGCGAGGAGATTCTGGGCTCTTTCACAGAGATATGGGCAGTTTAGGGATTAGTGCTGAGTGCGACTCCAAAACTACACATATCATGCTGTGTGGGAGTTAATCGAGATATGATAATTCCATACACGGAGAATACTGTGTATTGGGCAGCTCTGCGTGCACTGCGGTAACAAAAGTCGCAGGATAGCTATATGCACGTATACAGTTGGCGGTATTATCAGGCACACAAAGTGTAAAACGGCAGTGCGTTAGCGGAGCTGTCATTATACTCAGATGATTTTTGTGTAAAGGTTTCCGGCGTGATTATGACCGTCCGACAGGAATTAACGGACTTTGAATGCAGAATGGCAGTTGGAGCTTGGCGAGTGAGCCATTCCATAAAGCGTTAGGGAAATCAGAGATCCACAGTGTCAAAAGTGTGGTGAGAATACCAGACTTCCGGCATTGTCTCTCAGCACAGACAAGGCAGTGTCCGACGTCCTTGACTTACCGACCGAGAGCAGCGGCGTTTGCGTAGAGTTGCCATTGCCAATAGAGAGGACGCACGACGAACGTATCCGTTAGGATATTGTGGCGACATATGGCGTTAATTAGCTATGGCAGCAGACGACCGACGCGAGTGCCTTCGCTAACAGCACGACATCGCCCGCAACGTGTCTCCTCGGCTCGTCACCATATGGTTTGGACCCTAGACGATTGGAAACCTGTGTCCTGGTCGGATGAGTCCCGATTTCAGTTGTTAAGAGCTGATGGTAGGGTTCGAGTGTGGCCCAGACTCCAACGACGCTAAAGCCCCAAATTGTTACCAAGGCACTGTGCAAGATGGTTGTGGCTCCATAATGGTGTGGGCAGTTTACGTGGATCGTGTGGATCCTGGTGCAACTGAACCGGTCATTGACTGGAAATGGGAATGTTCAGCTAATTGGAGACCATCTGCAGCCATTCGAGGACTTCGTATTCCCAAATAACGATTGAATTTTTATCGTGATTGCTTTCAACAATATTCTGGACTTTTCGAGTGAATGATTTGGCCACCCAGATCGCCCGACATGAATCCTACCGAACATTTATGGGACATAATCGACAGGTCAATTCGTGCGCAACGTCTTGCACTGGCAACACCTTTGCAGTTATGGATGACTGGACAGCTAACGTGGCTTAGTATTTCCGCATGGGGCTTCCAACGACTTGATGAGTTCATCCCAGGAAACAGGTTCTGAATTTGTTGCTACATCAGAGCCACAATAGTCAAAATTTTTCAACACAGTCGCCTTTTGAAGAAGAAATATTTATATTAAACAAATATGTGTGAATTGGAAAGTCGTGTGAAGTGCAAGAATGAGCAAGTCTTCAGTAAAATCGTTGCGTGTCAAGGAATGTGTAAATCATAAGAACAGGCAGTGACAGAAATAAATGCTTCTTATGGGTAAAATACTGAATTTATATTCTTACTTTCATTGCGATAAATTTCCAGTTATGTGCAATTTCGAGAGTAATTCTTCACGAAGACAATGTAGCTTCTATCATTTCATTCGCGAGTTATATGTAAACACGTATATTTTACGATTCTTGTGCTCTCTTGATTTTTTACTAATGCTTCGGGCAGGAAAGTATAACAACTATTTCGTAAATTAATTTAAAAAAATTGAAAACGAACATTGGTTTTATGCACGTATGACGCCGAGTGAAGAACGAATTTCTTGCCGCAAGGGGTGCTGGTGCGTCTTCTACTGTAAGGCGGCAACTACTTTCACAGTCGTGAGTGTCGCGACTGTGCACATTAGACAGTGACATAGCTGTCACGGAAGCGCAATGTGGTTCCTTTAGGTCCGCCGTGTGTGGCGACTAACCGTAACTGCGTGGCGCCACAACTGAGACTCGCCTGCTGTGAGGAGCTGTATCTGACGGCTGACATGGCAGGCAGTGGACCGGCATTTGGGTGGGGGTGGGGGAAGTGAAGGATTGAGCTTTTTTTGAAAAGAATACGGCCAGATGCTGTCACTTTATCCCGTTCTATCCCCTTTCCTACGGTTCTTCTACGTTCTGTTACTGTGTTTTCTTCCTTGCAAGGCAAAGAGCTACAACTTTGTTAGCACAGTCATTTATTGTGACACGGCTGACTGGTGATAGGGTACTTGCTGTTGAGTCTCAAACTGAGGTAACACCGGAATGTCCCAAGCAGTTATTTGGTGACTGTGGACTTACTTTAGAGCAAAAAACATCTCTTCTAAGAAGTTTTGGAGGAAGATTGTCCAAAACGAACTCAAGGAAAAGACGATTGTAGCTTTTGCTACGTCGTAATAGATGGCAGAATGTAAATGAGCTGCAGCGATTATTGCTAACAGCAAAAGGACGCAGACTGTCTTGAAGGTGGTCTCCATGCACAAAGGCTCATACAGTTGTTTCTCGCAAAAAATAAGGTAAGGCTATCCTCAACCCAAAGGTTGTTTTAAATTATACAACGTATTCTAGGCACAGTCCTGTAAAGGCTTTCTCTCCCACCTTTTGGGCGCGCGGGGCAGCCGTACGGTCTCAGGCGTCTGGTCACGGTTCGCGCGGGTATCCCCTTCGGAGGTTCGAGTCCTCGCTCAGGCATGGGTGTTTGTGTTGTCCTTAGCGTAAGTTAGTTTAAGTAGTGCGTAAGCCTAGGGACCAATGACCTCAGCAGTTTGGTCCCATTGGCCTTACCATAAATTTCCACCTTTGGATTGAATTGAACAAGTTAGTTGCAGGGGCACGTACAGTTTAACGTGGACTTCGAACCACGGTACAGTTTCGCATTTTGCACGTAAACAAATCACTGACAAACGTGAAGCAAGCGATAAGTGACAGAAAAAAATTTAAAAATAAAAAGTCTCCATCGCTTCAAGAATGTTTTCCAAAATTTTATAGACAGAAAAAAAAGTCATAGAACTGATTGGGCATTGTACTTCCGACCTTTGGATGTGTAATCTTGATACTCAACCACTGAGCTTCCTGTTCCCTTTATCAGCACTGTCCGGTAATGCCCGATAAAACTGTGCGCCTATATTGGCTGGGTGGGTAGTGAAGGGAGCTGTTCGTTCTCCAACCGAGTCGCACTGAAATGTTAATCCTGGACAAAGTCGCTTTCCCGTAACAGAGAACTAGATGCGTGATACAACTCAGCATTTGTGTGCGCAGTTATTTGGTGACTGTGGACTTACTTTAGAGCAAAAAACATCTCTTCTAAGAAGTTTTGGAGGAAGATTGTCCAAAACGAACTCAAGGAAAAGACGATTGTAGCTTTTGCTACGTCGTAATAGATGGCAGAATGTAAATGAGCTGCAGCGATTATTGCTAACAGCAAAAGGACGCAGACTGTCTTGAAGGTGGTCTCCATGCACAAAGGCTCATACAGTTGTTTCTCGCAAAAAATAAGGTAAGGCTATCCTCAACCCAAAGGTTGTTTTAAATTATACAACGTATTCTAGGCACAGTCCTGTACAGGCTTTCTCTCCCACCTTTTGGGCGCGCGGGGCAGCCGTACGGTCTCAGGCGTCTGGTCACGGTTCGCGCGGGTATCCCCTTCGGAGGTTCGAGTCCTCGCTCAGGCATGGGTGTTTGTGTTGTCCTTAGCGTAAGTTAGTTTAAGTAGTGCGTAAGCCTAGGGACCAATGACCTCAGCAGTTTGGTCCCATTGGCCTTACCATAAATTTCCACCTTTGGATTGAATTGAACAAGTTAGTTGCAGGGGCACGTACAGTTTAACGTGGACTTCGAACCACGGTACAGTTTCGCATTTTGCACGTAAACAAATCACTGACAAACGTGAAGCAAGCGATAAGTGACAGAAAAAAATTTAAAAATAAAAAGTCTCCATCGCTTCAAGAATGTTTTCCAAAATTTTATAGACAGAAAAAAAAGTCATAGAACTGATTGGGCATTGTACTTCCGACCTTTGGATGTGTAATCTTGATACTCAACCACTGAGCTTCCTGTTCCCTTTATCAGCACTGTCCGGTAATGCCCGATAAAACTGTGCGCCTATATTGGCTGGGTGGGTAGTGAAGGGAGCTGTTCGTTCTCCAACCGAGTCGCACTGAAATGTTAATCCTGGACAAAGTCGCTTTCCCGTAACAGAGAACTAGATGCGTGATACAACTCAGCATTTGTGTGCGAAATGTTCTGTTACCCAGAAAATAGTTTGAAAATGTTAACAGGAATCGATATTTGCAGACGTACGCTCTTAGGCGTTATCGCTATCCGTTCTTTCACTGCGTGAAAGTATAGGGACCAAATTCTCCGACCGTCTGCTCCACAGTGAGCTGGTGCAGTTGGCAGTGCTTTTCTTTTCCGCAGCCTGAGGCTTGCTATAATTGAGAGATCATAAGAATGCTGTAAGCAGTGTACTTACCCTATTGAACTGGTTTGGAAAGTTTATTACGACTAGGCTATAATGTTGGCAACTGTTTTGAGAGATGAAGGTTGATTCGTTCACGAGTAGACTATAATTTAAGCAATATTACTCCTTCCGGAGGCCACACGCCGTATTACCATGAGGTTTTTCCAACATGCATGACACAATGTCTAAAACTTCATCCTTCTGTGTGTGATGCAAGAGGTAATAACAAGCTTATCTGTACAAAATGTGTCACATCTCAACGATGTTAAAATACGGGATATTTGTAGGGCATCATTGTTGTACAATCTTCCACAAGAATGTTGAGAAGAATCTACAAAAGTGACAAGCTACCAATATCCAAGAACTTTTAATACATCTGACAACGGACGATGTGATCCACGTTCTTATTTAGTATTTCATTTGCATCCCAAATTATTTCTTATTCTGCCTGTGTAGTAGAATATACTGGACGACGAATTCCTCGAATATCACGGGAAGAAATGCAATAATGGCTTTGAAAAAAGCCCTTTATTTTATTAATATATTACTTTTGATAAAAACTCCATAGAAGTAACTTTTTTAGGGAATTATACGGTGTTTTTGTCATGAAACTAGTGTTTAGTCCATAGCGCGAAGGCCGATGACTGTACTGTTTGTGCCCGTTTCAGCAGTATATTACATTTCAGTTGCGTTAATACAGTTTGTTTGTTCCATAGTGATTAATCCCAGAGATTGTTGCAACAGAAGTTATAAAAAGGAATTCCTCTCTCTTTCGGCATGAATTGTATGATTAGAAATCCAGCAGGCAATCTTACTATTGCGTCCGTCCCTTCCGCCGAAAAAAAGAAAAAAAGAAGTTTGTGATCCCAGATACCGGAATGATAAGAGATCAACAGCTTCCACTTGTATTATATGATTTGTTCTGCCTAAGAACAAAACCTCCCCAGTCCTCAGATATGCAACTCTAGAATATAAACGGAGACACCGATACAAAGAATTACCAACACACTACTTAGATTATAACTGTGTGACCTGTCCAACCCATTACAAAGGGCACAAGAATAAAATTTCATCCTCTGTTCGAAAATCAAGCGCAGTGGAAGTGACTTTAGTTAGACCATGTCTGATAAGTAAGTTTTCGATCCATCTGCAAGTGTGTGCTGGCAACTCAACAGCAAGTCTGTGCACTTGCTGTACTTAGAGTAGCAGAATGGCACAAGACGTAGGTAAATTTGGCTGGCAAAGTAACTCGTGCCTTGCTGGTAGCCGGCTGGCAGGCATCACCGAAATTGCAGGCGATCTCGTGAGTGGTGCGGTCGCCTGGGGAGTAAGTTTCAGCAACCCGTCAGTTCGCGTTCCCAGGAAGATATGTCAACCACGTGAAGTGCGTTTCACTTCTTTTCTGCTCGAAGCAACTCACACTGCGTGTGAGAACCTTAAAATACTCTACCACTGTTTTGCTTGCGACCTATGTCAACAAAACAACATTACACTTTACTCCTGAAAATCTTCCTTTCCTATCAAAATAAAGAAAGTTTAAATAATGTAAATTATTTAAATTAATACAGGTGTTCCAGATAAATAACATGCTCCTGATTGGGCCCCATTCCAAACCCCCCGTTCTGGAAAGTCGTAGACCTCATCAGGGATCGAACGTCACGACAGCGATGTTAGACACTCGATCTCAGAGGCAGTCTCCATTAGCGTCGCGGCATTGAAATAGAAATAACTTCCCCATCATGGAAAGACGAGGACGGTTTTGAGTATATTTTCCGGCACTCTGTCCGAAACGGTATTTTACAGTGGACGAATAACATAGAATTGGAACTATGAGCTTTGGTAATTATCGTTTCAACTTATCGGCCGATCAGTATCACTCTGTTGTGCCCGCTAAAGTCAGCATCCATACCTGTGATGAGAGTCGACGGAATGATATATCTGAATCCATGGTGACAGTTGCTTACTCACATAAGAGTACGAGGGGGCGGAGATCTCTTCCGAAAAGCACGTTGTAGGGCGTCCCACATATGCTCAAAATGTTCATGTTTGGGAAGATTTGTCGCCAGCGGACGTGTTTAAACTTAGAAGTGTGTGCCTGGAGCCACTGTGCAGTAATTCTGGACGTGTAGAGTGTCACATTGCCCTGCTGAAATTGCCCAAGTCCGTCGGAATGCACAATGGACGTGAATGGATGCAGGAGATCAGACAGGATGCTTACGTACGCGTCACCTGTCGGAGTCGTATCTAGACGTATCAGGGGTTCCATGTCACTCCAACTTCACACGCCTCACACCATTAAAGAGCCTCCACCAGCTTGAACACTCCCCTGCTGACATGCAGAGTCCATGGGTTCAAGAGGTTATCTCCATACCTGTACATGTCCGTGTGTTTGGTGTTATACCAGATTCCTGATACTGACCGTACGCTCGTGAAATGGCCGTACGGGAAAATGCGCACTTCATCGCTATCTCGAAGATGCTGTGTTCCATCGCTCGTGCGCCGACTATAACACCACGTTCAAACTCACATAAATCGTGATAACTTGCCATTGTAGCAGCAGTAACCGATCTAACAATTGCGTCAGACACCTTTTGTCTTAATAGGCACTGTGACTGCAGCGCCATATTCTGCCTATTTACATAGCTCTGTGTTTGAATACGCCTGCCTATAGCAGTTTCTTTGGCGCTTCAGTCTATAACTAAATGACTTTAACACATTTAGTTTCGAATTTGGGTATTCTCGCTACCAACATTGTATAGCATTCGGGTACTGTCTCCTGCGTTGTGACAGATGTAGGCCACGCCACAATGCAGCAAACCACAGTACACAGAGACAGCTTGTCCGTTTAACGCAGCGTATAAACTGAAAGAGAAAACACGTAACCCTGGTTATTCACGAAAAGGTTTAGTTGTAGGTTGAGAATAATTACGTATCGAACTGGTCGTGAGTTGCGGTGTTTTTCAGTTCAGTAAAGCCTCTCTAGAAAGAAAGAACAAATTCATTTGTTTGAGGCTGGTAAATTGTTTTGAAAATGTGCAGTACATGTTCAAAAGCAATGTTTGTCATTGCTTGCGTGTTGTTTATGTTCTCGTATTTAATAAAGGTCACGTATAATGCCAGCCACTCGCGCTGGCGAAACGTCAGGAAAATCTTCAAACGAACGTCTGCCCAAGAAACCGGGACAGAAGCCAACGGGCAGTACATCCACACGTGACCACGAAAGCCTCGGCAGTTTTGTTAATGAGAGGTGCTGCTCTTTATTATGTCAGATGAACAACGATTTAAATGTTGCCCATCCTTTGATTGCTACTTCCATGATAAACGAAAAAGTCTTTCATTTAACTTAAACAGATTCTAATCCAATTTTTATTATTTTCCGATTAGTAACCAGAGTTCATTGTAGTATAGCAGATTAATTGCCTGTTTCTAATTTCGATTAAATTCGTCAGTTGACGGCTACTCCAGCCGGAGATGATAATATATTTCCGATTTTATACATTTAAAGAAACAAGAAAGACGCAGTTTTGTACCGTCTGGCCACAAAAAGGATGAGAAATTCATTATTTCTGTACGTGGAAAAGTAAAATCATTTTGTTGAGTTGAATAACGGACGCTGCTGGCTTTATTCCAACATCATTAAATTATTTTAAAAAATACAGAGATGTTTTTCTTCAAGATTTGCCCACAGATATGTTCAATCTGTTGAATTCCAGAGATTTCCAGTTGCCACCGAAGCCGTGAGGACGATTAAAATCCCCCAGCTATTAAGAACGGCTAAAAGGTTTCCGTATTGATTCGTAGTGACGAGATGGGATATTAAGCAGACTGCGGCCGTGAAAAATAGAACTCGTGTATACTGAACACCACACGCACTAGACACGACAGTGTGCAAGCACTGCGCATATAAATCGTCAAACAAACCGTCGTATGTGTATTTGAAGGCTGCTTCTGTCAAATACGAGCTCAATATCTTAACCAGTACGCCTCCTCACACGGTCGATGTGTATGAGACGCTGGTACACTGGAGAATGTTAGCCATTGTGTAATATCCCAGTTATATTGCTCAGTGAACGGAACGCACATTTGGCAAGTAGATATTGCTGCAATAAATTAACTTACTTTCGGAGACTTTTGCTGTAGCTTTAAAGCAGTTCCCTAAGAAGAGAAACTAGAATAATGTTTCGTTATTGGAATCCAAGAAAGGAGAGACTTGATCAATGCAGCTTCCGAAAGAAAATGGCTCCCCACTTTTAAAATATTTACATCCAGCTTTTCCCCTTTTGTTTCCCCTCACAGCACACAGCGTAATTAAATTCCTCAACTTTATGAGAAGTCATTTATAACGTGTAATTTGGCCCGACCTGGGTAATTTAAAGAAAATTGGATCCAGCTTTACATGAAATGCAAATTCATTTCAAATTCTCACGGGAAAACACGTAAATGTTTTTCTTTCCTTTCTTCTCCCTTCGGATATAAATTGCAACAGCTTCCTAAAGAAAATCTAGGTTTATATCATTGACTTTATAGTGTTTTACCGAAATTATCTACGAAATTGATTCAGTTGTCATATAATCCAAGTCGTTGTGACTACTATTTGTGATGCGATAGAAATCACAACGGAAGGCAGTTTATGTCATAACCAAGAAATTGCGTGTATACGTTGCTGCGCAACGTCAGTGTATTTAAAGCACTTAATCACGGAACCACCGAAGCTGCTGTAGTGTGTCTTTATTCACAGGCAACCAGCTCCAATAAAGTCACAGACTAATATACACTGAAGCGCAAAAGAAACGTATAGGCATGCGTATTCAAGTACAGAGATATGTAAACAGACAGATTACGGCGTTGCGATCGGCAACGCGTATGTAAGACAGTATGTGTCCGGCGCAGTTGTTACATCGATTACTGCTGCTACAATGGCAGGTATCAAGATTTAAGTGAGTTTGAACTTGCTGTTATAGTGGGCGCACGAGTGATGGGACACAGCGTCTCCGAGGTAGCAATGAAGAGAGTATTTTCCCGTACTACCATTTCACGAGTGTACCATGAATACCAGGAATCCGGTAAAACATCAAACATCGGACTGTTGATGACTGGAAACATGTTGCATGGTCGGACAAATCATGTTTCAAATTGTTTCGAGCGGATGGAAGCGTGCAGGTATGGAGACAACCTCATTAATCCATGGACCCAGCATGTCAGCAGGGGACTGTTCAAGCTGGTGGAGACTCTGTAATGTTGTGGGGCGTGTGCAGTTGGAGTGATATTGGACCACTGATAGGTCTCGATACAACTCTGACGGATGACACGTAGGTAAACATTCTGTCTGATCACCTGCATCCATTCACGTCCATTGTGCATTCCGACGGAGTTGGGCAATTCCAGCAGGACAATGCGACACCCCACACGCCCAGAATTGTTACAGAGTGACTCCAGGAACACTCTGAGAGTAAAAATCCTTCCGCTGGCCACCAAATTCCCCAGACATGTGCTCGTGGGAGCCCTACACGATATTAGGCAGACGTACCTGTTTCTCTGGCTCTTCAGTGTATGTATGTAGAAAAAAAAGTGAAGCACCCGGGAGGGGAGGAGGATAGTAAACCATATTTCACGATATGTGAGAGGGTATGCGGTGTTATTTCAGTGACTGCAATATCGAGTCAAATTTACGAAGAACTTGGCACTATGATTTCTTTTATCTATATGACGTTGCACTCCCAGTAGCCTCGATGCGTAGATTGATTCGTTTGAAAAGGGTGTCTGGAGCTGCTGTATCCTCTCGTGACGCAGTCTGTCACGCAACTGTGGTAACTGGTCCTTGATATCCTAGATACTGGCATTGGGACGGAGTTGACGTCCGAGTTGGTCGCACAAATGTTTCATCGGGATCAGGTCTGGGTATCTTGCTGGCCACGGGAGTATCTCAGCATCACACAGACGGTTCATAAAGACACGTGCCGTGTGTGGATGAGCATTATTTGGCTACACTTGTGCCATCACTGTTTCCCCAGTCATTGGCAGCGGTAACCGGAGGTCATACCCGTTGGGTCCCCAGGCCGTGACGCCAGTAGTAACGCAGCAGTGCCTCTCCAAAACATTGGTAAAATGGAACTTGTTCCCAGGTTGGCGCTGTTCTCGCTGATGATTGACATCCAGGGTAATGCAGAACTGCTGGTCATCGCTGACACATTGCGACGCCATCCATCAGCAGTTTATCTTTCTGGCTCATGACATCACTCCAAACGCAGTCGTTTGTGTTGTGTTGTTAAGAATAGCCGACGCATGGGATAGCAGTTGCCTAGTCAGGTTGCTGCTAGTTTCTGATCAATGATGCAGGATGACGGAGAACGTCATTACTTGTTCTTGGATGGCAGGTGCAGATGTGAAGGGGTTACGATGTGCCTGGTGCATAGGACAGCGATGCTTCCTTGTGTTGGTCGGATGTGATGGACATGGACCTTGACGTTCCCACACAGTCCAACATCGGGGCACTGTGTCAGCCGAATGCCCCACGATTCTGGATATTGTACATTTCGACCAACTAGCCTAATGGAGACCTGCAATGAGGTCCTTTCCAGCCTCTTCTGGACTCTGTCAGGTGCTGATAACGCGTCTCGTACCAGTACGCGGCATCTCGGTGCCCTTGACAGTGTTCACTTAGCATCTGTCGCTCGCCCTAATGTACCCTACCATAACTGCTAACAGCACTAAACACGAACAACATTAATACGCCCAGGTCGCCATTCTACAGTCAGTGAATTGCAATTGTTATCATTTATATAAGGCAAAAAGTGTGTTCGCGTCCTGCATTACACTGACATCCGACGATATCGACTGGGTGCTTTACTTCTTTTGTCAGTCAGTGTACTATACATTTTTCCATGTCACCAACAAGAAAAAATCAAACGTCCGTTGCAGTGTTCAGTATACTGTCTCATCAAAGTCGTATAACTAAAGTACAGAGAGAGAAGGTGCGGTCAGGTACACTATGGTGTCTGAACGTGTTAATCAGCCCACTCTATGGCCAGGGTGCAGAAATCGTGATATACTTCGTATAAGAAAAACCTGTTCAGGTTACAGAAAGAGCGTAAGCTTTATTGACGAGTTTCGCCTTTTTGAGAGCTCTTCAGAAATCATACAGGAACTGCGGGAAACGCATTACTCATACGTAGTCCAAATTCTGGTGTGCACCTTCGGCGAAGGCATGCAGCAATGCTTAAACAGGGCCACATTCCCAAGCTTGACACAAATATTGGTATACAAACTGTAGTGGCCGTTAATACGTGACAACATGTGCACACACTACGTGAGCCAGCTTCAATTATTGCGCTCACTTGTGATCATGTATTCATGGTCACCACCAATTGTATACCAATATTTGCGTCAAGCTTGGAAGTGTGGCCCTGTTTAAGCATTGCTGCATGCCTTCGCCGAAGGTGCACACCAGCATTTTGACTACGTATGAGTAATGCGTTACCCGCTGTTCCTGTATGACTTCTGAAGAACTCTCAAAAAGGCGAAACTCGTCAAAAAAGCTTACGCTGTTCCTGCAACCTAGACTCTTTTTTCCTACTGAAGATAACCATCAGCGTGAGACATGTGGAATTTTAAGATACCATAGGTTATTGGATCACAGTTTACAAATCACAAATTTTACACGACTTGTAGGAGAGGTTCTGCCAATGAAGATATCTGCAACCACTAGGATTCGAACTTATTATGTCAGTTCTGTCAATTAGTAACAATGTATTCCGATGATTCGCCAACGTCCTCGTAAGAAGTTCAGTTTTACTTGGCTACAAATTTTTCCCGTCAGTCATTAACTACAGTCGAACTGTACATAAGCAAGCCAGTATGGCAACGAAATTCTTTCAGTGTATTTTTCCTCCTCGGCTAACGTAGAAGTTACCATGATCGCTTTCGACTTTGTATAAAGTCATCTACGAATGATACGAAGACGTAACACGATAACTTGTCAAAAGATGATCGGATTTGTGTGATACTAGGCTGGAAAAATATAATAAATGCATGCCTGATCTATGAATGTGATAACGTAACACAACAATCTGCTTGCCTGTAGTGGAAAGATATCAGTATAAATGTCGCTCATGAATTCACGGAACGCAGACGGACGCTTGATATTGTAACAACCGTTGACTCGGCGAAAATTAATGCCGTTGTTAGAAACGTTATTGCGTTGGTCGAAAAGAAAAACCGAATGGCCTACAAAACGCTGTTTCCTGAGGAAAGCCTCTGTAATGGTCTGTTTTAACTGGCGAAAAGTTTTGGTACTGTGATCCGCTACAGGAACACATGCTAGGAGATGCTGTTTATCTGCTGAAGCTGTCTCAAAATCTTTTGTTCTTCATGTGCTGCTGCAGTTGCAATTATTGAAGCGTTGCGCAGTAACCGCGGTACTCGTGATGGAACGATTGTTTATCGCAGTTGTGCTCCGTTGAATACTGAGGTACGTCGTTAACAGTCGCCATTACGTTTGTGGAGTTCGGGCGTATTGTTTCCGAAACGTAGGTATGGAAATAAAAGAAGCTGTTTGGACAATAGGAACTCTAAAACATCCATTAAAGCGGAGAGTCCTGAGCATTACGTGGAGCCTTCTTGAATGCGGCAACTGCCGGCTAAGTGATCCTTTGTTGTCCGTCTTGTCTGAGGCCCTACGAGCGCCCTCGAGCGCTGCTGCAGTGTTCCGCAGCTGCCGGGAGCCCGCTGCTATAGTTAGTTTGCGCGTTTGTCACTGCTACCTTACGGTTTTTTGCTGCCTCGACTCGTCAGACAGACCCGGAAGGACGCATGGGAGCGTCTTGCAGAGAAATTCCCTTCGCCATGCTACGTATGCTCCCCAAGGGGAAGCGGAAGTGCAGTCGGTAGTAAGCTGCCGGCTCTGTCTACATAAAGCGGAAGGTCTTAGGTTGAATTTCTGTACTGCTACTGTGCTGCAACACCTCTACTGTTGAAAAATCTTATATTGAACATTCGGATGCCTCGGAGTATAAAAAAAAAAAAAAAAAAGAAAAAGTGTGCCTCTTCTGACAGCGCTATATAATTTGAATTAGGTTTGTGTGTAGTTTCGGAGTAAAAATAACTGCGCTGTTTTAAGTCCTCCCTGCAGTGCTTCATGTTAGTGACTCTTGTGGGCCTTGCATCGAATGATACAGCCGAAACTTTGTAGTGTTTCGACGTAGCAATAACTCGCCGCCAAAGAAAATGATGTTGACGTAACGCAACGATATTTAGCTCTTGCACCCAGGTATCATCCCCAGCTCCAAATACAACATTACAGCATCATATGCACCTAAGTACAAAATAATTGATGAGTGTATCTAAAACGAGAAAAGCTGAAAAATATATACAAATGGATACGTTAAGTCCATCATTCATATCTGCATGCTATTGACATTTTTTTACGCGCCAATAGCTTCAGTCAGAACGCATTCAGTTAATATCAGCTTCTTACTGCACGAGAGTGACGTAAAAAGGTATTGGTCTGGCAGCGAAACGGTAATAGCTCAAAGCCGGGGGTTCCAAATCTGGCGAAGAATATGGATGCTCTTTCGATTCCTACTTCAGACTCTTCAATTTTTCCATTTACAAAGCAGATATGTTGCTAGGAGCATACTCCTGATGGCAGGTATGTTTTCCTTTCCGTTACAAGCCACTATTCGTGTACTTTTTCCATCTGTTTGGTTCAATATATACGTCACTTATTATTATTACGTTAAAAAAGAACGATTTTCACTTCCTTGAAAACAATGAGCGTAAGGATCCCGAAAGGTGAAATTGAACTTGGTTCGGTGCAAGGTCGCACATCTGATTGGACTTACATATTAGCCACAGTGGGGGGAAAAAAGCGAATAAAATCAGTTGGCTTCTTCAAAAAATAGTTCGAATGTTCCTGAGGATGTAGTTTCTTTTAATTCAGCAAGGCACCGATCTCACGATAAAGGTAGCGTTGTACGTTGAAGTGTTATCTGATCGCATACAAACCCTTCCAAAAAGAAACGGAGCCGTGAAAGTACAACGATAGGATTCGCAAAACTACGGTTTTTATTTTTTCTGGTACATCGTCTATTCAGCCACTGTTAAAAAAGGAACAACCACAAAATGAAAGGTTCTAGACTTGGCATACAGATTGCGTTTGTACCAATGCAACTTTGTAATATTTCTATATGTTGCGTAACAACGTAAATAACGAGTCATCTCCATTTTTGGAATAGCTGAGTTTATACGGATGGTTAAAGTAGCTGTGTAGTTTGTTATACTCAAGTCGATAAACTAAAATCCTTTCATAAATTCTCTGGTTTGGCTGGATTATCGCCAACGAAAATTCACACAAACATTTATCGACAGTTAAGATGAAGTCGAAAGGTCACAACATAGCATTGAACGATCGATCCGCACGGATAGCCGAGCGCGTTGGCATGCCGGTCCATGGATTCGGGGAGTGGCGCCGGCCTTGGGTAGAATCCGTCGGGCTAATTACGCCGCCGGCCGAAGTGGCCGTGCGGTTAAAGACGCTGCAGTCTGGAACCGCAAGACCGCTACGGTCGCAGGTTCGAATCCTGCCTCAGGCATGGATGTTTGTGATATCCTTAGGTTAGTTAGGTTTAACTAGTTCTAAGTTCTAGGGGACTAATGACCTCAGCAGTTGAGTCCCATAGTGCTCAGAGCCATTTGAACCATTTTTGCTAATTATGCCTGGATGTGGTTTTTTTGGTGGTTGCCCACATCCCACTGGGTGAATACCGGGCTGGTACCCACGTCCCGCCTCAGTTACACGATTCGCAAACACTTCGAAAACATACTCGCTTTTTCACATGGGTTAAGATCAGACTTAGATGAGGTACACAAATTCCGCCCGTTGGGGTAGAGGTGGGGGGGGGGGGGGGGGGTACTGGGGACAAGAACGACATCCGGCCACCATCTACCACTAATATTGTCAAATCCAGACTAAAATGTCAATCTCATGAAGATACTGGAAAAAGAAGAAGCGGATAGTGTTGAACGATCGGCAATTACAGGTGTAATCTGACGCCCTGGGCCATGCTGTGCATTTTACAAGGAAAATTAATTTGAGAAATCCTTGTGAAAGATTGATGTCACATTTACTGAATGCTGTCCGAAATTGAATAAAAGTAAACTACATCCTGAGGAATATTCGTACCATTTTTCGAAGAAGCCAACTGATTTTATTCGCCGCTTTTTTTTTCCTTTCTGGCTACGATGTGAGTCTAGTTAAGTGTGTGACCTTGTACTGAAACAGACAGTTTCAATTTCACCTGTCAGAATGGTTACACTCAGTGTTTCCAGGGAAGTAAAAATCATTCTTTTTGAAAGTAATAGTAATAAGTTACGTATACATTGAACCAAACAGATGCAAAAAGTACACGAGTAGCTACTTGCAACGAAACAAAAACATAGCTGTCATCAGGAGGATACTCCTAGCCACAAATTGCTTTGTAAATGGAAAAGTTGAAGAGTTTGAAGTACGAATCGTTAGAGTACCATACTCTTTTTCGGATTTGGAAACCCCGTCTTTCAACTGTTCCATCGTCAAATAAATCCAATTAAGAGATAATGGCTTCCATAGACTGAAATTCTGCTTACTTACCCAAATCGCGCAAAAGGAATGTCATCCACGGAGCGGAGAAACGTTCGACAAACTAATTTGACCTGAAAAGGACTCTGTGCCAAGAAAAAAGTGTAATTTCTATCTAAAATATACCCTTTCGCTGCCACACTGATACCTTTTTACGTCACTCACGTGCAGTACGTAGCACATATTAACTAATGAATGTTGACTGGATCCATTGGCTTGTAGACAATGTCAGAGACATGCAAGTATGTATGATGGACTGTATGTATCCATTTTCTATATTTTCCAGCTTTTCTCGTTTTAGATGAACTTGTCAATTTTTTGTACTTAGGTGCATGCGATGCAGATCCACCAACTGCTAGCTCCATTCGGCGATGGTATGCGCAGTTTAAAGCTTCTGGATGCATCTGTAAGGGGAAATCAACGGGTCGGCCTGCAGTGAGCGAAGAAACGGTTGAACGCGTGCGGG
The DNA here is from genome assembly GCF_023864275.1 of Schistocerca cancellata. Lineage (NCBI taxonomy): Eukaryota > Metazoa > Arthropoda > Insecta > Orthoptera > Acrididae > Schistocerca > Schistocerca cancellata. The sequence goes on from NC_064630.1 coordinate 351,922,208, forward strand.
CAAGTTTCACGCGTAGCCCGCGGAAAATTGGCTCATGCCAGAACTGGAGACCGACAGCGCCGACTTTACCTTTCAACAGGATGGTGTTCCACCGCACTTCCATCATGATGTTCGGCATTTCTTAAACAGGAGATTGGAAAACCGATGGATCGGTCGTGGTGGAGATCATGATCAGCAATTCATGTCATGGCCTCCACGCTCTCCCGACTTAACCCCATGCGATTTCTTTCTGTGGGGTTATGTGAAAGATTCAGTGTTTAAACCTCCTCTACCAAGAAACATGCCAAAACTGCGAGCTCGCATCAACGATGCTTTCGAACTCATTTATGGGGACATGCTGCGCCGAGTGTGGGAGGAACTTGATTATCGGCTTGATGTCTGCCGAATCACTAAAGGGGCACATATCGAACATTTGTGAATGCCTAAAAAAACTTTTTGAGTTTTTGTATGTGTGTGCAAAGCATTGTGAAAATATCTCAAATAATAAAGTTATTGTAGAGCTGTGAAATCGCTTCAATCATTTGTAATAACCCTGTAGATACGCTTACAACTATTGCTGCGAAACTGTAAACTGTAAAATGTAATATTCCTTTTCGTCATTCTTTGATTAGACATCGAACACTGATACGGGCAATTTTTAGTTTGGGGATCGGAATCAGCCGCGTGGCGTCGCTTACAGGCAGCGCAGGCATCCCCCGAAATTGTATAATGAACCCAAAGAAAATACGAATCATAATAGTCCAACCGGGTTTGAACCCAGCCTCTCGCGAGTGTGACTCAGTGCGGCAGTCACTCGGCGCCGAGGACTTCGTTGTCGCTTTCAGTGAAATGACTGCAGACGATTCGGGTTTGGATATAAAAGAACGGCTGCTTTGCCTGTGACGAGGGTACAGTAGTAAAGAAGGGGTGTCGGGTCCGAGGGTCGGCTGTAAGTGAAAGAGCGGCGGAGGACGCGACAAAAAGCGAGAACCCGGCGCAGTTGTGCCGCTTCCGGCGGCTGCGCGCAGGCGGCCATGTTGGGAGAGGTTAGTGCGCCGCGCCGCTCTGCCCCTGGCAATGGCTCGTGTTTTCGTTTCGCACCTGCCGCAGACAGGCCAGGCCAGACACGCTTAGCCGTTGCCGCCACCTGTGCGGATGTTGGCCAGCCTGTCACCACCACCACCACTGGCGGACAAAAAGAGTTGGCACTCCAAAACGTGTCTCGGCTGCAGAAATACAGTCGTATTGACCCAACGAGACGTTGGGGTTACAGAACTGCTGAATATTTTTCTTTCTTTCCGTATCTGTGTGTGGTCTTTCGCCTGATCGGATATCTCCATAAGGTCAGTTAGCTTCACCTTAAATTTTATCGTAACACGGTGGAACTGTCTTGCAACCGAAGTGCTACATCAGCACGGTTTGCGTAACTCAGCTTGTGGCCGCGCGGGATTAGCCGAGCGGTCTGGGGCGCTGCAGTCTTGGACTGTGCGGCTGGTCCCGGCGGAGGTTCGAGTCCTTTTCCGGGCATGGGTGTGTGTGTTTGTCATTAGGATAATTTAGGTTAAGTAGTGTGTAAGCTTAGGGACTGATGACCTTAGCAGTTAAGTTCCATAAGACTTCACATACACACAACTCAGCTTGTCCTTCTCTCACATGATAAACTGATCTGTGAAAGGCGACGGGCAGATACCGTATTTCTAGTTTAACGAAGGCACGAGTATACGAAATAGGTTCCCAGATATTTGACTGCCCGAGTACTTCCTAAGTATTTTTTTATATATATTTTTTATTTATCTACTTTCGGGATGTGCCCTTATAGCCATTACAACCGTGGAATGTCTTTTCTGACGATACGAACGTCAGATACAAACGTAAGGCCAACCCAACACGTAGTCCCCGAGCGGAGAAATCTACGCCCCTGCCCGGAATCGAACGTGGCCTCCTTGGTCAACAATCCGTTGCGCTGTCCGCGCAGCCACCGAGGTCGAGCCTTTTTAAATAACAGAGCCCAGTGTGTTGTCCTCGACGGCGAGTGTTCATCAGAGACAAGGATCTCAGAAGTCTGCGGTTGTTTGCTGATGCTGTGCTGTACGAGAATGTGTCGAAGTTGAGTGACTTTATGGAGGATACAAGAAGGCTGGCTCTGAGCACTATGGGACTTACCATCTGAGGTCATCAGTCCCCTAGAACTTAGAGCTACTTCAGTCTAACTAACGTAAGGATATCACACACATCCATGCCCGAGGCAGGATTCGAACCTGCGACCGTAGTGCCTAGAACCGCTCGGCCACTCCGGCCGGCGATACAAGATGACTTAGACAAATTTTCTAGTTGGTGTGATGAGTGGCAGAAAAAGTATAAAAATGTAAGGTAATGCAGATGAGTAGGAGAAACGAACCCGCCATGTTCGGGTACAGCATTAGTGGTTTCCTGCTTGACACAGTCACGTTGTTTAAATGTGTGGGCGTATCGTTGCAAACCGATATGAAATGGAACGAGCATGTGAGGACTGTGGTAGGGAAGGAGAGTGCTAGACTCCGGCTAATTGGGACTATTTCAGGAAAGTATGGTTCATCTGTAAAGGTGACCTCATATAGGACGCTAGTGAGACCTGTTCTCGAGTACTGCTCGAGTGTTTGGGATCCTCCCCAGGACGGATTGAGGGAAAACATGGAAACATTTCAAAGGTGGGCTGCTAGATTTGTTACTGATAGGTTAGAACAAGATGCAAGTGGTACGGAAATGCTTTGGGAAATCAAATGGAGATCCCTGGAGGGAAGACGACGTTCTTTTCCAGGAACACTAGTCAGAACCGGCATTTGAAGATGACTGCCGACTAATTCTATTCCCGCCAACATACATTTTGCGTAAGGACCACGAAGATAAGATACGAGAAATTAAGGTTCATACTGAGGCATATAGACAGACGTTTTTGCCTCACTCTATTTGCAAGCGTAACACGTAGGGTATGTCTAGTAACGGAACAGGGTACCCTCCGCCTTGCTTGCGGAGTATGTATGTAGATGCAGAGAATTTTGTCTGACCGTTGTCTTGTTTAGCCAGTCTTAATATCTTTCATTCTCTAACCATGAGAACAATGCAGGCTGCTATACAATTGTGTCAATCATATTCGAGCTGACCGTAGAGAGAAAAAAAATACTTCCAAATTCCGAATCTGTGGGAGGGAATGTCCAGTTCCCGGGATTTTCGAGACAGTGGAAGGAAACCTCTCGACAACTTTGAACAGATTATCGCGATTCCAATTATTTTTAATTGCTGCCGGGACAAGGTAGACCATCGTCCCAGTCAAGAATTATAATTCTTTTTGTGTAAAATAGAGCTGATGTAAGCGGTTCAAAACACGACTGCCGCGTTACAGCCGCAACAACCGCAAGAACAATCACACAGCCCAAAAATTAGATTGCGAAAATGCAGTCACAGAGAAACCGGGAAGAATTATTGCGGGTGATGAGATGTTTGGTACAGACTTACTTTTAATACAAGATACACAACTACATAAACAACCACGTCTGGAACTAAGTGACAAGATTTGGTCTAAATATCTGTCACAGCTCAGGATGCCACATAGCTGACCACATGGTAATTTCTTCTCCACGGTGAAAGAAATGGCAGAACCATGAATGCCTCCTTGCCAAAGGGAACGTCCTTTGGTTTCAGTCCTTCATGTAGAGATACTTCAGTGCTTTAAACACTAACATCTATGTTGTCTCCTTTACATCTGTATCTGGCACCATACTGCGACGAATTGAACATAGTGTACAGTAATCATTTTCGTCCTTTTTATTCCATTCGAGTGTGCCGCACGAAAAGGTGCACTATCGATACTGCTTCGTATAAGCCTGTATTCCTCTGATTTTTACGTCATGACGATTACGCGAAGTATATATCCGACGAACGTAATTTTTTCCCACTCGTCAATGTACGCAACGTACCTCCGGTGGCATTTGCCATTGGAGAATTTTGAGTACTTTTGTGACGCTGTCGTGATGATTAAATGAACGTAGACGAATTGGGCGGTTTTCCTTGAATTTCATCATTCTTACGTAATCGTAACTTGGTAATAGTGCCAGGGTGATGAATAACAGAACCTTCTGAGGGCCACAAATAAATCGGTTTACCATCGTGACAGAATGTTCCATTGGGGACATTTCAGGTACACAGCAGATGTAAAATTTCAAAAAGTAATTTTTGTTAGCAACCACAACCATTCAAATGCTTTCGGACAACTCGTACTGCGATATGTTGCGTTAACTATTGAGGTTCGTATTTTAAAGTCTCTGGGATATTTTACTGCCTATTGTGTACTTCCAATTGTCGCTTCAATAAATCATGCTTTGCTGTCACGAACCGTTCCTGAAATTTGTTACCTTAGTCACACTGGACAAATTCGTCTTTATTTTGTCGTTGATAGACAGTTTTGGCGGTCGCAGTTAAGAAGCAATATTTTATCGTGTACGTCCCAAAGCGAAAACACTTTGACACAGCCTAGTGACAAAATTTTTAATATGGCAGTGAAAGATGCATCGTCCTCGTTTAGCCATTCGCCATCTGCAGGCACAGTCGATGTCGCTGAAACCCCAGCAGAAACACTAGCTGCATATGTCGTATCGGTTATTTATTTCTGCTGCTGGTAGGAGGGGAGTCTGTTCGGCTTAAAACTCGTTCCATCAGCCCCCCTTTGTCCGGTGCATTAAGTTACCCCGTTGAATGAATTAGCCACTTGCCACAAAGAAGAGCTAATAGCCCCTCCAGGCTACCCCAATGGCATTAGACCATGCCGCCTTGTTTCTCTTCTGTTTCGTCCGCGGATTTAACGTCTTGAGTGAAGCAAGGTGTAATACTTATACATGTTCCTACAGTTACGCAATTTCACCTTATTTCGTCTTTCATTAATGTGTAACAAATTCAAGTGGCAGTGCTTTCCGTCAGACAAACGGTAGTGCCGTATTTTGTGCCTAGTCTTTTTACACTCATTATTGGATCGTCGTTATCGAAGCGAAATTCCTCTGCACTGAAGAATGTATACATGAACAAGACGATCTGCGTTTAGTTTCATACCCGTATCCCTACCATTGTTTTTAAACATGTTTCTGTAATTATTAAGCTAGAGGAAAAGAAATCTTAATTTGTCGCGGAGTTAACAGAAGTAACTATCGAATCAAGCCAGATTTTATAAGGATCCATGTGTTCAACACTGTTGAAATCTCTACGAACTTAATGTAAAATGAAATCATAATAGAAATGACAAAGTATATTTTCCGCCACAATCTGTACTGCGCCACAATCTGTACTGCGTTTCACGGCGGTTTTCTGCATATGCTGTAATGCAAGTTTGACCGCTCGAAAATGATTACGTCAAATGACGATTGAATGTGACTTCGGTATTTAGAAGGGAAAGGGGGAGGTGCCAAGTGTTTTGGTTCCCAACTACCTAAAAGTAACGGACGAAAAATTAGAATTGCGAAAATAATTGGTACTGGCAAAGTATAGTTCCACAGAAGCACGTATAGATCAGACTCGATAAAGAAATGTAACGATCCCATATAAATACTTCCATTATTTTAATATCAAAATGTGCTGTTATTGAACGAATAACTGAGCGAAATGGCGCAGTGATAAGACATTGGACTTGGATCTTGAGGACGTCGGTTCCAATCGCCATCCGGTTATCCAGATTTAGATTTTCCGTAATTTCCTTAAATAGTATAAGAAAAATCTGGGGATGATCCTCTTGGAAAGAACACAACCGATTTTTGTCATCCTTCCCCAATATGGGTTTGCGATCCATTTCTAATGATCGATGTCGAAGGAAAATTATACACTAATCATCCTTTCTTCCCTCCTTCAGGGCAATAGCTTGTATCAACAACCGCGCCCCTCCTCTTCCCCATTCCGAGTCTTTAAAGAATCGAACTGCCACGTATAAAACAGTTCCAATGAGGATGCGTATGGTCTGGGTAATTTACGCTCCGTTTTAAGAAAGCTAGTTTTTCACACATCTCCATGTTCATGACGTCATATATCCTGAACTGCGTGTCGTACAATGATACATTTTTTCAGATGCCTAAGTGCTATATGTCGATAACTTTTGCAAAATGCGTTGCGCATACGGTTAGTAGTAAAGAAGTAATAAATTAAAACCTCATGCATGATGAGGAAGGCTTAATGCATGAACAGTGAAAATATTAGCGGTAAACTGCTGTCCTTTGATTGTTTTGTGCGAGTTATCAGCGAGAAAAAGTTTCTAAAAGGTTTGAAATTATCTGTGAAGTTCGTTAGAAGTCGCTAACTGCTGTGTCAGCATTGTGCAGTTAATGTTAATGATTTGATATTAACCTATTAAATCATCACACCTTTCACTCTGTTGATATTTTCGCAATAACATAAAAAATGGTTCAAATGGCTCTGAGCACTATGGAACTAACTAACCTAAGGACATTACACACGTCCATGCCCGAGGCAGGATTCGAACCTGCGACCGTAGCGGTTGCGCTGTTCCAGACTGAAGCGCCTAGAGCCGCTCGGCCACATCGGCCGGCTGCAATAACATCAGTCGGGTAGCTCATTTGTGTGGCCATATTATGAAAAGGTGAGAGATAAATGGGTTATTAATATTGACACTGTACGTGCAACTGCTGAAATGCGCTTTTTTTCCCCTCAAGACACACGTGTCGTTTTTTAAGACATCGTGAATGATTGGGTTCCCATGTATGTTTCTTGTTTACAGTTACGATTTCATGTCTGCATGCACGGTTCAACAGAATTTTCACCGTTGGCTCTGATATTGTAAATAAAAAGATGGCAAGGACACGAGTTTCAGATGTAAGAGCGAAGAACAAAACATAACGCAGCAATGACGACAGTGAAGTCTACAAGTAGAGCAATATCTTGCACACAGGGGATGGAAGGGATGCGATGGGGGTGTTTCCCTGCACCTCACACCACCTCAACTGTCGCAAGCATTCTTCTCAGCTACCTCCAGAACAGTTCACTAACGAATGACGTATTACGTGCTAAAAGTAATTGTGTCAGCGGCGATCTTCATTTTCTTTTTTCAAACAGTTTTTTGTCGTTCTGCGTATTTCTGTGAGAAAAAGAACCGCATCTCACTAGTGTCAGTTCTCGTCGACCCACTAATTTTTTCACGTCTTGCGTTATGTTTGGTTCTACATGAAGATCTCTCGTTAATCACGTCACTCTCGTCTTAAGCCATGCATGCCATGTCGTATGCATATCAACGGATCCCGTTCGCACTGATGTCGAATGTCTTTAGAATTTTCTCTGCGGTAAATTTCTCAGTGTGCAAGGGTTCCAATTGTCACTTTCGTACTTAACGGGGAGCCGGCCTCTGTGGCCGAGCGATTCTAGGCGTTTCAGTCCGGAACCGCGCTGCTGCGACGGTGGCAGTTTCGAATCCTGCATCGGGCATGGATGTGTGTGATCTCCTTAGGTTAGTTAGGTTTAAGTAGTTCTAAGTCTAGGGGACTGATGACCTCAGATTTTAAGTCCCATAGTGCTTAGAGCCATTTGATCCATGATCCATTTTTGAACGTACTTAACAGAACGGTCACACTTCAGTTTTGAGGGTTGCGGTTGGTAACAGGGCAGCCTGTTTAATGTCATCGACCACGAACACGTTTTAGCAGCTGATTGTTGTGCCACTACATTCGCCAACCGAACGCTGTGCCAGAAACGTCAGCAACGAATGGTTCATGGGCGTAAGCCTGCACCAACTATATATGCAAGCATATGCGGGCTGCCCCCAATACATAAAACACAGCTGCTGCAAGGCAGAACACGCAAATCTCCCTATCTCCCTAGCTGTAATCATTCTGAGGGCGTGTGCCTTCATTGTTCGCCCCCCCCCCCCCCCCCCCTGCTCTTCCAGACCCCTTTTTTCGGCTGTCTTCTGTTTCTCTTTAGTGTGGAATAATACTATCGCGATGTAAGTATCAATACAGTTGCTGCTTCTGGAGATTATTTATGTATTTGATTTATAATGAAATACTCTGACAGTGAATATGTTCGAGAAACGAGAAACCGTATATTGTAAACCAGTAATATGAACACTGGATCTTTCAATTTCCATTTGAAACTACCTTACTTGATGTTATGCCTGGACACTTGTTCTTTTCTTTTTTCTGCAGATGAAGGGCACCTCCAAATTTGTGTGTCCGCCTTGCTATCTGCGGCATAATAGTTTTGGTAGCAGGTTAATATCTTCTACAGTTAGTGACTTAACGTGAACAACTAACTGCATCAAACGTCTCTCTGGAGTGTGCACGCTTGTCGTAATGTTGGTAATATGTTACGTTGCATTTATCTGTGGCCCCTGAATGTCGTTAAGATGTACTTCTTTACAGACATCATTCCCATAATTTTTATCGTGTGTATCTCTCGTATTTCGAAGTAGCAACACAACTAAAAGAAACAGAAGTTTCGAGATCAGTGATGAAATAAAAAAAGAAATGTATTTAGTCGGTCAGTGGGTGATTCGGTCAATGGGTGATTTTCACATCTCAGAAGGAAATATTCAAGTTTCGATATTCGCTTGACACCATTATCCTGAAAGCAAGTATTGGACTTACTGCGTTATATTAAGAGTTGAAAAATATCGCTATGATATTGTTAGAAACCAGTTTCTCGCCGCTATCATTGCTTAGAGGGCGCACAATATGAAGGTTTCGAACTGTATTGAATAAATAGTTTTCATTAGATGGTTTAGATAAATTAAGGGCTACCTGTCTGGAGTGACTGAGTTTAGAATTTGCGCCATGGCTTTTCTTCAAACGTATTGCCATTTTTATATTCGCTGTTTTAGCTTCGGCATTTAAATTGCGATATAAGCGTCAGCACATTTTTAAAAAATGCTGAAAACATTCCGTTACAAGTAAAGAAGTCTTTCAGAACACCTCTCGAACACAGCTTCGTTACAGTCTAAAACTGCCCGCCTGTCGCCGGTATATTCCTTCCCTTCGAAACACCCGGACCGACGCATAGCTTCGATCTCTCATAATCTCTCTCCCGCCGACCCTTCTGGGAAATCTCTGTTTAAAGTACCGCCCGCTCTCTTACATCGAGTAAGATAATACTTATCATGACAGGCCCACGTGTTCCACCGAAATGATAGTGGTGCGATAAAATTGTTACATTTATTCCATTGAGTGTTATACCCCAACAGTAAGGAAAACGGAAACAACATAAACTTTGATATAACATGAATGAGAGTAACTGTAGCACCTGTGGTTCTATTCCAATTAGAACCGCTGAAGAAATGAAGAACTGTGAAGTAATTATAACAACCTCATGGTATGCAGATGGCAAAAGTAAATGGATTACCTGTAGTTCCTTTTGTCAGTATCAAGCGTGATGTTTCACTGTTTAAGACATTGTACAAAACTGTTATATCGGTAGGCCGCTTATTTATTTAGATTTTCTGAAATAACTAGCAGATGAGTGATAAATTACATCAGATGAGTTAAAGGTCGTAGCGCCTTATTTTATTGAGCTCCAGAGGCACAGGCGTCAATAAATTCAAATGGAAAGAAAAATTATTTAATAAAAAAGAATGAAATTTTTAATAGTTACAGGCTTCTGTTCAGATTTTCTTGCGATGCAATAGCATGTGCTCAGGACCGTTACGAGAATGGGAACTGAACGATGATTGCAGTGGAAATATAGAGTTCAGATATAGTGCTCAAGCAGACGTAGTTTATTTCACTATAATGTGGCACACTTTGTGAAATTTTGTGTCGAGATATGCTGTGGTATATCACCCGGTGATGTGTAAACGGTGGAGCTCAGGAGACACGTTCTACCAGCCACTTATGGAGGGTTGGCGGGACCTCGTGCAGCTCTTCTCACCAAAGGTATGTTCTTGTCCCTGTTGTGAGAAAATCGAGATTTAATTCCACACACTGTCTGCCTCACCCCTAGCTCCTGGACGCCACCTTACTGGAGAGCGTGATGGCCAAAGAGTGACGACGTTCCTTCGAGAAATACTCGAATACTTTTGTGAATCAGGTATTCGCTGAGTCGATGAAAATTTGGAGTGTACGTCTTCGTCTCTCTTGTTGGTCGGACATGCAGTAGTTCCTAGTGCTTTTTCCCAGCGGATACTTCCAGCCACGATCGATCGCTGGTAACTTGTCGATAGGGACGTTCCAGTACCACTTTAGATACGATATTTGGAATCTACAGCAGTGACAAAATTTATGTCGCTACCTTGATAATACTTAAACAGAAATGTCAACAACTACATTCTCATGGTATTGATTGCTTATTTATTTTTAAACCTTTCTTACTTAGGATACAAAGCGAAATATGGGAATTATACTACGTTTTCAGGAATCAACTAGAGTATAAATTCAAAGCAAAGGACAAGTTTCCAACCGCTAAAGAAAATTAGAGCTTTTACGCTAAACATATGTCCCATTATTGAAGTGCGACATTACAAGCTTTCCTTTATGGCAAAAACATTCAGTCTTAATACAAGGCAGACGATGGGATAGGCTGTGTGTTACTTTTGAATGAATCAATTCGAATAGAAAGTCAGCACCCGAACCACTTTTGAAAGGTAGTGCGTACGTATATAATACTACCGATGTGTGTGGCTGAAACATGGTAGGTTCATTACTGTCAGTACATTGTATGTACATCTTATTATTGCATTTTGTATTTCTTGTATACTACGTAGATACTGCATACTTGTTTATTTTCATATAATTAGTTGTTAAAGGTTATTGTTTCTCCCAACACATTTCAGTACTGTCGATCCGATACTCTGATATTTCTTACGATACTATAAAATTATCGAATACTTGGTCTCCATAACGATATCATGAGTACAAAATCAAAAGTATGAGTACGTACACATATCAGTAATATTGGAACGTCCCTATGTGTCGAAAAGTGAGAACCAGTTTCTACCGAGCTGAGGGCGAACTCGGCATGTCCATTAAGCACATCAGGAATTCCAAGTGGTTTCGAAACAAAACGCACAGTAGAAGAAACAGTATTGAGACAGGCGTCCGCAAAGGTGGGACAACTTTCTACTGCAGATTCTAGGAGGGACAAGGGGGCACTTTCCACCGCCCCCTTTCCTCTCGTGGAATCTGCAGTACAGGGTTTTTATTAACTACACAATTCTCTAACACCATGTATAATAATCAATTATCTGGGATATAATAAGTTTTTTGTGTCACCGAGAAAATTTAATTGTTGTAGCATGACACGTCTCGTTTACATAAAAAATTACAGTTTTCGAGGCTTGCATTGCCGGACCACCTGCATAAATTTCTCCGGACTCCCATTAATATTGATGTTCCTCCAAACTTTGTCTTTTCTGCAAAGTCGATGTATCGCCCCCTGTGTGTTCGTTGCTACCATTCAAGTCCACATGTGATTTATTACACAGCTTCCAGATCAAACTGTGATAAATACTACGGCACTCTGAGGTCAGCACTGGGTGGGATCGTCAGTCTTGCAAGTTCATCTAATCATGTTAAAGTTACCATGTCGCATTTCACGGGGGTTCCAGGAAGAATGGTGAAAGTGCAGGGACGTGACAGCAATGATCATTCGAAGCAAAAAAGTCTAGTAAAAAGAAGTCAAAAATGCATACTTCAAGCTATGAGCACTTACTTATCTTCGATGCTGTGAATGAAATCTCTTCTACTGAAGGGTCTTTGCTTTCGATTCTTTGAGAGGTGGTATTATGGACCAAAAGAAGAAGAAAGTGTCCAGTGAACGTGGGCTCTAAATCCATACCGTACGAGCTGTCAGCACTAGTTCGGTCGAAAAGATGTATTTCAAACTAGCGAAGATGAACAAATGTTCATATCTCGTAAGGTGTGCACCTTAGAGCCCTATTTTACTGGACCTTTTTCCTTGCTATGGTCCGTTCTACCACCTTCCAAAATGTGGAAAGAAAAGAGCTTGCGGTAGAGGTATGTTTCACAATATCGAAGACGAAGTAGTGCTCATAGATCTCTGTGTATGCATTTTAGAACCCATGTTTACAAGACCTTTTGTCTTTGAATGATCGTTCCTGTCATATCGTTGAATACTGTCCATTCCTCCTGAGACAGCCTTTATAGTTCGAGGAATTGTATTGTGCTCTAGGTGTAGTATTATGCGCTGGACTCATATCTGGAGTGAATGATTTCAAATCTTAGTCCTGGCGTTTCGATTTCGGTTTTCCGTCATTTCATAATTAATTTTCCTCTCCGTAACCAATTGCCTCCACAACCTTCGCGAGCAGTCCGTCTCTTAATCATTTCGATGTTGACTGGACGTTGAAAGCTACGTTTACTTTCTTGCTTCTTACTGATGAAAACTGAGACTGTTGTTAAATAACAAGATTTTAAATTTCTAGCTTGATAAAGATAGTCATACACTTCAGTTCGTTCAAACGAGTTGAGAAAGTTCATTTGAACATTATCAAAACCAAAGCGCTTGAGTGATGCTTCGCTGTTGTAAAGGGAAATTTTAGGAATGTTTGTAAAATGTCATCTCGTAGGATGAGGACAGAACGCAGCTGTTGAATCTGACCCCCCCAGCTTAGGGTGCGTGTTATAGACTGTGCGTCCAAATCTGTTTCCGGAGCGAGATTTATATTGAGATGGAGTTTATATTGGGATAGGTTTAGTCGGCGCGCCGTTAAAGCCGACCCCGGCCCGTCGTAAAAGGGAGCGTACTGGTGGCTGCTGGGCTGGGCGGACTCCCTCCCTGCAGCTGATTTATCGCGGCGGGGCGCAGGTGGCGGACCGCTGGCCTTCCCTTTCCCTTTCTGTTCCGTATGTATTGCTGGGACAACACAGGCGCACCCAGCACACTGCAGCAGACCCGTCTCAGCCCGTATCAACACGACGTGAGGGCACTGCAGGAACGACTCGAACGGAACGTCCGCAGCTCGTGGTCTAGAGCCTAGCGTTGCTGCCTCTGGATTACTGGGTCCTGGGTTCTATGCCCGGTCGGGTCGGGGTTTTCTCCGCCGGGGAACTGGGTGTTTATGATCTCCCCATCCTTGGGGAAAGTCGCGAGACCGGACAGCGCGAATATTGCGAATTTGGACGGGCACTGGTAACCACACAGTTGACCGCCTCACAAACCATATATCATCATCATCATCATCATCATCATCATCATCATCATTGGACGGAACGCTGCACACCCGCCGATCTGCACCACTACCTTTCCAGAAACTTGTAATGCAATATTTCATAGTCAGCTATCGATTATTAAAAAAAAGTCAATCACGACCACTACCAACAGACTCTTTGACTCATACCTAAACTGTTATGACGAGGGACGTTCAACAAGTAAGGCAACACGTTTTCTTCTCTTCTTGTGTCGGTTGAATAAATGTGGAATTTGTTGTGAGACATCGTGAAATATTCCCGCTTCAGCCAGTTTCATAATGTTCCGATACGTTGCGGCGCTGTACGTAGTCTTCAAAGCGGCGTCCGTAACGGACGTGCGTTCCAAGCAGAGAGCTGTCATTGATATTCTTTTGACGGAAAACGATAGCATCGCAGATATTAATAGAAGCTTGCAGAATACGGCGACCTGGCCTTGAACAGAAGACTGTAAGTCGTTGGGCGAGGTGTCTGTCATCATCGCAAGAAGGTCGCGCAAAGGTGGTTCGATCTCCCGCGTGCCGGCCTGTCGCACACCGTCGTGACTCATGCAGTGTTGGAACGTGCGGACATTCTCCTCATTCGAGGTGATGGACGGACCACAGTGAAACAGCTCGCTGCTCAACTGGACGTCTCTGTTGGTAGTGCTGACACAATCGTCACCAGTGGGAATACTCAAAGGTGTGTGCTCGCTGGATTCCTCGCCGCATAAGAGAAGACCTTGAAGAGTAACGAAGGATCTTCTGTGCGGATGGGGTCACCACTTCGAACCGGAAACAAAACGGCAATCGATGGACTGGCGCCGCACCACCTCTCCTCCGAAGAAAAAGTCCAAAGCTGTACCTTCAGCACGTAATGTCAGGGCGGCGGTCTTCTAGAACTCTGGAAGGAGTTATTCTGTTGGACGTCCTCCCTCATGGTGCGACGATCAACTCTGAATTGTATTGTCCTGCCCTCAGGAAAATGAAGAAACCACTTAAGCGTGTTCGTCGCCACAAAAATGAAAACGAACTTTTCCATGACAATGCGAGGCCTCACACAAGTCTGCTCCTCAGAGAGGACCTCACGTAACTTCGTTGCACTGTTCTTTCTCCTGTACCGGTACTCTACAGCCTGGATCTCGCATCTTCCGACTTCCATCTGTTTGGCCCAATGAAAGAAGCACTCCGCTGGAAGGACAACGTAGATATTGCGAGATTATTTGATCCAGTAAGACGATGGCTCCAATGTCGACCAGTATAGTGGTTCCATGCGGGCGTACAGGCTCCCCCAGTAAGGTGGCATAACGCTGTCGTATTGAACTGAGATTATGCTGAAAAATAGGGTTTTATGGCCAAATGAACGGGGGATGGTTTGGTTTATTACTGAATAAATTCAACCTACTTTCAGAAACAACTGAGTTGTATTACTTATGAACAGCCTCCGTATTTAAATTCAATTTTTTATACACAAGACGTGTTTATAACAACAGCGTTACATTGCCGATTGCTTGCTGAGTCCATAGATGGCATCTCAGCCTTTTGAAGTAATATTTTATTATTCATGTAAGAAGTCCATATTTACTGTGTTGAAAACATTTAAAATCGTCACCCCATATTTTACTATCATAAATCGAGGATCTACAACGACTAAAGATCATAAAAGATTTCATGAGTACCTACTTGTTTGGCTAATTACAAATATCAACGAGTGAATTTATGACGCAACATTGAAATACAAAGGAACAACTGTTTCGTAAAGTAACGTTCAATCATCTACTGCTAGAGAACAAAAGATCGTGTTTTACGCATACAACTGTAACCTAAACGCATCAGTGAATTAATGTTAATAAAATACTAATCGCAATATTAAAATCTCCGCAAATACAGAAATGTTACAGACTCGCAAAATCTATGAACAATTTTGAAATCAACACAAAATTTTCTGTAAGATGAGACATTTGACACATCATTTCGCTGTCGTTTTAGATTTTGTAAAAATTATCCTTTATTTTATTTTGCTAAGATAGCAGAACGAAGTGTGTAAAAAATAGTTGAGTATAATATTGTTGCTGACACATTACAATTAATTTAATATACAAAGGAGAAACTCTTTTATGTAGAAAAAAATATAAACTGTAGTAGTGCTAACCCTTAGGCAGCTTAATTCTAGTAAGAAGTACATATTTATACTTGTATGTCTTAAAATGGCTGGGATAGGCATGCTTGCATATAGATTTTTGAAAGGCGCCTCAGGGAGTTCAACTGTGTTTGTGTAATAAGTGTACTTAGATGGAGTGTTTTGACTTATTGGTTGGTACGTAGAGCACAGTGCCTGCATAGGTGAAGCCTGGAACCAAACTCCTGTCATGGACTACACCCAGATTAATTAATTCATCATTAACTGTTGCTGAAATGTGGAGTTGTGGCGTAATAGTAAAGGGTCTTAGAATTTCCTTATTGAACTGGAGTTCAGAAAACGCCACAATCTCATTTACCATACCTTTATTCACATCTCGCTGTTCAATGTAGTTCTGCGGGTTTAACGTGTCGTCTACAACGACGTCATTAAAGACCGAGCACAAGCTCTAGATGGGGAAGGACAGGTAAGGAAACTGCTCGCGTTCTTTTCCAAGGAACCATCGTGACATTCACGTTAAGATGTTTTGGGAAAATCATGGGAAACCCAAATCTTGATGACCGAACGGGGATTCAAGCCTTCGCCCTCCTCCACGCGAGTTCAGTGTCTTACTTCTGCGCCATATCACTCGGCCACATTATAATAAAATACATTCAAGTGCCTAAGCTCTCGATAATCTTTTCCAATAACCCGCGTGAACATGGCCAAGTAAATTAGTCAAAAACCTCCGATATTTCGACATGGAATACCCCTGCCATTTTGAAAGCACGAACTGCAGCCTCACTTGTTTTATTTTCTTTTTAGTTGTTTTTTGCATTCCCTCCTGTTGTTGCCTCTCTTCGGCTTTCGATTACAATTATTAAAGAAATACACATGAATTTATTTTAAAATGAATAAACAAGATTGTCTTAATTTGATCAGATGGTGGTGCGTTTGGACTTGAAACTGAAAGGACGATGGTGCTGTGGACTGCTGGTAACATGTATTAGATGAACAGCTGGGATACAGGTGAGATTGGAAGAGACTCGGTATGACAAATGATGTTGGACGATCATCGGGGAGGGTCAAGAGAAGGGATATGTGTGGCGAGTAGGATTTGCAGTTACGCGTAGATGAAGGATTCATTTAGCAAACGATAAGATTGTGTAGTTTATATTTGATTGGATGAGTGGCTCTCAGGGACGATTTCGTAGTGTGCGAAGGACGTCGAGAGTGTTGTATTCACCAAATATGTTCGCCACCCAACAAAAAATGTAGCAGGAAATGAAACACCTGACACAGAAGAGTAATTGCTGTATTAGGCGGTGTGCTTGCTTGCGAGCCGCTCTCACAGCTTTAGTTCCATTAGCACCTGTTCTCCTGCATTCCAAACTCCGCAATATTTCTCCTGTATACTTTGTGAGACTAGCACTCCTGGAAGAAAGGGTATTGAGGAGACGTGTCTTAGCCATAGCCTGGCGGATTATTCCCAGAATGAATTTCGCTTTGAAGCGGAGTGTGCGCTGGTTTGGCACTTCCTGGCAGATTAAATCTGTAGCTGCACCTGGAGTTGAACTTGTCATAGACAAAGGTTCCAAGTTCGACCTCCCGGCCCAACACAAAGTTTTGATTTGCCAGGAAGTTTCAGATCAGGGCTGCAGAGTGAAAATTAATTCTAGGAACACCTTCTCTCATTGTTTATCATGCCAACGCTAGTTCATTTTCAACAGGTTTGCTTATAACACTGTCCCCAATACTTGGAAGCGGTGTCCAAAATCTTCATATTGCTATACTCCATGCGATGGCCAGTATGAAAGCAGTGTTCTGCAATTGCCTGTCCACTTGGCTGTCGTAAGTGGACCCAACACTTGTATTTCTATTTTTATACGTGGGGTACATTAAAAATGCACACACATCACTGCGTTGGTTGATTTTGTCTGTGTCAAACATTCTTCTCACAAACACGTCAAATAATTTACTACTTGATGAACGGATCCACACTTCAATATCTGACCTGCTGTCCAGGTGAAAGTAAGCAGTAATGGCTTGCTCTTGCCACACGTACGTGGAGGAACTACTCAACCTAAAAACATACGACTTGTAATGGCTACAGTTGTTAGCAAATGTAGTAAATACTGATGCAATGTTATTCAGTACACCGCCCTGTCACCAATAGAAATATCTGTACTTATACCCATTACACCTTATATATATATATATATATATATATATATATATATATATATATATATATATATATATATATATATATATATATACCACAGTGACCTTCTAGCTGAAAATAATAAAGTTGTTTTTTTTAAAAATCAAGCTGATTAAACAGAAT
Source organism: Schistocerca cancellata (assembly GCF_023864275.1). NCBI lineage: Eukaryota > Metazoa > Arthropoda > Insecta > Orthoptera > Acrididae > Schistocerca > Schistocerca cancellata. Next base: position 351,939,791 of record NC_064630.1, read on the forward strand.
GGGTAGCATAAAGAACAAGCAAAAGGAATGCATAGCTACTACTTCTTAAAAATCAAAAGAGGAGACACCATAGAAGGATTCAAAGACTTCTGTCATAGAGAAATAATCTCATATCTGAAGCGCTGCGCTCTGTGAGAGTAATGAACCGTGAAGTAACGAAAAAGAATAATCTGGAACCATTTCAAACATATCGCTATGGAGGCGTGGTAAATTACGTAGACAGAAAAATTCCGAGATCACCATTTCTTGTAAACAGCAGACTAGCACAAATATGTGCGAAAGCCCCTTAAAGAAGGGGAGGCAGTTGATCACGCGTGCGTTAAGTTCGGAAGTAAAGAGAGCAGTAAAAATAGTGGGAAACTGTTTTAGAAGATCTGAATACGCTAGGTGGATCATTTCAGGCATAATCAAATTTAGTAGCGTGTGCTTGGGTCTTCAAAAGACATCCGAGTAAAAAATACCTGTGTTTACAGCTTTTAGCTCGATGATCAGGTTCTTTTTGGCACCTCTTTTTCTTCCTTGGCGGTCTAATTCGCTACCAGACTCCACTGCGCGGTAGGGACCTATGTTACGGAGACTAGTTGCGCTGTAAATAATGTAATGTAGTTGGCTACAGGGGTGATACGCTGTCAGCGTCTACGGTCCGCAGAGTTTTCCATGTGCACAAACAGAGCCGTACTCGCCGCGGTAGCTGTGTTCAACTCGCTAGTAACCTCTGCATGTCGGCTGCACGCTCTGCGGTGGCCGCGTTTGCGGTAGATTTCATCTCGTGAACTTTGAACTTCAGGTAGCACTACGCGCGAGCGTAGTAGCGCGCTGAAGCCACGCGTAGCTAACTGCTATTAAATTCACGAAATTTCGATAGTATTACGGAAGAGTGATTGAGTATTACATGCGATAAAATCCTGCTTTGTAGCCTAACCTACAGTTTCTCCTAGAACTTAAAATGCAAACTCCACTTCAGAAAGTACTGGTTTTCGTGCCGTGTCCGTTGCTGAGTTGACTAGATCGCGCAAGTGGACGGGCTAGAAGGCGTGTGCTGTTGTAAATCAGTAGATGTTGTGGCAAGTGTAAAGCTAAATGGCAGTTCTTTTTACAGTGCTTCTGAATTGTCTTTTTTCTCTCTGATGTTTCTTTTGAAACAACAAATTACATGTTTCCATTTGTTGTCCTCTTCACTTATATTCATAGCGATTCAGCACAGAAACTGTGGCTTAACGCTGGTCTGAATAACCGCAGCTGGCTCAAATGGCTCAAAGCACTATGGGACTTAACATCTGAGGTCATCAGTCCCCTAGACTTAGAACTACTTAAACCTAACTAACGTAAGGACATCACACACATCCGTGCCCGAGGCAGGATTCGAACCTGCGACCGCAGCAGCTCTCAATAACCGCTCGTAAGTCAGCGCGTATATTGACATTTTAGACACGACATACTTGTGGAGCAAAGAAACAATGATATCTGAGTCGTGTCAAACGGCACTGCGGTATCGTGGATTGCTGCCACAGTTTAGTAACTCACTGAGGGATTGTATTCTTTAACTCGCTGGTTTCCGGACGATGTCAGGAGGAAAAAGAAACTCCCCAGGCGATTTAGCCTTTTACGATGGGATCTGAGAATGGTGCACGTGGTCTGACAGTTGCAAGCGAGTATACAGTACATTCTGCAACGCTGGTGAACAACAACAACAACAACGACAATAATAATAATAATAAAATACTGTCTGCTTTCTGCCTATAATAATGGCAATGGGGACCACATTAGTAGTGTGTGCAAAAGTTGAAAATTTGGGTGTGACGGGAGGCGTGCTAGGGCCCGCGCAGTTGCGATGACCTCTGTGTCCGGGTGGCTTTGTGGTCAGAGCATCTGCCTATTATACAGGAGACCCGGGTTCAGATCCCTGTCCGGAACAGATTTTGATTTAAGTCAATGTCCACTCGCAGCCAGTTTGCAATTCCTTTATATCTGCTTTCTTGTCAGTATCTGACATGAGAACAATTCAGGCTTGTTATCACTGAAATATGAGCATCTTGTTGCTGTGGTTATCACTGAAATATGAGCATCTTGTTGCTTTGGTCGAGGGTCCACGTAATGGTGATACTACAGAATGTCTAGCGCAGTTTCAGAGCAATGGTCACTTGCGTCGAAATACATTGTACTGTAGAGGATGGCTCGAGTGACGGATATGGGAGGATTGAAAGAAATAAATTGCCAGGCGCGAATGGTAGTCGTAAAATCCAAGAAAACGCCTGCGTTTACTGCGGATTCGATCTACAATTGGATCCTTCAGGAAGGGTATCAGTTACCCGAGATGCCAGTCCATGGGCGACAGGGGTAGATGGCCGGAAGTTATGACAACTTTAAAGGAACAGTGGTATTATAGGGGTGAAAACTGAATAATAGAGCGAAGGGCGGGTAGGGGTACCTGCTACAAAAGAGACAGAGCAGACTTCATAAAGCCGTCTGTGCTGTTTTTGGACGCCTCAGACAAGAGGGCGACATTCAGATCCTCCCCTCTGAATGCAGACACGTGAAGCAATCATGTAGCCTCTCTCCTGCGCTTCCTGATTGGTTATTCATAGAATGCTCGACTATTCAGCGTCTTAGTATGGAATTTTGATCTATCGATTCAACACGCATGTAGTGGCACATGTATCTGGCTGGAAAGTCTGGGTACTGAATGTAATATCTTAGCGAGGAGGAAAGACAAAGAAAATTAATTGGTATCCATGGTGCGGCAGGCAACTGAGGTTGCACATATAGTTACTGGGGTTGTACAATATTACAACAGCGCACGGAATTATCATTCCCACATTTACCTTTATATCTGCTCTTTGCAAGCTCCCGTGTGTCAATATTTCCCTCTAAGACACCAATTTTCGTTCTATTAACGTCATGATCATTACGCGAGGTGACGGAGGCCTTACATCACCAGTAGGGCTAGTACGTGCTTTGCAGATGACTTCCAAACTCGGTTACTATTTGTATTACCACTCTCGAACCACTGATTATGCGTTTCAACACGGATAAGCACATGCTGTTTGGTAAGTATCTCCATGCGTTACTACTACTACTATTATTATTATTATTATTATTATTATTGTTATTGTTGTTTTATTATTATTTTTATCGATGGAAATGTGCAAAACATCACGTCCATTCCATTTAGGGGAACATTGTAATTCGAAAACGAACATGTCACGGTTACAAGTATCGGGATGAATCATGCAGAACAAAAGCTGTAAGAAAGGTGATGCATGTTAGGCGAAACAGACCGCTGCGCCAAATGACATATTGAGACAATATATATAGTTCATTACACAGGGATTAGTTGCTAGTGGAGTAACGCGCCTGTGACAGACTCCATGTACATTCGTATACATGTTGTATTTTCTTCTTGTGTTATTCTATGACATTGTGGCAAACGTATGGCATTCACAAACAGTGAATATGTGCATATGTTTCTGGTCCTTGGTTCATCTGATAACCGGCCAGGTGTTGCCAATCGTGAATATGCTGGTGGATATCCTGGTCGATGTCATCCAGATAAAAAATGTGTTTCGTCGTCTGGAGCTTCGCCCGTTCTTCCCCCATTGCGTAACAGAGGTCATCCACGTACTCGCCGTACTCCAGCTACTTAGGAAGCTATTCTGGAGATCGTACGAGTACACCAACAACTCCAGCGAAGCGCACGTAGCGTAGAAGGCAAGTGCTTGTCTCGCAACGCATGGGTTTCACACCTATTCTTATTCTTTAATGCGACACCTGCGTCCTGCAGTTCAGATGCAATTCTCTGAGTGGTTCCAACAACAACAGGAAACCAACGACGACTTCGTAAACACTGTGATGTGGTCGGATAAAACAGCGTTCATTTGTGAAGGTGTATTCAATATGCACAGTGCCCACTATTGGCGTGACTTTAACCCGCACGTCAGTCGCGTCTGTGGGTATCAAGTTCGCTTTGACATCAACGTGTGGACCGGAATATTGGGAGACAGGAGATTGGGTCACTAATTGTTGCGTGACTGGTTGACTGCACGAAGGTATCGTGCATTCCTCTCAAACTATTTTCCTGACGCACTGAAAAATGTTCCACTTCATGTTCGGCCGAGGTCGTGGTTCAGACATGATGGTGCACCTCCACACTTTGGACTAATGTGCGACGGTATTCAGACCGAGCATTTCCAGGGAAATGGCTCGGACGAGAACGTCCATTTGTGTAGTCTCCGCGTTCACCTCACCAAACTCCCCTGGATTTCTTCCTGTGGGGCCCCTCGATGGAACACGTGTATTTTACTCGGCCGACGCGTGTGGAATAACTCACAGCGCCGCGCATGGTCACGCTGCTCTTGTACTTGTGAATGCAGCATTGTTGCGAAGAGTCCAGAGCTGTACGATCCAGTGGGTCGCGCAATGTTGTGACGTGCAGGGTTATCGCTAGGAGCATCTGCTTTGAGAACAGCGTTTTCTTTTGCAAACGTCATGCGGTCATTAACATGGAAATTATTTTCACTAGTCGCTAATGTGTTACATCCAAGCTGACGTGCCGCATATAGTATAAATCTGTCCTATGGCAGGTCATTTGTTTCAGTTGTCAATTTTTGACTTCTCTTACGATGTTTTTGTTCAGCGTTACAAAACATTGTACTTTGTAAATTCCGGATACGTGTGACTTAAGAAATAGTGTATACTACAGTATTATAAGGGAGAATGAAATTAACAAATAAAAACAAACACCAAGATTCGAACCGTAGACCTGCATGCTACCCCAAAACGCTGTCCGCTGCACCAGCTGCACAGCACTACTCCTATATACTGACAGAGGTAGTTACCGTACATGTTATTACAGTGTTGCCAGATTGCCAATATTTAACATCCATTTACTGCCGCATATGTGACATTTTTGTGTTGCTAATATTTGGCGAATGGCGCTGCGAAGTCCGACTGCACAAATTTACTTCACCCTGTATACTATATCTGTCAAACTGTCGTCGGATGTCAGCAAGGTCGTGATTGCCCTAATCAGATTAGGTTCAATAGAATAAATAAATCATGTGCATTGCCAACAGTGAAGTAAAGATGAGGTGGTGTTACGGTATGGAGTGTTTTTCGTAGTTATGTTGTAGTCACGTTATTGCGCTTCAGAAAACGCTAACGGGAGAATATGAACGCAGTTTACAGCATTATGTACTGCATACAGTAGAGAGAGAGTTCAGAGACAATGATTGTTTCTATCCGTCTGAGAATGCATACTGTTACGAAACTGTGAGGGAATGGTTCGTGGACATTAACATTCCTGAAATGATTTAACCTGCCTAGAGTTCCGACTTGAACCCAACGAAACACCTTCGAGATGCCAGAACATCGACATCGCCCCAGATCCATCATCAGTACCTTCACTGGTGTGGGCTCTTGAGGAATAATGTGCTGCCAGTCCTGCACAGACATTCAGAGATCGCACTGAAAGTGTCCCCAGCAGTGTTGAGGCCGTCATAAAGGAGAAGGTAGGACACAGGTTATATTAAGATTCACTGACAGGTGTCTGGATACTCTTGATCAGATATAGTGTGTATTGACCGTCTATTCTTGGAACGTATTCTCACTGGAAAAGTAAACTTCTGCGTGCAGCGACTGCCACTCGAGTTTGCTGACGTTCCGCCTAACGTCCTCGTACTTGCTAAACGATCCCGTAACGAAATGTGCCGCCCTTCTGTGGATTAAACCTGGTAAGGGTCAGAGACTGCTCAGCAGTAGTCCTTGAATCGAACCCAGTAACGTTACGTGAGCACCCAGCGACGCCGACCTCTGTACGTAGGAAGGAGACAGAGCGAGGGCCGGCGAGTGAGCCGTCGGCAGTCTTCCGCGGCGCCAGAGCTGTGCCGGCCTTGCCCCTCGGCCGGCGTCGTCCATTAGGCGCGGTCCTCGACCGCTGCGGCCGCGGCCGCCGCCACCACGTGCCGCATTCCGCCGCCTGGCCGCGCGTCCTTCCCGTCGTAATAAAACCGATAGCAAGCGTGTTTTGCTGAGCATCGTACTAGTTTGTGTGGACAGAGCTCACAAGGTGGAGGTCCAAACCAGCAGGGGCCACGCCAGACTGAATATCAAAAGATCACAGGCGCAGTGAACTCTGTAAAGGATGTTGTTCTATCACCTCACTGTTTTGATCGCCATGGCAATATAGTAAGATAGGTGAGAAACTTGTCATTAAACTAAACTAACGGAAAAAGATCCCAGTATGAAGAAATAATTAATGTAGAGTAATGAAACTGCGGGAATATATCAGTCTAGGTGATTAACGTAGCAAGATCACACGTTAGTACAAGTGCGATAAAAGCCATGGAAAATGTGAAATGTTGGTAGATTAATAGGCAGAATGTTGAGTGCAAGCATGCAGACATGCAGGCACTGTACTGTAGGTTGCTGTATGTCTGTCTGTGGGATGGAATACCATGCCTTGTTGCACTTGCTCGGTCAATACAGGGACAGTTAGAGCTGTTTGTGGATGGCGCTGTACTTATCGTCCGGTGACGTCCCCTATGTGCTCGACTGGAGGCATATCTCGTGATCGAACAGGCCAAGGCAACATGTCGACAGTGTGGAGAGCGTGTTAGGTTGCAGCAGCGATATGTGGGTGAGCATTATCCTCTTGGAAAGCACCCCCTTTAATGATATTTATAAACACCAGCACAACAGGACAAACCACCAGTCTGACGTACAAATTTGCAGTCCGGGTGCGTGGAATTACCACTAGAGTGTCCTGCTGACGTACTAAATCGCATCCGAGACCATAACTGCAGTTGGGGTAGGTCCAGAGTGCCTAGGCTGTAGAGAGGTTGGTTTGGTTGGAGGCGCTCACGTGGTCTCCTCCTAACCAACACACGGCCACCACTAGCACTGACAGAACCGGCTTTTATCAGAAAACACAACAGACCTCCAGCCTGCTCTCCAATAAGCTCTCGCTTGACACGGCCGTAGTTTGGGGTCAGTGGAATGCACGGCATAGGGCGTCTGGCTCGGAGCTGTCCTGGCTTAGATGGCTCTGAGCACTATGGGACTTAACATCTGAGGTCATCAGTCCCCTAGAACTTAGAACTACTTAAACCTAACTAACCTAAGGACATCACACACATCCATGCCCGGGTCAGGATTCGAACCTGCGACCGTACCGGTCTCGCGGTTCCAGACTGAAGCGCCTAGAACCGCTCGGCTACACCGGCCGGCTGTCCTGGAAGTAACCGATTTGTAACAGTTCGTTAGGTTAGTGTGGTGCCAACTGCTGCTCGAATTGTTGGTGCAGACACAGTACGAAGTGCCACAGTCATACGCCGAACACACTGGTCTTCCCTCTCGGTTGTACCACGTGACTGTCTGGAGCCCGGTCTTCTTGCGACCGTACTTTCCCGTGACTATCCCTGCCACCAGTTATGTAGCACTGGCTACATTCCTGTCAAGTCTTTCTGCAGCATCACAGAAGGAACATGCAGCTTCTCGTACTCTCTTACATTACCTTATTCAAAGTTAGTGAGCTGTTGTTAATGGCATCTTCATCGTCTCTAAGGCAATCCTGTCCAACATCACCTCATCACGTCCAATCTCAAAGGTAACCTACTCTCATGGCCATTTTATCGCGTATTTGAAGCAAACCTGTTTTGTTTCTTCATAGTGGTGTGAAATGACAATAGGTTGTCATCTTTCACGTGTAGAAACACACCTGACAACTTGGGTTTATCTCGCACAACTCCTTGGGGTTGTAAATGATCATCTATTGGTGCTGCTACGTTTACGTGTCACGTAATGTGTGAAAGTCTTTTGTAGAGTTGTGCAGAATGTCAAATTAATGTGGAAAATTCTAATGTGTAAAACGTTTAAAGAACAAAAACTGCCGTATTTAATAATATTCAGCGGGCAGGGAGGACACAGTCGTCATATACATATCTCCGTATAGCCTTAAATTAAGCTCAACTCTGCTTCATTTGCGTCTTACAGGAGATTGACTTGTCGACTTGCCGTAGATGCACCGTTTGATTGAAGCCTTTGGTCAATTGTGGACATTGCAAAACTCGCGTAATGCATATATATATATATCACAGGAGACACATTTATTTAATTAAGAAGCAAGTTGAGAGCGAATATTTTTTAGAATTGGCCAATTTCATACAGTTAGGAATACATTTTAAGATAGTTTTTGCATTTAATAAAATTTTTGATAGTTTATCAACTGCAGGAAATAGAAAAACAGTTTTCTTTTTCAAAACTCGCTTTATACTCAGACTAGATCAGTGATACCTGAATATTAAATGCCTGTCTGTGAGTTATTGATTGTACGTCCATCATTTTGAAATAAAAGGTAAACTTCAATATTTCCTTAGAAATCCATTAGAAGTTGTAGGAAAACCAGTCTTCTCCCCACACCAGCACCTTTCCAAACTTCGCTAGAACATTCCTGTATTCACAAAGTGATATGATGTCACATAGTGCTCAGAGCCATTTTTTGAATCTTCCAGCTAGTGCTTCACACCGAGTATATTGAAAAATGTAGTGAGTATCTTGTTTTGGTTTATGTATCACCACGGACATGTTCTAGAACTATACCTGCCGTGCGTGAAAGACTTCTCCAATACAGAGCAGTGACAGAGATCGATTTGTGGAATGTCAAAGACAACTTGTAAAGTGTCTTCAGAGTGCTGCATAGGCTTGTAGAGGAAGCTGGATTGTATGTGTTAAGAAAAAAAAAACTATTTAAAAATGAATAAAGCGAGTTTTGTGAAAACGGTTCCCAATTACACACGAACGACTGGACGAACTCGGGATCAGAGGTGGATACTACACACTTGATAAACACTTTTCGACACACATATCTAAGTATGAAATGATAATTAAATGGACACCCTAGCTGCAAACAGGCGTTGATGTACTTATTGGGGACATGTTGAAAATGTGTGCCCCGACCAGGACTCGAACCCGGGATCTCCTGCTTACATGGCATTTCTAGCAAAGCTGCATGGTCATCCACGGTAACTGTTCTTTCGGGAACAGATACTACCGCCATATATAATTATATCTAAGTAGCCTGTAGCAGTCCAATTTGCCCTAATCTGCGTCTACATCTAAATAAGAAAAAAAAACTCAATAAGTCACCTTGAGGAGTGTGGCGGAGGGTACTTCGTGTACCACTGTTACTACCCTCCTTTCCTATTCTAGTCGTGAATAGTTCACGGGAAGAACGATTGCTGGCGAGCCTCCATGTGCCTCGAATCTCTCTAATTTTATCTTCGTGACGTTTTTGGTAGAAACACGGCGTATCAAGGAATTACGCAAGATATCGAAAGCGTAATTCATCACTCTCATAACAGCATTCCCTTCTTTTGACAGTGTTTTCAATATCTTCTTTTCTTCGTCGATTCTGCGGAAAACCACCTCATCCCTTACCTTACCAGTCCAACTAATTTTCATCATTCTTCTGTCGCACCACATCTCAAACACTTCAATTCCCTTTCTTTTTCGATTTTCTCGCAGTACATAATTCGCTTCAATACAATGCTGTGCACCAGACGTACTTTCTGAGAAATTTCTACCTCAAATTTAAGTCTATGTTTGACAGTAGTAGACTTCTTTTGGCCAAGAATGCTCTCTTGGTCTGTGCTAGTCTACTTTTCAAGTCATCCTTGCTTCGTTCGTTATACGCTGTTTCCTTCCAAGATAGGAGAATTCCTTAAATTCGCCCACTTCGCCGTCCCCAGTTTCGAGTTTAAGTTGATCGCCAAGCTCATTTCTGCTGCTTCTCAGTATTTAGATTTACTCTCAGTCCATATCCTGTAATCACTGTTCATTTCACTCAACTAGTCCTGTAATTCTTCTTCACTTCCACGGAGGATGGCAATATCTTCAGCGTACCTTATCGTTGATATGCTGTTACCCTGAATATTAATCCCACACTTTAACTCTTCTTTTACTTCCTTACATTCTTTTACTTCTTCGATGTATAGATTGAATAATAAGAGTGAAAGATTGCATCCCTGCCAGACGTCCATTTTCATGTGACCATTATGTTCTTGGTTTGTTATTCTAATTGTTGTCTCTTGGTTCTTGTACGTACTGTATGTTACCCGTCTTTTCCTTTAGATTGCCCCTACTTTTCTCATCTGTCCCGCCGAACTAATCCATTCACAGTGGAGACAGAAGCGCTATCATTATCCCAATTGCTCATGAGTGTACACACGAGGGTAAACCGGCATGTATACTCTTGGAGAGTTAGAAAGCTCCGTAAGATCGTTGATCTGTTTACACAACAGATAACATACCCTGCTGCGGGCTAGAGGGCTATTCACATGTTAATTCGTCGTTTTGTATTGGAGTAAAGTATCTTTGAGCGACAGTTAATGAAAAGGCATACTGTCAGAAAACCGATGTCGCAGCTCTTAGAACTGACATTCGAAACCAGGGCTCCTACTTACCCTTCAAGTAGCACGCTATTGTCTTCATGAGGCTAGCTGAGTTCCGTTACATTTCAATTCAGTCCTCTCCTCTCCTCGAGCAAAAAGTTTGGCTCTATCCGTTTCTTTCGTAGAGCAGGCAAGTACGTTGACCGCAAGACTTTGGAGGCATTCCGTAGATCTGTAACGTTTAATAAATGTTGTTATAATCATGACTTAATTCTTTATTAATGTAACCAACATGACTTTAGGTATCAAACACGTTGCGTCGTATTATATATAAAATAAAACCTGTCTTTCCACAGCGTCTGATACATTATTAATCAAACAAATTTCAGTAGAGATCAATCTTTGAAAAATAATGAAAGAGTGCGTAGCAGTATACCAAAACGAAATGTTCGTCTGAAATGCTAAAACATAATAGAATCTACATCTTCTTTGGCACTTTCTTCTGTGACATAATCGGAAGTGACGTTTGTTGTTAAGCTAGTTACGAACCGTCAGATCGTCCCTAAGAAAAATCCTTCGTTCCAAATCCGAACAAAAGAATTCCGTGCACGGCTCTTCAAACAGGAAACATCATATCTGTATAGCGACCACAAACATTGCTTTCTGAAAAGGAAGTGACTGACTCTTCGTTCTTGGGTGGGGTTCCATGCAACGTTGAGGACTTTCACAAAGCGTCTTTGTTTTTTGATTCAACATTCATGATCCAGGGGACAAATAGAGGGGCAACAATAAAACATCAGAATTCCGTTTGTTTTGATGCATTTTAGCCGCGTAGTTGTCGGGTAAATAGCAAATGAGCGTGTACTTATTACGCAAACAAAGCTAAGGATTTTACATGATCAACACCCATGTTTACCGTTTCATCACAGCAGAGTCAGTTTTTGTTTTAAATACTTAATATAGTCGTCGACTTTCATGTTTCCTCATTTATTTTCAAACTGCAACGTGGGTATTTTGTATCTTACGTCAGAAGTAGCACGTAAAACAAGAAGACAACCAGCAGCAAAAAAAAGGCGCAGATTCAGTCGCTTGAAGAATCTTGAATATCGTATTACATCGCGTTAAATGTGCTTTCAGTTTACTATCTAAGTGGCACCACATATACGTATTTTGGCCAATTTCATTATACGCTCCTCTGGTTTCGTCAGTTAAATCAGCATTTCATTATCTCAAGTTTTCTCTAAACGTCTTTCGTTCTGCGTTTTGACAGGATCGTAAACGTCACCTGCAGCATTAGCTGTTTCTTAATAGATGTGTAGATCTGTAGGTGGAATTTGCATCTCATAATTTCGAAATGGCTGTCACTTCATGGAAATCCGTATATTTTCATTTATATGGAAATTCGCTCTTGAAAGCTTTTTTCCCCCTCAAAGTTCAACGTACCACGTGCGTCAGGTGAAGTGGTTTACATTGTAGATCAGCTTATTCCACTTTTTCTGTAAAAAAATTGTTGCCATACTCCATCCGTTAATTTAGTTTTTACAGTTTGCTAAAATTTGAAGGGGTGCCCGTAAATGTAGGTCTATGTCAGACCATTAGCAAAACTTGCTGAGTCCGAAAAAAAAAATGGATATGAAGAGTAATTATCAGAATATAAAAGTAGGATACACAGTCAGAAAGCTATACTAGTTAACAAGTTTATTTTTACGTATTATTAGCTATTCCAGTGTACATGCGGCACAGTATGTGCGTTAACCTGTTAGCAGCAGCCAGCTCACAACCATGTTTTGAAAATGAGATTAGAAGGATAATTTAATTTACTGTTAATTTATTCATGATGATTACTTGCAGCTGAGCTCGTAACGCTAGTAAAAAACAAACATACAAAATTATGTCTGTTAAGAAACTGGTACTAATGTAACAGAATTTTGAGGAAACAGCACAAATGAAGTAAGACGAGGGATTGTAATCTTCTGTGCTATCGATCCCGAATATGTAGAAAAGAATGTGTAGTGACAGCTCATTGAAGAAAAAGGAGCTCTTCCTGTGAGGCAGAATTTAAATTCATCTTGTTGGCTCTGAATGGTCTTGTGGATGATAATATGAAAGTTACTCGTGACATCTGGCGTATAATTTGTTTCGGGATATCCTTTGGTCGTACAAAATGGTTAGCTACCTCAATTTCCACTTAACAGTCATGGTTATTAACTCATGACATCTACATCTACATGATTACTCTGCAATTCACATTTAAGTGCTTGGCAGAGGGTTCATCGAACCACAATCATACTATCTCTATACCATTCCACTCCCGAACAGCCCGTGGGAAAAACGAACACCTAAACCTTTCTGTTCGAGCTCTGATTTCTCTTATTTTATTTTGATGATCATTCCTACCTATGTAGGTTGGGCTCAACAAAATATTTTTGCATTCGGAAGAGAAAGTTGGTGACTGAAATTTCGTAAATAGATCTCGCCGCGACGAAAAACGTCTTTGCCTTAATGACTTCCATCCCAACTCGCGTATCATATCTGCCACACTCTCTCCCCTATTACGTGATAATACAAAACGAGCTGCCCTTTTTTGCACCCTTTCGATGTCCTCCGTCAATCCCACCTGGTAAGGATCCCACACCGCGCAGCAGTAATCTAACAGAGGACGAACGAGTGTAGTGTAAGCTGTCTCTTTATTGGGCTTGTTGCATCTTCTAAGTGTCCTGCCAATGAAACACAACCTTTAGTTCGCCTTCCCCACAATATTATCTATGTGGTCTTTCCAACTGAAGTTGTTCGTAATTTTAACAAATGGTTCAAATGGCTCTGAGCACTATGGGACTTAACAGCATAGGTCATCAGTCCCCTAGAACTTAGAACTACTTAAACCTAACTAACCTAACGACATCACACACATCCACGCCCGAGGCAGGATTCGAACCTGCGACCGTAGCAGTCCCGCGGTTCCAGACTGCAGCGCCTAGAACCGCATGGCCACCGCGGCCGGCGTAATTTTAACACCCAGGTACTTAGTTGAATTGACAGCCTTGAGAATTGTACTGTTTATCGAGTAATCGAATTCCAACGGATTTCTTTTGGAACTCATGTGGATCACCTCACACTTTTCGTTATTTAGCGTCAACTGCCACCTGCCACACCATACAGCAATCTTTTCTAAATCGCTTTGCAGCTGATACTGACCTTACTAGACGGTAAATTACAGCATCATGACCCTTGTGGCTTAGATACGAAATGTATCTTGAAATTCCAAAATAGTTGATATAGTGGGTAAATGAGGTATTTCACATCTTCCAAAGACGCACAAGTTATGTGGAAAGCTTATTGATTGCTATCTATCATTTTGACATTGTAATTATATTTTCTATCTAAATGGTATAGTGGCGAACTGATAAGCAATTGTGTTGGTTGAAGATGGAACTATGTGTCGTAAGGTGCTTCCGTGTTAATAGAACATCACCTTACTTCAGGACTTCTCGAGAAACTTAGCTACCAGACTGCTACCTGTTTCGCTACAGGAAACAACGCAGATATCAGTCCAATGATTAGGTTGAACACGATAATACTATTCGGAGTCTATTCCTTTCTTCTCTTCGTACTATGATACTGCTTACTGCATCCACTATAGTGGGGCCTCCAATTGAACGTTGAATCAATATTTGTTTAGTTAGGGAAAAAAACACGAACACTTCAGTTTTTGTTTGACAATGACTTGAGCTTTTACCCCATTCCAAGACTGCCCTAAATGTTATTTTTCCCATCGCCACCTATATCACTGAAGGATAGAAAACATTATTTTGGTTTCTTGCTTAAACTTTCCAGCCTATTTCTAAACCTGTTAAAGGATTCGTTGGTTCATTCACTCAGAGATGATTTTTAACAAATCCAATGATGAGGGAGAGCCTTCACGGATGTATGACGTGTCAAGTTATACAGTAACGGCTACGAGCGATCACTGCAGGAAAAGCATATGGCAAAGTACTGTCCCATCGGTTTCATGAACGCTGGATCTTGGTACACTTGCTATTAATCGGTAACCATCACATGTTAAGCCTTTCTTGAGACTGATACTGAACTGATACGTCGGTCTGTATGACGTGGCAACGGATCATCTTTTTTTATAGGGGGGGGGGGGGGTCAAAGTGGCAAAATATTGTCTCTGCGATCCGCTCCCGACCCCTTTGGTTTGGGTATGCCAATGCACAGCAGGCTGCTTCTGTAAAGTAAGGAAAATAAAGGGATACCTTGCAGTCAGCTGGCTGGAGCAAGAATCTTATATGCTTACTAACGTTTTGCCCGCTTCCTCATATGTAACATACGTTTCGCAGGCGCCTCCCTCCCCCACCCCTCCCCAAATATATACATAAACATACATAAGCGCATGCACGCACGCACACACACACACACACACACACACACACACACACACACACACACACACTTCTCCGTATCCGTAGTGAATTTCGCCTACAGTTTCAACTGAATTGATAGGCAATTCGGTAGAAAGGTCTATCGCTGGAAATTGTCTGATTCTCCTCTGTTTTACACCATGCAACTCTGGAGAGGACTTTAAATGTATCTGTGGCAAAGAACCGCTAAGGCACGATCTTTGGCACCGAAACACGTAAGCAAAATTATTAGCTCGCTACGGTGTTTATTCTCACGGCGTGGTTGAGGCATTGAACAACGAAACAGGAAACAGTTTGGGATTCGTACTTTTAAAATACTCCGCAGAAAAGAAATACGAACAAGTAGTCTTCGGACGTTTTTAAGTGTTTCCCTGTCTCACTGTTATCCCTACCACAAGCGGTAGTAGGGTATCTTACACAGAATTTTTATACAAATCGTGAGTCATCTGTATACCAAATGTAGATGAAATTGCTGCCAGCGTTCCTGAGTTATGCTTTAATGTTGCACCTTTTCACCTCAAACCCTCAGCCACGTGGCTGCTGCGGTTATCTTACTGGCACAGTAAATTTTTTCAGATTAGTAAGTGACACGTGATCCAATTTTGGTAGAAATTCCTTCAATCGTTACAGAGATATGCATGAAGTCATACTCATTCCACCTCCCACAAATCTCATCCTTAGGGCTGAAACGTTCTTGTGACTGTCATCGATAAGTTTTGCGTCCAGAAAACTACGGATCTTATACTAGTACCAATCGTTATCAAATATTTTTACGTGTCACATCTTCTCGCCCTGTCGGTAAGTACTTTGGGTATATTAACCCCCATTATTTTTTCGCAAATAATCAGTCATGTATATACAAAATTGACTTTCGTAAATTAAGCTTCTGTGTCACCCATTTTCACTCCCATCCCTATGGGTGGTAGGTGGTTCTTACCCCACAGAAAACTTCGCAGGTGTGCGTACAAATCGCTAAAGTTTCATCCCCATCGGATGATTGGTAAAGGAACGCTTAGAAGATGAACAAACAGAAATATTAATTTTTATGTGTCAGACTTACTTACTCGCGTAATCTACGCAACGCGTTACCTCTATTCCACGCCTCGCGGTAATTTTATAACTACCACATTCACGGCGGTGAAAACTGGTAGTTGCCGGTGCTTCCCAGTGCGACGGAAGGTGTAGAGGAGCGGATTCATATTGCAGCTGTTCTTTTGTGCTGGCAGCGCCTCGCAATAGCGAAATGCGCGCTCGTGATCGACTGGCGCGGGCTCATCACGGGATGGGCCGTGATTACTTCCCGGCAGCCCAGCCGGGACCGGGGCCTGGGGGGGAGGCGGCCGGGCCATTGTTGCGATGCCCCCCGCATTCAGCCGCCCATTGTCGAGTGCCTCTACTTGATACCCGCCCCCTCCGCGCGTACGCGCACGCACGCAAGTTAAACAACGGCCTTCCGCAGCGCGCGTGTTGGCTCACGCTGATCAAAGGCTTACGCGGAAACTCCCTGCCCGCTGGTACTGGCGCAAGATGCGCGCTTCATAATTCTGCACGCTAAAGTTCTCTGGAATCCCACCAACTTCTGTCGTCCTTCGCCTTATCTTTGTGGCAGTAACGCCAGAAACATCTCCGCTCCCCGTGGAATTCGTAAGTAACTGCTGATGCGCCTTGCTGAAGTGCAACGTGACCTCTTTTGTTTCTGCTGTCTAGTACTGGCAAGTCCGACTCAGCGGCTGTTTAGGTGTAGTACCACATGTCTCAGGATCGATCTCTGACTGTTCCTCATGCTGTAACTTTGTGCCGGATTGGACTCGAACCCGGAACCTTACCTTTCTTGGCCGATACACTTACGAACAGCACTATCCACGACTTGTCTTATACACCTTAGCTTCAGCAAGCTTCCAGAAACTTCCGAAATTGTTTAAATATCGAAGACTTTCAGTCAACCAGCCGAGAAGCAGAATACTGGCATTCTGATTATTATTTTTTGAAACATTGTTCATGGAAACAGCAGGGGTCGAAAAGAACTGTTAAAATGTTTAATCAAAAAGTTTTAACCTTATAAAATAATTTATTTTAATTTCAAAATGTGGCCTGTTTCGATCATCCTGAGATCAGCTCCTCCGTAACTTTTGGGGACGGTGACACGGAGCGGCAACCGCTCTGGGAAGGCGTGAAGATCAACGGCTGTAATTGGTCTGAAGACGATCTCATACAGATCGAAACCGGTCGCCAATAGGAGAGTACTGGTAGTCGTATTCAACCACTTGTCACTTTACGAGAGGAGCAGCGAACGGTGGGCGGACTAAGTTTTCTTTTATTTGCCTTCTTAATTTCATATTTTGCCTCTGTCTATCTTGAAACTGAGGGAGTCCGAATTTTTCAAATTCTATTGGATTTATACGTTTATTAGGAAATCATAGGAACAACAAAAGCAAAAATTGGTTACTTTGGAAACCAGTTATTTTGAGCGCTATTAAAAGTCAGTTTAAACTAACCGGTATAACCGAAAACCGGTTATTTTATCCTGCAGCACATAGTTACTCAGAATTACCATTAATTTCTAGATTGTAATATGGCAGATTAGTGCAGTAAATTTAAGTTCTACAAATAAAGGTTTGATCTTTTATTAGAAATTTACAATGGCAACATTATAAAATTTATCACTTCAAGATGAAGGTTCACTATTAATGGAGCAATTCAAAAAATGTTCAAATATGTGTGAAATCTTATGGGACTTAACTGATAAGGTCATCAGTCCCCCAGCTTACACACTACTTAATCTAAATTATCCTAAGGACAAACACACACACACATGCCGGAGGGAGGACTCGAACCTCCGCCGGGACTAGCCGCACAATCCATGACGCAGAGCCTTAGACCGCTCGGCTAATCCCGCGCGGGAATGGAACAATTATCATTCTTCCATGACCATACTATAACCGCCGTCCCCACTTCAGAGAAGGAACTGGTGCTGCACCGTCTTCCCTTCCGTTGCGTACTGGAATACGAAGCGCCGGTCCCAAGTGTCTAGGGAGCGCGCCTAGGACTGCCGCTGTGCAGCGGAGAAGAGTCGCGAGCTGAAGACGACGCGGAGGGAAGTGGCGCTCCCCATTGTCACTCGACACGTTGGCCCCTTCAAGCCATTCCTCGGGGTCGGTTGCAGCCGTCAAAGACCGCCAAGTGCCTCACGGAAGCCCTTGTGTCGCTGCAACCAGAGACGGCGAGGCGAATGTGCGCGCCTCGCTGGCACACAGGATGGCGCCAGTAATTACGGCGCAGGCCGCCCGCTGGGCACGCAGCGTCGCTGTCTGAAAGCGCACGCCACCACACCGTGCAACACGCCACCCGCCGTCAGTCACCGGAAGTTTGCGCTGCCCTGCCCTTTGTTGACCCGGCAGGAATTTTTCCCGCCCCGTCACGCGACTTTGCTTTACAGGGCAGCGTCAAGCCGGTTTGATGTCGCGCCAGTTCTACCTCTGACGCAGATATCTGTCAGCGAAATTACGGGGTCATGCTAAAAAGTAATGCCTCCCAATTTTTTTATTCTGTTCTCAATATCGGTTAACGTACTACATGGCCTGTATGTTGCTCGGTCGCATTTCCCGCTTCGCTGACGCATGTCGCAGTACTCTGCTGCCGCTAGAGGAGTCCGAATCGTAGTGCGTGAAAAACATCGTGCTGTAATCGCGTTTAAAGCAGTGTACGGTGATGATCGTGTCGACATCAGTAATGTGCGACGTTGGGTTGTTTGTGCTCTTAATGAAGGAAACGATGGTGTTAATCTCGTCGTATGTGAAGGAGCTCGGAGTAGAGCGACCGCGTACGAGACTCACCGGAATCGGGTCGATGAACTCATCAGAGAAAATCGAGGCACCCACCGTGCATACAGTTTTTTCAGTTCTGGAATGATTGCCCGTAGACGCTCTCCTGGTATGGCAGACTTACCGGAGAGCCGTGTCTGTGTTGTCAGACGATTTTCTCTGTTGAGTTCATCAACCCGATTCCGATGAGTTTCGTAGGTTGCCGTAAGCGATCGTCCTCGTCGCACATTGCTTTCGTCAATACAATTACCGCCGCGCGGAGTGGCCGCGCGGTTAGAGGCGCCATGTCACTGACTGCGCGGCCCCTCCCGCCGGAGGTTCGAGTCCCAACATTTCAATACAATTATCACCGTACACAGCATTTATTCTTGTATAGATTTCTATTGGTGGCAAGTTTTCTGCAATTAGAAACGCGGTTATAGCACGCTATTTCCCATACTCCAGCATAGTTACGTTACACACAGCCGTATTATACTCAAATATTCGGAGACCCCTGGCAGCAGAAGGTTGCAACTGGCGTCAGCGAAGCGAGAAAGAGTGCAAGATAGTACGCATGACATGCAATACCTCAACCGATATTGAGAACAGAATAAAACATTCGGAGGTAATAGTCCTCCGCACATCCTCGTAAGAAGGTGTCCGGTGTCCTGAACTATCACTAAAAAAAGGTCAGAATTGGTGTCACACTAAGTAAATGGACGATGGGGTGGCGCATGTGATAATGCTTGTAAGACCGGTACGGTCTTACAAGGGAATCGTACACCCAACCGCCCACCTACTTTGTTATTCTTTCGCTGGACTGTGCTATTTACTTTGAAGTAACAAAGGCTGCTGTCGTGCGATGCACGTCTCAGGATTTTCTGATAAATCTGGGCTCAGAGTTTACGAGCCTGTTGAATACTTTGCGAAACCGACAGTCGTCGAGCAGCGGAGTCAGTGCAACCGTGTAAGGTTCAAATGACTCTGAGCACTATGGGACTTAAGATCTGAGGTCATCAGTCCCCTAGAACTTAGAACTACTTGAACCTATCTAACCTAAGGACATCACACACACCCATTCCCGAGGCAGGATTCGAACCTGCGACTGTAGCAGCAGCGCGGTTCTGAGCTGAAGCGCATAGAACCGCTCGGCCACAGTGGCCGGCAGAGCCGCGTAAAGAGTCAGATAACAAATCTGATCCTACTGATTCAGTTTTCTCCATTTTTTCCTGATTTTTCATCAAACAGTCTTGTGATATATATATATATATATCGTCACCATACAGTCAAATCTCCCGGCGACTCTTTATGAGCCTCTTCTACTCCCTTCTGTCCATGTACCGGGTGATCAAAAAGTCAGTATAAATTTGAAAACTGAATAAATCACCGAATAATGTAGATAGAGAGGTACAAATGGACACACATGCTTGGAATGACATGAGGTTTTATTAGAACCAAAAAAATACAAAAGTTCAAAAAATGTCCGACAGATGGCGCTTCATCTGATCAGAATAGCAATAATTAGCATAACAAAGTAAGACAAAGCAAAGATGATGTTCTTTACAGGAAATGCTCAATATGTCCGCCATCATTCCTCAACAATAGCTATAGTCGAGGAATAATGTCATGAACAGCACTGTAAAGCATGTCCGGACTTATGGTGAGGTATTGGCGTCGGATGTTGTCTTTCAGCATCCCTAGAGATATCGATCGATCACGATACACTTGCGACTTCAGGTAACCCCAAAGCCAATAATCGCACGGACTGAGGTCTGGGGACCTGGGAGGCCAAGCATGACTAAAGTGGCGGCTGAGCACACTATCTTCACCTAACGACGCGCGCAAGAGATATTTCACGCGTCATTTTGTGAACTTTTTTTTTTCCTAA
Organism: Schistocerca cancellata; assembly: GCF_023864275.1. Lineage (NCBI taxonomy): Eukaryota > Metazoa > Arthropoda > Insecta > Orthoptera > Acrididae > Schistocerca > Schistocerca cancellata. Next base: position 351,960,285 of record NC_064630.1, read on the forward strand.
TAAAACCCCATGTCAGTCCAAGCATGTGTGTCAATTTTTACCTCTCTATCTACATTATTCCGTGGTTTATTATGTTTTCAAATTTATACTGACTTTTTGATCACCCGGTATAACATGTCACGGGGAACGTCATCCATTATCATTCCTCTGGTAGCGAGTTCATCCTTCATCATGTTCGTCCAAAGGATTCTCAGTGTTCCCACGGGACGCTTACCTTCCCCCTCTCTTTCAAAATTTATTGGTGTTGTTTCTTTAGTCTACAGCTGCCATCGTACTCTGGATGTGCTGATTCAGTCTAAAAGGCACGTACTGATTCCGGCTTCCTTTCTCATCTCCTTATTCCTTAACTTATCCATCTCGATCTCCTGGGTGGTGAATCTAAGGTATTTAATTTTTAATGCCTGGGATCTCGATGACTCTCTCTTTGTGAGGGTGATCGTTCCGATGCAATAGGTCAGTAGCTGTTGAACATCACTAATTTTGTTTTACTGGAATCATGTCGTCCCATAAAAGGATTCTCACTTGTTGGCAGAACTCAGAACCATTATGCACTCTGTTGGTAATCTCCTGCCTAATCAAATTATACATGGTGATAATACTTCCGATCTACGGAATACTGTCCGCACACTCTAACTGATGGTCTCCTAGTTTCATACCTGCGGGATACCCATGTGTGTTAACTGCCATCACCACTATGTTGGCTTCACCGATGGGGAGGTTGTATTCCTGGAACAGAGATTTCCACACGGTGGGTGTGAGCTTTTTCTTCTGTTTTGAACCAGATCATGACATAATCAGCAGACGCAGCTGGAGTATGTTCACCAAAACTTGTCGTGATGTTCGTTATTATATTTGTTATAACATCCATTACAGTGATGAACAGTAGAGAGAGCAGCGCATTGCCTTGCTATTAAAATACATTGCACATTATTCGAAGCTGGTACAGTTTGGTGTGACTTCACTATCATACGCGCATGAATGTAACGATACATAAATTTTCCTTTCATCACGATTCTTCAGTAAACCTCGATTATATCTTGCTTCGAAAACAAAACTGTGATTGTCTGTAGAATTGTTGTTTGTTTCCCAAGATAAGTTCTTTGTAACGGTACATGTGTTTGGTAGAAGATCAGAAAAAATAAAAATAAGACGAGACTCGAACATAGTACAGTTAGAGTTCTAGTCTGTCACCTTACCTGCTTGCATTAATGTCAGTGCTCGACGACCGACGCTCTCGTGTATTATTCAGCAGCTTCGTAAAACCTTTAACCTCGATTTCTCTGAAATGCTTGAGAAACACACAAAACTAGATCAGCATATTTTACATCTCAGTGTGTACTACAATTGTGCAAATGATAAGCGAATCGGTGACCCTCTGGATGTATGCATCTGTTGTTAGTGCAGGTAGCGACCTTTTTCAAGAAACTTCACCTGCATTCATTTCTAGTGATTTACAGAAACCACGGGAAACCTACAACAATATGATCGGGCAGGAATTTGAGCCCCATTCTTTCCGAATGCCGTTTCAGTATCTTTATCTTTGGGACAGATTATTTGATTTTTGGTCGTTGAATCAGAATCTGTACAGAAGAAGTGTTCGGCCGGCCGGTGTGGCCGATCGGTTCTAGGCGCTGCAGTCTGTTACCGCGCGACCGCTACGGTCGCAGATTCGAATCCTGCCTCGGGCATGGATGTGTGTGATGTCCTTAGGTTAGTTAGGTTTAAGTAGTTCTAAGTTCTAGGGGATTGATGACCTCAGAAGTTAAGTCCCATAGTGCTCAGAGCCATTTGAACCAAGTGTTCGTGACTGAGCCGTCGAAATATGAAGTGGCTAATGATGGTGCCGTGACCGAACGAAGTTAATGTCTGTGGCGACGAGGTCAGGTATTCACAATCTTCATCCACTTGCTTCTAAGAATCTCTCTTTGAGAAATCGTTAAATTTGTCACGCGAACGTTGTCGTTTCTTCCCTGTCGTCCTTGAGGATATTCTGGGAGAACCTTCATTTCTATGGAACTTAAAGATATTGATAGCAAATGGACGTACTCCCCGTGATGTTCCTATTGTAATTTGTAGAAAATTAATGAATGATGATAAGCTTGTTTTATTGCTACAGTAAAATATAAAATGTCACAGAATTAGAGCCGGTATTATCAGAAGACAAAGCTATCGAGTACAATGATAAATCATAGGTGAAAAGTTCTTTGTTTTTTTTCGTATTTTTATTTTGGTCAGAAATGCGCTTTATACTAGACGAAGTGTTACTCGTTTTTCGTGGTGTGATAATCCAACTCTCCACTTTCAATACTTAGGAGTTGATGACTTCGAAAAATACACCATAGCCAGCTAATACGCATGCCATGTGCTTGTGCGTTCGACAGTGCACAACAACTAGTACGTGTAGTGTAGTCCCAGGGGGACCTAAGTGTAGCTAACGTATGGCTCCCACCACTCGACCTGCTGAAACGTCAATCACAGCGTTATAGGGACTTGACAAGTTCGTGAGCTGAACTTTGAGAGTTGTTTGTATTATGTCAGTATTTTATGCGTTCAGTGGGCGCATTGTAGCTGTCTTGTATCACCTCTTTGTCGGACTTGGTGGTCTAGCGATAAAGCGCTTTCCTTGAAACCCAGAGGCCGCAGGATCGAATCCAGATCGGTGCACGGATACTTCCAGTTTACTTTTAATCTAACTTTCACCTGTCAAAGATGTACGGAGTCGCCAGGAACGAAATATGGGTCGGATTCTATGTTAAGCTGTAGGTCCCACCTTGGGTGACTGAGGTAGATTAAGGGCACTCAAGTCGCCGAAGTGCTACCCAGACTTGCACTCGGCCAGTGAGTCACACGCACTTTCTTCAATAAAACTCTTCAGGGTATCAGACCGCATCGTCATAATTTAAAATGCGCCAACTTTTCGGCCAGCGTTGCAGCTAGCCTTCATCAGGGCCTTACGTTAAACTGCTAAATGAAACTCACTTGATTCCTTAAATAGCTCGTGCAGCTATTTAAGGAATCAAGTGAGTTTCATTTAGCAGTTTAACGTAAGGCCCTGATGAAGGCTAGCTGCAACGCTGGCCGAAACGTTGGCGCATTTTAAATTATGACGATGCGGTCTGATACCCTGAAGAATTTTATTGAAGATGACAACGGCCGCGGAAGCCTACGCTTACATCACACGCACTTGTTGATTATTATTCACCTCATCTTCTTTTGCCATTACCCGTTGTTTCCACGAGGTCGGCATCATTGTATGGGTTGAGGCATTGTTAGTGGTAGTTGGTCGCCGGATGCCCTTCAAGTCCATAACGATTTCCGAAATTGAATGTCCGGCGCTTCTAATTTCAACTACCATGCCGGGTTTAAAGTCCGTTAATACCCGCAGTGCGACCATAATCACGTCGCACGTCTTTTCACATGAATGACGTCTGTAGAAATGAAAGCTCCTCCGATGTGCCGCCCTTTTTTACCTTGTGTACGCGATCCTACCGCCACCTGTGTGTGTGTGTGTGTGTGTGTGTGTGTGTGTGTGTGTGTGTACATCGGTGTCTCGTGACTCGTCACGTCAGTGTATGACCAGTTACGAAGAGACTAAGAGAATCGAGAACAGTGCTGACTCATGGCTGTACAGCAGAGGACGGGCAGTGCAGCCGTTGTGCAGTGCTGGCAGGGCGGTCTCCCCTGGAGGGAGTTTGCTTTGCACGTCACGGCGGCCCTCGCCCTCCCCGCGGACACAGCGGCGGACTGGACTTGCAGCGGCCGCAAAAGCCGCAGAGGGCGGGACGGATCATTAGCAGCACTGCTGCTCGCTGCCATCTGCCGCGCCTCGCCAGTTCCCCCTCTTCGAGGCGCGACATCTCTCTGAAAACGTCGCAAGTTCCGCATCAGTTGCAGCAACAAGTTAATTACGGTCGAGAGGTCTAGCGGAAACGAAAAGAAAGATACAAGGCGAAGCCTTTGTTGCTGCTATAATTTTACAGTTCCTTCACTGCCTCACTTCCTCTGCTAGGCGACATGAAAGTTTGCTTAACGACAGTGGACTAAACCTCCCAGCCTGAAGCTTCAGCTCGGGCTGCGCCTTCCTCCGTGGTTCTGTCGTCCGTAGAAATGCTGAAATGTTCCATTGTGGAACGAAAGTTCAGCACGGAGGGAATGGATGCTGTTACACCAAAGAAAGTAACACAGTTTTGATAATACCAATACTATTCTGAAAATGGTTCTTTCACAAGGCTGCACTGTTCATACGATATTCTCGTGCATAGATCCGATTCGCTTTCCCGTTAGCTTTATCATGCTCTTTCTATTGCGATAATCATTTGATTAGTTTCTGAATATCGGAATGATACGTTTACGGTCAGCGTATAATCACGGTATTTTGACAGTTAATTCGTGTGATACAGTTCACTGTTCAAATCGTGGCTTAATCAGTGTTGGTGCGATGATGTTTGGTTTGTGAGGCGCTCAACTGCGGGGTCATCAGCGCCCAATTTTTTCGCAGTCCAAATTTTTACACAGTCCACTGTCACGAATGGTGGTGATGGTGGCGAAATGATGAGGACAATACAAACACCCGAGAAGATAAAATCCCCAACCTGGCCGGGATACGAACCCGGGACCCCGTGATCCAGAGGCAGCAACGCGAGCCACTAGACCACGAGTTGCGGACCAGTGTCGGTGCCGCAGATGTATACTAACATAAGCCATAACACACACTAAATTGTGTACTTAAGTGTATTATTTGCACTGTTACTTGGCACATATGCACACGCACCGCTGAATAATTGGCTTTTTATCTCTTAAATAAATCTTTTAACATCAGATTCCGCCTCTTAGTCCGACGAGCGAGCCGGGATTCTCCACTTGGCGTATCTCGGGGATCCCAAAACTATCTGATGATGACTTTACACATATTGTGGCGCGACCGTAGAACAAATGTGTTGTTCTCCATCGTAAAATGTATGCGAGGTGTGACAGGAAAGAAACGACAATTATGCTACAAATGTGTATACTGTACCTATTTTAAAAAATATCCAGTTAGTGGTGGCTGTATTCAAAATAGGACATTCTAGAATTTTACACTGTCCGTTCCTTACAATGCTCTAAACGTTTGTGTCTGTTGAGTTTCCTGGAGCTGCACAGGAACTCCAGTGGGACACTACAAGCCGTCTCAGTAAACTGACCAGCATTGAGACGGTGCAGCGTTACGACACTGACCTCGCATTTCGGAGGACAGGGGTTCATATCCCTATGTAGCCATCTAGTTAGGCAAATACCGCATTGTTTCCTTCTTAAAATACACAAATGATTTTTCTTTCCAGCTTTCCCCAATTTTAGATTGTTCTTTGTCCATCATCCTCGTCGATGAGTTTATAGACACGACCGATCTTTCTTTTCCAGCAAATGCCCGTTCACTGCCAGAGAGCTGATCAAATTTGATCTTCTTGCACGTTACGGCCCTTATTACACGTCAAAGACATTGGCATATAAAAATATATTAAATCTAGGTCGAAGCTCAGTCCTTTATAAAAAAAAAATGGCTCTGAGCACTATGGGACTTAACTTCTAAGGTCATCAGTCCCTTAGAACAACTTCTGCGACCGTAGCGGTCACGCGGTTCCAGACTGTAGTGCCTAGAACCGCTCGGCCACCACGGCCGGCTCAGTCCTTTATAAAAGGTATCATGAAATACCCCTGTACATATGATAAAAGTGTATTTATTTATTTAGTCGTTTATGTTCCACATCTACCTCTAAACCACCCGATAGATTTCAACCAGACTTGGTACACACATCTTCTACTGTCTGGAATGATCTACTGCGGGGTAAGAACCACCTACTTCTCAAATGAGTGACAGTAGGGATAAAAAAAAGGAGCATAGCTCACGATACTTTAATAGCCAAACTGTACAGTGTATTTGAGAATGAGAGCATTTAGAAACGTGCAACAAACTTTATACATAATTTCAAATCTTTACAAGACTTTTTTTTCACTAACACCCCATACAAAATAATGAAAGGAAAAATGTTCGATACTCACTTCATTTTCGCTGTTCATGCAGTAAAACCTTATAATTTATTACTTCTTTACTACTAACTCTGTTTGCAACACATTTCGTAGACAGTTTCTAGATATACCACTGGATATACCTGCAAAATTATGTCAGTACCCGACCAATAGTTCAGGAGATATGACGGCAGAAAATATGATGTCATAAAGATTAAGCTGCGCGGAAACGAAATTGAAGACCGAAATCCGCTAGAGATAAACGTGAAATACGTGTACAGATGTGTGTGAAACATACGTGACACGTGTGTACGTGGGAGACGCCACGAGTGTATAGTTCCTCTTAAACCTCCGAATCGAATTCAGCCAAACGGGGAACACACATTACTTACTAACTAGAAAGAAATACTGTAATGGTAAGAGCCAGCAACCTCCTATTGGGGTGTGGTGATAAGATGAAGAAAGAAGGGGTGGGTGGAGGAGATGGACACAGCCAGGGCGGAGGAGGAGTTGCACAAAGAGAGGGGAGGGTCAAATTGACAGAAAGTGAAGAGGAGGAGAGGGACAGTGAGTGAGAGAGAGAGAGAGAGAGAGAGAGAGAGAGAGAGAGAGAGAGAGAGAGGCTAGGAATAGAGAGACAGAGATAGGGGGAAGAAGCAGATGGACAGAGACGGGCAGGAGGAGATGGGCAGTAAGTGGTCGATAGAAAAGGTGGACAGAGGGAGAGGAAGGGGGGGAGGAGAAACAGGGAGATAGATAGAGAGGAAAGGAGGAGATGAACTAATAGAAGATCGGACTAAACACATAGCCGGGTGACGCTAGGTACTCAGCTATTTTTTATAAAACATATTATCCCAAAGATATTTCACAACGTTATTTTACAAATTATAGCGACCTTAGGACAGTTCAGAGTCAGAAGTCAATGGCACACTAAAATGGTACAAATGGCTCTGAGCACTATGGGACTTAACATCTGAGGTCATCAGTCCCCGAGAACTTAGAATTACTTAAATCTAGCCGCGCGGGATTAGCCGATCGGTCTCAGGCGCTGCAGTCATGGACTGTGCGGCTGGTCCCGGCGGAGGTTCGAGTCCTCCCTCGGGCATGGGTGTGTGTGTTTGTCCTTAGGATAATTTAGGTTAAGTAGTGTGTAAGCTTAGGGACTGATGACCTTAGCAGTTAAATCCCATAAGATTTCACACACACACACACACAAACACAAACACACACACACTTAAATCTAACTAACCTAAGGAAATCACACACATCCATGCCCGAGGCAGGATTCGAAGCTGCGACCGTAGCGGTAGCGCGGTTCCAGACTTAAGCGCTTAGAACAGCTCGGCCACACCGGCCGGCAATCTCACACTAAGATACGATGAGGAGCCAATATATGTTTGTTACATAAACACAGAGATTTGTCTCCGAAGTTGTGAAAATGGTACATGGCTAGTATTAACCATGTTTAACTACATCGAGTTCCTACTAAATATCCGAAACTGTAATAACTTTCTATGACCTGACTAGGTACTAAATATGTATGTGAGATGACCTTCCTGTCGTGAAAAGGGTACTGTAATCTGTGAGGATAGTCGTGAGTACCGTAACTTAAAAAAAAAAAAAAAAAAAAAAAAAAGTGTGAGGCGTGTGTTCATGTTTTGCGTGGTGCATTCTGAGATGAAAATGGCAAAACCGGACCTGCATCCAGCTAAAGGGCGTGCGATACTCCGTAACAGCGGCGCTACTTTCGTTAATCTATGAGGGAATTTCAAAGAGTAAACATGTCGTTCCACGTTAAGACCATTGCGCAACAAGAATGGTGTATTGTCAGAAGAGAGTACATGATCTGCGTCTGCAGAGCCATTTTTGGGGTACGGATAACGGGTGCACCACAGGTGAGAGTGAAATGGCGCGGCAACTGGAAACGTACCCCCAGTGGTGAGCTACGCGGAGCAGTACGATTCGTGTTCGTGAAACGCCCAAATTGCAGACAGATTCACTGCGTAATTCTGGCGGTATATTTAGAAAATGCATGTCACGACCGGCCGTAGTGAAACGATGCCAACAATTTTACCAATACCGCGTAGAAGTGGATGATGCTATTCCGGAAGGAAGGTGATCGACAATGTCTAGCACTCCAGGAACTGATTCGGAGGAGTTGCAGATTATCGAACGTGAGGACGTTCGCACAGCGCTTCTCAAATGCCTCCGTGACCAACCAGCTGATTTCTGTCGTCGAGGAATTGAATGGCTGATAGAACGTTCCGGTCGTTGTTTACAGAGACTTGTTAACTATGTTTTAAAGTGGTGTCTTTCATATGTGTAACTTTGAACTGTAGTGCAGCATTCACTAAAAGTTAGCTGGCTTGTCATAATAATGTGTAACTTAATTTTTGAAGTCCCGACGTATTAATCACTCCACTTATCTCCAATGCGAGATTACTCTTGATCCTCAATACCACAGTTACAATAAGCTCAGCGAATTATGTTCTCAGTTAACAATATTCCGTAACGTGAACTGATTTTGTTAAGGAAACGAATTACTGCAAAGAAAGTGGAACTTATTACGAAAGCAGAAAACAACGCTCACAGGTGCTGATGTACTTTGAGTAACTGCGCATTCGTCCGTTGATTCCGTTAGATGCTATCTTTCGAAACTGTAGACATTTCACGTTGAAACAACATGATGGTGTCGGTGAATGGGCATCCCGCATCGAGGGGGCTATTCGTATCGGGTATCAGTTTCAGTTGCAGGTGGTTAGCAGGCGAATGTTGGGCTGCTGGCAATGAGAGCTGCGGGGACACGCCCAGCAGGGCAGTTACAATAGAGTCGGGGGAACGCCCCTCCCCCAGCGCTCGCCCGTGACATTGGTGCGCTTTATTGCCCGTGCAGGCGACTTTGTCACGCTCCCGGTTGCCAGGCAGAAGAGCCCCTCTGCCACCACCACCACTACTACTACTACTACTACTACTATTCTGGAATGCAGGATGTTGTTTCTGCACTATCCTGTAATATCTGCAACACGCTAACAGACAGGTGCACAAGCTGCTTGAAGCTTGATTACTCCTTATACTGAATATCTCTCCATTAAAAATTTTTGTGTGTTGTATTAGCGCATTCCAGGCGAATCCTAAGCGTTTCGCGTGCATTCGTTGCGGGCGAACCCGCAGGTAACTCGTGTTTTCTGCACACTGTCTATAGAAGCCATCTGCTGTGATATTTTTTAACTGATTCATCTACTTAATTGTTCACACCAGTAGTCAGTGTATCAGACTTGATTGCTCTCATCTACTTTTCCTTATTTAGCGTATAGATTGTATTTAGGTATCTAAAATTGTTAGTATTCCCGGCTTGGAGTTCGTCCTGATTTTAGACATGACCCTGTTCAGAAAACGAAAGGAAAGCAATGAATCTGAAATACTGACGATGATTATGTTCCTAGTGAGAACGAGTCTCCGAATGAGTGTGTGAATGAATGTTTTAACGGTTCCGAGGACGAGTCACGTGACAGCGACATCATTAGACCTGTAAAGAAGCCTAAAATCGCAGTGTTTGCAAGTTAGTCCGACAATAACCATGGAGGTGGAGATAATTGTGAATGATTCGTTTCGTGATAATGTTAACCCTTTCGAGACGGCGCCCGAGTCTCAGTCGAGCGCTGGGTATGGTTCAAATGGCTCTGAGCACTATGGGACTTAACTGCTGAGGTCATCAGCCCCCTAGAACTTAGAACTACTTAAACCTAATTAACCTAAGGACACCACACACGTCCATGCCCGAGGCAGGATTCGAACCTGCGACCGTAGCGGTCTCGCGGTTCCAGACTGTAGCGCCTAGAACCGCTCGGCCACATTGGCCTGCAGCGCTGGGTATGCCACAGCACGAGGGAGACTCAGGTGTTCTCTTGAATGTGTAAACGCATTGAGGTCATCGGGACTCACTGGCAAAGACAATTCTATTCCAATGAGATTCCAGACGGAAGACGTGTCTGGAGACGGCCCGGAGAGCGGTGAAGTACGAACCTGACTGTCACCCGTCATACTGCCCGACAAACATGAATGACGGTCTGGGGTGCCCTTTCTTTTTGTAGCAGGAGCCCTTAGGGTGTCATCCGCGGCATCCCTACAGCACAGCGGTACGTCGACGGTATTCTACGCCGCGTTTTGTTGCCCTTCATGACAAGCCATCCTGGGCTTATATTTCAGCAAGATAATACCCGCCCGCATCCGGCGAGAGTTTCTAGTGCTTGTTTTCGTGCTTGAGAAGCCGCACCTTGGCCATCAAGTTCCCTGGATCTCTCTCCAGTTGGAGCATTATGTGCAGGGCCTGCGGTGACAGCTGAACAGAATTTGGCACAATGTCCCTCAGGAGGACGTCCAACAACTGTCTCAGTGACTGCCAAGCCGAATAACTGCACAAGGACAGAGGTGAACCCACGAGATATTGAGTTGTACAATCTGTGAAAATCTTTCTCTTGGATAAATCATCCAATTTTTCCAAAATCATAATCATTTATTTGTCTGTACATGTACATCACGTCTATCGATTTCCGTCCCATTCTGATAATTCGTTGGTGGTGCGTCGTTTCTTTTTTTAGAGTGTATAATAATAACAGCGTACTTAATGGCAAAGACGTTTGCTGGCATGTTAAAGCTTCAACAACATGTGCAAACAGGAGCCGAATACTGGGACAAACTAAGGGGTAAGACTATTACTGGGAGAAGAAACTAAAATCGTTGCCCTGAGCAACCTTGTGTTTTAAAGTGAAATGGCGCAGGGCGATGGAGCAGCAATGAAAACTAAGTGCAGTCGCAACATCTGTAGTGCGAATTCGAGCTCCCCGTACCTGCAGGGAGGCACGTAATCAGCGAGCCGCACTTCATCCGACTGGCACCGGCGTATCATATTAATCAGCGAGCCGCGGGCCAAAATAAATTGAGCGGGTTATCTAGACCGGTGATCGCTCAGGGGCAGCTAACGGCATCTGGCGGCGGAGCGCGCAATCAGCTGGCGCGAGCTAGCGGACGCGGCGCCGGTGCCGCTGCGTAATTAGCCGGTGCCCGGGTCGTTAACACGTGATACGCCGCGCCTCAACTTCATTACCGAGTCTCCGCTTCCGCGGATTACTAGCGCCGCGCCGGTAGCGGCGCAGCCACCGCCGCCGACGGCTTCCGCCGACTAGTAGCGGGTCATTAAAAGAGAAAGAACAGATTTCAGTTGTTTATTACAGAAAAATTGTAAAAAGATAAAAACACATTGCGCACATCACTGGATACAGGACGGTTCAAAGTTCTGACAGAGGTGCACGTTTGTTTGTAGCATGGCGACTGTACCACTAGAAAAATCGCTTTGTTTGTTGGAATTTGCGCGAAGTCATTCAAAAGCCGTCGATTCATCAAGAAGCCACCTCTGCACAAGCACATTTATGACTGGCATAACAAATCTCTTGGAAATTGCTTGCGTATACAAAGGGAAGAGTACTGGTCGGCCACGCACGTCTGATGAAAATGTTTGTACTTACCCGAGGTGCTTTCACGCGAAGCCCTCGGAAGTCCACAAGACGGGGAGGCCAGGAACTTCAACTTCCTCAAACAACTGTGTCGCGTGTTCTGAAACGACGCCTGCAAATGAAGTCTTACAAGTTGCAGTCACTGTAGCTATTACGTCCCGGCGATCATAACAGTAGGTACGGATTTTGCATTTCACTTCTCCAAGAGATGGGAGAGGATACTTTTTCCGAAAGACTTATCTTTCCGGACGACTCGACGTTTCATCTATTGAGTAAAGCAAACGGCCACAATTTGGCGGTCACAAAATTCTGGCGTAGTCGTCGAACATGAAAGAGACTCACCAACACTGAATGACTTTTGTGTCGTTTCTGTTACTGACCTTCCTTTTTTGCGGAGGAAACACTGACAGGAATGTCGTACCTGCATGTGCTGTGAAATTGCTTGTTTCCTCATCTTCACGAAGATTCCAATGATTTCATGTTTATGCATGGCGGCGTCTCGCCCCACTCACACCTTGAGGGTACGGCTTTATCTCAACAACACCTTCCACGACACTGGAGTGACAGAGGTGAAAAACAAGATCTTGTTCGTTGCTTTTGGCCTCCCAGGTCGCCAGACCTTGCACATTGTGATTTTTTTCTCTGTGGTGCTACATAAAAGATAGTCTGTCCTACCTATGTCAGCTGCTCTTCAAGAGCTGGGACACCGGAACTGTTGAATCCGTCGGTTCAGTGAACAGGGACCTGTGCACACGGCCTTGTTTGCAACTTGGATGCATGGCTTCATGGGATCTGCGCCACACTTGAACACTGCCATCAGATCTTATCAGCTAAAATCGGGTTATCATCTGACCAGGCCTCGGTTTTTTCCAAAAGAGGCGCTGCAGGTGATGTCGTGCTGTTAGCAAAGGCACTCGCGTCGTTCGTCTGCCGCCATAGCCCATTGACACCAAAGTTCGCCGCACTTTCTTAACGGATACGTTCGACATACGTCACACATTGATTTCTGTGGTTATCGCACGCAGTGTTGCTTGTCCGCTAGTACTGACAACTCCACGAAAACGCCGCTGCTCTCGCTCGATAAGTGAAGGCCGTCGCCCACTGCGTTGTTCGTGGTGAGAGGTAATACCTGAAATTTTGTATTCTCGGCACACTCTTGACATTGTGGCTCTCGGGATATTGAATTCCCTAACATCTTTCCGGAATGTAACACAATATACGTCTACAGTGAACTACCATTCAAACTCTGCGGACATTACCACGTCGGAAACCTTTCACATAAGCCAACGGAGTACAAACGACAGCTTCGAGAATGCACTATCCGTTTATAACTTGTGTACACGATACTACCGCCCTCACGTGTGTGCCCACATAGCTATCCCATGGCTTTCGTTACCTCGGCGTATAACGACTGTTTGTCTTTCATTAACGTGTGTAGATGTTTAAGACTGTTTGCCTTCACTTGGGTGTTACTTATGAAACATCCCCGTAGAAAAATTTATGAATTACTGTGCTTGGATACCCCTTACGCTATTTGATTTTCTAACAGCTGAGCAGAACTGAACGTACTCAGACATTTCGCTCTTTACTTATCCTGATCAACACTAAACTGACACACAATATTTTTAGCGCAACGCAATCTGACTTTCAATAATCCCTACAAAAGAATGGCCCTGACTAACAATAACCTATACCTTTCATGAATCACTTACCTCACAAAAATCTTCGTTACTCGAACTACTGCAATACAGCGAGCGCCAATACTGCCACCTAAATAAAAGATTCTAACTACTGAAGGCACTAACTACTGATAGGCATACTTAGCAAATGAAAGATTTTGATACAGAACAAACAATGTATTTACCTTAATGGTGTTCAAAAGTCATTATATATATCAGTTCATGACATCCAGTCTTATAATTTTACTGTCTCTGATGGACACACGTCCAGTTCATCCGTTCTCAAAACTCGGCCATCTCTCTCCCCACATCCGTTCACCTCCAGCTGCCCAACACTACAATAGCGAATATTCCAACAATGCCAGCCAGCCACAGACTTCACACACCACAGTCTGTGATTTTCATACAGAGCGCTATGTGGTGTTACCAACATAAAAACCTAAACAGCCTACTTATACTTAAACATCTATCTCGTGTTCTGTGCGTCTTCCTCTGAACTTTCCAACCCACGCTGCCTGACACTTGTTTAGCTGTGCCTACGCTCGTTGTACCGCTAGCTGCAGCATCTCTGTTACAACGAGCTTCACTGCACGACGCCCTGAGGTCATCACGCGCGACGGTAACTTGTCGGTCGCCGTGAGAGCGGTGTTGTTTACCCGCCCGGTAGGTCGTCGTTAGCCTGCAGTAGCAGCGACGGCAAACTTTACGTCCGCGGCAGGGTTGCTGAACAGGACAATGCGCCAGCGAGAGACGGCTTAATTTGGCCGCCAGAACCGGAGGCTGTGCGGGGGAACGCCGGACAGGCCGAGTGGGGAATAATTTCCTCCTCGATCCGGTACGTGCTCAAGTGTCCGAGGCGGGGCGCCGTTTAATTGGCGGCTTCCGTGGGCCGGACAGGGCCCCATTGTGACGCCGTGGCGGCGGGTCAGCGAGTCAAGTGCCCGCCCTGTGACACGGCTGGGATTCTGAAGCTCTCGGCCGGCGTAACGTCGCCAGTGGCTGCGTGCTCAGGCGCCCTCTCCTCTGTGTCCCAGTGCCGAGGGATTTGGTCCTATAGCAATTATTCCGCTCACTGCATCATTAAATTCATAAGAACTCTTGATGTTCTTCTCATCGATTATCACTGGTACTTGTTTAAATATCCATTCTGAATTCACTTCCCATCTAGTTATTGACAACGTGAGCTTCACGGCGCGAGTGCACATAGGCACTTTGCACATTTACACATGATAACATAAAAAAACAATAACAGGTTTGAAACTTCCTGGCAGATTAAAACTGTGTGCCGGACCGAGACTCGAACTCGGGACCTTGCCTTTCCTCACAGGACGGGGCATGAGTCGTGCTTGGGTAGCTCCGTTGGTAGAGCACTTGCCCCCGAAAGGCAAGGTCCCGAGTTCGAGTCTCGGTCCGGCACACAGTTTTAATCTGCCAGGAAGTTTCATGTCAGCGCACACTCCACTGCAGAGTGGAAATCCCAGCCGGTCGTTGTGGCTGGGCGGCTCTAGGCGGGCAGGTTCGAATCCTGCCTCGGGCATGGATGTGTGTGATGTCCTTAGGTTAGTTAGGTTTAATTAGTTCTAAGTTCTAGGCGGCTGATGGCCTCAGAAGTTAAGTCGCATAGTGCTCAGAGCCATTTGAACCATTTGTAACATACTGTCAACAACAAGGCCTTTGGAGACGGAGCACAGGCTCGAATTAGGGTGTGATTGGAAATGAAATCGGCCGTACCTTTCTAAAAGAACCATCCCAGTATTTTCCTGGAGCGATTTATGGAGATCACGGAAAACCTAATTCTGGATGGTCGGACAGGGACTTTGAAAGTCGTCCTCCAGAAAGCTAGTGCACTGTGCTAAGCACAGTGCCGCCTCGCTCGGCGCCTAGATTAAACCTAAGAGACATCTCAGACACGACAAAGTGTGTGAGTGAACCGAAGCATTAATGCCTTCCTTGATAAACAGACAGTGAACTGGTGGTTGGACATAGGGAAAAAGACAGATTGTCAGAGAAATAATACAAGGATTTTTATTTATTTCCTTGCCGGCCTCTGTGGCCGAGCGGTTCTAGGCGCTTCAGTCCGGAACCGCGCAGCTGCTGCGGTCGCAGGTTCGAATCCTGCCTCGGACATGGATGTGTGTGATGTCCTTATGTTAGTTAGGTTTAACTGGTTCTAAGTCTATGGGACTGATGACCTCAAATGTTAAGTCCCATTTGATTTATTTCCTTAAAAGGTGAGGCAGGAGAGGAATTTTCTTCGCAACAAGATTCATCCCGCAGAAGATTCCCGGAATCTATAGTTCTGTAAGCTAGACACAAAAAGGGAAATCGTTAGGTTTAATATTCTACTCCAGTCTTCTGATATAGAGCTCAGGGATTTTCTTGAATGACTTCAGAGAGTTTCAGTGATGGTGTCATCAACAAAGATATCGGCACACTTTCCACTCAGTGCCTAATTGCTACGATAAATGACTATGCAGATGAAAATGCAGTTGAAATGGATACTTTGCTTTTGCGGTGTGTTTATGGAAACCATGTGGTATTAAATACTGTTTTCCATTTCCGAGTCCCACTACTTGGGTCTGTACACTGTTTCTAATCAGAACTGTAACAGAAACGTCCCGCGGCAAAGAAACACGGTCCTTTTGTGTAATATGCCAAAACAGAAAAAAAGCTACCGGGGCTGTCTTGCGACGACAAAGGCAAAGGAGGGCATTGTTATGATGCTGTCCGCATTGTGAGCGTAACGCTCTTACAGGGGATTGAAGATTAAGTACGGAGAGGATGCGACGTACGATGAGATCTTGACGTATTTTAATGAAGAGCGCGAGAAATCAGCCAGGGGAGGATGAACGAGAACCGGGGGGGACGGCATTCCTCCATGTGTGTCTAAATGACAGCTTCTGGTGGAAGAATACAAGGGAGAGGGGCGACGAGTGTGAATTTGCTGGGCGAGGGCGGATCTAATCCACGCCACGCAGGGGGAATGAAAGCAGCGGCAAGGTAGGCGCTCCGGTGCGTTAACACGTCCATTAGGCGGGCGTGCGGGGGCACGGCACTGCCAGGTGCTTCTCGGTCGTTACAAATGGCAGGCGCAAACTTCCCTCTGTTTGCTATCTTGTCGAAAACTTGACTTTATGACACAGTGGCTGGTTGGGAATAAAGGAAATACGTTACTGAAATGAAGCCTCAAATTATTTATCCTACTTAGTTTAGCGTTACTGGTATCACGCGCTCCCAGACATAGCAGTACTATGCACCTCCCTTCCTTTAGCTCACAAAGCATCTCCTTGGGAACTATGTTCAAATGTGTGTGAATTCCTAAGGGACCAAACTGCTGAGGTCATTGGTCCCTAGACTTACACACTACGTAAACTAACTTATGCTAACACACACACACACACACACACACACACACACACACACACACACACACACACACACACACACACATATGCCCGAAGGAGGACTCGAACTTCCGGCGGGAGGGGCCGCGCAATCCGTGACATGGCCCCTCAAACCCCGCTAACCTCGAAGAATATGCAGGGTCATCGTCATAACCTTAGTTCCAGCCACACTGTCACCTTCTTTGCTTTAAAGTGAATCGTCAAAATGAATAATTTAATTATACTTCTGTCTTTTAACTCAAAAGAAAACAGTATGTGTAATATTCGCGCAAACAAAGTTGAGAATCGGCGCGATAGCTGATGGGAGCGGCTGTAAATGGGAAATGCCTTTACGGTCGCTCCCATCAGCCACAGCACCGAGTGTCAACTTCGCACGTGTTGTATGTATCTTAACTTGGTTGAAGAGCAGTAATCTGGCAGCTCGCGATCTTCATGTGGGTGAATGAAACGATCGTGAAACATTATTGTTATCAAGCCTTGACAATTCATCATAGAATGAATTTCCTTTTTCTGGAATTTCTTTTACTATCGGTTATTAACAGCAGTATACGCTTTTTTAATTGATTTGGCAGTCATAGATCCATCTCACATTTTACCGCTATTGCCTGCAACATATATTTTTAAAATTGTGAATTCTCTGCGCCCTATGCAGAAGGAAATTTCTATAGTAATTTGGAGACCCCCCATTCGGCGGTAGGAGGCGTTATGCCCTGTGATCTCCTGAGCCCCAAGCTCCGGAACTGACGTAGTACGATGTCCGCTGCGTGTTTTCTTCGTTGGCAGGCAAACACAGTGTGTTTCATGTTATTTTGCTCCTCGTAATCACACTATGGTGATTCCGCACTGTTCGGTAATGTCTGAATGACCCGGTTCGTCCACTATACCAGAGGAATGCACGTCGGTGTACTTGACTATAACGATATCCTTCGGTGGCGCTAAATCTTCTCCATTCACAGTCGCATTTGTTTCTTAACGTTCCCTCTTATCGGATTACGAAATCGTGAGTGTTGGATTTGTAGTAATCCTGACTGCCCATCCTAATCGCTTTTTCACCAACTTGTCAGCCATTTTTCCCCTGAAAGACCGCAATGTGGTTTTAAACATAGAAAGTTAATATTGTTTTCATCTATGTTATTATTCCAATGACGTACTTGAATTGTTAAAATTTTGTTTTGTTGTGGTACTGTACAACAAATAAAAATATTATGGAGCTACGTCAGTAACGAATTACAAGCAACGAAAGTAATTCCCTCTGTTTCATGGATACCCTTGTTCGGTACCTTTTATTTTTACTGCTTCGTATTTTTACCAACATCAGACCGACTTCGTTTGTTTACAATTCGAGTAAAGACGCAACAAAGCCGCCACCTCGTTACCGCAATTAAGTGATCAGTATCAGAATACTGAAGATCGACGTTAAATAATCATTAGTCAGTGCAGTTGTTCAGCTTAATAACTGACAGCTACTATAACTATATAAATTAAAAAACTTGGCCCAATAGCACAAAGAAACAAAACGGAAAGAAGAAATGTTACTCTATAGAAATGTTTTGCGGAGAACAAGACCGTCGATATCGAGATTGAAGTGCTATGATAACAATGCCGTCATCATTGCGGAATCTTGCCACTTTTTTATGTTGCAGCCCAAAAGCTGGTTTTTTACCTAATAATAGTAAATACGAAGTGCAACCCTCTAAGAGGTTTACCACGACAAGCAAATCAGAATAGTCAATCACTGTTAATCATACAGATGCTCTTTGCGCAGCACGCTCGTCTCACGGAACGACTAAATTCCAACACGAGGGCGTGCTGACAAGTAATGCCGCCGAACTTTTTATCTGAAAACTCTTAAATCTTCTGTACCTTTATGCATGTCTCGACATTGATTTCTGATTATAGTCGCCCTGGCAACGAGAATGTCGCAGATATACTCAGCGTATAGCACGCTACAAGAAATGTACTATGCATCTCGGTTAGCCTTATGGCAGAATAAGAAGTTTATTATTTCGTCCAACATACACTCAGATGAATGTCGCAATTGTAAAATTGTAGAAATTCGGCCTCATACTGAATGATACTTACAATCATATATTGAATGATACTTGCGATAATTCTTCTCGGATATTAGCCGAAAATCGAAAAGAGAAGTGACAACCACACTTTCTTTTCTAATATGCAGAATAAATATGTAGGTGTAGACAACGTTTGGGCTGCAGCGGAAAAATAAAATTAAACCGTTAGTCACTTCTGTATATTAGTTTTAATTGGTTAGGTTCACCTAAACACCTTTCTTTTAACTACATTCGCCGAGCAAAGTGAAATGCTTTCATGTCATTTCCTACTTACCTCATGTCCCGCTGAAGTGGAATCATCAGCAGGAAAGTGTTCATGTAATATAAATAATTGCATTAGTGATTTCGTTGTTCAGATCACCACCTCGCTTATATGAAAATTTTTGATGATGGTAAAAAGGTGCTTTAGTTTACATGTACGACAGCGAAAAGGACCATCTGTAAGCACGAATAATATCAGCTAGGAACAAAATTAAGTGATGGTTTTCATTAACTGTAAATACAACTTTCGGATGACGATCTCTTTCTAAACGGATTTCGCTACCGAGAGGACCAGACGTTCGGTAGGTATCTGGCCGATGCTGCTTAGCCGAGCCTTAACGGAAGCTGGGCATGCTTTTTATGACTCGCTACAAGTAGCTGCTATTTATAGCGGCCAGGCGATAAGAACCGTACGGCGTTGTGTATGGTAGCTCGTCACAAATGGCAGCGAGTGTTTCATTCAACGTGTTGCTCGTGTACTGCTTGTTCTTTTTCTTCCTGGCTGGTACTGGCCGCGACCGTATACCTGCAGCTGAAATGAACAGCCTGTGCTTACCTTCTCTTTCATTTGCGCTGCCGTACGCTAGCGCGATGGCCGATTTCTTGTTATTCTGCTTAGCCTGGCTTTATAATTACACGTTCGGTCTCCGGTGTTACCTTGATGTAGCATCAAGGAAATGGGCACTGCCTCTCGGAACGCTTATTTTTATTAGTTAATCTATCCTTATTTCAAATTTCTGAACTAGGTAACGTCGATATGAAGACGCAACTACACTATGCGATCAAAAGTATCCGTACACCTGGCCGAATTTGAATTAAAAGTTCGTGGTGCCCTTCATCGGTAATGTTGGAATTCAATATGGTGCTGGCCCACCCTTAGCCTTGATGACAGCTTCCACTCTCGCAGACATACTTTCAGTCAGGTGCGGGAAGGTTTCTTCGGGAATGGCAGCCCATTCTTCACGGAGTACTGCACTGAGGAGAAGTATCGATGTCGGTCGGTGAGGCCTGGCACAAAGTCGTCGTTCCAAAACATCCCAAAGGTGTTCTATAGGATTGAAGTCAGGACTCTGTCCAGGCAAGTCCGTCACAGGTATATTATTGTCGTGTAACCACTCCGCCACAGGCCGTGCATTATGAACAGGTGCTCGATCGTGTTGAAAGATGCAATCGCCGTCCCCGAATTGTGCTGTGATAGTGCCATGCAAAACAACAAGGGGTGCAAGCCCCCTCCATGAAAAACAGGACCACACTATAACACCACCGCCTACGAATTTTATTGTTTGCACTACACTCGCTGGCAGATGACGTTCACCGAGAATTCGTCATACCGAGCGAGGTGGCGCAGTGATTAGCACACTGGACTCGCATTCGGAAGGACGACGGTTCGATTCCGTGTCCAGCCATCCTGATTTAGGTTTTCCGTGATTTCCCTAAATCGCTCCAGGCAAATGCCGGGATGGTTCCTTTGAAAGGGCACGGCCGACTTCCTTCCCTAATCCTATGAGACCGATAACCTCGCTGTTTGGTCTCTTCCCCCACACAACCAACCAACCAACCAATTCGTCATTTCCACACCCTGCCATCGGATCGCCACATTGTGTACCGTGATTCGTCACACCATACAACATTTTTCCACTGTTCAATCGTCCAACGTTTACGCCCCTTACACCAACTGTTGAAGCCGGCCGGAGTGCCCGTGCGGTTCTAGGCGCTACAGTCTGGAGCCGGGCGACCGCTACGGTCGCAGGTTCGAATCATGCCTCGGGCATGGATGTGTGTGATGTCCTTAGGTTAGTTAGGTTTAATTAGTTCTAAGTTCTAGGCGACTGATGACTTCAGAATTTAAGTTGCATAGTGCTCAGAGCCATTTGAACCAAGCGTTTCGTCGTTTGGCAGTTACCGGCGTGATGTATGGCTTACGAGCAGCCACTCAATCATGAAATCCAAGTTTTCTCATTTCCCGCCTAACTGTCGTTGTACTTGCAGTGGATCCTGATGCAGTTTGGAATTCCTGTGCAATGGTCTGGATAGATGTCTGCCTATTACACATTACGAGTTTCTTCACCTGTCGTCTGTCTCTGTCAATCAACAGACGAGGTCGGCCTGTACGCTTTTGTGCTGTACGTGTCCCTTCACGTTTCCACTTCAGTATCACATGAGAAACAGTGGACCTAGGGGTGTTTAGGAGTGTGGAAATCTCGCGTAGAGACGTATAACACAAGTGACAGCTAATCACCTGACCACGTTCGAAGTCCGTGAGTTCCGCGGAGCGCCCCATTCTGCCCTCTTACGATGTCTAATGGCTACTGAGGTCGCTGGTATAGAGTACCTGGCAGTAGGTGGCAGCACAATGCAGCTAATGTGAAAAACGTATGTTTTTGTGAGTGTCCGAATACTTTTGATAACGTAGTGTATTTCGAAGCATTTGAATTCAGCATCACAGACTTTCGAAGCACCTGAAATTGGTTTTGTCGTCAGTTTGGTTAGCTCTTACCGAACGACTCACTTGCTGAAGGAACCTACTTCATCGCTTACGAACAATTGAAATTTAGATTTTCCATGGTTTTCCTGACTCTCCTGAAAATTTGCGGTAAGGCCTTACAGGACCAAACTACTTAGTTCATCGGTCCCTAAGCCTACACACTATTTAATCTAACTTAAACTAACTTACGCTATGGAAAATACACACACACACACACACACGCACACACACACACGCACACACACCCATGCCCGAGGAAGGGCTCGAACCTCCGATGGTAGGAGCTGCACGGACTGGAACAAGGCTCCCCTAGACCGCGCGGCTACCCCGTGTGGCCCTGACTCATATTGCAAGGATGATGCCTTTGAAAAGAATTCTGCGAAATTCGTAATATCTTTTCAGCAGGAGGTGCTGTTCCCTTTCTAATGACCGTGGCAGCGAAAGGATCTTATAACTATAGTCTTCATCTTGGGTCGTTCATCCTCAAAAATCTCAAGTAATGATTGTTGCCTCGATTGGGTTAGAGAGCAAATCGTGATAGTTCCGTTGTAAAGGACGAAATTACTTTGAGATATCACGACAAATTGTCTTGGGTACACTTGTTAAAAGTCAGTACCCATTACATGTCGCGCCTTTCTGCATATTTGCACTGCATTTATACGTCTGTATGTGCGTTAGGTCAGAATGCAATGTTATTGAGATTTATTCTAGGGGCAGTTACGAGCGCTCACCGCCGCTGGCCCCTCCCAACCCCCCGCGCCCCCCACTGCCCCTTACCAACCCCTACCTGTCTACTGGGTTCGCGGGAGGCCTGAGGAAGGGCGTACTTAAATTGGGAATCTTTTCCAGAGATGGATCAGATGTATTGGGTTGAGGTAGATTGTGTAGAGGCAAAAGTTCAAAATGGGGCTCAACATCTGAGGTCAACAGTCCCCTAGAACTTAGAACTACTTAAACCTAACTTAACCTAAGAACATCACACACATCCATGCCCGAGGCAGGATTCGAACCTGCGACCGTAGCAGTCGCATGGTTCCGGACTGAAGCGCCTAGAACCGCTCGGCCACCGCGGCCGGCAGAGGCAAAAGTGCTGGCAGAGTTTTTTTTCCAGTAACGAAGTTACTTTTGTGTGATGTAATTACAGTTTACCAATTTTTAGAATTTTTACTTTATTTGCACTGCGAAACCCTTCATCTTGCCGTATTTCGTGATTCTAGGTGAACGAGAGGCACCCTATAGGTTTTGAAGAGCGAGTCTACAAGTATTAAAATATGAGAGTTAATTGGCCGTATCTTTCGACTGCATTGACTTAACAAGCTTAAAATTTTTACACCAATAGGGACCGTAGACCTTAGTATGTGGCATAAATTTTAACTTGATACATCTAGCCACTCATGAGAAAAGAGGATCTTAACTTTCGGACGGACGGACGGACAGACTGACAGACAACAAAGCGCTGCTACGAGGGTTCTGTTTTTACAGACTGAGGCACGGAACCCTAAAAATCTATCACCTCCGGGAAGAAGTGGCTGTGGAAGTCTGTCCAGCGTGCTACAAAGTGGCCCGCATGACGCAGGCCGGGCGCACACTTGTGGCGCGTGCAGGAAGTGCGCTTTAATTGGGCCGCGCTGCGTGCAGCGGGACAAAGAGATCAGCGCGTGCCGCCTGCCGCGTGCGTGATTAGCCGCGGGCTGCCCATTCTGAGGGCCGCCCTGCCGCCCTGCCCACATTTCTCTCGTAACAGACCACCCCTCAGAATTAGTGGCAGCGCCGAAAGCAAACACTTGTCCGTCTGCGCCACGCCTGTTCACTGTTTCCCTCCCCGCCGCTGCCCAGATCCTGGCAAGCCTCGCCGGCTCCGCCCTCACAAACACGGCGTGTTCGCTCTCAAATATACATCGCGTCCCCCGGGGCGCTAACATCTCTAATATTTCAGAAGTATCAAGACATGGAAATGAGGTTCAGTAGTGAGCAAATGGGCGACTGAATCCTCGTACCGTGCTTTATCAGACGAAATGTTTTTTTATGAAAAGGTGTATTTAGTTTGACGGCTTTTGATAGCTTGTGAGATATAGGAGTGCACTGACATTGGGCGTATGTAACGGCTGACAAGAGGCGAAATAACGCTATAATAATAATAATATTAATAATTGGTCCAATAATAAACAAATGGAATTGTGGTAAACTGCAATACTTTAAGAAAATCCGACACACGTAGTTACACAAATAAATCTTCTGGGAGAAATAGCAAATAGATCTGTTCTCAAAATTTCAGTTGGGAAAAAAATCATGACAAATTAAAAAAAGGCACCAGAATTCATAGAAACACAAATAGATAAAATAAAGCGAGTGAGTAAAGTTAAATATCTCACTATAGAACGGAATGGACTAGAAAAATTTGCAGCAGATGAAAGAGTTAACAAAATGGAGGGAGCATTTGGTTTGACAAACAATATGAACAACAACAAGAAATGCGTATCTAGAAAAACAAAAGTAAAACATTGTACCACAGTAGTACGACCAGAATGTTTATATGGATGTGAATGCTTAACAATGAAGTGCTCGTATAAGGAGGACAGAATACAGGTATTTCAGAGACGGATTGTTGGAAAAATAATGGGTGCAATACAAACCACAGATGTCTAGAAAATGAGAATTAAAATCTAAAGAGGAATAGAGAAAAAAATCAGAAGTTATGGCTAAAAGATGAGTAATGTCTTTTGGACACCTCTACCGAACGAAAGAAAGCAGGCTTATGAAACAAATGTTACTGTGTTTGTGGAAGGCCTGCCGGGGTGGCCGAGCGGTTCAAGGCGCTACAGTCTGGAAGCGCGCGACCGCTACGGTCGCAGGTTCGAATCCTGCCTCGGACATGGATGCGTGTGATGTCCTCAGGTTAGTTAGGTTTAAGTAGTTCTAAGTTCTAGGGGACTGCTGACCTTAGAAGTTAAGTCCCATAGTGCTCAGAGCCCTTTGGACCATTTGTTTTTGGAAGAAATCCACAATAGCACAAATTACAGAAATAAGGTTCAAATGGTTCTAAGCAATTTGGAACTTAACGTCTGTGGTCATCAGTTCCCTAGACTTAGAACTACTTAAATCTAACTAACTTAAGGACATCACACACATCCATGCCCCAGGCGGGATTTGAACCTGCGACCGTAGCAGCAGCGCGGTTCCGGACTGTAGCGCCTAGAACCGCTCGGCCACAGCTTCCGGCCAGAAATAAGGAAAGCAGTAGAAAGAACAAACATCAAATAATCGGAAATACATACAGAAACGTTTTTAAGAATAAAATACTAAAACTAGGAGGCTTTCAAAGCACAAGATGTAAGAAATCGGTAACAACACGGACAGAAGAAAGGGGAAGACAACATGGGGAGAAGATGGAGTATTGGAAAAATATAAAACAACAGAGAAAGAAGAGGAATAGAAGTTATCTGATCGTCTTAGGTCGATACGAAAATTAAAAGAAAGAAACGGTTTTTTCATTAAATTGTAAAATACAGACTTAACACAAGAAACGAAAAATATTCGTACACTGTGTAACATCGCTAACCGATACACAAGGAAAAATGCTAGCACCCTGCGTAATGTCTCTAGCCCAAGCACTGTTTCGTACCGTTATGATGTCCACGTTAAGTACGACACACGTGTAAAATAAAAAAGGTCTGTCGAAGGCGTGATAGTTAGACACAAAGCACACACTTCGGATGGTAAGCAAGGGGAAGGAAATCGACCGTGCCCTTTTTAAAGCAAACAGTCAGCATCCGAGATGATCGATTTAAGGAAACCGCGGAAAATCTAAATACGGTATGACGCTACGGGTGGTGATTTTAACTTCGGCCCTTGCGAATACAGATTCGCTGCAGCACCTCGTTCGGTCTTGTGACACGCTTTGCATTTCGCATTCTCTTCATGTAGGACTGATTTCCTCGCGTGGTGATTACAATCGTTGAACTTGACACCTTTTTTTTCCTTTTATTGTTATTTCACCTGTACAACATTACGCTCTTATAAATAAAAAATATAACAAGAACGAGAAAAAACATGAGGATTTTTTTGCTACTTTAAATTAAAAATCAAAGATGGACAGCAAGTAAAAAAAAAAGAAAATGTATACATTTCGAAAACAGATCGCAGAATGGCGAAATTCTTCTGCGAAAAAACACTGAAGCACTATACTTTCACTTAAAATTTGAAGGACGTGCACTGGGTGAGAAATGTTTCTGGAGGGGACAAGATGTCCCATAGAGCTGAGGAGTGTGGGTAGAAAAGATAGGGGGCAGTTAGGTAGGAAAACTACGGAGATGGAGGTAGTGGTTAGAGTGGATAGTGCCATTACAGAGGGTGGGGAGGACAGCGGGTGAGGAGTAATTTGGCACGCGCGCGCGCGCGCGCGCGTGTGTGTGTGTGTGTGTGTGTGTGTGTGTGTGTGTGTGTAGGGTAATGATAAGAAGAAAGCGATGTGGATGTATGGAGAGAGGAAAGGAGAGAGGTGAGATGGGCTGGGAAGAGCTGAACTTACTTGGTAGGAGGCATGTGACGTCGTGTTCAAGATCATAGTAGCTGCAGCTTTGTGAAACATAGCACCGGGCTGTCAACAACGGAAATGTTGAATGAATGTTTCCGGTAATTTTGTCCATTTATTGGGGGATTTGTTTCGAAGTATAAGATGATACGGTTTTTTCGTTTCGTCCTCCGAAATTAGAATCCACACACTCTGACATGTATCCACGCAGCCAACAAACTACACATCTCGCACATTTATGCACATATGGTAATTAGAAAATTTTGAAAGCAATGTATAAAATAAACAATGTTTCCTTGAATTTTGCTGTTAATCGAAACTAATATGTTACGAAAAATTAAAACTTTTTCTTTATTTGTAGTATAGGACCTATGATCAAGAATTCGAAAAATTAGAAGGTAGTTTCGTTTTCAATACAAAAATATTACTAATAATGTACTACTGCGTTACTTTTCCTACTAGCTTATTACGGGTACTTGAGTTGTAATACCTGTGTGACATCGATTATCGAAATCAGCGCGGTGGAGGATTTGTGGGATATCTGCGCTTTGTAACTGCTGAAGGTCGTCAACATCAGTGCAGCGGCTCAGTTGGTAGTGGTGCTACGGGCAGTTACAAACAACTGCACGATCGTAGCGTAAGTGCGATACTGGCCTGTGTTTATGTAGATGAAAATGTGCGTCTACTCTTCGGGTTATGGAGCGTTCAATTTCTGAAATTCTCGAATTGTGTTTACTAGGTTACTGAGTGTGGGGTTCTGCATGGCGAGGATCAGCAACATGGGAAACGAGAATCAGTGGGCTGGACCCATTCTGCAACGCTCTGTGGATAATCATACACTGGCCCCAAGCCGCTCAGTCGCGACGACCTGGGACACACAGTGGACATTCCACGAAAACAAAGCGATTAACGTGCCAAGTCTGCCAGTGGACATGACCGAAACTGAAGTCGTTGCCCTGTTCTCATCGCTGGCGGTGAAGTCTGTGCTTCCTCGAGACGACGACGCTTCTGCTTCATTTTCGGAAGCACATCCGCTTGCTTCTGACTGTTACTATGTTGCGGATTCTTACGCAAAACGAGAACTCTCTGATAGCTGTATTGATGTACCGTGTGGTGTCGACTTCGCTCTTCAGGGTGAATCGGGAGAAGTCTGTGATCCTACAGTCAGACAGGAAACAGGTATCACGTCTTCAGGCGGAAATAGCAGCGGTTGTCAGTCGACCGGATGGGGGACCCCTCCTGACCGAAACGACAGCAGTAGTCCCTTCAGTTTTGAATCTTATAGCGGCAGCGAACAGTGGGCAGCAACGAGATCAGCGGTAATAAATTACTGGCCTGTGGATTACGAACACAAGTCAAGTGTGTGTTGCGTAGAGAGCTCGTCAGTCCCTAATACAGAGTATAATCGCGAGTTAAACCAGCGTGCTCGTGGGGACTGGAGTAGCCGTGGTGGTGGAACGTGCTCTGTCAAAACAACCGTAGAGGTCTTGACAGCGGCTCAGAAAAATAACCGCCGTGAACAATGTCAGACATGTTACGAGAGACAGTTGGAACTTACAGCCATCGATAACGACATTAAGAACGCGTCATCAGAATTTGTTTTTTAGCAGTGAAGCACGTACTCGATGGTTTCCTAGATCTCACACAGTAGAAAGTTGTGGCGGAATAGTTGATGATGGGAGTTAGTCAGCAGACAGTACCGGGCTAGTGTCATTGGTGAGTGCAAGAACTCACCCTATTGAGTAGTAGTGTAGTGTCAAGAAATAGAAAATAACGCTAACAGTCGTAGTAGATTCCAGAAGAATGTTAGTAACTTCGCAGTGTTACACCTACATTCCGGAATAGTTGCATGTTAAAGTTTCGCAAATTAGTCTTGCAGAGGTTTGTTTCACATTCGTATCAATTTCTGCAAAAAATTTGAAATAAGCGTTACCGAGCATGCGTAATATTTCAGCTCAAATTGTCACACGAATGTTCCACACAAGTGGAATTTTTAACTCAAAGATTGGAATATTCATGGTATGGAACATACCATTAACGTGATTTCATCATTGTACATAAGGGAATATGCATTATGTACAGAAAGTTATTTAATTTGAATTTGGAAGTCAGAAACACACATCGTTGATATTCTGTAACATTAGACCGTTTTTCACAAGGCCGTTCTCTACACACAAACTTAAACTCACAGCTTGTAAGATTTTACACGAAGGGGCTTAAATAATTCATGCTGGTTCATTGCATTGTCTACACTTAGGACACAAATGTAAGGATGATTTACTTTTGTGTAGAGTGGGGCTGCCCAGTGCCGACGGCTTCAAGAACAACAGTTACAAGCATGGGCAAAATCTGACTTAAGTGCTAGAAACCGTCTCTTAACCAGAAACCATCATTAGCTTGCAAATAATTACATCGTATGTAGCTTGATGTAGGATAAATCATTCTCGTGTTCATATGTAAATCCACTTATGAACGAATTTACCTTGTTATGAATGAACATTCACGATAAGCAGCTTGTGTGTTCTTAAGTTAACGAATATCATCCTCCCACACCCATCACAATGTTGCATGCATATGCAGTGTTTCCTAATTATCTTAGTGTTAAGCCAATCGTCAAATATGGGGTAAGACTCTTTTCGTTGTATCACGTCGCTGTCTCGATTTTATATATAGTCAGTGCGAAATAAACGTGCCATACATATAAATGAAGGTGATAAAATTTCCAGTGTCCTGGAGGCATATTAGTCGGCCACATGAACAGTACTAAAATTTCCTCTGTTCAGAGGCGTCAGCTTTACCCTTGTTACACGGGTTTAATATGTGTGCTAAAGAGGAACGGCTTTCTACTTGTGTTAGCCTACCAGAAAGATTCACATACGTACAAGGTTACCTCCTGGCCGTGCTGTTCATCAGTCATTTTTCCATTCAGTTAAAGAGGAAGATACTGACAAAACTTCAGAGACAGTTTCTACTTCTCACGCTGATTTCATGTATCCGTATGTGTATTTTTGTTTTGTTTTCTAAAGTGATGGAATAATACGAGAAGTATACTTTAGAAGCGGTTTGTTAACAGAACAAACTACACTATAATCGTACTGTTTCGGATTTGTCACAGTTTACGAAAGAAATAAAATGTTTTTGGCATTTACTTACTGTTTATTTTATCTCAATATGATCAAAGTTCTGTTAACCATGAGGTAAAGGTGAAACGTAATAGCAGTCTCGATGTAATTAGCCACGATGACATTATCAACAACAAATAAGACAGCAAGTATACCCAATGGCTGTAGCAATGAAACTGTGGGGCACTATCGTGATCCACAATACTGAGGTCAGAGCAGATTTTTAGGCGTTAGTCAACAAGAAAGCTTACCATATTACTTCGCCAGAA
Organism: Schistocerca cancellata; assembly: GCF_023864275.1. Lineage (NCBI taxonomy): Eukaryota > Metazoa > Arthropoda > Insecta > Orthoptera > Acrididae > Schistocerca > Schistocerca cancellata. The sequence goes on from NC_064630.1 coordinate 351,989,621, forward strand.
GAATGAAGTGTTTGATTCTTTTTTTACAACTATGTGAAATACTAATTCTCCTAGAAAACATAGCAGTAATGGGAAGTTTTCAAATTTTCATTTGAGTATTTTTGTACCAAGTTTTTTTTTCCGGAATCGAAACTACCTTGCGTTTCCTGACTTAATGCTGTACTTCGGTCTAAACAATGAGCTAAACATGGTCTCAAACTCTAAAACGCATAAGTTGCGGTACGCCTTTTTCTGATAAATTAGTGCCTGTAGTAGTACGCTACTTCATTCCTTGTTAAAGGAAGACATCGTAGACGTTATACAGACAGAGATGGTGCAGTGATTAAGACCCTGCACTTGTTGCCTTAACCTCCCTGCAGATAAACGCCTGAGCGGTTCCTTCGTATATATGCATAGCAAATTTCAGGAAAATGAATCCAGGTACTTACATGAATACGTAGTACGTTAAACTGTGTAGTTGATTCTTTCCCACAGTCACGTAAAAAAAATAATGCGCGCGGCTGTATATTGTATGTTTTAAGCCGTTCACGCAAGAGTGTGAACCTTAAATCGATATAAATATAATAGACGCATGCAAGAACGAACACCACCTGAGAACGGATAAACCGATTTGGTTGATTATGTTGTTGTTAGTAATTGTTGGTGGTAATAGTATTTTTGGTATGAAGAATGAATAAAAATTTACGTTCAATTGTGAACAAAAATCTCGAAAAGATCGTGACAGATTTACTTCAAATTTTTGCATGATACTATACTGATCATACAGACGGAAGTGGACATGGAGAGGAGGGAGTAAGTTATGCACAGAGAGATAGTGTGGAGATGATGTACAGAGCTGTGAAACATTGACGGATACGGACTTAGAGAGGAGGGAGAGAGGTGGTTGTGCACAGGGTGGTAGGGTGGGAGAGAGGGAGAGGGAGGGAGGGAGGGAGGGGAGGCCAAGGAATTTGGGAAGTGATGGAATTCCGATACATATTTCGCAGTTGCGATACATTGCCGGGTTTGCTAGTTTGTAATACATGAGCAGCCTGAAATGCCATTTGGTACCCTGTTAGCGCTCTGCTCTTTTCTCACAGTGAAGTAGTCATGGAAACAGAGCATCCCTTGTTGTTATTATGGTCTTCAGTCCTGAGACTGGTTTGATGCAGCTCTCCATGCTACTCTATCCTGTGCAAGCCTCTTCATCTCCCAGTACCTACTGCAGCCTACATCCTTCTGAATCTGCTTAGTGTATTCACCTCTTGGTCTCCCTCTACGGTTTTTACCCTCCACGCTGCCCTCCAATACTAAATTGGTGATCCCTTGATGCCTCAGAACATGTCCTAACAAGCGATCCCTTCTTCTAGTCAAGTTGTGCCACAATCTCCTCTTCCCCCCCCCCCCCCAATTCTATTCAGTACCTCCTCATTAGTTATGTGATCTACCCATCTAATCTTCAGCATTCTTCTGTAGCACCACATTTCAAAAGCTTCTATTCTCTTCTTGTCCAAACTATTTATCGTCCATGTTTCACTTCCATACATGGCTACACTCCATACAAATACTTTCAAAAATGACTTTCTGACACTTAAATGTATACTCGATGTTAACAAATTTCTCTTCTTCAGAAACGCTTTCCTTGCCATTGCCAGTCTACATTTTATATTTTTTATTATGTTTATTATATATATTTATATTTTATTATTTTTTATTATTTTTGCTCCCCAAATAGCAAAACGCCTTCACTACTTTGTCTCATTTCCTAATCTAATTCCCTCAGCATCACCCGACTTAATTCGACAACATTCCATTATCCTTGTTTTGCTTTATATTTAAAGAGCATCCCTTATGGGGATGAAATACAATGTACAGTAATTTATTTGAGCGTTTGAACTAATAAACAGGACAGATTCACGAGAGAATGCGATTAGCAAGTATGCAAAAAAAAGACGCAATGTGTAAAATTAAACTTGTTTTATTTTGCGAGCACCTGCTACCACTTTGTGGACTAGCTGACGTTTGAGCAGTGATTTCTTTTTTTTCCCCCTACAGTATGAAGCAACATGATTACGGAGCGCTAGTTGGAGCTGGCGTTTATCAAATTTTAACAGCGGCTTCAGCCTCGTTTCTGCCCACTTTTCCGTTAATCAAATACAAAACTTTCTTAATTTTCTTGCTAAATTCATTACTCGCTGGGGCATTAGGAAATTGTGTTCGTTGGTCTTTTTATATTCGCTCCCTCGGAGAAACATTTTTACCCATTGTCTGCGACCGCAGCGCTCTTGGTTTACATAATTCTGTTACGATAACTGTGGTGCGCCTTGAGCCTACTGATGTCGCCCGAGCTGCGGGTGGAGGGGCGGCGGCGTCATTCTGCTGGAAGGTAACCCGTAGTACGTTCACGTCTGCACGGGGTGTTCCTTATTTGCCAACTTTCGTGACGAAGAATTCATTTCCTTGCTGCTGCCCCCCCCCACCACTTCCTCTCTCTCTCTCTCTCTCTCTCTCTCTCTCTCTCTCTGTATGTCACGCTAGTTAAACAGAAATTCTACAACTCGATTTCATGATTGCTCTTTCAGCGCTGGTACAATAACAGAGACGAGATTTTCAGCGTACAAGAGAAGTTGCTGTACGTGTAACTGCTAAAATAGAAGCGATTTTTTCCATTTTCTAACAACATATGCAGTAACGTTTTTGAATCTGTGAATTTCTGAGGTCGCGAAAATGATTTAGATGTGCGCGAAAGTGGGCGAGAATTTGGTTAAATTTTGGGAACACCTGCATTCTACACTAGTTAGACTTCGTAATGTTTATCAGCGCTTAACGTATGCTGTGCGGGATTACCCGAGCGGTCTAAGGCGCTGCAGTCATGGACTGTGCGGCTGGTCCCGGCGGAGGTTAGAGTCCTCCCTCGTGTGTGTGTGTGTGTGTGTGTGTGTGTGTGTGTGTGTGTGTGTGTGTGTGTGTCCTGAGGATAGTTTAGGTTAAGTGGTGTGTAAGCTTACGGACTGATGACCTTAGCAATTAAGTCCTTAAGATTTCACACACACATTTGACTTTTTTTTCTTTTCTTAATGTATATTAATGTTCCTGATTCCTATGTGATTGCACTCAGCGATGTTCTGATGGCACTAAAACCGAAACAAAACAGCACGAAATTGAAACAACATGAAATCTTGTTGTGTATGATGGACTGTCACAATTCGGTTCGTGTATATGAAGGCTGTAGTTAAGTGAAGATACTGCTGTTTTTCTATTCTACTCGCGAACGATTCGAAACAGAATGCAAAACAACAAACACACGAATGCCGACATCACGGGCTTCATATAATGTAATACCCTAACACCAACTTCTTTGTCAACCCCTTTGTTGTTGTTAACCGCGTCATTTTGACTCGTCTTTGGAAATCTTGGGCAATAGAAGGGCTTTGCATGAAAACAGCGCAATACGTTGTGAGTTATGCTAACACTGATGTCTCCAGAGAAGAAATGATTTTTTTAGACACATTATTAGAGGTTTGTAAGTTGCCACTAGCCTCTGTTTTTGATTATATGTATTGGCTGCACATTTAGGTCAACACAGGGAATTGCCTGCTGTTCTTAATGACCCACAGAAAAAATTAAATATTACTTTGTAGCGAATGGAGATACCAAGGTACTTCTCAGTTACTCCATTGTGACTTTTAAATAGAACGCCATAAAGATGAAAACACAAATATTTGGTTTAAATTAGGGCTATGATCCTCCAGAGTGTCGTCAGGCGCTTTTTCTTTGGTGCTTTGCCAGTTTCGTTTTTGCAGTAAGTGCAGGCACCCCTAGCAAAAACTCCGTCACTTCTTTCATGCGACGCCCAGTGGCGACAAAAAAAAATAATAATCAAGCTGAACGTTACGTGCCTGTTGGATAGAGAAGTCCCAAATGAGTCTAGTGTGACATTCGTTTTATCGGTATGTATTAACATACAGTAAAACGCGAAGCAGTACTCCAACAGAGACTGAACAGCGCTGCTGCATGCCGGTAGCAGGGAGCTTGGGGCAGGGCGGCGCTGTCGCTGTTGAACTACTAGTTATCCTTCGTGCTTTTCTGTGGCTGTTAAAACATGTTCATAAAACGAATATCGCACTAGACTATCTTCGGACCGCTTTATTGAAAGGGCACGTAAAATTCCGCTTTGACAATGATTTTCTGTGTGTATCGGGTAGCACACGGACGCTTTCCGTCGACGCTTTCCGTCGACGCTTTCCGTCGACGCAAAGACGTGACGAGCAGTATTTGTTTCGGCCGACTCCAGTTACTCATTGCAAAAACGAAATTGCCAATATCTGCCGAAGCATCGGGGAGAAAGCACCGTAACGGCTCTCAAGACAGACAGCATATTTACAGGGTGGCCAGAAAGAGTCTGAAAAGCTTGTAAGGGTGTTGCAGGTGTAAGTTGTGCTGAAAATAATTTTTAAGAAAAAAATTAGATTCATTCAGCCGTTTGTGAGCTGCCGCAATTTGAAGCTTTCTGCCAGAGGCAATGTCGGCAAACTTGTTCTTCGTTTGGTTTCCTCAAATAGAAGAAACGTAACTTTTATGTAGCTTAAACTTATCACTTCCGAAAAAGGTACATTTTAACTGGTATTTTTATTTAGACAAGTGGTTGTTTGCGGACCCACAGATGTCTGTGCGTCACGACGTTTTAGCGCGTGCAACTGCTGGAATTCGCGTGCGCGAAGACCAGATTGGCCAGATTCCGTGCCATACAACTCGGAAACGGTGCATCGTATTGAATTTTTATCGTAAGTTCTCAGCACAGCCTACCTACCCTGCAACACCATTAAGATCTTGTCTTGCTGTTTCTGACCACACTATACATATTCCACCAACAGACTTTCATACGTACTAGCGTGGATGAGAACAAGGAAAAAGTCTAGTAAACATACTCTAAAAAACGTACATAAAGAGCTACGAGCACTATTTCAGTAGAAGATATGTTTCACAGTAGCTGGTAAGGTATGAATTTTAGAGCGTATGTCTTTTAGACATTAGTCCATATCACAACTTCTTAAAGTTTGTCGGAGTTTTGGTTTTCCCTTTATGTATGTGTGTAAAATATCGTGCTAATTTGCTAAACCTCACTTTGTGTGGCGTTTTTAGAAACAGGTATGTAGTAGTGTGAAACCTTTGCCCAGTTCTGTTGCGAATACTAGTTTGCCACGAATGTGTGAAGGAGAAATTATAACGCTCTACTAAAATTTAGTTTAGTTTTCAAATAAAGTAAGATATGGGAGGATAGTCCTGTTAACAGGAAAAGGTAATCAATAGTGTTACCCCTTTTACGGGATTTCACGTATGTTGTGTCTAATGGATAAGTAAATGAGACTATTCAATTCTTTTCGTAAGATCTTGCCCAGTGATAAGAAACATAGTATGAACAGAACTGTATACTAGGAAAACTCAGTTAAAAGTTCATTCAGTGGTTTAAAACACGTACTAATGCTCGCCAGCCTGTCCAGGCAATGAAACAGTGAAGTATTGGAAAAGCAGAAATATGAATTTTGCCTACTTTCTTGCTACTGTTTAATTTGGTTCTTCAAATAAATATTACTTCACTTAAACAAGGTTGGACTAAACACTTATACATTAGGTTTTTAAAAGAGAAAAAAACCCAGTAGATAACTTCAAGGGAGCAAAAAAAAAATATTCACGTGAGGGGACCTTTAGAAAAGCATTTTCTATAATCAACAAACTTAAATACTAAAATAGATACTAAAGCTCACACTTCTTATACTGAACATTTCACTTAAAGAAAACCTTTCTTACTGGAATTTAGTTTCAAAAGCTATTATTCTTTCAACTAACTCAGTATTGTCATTTAACAGATTCTAGTAACTTGGCCACACCCTCATTGAATTTTACGGAAGCATACCTTTACTGTAACTCTTCGCAGTAGTTAAGGAAGCAAAAATAAAGAAATAAATGGTGCGTCTTTATATTAGCTGGGCACTTAATAAGTCTGTAAAACAGAATACTCGAATTGTCACCAGGAAGGAACACTACATAGGTGTATGATTAGGATGAAATAAGAGTGAACCAGTTTCTTCAAAGTTTAACAATGATTATTAAAACAGTTTAAATTAGTGGTTCACGCTGCACAAAAGATAAATACAAAAAATCTTATCTGGTGGCTGTAGGCTTGAGTGTGGCGAACAATAACGGCTACAGTAAGGCCTGCAAGTATCTTGCTGAATGGGCTCAATTTCTCTTCTTGACGTAGTTCAGTTCTACATACAGTAGCCCAACAACTCGCAGCTATGTCGTAAGCCGTTTGCAGTCACCATCCGAGGCATTTTTGTGTAAATTTGCAAACAAAGCTTCTCCTGCTCAACAAAGGTGTTGCCTCAATCACTGCTGCCTACAGATTATGTGACACATCCCGCGCTTGCTCTAGGTAGCGCGCCAATTCGCCCTTGCCACCTTTTTCACTCCCCACAGCCAATTGCGTTTCAGACAAAAGCACACCTATTTCTTACACTATTCCTAAGCGTGACCATTTCTTAAATTGACAAATTTACATCAACATGAACAATTTATACGCAAAGATATTTTTAAATACAAAATGTCAACAGAAAATTATTAAACGTAATAAACAATTTACATCCCGAGCACGGGGTCCCGGATTTGATTCCCGGCGGGTCAAGGATTTTCACCTCCCTCGAGATGACTGGGCGTTGTTGTGTCGTCTTCATCATTCATCTCCATTACGGTCGGAGGAAGGCAATGGCAAACCACCTCAGCTAGGACCTTGCCTAGTACGGCGGTGCGGGTCTCCCGCATCGTCCCCTACGCTCTACCAAGGAGTATAGGACTTCAAAAATAGTTCAAATGGCTCTGAGCACTATGGGACTCAACATCTGAGGTCATCAGTCCCCTAGAACTTAGAACTACTTAAACCTAACTAACCTAAGGACATCACACGCATCCATGCCCGAGGCAGGATTCGAACCTGCGACCGTAGCGGTCGCGTGGTTCCAGACTGAAGCGCCTAGAACCGCTCGGCCACACTGGCCGGCTTATAGGACTTCATCACACAGTAATTTACACACGTCACTCACATACAATGCAAACAACTTTAGACACCAGTATAGCATAATTTACATCTACAGAAAATATAGTACCAATATACGAAAATTTTAAAGCAAAAAAATCATAAAAATTTAAATGAACCATAAACAAATTATATTATAAAATGAATTTTCAGGTGAAACAAAAAGCAGATATTTTTCTGAGTCTTAAATATAAGCACACGTTCTGGGGCTCTACATTTACAAGGGCGTTTTTTCAAGTGTAAGGTTAGTTGTTGGACTGTTTATGGAAGACGCGCCTCATAAACTCTCGTGTTACGTAAACGTGCAACATGCTCAGCACGAGAGTTTTCCTCGGGAAGGTTGCCATTGCTACTGCGGGGGTGCGTCGCTGCTGATGCGTCAGATACGAGAAGCAATCAGAGTGAGAGGCGGCGAGGCCCTGCGCTGGCTGCCAACTGCGGAGGGGCGCGGCACGCCGTTGTGCCTCGTCTGACGGACGGACGTCGGCGCCGCTGGAGGGTTGCCGGTGACGGACGCTGTCGCCGGGCAATAACGGCCGTTTGCCAGGGCCGCCTTCCCTCCACAGCTAGCACTTTTATTTGCCATGTGCGGGATTTGTTGCCCGAGTTGCGCCAACTAATTCCCCTTCACGGCGTCTGAGGCGCGTAATGCCCGACGCTTCGCTCACAAGCCCATGTTGCCACGTCGTGATGAATAACTACAGTACTGCCGGCAGCACACGGGTGATGGATGACGCACCGGAGTATTTCCCACTTAGCAGGAAGGAGGAATTGACGATAGCTGTAGTCAAATTTAAAAGATCTGATATCTGACACCTAGCGTGCTGGATTGCTCTTTTGTCTACAACGTGTTTCAAAGGCTTAAAGCTCCATTATATATATATATACCCCGACTTTGGAGTAACATGTGATACTGTCTAATCGAGAAACAAAACCCTATTGCACAAGGTGGCTCTCTGGAGCTCTTCGACTAAAACCTAAACGTAAATTTGAAAGTAAGAAAATTCAAATGGCTCCAAGGACTATGGGACTTAGCATCTGAGGTCATCAGTCCCCTAGACTTAGAACTATTTAACCTAAGGACATCACATACATCCATGCTCGAGGCAGGATTCGAACCTGCGACCGTAGCAGCAGCAGCAGCAGCGTGGCTCCGGACTGAAGCACATAGATCTGCTCGGTCACAGCGGCCGGCTCGAAAGTAAGATGAATAAAACAGAATACCTTCAAAGGTCACACGCTCTTTTCTCTGTCGCAGAGCTTTACATACAAAACTGGGAACAGAAACATCAAACAAGCACACGTTACGCCCTATCTTGGGGTACACATAGATGAAAAATTGAATTTCCACGAACGCATAAGGCTAACAGACAAAGCAGAAAAAATACTACACAAACTGGTGAGGCTCAATTCAAAACAGTACAGACTACCTCTACCAGTCATACGTACATGCCACTGTGCGCTCTTCGAAGCAGTACTCAGCTTCGCAGCTAGCACGTGGGCACATAGACTGAACGTGGTCACCAACAAAGCATCCGTCAAACGAGGGCAGAAAGCGTCCTACTTAGGCTATCTGGAGCCTTCGGTACCACCTCAGCGGACGCACTGTGTGTGGTGTTCGGAATATGCTCCATAGATATCACGATCAAATACAGAGCTGCAAGGTGCTGGTTAAAGGTGGGGAGACTAGATAAGGTTCACACAATAGCCGGTGAGGCGATAGAGACGATAAGTCATCTTAAAAATTGTCGTTTGGATACATGGCAAGGTGAATGGGTTTTAAGTAATAAGGGACGTAGACTGCACGACTTCCTCCCTGACATAAGGGAGCGGTATGTTACATTTCTTAACCGGACACCCGGACCTTATCCTACGCACTTAAACCGTATGAGTCTGAGGCAGATGAGTCTTCCCCGCATGCACCTGCGGAGAAGAAGGTTCCCCAGAACACATTGCCTTTTCTGCGGGCAATACGCGAACAATAGACATACACTACACCTAGACTACACAGATACAGACATAGATATATACATAGATATATACATAGATATATACATAGATATATTTAGTCGAGCGGTCTAAGGCACCGCAGTGCGGCACAACTGTGCGGCTGGTCCCGGCGGAGGTTCGAGTCCTCCCTCGGGCATGGGGGCGCGCGTGTGTGTGTGTGTGTGTGTGTGTGTGTGTGTGTGTGTGTGTGTTTGTCCTTAGGATAATTTAGGTTAAGTAGTGTGTAAGCTTAGGGACTGATGACCTTAGTAGTTAAATCCCATAAGATTTCACACACATTTTGAACATAGATCTATACACAGCAACAAGAGACGAAGAACAATGGGCACAATTAAACGCACTAACAAACAGTATTTAAAAAACAACATATCAACAGTACATGCGGACACGACATTAGAGACATGCCTATGTGCAGCGTAACAACACTCTCCAGAGGGTGGACAGCGATACGCACAGTGACAGCGATAATAGTGACAATTAGGAGGAACAGGAGGAGGAAGCTGAGATTTGACAGTAAATAAGAATAACGTGCTGGCGATCTAGCCAAGAAATCACCAAATGCTCTATACATGTATGGGCACCTAAAGTAGTTAATACATAGGATTAGTAATAAATAGGATAAGCAACATTATGTGTCTAATAATAACCATTGTGTGTGTGTGTGTGTGTGTGTGTGTGTGTGTGTGTGTGTGTGTGTGTGTCTGGCGATCAAAAGAAAAGAACTCTGTAAAAAGATGAAAAACGAAAATTGTAAGATGTACGACCTGTTTTAAGCATCAGGTAATAGGTCTATAATTTGGCAATAAATAAATACAAAACTGTCGCACTTAGTAAAGGAAGATGGTGTATGTAAACTACTTGGTGCCAAGAACGTACAGCGAAACAAACACCATTTCAAAGCACAAAGAACATATAGCAAAACAACACTGTCTTAAAGCATCGTGTAGAGTTTTGAGTTGATGAATACATGCGGTAGAGATACATATATCTAGTGGTATACGAATCCTTTAATGACAAGTTTATGTAGCTTCAATTTCGTACTCTTTTATGCAATCAGGCGTCATGTCGAAAAATCTTAAGATCAATAATTATGTTGCCAACAGTGACAAAATCATACACGGACTGCTCTAGCTAACAATAAAACAATGGAAATCTGCCATTATCAGCTCCCACTCTGTTGTCACTTCCGCTGCGCACAGCATGGTGCCTCAGAGTTCTCAAGAGGGCTGAAAACCTGGTCCCCTAATACAAATTAACAATAGATTGTTGACATGCTTAGACAGTATAGAAATCTATAAAACCTGCGAACTTCTGAATTTTTAAGTGATCTTCTTAGTAGACAGACATTTTTAACTGTATACTTCTTGCCAACTAAGTAGTGTAATATTTGTTGCTAAGAAAGGTATTTTGGCATTACAGTTAGAAGAAAAAATCGGTTAAGTGCAAGTACAATCTTAATTATGTAAATAGAGTGTTCATCTACCCTGGAAATTGAGTCTCTAAGATTTTTGCCTGATATCGATACTGACAAGATATCGCTACGGGAGTTCCAATGCTCTAGAAATCAATTCCAAGCTAATTTTCGGATTTTTTCTATCAACTATACTGTGGAACCTTTCTCATTGCCATATTTCATGATACTAAGTAACGGGGTAGGTTTTGATGAGCGAGTTGTAGAGTATCAATATATGTGGCATTAATAGGCGTATCTTTTGAGTGCATTAATTTAGAAGCTTAAAAAATATTTCTTCCACCCTCCCGCCCCCCCCCCCCCCTCCCTCACCCCCCACGAAGAGACCGTAGACCTAGGAATGTGATATAAATTTAAATTTGATAAGTCTTCCCGTTTCTGAGAAAAAGGGGTACAGACAGACAAACGGATAACAGAGTGGTACTTTACGGATTCCGCTTTTATTGACTGAAGTCTGGAACCCTAAAAAAGACTACAAATAGTTTTGAGATATGACGTGATAAGTTTGAAGCTGTTTGGCGGACAGGAAAATTTAGCACGTTTCAGTAAAAATCAACGTAACCCCAGCCCTATTTAAAATCAGGACATGCTTCAGATATCTCACGATTTTGATTTTTTATGTGATACTTGTCATGAACAGATAGTAAAGCTATTTTCTACTGCCGCTGCGAGCGTTGCCCACTAGCGGCTGCCTGCAGACCGTGCTTGTCGTCAAATGTTTGCACCGTAAGCGTCTGACGTCAAAGAATTTAAATCAGAATGTAGGCCAGATGAAACAGAATTAGCTGTTTCACTTCAGACAACTGTACATTTCCTTCCGTGTGTAAAATCATACAGGTTCTAGGTGTCTTTCGCGGCGGCATAATTGTAAAAAATGTTGTTGGTTTTTCAAGCAGTTGCAACAAAAGTGTCGAACTTACGTCGGTTGACGTCATCCCACACGTGGCGGATCTGAGCTGTGGCGCGCTTGTTAAGTCGCCTTCCTGCGCGTGCATTAATTGGGCCCATCTCTGTAACGTTCTAGACGCAGCTGCTCCGCTTATGTAAGGCGTACGTCTTGCCTATCCCGGCAGTCAGAAGTCTTAACTTCTGAGGAAAATTGTGGTGCTGCTATCGAAAGCTAGACGATTTTATGTCGGTTGACGCGGCTTGGTAACAGAACTTTTTTACTTTCATATATTGTTGTCAATGGGAAACGTAGTTTTGATTCTCACTACAAGGAAAATGTTTCTGAAACTATTTTATTTTCGTGAGCATTAGTTCGGCCTCCAATTAGGGTAGCTAATGGTAGGGATGAGAAAAACTGACTGTTTAAAACCGATATTATCGTTTTAGTTCTGAATAATCGTTATCTTTCGGTATTACATTGGTCTCTCTTGTAACAGGTGTGTATTTTTTACTAATAACCGAGTAAAAAAAATCAGTTAGCCATAGCAGCAGTGCTAAAACTTTTAGTTTTTAAATACAGTTTATTTTAAAAAAGAGTAATTTTTATTAGTAAAATTTGCATTGGTTTGAAATATGGAAATGGGAAAAGTGGTGAGTGCCATTCTAATAACAATGCCGACAGAAACGAGCAACAAACACATGGTATACGAATTGGTACGCACTGCTGAGACAAGAATGTCCGTTGCCGTGACTTAACGGCAACGCGAGTAGGTGCATTGTGAAGACTTGCCCCGGCCTGGTTTCTCGTAGTTGTCGCCGGACATGCGTTGTATTGCAGAACGACACCAACCGTAGTGCTCGTGGTTGTGCGGTAGCGTTCTCGCTTCCCACGCCCGGGTTCCCGGGTTCGATTCCCGGCGGGGTCAGGGATTTTCTCTGCCTCGTGATGACTGGGTGTCGTGTGCTGTCCTTAGGTTAGTTAGGTTTAAGTAGTTCTAGGGGACTGATGACCATAGATGTTAAGTCCCATAGTGCTCAGAGCCATTTAAACCATTTATGAAGTGACGTAAAAGTGAAGTAGATGCTTCATTAGCTTTTAGATATTTCAATTTATCTTCATTTCTGTGAAATAATACAAGACGAAGGAAATTATGGTAACAGTAATAAAATAAAAACTTAACAGTTGATTCATATTGTTCAATAAAAATAGAAAGTGACTCACATGTTGCTTGTATTTCATAATATGCCTGTAGCCCTTGGAAACGGACAAGTTAACACGAAAAATGGAATTCTCCACCCTCAGTTTTCACCCTTTAGCACTGACTACTCGTAATGACCAAATAGCGGTGTGATCCCCGATTAAAACATGATTTTTGGGCAGAATTACATAAAATTAGAAGCAATATGAAAATACTGGCCTTTTTTTGTAGTATGCAACCACTTACCACTTTTCGAGAAAAGCAGCTAACGGTGGACTGACTAAATTTTCTTGTATTTGCGTGTTTAATATTTCGTTTCTGTTTGCCTCGACATTGACAGAGTTAAAATTTTCCAGTCTTTGTTGTATTTCTGCGTCTACTATACGAAACCATAGGAACAAAAGCCGAAAATCGGTTATATCAGAAACCGGTTACTTTGAGCGATTTAAAACTGGAGTGGAAAAAATCCGAAATAACTGAAAACATTGTTTCAGCGAAAGCCACCATTCCTAGTTGAGAATGTACATTGAAGGTGGGAGCAGAATTGTTAGATTAATTCCAGTAGTGTGCGCCCGCCACTAGATGTTCTAATCTGTTACTTTTCTGTGACGTAATGAATCCTTATATCATCTACTTAAGAGGGATGCAATAGCGACGGAAAGATGAAATCCCTGTGACAAAAGGATGGTGGGTTGTCAGTGAGCCTAACGGTACGAGGTGCTGATACCACGTTGAGAGGATATATTCCACGCTGTATAGACGTTTTATTGCTGTTGATGGGGAAATTCGTACTTCAAGATCTCTGCACTAAACAGATAATACAGCCAAGTTAAACAAAAAGGCAGGACATGGATAATTATAGAATATTTCTTACTGTTCTGTAGTGTAAAAATCAATCTGTCACTTAATTTTTTGCATTGCTAATCCGAATCCATTTTTTTAAATTGTTGTCTGTCAACATGACTCTTTGCAAAGACTTAATTTTCATCTTTTTTTAAAAAAAATAAAGAAATCCTTGCGCGCGTGTTTTTTGTATTCAGAATTAGGCGTAATATGAACTTCCTGTCCGACTCATTATGCCGTTTGTCGCTAAGCTGAAGTAGTAAAATCTTGGCTGTGACCACAGAGCGGCAAATGGCTGCGCTTGGGATCGCGGTTACAGCACGCAGTTTGCTCTTGTAGCATTTCCAAAGCGATGAGCAAGCACGAGCGGTCGTGCTCACATAGCCGTCTCTTGCTCTGAAGGAATGTCTCGTGTGTGCTAATCGCGTATGGCGAGAACACAAAGCAAAGAGAGAGAGAGAGAGAGAGAGAGAGAGAGAGAGAGAGAGGGGGGGGGGGCGGAGACAGGGACAGGGACTGGAGCTGCTTCGTTACCCGCGTGCGCTGCGAGTGGGGACGTTCGCGCGAATTACAAGTCCACCACTTCTGGTATGCGGTGAGCCACCTGAAGTGTAGTGGTAGCTCCATCCACCCTTCTCCCCGCACCCTCTCCTCATTTGAGAGTCAATGTGCACGCCGAGCCGTTTGCTGCCACTGCGGCGGAGCCTAGCCACACATCACAAGCCGCCCACGGTTTTTGCGACAGGTTCCTAGTCGGACGTGGCCTCCTTTCCTTCCGTCCGACCGGGTGACCTCAAAGAGAAAAAAAAAGCTACAAAAGTTGCAGAGAAAACTCTCACCATTTTTGTTATTTATGTAAAGAGACAGCTTTCAAAATAATGTGTGACCTGTCTTACAAATTGAGGGCTGGGAGGTCACGAAATGAAAGCACATACAACTTTTTTCTGATGGATCCTGTAATATTCACCAAATATTACACCACTTGTTTCTACCAATGGCGACATCAGATTCCCTGCAATAAATCCGACCAAACCGACGATGATCTTAACTTGATGTGACTGATAGGAAGAAGAAAATTTCTTCCTGTTGTGTGTCAAACGACATCTGAAAACAACTTCTGCTGTGGATCGGAACATTGTCAGCTAAGAGCACAATGTGAATGTTCTCGGACTGCGTTTATCCTCATCTTCCTTCGATACCATAGTCACCTACGTAATCCTCGTTCACTGTTGTCCGTGAACGTGAAGGATGCAGCGATAAAGAGAGGCACGGCCAGAGTGGCCGTGCGGTCCTAGGCGCTTCAGTCTGAAACCGCGTGACCGCTACGGTCGCAGGTTCGAATCCTGCCTCGGGCATGGATGTGTGTGATGTCCTTAGGTTAGTAAGGTTTAAGTAGTTCTAAGTTCTAGGGGACTGATGACCTCAGAAGTTAAGTCCCATAGTGCTCAGAGCCATTTGATAAATAGAGAAACTTCAGCATGCAGCAAAATGGTTCAAATGGCTCTGAGCACTATGGGACTTAATATCTATGGTCATCAGTCCCCTAGAACTTAGAACTACTTAAACCTAACGAACCTAAGGACAGCACACAACACCCAGCCATCACGAGGCAGAGAAAATCCCTGACCCCGCCGGGAATCGAACCCGGGCGTGGGAAGCGAGAACGCTACCGCACGACCACGAGACAGCATGCAGCATCACAATCAGATACATATTTGGCGATACGACGATGGCTTACTTCAGATGGTGTTCATTTAATCCAACTACTATGAATATACTCCAGAACAAGCCGGACCAAAGTTCTTTATGCACTCCTCACAGCTGATGCGGTGTGTTTCTGGAAGTTCCCTTTTAGAAGATGGTCATTTTCCATTCAGACTGTGTAAAACTATTTGTGTTTGAGCCTCGTTGGAGAGGGATTTCCGACGTTACACGTAGATGTTCGATCGATATCGCTGGCTGGTGTAAATAGTTCTGCAATTTATGTTCTCTGTATATTCGTTATGGTGCTTACATTTTGCTAGCCATTGCATCTCCAAGAGGAATAGCAAATAACGAAATTTTACTTATTGCATGTATACAGTGAAGTAGGAAGGATACATTATTAAATTTGTAGCTAATTTTACGGGTGTAGGGAGTGCGGAATCTATTATACAGAGTTACCACCATTGGCAACAACGATGGATCTAACCTAACTGGACACCAAGGCGAACTGAGCTTGAGTGACAGATACGGGTACGTTATTCCTTGGTGCTTCAAGACTATACCAGAGATTATGAACTGCAGTGGCAGTCCATCGGCAGTTCATGTTTTCAGTGAGGTGAGACATGTGGAGAACGCGCTGGCCATCACTAAAGTCGGACGCTTCCTATATCGAGATAGGTCAGGACAGCACTGGCAACACTGGTCTTGCGTACGCGTCGAAAAGCTAAGTCCATGTGTATTGCATATTTTTTTCTTCTTTTGGTCCATACTACTTCCTGTCAGAGTATGGAAAGCAACGAGCTTGTAGTTGAAGTGATGTTTCACAGTATAGAAGATGAATAGGTGCTCGTAGTTCGTAAGGCATTCATTTTACAGCCTATGCTTACTAGATCGTTTTTATTCCTGTTAAATGAGGAATTCATTCGTGAAATTTTGCCATCTAGTTTTGCAACACCCCGTACAAGGGTTGGCATTGGGATAGATGGAAGTTTTTCTGTCTTGACATGTTTGGAAGGAGAGGAACAAGTGTCTTGCAGACACTTCGTAGATTCTCTCCGGTATAATAAGGACAGGATCCGAATCACTGTTGGATGCTGAAGAAACCTGGTAGGTTAGGGAATACAGAACATTGTGTATCGTCTATTTTGCAATAGAGATCCTATTGTAAACGAAAAATGCTGTATAATTGACAGGGTGATCAGAAACAGTCTGAGAAGCTTGTAAGATTGTTGCAGGGTATATTGTGCTAACACAAAGCCACCCACCAGATGCAGTTAGTGTCAGTTTTTCAGATAGCGCGTGAGACTGCTCAGCCTTTGGCTCAGGTGCGAACCCTACTACCATCCCGCGTCCAGTTTTTTTATCGCTCTCTTTTTCGTTTATAAAAATACGTTAGGCGACACCGTCTTTGGCGGGCTGTTTGATTTTGCGCGCTCAACTGCCTGGTCGGCCAACTTCAGTGCTAATTAACTCGGAACCATCATATAGAATTTTCTCCTTAGCAATTAATTTTCAACACAACTACCTTGCTACACACTTACAAGCTTTCCAGATTGTTTCTGACTACCCTGTATATACACCCAAGTGATATCACCCTTAAAGAAAGAGAGAGAGAGAGAGAGAGAGAGACACGACACATTGACACTCATTATATATTATATTTAGATACTTCGTGCCCTTTCTCTGAAAAGTTTGTACTATAGTGCACGCCAATATTGTTGTATGTTGCCTTCATGGTGTTGCACTTTTCATGACAGGCAGAAGGTTTCTTGTTACCGAGAGTTGTTCACTACAGTACTCAACAAGGTAGCGCTAAGAAGTTGCTGAAAAGTGCTCGAAATACGTCAGATACGCGGCAGGTTGCACGGTGGGAAATACGTGGCTGCAGCCCCGAAACTGTAGCGTAGTCTTTCGTGATGATAGGCACGCTCGCTGCCCACGTAGCATCCACCGCGTTGTCCGCGGCCACGGCAGGTTTCCACGGCACTGCCCGGTCACGTTTTGCGCCAGTGATCCAGTTACCGGTGCGCCGCTACGCAATCCTGGACCACTGGATCACGCAGACACTCCGTGAATTTCGAACAGCTGTTGTCGTGGATTAACTTGTTACGTTCCGGATTCGTTATTTTCTTTTTTCAATCAGGTCTCGTCACCCTGCTTGAGGGTTATTTAAGGCTTTATTCTCGTCCACAGAGTCGGCGGGCTTACATGTCAGAGACGCATACGGCTATGAAGTTACGACGTCGAAGTCGAGCGCACCAGTTCTACTTATCTGCCACACCTCTTATGTTTCTTTTCCCTTACCTTGAGCAACGCTGAATGTCAAGAGAAAACGCCGCAGCCCGCTGCATGAACCCTGGTGGGTGGTTGCAACACAACAGTTGTATACTAATCAATGTGATATCCAAATTGGAATGCTCTTGTTATGCTCGGATCCGAAATTAGCATACCTGCTCGGTTGTGATGGACACCAAATATCAATTGGACTCGTCGTACGACTAAGTAATTTTTTAAGATACACAAATTATTTCGAGGAGCGAAAGTCAAATACATTAAAAATGATCGAATCAAGGAATTTCAACCTCCACAGAACTTGCATATTGTTGATGAAAAGGATTTTGTTTCATGTGTTTATAAGTTTTTGCAGCCGCAATGAACTTCCAAATGTTCAAATGTGTGTGAAATCTTGTGAGACTTAACTGCTCAGGTCATCAGTCCCTAAGCTTACACACTGCTTAACCTAAATTATCCTAAGGACAAACACACACACACACCCATGCCAGAGGGAGGACTCGAACCTCCGCTGGGGCCAGCCGCACAATGAACTTCCATAAAATCCTTCCCCGTTAGAGACTGCGTCGTGTTGTGAAGTGATGCACCAACGCTTAGGCCACTGTAGATAGTGTCTTTTTCAGGGTATGCACGACATACCCTGATGAAGGTACCTGTAAAAACAGCTGAAACATAGTTACGTCATATTACAACATTACGCACTGCACACCCCATTAGAATTCTATGGTTGCTCTGCTTCTGTAGCTTTATATAGCTGAATCATTATGCTTTCCTTGCTTTATGATTCAAGTTTCTCTGTTAATGAATCTAGGAAAGAAACGTTAATCCGATAAATTTATTTCAGTGTTTGTGTACAGTGTTATTGATTAGTGAACGACGTATATTAGAAGCGTTGGGTCCTCGGCTGTATTACCACTTCATCAGAATAAATTAAGAAAGCATTGAGAAATTTTACGCCGAAAATAAGAGGGTAAAAGAGCTAGAGGGAGAACAGCAAACAACAGATGAGTTTCATTTAATATGACTGAAACATTAACACAAAATGGAATCAGAACACCCAGTAATAAATAACACCAAAACACAGAAATCAAAAATTTGTCATTCTACGAGGTGCATTCAAGTTCTAAGGCCTCCGATTTTTTTTCCTCCGGACTGGAAATAGATAGAAACATGCGCATTGTTTTAAAATGAGGCCGCGTTCATTGTCAATACGTCCCAGAGATGGCAGCACCGTACGGCAGATGGAATTTTACCGCCAGCGGCGAGAATGAGAACTGTCTGAAATACTTAAAATGGCGACGTTTTCCGTACTTGAACAGCGTGCAATCATTCGTTTTCTGAATTTGCGTGGTGTGAAACCAATTGAAATTCATCGACAGTTGAAGGAGTCATGTGGTGATGGAGTTATGGATGTGTCGAAAGTGCGTTCGTGGGTGCGACAGTTTAATGAAGGCAGAACATCGTGTGACAACAAACCGAACCAACCTCTGGCTCACACAAGCCGGTCTGATGACATGATCAAGAAAGTGGAGAGAATTGTTTTGGGGGATCTCTGAATGACTGTTGAACACATCGCTTCCAGAGTTGGCATTTCTGTGGGTTCTGTGCACACAATCGTGCATGACGACCTGAAAATGCGAAAAGTGCATGACGACCTGAAAATGCGAAAAGTGTCATCCAGGTGGGTGCCACGAATGCTGACAGACAATCACATGGCTGCCTGTGTGGCATGTTGCCAAGCAATGTTGACACGCAACAACAACATGAATGGGACTTTCTTTTCATCGGTTGTGACAATGGATGAGATGTGGATGCCAGTTTTCAATCCAGAAACAAAGCGCCAGTCAGCTCAATGGAAGCACACAGATTCACCGCCACCAAAAAAATTTCGGGTAACCGCCAGTGCTGAAAAAATGATGGTGTCCGTGTTCTGGGACAGCGAGGGCGTAATCCTTACCCATTGCGTTCCAAAGGGCACTGCGGTAACAGGTGCATCCTACGAAAATGTTTTGAAGAACAAATTCCTTCCTGCACTGCAACAAAAACGTCCGGGAAGGGCTGCGCGTGTGCTGTTTCACCAAGACAACGCACCCGCACATCGAGCTAACGTTACACAACAGGTTCTTCGTGATAACAACTTTGAAGTGATTCCTCATGCTCCCTACTCACCTGACCTGGCTCCTAGTGACTTCTGGCTTTTACCAACAATGAAAGACACTCTCCGTGGCCGCACATTCACCAGCCGTGCTGCTATTGCCTCAGCGATTTTCCAGTGGTCAAAACAGACTCCTAAAGAAGCCCTCGCCGCTGCCATGGAATCATGGCGTCAGCGTTGTGAAAAATGTCTACGTCTGCAGGGCGATTACGTCGAGAAGTAACGCCAGTTTCATCGATTTCGGGTGAGTAGTTAATTAGAAAAAAAATCGGAGGCCTTAGAGCTTGAATGCACCTCGTGTCACGGAGCAAATGATATACCTTTACAATATCACTTCTAACAATATTAACGGTGGAAACAGGATAGTGCTGTACATGCTGCTTGTGAATAACTGGGGGAACGAACATGGCGTATCATCAAATCGATGATGCTTGTAGAAGGCTGTCAGAAATGTTTTTCTTAGTGGTATGTTCCTTTGCCACGGCCCTTTCGTGAAAAACCTGCTTTTAATTTAGCCGTCCATCTCCGTATGTAGCGGTGGACATCTTCACACTTGTAAATGATGCCCCTGACCAAGAATTATATGCTCCCAGAGATATGATGTGGCTTGATGAAATAAAACCATTGTTTTTGCTTGTGTGACTGCGTCAATCTTTGTTGCCAGTCACTGATTGCCGTTATCGCTGAACTGACAGATGAGTTAAACAACTGCCGGCGGCAGGCTGATCACCATCGCGATATCACCAATGGCCAACCGCGTGGAAAATTGGAAAACGATTTTCCCTTTATCAGAGTCTTTGAGAGCGAGGTGGGGGGGGGGGAGCTTCCTTATCAGCATTGTTTGTCCCCTTCGTACCCCTCTATGATTTAGCGTTCCTGATCTGCACGGCTGACATCTCCCTGTCTGACAAAACTAATGTTTAGAAGTAGAGTGACAGTACTATGATGGAAAAGTGTACAGCAATTATCGATACCTGGACTTTTTGCTACACACAGTGTAGTTACTACATGTGCATGGAAAAGTCCATGGAGTACAACAGAGAGTTTTCTTGATTCTGCATTCTTTTCAGTGATCAGATTTTTACTCGTCGTAGGTGTGAAGGGCTTTTGCGCTTTCTAGATAGGCAGCTGGTGTTGGTAGTAAAACCAACTGTAATATTGTAGACATTATCAGTCTTAACACTTGCGAATATATTAGTACAAATAAACGAGTTACTGTTTTAAGTCCATGGACGATTATAGATTTTACGACTGTGCTCGAAGTGGCACGACTTCCTTATAAGGTACCAATAGGGCTGCGAAGATGTCTCACGTAATGATAGTCAGTTCTAGGCTGTGGGATATATAGCCTTGAACATCGGTCACAATCGGTACAACATTCTTTGTTAAATTTAGAGTACGTACTGAAACTTCGTTGACCATCGCTGCCATAATAAATTGTGAGATACTTCACTACCATTCTTATAAAAAGTGAATCAGAACACCACCAACAAACTTTTCAGAGGTGGTAAATAGTATGGTCCGAAACAAGAAGAAAAAACTCTCTAGTAAACATAGATTATAAATTGCATACCTTAAAAGCTATGAACACTTGTTCATCTTCGTTACAGTGACACGCATCTCTTTTAATACCTTAAGAGTTGTGAGCACCTGTTCAGTAGAAGAGAGGTGTTTCACTATAGCGAAGGAGAGAAAGTGGCCATAGCTCGTACAGTATGCATATTAGTGCTTATGTTTACTAGACTTTTTTTCTTGTTTTGGTCCATACTACCTGACACAACTGACTGTTGGTGTTGGTGCAGTTCTGGTTCACCTTCTAGTTTTAAGAAAGTATTGCACACAGAGGTTGCCTAACGTATGTATATTTTTTGATGGGACGACCCCCGATGAACCAAAAAAATGTTCAAATGTGTGTGAAATCTTATGGGACTTAACTGCTAAGGTCATCAGTCCCTAAGCTTACACACTACTTAACCTAAATTATCCTATGAACAAACACACACACACACATACCGATGGAGGACTCGAACCTCCGCCGGGATCAGCCGCACAGTCCATGACTGCAGTGCCTTAGGCAGCTCGGCTAATGCCTCGCGACCCGATGAACCAGAGCGACACATCATACTGCCTTCGACTTCGTGTTAAATAAGAACGGAATAAAATAGAAATCAGCTATAAGATAGTAAGTAACTTGTCATGGACATTGTGGAACGTACTGTCCCATGTTGTTGTTGTTGTTGTGGTCTTCAGTCGAGAGACTGGTTTGATGCAGCTCTCCATTCTACTCTATCCTGTGCAAGGTTTTTCATTTCCCAGTACCTACTGCAACCTACATCCTTCTGAATCTGTTTAGTGAATTCATCTCTTGGTCTCCCATAAATAAATTAAAAATAGTTCTGATTCGCCGGTTTCGATATAGGTTCCAACAGTTTTAACTTAATTGTACGGTAGTTGCTGAAATTGGTAATCCTCACACCGATAATCACTACAGAAAGCTGTACTACCAACTGGCTGAAAATGTTAGAGTTCTATAATGGACAGGGTCACAAACAACCCTTCTTTATATATTACTGTTCTGCTAAGCACAATAAGAATCCTAAAATATTTGGATGCCAATTACTTTTGTTTTGTTCCACCAACTGCAAAATTAGTAAAACGATTTCTATATCCAGTCCATCGTTAATATTCGTAACAAGATTCCCCGTCATTTATCGTTAGTTCCGCAGAAGTCACAATAATGCTTCACACGGTATTAGAATTAACGTGAGATAGCACGTAATATATTTTCCGAGGCAACTTTAATAACTAGTTCCGTATTCACCCGAAATTGCACTTCACACACTAGATCGCGCGTTGCCACCTCGAAAGCTGATCGTAAACTGCCTTGGTTTATTGGTTTAACACAACCTCGCACAAGTACGTCCTCCCAGGCAATTTTTCAACATACCGTTTAGTCTTTACATGAGATCAGATTTTGTACACGGATTCTTGTATTACCTCCTCGGAAACCGATCGTAGACAAGTAGTGATCTATCTCAAAGCTTTGGCGCCTGTCCTCTCAAGGCGCACCTGTGATTTGTCCATCCCTTCAATCAATAAGCACCTAAAATTTGTAATTATCATTTCCTGATAAATTGAATGATATTTTTATTAACAAGTTCACAGTCCAAGTAACGTCATTAACACGGTCGGAGTCGTAAACCTAATATTTAAACAGTAAATATAAATAATAAAAGATTCGCTTCTTGGTACCGAGCGTGGCAGGTGAATCGTCTCTCCCCCCCCCCCCCCCCCTCAAGCCCTTGTATCTCTGTCTGTCCTCCAGTAAGATACGGCCCTTGCTCACCCGACCATTATAACGCTATGTAACCATCTGGCGCGTCGTTCGATGAGTCTGATATGTGACCGTATCTATTCGCTAGCCTCCATAACAAATCTATATATAGTGAGCATTAAAACGTAGCTACAAAAATGTAATAAACATGGACGAAAGTGTGTCACAGACGTCACAAGCATATCGAGTGGACCCATAGACTCGGCAAAAGAACGCGGTGGAAGTAGAATACACCCTGAGGACTGGGTGTGACAAAGAAGCCTATTTTTGGACATAGGCCACGCTATGCACACTGTGCGTCAGGAAGTCACAGCGGAGACAGCTCGTGGAGCAAACGCTGTTTTGCCTGCCTCGTTACCCCGGCCTGTTCCGCGCCGAGGCCCCAGGATGTTGCGGCGCTCGGCGACGTGAACCGACGGGAAGCAGCAGGAGCAGCAGGGGGCTCCCGCGGGGCGTGCTGTGCTGTGCCGTGCTGAGGGCAGGGTGGGTTTTTGTGGAGGCGGCGCGTGGGCGCGGCGGCGCGGAAGGCGGACGCTATTGACACGGCGGCGATACAGCGGGCTCATTAGCGGCAGACCTGAATGCAGCCGCCTCCAGGGCATCCACTGGCCGCTACAGCCGCAGCTCAGCGGAGCCACTGCCGCATCGACCCGCAGGGCATCCGCTAATTCGCAGCTGCTTTTCCTCTGTCCGGGATGTACACTTAGACCAACAATAGTACGGAAGTTGCTGTACTGACAATTTGCATATCTCCGCTGTAAACCGCAGGGCTCCCGTTTTCAGTCTGACAAGGCGAACTCGGCAAGTGCCATAACCCGTTTTCGCAGAAACTTCGCTCAGTGGAAGAGGTGCCAAAATAAGAGAACACTTTTCTCGGCTTATCCGTGGATATTCTACCGTTTCTGAGTAAGCGATCTTCGAGGTTTTGGGCGCAATTTAGATGCCTTTTAGCTTGTGATAAGCGCGACTGAACTGGGTCTCCTCACTTTTGCGTCCTGTGTTCGAAACCCGATTATTGCTTTTATTTATTTTACTTTATTTATTTCATTTATCTACCCTTTTCCGTAGAAGGTTACTATACGAATGTTTCTCACCAAGTTGTGGGATATAGAGCGTTATCTTAATTGTAAACTTAGAGCTGGGTTTCACAATAAACGCCGTATATAAATAGCGAATCCGGCAATGCTTCGCAGTCGCTAAACGAGTGTGGGAATTTCGTATACATCCTAAATTCCTTGCTCCCCTCTCTCTGACCATCTTCTTGCACCCTCCCCCCTACCTCTCTCTGTACATGTCCTTTTCCCCCCAGCTATCTGTGCATAACTTCCTCCCCCCCCCCTCTCTCTCTGTTTATCTCCTCCTCCTCCTTCTTCTCCTCCTCCTCCTCCTCCTCCTCCTCACCGCTCTCTATGTCCATTTCCGTATCAATGTTCAGCTGAGTGTCGTGTAAAAATTTAAGGTAAATCCATCAAGATCTTTTCGGGATTTTCAGTAGCAAAATTTCCTTTTTATATAGTATAAAACTGATTTTTGTTGTTATGAAAACATGTGACAGCAGAACTGTCAAACGGAAGACAATTTTCTTTTAATTTTATTTTTCATACCGAAAGTACCATTACCGTCCTCAATGATCCCTCATACATGCAGCAATTGATTTTTATTTATATAGATATATGTATGTGTATGGCTACAACCTTTTTAAATTATTCTTCTTCAGGAAGATTTGGTAGATTCCCATGGATGATAATGATCGTAGAAACATTCGATATATAGAAATTCTAAAAGTTTCACACATTGGCAATAATTTCACGGCAAACCACATATAACGAATCACTTTTTCGAAAACTGGCGCTTGCAATTAATTAAGATACACTACAGTAATTTCTTCGACAACAGTTGCAAATAATGTTATCATTCGTTTGTTATTATTATTATTATTATTATTATTATTATTATTATTGTTATTATTTATTCACTAGGCGTGCAATTAATAGACGAATGAGAACAACGTTATTTCAGTATACGTGGGAAACAATTCGTGCAGTAATCTTCTACGGAAATGGGTAGATAAATAAGAAAAATAAAAATAATAATCGGCTTTCGAACACGAGGCGCAATAGTATGGGGCCGCGACGCTAGCCACTGTGCCACTGAGCCACTGATTCGATTTGCACTATTTACTAGCTAAAAGGCACGTAAAGTTCCTCGAAAACTTTGACCATGGTTTTCTCACAATCGATCGAATATCTACGGATAAGCCGAGACATGTGTTCGCTCATTTTGACCTCTTTTCCACTAAACGATGTTTCTGGGGAAATCGGGTTATGGCACTTGCCCTGTTCTCCTCGTCAGTTACCTCGGTACTTCAGATCCTTAATCTATAGAGAGCAACGTATCAATCATAAAGAGTCTGTGCCTCACAAAACTTTCAGATATCTGACAAAATAATATACGTTCAAATGGCTCTGAGCACTATGGGACTCAGCTTCTGAGGTCATCAGTCCCCTAGAACTTAGAACTACTTAAACCTAACTGACCTAAGGACATCACACACATCCATGCCCAAGGCAGGATTCCAACCTGCGACCGTAGCGGTCGCGCGGTTCCAAACTGTAGCGCCTAGAAGCGCTCAGCCACTCCGGCCAGCATAATATAGGTGATGGCATTCCGTAGAAGAACCAAATTAGATGCTAAATTGTAATAAATGGGACACTAGTAGAGCAAGTGACAAATTTTAAATGTTTAAGGTAAAGCAGTCATAAATCCGTGGGCTGGTTTCAACACCACACTGCTTTGCTATGCATGGTCCTATCTGAGGTGGTATTTTGTTGCCTTCTTGCGACGTGTGAACTGACTTACTCAACCAGTTATAGGGACCTACAGTTTAACGTGGGTTCAAAACCACGATGCAGCAGGGCATTTTTCGCATTAACAAAGATTGCCAGCGGTGAAAGAAGCGAAAAGTGACAGATAAAATGCTCACTCAGTAGCACTGAGTCACCGATCCACTTTGGATACAATATTGCACATGAACACGAAATTAATTTTCAACGTAATATAGACAAATTAAATTAATGACTTTTAGTATTAAACAGTCTTACACAGTATGGTAAAGAAAGAGGCACTTCTCAAATTTTAAAAGTACGTCGCTCTCCATGTTGTAATACATGGAAGCGAACATAAATAATAATTACAAAAAGACACACAAGGAATCTAGAGTGCGGAAACGAGATTTCTCAGACATGTACCAAGATGTACGACGAAAGCGAAATACGGAAATACGAGCAGAATGACGAAGCACAGAAAAGTAAATGGAAAGATCACACCAGTAGTATGGAGATAACAGACTATTGAAAATAAAATACATATACAAACAAAAGCACGAAGAAACAGAAACAGACTCACAAAGAGATGGAAAAACATAGATTCTCCTCCAAACTTGGGCATAATAGGCAAACCGTAACACATGTATAAGAAGGTGAAGATGACAATGAAAATCAATTTCTCGCCCTTCAAATGAGTGTGCGATTTTTTGTAACTGCCTGGCAAATTACAGCTTTGTGCTGGGTTGGGATAATGGTTTACCGACTGAGTTGTCAGTTGACAAACCTTTGCTTCCGCCAGTACCTCTCCCCCGCTTTCGAAATTACGCATAAGTTCTTCAGCATGCCTGGTGAGACTAGTACTGCTTGAAGAAATTTTATTGCGGAGAGATGGCTTAGCCACGGCCAACGTGATACTCCCCAGAATGAGTCTTTCATTCTGCAGCGGAGTGTGCGCTGTGCTCAGACTTATTGGCCGTTTAACCAGGAGTCGAACCCGGGACATTACTTTGCAGCTGTGCTGATCCGGTAAGAGTAGGTTGTGGGTGAGGCGTACCTGGGTAGCTCAGTCATTTGGAACACTTATTTGTTTATTTATCATGTCTCATGGGATCATGTAAGCCAAATACACTTGATAATGAAACTAATCTATTGATAAGAGAATGGAGATCAGAAGATTTATAGACAAAAGAAACTAAAGAATTAAGGACACGCGAAAAAATTGCGGAAGTGTGTACGGATGAATAAAATACCACAGAGAAAAGTTATTAACTACTGCAAGGAATTGTGCAGGATAGGATTTTCAACTTGAATTCGAAGACTTAAGTTCATCACGCAGTTTCTTGGGCAGGAAGGCTATAGAAAATGGACTACGCTGTACAACGCACACTCATTTGTGTAGAATGCTTGAGGAAGTGTTCACTAAGTGCAAATCGTACTTCAGTCGAGTGTTCAATCAGCGTTGAGTCTCTTCTGAATAAGTCAATATTGTACAGCAAATCCCATGATAGAGTTTGAGGTACGGGGATGCAATTCCGGGAAACCTGTACAACGGTCTACAAGAAGTTCGCGACCTGACACGTTGCTACAGTTAAGGTTCGAGCGGGTTCTAGGCGCCACAGTCTGGAACCGAGCGACCGCTACGGTCGCAGGTTCGAATGCTGCCTCGGGCGTGGATGTGTGTGATGTCCTTAGGTTAGTTAGGTTTAAGTAGTTCTAAGTTCTATGGGACCGATGACCTCAGAAGTTGAGTCCCATAGTGCTCAGAGCCATTTGATTTAAGGTTCGAGTTCCGGTCAGGAAATTTGGAATCGGCGCACACTCCTCTTCGGCGTGGGAAATTCGGTCTCAAAACTGAACTATTTTCATCGCTTCCCAACACTTGGATCTTTGTTTGATTCTCTGTTGAAAGGAAATTTAAGTTTGTGAAATACATTTTGCTACAATCTATCATACCACGATTAGACGAATGGACATTGTCAGCAGCGCATAAGAACAAGAAACACAGGTGGAGAAAACTGTGCTGCAAATATAAGACGGTTAGCATTGAACAGCGGATAGAGGAAAGATCGTGAGGGAGGGGGAGAGAGGGGGGGAGGGGGATTGGACGCGGGGGGTGGAAGGAGGGGGCATCGTCAGTCCTTGACACACAACATCAATGCTCAAGCTCATGCTGTTAAAAGGAAGTCAGTCGAAAGTAGGTGCGATCATAATCAATGCAGGCGTTTTAGGAAATGTTTGTTTCCTTTTGAAGCTCGCTAAAACAAAATAGGGATTATTATTATTATTATGATAATCACCGACAGACTGGACAAATATTTTTGTTGGGATCCCCTCGTAATGCCAATTAATTTCGAAATGGCTGATGCTGTCGAATTTAGGCAGTGGCAAAATACACAAACGGCATCTCGTTTCGTTTCACAATGTGCGACAAGCTAACAAGCCGCTCTCTTTGTGGGCGAGCGTGGGGCCCGCATCCCGCATACACAAATACGTTGCCCAGGTCCTCCCCTCTGGCCGCCAATCCGCTTTCATTTTTCAACACGTTGCAGCCGACAGCAAAATCCGCTTTTGCGCCGCCTAATGTGCCCCGAGCGGTAGTTTGTAAACGGCACAGAAAGGGAGAACTCGCCGACCGAGCGCGCATACGTACGGCAGCCAGAGTCGAGTCGATGCTTCCTGTACGGCCGTGCCCTGGATTACTGCACATCACCCCTGAGCCGCAGAATGGGAACCGCTACACCCGCCCGTTTTTACATAGCCGCGTCGTGCCACTGCCACTGTAAATCATTAATAAGGAAACCGGTGTCAGTGTTAGTATTGTACATATTAGGCTTTCATGAAGCGTATTTGCGTCTTTGCTGATTTTTGTTTTACAGTGCGGAAGTGACATCCCTGTAGGAACATATGATGCATTCAGACCAAATGAAACATACATGTCACAGTTAAGATTGCCCAAACAGTCACGTTACACAGCGTACCCAATTCGGGCGGGAAGGCAGACGTGCATTCTCGTGTGCAAAGGTTCATAAAAGTGCCTAATATGACATCCTGCAGTGGATTTTCCCAATCATCTTGCACCCTTTCTTGCAATTCGGCAAAGGTTCTTGCACACTCTGGAGGACAAGTAGCTTCCCAGTTCACCATATCACATACGTGTTCCATGTACGGAGCACTGGTTACTTAATGCTACACAAACAGGAAATGAGACTCAGAGTTGTAACAGATGGCTTCCCACAATTTGAGACTTGGGGTGGGACCTGCGTGTCGTGGTGGGCAAATCCACTCCAGAATAAGCCAGGTCTACGCAAAAGTGTACGTCCATCATTCTCGTACAGCCAGAACGCACATTCATCGCTGACGACAACATAGCGCCATTCCACTCGTTACTCAACTCTTTGACCACATTAGAGTAGCCGTGCTTTTGGCGGTGTCAGTTTTAGCCTATCTGGAGTCACACATGATCTTAAACCTGTTGCAAGCAGCCGGTTCCCAATGGTCCCTGATGACACATCACCATGTGCTCGGATTTTTTTCCCTGGATGATACGCAGTCGGCCACCTCTGTCCGCTCAGTGCCTTGGTCTTGTAGTGAGTTTGTCGTACACGGACGTCCAAAACCTGGTCTACAGGCGTGCGAATGTTCCACAGAGCACTGCTGAAAGTAGCAACACACACCGGAATACTGTGCCCAATATGGGTACCAATTCGTCGACGCGTCCATCCCGCTTCCTGCAGGCCCACAACGCGATGACGTTCAAAGGGAAGAGTACGTACTCGTCGGTGGGACATGGTTGTAACCTAGAATGAATGTTGCAAACAATGTTCACCTGTAAAGTTAGCACAGTTACAGCCTGTAGAGTAGAAACAGAGGGCACCCAGACGGACCTCCTGGGTGGCGTCTGATCGCCGACGACCGTTACAAATGGTTCAAATGGCGCTGAGCACTATGGGACTTAACATCTGTGGTCGTCAGTCCCCTAGAACTTAGAACTACTTAAACCTAACTAACCTAAGCACAACACACACATCGATGCCCGAGGCAGGATTCGAACCTGCGACCGTAGCGGTCACGCGGTTCCAGACTGAAGCGCCTAGAACCGCACGGTCACACCGGCCGGCCGACCGTTACAGATCAGTCACTAACGTTGCAGCCCTTCAGTATGCACATACTGTACCCTGGTGCCACTGAACACAGTCTTCTAGAGTGAATCATTTTTTTTCCGGCAGTGTATGAGCATTTTCGTGCTCCAAGGCATGTTTCTGTGCCACACCTTGTGTCTCCGCCGGCCGCTGTGGCCGAGCGGTACTAGGCGCTTCAGTCCGGAACCGCGCTGCTGCTGCTACGGTCGCAAGTTCGAATCCTGGCTCGGGCATTGATGTGTGTGATGTCCTTAGGTTAGATAGGTTTAAGTAGTTCTAAGTCTAGGGGACTTCTGACCTCCGATGTTAAGTCCTATAGTGCTTAGAGCCATTTGAACCAGTTTGAACCTTGTGTCTCCTAATGCTGCAGACATCATCAGAAGCCAAAAAGACTCACTTAAAAACGCTGAACTAGTTTGTTTTAGTTTGAAACTACTATGGCTGTTTTTAGTCTCTGATAATCTCTCTGGCATCAGGATACGAAGCATTCGACACAGAATCGTGCCTTGGGGCATGGTAATGCCCACACAAGAAAAACTAGCAACTATTAGTATTAATTAAGTACGCCGCTTGAGAGCGGCCCGATATCCCTACGCGATACCAGCACAATATGTTTCTGACCCAGCTTCCAGCTGAACCCGTGGGCCTGCATGGTAGTAACGCGACCATGGCAGTCTTGTACTACGGTCATCGGGCGTCAGACGAACCTTGCACTCGTCCATGAAAAGAACTGGACGCCATTAATAGCGGTGAAGCATCCTTCGTTTTCCCATCCATCTAGATGTGTCATGCAAGCGTGTTACAAAACATATGTCAAACACTTAAAGATTCCGTTAAAAGAGGCTCCAACAAAGGTGCATGACATTCACTTTTAAGAATGGACCATTGACTCTGTAGAGGACTGTGAACTGTTTTAATACTTTCTAGCCAATTAAAACTGTGTGGTTGACCCCAACTCAAACCGAAACTTTCTCGTCGTTCAGGTGTCTGGGAATTCTGACCTTGCCGCCCCTATACGTACACACCATCATGGGAGTTTTTTGTTCGTAACATTGACTCCTGCAGAAGAAACTACAACATTCATGCTGTGAACATTAGACGGATAAACAACTTGCACGTGGGTAGTAGTCCGTAAGCATAAACCAGAATTGTGTTTGTATCAGCCTGGCAACGCACTCCGTCACAAAACACGATCTGTGTGGGAATGTTTTGCAGTCAGTAACGTTCCTGAAATGGACTAGCCTGCCCAGAGTCCCGACCTGGAACAATGGAGCACCTGTGGGATGAGTAACTTGGCTCCAGACCCCAGCGTGCAACAAGAGTACCTTCTAAAGTTTCGGCTTCTGAGGAAAAGTGAGCTGGCATTCCTCCACAGACATTAAGACGAATCACTGGAAAGGTCCTTAGCTGTGTCAAAGCCATCATAAAATCGAAGGCTGGACACACCCTATATTAATGTTCACTAATTGGTGCCCGGATACTGTTCATGACGTACTGTACAGTGAGAGTGCAGATTAACTTCCACTACACAGGTGGCCGTAGTTAGGGATTTACTGTGGTCAAAAAATAACCGAGGCAAAGAGTATCGATGCAGTAATATGAATTATGAAGGTGGTGCGAAATTTTTTTGATCAGTTTATGGCGGATAACGGCCTGAGATTGGATTTCTAAGACTGGCTGCGATGTTGCCTTCGTTTGCCTTGTGTGGTGTTATGTCGCTGCCGGGCCGGAGATAGCGTTTCTGTGTTGCGGTGATGCAGGGAGGCGTCATCCCGCCGGGAAGACGGAGACGGCCGCTTCCTGTGTGTCACTCACATGGCGCGCGCTCTCTTCCCCTCTGTGGCTGGCGGCTGCGGCTGCCGAGATACGGCCCCACTGTCGCCCTTTCCGCTCAAGTCTCTCGTTGACTTACTGCCGGATCCATGTTTTCGTTACCGGCCTTCTATTGGTGCACGCGGCCAGTCCCCGCAGGGAAGTGACAGACGTTTTTCCGTATCTGCAAATTTCTGCTTTTATTGATTCACCACTACGGCACGGGACACGAAACTGCCGGCCAACTGCGCGGAAAACCATACGAGCCAACCACTAAAAATTTAAAAATTTGTGGTAAGGTCTTATGGGACCAAACTGCTGAGGTCATCGGTCCCTAAGCTAACGCGCTATTTAATCTAATTTAAACTAACTAACGCTACGGACGACACACACACACACACACACACACACACACACACACACACACACACACACACACACACACACACACATGCCCAAGGGAGGTCTCGAACCTCCGACTGAGGCAGCTGCGCGGACCGTGACAAGACGCCCTAAGACCGCAAGGCTACCCGGTGCGGCCAACCACAAAAAAATGGTTCAAATGGCTCTGAGCACTATGGGACTTGAAATCTCAGGTCATCAGTCCCCTAGAACTTAGAACTACGTAAACCTAATTAACCTAAGGACATCACACACATCCATGCCCGAGGCAGGATTCGAACCTGCGACCGTAGCGATCGCGCGGTTCCAGACTGAAGCGCCTAGAACCGCTCGGCCACCAGCGGCCGGCGCCAACCACAAAAGAGGTATTCTGTATCTTAATACTGAACACTCGCAGTGCTATGTCTTCACCAGCTTGGGTAGTGCACTTGTTTAACAATGACCACACATTCAGATGGAAGCACGTTCAATTCCTTCACTGGCTATATTCAAATAAGTGATACGTGATTTGTATAAATTCTCCCTCGTCAGTCTCACATCCGAGCCTCTTAGGACGTACTCGCAGGAACATTCATCTGTAATAAAAGCTGTTCGAAGCACAGTTTGTGATACCGACATAACACACACGTTCTTTCACATTAGCTACAGTGTTGTGTTATGTACCAAGTGCACAGACACTCAGAAATCAAACAAAACTGGCTGTTGCGGAACAGTTTTAAGTTTCTGCTGCCCTTCTTCTTCTAATCCGTTTCTTAAAAAAAAGCAGGTATATTCCCACAACTTTCCATACTTAATGATTGAAATGCGAACATGTTACAATGTGAACAGTAGTTCATGAATGATGTTTTGTTACTGTGACGCTACTGTGATTTACGTGTGTAACGGTAATTTTGTTGTATGAAGTTGACAAAAAAGTGGTCAGTGTAGATGCCTGCCATTTGGAGGAGCTGTGTTCGATTCTCGGCACTGGCAAGGATTTTTCCGTGGTGGGAGGACTGGTACAGGAAACACTCAGTTTTGTGATCCTAATTGAGGAACTGCGAGAATGAGAATTGACGGCTCGTTGGTGTGGAAAGTCGGCAGAACGGCCGGCAGTGCTGTGTGTTGACCCCATGCTCCTCCATATCGCAACGACATGACACCCCAACGTTAAGGATGACATGGCGGCCGGTCGATATGCCTTGTGCCTGCAACATCTCGACGAGGTTTTCGGTTTCATCTTCCTACTCCCTCTCCGGTTTTTAGGTAACTTTCTGTTTGTATCTGGGGCTGAAATTTGGTATGCGGATTTTAAGTAACGTTGAATGTAAGTGGAAAAAAATTACAGCCTCTTTCGATATGACAGGTGTGATCATGCCCTTGCTAATTATTCGAACAGCTCGTCATTTGTTCTTAGAAAGCTGTGTGGTTCCAGTTCTAGACCTTTCCCACGTCAAAAATATGTGTTGGTTTCGATGAAGATTGAACCCGCATCTTGGGATCAGTAGCTAGAGATGAAAAGCAGTGGAGCAGGACAAGGCTAATTACTGGAGAATCTGATTTGGGAATAGAGCTGGGCGAATTACGTTCTGAGCTTCAACAATGTTCAAGGCTAAAATAAATTAATATTTATCGTTGATCTATGTTTCGTCATCCTCAGCAATGGATAATACTTATCAATAAAGGAAATAATTTTTTTGTATGAGTCCGCGATCATTGTGAGTATTTTGTGAATAAACCTTCTAGATGAATTTTTGTATTTATTACACAGTTTCAGCTGTTACCATGATCAGATATGTGCAGTTCACATTAAAGGAGGGTGAAAGAGCGACTGGCGTTTGCTACATCATATTGCAAAATATGAAAAATTAAAAAGTTAAAATACTAAAAAAAATTTGATTTGCCAGAAACCTAAGGCCATGTAAAACACTGTACAGTGTCACTATTAGAAACCCCCGGGTAATCTAGATTAAAACTAAAAGCTCAAAAAAGCATACGTATACGTAAGTGCTAGCCGACAGGTGGCGCCAGTGTGTATTTTATTTATGTCCTGCATCTCCGTCACTCTCTCACAATTTTCGTATATTTTCGCCCGTGTCTGTTTTCGCTGTTATTAGGTTGGTGCTTAAGTTCTTAGAGTTTTTCCATAATGTAAAAAACACAACTGATACACATAACAGTAGCTTCAGTCATCAATAACATATTGTTCTTCACTATTTACAACAATCTGCCAATGCTGCGGTAACTTCTCGAGTCTGCGACTGTAGAAATCACGTGGTTTTGAAAAGAAGAACTTGTCGAGCCATCTTCGGAGCGCATTTTCATCCGGAAAGGAAGTTCCTTGAAGGTTGTTCGATAGAGAGTGGGAAAGCTGAACATATGAGGGCGCAACCCAACTCCTGTATAGTGTTTGTTGTCAGTCTAGCAGAATGCGGGCGGGCGTTGTCGCGGATAAGCGTCACTTCACGCAGGCATACTGGTCGTTGTTCTTGGATTGCGTCTGCAAGACGTCTCAGTTATTGTTAGCAAATATCAGCAGTGATGTTTACACCTCGGGGAAGCAATTCGCAGTACACTTCACCGTCGCTGTTCCACCAAGTGCATAACATTGTCATTTGCGTGTGAGCGCTGATTTATGTACGGACAGTTGTTGCTTTGTTTGGAGTCAGCCATTCCTTCTTTCCCCGTAAGTTAGCATAAAGACGCCATTTCAAGTCACCGGTAACGATGCAGGATAGGAATGGTTGTTGTTACTTACGAGCCAATTGATAAGAGGAAGCAGAGATGCACACATACGGCCACCCGCTGATTTTTGTGATGTTGGGTTGCAGCATGCGGTACCCATACACCTCATTTTTGAACCTTCCCCACTGTATACAAATGTCACACGATGGTGCAATTATCACAGTTCATCATATTTGCCAGTTCTCGAGTACAGTGACGTGGATAATTATGGATAAATGTGTTTAAACGATTTTCGTCAAACTCGGAAGGTCTTTCTGAACGGGGGGAGTCACTAATGACAAGACGATCCTACTTAAAACGACAAAATCATAAAAATGACAATCGGTAAATAAAAACCATAGCTACTGGAATACCAAGATAAAAAACAAAAACCAACGTAATGATGTTACAAATCTACATCTATATCATACTCCGCAAGCCATCTAATGGTGTGTGACGGAGGGTTCATTCGGTACCACTATCCCATGTTTGGAACCCTGTTCCACACGCGAATAGAGTGTGGGAAGAATGATTGTCGGAAAGCCTCTGTATTGTCTCTAATTTATCGAATTTTCTCCTCGTGGTCAGTACGCGAGATGTATGTATGTGTGTGTGTGTGTGTGGGGGGGGGGGGGGGAAGTAATATGTTGTCCGACTCCTCCTGAAAAATGCTGCCCCGAAATTTCAATAGTAAATCTCTCCGTGATGCCCAACACCTCTCTTGTAACGTCCTGTGACGAAACGCGCCGCTCTTCGTTGGATCTTCTCTATCTTCTGGTTGTGTACGAACATTTCCCATGGGAAGGTTCCTTTAATCGGAGGGTGGTGGCCTTAAGGGTGCCGGGGACTAGGGGAGGCGCGAACCCGAGGCCTTTCGGCACGCTCGGTGTTTACTGGCGCGGCGTGCGGCGGGCAGCCAGCGCCGCCTATCGATCTGCGCGCCGTGTAGCGTGTAGCGAGCCGAGAGCTCGTTCGGCCAGCAACAGCAGCAGCGGCCCGCCACACCACCCGTGCTCCAGCTAATTAACCACCTCAGGAGCGCGCCACCGCCCAACTCTCTCCGATCACTGCAGGAATGCCCGCCGAGGCACGCCGAAGTGCTGCGTTACTGCCGTGTTTGCGTTTGCTACCACCACTCGCCAACTACGCACGAGT
Organism: Schistocerca cancellata; assembly: GCF_023864275.1. NCBI lineage: Eukaryota > Metazoa > Arthropoda > Insecta > Orthoptera > Acrididae > Schistocerca > Schistocerca cancellata. The sequence continues at coordinate 352,025,625 of NC_064630.1, forward strand.
ACGCCGCTTGACCTTTGTCAGGGAGCAACGCGATCCGATGTACAGTTCACAAGCGTTATAAGGGAAACTTTAAAAACTGGCTAAATAGCGCTGTGCACATGAATTCGGACGAAAGGCTGCGAAGGCCGAAACGAATCCCATTGGTTAACGGCACAGTTAATCTGCTGTTGATCGCGTATTGTGCGCTGTATTGCTAGTTTCACTCTACTTACGAGAGCGTGTTGAGATGTTATACCCCTGACGGCAACACGTTAAAGCCTCATGTCTCCGATGACAAAATTAAAAGAGAGAGAGAGAGAGAGAGAGCACGAAAATGAGGACGCGTTTGACGTGCTCCTCAAAGTCTGATGCAGCCCTATTTTTGACTCTGTGAGTGAACACCTACGCGCTAGTCATCTGCTCATAATCTAGATTCTACACGCCTTTACTAAAGAGTGTCGAAAGAGCCTCAAGACAGAAGTCGGAAATTCCAGTTACAAACATGTAGGACTTTTAGAGGAGAGTGAGTACGTAATATTTTGAGTAGGGAATCCATGTCCGATAGCCATTTGAAAACACGCTTGTTGGGTAGCTTTGCAGCAGGATAGTCATGGGGGGTGGAGGTGTGCAGGTGCTTACGTCGGATTGGATGATGTCATGTGACATCTATTCTATCGCTCTGACGTGGTTCGAGTCTCATTCACCTCTCTGGTGTGGTGTGTTTGAGGTGGTATGAATGTAGCCGTTTGTCATCCACAACATAGCAGACGGTGCTGGGAGCGACATCCGTTGCACGCGCACTCGTTGACAGAGGCGACGAGCAGCTCTGCCATTACCGTGGTCTTCGCCATGCAGAAGGAACATGTCGGTGTATTCTGCAAACGTGTACTCATTCGTGTTGCTCTAACACTCAGAGACACGTGAACGAAGCTCGAATCTGGTCAGAGAGGTAGGACAGATGTCAAATGACATCAACCAGTCCGACGTAAGCACCCCCCACCATTACGACAGTGTTGCAAACATACCTAGCAAACACATTTTCAAACGGCTGGAGCACGGAAATGGTACGTTTCTGGACACGGGTTCCTATACCAAATATTGTATACTCATTCCCCTCTGCGAACGCTAGAAATTTAAATGCCATTTGCAGAACACCGTGTACATACTATGTGAAATTAGTACTATTTCTCGTGTACGCTGTCTGATGGGAAGTATCCGGACGCCAATACGTTGTGCGACATTGACCGCAAGATGTCAAGAGAGGTGGACGCGCCAGTATAAAGGAGGTGGGGAGTATTGTCTTGTCAGTAGATAATGATCATGGTGATGGATTTGTGGGGCGTTCAACTATGCGCTCATCACCGCCCGCACAAAGTCACAGTTTTTACGCAACCCAAGTTTTTCATAATCCAATCTAGCCACTCTCACGAATGATGATGATGATGATGATGATGACGACACAAACACCCAGTCTGCAGGCAGAGAAAAATCCCAACCCGGCCGGGAATCGAACCCGGAACTCCGTGATCCAGACGAAGCAACGCTAGCCACTAGACCACGAGGTGCGGGCGTTGTCGGTAGAGCAGCACAACGCGTCGCTTAGAAGCGGTCACTGACTTCGAATGTGGACTAATCACTGCCTGTCAACCAAATAACAAATCCATCGGGGACATTTGAACCCCTCTAAAGCTGCCCAAGTCGGCTATTGGTGATGTGGCTGTAAAGTAAAAGGAACAACCGAGGGTGAACGAAAACTAGACAGACCTCCTCTACTGATGGAGGAGCTTGGCCGTCGAACGTTGCAGAGGGTGGCTGTAAAAAAGTCCAGATAGCACAATGACTGTGCGTGGGGGTTTAAACAAGGATAGAGTACAGTGGTCGGACAGCTCCTCAGAGCTCACACGTCTATGTAATTAGTGCTAAGCGACACTTGAAGTGGCGTAAAGGGCCAAGCCACAGGACAGTGGATGATTGGAAACGAGTGAATTTGAGTGATAAGTCAGACAATACATTTTGGCAGTCAGATGGAAGTGTTTGGGTTTTGCGAATGGTTGGAGGATGTTACTTGTCGTCATGTGTAGTGGCAACAGTGAAGTACAGAGGAGGTGGTGTTACGGTATCGATGAGTTATTCCCTGTTAAGGTGTGGTCCCCGTATTGCGCTTAAGAAAACCCTAAATGAGGAAGCATATGAACGATTTTACGGAATTGTGTACTGCGAACTGTAGAGGAACACTCCATAGACGACGATTTTTTGTACCAGTAAGACAATGCACCCTGTCATAAAGCAGCATCTGTGAGGCAGTTGTTAGTGTACAACAATATTCCTGAAATGGACTGGTCTGTCCAAAGTCCCAACCTGAACCCAATGGGACACATTTGGGATTACAAAGTCTGCTTTGCCCCAAACCATGTCGTCGAACACGCCATCTTCTCTGGTTTCGGTTTTTGAGCCGACCGCTAAGGCCGAGCGGTTCTAGGCGCTTCAGTCCGGAACCGCGGTGCTGGTACGGTCGCAGGTTCTAATCCAGCCTCGGGCGTGGATGTGTGTGATGTCCTTAGGTTAGTTAGCCTTAAGTACACTACTGGCCATTAAAATTGGTACATCACGAAGATGACGTGCTAAAGACGCGAAATTTAACCGACAGGAAGAAGATGCTGTGATATGCAAATGATTAGATTTTCAGAGCTTTCACACAAGGTTGGCGCCGGTGGCGACACCTACAACGTGCTGACATGAGGAAAGTTTCTAACCGATTTCTCATACACAAACAGCAGTTGACCGGCGTTGCCTGGTGAAACGTTGTTTTGATGCCTCGTGTAACGAGAAGAAATGCGTACCATCACGTTTCCGACTTTGATAAAGATAGGATTGTAGCCTATCGCGATTGCGGTTCATCGTATCGTGACATTGCTACTCGCGTTGGTTGAGATCCAATGACTGTTAGCAGAACATGGAATCGGTGGGTTCAGGAGGGTAATACGGAACGCCGTGCTGGATCCCAACGGCCTCGTATCAGTAGCAGTCGAGATGACAGACATCTTATCCGCATGGCTGTAACGGATCGTGCAGCCACGTCTCGATCCCTGAGTCAACAGATGGGGACGTTTGCAGGACAACAACCACCTGCACGAACAGTTCGACGACGTTTGCAGCAGCATGGACTATGAGCTCGGAGACCATGGCTGCTGTTACCCTTGACGCTGCATCACAGACAGGAGCGCCTGCGATGGTGTACTCAACGGCGAACCTGCGTGCACAAATGGCAAAACGTCATTTTTTCGGACGAATCCAGGTTCTGTTTACAGCATCATGATGGTCGCATCCGTGTTTGGCGAAGTCGCGGTAAATGCACATTGGAAGCGTGTACTCGTCATCGCCATACTGGCGTATCACCCGGAGTGATGGTATGGGTTGCCATTGGTTACACGTCTCGGTCACCTCTCATTCGTATTGACGGCACTTTGAACAGTGGACATTACATTTCAGATGTGTTACGACCCGGTCATTCGATCCCTGCGAAACCCTACATTTCAACAGGATAATGCACGACCGCAAATTGGAGGTCCTGTACGGGCCCCTCTGGATACAGAAAATGTTCGACTGCTGCCCTGGCCAGCACATTCTCCAGATCTCTCACCAATTGAAAACGTCTGGTCAATGGTGGCCGAGCAACTGGCTCGTCACAATACGCTAGTCACTCGTCTTGATGAGCTGTGGTATGGTGTTGAAGCGGCATGGGCAGCTGTACCAGTACACCCTATCCAAGCTCTGTTTGACTCAATGCCCAGGCGTATCAAGGCCGTTATTACGGCCAGAGGTGGTTGTTCTGGGTGCTGATTTCTCAGGATCTATGCACCCAAATTGCGTGAAAATGTAATCACATGCCAGTTCTAGTATAATATATTTGTCCAATGAATACCCGTTTATCATCTGCATTCCTTCTTGGTGTAGCAATTTTAATGGTTAGTAATGTATGAAGAAACTCAAAGAGGGCCAATCCGTAAGGTCCTCTTGTTAGTGATGCATACAGCTAGTCATACATGTGCGTTGCAAGCTCACTGGTCCAATAGATCAAATGTGCAGTCGCCGTTGGAGGGACGTTTGACGTTTTCTTTTAAGAAACGAGTATTTTTTTCTGTCTGTCCGTCCTTCTCTCTCTCTCTCTCTCTCTCTCTCTCTCACACACACACACACACACACACACACACACACACACACACACGAGACTTGTAAATGTACCTAGTTGAGATGATGGATTGATTGATCGGGAGGTGTGCTGACCGTGTGGTGCCGTGTTGCAGAACACGTACACGAACGCGGAGAAGCTGCTGACGGCGGCCGAGGAGCTGGCGCAGACGGGCGAGTGCAACGCGGACGAGATCTACTCGGTGGCGCGCGAGCTCGAGAGCCACGTGACGAGCTTCGCGGCCCGCGTCGAGCAGCGGCGGCGCCGGCTCGATCTCGCCGTCCTCTTCTACACGCACGAGAAGGAGGTAAGGCCGGTCGGCGCACTTGTCGCTGCGTGTCTGTCGCCTGAAGGAAACAGGACTGCTAGTGATCACAGGGTAGGAAAACTGCCTTAGCGACACACACACACACACACACACACACATGCACGCAATGGCAGTCTTCTGATTTTTTTAAAACTGCTTATGCCATCCTCAGCCTGCTCGTATAGCGCTGGCTTGCGAGACTGGAAGACGAACGACAGAGTGGAATCCGCGTGGTGGATTAACGACCGTAGCTCGTGCACCGGCCAGCCTGAGATTTTAATCAGTCTCCCTTGTTGGTTTAGGCAAATGCAAATGCTGTGCTGGTCCCCTATTCCCAACTTAGAAATTACGGCACCTAAACAGGTAAAATACGATCTCACACAGAACAACGTTTCCACGATTCAGAGGTGGCACACACGTCCTCCCACCCTTAGTTAACTGACGGCTACTGCGACAGGAAGGGCGTCTAGCCGCAAAGTTAACTATAGAATAAAATTCCCAAATCTTTAGTGCAGAAAAGTCTCTGCTAGATGGAATGAACGCTAAACAAAACTCGAAGACTGTGTGCAGGTCTCATGCCTCTCAGATGCCTCATTACCTGTTTTCCACTTATTACCAGTTCGAAAACGGATGATATAGGTCCGGAGATTATGTCACGCAAGTTGTCTATATGGTTCATTCATTTAATTAAAAAAATAAAAACAATGTTTTACGTGGATATGATCCCACTTTGAAATCATTTCTTCGCTGTACATCACGTCCTAACACACATGCAACACCTAGCGAGGTGGCGCAGTTGTTAGAACAGTGGAATCGCATTCAGGAGGACGACTGTTCAAACATGCATCCGGCCATCCTGATTTAGGTTTCCCGTGATTTCCTTAAATCGCTTGAGGCAAATGTTGGGATGGTTCCTTTGAAAGGGCATGGCCGACTTCCTTCCTCCATCCTTCCAATAACCTCGCTGTTTCGAACCTTCCCCAGTTCAACCAACCAACACATGTAACTGAAATCTGTCTATAATCGCCGGCCAGAGTGGCCGAGAGATTCTGGGCACTTCAGTCTGGAACCGCGCGACCGCTACGGTCGCAGGTTCGAATCCTGCCTCGGGCATGGATGTGTGTGATGTCCTTAGGTTAGTTAGGTTTAAGTAGTCGGAGGCGAGAAGAAGGCGGACGTAAATCTATGACGTCGGCTCGTGAGTTGACCTTGCGTAGCGCAGTTGGTAGAGCACATGCCCGCGAAAGGCAAGGTCACGGGTTCGAATCCGTTCTGGTGGATTTTTTTAATCTGGTAGGAAGATCCAGCGTTTTAACGGCTTAGTTACCACTAAGGAAATGAAGTTGTTCATTGTCTCTCACGATAACAACGTTAAAGTGGGCCCAGAAATGCCCATTGAGTACTTTTGTTTTCTCTAAGGGACAAAAATATTTAAATTTACTCTAAATTTAACATCAGCTAACCTTCTTCTTTTAAATTCCAATCGTCATAACGTGCGCAGCTTATTGTTAATGTGTTCTGCTACTGCCGATGAACCATTCTCTTTATTATTATGTTCTTTGGACTCCATTTTAAACTCTCTTCTCTTCTGACCGACATACTTCAATTCATAATCTTGGAATTTTACTTCAAACACTCCCGGTTTTGCCATTCAATTTTTATCTCGGCTAAACTTACGTCACAACCTTTCCTCCAGCGCGTTATGTCTGCAATGCCATTTTAACTTTATTGTTGTTTAATAACTTCATCAATTTACACAAGATGATATGGTGCGGTTATATTTCTGCGAATTTATCTTGTTTTTGTTTGTTGGTTTCCTTGACCTGCCGTTGCAGTAATCTTACCTATTAGACACACGTAGTAATCATTTTTATCGCTATTTGTGTATGTATGTATGTATGTATGTGTATTTTCGTTCCTTCACGTTTTTTACGGCTTAACTGGTACCATTAGCTCTATTCTCTGCGTTAAAGAAATGCAATTTTCTCTTCATAAGGGTAACATTAGTTCTTAACCCGCTAGGTTAGCCGAGCGCGCTGCTTCCTGGACTCGGGTAGGCGCGCCGGCCCCGGATCGAATGCGTCCGGCAGATTAACGACGAGGGCCGGTGTGGCGGCCAGCCTGGATGTGGTTTTTAGGCGGTTTTACACGTCCCCCTAGGTGAATACCGGACTGGTCCCCACGTCCCGTCTCAGTTACACGGCTCGCAGACATCTGAACACTTTCGCACTATTCCGTGGATTACGCTAGTCGCAGACAGTTGGGGTACACTAATTCCGTCCCAGGGGTACGGGGTGGCGGCAGGAAGGGCATCTGGCCACCCCTTCAACTAACATTGCCACATCCGATTAACCATGCCGACCCTGCGTATCCGCAGGAAAAACGGCACAAGCAAAAGAAAAAGAAAGAAAAAAGGGTAGCATTAGTTCTTAGCATTTACTGTATCTTTTAACGTGGGTTTCCGGTCTCTTCCTACCTCTAATTTAGTGTTTTTGTTTCCGGTCAGCAAACCAGGACAATTCAGTATTGCCTGTTGCGCATATTCTATTGTAATGTTTTTACGAATCGTATTAAAGACACTGGCCAGTTTATTACTTTTATTCTAGCATCCTCAAAACAATATAAGTATGTTACGGCAGATAATCGCCGGCCGCGGTGGTCTAGCGGTTCTAGGTGCTCAGTCCGGAGCCGCGCGACTGCTACGGTCGCAGGTTCGAATCCTGCCTCGGGCATGGATGTGTGTGATGTCCTTAGGTTAGTTAGGTTTAAGTAGTTCAAAGTTCTAGGGGACTGATGACCTAAGATGTTAAGCCCCATAGTGCTCAGAGCCATTTGAACCATTTTGAACAGATAATCGGTATTAAAAAAAGAGGTGGTAGCAAAATAGAGAGACTTTGAATTAAAAATCAAACTAACTTCTAGACATAGTCTACTTGAATATGTTACGTCGTAATTCGTCAACTGAACAGGCCCAAAATAGTAGTTGGTTGCATGTGACAGTGACTTCACTCTTTTTGAATGTTACAGTGTTTATTAATGGTTTTGTTCCTTCTATTCAACTGGAAAATGGCTGTATAGCCGAAACTGCAGTAGCTGTACAGTCTTCGCGGAACAATATTGTTGCGCAACTCTTCTATATCTGCCTCGACAGTGCAGAGTTTTGGGTTTAACTCTGAACATCCAAGCGTAGCGATCAGCGACTGTGCGAAACCAACTCTATTCCTTTTCGGCTTCTCTGGCAAAATACCTATAGGAAAATATATTACACAACTAGGACTCGAATCGACTCTCTCCGTGCGCTAGTAGTCTTGGTTAGTAGTCGAGTATAGTAAATGGACAAGGTGATAATTACAATTTCAGACCATTTCACTTTAGTGCATGTGGGTGTATTTGGCGTATGTGCATTTAGCTCGATGGTCAGGCGTGCCATACTGTAAAGTGCGTCCATTGGCATTATAATAAGAGTCCCACTGTTGTAAACATGCCCCAGACAGGATTGACGATCGATCTTATGTCAGATTCTTCGGTGCATTTTGATCGTCACAGTTCCAGCGCGCGTACTTGGAAACTATCGAGGCGGAACAGCTTTAGAGATGATATTGCTATTGCGAAACCTATCGGGTGGCGCTTTTCAATAGACTACACGATATTTCACGCGGCTGCAGTACCGATAGCCGTTCTCCGAGCGCGTGGATGCGCATATATAGTGTTTCGATTTAGTCCGCGGAGTAGCGACGCGCTAGAAGTGCGGCGTTAACGGATGCCACGTTTTATGGTCGGTCCCGGCGTAAACAAAGCCGCGCGCCGAGTTATTGCGGCATTTTTGCGCGGCCAGCAATATCGCGATATGAAACCGCCAGCGGCACCAGTCGCCGCTGGCGTCGGACGCGGGCAAGCCCTGCGCCACAAGTCCGTTCCTGCTCGTCTCTTCGCAATTACCGCCGTAATTGCAACACGTTGTAAATAAGTAAACGCTGAGCCAGGCAGTCGCCGGATTACGGCTCGCATTGTCTTTGAACCGGCGGGAAAAGAGCGGTACTGCAAACCGTCTCTTGAGGGAAAGCTGTTTTAATAGTGTGACACTAATGTTCATCTCTTGACAGTCATGGACCGCTCACCATCAACCTGCTTACTTGGAATATTGCGAGGTGGATATCTTTATTTTTATGTGCAACAGATTTCAGAGGTTAGGCTATACCTGTGAACCGAATGGCATACATTAACACTTACTGAATCTCAGAATGGTTCAAACTTTCTTACTCAGAGTCAATCTTTTGTTACATACTTGGGCATCACATTCCACTCACTGAGAAATAAAGCTAATTCCAGTTTCTGAAAGGAAAATGCAACGAATGCTCTAACAAGTTCAAAAATGGCTCAAATGGCTCTGAGCACTGTGGGACTTAGCATCTGAGTTCATCAGTTCCCTGGAACTTAGAACTACTTAAACCTAACTATGTCCTTAGGACATCACACACATACATGCCCGAGGCAGGATTCGAACCTGCGACCGTAGCGGCCAACTGCGCGGAAAACCATACGAGCGGTCGTGCGGTTCCAGACTGTAGCGCCTAGAGCCGCTCGGCCACCCCGGCCGGCCACTTGAGAATTGCTGATGTAAAGGCTGAAATCGGTCATGGTCCTAATAAAGTTCTCTGTAGCAATTTGAGCTGATTTCATTAATTAACATATATGGTTTCTGTACAAAAAGTATACAGAAAAAGTGCAGAAAGTCATATTAACGGCCAGAATTACTCAGACTCGTTAAAAACGGTTGGCTTTCAGGAACCACTTCGTATTTCTCGTTTATCTAGTCATTAATTTTAAACCGAGCGTCGGAATACACTTTAATATGATGTATATTGATTAAACTTTGTACTTGTTTGTAGTGTTTACTGTTATCTTGCTGACCAGTTGAGAAACGTAGCATTGTTACGGATAATTATGTTAGAGAAAGGAAAGGAGGGGAGGGGGGATGAGGTACCGACACACGCGCACCTGCTCCCGAATAACATCGAGCCGAGTTTAACGTCCCCATTTCAAGGAAGGATGGCTGTAGAGCAGAATGTAGTCTGCTACTTAGATGCTAAAGCACAACGAACGTCTGGTATACGCTGAAATATAATAATATACTAGCTAACGCTGAAAATTCGTCGATAAGCGATGTTCTGGAGTCATTACATTGCTTGTTTGTATATGGCTTAACAGACTGATTAACAGGTACGTCAGCCTTCTGGAAAACTTGTGTGCTTTTCTATATATTTAATGCTCAGGTTCCTCTGTTAACTTTGTGTTAAACTCTTTGTTTTGTGTGTTAGCGATCCACGATGTTCTTATTTACAGCTCTGAACACTTCTTTTGGATTTATATTTATCTTTCCTAATGAGGCTCAATAATTGCCGTCCACAGAGTCACTTCTCAGAAATGATAGGGACGAAGACATCGTTTGCAGTTTTCTTCATCCACGTTGAAGCCACCGTCCGTTACCTCTTTTACAAAGTAGCTTGAACTTCTAAGGACTAGCTCTCAGAGTTCCTGACGGTTTCGCGCCCCTTTTTCCAAGACGACAGAGATAGATTTCTTATATACCGACGTCGTGTTTACCAGAATACATCTACGGCAAATACATTTGTAATTATACTCTCACATATCTTCCCACCATGAGACAATGCAGATAGTTTTGCGATTTAACTAGGAACATCGCACCCAGCAAGGTGACTTGTTAGTTGAGACACTCAACTCGTGTTTGAGAGGAAAAGGATCAAACCCTTGTCAGACCATCCAGATTTAGCTTTTCTATAGATTCTTAATATCGACTGAGGTGACTGCCGGGACTGCTCATTTGAAAAATATTTCTTCTCTCATCCTTGTTCCTATCCGTGCTATTGCTATGTTAACGAAGATCATGTCGTTGACGGGACTTAAAGTCTTTTATCTTCATTTCTTCCTTCCTTTCATAATTTGGTGTTACACATAATTAAATATCCTACTTTCACTTATAAGTAAGTAGCATTAGGAAATCTTTTTCCGCCGCGAGGATTCACATTGACTGCCTGTTATTCAATGGTCTGGCACTAGTTTTGCAACTGGACGCCGCTTCGGCGACTAGCGTGTACCTAGTGTACCCCAGTTATCCAACCGGGGAAAGATAACCTAAGGTGTAACAGTGAATCCGAACCACGTTTCGTATGTGGCGATTCGTCACATCGTTAAAGAATGAAAGCTGTATTGTAGTGCTGACTAAAAATTTCCATCTTCCGACCGGGATTCGATCCCGCGATCTTTCGGTTTCCATATACACGCTTTACTGCTAGACCGTCAAGGCCGATGTAACATTACCGCCTGTAATTACGTGAAATTTCCTTTATATACTGTATCTGATATTCAAGACCATTAAATGTTACGAACATATTTTCTAAAATCTTTATCTTTGTCGGTAACGTTATAAGAAAACTGAGGCCTGGTGCCATTTTATTTAATCTCAATTACTGTCGTGAAAGTAAAAAATGGTAATAATACTGTTAACTTTCATTTACTTTTGAAATGGAAAATAGCTACGGCACACAGTTAGCTTGGAAACAATTCGTTTGGTACTTTTTACTGACCGCAAAAAGAAATGGAGTTTACTTTCGTTATAATTGCAACCAGGACTCCCAGAAAAATAAATGACTGCACGTGGCAATTAATGTAATATGCAAATAGTAATTATAAACTAAACTGCTTTTAAAATAATCTCGAACCAAGCGAGAAGTTTCCGTATTTAATTTCGCCATTTTTGATGAATGAAATCTCTTTTTTTCTTTTTATTTATATTAAAGAGGATCTTGAAATAACATACTATAATACGCAGTTAATTTTTAATTGGTTAATGAACATTCAGTTTACACACGCAAATACAGCTCGCATAAACCGATACAGCTCAGCGATCAAGAAAGAACTAATTCCCACCAAGACCTAGTCGTGTACGAGACTTTACCACAAAAGAATAAGACCGAAAGAGAGCTTTTCACACTGGTACAAGTCCTTTACAACATTCTAAGAGTGTTATCATGATGTAACTTTTATCTCATTACTAGTTACAATATTCGTCAACGGTCTTGCTGCAGTGATAACACCGATTCCCGTCAGATCACCGAAGCTAAGCGCTGTCGGGCTTGGCTAACTCTGGGATGGGTGACCGTCGGGGTCTGCCGAGCGTTATTGGCAAGCGGTGTGCACTCACCCCTTGTGAGGTCAACTGAGGGCCTACTTGATTGAGAAGAAGCGGCTCCGGTCACGAAAACTGATAACGACCGGCAGGGAAGTGTGATAAGCACATGCCCTTCCTCACACGCATCCCGTGACGCATAACGGCGGAGGATGACACGGCGGTCGGTCGGTAATGTTGGGTCTTCCGAAGCCTGTTCGGACGGAGGGAGAGTTACGGGGTTCATGCAACGCTGCAGTACATAGTGTGGGGACCAATAATATTAAATATTGTTTCACTTAAGCGTACTAGACGCTGTCGTTTAGTAATTCTTTTTCTTGATGTGGGGTAAAATTCGTTAAGTCTGGCTGTGACGTCACACCGACCTGCCAGCTCATTAACATAAGACGTGAAAAATAAAGACGCCTACACACAGTTCCCTAACGCACGTCTTTAATTATGTCTACTTCTGTCGACGAGTCTTTATGCGAGATAACATGCTACGCCCTGCACTCAACCAAGCCCCCCTTTTTATTTGCTGCCCCCATGTAATTGTACTTTTTGTCAATAAACGGCTGTGTAGTGCCAAGTCAAATGCAAATAGTTCGTACGGCATTTGATTTTCGAATGCACCGAATCGTCGCCAGAGCCAAACAGTAGTTGGCACCTCCATCTCGATTCGGAATTCCTACCGCCTCCGCCGCTCCCGCATCTTCCTCTACTCCAAGAATCTGTGTAGAACTCGGCGGGAGGGCTCTTTCATCTCCGGCTCGCAAGTGATTCGCCGCCCCCTGCGTCAACAGCGGCCTTGTTGTCTCGAGGCGATAGCGTATGCCGGCTCGGCCGCCGCGGCCGTGGACGCAGGTCCGCCTGCCGCTACGGCACAAAAGGCGAGACATCCCGAATTCATTGGCCCCGCTGCGAATCAATGTTTCAGCTAGTGCAAATATAGGGCGCTGCCGCCGCCGCGCCAAACTCGTCCCGTTAATATCTAAAGCTCCGGCCCTGCGACTCTCCCCTTGCCCAGTGATAAACTCCGCCGTGGGTTATTATAGTTTCTCCATCACTCGCCCTCTCCGCTTGCTGGCTGTGGCGAAACGCGCACAAGTTGTTTGTTCCTCTTCTGTCCCGTAACGAGTTCTTCATAAGGCGACCGCCCCTCGTGCTCTCCAGAGACCCGTTTTCTGTTACACTGCCTTTCATCTCCCGATTCCTTTTCTAATGTAACTCATCCCCTCCCAGTGCAACTCGCAACAAACTGCCTCTGCAAACATTGTGACCACTCTCTTTTCCTGTTGGTTCGTCTTGCGGCTGCTTTTCTTCCTCCAGGGTGACATGACTGTTGCTGAATTATGTTTTGTGCAGGTTTGAGCTTGGAAGTTCTTTCGTTTTGAATGCGTGTACTAGTAACAGTAATGATTCATGGCTGATGCCACCGAAGGATCAAATGCTAGTACGTAGAAATAATTTCAAGTTCATATAAAGTATGGCTACAAAATTTAACTGCAAATGACATAAATTGGCCTAAAACAACGTCGGTGTCATATCTGTGTATTAAAAAAAACGCACGAAAAATAACACGAAAGCCCCGAACACGTAACATGACACCTACCTCTTTATCACAGTTCAACTCCCTAGCCGGCCGGGGTGGCCGAGCGGTTCTAGGCGCTACAGTCTGGAACCGCGCGACCGCTACGGTCGCAGGTTCCAATCCTGCCTCTGGCATGGATGGAGACCGAGCGAGGTGCCACAGTGGTTAGCACACTGGACTCGCATTCGGGATGACGACGGTTCAGTCCCGTCTCCGGCCATCCTGATTTAGGTTTTCCGTGATTTCCCTAAATCGTTTCAGGCAAATGCCGGGATGGTTCCTTTGAAAGGGCACGGCCGATTTCCTTCCCAATCCTTCCCTAACCCGAGCTTGCGCTCCGTCTCTAATGACCTCGTTGTCGACGGGACGTTAAACACTAACCACCACCACAATCTGGCATGGATGTGTTTGATGTCCTTAGGCTAATTAGGTTTAAGTAGTTCTAAGTTCTAGGGGACTGATGACCTCAGATGATAAGTCCCATAGTGCTCAGAGCCATTTGAACCAGTTCAATTCACTTCACAGCCGAAGTACATCACATCTGCGACGTTCCTCCAACACCGTTCCCGTTGGACTCAGCCGACGCGAGCTTATATGCACTCCTGGCCGCACATGAATAGCTGGTCACGAGGAAAGATACAAGGAGATTTTCGGTTGTTTCGTAAAATGCAACAATTTTCAGTTGAGGTCATTAAATTACCTGTATTTTATAAGAATTATATTGTCCAACAGTATGACGTGACATTATGTGAGGAATCACGTGGTAATGTGCTACAATAACGGATGTGTAGTTTAAGCGGTCCTCATTAATCTGCATCTCCGTGTCTTTCTTTTTTCCACGTCCAGTTGTTTATAGGAGTGAAAGACGTAAACGTATAGCTATTTAAATTGATGATGTATTCAGAAGCGGCAATATGAAAAAAAATACGAGGGTCATACGGTAAGTAGCCTCCTATTGGGTACGAAATAGAAGTCACAGTAAAAATTCGATGAAGCTCAGCACTACTGTGTTGCGCAGTGCCTCTAATGTGCCCGTTGATTTCTCCATGCCGCTGTTTTCTGTTCTGAGCGCACAGTGAGCACGTTTCCTGCCAAGTATATCTGCCTGATGAAAGATTTCGCCTGATGCCATGCAGCCCAAGTAACTGGCATGCTTTTCCTTCTTCATGACAGTTCTAGTCCGCATTCTGCAAAGGCAACAAAGATGCTCCTGCTGCGTTTTAGATTGGAAGTGTTTCATGACCCACAATACAGACCGTAACTGGCTCCCCCTGAGGTCCATCGCTGCCCACATGAACCCTCTGGCTGTGAAAACAACATGTTGGTATAGACAACCAGCTGTAGACCAGCATAGAGAATTGACGGAAAGCGCAGGCGGTTGCATTCTACGACGAGGGTGTTCGAAAGTTGATACAACGCTACGACGAATGTCTGAGTCGGAGCGGCGACTATGTAGAGAAGAGCTGGAAGGTGTAACGAACTGTTGCACATAAAACATTTTTGATTTTCACAACTATTTAGATTCGGAGCCGTGGCTACATACACCAAAAATAAGGAAACGAATGATCCACCATCTTTTGCAGGAACAAACTTGATAATAACGTGTAAAGAAGTAAGAAAGCATGAGTTCGACTACATTTTACTCTGCCACTCTGGTCGGACGCTACCTTAACGAACATAACGAGTCACACTTACACCCAAGAAAGGACAAAGGTGTAATCCGCTGCATTGCAGATCCGTATCGCTAACGTCAATTTGTAGTAGGATTTTGGAACGTATACTGTGTTCAGATATTATGAATTACCTCGAAGGAAACGATTTATTGACAAACGGTCAACACGGATTCAGGAAATATGTTCCTGTGAAACACAACTAGTTCTTCATTCACACGACATAATGAGTGCTATCGACTGGGGATGTCAAACTTATTCCACATTTCTAGAGACACAGATGAGTGTCGTCACAGTTTCTCAAAAGACTTCTAATCAGATTGCGTATGTATGCAATACCCCTTCAGTTGTTTGGCTGTATTTCTGATTTTACTGTCAGAAATGTCACAGTACGTAGTAACTGACGGAAAATCGAATGAAATGGAACTGATGTTTTACTGTCTCCCATGGAAATGTTATGGGCTATCTACTGTTCTTGATCTGCAAAAACCATTAAGGGGGCAATCTGAGCAGCCTTATTAGATTGTTTCCAGTTGATGCTTTCATTTTCCGTCTAGTAAACGTATCAGCCGGGCAGAAAAAATTGCAAAACGATTTAGACAAGATGCTGTACGGTACGAAAACTGGTAATTGACTTGAAATAATGAAAAGTGTGAAGTCATCAACATGAGCACTAAGAGGAACCCGGTAAATTTTGGTTACAGGTTAAAACACACAAATATAAAGGCTGTAAATTCAAATGAATAATTAGGAATTACAATTACGAATTGCTTAAACTGGAACAGTCACACAGGTAATGTCGTGAGGAAAGCGATTTATTGGGAAAACACTTGGAAAATGCAACAAATCTACTAAAGACACTGCTTACACCAAGCATGTCTTCCGTCTTGTGTAGTATTGGTGTATGGTGTGGAATCCGCATCAGATGAAATTAAATGAGCGTTTGCCGTCATTGGAGGCCACTTACGGGGCAGGTCCGGCCGCCGTGATGCAGGTATTATTAAATTCTACGCCACATTGGGCGACCTGCGCGCCGGATGGAGATGATATGATGACGAAGACAGCACAACACCCAGTCCCTGAGCGGTGACATCGAAAAAGTTCAAAGTGTGGCAGCTCGTTTTGCATTATCGGAATATAGGAGAGAGTGTCTCACGGATATAACAGGCGAAGTGGGTGGCAATCATTAAAACAAATCCGTTTTTCGTTGAGGCAATATCTTTCAGGAAATTTCAACCAACAGGTTTCTCCTCAGAGTGCGAAAATATTTTGTTGGCGCCCACCTACATAGGGAGGAATGATCGTCATAACAAAATAAGAAAAATGGAAACATTTAAGTGTTCGTTTCTCCCATGCGCTGTTCGAGAAAGGAACAGTAGAGGAAATAACTTGAAGTGGTTCGGTGAGCACTCTGTCAGTCACATAATTGTGAACTGCAGAGTAATCATGTAGATGGAACAACGTTGTGTGGCTTTGAGACCCCCCGAACAATCACAACAGTGGGTTACTGGATGTCACGCGCGTTTATCGCTATCGGGGCTAAGGGTAACGCGTGGAACTTGAGTGAGAGAGATTTTTCTGGGCTTCTGAGCTCAGCCATATCAACAGATTCATTTCCCTCGCGGATTGTACAACAGACACAGATCCAAATATTAAAATTATTTTATTCGGTTTTTTTGACCGTTCGTACTGGGATACACTTCCATTGTAAGAGGAAGAGGCGACTGTAATCCCACACGGGATATACACTGAGGTGAAAAAAATCATGAGATACCTTTTAGTATCGTGTCGGACGTCCTTTTCCCCGGCGTAGAGCAGCAGATCGTCTTGGTATGGACACAATAATTCGTTGGAAGTTCCCTGGAGAAATGTTGCGCCAGGCTGCCTATGGAGCCGTCCATAACGGTGAAAGTGGTACCGGTGCAGGCTATTTTGCACGAACTGACCTCTCGATTACGTCCCGTAAATATTCGATGAGATCCATGTCGGGCGATCTGGGTGGCCAAATCATTCGCTCGAAATGTCCAGAATGTTCTTCAAACCAATAGCGAAAAACTGTGTCTCGTTGACATGCCACACTGACATTCATAAAAATTCCATCGTTGTTTGAGAACTTGAAGTCCATGAATGGCTGCCAGTGACCTCCAAGTAGCCCAGCATAACGATTTCCAGTCAATGATCGGTGCAGTTGGACCAGAGGATCCAGTCCATTCCATGTAAACACAGCCCACACCGTTAATGGAGCCACCAGCAGCTTGCGCAGTGCCTTGTTGACAACCTGGATCCATGGCTTCGTGGGGTTTGCGCCACTCTCGAATCCTAGCGTAAGCTCTCACCAACTGAAATCAGGACTCACCTGACAAGGCCGCCGTTTTCCAGTCGTCCAGGGCCCAACCGATTTCCGAAATGGAATGTCCCATTTAGCTCCAACTATCATTCCGCGTTTAAAGTCTGCTAATTCCTGTCCTGCGACCTTAATCGCGTCCTAAACATTTGTACATGAATCACCTGAGTACAGATGACATCTCCGCCAATGCACTGCCCTTTCATACCTTGTGTACGCTGCGCTACCGCCATCTATGTATGTGCGTATCGCAATCCCACAATTTTTTATCACCTCAGTGTACGTTATCCTTTTCACTTTTCTGTTTTCAGTCATATGCATTAGAATGTGTGAAATTCCACCGAAAAACAGCTTAAAATGATGGCGAGGAGCAGCCGAACACTGCCAAGCACGCTGCTGCACCCAGCGCCTCGGCTCGCCATCTCCGGCTGCCGGAAGCCGCGAGGACGGCGACAAAGCGTGGCGGCGAGCCGGTCCGGCTGGAGGAAATTACCGTCCGGCGCCAGGCCCAAATAAAGCACTTACTCAGGCGTGTCGTGTATCTGTGGAGTCCGACGCGGCAGAACACACTGTTGCATATGAGATGACGTTAAATCGGTACTGATGATAATACACAGGCGTTCTACATCTATATATCGTCCCGTTTACGCCAAAACAACGAATGTGTGTTATGCTTATTTTGTTATATGGGTAATTGAATGTTAGACTAGGTATATCCAGAGTTGTAAAACTACTGTAAGTAAACGTAGACTACGGTAGTTTTCCTAGTAACATTGGCCAGTTAAGTCGTTCCCGCTTTACCTGTACGTTAGGTGTATTGCATACTTATCGGGCGTTACGTCTTAGCGAGCGCTTGTTTTGCTTATGCGACAGTGTATTACTATATTCCCCCCTTAAAACTGGAAACGGTAGATACTGAGTGAGGGTATATAAAGGGCCAGGTAACCTACGGAACGTTTAGGTTCTACATAGTTGTCGTCCTGTCTGTTACTTAAAAGTAAATATAGTATTCATAGAATAATTGAAGTTGTCAGAGTTTAATCATAACGTGTAGGCTTTCACGGCCGGCGTCTTCAGTAACTAAAACTTCCGGGCTAAGAGGCCGTGGTCCAATAGTAGAAATAGAGTCGTAGAAATAGAGTCGTAGACTCACCTCAGATGATGTTGCCTGCAGCTGGCAACGAAACGTCAGGGAGAAGTATTTCTACTATTGGACCACGGCCTCTTAGCCCGGAAGTTTTAATTACTGTCAGAGTTTAATTCAGGTTTCAGTCGACAATTGTTGATCATTGACGTCGTAGATGCGCTCGCGTCGTGGTTGCTTGCTAATGTTTCAAATGGTTCTGAGCACTATGGGACTTAATTTCTGAGGTCTTCAGTCCTCTAGAACTTAGATCTACGTAAACCTGACTAACCTAAGGGACATCACACTCATCCATGCCCGAGGCAGGATTCGAACCTGCGACCGTAGCGGTAGCGCGGTTCCAGACTGTAGCGCCTAGAACCGCTCGGCCACCCCGGCCGGCGTGGTTGCTTGCTGATTTACACGCAAGCACGAAAGGCGCGCGTCCTTCGAGTAGTCGATTTTGAGCAGAAAGTCGCTCGTGTAAAATATCCTTAACTTAGCCGTGATGGCTTCTGCAGGCACCAGTTGGCATGATCGCGTTCCCGGGGCGCGCCCCTTGCATCCCGAGTACCGAAATATACCAGGCTTCGTACCAGTTTAATCTTCCTGTTCTCGTTTGCAGCCAGCCTTATTGGGTACCCACTCCCTCGTCCTTCCCTGCACCTGCACAAAGCGCGCACGGCTCAGAGGCCCGGGTTTGCATGCCCGCTGCGAGTCAGGTGGCCGCGCGTGTGCCGTCTGCATTCCGTGCGCGTTTCCTGCTGCGGCCCATCTGCCGCTGCAGGACACATGGCCCTGCTGCCATTATCTGCCCGCGATCCGCTTTCCTCCGGCTAATTCCCAGTAAACAGGCAGCACAAAGGGAGCGCAACGTCCTCAAGCGCTCTACTGCTAGACGTACGAGTGTTCGGTGTGGGAAGAGGAAGTAGTGGTCTCCCGTTCTACGAGAGAATCTCTTGTCACGTCTCCTCTCCGCAATAAGCCCGCAGGCACGGCTAGCTGGACGATTCGGTGCACGTTCCCAATCTCGCGGCTGGACCATCCAATCTACAGCACTGCGAAGGAGGAACGCATCTGTTTTTCCATCGAGGTGCCGCGGGATTCGATAGTCGCTCGTGAGTCGTCGCTGTCCCGTCACAGTCGCAGTGATTTCAGAATTCACGGCTCGGCTCGCAGACGATGTAACGGGAAGGCAGCTGCTGCGACGTGGCAGCTGGTATTGGCGAGTAGACGTTCTAGCTGGTTCCACTACTGAGACTTGTACCCTGATGGAAAAATATTCGTACGGCGCGTTCTAGGAACACGAACAAGCGAATTGAGTTGTATATTACTCGCCAAAGCTTAATGTGGACTCGTCCGTAACTGTACCTAACTTAGTCGGGGGAGTAGGTAAAGACACTTTCCGCTTAAGAGCAGAACGAGTTGCTACATATTAAAGACGTTAGATGGTAGTGGGCATTGATTTATATCAGTGGCGAAATTGTAAATTTGTGCCGGACTGGGATTCGAACCCGGGTCTTCTGCATACTAGGTAGGTGCGCTGACCACTACGCCATCCGGACACGGTGGTCACCTACTACCGCGGGGACTGTCCTAGCACGTCTCTCGTCAGACGCAAATTTTCAGCTTATACTACACACTACTGAAGTAGAGCCCCTGCCCATTAGTGTGATTCCTCACGCCTCACGGCATCTCGCAAAGTTCGAGCTTGGTGTGGGTCTGCCTTGAAGGGATAATTGGCGGTCATCGATTGTTTCGGATATATTCAAAAGAACAGACACACATGTATTTTAGTTCAAGCACGGAAAATGACTGCGGAAAATGCTTGTGTAGGCAGTCAAATGGTTCAAATGGCTGTGAGCACTGTGGGACTTAACTTCTAAGGTCGTCAGTCCCCTAGAGCTTAGAACTACTTAAACCTAACTAGCCTAAGGACATCACACACATCCATGTCCGAGACAGGATTCCAACATGCGACCGCAGCGGTAGCCCGGTTCCAGACTGTAGCGGCTAGAACCGCTCGGCGACTCCGGCCGGTTGTAGGCAGTCGCCTCTGCTTATAACATCATTAAATTTATTGACAATAGGAAGCAAGGAAAGAAGGAGTCACAGTGCAGATGGAAAAAGTGATGGAATATGCAAGAAAAATCTTAAAGTTGAGTAAATCGATGGTGTACTAATTATGTAAAGAGTGACACAATGCCGAGCAGAGTTACATTCAAGTACACACCCAAAAGAAGAAGAAGAAACGTACAATCAATACACACCGTTTCGACAATATGTGTAAATGCGCAACTAGGCAGCGATTTCTACAATATCATGAACAATACAGAAAAAGGAAAAAAATGGTTCAAATGGCTCTAAGCACAATGGGACTTAACATCTGAGGCCATCAGTCCCCTAGACTTAGAACCACTTAAACCTACCTAAGGACATCACACACGTCCGTGCCTGAGGCAGGATTCGAACCTGCGTCCGTAGCAGCCGCGTGGTTCCGGACTGAAGCGCCTAGAACCGCTCGGGCACAGAGACCGGCAGAAAAAGACTGTGCGAAAATTTAACAGCTACTGTTGCACAGAATTGGGGGTCAAGGCTAGTACGGAAATCTGAGAAAAAAGTATTTTGTCTGTAGAATTTGTTTTCATAACGTGCCTCATTTAGTAAGTCCTCATACGTGTACATGACGATGTAGTTCCCAAGAAACCAATACTGAGTCTTCCGAAAAAAAGACACATCAGAAGTGAAGATGTTAATGGTTTACTCAGACACATCGCATAGTGAATAAATGTTGTTACAGTAGCAGTGTACCAGGAGTTTTGTCATACAAAAGCGTTGGTCAGTGCTGTGCGAGGTAATGGCGTCTAGACGTGTAGTGTGTAGTAGCTACTTGATGTACGATGTTACTAACTGCCGGCCGTTGTGGCCAAGAGGTTCTGGGCGCTTCAGTCTGGAAACGCGCGGCCGCTACGGTCGCCCGAATCCTGCCTCGGGCATGGATGTGTGTGATGTCCTAAGGACATAGTTAGGTTTAAGTAGTTCTGAGTTCTAGGGGACTGATGACCTCAGTAGTTAAGTCCCATAGTGCTCAGAGCCATTTGAACCATTTGATTCATAATATTTTGCGAGCGTTATTTTCTGATACTTGTAATCAGTGCACAAACACATTTCATATGTTAGGGGTCTTTCATTCTAATTTTGACCAGTAATACGACCTGTAATAACAAAAAAATGTGCAAATGTCTGTGAAATCTTATGGGACTTAACTGCTAAGGTAATCAGACTCTAAGCTTACACACTACTTAACCTAAATTATCCTAAGGACAAACACACACACACACCCATGCCCGAGGGAGCAATTGACCGCTCGGCTAATCCCGCGCGACCTTTAATAACATGGGAAATTTTTCTTACACACCATTATAACCCAGCAAAGCTAATTGAAGACCATGTTCGCATATAAGGACTTATTCAGTGTAGCACCTTATGAAAACAAATTCCATAGACAGGACAATTTTTGCAACGTTTTTTTTTTTAATTGCTTCTTTCAGGCTCGGGTCCACGGTTCTGTTCTTTGGGGGTTTGGGGGGGGGGGTGTCAGAGGTTGGTACTGTTCATTCCCCTCCCCACGAACCGCAGAAGCCTAAGACTTTAATAATAACGAAATATATAAAATACTTTGATTAATAATAATGACAATGTGTTCACACCAGTGGTTAATACATCATTTCAGAGAAATACGTAATTGAAAAGCATTTGTCGAAAGGCCGGCCGGTGTGGCCGAGCGGTTCTAGGCGCTTCAGTCTGGAACTGCGCTACCGCTCCGGTCGCAGGTTCGAATCCTGCCTCGGGCATGGATGTGTTTGATGTCCTTAGGTTAGTTAGGTTTAAGTAGTTCTAAGTTCTAGGGGACTGATGGCCTCAGAAGCTAAGTCCCATAGTGCTCAGAGCCATTTTTATCATTTGTCGAAAGTACCTCTGGCATGCAACTGATGTGAAAACTATAGAAGCAGCAAACTATCACAACTTCATAATTTGTGCAGTACAAATCCGAAGCGTGCATTCGCCATTATCAGTAATCCACTTAGCACTACCATGGTCTACGCAAGTCTGCAGTTTGTGGGTACATGAGCGTGTAAATGGAGAATGCTGTTTCTCTGTCGTTTCCACTTACGTTCTCAAAGTCAGACTTTCCACTGTGTTTTCTTATGGACTGAATGCCATTTTGTTGTTTGCCAGTTCTGTCTGTGGACTCACGTACCTTATTTGATTTGTTGTTATTAACAGTTATGGTCAGCCTGTGATTGGATGTCTTGTCTTGTAGTTTTTTTGTTTTTTTTTTGTTTTTTTAACTTTCTTGCCGTGTTCTAGACTCTATTTTTCGTGGTACTTTATTCTCCGAACGTTAGCTGAGAAATTTGGAAATTAATGTAGGTCAAAATTCAATCTGATTGGGAGATGGTTGGAGGGGTGGAGGATAAGCGGACATTGCTTCACCCTGCTGCCGCCCCCGCACCTTTTTGGATCCACGCCTGCTCTGTTTGGCTTGTAATCGAATCCAACAGGTTGGTTAACCCAAATGACAGGGAGTCCTCAAGATCTGCGGTATAGATGTTTTAAAGCACACGTGTAGGCTGTATACAAAATATTGTTGTACGGGAGAGGCGCGCAGGTGTTTTGTGTTGGGGTGCGAGGCAGCACCTGTCCGTGCCGGCTCTCGCGGACGAGGGCCTGGCTTTGTGGTGGCGTGCGCGCTGTATGCACCGCCCATTGTCCGCGCCTTGTCACAACAGCTGCGCCGCCAGCGCCGTCGCCGCGATGGATGTGCCATTGTCCTCGCCAACGGCAGCAGTGAGCTCCAGTTTCGTTGCATAGCGCCTGCTATCTGTCCCTATTCTCTTAGCTCCAGCCAGCATTCCATTATTAATAACAATAAAAAATCTGTACTTCTTTTGTTGTGCCTAGCCGCTGTCCACCAGTCATATGTCATCCTCCAAATGAAAATCATTTAATCTTCGTCAACGCCTACTCTCTTTCAGGATGTAAGCATAAATACGTGTGTGGTCTTCATAATTCTTCCATTTTTTTAAAGTTCTTGTGATGCTGCTTCTTGGTTGCATCTCTGTGTCTGTCCTTCATTTTTAGAAGCGTTTTCCACTTCTTCCTCTTTCTCCAGATTTTTTCATTAATGTCGACATTGTTTAAATATTCCCGAAAGGATTCGTTTCGTAGCGGATCTCGTAATGCAACGTTTCTCAGTTTTCACAGATTGTCATGTCCGAAGTTTGGGTTCTCTGTATGGCGTTTTTGCTTAACCCCCAATTTTTACTATTGTCAATAACCATTGGGACAGGGATCACCTTGTGATACTTCAACTTCCTCCATTGTTCTACAAATCTACTGCTGTTTGGACAGGAGGTCTAAACACGCCTTGTGAGAGTGGGCTGGATCTCGGACGAGGGATTAACATCATACACCGATGAAAAAATAATCGAACTCCTGCTTCTAACATTGATGAGAGTCTGGTAATGTGCCTCAAAGAAATCCACAAATCAGTCTCTTCTGGAACAAGGAAGACGTCATATGGTATATAAAATTCGGCATTGCTGTCATATGAGACACGTTACACACATTATGTGAAACGGGCCGTCGAAATAAGTAATTAGCATCAAATGAAGGCAAGCATGCGCGATTTGAACTGATGCTCCATCACTGGATACCGCAGCGTTGCGGATAACCATTTTCATTGCTGCTCTTGCTATTATGTGTGACATCCTCTACAGCGTTATTTATGATTTCGAGTTGGCCTGGAACGCCTTCGCCGTAATTTGTGCGCCCGAAAAATATGTAGCAGTGTTCTCCAAGACTATTGTTCAGAGGATATTGTCTTTCGCGTGTACATAAAAAGTCCATAACCGTACATTGTTTTAGGGAAAACTAAAGTATTTATCACTGGAGACCGTAATATTGCGAACAACCAGTTTAACAGCGTCTCTTCATTAAACGTGTGACTTCGTCTACACCATGATTTATGGTTTTGTGTTGGTGTGGAACATCTTCTGTGGTAGTTGTGTGAAAAATGTATAGCAGTGTTCTCCAAGGCAACAGTTCAGAAGATATTGTCTTTCGTGTATATTTAAAATATTAGTACCCATACATTGTGTTGAGCAAAACTGAAGCATTGACCCTATGGGTCTTCTTAGGGGCCGGCCGGTGTGGCCGAGCGGTTCTAGGCGCCTCAGTCTGTAACCGCACGACCGCAGGTTCTAATCGTGGCTCGGGCATGGATGTGTGTGATGTCCTTAGGTTAGTTAGGTTTAAGTAGTTCTTAGTTCTAGGGGACTGATGACCTCAGCTGTTAAGTCTCACAGTGCTCAGAGCCATTTGAACCATTTTTGAACTTGTTAGAGCATTCGTTGCATTTTCCTTTCAGAAACTGGAATTAGCTTTATTTCTCAGTGAGTGGAATGTGATGCCCAAGTATGTAACAAAGATTGACTCTGAGTAAGAAAAATTACGTTGTGGAGTGCAGATGCCATGTTTCAGCCGACAGTGTCCCACAGTGGATCTCGGGCGCCGCTGATCTCGATGACGCAGACTGTGTGGACAATGCTACAGTTTCGCATTCTCTAAACAATTAATTGGTGCTAACGTACATTGAACATGTTAGAATCTTACTGGGCTACTTTACGGCTGTGGCTGGGGAAGTTCCCAAGGTCTTTTGATGTACAGAGTGGTCAAAATAAAACTAACCCGAAAATTACGCACATTATGCATCTGCTGCTCAGCGCACTGATTGCTACATTTGATGTATAATAGGGTATGGTGTGAGAGTTTACATACCCGGACAGGCAGAAATTTTGAAGCATCCCCAACTCTCTTGTGGTTCCCTTTTTAGGTACTCCACATCGACGTCAGCTCGTAGATACGTATCGTCGGTAGGTTTTCCGGCTTTACTTCCCGACGTGACAGCGACGACTCTCCGATGAGGTGCGGGCCTTGTGTTTTGCTATTACTGCGAGTCTTGTAAATATCGCTTTTAATTAGTAATTTGCTCGGCTAAAACCCTCCCCTTTTATGATTAAGACAGCCTGCGCCACCTTTCGGAGGGAATGGGGACGTCAAAGAGTCACAAAAGTTCATATTAAGCAGTCCGTAAAACACGTAAACGTTCACTTTAGTTAGCGTGTTAGTTAATGCCTACGCTTTCCGCTAGATGGTGCTGACTTATTGCTGATTAGCTTTGGTTCCGTAAAACCTTCACTGATTAGTACTAGGTAAATGAAGTAAGTACAACACTCTTGTGTTTCACTTTCACTCTATATTCAAGGATTAAGATGGTGATGGATGATGGTCTATTTAAAAGGTTCCTAGCCTGGAGGAATCTAAATAGTCCGCAAATGCCGATATGCACGCGCTCTACGTCCAGATTCGCAACTAACGGCACACGACACTTTCAGAAGTCCAACGTTAATATCTGAATACCGGTACCTCTGAATTCACTCGTATCAGCAGATGAGTTGAGTTTCTGTCGTCTATATGTTCGTAAAGTTCCAATGTAGCACTAAAGTCCTAAAATCCCCTTAATACTCCGTTGCTACCAACAGTGAGAGATCGTACACTACATCACTTTTAATCTCCGTAATATTCTAACAGTTTATCGTGAATCTTAACACGATAAAGTCCAATCTAATTATTGTCTCGCTGACTGACACGGGTTGCCCGCTCTTTAACGAAACAATCAAGGAAAAAAGGTGGCAATAATGACGATCAGGCCTTTTTATAGTTTTTTCATCACAAGAGTTTAACGTCACTGCCTTCTCCATGACAAAGCTTCCGTGCCTTTGCTGTATTTAGACGTTAAACTACTTGCTGATATACTATAATTTTGATCTGCAATTACCGAACTCTGATTGTACACTATTTTCCCCTCTAAAAATTCTATTCTTAATTTTAAATTATTGTTTCTATAGCTTTTATCACTGTAAACTGAACCGAGGTGTTACAATATGCACGATCGGAAGAGGGAAACTGAAAATCCAACTGCCCGCGTATCACTTCATTCAGAAACCATCGTAGAATCGAACCGAATAGCACGGTCTGAAAGCTTTAATTCATGCACAAGAGAAAGTTTATAAACTTGCAGGTCTTCTTTTTCATTTTTCTGATGATTCCTACTTGTACAGCTAATTAGCGTTTCCATTTGTTAAAGTTTATGGGGACTTCTTTTACTGATACTCTAATTCGTGTCGGAATGTTTGCTAATGATGTATTTGCTGTTAACATAAGATTATCGTGAAATACTAAAAACACTTTTGAGCCACTTTTTTTTGTTTGACACCCTTAATATCAGTTTTTTTTTCGTGGTAAGTTATTAAAAAAGTGTTTGCAGGTGACAGAGACGTCATTGTGGAAGGACTTTAACGTAAGGTAAATGGTTTGACAGACGGAAGAAAGCAGAAGGTGGAGTGATGTGGGGGTGTTGTGTGCAGCTGTCCGGGTGGGCGGACGAGCTTCGCGGGGAGCTGGTGGCGGATGAGGCGGCGGACACGCTGGAGGCGGCGGAGCGGCTGCTAGAGCAGTGCCGCGACCAGCGCGCCTCCTCGCTGGACGCGTGCGCCTCCACCATCGCGCAGGGCGAGACCCTGCTGCAGGAGCTCAGGTGAGTCTGCCTCTGCCTGCCACTCTAGTCGTGCAATCCTCGTTTATTTTAAATACAGTTTAATTGCACGTGGGTGCGGCAGTTGAAACATAGCACGAGGGGCGTTCTATAAGAAATGCAACAACAAATTTTTTGGAATGAGATTTTCACTCTGCAGCGGAGTGTGCGCTGATGTGGAACTTCCTGGCAGATTAAAACTGTATGCCGGACCGAGACTCGAACTCGGGACCTTTCCCTTTCGCGGGCAAGTGCTGTACCAAGCACTTGCCCGCGAAAGGTAAAGGACCCGAGTTCGAGTCTCGGTCCGGCACACAGTTTTAATCTGCCAGGAAGTTTCAGCAAATTTTTTTCTTGGTCAGTTTCACTTGAAAGAAATACAGAGTTCGTTGTGGGACATTGCGCAGTATTTCCACTTCAGTCCCTATAACTTCATGAAGTTCCGATAGGTGGCGGGGCTATACGTAGTCTTCAAAGTGGCGCCTGTAGCGAAGGTGCGTACCAAATTGAAAGCTGCCAATGAGTTTCCTTTGGCGGAAAACTGGAGCCTTCCATATATTCATAGACGCTTGTGGAATATCTGTGGAGACTTAGCACGGAACAAAAGCACGATTAATGGTTGGACAAGGCGTCTTTCAACACCACAACAACGTTGTGCAAACACCTGTTCTATCTTCCGTGTTCCAGCCGGCCGCTCACAGTTGTGACTCTTGCAATGTTGGAACGTGCGGACACTCTCATTCGAGCTGACCGACGGATCGCGGTGAAACACTCGCAGCTCAACTGGATGTTTCTGTTGGTAGTACTGCGACACCCGTGCAGCAGTTGGGATACTCAAGGTTGTGTGCTTTCTGGGTTCCTCGCCACCTGATAGAAGACAATAAAGAGCAATGAAGGACCGCCTGTGCGGAGCTGCTTTCGCGTTACGAGACTAATCGGAACAATTGTATGTCGAACGTCGTCATAGGCAATGAAACAAATCGGCAATCCGTGGAGTGGTGTCACACTACCTCTCCTTCGAAGAAAAAGTTCAAAGCAGGCCCTCAGCCGGTAAGGTCGTGGTGACTGTCCTCTGGTACTCTAATGGGGTTATTCTGTTTGATGTCCTCCCTCATGGTGCAACGATAAGTGCAGTGTACTACCCTCAGCAAACTGAAGAAACGAGTTCGGCGTGTACGTTGCTAAAAACACAAACGGACTCCTCCTTCTCCATGATAACGCAGGGTCCCACACAACTCTGCGCACCCGGGAGGAGCTCCCAAAACTTCATTGGACTGTTCCATCTCATCCACCGTACAACTTCCAAGAATGACTGACTATCGAAGTCGCGCGGGGTCCAAATGATACATATCGAACGCGCGATCGTAAATCGAACATGCAACTCTGGTGACAGGCGTAATGAGTATGTTTACGGTGGTCACTGCAGCTATGACAAAAGAAGAGTGTTACAAAAAATACTTGTAATTGCAAAGGAGACGACTTACCTTACTCGTCGTCGGTGTTGTCATGTTAAAGTCAATTACGGTGGTCTGGATGGATAATTTGGAAGAGTCAAACCATGTATAATCGTTCGTTTTCCGCACTGTCCACAAAGAAATTTTAACGGTATTTCAGCATCGAAACTATTCTTACGAAGTTTTAAACACTTCGCACCAACACAGTCTACACAGTTCCTTCTTTCCTCGTACGATAGTACTCCATATTTGCGACAAAAGGTCAAACAATTTTCTACGCTTGATAAACATGGAGTTACATTTTCCATGTCAGAGAATCCGCCAAAGAAACATCAAGAACACCAGACATCCCACTCACTAACGACATACATCGTCTGGGTTTCCCTAGCAACTCACAAATAATTCGCGGAGGTATGTAATTTAGAGCAACTACGGGAACAACGGGAAACAGATAAAAATGACGATCACAAATAACTGATCACAACGCCCGCCACCGGAGTCGCATAATCGATTTATGATCGCACGTTCGATATGTATCGTTTGGGCCCCGCGACTTCACTAGGCAATCATTCTTGGAAATTACCCGGATCTCGCACCTTCTGACTTCCATCAGCTTGGCTCAATGGAGAAAGCACTCCGCGGCAAGCAGCACGTCGATGATGGGGACGTTATTCATGCATCAAGACGTTCGCGCCGGCCGCTGTGGCAGAGCGGTTCTAGGCGCTTCAGTCTGGAACCGCGCTGCTGCTACGGTCGGAGGTTCGAATCCTGCCTCGGACATGGATATGTGTGATGTCGTTAGGTTAGTTAGGTTTACGTAGTTCTAAGTCTAGGGGACTGATGACCTCAGATGTTAAGACCCATAGTGCTTGGAGCCATCCGAACCATTTAAAACGTTCGCACCAACGTCAGCCAGCGTTCCGCTACTGTGCGAGCACACCGGCCCTCCCAGTAAGGTGGCGTATGGCCGTCGTATTGAACGGAGATTATGTAGAGAAATGGGAGTTTTGTAGGAAGAAAAGTGGAAAGTAATGCTGCTTGACGTGTTAGATTCGTGAATAAAACCAACGTGCTTTCAGAAAAACAATTGTTGCATTGCTTGTTGAACGCCCCTCCTCCAGTGAACATCTATAATGGGCTTTTCGTAAGTGAATCCAGGGTTTCATAATAAGCCTGCAGAGAAACTGCTCAGAGAGACGTATCAGCTGACAGAGAATTTTTCCAAGTTGTAACTGAATTTATACAGGGGCGGAAAACAAAATGCAGATGCTAGCGAAGACTGCAGCATGACATGTTATATTTGACCACAAGTGGCACCTGTACGTTACAAGTGTACTCGTGGTCAGGAAAGTATTATGTATGGTTGTGCGTGCATTATTTCGGACTCAGTGAATTCAGACGTGGGCGAATAGTCAGTGCCCTTGTGGTGAGTGCTTCCATAATCAAGGGAGCCCAAGTGTTTGGTGTTTCAAGAGGCAGCGTGTGGAAGATCTATACTGCGACCAGGAAAATAGGGAAAACATCATACTGCAAGTCACTACGCAGATGAAAGTGTGTATGGAGTTACCGTGACGAAAGGTCATTGACGAGTATTGTGAGGAAAAATAAGACGACTACAGTTGCAAAAATCTGTGGAGAGCATAATATCGCACTTATGAACCCTGTCAGCACGAGAACAACAGGACGGCTGGTCCCGGCGGAGGTTCGAGTCCTCCCTCGGGCATGGGTGTGTGTGTTTGTCCTTAGGATAATTTAGGTTAAGTAGTGTGTAAGCTTAGGGACTGATGACCTTAGCAGTTAAGTCCCATAAGATTTCACACACACACACACACACACACACATACATTTGAGAACAACTGGAAGTAAGCTCCAGAAGGAGCGAGTTGCAGAGCGAGGTGCAACTCTAAAATCACTTATCGGTGATACAAACGTCATAAATGAGAAAACGTGGTGGCGAAGCCATAACACCTGCACTATCGAGCGATGGAAGAAAGCCAGTTGGTCGGATGAACCTTGTTTCACACTGTTTCCAGCTTCTGGCCAAGTTACGTCCGGATGGAGAAACATGGCGGGCTTCGGTGGTGATTTGGGCAGCCATATCGTGGTACTCCATGCGCGCCATGGTTACTCTGCAAGGCCGCATTACTGCCAAGAATTATGTGACCATTTTGGCTGCTCAGGTCCATACCATGATACAGTTCTCGTTCCTCAATGGTGATACTGTGTTCCAAGATGCCTGGGGACCTGTTCACACAGCTCGCATCGGCGAGGACGGGTTTTGTGAGCATGAATCGTCGCATATTCCGTGGCCACCGCAATCGCGAGATCTGAATATTATTGAGCCTTTACGGTGTACTTTGGATGGAAGGGTGCGTATCGTTATCCACCTCCATCATTGTTACCTGAACTTGCCACTACTTTGCAGGAAGAATGGTGTAAGATTCCCTTTAAAACCGTACATCGCTTGTATATATCCCGTCATGGACGACTGGGGGCTGTTTTGCATGGCACTTTTAATCTCCGTAATATTATAACAGTTTATCGTGAATCTTAACACGATGAAGTCCTATCTAATTATTGTCTCGCTGACTGACACGGGTTCCCCGCCCTTTAACGAAACAATAACTCGTGCACATGTTGTGACACGCCTCCCTCCTAGTGCAACTACAGCACGGTATGTGTTACAAATCTAAACCAGGACAGATGCGCTATCCACTGATACGTGTCATTTTTGTGGGTGTCTTGTAGGTTAAGCGCAGTCATGTTCCGAAACCGTAGAGATACTTATGAGTAATCCTACACGCCCTTACGATTAAAACGCAGAAGCAATAATATGCCCATTATAAGTATGTCGAGGTCGTTACCAGAGTTTCTTAGTAATTGGTGCTAAGGCACGAACGGAACAGGTGGGTGCATCGTGACGGGAGGACTTAAGTGCGCTGCGTGACGGAGCGCTGATGGGAATGTAGTGGTTGCGGCTTTGCCTGTGCCCACTGTCCGGGCTGGAGCGGAGCTTCCCCGTTAGCGGCAGTGACGCTCACAAGCGCGTCTCGTAGGGGCTGGCATCCGAGTCTCTCCGCTCAAGTCTAGCAGTGATGTGCCTACTCTGCAGTCTCGTACTCAAGTGCTGCACCAGGATGAACGCTCCTCTGGCGTTCCGGCAAGATTTCTCTCTGAGCTTGCCTATGCATCTGATTGGTCAGCTCAAGTAGTTCTTCTCGTCAGTTGAGTTATGTAACAGTAATTTTCATAACTTAGTTTCATTCTCTTACAATCGTTGTTCTTCGAAATCCTGAAATAATTTCAATAAAAACACTACACGACTTAAGATTTATCGCGTTCTGTTTACGTTAGTATTTTATGTTTGGGTGTGTGTTATTCTGCTTCTCTTATCCTACACTCCTCTGTTTATGATTTTACTGCAGTTGGAAAACATAAAGCTTGAATTTTTTTGCCGACTTACAAGTATTGTGCCTCCTTCATTGCGTGGAAACACACACACACACACACACACAAACACACACACACACACACACACACACACACACACACCATCGCTCACGCTGTTTCTTTACATAAAATAACAACTTGGAACAAATACTGGAACATTTTTGCTTCCCAGAGATTTTGGATGCAGTCCGAGGCATTCTGTTTTAATACATTGCATTATTTCCATTAAGTTGTTACAGACTTTATCACTCGTAACATGGCTATTTAAATTAACAGTTATGCTTTAAGTTCTTTTTATACTATTATGTTGCAAATACTGGAGAGCAATCCACGAGGGAATGGATGTATTTATGGCTCTACACGAGAGAAACGTAAAACCGGAAGAAAAAATTCTGAATGACAAGTTAGCTAGTGAATCGATTAATTTCTTTTCACTGTACTTGATCAAACGTAAATGATTCAACGGTTTATTATGTTAATCAGTAACTTTCGTCACTTTTGCCTACTGCTCTCTCTGCCGAGCTGAAAGTCAACATGCTCTTGGCAACAACTTTGTTTCTCAAAAAGTGATCGTTT
The DNA here is from genome assembly GCF_023864275.1 of Schistocerca cancellata. Lineage (NCBI taxonomy): Eukaryota > Metazoa > Arthropoda > Insecta > Orthoptera > Acrididae > Schistocerca > Schistocerca cancellata. Next base: position 352,058,153 of record NC_064630.1, read on the forward strand.
CCTATGGCAAGTTGTTGTTTTTTTCTCTCTCTCCAATACCTGCAAGTTATATACGTAACTATAGGCAATCAAAGCATGGGCTTCTCCAACAAGTAACATCGTTTGAAGATTAATAGGTAACAATAAGGACCTATACGAAATCGTACGAGCAAGTTGTCACTGGTAAAGAAGGTGAGCCGAAGACTCTGATTACCTGCGACTGTTCTAGAGTACTGCTCTAGCGTTTTAGTCGTTACCAAGAAGACGTAGCAACAGTCATCGCAGAAATTTACTGCCGCTCTATAAGGATCGCTACCGGCCAGTACCATCCATACGTTATTGTAACGCGGATACTCTGGGGAACGTAAATGGGAGTCTTCCAAATAAAGCTCCAAGACACTGTGGCGGAACCATATAATGTATAAACTCAGGGTGTCCGGGTACTATGATGCACTGTCCAAATTCATATCCATAGAGGAGTAGGTGGGAACAGCTATATCGGTGTGAAGAAAGAGATGACATATAATAGATATTACAGAGCAACTATTCAACAATAGCTATTTGTTCTGAAAACTCAAAAAAAAAAAAAATGCCTTTGCCCACTATTATCCATCCAACTAAAATGCCAAATGGCTCTTAGTTCTAAAGCCTTCCAGTCGTATTGCACCGCCAATTAGCGATGTGATTTCTCATTTCACCAATCATTGTCAGAAACTACTAAACACGCCAATGTAGAAAGTATTCGCCTATATTTGAAAGATACCTGTCTGGTAGGCAAATTATATGTACAAGTGCCACTCAAATTATACTCTCTGTTACGAAAACTGCAGGCGCTATGTATTTATTAATGTCTTATAACATTAATCTGGTATAACATTGTTATGTTTAGCAGTTAATAAACACAGTTTTCCAACATAGAATGAAGGATTTCACGGCAGGTGTTGTCATAACTTAACACTTCCGGGCTGAGATGCCGTGGTCCATACATAAAACTCTCCCCTGATGTTTCGCCTTCGACTGCGGAAGGCATCCTCCGAGGACAATCGGCGAAGGCAGTTCGACAATGTTGGACACACCCTCGTATGGCGAGAGATGAGAACACGTAATACACCAGAGGTGAGAACACGTAATACACCCAGGAACATGGCCGAACGTCGTTTAGATGGTCCGGGTGTTATGGTGTGAGGAGGCATTGTGGTGCATAGGCGCACTGACATCCAAATCATTGAACATGGTACACTCATCGGTCAGTTTCATCGTGACACTGTACTGCTTCTCAAGGGGTGATTTTGTCCGTAACTTCATTTTTATGGATGACAATGTATGGCAAAATGGAACAGCGCATATGGAGGAGCTCTTGGAATGATATTCGGCGAATGGACTCGTCTACCCGTTCACCCGATTTCAATCCCGTCGCACACGTCTGGGACGCGTCCAACGACCATCTAGCAGTTGGCAACCGCACTCGTGAAGGAATGAAACGTTCCATCACAAAAACTTCGTACTGACATTGTGGCCAGCATGGCAGCACGTTGCAGAGCATGCACTGCTGTCCATTTTGATGACAAACCGTAATAAGAATCAATGCCGCCTTTTGTAATGTTCGCCGGCCGGAGTGGCCGAGCGATTCTAGGCGCTAACCATCAAGAATCGCGGTGACTTCAGTGTAATCATTTTCTCTGAATAAATGTATTATTTCTGCTCGTCTCACTGTGTATATTATTCAGTTACTTTCTGTACTATATTGTAGCAGTTATTTCTGCACTGAAGCGCCAAAGAAACTGGTATAGACATGCGTTACTCGAGTTCAGAGATATATAAACTGGTAAAATACGGCACTTGCGGTCGGCAAAGCCCATATAAGACAAAAGTTATTTGGCGCAGTTGTTAGATCAGTTACAGCTGCTACAATGGCAGGTTATCAAGATTTAAGTGAGTTTGAACTTGTTGTTGTAGTCGGCGCACGAGCGATGGGACACAGTATCTGCGACTTTGCAATGAAGTGGGGATTTTTATGTATGACCATTTAACAAGTTTACCGTAAATATCAGGAATAGAATCTCCGACATCGCTGCGGCCAGAAAAAGATCCTGCAAGAACGGGACAAAGGACGACTGAAGACAATCGTTCAACGTGGCAGGAATGCAACTCTTCAGCAAATTGCTGCAGATTTCAATGCTGGACCATCAACAAGTCTGAGCGTGCGAACTATTCAACGAAAAATCATCGATATGGGCTTTCGGAACCGAAGGCCTACTTGTGTACCCTTGATGACTGCACAATACAAAGCTTTACGCCTGACCTGCGCACGTCATTACCGCTATTCGACTACTGATGACCGGAAACATGTTGTCTGGTCGGACGAGTCTTGTTTCAAATTGTATCGAGTGGATGGAACTGTACGGGTATGGAGACAATCTCATAAATGCGTGGATCCTGAATGTCAGCAGGAGACTGTTCAAGCTGGTGGAGGCTCTGTAATGGTGTGGGGCGCGTGCAGTTGGAGTGGTATGGGACCCCTGATACGTCTAGATACTACTCTGATGGTGACGAGTTCTAAGCATCCTATCTCATCACCTGCATCCATTCAAGTCCATTATGTATTACGACGTACCAGCAGGACAATGCGACATTCCACGCGTTCAGAATTGCTACAGAGTGGCTCCATGAACACTCATCTGAGTTGAAACACTGCCGCTGTCCACCAAACTCCCCAGACATGAACATTATTGAGCATATCTGAAATTCCTTGCAACGTGTTGTTCAGAAGAGATCTCCATTCCATCTCCATCTACATGATTACTCTGCAATTCACATTTAAGTGCTTGGCAGAGGGTTCATCGAACCACAGTCATACTGTCTGTCTACCATTCCACTCCCGAACAGCGCACGGGAAAAACGAACACTTAAACTTTTCTGTTCGAGCTCTGATTTCTCTTATTTTATTTTGATGATCATTCCTACCTATGTGGGTTGGGCTCAACAAAATATTTTCGCATTCGGAAGAGAAAGTTGGTGACTGAAATTTCGTAAATAGATCTCGCCGCGACGAAAAACATCTTTGCTTTAATGACTTCCATCTCACCTCGCGTATCATATCTGCCACACCCTCCCCCCTATTACGTGATAATACAAAACGATCTGCCCCTTTTTGCACCCTTTAGATGTCCTCCGTCAATCCCACCTGGTAAGCATCCCACACCGCACTGCAATATTCTAACAGAGGACGAACGAGTGTAGTGTAAGCTGTCTCTTTAGTGGACTTGTTGCATCTTCTAAGTGTCCCGCCAATGAAACGCAACCTTTGGGTCGCCTTCCCCACAATATTATCTATGTGGTCTTTCCAACTGAAGTTGTTCATAATTTTAACACCCAGGTACTTAGTTGAATTGACAGCCTTGAGAATTGTACTATTTATCGAGTAATCGAATTCCAACGGATTTCTTTTGGAGCTCATGTGGATCACCTCACACTTTTTGTTATTTAGCGTCAACTGCCACCTACCACACCATACAGCAATCTTTTCTAAATCGCTTTGCAACTGATACTGGTCTTCGGATGACCTTACTAGATGGTAAATTATAGCATCATCTGCGAACAACCTAAGAGAACTGCTCAGATTGTCACCCAGGTCATTTATATAGATCAGGAACAGCAGAGGTCCCAAGACGCTTCCCAGGGGAACACCTGATATCACTTCAGTTTTACTCGATGATTTGCCATCTGTTACTACGAACTGCGACCTTCCTGGCGGGAAATCACAAATCCAGTCGCACAACTGAGACGACACCCCATAGGCCCGCAGCTTGATTAGAAGTCGCTTGTGAGGAACGGTGTCAAAAGCTTTCCGGAAATCTAGAAATACAGAATCAACTTGAGATCCCCTGTCGATAGCAGCCATTACTTCGTGCGAATAAAGAGCTAGCTGCGTTGCACAAGGACGATGTTTCCTGAAACCATGCTGATTATGTATCAATAGATCGTTCCCTTCGAGGTGATTCATAATGTTTGAATACCCTACTGCAAACCGACGTCAATGATATAGGTCTGTAGTTCGATGGATTACTCCTACTACCCTTCTTAAACACTGGTGCGACCTGCGCAATTTTCCAGTCTGTAGGTACAGATCTATCGGTGAGCGAGCGGTTGTATATGATTGCTAAATAGGGAGCTATTGTATCAGCGTAATCTGAAAGGAACCTAATCGGTATACAACCTGGACCTGAAGACTTGCCCGTATCAAGCGATTTGAGTTGCTTCGCAACCTCTAAGGTATCTACTTCTAAGAAACTCATGCTAGCAGCTGTTCGTGTTTCAAATTCTGGAATATTCCATTCGTCTTCCACGGTGAAGGGAAAACCGCATTCAGTAACTCCGCTTTAGCGGCACAGTCGTCGGTAACAGTACCATCGGCACTGCGCAGCGAAGGTATTGACTGCGTCTTTGCCGCTTGTGTACTTTACATACGACCAGAATTTCTTTGGATTTTCTATCAAATTTCGAAACAATGTTTCGTTGTGGAACCTATTAAAGGCATCTCGCATTGAAGTCCGTGCCAAATTTCGCGCGTCTGTAAATTTTAGCCAATCTTCAGGATTTCGTGTTCTTCTGAACTTCGCATGCTTTTTCCGTTGCCTCTGCAACAGCGTTCGGACCTGTTCTGTGTACCATGGAGGGTCAGTTCCATCTCTTACCAATTTATGAGGTATGAATCTCTCAATTGCTGTTGCTACTATATCTTTGAATTTGAGCCACATCTCGTCTACATTTGCATAGTCAGTTCGGAAGGAATGGAGATTGTCTCTTAGGAAGGCTTCTAGTGACAATTTATCCGCTTTTTTAAATAAAATTATTTTGCGTTTGTTTCTGGTGGGTTTGGAAGGAACGGTATTGAGCCTAGCTACAACGACCTTGTGATCACTAATCCCTGTATCAGTCATGATGCTCTCTATTAGCTATGGATTGTTTGTAGCTAAGAGGTCAAGTGTGTTTTCGCAACCATCTACAATTTGCTTGGGTTCGTGGACTAACTGCTCGAAATAGTTTTCGGAGAAAGCATTTAGGACAATCTCTGAAGATGTTTTCTGCCTACCACCGGTTTTGAACAAATATTTTTGCCAACATATCGAGGGAAGGTTGAAATCCCCACCAGCTATAACCGTCTGAGTGGGGTATTTGTTTGTTACGAGACTCAAATTTTCTCCGCTTTTGTGGACAGCCCTGGATGAATCATGGTGTCAGTTCCCTACAGCACTACATCAGACATTAGTCGAGTGCATGTCACGTCCTGGTGCGGCACTTCTGCGTGCTCGCGGGAGCCCTATACGATATTAGGCAGGTGTACCAGTGTCTTTGGCCCTTCAGTGCAAGTACGTATCTAGATTCACTCAGCTACATTACTTGGTTGCAACACGCGCGAAAGCTGCGTTAGTCGTTTAGTTTTGCATACCAGTGTACATACGGCCAGCATCTCACGCGTCTTCGAGGAAGCGTAAGGTCAGCTTCGGTAATGGCAAGAGGAGAAATGAGAACGCGCAATCACCGTTAGGCGCGTGACGTTCGTCGCTCTCTCCGGGTGCTGACCACTCACTACCTGCCGTTGCGTGTTGGCCAAATTGCCCACTATCAGCCGGCGCGTAGTACCGCGTAATGTGCGACTCGAGTGAATGTGTGCGTTGTGCTTCGTCGTTTCCGAGACCTTATGAAGCCATACGCCAGTATGGACCAGCGAGTGCTCAGTTGGCTGTCCCGCGCCCAGAGAATGCTTAAAAAATTACTCCACAGACAGACCAGACGAACCTACGCCGTGCAGAAGATGCGGTATGTGACATGCTAGCACCTGCTTCTTCGTGTTACCGAGCAGTTTTCTCCGTGTAAGAAACTTTTTCATGTTGTTGTGGTCTTCAATGCCAAGAGTTTTTGATACAGCTCTCCACGCCACTCTATCCCGTGCAAGCCTCTTCATCTCCGAATGAATATTGCAACCTACTTCCATGTGAATATAATTACATCATTTGGTCTCCCTCTGCAGTTTTAAACCCGCTCCCACCTCCTCCTCACACACGCACACAGACAAACGCGCGCGCGCGCCCGAACGTATACCTCCGTGACCAAATTGACAAATAGATTATGCCTCTGAATGTGTTCTGTCGACAGAGCCCTTCTTTTAGTAAAGTCGTGCCTTAAATTTCTGTTATCCCTGATAGGATTCAGTACCTCCACATTAGTTATTCGATCTACCCATCTAGTCTTCATCATTATACTGTACCACGACAGTTCAAAATTTTCTAACATCCTCTTGTCTGAACTGCTCATCGTCCGCGTTTCAGTTCCACTCAAAGTTACACACCACGCCCTCAGATAGGACTTATAACACTTAAAATTATACTTGAAATTAACACATCTCTCTTTTTTAAAAAAGGTTTCGTGCTGCAGCCGGTCTGCGTTTTATGTCCTCTCTGCTTCGTTCGTCATCAGTTATTTTGCTCTCCAGATAATAAAACTAACATACTTATTTTAGTGTCTCATTTCCTACTGTAATTCCTTCAGCATCACCTCGTATAATTTGACAACATTCCATACCTTTGTTTTATATTTGTTGACGTTCATTTTATAATACTGTCCATTCTAGTCAATTGCTCTTCCAAGTTCTTTGCTGTCTCTGAGTTGATATCTCCTATTATTTGCCTTGTGTTAGACCATTTTGCGTTGTAGACAGTTGATCCGTTGGAATGTGCTACAGTGCTTCTAATTTTAGCATTAATCGTGCCAGAATCCTTCTTTCTGAAGTCGTAAGATCGTAATGAAACATTGTCAGTACTTTGCCACTCACGTAGTGCATGTTTTGTAACTCAGGGTAAGGAGATTTCTCGGTATTGGTCACGAAGTTGCCAATCGTTTCCTAAAAACCCAGGACATACGTCGCATTGTTGTATGAGTGAGATGTTGTTTAGGATTTGTTACAGCGGTTTCGCCATAACGTAAACAAGCAGCAATTTTACCTTGCAGCACAGAAGTTCCCGGCATTGAATATCTGCTACAGATTGCAACCGTTATGTGCTGAAACTTGATGCTTCATGTTCGGTTGCGAGAGACGATTTATGGCCCTTAAAAGTGATGTTTGACACACAGATAATAAACCCAACGCGATGCAGCATTTATTTATTGCAAGATATCTCGGAGTTTGGACACACACATAAGGCAGTTGGCGTTTGACGCTCTGCCAAGCCTTCGGATTATTGTGGAGTGACGTATCGACTCGGGTTCACTCAGGCTCGTTGGGGGAGCAGAGCAGCCGTATGAATAAAGTGACAGCAACATCTGGTGATTCATATACTGCCTACCATGACTGATGGAAGGCGACTCGCTAGTCACATGTCACGTTTAGCCCTTGAAACAGCCAGCGGGTCATTCGCTTGCTCCTGATGAGTGAACAAAGACCATACGTGCGAACTTTCCCTTGACTCATTTCCAATGAGCAGACAAGCTAGAGATTCAGAAAAGTTTTTAATCTTGTATCGTGGCTACAGCACCGCGCAGTGTTAACGATTCCCATCACTTCCGGGAATGGGAAAGCCATCGGAATCCTTATGATTGCCGGAGCTCATTCAGCGTACACGAATAAACGTGTGTTATATGCTTAAGGTCGATCAAACACAGAGCAATGTAATGCAGCAGGCGTCGTTTATGCTAGTATCTTTCGTCAACATATCCATCGGTGCTGGGCCAATAAACCATGAATATCACCCTACGCGTCAACAGCTTATCACTTGCTTTCCATGAATCCTGATAATACTTTCTTAATTTCGAGACGGATTTAATTTGTAGGTCACAGCTAACCGTTCCCATAACCAGTGCAATTAGTCTATAGAAGAATTCACACTTTTTTTCGCATGTTCAGTGTAACGCAGAAGTGAACGACCTTTCTATGTTTGTGTGATGCTGTAATCAAGGGCGGCGGGGGGGGGGGGGGGGGGATGAATCTGAGCTAAAATGTTACAAATGCCCAGTTACTCATCCGTCTTTTTTCCGGGTGATAACCTCGTCATTTGGTTGAAAAAGGGTTAAGCGATTAAGTGTCTCGTTGCTGGATCAAGCTTTCCGCAGTCTGAGGCTCAGAATTGATACCGTGTGTATTAGAAGCGAAGGACTATTACATTTGGACAAGACAGAGCGATGAAATGACCGTGACATCAATATAGAAAGCACCGACAACTTCAGGGCCAGCTTCATTATATAGAAATAAGGAAAAATAGACGAATAAACATGGGCTCTAAAATGCATACCTTTCTTCGATTTCGGTGCTATAACAGAGAACAAAGAAAAACTCTAGTAAACATAGGGTCTAAAATGCATACTTAAAGAGCTTGTTCATCACCACCAGTGGAAAACGCGTATCTTCTTTTGCTGAACAAGTGCTCGTAGCTCTTTAAGGTATGCATTTTGAAGCCCGTGTTAACTAGACATTTTTTCTTGTTTTGGCCCATTCGACTTCCTCCCAGAATTTGAAGAGCAAAGAGCTTGCAGTAAAAGAGATGTCTTTCATAGTATCGAAGACGAGCAAGTGCTCATATCTCTTACTGTGTGCGCCTTAGAGCCCTTATTTACTTATGTATTTTCTTGTTTGCAAAGAACCTGTCCATAAAGTTTGTCGACTTTTTTTTGCGCACCCCATATATGAATCTCTCTATTACAGAAGTGCTTCCAACGTCATGTCGAATACTGGGCCGCCCATTATCGGGCCGTTTATATCTAATTTAGCTCACACCTGTACTGACGATAACAGTGCTTTGTTGCGTCAAACTAACAAAGTGAGTATGTAGTGCGCGGCCCCTGATATTTAGAAACATGACTGTTCAATTTTCAGCCGATTCAATATTATGAAGCTTCGCTACATGGTGACGATGGAAAATGAAAAAAGTTAAAAAGAAACTGCATACTTAGCTCTTTGTAGCAATATAGGGGAGAGTAACGCAATGTGGGCCGTCTGGTAAATGCGGTGGTTATCAGAATATTTATATACTACTCTCTTACCTGCAGACGTGTTTTGTGGATAACACAGTGTAATGATTTTTGTACTGTATGGTACTCCATTACATAGGAAGTAAAAGATTTACATTGCAAGGCTTGTAGAAAGTGTCTTGCCGTATCGGCCATTGTCTTTTCTTTGATAATATCGATTGTTATACACCGCACTGATACCTACTGAATAATAATAGATCACATAAGCACGGGAATGTATTGTTACTATTTTAGCTTAGTTCACCAATGTTTAGGTTATTATTTTACAGATATGATCAGTCAGAGACAAAATACTCTTCCGATCCACAAATCCAACGTGTGCCCAACCTGTGCACTTGCTGCACTGCACCCATTCTTCTTCAAATGACTCCAAACACACTTTTCAGTCTCTTGTGTTGACCCATTTTTTCCAGTAAGTTCCAGTTTTCTTCACCGCTTTTTAATTTCGTTTCCATGTCCAACCATGCGTGTTTACTTTATTTTTTGACGTCCGACTTAAGGTCAGCATTCTTCGGCTCTCTTTCAGACTTTATTTTTTCCGCTCTTATTGCCTCCTCTTCGGTGGCGATCTTTTTGTAATCGCTGCAGGTGCCTCCCTCGCAGTTATTTTCTTAGACATTGCCTTGCTCACAGGCATTTTCATACACTCTTCATTCAATTTTCCTCTCACTTTTTTTCATTTCCCGCCATTTTGGTCTGAAAAGAAGTAAGAAGAAGATTAAATTGAAATTACTTCCGGCCGATACTGAAAGACAATCGTGTGGCCGGTTCTGCACGACAAAGACGCTGTACGATCTAGTCATAATATGCGTTATTTTGTAGAAATTATGACGAAACGTCTGTTTATATGTAGTTCCTTACATAACGTAGATAGCCGAAATCTAGAACCGAAATTAATCACTTACCTTAAAAGCGAAATATCTTCCATGTGCTAAGAACCACGACAACCACCATCAGCTACTGAGATAAGAGAAAACACTGAAGAGAGGATCAAGATATGCGATGTCATTGCACATAGATAAACAGCCTTGCTTCTGCTTACTGTACACCTCTGCCATTTGGAGCCAGAAGGAAAATTGCAGTACTGTAAGCCGGCCGATATTGCACGACTCTTCCCTACCTGTTTCGCGACCTGAACAGGTCCCCTGACTTTGCAGTTGCCGACACTGGACGTTAATCGTGAGGTATTCGTGACGAATAATATTCGTACGTCGCCACATTTACCGCTAGCTCATTGTACTGGTGCGTATGATAGCAGAAATAGCCGTTTAAATCGTTGGGGAAGACTGGAACGCGATAAACATGCAATATTGCCGTTATTATTATTACTAGTGCAGCGCCGCTCTCAGCCGATTTTAGATAGAACGGTGCATGTTACAGCGCATCGCTTGTGCCTATCGCGATCTGCAAAGTAGGAACGTAGCGATAGATATTGCCCATTGAAAATTCCGCCCATAGGCCGCACGGTGAGATAGCCTCTGCCGAAGCGCAGCCGGTGCATGTGGCAGGTGCATCGCGCGCCCGCGATGGATAGGGAGGGAGGCACTCGTAATTTCGACGGCAGCGCCGCGCCCCGCCGGTTTCCATCAGCGGCCATCCCGGCCGCTAATGGAGGTAATGACCTGTGGCCGCAGACATCGATTGGCGGGCCGCCAGAGGCCACAGGCCGCGCAGCCTCGGCGTGCCGGCGCGATTGAAATCACGGCACGCTGCTGCGGAGCACATGCTCGTGTGTTGTGGCGCCTCACCTGACCCGGCCTCTGTCTATCTGTCGCGCTCGGTTTAAATTTTTATTTATATATTCAATCTGATGCCGGTCTTGTAAACTCACATACGGCCAGGAGATCAATGTGCTTACCACATGCTCCTTCATATTCGCATCCAGTGACGCCTGTGGGTTGAGGATGGCATGGCGGCCGGTCGCTACCGTTGGGCCGTCATGGCCTGTTCGGGGGGAGGTTTTTTGTAACCTGATACGACTATGGCTTCAGGGTTTTCCTTATGTGGACCACGATTTCCTGTGTAGACAACCTGCGCATCACTGTCCCCACTGCTGTTACAGATTTCAATTCGAAAATTGGTGTGCTGCAGCTCTCCACGCTAGTCATCCCTGTGTAAGTCAATTCATGTCTGACTAACTACTGCAACCTACATTCTCTTGAACTTGTTTACTACAGTCAGATCTTGCTCTCCCTCTACAATTTCAAGCCCCCCCCCCCTTTCCCCACCTCCTCTTTCCTCTTATTATCTGACAAACACTTCTAAGATGCATCATACATGTCCATTCAACTGAACCCTTCTTTTAGTTGAATACAGCCATGAGAACCTCTTCATTAGTTATCTGATCTATCCATCTGATCTTCAGCATTACTTTGTAGCACCTCATTTTAAACACTTATACTCATTACCTGTCGGGAATTTGTATTGTCCACATTTTGCTTCCATATAAAACTATGTTGTAGACAAATACTTCCATAAAAGACTTCATAACATTTAAATAAATGACATTCACTGAATTCTTTGTCGATATTTGGTAGAACATGATTATGATATTAAATGTGCGTTCAATGCATTCGATTAAAAGGAGAGCAAGTTTGCAAGTATAACAGAGGACGTGGCAGCTTCATGAAGTGAAGGGCCTGTATTACTGTATGTCCAAGATCTCCTTCCAAACCCCTGTTTCTATTTCAGCCAAATCTGTCACAGAAACATCAGGCCTTATGATGACCAGTACTGTGGGGTATATAACCTCCTAGCTCCAATAGGAGTGGAGATATTGGCAAAAGAGTATTTTTTCCAGGCTACCTTGCATGGCAGGCATACAGTATAGGCAGGGCAGCCTACATGTCAGGGGCCTGAAACAGTTGTCGATCCCTCTCTGTGTAGGCTGGCAAGGGTGACAGATGTGTTGAGTAATATTAGTCTGGCTGGAGGATTGGATAGGGAGAGAGGGAGGCAGGAAGGATGGATAGAGAGTAGGGGGGAGGAAGGTAGTAGGGACAAAGACAGGGATGAGGAGACCATCTGATCCCGACAGTTGGTAATACTAAGTCGGGAGTAGTGTCACACTGCTTCACACTTCAGTAAGAGGGAATGAATCGACTCGTAGGAAGCTACCCCAGTGCGACCGTTTTCAGTCCTGTCAGTCGTCATATTTGCAGAACTGTGGTGGGAAGGAAGGGAGCCGCTATGTTAGTTATATAACAGCAGCGCCCTGATTTGTCACGTAGGCAACCCATAAATTCGACACGTACTCTCTCCCTTTCTGATCTCTAGCGGCCATGACCACATCCATACGCAGTAGTCCCTTTCTGCTATTCTATCACGTCCCCAGTTCGACTCCACTCAGATTCTGCACAAGCGACAGCCATAGGCACACACCACCTCTCTGGCGTGACTTATGGCAGCGGTGGAGAATCTCGTGACCACCTGGTAGGAATTCTACACCATCTACAGCGTTCCGAAACTGACCATTGTGCTCTTTTGAGGGGGTCATTGGACGCACTCCTCCTTTTTGTGGATATTCACGGTTTGTACTAGGCGCTGATCGCTGCGGTTGTCGCGTCGGCTTGTTCCTGCCCTCCTCGGCACCCGTCGCGCAGTAGCAGTTTGTTTCCGCGGCCGGCAGTTCTTGCGACCGCCCGCACACGAGCGCGCTGAAATTACCGGCCGGCGGCATTGTTCGTGCCGGCAAGTGATACGAGCACGAGTAATGGGGCGGGCCGTTATTAAAGAGCGAGCCCGGACAGGCAGATTGTGCCTTTTGTGCTGCCGTGATTATCACTAATCGCCCGCCGGCTTAATGGCGCGCCTTCATTACGGAGGCCGCGGCTCGTCCATCAGCCGCACCCGATCTGCCCCGGGCAGCCACCGCCGGCCCTTCCCGCTTCTCGCGGATGTCGTGAGGACTGGAGCTGCGGTAATCACTCATTTGCGAAAGGGCAAATTTGTCGCCTTCTCTGGAGGTGGATGGCGGCTTTGTGCGCCGGAGTTCGTCGACTTGGAGCAGCTATTTGATAGGGGGCGCGGAACACTATTTGAAAGGGGGCGCGAAACATTTGTCGCCAAGGAAACTCATTCATTAAATGGAGATTCTAATAAGATACGCTTTAAGAAATTAAACTTCAGTTAAATTAGGTTTATCGTTGGGCCCAGTCTTCGGTGATCTTCTGGAAAGCTAGTTAGTTTGTTGTTTATTCACCTATAAATCATTTACAATGATATTGTACATGTCACCTTAAATACACTGAGATGACTAAAGTCATGGGATAGTGATATGCACATAAACAGATGGCGTTAGTGTCGCGTACACAACATATGAAAGGGCAGTGCATTGGTGGAACTGTCATTTCTTCTCAGGTGATACATGTGAAAGGGTTCCCGACGTGATTGTGGCCGTACGACGGGAGTTAACAGACCCTGAACGCGGAGTAGTAGTTGGAGCTGGACGCCTATGACATTTCATTTCGGAAATCGTAAAGGAATTCAGTACTGCGAGATCCACATTATCAAGAGTGTGTGGCCAAAAATACCAACTTCAGGCATTATCTGTCACCACGGACGACGTAGTGGCCGACGGCGGTCGCTTAACAACCAATAGCAGCGGAGTTTGCGTAGAGTTATCAGTGCCAAAAGACAAGTAACACTGCATCAAATAACCGCAGAAGTCAATATGGGGCCCAGTCCAGTGCGAAATATGGCGTTAATGGACTATGGCAGCAGATGACCGACCTGAATGCGTTTGCTAACATCACGACATCGTCTGCGGCGCCTCCGCTGAGCTCGTGGCCGTATCTGTTGGACTCTAGACGACTGGAAAACCGTAGCCTGGTCAGATGAGTCCCGATTTCAGTTGGTAAGAGCTATTGGTAGGGTTCGAGTGTGGCGCGGACCCTCGAAGCCATAGACCCAGGTTGTCAATAAGGCACTGACTGTGGGAGCTGGTGGCGACTCCGTAATTGTACGGGCTATATTTACATGGGATGGACTGGGAACCCGTGTCCAACTGAACCGACCATTGACTGTAAATGGTCATGTTCGGCTACTTGGAGACCAGTTGTATCCACTCATGGACGTTCCCAAGCAATGATGGGATTTTTATGTAAGTGTGCCATGTCAATGGGCCACAGCTGTTCGCGACTGGTTTGAAGAACATTCTGAACAATTCAAGCGAATGATCTGACCGCCCTGAGCACCCGACGTGAATCCTATCGAACGTTTATGGGACATTATCCAGAGATTAGGTTGTGCACAAATCCTGCATCGGTAACACTTTCCTAATTATGGACGGCTATAAACGCAACATTACTCAATATCTCTGCAAGGGACTTGTAGCGCCTTGTCGAGTCCATGCCACGTCGATTTGCTATATTACGCCGGCAAAAAGGAGGTCTGAGCAATATTAGGAGGTATTCCATGGCTTGTGTCACCTCCGTAGTTTCATAAGCTCTGCACGCTAGTCATTGGTGCATAGGCTTTTTCATCAGTGTATGACTACTGGAAGCTACATCCATATGAACCTCCTTGACCATATCAGTGCTTCGTACGCTCACAAGGGAACCTCCCCATCGCACCCCCCTCAGATTTAGTTATAAGTTGGCACAGTGGATAGGCCTTGAAAAACTGAACACAGATCGATCGAGAAAACAGGAAGAAGTTGTGTGGAACTATGAAAAAATAAGCAAAATATACAAACTGAGTAGTCCATGCGCAAGATAGGCAATATTAAGGACAGTCTGAGCTCAGAAGCGCTGTGGTCCCGTGGTTAGCGTGACCAGTCGCGGAACGAGAAGTCCTTGGTTCAAGTCTTCCCTCGAGTGAAAAGTTTAACTTTTTATTTTCAGTTTATGTGACAAACTCTTATGTTTTCATCACTTTTTTTGGAGTGATTATTGCATCCACAAGAAAACCCAAATCGGGCAAGGTAGAAGAATCTTTTTACCCATTCGCCAAGTGTACTAGTTAGGTGGGTCGACAACATATTCCTGTCATGTGACGCACATGCTGTCACAAGTGTCGTATAGAATATATCAGACGTGTTTTCCTGTGGAGGAATCGGTTGACCTATGACCTTGCGATCAAATGTTTTCGGTTACCATTGGAGAGGCACGTCCTTTCGTCAACTAATCGCACGGTTTTGCGGTGCGGTCGCAAAACACAGACACTAAACTTATTACAGTGAACAGAGACGTCAATGAACGAACGGACAGATCATAACTTTGCGAAAATAAAGAAAGCAAAATTTTCAGTCGAGGGAAGATTTGAACTAAAGACCTCTCGTTCCGCAGCTGTTTACGCTAACCACGGGACCACGGCGCTCCTCACCTCACACTGCCCTTAATATTGCCTATGTTACGCATGGACGACCCAGTTTGTATATTTTGCTTATTTTTTCATAGTTCCACACAACTTCTTCCTGTTTTCTCGATTGATCTGTGTTCAGTTTTTCAAGGCCTATCCACTGTGCCAACTTATTACTAAATCTGAGGGGGGTGCGATGGAGATGTTCCCTTGTCAGTTACGTTGGTTGCGTGACTACCATTTGCTACATATGTCTCATTCATCGACTCCTCAGTGCGCATGCAGTACCTCGCTTCAGAAATCAAGCACTTATCATCGCGTCATAATCTAAGCACTAGTTATCACTCAACTTAGTAGTCTAGTTATGCCCATCCATGCAACAAAACCATTCGCGTACCCCTCTCTGTTGCCCCGTACGCCTGTGGAGAAAGCTTATAAGCAATTTCTCCTGTGACCCTCTTAACCTTTCCCCGGAAATTAACGTATGTGGCCAGCTTTCCTTGTGTTAGACGCGTAAGCAAATGCTCCCATCTTCACCCAGTTACTCACCTGACTCTCTTCGTTTCTCTATCGCTTTCTTTTCCCCCCTATCTTCATTAATTGTGTTTTATCAAGTTTCCTCTTTATCTCCCTCGCCCATCCTTTCTTTCGTTCATGTTCATTGTTACTAGCGCTCATTCTTTAAATCTGCCTTCCGGTAATTTGTATCTATTGTTGTACATCTCATGGACAAATGTGAACTCTGTGTTTCTTTTTCTGCATTAGAGTAAATTTTGAATGTCACATGCTCTGTTAGATGTAACTAATAACGCGCTTACCATAATTTGTGTAATGTAAAATATGCAAATTGACTAGGTATATGTAAGAGAGAACCCAATGGCCCTTATCCTGTCAGGCTGGTCCCGGCGGAGGTTCGAGTCCATTACCAAATTGCTTATTCCTTGATGTGTCCGAGCGAGGTGGCGCAGTGGTTAGACACTGGACTCGCATTCGGGAGGACGACGGTTCAATCCCGGGTCCGGCCATCCTGATTTAGGTTTTCCGTGATTTCCCTAAATCACTCCAGGCAAATGCCGGGATGGTTCCTCTGAAAGGGCACGGCCGACTTCCTTCCCCATCCTTCCCTAATCCGTTGAGACCGATGACCGCGCTGTCTGGTCTCCTTCCCCAAACAACCAACCAACCTTGATGTCGCAGAATCTGTCACATCAACTATTCCTTCTTTTAGACAATTTGCGCCATAAACTTGCTTTCTCCCAGGTTTGATCAATACCCCACTTAATAGTTAAGGCATCTACCCATCTACTCTTCAGTTGCACCATTTTTCAGGTGTTTCTGTTTTATTTATTTTGAACTATTTATCGTCCATATTTCACTTCGGTACAAGATACACTGTCCACAATAACAAGAGAATAGATGTTTCCCCATGCAGCTCTCTCTCTTCACACTCTAAACACACATCCTTTCGACTGACACCAGGAACATGAATTAATTCTTACATGTTCACATTTGTCGACTTAAAAATCAAGTCAGGATCTAACTGTAATGAAGAAAATGTTTAGCTGAGGAAAATGAAAATAAGTTACCATTTAACGTCATAGATTTTCCGCATACAATTTTCCAGTAACAGGCGTTTTATGCTGGAAGTATATTATGGAATTACATGTCTTATTATTAATGTTTACCAATCATAACATATGTACCAAACCCGACCTAGTGTTACTTAGGCTAAGTGTAAGAAAACCTCTGTCACGAGGCAGTATCAAAAATATTCTCTTAATTTTTCAAGCTTAAACAATTGACGTTGTAGGTGAATTAACTGAAATTTAAGCAATTTTGCATTTCTGTTGTAATCCTGATTATACGAAGTTTTTGACGAAGCGCAGAGAAGTTTTTCATTTCGTAAACAATTCGAGATGTCAGAATAAGGTTCTTGATAGTTTAATTCTTACATGCACTAATTTCACCGAACCATTGAAACAATTTCGGTTCTTCTTAATGGAACCATGTACTTCTTTCAACGACATTTGTGAGTCTCTCAAAAATGAATGAATCGGTATGAAACATATTATCGTATGCTGACGGGTGTGACGGACGGAAGCGGTAAATGTAGCGCTTAATCTGTCATATCTCTACCTACCCTCCCCTCTTTGTATGTTCAAAGCATCGAAATGAAAGAGATCGGTAAAAGATGACAGCTGCTCCATAGATAAACGGCGGAAGGCGTGGGCCGTATAACTCAAATGTGGAGTACGATGCAATTCAAAAATAACCTAAACGTATCTGTTGTAAACCTGTCTAGCCACCGTCTCGGTATGCTCCACGTATCGAAAATGAGAGCGATTAGAGAGATTTAACGGGCATCCCAACGGTAAAACACAACTGCCAAGGAGCGTAGCGTTCTACACTACAGGTGTGTACCTCACATGTAATGAACGATTCCGTCCAAATTAATTTAAGAAAAAATGCTGTGCAGATGGATACTTCATAGGGTTTGGCGCAAGCTATGTTTAAGGAGATGCTTTATAAATTGCCAAGGTCGACAATCGTTGGGTTCTGATTGCAGTTACACTTTGAAATTTGTTGGACACAGGCGCAATATAACATACAGATAAGGAAAATGTATAAGTTCGAATTGAGAGATAACGGCTGTATACAGTGGATTGGAATAGTGTTTCTAATTATTCATGGATAATTTTTTTGCAAAATAAAGAAAGTTCTTGAAAAAATAAATTACACGAAACAGTAATCAAATGTTGTCGCCGTAAAGAATCGAGCGGTTTCTTTGATGCGAATAATTCACGCGGTGAAGGCTAACAACACAGATGCAAAAATTAAATCGCGTTGTGATTCCTGAGATGCCCTTTGTATGTCTGAATCCTCTCGGGCTTCTAACTGAGCGGAAAAATGTGATGTTAACGTGCGCGTCATTAAAAGCCAAAATGTTATGCTGTATAATTTACTTGTCCCCAGCACCCCCAGCTGCCCTCATAGCTTCAAATACAAACCACACAAAACTGTTTCTAATGTTCAAAGAAGTTTTTCTTACACCTTCTGGGCTTTGCTGTCAATTATACTCAAGTCTATCTGGCTTAATTAGATGCAGTGTAATCATTAAAAAGCACCTGGAATACAATTTTCTAGTTGGATGTTAATATACCGTATTGCGCTCTCTAAAGACGATTCTCGACGAGTTTGTTTGTTTGGGGTAGCTGAATCGATAGAAATCTGATCGTATTGACTGACTGCAAGATCGGTGGTTGCTACCTACTTAACTACCGGCTAACACTGTATTCAGTACTTCTACGTCTACGAAAGCAGAAGCGAGGTGTACAGGAAATATTCGCTAAAATTTTGAGTAAAACTGAATTCGAAATAATATTATTTATTGACCTGCTAGACATATTAAATCCCTTGTTACCTGCTATATGAAATTTGTATCGATGAGTAAGCATTCAGTAACGATCTACGTATTTCGACATTTATCGATTCGGGTATTCCTACGAGACACTTCGTCGAGAGTCTTGTTAGAGTGGACGTATAGTAATGCATAGTATTATTGTTTATATGGAGGACCACCAACGGGTAGCCCACGATCCTCTGATTATTTTTCGCATTATTCGTACATACCCACAATTAATGTTCCAAGTGTAGTTAACATGTACGTCGATATTGTGGTTGATAGTACCATCTCATAATAGAATTTCGATGGTTTCTTGAGTGATGACATCCCAGAGGCTAAAAATCTAGAATATTGCTTTTTAGTTGTTGTAATGCATCTTGTAATCCAGAGGCATGTTGCATGCGGCAACAGCAAATTTGTGCACGTCAAACAGTGCATGCAGCGATCCTTAGCGGCTTCAGTTGTACACATTACGAACAACAGTGGGTACAGCCTGCAGAAGAATATCAAGGATTATAACTTACGAAGAACTTTGAAGTTTGCGTCTAGTAAGTATTATACTGAGACACGTTGCGTATTGTTTCTTATGTGGGGAGCGGTGTAGCTTGCAACGCTACGTAAACACACTGATTAGACGTAATTGCTCTTGACAATCCTTACGCTCCGTCCGTATGCTCTTTCGAATAGAGTTAGCGAACAGTAAGCATAAAAAATTTGTGTGTCCGGAGCACTTCACGCATGGATATGTCTGCGGTCCACTTTCGCTAAGCGTTTATCTTGCGGCTTTTCTCCAGTGATGACGTAACACAGGCCGCTGAGTGAGAGTACACTGCTACTGGCAACACATCAGAGTGCACACCACTTTTATTTGATCGAACAACCTAATGCAGCTGCAGATACGTGCATTTTAGTTTACAATAAAATGTTTCGACAGGGGCTTCAGGCGAATGACGTCCACTGATACTGAGTGCGATTATGATGGAATAGCAACAGTTTTTGGGGCTCGTGTGGACGGAGCTGAAAAGAAACTCTGGAAGTTTAACGTCTTATTTGTATTGTAGATTGTTGCTAAATGATACTCCATAATGAAGTCATTCTGGGCATAGCGTTCATGTTTACATAGTACCTGTTTCTGCAAACATTCACTTTTATATCCTCGTAGTATCATTACCAACAGATTAAAATAACACGTCTTCAAATATTGCCTCGAAGTAAGTAAACAGTTCAAAGGAATACAGAAGATGGAGCTGCTGATTGTTTGATGAAGACCTGCTTTTTCTTGAGGCCTGCCAGTTGGGGTATTGGGCTATAGTCACTCAACAATCGGATGGATACCTGTGGTGTGTTTGATACAGCGTACGACTTTCATAGCATCGCAAAACGACTCTAGCAGAGTTGTGTAGCATTTGCCAGCGTCACATTGTCCATATTGGAAATAATAGTCAAACGATAGTTCCCCGACAAAGTAAAGCCAAGTTATAACACTCTACTGATATCAGGAAGAAATGCGATGTACTGCCCCTCCCAAATATCCCTAACTGGATTTTTCGTGGTTTCACTCAGTTACTTATAGTGAATACTAGGATGGTTTCTTTGACAGCGGCAGGTCAATTTTCTTTTTCCGCTCCTAATCACTCCTACGGTATGTGCGCTGTTAAACGCAATCCTTCATTCTTCTTCCTGATGGACAACAGTTCATTAACTCTAAGGTTCATTTCGACAGAGCAGTGTTTTCCTAGCTCTCTAACTGAGGAGGTACACACTTGTTTGACCGCAGCTGAATTTCAGTACCATTGTTAGGAATATCATGATGAAAATGTTGGCCAAAAAAATGTGGTATTGTATATTTGTCTGTTTATCCGGATTGTTGCGTACTCCAATATATGCGAATTCGCATTATATTAGTTGATGATAGAGTGACAGAGAAATGACGCAGGCCTGATAAACAACGTGGGTGGATAAAACGCCTCCAAATATAATTTGCACAAAGACTCGAGAACTTCTTCTGGAATGGCGTGACTGTACATCCCGTCCTCCTCCCCCTCTCTCACCACCTGGATAGTTCACCCCAACAGAGGGAGGTAGTGAAAACAGCGAAAGGTGATGTGAGATCCTGAACACCGGAGGAAGCGGAGATCCCACAGTTGCCAGCCACTGCACCAGTGTATCACTTGGTCTGCACTAGTCACATGCCCCCTAAGTGACGTACCACAGCTTACCCCGGCAGAACGTTCCTCAGTTTGTCCTTGTCGATTGCATTACCTTAGAACATTCTATTTTATACAGAACGAAGAGACTGGATACCTCAGTACGTGACATAAACCTCCAGCCGATAAATGCACATGTACGTGACCACTAGCAGTGAACGTTCTCGCTTTATTCCCACCCTAGTAAGGGCCTTCAACTTCACTCACTTGGGCATGAACAGAACTCCACTAGAACATTATAACTGTTCCACAGAAATTTCGTCAGTATGAAATATCATTCTTTTTTAATTTAACGTATTTCCTCGTCCTACCGCGAGTGCTCCAGAGAAAAAAAAAAACCGGCCCACCCAGGCGCTTACTGTGGACAGATACTCTAACGTAGAAACGAAACAACTGTACAACGTGTTACGTTCGACATACAAAAGGAGCGACGAAGTTGAACGTCGTACTAGGCGCCAGAAAGTGTTTGACTACTGTACTTGTGGAACCACCGAGCCACATAGTGACAGTGTCCACTATGTATTCTCATCAAGCCTAATATTAAATGCTTGCTAGCTATCCTCTACACCTTGGAACTTCCCAAGTCACTGACGCTTTTGTCCTAATATTCGGATCTGTCCTTATACACAAGGGCTTGCTGAAAAGTACTGTGTCCAAACTTTTTATGTGAAAACCCTTAAGACTTTTTAATTAAACGGCCGGCCAGGGTGGCCGAGCGGTTCTAGGCGCTACAGTCTGGAACCGCGCGACCGCTACGGTCGCAGGTTCGAATCCTGCCTCGGGCATGGATGTGTGTGATGTCCTTAGGTTAGTTAGGTTTAAGTAGTTCTAAGTTCTAGGTGACTGATGACCTCAGCAGTTAAGTCCCATAGTGCTCAGAGCCATTTGAACCATTTTTTTTTAATTAAACGTTTTAGCACACACACACACACACACACACACACACACACACACACACACACACACACACACACACTATATATACACGCAAAGACTCATATGCGCCCAGCCATTGTGTCTGTTGAAATAATTTCGTTCTTTATTAGGCATTTGCTTTTGGTCTTAACTTATACCAGGCGGTTTTCATCGCTTACTCAATCAGTACACCAGACCTTCAGCAGTGTCCTGGTGTACCACATTTCAAAGGCTTCAGACTGTTTCATTTTTGTGTGTTTCGCATTGTGCACAAGTGCCGTGCTCCAAACATAGCTTTCCGTGACTATATTTCTGACGAATCTTTTTTTGTTCATTTATGCTATTGGATGCTAGAAGCAACCTTCTTTTCAGTAAAAAAAAAGCACGTATGCTTTGTGCCATTGTTCTTACTACGTCTTTCTTGCATTTCCTTCTTTCTTCTACTTAATCCAGTATCTCCAGCAACTGCTCACAAAAGTATCTGAGTTTTTTTTTGCGTAAGGGGGAATTCCTCGTCCTATCTGAGTTTTCTTTTTGGCTTTGTACGTATTACAGCCATGTCTCTCCAGTAATTTCTCTTCTCTCAAACACTTACAAAATGAAATGAAAGTAACATTGTATGGTATGTCGCGTCACTGTTTTCACTTGATGAATGCTCCCCACAGAAAACAGCACAGTCTAAGTTAAGGTGAGAAGCTGGCGCAGTGGTTAAGAAACTGGATCCGCGCCCGGGGAGGGGGAGATGACAGTTAAAATCCCCATCCGGCCATCCCGATGTAGGTTTTTTCTCCAAAGTGCTTAACGTAAATGCTGGGGTGGTTCCTGTGAAAAGGACACGGTCTTCGCCAGTCCCATCTCCATCTATAATGGTTCCGTCGCAGATGGATCGTTAAACCGTAATCTTCTCTCCGCTTTTCCAAGTTGCTAAGAAATTTTCCACTTAATCGCCTTAAGGAAGAAAGGGGTAATAAGTTTACAAATGCTACCTACGAAATTTGGTTAATTCATGCTAAAAACTGCAGAAATGAAACCTCGAGCCTATTACGCGCACCGGCTTTATCATCGCAGAACTGGAGAGGCCGTTCTAGCGTGCGCCTTCCTACCTGCCATTTTGCAGCAGCGGCATCCTCTGTTGCCGGTAGCCGAGACGCACGGGTTGGCTCTCGAACGGCGCCGATTCGGATCTAAAGCGAAGGGCTAATGGCGCAGTGGGCCCTCGAACAATGCGGAGGATCTCTTAATTTGGAGCCCGAAATAACAGATATCCGTAATGGCCGTTACCGGAGCGAGCGCTAACGGGCCGTAAGAGCCTAATAACGGCCGCTGTTAAGACAGGTGGAGGAGGGGGGGAGGCGGGGGTGGGGGGGGGAGCAGGCGGAGAAGGGATGCCAGTGGCGCGTGACGGCTGCTGCTCGCAGGCGCTGACTGCTGACCGCTCGCCTCTCACCAGCTGGCTCCCCTGCTAATGCTGACTCATTTGCCGTCCATCCAGGCCTAAGCGTGTACGAAACACGCTTAAGCGTGAGTGGGGCAAAGCGAATGAGCTTCGCCGCTCTCCCTGCCCTCATATACAAACATTAAACGCTGGAA
This sequence comes from Schistocerca cancellata, assembly GCF_023864275.1. NCBI lineage: Eukaryota > Metazoa > Arthropoda > Insecta > Orthoptera > Acrididae > Schistocerca > Schistocerca cancellata. Next base: position 352,081,568 of record NC_064630.1, read on the forward strand.
AGAACACACTTCGTTCTCTCAGTTCACACTGCGCTGCATGCCCATAGCTGACTAGACGCACAGGTGCAGCATTTTTGCTTTGTCTGCTGTAAAGTTTGGGAACACTTGTAGCGAGTTCCTCAGTACAGTTAAACACATGTATTCGACAGAGATTAAGTTCCCATAACGAAGTAACTGCACGTTTGCAGAAAGTCCGTTTATTATTATTATTATTATTATTATTATTATTAACGAATGTCCCAATTGGAGAACGATGAGCAGGTGATTTTCAATCTTTCTTCTCCCCGAAGGCCTTCTTTCTCTCTTCGGTTCATTTTGGTCGGCACGGTTTTGGTTCCATCTCTGGAATAAACTTCCACTTACCAATTTTGCTTGTGAATGTATTTTTTACTTTTGTCAAATCCTTCTTAAATTCAGTTATCCAAGGTGTTGATGCTTTAAAGGATGTCAAATAGTCCAATAGACGTTTAGTTAGTCTGTTTCCGGGTAATCTGTCTCTTTCTGATGTCAGTTTCGATGTTTTATACTTTTTCTGTTGTCTCGATGGTTTGAAGTCTGTATCCATTTTGTGTGTATCACGGTGCCAGAATTTTTCTCATAATCTTTCTCTCTTACTTTCTTAATTTCTTGTAAATTTAGTTTTTGTTTCAGTGAGAGTGTTTCACTTGCATGTGTGACTCTCGGTTTGATTTCTGTGTTGTAGTGTCTGATGTTAGTGCCTTTTGACAGGCATTTTTTATTATACAAATTTGAAAGAAGTCCAGAGGCTTTCTTGATTTTTTGCAATTTTTTGTGCCATTTTTTCAAGTCCTGTTGGTTCAATAATTTCACCGAGGTACTTAAAAGTGTTTGATTTTGCTGGTTTCACCAGAATTTGTTTTAGTTTCGGAATACATGAATTCAGACTTTTTAAAGAAGATTTGAAGGCCAATCTTCTCTGGACATTCTTTGAGGGTCTCTATGTGTTTTACTACTGTCTCTTCACTGTCGGATAGAATACCAAGTCATCTTCAAACGCTAAGCATGGAACGTTCAGTTTTCCTTGACCTCTTCCTAGTTCGATTGGCTTTCAGAAGTTTTGTTTTCTTTGTTCCATTTCCTATTTTACTTTGTCTAAAACTATGTTGAATAATAGTGGCGAGATCCCATCTCCTAGTCTTATTACTATTATTCTCATTATTACATATTCCACTCTCAGATGAGACCAGTGATGTCACTACCTGATTTGACTTATTACCTAGCAATCGTGTGATGAACTTTTTGAAAGGATTGAGAAAGGGGGATAGTAAAATAATGCGAAAGGTGATTGCACGTAGCAACTCGTCAGTGGAAGAGGCCGGCAGAGGCGTTCACGGACTATATTAGTACCCCGCTATCCCAGACCTAGGACTAGGTGCAGGTTGCCTGTCAGACGGCAGCCGTGCCAACAGAAATTTGATTTTAGCCGAATTCAAATATTTGAAACAGCTTTCATAGCCTACTTGTTAACAGGTATAATCTTACGTTGAAAGGTTAACACAGTATGACTAGTACGAGTATTACAGTTACAAACAGTGTACGAGTCTGGAAGCAGCGCCATTAACCGGACTGTATTCAGACAGTATTTGAGGAGGATGAGAGCCGGTAGCGACTTCCAACACACTTCAAACAGTTACGAATCTTTTTCTCGCTGACATTGCCCGCAAAATTATGAAAGGGAAAAAATTTACCGTTTACTTCATGTTCGCTGCTCATGCAGTCAAAGTTCAGCATCAGGCATGACGTTTTAATTTACTGCCTCTTTACGACTAACTATATTTGCAGCTCATTTTGCAGACAAAATCGGCAATACCACTGAATACACCCGCAGAGTTACATCGCTGCACAACGGACAGTTCAGGAGATATAAAATCACGAGCATAGAGACGCGTGAAAAACTAGCTTAATTTTTTTCTCGCTTACACGCTTAAAGTGAAATATTTAACACATTAACTCATTACCAAAGTAATCACACGATTGAAGCTGTTTTACGCCTGGGAGCTCCATTCTTCAAAGAATCGGGGGTTTAATGGTGTAAATATATCTGCGCTCTGCTTGCTGGAAGTAAATGCAGCAATGGACTACATAATATTATAAATCTGGTAACTCATGAAACAGAATTAAAGGTTAAGAATATTCGTAATATATAGTTGATTCCGATACAGAACAATCTAAAAAGAAAAATTTACAAAAAAAAAAAAAAATTAATTGTGGTGTAGGTAAGCTAGATGCGCACTGTTAAGAGCATGTATGACACCATCCTACGGAAGGAATGCGGGTGTAGAGAGCTAGTAGCTAGCGGTTGGAAGTGTACGCTTAACAGCCAGGGTTAAGTAAATATTAAATCAGTCTATTGTTAGACAAGTGTGACAGGCCAAGGAACCTAAGGCGGAACAAGTGTGTAACAGTGTACACTGGAACTTGAATTCCAGTCACACACCGCAAGGTGGCTGACCGCATACCGCTCCATACCCGCGTCCAGTGACGCCTTCGGCTGAGGGTGACATGGGGGTCGGTCGATACCGTTGAGGCTTCCGAGGCCTGTTCGGACGGCGTTTCTCTTGTAGGTTGATTGCATCTGTACCAGTGAACCAAGTCTGTCACCTGATTTACCTACATCTTAGCCTGTGTGATCGTTCCATTTCACATCCTGTGACACCCAGGTATTTTTATGTGTTGACCGAAACTCTTTGCAACTCACTGATATTGTAGTCAGTCAAAGGATACTATGTTTGTTTTCGTTTTGTGAGGTGCACAGTTTTACATTTCTGAACATTTAAGGGGAGGTTTACTATTTTTGGCCCGAAAAAGCATGTTCTTTGAGAATTTTTTTCTCGGGATGTGTTATAGTTATCAGTGTTAAATTTTGTCAAAATGTTTATTGATATTTCCCCTACAAACTTGAATTTTTTTCTACCGGGAATGTCGAAGAGCAAAGGCGGAAGTGTCGTCGGAACGAAACAAAATTTCGATGTAGACCTCGACGCGCGGTATGTCACAGGTCAGCCGGCTCGTCTGAAATTATAATTGAGTTGACGTGAGGGAAGTATATAAGATACTTTAGGAGTTGTACCACGCGTAAGTTATTTGGACCATAGGAAACAAAATGGCGGCGATTTGAAAAGAAATAAGGTATTTTTCATCGATTTTTCGACTTCGCCAGCCAAGTAAAAATATTCATAGTTGATGGATCGGAATAAAGGTGGTATAACTCCTAGACAATTTATTTAGCAGCCTTGGAAACAAAGAATCATGCCAGTCGGTTCAGTAGATTTGAAGTTACCATACCGCGTGATAAAAAAAAAAAAGAGTCATTTCGAGAAAAACGCCTTTGAAGTTTTGACTAGATATAAATGCAATATTATGCAACTTACATTCAATCTGCTATTCCGGGTCCATAAACTAGTCCTTCCTCTTCCTCATAGAAGGCGTTCTGCTCGATCTGGGCCATCCTGCGCAGTTCCAGAGCCGCTCGTACGGCCGGTGACAAGCGGTTTTCGTCCGCGTGAATCTGGTGGTCGTCCGAATGCTTGGCAAACTGCTTCGAATAGAGTCCCAGGGTGACGTCCATCGTTGTATTGGTCTTCAGAATTGCTGAATACCCTTCGTTGAAGCTGCTCACTGCCAGGAAAGTCGGAATCTCCACGGTCTTCGCACCAGAATGCAAATGCTTGGGGGCTAACTTCCAAACACACGCGTTCAAACTTTCATTTGAATTCTGTGTGTTTCCTCCCAAGCACCGGTACAATAACTCATCCTCCGAAAGAAAAAAACTGGTGCGTGAAAAAGGCCGATTTCAGGCAGGTGCATTTTTTTTGTTCAACCGCGAATAACAAACATTTCCGTTCCGTATTCGGAAAAACCGTTCCAGGGGTGGATTCTAAACACTTTTAGGGATCCAAAAACACCATTAAAAAAAAGATATTTTTGAACAGAAAGATACTAAACCTCCTCTTAAACCAAGTTGACGATCTTTGCCCCACTTTGAAACTGACTTTAGAAATACCACAGAATGACTTGTACTTAATCTATTAGGATAGATGATACGCGATTTATAACTCACTCCTCCCCAGCACGAGTCTGTCATCTTACACACTGCATCACTTCTCGCCGAATATTCGCAATCAGTTGATTGCTAGACTCTTAACAGCACCATTTTTCTGTTGCCAATTAGTTGAACTTTCAGAAAAACTTAATCGATCAGCGCCACGTTATATTAACCGTAGGTTGCTAACAAAGGGGTTGCTGCGCTCTTCCATAGTGGAACAAACGTCATTAGCGTAGAAGATTGACTATTATTGTGGGGAATCACACATAAAAAGTACGAGACTTTTCTTATGTAGGAAACAGTATTTACTTTTCCTACTAAGACAAAGAAAGACGTGAGGTGTGTGATCAGCGACCAGATGCTAGTGCAACATGGCATTCAGATGTGGTCCAGCTTGCGTTGGCGCACAGACGCGGGGACAGCGAACCTCAATTAGCGGCCGAGGTGATCCGTTAATCCGCGGTGTGTAGCGCGAAGCCCGAGCCGTCACCGCTACCGGTCAATCAATTACTGCGCCAATATTTCATGCCGCGCGTACGCCGGTCGTACTCGTCCCCGCTAATTCACGCTCACTTCTCGGACGAAGCCGCAACGCGGGACTCGTTTCACGATTCAGTGCGACAGCTTCAGCAGGCGGAGGAACTGACGATCACAGAATGGGCAATTTCGATGTTGCAGGTTCGATTCTACATCTACATGGATACTCTGCAAATCACATTTAAGTGCCTGTCAGAAGGTTCATCGAACCACCTTCACAATTCTCTATTATTCCAATCTCGTATAGCGCGCGGAAAGAAGGAACACCTATATCTTTCCGTACGAGCTCTGATATCCCTTATTTTTTCGTGGTGATGGTTCCGCCCTATGTAGGTCGGTGTCGCATTCGGAGGAGGAAGTTGGTGATGGGAGTTTTGTGAGAAGATTCCGACGCAGCGAAAAACGCCTTTCTTTTAATGATTTCCAGCCCAAATCCTGTATCATTTCTGTGACACTCTCTCCCATATTTCGCGATAATACGAAACGTGCTGCCTTTCTTCGAACTTTTTCGGTGTACTCCGTCAGTCCTATCTTCGAAGGTAGCAGAATTACTAACTTCAGCCACTTCGTGGTACCCAGTTTTGATGTTAACTTTGTCGCTAATGACATTTCTGCTACTCATTGTTTTCGTCTTTCTTCAGTTTACTTTGAGTCAGTATTCAGTAATCATTAAACTGCTCATCCATTTAACATGTCCTGTAGTTCTCCTTCACTTTCACTGAGGGTAGCAACGTCATCAGTGAATCGTATCGTTGATATCTGTTCACTCTGAGTTTTAACCCTACTCCCGAACCTTTCTTTTATTTCTGTCGTTTCGTTTTTTATGTATACAGTGAACGATAGGGGCAAAAGACTACGTTGCTGTCTTATACCATTTCAATCCAAGCACTCCACTTCCCTTCTTATTTCTTTAACATGCTCTTGTAGATGATATATGTTATCCTTCTTTTACCTTACACCTGTTTTCCATGGAGTTTCAAACATCTCGCACCATTACACATTCAAATGTTCAAATGTGTGTGAGTTCTTAAGGGACTAAACTGCAGAGGTCATCGGTCTCTAGACTTACACCCTACTTAAACTAACTTATGCTAAGAACAACACACACACACCCGTGCCCGAGGGAGGACTCAAACCTCCGGCGGGAGGGCGTTACACATTGTCGAACACTTTTGCTAGATAGATACATCCTGCGAAGGAGTCGATTTTTCATTCGATTTACATCCAATATCCATCAAAATGTCAGAAATCCCTCTCTAGTGTTGAACTGATCGTCGTCTATCAGATGCTTAGCGTTCCGCAGACATTTGCACTGAGATGACAAAAGTCATTCACATACACAGATGGCGGTAGTATCGCGTACACAAAGTAAAAACGGGCAGTGCATTGGTGGAGCTGCCATTTGTACTCTGGTGGTTCGTGTGAAAAGGCATTTCAGGCATTGTCTCTCACTGTGGACAACGCTGTGGCCGGCGGCCTTCACTTAACGATCGAGAGTAGCGGCGTTTGCGTACGGTTGACAGTACTGACAGACAATCAACACTGCGTGAAATAATCAGTGTGGGGCGTACGACACACGTACCTTTCTGGACAGTGCGACGAAGTATGGCGTTAATGGGCTACGGCAGCAGACGACCGATGCGAGTTCCTTTGCTAACAACACGACATCGCCTGCAGCGTTTCTGCCGGTCTCGTGACTATATCGGGCGGACTGAAGACGAGCGGAAAATCGTGACCTGGCCAGATAAGTCCGGATTCGAGGTAGTAAGAGTTGATGGTAGGGTTCGAGTGTGACTTGGACGCCACGACGCCATGGACCCAAGTTGTCATCAAAGCACTGTGTAAGCTGGTTGTGGCTCCGTAATAGTGTGGCCTGTGTTTACATGGAATGGGCTGGGTCCTCTGGTCAAACTGAAACGATCATTAACTGCAAATGGCTGTGTTCCGCTACTTGGAGACCATTTGCAGCCATTCATTGACTTCATGTTGCCAAACAACGATGGAATTTTTATGGATGACAGTGGCCCTGTTACCGGGCCACAATTGTTCACGATTCGTTTGAGGAACATTCTGGACATTTCGAACGAATGATTTGGCCACCCAAACCGCCGAATATGAATCCCATCGAAGAGTTATTCGAATAAATGAGAGGTCCGTTCGTGCACAAACACGTGCACCGGCAACGCTTTCGGAATCATTAACGGCTCATTATTTCTTCAGGGGACTTTCAACGATTTGTTGAGTCCGTACTACGTAGAGCTGCTGCACACACTGGGCAAAAAGAGGTCAGACACGATGTTAGGTGGTATCCCATGACTTCTGTCACCTCACTATATAATACGGGGTGTTTATAAATGAACATTGGGATTTTAACGGTTTATAATATTTATTATATTAAACCTACAGTTATAAATGATATGTCAAATGAAAGAGCAACTCAAACAGTTTTACCAAGAACCTTATAAATGTTCAATGTGAGCACCATTTGTCACACGGCACACATCAAGTCTACAGCCTAGTTCTTCTCAAACGTTGATAAGTGTCTCTTCAGTGATTGTAGCAACAGCTGCTTCAATCCGGTTTCTTAATTCGGGGAGGTCTGCTGATAGCGGAGGCACGTACACACGATCGTTGACGAAGCCCCAAAGGAAAATATCGCATGACGTTAGGTCGGGTGAACGTGGAGGCAATGCAAAGCAAGCCCTGTCGCTGGGCCCCTTGCGGTCTATCCAGCGCTTGGGTTCAGTGAAGTCTAGCGGATTGCGGCGGAAACATTGCGAGCTGCGAATGCGCACCGGTGACAGACACAACTGTCTGACTTGCTCGATCATTTGACATATCATTTATAACTGTAAGTTTCATGTAATAAACATTATAAAGCATTAAAACCACGATATTCATTTATAAACACCCTGTACAAGACAAATATTCTCGGCCGTTGTGCGTTCTTTAGAATTACGTAATTCATTGGTAACTTAACAGGCGGCCGTTCAGGTGTGGTTCTTTGTGGGCGATAGGCATCGGAGACTTAGGATTTGAATTCTTGATAGTACTCATGTTTATTCTATCGAAAGTCATCGCGCCCAGCAGCGAGGTAGCTAAATGTTTGAACATTCGTTTCGAAGCGATATTGTTTTTCGAGATACAGCATAAATTTTCATGGGGGAGGAAAATTATACGTTACGTCTAGCCCCCTCCACACCCACCCCTAAAAACGGAAAAAAGGGAGAAATGGAAACGGTGAAATATTAAACGTGGCAGTTCGGAATAGCGTTTCATTTTCTGGCGAGCGCAGGGTTGGCGCGCGTTTAATCTGAACCCGTTCGACTGCCGTGGCAGGGGCTTAACTCGCACCTGCGCGGCGGCCTCTGATTACGGCGGCCGGCGGCGCCGCGGAATTGTAATTGCAAAAGCGGAGGGGCGCGCGCGGGCTACTGTTTCACTGCTAACTGCGTCCACTGACAGCCGAGCCATTTAGCTGCCGCTGTGTCCGATACGGCGAACCTGCGGTCCGCTTCTCCGTGCAGCGAGATATTTAAAAGCCAGACAGCGCCGTAGTTGCCCGTTGTAGCCGGGTTAAAAATATGTTCCTCAAGTGAGTGTAGTTTTGTTCTCTGGTACTTCGACGTTTCGTGTTGTACCTGTATCCCCAATTACACAGTATGATAAAAAAAAGTGGAGCACCCAGAAAACACTTTTGGACGGCAATGTAATTTCGTACATATAAGGTAGTGGAAATCAGCATAAAGCTTGGATTCGTACGAAAATAGACTAATAGTACAACCCATGAAGCGTACACCCATTGAATTGATTCTGAAAGTAGTAGGTACATATAAGCCATAGACAACCATGAAGAAATTACATAGTTTTTTTCATAACACGAATAATACAATAAGGTGGTTGCTTTTCTTGAATGAAAATCAGTATACGGGCACTCCCTGTCTTGTTGTGTTATTGTAATGTTGGTACTTTATCCAACCTCCTAATTACCTCAGAAATTCTCTTCGGCTTTGATTTTGTTAGAGTTTGTACTTCTTGGAATGAAATTGTCGCCCACTCTTCTCGTATCGCCGGCCGGAGTGGCCTTCCGGTTCTAGGCGCTACAGTCTGGAACCGAGCGACCGCCACGGTCGCAGGTTCGAATCCTGCCTCGTTCATGGATGTGTGTGATGTCCTTAGGTTAGTTAGGTTTAATTAGTTCTAAGTTCTAGGCGACTGATGATCTCAGAAGTTAAGTCGCATAGTGCTCAGAGCCATTTGAACCATTTGAATCTTCTCGTATCGCTCATTTCAGCTCACGTACAGTACGTCCTTAGATTTCCTTCCATTGCGAAAAACACGCCTCGCAATTCCCCAAGGTTTTCGAAGGGGTTGGAATCCGGGCTACGTGCAGGCCACGGCACGATCACTATCTATCTTGAAACCACTTTCTGGCAGTAGCAGAAACATGCAGAGATGCATTATCTTATTGAAACACTAGGCTCTCGTTCCATAGGTCCTCATACAATCTGGTCAGTTCTTTCTCTAGCGTCTCAGTGTAAATGTTGTGTGATTACACTTAGCGCAAAAGGCTGCCCAAATCATAACATTTGCACCACCAAAATTTCTGCTCATTCTTACCTGCTGCTTTGTTCTCAATTCATGCCAGTAATATTGAGATCCATGCGGCCCATCTAAATTAAACTTCGTCTCATCACTGAAGATCATTTTATCATATTCTGAAGTCCGTGACGTCTGTTTTTCAGAAAATTCCTGTCTGCCCCGCTAATGTTTGAGTGTTAGAATGGGTTTCTGCTGTCGTTTCGTGAGTGCAAGACGTTTGTCATTTGAGAAAATTTGTCGTACACGTCTGACAGTTACCGACAGCTGTAAATAAACATTAAATTGAGAAGAATAACAATTTGTAGCTCTTGCGTGCGCAAAAGTAACCGTTTCAATGACCCACATAGTTTTCTTCTTTGCCCATGTTTTCCGTTCTGTCCATATCGTGCTCCCAGTCTAACGAAATTATGAATCACTGTACTAGAACGGTTCAACTTCTTGGTGATTTGACGGTTAGAGAGTCACATTTTCATGTACGCGATTTTTACTTTTTCATCGCACGATAACTGTTTACCGCGTGTCATTGTCACAATCGTGGTTTACGTACATAACACGCACTGTCATTAATGGTGACTGTTTCTTATCTGCACTAAAGAACGCACACACTAACACCGCACAGAGCCGACTACTTTTATTCAGAGTTCTACCCTCTACCACCTAAATCGTTAATGTCTTGTTATATACTGTACTACTCACGTCAAATGCGATACCATTTTACTGCATTTATGAGTATAGTAGATCTCATATTATTGCGTATACTGCGCACAACTATTCCATCTGACAATGTTAATCTTCGTACAAATATCCATGCCTTTATACTGATTCCCACTACTGCACACACCGTCGGCAGGTACATAAATGATAAGAGTCGCAATTCTCTGTGACAGGAAGAACGCCCGCCAGGGTGGCATTAGTGTTGTTCGTGTTTAGTGATGTTACCTGGCCTGGCAGGGTATACAAGGGGCGTGAACAGCGTCAGCTGTTGAGTGATCCCAGTGAATGACACAGAGATACCGCGCACTCGTGTCAGGCAGCACCTGACAGGGTTTGAAAGAGGGCCTCATTTCTGCTCTCCATTTGGCCGGCCGTTGAGGGCGGGTATCCTAGTCAAAGTTGCGGTCGACCACGTCTTACCACCACCATGTAGGATCGCGGTAGTATGCACCGATCACATTTGCGCCTGGACTTCCTGCAACATTCTGTATCGTCCCACACCATTGTCGGAGACTAGCAGAAGCCGCACTATGAAATGGCCGCCCCCACATATTGGTTGCCGCAACGTTTTTCAGAGGCATAGCGGTCTTGTAGCTGGCGTCATGGTGTGGAGGACAATCGGGTATGACTTCAGATCACAGCTGGTATTGGTTGAGGCACAATGGTACGTCACGGGAATCTTGCATCCTTCTTGGTGCATTTTTGCGACAGAACAATGGTCGTCCACACATGGCGTGTGCTACTACGAACTGTATCCTGATGTTGAGGTACTTCTATGACCAGATAGTTCAGAAGATCTGTCCCCGATACAACATTTGTGGGACCAGCTCAGATCTGAGTTCTGTCACCGTGTCAGTATCCAGGATATCAAAGACCATTTGTAACATTGTAGGCTAGCACGCCTCAGGAGAGGTTACAAAGGTTTTATGACACGCTTGCTAACCGAATCAGTATATGCATTCGGCCAGAGGAGATGCGACGTCGTACTGATAACTAGGCTCATAATGCCAACTTTAATTGGACTTGATTTTGTAATCAGTGAAATACCGTCCCATACCCTCTCAACCCCTAAGGTTGTTTTACTCCTCCCCTGATGAAAGCATTTTAACGTGCAAGTTATCGTCAGAAAATGGGGGAAGAGGTTCTGAAAATATATACAATAAGGTGCAAAACAGGCGCTGATGAAATTAAGTTATTTTGAATTAAAACAGCATCATTAACTTTCTCTGTCCCATTTATAGGGTTCTGTTATACTGAATAAAACACATCATTTCAATGTTTTTGAAACTAAATCGCTGGCGCTTTGAGCTCAATAGCCCGTCATTTACGAAAAAACTCCGCACGACATTTACAGAAACCACTGGAGCCCAGTGGAGCATATCTTGTTAGCACCCGTAAAGGAAGTTCACTCAGAGTTGCGAAGTTTTCCATATCTGGATTGTTTTTAAAATTTAATTCGAATTTGTCTTCAGCAGGTCCATCAAGGATGTCCGTAACAGTCTCCAACTTCTTCCACTGTTCCTCTTTCTCCGTACCTTCTTTCAAACTTTGAATCAGATCAGGGAAATACTTGCGGCCATACACTGCAAAAAGTTTCAACTCTAGGTCTTCGTTGTTGGCAAATTGTTGGGCCTGCTTGATGGCTGCTGCGTCCATTGACTCTAGGACACATATGAAATGTTTGATTTTGTCAAAGTTTTTGCACAAGAAAACTGCACATCTTATTCAAATACCGCAACTTGTGATGACAGGAAATTGTGGAAGGCGAAGGCCTGTCATATCTCGATACAAAACTTGACGACTGGGAGCCTTTACCAGAATCTTCATCAGAGCAGCAATGGAGTCATTTACCCTGCAGTAATTCTCCTTGCTAGTTTCACAAACGCGGTAGCCTATAGACAATGTGCAATGCATGTCTCGTGGCTGAAGTTGGGATGCAGGCCCTTCAATTGCTCGAAACCCGAAAGCGTGTTGCGTGCTTGATCAGTCACCACAAGCCTGACTTTTTCGTATTGTATGCCCGCTAACCGAAGGATCGTACACGAGTTGTTGAATCATTGCATATCGTGCAGACTTTTGTCTCGTCGAGTTCGTAGATTTTTCTCGTTCACCAGGTACTGGAAAAACCAACACATTCAAAATACATCTTTGTAGCTCGTCACTAGTTTCATCTAAAACGAATCCCACTTTATCTTTGCCGACGGTCTCTTTTATTTTCTGCAAAACATACTTGTAAATTAACTGTATTTTAACTTTTCTCAAAGAGATCTCATCCAGTATTGACTTTTGTGTTTAGTTCTCAATAAATGATTTGGATGCAGGATTTTTTACCTTGTGGGTTGGAATTCCTGACTGGATTAATGCCATGGCAAGACCCGTAGTAAATTCAGTGAATAACTGCTTCTTTTCGGATATTGAAACGAAAGTTTGTTTAGTTTTCGATTGCGAAGTTCAGTATTCTCTAAGTGTTTGTTGTTCTGGCTCTGTTGGTTTATTCAGTTTCTCTTAAGCTTGTCATCAATTGCAGTACGATGCCATCAGTTTCGAATTCTTCTGGAAGAGCACACATTATATCCGTCGTACCGTTTTGATTTTGTTTTGAAAAATCCGTTCTGGTAAAACACTAACACGTCCAACAAGACAGTACACCGTCGATACATAACAACCGTTAAATTCATGCCAGTACTAACTGAATTTAGGTTTCGACTGTTGCAGTATCATTGTTTACATTTTGATTTCACAGCCGTAGGTTGACCGTTGTAACTGAGGTTGGCCATTGTTGCTGAGGGTATGAATAATTACTGGCGCTTTCCGTAATTTATATTGTGATATATGCTGACCATTGTCAAGAAGGGAAAAAAGAACTTTTGTCTAATCTATTAAAATCGCAGTTAAAAATGGCGGTGGAGGGGGGAAGGTGCTTAAGCACGTAATAGACGGGAAAAGTAGCAGGTGTAATAATCACACAAAAAGGTGCAAGAAACTGTGCTTGTTTTGCTTAATTTCATGTCCCCAAATGCATATATAGACCCCCCCTCTGCGTACAAATAGTTATATCTTTGGAAAGGTGCTGCACCTTAAAATCCTTTCTTTACTCATTAATAGCCGGGCGTACGTTTCCGCCTCCGGACTCTTGTAAGCATGAGATGTTTTCAGATAGCCCAATAGGCAAACCATCGGATTTGAGTTCTACTGTAGCACGAGATTCCACGTGTCACGACGCATTCATTATAATGCAAGTTTAGCTTTTCTGAACGGTTTCACTGATATCATTTCATGTCATTACCTCTTCATTGACTCCATTTGTTTCATTTCAGTGAAATTAATAGAATTGGTGTTATTGTTTTCGTTTGCGATTGTCGTTCATAATAATTTTATAATTGACGATGCAAAGGAAAGTAATGGGTGAAATACAAATTTGCCGTGGGTTTTGAAAGCCACAAATGTAATTTCCGCATTTGTCATGCAGGTTTTGTTCCTGTTATCTGAACATTGATTGCATGTAATTTGTCGACAATCGCTCGTGGAACATATCTGTTAATGAGGTGTTACGGAAATTGCTGTTTGCTCTTTTCTCCGTTGTTGAACACATTAGAGATAAGAGACACTTGGAAATTGCTGTTAATAAATGCAAATTGCTGTACGTATTTCGAATCGTTTGTCAAAAGCTGCTGGTATTATTCCCTAAAATGCTAGTGGTAATATTTTGCGATGGCGAAATAAATACTGTATCTTTAATAGGACAAAGAGACTTGGAAAAGAGTGGAATGATAACCGCCCCCCATCACGCCCCCCCCCCCTCTCACCTCGAGCTATGCTCCAGATTGTATGTACAGTACTGTCGCAGTACTGATCTCTTTACTGCCTTCTTTGCAGTTGCTGAAACAGTGAGCTAAATCGTCTAGATCCGTAATAATGAAGTAGCTTTTGCACTCGCACAAAGCCGAATGATATCGTGACGACACAACTTGTAAACGACAGTGGACTGGGCAGAGCAATGCTGAAATCCCTGTCCAGCTATCCAGTTTTATGTTTTCCATTGTTTCCCAAGAAACCATTAAGGCGAATGTCGGGGCGATTCATTTTAAAATTACGCATTCTAGTTCCTTCGCCGTACCTGTCGTGTTGCTCACTCTGTAATGACTTTGTTGTCGACTGCACGTGAAACACTAATAGTTTTCTCAAAGGGTTTGACCGGTGAGCATATTATTATTATTATTATTATTTGTACATATTTACTGCGACATTTCGTGACCGATCGAGATGGCGCTGCTGTGGTAAACTCTGGATTCGCATTCGGTAGTCTGGGAAGAGTTGGGCGGGTGGGGCGGGGGGAGGGGGGGATATTCAGATCTCCGGTCGGTGGGGAGGGGGGTGGATATTCAGATCTCCGGTCGCTCGTCCAGATCTAGGTTACAGTCGATTTCCTTTGACAGATGTGACTGGTGTTCCTGTTCTTCCGATCTCGTGGTCCACAGAACGTTATATCATAATTTTCTTAACATTTACTGTGAGTTTCTCTGCTTCCATACATTCAGGTTTCGTAGATGAGATATTTAAGGAACTGCATTTTACGTGACCCTTGCGTGAAATAATTACTCTGATCTTCTCACGAACCTTGCGAGAGCAGAATTCAGATTGCTGTAGGCTGTTCTTATGTTTTTGGTTTTTTTTAAAGAAATAGGTTTTCATGACGTAACACACCTGTTTGTTCTTACATCTTCCAGTGCAGATTTTTCAACATTCTAGACAAAGAAATGTATACATCCAGCTGTCGAATGCTGCTTGCAAATTAATAGTGAGAAGTTCATGTCTGAAGTATGTCTTCCGCGACTGCAAAATCGAAAATCATTAAGTTTGTAAGGAAAACCGTTCATCCATAAATGTTATAAAAATGTACAGGGTCCGGCAGGGAGATATTACGTTTCAGCGTCTGCCATTAACTTTCGTGGTGGGTGAATTAGGGCATGCGCAATGGTTCAAATGGCTCTGAACACTATGGGACTTAACTTCTAAGGTCATTAGTCCCCTAGAACTTAGAACTACTTAAACCTAACTAACCTAAGGACATCACACACATCCATGCCCGAGCCACGATTAGAACCTGCGGCCTTAGCGGACGCGCGGTTACAGACTGAGGCAGGATTCGAACCTGCGACAATTCGTGAATGGAACAGGGAAGGGGGGATCAGATAGTGGTACAATAAGTACCCTCCGCCACACACCGTAAGGTGGCTCGCGGAGTATAGATGTAGATGTAGATGTAGATGTAGCGGCCACGCGGCTCCAGACGGTAGCGCCTTTAACCGCTTGGCCACACCGGCCGGCGGCATGCGCAATGGCTAATGGCTCTGAGCACTATGGGACTTACCAGCTATGGTCATCAGTCCCCTATAACTTAGAACTATGTAAACCTAACTAACCTAAGGACATCACACAACACCCAGTCATCACGAGGCAGAGAAAATCCCGGACCCCGCCGGGAATCGAACCCGGGTACCCGGGTGCAGGAAGCGAGAACGCTACCGCACGACCACGAGCTGGCATGCGCAATGGTTGACATACATTTGTTGTTACTTGCCATTTCAGTAGCCATGGAACCTTGGTCATTTGAACAACACATCTTTGTTTGCGACACCTTTGTTGCAACTGATCATTCGATAGTGCCGATGCAGCGAAGATTTCGCTATTTGTTCAATGTTGGCGCTGTCCCATTCCGCCCAATAATAATAAAGAGGTTCAACAACTTTAGAAAGAGAGGAACGGTGTGACTTGGAACAGCTCGGGGAGGTATTCGGACAGTTAGAACATCAGGAAACATCGAGAAGTTTCGACAAGTTGTCAGTGTCAGCACTCTGCGTATAGCGGTACGACATGGTCGCGCTTTGCACATTTCAGACAGGCCAGTTCGCCGCATCTTGCAGTTTTACCTCCACATCCATCCTTTTAAAAATCATGGTGATTGAACAGCTCAAGTAAAATGACTAAGTACGGCGACGTATGTTTTCAGAAAAGGTGCTGGGAACATTGGACAATGACAGTATTCTGATAGAGAGTGACGAGGCTCATTTTCATGCTTCGGGTGCTGTGAGTAAACAAAATTTCCGGTACTGGTTGGAAATTCATTGACAGGGGCTCCACAAGAGGAGATATATTCAGTGATATATGTGAATGCTGTCTGCAAAAGTGTCGCGAATGCAGTTAACTGCCGGCCGCGGTGGCCGAGCGGTTCTAGGCGCTTCAGTCCGGAACCGCGTTGCTGCTACGGTGGCATGTTCGAATCCTGCCTCGGGCATGGATGTGTGTGATATCCTTGGTTAGTTAAGTTTAAGTAGTTCTGAGTCTAGGAGACTGATAACCTCAAGATGTTAAGTTCCATAGTGCTCAGAACCATTTGAACCATTTTGCAGTTACTAGTAAAATAGTAATAGATTAAAACGTCACGCCTAATGCTTCAGTTTTACTACATGAAGCGAAAATTTAGTAAGCGCTGGTCTTTTTCCTTACTCTGTGGGGTAGTCCCCACTATGGGACTTAGCATCTGAGGTCATCAGTCCCCTAGACTTAGAACTGCTTAAACCTACCTAACCTAAGGACGTCACACACATCCATGCCCGGGGCAGGATTCGAACCTGCGACCGAAGCAGCAGCGCGGTTCCGGACTGAAGCGCCTACCCGCTTGGCCACACGGCCGGCAGTGATCATGCGATACGAAAATTAGTCTGCTTATTTTCATTCGCTTATGCCGTATGGTACTATATTTTGTGGTAACTCTTCCCAGTCTAAAAGGATATTTTTGGCTCAGACACGGGTGGTTCGGGCAATAAGTGGTGTAAGCTAACGAACCTCTTGTCGACCCCCGTTCACGAGTGAGGGTATTTTGGCGTTGGCCTCTCAATATATATATATTCCTTATTGTTATTTCTTGTTAACAATATTAACTTATTCCGAAGAATAAACAGCTTCCACTCTATTAGTACTCGGCAGAAACCAAACCTGCATTTGGGTCGGACTTCCTTAACTCTTGTGCAGAAAAGTGTGTACTGTACTGCTGCTACGGTCGCAGATTCGAATCCTGCCTCGGACATGGGTGTGTCCGACGTCCTTAGGTTGGTTAGGTTTAAGTAGTTCTAAGTTCTAGGGGACTGATGACCTCAGATGTTACGTCCCATAGTGCTCAGAGCCATTTTGAACCATATACTGCTGCATCCATTTTCAATAAGCTACCACTAGAATTCAAAAATTTTAACAGTAATCCACGCGCTTTCACATCCAAACTGAAGAGTTTCCCCATGGGTCACTCCTTTTATTCTGTCGAGGAATTCCTTGAAAAATTAAGCTGATTCTTGTTTTATTGTTGATTGCATTTACTTAAACTTGTGGCTTGACTTTTTTCGGGTTCATAAACATTTTATTTTTATCTGTTATTACTTTTATGTTGTAATTTCATGTACTGACACGTTTCATTACCTTGGAAATTTGCTCTTCAATTTGGTCCAACGGAACTAAACGTGTAAATGAAAAAATAAAATAGAGAGAAGGGGGAGGAGGAGTTGGGTGGAGGTGGGGTAAGAAGGAGATGGACAGAGAGAGGCCGAAGGAGGAAATGGAGTAATAGAAGATTGGAATGTATACATACCCGATCAACGCCAGGTACTCAGCTAGTTGTTTTATAATGCACACGAGAATTTCCGTGTGATCAAGCAGAAGTTACGAACGAAAACACGTGTGTAGGATTGTGTTCTGAAGTTTAGATGGATCACAAATGCTATAGCGTGGAGCGTGAGATAAAGTTTCCACTGGAATGGAAATAAAGTCCCGACTTACAATAGTTCAAATACAAATGTGATTGACGATGGCATAAAAAATTTGTCGTCTCGGATGGCTGGCCTTTAGCAGTTAAGTATGACACAACTTCTATAGCGTTCCTCCTAGGTCGGAGTAGCCGGCTTAGTCAGAGCTTTGGGGACTTGGCAGGAGTGTGGGAATACCGTTGACCAGCTGATAGCGTACGTCAGCGTGCAGGGAGCACTGTGTGGGTGTGGTAGTTCACACGAGAATAGTGTTGCAGCACCAGCACTCGGCCGAGTCCGCGTGGTGAGTACGTTCTTATCCCTGCCGCCGCAAATACAATTTCGCACTATTACGACACCTGGCTCTCTTTCCTTTTTAGTTTTAGAACTCTCAGACGGAAATGGTATGAAGTGTGTTGAGACGAAGGCTTCTGTGATCGTTTGGTGACTTAGGTGACCGAAGACGTTAACGACCAGCAGCTTCTCCCGTATACACAATTCGTTTTGCTAGCATCGGCTGTAAGCCAAAGCTCATTTTCTTGGAGCAGTCGGCTTGCTTCGTTCTGTACGTACGCCTAGTCAGTCGTTAGTTCAACAAGAACGTTATTACCCATTTTCATTTGTATTCGTGAGACATGCTGAACAAAGTGGGTACTGCATTGACGAGTAATAATGGAGCGCGTTTTGCACTATGCTGTTGTTTGTGTTTTGCTACGGTTGAGAGTGGCATGGTATGAAGAGGGAGGGTACTACAGGTGCGTGCACAAAACCTTGTTCTCACGAACAGCAGTGAAGGGTCTGATATCATAAACATTTCCGTCGGACAGCAAATCAACGAAGTGTCACTCGCTCGCTACCTCCGAAGAGGGCGTTCACTAACACACGTTAGCGACATCGACGATGAAAACGTATTCTTTTAGTGTGACGTTGATGAAATTAACACAGATTTCCTCCAACATTCCTAAAAAGAAACAGAAATTAAATCTGCGTACAAATTGTCATTATTATTATCATCATCATCATCATCATCATCAAAGGTGTTCTGTCTACTGAAAGGTGCGTTGAAAGGTGGATAGAGTGTTATCTATTCTTCCTAATGTTACCATTTATGACTTTTCTTTTCCGTTTCTATCGACGGCAAACTTTTTCATTCATTAGCCACTATTGTGTTTTGGTCCTTAAGTCATCATGCTGTTGAGCTATTTTCCTTCTAATTCGAGATTTTCTTTCTTTCTTACCTTCTTCGAGATTTACATCTCAAAATATGGCGATTGTAATTACGTCTTCTGTGAATGATAGCTACTAAAATAATTTCACCTCTGTCCGACTCGTTTCGACATATCTTCTAGTGTTGTTTTGTTTATCCATTTGATTTTCTTTGATACTTCTGTAACATCATATCTCTTAGCTATACAGTATTTTCTATTAGGTCTAATGTTTGAGGTGCGCGTTCCTGGCCCGTACGGTGTTACGATCCACATGTAACATATAACCGCTGTCTGCATCAGTCTAGTATTAATCTTGTCCTTTCGATATAAATCTTATGCTGCATTCTCTTCCAGTCTCAGCTACTCCTTCTTTCATCTCTTGTGAAGTTTTATGTTTCCTTTGCCTGTAATAAATGTACCCTACATTACGCTACATGAAACTGTCACATTACCTACATATAAGATTCTATAAATTACAAAAAGAAAAAAACATTTTTTTCTGCACACTGCTCGATTGGTTTACCGCAGACAACACGCATCGGACCTTAAATGTAAAAGGAGATGTCAACCTGCTTGTGTCTTCCGTGTGTCATCTTCCGTTATCAAACTATTGTTGGACTTAACCGAATACCATACCTCCGTGCAGAGGGAAACTTTTTAATGCCCAGTTTGATGCTTTCGTTCCCCAATAGAAGTTGATCTTTCTTTGAAAACTTCTGGTCTCATGTTGGTGCAACTTAGGGAAATCATGTGATAACCTTCGAGTGAGAAATCCGCAACACACAGAGATGAACAGACGTCGGTTACCTTGCATGTGGCATTCATTTCTAGAACGACATGTCTTCTCTGTGTGGGTAGATTTTTTTCGGCTCTGTGTTTTTGATCACATAGCTTTACGTTGTTTTCATTAGAATAGCTGAATTATTTCAATGAGCAATAAACCAAAAACCGGTTATATTCGCTTTGTTTACAGCCTTATAGGTCTGCCTGAATGTTGGTTACTCTGAACGTTGAACAGGTAAAACTGTATGCCATCCCTGTACGCGGATCTGAACGTACAGCTGTGCATTGCAGCCGTTGATGACCGCGCAGTTGAGCGCTCCACAAACCGAACATCAACACCTCTGCCGTGCCCTCACAGCGATTTGCGATCTCTTGAGATATGCGCAAATGGTTGAATTGTGAACTCACAGCTTGTGGAACACGAGTGTAGTGTTCATATCCCGAACTGGGCGTAGCTTCGACCTTCCTGCAGTGCTTGGCGTCTACACTGAATAACGACTGATAAACCTCTTTCCATTTTCGAGCCGCTTGCAGGTAGCAGTCCGTTTGTTTTTTATCTTTTTAGTGAGCTTGTAAAAATTACAGCTTAGTTTTCTCTAACAGGCGTAAACTCATGAGAAATTGAATTAGTAGCGTATAGCACTCCGTTTCGCGCTGATGACCGGATGAGGTGTCGTGACAGACCTTCAGCAAACAAGTAAGCGGTTGGGTAACCATCCTGAATCGTGGACACTCATTCGCCACCCACAATTTACAGAGATCAGTCGGAACTGGGTCCAAGGTGCGCACATATCGTTCGATAGCCTCCCAGATGGGTTTGGTGTCCCACAGGTTTCTCCAGTATGTTTTGACAACATTGTATAGGTACGGGATAGTGCATAGTAATGCTGAAGGTATAGATCACCTGAGGAGTGCTTGGGCGGAAAAACGAATGTGTATGATCCGTGCTTCATTTCATCTCATTCGTTCTCCCCACGACAATAGTTCAGCTACGTTTACGAGCCCAGAACTATTTTCTCGCGGGATCAAACGCACGTCATGTGCTTTTTACGTGTTGGTATCGTGACATCACGGTATACCATAGCCCCCCACAACTAGTCGATCGGCCGGCCGCTGGTGAGCGGTTCTAGGCGCTTCAGTCTGGAACCGCGTGACCGCTACGGTCGCAGGTTCGAATTCTGCCTCGGGCAGGGATGTGTGTGATGTCCTTAGGTTTAAGTAGTTTTAAGTCTAGGGGACTGATGACCTCAGATGTTAAGTCCCATAGTGCTCAGAGCCATTTGAACCATTTTGAACTAGTCGATCCACAAGGTTATGTTGGTACTCAATGAACAGTCCTGAAACTGTAAAACGCTAGAAACCTAGTGCTTGCATGACTTTGCGGGATGAAATGTCCCTCACGTACGGGACTCATGACCTTCCCGCGATCAAATGCGCAGATATTGCGCCTCTAGTCCATCCTTTCCTCATACAGCCTGTATGAGGAAAAGCGACGATCCTGTTACGTGACACGTGCGCTATTTCTTTCGCTTTGAGACAGTAATGTGTCCCGCAACTATCTATAATTTCTATAAATTGCTGATAAGTGTATTCGACGCAGAATAAGAAAGTGCCACGAAAGAAATCAATTGATTGCTAAAGCAACAAAAGAAGCAGTAGCTACGTATAATGACGGTCTTCTTTAAAGTTGCTCGCTCTTCAACACTGATGTGAACAAAAGGAACCAGCATATTCCGAGAGAACAATTGACCTTTCTTGTGGGTAAAACTGAGAGAGAGAAGATTAAAATGTCCCATCGGAGTTCTTAGAGACGAAGCCCAGGCTCTGGCAGTGGGAGAATGTGAAAGAAATCGGTCGTGTCCTTTTCATAGGAATCATCTTGAAATTTGCCTTAATTGATTGATGGAAACCACAAAAACCTAAATCTGGATGGCCGGACGGGAATTTTAACCTCCGTCCTCCCCGATTAGACTCGTGTGTGTCACCGGTGAGCCAATCGTGGTGAAGATTTTGTAAAGGTTAGGTCAGCATATCATGTTTGTCACGTGTCCTACGGTCACATAAAAAGAAAACTTAACTCGAAACGACTATGAAAAAATGTTAGCCGATCACGTTCATTCTTTTGAGCACTTAAGTTAGCAGGAGACTGTATCTTGCATCGCTGGAAATATTTATGTTAGTTTGATGAGCACGACGATGGAATAATACATCTTCTCTAGCATCCAATATTGCCAGAATTGGGACCAATCGACCCATTACAATCTGTACTTGAGCAGTTAAGGACTCATTGTTGTCCTGTACCATATCCCGCCTCAAGGAACTCAAACAGTGTCCTCCCCGCCAATGATATAAAGCCCCAGTGAGTCACCATTTTGGATTAATTTGCGTCCATGACAAGGGGGACGTAATATATTTTTGGGTACGAAAGTGATCCTTTAGAATATTTGGCGAATGATTTAAACCATCATCAGTTAATAGTATTCGAGTCGTGTTATGTGAGAAGAATATGGCGTTATGTATTCGTTGGCAGCACCCTCGACTATTGATAATTCCTAAGATAATCCCTAGGGAGTCTGTCAATGTTTGAGCAGCGACTCAAAGGCGGCGTGCAGAATGATTTAGTATGAATGAATGAACAAACTTGTGGGCGATAACGTACTGCTGTCGCATGATTAGTGAAGCAGGAAACACGAGATTTCTGGGACTACAGAGGGACAGACTGCAGTTCGACCAGAAAGAATTATTTAAGGCTAAAAGCGAGCAGGCTGAGCGTAACTTTAATTTGCAAAGCTATTATAGGCCTCTGTTTAACGAGCAATTTATACTATATAATACGAATTTATCTTAAGAGAACGGGTACATCTATTCAGTGAACAGAAAGACAGAGGGACAGTCTTTATGTTGCGATCACATCCTTAACTACCATTAAACAAAGAAAGTTCAGCACTTATTTAGATAGGCTTCCACAAGAACTTAAGTCCACTGGTGATTAATAGCAGGTCTTTAATCGCAGACTGAAAGCTTTTCTCCTGGCAAATTACTTGTATTCGCTGCAGTAATAAGTTAGGCGAACTGAATTGTGTTACGGGGAACTAGTTTTTTGAATGAATGGTGAGATAGACCGTGTTGTTTTTATAGACCTATGAGAAGTTTAGGTCGGCGTCGTTATTATAATCATGCGGTTGTAAAATTTGGAAATACGAATATACGAGGATTTAAGGTTCACTTTGTGCCCCAGCAATGGAGATTTAGGTTTTCGAAGCCTTTCCCAAACCATTCCAGGCGAGTGGTGGGATGGTTCCTACTAACAGGCTGTAGTCGACATCTTCCCGTTTCTTTCATCATCATTAAGATTTGCAGAATGAAGTAATTTCTTATTCTGTGCTCGCTGCTAATATTACTTTTTCAGTGTTATTTTCGTTCAGCAGTTTCGTAGTCCACTGATTCATTATTCTGCTTCGTTTCCTTTCATTAAAAGTTCTGTGTAAGCTATGATACATTCCACGGCATTCTGTCACTAACATAGATGACGAACTGAATAAAAATAAGCTAATAAAACGTGACGTACTGCCTATTACCTGTCTCAAACTTTTAATAAATGCATTTGCTCCTGTTTAAGTAGCAAAGGAAAGCAGTTTAAAATCATAATGATAGCCATTGACCACTTACTGACAATGGCCATATATAACATTTGTCACTCTTTATGATAAAATGTTTCAACATGTTGTTGATTCATCGAGACAAAGCATGCAACGTATAATCTCTGTTGTTTCCGGGATAAGTCTAGGAAACGGATGCTGGTAATGAATCAACATGTTGTCTCATCGGTTCCTGTTCTCCGAACAGAAATTCAGCAATCGAGGTTCTTTCTTGTACATGGTATAAATGTTGCTTATTTTATGACTGAAAAAATTTACTTTCTGGAAAAGCTGCTTACAGCCACCGTGATAAATAAATGGCAATTGTGGCCGACATACTTTTCGTTGGGGATTATTTCTTTGAGAACTTTTTTACGTCATTTAACCAATATCTTAGTGTGCTTTGTTGTGAAAGTTTTTAAGGGGACTTACCGATTTGCTTTGCTAAATAAAGCAATAAGAAGTAAGTGTACAATTAGGTAGTCGAGTCGAGCGTCCTCGTGGGTCAAATTATAGACTCCATGTTACCTGAGCGTACGTTAAGCACGGCATTCTGTTCGCATCATTTGAGAATTAAAAGTCAGTACTGCGACAGCTAACGGCGTTCTGTTCGTCAGATGTGCGATATAGCCGATATTCCTCTGGAAGCGCACTTTAACGCTGTCTGAGACCATGGAAGTAGGGCCTAATTAATGAAATGTTGACTTGAAATTAATTACTCAGTAGGCTAGAATGTCACATACATTTATTATCTGTTTTTGGGATACCAAGACAGCTTTCCGAAGACGGTAGAATTACGTACAATCGAGCACAAGTATTCCATAAAATTCGTTTAGTCACCATTCGATTTACTGATTCAAACCTTTTCAGTTTTCAAGCTGTGTCGAATGGAACATAATCAAGAAACTTGACAGACTGAAAGGGAAGTTTCTGAGGCACTGGATCAGTTACCACGTAGAGTTTATGTTATTAAAGATATGTTATTAGGTTGGTGCATAAGTTGGTAGCGATTTCGTTTTCAATCTTGGTATTTCGGGAGCTGTGATTCCTAGAAATGGAGCGCCAAGGTGAAGAAATTTGAACATTTCTGACATACGTATTCTTCTGTTGGAATTCAATAGAGGGGTGACAGGCAAACGGAGGCCGCCAGAAACATTTACGCCGTGAATTTGGATAATACCATTGGACAGAGTGCGGCAAGAAAATGGTTTTCTCGTTTAAAGGAGGATAGTTTTGACATTAGTGACTCTCCACGTTCGGGAAGACTGCGTGAAGTGATGGTACTCTGTGATAACGCCCGCCCGTATTCTGCTAGACGGACAAAAAACGCTGTATGGGATAAATGTGGTGTCTGTTGTTTGGATATGTCCGAAAGAACAGACACCACATACACATAAGGCGAGGACGGCCAATGATTTCCTCAGTGCAGATGCACACAAAGCTCGAACTACATCTACACTCCTGGAAATGGAAAAAAGAACACATTGACACCGGTGTGTCAGACCCACCATACTTGCTCCGGACACTGCGAGAGGGCTGTACAAGCAATGATCACACGCACGGCACAGCGGACACACCAGGAACCGCGGTGTTGGCCGTCGAATGGCGCTAGCTGCGCAGCATTTGTGCACCGCCGCCGTCAGTGTCAGCCAGTTTGCCGTGGCATACGGAGCTCCATCGCAGTCTTTAACACTGGTAGCATGCCGCGACAGCGTGGACGTGAACCGTATGTGCAGTTGACGGACTTTGAGCGAGGGCGTATAGTGGGCATGCGGGAGGCCGGGTGGACGTACCGTCGAATTGCTCAACACGTGGGGCGTGAGGTCTCCACAGTACATCGATGTTGTCGTCAGTGGTCGGCGGAAGGTGCACGTGCCCGTCGACCTGGGACCGGACCGCAGCGACGCACGGATGCACGCCAAGACCGTAGGATCCTACGCAGTGCCGTAGGGGACCGCACCGCCACTTCCCAGCAAATTAGGGACACTGTTGCTCCTGGGGTATCGGCGAGGACCATTCGCAACCGTCTCCATGAAGCTGGGCTACGGTCCCGCCCACCGTTAGGCCGTCTTCCGCTCACGCCCCAACATCGTGCAGCCCGCCTCCAGTGGTGTCGCGACAGGCGTGAATGGAGGGACGAATGGAGACGTGTCGTCTTCAGCGATGAGAGTCGCTTCTGCCTTGGTGCCAATGATGGTCGTATGCGTGTTTGGCGCCGTGCAGGTGAGCGCCACAATCAGGACTGCATACGACCGAGGCACACAGGGCCAACACCCGGCATCATGGTGTGGGGAGCGATCTCCTACACTGGCCGTACACCACTGGTGATCGTCGAGGGGACACTGAATAGTGCACGGTACATCCAAACCGTCATCGAACCCATCGTTCTACCATTCCTAGACCGGCAAGGTAACTTGCTGTTCCAACAGGACAATGCACGTCCGCATGTATCCCGTGCCACCCAACGTGCTCTAAAAGGTGTAAGTCAACTACCCTGGCCAGCAAGATCTCCGGATCTGTCCCCCATTGAGCATGTTTGGGACTGGATGAAGCGTCGTCTCACGCGGTCTGCACGTCCAGCACGAACGCTGGTCCAACTGAGGCGCCAGGTGGAAATGGCATGGCAAGCCGTTCCACAGGACTACATCCAGCATCTCTACGATCGTCTCCATGGGAGAATAGCAGCCTGCATTGCTGCGAAAGTTGGATATACACTGTACTAGTGCCGACATTGTGCATGCTCTGTTGCCTGTGTCTATGTGCCTGTGGTTCTGTCAGTGTGATCATGTGATGTATCTGACCCCAGGAATGTGTCAATAAAGTTTCCCCTTCCTGGGACAATGAATTCACGGTGTTCTTATTTCAATTTCCAGGAGTGTATATCTACATGGATACTCTGCAATTCACATTTAAGTGCCTGGCAGAGGGTTCGTCGAACCACCTTCACAATTCTCTATTATTCCAATCTCGTATAGCACGCGAAAAGAACGAACACCTATGTATGTACGAGCTCTGATTTCCCTTATTTTATCGTGGTGATCGTTCCTCCCTATGTAGGTCGGTGTCAACAAGATATTTTCGCATTCGAAGAAGAAAGTTGGTGATTGGAATTTCGTGAGAAGATTCCGTCGCAACGAAAAACGCCTTTCATTTAATGATGTCCAGCCCAAATCCTGTATCATTTCTTTTCTCTTACGGGAATCGGCGAAATGCTGCGAGTAATGAGAATAATAGGCAAGGGACACTACATTCGTAGTGTGTGGATACGTTGAGAATTTGGGTCTGACGGGACGCGTGCTAGGGTAGTGCGTGCAGTTGCGATGACAACTGCGTCCGGATGCTCAGTGGTCAGGGCATCTGCTTAGTAAGCAGTAGACCCGGTGTCGAAACCCAGTCAGGCACAAAATTTCAGCTTTCGCTGTTCATTTAAATCAGTGCCCACTCCTAAGGAATGTCTGTAATTCCTTTGTGACTATACAAGAGTTGAGTTTGGTAGTGATTCCGCACTCACCATATCATACGGATTTTCACGGTTTCCGCTCTCTTGTCGACCAGCCTTCAAGGAACTTCCTTTCCGGATGAACATGCACTCCGAACATGGCTCGATGAGTTCTTTGCCCTCAAACCACGTGATTTCTACAGTCGCGGAATCGAAAAGTTACCCCAGCGTTGGCAGACTGTCGTAAATAATGAAGGAGAACATATTAAGAATGATCTTCCCGACAGTAAACATACTTCATAAAGACTTCCCATGTGGGGTGAGTGTAGCCTCGTTGCCGGAAAGTGCCCAGCCCAGTCGGCTCTCGAAAAGTGATACCATCTGTCGGCTGCATTTCATCTGCGTGAGAGCCATCATCGCGCCCGGCGTCGTCTTGTTTGTAAACCTCTACAGTCCCACATCCCTGTCTGTTGCGCCGGCTGCGCCTTCCGCATGGGCAGCGTCCACAGACATCAAAGTGACCTTTGAAACACGGCAGCTCGGGCTTTTGCATTTCAGATTTGACGACTCTCTGGCCGTGGCCGCCGCCACCTCGTTCGCGTTGCGCTCTCTCTCTCTCTCTCTCTCTCTCTCTCTCTCTCTCTCTCTCTCTCTCTCCCCCTCCCTCCCTCCCACTGCTGGCTTCCCCTCCTCCCCCCCTCAAAAAAATCCGCCTTCTGTACCCCAGCCTCTTGCTGCCTGTACACTCCCGCAGGAACGCGCGCAACCATCCTAGGCTTCCAATTCATCAGGCAGTATGTACTTTCTCATGACCTGTATTCGAAAGCCTGAGTTGAATTTCTTCAGTGCGCTGTTCATGAGCTACACGACATACTTTTTTCGCTGTACCGTCAACGTGTCGCGGAAAACCGAAAGAAACGATATGTACTGCATGTAGCTGTATGGTGAGAAGTCATATTCATAAGCAGACCGGTGCCTAGGTTCCATTTTAGTGTCCCAACGAACCACAAAAGAATATAACAGAAATAAACATCCAGCCAGCCGTGGAGAATTCGAATGGTGTGCCGTCTCAAGCATAAGTCTTCTGTAGAGAGAAGGTAAGCAGATTTATATTTTGTATTTTTCAATGCGGTACTGTTAGCGCATCATACTGAAGATTCATTAAAAACACGGATAATGAAACTCTTGTTTCTATTTAATGCCAAATTTCTTGATAGTATCTAGAATGAAATTTTCACTCTACAGCGGAGTGTGCGCTGATATGAAACTTCCTGGCAGATTAAAACTGTGTGCTGGACCGAGACTCGAACTCGGGACCTTTGCCTTTCGCGGGTAAGTGCGATAGAGCAAGGCCCGAGTTCGAAACTCGGCCCGGCACACAGTTTTAATCTGCCAGGAAGTTTCGTGATAGTACTTTTCCCTGCCTAACATCTACTCTCAAAAGCATCATTTCTAATCGTTTGCTTAGTTTTTTTACGTATATCTTTCGACAGCGGCGAAAAAGGACAGTCTTTATGTATTGGGTAAGAAAAGTGTCCGTAGGCACAGAGTAAAGAACAAAGCCGCGCTAAGTACTATAACTCGGAATTTCTTCCTGTTGCTACCATGAGTAGTGGTCTCAAGTTTTGTATCAAGAATTAATTATACAATCAATTAACAAATAAATTACTTGATAGTCAGAAGTGACACTCGTTGCAGATGCAGAGTTTGTGGACTGATGGAAGACATGTGGTGTGTCTGCCTAGCACGTATCTCTTACGACAAGTTTTAGGACGATTCAGTCTGCTGTCGGTGTGTAATGACTAATGAGGATAAATACTCGTGTAATGATTGCAGCTGAACACGGCAATAACGCTGCTACAACCAAAGACTTGCAACAGGCATAAGGAAGTCCATTTGGAAATGAAGCATCCGGCTGTTACCTTGTTCTGTTTTAACCGTTTCAGCATCGATAACACCCGTACATAGTACAAACTATCGATTTTGCTCGTGGAAGGATACCCGAACGGGAATGGCATTAGATTAGTAATACGCACTGTGAAACTTGTAAGGGGTATGGAAGCTCTGTAGCTATTGCTTAGTGCGGTTTTGCGTAATGTAAATTGTATTCCCTGATAACTTTACGTCCTCTGCTCATTATGACGTCTTCGGGGCAGAGTGACTTATTCCAGGAGGGACTTCCTACCGCCATCCTTGCCTAACTGAACTAGTGTTCCATCTTTAATGATCTCGGCCTTGATGGCAGGCAATACTGTTCTTTCGGTTCCCGGAACTTTGTTATGAAGGGAACCGTAACTCCAGCCGAATGGAAAAGTCTTAGCGGCGTAAATAAGTATTGCTTAGGATACGAAACTCAATTTCCACACGATATTAGTGACTGCTTGATCCTCGGAGACTGAATTGTCGGAACAAGGTGACAGTGCTTGATGACATATAACAACGCAGAGGCGTTCCATCAGGTTTGAGCAGAATAATTCTTAGTATTCAACTCTGCCTCCGCGCGATCATCATTTAACGAACTGTGCAAGAGAAGAGAAACACTGCTTTCATAGGATGAAGTCGTACACGGTTCTTAAATTGATAGTTTCAGTCTTTGAAAGGAAATAAAAAAAATACAAACAACAACAACAACAACAAACATGAACTTCATGTATTGACCCATTACAAGATAGATATTTACGGAGGTTCAAAATTACCCGCTGTGTCTGACAAGCAAAGCAACGAGCTATAATTTGGTTTCTCATGAGCATTACAACACACGAATCCACACAACATTTTTACAGCATCTGGTGGATGTGATTTATGACGTACAAAACGTACTTCAGTGTAAACATTGCTCACCGAAATTGCTTTCGCTACTAAAACGCTTCCGTTGGATGCGATTTAAGACGGGAAAGAGACTGCCTTTCGATTTACTTTCAAGGAAACTGTAAGTACTACCTGTTGCTCTGTTTTATGGCGTTGTGGAAGATATACTGATCGTGTTGCCAGTTACTTTAAATGGTAATAAGTACAGGGTTTCTATGCATACGTGAACGTAGCCTGCAGGAAGTAAAAGTGGAGATACTTTGCAGAGGAAAATTCTTTTTTCGTGTGTTTTTAGTTGCCTAAATAATAATTGAGGTCAAAGTTTTCTGTATACAGAAATGACCGTAATCCGCCTATGGCTGGCCCGTATTGACAATACGCACACGCCCGGGGAAATTAAGGTGTTTACAAAGTTACGACCTTCGCTCACTTATTTCGTTACTGAAAATTTCAGTGTATTTCGTGACCAACGTGCTGCGTTTCGGCGAATCAGATCCGTGAAATCTATGTAATGTGATTATTTTACGAGTTACTTAGCCTCATGTTCTTTCAAGATGTCGCTTGTGCTCAGCAGGAAAGTGATGAAAGCTCCATTATTTATGGTTTGCGGAGAAGTGGTACATAACTTGCCGATAACTTTTATCATTATCTATATGCCATTTGATTTTCCGTGTGACTGTTGATCATAATGCCGTGAAACCGGTTCTCTTCATTATTTACGTTCTTTTTAATAACTTTTGAAGGACTTTAAATATTAATGGGATTCTCAATGTAGACCTAAAAAATTTTTGTTGCATCATGCCATGCATTCCCAGTAGGACGCCACATATCGCGAATCCCTGATTCTAGCGCCCAGCAGTTAAGATCTGTCACGTAACGAGCATTTGCCAGATGCGTCTGCATGTGGACAGTTGGAGAATGCGGGCTTCTGTATTCTTCATTACTAACTTGAGTTTCCTCAGCAGCGTGTTGAGGTTCAGCTGGACACGAACGGCACAGGTGCAGCAGCAGTCGCCCGTTCACCACACGTGCTGCACGCGTGCGCTGGCGTGGACTTCCTGTCGGACACACGTGGCCTCTGGCCGCTAAACTCCACCGTCCCTCCTGCACTCGACAAGCCACTGGACTCTGTATTTGCCCTCCTTAGTAGAAATGTAACCCCACATTTCGAGGAGCCTTCATTGTTTCCTCTGCGCTATTTTGCAAGTCTCGTAGCAGTAGCTCAGGGCATCGCTTCGGTGTCCTGTGTCCAAATTTTCCTCACTTGAAATTGCCGCCATGAAGTTAGCTGGAAAAATGGATCACGTTACAAGTATCTAGCGTGAGGAATTTAGGTTTAACACTGTACAATTACACCGAGATGACAAAAGTCTGGGATAGGGATAGGCACATATACATGGCGGAATTATCACGTACACAAGGTATAAAAGAGCGGTGTATTTGCGGAGCTGCCATTTGTACACAGTTGATGCATGTGAAAAGGTTTCCAGCGTGTTTATGGCCGCACGACGGAAGTTAACAGACTTTGAATGAGAAGTGGTCGTGGAGCTAGACACATGGGATATTTCAAGTCGAAAATCATTCGGGAATTCAGTATTCCGACATCCACAGTGTCAAGAGTGTGCTGAGAATAACAAATTCCAGGCATTCCTCTCACCACGGACGACGCAGTGGTTGACGATATTCACTTAACGACCGAGAGCAGCACTTTTTGCGTAGAGGTGTGAGTGCTAACAAACAACTAACACTACGTGGAATAACCGCAGAAATCAATGTGGGACTTACGACGAATGTATCCGTTAGAACAGTGCGGCGAAATGTGGCTTTAATGAGCTATGGCAGCAGACGACCGACGCGAGTGCCTTTACTAACAGCACATCATCTGAAGCGCCTCTTCTGCGCTCGTGACCGTATCGGTTGGTCTCTGGGTTCGCTGTGGGGCGGGTGGAATGATGTGTGGGATTGTGAACCACTGAGGGCTACGGCAGGATGAAGCCTCTCCGTCAGTTCTAGGTCCACGGTTCAATACACGATAGTAATCTACGGAAAATCATCGATATCATTTAGGAAAACAGAAGTGATATTCGGGATTCCCGAAGTAAGTGTTATAGGCCTCCTGCTGTTCCTAAGCTGTAAAAGCGATTTAGGAGATAATCTGAGCGGTCCTCTTCGACTGTTTGCAGTCCATGCTGTCATTT
The DNA here is from genome assembly GCF_023864275.1 of Schistocerca cancellata. Lineage (NCBI taxonomy): Eukaryota > Metazoa > Arthropoda > Insecta > Orthoptera > Acrididae > Schistocerca > Schistocerca cancellata. The sequence goes on from NC_064630.1 coordinate 352,113,354, forward strand.
AGCGTCTAGTAAAGTCACCAGAAGATCAAAACGAATTACAAAATGGTTTAGACATTATATCGGTATGTTACGAAACGTGCAATGGTGTTTAAATAAGGAAAAGTGTGTAGTCATGCACATGAGTACGAAAAGAAATACGCTAAATTTCGGTTACACAATAAATCACACAGTTTTAAATCCTATCAATTTAACTAAAGGCTTGGGAATTATAATTATGAACAACATAAATTGGAACGGTCACATAGATAACGTTGTGAGGAATAAAAATAAAACACTGCGTTTTACTGGGAGAACACTTAGAAGATGAAACAGTTCGACTGAAGAGACAGCCTACACTACGCTTCTTCGATCTCTGCAAGAGTGCTGCTGTGTGAATTCCTTACTAGATAGGATTAACGGAAAAAGTCCAAAGAAGGGCACCTCGTTTTGTGCTACCGAGAAATAGGGAAGAAAGCGTACGGATATGATAAGCGAGCTGGGTTAGTGACCGTGAAAACAAAGGAGTTTTGCGTAGCGGCGAGATCTTTTCAAGAAATTTCAATCACCAGCTTTCTCTTAATGTCAAAATATTTTGTTCTAGCAGGCGTTCATAGGGAGAAACTATCATATCAATAACACAAGGCAAATCAGAGCTGGTATAGAAAGACTGAAGTGTGCTTCTTTACCACGCGCGCTTAGAAAGTGGAACGGTAGAGAAATGGCCTGATGGTGGTTCGAAGAACCTGGTGGCAGTCACTTCTGTTGAACTGCATAGTAGTGATGTAGATATAGTCTGTTAACTACTCCATAAAAGACGGCGTCATGAGAACTTGACAGATAATTGAAAGAGGTTATGTTTCATTTTTCACTTCCCTGCAGCTGTGAAAAAGTGTGCGCTCTGTACTAACGCAATGTATGTAAATATGTAATGTCAAACCTGAATAGGATGGTATGAATCGTCGAAACGCGTAGTAGTACGATAAAGAAGTTTTATTTATGTAGTCTATTATTAGTTTTATGTCGAGCGCCAGACATAATCGAAATTTATCACGTTCTTGTGATGTCGAGGAAGGGCGGGGTGGGGCGTGGATTAATGAACGTTTGCTCTTACTTTCTTCCGGATAATATCGTTGAAATCAACGTTTTGCGCGACGTTTCATTGCTTATTTATGCGTGTAGTGCAAGCAGCTTAAGTTATTGAGCGTATGGTAGGTGAGAGGGGATGAGAGGGGGGTGGGAGCGACCAGTAGCGGCACAATGTGAGCTCGTGCCCCGTGCCGCTTTCCGTATTTGGCGGCGGCGAACTTCCGGCGCGGCTGTGGACGGTCCCGTTGTGAGGGCACGCGTGTGCGGCGAGCGTTCAGTCGGCGGGCAGTTTGTCGCTTGCAGTTCTCCAGTCGGGACGGTACAGTGACGGCCGGCGCGGTATGTCTGTGTGTGTGCCGGCGCCGGCGGGCGGCCGGCGTCGCGTGGTGGCGGTGCCGCTGAGCGCGCTGCGGGCCAGGGACGGCCGCTTGGTGCTGGTGCGCCGTCGGCACCACCAACAGCACCAGCACCAGGCGCGCACCTGGGGGCGGCGGCCGCGCTCCGCCCCACTGCTGCTGCTGGCTCCGCTGCCGGTGCACATGTACGCGCATGCGCACCACTCGTCGGGCAAGTACTCCGCTGCCGGCACGTGGGGCAGGAGCAGCGCCGCAGGTACCTGGGGCAAGGCGGCCAGGACTTCGTACAGGCGGCACTCTCTGCCTGGCGTCTTCCCACTCCACCAGCGACGGTAAATACCCGTCTCCTTCACACAGAGCACCTTTACACCAGCGACCTGATTGGACTACGTACAGTTAAGCGACCCACAAACCAAACATCATCATCAAACACGAGTGACCTGTTTTTAACTGTCAATTGCTCGTGGCAAGTAAGTCGGATTATTACGAATTGAACACTTAGGTTGCAAAAGTCATGGGATACGGTAGTATCACGTACACAAGGTATAAAAGGCCAGTACATTGGCGGAGCTGCTAATTGTACTCAGGTGATTCGTGTGAACAGGTTTCCGACGTGTTTATGGCCGCACGACGGAAATTAACAAATGGTTCGAATGGCTCTGAGCACTATGGGACTTAACTTGTAAGGTCATCAGTCCCCTAGAACTTAGAACTACTTAAACCTAACTAGCCTAAGGACAGCACACGACACCCAGTCATCACGAGGCAGAGAAAATCCCTGACTCCGCCAGGAATCGAACCCGGGAACGGAAAGTAACAGACTTTGAACGCGGAATAGTAGTTGGAGAGCTAGACACATCGGACATTCCATTTCGGAAATCCCTAGGGAATTCATTATACCCTGATACAGTGTCTAGAGTGTGCTGAGAATTTCAGGCATTACCTCAGAACAAGTGCAACGCAGTGGCCGAAGCCCTTTATTTAAAGACCCAGAGCAGCAGCATCTGCGTACAGTTGTCAGTGCTAAAAGACTAGTAACACTGCGAGAAATAAGCGCACTAATCAATGTGGGACGTACGACGATCGCATCCCTTAGTACAGTGTGGCGAAATTTGGCGCTAATGGGCTATGACGCGAGTGCCTTTGCTAACATCACGACACCGTCTGCTGCGCCTCTCCTGGGTTCGTGACCATATCTGTTGGACTCTAGACGACTGGAAAACTGTGGCCTGGTCAGATGAGTGCCGATCTTACTAGGTAAAAGTTGATGGTGGAGTTAGAATGTGGCACAGAGCTCACTAAGCCATGGGCCCAAGTTATCAACAAGGCTCTGTGAAAGCTGGTGGTGGCTCCATAATGGTGTGGCTGTGTGTTTGCATGGAATGAACTGGGCGCTCAGGTCCAACTGAACGGATCATTAACTGGAAATGGTTATGTTCGGCTACTTGGAGACCATTTACAGCCATTCAGGGACTTCCTGTTCCCGAAAAGCGATGGTATTTTTATGGACGGCAGTGCGTTATTTCAGCGGACCACAGTTGTTCACGATTGGTTTGAGAAGCATTCAGGACAATTCGAGCGAATGATTTGTCCACCCAGATCGCTCGACATAAATCCCATCGAATATTTGTGGTGCTTAACCTAGAGGTCAGTTGATGCACACAATCCTGCGGCGGCAAAATTTTTCCAATTATGGACGGCTGTAGAGACAGTATGGCTTAGTATTTCTGCAGGGGACTACCAGTGAGCTGTTGAGTACATACCACACTAAATTTCTGCGCTGTGTCGGGGAAAAAGAGATCCTACGCGACTTGGCTTTTATGATCTCAGTGTAGTTTAGAACGTTCCAATTCGAACCAAGTAACAGGTTGCAAAAACGTGATAATGATCCAGTATGTATACGTGAGTCATCAAGCTCGTCATTCGTATTTTCAAGAAGTGTAAGGGAAAAATGCAAGTAACCATAGTCCTGTATCACTTACTACAGTCTATTGCAGAATTATTAAGGAATCACTGTGGATTCCGCAAACAGAGATTTTGTCTTCGACTCCAGGAAGGCATTTGACACTATTCAGCACTGCCGTTCACTGGAAAAAATACAAACTTGCCAAGCATCCGACCAGATTTCTGACTGGACTCAAGATTTCCTCCAGATAGAACTCAACATGTCACGCTTAAACGGGTCAAAATCGACAGATACGAACTAATTTCAGGAGTACCACAAGGAGGTATGATAGGGCGTTACTGTTTATAATATATATATTTCGTGGACAACGTCGGAAACTCAGGGAGGTTGTTCTCAGATTATGCGATTGTCTATAAGACGGTAGCAACGTCAGGAGGCTATACCGAACTGAAGGAAGAACTGCACACGATAAATGGTGCAGGAACTGACAGCGGCCCTGAATATAAATAAATGTAACGTGTTATGCTTACATCGGAGAAGAAATTCGCTACTGTGCAGCTCTAGTAATTGCGACAGATTGCTCGAAACAGTAACTGCTCCATCCAGAGCGACCTTAAGTGGAGTGACCACATAAAACGTATATAAGGAAAAGCAGATGCCAGACTGAGGTTGACATAAAGAATATTAAAGAAATTTAATTCATCCAAGAAAGAAGTGGCTTACGAGGCTCTTGATCTACCTATTCTTTACAAACGCTCATCAGTCAGGGCGCCTCAGCAGGTCGGATTAATAGAAAAGAGACGAGATCAAAAGAAGAGCGGTGTGTTTTACCACAGGATCATTTAGTCGGCGCGAGAGCACTACGGCGGTGCTCAACAGACTCGAGTGGCAGATGCTGCAAGAGAGATATTGTACGTTACCACTGACATTGCGAAATAGTACGTTCTGGGAGGAGCCGGACAACATATTACTTCATACCACAAACGTCGCGCGAAATAGAAGAGGAAGGGAGCGTCAGACCGTGGTACCAAAAGTACTCTCCGCCACACACCTGTAGGTGGCTTGCGGAGTATAGATGTAGATGTAGATGTAGAAATTTGCGAAACCCGAAAGCATGACACAAAATTACTATGGATAGTGAATAGGGATTCCTTATTACAATTGAAAGCGTCTGCTTCACAACAGATAAAAAAAAAAGGTTCAAATGGTTCTAAGCACTATGGGACTTAACATCTGAGGTCATCAGTCTCCTAGAACTTAGAACTACTTAAACCTAACCAACCTAAGGACATCACACACATCTATGCCTGAGGCAGGATTCGAACCTGCGACCGTAGCAGCCGCGTGGTTCCGGACTGAAGCGCCCAGAACCGCTCGGCCACCGCGGCCGGCCACAACAGATACACGGAGGTCTAAAAATAATGAAAGTTATGTAGCTGTGAAAGCACATGACGTAATAGGTAACTAACAGTCGTTTTGAAATGAGAGGACGACTGTTCAAACCCGCGTCCGGCCATCCTGATTTAGGTTTTCCGTGATTTCCCTAAATCACTTGAGGCAGTTGTTGGGATGATTCCTTTGAAAGGGATTCCCCATCCTTTTGTAATCCCATGAGACCGATGACCTCGCTGTTTGATCCCCTCCCCCATATCAACCAACCAACCAACCACACTTTCTGAAATATGCACCTAGTCTTCGACCACAAGTATCGAACTGAACACTTTTGTTACTTTCGCCTCTTACAGAAAAGTATTTCGACAAATGTCTGTAGTCTTGTGTTTCTTTCGATGCTGGCGGCTACGCGCAACTGCACTCTAAACTGAATGTAAAACATCGTACACCACTTGCCTGTAGCATCACATAAACATAACATTAGGGGCCTCCAAAAAGTAAGTTACACATGTTGTGTCACGCTAGGCCATTACATAGCGATAGTGGGGCATAGTCAGAACAGAATACATGTTCCGGGTTTGTTGCCGACGCAATTCTGAGCGGTACGCGTAACGGGTGATTCAGAGTATGGGACTGAGATGGTGCGGCAACAGGAAACGTACTCCGAAGCTGAAATAAGCCGGACAGTACGTTTCTTGTGGGTAAAAGCATATAAAAGGCTCGCAGATTTCACCTTGAAGTTCTGACGATATATGTACCAAATGAAATGTCGTGTCCAGCCATTTTGAAATGGTGCCAGCAATTCGACAAAGGCCGGCACAATCGTGAATGATGCTGATCGGGAAGGAAAGACATCGACGACGACCAGAGACGACAATATCCAGGCAGTAGAGGAACTGATTCGCAACAATTGCAGATTTTCCGATGAAGAGGACGTTCGAAAAGCGGTTCTCGAATGGCTCCGTGACCGTGGAGTGGATTTATATCGTCGACGAATGGAACAATTGGTAGAGCGTTCCTAGCGTTGTCTGCAGAGCTTTGGTGACTATGTTGTGAAACAGTGTCATATATCTGTGTCGCTTTGAAGTTTAGTACAGCATTCAGATAACGTTACTTGCCATTATAATGTGTAATTTACTTTTTCAAGTCCTCTCGTATATGAGTACAGTGCACTGCTGTCAGAAACGCACTGCGCACTTGAATTATGAATGTGTCATGGCTTCCGCGTTGGAAAGGCGGCACCGCTTGAGAGCCGGAACGGCTCTGCACTCATAGAGCCCGTCACTGTTAACTGTTTGCGGCTGCAGCGTCAAACAGTTGCAGCGGGACGTTCCGGAGGAGTGAAGATGTTGCAGGTGCACAAATAACACCCTGATCCCACGGAGTAATCTCCGCATAGAAGATTACGAGGCGGAACTATGAGGTTTCCTGTAGCAGTGACAAGACGCTTATGGGACTGGTTCGTTTAAAATGGCTGAAATTTTAACAGCAAGAAGAAAAGCATTGTGGTAAAAGGCTTATAATTCTCATTGCTATTCAAAATCGGGATGCACGGTGAAAACTCACTATTCCGTAGTGTAGACGTACGAATCGAGCGACGTGGTGCAGTGTTTGCAGCACTGAATTTCTGTTAGAGGGATGATGCAAATGGCTCTCTGCACTATGGGACTTAACATCAGAGGTCATCAGTCCCATAGAACTTAGAACTACTTAAACCTAACTAAACTAAGGACATCTCACACATCCACACCCGAGGTAGGATTCAAACCTGCGATCGTAGCAGCCGCGCGGTTCCGGACTGAGGCGCCTAGAACCGCTCAGCCACTGCGGCCGGCTGTTAGAGGGAATAACGAGTGTAATGTCCCCGATCCGGCATTCAGTTTGTCGTATTCTATAGTTTCCCTAAATTCATTGAGGCAAATTCCGGCATGGTTCCTTTGAAAAGGACATGTGAGTTCACCTTCTACACCCTAATCCAGCCGAAGCTGCTGCTACATCACAAGCGTCAACGTCATCGACTGGTCGTTAATCACCGATCTGTCTGTCATTAATAGTATCTGAGTTCGAGTTGAGATCTCCATTCTAGAAGATTACAGAGGAATATTAGCTCATAATCTGTAATTTCCCGTTTCGCATTACATATTCATATTCTTACTCTTATTCATATTCATATTCTTGAACAATCCTTTACGACCGCTACGGTCGCAGGTTCGAATCCTGCCTCGGGCATGGATGTGTGTGATGTCCTTAGGTTATTTAGGTTTAAGTAGTTCTAAGTTCAAGGGGACTGATGACCTCAAATGTTAAGTCCCATAGTGCTCAGAGCCATTTGAACAATCCTTTCCGCCTCTGCAACCTTGTCAGTACTGTTTTTTCGTGTATGGTTTTAAACAAAGTAACTGACAGCATATTATACAAGTAACTGTCATACTAGTCATGTTTACGATGTGAAACACATAACAGAGTGATAAGTGGATAGAAAAACAGATACTATCGGTCTGTAGTCTTTGAGAACGGTCGGTTTCTTGAGCTCTAGAGGGATTGAAGGAAATAAAGAAAGGAAAGAAGTAAACCAACGATTTAATGTCTCCTCAAATGACGAGTCGGTTAATAACGGGGGACAGTCTCAGATTTAAAAGAAATAATCGATTTCCTTGCACATCCTTGACCTCTCGGAATTACGGGAAACCTCGTAACGTTTAAATTTGGGTTGCCGGATGAGTGTTAGAACCCCACTGCTCCTCAATGTGAATCCAGTAACTTAGCCATTCCGCACCTCATTCAGTGACGGCGGTCGCTTCCTTCCTCCACCTCCTTACTTTCTCTCCCCACCTCCCTCCCACTCCGACCCCAGTCTCCCGCCTCGCTTCTTTCTGTCTCGGTCTTATTACCATCTAGGTGCTGAAGTTTTGACTCAGTTTATAAACCGGGGAAATTGTTTGTTTGTTCTCTGAAGTAGTGTTCTCAGATTTCCATCATTACAACCTCGGTCTTGTTACCGAAGTGATGCAGATTATTTACCCTTACTGGATCTTAAATTTGATATGAAAACAAAGTAAGTAATTGTAACAATTATTACATAGGTCGTTCTACCATCTTTCATACGATTGTTCTTAAAGTTCTTTCGACCAGACAATTGTGTTGGTAAGCTAGCGGCAAGTACCGAGTGTCAGGGGCATGACCCGAAATTTAGGTCATAGTAGAGCTTAAGGTTGACGTTTTACAGATAATTAAAAACACCATATGATCAAATGTTTCGGGACACCTATTAGTGGACATTAATAGCCGGTCTGTCCAGTCCACCCTTCGCCATTATGACGGCTTGTAATGAGGTCCGGAGTGGATTCGACATTCTTACTTATAACTCATCGCAAAGACGTTCCTCTGAGTTCAGGTGGGGGCAGTGAGCAGGCCGGTCCATTTCAGGAATATTATTGTCATCCAACTCCTGCCTCACGGATGCTGCAATGTAATTCTGATACAAAGTCATCGTCTCAGAACTGTTCTTGTACCATAGGCAGTGCACGATGCTGTAAAATGTGTTCATATATTTTTGCATTCAGCGTTTTCTTACGAGAAATAATGAGACCACATCGTAACCACGAAAAACAAGCCAGTACCGTAACACCTTCTCCTCCGTACTTCACTGTTGGCATTATACGTGACGGCAGGTAACACTGTCCAGGCATTAGCCAAATCCAAACCCTTCCATCTGATTGCCACAGGATACAGGGTGATTCAACACTGCAAATCACTCGTGCCTAGTCATCCACTGTCCAGTGGCGTCGTTCTTTAACACCACCTCAAATTAAGTGGTTAGTTACATGTTCCGTACATTGTTTGGACTATTCTTTTATCGAAACGATATGGAAGGAGTCAGCTTGCAGCGTATGTATACATGATTAGTGTCAACATTAATGTACACATTAGAGCGGTTCTAGGCGCTTCAGTCCGGAACCGCGCACCTGCTACGGTCGCAGGTTCGAATCTTGCCTCGGGCATGGATGTGTGTGCTGTCCTTAGGTTAGTTAGGTTTAGGTAGTTCTAAGTCTAGGGGACTGATGACCTCAGATGTTAAGTCCTATAGTGCTCAGAGTCATTTGAACCAACACATTAGGTTTTTAGTCCTACATCTAAAAAGCAGTGCTTTCCTTTTTTTACAGGCGATCTGTTTCTAAATAGATATTCGTCCATGAATTAGAATGAGTTTTCCGGGAGAAATGATGTTTGGTTATTTGTATTATTCCTTATGGTCGTTTCCGTATTCCTCCAGCAGATAATATGGTATGTTTTTGTGGTGTTTATATACATTTTCGCACGTTTTGCAGGGCTTATTTTATTCTCTTCGCACCAAATACTCGTTTTATTTTGCCTTCTTATAAAAATGTGGACATTTGGCTGCGGTTGTCCGCCTTTGAAAAAGAGATTTTAGGTTAGACTTGAAACTTGCTTTCCTTATCTGTCACACATTTCATGGTATTAGGCAAATGATCAAATGTTTTGGTTTATATATTTTGCTTTCCTTTCTGAGCCACTGTAATAATGGGTATAGTAGGTATGGAAATCACTATTCTTCTCAAATTGTGATATATTATTTATGACGAATTTCATTATCGAAAGCATGTACTGTGGTGGTGCAGTTACAAAGGCGGACTCCTTGAAGAAGTACCTACATGACGACAGCGGGTGAACACCACATATTATTCTTACTGCTCGCTTTTATGCAGTAAATACTTTCTTTCGGCGTGATGAGGTATCCCATAAAATTATTCCATGAAACATGGCTGAGTGGGAATATGAAAAATATGTCAAAATCATGATTAGTTAGCCGGCCGCGGTGGTCTAGCGGTTCTGGCGCTGCAGTCCGGAACCGCGGGACTGCTACGGTCGCAGGTTCGAATCCTGCCTCGGGCATGGGTGTGTGTGATGTCCTTAGGTTAGTTAGGTTTAAGTAGTTCTAAGTTCTAGGGGACTTATGACCTAGGATGTTGAGTCCCATAGTGCTCAGAGCCATTTCATGATTAGTTTGTTTCCAAGAATGCAAAGAACGAAAGTAACTGAGCCCTATTTTTTGATTCCTGTGCAAGTGCTACTTCAGTTACTGGTATGACTATTGTTGTACGGAACTGAATATAGTGTGTTTTCTCAAAATTTAGGTATAGTTCATTTTCGGCGAACCACTTAAGTCTCTTCTGTGCCTTTGTCTCTAATGGGATCTATAACAACGCTAGTATCGTCTGGGAAGAGTACCGCCGTGCGGCATTAGCCGAACGGTTTTGGGCGCTGCAGTCATGGACTGTGCGGCTGGTCCCAGCAGAAGTTCGAGTCCTCCCTCGGGCATGGGTGTGTGTGTTTGTCCTTAGGATAATTTAGGTTAAGTAGTGTGTAAGCTTAGGGACTGATGACCTTAGCAGTTAAGTCCCATAAGATTTCACACACATTTGAACTTTTTTTGAAGAGTACCAATTCCGTTTCGCATCGCGCCGCGTAGCATTGACTTCCGAAATGTGTGAATTATGGGGAGCTGGCCCACCATTGCACTCCATTCCTTTTAAGCCCCTGCACACAGTCATTGCGCTAGCTTCGGATTCCTTCTGCTGATTTCGTGCGATTTTTCACAACCACCCTCTTCAATGGTAGACGGTCCCTGGGAATCAGTACGTGAGGTCTGTCTGATCTTCATTTACTGCGGTTGTTCCTTTTCGTTACCACCGCGCAGTCACATCACCAAGAGTCGACATGGGGAGTTTTAGAAGGGTTGAAATGTCGCTGACGGATTTGTTACTCAGGTGACGTCCAATGACTTGTTCACGTTCGAAGTCCGTGATCTCTTCTGACTGACGCACTCTGCCGTTACAACTTTTCTGCTGACAACGCAACACTCCCTGCCTCCTTTTATACGACTGGGTCCGCCTCTCGTGATACCTAGAGGTCAATAACGCTTTATATAGTGGTCTCTGCATAATTTTGATGTGATAGTGTATACATTTTATTGTGTTGCTAGAGGAGGCCGAAATGCACGCGTTAAAGCTCACGCAGACTGGCGTGAGGCCTGGAACAGTTGAGGGAATGTATTGTAGCAAATAAAGTACGTAGTTGATGTAATACTTAACTTTAATCCATAATTGGAGAACATCGCTCTTGTTGATACATGATTTATAATCTCAATATAAACTGGTAATGGCGCCTTGCTAGGTCGTAGCAAATGACGTAGCTGAAGGCTATGCTAACTATCGTCTCGGCAAATGAGAGCGTATTTGTCAGTGTAGCTTCGCTAGCAAAGTCGGCTGTACAACTGTGACGAGTGCTAGGACGTCTCACTAGACCTGCCGTGTGGCGGCGCTCGGTCTGCAATCACTGACAGTGGCGACACGCGGGTCCGACGTACACTAGCGGACCGCGGCCGATTTAAAGGCTACCACCTAGCAAGTGTGGTGTCTGGCGGTGACACCACACATTTTCCTAATTTTCCTACGGTGTATGTCGAGCGCTGTTGGAAAACGGGGTTGCACTCAGCCCTCGCGAGGGCGATTGAGGAGCTACTTGTCTGATAAGTTGCGGCTTCTGTCTTGTAAACTGACAACGGTCGCGAGTGCGGTGTGCTGACCAGGTGCCCTTCCATATCTGCATCCAGTGACGCTTGTCGGATAGGGATGGCACGGCGGTTTGTCGGTACCGTTGGGCCTTCCGAGGCCTGTCCCGATTGAATTTAATTCTAGTATATACATTTTAAGGGCAACGGCCTTGCCGCAGTGGATACACCGGTTCCCGTGAGATCACCGAAGTTAATCGCTGTCGGGCGTGGTCGGCACTTGGATGGGTGACCATCCAGGCCGTCATGCGCTGTTGCCGTTTTTCAGTGTGCACTCAGCCTCGTGATGCCAATTGAGGAGCTACTCGACCGAATAATAGCGGCTTCGGTCAAGAATACTATCATAACGATCGGGAGAGTGGTGTGCTGACCCCACGCCCCTCCTCTCCGCATCCCCCCACTGAGGATGACACGGCGGTCGGATAGTCCCGGTAGACCACTCGTGGCCTACGACGGAGTGCTATATACATTTTACGGGGTTATTTTACTTTGACTTCGTCTAGACTTCAGCCGTTTGATAACTAGAAATAATATTGATTAAACCTGTTAACAGTTTTTTTTATAATTTTTAAGTCGTAACGAGACTTACTGTTTCAATAAACTATGGTGCTTAAGTATGTCTCTGTGGGAGAGTTTGTCTCCGGGCTGCCCTTCAGTTAGAAAATATACGGCGCATCATTTATGTATACACATGTGCGAGAAACATTGCTCGTGGATCGAGAGCGACAGAATTTACATTTATTGGTACAACTGTAACAAATGCGACTGATAACACCGTAATGGAGAGCCCCGAAGCGCTGTTCACGTTCGCTAATTTTTGCACGTTGTTTACGTGGCCAGGCCGCGGGCACCGCTCGTAATGGACGTAGAGTAATTAAATTAATGAGCACGCGTATGCTGCGGGCGGCAGGTTGTTTACACTGGCCCGGGGGCCGTCACCGTGCGTGACCGCGAAAATCTAGGCGGCGGTGATGCACTGCCGCCATTTGTACACGAGCTGCCTGCCGGGCTGCGTGCTCGTTTGTCGGTCTCGTTCGGAGGCACGCGCAGCCTGTGGACAAAGCGCTCCCTCCCATGCTAAGCCCTGCTGTCAGGCCGTGCTTTACTGCAGCAGAAAGCAAAGTGAATACGTAGTGTTCGCAGCCGTGGAATACATTACAGTTCCTCGTCTTGTTCAGTGCTCAGAATCATCGCAAACCGTGAGACACATTTTGTACTCTAAGACATTGATTTTGCTCTTGACTGAACGGTCCGTCTGAACGAACTGCAATAGATTTCGGGAACAGAGGTAGCATGATATCAGCTGCTTCCCTTCATCGATTAGGTGCGGAATCCTGAAGAGACCGGATCGCATCTGACGGCGTGTTTGGTGGCGCAAGGAAATTCCATGACACATTCGCTTTTCACTCTACATCTACATGGATACTGTGCTAGTCAACTCTGCAGTGCATGGTTTAGGGTACTTCGTACCAGTACCGTCGATATTCTGTCCTATTTCATTCGCGTTTTGACCGAGGGAATAATGACTGTCAATATGCGTCTGTACACAGCCTAATGTAAGGGCGATGAAAAACTTTCCGTTTGAAGGCGTTGATGCAGCGTATATCCAATGTAGCGTGACTCCAATGCTAGTATACAAGCACGCACGGACATATAGGCAAGTGATTAGTGTAGCACTCGCATCTTTCTGGGGTGCGTATGGTAAATGCGACGTTATTACTAAATTCGTTAAACAGCACCAACCTCATGTTATTCTTTTCAAACGCCGGTACTCATACATTGGAGAATGAAAAATGTGTATGGGGTAGCATATGTGTCGAAAGCCACCGTCGTGGAATGGTGTACCAAGTTCTGTGCTCGTCGCGATTCGGCGAAGTCGCTGATCGATCTTCATCCATTTTAAGGATCCTGGTGCCTTCATCACTGGGGAACGGTACTGCGCAACACTTGGGAAATTACGGCGTGCAGTTAAGGCGAAACGTCTGGGAAAACAGTGACCAGAGGTGCCGCTGCTTCGTGATACGCACGGTCCCAGATCGCAAGTGTCGTGATGCAGAAGTATGCCAACTCAAGTAGCAGACACTCGGCCACGTGCCCCATAGTTCTCATCTCTCCCCATGCAATTTCACGCCTTCGATCCCTTAAAAAAGGCCTTGAAGGGTCGGCGTTTTCTTTCGGACGAGGATGTACAGCAGGCACTTGCTGATTTCTTCACGCAGCAAGGCACGGTTTTTTACCAAACAGGTATATTCAGTTTGGTGGTTCGGTGGGGTGATTGCCTTAACGCTTTGCCTGATTGGCATACCAATTCTGGACTGTTCGGACGTCGAACGGAAACCATTTCAAAAAATGGCTCTAAGCGCTATGGGACTTAACATCTGAGGTCATCAGTCCCCTAGAACTGAGAACTACTTAAACCTAATTAACCCATTGTTATTCAATCTGTATATTGAGCAAGCAGTAAAGGAAACAAAAGAAAAATTCGGAGTAGGTATTAAAATCCATGGAGAAGAAATAAAAACTTTGAGGTTCGCCGATGACATTGTAATTCTGTCAGAGACAGCAAAGGACTTGGAAGAGCAGTTGAACGGAATGGGCAGTTTCTTGAAAGGAGGATATAAGATGAACATCAACAAAAGCAAAACGAGGATAATGGAATGTGGTCGAATTAAGTCGGGTGATGCTGAGGGTATTAGATTAAGAAATGGTTCAAATGGCTCTGAGCACTATGCTACTTAACTTCTGAGATCATCAGTCGCCTAGAACTTAGAACTAATTAAATCGAACTAACCTAAGGACATCACACACATCCTTGCCCGAGGCACGATTCGAACCTGCGACCGTAACAGTCGCTCGGTTCCAGACTGTAGCGCCTAGAATCGCACGGCCACTCCGGCCGGCTAGATTAAGAAATGAGACACTTAAAGTAGTAAAGGAGTTTTGCTATTTGGGGAGCAAAATAACTGATGATGGTCGAAGTAGAGAGTATATAAAATGTAGACTGCCAATGGCAAGGAAAGCGTTTCTGAGGAAGAGAAATTTGTTAACATCGAGTATATATTTAAGTGTCAGGATGTCGTTTCTGAAAGTATTTGTATGGAGTGAAGTAATGTATGGAAGTGAAACATGGACGATAAATAGTTCGGACAAGAAGAGAATAGAAGCTTTCGAAATGTGGTGCTACAGAAGAATGCGGAAGATTAGATGGGTAGATCACATAACTAATGAGGAGGTATTGAATAGAATTGGGGAAAAGAGGAGTTTGTGGTGCAACTTGACAAGAAGAAGGGACCGGTTGGTAGGACATGTTCTGAGGCATCAACGATCACAAATTTAGCATTGGAGGGCAGCGAGGAGGGTAAAAATCGTAGAGGGAGACCAAGAGATGAATACACTAAGAAGATTCAGAAGGATGTAGGTTGCAGTAGGTAGTGGGAGATGGGGAGATGAAGAAGCTTGCACAGGATAGGGTAGTGTGGAGAGCTGCATCAAACCAGTCTGAGGACTGAAGACCACAACAACCTAAGGAAATCACACACGTCCATGCCCGAGGCAGGATTCGAACCTGCGACCGTAGCAGGCGCGTGGCTCCGGACTGAAGCGCCTAGACCCGCTCGGCCACTGCGGCCAGCGGAAACTATTTAATTGACCCTTATATCGCTTGTCTTATTCTCATTATCGCAAGCAAGGCGGTCGCACAGTATTCCTCGAATATACGAGGGCTTGCTGGAAAGTAATGCTCCCACAGCCCATATAAAAGTGTAACTGAAATGCTCGGAGCACTTAAACGGGAACCCTTGGTACAAAGATGAAACAGTTCATACAAAAACCTGTTGGGAAATTTTGAGAATGTACAAGGAGTTGCTGAAAAAGTAGTGCCTCCGAATTTTTTATGTAAAATCTCGTAAAGATTTTTAAATAAAACAAACGGTATTACCATTCTACATCTTTATGTACACATTTGCAGCTAGAGAGCTCCTAATTTTACCGTGTAACATAGCAGTGTGTGACGTAACAATCCCGTTGCGTGAGAAACAGCGTGGTGTAATTGGGTTTTGAACTCGAAGAGTTCATCCACGCTTGGCGCAGCCTCTTCTTCAGCATGACAACGCCAGACCACATTCGAGCGCTGCGGCATCGACAGCAACTCGGTGCTTTGGGTTCACTGTCATCGATCATCCTCCATACAGTCTCGTCTTGATCCCATTGTGGCTCAGTCACCAAAAGTAAAACATTCTACAGTAACCATATCAACAAACTTGTTTCTCGTTGGGAAAAATGTGGTCGTCGTCCGGGTGACTATGTTGAGAAATAAATGTGTAGACATAAAGAATAAAGATGTAGAACACTAATAACGCTTGTTTTATTTAAAAAGCTTTAAGAGTTTCTACATAAAAAATTGGCAGGCACTACTTTTCAGCAAATCCTCGTAGTTTCTATAATCCCAATAGGTTTTTGTATGAACCGTCTCATCTATCTACCAAGGTTCCAGTTTAAGCGGTCCGAGCATTTCGGTTACACTTTTATATGGGCTGTGCCGACCTGTTACGACCCAAGCAGCCCGTCTTTCTGAATTCGTTCTATACCTGTTATCATGCTTACTTGATAAAGACTCGAAACTCTAAAACGACATTCCAGAATTAGTCACCTTAGCGTCTTGTTTATAGTTTTCTTACAGACGCACTGCGCTTTCCGACGTTCTTTCCAACATCTCTCTTAACTTTTCTATTCTCCTACCTAAGGTTGGTTGTGGGTGATTTCCTCAAGATGTAATCGGTTACTATCGACTTCTGTCTATTTGTTATAATCATTATCTTACATTTATCCACATTTAAAGAGATCTGCCATTTAACACACCAGGCGAAAATTTTGTCGAATTGTTTTTGCATTTGCGTACGAGGGGTTGGACAAAAATACGGAAACGCCGTGTGAAGTGCTTTCTTGATGCTAGCCAAGCCTGCAGGTTGTATTTGCCCACGAACGGCACTTGTGCAGTGCCGTCAGTGCGTTGCAAGTGTCAGTCGCGGTCAGTGTAGTGGTGTGCCAAATGAAAGGCAGTTCGATTTTGCCATACGCGTATCGCCTCTTTTTTATGAAGCATCTTCAATGGCCTGTAATACATGTTTATTTTTATACATGTAGTAAATGCATTACGTAGTAGTTGCAAATATATTAGTATAATGCGTTTTCTCTTGTTTTCAGATTAAAAATAACTTTTGTAGCACAAATTTCGTGTGGTTAAATTATCGTTTGGTGTTACGTGCTAGTTCCAATTTCCAACACAGTAAGTCGTGCTAGTTTCAATTTCCAACACTGTAAGTCGTAACACCAAACGATAATTTAACCTCACGAAATTTGTACTACGAAAGTCATTTCTAATCTCAGAAACAAGAGAAAAACGCGAGAAAATTTAACATAGTAACATATTTGTAACTACTACATAATGCGTTTATTAACTATATAAAAACAAACATATATAACGGGCCACTGAAGATGCATCATAAATAAAAGGAGCGACACACGTATAGCATAAAACAAACTGCCATCATTTAATTGCAAAGACGGGACAAAGCTCCATGAAGGGTATTATTGTTTACATCTGAAATACTTGTCCTTTAATTATCTCACAGTACTCTAGAAAGGGCAGTATTCAACCCAAATAGAATAATTATTAGATAATAATCATTATATCGTCGTATAACTTAGTTTTTTTGTCTTCTTCTATTCGGCCACGCAGATTTATATATTCTGCATCTTCTCTAAATGAATTAAGTTGAATTCTGTAGTGGTTTCTGTGAAAAGGATTCGACTGATCTCCGTCTCCATTCTAGAGCTATCTGTGATGATATTCCATCTCTCTAATGACCTTGTCCTGGACAGGGTATTAATCCCTAATTTTCCTTCCATCCTTTTCAGAATTCATATTGCCAGTATCGAGATGCTGCATTGTTATTAGGGCAAATAATACCTATTCGGCGGGAGCAGGGCTCCAAACTCCATCCAGCCAGTCAGTTGTAGTTTACCTTGAGTTTCTCTCTACCAATTTAAGCCAATACCGAAACGTTTCCTTACAGGGCCTCTTAAGATTTTTTTCTTCAACCCGTGTCCTTTGCAAGCTTGTGATATCTCTCCCCCCCCCCCCCCCTCTCTTTCTAAATACTTCTCCTGAAAACAAGAATGTTCCTTCTGACAGCGGTGCTAAATATGGACCGCAGATGTTATCAGCACTGACAACAGACCAACCTCTAACGCGAGTTGAAGATTTTCGTTGACTCTGTTAGCTTGCGCCAGCGCCGCCGTGCTCGGCCGTTTAAGTCTGCTTCCTTCGGCTTCCTGTAACACCTGGAGTCCATCGACTGCACAGCTGGTGCGGTAGCGAGCCGTTGGCATCGTCAACGAGGGGTGCCGCACAGACGTTAAACGTCAGTCTGGGTCTAAATAAAAACCTCGGCCCCGCGGTAGACGCCAGCCGAGAAATGGATCATTAAAAAGTGTTGTCATTAGGGAGGGCTGCTGCGAGCTATTGTCGGCAGCGACGGAGCCCGCCTCGGCGTTCCGATGCTGTGGAGCACGCGATGAGATTTTCAGGGGCACCCGGCGGTATTTGGGGAGGATCTAGAGAGGTGCCCACGGCTTTGGAGCGCCAAGGAATGCGAGCGGGGAATTTGCTTTGAGGAGCCTATTCATTATTAGCCGACTCATATCGACTTGGCAGTGTGCGTGGCGCAGGGTAAATTTCTGGGCACAACCCCCGGGCGGATTCTTCGGTGCGGCTTACTGACGTCTGAGGAATGCTCCATACACAGGATCGTACAGCAGAATCGCAAGCGCTTGTCTGGTATGAGATACGTTTACCTCTCCCTCTTGGTCTGAGGAGGAATTCATGAGTGATAATGGCAGGAATGTGTAATTTCACATCACTGTGAAGGTCGACGTATTGCTTGCTTTCGCCTCGCGATCTTCGGAAGCGTTAGTTTAATAACGTTTCTGACATTTCGACAGCATAGCGGCAGGTATTGTTACAGATTCACCCTCTATTACCACAAGCCATGGATTGTGAGTCTTCCACAATACCGGCCTCTCGTGTAGGCGAAAAATCAGAAAAACTATTAAACAAACATCAGCGAAAATACCGAGACTAAATCCAACAGGCAGTACATCAACCGATAACCACGAAAGCCTCAACAATCTTATATTGTGGAGATCATTTGCGGTTGTATTACGTGCAACTAGTGAAATAAGAAATACAGAAATATTTTTGTTTTTCATAACAAACTTTAATCAGTAAACTGCATTATTTGATGTGGAAATTTCCATTCTGTCTATTCTGTTGTATAGCTCCAAAAAAGGTAAATAAAAAACCGAAAAGTTTTCTTACATTCTTCAAGTATTTGCTTTGAACTCTTTCGTGTATCGAGATTCAGTCCCAGAAGAAATGAAACTATTTCCAACTAAGAAAGTCCATCTTCACAGTGTTTAACGGTAGAGTTCTCAGCTTTCTTGCACAATATGAATTAAATGTTTACTGAGGCACAGTGGCCAATGGACACGTGTTAGACTTAACAGTATATTAAAATGCATAATAAAAATCACGCGTTGGAATAGGCATATGTATTATGGACATCTTATCCCTTTCTTCAATCGCAAATAAAACTATATTAAAATCAGGACTAAAATACTAAATAAAAGAAGAATTAGTTGAAAAGAGTGCGATAATTTATTCGCTGCTACTAGTGGCTGTCTAATCACTAACAAATAGTGAGAGCCAGCCACTTGAAAACAAGTAAGTGGTGGTTAACATTTCTATAAGTGTTACTGAAATTAAATTTAAGATATGAAGAGAGGAAATTAGCATAATGAATTCATTTTGGGAGTAAATGTGAATGTCAGCTGATAAAACGTGATAGCGGTGCCAAAATTGATGATAAATTCGATTTTATAAACTACGGCGGTCACGTGATGCGTAATTACCCAAGTTTTCCTTCAACCACAGTAATATTTTTGCGTAATTTCGTTAAAATAATGTTCAACTAGATTATCTTTAGTACGAAAGGTACCCGAGAAATTCAATTAGAAAGCCGGTGATGTATTCGCAGATGTGAACGGTAAATCAGTTTCAATTGCTGTTCTATCAGAAGACTTCCCAAATACTCCTATCCACGCAGTGAGGATTTAATTTAAAGTGATATTTTTTATTCTAAAGCGATGAAATTGAACGAATTATGAAAAACTTGCTTCTAAGAGTCCTTTTCTGCCACGGTGTGGTTAGCATATGAAAATTTGCTGTTTACTCCCTGCAGCTAAACGTTATGACAGCTGACAACTGGTGCTGTAGCTCTCAGTGCTCATCACCTTTCCACCCTGCGGGCTGATCAGTGCTCTGATCCTGAGTATCATCTACTGTGTCGTAATTGGAACTGACATTTGAGGTATATCAAGTAGGAATGTCACTGAAGTCTAACTATTCGAATTAGACACTAACACATAACTTTATTTTCCTTATATACCACAAAAAGACCTTAATTTCAGATTGTTAGCTATTATCCGTTACTATAACACGACAAACTAAAACGTTAATGCAGCAGTTTGGCGTACAGCGAAGAGTAAGTACTTAGGGATAAATTAAGTGTTGATGTATACACCGAGGTGAAAAAAGTCACCTCCGAATATCGTGTTGGAAATCCTTTTGCCCAGGGTCGTGCAACAACTCGACGTGGCATGGACTCAACAAGTCGTTGGAAGTTCTCTGCAGAAATACTGAGCCTTGGTGCCTCTATAGCCATCCATAATACCGAAAGTGTTGCCGGCGCACGATTTTGTGCCCCAACTGATCTCTAGATTACGTCCCATAAATGTTCGATGGGATTCATACCGGGCGATCTGCGTGGCCAAACCATGTGCTCAAACTGTCCAGAATGTTCTTCAACCCAATCGTGAACAATTGTGGCCCGGTGACATGCCGCATTGTCATCAATAAACATTCCATCGTTGTTTGGGAATATGAAGTCCGTGGCTGCAAATGGTCTCTTAAGTAGCCGAAAATAACCATGTCCAGTTAATGATCGGTTCACTTGGACCCAGTCAATTCCATGTAAACACAGCCCACACCATTATTTTGCCACCACCCACCTGCACAATGCCTTGTTGACAATTTGGGTCCATGGCTTCGTGTGGGCTCTTTGCCACACTCGAACCCTACCGTCAGCTCTTACCAACTGGAATCGGGACTCATCTGACCATCTCACGGTTTTCTAGTCGTCTAGGGTCCAAGCGATATGGCCTGGAGTACAGGAAAGGCGCTGCAGGCAATGTTGTAGTGTTAGTAAAGGCACTCGAATCGGTCCTCCGCTGCCATAGTCCATTAACGCCAAATTTCATTGCACTGTCCTAAAAGATACGTTCGCCGTACATCCCATATCGATTTCTGCGGTTATTTCACTCAGTGTATTTACGGCGTTCGACGCCCCACATGTTGCCTACCATGCAACCATAACATTGCTTGCTAACGCACAGTAAACTCGTTTTCGGGAGGACGACAGTTCGAACCCGCGTCTGGCCATCCTGATTTAGGTTTTCCATTATGTCCCTATATCGCTACAAGCAAATGCCTGTATGAGATTTTCACTCTGCAGCGGAGTGTGCGCTGATATGAAACTTCCTGGCAGATTAAAACTGTGTGCCGGACCGAGACTCGAACTCGGGACCTTTGCCTTTCGCGGGCAAGTGCTCTACCGACTGAGCTAACCAAGCACGACTCATGCCCCGTCCTCACAGCTTTACTTCTGCCAGTATCTCGTCTCTTACCTTCCAAACTTACAGAAGCTCTCCTGCGAACCTTGCAGAACTAGCACTCCTGAAAGAAAGTGCTCTGCCGACTGAGTTTGGAAAGTAGGAGACGAGACACTGGCAGAAGTAAAGCTGTGAGGACGGGGCGTGAGTCGTGCTTGGGTAGCTCAGTCGGTAGAGCACTTGCCCGCGAAAGGCAAAGGTCCCGAGTTCGAGTCTCGGTCCGGCACACAGTTTTAATCTGCCAGGAAGTTTCAAATGCCTGTATGTTTCCTCTGAAAGGGAACGGCCGATTTGCTTCTCCAGCCTTCCCTAACCCGATCTTGTGCTCCGACTCTAGTGACCTCGTTGTTGACGGGACGTTAAACACTAATCTTCTCCTGCTCATCTTCCTCCTCCTCCTCCTGCTCATCCGCAGTGTTGCGTGTCTGTTAGCACTGAAAACTTTACGCAAACGCTGCTGCGCTCGGTCGTTAAGTGAAGCCGTCGACCATTGCGTTGTCCATTGTGAGAAGTAATGCTTGAAATATGGTATTCTTGGCGCACTCTTGACATTGTGGATCTCGGAATATTGAATTCTCTAACGATTTCCAAAATGGAATGTCCCATGTGTCTAGCTCCAACTCCACATTCAAAGACTGTTAATACCCATCGCGGGGCCATAATCACGTCGTAAACGTTTCACATGAATCACCTGTGTGCAGATACAGCTCCGCCATTGCACTGGTTCTTTATATGCTGTGTACGTGATACTACTACTAGCTGTATATGTGCATATCACTATCACCATGATCTGTCACCTCACTGTGTACAGCACGTGTTACCTGTAACGGTACAGGAAATGTCAAGCTAACACTAATTGTGGGGGGAAAATTAATTCGATTCGTATCGAGCTATCGCAGCTGAGCGTAAAAAGACAGTTGATAATTGCTTCTTTCGTAGGTTAATAAAAAAGTGAAAGTCTCCTGCAGAGTATAAAAAGATGACAAAGCACTTGAGAGACGAACTCATATTATCACTCGAAATTGCATAACTAATACGAGATAATGACTAGTGTTTTCTGCTCTTATTCCGTAACTATTATCTCCTTAATTTAAACCACTGCCAAATTTACGTCTGATTATTATAGAAATATTGAGCAGTCTAGCCAGGTAGAGTCTCGAAAGCTATTTACAGAATTATTGAAACAAATTTTTAATGAGGAAGTCAAAGGCATCGTGCAAGTACCTATTTTGTGCTTTTGTAAACATTGTGGGTACAGTTAAAATAGTTGTAGCACCTACTGAAGTACAAAAAATCAATGCTGGAAAACGCAGTTCATAGTCGCACTGGTATTGTAATTAATTATATGCTGTATTTAGGAATTTGACCTAAGTGTCTCACAAAGAGCCCCTTGCGTGCGAGGTCGCAATGCCACTGATATTTACGGCGTTCGACGCCCCACGTATTGCCTACCATGCAACAACAACATTGATTGCTAATGGCGGCAGGGGATTGTACTGTAGTATCCAATGATGACCACAGCATGAGGCTACGGAGCGTAACTGAAATGCTTAGTCCACGAGTATCTCCCAACAGTGCTACAGTGCTAAAAATGGTTCAAATAGCTCTGAGCACTATGGGACTCAACTTCTGAGGTCATTAGTCCCCTAGAACGTAGAACTAGTTAAACCTAACTAACCTAAGGACATCACACACATCCATGCCCGAGACAGGATTCGAACCTGCGACCGTAGCGGTCTCGCGGCTCCAGACTGCAGCGCCTAGAACCGCACGTCACTTCCGCCGGCGCTACAGTGCTAGTGGTGCTGATACGAAGAAGAGCAATGGCAACGATAAACAAAGTAAACACTGCATTATCTCTACAACAGTAGTTGCCGACGTTGACATTTCGTGAGAAAAGAACCTAAGGAATTTCGCCGAGTGAGAAAGAAGTGGCAGATGAAATCTTTGTCCAAGGAGGGGGTAGTAAACATAGTTACGTACATCCACAGAATAGTGAACAAACAATTATGAGCAGATTTGAAATAATTCCACAGCAATATGACCGTGTAGCGCATATGAAAAACTACGGATATTCAGGTGAGGGCATTGAGCACTTGTTACAGAAATTGATTTTTGCACGTGTCGAGGGCGCTCTATACAATTTACAGGATGTGCAAGATAGTGACCTACTCCGTTATGCACAACAAATTGCGGGCGACATAGATTACAGTGATTTGGAGGGAAGCAGTCGAAGTTCAGAGTGTGCTACAGAATTGGAAGACGTAAGATAACAAAATTTCAAACTAAGCGTGTAACACGCCCGGGGGTACAAATGAGTGGGGTACCTGTAACTGGTCCGCAGCTCGTGGTCGTGCGGTAGCGTTCTCGCTTCCCGCGCCCGGGTTCGATTCGCGGCGGGGTCAGGGATTTTCTCTGTCTCGTGATGACTGGGTGTTGAGTGATGTCCTTAGGTTGGTTAGGTTTAAGTAGTTCTAAGTTCTAGGGGACTGATGACCATAGATGTCAAGTCCCATAGTGCTCAGAGCCATTTAACTGTAACTGTTTGTCGTTTCGGGACCGTGCGCCCTATCCACACCACGTACCTGATAATCCCGCGGCGGTCGTACTGTTCTGCTCCACACTGCTCCTGGCTTGCCTGGTTTTATCTATCTAAATATGCAAGCGGGTTTAGGGCAGCCACTCAACGTCAAGCATAGCACTGAACATTTCTATTCTGAGACGATAAGAAATCACAGGTTGCACTGTTTACACTCTGAGTCGTAAATGTTTATTCCAATTGACAATCTTGATGATTATCTGTCTACAATATCACTTGGACGAGCGTATGCGTACCGAACACGGCGCGGATGATTGTTGATAATGGAAAGCCGAATAATCGAACGAAAATTCTTACGCTCGCCACGCATACACAGATTTATTTTGGTACCAGTCCTCCTTGACACTAGTAATGATATAACACTGTCCGTAAAGTTAATGTTTCAGTTCTCACTTGTACGAGCGTGCGAGTAACCGTCGGGGCGCGGCTGATTGTTGATAATGCGGAACGCGATAATCGAACGCACATCCTCACGCTCGCTACAAGACACTGGCACTTAAATGCTCTCTTTTTGTGGTAAATAGTATTACTGATTCACATTAGTTCATTCTTGGAGACCGAACACGGCGCAGATGATTAATACTGTACGGTACGACACGCAACGAGAGGATAAACAAATACGTTATCGGCGGCACTGTTCATTGTTTAATTACTTCTTGGCGCACTTTCCTCTGAATCACTTCCATATTTCATCACTTTACTGTAACAGCACTTGTAGCAACACTTCAACCCGAATACTAACAAAGCTTCTTACATGCAGAGCTAACCACACCAGTTCCGTGTCCCGCGCTCGACTCTCTACAGATGCGGCTGCCCGCAAAGATACTCCACAACCAAGCCAGCGATATGACAGTACGCTTACAAGCGTCAACTTGACGAAGCACACGAAACTGCGGAACCGGCCCGAAAATTTATAGATGAGGTAAACGAACTTATCCCATAGTTCAGTAAGGAATTTATTTTAACTTCGACCAGTCCAGCTCTGAAGAGGAAATGCGTATGAAAGGAACCCCGGAAAACGGAGGTACCAAGAAAGTTGTATCAAGACCAACTAAGATCCATGCCTCACCGTATTCATATACAACTATGCCGACTGTTAATGGTAAACTGGCTGGAAAGTTACTTACTGTGCTGCTTTCTCGTTTGCGTGATCTTGCAAGGGCAGCAGGGAATATTTACATTACAGCAAGCAAGAGTGGGGGAAATGGGCGTAAGAGAACTACAATTATGGCATGAGCATTGCTTTTGAGCACTAGCTGGTCAAAATGACATGCTTTTGTGTGATTCCTGGTCTGTGCATAAAAATCATACTCTTTTGAGCAAACTATCCCTCCTGAAAAGTGTGTGACATGTCATTAATACCACCTGGAACCGCTGGACAACTACAGTGTATGGATGTTAGTTTTTTCCGTGCCTGTAACACATATTATCGCACCGTCTGTATCTACTCGTTAAAGGATAGCCATTTCACGATAAGCTCCAAGACAGACTGTTTCGCCTTCGGTTGCATTCCATCACATTCCATCAGTTCTCATCACCCCGTTAAGCCAACATGATTCTTTATGCTTTTTTTAACAGTGGATACCTCGCCGAACATCCTGCACGTTTTCTAACTCCAAAGGAGTTCGCCTTCGATCTTCATGGTGCGAATTTGTGACCACTGTGGCGTGCCATTTTTCATTCGATGGTGCAAATAAATGGCTCGTTTTGGACATTTCTTGAATGTCGACGATGTCCATTTCGTGAAGTGTAATATATAGATCCCATAAAATGTTGATCTCCGCACATCCCGTGCACTCATTTTCTGTCGCTATCCAGACGCACATGCGGAGTCATTAGCAGCTAATATTTATCCTGTCATAGTTGTCGATACAACGCTGCCAAATGAGCGTTACTAAACAGAATTTGAGAGCTCGCACTGAAGGGATTGCTTGTCAGTTGGTTAGTTCAGGCTGTAAATTCAAAGGTCTGCAGTTCGTTCCTCGTTCAGTATTCGGATTTTTGTCTCTAATTTATCATGTTTTGTCATCTTTGAGGGCGTTTGTTAATGTGTAAATTCGGTGCTGTACCGTGGTTTTCGAGTCCACTTTACACTTAACGTAGCCGCCCGCTTTGGCCGAGCGGTTCTAGGCGCTTCAGTCCGGAACCGCGCGACTGCTACGGTCGCAGGTTCGAATCCTGCCTCGGGCATGGATGTGTGTGATGTTCATAGGTTAGTTAGGTTTAAGTAGTTCTAAGTTCTAGTGGACTGATGACCTCAGATCTTACGTCTCGTAGTGCTCAGAGCCATTTGAACCATTACACTTAACGTAGCACGATAACTGGCTGGGTAATTGAGAATCATGCCTACTAAAGCACTTGAGGCGGCGCGGTTCTTTCCATACCATTACGACGAACTTGCACCTACCTGTGAACATTGTCTCAGCAGATCATGAGTAGGAAAGCCGAGCGAAACCTACTGTACTTCGACGTGAACCAGGCTGCAATTGAAGTCACCAATCTACGTTTCGGGAGAAAGTTTTCACACGAAATGAAAGGTTGGAAATATTGTTCTCAATTAATGTATTCTGATACTTAGGTGAAGAAGTATCACTGCCAAGCCCGTGCTAGTCTTAAGACAGTCACTCACAATCCCTGTCGCTCACTTTATCAAGTTTAGTGTGTTGCATTTCCCGAAAACGTAATAGCTACAAAAATACTGATTATTTTTTATTGAAAATGCTCGCCAAATATTAAGTCTGTCGGTACCTAATGCAGTCACAGTTTTTAGCGACCGACCTGCTAAATATGCCACGCGGAATTTATGTCTTTTCTCGTCACGAAATTCACTTATAAATTCCGAAATTTCTACACACCCATCGGAATAATTATGTCGTCACTTTACAACACTTTTGATGTATGAAACACTGCTAGATCGGGCAACTTATCGTTTCCATCGGAACTACTTATACACACGTCCGAACTGTTTCATGGCTAGACTTCCACCCCTCTCTAGAATACTCTAAGTCTTCTCTATCAGCAGAGAAAGGCGCGCGAAAAATATTGCTTTACCATTGGTCAGTTTACTCAACAGCCAATAGCAAAACAACACTCTCCCGCGTCAATCCGCGCTTTCAATCAATGACCAATCGCAGAATAGTAAACCTAACGACTGCACTTTTTAATTATCTAATATGCTGAAGTTTTGTTTATGCATAAAGATATTTACTATTGTTAGTAAATTAACTTTCCCTTTACCATAAACTTACTTTACAAATCTATTCTACAAAAATCCCCTTTGTCCATATCCATACTTCTTCGAAATGTTCCCACACTAAATCCTACTACATAACTCGTTAAACAATTATCTTCATATTAACCTTAAACCACACTCACGCATCATTCATACTGCTAAAAAACATTTATAACGTTTTACATACACAAAAAAACATAATAACACTTCATGAAAATACTAGAACAGTTTATGAAAAACATTCTATTACTTTAGTCCACTCTAGTGGGCACAATCGAAACTAAAATCACAGTCCCCCTATCCAATATTGTCCTCTATCGGCTGATACATATACATAAACTACGTGCGCGTCCAGTCTCGCGTCACCATCTGTCACTATCCAGCTCTGAGACACATCTCCCACTTAACCGCCTCCAAGGCAGGATCGTTAGACGGCGCTACGCCTCACACTGTGGTGTTTAAACAAACCTTGGGTTTGTGGCGGCTGTACATACTTAAATGCGAATTGATTAACTTAATTATTTTTGTTTTTGTATTAAACTGATGTATCTGATACTGTAAGAACGATATATGTGTGAATAAAAAGCTGGCTGAGTATCGAAAGAAATGAAGTTTAGGCCGTGTACGTCAGACATTATCAGAGTAAACACGTGAGAATTTGAAGCGGCAGGTGCCCTACGTGCAGAGTTAATGGCGCTGGGCCCTGGTA
The DNA here is from genome assembly GCF_023864275.1 of Schistocerca cancellata. Classification (NCBI taxonomy): domain Eukaryota; kingdom Metazoa; phylum Arthropoda; class Insecta; order Orthoptera; family Acrididae; genus Schistocerca; species Schistocerca cancellata. The sequence continues at coordinate 352,140,994 of NC_064630.1, forward strand.
CGTGACGGGGCCGCGCGCATGCAACGAGGTGACCCGAACAGGCAGCTCTGAAATGGCGATCCGGGCCACGCACGACGCGCTGCGCCGCTACCGTTAGCTCATCCCGCGCCTCCCCGTGAAGGTGCACCGCTCTCCGCTCCGTATGCATGGCTGGAGCCATCTAGCGGTCGCTCCCACCTGCTACCGAGAAGCAAACTCTGCCCACGAGGGCAAACGTAGAGTAGCTGCCATGATAGTAAAACACTGTCTTTTTAGGTCAAAGATGCGACTACTTTTAGACGTATTCCGCTTTTGGTTACTGCGCTACCTACGTTGTTTACCCGGCGTGTACGATCTACTCCTGATGTGCTGTCCTGCAGTGTCTACGAGATATCCATGTGTTGTTGCGACCATCAGACGGAAGACTGTTTTGCTGCTGCTCTCCGTCCTAGTTTAACCTGTTCAAGACTGATCATCTTTCCATAAACATCCATTTTACTCTGTTTAGTATAGTTAAGTTGTAGCTTCCTCCTACAATTTTGACTCCCGTGCGTCCGTCCGACACCAGATAAACTATCCTTTCACGAGCCGGCCGCTGTGTTGCCGGCACGGTAGCTCAGCGTGCTCGGTCGGAGGGTTACAAAGACCTTGTAAAAAATAACTAGACTCACTGATGGCGCTGCAGTCGCGGGATAATTTGAACCTTCGGCTGGACGCCATTATAGTGGTGGTAGTCTGATGTGTTGTGTAGTACTGTTGTTTATGAAGACCCTGATTCAACGTTATATATTTGTTGGGGCGTACATACACTATTTGTTACTCGTAATTCTACTGTCTGTACGTTCCAATCAAAAGAAGTACAATGGTGAAGAGTTGTGCAGTGATTTAAGTTGTTTTGTATGTCAGTGCACTTGCTTAGTAAATGTTTTTGTAACACGGTATTAGCATAATGTGTGTGCATATATTTGCAGGTTTCCTTTCTCAAAACCACAGCTGTTACAAAAATGGTTACACGCTGTCAGGAGGCAAGATTTCCGACCGACAGAATACCATTTTATATGTTCCGATCATTTTGAAGAAAGTTGTTTCCTTGAAAATTACGTAAATCGCAGAAAGCTGAAAGATGTTGCTGTTCCATCCATCTTTCGTTTTCCAGACCATATACAGCAGAAGATAAATTTTTCTTTGTGAACCACATTTTATTTTAACTATAAAAGTTGAGTTGCAAGCAACACGAAATTTGAGTTAGCAGGCTTTTTATCGTTATAAAATGCAACTGAATGTGTGTAATTGTAGTCTGATTTCACAACTTCTCTCGATGGAACAGTTGTTGAGTTTTATTTATTATATGAAAAAACCACACATATAAACTGAAGTGTACATCTACGAAAGTAAATATTGTGACTAATGCGATACTGGTTGCCTGCCTGAAGTCTTGTTTGTTGTAGCTGGCTGATCGGTAGTGTTTTGATGGTCTAGGTTAGGTTGAAACTTGATAATTTGGTCCTGAGTTGCCAAAGCACTACGCCATATATAACGCACTTTTCGTCATAAAATCTAAAGCAAGGTAGAGTCAGAAAATATCTATTAACATAGTGGGCAAATCTTCGAGTATTTTGATGCATTTTGCGTACATCTATCGTAAATGAACTACGAAAAATGCTAGGGGTCCAGCGCATAACTTTTAGCTACGGCAGATTCCATGTACTACGTAACATAGATTAATAAACAGTGACTAGTTGCTGTTTGTTCATAAATTAAAAACTATATTGTAGTAGCGTATTTAAATGAGGCATTATGTTTGTGACCTAACTCTAGGGAAGTCATTTTACAACCAAAAGCGATGTATAAACATTCGAAATCCGCGCGTCAGTTTACCACTCTAATGGCCGCCTCCCAGCTATTCAATTTGTCCGCTCTTCACAGTCGACCACTCGTGCGGTTGTGGGGGCCTGGAGGGTTAGCTACCATCTGTAATAAAGACATGAGTGAACGGATCAACAAAGAACCTGAACGGGTGTCATCGGACGTCCGCCACGGAAAAAAAAAGCGGTTCTACGCTCTTCAGTCCGGAAACGCGCAGCCGCTACGGTCGCAGGTTCGAATCCTGCCTCGGGCATGGATGTGTGTGACGCTCTTAGGTTAGTTACGTTTAAGTAGTTCTAAGTCTAGGGGACTGATCACCTCAGATGTTGAGTCCCTTAGCGCTTAGAGCCATTTGAACCATTTTTATTCTTTCACGCCTCAGGATGTATCCGCCAACCAATTTCTTAGTCAAGTTGTGCCATAAATTTCTTTTCTCCACAGTCCGATTCAGCACCTCCTCATTCACTCATCTGATCTAGCAATCTGATCTGCTCTATTCTTCTGCAACATCTCTTGTCTGTACTGTCTACCTCCAGGTTTCCCTTTTGTACTAGAATGATGATAATTATCAAATTTAACCACACTGTCTACGGATATCACGCGGCAAATTGCTTTACTTATTTTACTACCAGTGCAAGACGCAACGTAACTTGATGGACTTCTCGCTTGATGCTACAAGAAGTCGCTAATGATTGTCACTAAGTTTCGTTTCTGGCGTGACGTGGTGGATCAAAGTTACGTCTAAAATAACAAATCGTCTCGCAAAACTATTTGGTTTTTTTTCTAAAACAGTCCAGTCGTTACTGAGCCATTCGTTTTCGCCTTTTCTTTCAGCAAGCATTAAACGAATGCATCAGTCATTTTACACACAACGTTTTTATAGCCTTTATCCCATTCCATTGTGGCAGGGTAGTACAGCAGGCAGTTTTGAATTATTTCAGTGGTTGTGAAATTATTGAATGTCAATAACGCGTTTCACCTATTTCGGACATCATCAGATTGTGTGAAACCAGCTGGATATTTAACCCTTCGGACATAAAGCCATATAAAATATAAAACGGACGCAACACTAACTTTTCCACAATATGGTGATGCCCCAAAAGAGTGAAACGCGTCATTGATATCAAATACTGTCAAAGACTGTCTTTATTGTGAAACATTTTATAGACAGTTGTTTTCGTGAAACGTTCCGTTCTCTCTTCCTGACGGGACTGTTGACTTTGTCACTACCATGCTCGGGAAATGAGCGTTGGAGGCAGGTGCCGGGTCCCCAATTTGCCCTTCAGAACAAGGTTCTAGGGGAAGTGCTTCGTCGTTGGCTTAGGACTCCGACCCATTACAAAGTGTCATGTGCGTAGATGTGTGGATGACAGCGATGAGTGCTTCTGCAGTGCAGTGTTGTGTTTGTTACGGATGAAGGGGAGGGAGATACCAAGTGTTGACGGATTGCCCTCTCCTGTCGAATAACATGACGGTGGCCGTCCAGCTTAGCGTTCCAGACCAATCACAAACAGTGCCATATGCTCTGACTCCATTAAACACAACGGAGAGGTCTGTAATGTAAGCTAGGGCTACGTAGTGAAGTCTGGAGATGAGGAACTGTACGCCTCCACTTATACTGCCTTACCGTCCCAATATAAGCGATGTAAATTTCTTCCAACACCGCGATTCGAACGGACTGCCTTCCAAGAGAGCGTACTGCACAGTCGCGCGGTAGCGATCTCGGCTACGGAGACGAGTAGTGTGACTATGACGTCAGCTTTTTCATACCCCGCAACGGCGATCGTGGAGAACCATATTGCTAACTTTCTCGTTGTTGTCATGTGTGGCTGCCGTTTCGTGACTTTAGTCAAGTGTGTTATCTTCAACAGAAAAAATACAGGCACTTCTGAATTCAGCCACTAATTTTGTAACAGCTGAAAATGAAGGAACAGGCTCCTTATATATCTTCTTCAAATTTGGACGAATTTTTGTTGAAGATAAAACAGCCCAAAGCGAAGACTTTTATGACAGTACTGTGTCGCAGCTCGCCTATTTGAAAGACGGGCGCGACACGAGTACTTAATACAGCAGCATAAGTAGAACCATCTTGTAGATCTGGCTGACACTTAAAATAAGGCATTCCGGAGTATGTACCAAAATAATAAAAACAATATTTCATTGTAGGAACGCCATCTCTGTATAAAAAAGCGAAAACTTCAACCGCTGCGACAGTCCTAGCAACCAAGCGAGTATGAGCATCGAGAACTTCAAATTTTTTGGAAATTTGTGGTAAGGTCTTATGGGATCAAACTGCTGAGGTCATAGGTCCCTAAGCCTACACACTATTTAAACTAACTTACGCTATGGACAACACACACAGCCATGCCCGAGGGAGGATTCGAACCTCCGATGTGTGGAAGTAGATAATACGTGCAGTATAATTTGTTCTTCGCGTAGGGGTTCCGGGGAGCGAGAAAGTAAGCGATTCCTGCCTAGCCCCCTCCCTCCCCCCCTCCCCCCCCCCCTCCCGCGCTACTGACGCAAATACACTACTGGCACAGGACAGGCAGCGTATAAAATGGACATGTACCTGCCTTTATACGGAATCAGAAGTTATGCACGGAATTAGGTGTTGCAGCGATCACTCCGGTGATTTTATATAGTCGAAACTGAAATCTTGTTTCTACAAAGAACACAATGTAATTATAACCTGCCACGGCGAAAAATATTCTTTACTAACTAGGTTGACTTTGAGCGGAAGGAAGTCAGTACCGGCCGACTTCTACCGATACATTCTTTCCCAGAATCCGGCGCGAAAAGTGCCAAGCTGTATTGCGCGCATAGTAGTTGGAATAACGCCCGCCTCGATAGATGCGCGATTAGCGTGGCAGATTTCTAACCGAAGGGACACGTGTTCGATTGCCGGCCGGGTCGGAGATTTTCTCCGCTCGTTGACTGGGTGTGTTGTGTTGTCTTTACGTTCGTGTCGACGTAAACAACGAGAAAATCGGCCGCACTACGCTACCATATCGTATTTCTATTACTGAGATGGCTGAATATGCACGATCTAAAAGCCAGTAGACTGAAGTGGAAAAAAGGTAGGATAACAGACGAAACGAATTATAATTACCCAGTAACGACCCACAAGAGACCACTGATTTATTATTAGCTGTGGCTCAAAAGACGTCGGATAAGAAAATTCTTATCATTGTTTGTAGACGCCATATTCACCATGTACTCGTATATTGCAAGATGCAACGTCATCGGTGGAGCAACTTTGACTCAGGCACAAACATATATTTGTACTTACCATACGCTATTTGTAAAAGATATGTTCACGTAAATAATGTGGACGGAAACTTCACAGAAGCGGTATAGAAGGGCAGTCCTGACGCTGTCAGTTTATCTTAAATATTCACGCTCGCAAATTCTCGTCGGAAGTTGGTGGCTTTGAGGCGTCTCTTGAGAGAAAGACCGATGTGTAGGACTGAACAGTTGTTCCGTGTACCTTCCTCATTAGTTCGGTACTAATGACAAAATAGTACTTCATGTCCTCAGAGCCGCTGGTATTTGCTTAGGTATAAGCAAACAGCCGAGGGTAAACTTGTCAATGTGTGTTCCTCTGCTCTCTCTCTCTCTCTCTCTCTCTCTCTCTCCCTCTCCCTCTCCTTCTCCCTCTCCCTCGCTGTCTCTCTCTCACTGACACGCCCATACTCACTATATTCACGCACGTAGGAACGCGCGCACGCACGCACGTATGCACACACACACACACACACACACACACACACACACACACACACACACAGAGAGAGAGAGAGAGAGAGAGAGAGAGAGAGAGGAGTCCTTTCCCTCTGTCAAGTAAGCTACAAATTTCTCAACAAAGTGTCCGAAAAAGAAGAGGTCCTTAATAACAGATGTTGATAATTTGATGACTATGCTCCTGAATGTACGGAGCCATCACTTTTGTTCAGATATTAATGGAGTAAGCTCATACTGTCTTGGACAATAACTGAAAACATTGATTGGTTTGACGTACTATGTGTTTATCCACATTATCGTCACCATTGCTAGGAGCCAAGGATCGCAGTTTGTTTTGAAGCATGAAAGTAACGAAGACTATTTTTAAATTTTCTTCCAGTACTGTATGTATAAATAGCTTCGTAGCTCAGTTGGTGTTAAGAGTCTTCTCAAGCTGTGGGATTCGACTCCGTTGCACAGCAGGATTTTTCCGAAAGTTAAAATGATTTTCAGTTTTGTTAGTACTTCAAATATAAAAACAATGACAAGTTATTCTGTAGTTCAAATTCTTCTTTTGTACACTAGCGCCCTTAGTCCAGCGATGTTCCAGTGCCCTGATCCATTCTCGAAACTCAGATTCCTCCAGGCCTGCAAAATAACCGTCAGCTTCGGCTGTCAGATCATTGTTTGAAGAGAATCCACCGAGGAAAATTTTTAGCGTGAGGAAGAGATAGAAGTCTGGTGGAGCCAAACCACGCGAATAAGGCGGGTGTATCCTGTATTTTTGCCATGCAACGACACTTGTGTGTGGGTGCACATTGTCTTGATGAAAGATGATTTCCTTCCTTACCAAAACTGGCCTTTTTTCGCGCATGTTTAGCTGTAGTTCGTCCAGAAGGTTAGCGGCGTGGTATTGTATCGTACTTGTTTGACCGGTGGGAAGATGATCTATCAGCAGAATCCCTTTCGCATACTAGGAAACTGACACCTTGAACTTCCCGACCGACCGTATTGCTTTTGCTGTCTTTGGTGGTGGTTGTGGTGGTGGTGAATCAATATTTTCCCACGGCTATGACTGTTGTTTTGTACTTGGTATATTGTAATGGACCCAAGGTTCACCTCTCGTTATAAACCGACGCAAAAATATTGTTGTTTGCTCTGAAATCGGATCAAATATTGTTCGGACAGTTCCATTTTGATGGGTTTCTGATCCTCCATCTAGCAGAAAATTTTCTCATATTCGATTCCAATGTTAAAATGTGATATCCTCGTTCAAATTGCATCCCTACAGCTTCAACAGCTCCTCGCACTTTTAGTCTGCGATCCTTCATTTCCATTTTATGCACTTAGCAATACTTTCTGGGGTAGTGGCCCGTCTTAGCTGATCACTAAGCGGACCATCATCTAAGCTGCCTGTCCAAATTTTAACTCCTTTGTCCACTAAGGAACAGCCGAATATGAAGGAGCAGAGTCGCCCAGTGTCTTCTGAAAAGCCGGGATGAATTCTCTTTGCATTCATTCCTGTCTTTAAGAAGTACTTACTCACTGCACGAATCTCGATTTTTTCGATCTTCCCAAATCACTAGTCGGGAACAACAACAGAGAAACGACCGCATCACAGATCTCTAACCAGAACACTGACGCGTCACGTGTTTATTCATAAAGAATGACCTGTTATTACGCTGGAAACCTCATTGCGCTAGGCGTGACATCTAGTGGCGATTCCGCGAACTTTAAGAACTTCCATTATAGCTCTTAAAGCATTCACGTGACATATGTACTTCTCAAATATTAGGACGAGTACTTTTCAAATCATGTGTGTGAATTACAATTTCTTCGAAGTTATGCTAAAGTGATGCACTAAGCACTGATGTAAACACATTATTATTATTATTTTATTATTATTATATCCGCAGCACGTTATCTAGTCATCTTCATCGACGCTAAAGTCGCCGAAGTGGCGTCAATTAGAATAACTTGCACCAGGCGGCAGAATTATCCCAGACGAGGCTCTCCCGGCCAGTAATGCCTTACAATCATTTCATAATTATTTTATTAAAACAATATGTGACAATGTAATTAGACATTTCATTATTGTAATAAACCATTTAGCATATTTATTGTTATTATTATTAATTACTAGGCATTTATGGCACATTGAAAGTGGTGGACTGCAAATTATCTTTCGAGAGAGAAAAAGATGGGAGAGGAGGATAAAAATAGTAATAAAATGTAATGGCCTTAATAGAACTACTGTAGTAGTTTTCTTTGGAGTCGGTCGAAATCATTTACCCAGTCTGTAAGTGCTTTGTGAATAGCTGCATTGAATTATCTATTGTTTCTGATAATAGTCGTAGATGAGCATCGTTTGCTATAGCTAGGCTGAGCTTCACAGAGTTTTATTTCGTTGTAAGCTTTTTGCTATTGTTTAATACCCTTGAAAATCATTTGTGCCCACTGTTTAGTACACTTACACATCTGTAATTAGATCTATCATTTGTATTGCCATTGTGGCAATTACATTGTGGCAGTTACTTTGGCTATTTTTCACCATTCTGGGAGTCCTTCTTGATCCCAGCAAACAAAAATAAGTCGATACGTTCTCCTTTCTTGAGTTGTAATCCGCATACTTAATTTATGTACTATTACGTAGGGACTTCAAAAAGTAAGTTACACATGTCGTCCCACACGAAGAGCATTGCCCAACAAGAGTGGCGTATTGTACAAGTTCCGAGTTTTCCTGCAGAGATGGTTTTGCTGCAGTACGCATAATAGGCGCATCACAGTGTGGGAGTGAAATGGTGCGGCAACCGGCAACATACTCCAAAGTTGAAGCACTTGGGGTGGTACGATTATTGTCGGAAAAACGTATAAATTGCCATACAAATTCAATGTCAAATTCTGGCGGTATATGGAATAAATACAGTATCGCGTCCAGCAGTAGTTTAGTGGTGCCAACACTTTTACCAGGATCGCGTAGACAGTGTGATGCTGAACGGGAAGGAGGGTCACCGACGTCGATCACAGAGGACAGTGTCCAGTCAACCGAGGAACTGATTCTCAGCAGCTGCGAGGACGTTCGCCCGGCGATTCTCGAATGGCTCCGTGACCAAAGACCAGATTCCTATCGTCGAGCAACTGAACGATTGGTAGAACGTTCCGACTGTTCTTTTTCAGAGACTTTATGACTAATACTTAAAAGTAGTGCCATGCATCTGTGTCACTTTCAAGTGTAGTGCAACATCCAATAAAAGTTACTGGCTTGTCTTAATAATGTTTAACTTACTTTCTGAAGTCCGGTCGTATTTTAATATGCAAGGCCCTTCACATACTTGGATTCCTTGAGGCCGTCATTCAGTTCTGATATTGTCAGTCTACAGACTATACCGTCCAGTTGTATAACAGACTTTTCTTGATTATAGTTGTTCTTGGTTTAATAACATTGATTTGGTCCACTTATTTTCTTTTTTTTTAATTAAATTCTTTCATAATTTCATATGCAAAGGCTTGTCGTCTAACTTTTCGTACACTGTGTTACGAATCTGCCCCATTTTTCTCGTTCAGTGTGTTGTATATATATGGGACAGATTTATGCTGCAGACGTCGTTTAGGAAGGGCTTTTTCGAAATTCCCCTAAGGCGGTGAAATAGAGGATGAACGATTTTTTGAAAATATGTCACTATTAAGCCAGTTTTGAAGTTAGCCTTACAAAAATTGGTATTTGGTTTCTCGGTCAGAAATAAAGAAATACGTGTTTCAGCATTTTTGTAAATTTAGCACTGAAGTATTTTTAAAGCTACATCTGTGAAAATTGGTATTTCGTTTCGCCATTACATATAAAAAATGCGTGCTTCATGGTGTTAGGAAACTGAACCCGAAAGGCAGTGAAATAGGGGATGTAATGTTCTATGAAAATATTTCATTCTGAAAGCGTTTTTAAAGCTAATCCTGGGAATATTTGTGTTTGACTTCTCGTTTAGAAGTTAAAAGAGAAAGATACTGTTTCACTACTTTCGGAAATTCAACCCTTGAGGGGGTGAAATTGAGGATGAAAATATTTCGTTATATTAAAAAAAAATTAAATCTAAATCTATGAAAATTGGTGTTTCACATCTCGGTTAGATATGAAGAAAGAAGGCAAAATGCATGATTTACAAAACCGTGGACTACAGCTATAAGAATAGCTTTTTGATCTGAAATACATCCGAAAAACCATGCTTTTAGGGCCTTAATTAGCGTGAAAAGTGTAGAAGGTGTTGCAAAATCTGAATAACATAAAAATTCGATTAAAGAAAAACAAATCTGTGCAGACCATACAGTGTACGCGAGCGAAGCTGTGGGCGCTGAGCTAGTAATGCACAATAACATATCAGGTAATAGAAAGAAACGCGAAACCCTACTGATGTCTGGTTAGAAAAATGTTACTGTTAGCCTACTAGCTCTCTGTTGTACACTGAAGAGTCAAAGACACTGGTACACCTATAACATCGCGTAGGGCACCCGCGAGCGCGCAGAAGTGCCGCAACACGAAGTGGCATAGACTCGACTAATGTCTGAAGTAGTGCTGGAGGGAACTGACACCATGAATCCTGCAGGGCTGTCCATAAATCCGCAAGAGTACGAGGGGGTGGAGATATCTTGTCAACAGCACTTTGCAAGGCATTCCAGATATGCTCAATGTTCGTATCTGGGGAGTTCGGTGGCCAGCAGAAGTGTTTAAACTCAGAAGAGTGTTCCTGGAGCCACTCTGTAGCAATTGTGGACGTGTGGGGTATCGCTTTGTCCTGCTGGAACTGCCCAAGTCCATCGGAATGCACAATGAACATGAATGGATGCAGGTGATTAGACAGGATGCTTATGTACGTGTCACCTGTCAGAGTCGTATCTAGGCGTATCACGGGTCCCATATCTCTCCAACTGCACGCGCCCCATTACAGCACAGAGCCTCCACCAGCTCGAACAGTCCCCTGCTGACATGCAGGGTCCATGGATTCATGAGCTGTGTCCACACCCTACTCGTCCATCCGCTCGGCTTAAAGCTTTGTGTCGTGCAGTCATCAAGGGTACACGACTGGGCAGTCGGCTCCGAAAGCTCACATGGATGATGCTTCGTTGAATGGTTCGCACGTCGACACTTGTCGATGGCCCATCATTGAAATCTGCAGCAATTTGCGAAAGGACTGCGCTTCTGTCACGTTGAACGATTGTCTTCAGTCGTCGTCGTTCCCGTTCGTGCAAGATCTTTTTCCGGCCGCAGCGATGTGGGAGATGGTTCAAATGGCTCTGAGCACTATGCGACTTAACTTCTGAGGTCATCAGTCGCCTAGAACTTAGGTTTAATTAGTCTAACTAACCTAAGGACATCGCACACATCCATGCCCGAGGCAGGATTCGAACCTGCGACCGTAGCGGCCGCTCGGCTCCAGACTGTAGCGCCTAGAACCGCACGGCATGTGGGAGATTTTATGTTTTACCGGATTCCTGATATTAACGGTTCGCTCGTGAAATGGTCGTGCGGGAAAATCCCCACTTCTTCGCTACCTCGGAGATGAGTCCCATCGCTCGTGCGCCCATTATAACACCTCGTTCAAACTCAAATCGTGATAATCTGCCATTGTGGCAACAGGAACTGATCTAACAACTGCTCCAGACACTAGTTGTCTTATATAGGCGCTGCCGGCCGCAGCGCCGTATTTTGCCAGTATACATCTCTCTGTGTTTGAATTCCCATGCCTATACCAGTTTCTTTGGCGCTTCAGTGTATGTGTGTGAGAGTCTGCGTGTACTGGAGCCGCGGTGTTGCTGTACGCTGCAGGTCGGCGGGCGTCACGCCGGAGATGGACGCGACGGGCTCGGTGGCGGCGGTGGAGGCGGCGCTGGGCCGGCTGGGCAAGACGCGCGACGAGCTGGAGGCGCTGTGGGACGCGCGCAAGCTGCGCCTCGACCTGTGCCTGCGGCTGCGCCTGTTCGAGCGCGACGCGCTGGAGGTGTCCTCGCAGCTGGACCTCTGGTCCGACCAGCTGCAGCGCGCCGACACGTGCCGCGACGCCGCCCAGGCCGAGGCCATGCTGCGACTGCACAACGAGAGCGTCGCGCGCATGCAGGCCACCACCTTCGCCGTGCTCCAGCAGGGCCAGGAGCTCGCGCAGGTACACCCTCCTACCTCTGTCCTCCACCCCAATGGTGGAAGTTTTCTGCTCCTCTCTTAAGGCATCTCCCGTGTCACCCAACTGGGACCCTTGTTTGTACAGCACAGGTTCTCCATGAAGTCCCATTATAACTTCAAAAAAGTTTTTATGCCAGAGTTTTAGAGGGTGGGCCACTCATCGCTCCTAGAATTCTATTCTACCGCTTGCGCCTTTGTCCCGTATTGTGCGCGGGGTTGGCGTGGTTAATTCGGATTTGGCATGTTAATGTGAAGGGGTGACCGGTTGCCCTTCCTGCTGCCACCCTGTACCCGCCGGCACGGAATCGGAGTACCCCATCTGTCTGCGTCTAGTATAAATCGTAGAAAAGTGCGGATGCGTTTCAAATGTCTGTGAGTTGTGTAACTGAGGTGGGACGTGGGGACTAGCCCGGTATTCACCTAGAGGTATGTGGAAAACCGCCTTAAAACCACATCCGGGCTGGCCGGCCCTCGTCGTTAATCCGGCGAGCGGATTCGATCCGGGGCCGGCACGCCTACCCGAGTCCAGGAAGTAGCACATTAGCGCTCTCGACTAACCCGGCGGGTTCATTACTCCTAGAATATCGAGGTGAAATTTCTGACCATATATGGATCAGCATTGCAGCATCCAGTTCCCTGATACAGGATGACAGTTATTGAACTATATGGAATACAAAATGGTTCAAATGGCTCTGAGCACTATGGGACTTAACTTCTGAGGTCATCAGTCCCCTAGAACTTAGAACTTCTTAAACCAAACTAACCTAAGGACATCACACACATCCATGCCTGAGGCAGGATTCGAACCTGCGACCGGAGAGGTTGCGCGGTTCCAGACTGTAGCGCCTAGAACCGCTCGCCCGCCCCGAATGGCATATGGAATAAAATCCTCTTAGCTTTTGATCAGTTTGTGTTAGGATGTTCAAACTGCACCGTTGGCTGCAGGGCATGATGGGAATTGGTATTGTTTGGTTTAGCAATGAAGCCCACTTTCATTTGGATGGGTTTGTCAATAAGGAAACTTTGCACATTTGGAGGACTGAGATTCCGCATTTCGCGATAGAGATGTCTCTTCACCCTCAGAGGATGACTATGTGGTGTGCAGTGTCCAGTCACGGAAGAATTGGTGCAATATTCATTGTTGGCACAGTGACTACCGAATGGTGCGTGACGGTTTTGGAAGGTGATTTCAACCCATTATCCAAAGCAACCTCGATTTCGACAGGATGTTGACCCCATCAAACCAGGAGTGTTCAGTGTCCTGGAGGAGAATTCTGGGTCTGGTGTACCCAGAGACCACTAGCGTGGGCCTGAATTGGCGGCCATAATCTCTGGATCTGAACATGTGGGAGTCCTTTTTGTGGAGCTATATTAAAGACAGGATGTACAACAATAACCCGAAAACCATTGCTGAGCCAAAAATAGTCATTCAGGAGATCATCAACAGCATTGATGTTCCAGCACTTCAGCAAGTCATGCACAGTTTCGCTATTTGTCTGCACCACATCATCACCAATGACGGCAGGCATATCGAACATGTCATAACCTAAATCCAAGTATCTGTAGTGATGTTTACACGTTGAATAAAGTGTGTGCTTGTCATAGTTTGTGTTGTACTTACATTTTTTTTTCTTCATATAGTTCAGTAATTGTCACCTTGTACATGGAGGAAGGGTAGATGTCTGATGTCTGATGTCTAGATATGATCATTCATGTAACCACATAAAAAGAAGTCTTATGGTGTGACACTGAGAGAGTACAGTGGGCCACGCGATGCGACTATCACGACCCATTTACCTCTCAGGAAAAGAGTCATCTAACACATCCCACACGTTAAACTCTAATGTGAGCATCAGCATCATGCTGCAAAATGAAGAACAGCTGCAGGTCTTCGATCTGTGTTAGCAGGAGCTGTTCTGGTGCATCCAGGCCAACATTTCTTGTTAGGATTTTCTCTGCAGAGAAAACTAGATCTAATCATCCTATTGTGCATTATGCCACACCAAACATTAATCTTTGTGCTATTGAGGATGTGTGTTCATGTGTTGTGTAGGTTTTTGGAGCCCATAATCCTAATGTTGTAGCAAGCATCTATGGAGGGCAGCACAAAACATGCAAATGCACAAAACCTATGACAATGGTTTGACGGCAATGTTTGTGTCATTAGCACTTTGTACACAAAAAGGATAACCACATTTGTAACATTTTATCAACAGCTGATCTCAATTTCTGAAATTTGCATGATGTGCAACAAGTTGACCTCTAGATGCTCCAGTGAAATGCAGTTTACAATCTGTAAACATATACTTGAGGCACAGTTCGACAACACTTTGTGGAAAGTCTTTGGCACTGCCTGTTTCTGTAACATTGTTGAACCACATTATGCTTCCCTTTCTGATGGTGCTCTCCCATATTGGTGTCAGTAATTTCCACAGTACTGTTGTCACAGGTTTGGATCCTGCGTACCACATGACACATTGCCCCTGCTCTAGATCTCCCACCCTTTTGATGGCCACCATGTCACATCTGCAACAAAGGGCAAAGCAGAAAGCTTTGAGAGGTGCTAAATGTTTTACAGCAGATCACATTTCTCTCTCTCTAGTAGTTTCCAGGCTGCAATATTTTGAAATGATAGTGGGATTTTATCAACAACTTGTGTTTCAGTGGCCTGGCACACCATATATATAATAACCTCAGACTTTGCCAATGATGAAATTGTATGTTATGAAGCACTATCTCAAAGAAAGCTTGACAAATATCCAAGCAGTTCTCAGTAAGATTTCAAAATCTCTAAACATTGGTAACTTGCTTCAAAAGTACAGATATGTGAAATTGTGTACATCACAGAACACAAAAAAATTATATTCTATGACTATAACATCAGTGACTCACAATTGGAATAAGTCAACCTGCACAATTACCTCAGTCTAACAATTTGTGTCAATATGAAATTAAATGATCACATAAGCTTACCATAGGTAGACTTTGGTCCCTTGGAAGACTACTAATACAAATGCAATGAGTCTACAAAGGAGAATGCTTACAAAACAGTTGTGTGATTGGTACTAGAGTATTGCTCAAGCGTGTAGGATCAACACCAAATAGATCTAAAAGGGGATTGTGAACTTATACAAAGAAGAACAGAATGGATGGTCATAGGCTTATTTAACTCACATGACAGTGTCACTGAAATGCTAAAAAACTTAGTGTGGAAAATGCTTGAATGCAGAAGCCAATCATCCCATCAGATCCTAGTTGCAAAGTTTTAAGAACCAGTATTAGCTGGGGAATCTGTGAATATACTCCTTTGTCCCAGTTATTGTTACAGTAAGGACTGCAAAGACAAGATTAGACACAGAGGAATTTAAGCAGTCATTCTTCACATCCTTCATACGCAAATTAAATGGGGAAAAACTAATGCATGGTACTATGGGAAATACCCTCTACCATGTGCTTCACAGTGGTTTTTGGAGTATGTGTGTACATGTAGAAGAGAGCATTCGTGAAACACTGTTTGAATGTAGGAATCACCTCCAAACAAAAAGGGGTTCCTTGTTTTCTAATCAGGTCTTAGTTCAGAAATGATGTAACCACCGAGTAAAAGACTCTGCTTGCTTTATTGATTACAAAAACACATCTGACAACATCAAATATTACATGCTTGTTGATAAGCTGAAATTGTTAAAGCTTGATAATAAAGGTACCAGTATGATTAACCAACTGTACTGGATTCAAAATGCCCATATCAAGTTTGGAGATGACATGTCAGTGAGTACAGAACACAGAAAGGTCTCAGACAAGGATGCATTTTATATTCAGCACTCTTCAACCTATACTCTGAAGCAATTGCATTGGATGCTGTCAGTGAATGACTAAAGATAGATTTTAAATGCTTAAATGATATCCTCAATCCAAGTTGCACTGTAATAAGCATTGACAACATCTCAGCTCGTAGTAGACAGAATTAACCTGGCTAGTAAAGAGTTTCAACTTAATATCAATTTCCAAAAAACTAAAACCATGGTTATCAGTAAGAAGAGGATAGACACTGAGATCATCAGCTTGGTCGAGAATATAAACAAAAAGGTAACCTGAAATGTTTTGGATGCTGATTGACAGAAGAAATGAGATCTAACATATGATATGCATTTACAAAGGCTTATCCTCTAGTGTTATGTCCTATTAGTATTTCTGTTGGAGTATAAGCCTGTACAATCACAAATTTGTCCATGAAATGGCTAAATGCATTTGAAATGTGGATGTACCATCACATGTTATGAATCTCACACACACATCATATGATCAACAATGAAGGACCTCACTGTGATAACAACCTTGAAGTGCTCTCTCTCTCTCTCTCTCTCTCTCTCTCTCTCTCTCTCTCTCTCTCTCTCTCTCTCTCCACTTCCTTTAGTTTCTGATTTTGTTATTACCGTCTGATAAATGGAATATTGAAATTATGTTATATGTGTCTGTAAAGAATTCCTGTATGCAAAAAGTGCTTTAAAAATGAGATAAAGGAGATTAGACTTTAAAACATCCTATTAACTATAAACACCTTACTCTACTTAATATCACGAGAAGCTTCATACACACATAAAAATGTGATATACCATTAGTTTCATAGCCCACTTATGTTTCTCAGATTATTTGCTGTTTTTTCATGGTGTCTTCACTGCCAAAATTATGTTAACTGCATAGCCCTGTTTATGGAAAGGAATTATTTAACAAATATTTGCTACATATTTTATCACCAGAAAACTATCCTGCAACTGTGTGAAGTTGAAGCATATGGATTATGACTATATAAATGAACTGAAGTTTTTAATACTTGCCTGATACATCTGTGAATATATGCTATATTATGTGACCTACTAGATATTTGTTTAGTGACAATACTGCAACTGAAATATATTGTTTCAGGCATTTGAGACATCGGGACTGTCTCTAATGGCTGACTCGCAGTATTCTGCACAGACACGGGTGCAGGTGCTGCTTGAATTTCTGCATGAAAGAGAAATGGACCTGGAGGACCTTGCAGAGTTGCGCCGTGTCAAACTGGAGCAATGCCTTCAGCTGTGTCAGTTTCAGGCAGATGCTAATCAGGTTTGTATATCTGTAAATAACTTTTCTATCCTTATTTTATCAATTACTTACTGATTCATTTATCCTAGATAGACTGGGGTTAGATGGCCCTCCCTTACGTCTAACTGTGCAATCTACATATTTTGTGTTACATTCAAGTGATAAGCAGCTTATAAGAAGCCTTACAAATAATTTAGAAACCAACATTTATAAATAAATAAAACATAAACTAAATGAAAGAAAGAACTGGACACATAAGAATTAGTTCTTCATGATGCCTGAAAAGAAGAATTGTCACCTCATAGTGGAATAAATACTGAAGTATATTTTTTAATTGTCTGAAACTACTATGTTTTGCTTTCAGTGTTGTATTTCTTGTGATTATTTGCTTTTTTGATGCTGATACTTACACTTCTGCTGTGTTTGTATAGGTGGTTAGCTGGATACGTAATGGTGAAGCAATGCTTATGGCTAGTTTTGCCATTCCAAGCTGCTTACAGGATGCTGAGCAGCTGAAGAAAGAACATGAACAGTTCCAGGTTGCCATAGAGGTATGGTTATGAGTGCAGCGTATTATTTGAAGTTTATTTCTCTTTACATTTGTATATTCTAAATGAGAAAAATTTTGGCAATTGTTATTATAAAAGAAAACAAAATTTTGTTTGAAGGTGAGTCTGTCAGACAATGACATTTTTGCCTTTTGAGCATGACAGTTCACAAAGTAATAAATGTTACACAATTTTCCAGCCCAGCAAACAGATCTGCATTGTGATGTGACTTATATAATATCAACAATAAAACCTCTACTTTATTTGCCCCTCATAAATAATATCCTGAGTATTGTGTCATTAACTAACTGTTAAAATTTATCAGCTTTCCCTTGAGGGGTGTTCTACTCTAATATTTATGTACAACTTAATGGATATTTTCCCTTGTCCCTGTTTCATTATTTACTTTTCATTCTACACAAGTGATAGTTCTTTCATAGATTTTCAGTTTTGTCTAACTTGGATGTTGCAGTTGGCTAGACTCTGTTACTCTGTAAAAATGGTATAGTTCAACAAGTATTGATCTTTTGCCAGCAGTCTTTCAGAGACAACTTCTTTGCTGAGCAGTGTAGTAAAGATGCAGCCAGTAGGTGACACATACCCTAAATTTCATATCCCCTTGTCTGGTAGATGTAAGCACCCTACAGGTGATGTGCATTGACTCAGTAGTCATCTTTACCATGCCTATTGTCAGTAGATCTCATTTTACATTACAAACTTGCAGAGCATTTGATATACTATCCTACTGTTATGACAATCAGTGCTGATTTATGTTAATCATTGCGTCTACCCCTATCATTAACAAGTTGATTCTTTTGAGAATTCTTCACCATGTTAGTTGCATTATCCCAGTCATGAATGACTTCTTGATACATTTCCAGAAGATGACAGTAGGCTGGTAGCTTCTTTTCTTAAATCTTCTTATACTGTACTCAACTGTGCCATCAGTCTTAGTAGTTGTGTCATGCCTTTCTCAGTATATACATCAGTGATAATGGAAAGCCTTGTGTTACCCACTGTTCTATCATACTTTACCCACACCTTGCTTGTCCTCACTACAGGTATTCTGTCACATGTCATTTAGCACCAAATTTGTAATTTAGTATTTGGTAGACTATTACAGGTAGTAACACACAGAAAAGCATTCAAAGGTCAGTGACAATAAACTCGATTTACCACCTTCCACAAGCCATTCTCATATTTTGAATATGAAACCAATTGTGACAAAAAACTTTGTCAGCTTATCTTGACTCCTGTATTGCCAATACGTTGTTTGTCAATAATACCTGTTGCTCCAACATCCCGCAAAGTATTTCTTAGTTTATAGTCAAGGATAATTATTTACTTTCTCTTGTATGCAGTTATTTTATTTCCTATTTTTTTTTAATAATTTAAGTATACTCATTTCAGAATGAAATAGCAGAAGTGTTGAGTCACTGAGAGGCACACACAAAGGAGAACAAAAACTTCGCTAGTTTTTGGAAGAAATTTGTAGCAGCCCCTCTCCCCACACACCCTACTCTAGCTTGTCAACAGATTTCCTCTGAAAGCTAGCTTAGTTTTAATTGTCTTTTGTGTGTGTGCATGCATGTTGATGACTGAATGCTTTCTGCTATTTGCTGAGTGGTCCTCTTCACTCCAAGTTATTTACATCCTAGCAGAAATTTCCATACAGTATGTCATTTGAATTCATTACAAAAATTAATGCAAAATTAAAAAATCAGTATGATTGTCAGTTTTCATATTCACAGTAGTACAGTACATTAAGTATTTTTGTTTTCCGTGTTTTGTAACTGATGTCCTTTTTTGTTCCAGAATGGAAGTGTTTGGTTGATGTCACCACTTTGACACATTTCTGTTCCAGAAAACTCACACTTCTGCAGTACAAGTCAAACATAGAGCAGAAGCCCTGATAAGTGCAAACCATTATGATCCTCAAAGCATAAGAGAAATTGCTGAAGAGGTAACCAAGAGGTGGCAGCAGCTCGTTACCTGTGCAGAAGAGAGGCACAAATTGGTTACAGCCAGCATAAATTTCTATAAGACTGCAGAGCAAGTTAGTACATTTTCAGTCTTTTGAATTTTTCACATAAAGGCTATATGTTTTATCCCAGCAGTGAGATATTATTGATTTTTCTGTTTTTAATTGTTAGATTATTATGACAACCTGGTGTACATAGGAAAGACATTGTATTAATGCTTCTAAGGTTCTAAATAATTGATTACTAATTTGTTTCATGGAGTAGTCTAACAGTGAAATGTATTGTCAACTATGAATATAATATTTGGTGTAATACATTGTACAAGACTTTAAAAAGTGAATTATCATCTTCTTTTACAGTCTCCAGGCCCTGGCTGGAGCTGCTTGGAACACAAGCCTCTCCATCTCTTCCTATCTTCCCACCATATTTCTCTCTCCAGTCTTCTCCTCTCTTCTTCACATGTTCCTTTATACCAGGAATCCATCTGTCTCTCTGTCTATCTCTCAGTCTCTTGCCTCTTATTGTAATTTTATGAGCCTGTCTTAGTATCTTGCCAGTTCCCATACCATTTTAATCGTGTCTTTCTGTAGTCTCTTGCATGGGCTTCTCTTTCACTATTTCTTCCACCATCTCATTCCTTATTCTGTCCATTTAAGTAATTTAATCTTGCAAGCTCGTATCGTGCATTCCTGCCTTCTCTTCATTATTCACACTAATAGTGCATACTTGAGTGTTGGTCCATAATATGATTGATATAACATTTACTTGCCTTTTGGCAGTACATTCTTATTCCAGATCAGCTCTTTACACTCTGCGAGGATTCATGTGCTTTTCTTCACTAATCTCCAAATCATTCCTCCCATTGTCTTGTATTACACTCCCCATGTACTTGTAATTTCCACTGTCTTTACTACTCTAAGAATTATATCAATTGCTGCTATCATCTTATTCTTTATTGTCACCACTTCTTTGCATTAAATCCATACTGTCCCACCACTTCCCCCTATACACTTAGCCTTTCTTTTACCTTTCCTTCTCAATTTCCCACACCATTTAAATCAACCTGCAAATATGTTGCTTTGATACTTTGATCTGCTGTTTGTACTGCCACTCCTGCTATTATCCAGTGCATAATGGTGATGAAAATTAACGAGGATAGTGCACTCACTCGCTTCAACCTATTTTTCTGTTTAAAAGTGAGTAATCATATTTTTGTTTAAGGAGTGACATTATTTTAATGAGAAATGTTATTGCAGGTGTGTTCAGTACTGGACAGTTTAGAAAGAGAGTACAAGCGTGACGAGGACTGGTGTGGCAGCAGTAGTGGCACAACCAGTACATCAGATAAAACAGACAAAGCGACTATGGTGTCGCAGCTGATCAACAAACATCAAGAGCAGAAGGAAGCATTCCTCAAAGCATGTACACTTGCTCGCAGAACGGCTGAAACTTTTCTGAAGTACACTAGCCGAAGCCTGCAGTATTACAATTACCAGGGTGAAACTAGTAGTCGCAACTCAGAGAACAGGGTTAAAAGTAAGTTTCTGCATGTTTCCTTTCACAGCATGATATCTGCATAATGATATCCCAAAGCAAAATATACAGTGATATTGAAAATCACTCTGTGACATCATTATTTAAGTTTCCTCTTTATTCTTCCTGTAAAGTTGCTTTAAATGTTGAAGTTTCTAGAAAAATTCATACAAATAATGGATAATTATGGTTGCTTATTCTGTTATTTTGCCTAATTATAGGCTGGAGTAAGTATGTACAAGGTGTACAACTTTGCTTCCGCCGTTTGCCGATAGGTGATGGCAACAGTTAGTTGTGGTCGAGAAACAGATCACAGACATCAGGCAGTTAGCTTGGACCTTAGTCAACATAACCTCATTCAAACATTAGTCAAATTCTGTGTGCATCATAAAGCTGTTATTGATTGAAAATGTCAGTTTATGAGCCTAATTTTCATCATTTGAGGGAGGTGTTACTGTTTTGTTTCAATATGAAGAAAACAGGGGCAGAGTCTCATCGAATACTCTCAAGTATGTATGATAAGAATGCTATTATTGAAAGAATGTGTTATGAATGGTTTCGACACTTCAAGAACAGTGATTTTAACGTCATAGACCAGCATAGTGGTGGAAGAGAGAATGTTTTTGAAGATGCAGAATTGGAGACATTGCCGAGTGAAGACTTGCATCAAACTCAAGAAGAATTGGCATGATTAGTGGGAGTAACACAGCAAGCCATTTCAAAATGTCTCAAGTCAATGGGCGTGATTCAGAAAGTAGGAACTTAGGTCCTGTGTGAGTTGAAACCAAGACACATTAAATGGCATTTGTGTGTTTGTGAACAGTTGCTTCATAGGCAAAAACGGAAGGGATTTCTGCACCACATTGTGATTGGGGACAAAAAATGGGTTCATTATGGTAACCCTAAATGCAATATCATGGGGATATCCCAGCCATGCTTCCATGTCGATGGCCAAATCAAAAATTCACGGCTCCAAGATCATGCTGTGCATTTGGTGGGACCAGCTCAGCATCATGTAATATGGGCAAGTGCAACAATCACAGTTGCTCATTATCAAATGCAATTAATGCATTTGAGCAGAGCATTAAAAGACAAACGGCTGCAATACAGGGAGAGGCATGATAAAGTGATTTTGCAGCACAACAATGCTCAAGCCCACGTTGCAAAAGAGGTCTAAATGTAGTTGGTCCCAAGTATAAGCAATAACTTTGTTTTATATTGATATTTCAATCTTCTTCTGGTAGTTGTGTGTCTTTATCTGTTACCATAAGAGAATTAGTAATGGCTGCAAAATTAGTTTAACTACTTTTTTAAACACTACATTCCATATTAAATAGACTTTGACCCAGAAAACAGCATTTCAGTAGTAGAAACATCTTTAGACAGAAATAAATGTTGTTTTATTTCTGACACATAACTGATAGACAAATGAAAATAGGACAATCTGATACCCCATTTGGGAATACAGTTATATTTACTGTTCCATGATTGATAAAGAAAATTGAGCACTTAATTGCATGGTACTCCAGCATTAAGATACTAGTCCTTCAATAGCAGGTGCTTGTGGTTTTCTAAGACAAGTAACTCCTGTCTAGCTACCTGGATGTCATATGATGCAGATTGATGATCTCTCGGCATCTAGTGTGCACTTTTAAGGGGGGTGACTAACATTTTGTCCCATGGGCTGCTGAAAAGACTGTAAAGAGAATTTAATAATGGACAATATGTAGTATCTCTCAATCTGTTTTCCTGTAACTATCTTGTGAGCTATTGTCATTTCATGAGCCTATCTTGGTATCCTACCAGCTTCCATTCTTTTAACATTTCAGCATCATCTTAATCTTACCTTCTCTGTGGTCTCTTGCATAGAGTTCTTTCTCGTTCACTACATGGTTATTCAAAAGGTTCCTCACAAATTGAAGGAGCTGGTAGAGGAGTTGAAATACATCTACTCTGAAATAGGGGGCTTGTGGTCTTGGAAGTAATCCTCAGCCAGTGAAAGCTTTGGAATGCCAGAAACAGTGAGGGAAACCAGTACACATATAGCTTAAGTTCAGCAGAGATAATGTACTGTTTCCTCAATAGTGTTGTACATATAAAAGGTATAAAAAGTAGTGCCCATCATACTCAGTACAGGTATAACATATTCATAGAAAATTCTAGAGCAGTCTACCAAATATACTTGGCCTCACACAAACTTGCAGATACTGCGAATATTCTGGCAAAAAGGGTTTCTTCATTGGGAACTTATCATGTACGTGAAGCTCGAATGACAAGCAGTTGTACATTACATTACATTACTTCTTGTTCCATAGAGTGTGAATACAACATTTTGTATTGATATGGAACATGTCAGTGTAACATAAGATTTCTTTACATGATATAATTTTTTTACAATGACTACTGTGCCTTGTATTTCTGTGTTTAAAAAACATATTTTCTCTTTCTGTTTCTAAGACATCTTGGAAAAACTGTTAAGCCAAGAGAACAAAGTTTTGGAGCACTGGACTCAACGTAAGAAACGGCTTGATCAATGCCAACAGTATGTTTTGTTTGAAAGATCTGCAAAACAAGCGATTGAATGGATTCATGAGACAGGAGAGTTTTATTTGTCAACACACACAAATGTTGGACAGAATAAGGAAGAGACAGAAACTCTGTTGTCAGAGCATAACGAATTCAAAGGAACTGCTAAGGTAATCTAATGCATGATTTATTTTATTCTAGGCCTGAAGCAGTGGTTTCTGAAAGTGATGTGTTTCAGAATGTATATAGATATAACCATAAATGTGCTTTTTGTCCCCTAGGAAACAAGGGAACGTGTGAAGCTCTTGATTCAATTAGCAGACAGTCTTGTGGAGAAAGGCCATGCACATGCAAGTTCGATAAAACAGTGGGTTGCTGCTGTTGACAATAGGTACAAAGATTTCAGCTCTCGCATGGACAAATACCGGTAAGTTTTCATTAATTTATCACTCTTTTATCATTTTGAGTAATTAGTCAAAATAATAACAGTGCAATTAAATGATCTTTTAAGTGTATCCAGACACATTATCATCAGCAGTATACAACTATTAACAATAACGACAGTTCCATAAATTACTCAATGATTTTTTTAAAAAATGAACATGGTTACTGAGCATGTCCTTGATATTTAGTGTGTTGTCTGTTATTTTACATTATTGCAAGCTTAAGAAAAAAATTATTGCAATGGAAACATATATTCCAAAGGGAAAACAATATTTCTGTGATCAACAAGGTACATTAAATTTATTTAGCTCAAAACTAGGTTACAATAATATCCTTTTTTTTTCATTTGCTCCTCGTGAGGGAATATGAGTGTAAATATCTGAAGTAGAATTTGACTTAGATTTTGATTTATGTTGTTATATTTTTGCTGTACCATGATTAGCAAGTGACATAGCAAAAATATAAATAAATAAAACAAATTTTGTTTTAAATTCCATAAATTTGTCTTGTTGATAACTGAAATCCTGTATTTCTTTCAGGTACAGTAGTTAAAAGCTATATTATCTTTTAATAGTTAGCTTTTAAATCGTAGAATAGCATTGAAAAGGATGATAGTTTTGCTTTCAGTCAAAGCTGCACATTTTAGATGTGTATTTCTTGTGATTGTAATACTGTGAATGTCAGACCCTTATTCCAGTGTACTTTCCCAGGGATGTGAATTTTTAACGATCTCCTCCTTGATGCAAAAATCTTTTTCAACACTTATCAAAGACTTGCTAATTTTCTTCCCCATTGTGGTGGAAAATTAACAATGATGATACTAATCAAGCCTGGAACGCTCTGAAAGAAAATATCACACGAGCAACTACCTCAGTTTTGGGACATTTTACTACAACTAAGAACCCCTGGTTTGATGCCGAGTGCTCGAACGCTATCGAAGATAGAAAATTAGCAAGGGAAAAATTCCTACAAAAACCAATAACACAAAACAAACTTATTTTTGAAGAGAAACAGAAACTTGCCAGGAAACTCATTAGGAAAAAGAAAAGGGATTTTATGAATTACAAATTAAAAAGAGCTGAGAATGACCGTACCACAGACTCCAGAGGATTTTTCAAGAGCATAAATATGTTTAAAAGTGGGAATATAAAAAATTATGGACAGTTCATAACAGACCCAGATGGCTCCTTGCTAACAGAAAGAAGTGACATTGCTAACAGATGGAAGGAATATTTTAATGAGTTACTAAATGCTCCAACTATAAGCGTCTCTCAGGAAGATGACAATGAATATCTTACTGCTGACCCATCGGACGAAGAGCCCAGCTTAGCAGAAATTAAAGAAAGCATCAAGAAGCTGAAGAGACATAAAGCTCCTGGAAGTGATGGTATAGACACAGATATATGGAAGCTCAGTAAATTTCCTTTTGTAAACTGCTTACACAAAATCATCACCAACATCTGGAAGCAGGAACAGGTCCCACATGATTGGAAAGAAGTAGTTGTGTGCCCTATATACAAGAAGGGGGACCCAACAAATTGTTCAAACTACAGAGGAATTGCGTTACTAAACACAACATATAAAATTCTGACAAATATACTGTTAGCAAGGATAAGCCCTTACGTTGAAGACTCCCTAGATGATGCCCAATGTGGATTTAGACCTAACAGATCGACTATTGACAATATATATGTCCTAAGGATGTTGGGTGAAAAGAAATATGAATTCAATCAAAATGTACATATGCTTTTCATTGATTTTAAAAAAGCTTTTGACAGTATCAACAGGGAATATTTATGGAAGTGCATGAGGCAGATTGGCATCCCTAACAAATTGATAAATTTAATAAAAGCTTGCACTTTAAACTCAAAATACAAAATAAAAGTAGCTGGCAAACTTTCTGAAGACTTTGAGGTTAAAACTGGAGTCAAACAAGGGGATTCACTCTCACCAGTTCTCTTTAACATAGTAATCAATAGAATAATCCAAAAAGTAAAGCTACTACAAATTGGAGCACAACTGGAAAGCAAAATTAACATTGTAGCATACGCTGATGACATTGCATTATTATCTGACAGTGAGAATGATTTGAAGCTTCTTACAGCACAATTAATTAAAGCCACAAATGGCACAGGCCTCCAGCTGAATACAGACAAAACAATGTACTTTATCTTATCCCGCTATCCATCAAATAATAATGTACTGCAAATTAATAACACAGCTTTCACAAAGACAAATGAATTTAATTACCTTGGTACAATAGTAACCTCTGACAACTCCATAAAAATTGAAATAGAATCACGAATTCAGAAGGCTAACAAATGCTACTATAGTCTCTTGACAGTTTTCAAAAGCAAGTTAATATCTAGGAACACCAAACTACAAGTATACAAATCATTGATTATACCAGTACTCACCTATGGATCTGAAACCTGGACTCTCACAAAAAAAAGAGGAAAACAGATTAAGAGTATTTGAACGAAAAATTTTGAGAAAAATATTTGGACCCATAAGAGATAGGATCAGTGATGAATGGAGATTGCTAAATAACAATGAAATTTACAAATTATATAAAGACTCCGATATAGTGGCCAAAATTAAAGCCAAAAGACTGAAATGGATAGGGCATGTCATCAGAGCACCACCAAACAGGACCATCAAGAAAGTGACTGAAGAGATTCCCACCGGAAGAAGACCTCTTGGACGCCCACGCATGAGATACTTGGACAATATTCAAGACGATCTCAGAAAACTAGGACATGACAGACAGTGGCAAATTACTTGTAAAGACAGAGCAAAGTGGTTCAACATTGTCCATTCTGCAGCAAAAAGCCTTCATGGATTGTAATGCTTAATAATAATAATAATAATTGTGGTGGAATGCATTGATCACACACTTAGGTATACAAGTGAATGATATCCCAGTAATTTTGTGTTGTTATTGCTGTCAACATGAAACTGATAGTGAATCCAAACTGCACAGCTATGTGTTAGAGTACTTATGGAATTAGGACATTTACACTTCTTCTAAGGGTTTGGGGATTATAATTAGATATTACATGAGTATGGTATCTATCAAAAGACAGAAACGAACTTGTTATTATAAACTTGGCAATATAGGTGTTAAATGTTATACTCACATAATGATGTTGCTGATGTTTTTAACTTATTCATATCCTATGTTGTAGGGCTCAGTTGGAAAGCTCATTAGGAATCCAAGAAGAAGGAGAAAACAGGCAGGACCTATCAATTGATAGGAACTCTGATCCACTGCTGGAAACTAAGCTGAAAGACGCTGCAAATAAAGAACTGAAAGAACTTAATGAGGAAAAAAGAAAATCAGCTAGAAGAAAAGAGTAAGTTCTTCTATTAGTGATTTTGTCATTTGTGTTCAGAAAAATATGTATAACACATTTTAAAATGAAGGAAAGCCGACTGTTTTCTTAAGCTTTGAATTAAGTTATTTATTTTTTGCTATTAATTTTACCAAGAGCCAAACAGTAACAGTCTGTGGAAGTAAAGGAATTGAAATGCCAGAGTTTATATTTGTCAACATTTGTAACTAATACACTCCTGGAAATTGAAATAAGAACACCGTGAATTCATTGTCCCACGAAGGGGAAACTTTATTGACACATTCCTGGGGTCAGATACATCACATGATCACACTGACAGAACCACAGGCACATAGACACAGGCAACAGAGCATGCACAATGTCGGCACTAGTACAGTGTATATCCACCTTTCGCAGCAATGCAGGCTGCTATTCTCCCATGGAGACGATCGTAGAGATGCTGGATGTAGTCCTGTGGAATGGCTTGCCATGCCATTTCCACCTGGCGCCTCAGTTGGACCAACGTTCGTGCTGGACGTGCAGACCGCGTGAGACGACGCTTCATCCAGTCCCAAACATGCTCCATGGGGGACAGATCCGGAGATCTTGCTGGCCAGGGTAGTTGACTTACACCTTCTAGAGCACGTTGGGTGGCACGGGATACATGCGGACGTGCATTGTCCTGTTGGAACAGCAAGTTCCTTTGCCGGTCTAGGAATGGTAGAACGATGGGTTCGATGACGGTTTGGATGTACCGTGCACTATTCAGTGTCCCCTCGACGATCACCAGTGGTGTACGGCCAGTGTAGGAGATCGCTCCCCACACCATGATGCCGGGTGTTGGCCCTGTGTGCCTCGGTCGTATGCAGTCCTGATTGTGGCGCTCACCTGCACGGCGCCAAACACGCATACGACCATTATTGGCACCAAGGCAGAAGCGACTCTCATCGCTGAAGACGACACGTCTACATTCGTCCCTCCATTCACGCCTGTCGCGACACCACTGGAGGCGGGCTGCACGATGTTGGGGCGTGAGCGGAAGACGGCCTAACGGTGTGCGGGACCGTAGCCCAGCTTCATGGAGACGGTTGCGAATGGTTCTCGCCGATACCCCAGGAGCAACAGTGTCCCTAATTTGCTGGGAAGTGGCGGTGCGGTCCCCTACGGCACTGCGTAGGATCCTACGGTCTTGGCGTGCATCCGTGCATCGCTGCGGTCCGGTCCCAGGTCGACGGGCACGTGAACCTTCCGTCGACCACTGGCGACAACATCGATGTACTGTGGAGACCTCACGCCCCACGTGTTGAGCAATTCGGCGGTACGCCCACCCGGCCTCCCGCATGCCCACTATACGCCCTCGCTCAAAGTCCGTCAACTGCACATACGGTTCACGTCCACGCTGTCGCGGCATGCTACCAGTGTTAAAGACTGCGATGGAGCTCCGTATGCCACGGCAAACTGGCTGACACTGACGGCGGCGGTGCACAAATGCTGCGCAGCTAGTGCCATTCGACGGCCAACACCGCGGTTCCTGGCGTGTCCGCTGTGCCGTGCGTGTGATCATTGCTTGTACAGCCCTCTCGCAGTGTCCGGAGCAAGTATGGTGGGTCTGACACACCGGCGTCAATGTGTTCTTTTTTCCATTTCCAGGAGTGTATATCGAAATTGGGTGCTTTATGTAAGTTTCATTGTGTTCTTTCTTGGCTTATGGTCAAGTGAGACCAAACTTCTTAATTTGTACTTTTGGTTTTCTTCTTTTTCTTCCATTTGCCAACCACACCTTTTTAGTTGAAATATATCTGCAAATCTTTTAGCATAATTTCATCACATCACATGTCAGTAGGCTTACTTTCTTGTCATACCAATTTTAAGAAACAGACTTTGAAATCCTTTTCCATTGATCATCAACAGTTGTGGATTGTGTTACTCAATCTATAACTTCCTTTTCAAGTGTTTATATGAAATAAACTGAATACAATGTTTTGGGATGGTCACAATGTCAAAAAGCTTATGCACTTCACTTGATTATCATGAAACATATTGTAATATGAATAATGAAGATAGGGTGGCTGCACCTGTCAGAAATGATGAACATTTGATGATGGCAGCAGAAATATATCCCTAGAGGGATCACTAACATTCAAACTATTTCATTCCTTCATTAAAATCAGAGAAAAGGGCTTTGAAGAGATAAGGAATGAGTATTCAACTGAAAAATCACTTGAGTTTCAGTATTAAGGGAAGTGTAATCTTATTTTTGTGGTTTTTTTGATTTTGTGGCACATACTATGCCTTTTTTAATTAGGGGATTCTTGGTGAATTTGATCTGTGGGACATGAAGTTAATTAACTATCACCAAAATTGAGACTGAAATTATCAGTGAATGGAAAGCAAGCTGTTGGTCGTTGCTCATTCATTCTAAGTGAAAATGTAATTGATTTCATACAGACATAGGAAGTGAACAATGTGTGTACATCAGCTCTTGCTTGACATACATTTTTATCCCACTGATGACTCTCCCTTTGAAGAAATGAGTCTCATTAGTGATTGGACTGACTTGATTATAGTAAAAAATGTCAGATGACAAGTTTTATTGCTGATGCTGATGCACATTCATACATCATATGCAAAAGAAAATGAAAAGCATACAATTTCTTGAAGGTATTTCAGAGTGTATGGGGATATGGAAAGATTGCTTTAGATGGTTTGGGAAAAATATTAGATACATTAAATTCTCTTTTGGAGCATGATGTGAGAAAATCATAGATGGGACAGAGGGCTTATTATACATTTTTTTGTACTAGGACAGTATTATATAACATGAGAAATAATCCCTCCTCCTCCTTGTCCTGTTTTATTTTTAATAGTGTTCTTTTGTGTTGGATGTTATGATTATTGCAGGAAGTTAATGTTTGTATGCAAGGTGTGTGGGCTAACTATAGTGATGAGGGTGTCAGTATGTACATCTAAAGGATGGTAACTGGCGTAATGTGTTCGGTATTACTACTCTTTTGTTAACTTCCTTCTAGTCTTGTATTTCTATTTCTCCATTGACGAGGAGTGATGGGTAATTTCTCTGTTTAATTCAAAATGATCTTTGTGTACTCCGTCACCCTAGTTTTACCAAGTACAAGGGGATTAATGCCAAATTGTGAAAAAGTTTAATCCTGTAAATTTTTTCTTTGTTTATATCTCCTGCCATCTGGTAAACAGTTAATGTGTTCTGTTGTTTGGGAATGCTCCCCCTGCCTTTTTTAATCAGTTCATTTATCAGATGCAAAAAGATACCTACTATATACAATTCCGAAATTATGTGACACTCATATTTGAAGCATCAGATTCCAAGGTACCATAGACACTTATTCTAATATCCTATATATAGCAAATTATTTCATTGCTGAGGATAAGTGTCTATTCCAGTACATTACTAATTATTTCATCAATATCTGAACATCAGTATGTACTTTTAAATGTTATTACATTTTATATTTGTGAAAATCCACAAATTTGTTTGTATCACTCTTCATTTAATGCAATGGGGCTTTCTAATATGTGTTTCCTTTTCTACAAATCATTGTCATATGTTCAAGTGCCCTTGGGAGAGTGATGATTAGGCCAGTCTCATTCAGACATGCAGTAGCACTGTTTTCAGTAGTTAGTAACTTGGCAGATCTGTTATAAGTTACATGAATATGTATAACAGATTGATTGTTATTTTATCTTTCTTGTCTCAGGTTTTTCACTACTTTACACATAAAATGGTTGAGTCATTTGTTTTCAGAGAACATTAATTTCACTTAGGAACAAAACTTCACAAAACACATTATGTGTTTTTCTTTTGTACTGAAGTTTAGTGACTGTGTGACATGTTTTTGACATTCATATCATGTCAGATTAATCTTTAAGTTACTAGAGATTTATATCTAGTTTATAGCAAATGAATGTCATTGTAGAAGAAGTAACAGCTACTGTTAACATTTTCTTTGCTTTATTCTGTATTTGTTTTTTGGTTTTAGGTTTATAATGGCAGAACTTCTCCAGACTGAACGAACATATGTCAAAGACCTTGAGACTTGCATCAAGTCTTTTTTAGATGAAATGAAATCAAATCCATCTGTACCAGGACCCATTCAAGGAAAAGATGACATAATATTTGGGAATATGGAAGAAATATATGACTTCCATAACAGTGTTTTTCTGAAAGAACTTGAAAAGTATGAGACCATGCCTGAAGATGTTGGGCACTGTTTTGTTACTTGGGTAAGTTAAAATCATATTACAATTTTCTAGAATATTTTGGTTGTTAAAATCATCCATTCTGAATGTGTGGAAGGAGTGGGGAACTTAAACTGCATTGAAATTCTAGTTATTTCAGAAACTGAGATTGAGAATCTTGTAGAAGATTTGATGTAATGTTTTTAATTTTGAATGAAACAGACCACTCACAGAAAGTGTAATATATTTTGCATCATCAACAGGTGCACATGCGCACACCCACAATCACTTGTATGCTCATGCAGACACAGATATACAGGATGCAGAAAGGCAGTTTAACCAAAAGTGTGGGGTAGAAAGACAGCAAAATATGAAGGAATTTCATTATAGGAACTAGAGGTCACAGTTGGATATTTTGAGCACTACGCAAACACAATTGAAATCTGACATATGGACATCTTTACTCAAAATAAAAAGCAATTCACAGAAAATGCATACATAAGTGAAGTGTTTGGACTAACAAATTGTCACAGTGAGAACAAGAAAAAGTTAAAGCATTACTTACCCGTGTATCATACTTAGCTGATGTACATTACAGTACTTCTTAAGATTGAAAACAGTCATATGTGTATGTTTCAGGTTATAATGTGTCTAAAAAAAGTAAGAGTAAATGAAAATGAGTATGCTATAGCACACAGGCTTGGCACTGCTTAATTACCATGAGTATGTAATAGCAAATGTTCAAACTGACCGCTATTTTCAAGTTGGCATAGAATGTAGTGGTGCTGCAGGGATTGGTATGTTCTCTGAAATGCACTGGGAGTAGTCTGAATTAATTCTGCTGTTGCCATAAGGCAAGCCACCAAATCCTGTTCGTCCACAACTGACATTGCATACACATTGTTTTTCATGTTACCCCAGAGGGAAAAAAATTCAGCTGTGTCAAGTCTGGCAAACATGCAACCCGCTGCATTGGCCACTGTGTCTGATCAATCTGTCAGCTGATGTCTTGTCCAAGTAATCTTGGATAATGTGTGCAAAATGTTGAGCTGCTCAATC
The DNA here is from genome assembly GCF_023864275.1 of Schistocerca cancellata. Taxonomy (NCBI): domain Eukaryota; kingdom Metazoa; phylum Arthropoda; class Insecta; order Orthoptera; family Acrididae; genus Schistocerca; species Schistocerca cancellata. The sequence goes on from NC_064630.1 coordinate 352,173,455, forward strand.
ACGTTGGAACCGAAGGTTCTGCCTAACTCCAAGTGGTACATCATCCAGGAGTGCAGGAAATACTTGTTGCAAAAATACAACTTTTGTGTGAGCATTCAACCTTGGAGGTTACATGTGGGGCCCACTGAATGAATCATTCACAGTTCTCATTCACATGCTTGCAGTGGTTAGCTTTTGATGACCATGGACATGTGTTGCGTTAGGATTTTGTGGTGTACAAACAAGGCTGTTGTATGAACTGAAAATACGTTCATGAGTAAAGCAAGCCTCATCTGTAAACAGCAAATGTTCAGGGGAATGTGGCTGTTGTGCTGCTCACCATAGGAACCTGTCAACAAATTCCAGACCACTAGGGAAGTTGTCTGGACCCACTGTTCATACCTTCTGTCAGTGGAAAGAATGTAGACAAGTCTCATGAATGACGTTCCAGATATGATGCCAGTCCACATGACATTCATGAGTGATTTGTCTGGAACTTGCTGTTGGCTCTTACTGAATGCAATGAATGCATCTTTGCCAAACTCAACAATGTAGGAAAAGATAGATTGCTACTTACCATAAAGAAGACATGTTAAGTTGCAGACAGGCACAATTACAAGACACTTACATAAAGCTTTCAGCCACAGCTTTTGTAAGCAAAAGAGAAACACCGTTCATACACAAAAGCAAGCACACGTCATGGTCACAAGACCAGCAACTCCGGCCAGAATTCATGCAAGGAGCAATTAATTTTTTCCTACATTGTTGATATTCCTATCTCAAGTTTCCATTGTTCGACTTCATCAAACTCAACAGTACCAACAGTGCATCTGCTGCCTGTATCATGCTTATTTGCCCTCAGATACCTAGTCTCTCAATACTTCTGTCAATTGACACAAAAGTGTTTTTCTAAGGCAGTCTGTGTTGTGAATAACATTACTGGTAAACTGTATGAGCCATCCTTGCATTGCCATGAGCAGCACCATAGGCCCAGTGCTTGTCACTTGCCTCATTCCATATGAACCCATATTCCCTATTGCTGCTTCACAACCCTCACTCATTCATTGGTAACAACTCTAATGAGATCACTGTACCTGTTGAATTTGACAAAAGGGTACTTAAAACCAACGTTCTCTACTGCACGTTGGTCCCCCCTAGAGACACTGAGTGGAGTGCAGTTTGTTTGTATCTGGCAAACACAAACAAGTTTCAGATTTGAAGATTGTCACACACCTGGAATTGATTTTAAGGTACGAAGCACCGTAAATATGCAACTGTGACCCCTAACTCCTGTAATCAAACCCCTTCGCTGATGCTGTCTTTGCCCTACACTTTTGTTCAAATTGTTTTCCTGCACACACACACACACACACACACACACACACACCTGTGCCTCTACATTGTGCTGGTTAGATACACAATGTAACTGTGCCAGCAAGACAGACAGTGTGACTGAGTGTCTAGTCAGCACAGTGCAGGCAGTTGTGTGTGTGTGGGGGGACCGGGTGGGGGAGGGGGGGGGGGTTGTTTATTTGTACTGTGGCTCATTAAAGGATTTTTTTACTAAAGCTAGCAAGTTTCCTCTTTTGTGTGTGCCTGTCAGCAACTCAATGCCTCTGCTTCCTGTGTCGGCCTCCTTTACTCCTAAATGTTTTACATTCTGCCAAAACTTTTCTTACCCAATTAAGAGTTTTAATATTTCCTCCGGCTATGAGAAATGAGAAATTTCCTTTTTCCATGGATAACAAAGCTGATCATTGTGTAAATAAAGATATTTTGTCTACTTCATGTAAATTCTGAACACATCAGGAGACTAGTTGTTAAACAATACATGCACAGACATGCTCGCTTGTTATTTGCAAGAGGAAAATAAAGCTACATAAAAGTGTAATGATAGAAAGTATACTGCTGTTTTTGAAGCAGAAAGGTGGAATAACTGCTAGGCCACTGACATTTGGTTGGCTTATGGAATATTGTAAGTGGTTTGTAGCTACAAGATACATTTGAGTTGAACTAATAATTAATGAGTAGCTCATGAGAGATGAAAGACTGGTTCAGCTGAAGAAAGGTGGGTAAGGTGTCACCTAGAGCTGTTTAAGAAACCATCCTATCATTGACCAGGGATGGATTATGGAAACTGTGAAAAACCAAAATGAGGAAAACTAAATTGGAACTTAAAAACTCACTCTGACAAAGCTTGCAGGGCTACCTAACCATAGTTACTCATTTTTTGTTTATATGTGTTTTCTTCCCCTCCTCCCTCCCTCCTTAGCGTACTCCTTTCAGCTGTCTTTCTCTCAATCTTCTTCTTGATCTCTTTCTTCAAATATTAGGTATGAACATGTGATTTCAGGGAAAGAGACAAAGAGAAGACTGAAACGCACAGATGTTTTAAAGGAGTACAGAAAAGTGTACTTGTACTTTCACACACACACACACACACACACACACACACACACACACACACACACACACACAGTTTGGCAAAGGGAGTGAAGAACCCTGAATGTCTGAGCCTCAGTGTAACTTCATGCATGTTCTCACCATTCAGAGGGTATGTAAAGTATTAGAGTTGCAGCTGTCTGTGACGGGTTGAATGGCCGCCAGTACATTAATGGTTTTTGTGTTTATTGTCATTACCAGGTCTAATAGGGTGTATCAGAGGCATGAACAATGTCAGATATTGAGTGGTCACTGTGAAGAACATGAAGATGTCACATACAGCTTAAACATAGACAAATTTAAATTTGAATTTCCTGCCATGTTGTAGTTCTACCGGAAGTCACAACTGGCAGTCTTGAAAGCCATAGGCACTAGTAAACAGTCAGAACCTCAAAATGGCCAAGATGTTACAGACAAGTGCAGAGCACAACCAAAGAGCTCTAGTTATCAAAAGTCTTCACACTCGCTGTTCGCCCACTGAAATAGTTCGATTGTTTGGGTACCCAAGATCATCTGTTTACAATATTGTGATCAAGTATTGTCCTTTGGAGAAGTCTGGTGTTCACTTCTTAGGTGTTGTGTCCAGTGAAAGTGATATGCTGCCACCACATTTCTTTGAAAAAGGAAAAACTGTCATAAAAGAAGTTTATCTCCAAGTTTTGACAAATTTCATGAAACTGTGGGAGACAATATATCTTTAAACAGGATGACTTTCAGATAATGTTGACATCTTCTGGTCGAAGTAGTTCTGGCTCAGAATAGCCAGGATTTGAACCCTCTTGTCTACTATGTTTGGAGTGTAGTTGAAAGAGTTACCAACAAGATGAGACACCCTAATGTCACATCTCTGTGCACCTCTATCAGAACAGCATTTGTGAATATGGACAGTGCTGTTTTAAAGAGTGCATGCAATCGCTTCAGGACAAGATTTGAGGTGGTCATTACGGCTGAAGGGAACTACATCAAGTAATGTTACTATTGAAAGATACCACTACTTATATTTGAAAGGATTTTCATTTTCATTTGTATTTTCTTTTAATAAATTTGTTTTTAAAAGATGTTTCATTTGTCCAGATTTAAGTGCCGCTCCCTGTACTTGTGTCAGACAGCGTTATTAGCACCTGACATAGCTTGAAAGTTGTCTCATTGTGAGTCTCCACTTAGTTGGCTGGACATATTGTGTAATATCCAGGTTTTTGGGGCATTTAGATATGACAGTGACATGTGACATGCTGAACTGCATGAAAATGTGGGGTCAACCGTACTCACTGTCTAGGTTCCAGTGGACCAAGGGAGGATGGCCATAATGTACACCACATACATCATAACCCATTCACATGTGGACCTGGCTTCTCAGAACAAATAATGGTCTCCCTGAAATGTTCTATGTCATCCAGCAACATTAGTTGAAGATTAGCAGGAGCCGGATTAGGGAAGATGTGTCCCATGCTTAGGCTGTCATTAACACAACTCAAATGGCTGCATTTGGAGTGATGCAATGTCATGGTTGCTTGAGCTGCTGAAGAAAAGTGTCACATGTTTGGCAGTGAATTGCGTTTCTGCACTATCATGATGATCATTGTGGCGGTAGCGTTCTCGCTTCCCGCGCCCGGGTTCCCGGGTTCGATTCCCGGCGGGGTCAGGGATTTTCTCTGTCTCGTGATGACTGGGTGTTGTGTGATGTCCTTAGGTTAGTTAGGTTTAAGTAGTTCTAAGTTCTAGGGGACTGATGACCATAGATGTTAAGTCCCATAGTGCTCAGAGCCATTTGAACCATTTTTTTTTTTTATCATTGTGGTTATTATGGCAGTAACTTGGAGAGAGGTTCCATTCTTCTTTCTTTTGGAAAGGCACAGCAGTGTTACTTGTGGCTTGTGATGTGAAGACCCATGGAGTATGACTAGATTGTGGCTGGTTGTGGTTAAGAGAAATCTGGTGGCATACAGATACATCACAGGCATTCTGCACCCACATGTGTCATCTCTTATGTGACAATGTTGCTGTGCCATTTTCAACAGGACAATGTTTGTGCACACAGGGGAAATGCATGTATGAGCTCATGATGTTGAGGTACTCCTGTGGTCAGCAACATCAACTCTACCTCATTGCTAGTATCCACAATAACAAAGACCAGTTACAAGTCGTGGGACAGTTTGCCTCATAAGAGGATTCAGTTGCTTCATGGCACCTTTGCAAACTGAATTAGTGCACACATCCAGGCCGGAGGGTGTTCAACATCATACTGCTAACTTGACTCATACTACCAAGATCTTTGTATGTTTAATGTGATTATGTAATCACTGAAATAACATCACATATGATCTCAGACGATGCAGTTTCGTTGGTGTTTTGTTATCTCTTACTGGTTGTGTCAAGTTTTTTTCAGGCAGTAACATATATTTTACCATAATTATCAAACCACCCTTGTGTGTGTGTGTGTGTGTGTGTGTGTGTGTGTGTGTGTTTGATAAGTCTGGTAAAAAAAAAGCAAGAAAAATGTTTGTTTTATACTGGTGAAGAGGATGTATGAGGAACAAATTCAAAGCCAAATATATGCACTTTTGCTGTTGATATCTTTGGTTTGTGGGATGATGCATTGTCCTGGTGAAGGAGTACTTTTTTTGCATACCAGCCTTGGTCTTTCTTCATCCAGTGCAAGTTTCAAATTTCCGACAGTGCAGCATAATTTGTTCCAGTTATGGTTCTGTCAGTTTCCAAGTAATCTAAGAGAATTATTCCTTGGGAATTTTATGCAGCAGATTATACGACAGTGGTTTGGATGATTTGTACTCTTGCCAAACAGACTTTGCTCTGAATAAGGCAAGGTACACTGATTCAAGACATTTGTGATTAACTGCAATCAAAAATCTACATGTATCAGTGAAGAACAGTGGCAGACATAGAAAAGAAACAGCTTGAAAGTGACTCCACACATCCCTTGTTTGAATGTGAATTCTAGCTCCCTAGGCTGAGGCCACAAGAGATGTTCCTGGGGGGCAGTGTAACCTGGAGATCAATTGAATTTGCTCTATTATACATAGAAGATATTGCCAGATAAAATACTTCAGTGTCATGGTGTAAGAAGACCTTAAAGTGCAGGGGATGCATCAACAGATAACCATTTTATGGCTGGTTTGTATTGTATGACACACTACACCATCTTGTGCACAAGAATCCCTTCAAATTCACCACTGTGAATGATCTGTTCAGATGTGAAGAAATGTAATGGCAAAATTCTGGTTTGATGAATTTTCTGTGTGTGTTTGTTCTTGTTAACAACTAACTGGAAAGTCCTGAGTGTATTAATGGAAGGAACAAAGCTAATCACCCACCTCGTATTTGAGGTATTGCTTGGTCTGTTGGTACACAGAGTGAAAACATCCTCAATCTTTCAGGCAGTGGCCTTCCTCATTACTAACAGACTTTGAAAACACACACACACACACACACACACACACACACACACACACACACACACACACACACACACACACACACACACACACGCGCGCGCACACACACACACACACACACACACACACACACACAACCATTCACACATTCACTCCTTGTTAGGCAGTCAGTACATGAATATTACCTGTAAGCCTGGGCGTATATAATGCAATGTGAACATGGAATTTGAAAGACATAAGTTTCTGGATTACTTTTTTTCCATGGCTGAAATTTGCAACTGTGAATGGAATTAATGTTAATTTTAAAAGACTGCTATTTTGTGACAGTAGCTGGTATGGTTTTACAGACTAACCCTAGTGAGATTTATGTTTTAGTTAGTGTATACAGAAATTATTCTTAGAAATGAAGACACCGTGAAAAGCATTTGGGCTCAACAGGGCAGTGAAGTGTTTGTGAATGTGCCAAAATACACAAAAAAATTGTGCACCACTATGTCTGACACAGTTACTGTGTACTTAGTATGTAAGATAGTATATTTTAGCTAGATAAATAATATTTCGGTCCTTTTTCAGGCCCAGAAGTTTGACATGTATGTTAAATATTGTAAGAATAAGCCTGAGTCAAACTCGCTTCTAGTACAGCATGGTGGCAGTTTCTTTGAAGAAATGCAAAAAAAGCACAAAGTTGAGCATCCTATAGCAGCATACCTCATAAAACCTGTACAGAGAATTACTAAATACCAACTCCTGTTAAAGGACCTACAGTCTTGTTGTGAGGAGGATCAGGGTGAAATTAAGGTGAAGTGAAAATGTGATTCTTTATTGTTTGTAGTTTAGTAATCTATTTGGGTATGGTAGTCTTCATAGACTGTAATGCTGATGATTAACAATACACATTAAGAAGTGCTAATTGCAAACTTTTGGGATTTATGGAAAAGATAAACTATGTAATAAGTCCAATGTGGATTGTTTTGCAATGCCTTAATTGTGTATTCTTTGTATTTAGATGAAACTGCTGAATTAATGCAATAAGAAAATCATAATTAGTGTTGTAGTATAAATGAAATTTAATTCATATCATGATGTAATATGAACTGAATACCAGCCTCAGATTGTGTTTAATGAAATATTAAATTTTACTGTATATTATTTTGATATCCATGTGTATAATAAAAGCATGCCTCACTTCATAACTTTTTTTTTTCAGGATGGCCTAGATGTTATGTTAAATGTTCCCAAAAAGGCGAATGATGCAATGCACCTTTCCCTCTTAGAAGGCTGTGATATGAGTTCAGACAAACTTGGGGAAGTTGTACTGCAAGATACTTTCCATGTCTGGGATCCTAAACAAATAATTCGGAAAGGCCGAGAAAGACATATTTTTCTCTTTGAGTTATATTTACTCTTCAGTAAAGAAGTAAAAGATTCCAGTGGAAAAGCAAAATATATTTACAAAAACAAACTGATGGTAAGTTATCCTTAGAAAATTAATCCTTTAGAAAAAGTCTGCAATAAATCAGAAGGTGTTGCTGTTGTTACCTACACACACACACACACACACACACACACACACACAGTACAAATGTAACAGCTTTAAAAGTAGCAGTTAGTCAATTTTTTTGTCATGGTAGATCATGGAGTTATCTTTCATATGAATCATTTAAGGAAGAAATGTATAACTATTGGCTGTTGAAATTAAGCCACAAACAATCAAGAGAATAGCATTAATTAATCAGTGTTTTTATAGCCTGTAACATAACTTTAACACTCTTCAGAAACCAAGAGGGGTTGATAGAAGAATACTCATTTTTTATGAGTGCAGAGTATTTATAAAGCTCTATAATAGCACACAAATACATACAACTACTTCCAGCCTTTGACAAGGGAGTAATTAGTTCTGAAGCAAGAACCATTAAGTCTGTTTCTTTGTTCTGTTCATGTTCAGTTTACCAATTTTCTTAACAGTATGAATATCCACAGCTAAATTTACTGATTTTTCTTTTTTTTATTTTGATACCAAGTAGGTGGTATGAGTTTAACATTCTCCTTTTGTCTTTCCTTGCAAACATGCTCAATTCCCAACAAATTTTCAAACTACATTTAGGTAGCACGTGATACTGAATTTTGTATTTTAGTACTTCATCTTAATTTTATTTTTGTTGATAACTTTACTGATTCATGTATTGTACCTTATAAAGAAGTATCTAATTACTTATTTACTGTGGTATCCTGTAGTCTTCTCAAAATTTTATGCACTCTCAGCATTAAATAATTTCTCTCATTGTGGATTACATTTTTGCATTGACCATCATAATTCCAATGAACGTTCTCCCAAACATGATGACCATGCTTTTTTTTATACATTGCATATTAGTTATATAAAGTGTGGAATGCATGTATCTTTAGTAGGCTCTCTCTGGCTCTTTATACTTTGAGGAATACCTGAAGTATTAAACTGTCTTGTGTGTTTTCTAACTGTTACTATTGAAGTGATGGGTCAGTTTTGTTTATGCTTAATAAAATGTGAAATTTCAAAGTTAAATATATTATTGTGAAAGGTACTAATGACCCTGTTTTTTGGCAATTGTAGACATCTGAACTTGGAGTAACAGAACACATTGAAGGTGATGAGTGTAAATTTGCTGTGTGGACTGGAAGGGCACCAATATCAGATTACAGGATAGTACTAAAGGTAAGAAATAACTAAATGAAATGTAAACAAGAGTTAGATAGGTGTAATGAGATAATTAAATAATATGAAAGTTAATGAGACAGTATTGTGAAGGTGTTGGAAGTCTTTCACTTTTTGAACCACAGCAACCCTCACACCATCATTTTCTCAGCCTCTCTCTCTCTCTCTCTCTGCTGTACTTCCAAACATTATTTTTAGGAGTACTCATAGTTTACTTGTTTTAACTTAGTTTATAGTGTAATTTTTAACCCAAAAGTTAACAATTTTAAAAAGTCAATGCATAAATAGAAAATTAAATTCATTAATTGTATCTTTGTTGTTTTGGATCAAACAGATCACCAATTTCAAATTCTTCAAAAGTCATCATCAGATTACATACTTACAAATTTATAATGTAAGGGTATGTTCCGTAATGCTGTGAAATCATTGTGTACATGTATGATCTGAAATGATATATGATGGTATCAATAATAATAATAATAATAAATTACTTGAATTCATTACATAGGAACATATCAAAAGGATGCATACAGCACTCTGGAATAAAAAAACTAAAAAAAATAAAAAAATAAAAAAAATAAAAAAACATGTGGTAGACTGGAACTGTTTACCATGAATTTTTTCTCATTTAAAGACAGCAAATTGATTCCTTTTTAATCATTAATTTTCTGACTTAGAACATGGCTGGGCAACAGTTTTCTAGCAATTCCTCTTTGAAGAGTAGTCTCAAACAATGCCTGTCACCATTCTGTCTTTCACAACCACATTTTGGGAAGCATATTTCTGTTCCTAGATCGACATGAATTTTATCAAGGTGTTTGCATGAGCTCTTTTGTGGGAATAGGTGAATACAAGTCAAGGATCACAGTGCTGTGCCAGATTTGGATACTTAATCCACTGTGCTTCTTAGAATTCTGATGGTAGGCTTCTGAAGTTGAACCTTGTAATTTATATTCCATTGACTAAGAATGTAAGGGCCAATTAAGATGACATTCTAGTACAACGTAGCCTCTCATATTCTTGATATGGTCCATTAGTTACAACTTTATTTCCTAACTTATGAAATGGATGTTATGAAATATTCTGCAGAACATTTGTACAACATTGGGAAGTCAAATGAAGTCATGTTAGAAGCTGTCATCCGATACTGCATACTGTTTAAAGTTAGTCATATAGTTCATTTACCAAACATGCATTGATTAACTGTAATGTTGAATCATGTTAACATGCTACACTTCTCAGAGCACTAAACATTGCATTTTGCACCTGTAAATGTTTATAGGAATTTTCATTTTACAGTGAACATTATTTATGTCATATGTAGTACACAAACTGGAGTCAGACTATGAAGAGAATATTCCAATGGATGGAGAATCCTAACAGAGCCTTCAGGTAGCTTTGTGGTAGCTTTTACTAAGTACATAAATGGTATGTTTTACTGCAGGCACAACGGGAATGACTCAGACATAAGAAATCTGCTGGTTTGATGGAAACCTGTTAAGAATCTAAAACTTGCAAAAAAACTAGGATTCATTGCATGTATTACCTTTAGCTCTTGCCAATGTCAACAATACATATAATCTTTCCAGGACAGTATGCACTTAAGATGTTAAAGTGCAACGCTTTCCAAAAAGGGAAGTAGTAGCGCCTTAAAAGATGACACTTATTGATTGTATGTAATGCTAATAGGTGAAAATTGTAATACTGACAGTTCTCTTTAACTTTTAACTAGAAATAATTCTTACTGTGGATATCAACAGACAAAGCCATAGATTTCTGCATTAGTACAGACCTTTATCCATAGAGTACTTGTTACTGTGGAAATTTGTGGATATCCACATCTTTCCAGACCTCTGCTACTGGAGCTAAGAAATACCTCAAAACAGTTTAGTGGTATCAGAAAACATATAGATTATTGGCTGATGCTACTATGAAGACAATTTGTATTCAGTGCTGATCAAATTGACTACTTCAGAATGGTGAACTCATCACATTTTTTATTTTTTAATTTAAGAGTTAACAGTATCAGTCATTTTATCATCAGCTATATGCATCTAAGAAATGTGTTATTTTCAAGTGCCATCTACTGTAACCGTAAATTGTGTTAAGAATGTAGATTTTTTAAAATTTGTGCCAGAAATGTCACATGTCAAGTACAACCATTAACTGAGCAAATTAGGTTAAACTAAACTAGAAAATGGTGTGACATTTTTAAGTAAAGATATCTATCGGATGACTGGAACATATCGAGTTTGAAATTCTGTGGAAGAAAAGCTTGTAGAATGTTCCATGTACTTCATTGGGAAAGAAAAGTAATAAGTTTCTATTTTACTTGTTATTGCTAATCATATTGTAATTTTTTCACCATAAGAAAATAAATGCATTATAAATCAAAATAAATTTAGTGTCGTGTTTTAATTTATTTTTTCAGGCCTCTTCACTTGATGTGAAACAGACATGGGTAAAAAAGCTCCGTGAAGTCATTCAGGAAACCTATTTCAGTTCAGCTTTACCTCTCAGCATGCCAAAGAGCCCAGCAAAACTGAAGCCAGGCAGTCAACGTTCCAGCAGGTAAGAACAGAGATGTTATTGCTAATTTGTTGATAGTCCAACACTAGTACAATGTCAAGTGCATGCTGGTGTTCTGGCCAGCTTGCATGTTTTGTTTTCTGCACCCACTTAGGTAAATACTGGGCTAGTTCCCAGGTTCTGCCTCAGTTACATGATGCACAAACAATTGGAAAACACTGACATAATATTTGACAATGTGAATATAATGGAGGGAAACATTCCACGTGGGAAAAATATATCTAAAAACAAAGATGATGAGACTTACCAAACAAAAGCGCTGGCAGGTCGATAGACACACAATTTGACAATGTGATATGTAAAAGACACAGGCAGAAGGTGTACACAGATTGCTCCCTGGGTGCACCTTTAAAATGTCTTTTGAAGAGAGAACTACAATTTAGTAATAGCCTATATAAGGGTATGGTTCTCTGCAAAAGTGGGGAAGTACCATACCAATCCCAACCTGGCATTGGCTGGAATGGACAGACATTTTAATCCACATAATGGACAGCATTAAAACCACTATCCCTTTAGTGTACAGAAAGGCATCATTTATGAGTACCTACAACTAACATTGTGCAGTGAAAGTGATGTCAAATTCTAAATAGTTCGTTGCATTGATTTTATCTGAAAGCTATAGAACTACATTTTGCATTTTAGTTCTCCTATACATTACATTTCATCTTTTGTGGAGCTGAACTGACTATCAAGATAAACAAATAGTTCCAAATACTTTTCCATCCCCTTCTCCCCACAAAACTTTAATAAAAAGGGAAAAAATAGCTCCACAATGATGAGCAGTTTTTTCAGGTGTAGAAAATTCTATTGCAAATTAAAAATTATGACTGCTGCTTTTTTGTGCCTTGCTGTCCTTTGTTTTATATTCCCATTTTTTAAAAGGATGTCATTATTGAGAACTTCAATGAGTGGGAGAAGAACAGCTGTATAGATGGGAGGGGAACAGTTGTACAGTGATGAAAAATACCATAAAATAGCTAATTCAGCCACTGTCATCCTTAATGCTCATAGAATGAATTAATCTATACAATTCATGGTGGACCTAATAATCACATTTTTACCACTGGAAGAATGTAACAGCATAATGCATTGCTCAGTGGCTATATGGATAAGTGTCTGACAGCAAATCTGAAAGTTTTGGATCAGATCTTAGTCAGTCGTAGTATTTTTTTTCTGCCACTTGTCATCTTTTTCACGCCTGACAATGATTTCTGTATGTAACAAATACCTAGTTGCACCATGGTTCACATTTCTCTTATAACTGGCTGAGTAATTAACTTAAAATGTTGGAGAAAGGCAGTGTCAAGAAAAAGGAACTTGCTTAATAAAGAAGTGCAATGTTCATGAAACCCTTCAAGTTGAGAACAGCGTTTCCTTGACACTTGCATTCGTAAATTGGGAAGAAGACTGTGGAGTGAAATGCTTTGAATTTGTAGAACTACATTATTATCTCTGTAATTGGTAATAAATAAATGTTGCCTTCTGTTCCTGATTTTACTAGTGCAAATTCATTTATGTGAAGCAATCATCTTCAGTGGCACAAGGCAAAAATTTACACAGATGAACATGCACACAAACCATGTAACACCCCACCTGCTGTGATGGGTGTGAAGTGTTTAATTTTCTGTGTTACAGTTAAGTCATGGAACACTGAAAGAACTGAAAATGCATTCCCTTAGTTAAACTCTTTGTTTATATATTCTGTATCCCATTGTATTACTTTTGGTGTGCTGTGACATAAGTATTGCAATTTATATTTCGAACCCAATCTAGGCTAAAAGCCAAAGAGAAGAAGCACCTGACCTAATGTTTTTTGTTTTAAATGCCTAAGCTAAGCTCCAAATAATTAATATTAGTGATTAGTGCAAAATCTGGCTTGCTTTGAATATATGACCTAGTTTTCTTTCCTGCATTTTAATTGTAACACAACACGTTTAGAGTTCTCAGTCCAACTAAAGTTGGGAAATTGAAGTGCAGAATAACAATAATAATAATAATTATATTAAAAACAAAGATTCCATGACTTACCAAACGGGAAAGCGCTAGTAGACAGACACAATAAAAAACACACAAACACACACACAGTTTCAAGCTTTCGCAACCAACGGTTGCTTCGTCAGGAAAGAGGGAAGGAGAGGGAAAGACGAAAGGATGTGGGTTTTAAGGGAGAGGGTAAGGAGTCATTCCAATCCCGGGAGCGGAAAGACTGTGTCTGTATATGTCTGGATGGATATGTGTGTGTGTGCGAGTGTATACCCTTCCTTTTTTCCCCCTAGGGTAAGTCTTTCCACTCCCGGGATTGGAATGACTCCTTACCCTCTCCCTTAAAACCTGCGTCCTTTCGTCTTTCCCTCTCCTTCCCTCTTTCCTGATGAAGCAACCATTGGTTGCGAAAGCTTGAAATTCTGTGTGTGTGTTTGTGTGTTTTTTATTGTGTCTGTCTACCAGCGCTTTCCTGTTTGGTAAGTCATGGAATCTTTGTTTTTAATATATTTTTCCCATGTGGAATGTTTCTTTCTATTTTATTTATATCAATAATAATAATAATAATAATAATAATAATAACAATAATAATAATAATTATTATTATTACTATTATAACATAAAAAGCACTCGTACTTGTGTTACTGAGAGCACTGCATTATTGGAGTGAGTACAGTTTAATGTAAACCTTATTTTTTCATCTTTAAAGTGTTTGGTTATGTTACATCTCAGTTACAAGCAATGCCATCCCTATAATATCTGTGTAGTGTATCCCTGTGTGACCTTGTTTCCTTCGTATATGTGAGAAGGTGCTGCAAGACACCTCCCAATTACAGTGACTAAGAAAACATACTATTTGCAACAGAGAAGTAATTTTCAAGTATTTGATATCCTTCATGGGTGCATTTCACTGACAGTTGTTACAGGCACAAGTAGCACTTTATGTGAGTTGTGAATTATAAAAGCAGCTTTGCAATTCATAGCATCATTGTGAATAACATTCATGGAAACTGCTCAGCAACATGTGTCACTGATAAATGTGGTGTATATTGACTGTTGTGGTACATGGAAGCCATCTGATATGCTACGTCGCAACATATCACTTTCCAAATAAACCAGATGCAGTCAGATTCATCTCTACATCAACATCTCAGTAATCTCTGCTCAGTATGGGCCTTACCATATATAGTTAATTGTCCAGTAATAAAGAAAATGAAAAGATTGTTGTGTTGCAGAATGAATGGGCACTGCATATACAATGCTCAAGAACCAGGATTATGCACCAGCTTCATAGGCCTGAAGGAGGCTAACCCCTGAAGCTCTACTATTTGTGGGGGGGGGTTTCCATGTTTTGAAAATCCAGAAATTAGCAATCAGTTTACATTGGCAGTTTTTGCCTCCAGACCAACGTAATATAAAAGCTTTCCTTTTGTGGCCACAGAAGAGAAAAGCACGTGTGGTCCCACTGAAGAATGAGGAACACTGATCAAAGATGTGTTAATAGCATTCGGGTATGGCCTATCACTACTAGAGTGCATACATTTTGATTGTGATTTCATCCTGCATTAAGAAGAATGCAACACATTGAATAACAAAAAACGCAGCTCATTAATGTGTACTGCTTTGTAGCTACGGAAACAATTTGGAAAATGGGTTTCCTAACCGTTACACAAAAACCCTCAGTATTCCTTTAACAGTATCTGTATGAGTTTAAAGTGCAGACAAAAGGATTTATAAGTTAAGTCATTAAAAACTGCCCCTGAAACTTAGTGAGGCAGGGGAGCCATTGGGATTTTCAATAGTTTCAGTGGGAAGTGACATATTCAACAGTTGATCACTTGCCCAGTGGTATAAAGTAAAATTTGAAAACAAACTGAAAATGTTTCTCCTTGACAACTAATCATAAAGAATTTCCATCTGTACATGTTCACCATGTAGTCATATTTATAAATTAATTTGTGACACTTTTTTCAGAACTCTTTGGCACTGTATGGTAGCTGAAGAAAAATTTAGAGCAGTGCTCAAAGTTATATGAATGTTTTGATTTCATAGGTGAACAACAATGTAAATATGAATGTATCACTGTGGTCACAGATTGCTTTTTTGGTCATATTTATTTCACATACACTTCCTATAAAATAAAGTAAGCAAAGATGAGTAGTAGGAGCTAACAGGTAAAATTTGCATATAAAATAATTATGCTGCAACAGAGATAGCACATGTTGATAATGACAGAGCTGTAAGTCACTGAACATATGATTCAAAATAGTTTTGTAATGTTACTGGGCTTATGACACTATTTCTTAACAGCCACAAAGGTTTCTATCAAGGGCAAGGCAGTGAAGACAGGCCACTTGAAATGCATCCACATTTATGTTTACATACAAACTCTGCAAGCCACCATATGGTGCATGGTGGAATGTACTTTGTACCGCTGCTAGTCATTCCCTTTTCTGTTCCACTCGCAAAGAGACACAGGAGAAAATGATTGTCTATGTGCTTCCTTATGAGCCCTTATTTCTCTTATCATGTTCCATATGCAAAACATGCACCAGCGATGGTAGAATCATTCTGCAGCCACCTTCAAATGCTGTTCCTGTAAATTTTCTCAATAGTGTTTCATGTAAAGAATGTAGTCTTCCCTTCAGTGATGCCGATTTTAGTTCATGAAGCTTCTCCAGGATACTTGTGTGTTGATTGAACCTACCAGCAAGAAAATATGTTCCAAGCAGGGTCTAAAGGGGTGGGAAAGACCACCATCATTTATTAGCATTGTTAGGAAACTGCTGCATAAACAAAGAGAACTTCATCTCAGAATCACGAGAAGTAAACACCAAGCTGACAAACAAAAGCTGAACAAAGCAAAAATGAGTGTAAGAATGGCAGTGAGAGAAGTGTTCAAAGATTTCAAAAGTAAAACTTTATCAGCTGAAATTAGTTAAAACCATAAGAGGTTTTGGTTGTATATACAATCTACAAGTGGGTCAGAATCATCTATTCATTCATTTAGTGACCATACTGGCACAGAAATGGAAGATAACAGAGAGAAGAACAAAATACTGAATTTAGTCTTCCGAAATAGTTTCAGTGCAGAAGATCATAACATGATCCTCCTTTCAATCGTTGTACGAATGTCAAAATGTCAGATATTGAGATAACTGATTAAGGAATAGAAAAACAACTACAATTGCATAGTAACGGAAAGGTGTCAGGACCAGATGAGATACCTATAAGATTCTACAAAGATTATGCGAAAGAACTTGCTCCCTTCTGGCAGTAATTTACTGTAGATCGTCTGAGCAATGAAGGGTTCCTAGCGACTGGAAGAAAACACAGGTCACTCCAGTTTTTAAGAAGTGCCGTAGGATAGAGGCACACAATTATAGACCTACATTGTTGTTGTCAATCTGTTGTAGAATTATGGAACAAATTTTATCTTCAAGAAATATGACATTTTCGGAGAATGAAAATACCCGCTATAAAAATCAGCATGATTTCACAAACAGAGATTCTGTGGAACTCAGCTCGCTCTGTTCCTCCATGAGATCCAGTTATGACGTTTTTGGAGAATGAAAATATCCTCTATAAAAATCAGCATGGATTTCACAAACAGAGATTCTGTGAAACTCAGCTCACACTCTTCCTCCATGAGACCCATAGTGCCATAGACAACGGTGGTCAGGTTGATGCTGTGTTCTTAACTTTAGGAAGGCATTTGACACCATCCCACACTACCGTTTAGTAACAAAATATAAACTTGTCAAGAATTGGAGCAGGTTTGTGACTGAATTCGAGACATTCTTGTGGATAAAACTCGACACATTTCTCTTAACGGAACAAAATTAACAGATCTAAAAGAAATTTATGAAGTACCCCAAGGAAGTGTGATAGGGGCTGCTACTGCTTACAATATATATAAATGACCTAGTAGAAAGCATCAGCTCTTTAAGGCTGTTCACAGATGATGTGGTTCTCTGTAACAAAGTAGTAACATCAGAAGATAGTAACGACTTATGGAATGACCTCTAGACAATAGTGCAGGCTCTGGTAGTTGACCTTGAACATAAATAAATGTAACATATTGCCCATACATAGGAAAAGAAATCCACTACTGTATAGCTACACTATTGATGGCAAACTGCTGGAAAGAGTATATATGTAAAATATCTAGGAGTAACTATCCAGAGTGATCTTAAGTGGAATGACCACTTAAAACAAATAATGGTAAAATTAGATACCAAATGCAGATTCATAGGAAGAATCTTAAGGAAATAACTCATTCATGAAAGAAATGGTTCTTGAGTATTGTTCATCTATCCATGTTCCCTACCAGGTAGGACTGACACAAGAGATAGAGAAGATACAACAAAAAGTGGCACATTTCATCACGGGATTGTTTAGCCGGCACAGGAGCATTATGGAGATGCTCAACAAACTCCATTGGTAAATGTTACAAGAGAAGACATTGTGCATCACAGTGAGATTTACTATTAAAATTTTAAGAGAGCACTTTTCACTGAGTCACTCAACATATTACTTTCACCCACATACATCCCACGTAATGAACAGGAGGAGAAAATTCAGGAAATTAGAGCCAATACAGAAGTATACTGACAATCCTTCTTCCCATACACTATTTGTGAGTGGGACAGGGTTGGAGGGCTCAGTTAATGATACAAAAGTACCCTCCACCACACACCATTAGGTGGCTTGTAGAGTATGATGTAGATGAACAAATCTAACAGCTCACCTCTGAACTGTTTCAATGCCTTCCTTCAATCTGACCTGTTGGGGATCCCAACACTTGAGTAGTACTCAAGAAAGGACTGCACTAATATTCTATGTGGTGTCTCCTTAATAGATGAGCTACAATTGCCTTAAATTCTCACAAAATCAAAATTTATCATTTGCCTCCACTACTGCTGTCCGTACATGCTCCTTCCATTTCAAATCACTTTGCGATGTCTCGCCTAGATATTTAGTAGATGAGACTGTGTCACACAACACACTACCAGTGCTGTATTCAAACATTAAGGGATTTTTCTTCTGTTCTTTTCCATTCAATCATGTTTTTCAGCATTTACAGCAAGCTGCCATTCATCACACCAACTAGAAATGTTGTGCAAGCCATGTAATACCCTCCTACAGTAGCTCAGTAACACTTTCCTGTACACCACATCATCATCAGGAAACAGCTGCAGTTTTCTGACCACATTCTCCATCAGGTCATTTACGTATATAGAGAATAAAAGCAGTCCCTGGGGCACACCTAATGATACCCTTGTCTCTGACGAGCACTTGATGCCGAGGACAACGTACTGTCTTCTGTTGCATAAGAAGTCTTTGAACCAATCACACATCTGGGAACCTAATCCACACACACTGATTGACCTTTGTTAACAGTCTGCTGTGGGACACCATGTCAAATGCATTCTGGAAATCTTGGAATCCATGTTTTGTAGGATGCCATGTGGGGAAAGAGCAAGCTTAATTTCTCACAAATGATGCTTCATAAGTCCATGTTCCTTTGTGGACAGAAGATTTTCCATCTCAAGGACATTTGATATATTTGATCTCAGAATATGTTCAAAATTCTGGAGAAAACTGCTGTTGGTCTGTAGTTTTACAGGTTAGTTTTTTTATCCTACTTATGTACAGGAGACACCTGCATCTTTTTTGCAGTTGTTTGAGACTCTGTACTGAGGAAGAGATTTACGATGAATGCAAGGTAAGCAAGGGTCTAGTGCTGTTGAGTATTCTTTGCAGATCCGAACTGGGAGTCCTTTCAGACCTGGTGACTTATTTGTTTTCACAACTCTCAACTCTTTTTCTGCACCAGGGATGCCTATTACTATACTCTCCATGTGGGAGTTTATGTGATGATCAAATGATGGTATGTTTTACAATCTTCTCGCGTGGATTATTTCTTAAATGTGAAATTTAAAACTTCAGTTTTCCCTTTGCTGTCTTCTTTTGCTGCACCACACTGGTCAAAGATTGGCAACCAGTTAGAAGCCTTTGACCCACTTAGTGCTTTTACATATAGACCAGAATTTTGTCAGGTTCTCGACAAAATCTTTTGCTAAGGTATAATGGTGGAAATTGTTTACATGTTGTGCTTTAGTCTTTTTACAGGTGCACGAATTTCTTCGGACTTTTGCTTGTAGATATTTTCATGTTCTTTTTTGAACTGAGCATACAACAGTAACTGCTTTGTCAGCAGCTTCTGAATTTTTTTTTTATTAAACCATGATGTCTTTCCTGTCATTAATACACTTGCTCAGCACATTCTCCTCCAGAGTATGATTTACAATCGATTGAAACTTTGCCCAAAATTCCTCTATGTCCATCATATTTTTACTAAATGATGTCCATTCATTCTCAAAGTGAGATGCCAGCAACTGCTTATCTGCCCTTTCTAGAAAAAATACCCTCCTAGCCTTCTTGATAGGTTTATTAACCTTAGTAACCATTGTCAGTATGAGGACGTCACAATCGCTAATCCCTGGCTTTACATTGACACTTTCATTTATTGAGGCCTGTTGGTAACCACAAGGTGTAAAATATTTCCATTTTTCGTGCTCTGTCAAACTGGGTGCTTAAGACAGGTTTTGGAAAACTTGTTCAAAACCACTTCACAAGGCAGTCTTGTCTGTACCACCTACAATGAATCCATAGTGATACAAATGCGCCTGCCCTGAGCATGGATCCCCTGCGTCAGGTACTCTGCAAAGTGCCTCAGCAGTGGAGCCAGTTGGGGTGAGTTGTCCCATGATACACACCAGATTCTTCATCACTGCTGCACCCTGAGGCAGCAAACTGGTGACGGCTGATGGTGATGGAAAGTGTTTTCAGCTGTTTGCAAACTCTGCAAACTCCTGCATGTACATACAGAATGCACACATCCTATACATCCTAGCTCTACAAACTTAAGAATAAACTACAAAAGCACACAGAGAAAGCTAAACAGGTAACTTGCTACTATCCAGGTGTGTCACCAGTGGTGATCGATTCTTTTCTGAGCTGTGTTGCTGGCCATTCAAAACAAATGATAGCTGCACCATAGACTGTGCAAATCACACTTCACATTACTAAAATGGGAGATTGCACCAGACACAAGGAATTTAACAATAAACTATGAAAGTGTATAGAAAAAGCCAAATAAGGAATTTGCTACTCTCCTCATGTGTCACAAATGGTAATTGGAGCCTGAGTGATTAAATATGTCAAGGTGCAGTTTTCGTTAAGTTACAGCAGAGAGTGTGAAGAATTTTCTGAAGCATGCAGATAATTCTTAACTAATTATAGGTGTCAAATTATAACACACATTTTTAATAAAAGTAATTTTTCTGTGGTTTTGAAAAAAGCCATCAAAGAAGCCTTCAGTGATATAAAATGTGTGGAACTCAATTAAGCAGATCAAGATAATGGCACCATCAAAAGAAGGCCTACAAATGTCTGGCCGACTGTATCAGACAAGGTACCAATGTTCCAAATGTATAAGCAAACCTGTAACTCAAGTACATTTCATGTATTTATTATTATTATGACTGTCATATAAGTTACTCAGAATGCTGATCTTTAGTACTGATACTTTCTATAAAGCAAGGCCAGACAGACAAAACTGCACATAGAATCTCATCAAGATGTCATCACTACATAGGCCTGTGTCATACAGCATTTCATGACTTTCACAGATGTTTACATTTCCTTGCATACACGTTATTTTAATTTTTCATGCAGATAAAAGTCCAGAGATTTTAAGTCTGGTGAGCTGTGTGTCTTGAGTGACTGAACAAGTGGTCTCCAAATGTTCTGTTAAGAAATCTGTAATTATCTGTGAAGAATATCTACCAAGTTGGTATGACTTGGATTCCCTCTTGACCCTTGAGATGACTTCCACTAACTATGGCAGCATACTTGTTAAGAATTGTAGTTTAGAGTCCCATCAACAAAACAGAACCTAATGATGCAATTCTTGAAAAATTCACAACACACATTGAAACACCAGTGTCTTTATTTGTCCACTGAGGAGTAATGCAAGCAGTACAGATTGATTTGTGCATGATTTGTAAATGATTCATGATAGAGACTCTGCATCACTCTGCAAATTTCATATGTACTTTTCTCAGAACTGAACTGTAACTGATTTTGAAAGCCATTTCCACAAAGCTGTTGATGGACCAATGTGTGGAAAGGATGAAATGTGTTCGAATGTTATCTTCGCAGTATGCACCATTGGCTGATCCCACTCATACATGCAACCTGCCTCATAGTGGCATCTGCAGTGTGTGTTATCACTTGTAATAAATTGCTGTTCTTATTCATTGGCGTATTTGATTTTTCACACTTTCAGTTCTTGCGATTTGTTTTACAATGTTTGCAAAGACATATCCTGAGGCCTTTCTATGATCCATGTATCTTTCAGCATAAAACACACCACTGTTCTAACAGTTTGGTGATGTACATCACAAATGAAAACTGTATCCATTTTTTAAAAATTATTACATACCTTTTTGAAGTCTAGATAGCTCCACGAGCAAGTTGTGTGTCCACTGCAACAGCAGAGCACAGTCTCATGCATTTCAAGCACACAGGTAAAATACATGGTATGTATCTGAGTGATGGGTTTGCTTGTTACAGTAACATAAAGTTTGTGGGACAACTTCTGAGAGCTGGACAGTGGTTCTGGGACGTGTTACCTTGTTACTATTTGGTCAAGCTCCACACATTATGTCACTTATGTCTTCTTCTTCCAGTGTCTCAGAAAAAATGTATAGTTCCATAAAAAAATGAAAAAAATTGGTGTCATAGTTTGGTAGCTGGAAACATTAAAAATTAGTTGTGTGCATAAAATATTGGCCACATTATTCACTATATCTCACAAACCATGTCTTGATGTAGTTACTTGTTTAGGATATTTCGGGTGGCTTGTTTTGAACAAATACATAGATGTGAGTTACTAATTCCTACACACTATCTTTTACACATTACAATAGCAGGTGGTGTTCTATAGATTAGGAGTTGTCAAAGAGAAACTTTTCCAGTTTGTTTTCAGATGTTACTTTACTGTGTGTCAGACATTTTATATCAATGGGTAAGTGATCAAAAATTGTGCTGCAGTATTGTGCTCAACTTTTTCGGCCAAAGACTGTCTTAATGTGGAGTAATGAATGCCATTTTTTCTTCTCATATTGCAATTATGTATATCATTGCTCCTTTTGAACTGGAGTGGATTGTTTATAACAAAACTTCATGAGGGAATAAATATAATGTGAAGCAGTCATCAAAGTGCCCAACTCCTTAAACAGATGTCTAGAAGATGATCATGGGTGAGCACCACATATTATTCTTATAACATGTTTTTGAGCAACAAAGACTTCCTTCCTTAAAGAATGTTATTCTATATTACATATTGAATGAAAATATCCGAAATATGTTGAGTCCCTGATTTGTTTCTCCCAGATATCTGCAGTGATTCTAAATACACACGTGGATGAAATAAGTTGTTTTAGATGTTAAAAATGTGCTTTTTCAGTTTAAACTCTCGTCAGTATGGCACATGAGAATTTTGAAGTTTTCACATTATATATGATTTCCTCACATTGCATTGCACTTATCATTGTTGTAGTATCCCTTGATGTCCAGAACTGAATATGTTGTGTCATTTTACAATTGAGAGTGAGGCTATTTGCAGAAAACCAGTCAATGACACTTTTAAGGAAATTGTTTACTATTTATTCTGTTTTTGTATATATGCTTGGTTTGGTTACAGTACTAGTGTCATCCACAAGAAGAACTAATTCTGCATGTTGTATATTAGACAGAAGATTGTACAAATGCATGAGGATCAATGGTTGACCTCAGATTGACTGGGGAACTCCATACATTATTTTTTCATAGTCAGAAGAATCTTCCCTGATTCCATCAGTTGAATTACTAAGTGCAACTTTCAGCAATGTTATGAAAAGGAAAGATTGCTACACACCATAAAGATGACATTTTTAGTTGCAGACAGGTGCAATGAAAATACTGTTCTTGGCCAAAGCCTTTTTCAGAAAAGAAGTAAACACACACACACACACACACACACACACACACACACACACACACACACACATTCAGGAAAGTAGGCACACCTCATGCACACATGACCGTTATCTCTAGCAAACCTAGCCAGACTTCCTTCATTCTTTTTTTTCTGCATTCTTTGAATAGATACAAATTGTCCACACCTTGAATCAACCTGTGTACAGGCATACAACCCTCTGCAACATTTAGTGGGAATAACAACCATAATAATAATAGTAATGATAATAATGTGGCAGTTATAGTAATGTATTTTCAGTTGCACAGCTAAATTGTGGAGATGCTACTAGATACTTTGCTTGGTTACAACAAGAAAATGCCTGTGGATTGTCAAAAAGAATAGCTCACCCAGTGTGTGCATTGCAGTTAGTTGTAAGTCTTCCTAGTCATCTATATGGCATCTTCCTTGCATAGACTGCAGTGCTCCATTATTTCATTGGTATTGTGAAGGACTGAAGCGTGGAAAGGATGAAATGTGTTGGAATGTAGTCTTCACAGAACACACCATTGGCTGACCCCACTGACACATTCAACCTGCCTCATAGTGACATCTGAACTTTGTGTTATCATGTGTAAAATATTGCTGACATATTGCTGGCATTCTCAAAAATTGCCCATACCACTTTCTGATTTTTTTTTCAGTCCTATCTGGCACTGCTTCATTTGCCTTAATTCTATCTCTTACTTCATCTATAGTTTTTTCTTGATTCTCGATATTCTGGTGCTCTACTATAAATAATCCATTTCCACAACTGTCATGTTTCTTTTGAGGTCTGCCTTTAAAAGCGTCCATAGTTTTGATCCATAGCAAAGGACATACTCAACCATCAACCAACCCACTCTTTTCTTATTGTTCTTGGAAATTTTCTTGTCCTACCAAAATGACTCTGTACACCCTATTACTTTTCTGCTTTGTTTTTTTCTATATTTTACTTCTGTGTTACCCTATTCACTTCTGTCAATATATGCCCCTAGATATTTGAATCTTTCTCCCTGTTTCATAACTGTTCTGTCATTAAGGTGTACCATAGTCTACTGTTAATATTCACTACAAGATATTTGGTTTATGTTAGACTCATCTATAATCCCCATTTGAAATATTCCTGATGTAATCATAAGCACAAGATCATATTCAGATTGTGCTAGAATGGCTTTATCATAAGTGAAACTTAATGAAAACACCTGTACATCATTAATAATAATTCCCATTCCTCCACAGCTTTCCTTTCGTCTTCTGAGAACCACTTTGACATACAACTGAACTAAATAAGTGACATACTGCAGCTCAGTCTCTGCTCTTTTGTGACATTAATAGGTTCTGATAACTTTGATCCTCTTTTAATATGAACCTTAGTATGTCTGTACATTTCAGTAATACTCTGTGGAAGATTATTGTCTGTATCTGTATTTTTCAGAGCCTCCCACAGTTTTGTCATAGGAATTGTGTTACAAACTTTTTCTAAATCTACGAGGGTTGAAACTTTAATAGTGACAACTATTTATTTACAGCTCGTACAAAATAGATACATGTTTCAAAGTTTTATGGACCTTCGAAGTAGTAACCAGCATTGTGCCAGTGATGTGGAAGTTGTAGGATACCCTTAGCGGTGCCAGTTGTGTTGACAGTTCGAGCGGCGCGGTCTCTTGCCCAATGAATTTGTAACAGTTCTGAAGTTAATGCCATAAAGTGTTTGCTTCAGTTTAGAAATTGAGTTGAACGCTCAAGGGCTTAAGTCAGGGGAGTGCATTAGGTGGTATAGCACTTAGCAGCCCCATCAGTTAAACAAATTAGTAGCAGCTTGCATTGTACGCGTTTGAGCATTGTCCTGCAAAATGATGGTTAGGTCCTGCAGAAAATGTCATCACTTCTATCTCTAAGCTTGTTGTAGGTTGTGTTCCAAAAATGAACAGCATGTTGTTTGGACATGGAGGAGGTACACAGAGACAAGAACGGTGAATAACATGCCTTGCTGAGGCTGCCCAAGGGCTACTTCTACAGTGGATGACTGCTACCTACGTATTATGGTTCGGAGGAACCCTGACAGCAATCCCGCCATGTTGAATAATGCTTTTTGTGCAATCACAAGACATCGCATTACAATTCAAACTGTGTGCAATAGGCTGCGTGATGCACAACTTCATTCTCGAATGTTGATGACAAGGTCCATCTTTGCAACCACAACACCATGCAGCGCAGCACAGAAGGGCCCAACAACATGTCAAATGGATCACTCAGGATTGGCATCACATTCTCTTCACCAATGACTGTCGCATATGCCTTCAACCAGACAATCATTGGAGAAGTGTTTGGAGGCAACGTGGTCAGGGTGAATGCCTTAGATACACTGTCAAGCAAGTGCAGCAAGGTGGATGTTCCCTGATGTGTTGGGATGGCATTATGTGGGGCTGGTGTACACTGCTGGTGGCCACGGAAGGTGCCGTAATGGCTGTATGATATGTGAATACCATCCTCCGAACGATATTGGAACCATATCGGTAGCATATTGTTGAGGCATTCATCTTCATGGATGACAATTCACACCCCCATTGTGCACATCTTGTGTATGACTTCCTTCAGGATAACAACATTGTTCGACTAGAGTGGCCAGCATGTTCTCCAGACATGAACACTATCAAACATGCCTGAGATGGATTGAAAAGGGCTGTTTATGGACAATGTGAACCACCAGCCACTCTGAGGGATCTACACCGAATCACCCTTGAGGAGTGGGACAAGCTGGACCAACAGTACCTTGATAAACTTGTGGATAATATGCCATGACGAATACAGGCATACATCAATGCCAGAGGATGTGCCACTGGGTATTAGCGGTACCGGTGTGTGCAGCAGTCTGGACCACCACCTGTGAGGGTTTCACTGTATTGGGGTACAACATGCAATATGTGATTTTCATGAGCAATGAAAATGGCGGAAATGATGTTTGTGTTGATCTCTATTCCAGTTTTCTGTACAGATTCCAGAACTCTCCGAAACAAGGTGATGCAAAACATTTTTTGATGTGTGTGAAAAAGCTTGTACCATGGCTCATTACATGAACTGAATGGGGTGGCGATTATCTGGAAAAATAATTAACAAGTGTGTCAACAATATCCTGTAATTTTTTGTTTTCACATACAATTTCTAAAAAAATATATAGAGATATAGTACACACCTCATATTTTGATTGATTTCATCAGTTTTACCTTCTTCCTCTTTTGTGCAGTGAGGTCTGTCTTGAATAAGAATACGTACAAAATGCTTTTTCCATTCTGTCAAAGAAACTAAGCTGTCTGCTGCTTTTTTTTACTGGTGTTTTCTTCATACCTGGAAAATGCTCCATGCTACTATAGTTTGTGGCCCACCTATTACACTATCAATTTGAACGCATTTATGTTCCTCCATCTCTTTATTTTTTGATCTAATTCTGTTTCCTAACTTTTGATTTATTACCTATCTTGAGGTGATTTGATCGATGAACATGTTTTGTATGCTTTCTTCTTTTCGCATATCAAGTGCTTAAGGTCATCAAATATTCATGGAGGTTCCTGTTTATGTACACTCTAACTCTATCATCAGTACTTCAAGAAATTTTCATGAATACTTATTTAATATTCTAAAATTCCCTTTCAGTAATGTTACTTTCTGGCATCGTTTCTTGTTCTAATATTCATCGAAATAAATTCGAAGTGCTAAATACCTTCAGGAGAATGGTCTTGTACCATTGTGCTCCAGTTTCTCTCCACTTTGCTGGTTAGCTAGTTGTCAAGTAGTTGATGGTTTCTCCTAAAGAGATATAACACCTCTGATCAAATCCACAATTCACTCCCCACATGACTCTGCAGTCCTGAACTACCATTTTTTTTGTATTCGCTTAGTAATAATGTAATTGTGTAATGATTTCTGCAGTAATGAGTGTCTTTTGTATGTATATCTGTGAATATATTTATGAGAATAATGTGTACTCAGAATTCTCAAGTTATACCAGAGCTGAATTGATGTCCTCTTAAAGTGTTATTGAGTGGACCAAATAGATGGTAATTTGATGGGGTGAGATTGAGAGTGTGTGCAGGATACCCAACACCTTAAGGTGCAGCATTTGAAGAGCTGAATGGTGTGGTCGGCAGGATGTGGAAGAGTATT
The DNA here is from genome assembly GCF_023864275.1 of Schistocerca cancellata. Taxonomy (NCBI): domain Eukaryota; kingdom Metazoa; phylum Arthropoda; class Insecta; order Orthoptera; family Acrididae; genus Schistocerca; species Schistocerca cancellata. The sequence goes on from NC_064630.1 coordinate 352,200,783, forward strand.
GCCATGCAACAAAAGTACACCTTCTGGCAATCGACCTCTGCATCCATTGTAAATTACAAGCTTCAACTTGTTTAGCAGCATATTACTGTTTATTGCTGATACCGTATCTTTTTTCCAGGTAATATTGCAGGATTGTGTCTTGTGAGTCCCAATAAAACCGTGAGCATCACTTTATTGACACTTGAATTGCTTTTTGCCTGAAGATTTGTTGTATTTCCATTTCATGCTCTGGCATTTACACTCTGGTTTGAAGTGATGAATCCATGTTTCATCTCCAGTAATGATTCATTCCTGAAGCTTTTCACATTCATTAGCATGGTGATCTACTAGGCCCTGACAAATTTTCACACAGTTACATTTGTACTGTTTGTTTAATTGTTTTGGAACACATCTCATGCTGATTTTGTAAAAGTTAATTCTGGTTTGCATTTTTTCATGTGCAAAACCATGACTAATCTACATATAGTTTGCTACATCATCTACAATCACTCATCTGTTATTCAGAATCAAGGCACAGACTTGTTCAGTATTGGCATCAATTGTGGTTGTGGCTGTAGCTGTATGCCCCACTGTTTCGTCATTCTACATATTCATATGACTATTTTTGAGCTGTTTAGTCCACTGTTAAACATTTCATTGTGACAAAAGATTGTCACTGTATTGTACTTAAAGTTTTCTAGAACTTTCCACTCCTGGTAAACCTTCAGACCACAAAAAACGGATTATGAAATTCTGCTCTTCTATAATGAAACAGAGAGTGGTATCGCCATCTTTGCATTGCAACAGTGCAAAATAGACTGATGTGATACTGCTGCAGCCTACCACAGGGGAAGACAACCATGCCATCTATTGGCTAGTGAGCACAGAAAGATGTAGAGCCAGCCTAAAGACAAGCTGAGCAAATTACAGATACTTTATGGCTTACTCACACTTGTAAGCCCACTCTTGCATTAAACGCTCCTGATATTATAAGTTCTTGGTGGTTTCTGAACTTGATTGAGATGGTGGTCTAATTTCCAGCAGAAATAATACTTGGTTTGCTGTGGCGTACCATTATTCAGTGCATATAATCCAATTATAGCCATTGCAATTCCTCGTGGATAGTGACGGTGACAGTTCTTTCTTATTGTCTAGCCAAGACCAAAAATAGATAACTTTCCCAAACTCTCGTTTCCTGGTCTTTTTTTCTTTTTTTCCTTTTTTCTTTTTTTAAGACAAAATAACAATAGTCACATTTATTTGGTGTGCTCTGAACTTACATGTGCCATGTGTCAGCATTGTTTTTCTTGCCAATAAATCTCATAATGTTTTTCCATCCAAGTTTCAAGGCACACTTTAGATTCTCAAGCCCATTGACCCAATGCCCTAACTGTAGGACCAGGGTTTGACATCGGAATTTACTCCCATACTAGTGTTGGCTTCACTAAGGCTAAAGAGATCCCCATTCCCTAGGTGGGACACATTCTGTTGTACTCCTCTACTGAGGCCTGCCTAACTTAGGTGGACCTGGTGGGAGATACGCTACTGCCTGAAGCATACAAACCATCCTTCCTGGTATTGAAGGTACCTGCAAAACAACAATGTCCCCTAGAAGGGAGACTGAGAAATACATTCTACATTTTAATATTGTTGTATGCTTATCAAAAATACTTTCTTTTTTATTTTGTATTCTATTTATATCTCAAAATTGATCAGCTCCTAATATCAGTAATTTGATTGTGTAAACTTGATTAGTAATTATATTATTATTATTGTTGTTGTTGTTGTTATTGCCAGCATATGTGAATGAGTGTTGTTATTTTGTCAGTTACTCCTTCCTAAACAGAAATTCAGTGTAGATCAGTGTTTTTTGTTTTCATACCCAAAAATCCTCAGCATGCCACATTACAAAATAATACATTCTCCACAATTAGCTTGGAGTGCTTTTACTGTCCTCCAGGCAAAATGTTATCCTCCAGTTTTGTGTCAACATTGTCCTAAGTAGCATAGGTGTGAAACTAAAACTGCAGCTTCTGCACTTGTGGACTAACCAAAGTAACCAATGACCAGTTGACATCCCTATGACTGGTTCTTGACTTCTCACAATTCTGACACTTTATTAATTTTGTAATATTCATATTTATTAAATTTTCACTAAATTATTTCCTGGCCCCATATATTTTGAATTGTGCTTTAGAAGTTTTTGACTAGAGCTGTCCCTGATGTGATAATAATCTGACACAGCAATGTAAAGGGTCAGGTTGATGAGTCCTTGGTAAATATGTGGAATATTGGTGGGTTGTAGAACTCTGTGTCTGAGAAAGGCTGGAGGATTTTTTGGTAGCGAGGATGCAGCATGTTACCTTGGATGGAGAGTCATCAATAAAGTTGAAATAACTCCAGATGTGCTGCAAGGAAGTGTTTTGGGACCCTTACTGCTCTTGTTGCATATTAATGATCTTGCAGGTAATGTTAATAGTAACCTCAGACTTTCAGCAGAAAATGCAGTTATAATGAAGTATTGTGTGAAAGAAGCAGTATAAACTTTATGTCAGGTGTTGATAATGTTTGACTGTTGTGCAGATTCAAAACTTTCTTTAAATGTTCAAAAATTTAAAATTGTGAACTTCACAAAACGAAATAAAAACATGGTATCCTATGACTACAGTATCAATGAGTCACAGTTAGAATTGGTCAACTCATACCTGGGTATAATTCTTTGTAGGGATATGACATGCAATGATCACATAAGTTGAGTCATAGGTAAGCAACTGGCAGGGTTAGCTTTATTGGAAGAATACTAGGAAAGGAATGCAGTCTACAAATAAGATTGCATACAAATTACTTGTGTGTCCCATTGTAGTATATTGCTCGAGTGTGGGATCCATACCAAAAGGGCAGCAAGGGGTATGGAATGTATACAGAGAGGGACAGCATTATTGGTCCCAAGTTTGTTTGACCACTGGGAGAGCGTCTGAGAGATGCTAAAGAAACTGAACTGGGAGACACTTGAAGATAGACGCAAACTATCCTGAAAAAGCCTGCTTACAATGTTAACAAGGATTGACTTTAAATCATGACTCAAGGAATATACTACAACACCCCATGTACCACTCCCCCAGGGATCATGAGAACAAGATTAGCTTAATTACATGGGACACAGAGGCACTTAAACAGTTATTCTTCCTGTGCTCCATAGTTAAAAGGACTGTGAAGAAGTCCTAGTAACTGTACAATGGGAAGTACTGTCTGCCATGCTCTTCACAGTGGTTTGCAGAGCATGAATGTAGATATAAAGAAATATTTTGGATTTTACGTTTTCAGCTAATCCCAAGGGCAGGTGAAAAATGTACAGGGATTGGACAAAATTATGGAAAGACCACAAGAAATGCATACTTGAACATAAAAATCAGATGCTAGCCAGTCCTGCAGGTTGTATTTGACCAAAATGGCACCTGTGCAGTGCCCTCAATATGTTGAGATGTCAGTTTTGGTCAGAACAGTATTCTGTGAAGCTGTGAGCATGTTATGTTGGAGCTAAATGAATTCGAAGATGAGCAAATTGTTGGTGGTCATGTGGTGTGTGTTTCCATAATCAAGAAAGAATATGTGATTGGTGATTTAACAGACACCATATTAAAGATTATACCACGTACAGTGAAAGTGGAAAAATGTATCTGTTAAGTCACAAAGTAGATGAAAGTGTGTGTTGAGTGATTGCGGCAGATGGTTATTGAAGATGATTGTGATGAAAAAAAAAAAAAAAAAGAAAAAGAAAGAGTACAACAGCTGCAAAAATGACAGCAGAACTGAATATTACATTTTCAAATCCTGTCAGCACCAAAACAACATGAAGAGATCTTCATAAGTTGGGAATTTCAGGGTGAACTGGAATTCCCAAATCATACATCACTGATGCAGATGCCTGTAACTTGGAAACTTGGTGCTGAAACTGTAAAATCTGACATATAAAGCAATGGAATAATTTCATTTTGTTGGATGAGTGTTGTCACTGTTTCTAACTTCTGACGTAGTCTACATCTGGTGTACGTGATCCAAAACCTACGACCGAGCGAGGTGGTTAGCACACTGGACTCGCATTCTGGGAGGATGATAGTTCAATCCCGTGACCGGCCATCCTGATTTAGGTTTTCTGTGATTTCCCTAAATTGCTCCAGGCAAATGCCGGAATGGTTCCTTTGAGAGGGCACAACCGACTTCCTTCCCCAACATTCCCTAATCCGATGAGACCGATGACCTCGCTGTCTGGTGTTCTCCCCCAAACAACCCAGCCCAACCCCCAAAACCTACGATACAGACTACTTGCTGCCAAGGGTGAAACTGCTGTGTTTCAGTGATCATTTGGGCAGCCATACTGTGGTACTGCATGGGGCTCTAGGTTAACTTGCAAGATTGCAGTACTGCCAAGGATTATGTGACCATTTCAGCTGATCGGTTTCATTCCATGGAACCATCTTTGTGCCCCAGTGGTGACTGATTTTCTGAGCATGATGATGAATTGTTGCATCCTTTGGCCACTTCAGTCACCAGATCTCAATATTATCAAGTCTTTGTGTTCCTCTTTGGAGACGAGGGTACCTGATGGCTTTGCACCCCCATCATCTTTACCTGAACTTGCAACTATTTTTGCAGGAAGAATGACATAAGATTCCCTTGAAAACCATACAGCACATGTATTTGTCGATTCCGAGATGACGGAAGCTGTTTCGAGTGTCATCGATTTTCCTTCATCGTATTAGGGATGATAAGGTCTTGTGTTTTTGGTGTTTCCATGTTTTTGTCCATCCCTGTATCTCATGCGGCCATGTAACGCCTTAGCGACGTGTGTTCGTAGAGAGGCACCAGTAGTGCGTGCGTGTCTGGCGGGCAGCGTAAAACACAGGCGAACCGGTGTACAGCAGTAGCCGGGCGATCCCTGTCCCGGGAACGCAGCGTCCGGCCGGTAGTACGGGCGAGGGGCGGCCGGCAGGGCGATATTACGCTGCGGCCGCGGGTAGGGGGCGGTGGTGGGGATGGCGGGGGTGGGGTGACAGCGGCTCTGCGCCACGGGTCAAGGCGACGCGAGCTGCACCGGCCGGGCTGCGGGGGACCCGCATCCGGCGGGGCGAGTGGTGGCTTTCCCGCCAGCGCTCGGTTCCTCCGTCTCACCAAAGCACGTTCTCCACAGAAGCACAGGGCTACTAGCAAGTGATACAGCCAGAGTTCAGTTCGGTCGTTTTGGTACAACACATAAGTGATGTAGCAAATGACTGGATTGCCGGTAGTTTTGTGTCGGTAGCTTTGATAGAGAAAGAAACATAAATAAAGAAACTGGGAGCCGACGACTTCTCTTTGTTTTTTTGTTTCTTTTGCACAAAATTAGAGCCGCACATTGTTCATTGTTAGTCCATTGCGTGTTCTATATCCTTACAAATTATAAATTCCATTTTATAAGTAACGAAAATTAGCGCATCGTGTAATGTTTGCACTTTTATGTAATCAGAGCAATTACTTGTGATGAAAGTACAGCTTACATACTCAGACATATATATATATATATATATATATATATAGTTGTTTTTCGAACTCAATAGAGAGTTCATCATCATGATCAGTGGCGAGAGTTTCCTGTTGTTACTGATTAGTGCGAAAGTTGTATGTTAATAAGAGAACCATGTTTTACATGGGCTCAATGAAATACTGAAACGATGTTTGATGTTTTTTTTGGCTTCTTTTAAATTTTATCTTTCTTCAGGGAAACTGCGTTTTCTAGTGCTGTATGATAAATCTTATTTTTCTTTTTTTTCTCTCTCTCTACAACATCCCTCTGTTTCGTATTGCAAATCAACAATTTTCAAATAAAACCTAAATTAAATAGTGATAATTTCAGTTTTGCTTAAATACTTTTTATTTTTAAGTAACAGACAGGAACACAGTTATGTACAACAAAAATGTTCCTTACGTTATATATCCTCACTCAGTTTCTAGACGATTCACTGTTTCCAGATTCTAGAGGAATCTATAAAGACACTGGATCTCATGTACAAACAAAGCGGTCGGAAAGAGGTAACGTCCGATAGGTATGCAACACGTCTAACGGACATTTAAAGTGATGACGATCTTAGCTAACCAAAGCTGCTAGGAAAACTGTTGTTATGACGCCCCAGCCTCCATAAACCCCAGGGATGGCCCCTTGTAACTTTTTTCCATTCCCAAAAAAAAGAAAACCTTAAGGGACTTCGTTTTACCTGAGATTAAAAACGCGTCGCAAAGGAAGCGTCATGCTATTTCAAAGACAGATTTCCAGAAGTGTTTCGAGGATTGGAGAAAGCGCTGTCATAAGAGTATAATATCTAATGGGCGAATATTTTCAAGACGATAACATTTATGAAGCCGAATAAATAAAATTCTTTTCCAGAAAACTGAAAAAAATCTCGTAAACTTTCCAAACACGCCATGTACATGTTAGACAGTGGCTCCCGATTTACAGAGTGATCAAACAACTTGAGGGAATGCAGGCGGGTAGGGTAAGGTCGTCGACAACTGCCGATATTTCGGCAGTTTTGTCCGGAAAGTTACAGTGTGTGCACCTGTCGACGGTTGTCGACGATGTCGCCTGGCTGCATTCTCGTAAGCTGTTTGAACATGATGGGATATGGTAATCGTGTTACTGTTTCAGCTAAAAGTGAAGAAACTTTATTAAATAAAATGGATAAAGTAATTGGAAAAGAAAGTAGCTTGGAAATAAACTAGTCAACAAGAAAGGTGATGGTTTGTGACAAAGGATGGCAAGCCAAAGTTTGTACTCATTTGTGACAGGTTGCAACAAAAAGTTGACTCGTCTGTGTATTCTGGATCCAAAATCACTAGAGATGAAGAAACGGAGAATAATTGAGTTACAGAATTAACAAAGCGAAAGGCGTTTTCAATAAAAAGGAAACGATATTTACTTTAAAAAATATAATGGCTTACAAAATAGGAAAGTATATGCTTGGAGTGTTGGTGTGGGACTTGGACTCTTGGGAACTGAGGAAAGGAAAACATTGAATGAATTCTTTTAAGATGTAGTATTAAAGGCGCACCCTGAAAATTAAATGAGCTAATGACGAAGGCTTTAAAAGAGTGGGAGAGAAGAGGAGTTAACGGAACAGTATTGTATAAAGAAGAATTCTGCTTAATGGTCATCTGAAGAATGCAGAAAGGCGTGCAGATGGGATATCTGCTGCCGATTTGACTTCTGCCAGCCAATCCTCGAACTGAAAACCAAAGAAAGAATCTGCCCTGAAAACCAAAAAAGCATCTGCCGATTATGAGGTCGTGCATTGGCTGTGTCTCTTCAGTGAATTGCTCAATAAGATGACTGTAATCACATTGTAAATAAAATAATTGGAGTATGTCATAAATACCCACCCGCCAGAACATAAGTTTATACTCGGTCTTCTGGAGCAATTATATATCTGTCTGCCGGCTTCTGCATAAGCGTGCTTGTGTATTTATAGCACAGTAATGCTTTGTAACGAGTAGCGAAACGAAATAGCGGTGACGGAATGTATCATGAGTGAACTATCGATGATCTTTCTCGCCGTCAAGCGCATTTTGGAGAAATTTATTTGCAGTCGGTTTTGCTTATATGCCATTTAGTTTTCGCTTTCTGTACCGGTTTATTTGTAATCAGATATACCACTGTGATAGTCTAATTGGAAATCGGCCCCTGTTGACGCTAATTTAATTACCTGCCGTACTGGAAAGTACAGTCTGTTCTTCCTAATCGCGAAAGATAATAAAGAATAAAAGAGAAATGTTAACTGCTATGCAGCGCTGTATATAACGGGAGCTCAATAGTAGTTGTGCATACAGACATGTTAATATGTCCGAGCATCATAACGATTTCACTGATATAATATGTCGAGAGAGCGAGAGGACGTGGCTTAAATTCCCAGTTTTTGTATTGAATGCATTCTGTTAATTAGTTCACTTCCACTGCACAGCGGATTGCGCCTGTAGTAAAAGCAGTGAATAACAAATAATTTTTAAAGTTGATATTAGATTTTCGTTCCCTACTTAACGTTCCGTTAATTTTCGCTTCCGTTAGAAAAGCTACTGTGTCACAGTCATTTACCGCACTAGTTCTGAAACTCTTTAGAGTGTGAAACGTTTTTGGTGTTTCAGAGAGCACTTTTTAAAATCAGAAGCCAACGATACTTTAGTAATGTTAGACATCCAATATGTGCAAATCCGGTGTAGTTGTAGGCCTGGAGTCAGTATACGCGAAAATAGTCGCAAATTGTAGTTGTTGCCCATTTGCGCACTTTGACGCTGTGCTGTCGTAGTGTATACAGTGGCCCGTGCAAGGGGTCTACGGCTCGTGAAAGGAGACATTGAGGTGTAAGACCAACAGAAGTATTATCTCAAGTCGCCTGCTGGCTATGTTTTCCTTTCTGTCTTCACGGAAGGCAAATACAGAGATGGTTTCTCTGACACGATCACCGGTGAATTCGTTGCCCCATTATTCTCCAACATAATGGTGTGCTAGCAAGGCGTTTTGATAGTGGAAAGACGTTTTTACAGCACTATTGATCGAATTACTTGAACAAATACGGCAGCAACCACTAAAAACTTTGTTTGCCAACATACGTTTTATGGTTTTACCCATCTTTATGTGAAGTAATATGGGTATGTGTTCGTCATTATTATGCTTACATCTATCGCATTTTGAATGCTGTAGTTCACTTGTACAAAAAGTAAAAGAAAAGTTTTTGAAGACGTATATTTTCGCCTAATTTATGGTTAGATGCATTACTTCTATTCTGTATCCTGTAGTTCTTTATTACTATTACATCACACACACAGAAATACACATATACACACACATGTAAGAAATGATACTAAATGTGATGTCATTTTCCATTCATACAGAGGCCTTTCATTACGTTTGAAGGTCTTCAAATTAAGCCCAGCAACGCAACTAATTTCCAAAGATGTACGAAAAATTTCGTTTTAGGTTTAATTGCCACGTAAACAAACGATAAGTCATCCAAATGGCAACTACTGCGTTGCAGGATCATACAGTGGTATCTAAAAGTGTTTTTCCAAGTGTAGAGCTACAGAATGAGAGATGAAGTAAGTGGACCTAGCTCTTAATCAGATGTAAATTCACGTCTTAAAAACGTCGTTGGTAAAGGAATTAATATTTTGCGCAAATCAACTGCATCGTTTGAAATGAATGATGTAATCATAACAATGATTAGTGTATTACCCCAACTGAAGATAGATGAAAACCAGAAACTCGTTTTGGCTACAGTAATGCTACAAGAAAATGGCTAGGTGCTGTATCTTTATATGTAATTTAATCCGCAGCGAGGGAGTTCAATCACTGTTATCGTCGATAAAATGGAGTTATCATTTTTCGAGTTCCAGTGCGTAATTCTATCAATTTTTTTAAAAATATTTGATGTTACACCTTATTTTTATAGGAGCGTAACTGAATGTTATGCTCGAATAGTAGCTTTAGGGCACGTATATCATCTCGTCATAAGTCTCCAGATACTTATTAGTGGAGATTAACATTGGGTGCGTCCGCCCTTCGCTTTTATGATGGCTTGGCATCTTTTGAAGAAAGTTTCAGTGGGGTGCCTCAGAGTGAGTGGAGGCATGGCACCCCATTCTTTCTCAAGAGGTGAAACGAAAGAAGACAGTGATGTTGGGCGCTGGGGTTTGGGGCGAACTTGTCGTTCTGGCTCATCCCAAAGGCGTTCCACTAATTTCAGGTCCGGATTTGCGGCAGGCTAGTCCGTTTCAGGATTGTTATTGCCCACAAACCATTGCCTCACAGATGCTGCTTTACGACATGGTGTACTGTCATTCTCATACGTTCAGTGATCTTCTCCAATCTGTTCTTCTACTGTACACAGTACAGAGACGTTCTCGAGGCATTCGTCGAACCCATATCCTTTCATCGGTTTGCCACAGTGTATAGCGTGATTCATCACTTCAAATCTCTTGTCTCCATTCATCCACTGTTCACTTATCGCTGACTACAGAAACTTGTGACTTCTCTGAGGACCTGCCCGATCGTTATATTCCATTCTTTTTAACTCCCTACGCACAGTCATTGTGCTAGCTGGCCTATTGGTAGCGAGTATTTCCTTCCCCTGATTTCATGCCGTTTTTTACAACCACCCTTCGCATTGCTGGACGGCACCTGCCAGTCAATACATTAGGTCTACCTTGTCTTGGTTTAGCTGTAGTTATTCCTTCGCGTTTCCACTTTATAATCACGTCACTAACAGTCGACTTGGGCAGGTTTATAAAGGTTGAAATGTCCGTGATGGAATTTTTACTAACTGTTTCTCTACTGACTACACAATACTCCCCGCTTCCTTTAAAATTGGCGGCTCCGTCTCTCAAGCCATCTAGTGATTAGTTCCGCATTATGTAGTGGTGACCGTACACTTTTGATCAGATGCTGTTTTTGGTCTCGGTGGACACTGTGTTATGTTTGTTTCTTCTGTAGAGTGTTCCTTAGAGTTACTCATAGTGTTGAAATGCGATATCTACTATCTTAGTTGCAAGTTATTTGTGGAATGAATTTCGTAAGGAATGCACGGTGTTGGCAGTTACTCAATCATTGTCATAATGGATTAAGAGCGTTTCCTTTTCCTCTTTTTTTTAGGGACCTGGATGACTCGGCGTCCCTGGACGAGAGCGTGGAGAACCTGGACCGGGGATCCCTGGCGTCCTTCGGCTCGGGCAACACCACCGATTCCGATAAGGTGAGTACCGCTGGTTGGCGCCCGCCTTATCCCTGCTGGGCTGTTTATTACCGCTGTGCGCTCGAGGGAGGCGGAGTTGGGAGTAGTGGGTGAAGCCTCCAGGCATATCGCGGCGCGTCGCTTTGAGCCGTACTCACACCTGACGGGCCATGAGTGAGACCGGTTCTGTGAGGAGGAATTTCTCGTTGAGGAATCCCTCGAGCGTGAACTACAGAATAAAACCCATCAGAATGTTGCAGTGTGCTATGAAACGTGATCATATTGGATGCGAGGTATTTTTCTACGTAACTCGCTGAATTGAGTATTTGCTCTATTGGAGAACAGATTCCATCTGTGGTTCGACTCTCCTACCACATCTACCGTAGAGTCCTGATGAGTACGTTCAGACTTCCGTATCACTGTGAACGATGGTTCACGTGGCCAACGTTTTGCAGACTCAGATGGTGTCGTCAAAGCTGCAAGACCGTGGCTAGCTTCAGCTGGTTCAGGTTTTTACGAGCGCAGTGTGAGCGTAGTGTATTCCGAATGGTGGGGACTAAGTGGAGAAATGAGAGTATGTAGCTGATATTTACTCCAACTGTGTTACTATGCTTTCTGTACCTGGGCAACGGGAGTCGTTAGTTACAAAATGACTCTATTATATCATAACACATTTCTCTGTTCCGATTTATTGTGATAACCTGTCAGGAATTTACGTTTTATGTCATCTCTCTTTCGACTGGTATGATGCTGTCGACCATCTTTTACTATCTTGTGTCAGTCTTTTCATCCGTGCGTAACTACTACAACCAGTATCATCTGTTTTATGTATTTCAATATTGTCTTCCCTATTATTTCTAGACTCGACTACTCCTTAATAATGCCTTACAAATGTCCACTAATCTGTCCCTTCTTCTGGCATTGTCTTCCACCGACTTCTTTCCTCACACACTCTCTTTAGCACTTCGTCATACCATACTTTATCTGGGCACTTAATTTGTAACATTTTTGATAGCACCAGATTTCAAATGCTTCCAGTTTTTTGTTTTCTGTATTTCAGATAGTCCATATTTCTCTTCCATAAAATGCTGTACTCCAGACGTATACTGTCATAAATTTTTCTTCCTCGCCTTTGTGTCCATATCTGACGCCAGTAGAACTCTCTTACTGGAGAATGCTATCTTCGACTGTTAACCTATAAAAAGTAATAAAAAGTATTTTTTCGTTGGTGTAAGTAATGTGAAGACCTGTTATCCACCTGAGAACAGAAATGAGGAACTTACAATCTGACATAGTTTTCCGCGAAACAGTTACACCATCATAAAATTTTATGTAAATATCAAAGGGATTTAAGAGGGAACAACAGAGTGATGGACGGAAATATTGCTCAAATTCAGGATTTTTTTCTCCGTTCTGGAATATAGTTGAAAAGTGGGTTTTGCTGCAATGAATAAAGCGTAAATTGAAGTTTTTATTGGTATTTTCATTGAAAAATATTAATATTTTCACTGTGTAATTGGGATTTTCCCGAGGCTGCTCAGAAAGGAGGTAGACCGACGGTTGTCGCTGTAACTTCGGTTGTGGTTATCTGACACAAGAAACTAACATATCACCCTGACCCTTAAAGATGTAATTTTAGTTCATCGTAGGGATTTGCGAAAAAGAATAAATAAATATAATTTCGCGAAATTATAGATACGTATTTGAAAAAATGGACATTTTTGGGCCGCTCTTTTTTGGCCGAAAAAAATACTAAATATGGACATACAAAAAATCGGGTACGGTGAACTGAAGAGAATTCAGTTTGCTTCAAGAAAGACCAAAGATCATTAAAATCGGATGAAAATGGTAGCGTTGGCGACGACAGTCATGCCGAAAAACATGTTTTTCAGAAAACTCGTTTAAAGATAGACAAATCAAAACCAGGAATGAAATGCGGTGTGAGGATACAGACGCCAGTAGCGACGAAAAGGGCTTTGAGGACGAAAATGAGAGCTTATCAGGTCAAAGTATCACAAAGCAGCCATCCACCAGCCGAAGCCATAGTTATTATGGATCAGGCATCGATGATATCCCCTAAGTTTCAAGTTCTGTCCCTTCTTTACGTGATAAATACGAGGGTAATCCCAAAAGAAAGGTCTCGTGTTTTTTATAAGTACATAGACCTGTTTATTTCTGCAATGGTTTACACAGTTTAGAGCTTGAACATTTAGCTATTTTTCGACATAATCACCATTTCTGTCGATGCATTTTTGTAGAAGCTGTGGCAGTTTTTTTATGCCCATGTCATACCAGCTCGCCGCCGTGCTGCTCAGAAATTTATGAACTGCCGTGATTGTTGCTTGGTCTCAAGTGTAAAGTGGTATGCCCAGGTTTCGTCGCCCGTGACAATTGAGTTCAGAAAGTTGCCCTGTTCGGCTGCAAGGCGGTGAGCCGGCCGGAGCTGCCGAGCGGTTCTAGGCGCTACAGTCTGGAACCGCGCGACCGCTACGGTCGCAGGTTCGAATCCTGCCTCGGGCATGAATGTGTGTGATGTCCTTAGGTTAGTTAGGTTTAAGTAGTTCTAAGTTCTAGGGGACTGATTACCTCAGAAGTTTAAGTCTCATAGTGCTCAGAGCCATCTGAACCATTTTGCAAGGCGGTGAAGAAATGCGCGGGAAGCATCAACTCGTTGCCGCATGTGGTCCTCAGTCAGCATGCGTGGCACTCATCTTGCGCACTCGTTCCGTAGTTCAAGTTTATGTTAAAATTCTTTGAGCGGTGCTTCGGGAAACCTCAGGAACCAACGTGCAGAGATCATCCAGGGTGATCCGCCGATCTTCACGCATGCTTTGCTCAACCTTCACCACTGTCTCCGCAGAAATTGACGGTCTCACGCTCCTTTGTTGGTCTTGAATTTCTGTCCGACCAGCAGCAAACTCTCTACACCACTTACGATCATTTTTTGACATCCATGCACGACTCATCGTACAGTTTCGTCAGTTGGCGATGGATTTCAATCGGCGCAGTGCCCTTTGAGTTCAAAAACCGAATAACTGTGCGCAGTTCGCATTTGGCGGTAACATCCAACGGCAGCTCTATTTTCAACGGTTGCCAAGCCAAGACTGAGCGCGGCGTGCGCATGTTTACTCACAGCGCGTGAAGCACTCTACAAAACAGTGTGACCAACTGCCACACAAACAGACTTCTGTACTTATAAAAAAATAGGAGACTTTACTTTTGGGATTAACCTCGTATTTATTACATAAAAAAGGGACAAAGCTTGAAACTTACGGGACATCATCGATGCCTGACCCATAATAACTATTGCTCCGGCTAGTGGATGGCGGCTTTCTGCTACTTTGACCTGATAAGCCTTCATTTTCGTCCTCAAAGCCCTTTTCGTCGCTGCTGGCGTCTGTATCCTCACAGCGCATTTCATCGCCGGTTTTGATTTGAAGGGCATGTGGCACGTGCATTAATGCAGTATGCCATACATTGAATAGACATACGGCCAAATTTGAAGCAGTGTTGACGATTTCGCTTTGACTAGATATTATTTATGGAGCAAATATTCAAATGAGACTATTGAAACTTGCGTTCACATTTTGAGTACAACCGCCCAAACAACGCTCCAGCAAATCAGGTTTACCCAAATCAGTATAAATAGGGAGCGTGAGCGCGGTACGGATTCTCCAACGCCGGGGCGTGCCGTGCACACTCGGTTTCAAACGCTCACGGAATGGATACTTTTTAGAGTTCACGCATAATATTTTAGAGAATAATTCTTCATTGTATATACAGTCCAATTCATAATAAAAAAATATCGAGTTTTTTCGACCGTCACGATGTCGTCTATCCTTGTGGCGGTCAGAAGAGGTCGAACAGAACGTTGACGATAAGTATACCTGCGCCGGTCGCGGTGGCCGAGCGGTTCTAGGCGCTTCAGTCCGGAACCGCGCGACTGCTACGATCGCAGGTTCGTATCCTGCCTCGGGCATGGATGTGTGTACTGTCCTTAGGTTAGTTAGGTTTAAGTAGTTCTAAGTTCTATGGTATTGATGACCTCAGAAGTTAAGTCCCATAGTGCTCAGAGTCATTTGAACCGCATACCGCGTGCATTTCATAATCATTCGAGCAGTACGTACGGGAAATCCGACATCTGAATCGAACGAAACTGGCTGCCTGGTCGGCCGGCGTGCCGGCTTGCGGGAAACTTCAATAAACTTGTGAGTGGCCATTAAAGCTATGTTGATTGGCGGTGGTTCCATGCGAATCAATGTTTGCGGTCGCAGTGTGCAGCGGAATGTAAACAACTGTACTTCCATTTGTAAAGTAACTACCATGCGACGATGTTGCGAACAGAGACTACGATTATACGTACCAAGCCGTGACTTGATAAAAATGTTGATTCACTTTATTGGTTATGAACAATGTAGGACTTCTTTCGTATGCAGAATGCGCATCCATAACTTTTCATGAATGCCCCACGATACCGAAACAACATTTTATGCAAACTGCAAAAGGGACGAGTATTTTGCAGTGTATTAAGGGCCTTAAATTACTTTTATCTGTCGAAATACTGAAGCTGCGACGGTCATTTTAACTTCAGTAAGGTACTTGTTTTCATGGTTTGCGATGGCTCTTGGAGAGAGAAGTATAATGACGTGATGTGTCTCAGTACTTCCTGTTAAACGTTGTATCAAAGTGCTAAATATGGAGTCGATGGGTAACTTCACAGTGCCGACTCGTGTCCAGTGCTGTGCAAACTTAACTTCTCCGTCTGTTCCGGTTGATTTCAGAATCTTGTGAAACGTTTGAAACCAAAATTTAATAGGCGTTATGTGGCTGTAATTCTCTTATAAGTAGCCATCTAATACTGTTTGCCCGCCTCCGTAGCCGAGATCGCGAACGCACTCCTTTGCAGTGGCTCTCGACTCAGAGATAGTCGATTCGAATCCTAATAATGCAAGAAATGTTCTTTGCTGTAATTTGGACGGCGAGGGGAAGGGAGTAGCGAAGATGGCATACAGTTACGGTCTTTGCAGCAAATACCAAACATCTCCGTTGTGGCTCAAGCTGATCCGCCTGCTGGATGGAGACGTAAAGCTGGGCAGTCCCCTTGGTACTGTCTGGTAGGAGTAGGCTGTGCCCTGCCACTGGGTTTCTCGGTCTCACTGTCTTCCATCCACTCATCAGTAACAGAACAAACACAACAACTCACTGTACAAGCACTCGCTACAGTCATCCATAGCAGACATATACGAGGATTGCCCAGAAAGAAACGCACTGCATTTTTTTTTAGCTGAAAACAATGACGCGAATGTGAAACGTCAGGTATGCATTATTTGAAGTCTCCTGAACGAGTGCGCCAAGTTTCCGTCATTTCCGACGGATGGCGTAGCTGCAGGACAGTTTCAACATGGCGTTTGTAGGTAATGCAGTTACAAGCAACGTGCCGCCGTTGAATTTCTCACTGCAGAGAAAGACACTGTGGGGAATATTCACAAACGCTTGTGCAAAGTCTGTGGAGCATCTGCTGTCGACGGAAGTACAGTCAGTCGCTGGGCCCGGAGGGTGAGGTCACCAGAAGCCGGTCCGGCGGGGCTCCACGATTTGCAGCGACTGGGGAGGCCATCCACCATTCACGGCTGTCGCAGCTGACATGTTGCAGCGAGCTGATGTTGTCGTTCGCGAGGACAGACGCATTACGACACGGCAGGTAGCGCTGTACCTGTCAATCAGCAAAGGAAGTGTGGATGCAATTATCCGCACTCTTGGATATTCAAAAGTGTGTGCAAGATGGGTCCCGCGGTGTCTAACGGTGGATCACAAATCGCACGGAAAAAAACATTTGCCTTGTTTTGTTGCAACATTTTGAAGCTCAGGGGGAGGCCTTTTTGTCACGGATTGTTACAGATGATGAATCCTGGGTTCACCATTTTGAGCCCGAAACAAAGCGACAGTCGATGGAATGGCGCCATTCTCACTCTTCACAGAAGAAAAAATTCAAAGCAACTGCTTCCGCCGGTAAGGTCATGATCACAGTGTTCTGGGACTGTGAAGGTGTGATTCTCATTGATGTTATGCCAAGACGCTCTACCATTAATTCGGAAGCATATGTAAACACATTAACAAAACTCAAGAAGCGCTTCCGTCGACTTCGGCGCCACAATAGCCCAGGAGATGTTTTGCTGCAAGGCGATAACGCTTGGCACCACACAAGTCTGAGGACTGCTGAACGCATCGCAAAACAGGGTTGGACAGTGTTACCCCATCAACACTACAGCCCTGACCTAGTCCCCTCGGACTTCCACTTGTTTGTGCCATTAAAGGATGTCATTCGCAAAAGACATTTTGAAGACGATGAGGAGGTGATTCACAAGACATGGACTGGTACCGACAGGGCATACACGCCCCTTTTTCACGCTGGAGGAGGAAGAGGAGATTAGCGTTTAACGTCCCGTCGACAACGAGGTCATTAGAGACGGAGCACCAGCTCGGATTAGGGAAGGATGGGGACGGAAATCGGCCGTGCCCTTGCAAAGGAACCATCCCGGCATTTGCCTGATGCGATTTAGGGAAATCCCAGAAAACCTAAACCTGGATGAGGGACGCGGGTTTGAAGCGTCGTCCTCCCGAATGAGAGTCCAGTGTGCTAACCACTGCGCCACCTCGATCGGTTTCACGCTGGAGGAAGGCCATAGAACGGGATGGAGATTACGTGGAAAAATAAGGTGTGCAGACAAAACACCTTTCTGTCTTATGTGTAATTCTCATTATGTTCAGGAAACAATTGTTGAAGATAAAAATGCGGTGCATTACTTTCTGGGAAACCCTCGTACATTCTTAACCCTTCAGAACAGGTCGGAGGAAGGCAATGGCGAGCCACCTCCGGTAGGACATTGCCCAGGGCAGTGCGGGATTCTCGCATCTACTCCGAACAGTCACTTCCCTGAGCACAGGGCTAGCTTTAAGTTGACACCGGTCCATATAGGACTACACAAACCCAGTCCCTGAGCGGAGAAAATCTCCGACCCAGTCGGGAATCGAGCCCGGGCACTGACCACTCAGCTACCAGGGGCGGACAGTTGCTTCAGCATCTATTTGCATAAAAATGCGCCATGGCCTAAATATACAGCAGAGTATTATTTTAGTACAGGCACTTGCAGGGAACCTTATTATGATGATCTAAATGACACGAAATGTTGGTAAAGTGCGTGTAACACAGGGCACTCTGTATTTGTCTCTAGTCCATACTGATTGTCTTGTACTTGATGGCGGTTGCTTGCACAGTCGGTTAATTTCCTGGCACTTATCGTGAAATTTCCTTCCATAATATTTCCTGTATATAGAAAATATCAGGTAGCGTCGCGGTTCGGGTTACACGGTATCTTACAGGCTATTGGTGGTTTGATCTATTATTCAATTAACAGATTGCTGCTCTGGCTCGTTTATTTCGCCATTATATCCCGCTGTCTTTGAAAATTGTAACGTCGTTAAGGAATCAAGTATGAATATATCTTAAGCCACACATGAGCTTCAGATATTACAAATATATTTCGACGAACTTACTCGCCTGGAAACCCGACAACTACTTATTAATACAGTACACTCGTCGTGAGATTTGAAAGAAAGTATCATTACTGTAGAGTATTTTTTTTATTTATGTTATTCATATTTTAAATTTTTTCTACCGAAGTGGACAGGATGAGCTGATGCAGACCTCTGTCCGTCAAAAGCTCCATTGCCTTTAGCAAAATCCCAGTGAGTTGGGAGCGAAACTTAAGAGAGTCCCAATAGGGAATATTTGAGAGCCGATTATTAGTTCTCCTACTGGTCGGCAACCAAAGAAAATCTCTCGACAACGTAGATCGGAAACGAAGGTCTGCAGGTTCTTAATTTTTTTTCTGGGACAAAAATTGGAGCCTAGGTTGTGCATCTAAGAGTAAAGTCAGTGTCTTGTTCGGTATGTATTTCAGTGTAGTTGTATGTACATTGGAATGCATAATACGTTTCAGCAGAACCGATGACGGACTACGCAAACTGCACTACCAGTTCAGAACTAAATTATAACTGCAGTTTTGACAATGTTTTGGGAGTAACATACAGATGAAAATAAAGAAGGGGCAGGTTTTCTCGCTGGGAAATTTATTTGGTATCCATATTTGACATAATAAATGATATTAGTATCTTTCAAGGGGTGTAGCAGCTCTGACACCATTTTATGTTCGGTTTAGAATTTATATCTTGCTAGCAGATTATAAGTTGTTCATTTGTTCCGCTATAACTGCTCACGCTGCCGAAAATGTGCTCTACTATACCTCCCTGTTAAAGAGAAGAACGCCAAAGTAGGAGAACCGTTGGTAAATTCGTAAGTTGAAACATGTCACGTCACTTGTGTGTCGAAGGACGTTTCCTTGTTAGCTATTACACTGCTTTTGTACGTAGTTACTACGAGCCGCACACTGAAGTACGTCCTGGAGCGCCTTCTCGCCTGCAGCTCAAATAAAGCACTTTGGGCACACTCGTGAACAACGGACAACGCAATTTCCGCGGAAAGTCTTGCTTTTGGTGCGCACTTCTCTCGTGTCCTCCTCTTGCAAGCAGAGCGGCGGCTAATGAAGCTCTGTTTATGAGCCCAGTTGTTCATTCTCGTCTCCGCTACCCGTGACGCAGAGATTTTCCCGCCTTACTAGCGGTGGCAAATCTTCTCACTACCGCCGTTATGTCACCTTGTAACTTTACGACGTCCGTAAAATTCTGGAGCTGGTCTTACAGTTGCGCCTTTGAGAACACTCAATTTGCGTAATCGTAGTTACATCACGGCACGGAAGCCGCTTAAGTGTCGCGCAGCACGCGACATTGCTTTTAGTCTGTTCCGGTAAACCGCCGGGCAGCACAATCTACCCCTCCTAACGGCGTCTATTTATGGAGGCGGCGTACCGCCGACTTCATTTCCGTGCGTTGCGTTCACTACAGAGGACACGGAGACAGCTGCCGGAGGGGAGCTATTTACGTCATGCTTCGTGAGGAGAAAAGCTGCTAAACGTGAGGGAACCGAAATGTGAGAAGTAACTTAAGTTGTAAAAGTGTCTTGCGGTCTTCTTCCTTTTCCGTCAGAATCACCTGCCGCTCCATCACTATTTTAGCGAACAAAAGTCTCCTGCTGTATTTTGTAACCGTCAGTGAGTTCTCTCAGGGACGCATGCGTGATTCTAGCGACCTCTATCCTTGCTGTAGCTGTATCGAACCATAGCGTCCACTTTGTCGCGTTACTGCCGATGATGAGGCACTGTTACACGCCACACCGTGAATCTTGTCAGTCAGATCTGCGATGGCGTCAAAGGGCATTTCTGTCTGAGATTCTGCTATTGCCTTAGGCGGAGGCGGAAGATGGCTATTCCAGGTCGTACGGAGTAATCTGTTGAGTACAGTCCCCGCATCCATTGTAATACACGACTGCCCCTGGTATTGCGAAGGCTTCCTGTCCATAATGTCTTCTTGCGTCAACACTTGACTCACAAGCTCCTCTTATGATGCAGACAAGCGACGATTTAACTCGGTCTTCACTTTATCGTATGGATCTTGTGCAGGAGGTGCCGCGATTACGTCTTAAACTTCGGCTGCCTAGTGTTGGTCAAGCTGACTGACCAATAGAGGAAATTTTGTAGAATCTATGGTTATTCCTGCGCAGTGAAAACTAGCTTCCACCTGAGCAGACAAGAGAGTCGGATTTTTAGGCCAGAATGCCGGTAATCACACAGCAAATCGTGACACTGTCAGACCTTCAGCGTCCGCGGAGTCTTGCACTTTAGTAGCTGAACATTCTTTGCTCAATCTCGGCAGTTGTTGTTCTAGTGTCTGGGGGCTGATCACGTCCGGTTCACCAATGACAGTGCAGCTATGCCAATAATCGTCCCATCTATTTATGCGTGTGTTCAGGTATCTACATCTATATCTACATCTACATAGATATACCGCTAGTCACCGCAGGGTGCACGGCGGAGAGTACCCTGTACGACTACTAGTCATTTCCGTTCCTGTTCCACTCGCAAACTCAGCGAGGGAAAAACGAGTGTTTATATGCCTCCGCATGAGCCCTAATTTCTTGTATCTTATCTTCGTGTATGTTGGTGGCAGTAGAATTGTTCGGTAGTCTGCTTCAAATGCCGGTTCTCTAAATTATCTCAATAGTGTTTCTCGAAAAGAACGCCGCCTTCCCTCCAGGGATTCCCATTTGAGTTCCCGAAGCATCTTCATAACACTTATGTGTTGTTAAAACCTACTGGTAACAAATCTAGTCTTTCTTCAATCCGACCTGGTACGGATCCCAAACACTCGCGAGTCTTCTATGCGGTCACCTTCACAGATGAACGACTCTTTCCTAAAATTCTCCCAATAAACCGAAGTCGACCATTCGCCATCCCTACTACAGTTCTCACATGCTCGTTCCATTTAATATCGCCTTGCAGCGTTATGCCCAGATATTTAGAAGACTTGACTGTGTCATGCAGGACACTTGTAAAACTGTATCCGAATGTTACAGGTTTGTTCTTGCTACTTATCCGCATTAACTTATATTTTTTCTCTGCCATTGATCACACCAAGTGGAAATTTTGTCTAAGTCGGCTTGTACCTTCCTGCAGTCACTCAACTTCGACGCCTTAGCAATCAGTCGTGACAGCATACAAATTATTGGGTTTCGAATAGCTATTAACAACAAATATTTGTTAACAGATACATGTTGGTGATAAGAAGCAACACGTTTGGACTGATAAATAGCAATAAATCAATTATAGGCACAGCGTGTCTCAGTGCCAAGAAGTTGATATCTACCCTCATGGAGCATCCAAAAACAAAACAACCACCGATTCCGAAACACGAGCGCCTCATTGACGTCTACGAAATGCACTAGCCGACTTTTATGCGCTGCAGGCTGAGTTGTATTCCATCCTTGGCGACTTGCCCAGTATGTGCAGAAACATTATTGGTTTCCTTCCTTTGCCAAAACAAATAAAGAAGTTTTGAGAAAACACGTGAGGCGTATCTGTGGCGCAAATTTATCCATTATTTTTCTTGAATGTGATGGAGAATTTTGAAGTTTTACGTGATTGCATTTGGTATAAGTTTCGAAGGATCTTCTTCTTCGTCTTCTTCTTCGCGCTACCGTAGACTTATTCTACTAGACACCTCACACAGTCGCTGCTTGATGTGTGGATTCAGGTGCAGTCGACCCTAAGTAAGAAAGGCATGCCATCCGATGCAGATTATCTTTCTTCTCTCGTTATCACAAACGACAGAAAAGCACTTTACGCTGATACAGCCTGATTTAGCTCCCGTTGCGCAGAGTAGCCACGCGGTTTGAGGCGCCATGTGCGGCCCCTCCCGCGGAGGTTCGAGTCCTCCCTCGGGCATGGGTGTGTGCGTGCTGTTCTTAGCATAAGTTAGTTTAAGTAGTGTGTAAGTCTAGGGACCGATGACCTCAGCAGTTTGGCCCCTTAGGAATTCACACACATTGGAACATTCAGCTCCTGTAGACGAGGCATTTACATTAAGACACCTGATATGCAAACAGTTCAAGTGGCATCAGTTAGGAAAAAAAGATTGCAACAAGCCGTGAGACACACGAGCACACACTTTGCTCGTACTCTGGGATTGTATGTATTGGCTACTGTATCTGGTTATTAAATGAAATCGGTGCAAAACAGCCATTTACGAACGGGAAGAGTTGTGACCGCCTTATTGGACAGAGCTTTGTAAGTGCTGATAACCCATTTTCCAGTTTGAAAGTCTTCAGGATCGCAATATCTCCACACTCTGGCAATTATTCCCGTGTGAGCATTTCTTCAATGTATGAGTTGAAAATATAAAATTCGTAAACGAGTCCCCGATCATCTTTGGCACTTTATTCATAAATGATCGTCTTGATCACGTATAATTCACAGTGACCGGCTTCAGCGTACTGCCATTATCAGGTGTGTCGCAAAATAGAAAAAAACATCACTAATGTGACAGTAATAAGTTCAGTTGGCTGAAGGCCAAATATATAGAAAAGCTAAGAAAGCTGACAGCCATAACATACCATTAAAAGTATTCTGATCCAAGTGTCATCATCATACACTCCTGGAAATGGAAAAAAGAACACATTGACACCGGTGTGTTAGACCCACCATACTTGCTCCGGACACTGCGAGAGGGCTGTACAAGCAATGATCACACGCACGGCACAGCGGACACACCAGGAACCGCGGTGTTGGCCGTCGAATGGCGCTAGCTGCGCAGCATTTGTGCACCGCCGCCGTCAGTGTCAGCCAGTTTGCCGTGGCATACGGAGCTCCATCGCAGTCTTTAACACTGGTAGCATGCCGCGACAGCGTGGACGTGAACCGTATGTGCAGTTGACGGACTTTGAGCGAGGGCGTATAGTGGGCATGCGGGAGGCCGGGTGGACGTACCGCCGAATTGCTTAACACGTGGGGCGTGAGGTCTCCACAGTACATCGATGTTGTCGCCAGTGGTCGGCGGAAGGTGCACGTGCCCGTCGACCTGGGACCGGACCGCAGCGACGCACGGATGCACGCCAAGACCGTAGGATCCTACGCAGTGCCGTAGGGGACCGCACCGCCACTTCCCAGCAAATTAGGGACACTGTTGCTCCTGGGGTATCGGCGAGGACCATTCGCAACCGTCTCCATGAAGCTAGGCTACGGTCCCGCACACCGTTAGGCCGTCTTCCGCTCACGCCCCAACATCGTGCAGCCCGCCTCCAGTGGTGTCGCGACAGGCGTGAATGGAGGGACGAATGTAGACGTGTCGTCTTCAGCGATGAGAGTCGCTTCTGCCTTGGTGCCAATGATGGTCGTATGCGTGTTTGGCGCCGTGCAGGTGAGCGCCATAATCAGGACTGCATACGACCGAGGCACACAGGGCCAACACCCGGCATCATGGTGTGGGGAGCGATCTCCTACACTGGCCGTACACCACTGGTGATCGTCGAGGGGACACTGAATAGTGCACGGTACATCCAAACCGTCATCGAACCCATCGTTCTACCATTCCTAGACCGGCAAGGGAACTTGCTGTTCCAACAGGACAATGCACGTCCGCATGTATCCCGTGCCACCCAACGTGCTCTAGAAGGTGTAAGTCAGCTACCCTGGCCAGCAAGATCTCCGGATCTGTGCCCCATTGAGCATATTTGGGACTGGATGAAGCGTCGTCTCACGCGGTCTGCACGTCCAGCACGAACGCTGGTCCGACTGAGCACCGATGATCAGCGAAGACGTGTTGGTTGGTTCAAATGGCTCTGAGCACTATGGGACTCAACTGCTGTGGTCATTAGTCCCCTAGAACTTAGAACTAGTTAAACCTAACTAACCTAAGGACATCACAAACATCCATGCCCGAGGCAGGATTCGAACCTGCGACCGTAGCGGTCTTGCGGTTCCAGACTGCAGCGCCTTTAACCGCACGGCCACTTCGGCCGGCCGAAGACGTGTATGGAGACGCCCCAGACAGTGGTGGGATATCAGCCTGACTGTGGCCTGCACTACGACCCGACAACCTGGTATGATGTCTTTGGGTGCCATTTCGTTTCACTCCAGGATACTTTGGTTGTCATCCTCGGCAACTTTGCAACATAGCGGTACGTCGACGATATTGTACGCTCCGTCTTGTTGCCTTTCATAGCAAGACATCCTGGGCTTACATTTCAGCAAGATAATGCCGATGCGCACACGGCGAGGGCTTCTACTGCTTGTCTTCGTGCTTGCCAAACCTTACATTGGCCGGCGGGGTCGCTGGATCTCTGCCCAAGTGAGGACGTTTGGAGCAATATGGGCAGGGCCCTCTAAGCTCAAATGGCTCTGATCACTATGGGACTTAACATCTGAGGTCATCAGTCCCCTAGACTTAGATCGACTTAAACCTAATTAACCTAAGGACATCACACACATCCATTCCCCGAGGCAGGATTCGAACCTGCGACCGTAGCAGCAGCGCGGTTCCGGACTGAAACACCTAGAACCGCTCGGCCACAGCAGCCGGTACTCTCTAAGCTGCTCGAGATCTTACTTTTACTATCTAACGCGCCAATCGGAGAGAATTTGGCACGATATCGCTCAAGAGTACATCCAACAACTCTGTCAGTGAATGCCAGGCCGAATAACTGCTTGCATGAGAGCCACAGGTGGACCAGTGCGTTATTGGTTTGCTCAGATTGTGAAGTGCTCTCTCTTGCATAAAGCATTCAATTTTTCTGTAATTGTAATGATTTATTTGTCTGTACATCTGCGTCACATCTATCGATTTCAGTCTCATGTGAGTAGTTCGTCCCGGAGGCGTCGTTTCTTTTTGCATTACAGTGTACAAAAGTACAGGGTGTCCGAAAAGTCTTTTCCTGATTACATAAACTGATAACTCAGACTAGAAGTAAGATACAAATATGAAACTGGTGTCTAATTGTCTACAAACTATCAAAGTTTTTTTCACAGATCAGTAAACTTCCACATGAGCACCCTTGGTAGCACGTAGCACATCTAGGCGATATTCAGTTTCCGTCCACACATTAGCCAACATCACTGGAGGGATCGATTCAACGACTGTGGTTATCCGTTGCCGCAGGGTTTCAAGATCTGATACACGTGTTCGGTAGACCTCGTCCTCGACATAACCCCACAAAAAGAAGTATAATGGGATTATGTCAGGAGAGCGTGGAGGCCAAACCGTTGGCCCATCACGACCAATCCATCGCCCAGGAAAGGTCATATCGAGATAGGCACGGACGTCCAGACCCCGATGAGGCGGTGCACCGTCTTGCTGAATACTGAAGCACCTGAGGAACAGCATACACTTGCAACATGTCCAGATACACTGCAGATGTGATGGTAGCCTCAGCGAAGAAGAATGGGCCGATAATTCGATCGTGCAATAGCGCGCACCAAATATTCACCTTTGGACTGCCTCTGGTGCACTCCATGATCTCGCCAGGGGGTTGTGAGCCCTAAATGCGCACATTATGGCGATTCACTGACAAAAAAGGTCGCTTCGTCGGAAAACGCAATTCGTCTGAGATAACCATCATCGTCCTCAATACGTGATAGCATTTCGACTGCAAAGTCATATCGACGTATATTGTCATTGGGCAACAAGGCCTGAACGATTTGGACATTGTATGCACGAAACAATAAACGTTTGTGTAAAATGTCATGGAGAGAGCTTTTTGGCGTCTGTAATTCACGTGAGGCCCTGCGCACCGATTTCTTCGGACTTCGCAGTAAAGACTGGCTTACACCTTCCACCCTGTCTGCTGAGGTTCTTGGTCGACCAGATCTCGGAATGTCAGCAACCGATCCTGTGTTCTTGAACTTCTCATACCAGGCCTTTATGCTCTTTACATCAGGTGGATTCCTTCCAAATGTTGTCTGGAAGTGTCTCTGCACTGTGGTTGGTGATGGTGTCTCATGGTACTACAGGACACACTGTGCCTTCTCCTGATTGGTTAACATGGCTTCTTGGGCACTGCACCTCATCCACCACTTTCGTACTGCGAACCTAAAACAGAAAAAAAACTTTGATAGTTGAAAACAATTTGACACAAGTTTCATATTTGTATCTAACTTCTAGCCTGAGCTATCAATTTATGGCTTGGTTCAAATGGCTCTGAGCACTATGGGACTCAACATCTTAGGTCATCAGTCCCCTAGAACTTAGAACTACTTAAACCTAACTAACCTAAGGACATCACACACACCCATGCCCGAGGCAGGATTCGAACCTGCGACCGTAGCAGTCCCACGGTTCCGGACTGCAGCGCCAGAACCGCTAGACCACCGCGGCCGGCTATCAAGCGTATGTAATCAGGGAAAGGCTTCTCGGACGCCCTGTATATCTGTGTGGAGCAAGATACTGCAGTGTTTTGGGGACAGGCATTCAGGACCGGGTGCATCACGCAGCGTGTGCAGGTCAGTGAAGAGGCAGTCCCGGGAGCAGAGGCGCGGTGTATCTTTAGCAGCGAGTGCGCCAGCTGCGGCTGGGGAAATGGGAAACGGGGTGCCGGCGTGGCGTGGCGTGGCGTGGCGTGGGGCGGAGCGGCGCCGTCAGCCCGTCAGCGGCGCCTATTTACTCTGCACACTCTCGCCGCGCCCGTCGGCCGTCACTCGTATAAATGAAGCGCGCCGCGCCGCGCCTCGCCTCGCAAATAGCTCCGCATAAAATGCACCCAAATCTTAGAGCAGGGCCAGCTATCTGCCTTCGGCTTACATCATTCAGCCGGCAGAATCGTGACACCCGAATATTTCGCAGCCGTCAGCTAAGACGCTGGTCGACATTACTGCCGAGGCGCTGATTTAGGCACTGGTTGTAACAGAGGCCGTACCTGTAGGATGGCGTGGTTCTTCTAACGCGCGTTTGCTTAAAATCAGCAAGTTCTACTTACCCATGTCTATGACAGTAAAATGCATAAGAGCAAAGTTGTAAAACTACTGTTGGCTACCATATACTACCATAAGTAAGCGTAGACTGCCGTAGGTTTCCTAGTATCTCTGGTCTCTTAAAGGTCATAGCCGCGTTACCTGTGCGTTGGGTGTGTTGCATACCTATCGGGAGTTTCCTCATAAGGATATCTTAGTTTACATATGCGGTGCGTCTACTGGATTTCCATAAGTTATCCTACTGTCTGTTAGTGAAAATAAACAGTGTTTGCAGCTAAATTGAAATTGAAAATATTTAATTCAGGTTTTATTTGAAATTAGTTGATTTGTAACGTGACACAGAGGAATGCAGTAGTAAACACAAAGAAAACAGTATACATTTATCATGTGGTGCTAGAAAACGTAATTTCCTCGAAAAAAGAGTAAAAGAATACCGCAAAAACAGTATCTCAAACATCGCCTCAACACTTTGTCAAACTTATACACACATCAAAAAAAGTTTTGCATCACCTCGGTTATGAGAGTTCCAGAACCTGTACGGAAAACTGGAATAGAGATCAACATAAACATCATTTCCGCCCTTTTTATTGCTCATGAAAACCACACATTGCATGTTGTATCACCATGCAATGAGACCTTCAGGGGTGGTGGTCCAGATTTCTGTACACACCGATACCTGTAATACCCAGTAGCACGTCCTCTTGCATTGATGCGTGCCTGTATTCGTCGTGGCATACTATCCACAAGCTCATCAAGGCACTGTTGGTCCAGATTTTCCCACTCAACGGCGATTCGGCGTAGTTCCCTCAGAGTGGTTTGTAGCTCACGTCGTCCATAAACAGCCCTTTTCAATCTATCCCAGGTATGTTCGATAGGGTTCATTTCTGGAGAACATGCTGGGCACTCTAGTCGAGCGATGTCGTTATCCTGAAGGAAGTCATTCACAAGATGTGCAGATGGGGGTGCGAATTGTCGTCCACTGAGGGCTACGACGGTACGAAGCCTCTCCGTCGTTTTTAGGTTCCCGGTTCAATACAGAAAACACACACACCACCTCTGAAGGTTTTGTCGGTGGAGTTGTGGTTCACCCTATGTGCCCTATGGGACGTGAGTTTTCAATCATCATCCTGTATGTAATCATTTATGTCTTTCCATCTCATGAAAATAAAATGTAAGGTAATCTTCGAGGTACTGTTTCTAGTCAGGCTAGTCGGGTCCGACCGACAGCCGTGTCGTCCTCTGCTAATGCCGTCATCGGATGCGGTATGAATGGGGGCGCATGAGGTTAGCAGACAACTCTCCCGGTCGTTATCGGGTTTCTTGACCTTGGAACCGCTGTTAATCGGTAGAGTAGCTCCTCTGTTGGCCTCAAGAGATTTAGTACAGCCAGTATCCATCCTCCCTCCAGGGAAAAATCGCTGGCAGTAGGGTGAATCGGAAGCCGGGTCCTCAGCATCGCACACATCCACGCCGACCGCTCAATTAGGGAGGAGCACAAAAATATCATGAACTTTTCTTCAATAAAATAAACAGAATGTGTAGTTTATTGGCTACTCCAGTACTATTTAATCTATTTTAATTCACACAAGCCGAGCGGGGTGGCCTTGCGCTTTGAGGCGCCATGTCACGGATTGCGCGGCCGCTCCTGCCGGAGGTTCGAGTCCTCCTTCGGGCATGAGTGGGTGTGTTGTTCTTAGCATCACACACACACACACACACACACACACACACACACACACACACGCGCGCGCGCGAGCGCGCGCGCGCGCACACACACTTCACACAAAATAGCTTCGTTCACATTAACGAGAATTTTGAGAGGCATATAACAACCTGTCAACTCGGTCACTATTCTAATGTTATGGAGGCTTTGCACGGATCCGAAAGCAGATTGTGGGAGCTGAAATGTGGCAGCTGAGTTTGCATTTCTAGAAACAGTACTGGAATCTGTACGTGACGGAACAGAAGCGAAAGTGGGCAATCAGTGTGCGGAAAACCGTATTTGAGATCCCGTGTAATCGCAGTGGCTCCTGCCGCCCTCGCCGCGCTCCCGGCTGTAGGCAGCGCCCTGCGTGGCGGCCCTTATGTAAGACGAGGAACCAGGTCGAGGGCCGCGATCGGACGCTCCGCCTCACGCCCGGCCAACTTAGTTCGTCGCAGAACGGCCAACTTGTCGACAGCTGTCGGGCGCGCCTAGCGCCCCCGACCCGCGAGTCAACAATGACTATTCGCCGGCCTCTTCTGACAACTTGCCCTTCTGCCAAGGGTCTCCCCCTGTCCCGCGCGTCTTGGGGCCTCTCTCAGCCTTTGAGGTTCGCTGGCAAAATGCTCGGGGTCGTAGCACCAGCAGCCCCTGCCTAGACAGTTTCTGTCTGCAGCGACGTATAGCACTGGCAGTGGCGGGCACTTCTGCGAAGTTATTTAAGATATAATGTAAGAAGTTTTATATCGCGAGCAATATTTTAAAAAAGAAGTGCCCTGTTAAATAAGTACAATTCATAGAAGCGAGAGGAAAACACAGCTTCGTTTCTTAGAATAAATCGAAATTTATGGTACGTTTGGAGACCAGCTAGGACGTACGGAGAGTAGATATGTTCTAACAAGGGGACCGCGCTCACTCGTCACTACCCTATTTATAGTATATGCAGGGCTTCGCCAGAGATGAGAAGTGACAGAAGTGGTAGTTCCAAATGGCTGAGCGTACAAGAAAAAAAACTGCATTTTTGGCGCGGGTCGGTTGAATTATGAGCTATTTATGTTAACATGCCTCCCACTCAACGGTTGGCAGCGCGGAAAGAGTGCTGACCAATAATATGTGGGTCGTGGGGTCGATTGTCTGTGCGCAAATTTTTTTTATTTTCAATTTTTATGTTACTTAAACTCCAAATAAAACGGAACAGAGTTGAGCAGATTTTGTTTGTACATATTTTCGTAAGAGGGTACGGAAAAGAAAGGCAAAGGAAAATTTGGGTTGCAAGTAAATTTTCAGAAAGGGATTGTAAGGCATATACGAGGACGTCATACATAAACTTTGAGCTTTTTTATTTTATAGTCAATGATTTACGCGTGCTGAGATGCTATTCGTCGTAAAAACAGGGGAACCAATAATTTTCTCAGCGTTTTGCCACCTTTATAAACCGCAAGTTTCACAATTACACGGTTGTTTTTAAGAGTCTGTAGAAAAACGAACATGCTTTATATTCGTAAAAGGTTCTTTCTCGTCGGACAGTTTGGCAGTCAACCCATGCGTAGCGAAGTCCTGTCCACTTGAGTTACTAACCCTTCTTGGAAAGCTATTTGCAGAGTCCTTGTACATGCTGTAAGTACAAGCCGTTGCTGGAAATTTATTTGCAGAGCCAGTTTTTCCCTTCCCCTTTCCTTTTGAAGCCTGTCGTGAAAATTTAATAAATACAAACTATTGGGAATTATTTCGGTTTGAACGCAATGGAAGTAACGTACAAATTTAAAAGAAAAAAATATTTCCGCATAGAGACTCGACCCCATGCCCCCTCGGAAGACCCTTCTATGCCCTTTCGTTTTAACCAACGACTGCCTGGAAACTACGCTCCCGTGTACCTCACGCCTCGCCCGATACGCCGAAAAAACGCTATTTTTTCTATACGCTTGCCCATCTGGAACTGCCACTTCTCTTACTTTCATTTCTGGGTACAATACGAGGGAAATGACTAGCTCTAAAAGCAGTAAGAAAGTTTTGGTTTCAAGTGCCATTAATACAACGGCATTACGTTTTATTTGCTATAGTACAAGTTCGGAAATACAGCGGTGATGTTTCAGCTAGTAGGACTGTCATCATCAGGAAACATTTCTCGTATCTTTTAAATTTTTTTTAAGAGAATAGCTTCACTTTTCTACACAGCTCCATTCTTGGGATCAGATATTGCAAAGTTTACTGTAGAACTCCCCTTTCTGTTAGGGAAGGAAAGCCAACATCCTCAACAGTGCTTTTTGTTTTGCAACTGATAAACATGGCTAGTCTTTCGAATGAACTACGGCATTGCATATATCAGACATGGTCTTTCCTCTTTTGAATATATTTCCACTTTCCTGCTTCAGAGTAACTATTTTTAATAGCTGTTTGAGATGGGTGAGTATGAGACACTTTCCTCAGTACTGCATTTGTAGATCTTACACGCCTGCATTGATGTTTCGGCAGCATCTTTAAAATTGAACAGCACAGATGTATGCAGTGGAATTCCTGAATGGGTTCTTATTTTTAACTGACTCAAAGATTTTCTATAGATCTTGCGGAACAGAGGCCTTGCCTACCTTTCTTCGTTTTTCAGTAATTCCAAAATTTCTTTTTTTACTATTTTCGGAACCCAAATTATTTCATTAAAAAGCTGTGAAGGTTTGTCTCGCGTGCAATGGAGGACACACTGAACATGTGTGAAAGATAATTAATGACATTGATCCTAAATGTAAATGTAAAAGTACCTAAAGGTTGTACGTGCTTGTCAATAAAATTCATTGTAAAATAAGATGGTACATTTGAAAATGGATACTTTGTAAGTTAATATGCACTCAACGTTCTTATCTTCCTTAGTGTAGGCAGTTGCTAGAGCAGTGAATATCCGCCACCACAATGTCATCAGCCATTTGATATCCACTCCTGAATAAAAGCCTCCTCCAGACATTCTCATGCATCGCGGTCTTCTTTCTGCCTTCTTTAAGCTTATATATATCGACTGCCCCCTTTACAACTTGCCGTTTCCTTCCTTGAAAGTCGTAGAAGTCATCTGCCTTACGACTGGTGTGTCACAATCCTCCACCTCGCTCCATATTGTACCAACATTTTCTTTTCAGCAAGGTCAGTATCCTCGATAAACTGTTTGTTATATTCAAGTAAGTTTCTCTACAATTTCTGACATCTGCTGCTCCTACGAGCACCATGTTAATTTATCTTTGACCGACCGAGGTGGCGCAGTGGATAGCACGCTGGACTCGCATTCGGGAGGACGAGGGTTCAGTCCCGCGTCCGGCCATCCTGATTTAGGTTTTCCGTGATTTCCCTAAATCGCTCCAGGCAAATGCCGGGATGGTTCCTTTGAAAGGGCACGGCCGACTTCCTTCCCCGTCCTTACCTGATACGATGAGACCGATGACCTCGTAGTTTGGTCTCTTCCCACAAAAAACAACCCAACAATTTCTCTTTGACGTTTCGCTGATCTGTCATGCTTTCTGATTAAAGTTGTCCATACATCTCTTTCGTCGCCTATTCTTTCTATTACCTCGCAAGTTCACACTTTACGTGTCTACTTAATTTTAAACATTGTTCTGTAGCATCACATTTCAAATGTCAATTTCTGTCTTTTCGAATTTCAGTTAATAAACATTTCACTTCTCTCCGTCGCTGTGCCCCAGAAGCTTAGTTATTTTTAAATTCGTTTCCCCAGTTCTCTGTATTTGCTATAATAGAGGAGCTCTTTCGCTGAAAAAAATTTCTTTGAACTTGCCCACTTGCTTCGAATGTTTCCCTTGCTTCCACACCTCATGTAATCATGCTTCCTAGGTTGGAGAACCCTTTCAATTCATATACTTTTGTGTCGTCCTTAATTTGTGCATTAAGCGAATCATTCTGTTGGGTTAGTCCAGATAAAAATAGCGAATAATTGGCGCAAAAAAGAAAATATAATAGTGAAAAATGGCAGTTTCTCATTATTTGTATGGGCAATATGTCGTATGCAATATTGTAAGGGGCTACCCCATTTTCCGACCTACAGTTGTGACGTTTTGAGATACGGCGTAGCAAGGTAGATGAAAACAAATCTCTTGCGCAGTGAATAGCTGGAATAGTTCAGAAACCTCACTGGCGAACGGTTTCATGTCCAATAGCCCAGTGCACTGAATATCTGTAATAATTCACAATATGCCGTTGGTTAGTTCATTTTTTTACTTTCGTATCATGAGCTTTTGGTTTGTATCCAATTTTGTGAAACTGTAGAAGTTAGAGCAACTGAAAATGACGAAAGCGAAGTCGCTAACGCGTTTTCATGGTATTTGTTTATTGCTTTCCGGTGTAAAAAGCAGCCTGTCTACTACTTCATGAGACTGTTGAATGTTTCATGATTTAGGTTTTTTTTTTACTGAAATATTTATAAAAACTATTACGATTTTACGGAGGATGTTTTGCTCGAATCGCTGCAAAATGTTTCCTGGTGTTATAACGAGATTGTCCGCTAGTGAGATTTTCTTCAGCGGCGACATGCTTTGATTACGCTATAAAATCAGCGAAAGTCCACGATTGAGCAGCGATTGTTGGTCTAGAAACTTCTGGTAGTTTGATGCTTTGAGCTACATGTTTCGCTGATGGCCTTAGTACTTTTCCTCCACTGTATATAATTATTTGTGAAAATAGTTGGTGTTTTGAAATACAGTACATTCAGTTAGAATTGTAGAATCTATAGTTCGGCTCCAGAGCGATGATACTGAAAATTATTTCTCACCCGTATTCTCCTGAAGAAAGACTCGGAACTCGTATTGCTTCCACAGAGGTACTGTGTCAAATCTCTACAGTAGTGGAAGTTTATTACGACAGTATTTTTTTTTATCAGCATTGGATGGATGGAAGAGAATCTGGTAACATAATTATCTTTCAAGATATATCTGAAATGTACGACTCGGTGTGTAACTGGGATTATTTATTCCTCTCTAAAAGCATGCAATTTTTATTGAATGTTCTTTGCGTAATGTCGTGTCTAAACACTCCAAACTGAAGATACCGAACGGATATTGTGTAGCTTAGGAAGAGAAAGACGAAAGTTGGTAGGTGCCCAGATGAACGAGAAATAGAAAAAAAAATCCAATGAAGAGGTACAGATAGCCTACCCTAAATTTCAACTGAACTAGCTATTACTAATGCCCTCCGTTCTCCTGCTACCTGTATACGATTCCACTTTCGCACATCCCGATAAGAGCGTGTACAGCATCCCACTTGTAGTTTGTCATGAACGCACGTCCTCAACAACAGTTAGTATTGCTCGCTGTATTTGTTATTAACCTCCAATTAATGTACAGTTCATTGTTTGTGTAGATTCGATGTTATATTTTTTATAATGGGAATGTCATTATCACTTGTTTCTGAAGATTTGCTATGTGTGAAAGCTCTTCAGAACATATGATACGAGTTTTCGTAAAACGACGGCAAAACTACTTCTGGATCACGCACTCAGGCGAAAGAGGTTCATCTTTCTTGTTTATTCATCGCAATCTGTGCACGGATGGACTGAAACGTTAATGAAATTTACAAACAACTATTTTCTTGTGAAAGGAAGGCTTCACGGAACAGAAAGATCTGTAATGCTGATCCGCTCCCGGTGTTGTTTTAGTAATTAGCAGTTAATGGCGAGGCAAAATGTAGCCAGACTTCCTGAAATTAAATCCGTATTCTCATTTATTCTGAATAGAGACGGCGTATTTACTGCCGTTATAGTACAATGGCTCTCCCATCAAGGTTTTATAGACTTGTCGAAGAACCGAAGGCGATGCTGCTATACTTTTTGCCTATTCATGTTTTGTTATCTTCGTTACTGTTTCGTGAAGCAGTCTGGATAAGCGTTACTATGTTTCAGTCACGTCTATATAATTTGAACGGGTCTTCCATTCTCTAATGCAAGAACCAGTAATCGTTTACGCGTTCATAACGCGAATAAAGCAGAAATAACCGTTGAAATGCCATGTCAATAGCATTTGGGCCGCGCTACTCATCAGAGTGTGAGGAAAACGATAACAGAATCCATCAATCAGCATGTGACGGGCATGTTTACAGTTTTAATTAATTTAATTACCGACAGCGGGAAACGACCGCTGACGTCGTATGTCAAACGTGTATTTCGTAGCGCGATTTGCTTTCTGATCACGTCGTTTTTTTTTTTTTGTTTTTTTTTTTTTTTCCAGAACGTCGGGGATGGAGGGTTGGGGGGGGGGGTGGCAGGGAAAGAGTGATTAAAAATACATGGGTTCAGAGTTATGTCGTGCCGATAACTTCCACGAGGCTGAACCTCTCGGCCGGTAATGTATCAGAAGTGCATTTCCACCAGCAGAGCACAGAGCATTTCTTCTCTATTGGTTCACGCCTCCTCCAAAGATCGGCTGCTATTTCATTCATAGGATATCGAGGGCAGCCAGTCTTCCATACGTGCTTTATTGTCGTAGCATTTGATCTTTCACGATTTTGTGAAATTCATTTTATATCCCTTGCTTTTACGTTGGAGGATTTAAAAGATGGAAGTTCGAGCTGTGGAGCATGGCAGACGATGGGGTGGTGAGAAGTGTTTGTGTGTCGGGGACGGGGGTGGGAGCGAGGGAGGGGAGTAGGAGATGTTTTGAAGGTGATCCTGACAACTAATATAGTTGCAGTATTCACGCGGATTTCTTCCGTGGTTTAGTTATGAAAACGATTGTTTGCAGACTTCAGAATGGTCGTTAGTCCTCTGAGGCCACTGTGTACTAAGAGATGCGCTGAATGTGTACAAAGGAGAGAGAACCTGAAGGGACTGACTGTTAAAATTCCGAGTGCGTATGTTCAAGGAAGTGCCGGACAGAATATTAGTTCTTCGCACGGACGTCTCGCGAATTGTTGGGTAGAGAAAGTCAGTTGGCTTTGAGTAGATCGCTCTTCTCCTGTTTTTCGTTGAAGTAGTCAGCCATCCATTTAAAACGCTGTGTGTCATACAGATTGGTAGTTTTTTTATTCACGCGAAGAATATATTTGTGTCGATATAGTCAAGCATTCTGGAGAAACTTATTAACTTGTGTTCATGGGGAATCGTTGCAGCAGTTTATCTTGTGAAAACAGACTTCGTTCAAACCGCATGTACTTGTTGATATTAGGGCACTCGTAACAACACTGCTGAGCGTCCTAAAGTCAACATCATCATCGTCATATTTTGCGTAATAACTACGTCAAGGAAAATGATAGTGGTAGCAATCCTACGCTCCGTTACGTTACACAGTGAGAGGTGGCTTAAGTGTTTAAGACGTCATAGCTCATAAGGTATGCATTTTAGAGCCCGTGTTCATCAGACAACCTATAAAAATATGATAAGCATAAATCTTGCAGTAGAGGAGATTTGTTTCACTTTATCGAACATGAACAATCTTAGCGCGAACTGTACGGTACATTTATTTTACTGTCAGAGGTGGGAGAAAGATTTCCACTTATAACTTTCGGCTCAGTATTTCCCGTACCAGAGTCCCTTAACTCAAATTGATACATTTTCCCTTCTCCATCATCCCTGAAAGCTGGTAACATCACCACGGAATCACCCTGGAGATGTTGATGGAGTTGTGGCAGTACTACCGTGTGTGTTGTTTTGGCTGGTATACTCTTATATTTTTAATCTTTAAGTATAATGTAACATGCTTATTTCTTCATACCTTCTTTATGTATTTCCTTATGCTTGGATTTTTTATTTAGATATTTAGTCCTAAACGGTCGCATGTTACATGTATTTGGAAAAACGATCTTTACACAGCTACGTTTTTAACTGTCGTTGATGTGATGTGGAGCGCTTATTTCAGTTTTTAAGATGTGTATGTACCTGCAAGTACCGACGGAATGTGCCATAAATGTTCTAGATAAGCATTATGTGTCGCGTCACATGTCTAGCGGGTCCCTGTCACTCTCTCATAACGTGTCACATACCATATTTTCGGCTTACTACACGGCATAGTGTAATTCCTATCGACGTTACGCTGCTCATGTGACACGTTATGACTACGTGTTTATTACCGAGACGATGAATTAAAATTTTAGTTTGTATGTTTTCAGCCAGCCTTGAATAAAGCCGTCTAAAAAAGAAGCTTCCGTTTCGAACATAAATGTCAAATAATTTTGTACGTGTCTGATGAAGTATCATCGATACCTGCCAATCCGCACAATTCGTGCAGAGGAAGAGCAGCTCGTAAAACGCACATCTCACAATTAATTTACCTGTGAGGAACGCGCGATAAACGAAATACCGATCCGTAATAACGAGCCCGGTGTTCCCGCTAAAATAAAACCGCTCAGCCCCAAATCGACTACAAATAACCAGGTGTTAATGAATCCTCATAAAGTTGTGGCGCCCAGGGGTACAGAGGGGTCGC
This sequence comes from Schistocerca cancellata, assembly GCF_023864275.1. Classification (NCBI taxonomy): domain Eukaryota; kingdom Metazoa; phylum Arthropoda; class Insecta; order Orthoptera; family Acrididae; genus Schistocerca; species Schistocerca cancellata. The sequence continues at coordinate 352,238,032 of NC_064630.1, forward strand.
AAATACTGGCGTGTTCGTGGTGTCGTGCGTCGATTACTGCATCTGCGACGCGCCCGGTAAACCCGTTAGTTCACCCGCTCTCGTTCGTATTTACTACCGGTAACCAAACACCACGAGCAAGTTACACGTCAGCTGGATCACATGCAACACTGAACGCAACGTAAAGGCGACTATTTCATTTGACGTCATAGATCACCACGAATAACAGATGAAGTACGAACACCTCACCTCCGTCAGAAAATTCGTTAATTAGTTAATTATTTTGTTACTGAGATGTGTCAACTGCACCAAAAACAATATACGAGAGTCAAGATAGGAAATTACTAGAACAAGATACGGAATATGAAGTAATATATATTCGTAGTTTCAACTACCGCTCTGATAATGGCAGGGAACACCCCGTTTGCAATAATTAGAAGCGACAAAATGATACTCTTCATGTGCACTAAAACTGAGTTCCGTCGGAACAGGCTTCGGGAGGCTCAACAGTATCGACCGACCGCCACGTCATCCTCAGCCAGTAGGCGTGACGCGATACAGAAACAGAGGTCCATGTGGTCAGCACACCACTCTCTCGGCTGTTGTCAGTTTTCGTGACCGCAGCCACAACTTATTAAACAAGCAGCTTCTCAATTCGCATCACAAGGGGTGAGTGCAACCGGCTTGCCGACAGCGCTCGGCAGACCCGCACGGCACCCCTCCACGTGCTAGCCAACCCCGACAGAGGTTAACCCGGTTATCTGAAGGGAACTGCAGCGTAGGATGGGAAAAACTACTGGTTAAAACTGATGCCGGTTGTTGTTGTTGTTGTTGTTGTTGTTGTTGTGGTCTTCAGTCTGAAGGCTGATTTGATGCAGCTCTCCATGCTACTCTATCCTGTGCAAGCCTCTACATCTCTCAGTACCTACTGCAACCTACATCCTTCTGAATCGGTTTAGTGTATTCGTCTCTTGGTCTCTGTCTTCGATTTTTACCCTCCGTGCTGCCCTTCAATACTAAATTGGTGATCCCTTGATGCCTCAGAATATGTCCTACCAACCGGTCTCTTCTTCTAGTCAAGTTGTGCCACAAATATCTCTTCTCCCAAATTCTATTCAATACCTCCTCATTAGTTATGTGATCTACCCATATAATCTTCAGCATTCTTCTGTAGCACCACATTTCGAAAGCTTCTATTCTCTTTTTGTGTAAACTATTTATTGTCCACGTTTCACTTCCATACATGGCTACACTCCATACATATACTTTCAGAAAAGACTTCCTGACACTTAAATCTGTACTCGATGCTAACAAATTTCTCTTCTTCAGAAACGCTTTCCGTGCCATTGCCAGTCTACATTTTATATCCTCTCTACTTCGACCATCATCAGTTATTTTGCTCCCCAAATAGCAAAACTCATTTACTACTTTAAGCGTCTCATTTCCCAATCTAATTTCCGCAGCATCACCCGATTTAATTCGATTACATTCCATTATCCTCGTTTTGCATTTGTTGATGTTCATCTTATATCCTCCTTTCAAGACACTGTCCACTCCATTCGGCTGCTCTACCAGGTCCTTTGTTGTGTCTGACAGAATTACAATGTCATCGGCGAACCTCAAAGTTTTTGTTTCTTCTCCATGGATTTTAATTTCTACTCCGAGTTTTTCTTTTGTTTGCTTTACTGCTTGCTCTATATACATATTGAATAACATCGGGGATAGGCTACAACCCTGTCTCACTCCCTTCCCAACCACTGCTTCCCTTTCATGCCTATCGACTCTTAAAACTGCCATCTGGCTTCTGTACAAATTGTAAATAGTTTTCGGTATTTGTTTGGTTTTGGTTATAACAGACGTTTATTTTTTACTAATAACCAAGTAAAAAACGAAAATATCAATCAGCCCCAGCCGCAGTGCTACAATTTTTCGTTTTTAAATGAACTTTTTTTTAGAAAAAAGCTTAATTTTTAATCGTATAATCTGCATTGGTTTGAAATGCTGCATTGTTACAGGAAATGGGAAAACCGATCAGTGGTGTTTTAATAACAACACCAACAGTTAGAAACGAGCAACAAACACATGGCATAAGAATTGGCACAGCACTGCTGAGACAATCATGTCCCTGTTGCCACTATCTGTGGCTAAAGATACGCGTGTACGTGCTATATGTAAAACTTGCCCTCTCCTGGTCTGTACGGTAGTTTCTCGCTGTCGTTGCCGGACGTCCATTGTATTGGAGAATGGGATCATTCCTAGTCAAGAAATACTTTCACGAAGTGACGTACCAGCGAAGTACAACCCTTTAATTCCTTTAAAAGATTATAGATTTGTCCGCGATTTCTATGAAATAGTAAGACAGGATAGAAATTATGAATACAGTTAATAAATTAAACTTAACAGCTATTCATTCATAGTAAACAATAAGAATAGAAAAAATGGTTCAAATGGCTCTGAGCACTATGGGACTCAACTGCTGTGGTCATAAGTCCCCTAGAACTTAGAACTACTTAAAACTAACTAACCTAAGGACATCACACACATCCATGCCCGAGGCAGTATTCGAACCTGCGACCGTAGCGGTCGTGCGGTTCCAGACTGTAGCGCCTTTAACCGCGCGGCCACTCCGGCCGGCTAATAAGAATAGAAACTAGCTAATCTGCTGCCTTTGTCTGCACAAACGTCTTTACCTGGTTGTAACCCTTGAAAACGGACCAATTACCAAATTGTAGCCATTGGAAACAGACAAATTAACACGAAAAACAGATTTCGTCATCTGTACTACCCACCGGCCTGTGCCTGTAAGGTAAGTGCACGTCACGAACAGCCGTTCGCTGGATAACGATCTTCAAGGAGCGCTCGTGGTGGGGGAAGCTGCCTTTCGCGTAAGAACGCTACAGTTGCCGTACAGGATGCCTAAGAACCAATATTCTCTCTGACAGCGTAGAACAGTTTGCAGACATTTACGTAAACCATGTCCATATGCGTTACTTGCGGTAGTATTATTAGCGTATAATTATCTTCATTCAATGTAGTGTTGACGCACTCTGTGGAAAATAAACACCCGCGAGCACGTGCGCACACTGCTTCGTCAGTGATTCAGGGTCGGTATGACTTTGTAAATACCCTGTAGTTGCTTCCTGTGACGTAGCGGGGTATGTGTAGTGTTGAATCACTTCTGGATCTCCAGTTTGTATATCTTTGAAGGAGGAAAGTGCATGAACACAGCCGGCCGGAGTGGCCGAGCGGTTCTTGGCGCTACAGTCTGGAACTGCGCGATCGCTACGGTCGCAGGTTCGAATCCTGCCTCGGGCATGGATGTGCGTGATGTCCTTAGGTTAGATAGGTTTAAGTAGTTCTAAGTTCTAGGGGACTGATGACCTCAGATGTTAAGTCCCATAGTGCTCAGAGCCATTTGAACCATTTTTTTGCATGAACACAATCTGGCAGCCACATTCTCTCGAGCTTGTACAGGGTGTTTCAAAAATGACCGGTATATTTGAAACGGCAATAAAAACTAAACGAGCAGCGATAGAAATACACCGTTTGTTGCAATATGCTTGGGGCAACAGTACATTTTCAGGCAGACAAACTTTCGAAATTACAGTAGTTACAATTTTCAACAACAGATGGCGCTGTGGTCTGGGAAACTCTATAGTACGATATTTTCCACATATCCACCATGCGTAGCAATAATATGGCGTGGTCTCTGAATGAAATTACCCGAAACCTTTTACAATGTGTCTGGCGGAATGGCTTCACGTGCAGATGAGATGTACTGCTTCAGCTGTTCAATTGTTTCTGGATTCTGGCGGTACACCTGGTCTTTCAAGTGTCCCCACAGAAAGAAGTCACAGGGGTTCATGTCTGGCGAATAGGGAGGCCAATCCACGCCGCCTCCTGTATGTTTCGGATAGCCCAAAGCAATCACACGATCATCGAAATATTCATTCAGGAAATTAAAGACGTCGGCCGTGCGATGTGGCCGGGCACCATCTTGCATAAACCACGAGGTGTTCGCAGTGTCGTCTAAGGCAGTTTGTACCGCCACAAATTCACGAAGAATGTCCAGATAGCGTGATGCAGTAATCGTTTCGGATCTGAAAAATGGGCCAATGATTTCTTTGGAAGAAATGGCGGCCCAGACCAGTACTTTTTGAGGATGCAGGGACGATGGGACTGCAACATGGGGCTTTTCGGTTCCCCATATGCGCCAGTTCTGTTTATTGACGAAGCCGTCCAGGTAAAAATAAGCTTCGTCAGTAAACCAAATGCTGCCCACATGCATATCGCCATCATCAATCCTGTGCACTATATCGCTGGCGAATGTCTCTCGTGCAGCAATGGTAGCGGCGCTGAGGGGTTGCCGCGTTTGAATTTTGTATGGATAGAGGTGTAAACTCTGGCGCATGAGACGATACGTGGACGTTGGCGTCATTTGGACCGCAGCTGCAACATGGCGAACGGAAACCCGAGGCCGCTGTTGGATCACCTGCTGCACTAGCTGCGCGTTGCCCTCTGTGGTTGCCGTACGCGGTCGCCCTACCTTTCCAGCACGTTCATCCGTCACGTTCCCAGTCCGTTGAAATTTTTCAAACAGATCCTTTATTGTATCGCTTTTCGGTCCTTTGGTTACATTAAACCCCCGTTGAAAACTTCGTCTTGTTGCAACAACACTGTGTTCTAGGCGGTGGAATTCCAACACCAGAAAAATCCTCTGTTCTAAGGAATAAACCATGTTGTCTACAGCACACTTGCACGTTGTGAACAGCACACGCTTACAGCAGAAAGACGACGTACAGAATGGCGCACCCACAGACTGCGTTGTCTTCTATGTCTTTCACATCACTTGCAGCGCCATCTGTTGTTGAAAATTGTAACTACTGTAATTTCGAAAGTTTGTCCGCCTGAAAATGTACTGTTGTCCCAAGCATATTGCAACAAACGGTGTCGTTCTATCGCTGCTCGTTTTGTTTTTATTGCCGTTTCAAATATACCGGTCATTTTTGAAACACCCTGTATATGGATGGCGGTTATCGCTAAAACAACCGGTTCTCGGTTATATCCGTTTCTTTTCCACGCCATTTTAACATGACTGTTAAAACTGCTGAAAATAACCGGCCTCTGAAATAACCGATTTTCGGCTTTTTATTCCTATTATTTCCTGTAACAAACGTAGAAATCGAACAAAGACTGAAAAACTTTGATTCCTTTAATTTCAAGATACACAGAATTAAAATATTAAATAAAATAGGCAAAAAAAAGGAAATTCACTCCATCCACAGCTCGCTGCTTTTCTCGGAAAGTGGTAAGTGGTTGACCACTACAAAAAATCACCAGAATTCTCCTACTGATTCTAATTTTTTGAAACTGCCTAAACATCATATTGTACCCGGGGTAATATTTGAACATTACGAATTGTCAGTGCTGAAGGGGGAAAACTGAGGATGCGAACCATTTCTCATGTTAATTTGTACGTTTTCAACTGCTACAAGCAGATAACGGCACATTACATAGAGACAGGCAGAAAATCAACTACTATGAATGAACTGTGAAGTTACAAGTTTTCTCCTCATATGATGTCGCAAGTCTGTTGTCTCTTCTCTCGTTTTTAACCTTTTAAAGTAAATGGAGCATTGTACTTCATTGATACCGCACTTGGCAAAGTACTTCCAGACTAGGGACGGTACCTTTCTGTAATACAACTATGTTCGATGACGACAGTGAGAAGCTATGTACGAAATCTTCCACCACACACATTGCATGTAGACGCATTCCGTCTAACAGGCTACACCACATGGTAACAGGTACATCATCGTCTCAGCAATTCTGTTCCAAATCTTATCCAATGTGTTTTTTGCTCTTTTCTGTCGACATTTTTACTGAAATAGCATTGATAACTTTTGATGTTTTCTATAATAACGCAATATTTCAAACCAATGCATATTTTACAAATAAAAAGTAATTTTAGTTAAAAAAAAAGGTTTACGTAAAAACGAAAAGTTTTAGCTCGGCTGCTGTGTGTAATTGATATTTCGGTTTTTTACCCAGTTTTCAGTGAAAAATAAAAGCACCTATTATAACCGTGACCAAACAAATACCGGTTTTGTTTTAACCGATCGGTTTTACCCATCCCTAGCTTGTTCCCCGCACTTTCTCCCCTCCTTCAATCCTGCTACACTTCCGGAGCACAATTTATACCTTAGCACAACTCTTCTGCGCATGTACGTGGTACACAGATTTAATATTCGTTTTTAACATACTTGATTTAAAGATAAACCATAATTTTATATCGTTAAAACAATATTTTTAATGATTTACGACTTTTCCATCCCCCTGTAACGCGGAAACAATTTGTGGTAAGACAAAATGAACAGGACCTTTCTGTGGGAAATTTAATGTTGTTTAATTTTCTGCTAGGAAACTTTTTCGCTAGAAGCCGCGGATTCCGAGTTAGTAGAGGGAAAAAAGGCACACCTCACCGGTTAGAAGCTTTAGTATGTTTTTCATGACACACGTTTTTAGCGACTGCACAATATTTTTTCCCCCCTAATTTTCCTTCGTTGACTGGACTGTAGTGGTTCTTTCAGATATGGATGCAGTGCATCGCTACCTCCGTTTTGCGATCGATTGGTCGCACGGATCATAACTGGCAAGTGGACGACGCAATAACGTAGTAATACTAATTTGGTATATGGTGGCAGACAAAAAACAAGAAAGCCAGAATCCAGCATTTGGTATTCTCTTCCGCCCGACAATGTGCTTTCGGTCCCTGGCGATCCTATTGTTGACGCGACATTGGACGCGACGGCGGGATCGCCGGATATTGTTATTGGGGGCGGTGTTTTTTGGGGCAGGCCGCTGTGGGAATAAGGCTCGTAATCCCGCACACGACGCAGGCTGCCACTCGATCCCCTGCGGTCGATACCTGATAACCCTGGCTGCCTGCAGCGCTCGGCAACGGCACAGCACAGCACGCCGGGTCTCCTGAAATATCGCGCCCTCGGCTTTTATCGTTCGCACAAATGGCACAACCAGTGTCCCCCCCCCTCTCTCTCTCTCTCTCTCTCTCTCTCTCTCTCTCTCTCTCTCTCTCTCTCAATCCAAAAAACGCTATGCCCTCAGCCATACCCTCCGGATACTACGGGGCTGAATTGAGCGCGAAATTGTTGTGTTGTCTCTTCTGCTACATTCAGCTGGATGGCATGGATACTGGTTATCGCCGAGGCAAGCACAGACGGCCGAAGTGGATGCTCTACGTTGAGATGTATCGAGCCACGTATCCTGTCTTTTCTGCTGGTAACTTGTTTATCGCACACCTTGCTTTGCGCAAAGGCGGTAAAGTGAGAAGTCTTTTAAGATGAACATGCGATTTCCAATCAAACATATAAGTGCTTTAAAACGTTATAATCGCTCCCTTGACGTTTTTATCACATACAATGTGCTCGAAACCTTGCGAGTAAACGGAGACAGACGAATAAACTGTATACATGGTGTGATGTTTATTGGGAATATTTTTCCACAGATAGGCTAGAATATTGAGAAAGTATCAAGTGAGAGTGATCTTTCGCCCTCTTTCCAAAATTTCATCGCTGGTGGGGTCCGTTAAAGACGCCCTGGGCCTGCGTAAATCAGGTGTTTACAAGATTCCGTGTGAATGCGGCAAATCGTATGTAGGGCAAACAACACGAACTGTGCAGGAACGCATTGTAGAACACCAACGGCACACTCGCCTTCTCCAACCCACCACGTCCGCAATCGCCGAACATTGTATTTCTACAGACCACTCCATGAATTACGACGACACAAAAATTTTGGCCCATACATCAAACTTTCGGAGCTGGATTATCAATGAATCTGTGGAAATAAGATTGTCTGACAACGAGACTCTCATCTATCGAGATAGAGGTTATCAGCTAAACACTGCTTGGAATCCTGTTATAGAGAAACTTCGTAGTCGACGTAGTTATCTGCACAAAGATGAAAATCGACCTGATTTCGATACGCCAAGCTTTCACCGCGGAGGGCGCGAAGCGCAGCGCACGGAGTTGTTATGAACGTGCACGCTGAGCAGCGATGCGCAATGTCACCTCACTATGGCTTTAAATAGCAGAGCTTAGCGCGTACTCGTCAGTACTACTACACTGGTACTCACCTGAAGATGGTCAGAAGACTCTGCGCCGAAATATCGTGGCAGAACGTTACTAATATCCGGCAGTTCTTCCGTGTTTTTATGTATACGTGGTGCTTTACATCAAACACTTATGATTGGTAGGTCACGTCACGTGGAATATTTTTTGTTGTAGACAAAATGCTCTATGAACGACCTAGTATTGTGTTTGTATTGTTATGGATGAAGGGAAATCAGAGGGTGAAAATCGGTTTCGACGCATCGTTTACGACTCTCGAGTAGCCCAGACGGGGTCAGGGTTAACGTTCCCATCCTATGGACTACTTACCATCGACAGTGTCACCTGCCGTCATTCCGTGGGGCGCTGTGGAGCGGTTTCGAATGTAACTGGCACGTTGACGCAAAGTTTTGCGATCATGTACGTTACGTCACCACTTCCGCTCCCATTGGCGCCCAGACACTGTAGGTGAAAACTCTTCCACCACGGGGATTGGAACCGACTACCTCTGAGTGGACAGTTTTCGTACGAGCCTGCGTTAGTGATTTCAGCTACGGAGGTTGGTGAGTAATTTATAGTGTATGAAAAAGCCAAGTGGAAATGGAGAGAGTGCAAAATAAAGAAAGATACATTCGTGACAAAATGGGTGTAAGACGGGTTACAGCGTACCATCACTTATGTTTAGCTTATGTGTAAATGAAGCACTGAAAGTAGTAAAAAATGCAGAAGCTGATGGAGCAGATTCCAGTGTTGAACTCCGCGGTAACATAGCTCTCCTAAATTTGATGAAGTTATGCAACTATTCCCATACAGGATTAGCTGCCTACTTAGCTCAGGTTCTGAGCAAAGGAAAAACATAGCCAAAACCAAACTGATAGTAATAACGAAAAGATTAACGACTTGCTGTACATACAAAAATGTGGTTTGGCCTCCGGCTGCTTCAGAGTGGCATAAGTCTCGTACTTCCTTGCGGTTTCTTACCTTCTGACATTTTCTCTCCTTCGCTCTGCTTTTTACCTGGCTCACTGGTTGGTTGGTTGGTTGGGTTGGGGAAGGAGACCAGACAGCGTGGTCATCGGTCTCATCGGATTAGGGAAGGATTGGGAAGGAAGTCGGCCGTGCCCTTTCAGAGGAACCATCCCGGCATTTGCCTGGAGTGATTTAGGGAAATCACGGAAAACCTAAATCAGGATGGCCGGACGCGGGATTGAACCGTCGTCCTCCTGAATGCGAGTCCAGTGTCTAACCACTGCGCCACCCCGCTCGGTTACCTGGCCCGCTGCTTCAAGTGATGACGGAAATATTAAATTGGCAGTCTGTCCTTTTCTTCTCCTGGAAACCTCTAGACTTCGATTGTTAAAGCAGAAAAGGCACAGAAGACCTTGATGTATCGTCCCTTTCAACCCTGCCAAAAAAACATTCTTTCACCCAAAAATGTGAAAGGTAATGCAGAAGTACTGGTAAGATAATACTACTTAGGGAGCAAGATTTCACAAGATTGATGAGGCAGAAAGACATCAGAAAAAAATTGCCAAAATTTTCATCGACCCAAAGATCCAGCAGGTATCAAATATTTACATGGAAATGAGGAAGCAAATACTGTTATCTCTGGGTTTGGAACACAGTACAGTATACGAATGAGACGCCGAGTCTGAGAAAAGCGCAGAAAAAGAAGGGAGGGGGTGCATTTGAAATGGGCAGAACGAGATATCTGTCTGATTCATTATTTCAGGGTTTAGTACAAAAAAACCAGCTAAAATACATGAAATTGAAAGTTCTGGTAGATTAACGGTGCATGCCATACCAGGACTTGAACCTGTGACCTTAGAAGGTGAGAGAAGAGTTCTGGTGGAAGTGCAGAAGTGAGCGAGGGTCGTGAGTCGTGCTTGGATAGCTTAGTCGGAAGAGAACTTGGCTACGAAAGGCAGAAGTCTCAGGCTCGAGTCCCGATCCGGTACATAGTTTCAGTCTGCCAGAAAGATTCAAATCAGTGCACATTCGTTGCAGAGTGAAGTTTGTTCAAAAAATGGTTCAAATGGTTCTGAGCACTATGGGACTTAACTTCTGAGGTCATCAGTCCCCTAGACTTAGAACTACTTAAACCTAACTAACCTAAGGACATCACACACATCCATGCCCGAGGCAGGATTCGAACCTGCGACCGTAGCGGTCGTGCGGTTCCTGACTGAGCGCCTAGAACCGCGAGACCACCGCGGCCGGCGAAGTTTGTTTAATGGTTGCCAGAGTGGCTGTTCTTAGCAGAACCGAAGCAGTAAAATGAGTGGAGAGCCGTCTACTGTCTGTTCAGCAAATTTTTTATTTTGTCAATATGCACTTCGTAGTGCAGCTTCATCATCAGGGCTTCAGTTGCTTTTGAAGGACCTTCATTGTGATGTCAACACTCCAGAAAGGGTACCTGTGAACTTCCTGTTCGCTGATTTGTTTTCTAGATGCATGGGCATGTTGAGAAAACACACATGCCATCTTTTGATGAAACTGAGTTTCCTCTTATTTTGTACTTTCAGCGTATAGGCCGATCATGACATTCTGCCTTTTTCTGTATTATTATGCAGCTTTTGCATCACCTAAACCGAAGAGAACCTCGTACAGGTACAAAAGATAACGGCTTTCTCAAAATACTATGTTGTCAGCACTGCTTTAAGCAGAGAGAATAATCGTTATGTACCTATAAAGGACAAGAGAATGCATGACCTAAGGCGATTTTACCATACCTGTCAAAAGAAATAATACAGAGCGTCTACACTGACATATAAAATTGGCCAAAATGTGTCAAAGAATGAACCACGTGTGTCGAGTATAAATCCCAGCCGCGCGGGATTAGCCGAGCGATCTGCCGGCACGGTAGCTCAGTGTGTTCGGTCAGAGGGTTAGCAGCCCTCTGTAATAAACAAAAAGTGAGTTAATCGATCAACAACGAACTTAAACGGATGTCTTACGACGTCTGTCCCGAGGAGATGCAACGAACGAAAGCGAACAAAATGAGATTAAAAAAAAAAAAAGCTGTCTAAGGCGCTGCAGTCATGGACTGTGCGGCTGATCCCGGCGGAGGTTCGAGTCCTCCCTCGGGCATGGGTGTGTTTCAAATGGCTCTGAGCACTATGGGACTTAACATCTGAGGTCATCAGTCCCCTAGAACTTAGAACTACTTAAACCTAACTAACCTAAGGACATCACACACATCCATGCCCGAGGCAGGATTCGAACCTGCGACCGTAGCGGTCGCGCGGTTCTAGACTGAACCGCCTAGAACCGCTCGGCCACACCGGCCGGCCATGGGTGTGTTTGTCCTTAGGATAATTTAATTTAAGTAGTGTGTAAGCTTAGGGACTGATGACCTCCCATAAGATTTCACTCACATTTGAACATTTTATAAATCCCAAAGGAATGGAAATGGGCCACTGTCTATTTCGTTGCTTTTTATCTTAGCAATAAAGTGTGATTTAAGTAATGAATTATGCTTATTTATAACAAAATATTGAGAAAGCCCCACGTTCACTAAATAAATTTTAACTTAACGCTAGAAAAAACATATCATTATTGTCTACAGTGCAATGGAATTCCTCCCTCTACGTTCATTTTAACGAAGAATGAGAGGAAAACGGAGATTTCATCATAATTTTAAGACCTGTTATGTTTTTTGTATTTCCTGAAGAGTTAAGAATTTTTGGAGACGTGAGTTTTCTCAATATTCCGATTCAAGTGGCATGACAATGTTTTTCGATAATGACTGAATCCTGATGATGAAGCTATGCTTGAAACGTCCATTGGAGACATGAAAACGTTAACTGAAAAAACAGCAGTTGATCTTAATGTCAAGTTTTCCGTGGAGTTTATTTGTTTGAGTGGTAACATTTTCCGTTCGAGACTTTGGAGAGGAGAAAAAAAGGAAAAAATGCATCTTCAATCTGAAATTTAAAGAGGTCACAAATACTGTTGGTAGTGTTAGTTGATATGATTTCATTCAGCGGCTAATCGTCTTAGAAAGGATAAGAACCGCCGATTTGGACACAGTGAACTGGCGTTACGCGGTAGATGACCGTTTCGCCGAGCTGGCGGTTTGGCAGGCGGTTCTCTCAGAGTGGCTAGTCTGCAGACGTCGGCAGCTCAGGACATCATTAAAACATTTCGTAGCGTGCGGGGGCGGGCGAACACCACGGGGCAGCCTATTGTGTGGAGGCCGCACTGCACACAATGGCCGAGGAGGGCGGCGGGGGCGGGAAGGGGCCCCAGAATGCGGCGCGCCGCCGTAGCGGGCCGAGATTTCGCTCGGACACGGCAGCCGCGGCCGGGCCACGAATGCGCCGAGCAGTGCCCGGCCCGCAGGCCGCTGGAGTCGCGCTAACGAAGTTAGGCTCCGCTGCAAAACAGTGGCGCCTGCACCAGAGGCGCTATCTAATTAACCGCGCCTAATAAAGCCTCTGACACGGCTGCAATATTATCCGCTCCCGCACTGGCTCGGCCACTTCCTTCGCTCTCAATTAGGCCGCTGAGCAGACCGCTTGTGGTTCGTTAGCGCCACGCCAGTTGCCCTGCAACTGGCCCGTTACTACTACCTCCTCCTCCGTCTCCTTTTACCTTACCTCCCTCCTCCTCCTCCTCCTCCTCCTCCTCCTCTCCTTTCCCTCCTCTCCTCCTTTCCCCATACCTCCCTCCTCCTCCATCACGACCGCCGCCATCACCACTACCACTTTCTGTCCTCCTCTATCTGCGCTCGCGTCCGCCAAGATTGTCGCTTTCACGGTTCTTCGTCCTCTTCCTGCGGCGCCACAACTGACCCCTAAACAGACGGAGTTTCCCCTTCCACCTCGCCCTCCACTCATGTGCAATTCCCGCCCGAGAGCCACCAATCAACAGGGGATTAAATAGAAGTGAAAATGAAGTTGGGCGAAACGTGACTTGTGTGTTGCCGGAAGGAAGACAATGCTGCGTCCCTTCGGGGCGACGCGCCTCGCGTTACTAAGTCCAAGGGTTTGTCATTGCGAGAAAGAGCTGTGGAAGCGGTGCTTCGTTTGTTCCTACACACGCCCACGGTTGCCAATTTCGTTTGCAGGATATTGTGCATGGTGCACAGTTGTATCGTTATTCCTGGTTGTAATTCTTATTCTCAGACGCTCTTTCAGGGTGCATGTTTTGAAATCCGGTGTGATTTGCAAACGAATTTTTATCGAAATCCGAACGGTCTGCCGTTATGGTCCTGCAGTAGTATGCGGCAATGAAGAACCGAGAGTGGAGCACAGAGGGGATCTCGATTCCAGATATGTTCTTGAAAACTTTACCTAGAGTATTTGAACACAAAATCCGAGAACTAGAGCTCCCGTTTCAAGTTGTAGATCGGCAGCAGCGGCGACCAAAACAACAACCGTTGATGACTGTTTTGGTAAAATTTCTCAGGTGTGTATTTGAAAGTTGTTTGATAAACCTTGTAACAAAGCAGGAAAAAATATTTGTTTCGACAACAACTCACCTTACTTCGCGACAGGGATATGTCTTGATCCAGCGATTCTCCACCATTTTCATCCCATTGGGAAAATAGGTTCTGTCAGGCTCGAATACTCGTTGACTGCAACTAGCACTTCCTCTTTTTATGAAAATTTCTACCGAGCGAGACAAAGATACAAATTAAGGAAGAGGAAGAAGTCACTTGGAACTAAATCTGGTGAATATGGAGGATGAGAAACAAATTCTAAGCCCGGTTCGTGCAATGTGTGGCATGATACGTTATCTTGGCGAAGAGCACTTTTTTGCTTGCCAACCTTGGTTTGATTTCAGCCAGCGCAAGTTTCAAACGGGCCAACAGCGTGGGATAATAGAGTCCAGATATGTTTATGCCTTTTCGCAAGTAATCTATGAGGATTATTCTTTGGGAGTCCCATAAAACAGTGGCTATCAAGTTACCAGCTGACAAAATTGCCTTTGCCTTCTTCGGTGCACTTTCACTAACCTTTGTCCATGTCGTCGTTTTGTCGTTTTGATCTAGTATGTAATGATGGTTCCAAGTTTCATCAGCAGTCACAGATCGGAGCAAAAAGTGTGTCGAAACGTTGTGCCTGATGTGCTTTTGGTGAACTGTGAAAAATCGTGGCATCCATCTCGCACACAGCTTCTTCACAGCTTATTCTCCTACAGGATATAATGCAGTCGCTCAGTTGAGATGCCTAGAGCCTCAGCAGTCTCACGAATTATTATTTGGTGGTCTTGCATTACCACGTCATGGATTTTGTCAATGGTTTCGTCTGTGGTGATTTCAATTGGACGGCCAGAGCGCGCTTCGTCTTCCGTGTTTGTCCGATCACATTAAAATTCAGTAATCCAGAAGTAAATGGTCTTCAGTGATGAAGCAGAGTCCGCGTGAACTTTATCCAATTCTGTTTTGATTTATGCTGCAGTCCAATCTTTCGAATGAAAATGTTTAAAAACAGCACGAAACTGGGATTTCACTATTTTCATTCCCAGCCGACACACAGACAAGTTCAGAAGGCTGTCAAAAATGAACTGTAGGGTGCACATCGTTGAAATTCTTTATACGATCTTTGGGACAATCAAGCTTACCAACCTGAAGGTGCAACAAATATGTTCCATTCTTTCGTGGAAATATACAGATTTGTCAAACCACCCACGTACGTACAACGTAATATGAATCGAATAGCAACTTCTTTTTTTTCGCTGCAAATTATTCGAATAGGTTACTAAATTTCTGAGAATCGTAATAACTGTGGCCAATAACGAAAAGACAGCCAATTCGTTATCAAGCGACAGTATAAAATTATAACAAGATAAAAGAATCAGTTTCCTTACCGTGCGGTTTCCCAAAAATCGCTTGAGAAAGAATGCATAGCAAAGAAAATACGAAAATTAAAAAACAAGGTTTTTTTGTTTTTGTGCAAAAAGTAAATGTTGAATAAAAAACTAAGTTCAGTAACGTATGTTACTTTGTTTAATTTAGATAAAACTATTTTATTTAGAGGCGAACAGTTGGCATGAAATCCCACATTATGTACGCAGCCTGCGTAGCTGATGCATATTGTGCGTCTTGCGGTGTGTTGGGATCATAAAAATCGTCAGTTCTCCGATTAACATTCTATTCCATTTAATTCTCGAGAACAGAGTTCTAGATTCCAAGAAATTCCTTGTTGTGTGAAGTGTTACCGTGTATCATTTCTGTCTCGCCCAACGATAATTCGTAAATAATGATTTTCAGAGACTTTTTAAATATTTTACTTTCTCTTGTGGCCACTCACACTGTTCACATACAGAATTTAGGAGATGGGCAGGCTTCAGCCCCAACACAGTGTCCATTGCTGGTCGCTGGATTGTCTTAATAATATATTGTGCGTGAAGTCTGTCTGTGGACGGCGTAAATTTATTGTCTGTGTGTAAGAATGTGTGGGCCACTGCAACATTTACTTTGTGTGGACAGCTGGTCATAAAGGTCAAACATGTCCGCAGTATTCTGTATCGTAGTTCGTCAGTGAGACAGATACATTTTTAAATGTTATTAACTCTGTCAGAGTGACACAGAACTGTATTTTCTTTATCCATTCCTTGGCGTTAAGTGAATTTTTTCTGGTGCATACAAGTACCTCTTTCTGTTCTTCGTTTGTTGCAGATCTTTATTCAAAGGGAACATTTTCCCGTCCCGCATGGAGAAGAGAATTTAAGGGGGAACGACAGGATGACGGACGAAAATATTGCTCGAATTCAGGATTTTTTTTCTTCGTACTGGAATATAATAGACAATTGGGTTTCGCTGCAATGATTAAGGCATACATAAAAATTTTTATTGGTATCTTTTTACTGAGAAATATTAATATCTTCACTGTGTAGTTGGGATTTTCCCGACGCTCATGCCCGAGGCAGGATTCGAACCTGCGACCGTAGCGGTCGCGCGGTTCCAGACTGTAGCGCCTAGAGCCGCTCGGTACCCCGGCCGGCAAAGGAGGTTGATCGACGGTTGCCGCTGTAACTCTTGTTGTGGTTATCTGACACATGAAATTAACATATCACCCTGATCCGTCCAGAGGTGATTTTATTTCATCGTAGGGATTTTGCAAAAAAAGTGAAATTATAGATAGTTCAAAAAAATGCCCATTTCTTGGCAAAAAAAAAAAATGTCGACATTAGAAAAAATCTGCTATGATGAAGAGAAGAGAATTCAGTTTGCTTCAAGGAAGACCGAAAATCGATAAAATCGGATTAAAATTGTAGCGTGGGCGACGACAACCATGTGGAAAACATGGTTTTGAGAAAATAGCGTGGACAGTTTGGCAAGTATTTAGCATTAAAAAAAAGGACAAAGCTTGAAACTTACGTGCCTGGTCCATAATAACTAGTGGATGGCCGCTTTCTCTTGCTTTGACCTGATACGCTCTCATTTTCGTCCTCAAAGCCCTTTTCGTCTCTGAACGCATCGCCGCTGGCGTCTCTATTTTCACAGAATCGGCATTTGCAACATGCATTAATGCAATGTGGCTTACACTGAATAGACATACGGCCAAATTTGAAGCAACGTTGACAATTTCGATTCGGCTGGATGTTACTTTTGGAGTGTATCTCTAAATGAGGCTATTAAAACTTTCGTTCACATTTTGAATAAAACCGCCCCAACAATTCTCCAGCAAATGAGGTTTACTCAAATCTGTAGAAATAGGGAGCTTGAGCCCGGAACCAGTTCTCTGACGCCAAGGGGTGCCGTGCACTCTCGACTTCAAACGCTCACAGAATCGTTACCTTTTGTAGTTCGCTCATAATATTTTGGGGAATAATTCTTCAAGCATATACATTCGAATCAGGCAATAAAAAAATTTCCAGTTTTTTCGGCCGTCACCGTGTCGTTCTCCCTTAAGAAGCAGATCCTAGATTTCATTAAAAAGCCAAGTTCAGCAGATTTTGAGCCCTGTGTCTCTAAGCAAATAGTTAACAATTTAGCGTACTTCACTTGGAAATGAAAGAACATTCTGTGGGAACGTAAATTTTAAAAAGTGTGATTTCTATTTCCAAAAGTGTTCCGTAAAATTTTTATGTGGTGCCCTTCAACAAGCTCGTTAAGGACGGGGATCTCTTTATTCCAACTACAGCTTCGCATTACGCACATTTCCTAATTAAATTGCCTGTAACTAATTAATTACAGTTCAAAAGCAACAGAAATCCCTTTAATATTACACTGGTCCTTTGTTACTCTTTGAAGTTGACGATATTTGAAAAAGGGCTGAATTATAGAGAGACAGACGTTTTAAATAATCATTCTGATAATAAGTGCTTGACATGTAATTTAACCTATTTTAAAAGCGAATTGAAAATGTATGTGCTTTTCATCTCTTTTTGTTCAGAATTTGTAACGTGTGTGAATTTAGGTAGGAGTATATGCTCTTCTATAATTGGACAGCATGAATCCATGTTTGAAAAATTGGCCCTGTGCGAGTAAGACTCACGCAATGAGGGTTCCGTACGAACTTAATTATTATTCCATTCTGGGAATCGAGAATCTCGACTATTTTTGCTAGTTATCGACATTGGTACTGGCAAGATACCAATCCCAGAGATTCACAGATTTTCGAGAATATTTTAATTTGGATAATACAGGGTGATTCAAAAAGAATACCACAACTTTAAAAATGTGTATTTAATGAAAGAAACATAATATAACCTTCTGTTATACATCATTACAAAGAGCATTTAAAAAGGTTTTTTTTTCACTCAAAAACAAGTTCAGAGATGTTCAATATGGCTCCCTCCAGACACTCGAGCAATATCAACCCGATACTCCAACTCGTTCCACACTCTCTCTAGCATATCAGGCGTAACAGTTTGGATAGCTGCTGTTATTTCTCGTTTCAAATCATCAATGGTGGCTGGGAGAGGTGGCCGAAACACCATATCCTTAACATACCCCCATAAGAAAAAATCGCAGGGGGTAAGATCAGGGCTTCTTGGAGGCCAGTGATGAAGTGCTCTGTCATTGGCTGCCTGGCGGCCGATCCATCGCCTCGGGTAGTTGACGTTCAGGTAGTTACGGACAGATAAGTGCCAATGTGGTGGCCAATTCTCTAACATCTCCAGATACTGTAGTCCAGTTACAGTTGCACCTTCGAAGAAAAAGGGACCAAAAACTTTATTGGCTGAAATGGCACAGAAAACGTTCACCTTAGGCGAGTCACGTTCATACTGAGTTGTTTCCCGCGGATTCTCAGTGCCCCATATACAGACATTGTGACGGTTGACTTTCCCGTTAGTGTGGAAAGTTGCTTCATCTCTAAACACAATCTTTGAAACGAAAGATTCATCTGTTTCCATTAGAGCAAGGATAAAATCACAGAAATCGATTCTTTTAATCTTATCAGCTGCAGACAGTGCTTGAACCAATTTCAGACGATAAGGTTTCATAACTAACCTTTTTCGTAGGACTCTCCATACAGTTGATTGTGGAATTTGCAGCTCTCTGCTAGCTCTGCGAGTCGATTTTCCTGGGCTGCGAACAAATGCTTGCTGGATGCGTGCTACATTTTCATCACTCGTTCTCGGCCGTCCAGAACTTTTCCCTTTGCACAAACACCCATTCTCTGTAAACTGTTTATACCAACGTTTAATACACCACCTATCAGGAGGTTTAACACCATACTTCGTTCGAAATGCACGCTGAACAACTGTCGTCGATTCACTTCTGCCGTACTCAATAACACAAAAAGCTTTCTGTTGAGCGGTCGCTATCTTAGCATCAACTGACGCTGACGCCTAGTCAACAGCGCCTCAAGAGAACAAATGTACAACTAAATTAAACTTTATAGCTCCCTTAATTTGCCGACAGATAGTGCTTAGCTCTGCCTTTTGTCGTTGCAGAGTTTTAAATTCCTAAAGTTGTGGTATTCTTTTTGAATCACCCTGTATAAGTGTGACATACAGGAGGCAGGCGACCAGTATTACAATAACTAACAGTTCTCCATTCAGGCTGACTGGGTCGAAATGGCTAAAATCAAACGTCTGGCAAAGAGTGACTGTATTGGTCATGTGAGTCGTTTCGGAATCAACCCACCATCAGAGGTCCAGGAGCGATTACCACAAGTAGACATGGCGTTTCAAGTTATACGTGAAATGAACATTCGCAGACTAGTGTATCGGAGAGACTCTACGAACGATCGAAGAAAGATGCAAGAAACACAGAAGACACAGATGGCTTAAGCAACCAGCAAAATCTGCGACTGGAGAACATTGCTTGGCTACAGGAGACTACGGCTACAGGAGACTTCACGAAGTATGAAGCAACTGAAGTGGTAAGACAGACATCGTCATTTTGGGAGTGTGTTCTGAAGGAGACTATTGAAATACGAATGGCTGACGGGCTGATCAACAGAGGCACTGGACTGACTCTCAGCAAAGCTTGGGACCCAGCACTCAGCCGACTAAAACCATAGCGTAGGCCGAGAGCGACTTTCGTGCCCGACGCAGGCCGCAGGAGTACTGAGGGACCAGAGTTCGCGCCCAGCTCCGGCGCATCGTGTCACCCCCCCCCCCCCCCCCGCCAGCCACCCTCCCACACAGACTCCACCCGTCGCGGCACGCGATTGGCATTGCAGGAACCGGGGGGGGGGGGGGGGCGATCAGAGTATAAAGGAAGCAGGGTGTAGCAGTGACGGTCATTCTATGGTCATTCACCTGAAGATGATGGCAAAGTACGCTGTCGAAAGATCGTGTTATGGAAACGACTGCACCCGGCTCCAACAATTGATTCGCCGAGAAAGCCTAAGATCCTTGTCCGATGTTTGACTTTTACCTTTGCGATCCATTCAGCCTGAATACAGGACTACTGATACATTTAATTTCAACTTTTACGTCGGATAACAAATCACAAAAGAAATATTATTTTCGTGTGATATAATACAGAGTTACAATTTTCCATTTTTTCCTTTGACTGTACTCGGAAAGCCTCCTTTTTGACAAATTTCATGATTCTAGGCCAACTGGAAGTACCCTGTAGATTGAATTTGCGAATGTTAAAATGTGTGACGACCGTATCTTTTGATTGCATTGACTTAGGAGCTTAAATATTTTACACTGCCAAGGGACCATAGACCTCTGTGTGACATACATTTCAACTTGATAGGTCTTCCACTTCCTGAGAAAAAGGGTTTTTAACAGGAAGACGGATAACAGAAAACGATCGTACAAGCGTTCCGTTGTATCGATTGAGGCGCAGAACCCTAAAAAGTATAACGTTAGATGGCCTGTGAACCAAGTCGTTACATGTCCTTACGATATAGTGTGCAGCTGCTCCGTGTAACCTGTAACTAAGTTAACTAGTCAACGAACCTGCTTAAAAAGTATGTTGAAGTATGACCGGAGAATGACATCCAGCAGCGCGTAATATGCATTTATGTTACATTCTGCCATATACTGAACTGTTTCGGAGAAAAAACGGAAAATGTAAATCCGTCGAAACTGAAAACTACTATCTGTCAACCGTGTTGGAGAAAAAAGGGAAAATATAAATTCCCTTGAAACTGTAAACTGCTGTCTGTGAATATAGGTTGACTCTTACACAGACGATTACAGAAACCAACCACTTTTTGCAATCGTATTTATTTATTTAAACAGCGCTGTTACCAGTTTCGAACCGATAGGTTCATCTTCAGACTGCTTGGGGTGGTGATGCCAATAAAGAATTCGCGCCATTAAGTTCCATAGCAGGTTGCTTATCATCTTGCAACATCCACAACTGTGTAATGCACATATATATATATATATATATATATATATATATATATGTAATCATATCATATATATGTAATCATATGGAGGTATACATACAAATCTTGTATTGGGCTATTTCGCAACATAGAAATGTCAGTGGAATCGTCTGCAGGTGGTATAAAACAAATAGTTCAAAATTTGTTTTTGACAAAACAGAAGAAAAATTCTCAGTCAAATGTCAGGATACTCTGTCACCACCACCGACAGCAGCGTCAGTGTGATCACCACCAAGAATTAAACAACTTATGGTCTGACGCGGCCTCAGAAGTACAAAACCCGCCGTATTCATATCATGCAAAAATTATCGTGAGAAGGAAGAATAAATAAAATATCGAACCAAACGGAATGACTACTTACCTAGTATGAGTTTAAAAAAAAAAAAATGCTGAATTAAAAGACAAAACAAGGAAAGAGGGTGAGTGGCCAAATGATGGTTGGGAAGCAGGTACTGTATGAATTAAAACAGTTACTGTGCCAGTCACCTTTCTTTTCTTCCACTGTGCTTTCGAGCACTTGCACTCTCAGCGGATTAAATTAGAATTTCTTTTTCTGGATGTAGCAAGTAGCCTATCTTAGATTCCATTTCGCTGCAAAAAAAGTTAATATGTGTCCCTTTTCATAATAAGACAGCACTTATGATAATTTCGTCTGGGTCAATGGGCTGGTGCAAGTCTTTCATCTGGACGCCACTTTTGTGACTTGCGTGTCCCAAATCCATTAGAGTTGTCTAACCCCACCGAGCGAGGTGGCGCAGTGGTTAGCACACTGGACTCGCATTCGGGAGGACGACGGTTCAATCCCGTCTCCGGCCATCCTGATTTAGGTTTTCCGTGATTTCCCTAAATCGCTTCAGGCAAATGTGGGGATGGTTCCTTTGAAAGGGCACGGCCGATTTCCTTCCCCATCCTTCCCTCACCTGAGCTTGCGCTCCGTCTCTAATGCCCTCGTTGTCGACGGGACGTTAAACACTAATATCCTCCTCCCTCCTCCTGTCTAACCCCGAAGAAAGGGAACTTACAGTTTAACGCGGAATCGGACCACATGCCGTTTCTGGTGAATTTCTACATCATTGATAGGTGAATGCTAGGTTAAAAGTCACAGTGATAAATCAGTGGTCTGAGCGGAATTCTACACTCCTGGAAATGGAAAAAAGAACACATTGACACCGGTGTGTCAGACCCACCATACTTGCTCCGGACACTGCGAGAGGGCTGTACAAGCAATGATCACACGCACGGCACAGCGGACACACCAGGAACCGCGGTGTTGGCCGTCGAATGGCGCTAGCTGCGCAGCATTTGTGCACCGCCGCCGTCAGTGTCAGCCAGTTTGCCGTGGCATACGGAGCTCCATCGCAGTCTTTAACACTGGTAGCATGCCGCGACAGCGTGGACGTGAACCGTATGTGCAGTTGACGGACTTTGAGCGAGGGCGTATAGTGGGCATGCGGGAGGCCGGGTGGACGTACCGCCGAATTGCTCAACACGTGGGGCGTGAGGTCTCCACAGTACATCGATGTTGTCGCCAGTGGTCGGCGGAAGGTGCACGTGCCCGTCGACCTGGGACCGGACCGCAGCGACGCACGGATGCACGCCAAGACCGTAGGATCCTACGCAGTGCCGTAGGGGACCGCACCGCCACTTCCCAGCAAATTAGGGACACTGTTGCTCCTGGGGTATCGGCGAGGACCATTCGCAGCCGTCTCCATGAAGCTGGGCTACGGTCCCGCACACCGTTACGCCGTCTTCTGCTTACGCCCCAACATCGTGCAGCCCGCCTCCAGTGGTGTCGCGACAGGCGTGAATGGAGGGACGAATGGAGACGTGTCGTCTTCAGCGATGAGAGTCGCTTCTGCCTTGGTGCCAATGATGGTCGTATGCGTGTTTGGCGCCGTGCAGGTGAGCGCCACAATCAGGACTGCATACGACCGAGGCACACAGGGCCAACACCCGGCATCATGGTGTGGGGAGCGATCTCCTACACTGGCCGTACACCACTGGTGATCGTCGAGGGGACACTGAGTAGTGCACGGTACATCCAAACCGTCATCGAACCCATCGTTCTACCATTCCTAGACCGGCAAGGGAACTTGCTGTTCCAACAGGACAATGCACGTCCGCATGTATCCCGTGCCACCCAACGTGCTCTAGAAGGTGTAAGTCAACTACCCTGGCCAGCAAGATCTCCGGATCTGTCCCCCATTGAGCATGTTTGGGACTGGATGAAGCGTCGTCTCACGCGGTTTGCACGTCCAGCACGAACGCTGGTCCAACTGAGGCGCCAGGTGGAAATGGCATGGCAAGCCGTTCCACAGGACTACATCCAGCATCTCTACGATCGTCTCCATGGGAGAATAGCAGCCTGCATTGCTGCGAAAGGTGGATATACACTGTACTAGTGCCGACATTGTGCATGCTCTGTTGCCTGTGTCTATGTGCCTGTGGTTCTGTCAGTGTGATCATGTGATGTATCTGACCCCAGGAATGTGTCAATAAAGTTTCCCCTTCCTGGGACAATGAATTCACGGTGTTCTTATTTCAATTTCCAGGAGTGTATTTTGCGACTTTTTTTGTATTCAGCCACGCACTTTACCGCTGGTACGGCAATGAAGTCATGCATTGTAAATAACGATATTATAAACTGTAACAAAGCTACTTACAAAATGTTTGAGCGAAGTAGGAAGTGAAAATTTTCATTCACAACAGAAAACATGGAGAGAACATAATCAATGACAAATGTGAGACAGTGGCAATGTTTATTTAAAAGCTTCTCTGGTTCAATAAGGGTCTGATACAAATGTATATGTTTATAGCGACCGCCAGTATTCTTTCTGCTAGAACTTCATGTACGTAACTTCGTTATAATGTTGTTTATAATGTGTGATTTCAGCGCATATTATGCTAACAAGTGTCACATTAAAACTTATTTGTAGTGAAACATAGGCTAAAGCAGACAGCTGGCTCCATCCAAGAAAAGAAAATGTAATACTCTGACTCACCTAAAGGCCAGAGAGTAAGCCATGAAAACGCGATGGGGAAGGAAATAAAAGTGACTGATACAGACAGCTTTTTTAATTTATCTGTTATATTATGAACAGTCGCAGTGTTCGATTCACAGTTTAACACAGATGACATAAATTAGTATATGTTAATTTATTGGAATGATGTGGATGCACGTGTAGTAAAAGATGGAAGAGGTTATCTGTCTGTCATGACACCGCGAGAGACATTTCGAAGCGGGAACCGACTCCTTTTTGTGGACGTTCGGTAATTTACAACTGTAGGTGAGACTAGCGAACGAGGCGCCAGGGTGTTTTCGCCGGAGTAAACTGGCGGGAGCCGTTAGGAGTTGCGGTGTGGGCGCACTTTGTTTGGGAGGCAGTAATTAGAAGGGTCGCGTCAAGAATGCGGGCCGCACGCGCCATTATCGGGCCCCATTAACATTCCGCGGGCGCTGCTGGACCGCCGTCCTCCTTAATGGGAATGCGACCTCGCAGGGCGACGCCACGGGACGCGACCCAATAGACGAGCGTCTCGTGGCCAGCAATGCTGGGCACCACGCCCACCACGGGATGAGGCCGGCAGGGAGGGTCTCTGACGCAAACCCCACGCACAAGTGGCACCCACACAGCAACGAGAAAATGAAGCACGTCATGTAGAGGAGACAGCCGACAGCAACAACACCCTACTGATTCATTGAATCTTGAGTATTCACACAGAAGATAACCTGCGAGCGCATGATGTCACTTCGGACCCAAGCGGCTAACTCAACGTGCGAAACGAGACAGCCGGATTGACATGCCGCGTTGATTATATACAATATATACAATAGTATAGTATATACAATAGTATAATATTTACAATAGTATGAGAGGCATTCAGATGAAAACGAGACAGGTGGATAAAAGTAAGTAAACTGTGTATTACCTCAAAAGTAATCGCCATAACTGTTAATTTTTTGTGAAATTTCCGCCATTTCGCTGTTAATTGCTCATTTATTTTACACAATAATGGTTTCGGCTTTATAGCCGTCCTCAAATGCAGGTTGAAACGTTAAACTATGTCTCATCTGTCTGTGACATTTCCTCGTGGAAAAACACATATTTCTGTTGTTGTGGAACAATTGTACGTGTAAATCATTTGTTATATTACAGGAAAGGAGTACATATCGAAGATACATTATATGGCTGACATTTTGCACAGTGAAACACCGTCAACACACAGTCTGGCGTATTTAACACCCGGTATATTCCCGTGACTTCCATTCGTCCCTTCTGTTCATCAACAGAAGTTAACCTATGTGAAACGTCAGGTGACGAACGGAAGTGACGAATGCAACTCACAGGAATATATTGGTTGCTAAATAAGCCGTACTGTGTGTTGTTCGTTTTTCACTATGCATAATATCAGCCATATTACGTATCTTAGATATGTTCTCGTATCCAGCACTACGACACTGGTCTGTAAGACCAGAAATGCGTTTTTTTTTTTTTTTGACGATGCCATGTGACAGACAAGTCAGACATTTTTTAACATTTCAGCATGCACTTGGGAGTGTCTATAAAGCCGAAATCATGATTTTGTAAATTAAAAAAAAATGGTTCAAATAGATTTAAGCACTATGAGACTTAACATCTGAGGTCATCAGTCCCCTAGACTTAGAACTAATTTAATCTAGCTAACCTAAAGACATCACACACACTCATGCCCGAGGCAGGATTCGAACCTGCGACCGTAGCAGCAGCGCGGTTCCGGACTGAAGCGCCTAGAACCGCTCGGTCACAACGGCCGGCTTGTAAATTAAATGAACAGTTAACAATCAAATGGCAGAATTTCTTTTCATAAAATTCTACGTGACTGTGCCCCCCCCCCCCCCCCCCATGAAGGGAAGATAATTAACTGTCAATACGTTTATACGACCAGTGAGAGACAAGAGGGTCATTGCGTTTGTGGAAAAACATTTGCGGTTGCCCTTGGAACCATAATTGTACCCAAGCCTGCAAATATTTGTCCGAAGCAAATCGAGGCCACGAATTTTCTTCTTCAAGGCTCCGAAAATAAAGACGTGTGGAGGGAACGTGACTGTATGGAGGATGGGTCAGGGCTTCCCAGCGAAACGTCTGCAGTTTAGTCGAAACAACCTTGGCAGCACGTGGGCGGGCATTATCCTGCAGCAGAATGATGCCGTTCATCAACATTCCTGGGTGTTCATGGCGCACTTCAATTTTTGCTAAGTGCCCACGTACAGTTAGTTGTGCGCCCCGTGTTCCAGGAAATCAGTGAGCAGCTGGCCCTTGCAGTCAAAGAAAAAGTTCATCATGACTTTCTCGGAGTCGGCGTGCCTGTTTTTTCGATTACGCTGCAGAAGTTTCGCTGGGAAATCCTTGCGCACCATCCGTACAGTCCTGATCTTTCCCCATGCCTTTCTGTATTTTTGAAACCCTGAAGAAAGGCATTAGTGTCGTCGATTTGCTTCGGACGAAAAACTGCACGCCAAGGTAAAATTATGGTTCCGTAGGCAACCGTAACCATTGTTTCTTGAAACCGTTTACCGTCTTGTCTCACAGTGGGATAAATGTATTAACATTCGTGAAGATTACTTTTGAAATAATAAACGGTTTAATTAGATTTTTCCGTCTGCTTCGTTGTCATTTGACTGCCCCCTTATGTAACGATACGGCACATATGAGTGTTAGTGGTGAACCTTGGCACTTAAGTAGCCAGTAAGCGTTCCAAAAACAAGGCTGAAACTATCCAGCACAGTCAGTACCAAAAAAATGTTCAAATGTGTGTGAAATCGTATAGGACTTAACTGCTAAGGTCATCAGTCCCTAAGCTTACACAATACTTAAGCTAAATTATCCTAAGGACAAACACACACACCCATGCCCGAGGGAGGACTCGAACCTCCGCCGGGACCAGCCGCACAGTCCATGACTGCAGCGTCTAAGACCGCTCGGCTAATCCCGCGCGGCAGGCAGTACCAATTTAATAATAATGTAGATATGCAAAAGTACCATTTTTAGGAGATTTGTCGTCACATCAGCACATACTGTCGTGAAAACCTCAACTGCAAACACTGAACTGTGTTATATCAGTGCACTACGTTTTTATAAGTTATAGAATACCATTAAAAAAGAACGCTGGCCCATTTAATATAAACAAACTAACTCGAATATAATAAAAATAGATATCTATTAATCATGTTATGTAAATTGAAGGTGGAGGCAGGGAGAAAGTAAAGCAAAGTTAAGTTAAGGAAAGGAATTTATGATACCAGCTGCATCAGGACTTCATCACTTGGATTTAGCAGAAACAAGTGAAAGTACGTGCCGCAATGGGATTCGAACCCGGGATCTCCTGATTACTAGGCAGTTGCGTTAACACTGCGCCATCCGGACACAGTGTTCATTGCAAATGCACGGATCATTTCTGCACGCTCCCTCGCCGACTCACATTGCCACCCAGCGCCACCTATCTGCAGTCCCCAACCATGCCCTCCATGCTCACTAATTTTTAGATTCCTGCTAGAGGTCGAACGATATTGTGCATCCGCAGTGAATGCTGTGGATTCGTTGCCCATCGAGGCAAATCAGTTATACGAATGCATGGTGTGTGTCCTTTCGGACATGTCTGAAAGAACAGACACCACGCATTCATATAGATTGTTAATCACACGGCAAAATACGATCCTTTTGCGCACTGTCATTCATTAAAAACCTTGTTTCGATATTCCGAGTCCTTTGTGAAGTGTGAGGGGTGTGTCCGCATGTTTTGGGGACACGTTGTGTGTTACAGTTCGACTGAGTAAAATTCGTAACCTCCACGACCACCCGTGTCTTCGGCGAAAGGGCAAACGGCTTCCTACTAATGGATTCGGAGGAGATAAATGGATTCTCCGTTGCTGTACTGACGTTATTGTACTTGGGGGGACAGCCGTTCTCCCATAAATCCTCCCCTTATTGAGCGCAAATTTATCTTCGTTGGTCTGATCGGGGACTTATTCTGCCCTTAGCGATACGTGCCGCGTACATCTTCTCTGGTAGAGTTGACAAAATTAGGTGCAGAACATAATGCCACAGTTATTAATACTGTGACAAACGTTTTCTTGTAGGCAACAAATAATGTGGAAATATAAGAAAAATGAAGCAGATGTCGTTAAGTGCTCTGCATATGGTTATAAAAATAACTAGAGCGTCATTGCTAAACGAAATTGATGCGTTGCTGTTCCAGCGTTTGCCTAACATGTAGTTAACGTTCCTCGTGGAATATAGGAGCACAGCACCAGAAACGTTTATTGGGGAATCACAACTAGGTGGCTCTGTGGTTGGACACAGAATTCGCATTCGGAGGAGCGGGGTTCAAATCCCTGTCCGGCCTTCCGGATTTACTTTTTTCTAAGACCTCAGAAATCACGTTAAGAAAATGTCCAGATTGTTAGTGTGAAAGAAGATGGTCAATTTCTTTCCCTGTTCTTGCCATAATCGAGCTTGTTTTCCCTCTGTTCATCTCGTTTTCGATGGGGCGCTAAACTCTAGATTTCCTTTCTGCCCCTGCTGTCAGACCAGTCGTCGATTTTATTACCGCAGGAAATTTTCTCTGGATTCTTTATCGCAGCCATTTACGTTCGATAAAGTTAGAGTTAGACTGACCAGAGGAGGAGTCACAGTTCGTCCACGTACTTGTTGAAGTGCATCTTTAGGTGGTGTCATTTCGGTTTGCGGTTCATTTGTTGAGCCGTAACGTTTCTTGAATTACTGTGTTTTTCCGTAAAATTCTTAGAACTTGATATTTGTGCGTTTGGAACTTTCCCGGTATCAAATGAAATGCTTTAGTGCAGAGGAAAAGAAAATTAATTTGGCTTACGTGCACATCCACAGGACTAATTTTTTAGGTTCTAGAGACACGTTGCAGCAAAAATCCAAGGATGTGTTACCCTACTATCTTGAGACTATCGAAGGAACTTTCGCCGACATAAGATACTGAAAACTAAACTATGAATAGCTGGCCAAGTGCCTGCAAACTAGCAGCAATGGATGTTTTAAGAATTGCATTAAACGTGTCGCTACTACGAGTCTTACTCATGAATTAGAGCTAGAATTTAACTAGTCTTTCCGTTTTGGCATTAGTGTTTTGTTGGAGTTGTTAGGTTTGAGATTGTTAACATCTCACTCATTTAAATGGTGCAGATTAGCTTTATTATCTGTTTAAAGCTAATGAGCGTCAATTCTCTAGTGATAGTTATTGTACTCTGTTATCGAATACTGTTATTGTACTTAGTATTATGCAGTTTATCTTGTGCTACGATCAGTTTTTTAAACCTCGCAATCAACATTTTGGTTCATAACTCAAATTGTACTCCTTTAATAGAAATTTGAAGCTGCTTTCCGATAGCTCCAGTATGTTTATTTATAAATGTTTTTGATGTAAATTGAACAAAGGACGCTAACTACAGTACCGTAAGCGAATACAAAGCACTGTCATTTCATGTACGCGTGTCGTTGTTTACGCACTGCAGTAAATAACAACTCTTAGGGAAGTCGCCAGATGCGAAAACTCTGTTGATCGTTATTCGAAAACGCCTGGAGTATGGGTTCGCCCCTAAACTGCACTGTTTCCAGAGAGGGTCATGCTAAAAAAGATAATTACTTCTGTGAAGGTTCTGAATATGTTTTTTTATTTTTTACACTTACTTTGGTTTTTAATTTGTACTTTCGCAATTCTTGTATGATTGGCATTTGGGTCAGAGACGTCTTATCGGATATTTGGTTCTGGCAAATTGAAGAGCCTCATTTACTATGGTGCAGAACAGCTTCGACATTCGGCAGGGTGATATTTCGGACCAATTTATCAGAACATTTGAAAGGGCTGGCCTGAGAGAAAGATAAAATAAACCGTGGAGAAAAGGCGGCATGACATTCCCACAACTGTAGTTCATATTTGCTCGATATTTCCTGTTGATGTCGTATAGCTGGATGATTATGGGTCAAATGGCTCTGAGCACTATGTGATTTAACATCTGAGGTCATCAGTCCCCTAGAACTTAGAACTACTTAAACCTAACTAACCTAAGGACATCATACACATCCATGCCCGAGGCAGGATTCGAACCTGCGACCGTAGCGGTCGCGCGGTTCCAGTCTGCAGCGCCTAGAACCGCTCGGCCTCACCGGTCAGCCTGAATGATTATCTTATAATAATTAAATGAAATGATCTCGCGTAACGGGTTACCACATTAGACAGATTTAATGATGTGCACTTAAATTAGACGATTTGCCCGCAGTCATGCATGCTTTCACATAACTAAATAGAATTCCGAGCGGATGTTTGAATCTTTTGTGTCATTTGAAAGAAATCTCGTTTCGCGTATGACATTCATGTTCATAATATTTCGCATTTCGCTGCGTCTCGATTGTATATGTGCGCTGTTGGTTGTCTGACAAATTTGTAATTCGCGAAATAATTCGCAGTTGAATTTGTTTCAAAGTATTAACAGATTTGTGATCAGCTGTGGATTTAAACCTTTTGTAATTAAATGCATTAAAGTTAAATTGGATTCAAATGTATTCAATAGCTGAAAAAGTGGAGAGAATACACCAATCAGGCAAAACATTATGAACACTGCCCACTGCAATGTTGGACGCCTCCTGGTGCCGTTGCGG
Organism: Schistocerca cancellata; assembly: GCF_023864275.1. Taxonomy (NCBI): domain Eukaryota; kingdom Metazoa; phylum Arthropoda; class Insecta; order Orthoptera; family Acrididae; genus Schistocerca; species Schistocerca cancellata. The sequence goes on from NC_064630.1 coordinate 352,268,563, forward strand.
GCACGTGACGTAATCGGAAAAGTATGTGAGCCGAGCAGAGTCGGATGGGGGATTACCCTAGCGAACACATGCGCTGCAAATGGAGAAATCCACTGAGATAAGCGACTTTGCCAAATGGCAGATTATTATTAGGCAGAGCCTATGAAAGAATGTCTTCAAAACGGCGAAGCTTGTCGAATGCGTTGCTGTCTTGAGCCTCTACGGAGTGTGCTAGAAAGGGAGATGAAACTGCCACTAAGCGCTAAGTGGCTGGACTACAACCACTCATCACAGAACGTGGGGTTTGGGGACTCGTCAGCTTTGTAAAATAGGGTAGATGGCGAGTTGTGGTCCTTCTGGCGAAAGAACAAAATGACAAAATGCCGGTGGACGCACGTGTGTTCCGGAGCATACCATTCAGCGCATATTGTTGAACAAGGGGCTCCGCAACAGACAGCCCCTGCGTGTTCACGTGTTGGCCCAGTGACATTGTCCGTTACGATTGTAATGGGCGCGGGATAATCGAGATTGGACCGTGTACGACTGGCTCGTCGGATGAATCACGTTTCTGCTACACCAGGTCGATGGTCGTCTCCACAAACGCCGTTATCCAGGCGGACGGCTGCTCGAAACGTGCACCTCGCCACGGAGGCAGGTTGGTGGGAGCAGTATTGTACTATAGTAGACATTCTCCGGCTCTTGCATGGGACCTGTGGTAGTAGTCGAAAACACCATGTCCGCTGCAGACCACCAGCATCCCTTCATGCTTGATGTTTTCCCTGACGATGATGTCACCTTACAGCTGTCCGTGTCTCGAAGACAGAATTGAGCTACAGTGGTCTATGGAGCATGATAGTGAAATCACGTTAATGTCTTGGCCACCAAATTCACCTGATGTGAAGCCGACGGTTCCCACCTGGGTCGCTATCGAGCGCCATCATGGCGTACGCAAATCAGCGGCCAATTATTTACAGGCCGGCCGCTGTGACAGAGCGGTTCTAGGCTCTTCAGTTCGGAACCGCGCTGCTGTTACGGTCGCAGGTTCGAATCCTGCCTCGGGCATGGATGTGTGTGATGTCCGTAGGTTAGCTAGGTTTAAGTAGTTCTAAGTTCTAGGGGACTGATGACCTCAGAAGTTAAGTCCCATAGTGCTCAGAGCCGTTTGAATCATTTAATAATGTTAGGTTGAAGACTATTCCACTTACCTGAGCTGCATGCCTGCCCGGCTAGCCGCGCGGTCTAACGCCCTGCTTCCCGAGCGGGAAGGCGTGCCGGTACCCGGCACGAATCCGCCCGGAGGATTAGTGTCGATGTCCAGTGTGCCGGACAGCCTGTGGATGGTTTTCAAGGCGGTTTTCCATCTGCCTCGGTGAATTCGGGCTGGTTCCCCTTATTCCGCCTCAGTTACACGATGTCGGCGATTGCTGCGCCAACACTGTCTCCACGTACGCGTAGACCATAATTACCCTACCACGCAAACATTTGGGGTTACACTCGTCTGGTATGAGACGTTCCCCGGTGGTGCTGGTTGGGGGGGGGGGGGGGGTCCACTTGGGGGCCGAACCACACAATAACCCTGGGTTCGGTGTGGGGTGGCGGTGGGGTAGGTGGACTGCTGTGGCCTGTTGTGGGGTTGTGAATCACTGATGGCTACGGCAAGACGAAGTCTCTCCGTCGTTTCTAGGTCCCCTATTTAATACACAATACATAATACCTGAGGTGGTAACTTGTGTGCTAACTTGTGCCCTGTTAACTGATGAGCAGGGATGCATATGCCAGCATTTATACGATTAAAGTTTGTTAAAAGAAAACTTCTGATGTGTGATCGTTAGCGTTGCTGTCAAAGTAGCACTTAACCTCGGAATTTAACTCTTGAACAAGCGTTTCCTGAAGTGATCATCTTAGCCACGCGATTACACCGAAGGTAACCCTATTACGGTCCGTGTTCTCTGTTCCCGGTTGCTCGGAGCTGTCGCCTGTAATCCGACCATAGTGGGTGCGGCGGCGTACAATGGCTGTCTGCGCTGATTTGTGGTGGGTCGCCTGTTAGGAGACTCGGCTCGATGGCGCGGTCACATTACGCATTCGCGGAACGCGAAAGGCGAGGTCCTAACAGGCCGTCATCGTTGCTGATCTTATACCGTTGCAGATTGCTGCGTGTCCTTCACAAAGACAAAGCGGGTCATATAAAAGCTGCTGACGTGAGAAACTTCGCTGACTTTCTTCCTCAGTGATTTGTGATTACTGTTCACCAACTCGTAGGAAGTGAACAACATCACCGTATTCTACAAGTGTCTGTCTATTCATTCCGGGACATTGCTGCTAGTTTGGTCTTCTTCTTCTGTTTCGAGCGGTAGTTTCGGCTCCACAGCGGAATGAAAATCACAGCAAAACCCGTCGCAGTTCAGTGACAGCAGAAGCTTAATGCCAATTTAAACCTTATATTTGAAACTCCTTTTATTCAAGTAATTTTTTGTAATATACAGTCTTTATACATTAGTTATACAAAAGTAATCTTTAATAGAGAAAAAGGCAAATAACTTAGAGAAATGATTGATACAGCACTGATTGGAGTATATCTTGAAGTTTTATCTACAAATGTTCATTGTGGCTACTTTCCACAACACGTTAAACGTGCCACCTGCAATCAGTTTCCTGCCAGATCCTATGAAGCAATTCTTCATGTACGGTGACAATTGCTTGTGTTATCCGTTGTCGCAGCTCTTCGGCGTTTCCCAGAAGCGGAGGAACAAATAGTCTGTCTATAGTGTGACCCGCTTACACAGAGGTTCATAGGGATTAAATCAGGTGATCCTGATGGCCGCGATATTGTTCCACCGCGTCCAGTCCAACTCGCCCATTTCTATGGAGATACACGACAATTCACGATGATAATGTAGTAGCGCGCCAGGTTGCTGGAAAATAATTTCTTTCTCCATATCCTGTTGTAACTGCGGCATTAGATAATGTTCAAGCATGTCCAGGAACGATATTGTCGTGGAGAAGGAGAAATTCGTTTGCATTTTTGTGCCGGCAAACACGCTGAAATTGTTCCTTCAATTTCCTTTGGGTTGCGCGATACGTTTCAGGATTGACCGTTGCAGCATAAAGGAGGATATCAAACAGCATAACGCCTTCAGAGTCCGAGAAGACCGACTTCATGATCTTACCAGCTGAGGCTGGGGATTTGAACTTTTCCTTCGGAGTAGAGATGCAGTGGTGCCACTTAACGGATTGCCGTTTTATTTCCGGTGCGAAGTGATGAAGCCATGTTTCATCGCCTGTGACGATGCTCGACAAAAAATTGTCGCTTTTAGCGTCGTATAGCGCAAGTAATTTCGCACAGATGGCCCTTAGTTGCATTGTGGTATCCTTCTAGGCGGTGAGGAACTCAGCGGGCACACTCCTTTGAGCACCGGTACTCCAACTGGCGGCGAATGTGTCAGTACTACCAACAGAGACCTCCAGTTGAGCAGCGAGGTGTTTCATTGTTATTCGTCTAACATCTCGAATGACACTGTCCGCACGTTCCAACATCGGAGGAGTCACAGATGTTTGTGGCCGGCCGACACGCAAGAGATCGGACAGGGTTGCGCGACATTGTTTCAATGATGACAGACTCCTCGCCCAACGACTCGCCGTGCTTTTGTTCACTGCCCGGTCTCCGTAGACATTCGCCAAGCGTCTGCGAATATCTGCGATGTTCTGGTTTTCCGCCAAAAGAAGCTCCATGACGCTCTCTGCTTGGAACATTTGAAGGCTACGTATAGCATCGCCACGTATCGGGACTTCATGAAGCCATAGGGGCTGAAGCGAGGATATTCCACTATATCGCACAACAAATTCCGCGTTTTTCAACCGAAATTGGCCGCGGTAAAAAATATGTTGAATTACTTATTGAGCGCCCCTGGTATATATGAAATATTGCGGCGATTCTTGGATGAACACAGACTCACATTAAAAAGTTGAAGACAACAAGTGGGGACTGCGCATTCTTGAGTGTACAGTCGGCTCTCTGTGGGAGACGGACTCAGCGGGCACGCAGAGGAACAGAGCGGCCCCGCCATCGATCTGCCCGGCGGCTGGGCTTGGCGCGGCACGGCTCGCTACGTCCCTGGCGCTACAGCAACAAGGCGTCGTCCGCTGCGGGCACTTTGCCGCCACGGGCGCTCCCGTTTCTAGCCCTTCGGGCCCCTAAAATCTTCATGGACCCGCCTCCCGCTGCACCCGCACTCTCTCGCCTTTCGTCTTTCATGTGTAAGTAAGTCCCGCACTGAGGAAATTAGCGTTGGGCAGGTGAGGGAACTTCCCCGATACCCTCCTGACAGGCTTGGATCCAGGGTTCGATTCTGGGAAGGGATAGGGGGGAGGGCGGGGGGGGGAGGGGGAAGAATGTCACAGTCACAGTTTATCACTCTATGACTGTCTTCCGAGCTCTCGTCCTCCACCAAATATACGAGTGACGTTCAATAAGTAATGCAACAAATTTTTCTTCTCACCCAATTTCGGTAAAGAAAGAAAAAGAAACGGAATTTTTTGTGGGACGTCGTTGAATATACCCTCATCGGCCCCTATAGTTTCATGAATTTCCGACAGGTCGCGACGCTATACGTACCGTTCAAAGTGGCGCCTCTAACGCTGGTGTGTTCCAAGCAGAGAGCTGCAATCGAGTTTCTTTTGGCGGAAACCAGAGCGCCGCAGATATTCATAGGCGCTATCAGATTGTCTACGGAGACCTGGCAGTGAACAAAACGCGCCTTGACGCGCTGTCATCATCGCGTCACGGTCGCGCAAACCTGTCGAATATCCAGCGTGCCGGGTGGCTGCCCATCGATGTGACACCTGCAACATTAGAACGTGCGGACACTCTCATTAGAGTAGATCAACGGATCACAATCAGAAACTTTGCTACTCAGCTTGACGTATCTGTTGGTACTGCTGACACACTCGTCGAGCTGTGGGGGTACCCAAAGGTTAGTGCCCGCTGAGTTGTTCGCCCCCTGACTGAAGACCATAGAGAGACCATCTCCGCGGAACTGATTGCGCGTTACTAGGCTCTAAGAACTATGGGACTTAACATCTGAGGTCATCAGTCCCCTAGACTTAGAACTACTTAAACATAACTAACCTAAGGACATCACACATATCCATGCCCGTGGCAGTATTCGAACCTGCGGCCGTAGCAGCAGCGCGGTTCCGGACTGAAGCACCTAGAACAACTCGGCCACAGCGGGCAGCGAGGCTGGCAGTGAGAACTTTTTGTTGAACATCGTCACAGGTGATGAAACATAAGTTCATCACTTTGAACCAGAAATAAAGTGGCAGTCCTTGGAATGGTGCCAAACAACCTCTTCTCCGAAGAAAAAGGTCAAAGCTGTACCCTCAGCTGGACTCTGGAGGGATTCTTGTTTGATATCCTTCCTCATGGTGCAACTATAAACTCCATAGCGTATTGTGCTACCCTAAGGAGACTGAAGAAACAACTTCAGCGTGTTGGTCCCCACAAAAATGATAACGAACTTCTCTTTCTGCTTCACAACGCAAGGCCTCACACAACTCTGCGCTCCCGAGAGTAGTTCACAATACTTAATTGGACTGTTCTTCCTCATCCACCGTACAGCCCGGATCTCGCGCCCACCGACTTCCATCTGTTTGGCATACTGAAGGATGCACTCCACGGGAACCGTTATGCGGATGATGGGGAGGTTATTGATGCAGTAAGACGCTGGCTCCGACGTCGACTAGTAGAGTGATGCGATGCGGGCGTACAGGCCCTTCCAGTAAGGTGGCGTAAGGCCATCGCATTGACCGAAGATTATGTTGAGAAATAGGATTCCGTATCCAAAAGAGTGGGGAATAATATAGTGTATTGGAATCCTGAGTAAAATCGATCCATTATTTATTGAATGGCCCTCGTAACTTGCCGGCACCACCACTTTACCTTTCCACAGGACCTTAGGGTTGTTGTGCAGGTTGCTGTAGGTAGTGGGACAAGGTTCGCGTCAAGACACGCTGCATTGTTGCCAAGTCTACATGCAGCCATCTTGGATGACGTCATGGACGCCATCTTGAATAAATTTGGCAACAATGCTGTGTGTCTTGACGCGAATCTTGTCCCACTACTGCTGTAGCCCCCCCACCCCCCAATAAAAACTGTTCTTATCATTACTATAAATTTTCATAATTTTCTAAAACTCCCATTACCTTTCTGTCGAACAGTTCTTTAAATAATTAAATTAGAATACACTAAATTTCAGCTGCCAAAAACATAGACTGGACTGTCTCAGGATACCTCTTGCTAGGTCTAATGTAACAAAAATCAAAAGAACACACAGTGTCAGTTTCTATTAATTTTACAGCCGTTTAATTGTTGCCGTATTCCGTGTTACAGAAAGTGGATTCACGGTTGTGTAGTATCGCTATTCTAACTTCTGTCAAAGTGAAATAAAAGTCTTGGAGTCTTTCCTTTCTGTCATTGTATGGTAACAAGTCAATCTACAGTATGCGTACGTATGAAGAAAATGGTACTAAATGTGAAAAAGGGATTTCTACCGGCCTTAAAATTTTCCTTTTTTTATTTTAAGGAAAAAAAAGTATAAAACGTCTCTGTGTTAGACTGAAACACACCTCGAATCAGATGTACTCGAAGAGACGTTCTCCTTTTACAACATTTTAAAAACCATAAAACAGCTCTGTTCTAGACTGACACACGCGTCGATTCATATGAATCTGCAGAGACCTAGTCAAAAACAACTAATATAATATGGTGTGGCCGCGGAATACACTGTTAAATAAATATTCTGATCGAACGAAACATACCTTAATAAAATCATACCAACAAGCGAGATTGGTGCCATTCCCTCAAAGAACTGTACGAATTTAGAGATAATACGCCTAAATGGCGCCGTAACTTCACAGCAGGAGCTCAAGCGGGTACACAGGCGTGCAAGAGAACGATTCTTGTATACAGTGACAGCACAGGACACACATAGGAGGCGCTCACCGCAGTTATATGACTGTCAGTATATTTAATGCGTACAAAAAAAATCAAATATTCTTGAATCCATCTTAGAATAAGTGTTGCAAGATATAACGTGAAGTAAAATTTTTCCTAACAGTAGTGCTTGAAAATACGCACCAGGAAAAAATCGTCTGCAAGTGACTACGCAGGTTATTTGCAAAATACGATGGCGGGATACGAATTTGTAAAATTTTTTTCTTTCCTGATATGTCTAAGACAGCGTGTAAGGGTGACGAAAGATATAAGACTCAAAGTGCTTTTTTCGTAACTTAGCCGACGAAGGCTTTGACAAGACTACAGTGCTCTATTTCTTTGTATGACGTTATTTAGACGTTAACATAGGAAAACAAAATATATCAAATGCGATCTCTGGTAAATCTGATCATCCACACATATCCCTCGCTCTTTTACAAATTACATTGAAACCAAATAATGTTTAGACACATTGCCCCATGAACCTGAGTGCAGTTACCAAACGTAAGCTGAGAGGAAAGCGATATTCTATATTCTCCTCGAATATCGTTTGATGTCTTTTTCGCATTTCACGAAGTATAATGCGCACTTCCGTGAAACTGGTATCAATCTTAGGAAGAATGTCGGGTTTCCATTTCACGTGAACGCACCGTTTGATAGAATTTTACCTTTAGCTGGTATTGCATTTTTCGCAGGAAAATTACGCTAGAATGTGTATCACCTCTGCGTTTTCGCCAGGCCTAACTGATTTGCAATTGTAGAGAGCGACTCCAGACATAACATGAGCTAAAACGGAGAAACACGTGGCGCGACTAACTTAGTGGGCAAATGCTGCTAAAAATATATCATTTGCTCAGTAAATGTTTTCTAAACGAGAGTGTGTTGTTTAGACTCCTTCCCCATCCGTAAATGTAGAGCGTGTGTTCAAGTATAGACCCACAGAAGAGTAGGGAATTTCCAGGAGGACTGATAGTGGAGTAGAGGGAGGCCCAGTTGGGAACATTGATGGGATTTTGAGTTCCGGCTTTTGCCTTATAATCAAGGCAAATCTTCCGACAATCTTGGTTAGAACCGGGGCATGGTTATTATTTTTAATGTAATTCTGGGACGATACGCCCAAACAAAAAATAAGAACCCTAGTGAATGTGTATTTGTTCACGTATGTATTTCTCGAATTGTAAAGGATACGTGACCGACGTTGTTGTGGTCTTAGGCATATTTTTCAGCATATTATCTTGTATTCTCCTGCGTGAGACTTTGGCAGAGGCTATACGGACAGATGTCAAAACGCACTGACCCTCACTGATTTTAAACACGAATACTTCTGACACATAACTTTTCTCTCTCGAGAATTTAGAAATCTATGTCCATCCCTTCGGATGACGTATGTTGCTGGAAACGGGACACTAGACGGGAACAATGTCCTGGAACCGGGATACCAGACACTTCACATGTCGTTAAACCTGCATTGTATGAAGAATCGAGCGAATTTGAAAATCCTCGACACGGGAACTCACAGCACCAGCAGAGGAGATTTGTGCGAACTCTATCTAGTTTCGCCCGATCAACGCATATACTTCTACATTAATTTGTGATGCGTGGAGAGGAAGTATGTGTAGCTCGGTGTCGTAAGTGATCAGGAATCAGATTAACAGTCTGGAAATCAGTCCTATAATGTATGTCAGTATGAGCTGTGTACGTGAAAAATGCCAAGCTGTACAACGGGTCAGAGTCTACGATTTCTAGATCCGCCTGTAATTGGCAGGGTAAGTCACTTGAAGCACAGAGCAAACCAATTACAACCACCTTCCACCACAACACTGGGGCACTCAAACTAACCTCCATGTTGAGGATGGGATTTACCCTTGATGCAAAAGTGGTTAGCTGGTTGGATGGGTGTGTAGGACGTGTCTGACAGAAACGTCGCAGTTGCACGTGTCGGAAGGTAATTGATCGGATACAAATATTGTGTTTCTGACGTGCGGTTTCTAGTACTTAAACACTGGGAACCTGTCTACATGAATTTCCTTATTGCTTCTTCGAAGACACAATGATTGGCTATTTAGAAGCATAAAAGGCCTTTACTCGTGTCGAACGAAGGATTCAGGTGTCTTATCAGTCAGTGGGCCAGGGATCTTTGGATCCCAAAAGGATGCTCAGTGGGTCTTTTCCACAACTCGACCTAATAACAATGTTGCCCAAAATTTGGGTATCGCAATAAAACTTTGGTTTAATTACTTCCCTGGTGCTAGATACACTAACGTCTCTTAGTGCAGATAAAGCGTGAATATTAACAGGGCTTAATAAGCAACAAGGTGGACCAAAATATAATACAAGGTTTTCACAATAAGTGCTTATTCTTACACTTCGGCCTAACATTGGTACCATGGAAAGGAAAGAGGAACGAAATGCGTTTAAGTTTTAACGTACTGTCTATATCGTTGTTATTAGAGACGATTTAGACAACGATAAGACAGGAAATGGGCTGCAGTCTCGTTGATGACCAGTTCCTGTGTAGCCCTGGAGTAATTTAAGGGTACCGCCCGAAACTAAAATCTTGGTGCCAGAGTGAGATTTGATCCTTGCTCCTCCCGAATACGAGTGCAGCTCAGTGGGTCCATTGGAAACGCCGCGTCGAAAATCCCAGGAGTAATCTTTTCCGGTATTGTCCATCACTATTTGTATGCTGCTGTTGACAATGTCGTAAGCACAACTTAAATTTGAAATGTTAGATTATTCTTCAAATGTAGTGATTGATTTATTACGACTCGTTTCTTTACGAACTGTGGCAGTTCGGTAGAGTTAAGATAAGAACGTTACTTAAGATAAGAATTTTTGTTCAGCGTTTGAAAAATGTGGGGGAAAAATTCTGTAACGTAGAGGGCGGAGCCCGCTGTTGTTATTTCGCATTTTCAGTCGGCTCTGCTTTGTACGTCAGAGCCCTTTTTTTAAATTCCTTTTTTAAGCAGGAAATATGACACAATACAGTGGTAGAAAGTTATGAAGACCGCAGAATAAAAGTGCAGATTAGTTTTCCTGCTGGCTAGAGCGAGGGGCATGGGGTGAGGAGAAAGAAATCGCCTCCAAGGGAGTTTATGCGCAGAGAGGCGTGCATGCAATATTAAGTATCACAGTAAGAACGAAGGTGCGCGTGGCACCGGGAAATTCCACTCTGGGCGTGCGCTGCTTTTTTTTCTGCTTCCAACCACATCCAGGCAGAGAGAGACGGAAAAGAAGACTGAAGTTTAAGGTCCAGTCGACGACGGTATCATTACAGACCGATCGCAAGCTCCGGCTAGGGAAGGACGAGGAAGGAAATGAGTCATGTCCTTTTAAAAGGATCTATACCGACAGTTGTCTTAAGCGATTTAGAGAAACGACGGAAAACCTAACTCTGAATAGCTGGGCAAGGATTTGAACCTGAAACTTCCTGAATGGGAGTCAAGTGTCTCATCACCTCCATCTGTTCATGCAGTTTTAAGCTCTCAACGTAAGGACAGATTTTCTATTTTTGACATACCTCTGTGAGCAACATCATAAGCATATAACACAAGGAGCATACAAGGAACAAATTATCAACTTTTTGGCATAGTAACTAAGCAGTGTTTTCTGAATCATAAATACGATACAAAGACCTGCATATCGGGAACTTCACCTTGTGGTCACAAAAAACACTGATGCTGACGTTTACGCAGCAAACGTTAAGCTTCTGTAAGAAAAGTAAGTAACGCACCACAAAAGGAAGTAGAAGCTGAAACGAAAGGCATACACTACTGTATCATTTTATTCCATTCCGGGCGATGAGGAAAAATCTCTTGTTAGGAATTGGCATCTTGGTGCGATAATTTACTATCAGAGACAAATCATTTTTTCGTAATCTGTTTCTTTTTTTTCCACCTTAATTCCAGTAATAGTTTCAGTTTCTCATTACGGCTGGATCATACAATTTATTTTTAAGTAGAATACATTTACAGCCGATTTAAAAACTACATTCTGATCATTAGGTTATCAAACGTCTCGCAAATCGAGTGCCACAAATACCACGAGCGTTCACACACGCAGAAGGATGCCGTAAAGAAATCAGCCTAAGTGTCGTATTTAGCGTGCTACACGCTCCATATGTAATCACGTAATCATATGCAAACAGCAGCGGGGAGTCAAGTTGTACAACCGCGCCCCTCGAAGAAGGAGCGTATTCACACTAGAGCAATAATGTAGTCAAGTGGCGAGTGATTTAGTAACTAAACCTGTGTGGGCAAAATCGCGTAGTTATGTCATATAGCAAAATGGTTTAGCGGCTTCGATCCGATAAGTTGCACAGTAATCAGTGCAGACGTTTTCCGCACCGCAATCCATTTCTCAGTGGCGCGATACTGAACAAATGTCACCGCCCTCTATTTAGCATATAACATTAGTTTTCCTCCTTGATTCTCCTCTCTTTTTTCAGTCATCTTTTTCTTAATCTCTTCATCCAAATCTTCCAGAATAAGCTTTGGTACCAGATGTGTTGCTTGGTTCATCCTCTCTCCGTGAATCATGTTGCAGTAAACACTCCATAGTTGTCGACCCTTGACCACCCACTAAACCGTGAGCGAGCGTACACTGTTTCAGTTGCAGTTTTTTTTCTTTTTTTTAGTTGGGGCACTAAAAAACTGGTTACATTACTGGCCCTGTGGGAACCAGCTTACAGAGCACGAAAAGCGCTACGGGCAGTTAGACCTGTGTCTACTCCTGTTACCAACATTTGAGCAGACTGAGAAGCATACCGACCAGTCTAAATATGGAGCGTTAACCACGTGAAAATATCAAGATGTGACTATATGGTCTTGGAAGCCATTTTATGTGAATTTAACATAAAAATAAATTGTATCAGTGAAGACTCTTTTTGCATGTTGCAAATGAATGTATTTAATCACCCACACACGTTTCTTCTTCATTAAGAAATCATCGTTAGTGGGTGTCCTGGAATGTCACATCGTGCTACATTACAGGTATTTATTTTAGAATTAAAACAGGTCATATGCAAATTTTAACTTAAAATACAACGGTACTAACAGTTAAAAATTTGTTTCATTTCTCTGCAACTGTACTACTTTCATTCGTGTGGTAACAGTTGAAATTCGGACATTTTCCGTTCTTTCCGTTTTTCACAAAATTCTGTGCATATGCTGTGATTGGCGCTATAGATACATTGTGGTTGGCGTCAGATCAACAATAAACACAACTTCCTGACTTTAAATACACTAAGAATAATGCATGAAGCTGTGTGCACAGAATTTAGCAAAACGGGAAAATTTCGACTTGAAGTAGTTGATAACACGCAATAGAACGGGAAAGTTGCGAGTTTCAACGTGTTATCGAATGACTGAAAGTAGTCCAATCATTAGAATATGAGACACAGTTTTAGCTCTTAAATATGTTGGATTTTACATTGAAATTTACATGTGAACCGCTTTATTTCTGAAATCAATACCAGTAAAGCAACATAATGTGACACAGTGATGAAACATTCTTAATAAAGGAAAATTGCGCCGGGGTGATTAAATATGGTTATTTGCAGCGTGCAAAAGGCATTGTTCAAATGGTTCAAATGGCTCTGAGCACTATGGGACTTAACTGCTGAGGTCATCAGTCCCCTAGAACTTAGAACTACTTAAACCTAACTAACCTAACGACATCACACACATCCATGCCCGAGGCAGGATTCGAACCTGCGACCGTAGCGGTCGCGTGGTTCCAGACTGAAGCGCCTAGAACCGCTCGGTCACTCCGGCCGGCAAAAGGCATTGTGACTTATACAAATTCTATAGCTCTTGCGTGAAAAAACCACTTCAAGAAACGTATTAAAATAAATTGTGTAATACGACTGCACTGATAATGGTATAAGCCTCACATTGTAATATTTTGAAACAATTGTGAGAGGATCAAAAGGAGCAGTAAAATTAAAGGTCTCGTTCTGTAACCTAGTGCTGCAGCAGCGGAGCGGTATGGCGGGTTGCGTGGTGGCAGGCGCGAGCTGGCTCGCTCAGACTGCGCGACAGGCGTGAAATGTGAGGTGCTTCGCTTTATCGTGCCGAAGGCTACAGGGAGTGCAGTCACGCGAGCATTTCAACGGGTTCTCTTGTACTGCGATAACGCAACGGTTAGGCGTCGTCCGCTTCTCGAGATAGCTCCAAAACCATCCCAGATATGTGCGACACTCTAAGGTGTGACGCTGGCGAGGGGTGAGACCAGCGCGTCACAATCGGTGAGTAGAGAGTAGTCCTGCGTCCTGTTGAGGTGCGTACCACCATGGCAAGCAGTTCCTAAATGGAAAGGTTATGGCCACGTCTTCAGCTGTATCTTTTTTAACGCCTACTCTTGAAAATAGCGTCTTTGGCCATCGATTCTAAAATACGCTTCTTTCTGCGTGGGAAGAGCAATATTTGTGCTGGGCCCAGGGACGGAAGCAAAGGAACAAAAGAAAGGACAGGAGACAGCAACGAGGCAATACATTTCTGTGTTCGTTGCAGCAACAGTGGATCCAGTTCGATCAACACGTTGCTCTCATGAAGTAAACATAGCGTAGCTTTAGTTGTTCAGGCTATAATTATGCGTTTGAGCGTCGTAGAGGAACATATTATTACCCGGTTTGATTTACTGTATGAAATCCACTGTAGCCAGACAGACGTCACAGTTGTTACTAATCTGCAGAATTAATAAACAGTTTATGCCCATGTGTTCATTATGCGACGCTTGGATATAAAATTTTAATTCAGCTTTGGCGAGACAGACGTCAGAATTGTTACGGATTAGTAACCTTTTTAAAGGGATTGTGCTCATGTTGATTACGGGACGTGTGAATTTACATTTTTAATTCGACTGTGGCCAGACATATGGCACAGTTCTTAATTAACGATTTCGAGAAACAATACATTTCGGCAGGAGAAAGTTAATCACATTCTTATATTTTATCATATGCAGAGATTTTATTAAACATTGGCTTAAGAAGTACTTACCGTAACCATTTATTTGATTTTGATCTTGGGGCTTGAAAGATGATGTTTACAGTGCGTCAGAGGAAAGCGTGCGTGGTTGCCAAATGAAGTAATGCTACAAAGGATTTGACATCTTGGTTTAAAATGATGCCGTACGACAATACAAAATTCTGTATGTGAGAGCAACGCTTATCACATAAAATGAAAATCTCTGGAATCTACGTACAGTTTCAATCAAGCTTGATATGTTTCTTTTATTTATTTAATTATTTAACCTGATCTGATTATGGCCATCAGACACACTTACATCGGACCAGGGTTTTACATGTACAGTACCTTCTGAGTGCGTCCAGCGACAGTGCTAATCATTATTCTTGCTTTAGTAGATACGTCATTAACGATCTTCTGAAGCTGGAGATGTTACTCAATTCTTTAATATAATGCAGAAGTTTATTCCAGAATAGGGTGCCTGCTACCGAGAAGAACCACGAGAAAGTGGCTGAAGGATGAAGTGGAACAGAAAAAATTTTGCTCGGATGAGAAACGTGTGTTTCTGCTTTGTTGTTCAGACAGAAGCGTTTAAGGTCGAGGAGAGATATGAGAACAGTGTTCGCCTGAGGAGACAGTAGATAAGACAGAGGCTATGGAAATATCTGCGCTTGTCGGCGCGCAGCTAGGATAGCTGTGCACATGATGGTGCAATATGATCAAAGAGTCGAACATTTGCAGTTACAACGAACATAGGCATACATTACCAGTTCCAGGCGCCGCGAGCTTACCTGAGAAAGGGCTTGCAACATAACATGGCTATAATCAAAAATTGAATGCATAAGTGTTTGTGTAAGTTTCTTTTACAGCTTAAGAGTGAAGAGCTTTTTGTACGAGGGCTGTTCGCAAAGTAAGGTGCGATCGGGCGCGAAATGGAAAACACAGATAAAATCCGATGAAGCGTTGCATATACCTGTTGGCCAGTGTCTCTAATGTATCTGTCGATCGCGTCACGCCGCTCTTTTCAGTTCTGAGCGCGCAGTGAGCACGTAAAGATGTCTAGTACACAGTGTCGCCTGCCAAGTATGAGGGCCTGGTGAGAAGTTTCGCCTGATGGTATGCAGCCCACATAACATAACTGCCATGCGTTTCCTTCTTCAAGACAAAAAAATGTTCAAATGTGTGTGAAATCGTATGGGACTTAACTGCTAAGGTCATCAGTCCCTAAGTTTACACACTACTTAACCTAAATTATCCTAAGCACAAACACACACACCCACGCCCGAGGGAGGACTCGAACCTCCGCCGGGACCAGCCACACAATCCATGACTGCAGCGCCTAGACCGATCGGCTATCTTCAAGACAATTCTCGGCCGCACTCTGCAGGGGCATTGAAGAAGCTCCTGCAACGTTTTCGATGGGAATGTTTGACCTGCCACAATACAGCTCTTAGTTGTCTTCCTCTGAGTATCATCTCTGCTCACGTGAACCGCTGGCTATGAAGACAACATTTTGGCACAGACGAGCTCTAGACCAGTGTAGAGAGTTAGTGGAAAGCACTGGTGGCTGCCTTCTGTGAGAAGGGTATTTAAAAGTTGGTACAACGCTACGACAGATGTGTAAAACGGAGCGGCGACTATGTAGAGAAGTAACTGGAAAGTGTAGCTAACTGTTGCAAATAAAATATTTTTGATTTTCACAGTGGTTTCCATTTCGCGACCGATCGGACATTACTTTCCATACAGCGCTAGTATTTTTGTACGGCATGGTGAGCGGTTGACTCCTTCCTGCACATTATAGTTAGGTGCGTAGTGCAATTTACATTTATATCTTTTGTTACTCTTACATCCTGTGCTGAGGGAGAGAAGTTGATATTTGCTCCTTTAGTGATATAAAATGGTTGGGATTCCCTGATGAGCTTAGAATGACAAACCACAAATGATTGGGTTTTGGATGGGTTGAGCTTCAATCCTATATCTTGTACCTCTTTTGGTAAAGCACACACGGTGGTATTGAGATCCTCGATAACTGTCTTTAGGTTTATTGTTTTCGCACTTAGATACAGCTGGAGGTGATCAGCGTACATGTAGTAATTGCACAAAACTGATGACACAGCAGTGACATGATTATTGTACCTAATACCACACCCTTCCTCCATTGTGACTTTATGGTGCCGGACATGACGCATTACTGCCGAGACTTAGTATAAAAAAAAACTAGGATGACTGACAGAAAAGACGTAATGATGACAAAGATGCGGGTAACGTATCCAGGAGTGCATTTAACGCCCCATGGATTGATGGGCACTACAGACGGAGTATTAGCTCCGGTAGAGAAAATGTGGAATCGTATCACTGAGCAGGCTTCCGCGGCCAGAATAAGCTGATTTAAATGTTTTCTGAGTATCGCACCGTGTCATAATGTAAATGACTGTGCTATCAGTAGACCCATAAGAAGGCCACTGTAACCGTGGCCGAAGTGTTGGTTTCTCAAGTATACTTTTCGCATTACGACGCGGTACTATATTCAGAACACTTTTGTGTCAGTGCGGAATCAGTCACTCGACGAATTTCTATGAAGATTCATCCAATTCTCATGAGATGGTACAGGAAATGAACAAAACGCTTGAATCGTTATTTGAATTGCGCTCGTCTCGTATCCAGTTCTGCCATTTTTCTTGGGATTAAGAGACGAGATTTCAGATGCGCTGCGGAGCCACCATAATTACTCATGAGCTAAAGTAGTCGGCTACAGCCTCACAGAATAGTCATGTTATCCGAGAATCAGGAAGGGTCTTGTCTCCCAGTTGTAGACACAGTAGCCGGCCGGTGTGGCCGAGCGGTTCTAGGCGCTTCAGTCTCGAACTGCGCGACCTCTACGATCGAAGGTTCGAATCCTGCCTCGGGCATGGATGTGTCTGACGTCCTTAGGTTAGTTAGGTTTAAGTAATTCTAAGTTCTAGGGGACTGATAACCTCAGAAGTTAAGTCCCATAGTGCTCAGAGCCACTTGAACTGTTTGTAGACACAGTAGCCGGGCTCGCTGGCTTGTGCTAGGCTCGCCCGCGTCGCTGTTGAAGTCACCACGGTGTGGGATGTCGTTAGCCGACCGAGCGCCGTGGCAATCATTTGCAGCGGCCTACAATAATTACTGGCGCGGGGGGCTGGGCGCATTACGGCCTGTCCGTCCACATCACATCATAGATAACTGCGTCACGCTAAATGAATTGTGCGCTTGGCGAAAATCGCGTCGTGGGCGTTCGATCCGGAGCACGCGGCAACACCCGGCTGCGTTTGACGCGTCGGCCGTGGGCGTCCGTCTGCGCGTCGTGGCACCAGCCGTGATGTACGAGCGTCCGTCAGCTGTTAGGCGCCACTGTTCTCTTCGCTTGTGGCAGATTTCAGCGTTCTCGCGTCATGTCGCTTTCCGCTCTTGCGAAGTAAACGTGGTTGCGCCACTCTCCAAATTGCGTCAGAGGAAAACAGAACTCGTTGTGATCTGTAGGTGCCGGCCGTTGTGGCCGAGCGTTCTAGGCGCCTCAGTCTGGAACCGAGCGACCGCTACGGTCGCAGGTTCGACTCCTGCCTCGGGTATGGATGTGTGTGATGTCCTTAGGTTAGTCAGGTTTAAGTAGTTCTATGTTCTAGGGGACTGATGACCTCAGATGTTAAGTCCCATAGTGCTCAGAGCCATTTGATCTGTAGGTGTACCAGGAGCTGAAATCCGTAGACGACTATCATCACAATGCGAGGCGCAGTGTTTACCAGTGGACTGAACAATGCCAAAGTAGCTGAACAGGCGTAAGCTCGAGGAAAGGGCAGAGTGTCCAGTCACATCCAGCGTTGATGCCGATGTTGAGCAAGACCTAATTTTGAATAACTGATGAGCGATTGTTGAGGAAGTGACATACCAAATGCACGTCACTCTTGGATCTACACATGACATCTGCCATAACAGGTTCAACATCCGTAAATTACGTGCAAGGTGGACACTGAAACAGCTCAAGGAAGAGCATAAGTGCAGTCGTGTGAGAGTCTGTCAGTAGCTACTGGACTATCATGCTAATAAAGGTGAAATGTTTTCGACACAAAATCACTGGAGATGAAACATAGAAGTATCACTTTGACCCAGAGAGTAAGCGCCAGAGCATGGAACGGAAAAACTTCACATTTCCAGCCAAATGGAAATTCAAGACTCATCTAATAGCAGGAAAAGCGGGTTCTCAGTTTTTTGGGGCCCATTGGGACAAATTCTGGAACACTGCTAGAAAAGAGGTCAACAGTAAACAGTCAACGCTACTGTGATATGACTAGACGGCGTTCTTTCCATGCATTACAACGCACGTCCGCATTCTCCGTCCACACCGTTCAAATTCGTTAGAATTAGAATATTCATTTCTTATCTTGCCCTGTCGGGTTTCCATTTGTTTGATGCACGTGAAAATCGTTTAAAAGGCTTCGATTCACCTCCGATGAAGACTTGAAGGAAGCACTATGTTCTTGGCTTGCTGCTCAACCGAATTATTATTTTTTTCCGTCATTTGAAAGACTGAGTAACGAAGAATTGAGGACATTCAGAAGCAGAGTGATGATGTTGAAAAATTAGAAATTATAAATTTTGTTCTATTGTTGTAGTAAATTAGAAAAATATTGTGCTGATATTTTTTGACGTGCCCTCTGTGGTTACGATTTT
This sequence comes from Schistocerca cancellata, assembly GCF_023864275.1. Taxonomy (NCBI): domain Eukaryota; kingdom Metazoa; phylum Arthropoda; class Insecta; order Orthoptera; family Acrididae; genus Schistocerca; species Schistocerca cancellata. The sequence continues at coordinate 352,287,193 of NC_064630.1, forward strand.
TATCGACAGTCTGCTTGCAGTTGTGGAACTGAATGTCTGGAATAATATTTCTTCCCTTTCCCCACAGCTTTTTCATTTTACTGGTGGTCTCTTTTAATAACTCCATACAACTATGACTCGCATTATCCATAAAATTATTGAGTAACGTTATTCTCCTTTTGATTGGACTGTGTTTGTTAGACGTAATCTGTACGTTTAGTACGATCAGCTGACTTGAGTCTCGATGGCCGTTATCACATGATCAATGTCTATAGAGAAATTATTAAAAAAATGTGTGTAAAATTCAAATTAAACCAGTATCTATAGGAAAATGTATCAGGTGTACGCACATGTTACGAATTTACTGTCTCACCAAACTGTGTACTCTTTATAAAATAACACACACGTCAAATTGTCGGCGAGGCAGCTTTCAGATCACGTATTGATCACTTGACAGTGACCACTGAGGCCGACCTCAGCTGATAGTGATAGACGAATGGACTTATTCGTACAAACACAGAGTAGCCAAAGGCAAATGACGTCACTTAATAATTGTTGACTGATCTCCCCTAGAAATTAAATAATACCTATAATGAGCGAGCCATATGCTACACGTGACCATCATACGATACTAGTGACAATTATATGGATGATCTGTTCGTTTTTCGTAATGTCATTTCTGTGACAGGCTACATATATATATATATATATATCTTATTTATTTCGTACATTTTACGGCACAGAGTATGTAGTGTCTTAACACAGTGCCAAAACTAGCACTGAGAAGCTATTTTTATCGAGCTTTATATGCAAGTTCGTCACGTGTTTTGCAAGGACGTATAAATTCGGTATTGTCTATTTTCAACATTAACTAGAAGTTGTCAACTGTATGGCACAAAGACAAAAGTGGCACCAATTATAGCCCACGAGGTTTCTTACTTAATTTCGTTCATAATATTAGATGGTTCAGGGAAGTCTACAACTGTGTCATTCATGATTTAAATAATGAAAACTGAACCAGTTATTTTTTTTATTTCTGATACGTAGCACAACGCGTTTCGAGAATATATTCTCATTTTCAATTGCATTTGTGCATTTGTTTACATGAATATGTTTGTTGATGTTTGCATGTGTGGTTTTTTGCCTCTCTTGCGTCTTTTTGAAGTTAGACTGCAATCGGAAAACAGGACAAAATAAATCTTTGAATGTATTATTTTTTTATCCTTGTACAACGCGTTTTGAGAACTTGTTATTGACTCAAAGGTTCATTTTGTCCGATAGATAGAGGAAGCAACTTGTACAGGATAGACTAACGTGAAGAGCTGCCTCAAACCTCTCTATGAAACCACAATAACAATAACATGCTCTGCAGCCGCAGTTACCATTGTTTCTAACATGTCGCCCATTTTGTTTGTTCTCCCACCGAACTCCTTCATAAGTTTTTCACAGAAGATAGTGACAGAATGTTGCATTCACACGTACAAGACGAAAAGTAATATAATCTCTCGTCAGAAACTCGGTGGAATGGGACGCTGGTCACCAGAATGGCCTTTACCTTTACTGGGGTAATGGATGCAGCGGTGAGATGGGTGGCAGAGGATGCATTTCGTTTGACAACAAAATTACGTGTTTTCTGCATCATAACAACGTACGAAATATAGGAAGACTACCAGCTTTATGTAATCTGTAACGGATGTAACGGTATTTTTTATTCTTAAGTGAAGCAGCATGTAGGGAACTCCAGGATACGACAATATTTCATATAAAAAACCTCGATAACTCCGTTATAATGTTGTCCCCTCCCACTCTTTATAGGTTTCTGTTTTTAGCCACTAATTCATTATCTGGTGAAGCTTTAACTACATTTTTCAAGCTACATTAAATGACGTGAACAACTTTACAGCACTTTCTTCATAGCGGGTACCGCAGCAATGAATTTCTTAAAAGAAGACGGAATTTTCCACTTTTGCTGTATTAGTTTTTTTAGTTCGCAATCGTTTTGAGCCTTGTAGGCCATTCTCACTTGAGAATGGCCTACAAGGCTGACAATAGTTGTGAACAAGTAAAATAAATACAGTAAAAGTGAAAAATTCCACCTTGTTTTAACTTTGTAACATTGCCGTTGTTCGATCGGTTGTTTTTGCAGTTTTTGTTAATATCCGTTTCTCACAGCCAACGAAACCATGTAACTGAATTCTGAAGTTGGGCGCAGCCTTATTTTCCAGGCGGAAGGTGTAAAATACAGAGCGCTATTGTTACTTATTTTCCGAATAAACGTGAATGTACCTCACTGCTATCACTTCTGTAGTCGGGTTTTCAGTCCAAACAGGAATCCGGTTGTTTGATATTTATAAATGTATTTTCTTTAGTAGTACTCAGTGTGGCGCTAAATCTATTGCGTTTCGAATTCTACGAAACGCAGTATGTATTTTATTTCTTCGATTATTTGTGCTTTATTACCTCTGTCGCTCTGGAAGAAATAAGGTTTCCGCCAGACTTCGACACATAATGAAACACTGCAGTTGTAGTAAACTGTACAAAGAGTTTCATTAGGTAATGCGGGTCATATCACCGCCTGTGTTCTCTTTGTCCAAAGCTAAAAGCTGTTAAACGTTAATATTTCAGTACGCTTTTCATTTTCTACCCGTTGCGGACGGGAGCGTTAATCGCGCATCGTCGAATCCAGCAATTTCTTTCTTTGAATACGATTCACTGCTGGAAAAGCGTTATTAAGCGCGCTGTAATTTCCATATTGATGCGCCTGTCGTGCGCTGACAGGTTGTTCAGTTCGACGTGCTTTCACCGCGATGAAATTCGTCTTTAATCCGTTAATTGCTTTGTACGTGCACTTCAGGGCGGACTGCTCTCTCTGCCACCGCTTGCTCTGTACTCAGTTGGCGGTGTATTTATACTTCCTCGTATCAAAAGCTATCGTTGGATTACTCTTCAGCACAGCTGACAAGTTTTGCTGTCATCGATTGCGCATCGTGTTTCGCGTTGTTCATTGGGCAATCAAAGACGTTTCGATGATACGCCGTAATGAATCCTAGTCAACAAAAACTCACGGATGTGTCTAGTATGATAGAAAACTTAAGTTATTATCTCCAGCAACCGTGGCGTATGCGAGCAGTCAGACACGCGCTCTGGTGGAAACCCGATACTGAACGTCAGACTAGGGCCTTTAATGTAATTGCCGATCGATGCTCATCGTTGAGCGTCATTTCAGCGAGGCAGACAGTCGCGCGTCTGTAGAGGAAAACGGAACTGTAACGTCGTTAAGTTGCCGAATCAACGAGCTAGTTAGTATCGCTCCCATTCAGGCAGTCTCCGATTACTGACGTGAATCGGCAGTTACAAGGCTCTACAAAAGAACTGCAATACAGCGAAGAGATCATGAGAGTAGATTGATACACTGAAGAGCCAAAGAAACTAGAACACCTGCCTAATATCGTGCAGGGCTCCCGCGAACGCGCAGAAGTGCCGCAATACTACCGTGGCATGATCTCGACTGATGTCTGAAGTCTGAAGTATTGCTGGAGGAAACTGACGCCATGAATCCTGCAGGGCTGTAAGAGTACGAGGGGTGGAGATCTCTTCTGAACAGCACGTTGCAAGGCATCCCACATATGCCCAATAATGTTCGTGTCTGTGGAGTTTGGTTGCCAGCAGAAGTTTTTAAACTCAGAAGAGTGTTCCTGGAGCCAGCCTGTAGCAATTCTGGACGTGTGGAGTGACCCATTGTCCTGCTAGAATTGCCCAAGTCCGTCGGAATGCACAATGGACATGAATGGATGCTGGTGGTCAGACAGGATGCTTATGTACGTGTCACCTCTCAGAGTCGTATCTAGACGTATCTGGGGTCCCATATCAGAGTCGTATCTAGACGTATCTGTGGTCCCATATCATTCCAACTGTACACGCCCAACACCATTACACAGTCTCCACCAGCTTGAAATTTTTTTGAAATTTGTGGTAAGGACTGTGGGACCAAACTACTGACGTCATCAACAACCCAATTTCGGTGTTGACGGCCCCAGGCGAGGGGTAAAGGTTTGTATCATGCAGTCATGTTTCGTTGAATGGTTCGCACGCTGACACTTGTCAATTGCTGAAACCGGCAGCAATTTACGGAAGGGTTGCACTTCTGTAACGTTGAACGATTCTCTTCAGTCGTCGTTGGTCCCGTGCTTGCTGAATCTTTCTTCCGGCCGCAGAGATGTCGGAGATTTGATGTTTTATCGGATCGGCCCACTTCATCGCCACCTCGGAGATGCTGTGTCCCATCGCTCGTGCACCGACTGTAACACCACGTTAAAACTCATTTAACTCTTGATAACCTGCCACTGTAGCAGCAGTAACGGATCTGACAACTGCGCCAGACAGTTGTTGTCTTATGTAGGCGTTGCTGACCGCAGCATGGTATTCTGCCTGTTTACATTTCCCTGTATTTGAATACGCACGCCTATACCAGTTTCTTTGGGACTTCTGTGTATTTGCATTGTATGTGGCTGACGATGCTGCAAATAAATCGCTTAAATTTGGCTTCTAAAACTTCGCCTTCTGCAAAACACAATGTTCTTCCTTTATTATTATTATTATTATTATTATTATTCTCCCAAAAATGTTTCTTTCTTGTGTGTGTCATCATCAGTATGTCTCCAAAACCTCTCATGTTCTCTATTTTAGTGTAGAACCTACACGTGTGTTTTATTTTTGTCGTGTTGGCTCACCAGAAACTGCGTTAATTTCGATGATGGGATTTACACGAGTTAGCCTGCTTCTGTGCGTTTTCTGGCTCGTCAGCATGCCATCTATAGTCTAGTCGGGAAAACGTTTGTTTGCTAGAGGAGTAATTAATTGTTTTCTGAAATGAAAAATTTTCGGCGTTTGACTGCAGTTATTGTTTATTTTCCAGCATTGGTCAGTTTCCGTTATTATGCCATTTCAAGTGGCAGTTGTCGTGCATGTGCAAATGTAACACTTACAACATCTAGTCATGCGTTCAGTTGAGCAAAAACACTGTAAAAGTAATGGCTGAAACGAGAAAACGGCTCAGTGCGCGTCATCTGTAGTAAAATAAACTGTGATAGCACTGGCAGTTGTGGGACTGGTAAAGGCGTACGCAATTAAACTAAGCGCACGGGAGACGTTCTTCTCGCTCGTGTCACTACCACTTGAAAATGGTACAATTCCGGAAATCGTCCGGTAGCGGGAAATAAGCAGGGATTACGATCTTGTAAGGTGGGAAACGTTATGTTTTCAGATATTTTTTAAGACCTATATGAAAAAAAATTAAGCAATTGAGGCGGTGAGAACCATAGGAGCCTAATGCACATCATCGTCGACTATGAGATTGTAACATTTATTCCTGCTTCTTTCATTGTCGATCTCACGGTGAGTCAGGTTCATCTGTGCCGTGGGCGCGCATTGTCTATACGAACATTCACGAGAAGCTGTCGCTCCTGTTTCTCTGATATTTTCTCAGATGTGGGCTCGACGACGTTGTGCTTTAGGCCCTTATGGTTCTCACCGCATCAATTATTTTCTGATTTTTTCCCGAGAGCAACGTTAGTAGAACGTAGCATCTATCGACGAATGTGGTGACATGAATTTTCCCAAATTTTCTTTTTGCGTATAAAAACTTGCGATACCAGGTTAGAGTGAGGTGGAAAAGATGTGAGGAACAATGGAAATAATTATAACGCACAAAGAAATAGAACTAGCCCTGCAATACGACGGAACAAGTAAGGACATTCACTAACTTTACTCTGATGGCTAAGTGTACACCACAGTTACTTCCTGAACAAAGAAACGTAATTTTTGACTGCTTTGCAGATGATAATCTGTTAGGCCATGAAACGTGTAGGAGAAGGCCACCCTGAATAATTCCATCTTCAAAGTTATGCGGTTACAGGTGAGCATTCACATAAATAAAATGCACATACTATAGTTTTTAATACTAAGATATAAAAACAAACAAAAGTTGATATAAAATTTCACAGAAATTGAACGAGACCTACTGAAGATGGACATAGGTGTTGAAATGTGTTAGGCAAAGAATTTAAAAAATGAGGAACATTTTGTTTTGCGGAAGGCGGAATTTTAGAAACTTAAGTTTAATTCGCAAACATAGAAAAACAGGAAGAGGAGCTTCCAACCTCTGCAGCGCAAATGCTAGGTAAATTACTGTAAAATCATGTGAAAAGCGTTATTTTGTGATTTATTTGACATGCTGAGAAAGAACCAGTTCTTAAAATCTGTTATCTAGAGTCGGATTGAAACCACTTTCATTCGTTTATCTTCAGCACCGATAAAGCGGTCAAGAAACAGCTGTAATTTCATAACATACCCTAGAATTTTATAGACTGTGCGTTGAAGCAACATACGAAATTGTCGCAGAGTCAGCCTGAGGGCTATTAGTGGCAACAGATGTGCCCTTTGCACGTAACATCTCGTACTTTAATATGTAAATTGGTGTAACCAAATGTAATAATTTTTCTTTTTCATTTACAGGTAAGGAACTCCAGTCCATTTCATCTCTGATTATTGGCGAAAGGTAAGCATTTTCCCTCATTTTGTGGAGAGAGGTATGCCGTGCAAGTGTCATTCGGAAATATCGCGTAACGCAGTATTTACTAGCCGAACTTACAAACAAAATTTCGCACTTTGAGAGTCTTCATCATGTTCGTCTCTGTTGTATTTCGTTTCAGATACAAAGATCTATCATACTTGTACCATTTAGCGACTGCAAGCGCTACTCAGTCCAACGAAGTAAGGTAATTTTTTCGCTATAGGAAAGTATGTCTGGTACTCCTATAAACTAAAAGCTGTACATGCCACGAAGCAGCACGTAAAATTATTTAAAAAAATGTTTTCACTACGATGCACTGAAATCAGGTAAAAAGAAAGAAGTATTAATTGTACTATATAACGGCTTAATCATATACGAAGCATGTCATGTGTGCTCGCTCATTTTTTAACGCTGCACGATGAGCAGTATGGCTCCTGGCTTCTCGTTAGGAGTTTGTTGTGTAAGATAGCGTAAGTGACGAAGCTGTTCTCGAAGACTTCACACAGTTCTTCACAAAAAGTGAAGAACCAGTTTGTTACATATTCATGTGCCAGCGGTGAAGATCGACCATTGAAACGAGACACCGTTTCTGCAGTGGGGCATTGTCTGAACTTGTGATAACAATAAACATAAGATCGCACAGTTTGAGGGGGAGTAGAGTAGACTTTGAAATGTACGCGCTGGCTGTATCAGGTTGCTGATTGTGCAGGAATTAACCGTATTCACAAATATACTTTCCACGTGTCGATTTTTTGCAATTTATAAGGTGCGATGAAATGTTTCCATTTGTGGCGTTGCTGCAGAGTATATGCAACCCAGCGCGACTCCGATGCGGATCGGTTCATGACCACTCTTGCGTTAGGGAAGGATTCGAAATCATCTTCGGTAGCTTGAAACACGTTATCCGGCAGGAGTAAGGCTACTGTGAGGTCTGCAGCCAGTGGATATCCGGGGCATTAAATGCCGAACAAAAAGGAAACCATATGAATGTTTGCCTGAAGCACCTGATGCGTTTCAGTGTTGAAGTCAACACGTTCCTTGAGCGGATTGTTGCAGGTCACGAAAGCTGGTACCACCACTGGAAACCGGCAATGGAACATTGACGATGCAGTGGTGTCATCCATCAGCCCCTCGACTCAAGCAGTTTAAGCTGTTGGAAAGGTGATGTTCACCGTGTTCTTTGATTACCTGGGTCCATTGCTTATTGATTTCAAGGAATGTGGTGTCTCCACCGATGGCAAAAGGTACTGCGCAACATTAGAGAAATAACGGCGTTCAGTTAAGACGAAACGTGTGGGGAAACTGCGGCAAAGGGTGCTGCTGTTCATGATAACGTGCGTCCCCATATGGAAAATCTTGTAATGCAGAAGGAACTAATTCTAAGCGGGAGTACCCGCCCTAAATCCCTGATCTCTCCCCACGCGACTGTGATGCTTTTTGTCCCCTGAAAAAGGTCCTGAAAGGTCAACGATTCCCGTCGCACGAGGCTGTGCAGCAGGCAGTTACGGAATTAGTCATGCAGCAGGATACAGAGTTTTACCAAAGGGGTAGCTTCATCCTGGTGCATCTGTGGACTGATTTGCCTCAGTCCTCACGGTTATTTTGCCCAAAAATGGTTCAAATGGCTCTGAGCACTATGGGACTCAACTTTCTGAGGTCATCAGTCCCCTAGAACTTAGAACTACTTAAACCTAACTAACCTAAGGATATCACACACATCCAAGCCCGAGGCAGGATTCGAACCTGCGACCGTAGCGGTTGCGCGGTTCCAGTCTGTAGCGCCTAGAACCGCTCTGCCACCCCGGCCAGCTATTTTGCCCGATTGGCATACTGAGTCTGCACTGTGCGGCCTTCGAACGGAAACTTTTTGATCGGCCTTTATAACTGTGTATTCGTAGCTATGTTTTGACAGATATCCACGTCGATGCGGTTCTAGGCGCTGCAGTCTGGAGCCGAGCGACCGCTACGGTCGCAGGTTTAAATCCTGCCTCGGGCATGGATGTGTGTGATGTCCTTAGGTTGGTTAGGTTTAATTAGTTCTAAGTTCTAGGCGACTGATGACCTCAGATGTCGCATAGTGCTCAGAGCCATTTGAACCATTTGAACCATATCCACGTCGAACCATGTTAACTTGGGCAATACATGTTTCGTAGACGACTTTAGCAGACTGCAGAACGATCTCCATCAACCTAAATCCTGCGTAAAGACCGCGAAGGTAAATAAGAGAAATGGGGGCCCCCATACGGAAGCATATAGACTCTCGTTTTTTCTTTCCGCCATTTGCGAGTGGAACAGGAAAGGGAATTGCTGGCAGCGGTGCAAGGTACCTTCGGCCGTGCGCAGGGTGGTGACTTGCAGATTATGCAGATGTAGGCATCGAAACGAAGTTTTCCGCAAATGACGCTACAAAATGAACAGATAATTGTCTGTATTGGTGCCACATGTATCTTTCTTTGCCACCAATATAACGAAACAACTATGTTTTTTCATATAACAATTCACTTTTTAAAGACTTTGTAAATCCTTTAGTAAGTTGGCTTGAGTGATACGACATTGTTAAGGTTGCTCTAGAACTTCGGGAAGAATGGTTAGGTAATATTCTAATACGTCATATGCAACTAAACGTTTTCAAAGCCTTCTCTGTTCCTGAAGCTCACACACATATTTGTAAGACTACGTTAACCATTTTTTATTTTGTCTGAATCTTAGTTGTTCCCACGTTCTTGGGCAACAAAAAGGACCATCATTATATTTCCGTTGCAGCCAGTGTAGAATAAAAGTGCAAGAAGTTTGGTTGTTTGACGAGCCTCATTATTCATTTTTTGAACATCATCCTTGGAATTTTCCCTGTAAAATTTGAGCGATGTGACTGAGGAACAAAGTGAGCCGTTTCATCAAGACATTAAAGTGATGGACAGGCGATTTCAGGGCCGCTGGAACACGTGTGGCGGGAAAGTACTGTTGGTCACTTATGGAGACATACAACAGACCATCCACTGGAGAAATGTCTGTATTACTCGTAGATGGTTTAAGGAGAAGTGATAAACGAAATATAAGCCAGTTGAAACACAGTTCCTCTGTATCAAAGAGGCGTTTTCATACTAATACTTAAGTAAAAATTTTGTTCATATTGAAACAGTGAATTACCTTTCTTTCCACTTACATGTGCATTGCAAGTTTCCTAATTTCTAACGAAACCACAGAATGACAAAAGTGTGCGTGACAGGACAAACCTGAAATCATATATTGATTCAGTGCTCAAAAATCAGGTGATTAAGGTATTAAGCAATAAGAAATGAGCCAATATACTTGTTACGTGGTTTGTGTAATTTTGTTACTCTGGAAAAGGGAAGAACCACTGTAAGAAGTGGGTCACAGTTATTCTTGTACAGGGTAGCACGATGATGTCGCAGCGAAAGGCCCACACCGTCCTTCAGAGGTAAGGTTAAGCGTGTTATAGTTGCAGTAATATAGGTGAAACAACTTACGAGACTGAACCTTCCTTAAATTTACCTAAGCGACTTTCATTCTCAAAATAGAACCGAAGTGAGTAACGTCTACCTTTGCCTAGACAGAACCCTGTACCGAAAAATTCTGACGGGCTGGCCAGATATTCTCACACCTCTGCGCGAGACTCCTGCAGCTCTTGTGCCGCGTGTCAGAGTGCGGTCAGGTGTGTGTGCGGTGCGGGACCCTTATGGAGTGGAGCCAGATCCAGATGATGGCGCGGACAATGGACAGGCACAGCCCATTGTCGATATCGTGACGAGCGGCTCGGACATGGAGGCGAAGCAGGCGAGGATCGAACTGGTGACCCTACTGAACTCCTGACATTCCCCCTGCCTGCTGCAGCGGCAGCAGCGGCGGTGGCTGCGGCGGCAGAGTTGGCCGGGGGCGCCGCATGTGCGCATGCGCCGTCCTAAGTAGCGGGCCCGCTCCTCATTGGCTGCCCTCGGGGCTCCTTCTTTCTCGCCTCTCTCCGCGCCGCGACGGCCCGCTCCTTTCGTGGTTTTTCCGGTTTCGTTTTATCATCTCTGCCTTATACTCGTATTCTTTCCTTTTTTGCTGTCTCGTTTTTCGTAATTCTCTCGCGGGGGGCTTCCGGCGCGTACCATTTCGCCGGGCGTAACGCCAGACGGGACGAAATTGTGTTTCAGATGTATTGCACGCCGTATGCACTCGATAACTTCCGCAACAGCTTGTATCGCGGCGGTCGTAACCTCATTTCTACGCGCGAAGGGTCGTCATTTGTTAGACCTTACATAGACTCACACACATACACACACAAACAGTCGTAACTGTGGCACAGTGCGGCGGTAAATCGTTTTTAAACTAACTGTTTGAAAATAGTGTCAGGCGCTCTCGCAACTGACGGACAATCTCATTCATCAACATCACTTAAAAGGCCTCATTTATTTTACGGCATTGTTTTTACCACAGATTACGCTGTGTTGTGTGCGCATACTTATGACACGATTCCCGTTGCCGCTTACAGCATTTCATTTCTGCCCTTCAAGGTTTAGGCACTTGTGCTTATTCCATCTTCACTTTTCACTGCCACGTCATTCTGGATTCTCGTGCGTCCGTTCTTATTCTTACTCTTGGCTTGTACAGCATCGCCTGACGAGTTCTCTCTATACTTATTCTTTGTACCTGCTGTTTTCACAATGTTCCATTTTCTTCAATCTTTTCGTTAATATTAGAAATATATAGTTGATTCCTGTTGCCTTCATTTATTTTATGGTTTTCCATGGTAACATCTCACTTTCCTGAGAAATCTCATTTCTCTGCTTGTAGTTTTCTTTTATCGCGTTTTTTAGGCATTCATAGCAATGAAGATGTAACCATGGTTTTATAAAATTTTACTTTTTTCCATCTGCATTTTGTGGTAGCCATCGGAATTTGAGGGTAGGGGATGGCAAAACTTTTGAGCAGATTAGACTTGGGTATTTGACCCTAGAATGGTAAGCCACTGGGCACGTTTTAAACAATTTATTTAACAATCTGTTAAAAAACTACAAGGTCAATTTCAAGCATTGGCACTTGTACAATATTTTAAGAAAATCTGACAAATCATGCGCTAGAAGATACAACAAGGTAAACCACAGCTAAATATATTTGTTTAATGCAAGTAGACGATTAACAATCCACAGGCTCAGGCCGTGTATGTTGAATTATTCCCGCCTGGCGCCTATGGATAGACACAACCGATCTTACTGCAACTTCAGGAAATATTAATAAAAGACGCTTCTCACACGAATACTTAAATAAAATTTTAAAATATCGCTATTATTAAATTTTAAAATATCGCTATTATTAAATAGTAAGAAGTAACCAAAGCTGTTCATATTCAGAACATACTAGAAATTTTTAGTTTACAGAAGATTTCAGAAAGGAGAATATTATTGCAGTTCATTACACAGCAAATATATTACAAGACACACACGCAATTTAACTATCAGTTCTGTGGAGCTAGAATTTAAAGAAGGCAATTAACGCAAATGTCACTGTCAGTACACTTGCAAAGGCAACAAACTGAATCCAGTATTCAAGACACATTCCTGCATGTCAGATAACAGCACTTGATTACAGAACCAACAGGTTTTAACGTTAAAGCCTCCAAGACGGAGCAGAGACAGCCGTTTGCATTCAGATCCAATTCAGAATAGAAGTGCTCGAAATTTTAAACTTTAACAGTCCGTTAAACATCAAGCAAGCAAGGTAAGATAGTTAATTTGAATTATTCACAACGCGGTGTGAATAACCGCTAATGCACGTTCAAAGCAACCAAAATCTTACGGTTTACACTGCTAAGCACTACAGTAATTGAATTTAAACAGGAAACCACTTTACGTATCCGACCCGGGAGCCTGTTTTTGTCCGTCAGAGTGGACAGGACTCACTGCTTTGTAATACAGAATGGTGACTCCTTAGGCATTCCCGGATACACGATATTTAGATGACTAATGACAAGGTTCTACAACAGGAAAAAAATACATGATATTAACAGACGCAGTATTACACTATTGGCCATTAAAATTGCTACACCACGAAGATGACGTGCTACAGACGCAAAATGTAACCGACAGGAAGAAGATGCTGTGATATGCAAATGATTAGCTTTTCAGAGCATTCACACAAGGTTGGCGCCGGTGGCAACACCTACAACGTGCAGTCATTAGGAAAGTTTCCAACCGATTCCTCATACACAAACAGCAGTTGACCGGCGTTGCCTGGTGAAACGTTGTTGTGATGCCTCGTGTAAGGAGGAGTAATGCGTACCATCAGTTTTCCGACTTCGATAAAGGTCGGATTGTAGCATATCGCGAATGCTGTTTATCGTATCGCGACATTGCTGCTCACGTTGGTCGAGATCCAATGACTGTTAGCAGAATATGGTATTGGTGGGTTCAGGAGGGTAATACGGAACGCTATGCTGGATCCCAACGGCCTCGTATCACCAGCAGTCGAGATGACAGGCATCTTATCCGCATGGCTGTAACGCATGGCTGTAACGTCTCGATCCCTGAGTGAACAGATGGGGACGTTTGCAAGACACAACCATCTGCACGAACAGTTCGACGACGTTTGCAGCAGCATGGACTATCAGCACGGAGACCATGGCTGGGTTACCCTTGACGCTGCATCACAGACAGGAGCCACTGCGATGGTGTACTCAACGACGAACCTGCGTGCACAAATGGCAAAACGTCATTTTTTCGGACGAATCCAGGTTCTGTTTACAGCATCATGATGGTCGCATCCGTGTTTGGCGACATCGCGGTGAACGCACATTGGAAGCGTGTATTCGTCATCGCCATACTGGCGTATCACCCGGAGTGATGGTATGGGGTGCCATTGGTTACACGTCTCGGTCACCTCTTGTTTGGATTGACGGCACTTTGAACAGTGGACGTTACATTTTAGATGTGTTACGACCCGTGTCTCCACTCTTCCTGCATTCGCTCCCTGCGAAACCCCACATTTCAGCAGGATAATGCACGACCGCATGTTGCAGGTCCTGTACGGGCGGCCTTTCTGGATACAGAAAATGTTCGACTGCTGCCCTGGCCAGCACATTCTCCAGATCTCTGACCAATTGAAAACGTCTGGTCAATGGTGGCCGAGCAACAGGCTCATCACAATACGCCAGTCACTACTCTTGATGAACTTGTGGGTTTTTTTGGGGGAAGGAGGCCAGACAGCGAGGTCATCGGTCTCATCGGATTAGGGAAGGATGGGGAAGGAAGTCGGCCGTGCCCTTTCAGAGAAACCATCCCGGCATTTGCCTGGAGTGATTTAGGGAAATCACGGAAAACCTAAATCAGGATGGCCGGACGCGGGATTGAACCGTCGTCCTCCCGAATGCGAGTCCAGTGTCTAACCACTGCGCCACCTCGCTCGGTCTTGATGAACTGTGGTATCGTGTTGAAGCTGCATGTGCAGCTGTACCTGTACACGCCATCCAAGCTCTGTTTGACTCAATGCCCAGGCGTATCAAGGCCGTTACTACGGCCAGAGGTGGTTGTTCTGGGTACTGATTTCTCAGGATCTATGCACCCAAACTGCGTGAAAATGTAATCACATGTCAGTTCTAGTATAATATATTTGTCCAATGAATATCCGTTTATCACCTGCATTTATTCTTGGTGTAGCAATTTTAATGGCCAGTAGTGTATTTAACAAATATCTTAACAGCACGCACGGTGGTTTCACAATCCCGTTAAATCAACAGGTTTTCAAAATCATCAAATACAACTGCCGGACGTGCCAAAACAGTTCTTTAATTCACAACCATATGTGCGTAAACACTAGCTCTGATCTCGACTATGACAGTCGCACTGCTAATGCCGAATACGACACTTGAACAACCAGCGGGAATAAACTTAACCGCTCCTCACTATTAACATTAAATTGGATAGAGCGAACTCACCAAAAGTCTGTCCGTAGGTAAGTCCGGCGAAACGTAACGTACTAGGTGCCTATACAGTTCGAATGCTGCAAGGAGCAAAATCCCCATTCGCACACTGCAGGAGCCGTACTTGTCGCAGCATGGAGCTTTCCACAGCACATTCCCACAACACCGGAGCACAATCTCGCCAGGGGCCGCCACTCGTGCCTCGCTCTGTCGGCCCTTCCGGACCATAAATCAGATACGGTCGTCGCATTCCAATCCCGCGCGCCGCTGTTTGGCCACTACTGAAGTCAGAGACTGCCACGCGAAACCTCTCTGAGGCTGCGCTGCTGACTAGAGCAGAATCGATATGGACGTATCGTTTTGTTGTGGGATGTTTTGTTCATCTTGCTGCACAGTGATTTATATTTGTTAGACTTAAATTCTATTCCCATGTCCGTATCATAGCTTACTTCGCTTCTTAAAGCTGGAGACCCGCTCAAGTGGTGTATCATCTAGTGTTATTTTTGTTCGAGTGAGGTATTTCCAATGATGAGCCATGGTTTTAGATTTTTTGTCGGTATTCGGAGGTTACATTCACTTTCTCCTAATTTAAGTCGTTTATACACTCCTTAGTGGAGCTCATCGTCACTTTCTTCCAAAATTGTAACATCATCTAAATACATAACGATGTCAACATATTTATTTGTATTGATCTGTATACCCAGTTCTTAAGCGGAAGATTAATATACACATACTTTATTTCATGCCGTGTAAAATTAACTAAGGAGGCAACATGTCTGCTGCATATTTTACAAAACTGGTTCTTCATAGCGCTCACAATTCTCACATTCTGGTTTAAACTGCATGAAACAGTGTTTCTTTGGTTGGCATCCCAGACATCAACTTCTACTTCAGCAATTTTTCGACTGATTCGCAGCTCTCGATTTGGATCTGTTGTAACTCTTTCATTTCGGAATGCTAATTGACCCCCGCATCGTTTCGGCCTGTTTTAAAAATGCCAGTACAGCCGTTCCTTGCAGTTGTCCTTTTAGAATGTTTACAAGGAAGTGTTTACAGCGTATTATGTGATTTCTTGTCGTCTTCATTCGATTATTTTCATTAATTATCAGTCCTCACCAGTTCTGTGAATAAATTCCTGCTTGGTGGTTCTATCCGACCATTTTATCCTTACTGGGCGTCTCCTACAACATTTCTCAAACGGTTCAAGAGGTTTCAGGTCCTTTTCCTTATGCCGGGTTTCGCATCAATGAAGTGCTATGCTTCAGAGGAAGCTTTTTCGGTTTTTTGTTTTTTTCACTTCTGCTTATTTGTGTTAATGTGCATGTTACATTCATCTCTTAATAGTGAATGTGTATCTTCCAAGCTTCTTTGGAGGTTTCTTTCATTTGGGCGTTTCGCAGCCATGCCATACGCTAGTCTAAACATGGACGGTGCTTACTTTCGAATCAGTTGCAAGAGCAGCCGAGGCTGGTTGGTATCGTTGCTTATTCGTAAAGTGAGAACAGAGGTTCGTGTATGGATGTGTGTTACAAACTTGCCAGCCGGCCAGAGTGGCCGTGCGATTCTAGGCACTACAGTCTGGAACCGAGCGACCGCTACGGTCGCAGGTTCAAATTCTGCCTCGGGCATGGATGTGTGTGATGTCCTTAGGTTGTTTAGGTTTAAGTAGTTCTAAGTTCTAGGGGAGTGATGACCTCAGCAGTTAAGTCCCATAGTGCTCAGAGCCATTTGAACCATTTTTTATAAACTTGCCGTTGCTATAGCATGCGTCAATGAAAATAAAAAGTGTGCATTTACATCTGTTTGGAATCATCTAAATGCATTAAGAGTTTAGTTTGGTGATCTACATTTGTTCTCTGCGAGCCACCTTACGGTGTGTGGCGTAGGGTACTTCCTCTACCACTAAATTTCCCCCTTTTTCCTTTTCTCTTTGCTGTTGGTGTGCTCGAGTCTCAAGTGCCGAAGGCTGGTTGTTTGAACGAGGGTGATGCCTGTAATCTAAATCAAGGATAAAAGTAAATAAATTCCATCGCAAGCGCTGGTCACAAGTATTTTCTGCAACGGCTTTGTGCAGTTATTATCATACATACTTTTATGAATCGGACGATAAAATATTACATTGGCTTTCATCTGTGAACATGATTGAAACCCAAGATTTAGAGGGTCTCCCTAACCTGTAGGGTCAAAATTATGCAAATGGTAACATATCTTGAAATGAATATGTAAGGATGACGAGCCAATAGTTCCAGAAACGTTTTTTCCAGGTGGGACTAGGTCTTGGAATTAAAAATGCGTATGAGGCGCTTGTCTCTAAACTGCTTGTGCCTCTGCGTTGATGTTCTCGCTACTTTAAAAAAGAACACGCAGTGGTCTGTGTTGTTCCCACGGTCGCAGTAGAAACTGAATAGAAAATGTTTGGTGGGGCCCTAGTTGCCTTTTATATTGGACAATAAAGGACATAAATTTTGTAGAGTGTAGCAAGGTTTTACGCGCCGTTGTAACACCCTGAAACGCTCATTATGAACAGCTGTTAAGCATAAGCTATTGCCGTTAAGGGGAAAATTGTTTTGTACCAACAAAATACCAAACGTTCACATCCGACCGTTAGTTCGTTATCTCAGTTTAGCATCCTGTAACACTGTTTAATTTTAACACAAAAGGTTTGGGACGCGCTGAATACAGTTTGGTTCCGGAAATATTAGTAATATTGGATCCTAGATTATCGACTGTTATCGAGTCTTACGAATCTAGAGTCCTCTTTTTTCGAGAAATTTTTTTTTCAAACTTAAGTGACGGATTCTTTCATACTTGAATTTATAAACCATTTCCTGCTCAGCAGAACGAGTTCTTCTGACAATCTGCCCCTGTGCGGCAAACATTTACTTTGGTATACTAGTTTACAAGTGAATAGCGTTTCATAATAGACCAGAAACCTCCCACCACCAATTCTTTTAAGAATCGAACTCTTATATACAACAAAGATTCAAACACGGCTGATTACTTTACAAATGAGTTAATGTGTTGAATGTTCACTAAGCATGTAAGAGAGGAATGCTTTAGAAAAGGTTTGAGGTTTTTTTTTAACCTTTATGAGACGCCGCTAAGTGCTGTCATTATCAAACACTGTATGAGAATAATCTGAGTAATCTGCATAATTTAAACAAAAGCTAGTTTCTCACGCACCTCAGTGATTATGACGTCTATCTCTTGAACTACATGTCGTACAATGATACAAGTTTAGAGGTAAATTCAGTGGTATATGTGTACACTATCTGCAAAACGTGTTGCAATTTGAGTTAGCAGTAAGGAGGTAATAAATTAAAAATCATGCCTGATGCTGAAGTTTTGCTGCATGAACGAACCGGAATGTAATTAGCAATAAACTTTTTTCATTTCATCATTTTGTGGGGAGTGTCAGCGAGAAAAAGTTTCGTAAAGGTTTGGAATTATGTGTAAAGTTTGTTGTGTGGCCGACCGGGGTGGCCGAGCGGTTCTAGGCGCTACAGTCTGGAACCGCGCGACCGCTACGGTTGCAGGTTCGAATCCTGCCTCGGGCATGGATGTGTGTGCTGTCCGTAGGCTAGTTAAGTTTAAGTAGTTCTAAGTTCTAGGAGACTGATGACCTCAGAAGATAAGCCCCATAGTGCTCAGAGCCATTTGAACCATTTTTTGTTGTGTGGGAAGTCGCTTAGTGCTCTCTTACTGGTGTATATAGTCTGGGTAATTTGCGCGCTGTGAGTTCGCTGCCTGGAGACATACACACAGTTTCTAACTGTAGTACTTGTATTACTGCCTGAAACATCCAACGTAAGACCATACCTCCTAATGAGTAGGCTATGACAAAGTTTTAATTTTTTAAATTCTGTTGCTAATTATGTGAAATACTGAAATCAGATTTCTGATTGCCCTGAAAGACGTTAGATAGGCAGCCAGCAACTAGGGCTGTGCACCATGAGCCGGCTTAGCCGTTTAATAATGTGGCTTGACTCAAGTCGCATCGAATGAGTGTTTGCAGCTTCTGGACAATAGAAAGATTGTCCTGATAACAGGTTTTTTCTCTGTACCCACAGAACTTATTTCTTCCTGATTATAGTACTGTACCAAGCTGACTTTCCTGCAATTGTTTCTCTGCCTGGCAAGTACACCACGTTTTAACTTGTAACTGAAGTTGGGTTGATTAATACTCAGAGCACAGATGTAGAACTATCTGCTCGTATTCACCAGTACAATAGATCTATGTAAATTCGCTATGGGAATGTAGGAGACATACTGGACGTATCCATAGGCGGAATCGCACTAAATCACACCATTCTGGACAAGAGAAGAACGCTTTCAACTACGCAATGGGTTACTCATACGAGAATTCACACATTAACCATCGGGTCAGGTGACACAGTGTTTAAGACGCTGGACTCTTTAGTGAGGCACACGGTTCGAATCCCAGAGTTGACATCGTTGTTTATATTTCCTGTGGTTTCCCAGGCACTTCCTTCCGCCATTCTCCTCCAACTTATCTAGTGCTGCGGCTGTAGTGTTTCGGCTGTAGCGACCTCGATTTCCACGGGACGTTGAACCAATGTAATAATGCCTTCAAAAGTTTTTCATATTACTTGTATCTCGGCTTGGTTGATGGCCATGGGTGAGAATCACAGCCGACATACTGGACTTCCTGCTGGCGTTAGAATCATTCGGTACAGTCACAACCTTATTTGCCTATCTAATAACTTATATGCGCACTGTAGTGCCGTACCCTCATGCTCTGTGTATATATGTGTATATTCTGGGTCACAATTACGAGAGAAAAAGAACAAAAAAGGTAAAAAATATCATATTCTTTGATTGTCCACGTATATGGAATTTCACTGTAACCGTTAATACAATTTACTGCTTGCGGTAGCTGCGGTCATTGTGTAGCGATTTACTGCAGTTTGATTTGAAAGGTCACTTCGCCGAACCACACGCGATATGTGCATTTCACGTTATTCCAGCTATAACGGGACTGCTGTGTGCACACCTTTTAATGATCATTAAAATTTACAATATTAAAAAATTCGGTTCCGTTGTAAATTTATTCTATACGTTCTGTTTTTCACAGTAGACTTTTTAATGCGCTTCCATCCGCATCCACAGTTTTATCTCACGGAAGTTACAGATATAAACAATTCTTTTTTCCTTTTGTTAATCCATGTCATGAATGAATAATTCATGTGGAACGATTTATTAACCCGTATATTACCACGATTGTATTTCCAGAGCGTCATATCCGTATACGTTGCTTTGCGACGAAAGTTTTTGGGGTGATTGTTAAAACTTTATGACTACCAATCGTATTTGCCCTTAGTATGCGTGTTGACAGCAGCTGAAGCGTGTGAAGAGTAAATTATAGTATAAGAATGTCTCTAACTTAGTGATGCGGTTGGATTATTGACAGTTTTAGAAGATATACTATATTCTTATTTCCATTTACCACCTGTGTTGACAGCAGTAGATGCTAATGAAGTAGCAATTGTGAAGTTACTGTAGGAGGCAAGAACTTTAAAAGTGGGAGAGAAATCTCCGACAGTATCTCAAGAGAATAAATATTTTTGTTGCAAGGCTAAAATTAGTTATTGCAGTTGTTGAAGAACACACAGTGGATAAGTACAGCATTCTGCGATCCATGATAGGAAATGGAACTAATTTAAAGGCGAAATAACAAAACTGAAAACTTTTTCAGTCGTATCTGAAACTGTCATTTGATTGTGTCATTCAACGATGATAGGAAAATTGACTTTAATGATTTAACTAGCTTAAGAATAAAGAACTAGAAATTTACCCACCATACATCTAATTGTGTATGAAGTAATCACCAATTGGTTACTTAATTATTTCTTAGAAATACGGCGAAGAGATTTTGAGGCAATCACTGAACAGATGACACACTTTTCTGTAGTTTTCTGCATTTTCTATGTTGGTTTTGGCTACTCGGCCGTGTAGCCAGCTCACCAGAGCTAAAGTTCCTGTCCTGTTTCTAAATATCTAATTCTCACATTTTGTTTACGTGTCACATGTTATATACTTGTTTTTGAATCCATGTTCTGTATCGCACAAGAAGTTCGAAACGAAAATAGACATTCAGTATAGTCCAGTATGTACAGTGCGTTACCTACAAATAAAAATTTCTGAACGTTGAACATTATCTTAAGTTACTCAGAAATAAATTTTCTGAGTGAGAATAATTTGGTGTCAGCTGTGTTAGGTATAGATGAGCTATCTATTGGTGACATGTGAAAAGTTGTGCAGGACCGGGACTCGAACCCGGATTTCCCGCTTATCGCCTTAATCTTTATATATATATATATATATATATATATATATATATATATATATATACATAATTTCGTGTGGGTCAATGTCCTGTGTTAGTCTTTCTACTGGACGCCATATCAGCGAATGAGTGTTCCTAACCTACCTTGCCGGCAACCATAAGTCTATCTGTACACGCCTCCCAGACCGACATAGATTTCAATATGTCCCATGGTCCAGATCCCTATACCATACTCTCCACAATTCATAAGTAAATGCATGCAGCTATACTCTGTAACCCCGCACCACTGAGAATGAGACTATGGGGAATCGAGACCTGTGATGTTACCGTCTTTTGCACATTTAGACATGTAGTATTTACTTGCATCTGTCTTACATCTGTCGTCGACAATATACCTACAAAAATTTCGACACCAAATCAGCCTAGTGGCTGCTCTAGCACCTGAGGGTTGGTCAAGACGATCGACATCTGTTTGGTACAGTTTGCCTACCTTCAGGTGCATGAGCAGTCACTAGGCTAAACAGGTGTCGAAGTTCCTGACAGATACGTTTCTAATGTGCTCAACAAGTTTGCGTGGGTAGCACTGAGGCTGCTGCCAACTTTGGGTCTTATAGGAACCCTCCCTCGTGATTACGCCACAAAAGGGTGGAAAATAGGAGGGTTGAAAAACCGTAAGTTCCCTTTGATGCTTCGGATCACGTTCAGGTTTTTCGAATGGTTTTGACACGTCCCTAACGATCCCAATGTGTACACGAGAGCAAAAATTGTGGTGTAGCTGCTGTCCAAAAGGGGACGATCATGTTCTATTGGAGTGCAACTCCACAGTGTCCTTAGTGCAACTCCACAGTGTCCTTAGAGAAAGGTTTAAACGTCCAGGTGGTGGCAGCAGTGTCAATAGTTGTCAAGAACTTGTTCCTGTTGTTCATCAAGTTGCGAAGTGTCGATTTGGGACCGCGAAACGTGTGGGAATGAACGCCCCAAGTTTCAGTGGCGCCTTATATGCCACCTGCGGCGTCTTTTGGTGTCGATTCTGAGCGGTGGTATGTCAGAAATGTTTTCGTCGGCCAGCCATAAGAAAACCGCTTGATTTCAACGCTGGGCTTCGCGGTTCTGATCTCCACAGCAGGGTCTGAAAAGATGAGTGAAATGTAGCTAAGAGGAGCTGTGAAGAACTTCCCATCGTGTTACACGCCCACGGTGGCAATGAGCAGAATTGTGGTGAAATTTGGTGCGAATTAGAGAGTATAAACCCATTTTACAGCTCACATGAACTACTGAACTGTTTCCTTATTTTCGCATGTGCCGATTCCTTGCTGTTTGAATCTTCGCATAGCGCCACACTTTTGCATCGTTAGAGGGGAAGGATGTAGACACCTTTGATGCGGTCGCAATGGGAGGCAATGAATGTGTCGGCGCCTGCTAGACGTCAGCGCGTCCTCAGCTGGATTTTAATTCTGTTGTACAGTGTATTTTAATACCCGTACATTCATCTTTTATTTTTAAAGTGCGTTCTCATAAAACAACAAGAGATCACGTAAAAGACTTTCCACTAAATTACTCACATATTATGTCATATCTCATTTGTTCGGAAAGCTCTGCCGTTGAAGGGAAGGGTAACACGAAATTGTACTCACAGCCGTTCGTTGCGCATGGCTGATAGGTAATACATCGTACGTAGATGTATTGCTGGTAGCATAATTGGTGGCGTCAAGGGTGAGCCACCTGTGGTACAAGCCGGCGGACAGGTGGATCGAGCGTGAGGCATCGGTCGTACACGCCGGCGTGAACGTGTGAAAAACATTATATTCACAGCTGTCGACGTATATTGAGTCAGGAAGGCGGCGACATTTGCCTCGCCTTAACAGAAAAACTGTTCCGGCGGACTGCTAGCAGAGGACGCGCTGACCTCGCGCAGGCGCCGACACAATGCAGCCGCTACGGCCGTTTGTTGACAGTAGCGCTCCTTTAATACATCGCCGCCGCGGAAAGGCTCGTTTCGCTTTCCGCGCTTCTTGGCCTTGCTTCTGGGGGGAATCGCTCTCTGCCGCTGAAGACGTCCAGCCCTGCGCTGTCGCTGCTGTTCTTTGTGTCTAATTCTGGAATACGTTTCGCCGCCAAAGTGACTGTGTTTCTTAAGATAAATTCTTTTCCCTCGTTTCTCTCTGTTACAATCGGAACATTGTTTCAATAAAATTCTTAGAGCCTTGTAACTGTGTGGTCATTTAAGAAAAGTAAAAACGGTCAACCAGTGACTTCTCGTAATGTTAGTTGCAGCTTTATTTGCGCTGTTGCTTGTATATCTTTCATTTGAAGGGACCCAGTAAATATACAGTGTGTCCCAAACCTTGAGGGTCAAAATTATAATGAACTTAGAACGATCTTAAACTCATTATTTTGACTTTATTTCCTATTAATGATTTTCTAATGCCTACAACTGTGTCATTAACGATATCAGTGATACAGTATTGCAACATTTACGTTTTTTTCTCGCTTTGCATAACCCATTTAATGAAATTATTCGAATTTGGAAGTGCTGTCGATTTTGCATTGTACACTGAGGTGACAAAAAGTCCACGAGATGCCTCCTAATATCGCGCCGGACCTCCTTTTGCCCGGCGTAGTGCAGCAGTTCAACATGGCAAGTCCCCTGCAGAAATATTGAGCCATATGGTTTCTACAGCCGTCCATAATTGCGAAAAGTGTTGTCGGTGCAGGATTTTGTTCACGAATTGACCACTCAATTGTGCCACATAAATATTCGATGCGATTTATGTTGGGCGATATGGGTGGCCAAACCAATCACTCGAAGTGTCCAGAGTGTTCTTTAAATAAATTGCGAACAGTTGTGGCCCGGTGACATGTTGTACCGTTGTTTGGGAACATTAAGTCCATGAATTGCTGAAAATTGTCTCCAAGTAGCCGAATATAACCATTTCCAGTCAATGATCGGTTCAGTTGGACCAGATGACCCATTTCCTTCCATGAAAACACAGCCCAAACCGTTATATGGAGCCGCCACCGGCTTCCACAGTGCCTTGTTGACAACTTGTGTCCATGGCTTCGTTCGGTCTGCGCCACACTCGAACCCTACCATCTGCTTTCACCAACTGAAATCGGGTCTTATCTGACCAGGCCACTGTTTTCCAGTCGTCTGGGGCCAAACCAGTATGGTCGCTAGCCGAGGAGAGGCGCTCCAGGCGATGTCGTGCTGGCAGCAAAGGCACTTGCGTTGGTCGTCTGCTGCCGTGGCTCATAAACGCTGGACTTCGCAACACTGTCCTGACGGATACGTTCGTCGTACATATCACATTAATTTCTGTGGTTATTTCACGCAGTGTTGCCTGTCTGTTAGTACTGATAACTCTCCGCAAGCGCTGCTGTTCTCTGTTGTCAAGTGAAGGCCGTAGGCCACTGCGTTGTCCTTGGTAGGAGGTGATTTCCGAAATGGAATGCGCCGTGCGTCTAGTTATCACTACCTTTCCGCGTTCAGTGTCTGTTAAATTCCCGTCGTGCGGCCATAAACAGGTCGGAAATCCTTTCAAGCGCTTCACGTGAGTACAAATGACAGTTCCGGCAATTCACTACCCTTTTATACCTTATGTACCGTCTGTATATGTGAATATCGCTATCCAACGACTTTTGTTACCTTAGTGTATATGATGTCTGCTTTGTGATGTTCTCCTACTCTTGCCCTGCAATCGTCTTTTTGTGGTCTTACGGTATTGTGTCTGCTTCATTACGCAGAATTCACATTCGATTTGCGTTGAATCGTGACTGAGAAAGGAAAAAGGGTTGCACCGCCGGCCGTTGTGGCCGAGCGGTTCTAGGCGCTTCAGTCCGGAACCGCGCGACTGCTACGGTCGCAGGTTCGAATCCTGCCTCGGGCATGGATATGTGTCATGTCCTTAGGTAAGTTAGGTGTAAGTACTTCTAAGTCTAGGGGACTGATGACCTCAGATGTTAAGTCCCATAGTGATTAGAGGCATTTGAACCATTTTTTTGACGTAAGGAAAAATTATTCTGTATTTGTTTCTGTACGCTTCCTAATCCCTCGTGTCTTTTTCTCATGATCCGTAAGTGAGATATATGTTGGTGGCGGTATAGTGGTGGTACAGTCACCTTCAAATATAAGTGCTCTAAATTTGCCAACGGGTTTTCGTGAGAACTACGTTGTCTTTCTCGTAAGGATTCACATCTGAGTTCCCCGAGCATTTCTGTTACACTTCCGTATGAGTGATATCGATCTGTTCTGCTCCAACCAGTGCGTCTCTCAATTCGTATGTGTGTTGCCGTATCTTTTAGAAAAGGATTCCAAACACTGTGACACTGTCCTAAAATTTGGCTTCACTAGCGTCTTGTATGCGATATCCTTCACCGACTTACCGCACTTCCTCAGAATCCTAAAAAATATATGTCTTCCATTCGCCTTCCGTACCATAGGTTTTACGTCACCGGTCCATTTCATATCGCTTCTCCGTGTAATACGATGTTCACCACTAATCTTGTAATTGTTTCCTGTCATGTTCTTTCATTTTGTTATAGGCATTACCTTATATTTATCCACATTTAAAGAGACTACACTTACGACGTATTGATTCTCGGCTTAGGTGTTTCCAATAGTCTGCTCCTTGGCGAACCGCTGTGCGACGTATTGGGGAGGAGCAGAAGGTTCGCGACGCCGGGAAGGCGGTGAACTCCCTCTGCAGGCAGCAGGCGTGACGCAGACAGCGCGTGCATCCAGGTGTAAAAGATTCCCGCTGCCTGACGGCCCACCGTTAGCCGCGCCGCGATCTGCGCCCCTCTTTCAAAACAAACTCCGCACTCCTGCCTTTCCAGATGCTGACGTCTGTTTCCGCCTTTCTTATTTATACAGTTATCGCCCGCCTCTGGTTACGTCACAGTTTCTGCATGCCAAGCACGGAGGCCACTTGGAATCAGGGCTTTAGCCGTCTGCTGTGCTCCTTTCGTGAGCTATAAAATGATGGCAACAAAACTCTCGCACAGTATGTTAGTCACTGGTTCTCTAAATTTATGCACTAGGATTTCGTGGGGAAAAAAATCACATCTATTCCACCTTTTGTGTGATCTTTATCGATATGTGTTGTTATTCCGGTACACTGCCAGACAAAAAAGTGAAACACACAAAAAATACAGGGTTGGATGTCAAAGTAACTTCGAACACATACACACCATCGGCGGGTATGTAAACGTCCGCCGCTCGTGGTCTCGCGGTAGCGTTCTCGCTTCACGAGCACGGGGTCCCGGGTTCGATTCCCGGCGGGGTCAGGGATTTTCACCTGCCTCGAGATGACTGGGTGTTTGTGTTGTCCTCATCATTTCATCATCATCCAGGAAAGTGGCGAAATTGGACTGAGCAAAGATTGGGTAATTGTACGGGCGCTGATAACCACGCAGTTGAGCGCCCCACAAACCAAACATCATCATCATCATCAGGGTATGTAAACGAGTACAGTTGCATTTCTCTGCGGCAGGTAGTACGTCCACCAGAATCCATTAGTGTTCTTCGTGTTTTTTGCTGTTACCAGGGCCGATATGGTATGTAAGAGACATTAACAGTGTCAGACGTCGAGTAACCACTTTGATGACACAGAGAGGATGACAATTATTGAACTATATGAAAAAACAGTAAATTAGTTACAAACCGCGGCGTGCCAACACTTTATTCTACGTATAAACGTTACTAAGGATATTCGAATTTGTGTTATGACGTGTTCGATATGCCTGCCCTCATTGGCGATGATGTGACGCAGACGAATAGCGAAATTCTACATGGTCCGCTGAAGTGTCGGAATATCGATGCTGTCGATGACCTCCTGAATGACTGTTTTCAGCTCAGTAATGGTTTTGGGGTTATTGATGTAGACCTTGTCTTTAATATAAACGCACAAAAAGGAGTCGCATGTTCTCAGATCCGGAGACTATGGCGGCCAATCGAGGCCCATACCAGTGGCCTGTGGGTACCGCACAGGCAGAATTCTGTCCCCAGAGTGCTCTTCTAGGACATCAAACACTCTCCATCTTCGATGGGGTCGAGTTCCATCATGAATGAACCACATCTTGTAGAAGTCTGTGTCACTTTGGATAATGGGGATGAAATCATCTTCAAAAACCTGGTCACTGTGCCATCAAGGAATATCGCACCGATTTTTCCGTGCCTGGACATTGCACACCACACAGTCTCCGGTTGAGGTTGAAGAGACATCTCGATCGCGAAATGAGGATTCTCAGTCCTCCAACTGCGCCAATCTTGCTTCCAGACGAAAACATCCAAATGAAAGTGGGCTTCGTCGTTAACCAGACCATATTCACATCAAAATGGCCATCATTCCGCGCGGCCAACCGTGCAGTTTGAACGTCCTAACGCAAACCGTTCAGAAGTTACGACGATTTTCAATAATTTTTCGATGATGATCACCCTGTATGTCGCCAACTTGTGTGAGACAGCTTTACCAGCATCTGATACAGATGGAAAGGGGCGTCGTTGTGGATCTCCATTTGGTCGGCTGGTCGAATGCTGAAGTATCCAGATTTGTGGTGCATTCGGATGCGACGATGGCTCGTTGTTCAGCTGTATGGGAGTATGAGGGCAGACATCCTCTTCTCAAGGCTGCGGTCGGCTACGTTTGACCACCACAAGCGAGGATCGCCATATTGTGCACGAGGCACATCGTAGCCTCTTCACATCTGTGCCTGCCATTCACGAACTCCCTCCAACATTCCGTGCCATCCGTGGTCTAGCGGTTCTGGCGCTGCAGTCCGGAACCGTGGGACTGCTACGGTCGCAGGTTCGAATCCTGCCTCGGGCATGGGTGTGTGTGATGTCCTTAGGTTAGTTAGGTTTAAGTAGTTCTAAGTTCTAGGGGACTTATGACCTAAGATGTTGAGTCCCATAGTGCTCAGAGCCATTTGAACAATCATTCCGTGCCATCCTGTACGAATGATCGGAGACCGTCGGCAGTCGGCCTAGGAAATTACCGCCCCAAGCGCAGGCTACCATTAACACTACAACACAAATAGCTGCATTTGGAGTGGTGCATAGACTGTCTATGTACCATTCCATTGTGTACAGCGATGAACTGCGGTTCTGCACTACCCCGTATGACCAACGTCGGCGTGTGTGGCGCCGACCTGGGGGAAGTCACATCCTTGCAATATTTGGGAGAGACACAGCGCCGTTACTCCTGACTTCATGGTGTGGGCAGCCATTGGGTATTATTTCAGGAAACAGCAGATAGTTATTGAGACAACTCTTACAGCACAGCGATACGTCATCGATATTTGCGTCCTGAGGTGTTACCTCAAGAACATCGTTGTGTTGTTTTTCAACAGGACTGTGCACGACCGCCAGTACCGAGCGTCTCAGTCAATAGTTTGCGTGATGTTGAAGAACTTCCGTTCCAGAAAGATCCCCAGATCTGTCTCTCAATTAAAAACATGTGAGTCCTGCTTGCCCATTAACGTCTCCCAGTGCCAGTATTCAGAAAATCAAGGACCAGTTACAACAGTTGTGAGTCAGTTTGCTTCAAGAGAGAATACAAAAATTGTATGACACTCTTCCCAACCGATTCATTACATGAATCCATGCCAGAGGGGGTCCATCGCCTTACGTGTCAAGTGGGCTCATATTACTAAGTTCTTTGTAAATTTGGCTCTAGTTCGTTATCACTGATTTAACATCGCTTGCCCTCTCAACTGACGAAGTTTCATTTCGTGTCGTCCTCCCATATTGGGTGTTTCACTTTCTTTGTCAGGCAGTGTAGGCTAAATTTGGGAGCCATATCAGGAGTGCAACTGGTCTCTCTTCTTTACATTACTAGTCCTCTTTTGTTGCTCTGTCAATTGAGTTTTTGGACTGCTTCACTCCGGTAGACACAAATCTTCAGGTTGCCACGCTCCTTGATTGTATCTGTCTGTCTTCACTGGTAGGCCGATCCTGCAACTTAGAGAGCGAGCTACCATGCAGACGAATGGTATGTGCCCAGATGGGTCGGTTGGAAGAGCACTGCCCCGAAATGCGAAAAATAGGTGTTGGACTTCCGGTCCAGCACATAAACGTATACAGAAAAAGTCAGTACAACTTTTCATTCCTATAATTCCTTCCTCTTCGTTGTCACTCTCGCGCAAATTTACCGCCGTAAATGTCATACTTGACCCGTCTCAATTGGTCGACACGCACTTCAGTTCGCTCATCTCTTTTTCTGCTTCCCCAATAACAGATATTTCGATTGAGATATTTATTAAATTTTAGATGCTACAGATATTTTATATCGGACTTCAGATCCTATTAAAGATATAAGGAGAAAAGCCGGTCGCGGTGGTCGAGCCGTTCTAGGCGCTTCAGTCCAGAACCGCGCTGCTGCTACGGTCGCAGGTTCGCATCCGAATCCTGCCTCGGGCATGGATGTGTGCGATGTCCTAAGGTTTAAGTAGTTATAAGTCTAGGGGACTGATGACTTCAGATGTTAAGTCCCGTAGTGTTTAGAGCCATTTGAACCATTTTTTTCTAAGGAGAAAAGTAGTAAAATAGCGTGCGCAAAGCATTTTTTAAAATATAAAACTAGATTTCAGCTTTGCTACAATTGCAATCTAATCCAAAATTGCCGTACAGATTTTGAATACACTAAAAATTCATAAAGTTTGTTATTAATTTTCTACCAGCTGCTATTTTTCGCTATTTCGAGACATTCTGAATAGTGTCAGAAGACACTTCCCTGTTGACTATAGGAATGTGAAACTGTGAGATTTTTGGTCTTTTTGATGTGGTGCGCTTATCATGGAGCCGACTAGTCTCTTCTGAGGGGTGGTTTACGTTATAAAAATGATACAACCCAGCTTAAGGCATCAATGATTTACAGCCGTTGGTTGTCCATGATTTCTTTCGCGTAGTTTAACATATTAACAATGTAATGTAATTTTCCCGCTTACTAACCTCCGTTGATTTTGTTCGTTTACGTCACGGAAATACATTAAACACTTCTGCTGGGTCTAAATCATTTCGTTTATGTTTTTCTCTTCGAATTAATTATTCCATTACTCTGCTCATTTCTTGTAACCGGCCATGTTGAGCGGAGAGACTCGATTAACAAGCAGCTGTACAATTTAATGGATCCATTTCTGTCCTCTGCATTTCATTTTAATTTAGGAGTCTAATGAGCTCGCCTGTTCGCTGAATGTAATTAATCATGCATGCTGACAACGCCCTGCGCTGATTTTCCGCTTCACTGAGTAATTTTATGTGAAAATGCCCGTCAAATATTTGTGGAAGCCATTTCATATCACTGTGGGCACGGACGACTAGCTTAAAAAAAAATGACACTTTGATTGCGATTCGTGTTTGGAGAGGTTTCTCTTCCAATAAGATTTTTCATCAGATAGGGTATTGGCTTTTCCATTTACTTTCACTTTTCTTTCGTTGTTGGCTATATGATGTGTTCGTGAGAACTGAAATACAGAAGTCCCGACTCTCAGATTGAAATATTAAACTCTCCGATTTATTTCTACCGAAGTATAAATAGTTTTACCGCAAGGCCTTTTAAAAGCGTCATTGATTTCATAATTATTTATTCATTTATTATTTCACATCACTGAAAATTTGTAATTGTGCTTTATTTTTATACGATTTCATGGGAATCTTCGTTTATTTTTGTTAACGCCTTCCTCTCGTAGAATCAGTTTCACAAGTTATGCACGTTTGACTTCGCCCAGTACATTGGCGAGTGCCAACTTTAGCCACGATAGTATCATGCAGATAACTTCTCAAGTCTACATTCCTTTTTCTCAATACAGAAAAATCGCACAGGTATGAATGAGGTATCGTTAGAAAGGTGTTCTAACCGGCTTCTGACAGTGCATACCGATTTTGAGCTAATTTTGTGGAAGATTTTAACATAAAAGAAATTAGTAACTATCAGTAGGCAAACGGGCATCACGAACGCCGAGCTTCGTACCTACATTTTGTGAAGCTAACTTATTAATCATGAATAAGACACTCCCTCCCCATATTACCATATCACAGATACAATATTATTTGTGCTGTAGTACGTTCTCTCATCCCGTATTCCTTAAAGAAGATGAAAAACAAAATGCACACGAAGATTACATTCTTATGTCAAATGTATCGAGATATTGTAATGCTCTTTAAAGAATTTTATTCAAAATTGCGTGCATGCAAATGTATATGTACGGATATATCGTAAATTCATGGTTGTTATTTCATGTCATTTGGGTTATTTTTGAAGATGTTTTGTCCTTATTGCCACAACTACCGTTATC
This sequence comes from Schistocerca cancellata, assembly GCF_023864275.1. Lineage (NCBI taxonomy): Eukaryota > Metazoa > Arthropoda > Insecta > Orthoptera > Acrididae > Schistocerca > Schistocerca cancellata. Next base: position 352,318,261 of record NC_064630.1, read on the forward strand.
CGATCGACGACATACTTCATCCAAATACTGTCGTTATTTAACACTGTATAAGTGCCAAAGTTTCGCTCGGGCCCTCTAGCGCCTAAATAAGGGCGTAAGAGATTCCGTTCTTTCCCGCACCGGCGAAAAACCTTCGGTGGCTGGCGTAATTGTTAATTCGATGAATGGATGTTCTCCTATTTTACATAGAGCTAACAGCGTAATTTAATTCTGAAGGCATGGAACGGAAGAAAATGAACGGCAACGACGACGAACAGTGGAGGAATAAATTACTACATCACGTGGGATTATTTTTCTCTTATCATAGTTTTGCTTCTTTTGGTGCTGTTTGCTCCATCGCTGGGTACATTCCACGGAATTTGAATTTTAAAATGATTATGTCGAATGTTAGTGTGCTGTATGAAAATAAGAAAAGAATTATGTTAAAGCTTTCTCAGCTTTATGATGAAGCGAGTAACGAACTTCTTTCTGTTCGCTCGAAAGGAAAACTGGAAACAGCCACCGCTTATGATGCTCAATCATTGTTCGTTACAGAAAAATATTGGGAGAACAAATCGCCAGTAATTACAATAAGGTAATCCGAAAGGGCGTTCCCGTACACAGTGTTCCACCCAGAAAAATAATTTTTGCACTTGGGGAACTTTGAGAGGAATGGGAATTACGGGTGGTTAACGAAAATGAATATACGTTGATTACTTTGGCATAGGACGAAAACGTGGAGCGGTTTAGCCGTTTGTGCAAACCAGGTATTCTTATAATAGTCTTGCCGAGAACTGTTCTACAGTAACTTGACTATTCCAGTATAATGTCCGGTTTCTCTAGTGGCTGTGTGTTATCAAGAACCTACGTGTCGCACACTCTGAATAAGTTATTAGCGGGTGTTTGCGGGGAGCGGGGGAAGGGATGAGGTTTATTTTATAAAAGTATTTAATATGCAAGGTTTTCGTAGCCGTCAATAATTTTTTTAATTCTTGTCATCAAGATTTGTTCAAAAACGTATCGCAGTGTACCATTCAGGTAAACATGGCTTTGTTAAAAGCGTATCATGAAATTAACTTTGACTCTCTTGTGTTAGCATAATGTATGTAGGTTTGCAGAGCAGTACTTGTAAATAATGGTTCCTTATGTACAACAGGGTACATGTTGTACAGTACTGTAGTGCTTCTCAGCGACACGTTGTGCACATGATGCAGTTTAGCATCACGGACTGACTGTACTATACACAACGTCTAAATTAAAATTATAACAGTGCTGTACTGCGTGTACCCATAGTTCTACTGTCAATAGGAAATTGTTATCGGAAATAATGTTCTGCTGACATAAGTTCTCCGTAGGTGAGTAGCATTTCTATCTTCTCTTCGTGGGTGTACGTTGTACTCACACAAACTTCCAAATCAAGACGGTGGGTTGAATGACTGATCAAGTCAGTTTTCTGTTATGTTTGTAATAACGTCACGTTGACGTGAATGATACGTTTTTGAGTAGGCCTTGAGGAAAGGAAATGGGTTGCCAAATAAAAACTACAACTTGCTTCTCGAAAAAGACTTACTGCTCTAGGGATCTCCGTAAAGAAAAAACAGTTGGCTAGGAGTGTGTAGTACTCACATACTCATGGTTCCTTACAAACTTACTTGTGTACATAGACAGTTTATTTATTGCGGGAATCGAGAATATTGACGATTTTTGCATGTTATAACATTAATACTGGCAAGATATGTGTCCCAGGGATTCCAAGACTATCGACAGTATTTTAATTTCAAGTTTGAAATCGGACAACAAATGAGGAAAGAAATATTTTTTTAGTGTGAAATAATTACAAATTAACGATTTCGGATTTTCCCCTTTGCGTGTGCCGTGAAATCGTGCTTCTTGCCAAACTTCATGATTCTAGACCAACGGGAAACACTTACCCCTGGGTACTTAGTGGATGAGTTTTCGAGTGTCAGAATATATGACATAAATGGCCGTGTCATATTTTTTAATTTCGCTTCTGAACTAAAAGTCAAAGTAAATCTGTATAAAATGTTCAAATGTGTATGAATTCCTGTGGGACCAAACTGCTAAGGTCATCGGTCCCTAGACTTACACGCTACTTAACCTTAACTTACGCTAAGGACAACACACACACCCATGCCCGAGGGAGGTCTCGAACCTCCGGCGGGAGTGGCCGCCCGAAAAGTCTGTATACTAAGCACGATCGACGTTTTCACGAAAATATGTGTGACTGGGCCAAACGATGCTATAGTTTTTAGTAATTGTATTTTTTATGCAATAGTGAATGTTCGGTTAGTCCAGCCGACCTGTCTCCATCTACAGCACATGGTGTCCTTGTGTGTTATTTCTTCTTGGCTTAAGTTCTTTTTTCTGACTTGGGTTTTTATTCGTTCGTTGTAGCGGATGGGACAATGTGTTCTGATCTGCACTTGGTCGTCTCGGCGTGATATAGTGCCGAAGACAATTACAGAGAAGAACAGAGATCCTGCACCCTCGCAATAAGCCTGTAAGTGGAGTAGGGCTGGGAAAAGCCGACCGGTTAAAACTGATACCGTTATTTAATTTCTGAGTAACAGGTATTTTGCGATGTTTGTTTGGACTCCGTTATAACAGGTGTTTCTTATTTTTTACTAATAGGCGAATACAAAAACAATCAATTAGCCGTAGCAGTAGTGCTAAAATTTTTAGTTTCTGAATAAACCATTTTTTTAAAAAAGCAGTAATTTTTATTTGTAAAATTTGAACTGCCTTGAAAACATCGCGTTGTAATAGAAAATGGGAAAAGCGATCAGTGATGTCAATAGTAACGAGCAATCAACAAATCGCATAAGAATCGGTACAGCACTGTTGATACAATAATGTTCTTTTTGCAGTGTGTCGTGGCTTAGAACCTCGTGTGCGTGCAATGTGCAAGACAAGCTCCCACGTGGTCTATACGCAGTACTTGGAAATATTAACGTTTCGTGTCCCATTTGTGTGAAATGATGAAAGAGGAAGGAAATTATGGTAATAGTAATAAATTATGATTCATTGCCGTGTGGAGTGGCCGCTAGGTTTGAGGCGCCATGTCATGGATTGCGCGGCCCTTCCCGCCGGAGGTTCGAGTCCTCCCTCGGGCATGGGTATTTTTGTTGTTCTTAGCATAAGTTATTTTAAGTTAGATCAAGTAGTGTCTAAGTCTAGGCACCGATGACATCAGCAGTTTGGTCCTTTACGAATTCACATTCAGTTGATTCATTGTATACACTATAAATGTAAAGTAGCTGCTCTGCTGCTTCTGCCTGTATAATATGCCGTTATCTGCATCTTCATATACATGGATATTCGGCAAATCGCACTTAAGTGCCTGTTAGAGAGTTCATTGAACCACCTTCATAACAATTCTATATTATTCCAGTGTCGAGCAATGCGCGGAAAAAACGAACGCCTATATCTTTCCGTGCGAGCTCTTATTCTCCTTATTTTATTATGATGATCGCGTCTCCGTATGTAGATCGGCGTCAACAAAATATTTTCGTATTCAGAGGAGAAAGCTGGTGATTGGAATTTCGGGAGAAGATCCCGTCACAACGAAAAACGCCTTTGTTTGAATGATGTCCATCCCAAATCCTGTACCACGTCAATGACACTCTCTCCCGTATTTCGCGATAACGCAAAACATGCTGTTCTTCTTTGAACTTTCTCGATGTTGTCCGTTAATCCTATCTGGTAAGGATCCCAGACCGCGCAGCAGTAGTCCAAAAGAGGACGGACAAGCGTAGTTTAGGCAGTCTCTTTAGTAGGTCTGTTACATTTTCTAAGTGTTCTGCCAATAAAACGCAGTCTTTGGCTCCCCTTGCTCACAACATTTTTTGTGTCTTCTTTGCAATGTAAGTTGTTCCTTTTTGGAATTCCTAGATATTTAGTTGAACTTACGCCCTCTGTATATGACTGATTTACCGTGTTACTGAAGTCTTAACGGATTCCTTTTAGCACTCATGTGGATGACCTCATACTTTTCGTTATTTAGGGTCAACTGAAAATTGCTGTCTGCTTGTAGCGCCTGACAGTGGTAAAAAATAACGCGGAAAACAGTTCTTGGTCCTCACTTATCACCTTTCAGCACTGACTATTCGTAATGCCCAAGTAATTGAGTGATCTATTACGAGGGTCACTCCAAAAGAAATGCACACTATTTTTGTAAAAATACAGTTTTCATTCAGCATGTGTGAAAATTTTGCAGTGTGTAGATATATCCTTCCCGCTTGTTTTCAAACTAAGTTCAACCTGTACCCGTTAGTGGCGCCGTCACAGCATGTCTACAAGATGGCTGCTACACTTGACGTTCGTCATAAGCAACGTGCTGTCATAGAATTCCTGTGCTGTGTAAGTGAGACAGTGGGAAACATCCATAAGAGATTGAAAAAGGTGTATGGAGATGCCGCTGTCGGTCGCAGTACAGTTAGTCGGTGGGCAAGCAGGTTACGTGATGAAAGTGGGCACGGCAGAATTGAGGATTGTCCTCGCAGCGGCAGGCCTCGTACTGCACGCACTGTAGACAATGTGCAGAGAGTTAACGAACTGGTGACTCCTGACAGACGCATCACAGTGAAAGAATTGTCACGCCACGTTGGGATAGGGGAAGGAAGTGTTTGCATAATACTGAAAGTGTTGGCGTTAAAAAAGGTTTGTGCCAGGTGTGTTGCCAGGATGTTGACAGTGGCTCACAAAGAAACAAGAAAAACGATATGCAGCGAAGTTTTGGAACTGTACGAGAATGGTGGAGATGAATTTCTTGGAAGAATTGTGCCAGGTGATGAAACATGGCTCCATCATTTTACAACAAAGACGAAGAGGCAATCATGCAAATTCACCGAAGAAAAAAAAAAAATTCAAAACCACACCTTCCGCTGGAAAAGTTATGGCTACGGTGTTTTTCGATTCCGAAGGACTCTTGCTTGTGGACATCATGCCAAGTGGAACCACCATAAATTCTGACGCATATGTGACGACACTGAAGAAACTTGAAGCTCGACTGAGACGTGTTCGACCACGTCGGCAAAAGCAGGATGTTTTGCTGCTGCACGACAATGCGCGGACACATGTCAGTCAAAAAACCATGGAAGCGATCACAAAACTCGGATGGAAAACACTTACAATCCTGACCTGGCTCCAAGTGGCTATCATCTCTTTGGGAAACTGAAAGACACTCTTCGTGGAACAAGGTTTGAAGATGATGACTCCCTTGTGGCTCCAACAGGTTGGTCCAGAATTTTACCGTGCGGGTATACAGGCGCTGGTTCCAAGATGGCGTAAGGCAGTGAAGAGGGATGGAAATTATGTGGAGAAATGAAAATATTGTTTCTAAAGGATGTATCTACACACTGTAAAACTTTTAAACATGTAGAATAAAAGATGTATTTTTAAAAAAATAGTGTGCATTTCTTTTGGAGTGACCCTCGTACAACATTGTTTTTTGAGCAGAGGTTCAAAAAAGAAAACAATAGGAGAATACTGGTGATTTTTTAAATATTTTTCAACGAGAATACTGGTGATTTTTCATACTTTTCAACCGCTGTATCTTGTAAATGAGAGAGTCAGAATTTTTCCTTGTTCGATTTCTATGTTTGTTACAGGAAGTAATAGGAATAAAAAACCGAAAATGGGTTGTTTCAGTAACCGGTTACTTTGAGCGGTTTTAACAGTCAAGTCGAACTGGCGTGAAAAAAAAAAAACCGATACAGTCACCCAGCCAGTAGTTTCAGCGATAACCGCCTTCCCTTACAGGACTCGGAGTGTGCGCTTCCTGGACAGCGCGACTCCGTGAGTCGTATGGTTGGCGTGCGCCGCGACTAAGCAGCTTTCGGCGCGCAGCGACCCGCCCGGAGCGTGTTGTGTTGTGTTGCGTTGCGCTGCGCTGCGTTTCGCTTCGCTGTGGGGTTCTGGGTGCGGATCAATAGCTAGCCGATACGGGAGGGCGCCGTTTTTCTTGCGACAGTGATACAGTGGCCGGCGCCACATGTCTCGCTGCAGCCCCGGGCAATTACCGCCTCCCAGAGCTCGTTACGGCGCCGCGCCACGCCCCCCTGACACACTTATCACGCCTCGGCGTCCGAGAAACACGCCCCTGTCGCCGTGCTAACGAGTGTGCCTCACCCGCCGAGGCCGCAGCAGCTTACTTCAGCGCGCCCGGCGAAAGTTTCTCTTTGACAATTGCTGGCGAGTGAGGTCGCCCATTATCTCCCGGCCGGCGATGGAGAGGAGAGGAAGGGAGAGTGGGGCGAGTTAAACAAACTGTCTACATCGCCGGAGTTTCCGAGCGCACCATTTATTCTACACGAGGTGAACTTTGGAGCTGCGGCCGACTCGTTCGCGGATTCAAACGTTTTCGTCCTCCGCATTTGCGCTTGCTTCTGTTTCAGAATTTGTGTGAATTATTTCGCCAATCCGGAAAACTTTTTTCTGTGACCTTCTATTATTCGTGCAATTGCTTTCGCAAATTCTGTGAAGGAAAAGTGTATAAAGTCGTTTGAAATATATTGTATTAACAAAGTACGTCTGCATCTACATGTTTATATTATAATAATGTTGAGAAGATGACATAGTTTCAGTAGCATTAATTAATTAATATATTTATTCAGTAACTAGCTATCGGTCGCACCAAGTCATTGGCCCTCTGCGTTGTTGATACTCACAGCGAATGTAAGCCGTATTGGAAACAGCAATCGCTTCAAATCGAATTAATTTCCTTCGTTGTTTTATCTGAATGTAGACTTTTTAAACAAATGGATCAAGAACTTTTAGACGTTTTCGGTGTCAGCTTTCCCCTTTATATTTTACATACATACACTGAAGTGCCAGTGAAACTGGTACACCTGCCTACTATCATGTAGGTCCCCCGCGAGCACGCAGAAGTGCCGCAAGACGACGTGGCATGGATCCGACTGATTTCTGTAGTAGTGCTGGACGTAACTGACGCCATGGATCCTGCAGGGTTGTCTATAAATCCGTAAGAGTACGAAGGGGTGGAGATCTCTTCTGAACAGCACGTTGCAAGGCGTTCCAGATATGCCCAATAATGTTAATGTCTGGGACGTTTGGTGTCCAGCGGAAGTATTTAAACTCAGAACAGTCTTCCTGGAGCCAGTCTGTAGCAGTTCGGGACGTGTGGGATGTCGCATTATCCCGCTGGAATTGCCCAAGTCCGTCGAAATGCACAATGCACATGAATGGATGCAGGTGATCAGATAGGCTGCTTACGTACGTGTCACCTGTCAGAATCGTATCTAGACGTATCACGTGTCCCATATCACTCCAACCTCACACGCCCACACCATTACAGTGCCTCCACTAGCTTGAACAGTCCTCTGCTGACATGCAGGGCCCATCGATTCTTGAGGTTGTCTCCATACCTGTACACGTTCATCCGCTTGATATAATTTGAAACGAGACTGGTCCAACCAGGCAACATGTTTCCAGTCATCAACAGTCCAGTGTCGGTGATGACGGGTCCAGCTGAGGCTAAAGCTTTGTGTCGTGCAGTCATCAAGGGTACACAAGTGGGCCTTTGGCTCAGAGAGCCCATATCGATGATGTTTCGTTGAATGGTTCGCACGCTGACACTTGTTGATGGCTCAGCATTGAAATCTTCAGCAATTTGGTTCAAATGCTTCAAATAGCTCTGGGCACTATAGGACTTAACAGCTGAGGTCATCAGTCCCCTAGAACTTAGAACTACTTAAACCTAACTAACCTAAGGACATCACACACAACCATGCCCGAGGCAGGATTCGAACCAGCGACCGCAGCAGTCGCGCGGTTCCGGACTGAAGCGCCTAGAACCGCTCGGCCACTGTGGCCGGCGCAGAAATTTGCGGAAGGGTTGCACTTCTGTCACGTTGAACGATTCTCTTCAGTCGTCGTTGGTCCCGTTCTTGCAGGATCTTTTTCCGGCCGCAGTGGTGTCAGAGATTTGTTGTTTTACTGGATTCCTGGTATTCACGGTACACTCGTGAAATGGTCGTACGGAAAAATCCCCACTTCATCGCTCCTTCGGAGGTGCTATGTTCCACCGCTCTTGCGCCAACTATAACACCACGTTCAGAATCACTTAAATCTTGATGACCTTGTAGCAGCAGTAACCGATCTAACAACTGCGCCAGACACTTGTCTTATACAGGCGTTGCCGGCCGCAGCGCCAATTGTGCCTGTTTACATAACTCTGTCATTTGAATTCGCACGCCTATGCCAGTTTCTTTGGCGCTTCAGTGTATATTACATATACTTTTCAAGTCAGATTGTGAAATCTTTTGTAGACAGTGGTCTTTCTCTTGTCTTGAATGTAAAGTATGCAAAATTTCATCAAGATCGGAATAAAACTGTAGACTGGATTAATTGCAAACAAACAAACAAACAATCTGAGACTCTTCTTTATACATAATAGACGAAGGTTCATGTGACTTACTTTGCGCGATGATTACGCTTTCAGGAGCTTAAACTGCATTCTACATATTGCCTTCAGTAAAATTGAAAGGGGGATCTCGATGAGGGGTACTGCAAACGAGCTTTTTAAAATCTCTGTTGAATGGATAAAGTTTACTTTTTAATCGGATTAGAACAGTTTGACGTGTGTTTGTATGTTCCTGGGGGTAGGCGTCTTTCATATAATACTGCTTTACGAACTCATGAAATTCTCCTTTTTTCTCCACACTAAATATCTAAAATACGAATATCTTATGCACTTCGAAAACTGGTTTCCAACAGCTCTAATTTTCCCACTCGCTTCCCCCCCGTTCCCCTTCCCCCCCCCTGCCCCCCCCGCCCACCCCCCCGCCCCCTCCCCACACACACCCACTACCTGACCATTCTGCCCCAACACTGCGTCAGCACACTCGCAAACCTTTCCTTACCGCAAGAGTGATCTGATCTCCCTCATTCTTACTCACACGCCACCTTCTTCCTTACATATGCCTCAACTTCGATGTCGTACTGCAATAGCTAACTTCTTTCACCCATACCGAAATTAATTCGCTCATTGCTAATGTCTTGACATCAGCTATATTAGATATCGATGTACTACCCAATACTGCTATGAAAATTCGTGCCAGATGGGGACTCGAACTCGGATTTCCCGCTTATCGCGAGTGGTTTCCTTAACCACTTCGACGATCTGTTTGCATCCACCGGAGCCATTGTATCAGTCCGGGGAGCGTACACTGTCAGCCAAAGTTGTTAAGGCAATCGCTTGCAATAAGCGAGAAACTCTCTTACGTCTCTGTTGAGTGATAGATCTATGCCTGATACAGTTGATGTCATGGAATTCGCAGTGAACAAATTAATTTCGAAGGATTTCGTATGGCTGCAAATATTCAATAGTGTCGGTTCTTTCAAACGTGCGTGTAGGTCCTTTTAAACACATCCGCTTCGCAAACTCTGTATCCAATTGCTCCCCACACTTTACGGTCCCATAAAGTCAGTCACGCGCCCTGCATTCTAATATCACGAACGTAAATTACGCATTAAAAAGTTTTTAGAACATCTTTCAATACCTGATCATCTTAAATTTTCATTTCAACTGTCGTATTTCAAAGTTTTGTTAGCTGGATAGTAGAGTATTGGATCGCTGTCGCCGCGTGGGATTAGCCGAGCGGTCTAAGGCGCTGCAGTCATGGACTGTGCGGCTGGTCCCGGCGGAGGTTCGAGTCCTCCCTCGGGCATGGGTGTATGTGTTTGTCCTTAGGATAATTTAGGTTAAGTACTGTGTAAGCTTAGGGACTGATGACCTTAGCAGTTAAGTCCCATAAGATGTCACACACATCTGAACATTTTTTGGATCGCTGTCAGAATCCCCAGGCCTGCGAGGATGTAATCTTATAAATTGTTTCACCTTCACTAGTGACTGACAATTACGATTTATCTGATGGGTATTGACTGTGGCAGTGCGGGAAGAGCCGGCCGGAGTGGCCGAGCGGTTCTAGGCGCTCCAGTCTGGAACCGCGTTACCGCTACGGTCGCAGGTTCGAATCCTGCGTCCGGCATGGATGTATATGATATCCTTAGTTAGGTTTAAGTAGTTCTAAGTTCTAGGGGACTGATGACCTCAGATGTTAAGTCCCATAGTGCTCAGAGCCATTTGAAGAGCGGGAAGAGCGAGGTTTGAACTACCTTCCTACTATTGTGAGCGTGATTCGTCTGAAAACTTGAAGGCACGGTTTATTCTCTAATATCACGACTGATTACTTCTTCATCATGATTTTCTCAATGAGCTACTTTATTATTGTGTTCGGTCCCGGCGCAGGTTCGAGACCTCCCTCGGGCATGTGTGTATGTGTGTGTGTGTCTGTGTGTGTGTGTGTGTGTGTGTGTGTGTGTTTGTCCTTAGGATAATTTAGGTTTAAGTAGTGTGTAAGCTTAGGGACTGATGACCGTAGCAGTTAAGTCCCATAAGATTTCACACACATTTGAACATTTTTTATTATTGTCATCTGAATCAAAATTGCTAACAGTATTTTTAATTATATATACGACGTATTTGGTACTCTTCATAGTGACATTATCATAGAGGTCGCACTCTCTGAGTCATCGTTAGTGCCTCGTCTTGCGTAATCCCTGTAGAGTGTGATTTCCGTACGACAGAGTTGACGAATATGTGGATTTTTCATTTGTCATTTTTCTTTCCCATTCCAGTTGTTGCATGTTGCTTCCTCGTGTGTATATGATGTCCTAGACATCAGCCGGTGGTAACGCCTAAGGATATACCCAAACGGGAATTCTGCTACCGTGAGTACTTCTTGCTACTGATCCATAGGTGTTTTCCTGCAGAGATTCTGTCCGCCAATGTTCCTTCTGTAATGGCGTTGGTGTCGACTTTATATTCGTTCCTTACAGCCCCTAGAGACACAGCCAGCCGCTTCCATCCTGGCAAATTACTGTTGAAAAGTTTGTTTTGAATTAGTCCGCTGCTTTTATCGCGGAAAGAAGAGTAATTTCGTTTCTGGTGGTTCCAGTCTCGAGGTATTTCTCTTCCGACTTCTGGGATCTCTCCCTCGTCCCACTGCATATCCTTTTCGCCTCCCTTTCTCAGTTTCTATGATGGCGTGTCTAAATGAATCTCTTCCGGCGGAAGCGACAGCTTGCGGAAAGCGCTTTAATCATAAACTTTAATACGTAAAGGCTGGAGAGCGGCACGTTTCTGAATTTCTAAAGACAGACAATTTTCGTCAAGGGGTACAGCAAGCGTTGGAAATTTTAAACCGATTATTGATGACAGCTGTAGTTGCGATGTAGTACAGGGCAATTATAAGTGATACGTTCGTTTTCAAAGTTCTATATTACTATAAATGATTCATTCCTTTTCAAAATTCTATACTTCCAAAGTATTATTAGGTGCAAATGTGATTGATGCATTTCCCGGGTTCGATTCCCGGCGGGGTCAGGGATTTTCTCTGCCTCGTGATGGCTGGGTGTTGTGTGCTGTCCTTAGGTTAGTTAGGTTTAAGTAGTTCTAAGTTCTAGGGGACTGATGACCATAGATGTTAAGTGCCATAGTGCTCAGAGCCATTTGAACCATTTGATTGATGCATGAGTAGAACCGTAAACTCACAGAGTTTGCAGTGTGCCCACCAATTGGCAGCTTGTGCAACCAGATGTTTGCATCAGAATGCAATGATAATGAAGATTTCGCTCCCAAGCTGACATTCATCGACGACACAACTGTTTCACTTACTTGGAATGATTAATTCCCACAACGTGGGAGTGTGGGGCCCCGAATATCCTCATGAAATTGTGGAGCGTTAAAGAGACTCTCCAAAGGTTAGTCTTTTCCGTCTAGTGTCACAGACGACGCTGTATGGCAGTTCTTCTTTTGTAAGAAATCTGTGACCACTACCTCTTACCTCGATCTTTTTCCATAACTGGCTACTGATGCCTAGAAATTCGTCTTCAATAAGAGGCGGTACCCCCTCGTTGGCCTATCGATGTTCGTCGCTATCTAAACGACGAATTTCCACCACGATTCGTTGGACGTATGGTGAAGAGGATGTATGCGGCTCTCTTCCCTTGCCCCTCCAGGTCGCCTGACCGGACGCCTCGCAACTTTTTCCTTTAGGGGTACATTAAGGACCATGTTTACGAACCCGCACTGCCAGGAACAGGGAACGCATCAGTGCTGCTGCGATAACCAAGAGACAGGATATTGCTACATTATGTGGAGAAAGAACTTGACTATCGCTTGAACGTGTGACCAGAGGGGCACTCATAGAACATTTATAGACGACAAAATGCAAACTTGGTTAGTTTACGGTTCTGTTCATGCTTCAATCATCTATTAATAATACATGTAATACTTCTCAAAATATAGAGCTTTGAAGACGAGTGAATCGTATACTCTGAGGTGACAAACGACATGGGATACCTCCTAATACCGTGTCGGTCCTCCATTTGCCCGGCAAGGATAGTGCAGCTGCTCGACGTGGCATGGACTCAATGAGTCCTTGGAAGTCGCCTGCAGAAATATCGAGCGACGCAGCTTCTGTAGCCTTTCGTAATTGCGACAGTGTTACCGGTGCAGGATTTTGTGCACGAACTGACGTCTCGATTATTTCCCATAAATGTACGATGGGATTCGTGTCTGGCAATCTGGGTCTCCTAATCATTCGTTCGAACTGTCCAGAATGTTCTTCAAACCAGTCGCGGACATTTGTGGCCCCGTGACTTGGCGTGTCGTTATTTGGGAAGAGGAAGTCCATGAATGGCTGCAAATTGTCCCCAAGTAGCCGAAGAGAAGCATTTCCTGTCAACGATCGTTTCAGATGCACCTTAGGACCCAGTCTGTTCAATGTAAACACAGTCTACACCATTATGGAGCCACCACCAGCTTGCACAGTATCTTGTTGACAATTTCGGTATATGGCTCCGTGGTGTCTGCGCTACACTCGAACCCTACCGTCAGTTCTTATCAACTGAATTCGGGACTCGTCTGACCAGGCCACAGCTTTCCAGTCGTCTAGGGCCCAACCCACATGGTCACGACCACAGGAGAGGCGCTGCAAGCGATGTCATGCTGCAACCAGAGGCACTCGTTTGGGTCGACGGCGGCCATAGCCAATCAACGCAACTTTTGCCGCCCTGTCCTGATAGATACGTTCGTCGTACATCCCACATTGTATACTGCATGTGTTTCATGCAGTGTTGGTTGTCTGTTAGCGCTGACAAAGCTACACAAAAGCAGATGCACTCGCTCTGTAAGTGAAGCCGTCGTCCACTTCGTTGAAAAGCAGGCATTAAAAACGCATGCTCAGAAACTTATGTAATAAAATTGTTTTTAAAATTACAGTCGTGCCATATTGAAGTTAAAAAATTATTTTGGTAGCCATACGTTATTGTTGTTGTTGTGGTCTTCAGTCCAGAGACTGGTTTGATGCAGCTCCCCATGCTACTCTATCCTGTGCAAGCTTCTTCATCTCCCAGTACCTACTGCAACCTACATCCTCCTGAATCTGTTTAGTGTACTCCTCTCTTGGTCTCTCTCTACGATTTTTACCCTCCACGCTGCCCTCCAATAATAAATTGGTGATCCCTTGATGCCTCAGAATATGCCCTACCAACCGATTCCTTCTTCTAGTCAAGTTGTGCCACAAACACCTCTGCTCCCCAATTCTATTCAATACCTCTTCATTAGTTATGTGATCTACCCATCTAATCTTCAGCATTCTTCTGTAGCACCACATTTCGAAAGCTTCTATTCTCTTCTGGTCCGAACTATTTATCACCATGTTTCACTTCCATACATGGCTACACTCCATACAAATACTTTCAGAAACGACTTCCTGACACTTAAATCTATACTCGATGTTAACAAATTTCTCTTCTTCAGAAACGCTTTCCTTGCCATTGCCAGTCTACATTTTATATCCTCTCTACTTCGGCCATCATCAGTTATTTTGCTCCCCAAATAGCAAAACTCATTTACTATTTTAAGCGTCTCATTTCCTAATGTAATTCCTGCAGCATCATCCGATTTAATTCGACTACATTCCATTAATTTCGTTTTGCTTTTGTTGATGTTCATCTTATATCCTCCTTTCAAGACACGGTCCATTCCGTTCAGCTGCTCTTCCAGGTTCTTTGCTGTCTCTGACAGAATTACTATGTCGTCGGCGAACCTCAAAGTTTTTATTTCTTCTCCATGGATTTTAATTCCAGCTCCGAATTGTTCTCTTGTTTCCTTTACTGCTTGCTCAATATACAGATTGGATAACATCGGGGAGAGGCTACAACCCTGTCTCACTCCCTTCCCAACCACTGCTTCCCTTTCGTGCCCCTCGACTCTTATAACTGCCATCTGGTTTCTGTACGAATTGTAAATAGCGTTTCGCTCCCTGTATTTTACCCCTGCCACCTTCAGAATTTGAAAGAGAGTATTTCAGTCAACATTGTCAGAAGCTTTCTCTAAGTCTACAAACGCTAGAAACGTAGGTTTGCCTTTCCTTAATCTATTTTCTAAGATTAAAGTCGTAGGGTCAGTATTGCCTCACGTGTTCCAACATTTCTAGGTAAAAGAAACGTAATTCACCAAAAAGTCAGACGATATGAAAGTGGTTAAAATGAAATAAAGATATGAAAATGATTTCAATATTTTTTTCTTATTTTGGACCGTGACGTAGAGGACGTTACGTCGCTGCTGAAGTGTTGCAACGTAGTGTGCGAATTTAATCTCGGTGGAGACAGTTGACGTGCGACGGACCTGGGCGCGCAGCCGCCGTGTTAATAGACGGGGCGCCCGCATCCGACTCGCCGCGCCTTGTGCTCTCATTCCTTCCGAACTTGCTGCGCCCCAGTCCGACTGCGGGGCGAAGCGAACCCTTTAATATCTCATGGCGCTGATCAAAGCCGCGCACAAGTAATAAAGAATTCAGCCGCTCCGCCTCGGACGGCTCTATACAGCACCCTCGCTGGCCTCTTTGTCGATGGCTCCGCTGGGGAGCGGTCTGAAGCCTTCCAATGCGGGCTGCCCTTATTTTCCCCCTCCTCCTGTTTTGCCGAATTTCTGCTCACGGCGTCATAAGAATTGGAAATACAGAAAAAAGGGGCACCGGCACAGTATCGATCGGCTGTTCCTTAGCCTATTTTGATGCGCGGAGAGGGAAAATGCTGGCCATTCTTTATCGATGTACGTAATGAAACAGAAATTGCGAGGGTCTCGTATTTATACTTATTTGACGCACGAAACATATTGACGAGATGCCGTCCCAGATTAACGAATTCAGACTTAATATGTTCCGACGGTGATAAGCTGCAGATACGAGGTTTGGAACTTAAATAGTGGCAACTATTTATTTACAGCTCGTACAAAATAGATAAATGTTTCAAAGTTTTACTGACCTTCAAAGTGGCCACCAACTTTGTGTATAAGCCGTTGCCAACGATGTGGAAGTCGTAAGATACTATTAGCAGTGCCGGTTGTGTTGACAGTTCGAGCGGCGCGGTCTATTGCCCGACGAATTTGTAGCAGTTCTGAAGCGAATGCCGTGAAGTGTTTCCTTCAGTTTAGAAATCGAGTTGAACTCACGAGGGCGTAAGTCAGGGGAGTGCAGTAGGTGGTGTAACACTTAGCAGCCCCATCAGTCAAACAAATCAGTAACAGTTTGCACTATACGTGCTTGAGCATTGTCCTGCAAAATGATGGTCAAGTCGTGCAGAAAGTGTCATCACTTCTGTCTCTATGCTGTTCGTTTTTGGAACACAACCTACGAGCAGCTTATAGAGACAGTGAACCACTGTAAACCAGTGAACATACTCGTGGTAATGCTTCTGCAGACGTGGTTTCGTGTAGTGTTTCTGTATTTTTCCTTTTCTGAGATGCCTACTCGTCTTCTACCAAGTCCTCGTACTCGTCTTTCCGTCTGTACAAGTGTGGTTTTTTCGGCAGTGCTCGCTCTACAGGAAACAGGAGTTCACTGCGAAGTGCAGTAAACACTGATAGAACACCTCTCAAATCGCAATCCCCAGACAGAGAACGAATCTGAGCTTCTGTTAAACCTGCGTATAAGACTGCTGATGTGCATCAAATATCTCCCATACAAAAATGTACCTAAAGCATTGATAGAGCGAGCACACAACCATGTCCGTTCGAGGCTGAATTTATACAGTTAACAGCTAGCGCAAATTTAACAAAAGCTTCTCTGCACATACATGAGATTGCTAATAACTGCCGACAGGGAAGCATTATATACTCCCTTACGAAACACCGTACTAAGCAGATAGCCGGAACAACTGTATTCAACATAACTACAAGTTATCTACCTGGTGGTGGTATGATGCTTTCGTCTTCATAAAAGTCAGTTACATGTGCCGCGATCTGTTTCCACCGTGTGGCAGCATAACCAACAGAAATACGTAGCGCAGAACAGGTATAATCCTTGCCGGTCGGTTGGAAGGAGGGTAAGAGACTCAGTCCGACAGAAACAAAATAAAAACCGGACGCTCACTTTAATGTCGTCTTCATTGCTATTCGTGTTGTCTGTAAAGAATACTGACGCAAAAACTGGAACTTCCTCAAAGAATCACTCATTAGTTGCCGTAAATGTTTTAATGAACCTCGGGAGATTGCAAATACAGGTAAGTGGCCGATGTCCATAAAGCGAGTCCATTTGGTTCATCATGGCGCTGCCACAGTCGGTTCTGAGTCCACACACCTTACACGACTGTACCAAAAGGGAGAGGATTCTGACGCATTCACAAGTTCTTAAGTGTTGAGCATTGCGGTTTAGCTTCATTTTGTTCCGGTAATATTTGCGCTTGGAAGAGAATGTAGAAGAAGTAGTCGTATTTCTCCTTTTGGCAATATTCACCGTCTACCAAGAGCTTTGCGAAAAATCCAACTCTAAGCGCACTGCGAAGCACCGCCGTGCAGCGAGGCTAATAAGTCGCTGCGGAGGCTAATGAGGCGCTCGTATTTCTCGAATACTTACGCGGTCTCTTACCTGAGACATTTCTGAGAAATAAGGAGACAAAGGCGCCACCTAGCGTCGAGTCTGCAGCGCTCTAATAAATGCCTTGTTTACTTCGTAGAAGAGGCAAACAGAAGGCTTAATTGTGAAGACGCTTCTCTCGTGTTCGTGATTTCCGAATGCTAGCTATAACCCACCAGGGTTGTCTTTCCTCGAAAGGTAACAGGAGCCGTGGAATGAGCTGCATAGTGCTGGGCTGGCTTTTGCCAGAGGTATGAGAGCCGCCCTGTTATTTTAGCGAGGTACACTTCTTAACTGTCGCGCCGTGTGTACTGTCGTTATTAACACCTCGTAACACTGCCATAGGTACATTGTCCGTTTGTATTCTTGCGTCGTCCTGCATGAAATAACTGTAAGTTCCTTCATTAGTTGTGAGTTCTCTAAAAAAAACGTTGCAGTATATTGTTCATATACCTGTCAGAAGGTACGCTTCCCGAGAAGTGGCCAGTCGAATAATTTTCAGCCGGCCGGGGTGGCCGAGCGGTTAAAGGCGCTACAGTCTGGAACCGCACGACCGCTACGGTCGCAGGTTCGAATCCTGCCTCGGGCATGGATGTGTGTGATGTCCTTAGGTTAGTTAGGTTTAAGTAGTTCTAAGTTCTAGGGAACTTATGACCACAGCAGTTGAGTCCCATAGTGCTCAGAGCCATTTTTGAATAATTTTCATTGCACTAGTTCACACCACAGTCCTGCTTTCACGTCACGCAGATGCTCTTCATGTAACTGTCAATGATTTTAAGAACAGCATCTTCGACAAGGCAGAGTGATTTCGTTAGACTGGTTTCCTCTGATGGAAGGGATGGGTGTCTGACGCTGCCCATTGCCCGTTGAGTATGAGCCACGGTTGGCAGTTGTCGGCGAATGTGATCGAGCTTCCTGTTTTCCTCTTGCGAGACAGTTTCCCACGTGACATGACAGAAGACCGAGTGATTTTTAAATTGTGCTGTAATATCATGCCGATAGAGAAGGCGTGATGCAAAGCACACTTGTAGACCCAGAGGAGCGCAATAAGTAACTTCCCGTCGGAATAGACCTCGGAAAGCAGAATAGTTCCGACCGATCGCCATGTCTTCCTCAGACTACAACCGTCATTGGATGCTGAAATGAAGGGGCATGTGATCGGCAAACCGCTTTCCCGGCCGTTGTGAGCCTTCGTGACTGGAGCCGCAATTCTCAACCAAGTAGCTCCTCAACTGATCTCACAAGGACTGCGTACACCCCACTTGCCAACAGCGTTCGGCAGACCCGGATGGTGACCCATCCCAGGCCAACAGCGCTGAACTTCGGTGATCTGATGGGAATCGGTGTTACCATTGTCGCAAAGCCTTTGGCGAGATAAGTAACATTGAATATTAAACTGCAGGAACAAGGAAAATTATATGTCAACATGCAAGAATACATAGAAGTTGCGCAAAAGATTACTTTTCTAAGACAACACTACAGAGTAAACAAAGATGTATTAATTAAGAGCCGGCCAGTGTGGCCACGCGGTTAAAGGCGCTTCAGTCTGGAACCGCGCGACCGCTACGGTCGCAGGTATATCCTGCCCTCGGGCATGGATGTGTGTGATGTCCTTAGGTTAGTTAGGTTTAAGTAGTTCTAAGTTCTAGGGAACTGATGACCTCAGAAGTTAAGTCCCATAGTGCTCAAAGCCATTTGAACCATTTTTGAAAGCCGGAATGTTGTATATGGACCTTTGTATCTCAGCCGCCTAGAACTGAACCAACTGCCTACGCTCCAAGTAAGCTGACGTGAACATAAGCACTCGCTACATTCAACTGAATTAGAAGTGCTGCGTGTACACATATCAAAGAAACGCTGCCCTGATCTCTAGCATTGAGACAATGAAACGAAACCTTGGTAGAATATTCTACAGAAACTGCTGATTAATTCTAAACAATTTCCCGAAAAAGTGCACATAGGCCTATGTTATGGCCTTAGTTATGTGGGCTTCGGTTTTCGTTTTAACAAGAGTAACTACTTTTAAAACAGTACCACGATCTTGAGAAGGGTCGCTGATGACCATCTGTTTAGCGCCCAACAATTTTAAATTCATCCATCGCAGGAAGTCTACTGCAACCGTGCCGAAACGTAGACTGTTTTATTCAGTGACTTTTATTTTGTAATATGACGCGGCGTCATACCCAGGTAACTTTTATGTTAGTTATCATTACCTGCACAGTTGCTGTGTTCAAATGGTTCAAATGGCTCTGAGCACTATGGGACTTAACATCTGAGGTCATCAGTCCCCTAGAACTTAGAACTACTTAAACCTAACTAACACACAGATCCATGCCCGAGGCAGGATTCGAACCTGCGACCGTAGCAGTCGCGTGGTTCCGCACTGGAGCGCCTAGAACCGCACAGCCACCGCGACCGGCCATTTGCTGTGTGATAGTGACTTGTCGCTTCCTCTTTTGTGTCCGTTCGTACTGTTGAGCGAATTTCAATTAGAGATGATCGTTCTGTGGCTGAACTATCGAGCAGACATAAATGTGGTGTTCGTCTGAGCAAAGTACTGCACCGGTGAAACAACCGCGCCTGAGTAACAGGTGGAAAGTGAGGCCGTGCCGCGTGTTTGGAGGACGTGCTGCTCGGTACACGGCCCGAGCTCATTACGTATTTCCGCTACATGCCCATATGCCAGCTGTGAACGGAGCGGCCGCTGTTCGCTCGACGAACCGGCTATCGATCGGCAGGTACTTTCTGCCAGGGACGAGAGTCTAGAGTTGCCTTAACTCAGTTGCCGGCCAGTAAACGAGATCTTAATCACGCCTTTGTTATGGCGCTGCCTGCCTGCCCTCCTTCCTTCCACGTCGCACCCATCGATCGCTGCCGACAGCAGGCCATTCCGTCGCTAATCCATAATATTTTCCGACCCAATTATTCTCAGATTAACTGAATCCGATTTCCCGGGCCCTTAAGTGGCCGTCCGTTCGGAGGCCTTTATTCACAGCCGCCCTCGCCTGAAACACTTTTAGCTACCCTTAGGCGCACCACTTAACCCCTTGTGCACCTCGGCAGACATGACCCTTTATGCAGCGTGTACGTTGCCAGAGAGTGCTTCGAAGCTGTGTTCTAGCAAGTGTGTGTATGGAACGCAGCATGTCTACTTTTCGTTTCAGAATTGCAGTTTAAAAATTAGGTAACAAAAGGTACGACCAAACGTTCAGGACACATTCGCCACACGAAACCCGCCTCCGTAACCGAGGTTCATAAATTCCACCTGTACGGTGTCGCTCTACTCCAGTGAATCCAGAGTGAATCCTGAATCCTGATGGTGGAAAAAAATTTCACCTCCAGTATTTGGCCCACAATATGATATTTTATCTAAGGCTTTCAACGAGAAGAACAATGTCATTCCCGAACTTAAGCATGAGCATTTCTTGCTCGTGGAGTTAAGCGTGCTGCTCAAAATTCCTTCTACATTCCTTCTCACCTTTCTAAGAGAGCAGTGTGTTGATAATGTCATACGCTGCATCATTATCTTGCAACCTTACTGATCAGATTTGATTTTCGTTAGTTTTTCGTTCGCACTGTTTACCTGGTAAAAGGAGGAAATGGAGTGACGTAAAGTTGCTGATCACCAATCTTCGACAATATAATAGATTAAGTTTCTTTATTATTGGATCTGCAGCATATTTTATGTGACGGCAAGACATTATGGAGAGAATTAGTTGACATTATGCTCCTGAACATGAAATTAGCCTTCCAGACAAATAATATTAGCACAAAACTATGTTCAGGAAAAGTCGCACTCCCGAAACACTTAAACCGTGCAGTTCAGAAAACTAACTGCAATAACTGCTCAGAATTTTATGAAGAACAGACGGGAGGAAACTTCATCGTCAGATTCGTAGAAAACACCAGAGAAGCGAATAACAACCAATCGACTTTCTTTACACACCTCAGAAGTGAAAAACTCGGAAGCTGACAACACTGAAAACGCACGACAAACCCTGCACAAAATTCCAGAAGATCCAGTTACGAATATTTTGCAGGAATCTGAAATCTACTTACACACTAACGATTATTACCACGACATGCTAAATGAACAAACCGATTTGAAGTACACACAGTTGTTAAAATGTTTTATTGAAATTCTGGTTATAACGGATAAGCAACACCAGAGTTTGCAAACACATCAGTAACTGCTCCGTAGATCCACGATCTGCAACAACATAAAAGTCCTTGAGTAAGCAGACAGCTGCCAAACTTAAATTACTACGACTGTCAAAATAATAAAAAATCAATTATAATACACTTATAAGATCAGATCATCGAACAACTTCAAAACGATACTGAAAAAAATATTACAACCAACTACGGACAGCAGCAATAGTTTACTCAAAGTTGGCATAAGTCCGTTTCCATCCTTAGTACGTAAGTACAACATCAATCGTTAAAAACTTTTAGAAATTGTTTGTTACATAAAATGTAAATAAATGTGATTTTTTGAAGATGTAATAATGAAATAAGCTGAAATAAGAAACTTCCTGGCAGGTTAAAACTGTGTGCCGGACCGAGACTCGAACTCGGGACCCTTGCCTTTCGCGGGCAAGTGCTCTACCAACTGAGCTACCCAAGCACGACTCACGGCCCGTCCTCACAGCTTTACTTCCGCCAGTACCTCGTTTCCTACCATCCAAACTTTACAGAAGCTCTCCTTGCCCGCGAAAGGCAAAGGCCCCGAGCACGAGTCTCGGTCCGGCACACAGTTTTAATCTGCCAGGAAGTTTCATATCAGCGCACATTCCGCTGCAGAGTGAAAATGTCATTCTGGAAGCTGAAATAAACTTATATAGAAAAAGAGAATATCAAGCAGCATACTGTCTCATAATTCTCTGCACAGTAGATTAAATTCCATAGCTATCTGCGTTCTCTCATAAAGTGAGGACAAAGGGTACTGTTGATAGTGATCTGTCCTTCTGATTGTGACATTAAGCCCGTCGGTTCCTTTTGTATTGTTCGAGAAGCGTAGGCAATGTGCCAGCACAAGGTTTCATCCTCTCCTTTCTCTCATCATCATGCAACGCAGACATGAGACCAAACTACACATACACCCAATACAGTCACATTGACAACAGATACACTTTCGTCAGAGCTTCCACACACTTCTTGGCGCGCGGGATTAGCCGAGCGCTCTGGGGCGCTGCAGACCTGGACTGCGGCTGGTCCCGGCGGAGGTTCGAGTCCTCCCTCGGGTGTGTGTGTTTGTCCTTAGGATAATTTAGGTTAAGTAGTGTGTAAGCTTAGGGACTGATGACCTTAGCAGTTAAGTTCCATAAGATTTCACACACATTTGAACATTTTTTGCGGAGAAAACTGAAGTAGGGGACGAAACGAGGTAGCGGACGAAACTGATGGAGAGGACGGGTCGATGGAAGAGACGAAGGAAGAAACAGTGAAGATGATGGTAACGGCGATCGTTATCTCTTGCTGCGTGAGTACTGTGCACTTATGCTATTGTTGCTCTTTGAGACTTAGGAAAAACAGATAATGTACAGACATAATCTTATACAGCACTCATACGGCAAGAGAGAGGACCACACGCACATACAACCGCACGCACGCGCGCGCGCGCGCGCGCACACACACACACACACACACACACACACACACACACAGAGAGAGAGAGAGAGAGAGAGAGAGAGAGAGAGAGAGAGAGAGAGAAGAGAGAGAGAGAGAGAGAGAGATAATGCCTGTTAGGCATTACGTCTTCTGTGCTGACAGCTCGTGATTGAATTGTCTAGTCCCGACAACCACCAGCGGAGGAGACATTTTGCAGCTGTCGGCACTCCAGCGGCCGACATGAGCTAGCCATTAATTTAGCAGGTAGGAGAGACGTTGTGTGTGATGGCGTCGCCGGTCCGCGACACATATATATATAACTATTGCCGCTAATACGGGGAATCACGCGATAACGGGCGTCACTCGCACGTAAGCCGCAGCGAGTTTACGCCGGCAGCGGCGCCGGCTCTGTAATTAGCGGCGCCGGATCGGCGCAAATCTGGACGGGCGGCAAAGCCTCGCTAACTGTCGCGGCGCTAACCACATCAGCGTGATGCCCTGCCGACCCGTAATATACTCGTGCATGCGTGGCGCCGCATGCGAGTCACCTTTCTGGCTCTCGGTATCCGTCCAGCGCAGCCTCACGTCAGTATGTGAAGTAATGGGATGCTGGTCGTCAGTTTCTGTTGTAGCAACGAGACACCTGGAACGAACGTTCGGCACTGTTCGAGGTGTTCCAAAAACATTCATCCGATCTCACAGGACTATATCGTCTACATGAACGTGGCTAGAAACTGATAGTAAATTTTAACTTACGCATGCGATTTCAAAGTTTTTATTTCCAAAAGAACCATCCCATTTTGTGATAGTCTATCCTTTACATGTGGATACATCAGGCATTATGGTACATTTTACATTACAATTAGATTAGGGTCAAAGTATTCATCGGTCTTTCACAAATGTTCAGTGTACCCTCCACCGGACGTACGACCGTCATGCAGACAATAATCATACTCGTCCAGCACTTCTACGAGCATGTCTGGAGTTACAGCACTCACTGTTGTTACTATAGTTCATCCATATTTGTCGGAAGAGGAAGCACATGGATAGAGACTTCGATAAACCTCCGCAAAAAGGTCACGTACCCGAGATCAGGCAACCTTGGAGGCTTATCCTCCCACCTCTTATGGATGATACATCATTGTTAAGATGCGCGCTCAAAAGCAAGTACCAGTGCGGTGCTGCTATGTCCTGTTAACCAATAACTCACGAGGTGACTGTTGTGTAACGTACACTACGAGGTGTGGTTTCTGGGACCCCAACTTTTAAACTGAGATGTAGGGGACAAATCATTTGAAATTTTTCATTTAAGTTATATAACTTTTATTTTATAATAATTTCAGTGTTGTTTAAATACTCCACGTTGACTATATTGCATTAAATAAAGTCTGTAGTATTTTATTTTTTATCACACAAAATCACGTACTTTCGCGCTATTTTTTTTAAATATTACACATACACAAACTGTTAGAGAACTGAATTACATTCTGAAAAATTATAGTACCTTTGCGAGCAGGTAAATGTTCAAACAAAACTAAATTTCAGGGTTTAAATGTGCACATAACAGTGGACAAAAAAGTCTGTGAAACTGACATCCCCTGTTGGGGTCTACATTTCCCTTTACCACCACTCAGAACATGTCTGATTTTAACTAGTAATTTAAGTATTTTATTGAAGAGACAGGAAGGTACCCAACACCATTCTCCTGAAATTCTTCCTCTGAATGATACTCTCGATCGCTAGCGTAATTGTGGCCACTGGCTATTGAAAAATCGTCGTCCTTTTCGTCTATTTCTTGATATATATCACTGATACGTTCCTCTATTCACTGACTACTAACTTCATCAAACTTAGGATTGATAAAACTAACAAATTTCTGAGACATTTCGCACTATACTAAGAAAACAGGTACGTAGTTCACGAGGCGTGGTCTAGGAGACTCCAGAATGTGTCAACAACACGTGTTAGCAACAAACAAAGAAGGTGATAATGCAACCGACAGAAAAACATTATAGAATTGTCGATTTAACGAGGTTAGGTGAAGTATAGGATTACTCCGATATAAGTTATCTTGGAGAGCGAGTCTGAAAATTCTCGCAAGTTCTCTGAGAGTACACCTCGTGAGTTAAGGGTTAAAAATGAAATTTTAGGCACGCTCTCGAAATCGTGAAGAAAGGCTAGATCTGCAACATGTCTAGATACGCGATTCCTTTTCGCAAAGAAGAACAGGCCGTAAATCTTTTCTCGGGAAACGGCGTGAAACACATGAGGCTTTGGAGAGTCTCTCGTGTTCGACTGTGGTATATGATTGCTTCATTCATCTTCAGGATATTGTCTTGTGCAATCGGGCGGGTGAATGTTTTCTGATACTCCATGCACTGAGCGAAACGCTGTCGTGCCCTTATAACGGCGTGGATGCATCAATAAAAAGACATGGGGTTTCCTGCAGTTCTCTCAAGTACGAACTTCATACTGGGGTACTTGGTGGCGAAGCAGAGTCACTACCTCGTAATGCAGATGCAATGACTGTGAATTTTAAGTGTATCATTGCTATGTATTTCATCTGTAGGTGTAGGAATGAATCATGGACGTTCCTACACAAACGTGTTACGACTGCGAATGTAAGTACATGGAAATATGTGGAATTGTAACAATGTCCGTATCTTACGAGTACATACAAGACGAGTGAGATTTCAGACCTGATGAGGTTGTGTGGTGTGTATTCGTCAAAGTAGTGCCTTCATTCCGTTTAACGCCGAATCAACCGTGAGATGAGTACAATCTAAAATCCTTTCATGACTCTGAAAAAAAAAAAAAAACCTAAAGTCTGATGTAAACATAATCGATCGAAATGTTTGAGGATCTTCCGGTCGGCGTTTTGCGCAAGACGTCATGTAGCACCTCAAGTAAATGGATGCTTCATCGAAGAACTCTCTGTTATCAAACTTATAAAAACAGTACGCAATATTCAGTTTTCTACACAATTCTATGTAGCCGAAGTTAGCTGAAGCTGATTGTCCCGCAGTGCAGGGCTGTTGCCCACAGTGATGGTTCAAATGGCTCTGAGCACTATGGGACTCAACATCTATGGTCATCAGTCCCCTAGAACTTAGAACTACTTAAACCTAACTAACCTAAGGACAGCACACAACACCCAGCCATCACGAGGCAGAGAAAATCCCTGGCCCCGCCGGGAATCGAACCCGGGAACCCGGGCGTGGGAAGCGAGAACGCTACCGCACGACCACGAGATGCGGGCCCCACAGTGATTACCAAGATAAAGTTTACCTCTTGTTACGCTAGGTCATCTTTTTTTCAATAAGCGTTATATATTTCTGTGAGATGTTTCGCGGATGGACAAC
Organism: Schistocerca cancellata; assembly: GCF_023864275.1. NCBI lineage: Eukaryota > Metazoa > Arthropoda > Insecta > Orthoptera > Acrididae > Schistocerca > Schistocerca cancellata. The sequence continues at coordinate 352,344,176 of NC_064630.1, forward strand.
GCAGCATCTGTAAGTTTATCTACATTAGTAAACGGCTATCCCGATTCATGGGTTCCAGGTTGCCTATTTAAAGGCTTCGAGAGGCAAGGGAAATCAGATTTCCGAATATTTTGCATAATTATTGACCCAGTTTAAAAATTCAAAATGCTGTCATAAAATACTCATGAAGAGATACAATTCTGTGTTAAAGCTTGACACAGTAAGACAAATATTACTGTTAGAAAGTTTGAATATCTTTTGAGGTAGGGTAACTGACTACGCCCAAATATCCAAACTATATTCTTCCAGTGTTTGAGAATGAGAACACTTAGTGACTTGCAACAAACTTTACTCGAAATGTCGAAGCTTTATGAACGTTTTTCGCACTGGCGCCACCTCAAAATGATGGAAGCATTTTAGACATTCATGCAGTTATTACCGCAACTGACGTTTTAATTCATTACTTCTTTGCTGCTAACTCTGTTTACACATTTTGCAGACAGTATGGAAGTATATCACTGAATGTACCAACATAATTATATGATTGTGCAATACATAGTTCGGGAGATATGACGTCTTAAACATGGAGATGCGTGAAAAACTAGCGTTTACCTAAACGGAACACAGATTACTCAGATTATATTCGTCCAGTGTTTGATAACGATAGCAATTTCCAACAAACTTTAAACGTAATTTCAAATATTTCCTAATTTTTTCCTCGTATGTAGGCCTACTCAACGTTAAATATTTATCTGATTAACTCACCTGTAAAGTAATCAAATGTCTGAAACCGTTTTATGCGCGGAAAATACATTTTTATGCAATCATGGGTTTACTGGTGCTCCTGTAAACCGTGAAATGTTCCGCGATGATATGTGCTTGGTCGATTGTGTTTTGCCTTTCGATGGATCAGAATGAAATATAATAGCATCAACATGTACGTGGTTTTACAGATTCCTTAGGTGTCGTTAATGGCGAACGCTAGAAGGGGAAGGGCTTGAGCCTTCCCTTGCACCCCTGGCTGACTCCTCACGCAGTGGCACGGCACTGGTGCGGTGGGCGGACCCAGACGCGGTTCGCTGTTTGGCCATCCGCAGCGCAGTCAAGTCCAGCCGTAAAGTCGCACCCCCCCCCCCCCTCCCCCATCCTCACGAGCCGCCTGCTTCGATCGCCCGTCCTGCCGTCCCTGCCGCCCAGACGTGTCACCTCGCGCTGAGCGACCTCTGACGTCTCAATCCCGAATGCTAATACGCTCCCCGCCAGTTATACATGGTGAAAAGTATTTAAACCGACAAACTCTGGGAGGTTGCAGGGGACATCAAAATAAATATTTTTCCCTAATGTCATTTTTTCCTATGACGATGATTCAAACCGGTGGAGGCCATATTACTCTCTTCAGCCGTTAGAGGCGATATTACGATCTTCAGTTGTTAGAGGGCGTATTACACTCTTCAGTTGTAGGCAACTGCTGTCCACCAGTGTAGTAGTGCATTGTCTCTGTTTACTAATGGAGCGATACGCCTGGAGTGAGTACACTGATAGGGTTGGTGCATACTACGTAGCGCACCACAACGGACGAGCTGCACTGCGGGTTTATTGACAACAATATTCTAACTGCCGTATCCCGCATCATACGACCTTCGCTGCTGTGTACCAATGTCTGCGGGAGACCGGGTCATTTACCAGATTACCTGAACAGGGACGCCGTCGCATGGTAAGAACGCTGCAATTTGAGGAAGCTTTCTTGCAGCATGTGGAGCGGGATCCTTCAATCAGCACTTGTGCAATTGCACGTAACATGGAGACGAATCAGACGAATGTAAGAACAGTCCTTCAAGAGCAATTGTTACGTCCATTTCACTTAGAGCGTGTCCACAACCTGGAACCAGTTGATTATCCACCCAGAGCACAGTTCTTGCAGTGGTACCTCAAACAGTGTGAAATGCATCCTACATTACCAGCCTCTGTGTTGTTTACCGATGAAGCAACGTTCGGGCGTGATGGCGTCTTCAACATGCACAATTCGCATGTTTGGAGTGAGGATAACTCATATGCCACAGTTACTAGCGCTCATCAAGTGCGGTTCTTCGTTAATGTGTGGGTCGGTGTTGTTGGGGACTGTTTAATTGGGCCGTATCTGCTACCTAGGCCATTAAATGGCAGACACTATTACAATTTTCTCGCCAGAGCATTGTCAGAATTCCTGGAAGACGTCCCGCTCCCTACAAGACAACGCATGTGGTTCCAACATGACGGGCGCCGCTCATTGCAGTCATTGTGTGCGACGATTCGTACATCGACGGTTCCCAGAAACGTGGATTGGCAGAGGTGGTCCTATACCATGGCCTGCTCGATCCCCAGATATGTCCCCTCTGGACTTTTTTTGTGTGAGGAGAGATGCGCAACCTTGTTTACGCAACTCCTGTTGCGTCAGAAGAGGATCTGGTTGCCCGGATAGTAGCAGCAGCAGGAACAATTCAGGATACTCCTGGGGTTTTGCCTGTGTCAGACAGAACATGATCCGACGGTGTAACCTTTGTTTACGTATCAATGGAGGCATTTTTGAAAATCTACTGTAATTGAAATTGGGTTGTGTTAATGTGTTGTCTCTTGGTCATAAAAAAAGAAAAAGTGTTTGTTGGTTTAATTAATTTGCCACCAGAGAAATCTTCCTCTACCAGTTTAAATACTCCTCATAGGAAAAAATGACACTAGGGAAAAATATTTGTTTTGATGTCCCCTACAACCTCCCAAAGTTTATCTGTTTAAATACTTTTCACCCTGTAGATTCTATCACTCAGCCACTTTCCGTCTACCCTACGTCTGTACTTTACACCGTTACCTAAGTCATCGTGCACACGGATAGTACCCACCGCCAAATACTGGATGGTGGTTAAGTTAGATCAGCTGAAGTGAATGGTCGGTGAGTATGATTTCATTACAGGTGGAATTACGTGAAATGATATCTGCCAAAACCGGTCTGAAATGCTGAATCTTAAATTTAGCGATTTAATGGACGCTGATGCCAGACCGACATAGGAACCTGAGTTTCCTGCCGATCCCGTGCAGTCGCCTGAACCATTAGGATATCTGCCGACATATGCAGGCTTGACTTTCATTGTCACTGACACTTCCACCTACTGTTTCTTTTGGTGAGAGGAATGCGGAAACGACAGCAGGATAGCGCGGACGATTCTAAAAATGATTTCATTAGTTCAGTTACATCTACATTCTCACAGCGACGGACTTCAGGTTTGGGTGACGTAATCATATTTAATCGTCTCACTTCGTCACTGTAATAGTACCCACGCCGTAACATTAAACAGAGTCCCAATTTGTCTTTGTGCATCGTATCGCTAGCTGCTGTATTAACAGTTTAATAAAATGTCAGGAAAATGTACTTTTCTTGATGTTGAAGCTCATTCTTTGTCTGTATTTGCTTACCAGCAAAATTTGTTTTCGGATGGGTTCCGCCTTGAGAAAGAACAATTCTTTTTTCTTTGTTACCAAGACATGTTTCTCTAAAGTCACAGCCGGCCGCGGAGGCCGTGCGGTTCTAGGCACTACAGTCTGGAACCGCGGGACCGCTACGGTCGCAGGTTCGAATCCTGCCTCGGGCACGGATGTGGGTGATGTCCTTAGGTTAGTTAGGTTTAAGTAGTTCTAAGTTCTAGGGGACTGATGACCTCAGAAGTTAAGTCCCATAGTGCTCAGAGCCATTTGAACCATCTAAAGTCACAGCGTCATAACTGTTTTTTTTTTTTTATTTTCTTTCTATTAAAGAACAGGAAAATTTGCTTAATGCGCTCTGTATATTCAGAATTTCAAGTTTTAAGTGGATAATCAACAGATTGGAAAATAAACTAACAATTTTTATATGCGTTGTGAACACATATTGTGGTTTTTGTGTTTTTTTTTTTAAATTTTGTATCATAGCTATTTTGCCGCTTGCAACCATAGAGAACGTAATATAGAAAACGTTGTTACCTCGAAAGTACATGACTGGGAGTGTTATAGTTCTTATATTCTAAGTGGAAGTGTGTGTGTGTGTGTGTGTGTGTGTGTGTGTGTGTGTGTGTGTGTTGAAGATGACAATTTGTGAAAGAAAGACAGCTGTATCGGAAGATAAAGAAAGAGACAGAAAACACAACATGAGTTATCAAAGTACATATACAAGAATTTTCTCCATTTTCAAATTTGTAAAAAAAAAAATCTACTTAAAACTCGAAATATGTGTGTACAGATACTACAAAGGAATTCTTCCTCTTATTTAATAGAAATAAAATAAAAATAACCACTGATGATGCTGTAACTTCGGCGAAACGGGTCTTGGTAAGAAAGAATAGACCGAGCAAGGTGGCGCAGTGGTTAGACACTGGACTCGCATTCGGGAGGACGACGGTTCAATCCAGCGTCCGGCCATCCTGGTTTAGGTTTTGCGCGATTTCCCTAAATCATTCCAGGCAAATGCCGGGATGGTTCCTCTGAAAGGGCACGGCCAACTTCCTTCCCCATCCTTCCCTAATCCGATGAGACCGATGACCACGCTGTCTGGTCTCCTTCCCCAACCAACCAACCAACAATAAAGGACTGTGTTTACTCAAAGCGGAAGCTATCGAAAGACAAATTTTAAAGCATACTTTGTTCATTCATCGTACTCGTCCCATCCTTCCATCTTTGGAGTTGCTAGAAGAGTTCTGTATAACAAACACGCACTTCCACTATTTCGGCATTTAACAGAGCTAGGTGGCGCAGAGGTTAAGACATTGGCCTCGAATTTGGAAAGGAATTTTGCGTGTGGCAATTCAAATCAAGTTTACATTGCCTTTCCAATCTCTTTCCGTATGTCAAGTATCAGTAGAATTTCTTTGAAATCAATAAGGTACATTTTCTTCTGCATGCTTGCAAATCAAAAGAATCCGTCTCTAAGATTTAATTTCCCCTCGAGATGGGGTCATTAATTGTCCTCCATCTCATCTATGAGTATTTTGATGGATTTATTATTATTATTGTTTTATTATTTTCATAGCTGTTAATTTTTGCATCTGCTATAGTCATCTTTTAGAAATTTCTCTTGGTAGTTGTTCTGCGATTGGGTAATATCAACCTGGTGAAGACATTCAGCTATACCACAGGCATCCGCTTGTATCCTTAAAAAGCTGATTATATAGCGTCTGTGCTGCAACGCGGTTGTAGAGCATGTTTGCTGAAAACCTTTTAAGCCAGTTCGAAGGTCTTCAACATTTCCAGAAATATGTGACTTGTATAAAAACATCGTAGGAGATGTTCTACTCTCGCCGAATGCCAGATTTGGTTTGTTTGAGTTGCCAGTCCGTCGTACTGTCTTAGCTTTCTCTAACTGATTATTCGTATTCGATGATAATTACAAAAGATTCAAATGGCTCTGAGCACTATGGGACTTAACATATATGGTCATCAGTCCCCTAGAACTTAGAACTACTTAAACCTAACTAACCTAAGGACAGCACACAACACCCAGCCATCACGAGGCAGAGAAAATCCCTGACCCCGCCGGGAATCGAACCCGGGAACCCGGGGATGATAATTACAGTCAGTGTCATGCGCCATAATCCAATGAAACAACATTGTGTGTAAATATACATTGCCAGAAAAAAATAGTACACCCTTTTAGAGGTTTTCAGTTCACTCAAGATTTATTGTTGCAACAGTGCATGTGGAGTACATGAAACGATTACATTTACAGATCAATAGCACAAGCGGTTATGAAGCATCAGATGTCGACCCGTACTGAAACACCCAAATTAATACATGGCGTTACCTGCACGGAAGAAAATGCAGGCATTGACTCTGGCAGTAAGTCGATCGTACAGATAGGGAATACTGTCCAGGGGTACGTTATGCCACGCCTCCTCGTCCTGTTGACGTAGTTTTGTAAGAGTTGTGGGTTGACGAGTCGCTCGAGTCACTTTTCGTCCCACCATATCTCACACGTGCCCTATTGGAGGCAAATCCGGAGGTCGTGCTGGCCAGGGAAGTTGCTGCCCGTCTTGCAGAGCACGTTGAGTTTCGCGGTCAGTGTGTGGGCGAGCATTATCCTGTTGGCAGAACACATCACCTTCCTGTTGCAAGAACGCCAAAAGAAAGGGCGTGTGACAATATTCTGCACTTACTGAGCGCTGGTTAGCGTCCCCTCCAGAAACACCAAAGGTGAACGAAAGTTGTAGCTTATCGCACCCGAGACCATAAGGCCAATGTGTCTTGGACGAATGCACTGTATGGGGCAGGGTTCACCAGGTCTACGTCGTACACGCAAACGGCCATCACTTGCGTGCAGGCAGGATCTGCTTTCATTGCTGGACATCATGGGGCACCATTCCATACTCTGACACCGCCAGTCGAGCCATGCACGTCGATGCTGTGACGTGAGTGGAAGACGGGCTCGCGGTGCGCGTGCCTTTAATCCGCTTCGCAGTAGTTCGTTCTGACACGTATGGGCGCAAAAGCCCTCTTTACCTGTACTGTGGTAGCTGTACTATCTGCCATTGCTGTCCTTACACGCCGGCCGGAGTGGCCGAGCGGTTCTAGGCGCTACAGTCTGGAACCGCGCGATCGCTACGGTCGCAGGTTCGAATCCTGCCTCGGGCATGGCTGTGTGTGATGTCCTTAGGTTAATTAGGTTTAAGTAGTTCTAAGTTCTAAGGGACTGATGACCTCAGAAGTTAAGTCCGATATTGCTCAGAGCCATTTGAACCATTTTTGTCCTTACACTAAGACGATCATGGCGGGCGTCTGTCCTGCGTGGACCTCCAGAACCTCGTCTACGGGTGTGAGAATGTTCACGTGATCAATGATACCAGCATCGTTGCAGAAATTTCACAGCACGTGGAACTTGTGCGCCATTTCTCCGAAAGGACCATCCTGTCACTGGGAAACCCACAGTTTGTCCTCTTTCAGACTCGCTTAGTTGGCTTTAGGAAGTAAAGGTGCGTCTTCGTGGCATGGTTGCCTGCTTGCTTCACACGTCTACACTACACTGAGCCTTCTGGTTGTGAACATTCCGTATTAAATGGTAGACACAGATGGCGCTCTGGTGGCTACGCCACTTCTGTACCTGTCTGCGGTCGACGTTGTAACAATTATCAGTACGTGTACCATCTCTCAGGTGGCATATGCTGTCATCGGTTGAACATCGACGTCGTCTTTGCAAGACGTACTATTTTTTTCCTGCAGTGTAGTTACGAAAGTAGCGTCAAAAGCTTTTAACCTGCTTCCTGTTGTTCATTTTTTTAGCACTATGTGTTTTTTAGTTTAACAATAGTCCAATTATTAAACGCAAGGATCATGTAGGAGTCACTTCCGGAAAATCTCGCTGTAGGTGTGTGATACGTATTGCGTTGTGTTCTTCGTTCTTCAGTGCTCGCCTAACTTGGATATACAGGGTGATCAAAAAGTCAGTATAAGTTTGAAAACATAATAAACCACGGAATAATGTAGATAGAGAGGTAAAAATTGACACACGTGCTTGGAATGACATGGGGTTTTATTAGAACCACCCCATATTGCTAGACGCGTGAAAGATCTCTTGCGCGCATCGTTTGGTGATGATCGTGTGCTCAGCCGCCACTTTCATCATGCTTGGCCTCCCAGGTCCCCAGACCTCAGTCTGTGCGATTATTGGCTTTAGGATTACCTGAAGTCGCAAGTGTATCGTGATCGACCGACATCTCTAGGGATACTGAAAAACAACATCCGACGCCAATGCCTCACCAGAACTCCGGACATGATTTACAGTGCTGTTCACAACATTATTCCTCGACTACAGTGATCGTTGACGCATGATGGTGGACATATTGAGTATTTCCTGTAAAGAACGTCATCTTTGCTTTGTCTTACTTTGTTAAGCTAATTATTGCTATTCTGATCAGATGAAGCGATGTCTGTCGGACATTTTTGGAACTTTTGTATTTTTTTTATTCTAATAAAACCCCATATCATTTCAAGCATGTGTGTCAATTTGTACCTCTCTATTTACATTATTCCGTGATTTATTCAGTTTTCAAATTTATACTGACTTTTTGATCACCTGGTATAAACGACGTGTAAACTGGAGGCGGGAGTGCGTCTCTCGCGGCGGCCGTTACCTGATAATCTCTGCCGAGCAGAAGAGAACTGCGCAAGTTTCATCGACTTCGAAGCCCAGTGCGGTTGGACCGTCTCCGCTGCTAGGGGATGAGGAAGGACACCGGTGGCTGGACCCCAGAGGGGTCGGTGCGCGCGAGCCGCGAGGGCATACCGGGCTGCGGCCGGCGCACATCTGCCTAATGGAGGCCCGCCTGCTGACGTATTGATTGCGGGAGCAGGACGCGAGCAACAGCCAGCAGGCGATAACGCCGCCACAGCGACAGCGCGTCGCGGTTATTAATCGCGCTTCCCACCTGCCGCCTCAGCCCCTGCTGCAGCTGCTACCCGGCGCGCCCTCGTCCACCAAACACCGCGGCTCCACTCCAGCCGACACGCGCAATACTCCAAGAGACGGGGCTGATTCCACCTCACTTCCACTCTTCATCATTTTTCCTGAGGTTTGGTCCATGTTGAATCAATTTTCGTCGATGACTATTTCTTTAAGGTGTTCATTAAGTCCGCTTGAATCAGTTGCAGTTTTTTACCTAGAAGATAAGGTAATTTATGAGAACATGTCTCTGGCAGAACAGCAGTTTTATTACTTAAGAATGAACATAAACAGTAACAACCGCGAGAAACTTTTTTTGTATGAGGTTACCATCTTCTACCATGATGGTAGACGGTAGCCGTGAAAGGAGCAGGCGGAGTTAGCGTTCGTGGACACATTCTGGAAGATAAGGTTTACAGTATTCTTTGAGACTGTTATTTTCCATTCTGTATACAGGATGATTTTGCCGAATAGGACCAAACTGCAGCCATCCATCGGTGAGAGGATGAGCATCTAAATACGTAATATGGACATATGGCCGGAGTTCGCGTTCCAAGGCAGGTGCACCCTCTTGAACGTGGAGGTAAGAGATCTGGCGCTGTGGCCCTGGTATCGGGACCAGGCAGGTACCCAGGCAGCATAGGGTAAGCCAGAATACCGGGTGGAACATTCTCTATGACAACTGCCGCTATCCGTATCACTTACATCTGTAGTTGCAAAACTACCGTAGGCTACCAGAGGCTGCCGTAAGTATGCATAGAGTACCGTAGTTTTTCCAGTAGCTTCGGTCAGTTAAAGTCGTACCTGCCATACCTCTACGTCAGGTGGGTTCAATACCTATCACTCGATAGTTATTCACAACGAGCGCTTTCTTTACGTAAGCGATCTGTGTCGTACTAGATTCCCCTAAACTTCGGATTCAGTGAAGCGTCTAGAAACTGCGTGAGGATATACACGATGTGAGTCAAAGTATCCGGACACGTGGCTGAAAATGACTTAAAAGTTCGTGGTGCTCTCCATCGGTAATGCTGGAATTCAATATGGTGTTGGCCCACCATTAGCTTTGATGACAGCTTCCACCCTCGCAGCCATACGTTCAATCAGGTGCTGGAAGGTTTACTGGGGAATGGCAGCCCATTCTTCACGCAGTGCTGCACTGAGGAGACGGATCGATGTCTATCGGTGAGGCCTGCCTCAAAGTCGGCGTCCCAAAACATTCCAAAGGTGTTCTGTACAATTCAGATCAGGACTCTGTGCAGGTAAGTCCGTTACAGGGATATTATTGTCGTGTAACCACTCCACCACAGGCCTTGCATTATGAGCAGGTGCTCAATCCTGTTGAAACATGCAATCGCCATCCCCGAATTGCTCTTCAACATTCGGAAGCAAGAAGGTGCTTAAAACATCAATGTAGGCCTGTGCTGTGTTAGTGCCACGAAAAAAAAAAAAAACAAGGGGTGCAAGCCCCCTCCATGAAAACTCGACCACACTATAATACGACCGCCTCCGAATTTTACTGTTGGCAATACACAAGCTGGCAGATGACGTTCACCGGGCCAACATACCCACACCCTGCCATCGGATCGCCACATTGTGTACCGTGATTCGTCACTCAACACAACGTTTCTCCACTGTTCAATAGCCCAATGTTAGCTTCTTACACCAAGTGAGGTATGGCATTTACCGGCGATATGTGTGGCTTGTGAGCTGCAGCTCGACCATGAAATCCAAGTTTTATTACCACCCGCCTGACTGTCATAATACTTGCAGTGGATCTTGATGCCATTTGGAATTTCTGTGTGATGGTCTGGATAGATGTCTGCCTATTACACATTACGACTCTCTTCATCTGTCGGCGGTCACCCAGTTGAAGGTTCGAGTCCTCCCTCGGGCATGGGTGTATGTGTTGTCCTTAGCGTAAGTTAGTTTACGTTAGCTTAAGTAGTGCGTAAGCTTAGGGACCGGTAACCTCCACAGTTTGGTCCCATAAGACCTTACCACAAATTTCCAGTTTTTCAGTCAGTCAACAGACGAGGTCGGCCTGTACACTTTTGTGCTGTGCGGGCCCTTCATGTTTCGACTTCACTAACACATCGGAAACAGTGGACCTAGGGATGTGTAGGAGTGTGGTAATCTCGCGTACAGACGTATGACACAAGTGACACCCAATCACCTGACCACGTTCGAAGTTTGTGAGTTCCGCGGAGCGCTCCAATCTGCTCTCTCACGATGTCTAATGACTACTGAGGTCGCTGATATGGAGTACCTGGCAGTCTGTGGCAGCGCAATGCACCTAATATGAAAAACGTATGTTTTTGGGGGTGTCCTGATACTATTGATCACATAGTGTATAATGTGCTGCCTAACCTAAGGAACATTTTTGTTCTAAACAGTTAACCTCTCAATTAATTAAGAATAAAGAGTATTTATAGCAACACTGAATTAGTCTAGGAGTTTAATTAAGATTGTATTCCAAAATTTTAATCAGTAATGTGGAAAAGATTGATAACGTACTAAAAATAAAGAAAAAAAATACAGATACCAGATAGCACTACAAAACGCAATTTCCTCACCAGGAAGATAAAAAAAAACAGCAAAACAGAAATATATCAACCATCCTTAGAATAGTTTGTCGAACCTATATAGAACATGTTTCTGTTATTCATATACAACTTCGCGTTTAACAATAACAACAGCAGAAGTAATGCGATCAGTTTATTTTTATTACTTATAAAATGCAATTTATATTCTGTAATGTTAGAAAATATACAATGGACTAACACAGAATGATGTGCGGTTCTAATTATGTCTAAAGCGAACAACCAGTAAACAGAAAAACAAAGAGATGTTGTTGGCTCCCATTTTCTCCCTTACACCTTCATTTACGTTTATCTATCTACCAATTTCTAAAAAATTAGTACAAACAGAACACTTGTCTTTGTGTTATCATGTCTCCTTTCAATCACTGAAACCTACACTGCTAAAAATATTTTATCCCGCCTTGAAGCGGGTGTACCTCCCTTTGAACACATTTCTGACGGTGTGTCCATGTGATCTTTTTTGCTCGTTATCCTGTCAGGAATCGTTTCCCGCAGTTTGTCATTGTAACGCACATTCAGTTATGTACAGTGAACTCGAACGCGAGCAATAATATGTCGGAGGTTGTTCGGAGATAGTTCCTGAATATTTTGGTGCAGAGTTAGTGTTGATTTATTTAGTTTGCTACCACATTTACCTCTGTTTCTGTGAAAATAAATTCACAACATGAAGAAAACCTGTAATATGAACTTACCAGAACGTAGAACACAAAACACCGAGTAATAGAGTAACGCGCAGATGCAAATGCACTGTGAAGTGGTTGCCGTCTCTGCGGGAATACGTCAGCTTATCTTCGTTCACCCGTTCTTCCATTGCATTCAGTGAACCGATAGACGATATGCAAATCGCGCAACTCTTTATTGATAAAGCTGCAGGTACTGATGTGTATCGCAAGAATACAAAATGCAAGCTTGAGGGCCAAGAACGAAGTGGGCATTATTCTTGACAACCGCAAGTACAGTGAGTAAACAAAATAAGTTTACTTCCAGATAAGACACAAAACCCATACCGTCGACATCTGCACCGCTTTACTGGTATTTTCGGTGCAATACGTGCGCAACGATAAATGAGCTGTAATACTGGTTTTATCTAATAACTGTCCCAACTTCCCGTTCCCGAGCGCCGAAGTTCAATAAAAATATAGTTCTTCCCAATTTGACTCGGATGAACAGTCTATCAAAATGGCGCAATCACAAAAATCCCCGATTATGCGCAACTGATAATTATTTAAAGTCTTCCTGAACTCTTACATTTGCAAATCACTTCCTAAACAAGCGTAATTCCTACAATGTTAAAATTTCTGCCGCTCCAAGCGAAAATAAGTTTGAAAGAATTGACAGCACTTTTAAGGAATGATTACCGCTCCTTATAACACATCTCACACGTAAATGAGAATTAAATTGAACCATGATGTAATAAAAGTCCGCATCCACTCACTCAAATACACATTTCACGTAGAAGAAACCAGTGAAGTGCTGAATACTGACGTTGTTGTTGTTTTTGTTGTTGTCGCTTTTGTCGTCGTCATCGTTGAAGTTGAAGTTGTTGTGGTTGTGGTCTTCAGTCTGAAGACTGGTTTTATGAAGATCTCCTTGCTACTACATCCTGTACAGGCCTCTTCATCTTCGAGAAAGTTGGTTGGTTGATTTTTTTTTTTTGGGGGGGGGGGAGACCAAACAGTGAGGTAATCGGTCAGATCTGTTTGGGAAATGAAGGGGAAAGAAGTCGGCCGTGCCTTTTCAAAGGAATCGTCCCTGCATTTGCCTGAAGCGATTTAGGGAAATCACGGAAAAACAAAATCAGGATGGCCGGACGTAGATCTCAGCATAACTATTGCAACATACGTCCTTCTGAATCTGCTAACTGTATTCATCTCTTGGTGTCCCTTTACGATTTTTGCTGTCATGCTTTCCTCCAATTGTTAATTGGTGGTGCTATGATGTGCCAGAATGTGTCCTGCCAGCCGATCCGTTCTTTTAGTTAAGGGATGTGACAGATTTCTTTTCTCTCCAATTTTGTTCGGTACCTCGTAGATACTTACATTATCTGTCCACCTAATCTTCACCAATCTTCTGTGGCACCACTTTTCAAAAGCTTCGATTCTATTCTTGTGTAAACTGGTTATCGTCCACGCTTTATTTCCGTACGAGGCTGCACTCCAGACGAATGCCTTCAGAAAAGACGTCGTAAAAGTTAAATGAATATTCGATTCCAACAAATTTTTAATGTCATTGCCAGTCTACATTCAATAACTTCTCTACTGTTCCCATTATCAGTTATTTTTCTGCCAAAATACAAAAAATCATGTGCTACTTCTAGTGCTTCATTTGCTAATGTAATTCCATCAGTATAGCCTGATTTAACTCGTCTACATTCCATTACGCTTGTTTTACTTTTGACAACGTTCTTCTTATATTCTCCTTTCAAGACACTGCCCGTTCTGTTCAACTGCACTTCCAAGTTGTTTTCTCTCTCCGACAGAATTATAATGTCATCGGCAATCCTCAGAGCTTTTATTTCTTCTTCCTGGACGTTTACTCCTCCTTCAAATTTTTCTTTGTCTTCCTTTACGGCTTGCTCAGTGTACAGATCAAGTTACTTAGGGGATGGGCTACAACATTGTCTGACTCCCTTCTCAAACACTGCTTCCGTAAGAAACCAATCAATTACTGAACAATCTAGTCTTGATTGTATTATGAAAAACTTATTTACACTCAGTACACCGAATAGAGACTGCCTACCTTTCATGCAAATTTTTGTGTACTTGATCGCAAGAGCACAATGCATTTGAATCTACATTCCTCCAGTAGCGATAAACAATGCGTTTGTAAGTCAGTGAACATTCCACATGAAGAAGAGGTACACTGGAAACCTGTCCCCACAAGAAAATAAGCGTCACTGCTTGATAGATCCATTCTAAGGGTGGCACTGATTCCCATCAATAGGAAGTTCACTGAGAGTCTAATTTCGATCATGGGCTTCACCAACTGTCTATAAATTCCGAGTACCAATGTGGCAGCACCCTGTGACGTCTGGGCGGCTCGAAGAACGTAAGGCAAGCAGCGCCCGGCGAAACTGTGGAACAAGTAGACTGTGGTCGGTGCCAAGCAGCGACCGTGCGGGCGACGTCGAGGCGGGTCGGGGAGCGCTCTGCAGCCAGAGTGCTACGGGGCTTTGGTCGACGGTACTGGCTGCATCCAGCGACTGCGCGTGTTCAAGACTGGAGTGCTGCAGAACAGGTCGAGTATGGGCCGGGGGGCTGGTTACATACGCGCCCGACGGAAGCTTAAAGGATCGGCGTGGGCAAGTAGTTCAGTGCTTGTGGTGCCGCCTGGGTAGACGTTGGAGCCTCGATATTGTGCGTAGCTTCCTGTTAGCCGGCCGGTAGATACGTTTATGTTTAGCAACAGTGTGCGCGGTGTCTTTTGTCGATCCATTGTTTTATCACTGGCGGTCGAGTTGTGGCGAGGCCGGCGCCGCCAGTCTGATTGTATTGCGGTACAGCCGACTTTTCTGGTGGTATCTCATACGGATACAATCTATATCAAACAATATTAAGTTCTATCTGAAGGTTAATAAATCTGGCCTGTCGCAATAGGAGATTAACATCAGTCTCAAAAGAACACAGTACTACGACTGATGCATTACGATATAATTCGTGTCTTCTGTTTAATCAGTTATAGCTTCTGTGCGCAACTCCTTTTAAGCTGTCCAGTCTATTGTCAGATTGTCGTCACCGCTCACGCCACTTCTGCCATGTACTCCGTTATCCGGCAGGTTGAAATACTGCGTGGCGGCCCGTGACTCAACACGGACCACATTTCCATAAACATAAATTCAGTGGTTTTCTCCCACTCGCAGCCTCAATTATATCGCTCAGTAAATGTGTCTACAACATCGACCTACCGTTGTCTGCTTACAGGTGTGAAATAAAAAAGTACATGAATGGGCGATGTAGTCGGACCCTTACAGTATCAAAGGAAATGGGTTTTCTCTGTAATGTGCTACAGGAGACCACGTGTTCCTTATACCGAAATAGTCGACAAATGTTACTGAAAGACCCTCGAAAGTTTCTCGGTGGAGTTCAAATTCACCTACTTCAAATTTTCCGCCTCAAACGACTTTTGGCTTGTTAAACATGTCTGCACTCTCATTTTGCAGTGAGGAATGACAACCAGTGGCTCTCGAAATAAAGGCTAAAGCGTTTTTGCAACTTCATTAATCGCAGAAGTACAGACATAAACTTTTTTTGTGAGAGTGTCTTTTCATGTATAGCCAGAATAGCAAATCTATGCAAATAAAGTCACTGGTATAACGTTTTTTGTATGTGTGACAGAGTTTTATGCTATAAAAATAAATTGAATAAACCGCTTTATAAGCTGTTATTTCGGCTGTTTGACTCATAGCCCGAAAGTTCCCTCCAGTCTCCACCATTTCTCTTAGATAACAGGACGCAACAACGCATTGGTGCAACAAGACGCCCAGCGAGCGAGGTGTCCAAATCATAAAAGACAGGAGGATGGGAGTTCAAATCTTCTTTCGGTCATCCAGACTCGGCTTTCGCTTGTTTTCCTAGTTCACATAAATGCCTTGGCAGTTCCTTTGAAGGAGACGCCGTCTTTTCCCTTTCCCGTCGTTCTGCAATGCGAGACTGTGTTGCTCAATTTCTAATGACGTCGTCGTCGACGGGGCGATAAACTTAATGTTCTTTCCTTCTCTGACACTGTATATTTGTCGTATGATGACGGAGACATATATGCACCTGTTTACAAGAAATGTATACATTCCTATGCAGACACACACGAACGTAAGTTTATAAGGGTTCATCGCTCTAAGACCAAGTTGGAGCCGGCCGAAGTGGCCGAGCGGTCCTAGGCGCTACAGTCTGGAACCGCGCGACCGCTACGGACGCAGGTTCGAATCCTGCCTCGGGCATGGATGTGTGTGATGTCGTTAGGTTAGTTAGGTTTAAATAGTTCTAAGTTCCAGGGGACTGATGGCCATAGATGTTAAGTCCCATAGTGCTCAGAGCCATTTGAACCATTTTGTTAAGTCCCATAGTGCTCAGAGCCATTCGAACCATTCCATTACCGTTGGTGCAACAATGCTCCATATGTGACCCGGTTAGTTCTGATGCTATTCAGTATGCGCCAACGTCGTATGGGCAGATGGAAACCTTCTGGTCGCTCCCAGTGAGTGCTGATTGTTGGTAATGCGTTCTAAAAGAGCAACAAAAACTGCGTTTTCGAACGATCGATAACACTGTCTCTGTAACAATTCCCTTCTCACGTGTTACAGTGTTCGTAATGACGGCATCTAATGCTCGGGTGGCCAGGCACGTGTACTTCGGTAGAGAGCGTGTAGCGGAGACAGCGACCTCATTAAGCCGCTTCCGATCCTCGTCTGTGGATGGTCGTTCATATCACGCGCCCCTCGCGCGCAAGTCCCCTCGACACTAATCGCTCTTCAGCGGAGTAACCGCTTGTATCGGCCACGGTCGCAGCCTAATTGAACTGATTGCTATGCTGCGCTGGCTCTGCAAACCGGGACACGATTGCCACTACTCCGAAGCACGCTTGTCGCTCGGGTCGCTTCCACAAAGCAGTGCGCTTGTAGTGCGAGGTATTGCGCAAACACTCTGCCCACGTAGGTCAACGGTGGCCGCTGGGCGGTCCTTGTGTGCTCGTGACGCACGTTTTCCTGGTCCTCCATCGTCATACTAGTATCGGTCGCAAACATTTGATCGCGCTGGAATTAGGCGGTGGGCGTTGGGAATAGGTCGTCTGAATCGATCCGTGGCCCTGCTTCTGTTGACTGCGGTGACGTTTCAGTACGCCGTGCTTCGTATCTGCCAGTGTTGACTGTGCGTATTTGTGCCAAAATTTGAAAGTGGAAAAGGCGATGAGCTTGGTACGTAGGTAGAAAAGCGTGAACAACAGGAAGCCGGACAGGTGACGCTAAACTGTAGCGTAAAGGTTATCCGAGGTCGTGTATTAACGCCATAAAACACCTTGCAGATGTAAAACTGGTAGCAGATTAGAATCACCGTTCGCTCCAGGAAAACAAAGCACTCTCCGCTAAATTGTAAAATCAATGGTGTATGTACAAGACAAGACCATTAAGGGAGCGTACTGCGTGAAAGACTTGTCCCATTAGGTACTAAAATAGTTATTACTGGTTGACCGCCAACCACAAGACTTTACGTTTCACGGAGGTAGCTAATGAATACTGACAATACTTGGAACGGTTTAAGTAGCCACCACGATTAAGGCAGATTGTTACAGAAGCCAGTGTAATGAAGTTTATTTTAAGCTAAATAAGTTGTAAAGAATGTGTGTTCGGAACATTATCTTTCTTCCCTTACGTTCCTAGTTCGTGTTTGGTGATCGCTAAAGTAAGGAAGGTAGTAGTAAACTGCTACGGAGTGTGTAACTTAACCATGTCGTAATTACCTGAAACGAATTGAGTCTGGTGCACATTTATTTAAAAAGTATGTCGCAGTTCGAAGGAGATGAAAGAGGCTGGAAGCACAGTGGTATCGCCATTCCGTTATTCGTCACTACCGTCGACCAGTGTGATACATAGAACTAACTTTTGTCTGATCTTGCTATGGATCAACACGAAATGTGGCGTTCACCATTTACGTGAGATACCATTCTATACTAGTACGTTTAGTGGATAATGTTGTACACTGTCTAATCAAATGTATGCGGACATCGCTATACAGGGTGGTCCATTGATAGTGGCCGGGCCAAATATCTCACGAAATAAGCACCAAACGAAAAAACTACAAAGAACGAAACTTGTCTATCTTGAACGGGGAAACCAAGTGGCGCTATGGTGGGCCCGCTAGATGGCGCTGCTATAGGTCAAACGAATATCAACTTCGGTTTTTTAAATAGTAGCCCCCATTTTTATTACATATTCGTGTAGTACGTAAAGAAATATGAATGTTTTAGTTGGACCACTTTTTTCGCTTTGTGATAGATGGCGCTGTAATAGTCACAAACGTATAAATACGTAGTATCACGTAACATTCCGCCTTTGCGGAGGGTATTTACTTCGTGATACACTACCCGTGTTAAATTGGACCGTTTACCAATTGCGGAAAAGGTCGATATCTTGTTCATGTATGGCTTTTGTGATCAAAATGCACAACGGGCGTGTGCTATGTATGCTGCTCGGTATCCTGCACGACATCATCCAAGTGTCCGGTCCGTTCGACGGATAGTTACGTTATTTAAGGAAACAGGAAGCGTTCAGCCACATGTGAAACGTCAACCACGACCTGCAACAAATGATTATGCCCAAGTAGGTGTTTTAGCTGCTGTCGCGGCTAATCCGCACATCAGTAGCAGACAAATTGCGCGAGAATCGGGAATCTTAAAAACGTCGGTGTTGAGAATGCTACATCAACATGGATTGCACCCGTACCATATTTCTATGCACCAGGAATTGCATGGCGACGACTTTGAACGTCGTGTACAGTTCTGCCACTGGGAACAAGAGAAATTACGGGACGATGACAGATTTTTTGCACGCGTTCTATTTAGCGACGAAGCATCATTCACCAACAGCGGTAACGTAAACCGGCATAATATGCACTATTGGGCAACGGAAAATCCACTATGGCTGCGGCAAGTGGAACATCAGCGACCTTGGCGGGTTAATATATGGTGCGGCATTATGGGAGGAAGGATAATTGCCCCCATTTTATCGATGGCAACCTAAATGGTGCAATGTATGCTGATGTCCTACGTAATGTTCTACTGATGGTACTACAAGATGTTTCACTGCATGACAGAATGGCGATGTACTTCCAACATGATGGATGTCCGGCACATAGCTCGCGTGCGGTTGGAGCGGTATTGAATAGCATATTTCATGACAGGTGTATTGGTCGTCGAAGCACCATACCATGGCCCACTCGTTCGCCGGATCTGATGTCCCCGGATTTCTTTCTGTGGGGAAAGTTGACGGATATTTGCTATCGTGATCCACCGACAACGCCTGACAACATGCGCCAGCGCATTGTCAATGCATGTGCGAACATTACGGAAGGCGAACTACTCGCTGTTGAGAGGAATGTCGTTACACGTATTGCCAAATGCATTGAGGTTGACGGACATCATTTTGAGCATTTATTGCATTAATGTGGTATTTACAGGTAATTACGCTGTAACAGCATGCGTTCTCAGAAATGATAAGTTCACAAAGGTACATGTATCACATTGGAACAACCGATATAAAATGTTAAAACGTACCTACGTTATGTATTTTAATTTTAAAAACCTACCTGTTACCAACTGTTCGTCTAAAATTGTGAGCCATATGTTTGTGACTATTACAGCGCCATCGATCACAAAGCGAGAAAAGTAGTCCAACTAAAACATTCATATTTCTGACGTGCTACACGAATATGTAATATTCCTATTTTAAAAAACGCAGTTGATATCCGTTTGACGTATGGCAGCGCCATCTAGCGGGGCAACCATAGCGTCATCTGATTTCCCCCTTCAAGCTAGACAAGTTTCTTTCTTTGTAGTTTTTTCGTTTGACGCTTATATACTTGAATATATCTGGTATCTCAACTGCAGATTTTTCAGTGCTCATTTAACTTAAGGACTCTGTATCTCAGAATGAACAAAAATGGACTTGTACCACTATTGAAATAAGCCCTTCATTTGATACCCCTTTATAGTAACGGTACGTATCTCCAACGACATCTAAAAGGGACCACATTGTTAAATTCATCGGGATTTACCGTGTGGTATTCAGAGGTATCAGAAAGTGCTGACGCCATGTTGCCTCATTAGCTGGTGGGAGTTCGTACTGGCAACCATCTGCTCAGAAGAAGCTTAGGTCCAAAACAGACTACATGAACGGTCCAGCACGTGAACATACAGCCACGAAAACGTGGTACCGAATTATTACGAGCCTCTACCGAGATACAAGCCGTGGGCAGACGTCATGGCGTGCAATAGTTGAGCCGCGTGGAACTAATTGAAGTATCAAAATTTACGTGGAGGGAGGGAGCGTTTGGACCCGTACGGAGGACGAGCTTTGTTGGGAGTGACAAAAGAGGCGCGCAGCGCAGTGCAGCGGCTGAATGGCTGGTTGGGTGGCGCGCTTGTTAGCCGGCGAGGCTGTCGCTTTGTGGGCGGACAATGCGGCTTAGTGTTCGACTAGTACTGCTCCACGCCACGCCGGCTCCGTCTTGTTTGGAAGCGTCGGGCGCCCGCGTTGTGTCACGTTCCGGCCCGCGGCTGCTGCCTGGCCGCGCAGTTCGGCCGCCTCTACCCTAGTGTCGTGTTGGAGGCGCTCTGCTACCGCTGCTGTCCACCCGCTCCCTAATCCCACCTCCTCTCCTCCCCCCCCCCCCTCACTGCCCCATTGTGATTAAGTGTGCGCGTGCGAGCAGCCGGCTGATCGATTGCCGTTGCGCGGCAGACGCGCGTGCAAGCAAACGCCGTGTTGGATGACGAGACCCAAACTGCCCTTCCGCTAGCCACCTGCTGCTTGCGCACGGCTGGCCTCTATACGTCACGGTCGCGACAGCGTTCCCCCTGCGTCACAAGCACCGACGCATTATGCCTTCGATGATATTATTAGGGAGTCAGTCATGTTGCAGCGCAATAGCTGTCAAACCATGTATAAAAATACTATATGAATAAATCGCGAAATTTCTGTTGCAACTTACACTCACCGTAACAAAGAATGACAGTGTTAACCCTCGCAGTACTAAGGGTGGGGGGACGTGGGACCGGGTTGGGAGGGGGGAATCTCGAATGCGGTCATGCTAACGTCTGGACTGCTTGTGGCCCTAAGTACCATTAAGTAATCACACAACAAGACACAAAAATCTTAAAAATTATAACTTCCAAAACACTGTTCACAAAACATGTAAAAATGAAACAAACATTTCGTAAAACCTTTAGAAAATGTAATCTGGTCAGTTATTTTATATTTTAAGATTCAGAAAAATATTGTATTTAATGGATTCTTCTACCAGATTCCATAAATGTTTCAAATTTTTCAGTTAAACTGAGCTTGAAAATTGAAGACCAAGTAGATGATGACACTTCCCCCAGTGAAAGCCAAATTCAATTTTTTCACGTTACTTACCCATCGATATCACTTTAAATAGTATATAGTGTGTAAAAGTCAACAAAAATTAACGAAATTTGCATTTTTTAAAATTTATTTTACAGTTGGCGTAAAGTATCTCTCACTTGGCAAGAGTGTGCTAAAAGATATTTTCAGGTTTGATACCAAACTTACACACCATATGTCTTAAAGAAGTATGTTGTTAATGCAAATCAACAGCAAATAATGACTTCTCTTTTCAATTCTTTTAGTTCGGGCATAAAGTAAACCTCCCCTGTGGTAATACAGGGTATCGAAAATGAGTTGGTACTGCTAGGATTATAGTAATGCGAACTTCTCTGAGAATTAAATATCGAGAGCTGTTGCCGCTACTTGTTTTTACATTTCATTTAGTTTCTCACCCAAAAGCTAAATACGGAACGCAATCAAGCTAATATGTTGACGGCTTGTGGCCCCGACTTTCACCATTACATAATCACACAACAAGGCACAAAAATCTTATAACATTATCGCCTCCAAAATAGTGTACATAAAACATATAATAATGAAGCAAACAATCTGTAAAACACTTTCCATGAAAATGTAATTTAAATGAGCACAAGTCTTTACATTTCCAATAAACTCCCAACGCAGCTGCAGTACAGCAAATAGAATGTAGCAGTAGGCCCAAAGGAATACGAAAATGTTCACTTTTACATGTGTGTCATCACAGTCGCACTCTATCCGTATGCGCACAAAATCGTACTACATTAATCACAGACTACAGGAACAATGAATTTATGTGAGTGTAATGTTTTGGCAGAAAATATATCGTTACACAGCTATGCGCCAGTAATTATGGAAATGCGTTTTAGAGTAATTGTTCCAGTTGTTATATACTGGACTAACAATGGCTCATAATACTGATTACAATTCACAACAGAGGATAGATTTTAGTTCGAGATAAAATATTCCACACGAATAAAAATACGGCTAAAATAAGTTTTAAGCACTACATTCTCAGTTCAGATTTGCATGAAATTACTGAGTGTCTGGTTTAAAAAACTGACAGGCGCCTAACATGTATAGCATTTCAACACGTTACGGTAACTGTTGACAGACACGACGATGTTATAAAGCCAACATCGTCGTTATTGAGCAGCTTCACACTTGTTTAATCTTACTGCATCTTCCCGAGTAATAATAGGGGCATCTTCTCCGCAGAATATTCTTCTTTTTATTGACCATTTACAAAATTCTTCGTCACACACCCACTCGCATTCCTTTCTAGCCACTTTCCTACTATCGCGTGTTCCTCACGCAACAGTTATACAAAAAGAGCTGCAATGCCCTATTGGCCAATCACAAAATAGGTTTTGTTGACGAATAACTTCCAATATAAACGTTTTCATTGCTTCACTACATCTCCATGACAAATGAATAAATTTTAAACAAAATCTGACTATGGCAGTGTAGAAAAACTTACGTATTGAAAGTTGTTGAAGTTCCAGAAACGTGGCCGTATGACGCCACGTTCTTGTCAACTCTCGTGTGTATACAAGTAATACAGCAAACATAGTTTGGCGAAAAACGAAAGTAATATCTACGTGCATATCCTTAGTATTACAAGGTATAATTACCTGTATGATCATATATCTCTACAAACATACCTCTCAAGCCACCGTTCGGTGAATGGCGGAGGGTACGTTGTACCACTATTATGCGTTTCCTTTCCTGTTCCATTTTCAGATAGAGCAAGGGAAAAATAACCATCTATATGCCTCCGTACCAGCCCTAATTTCTTTTATCTTATCAAAAATGGCTCTGAGCACTATGGGACTCAACTGCTGAGGTCATTAGTCCCCTAGAACTTAGAACTAGTTAAACCTAACTAACCTAAGGACATCACAAACATCCATGCCCGAGGCAGGATTCGAACCTGCGACCGTAGCGGTCTTGCGGTTCCAGACTGCAGCGCCTTTAACCGCACGGCCACTTCGGCCGGCTTTTATCTTATCTTCGTGGTCCTTACGCAAAAGGTATGTTGGCGGTGGTGGAATCGCTCCGCCGTGAGCTTCAAATGGTGGCTCTCTAAATTTTCTCAGTAGTGTTTCTCGAAGAGAACGTCGCCTCGCCTTCAGGAAATTCCATTTGAGTTCCCGAAGTATCTCCGTAAATCTTACGAGGTATTCGAACTTACCGGTAACAGATCTGGCAGCCCGTCTCTGCATTGCTTCGGTGTCATCCTTTAATGCGACCTGGTACGGATCCCAAACACTCGCGCAGTTCTCATGAATAGATCGCACTATCATCCTAAATGTGGTCTCCTTTACAGATTAACCACACGTTCCGAAAATTCTCCAGAGAAACTGGAGTCGACCATTCTCCTGCCCTCCCAGTTCTCAAATGTTCTTTCCATTTCATATCGCTTTGCACTCTTTCGTCCAGATATTTAAACGACATGACTGTGTCAAGCAGAACACTGTTAATACTGTATCCGACATTACACGTTTGCTTTTCGTACTCATCCGCATTAACTTACTTTTTTGTATATTTAGAGCTAGCTGCTGTTCATCACAACGAACAGAAATTTTGTCTTTTACCTTATACCTTGCTGCAGTCACTCAACTTCGACAACTTCCCATACACCATAGCATCATCAGCAAACAACCGCACATTGCTGCTCATGCAGTCTGCCAGATCATTTATGTATATGGAAAATAATAAAGCTTTTGGCATCTTACTGTTACTGTTTACTTCTCGGTATACCATTGAAATTTCAACTTTGTGTGTGGCTCGGTGACTCAATGGTAAAGTTCCAGACTTCGGGTCCAAATGTCTTGGGTTCGATCTCCGATATGTCACTTTTCACAACTTTTACTTCTGGTAAAGTACATTATTGTGAAAATACTGAGCTGTACCGTAGTTCGAAATCCATGGTTAACATTAGGTTCTTCTCTGACTGTCTGGGTAAATCAGTTCAAACGTCGGAAAGAGGTTGGTTGGTTGATTCAGGAGAGGGGACCAAAGAGCGAGGTCATCAGCCGCATCGGATTAGGGGATGATGGGGAAGAAAGTCAGCCCCGCTCTTTCAACGGAACCATCCCGGCATTTTCCTGAAGCGATTCAGGGAAATCACGGAAAACCTAAATCAAGATGACCGGACGCGGGTTTGAACCGTTGTCCTCCCGAATGCGAATCCGGTGTGCTAACCACTGCGTCACCTCGCACGGTGACGGAAGGACGCAAAGGCATACCCGTCTAATCGGACCATGCCTATTAAAGCACTGTGCTGTTCAAGTTAACCTGCGAGCTGTTGACAGATTTTAGCCATTGTCACGTAATTCATAATTGTCCTTTCGAAATTAGATACATCACATTTAGTTCTACATTTCAGGAACATCATATTCATTTTTTGACCATGTATGGATCGTCATGTTAATGCCACTCTAACATACCATATAAGTGGCATTAACACGACGATTGTCGCCAAATAATGAATATAATATTTTTGAAATAAAGTGTGTCACATTGATCTGGACCACTTTCTCTCCAGAAGAAAAACAAAAAAATTTGTATCAAGAAAATAATTTTTAACTGCTAGAGGGACACTAATCAGCGTGCTTGTCTTTCTTGTAACTTTGTTCATGACGAAGATACGAACAGCAGGACGTCTTTTCTAAATGGCACCCAAAAATTTGTATGCGGTAATACAGTTCCTCCCTTCACTACCTTTTCAAAAACGTATCACGGTCTGCCACTGACATAAACATGACGTTATTAAAACCGTTACACAAAACTGACTTTGACTCTCAAGTACTAGTACACAGTGCAAGTACCCGGGTAACGTAACTCGTGCTGGAGTTGACAATAAACAAATGGAAACACAAGCAAAATGCAGACCGGTCATTCGCTTAACTGTCTTCAGTTCAAGATTCTTGTTGAGTACGGTGCATATCAACGACGAGAAAGTAGAAATTCTAGTCATCTATGAAGAATGTAAGTTGGCACAACAGTAATTGCAATATTTTCTTATTTACGTTACGATTACGTGCAGCACAATACTGTAGTACTTTCAAATTTTGTGTGCCGTGTCTCCATTGTACTAATAAACCTTCCCTGAAAAGGCGGTTGACTGAATGACCGTTTTGCGTTTTTCATGTGTTTCCATTTGTTTGCTGCCAACTCTAGCAAGCTGACGAGTTACGTTTCCCCTGTTACCTCCACCTTGTGCTAGTACAATAAACTCCAAGTTAATTTCGTGTTACTTTTTTTAATAACGCCTTGTTTACGTGAATAGTACACTATGATACTTTTTTAAAACTGTCTTGATGAGAAGAAGTGGTTTACCGAAAAATATTAGGTTGCTGTTTAAAAATAGAATTATCCTCTTCGTGTCTTCGTAAGAAAGAAACTTATAGGAAAGACAACCAACCTAGTAAATGTTCCCCTGGCAGCTAAATAACATTTGCTCGATAACATTTCTTATTTCTCTTCTGGAAAGTAGGTGATATGCGGTAGTCCTCAAAAATTGTAGGAGAACACAGACGTATATGCAACAAATAATTGTGGAAGTTATGTGAAAGTGGTGTTCTGAATTGGAACTCATGTTTGAAATGGAGAAAGTCGAGGGAGAAAATCGCCTGTTGACTGTTTGAAGCAACATTCACAGCTTTCATCTGAGGTGATCAAGGAATACCTCGTAAGTGCTAAATGAAGATTGCAAAATGGAAACTGAGGAAAGTGCCACTGTGTTTAAGGCACCTAATACGTTTCGGTAGGTGCAGCTTTCAAGCCGAAATTCAGCTATAGATTTTCCGAAGTTCCCTTGAATATCTCGGGGTAAACGACAGGGTTCCATTGCTATTGCTACGTCCCTTCGTTATAGTTGTTGTTGTCGTTGTTTGAATTATTGTACTCGAAAGGAATGTCGTCAGTGATCACAAATAGAGACGTTAGTTGTATGTACTGTTCGTTGAAAGCTAACAACACGAATCGTGCCTTGCTGACAATGGAGATAGATGGCTAGCACACGTACGGTGAAACGGTTACGGCTACCACCATGTCAAAGAAAGCGCGAAGCAGTGGCGCAAGTGATTCCAACGCATCCAGAAGTACTGCAATAATTCTGTCGAATAAAATATGGCGTACATCAGTTAACGAGGTTGTTTCAATGAAATCTGATGATTGGCAGCACCCGTCGACCATAGGAGAGACGTCTTGCGAGAGATTCACAGCGAAGTATTTCGCATAGAATCGAAGTAATTTATCTTCTGCTTTAACTGCACATCTGCATCCCGTGCGACGTACGGTGAATCCAGATGTTATCCCTACTGCAATATTTCTTCCGTGTAATCTAGTGTGCGCAGTGTATCGTCGTTATTTGAACATAAATTTCAGACGACAGACAGGAAGCGTCGCGTCAAGCGTGCTATACCGCACGTTTATACATGGGGATTTTGCATAACGAGCAGTGAAACAACTTTTCCGTGATAGGGTACGGACCGTTTCCATAATAACGTGCGACAGGTGTGCGCCAAGACTACAGGCTGGTCAAATATATTTACCCACCAGCCGGAATAACGAGGAGCGCGATGGGCGCGGGAGGACTAGCGCTTTGGCGTAATACTGGTGCTACATTAGACAGGCGCACACGCCATATGACTAGTACCTAGGAGGAAAATGAGGAACTAACAGCGCTGGATTCACTCTGCGAAAAAATAATCAGTAACGCACGCTAATTGACGTATTCTGGCACAGTGCTATTAAATAATTTTTCGACCACACGACTACAACGGCAGTATTTGCAGTGTATGGATAAATGAGGCGTAAACTTGGATAGTAGATTTTATTTGTGGTAGTTTAATAAGAGATTCTTTTTTTCATTGTGTGTAAATATTTTGAGGATACGTTTACTTCGGTATTCAGATTGTCAAACGATGAAGGTATACATATATCTCCATTAGAAAGGCTGCAATGAAATATTTGAGCTCAGTGGGGATGAAATCAGTGAAACACAAAGACATAAGATGATACCGATATCGGATCAGAAATGCTGTACGTGCAGTGTAATAAACATATGGTGACAAGTGAAAATTTCGCCAGACCGGTATTTAAGCTCGTAGCTCCTTCATAAATTGAGGAGGGAAACGTTGCAGACGCTAAAAGACTAGGTTGGTCCTAAGTATATGGTCAAGTAGTTAATTAGTTAAGACTGCTGCTCGCGATAATCAGGATGTGCAGGTTCGAATTCCAGTCTTGTTCAAATTTTTATCTCTTCACAAAATATTCATTGAAAATTTCCTTCTGTGCAACGCATGTATAGCAGGTTTGTTCGCTTAGGGAAATGGCAGTTTCTTTCGCGAAATAACAGAAATCCCATACGCATTTCTTTGCGTATCAACTGAGAATAACTATTTGATACTACTGTCCTCGTATATTCTGTCAGCCGACGGAGAATTGAGGTAATGTAATGTTAACTTAAAAAGTAATTACGTAACCGTCCATTTAGTTTTGGACATTATGTTGCTGATGAAAATTCGATTGTTAAGGGTAACTTTTTCCGTAAAGATATGTATTAATTAATTGCTTGTCTGTTAAGGGATATGTTTTTGCATATACTGTGATGACCAGAAACATTGTGACCACTTGCTTAATATCGAGTTGATTCACTTTTAGAATACAGTACAGCAGCGATTCCCCGTGACATGGATTCGACAAATCGTTGGAATGTTTCCGTTTGTGCATGGCAACAGACTGCTACGCATAGGTCACGCAGTTTGCGTAAATTACGGACCGGTGATTTGTGAATGAGAGTAGCACCGATGGCATCCCAGATGTGTTCCATCGGATTCAGATGAGCAAAATTTTGTGGACAAGGTATCAATGTGATGTACTATCATGATTC
Source organism: Schistocerca cancellata (assembly GCF_023864275.1). Taxonomy (NCBI): domain Eukaryota; kingdom Metazoa; phylum Arthropoda; class Insecta; order Orthoptera; family Acrididae; genus Schistocerca; species Schistocerca cancellata. Next base: position 352,372,177 of record NC_064630.1, read on the forward strand.
TTAAACCACTGTAGCAGGATTGCGACCTCTATGACACGGTCAATTATCCTACCTGAAGAGGCCATCGCGTCGGGAAAGACATTAACCATGAAAGATGCAGGTGGTCCGCATAAACGTTAACGTAGTCCACAGCTGTTTAGGTGCCTTCGATCACTCCCACACGTCCCGTGGGTAGCCCAGGTGAATGTCCCCCAAAGCGCAAGGCTTGCATCCGGGGCGCGATAAATGTTTTCAGTAGCCGTTCGCCTGGACGATGGCGTGTAGTAACACTACCCGAAACCTCTTCATATTTACTTTCAGTCACATATTTTGTACACATTTGACCACCGGAGACAGATCGTCGTTCATATGGACGGTGGCAGCGAGGATATCGTAAGGTCTGGCACAGAAAGCTTGAAGTTGTCGGTGTAGAAATGATATTTACAAGTGGGCACAATGGAAGTGTTGGAAATTAGGAACTATATGGTAAGGTCTTGTGGGACCAAACTGCTGAGGTCATCGGTCCCTAGGACGTGTTGTTATTGACATGCAAGGATAACAATAAATGGTTCAGAAATGAGCCTCTTGCTACTCATGGGATATCGTATTTACAGCTTTTCATTTTCACAGGCAACATAATACTTTCTGTAGCTCAAATAGCTGTTGAACTTGTTCAGCGAACTTTATGAAGTTATAGCTGTCGTGTATTGCAGCACGGAATGTCAGAGTTGACAGCATCATATGCTGTGCTGGAGTCTAGTACAGGGTTATTACAAATGATTGAAGCGATTTCACAGCTCTACAATAACTTTATTATTTGAGATATTTTCACAATGCTTTGCACACACATACAAAAACTCAAAAAGTTTTTTTAGGCATTCACAAATGTTCGATATGTGCCCCTTTAGTGATTCGGCAGACATCAAGCCGATAATCAAGTTCCTCTCACACTCGGCGCAGCATGTCCCCATCAATGAGTTCGAAAGCATTGTTGATGCGAGCTCGCAGTTTGGGCACGTTTCTTGGTAGAGGAGGTTTAAACACTGAATCTTTCACATCACTATGTGTGAAACTTGCCCGCACGCGTTCAACCGTTTCTTCGCTCACTGCAGGCCGACCCGTTGATTTCCCCTTACAGAGGCATCCAGAAGCTTTAAACTGCGCATACCATCGCCGAATGGAGTTAGCAGTTAGTGGATCTTTGTTGAACTTCGTCCTGAAGTGTCGTTGCACTCTTATGACTGACTGATGTGAGTGCATTTCAAGCACGACATACGCTTTCTCGGCTCCTGTCGCCATTTTGTCTCACTGCGCTCTCGAGCGCTCTGGCGGCAGAAACCTGAAGTGCGGCTTCAGTCGAACAAAACTTTATGAGTTTTTCTACGTATCTGTAGTGTGTCGTGACCATATGTCAATGAATGGAGCTACAGTGAATTTATGAAATAGCTTCAATCATTTGTAATAGCCCTGTATTATCAGTATTGTGAGCTGTGAATGGCATATATCAGGTCTTTGCTTATTACGTACTTCATATAGAATTTTCTCCAACACCCTGTTTAGTAGCTTCGCACCTCATATTGAAAATATTGTTTGTGATTATCAATTTGGACTTATTTTCAAGCAAGATCTGCTGTTGATGAGCTCTTAACGATAAGTAAAGTTCTATAAAAACCTAAAGTATTTGGGGTTGATACTTATCGCGGGACTGTATATAGCCGCGAGAGAAATTCCTAATAAATTGATCGCCTTTGTGAAAGCTACTTTTTAGAACACCGAGAGGCAATTTAACATATAGAACATGTTATTTAGTTTTGTGATTATAAAAAATAGAGTAATGCAGACAGATTCATTATCCTGCCTCCTGTTTTGCGCAGCCCTGCAAAAAGTTGTAAGAGATGCCGGCGTCAGTGGAAGAGGGACTCGAAATCAGTCCATGTGCTGGCCTGAACAAAAGATTTCGATGTAACTGCAAGAACGCCAAGAGCAATGAAAGAAGCCTTTAAAAGTCTTGAAAGAGCTGCTAGGAAGACGAATCTGTGTACAAATGAAGGGAAAATTAAGTATATATTTGTCACTGAGAAACGTTATCGTGATGAACTCCCACTGATCGAAACTGGTTCATACAAGTTTGATGTTGTGTGTGGGTCCACTTTCCTTGGAATAGAAGTAAATTGTAAGAACAATCTCATCTCTGAAACCCAGTACGGAAATTGTCTTCCAACAAGTGCTATCATGGCCTCAGAAAAATTCTGTAATCTAGGCTGTTTCTTGGGAAAACTGAAGTTACGATGTACAAAGTTTTAGTAAGAGCCGTGCTAATGCAAGGTTTTGAGACCTGGACGTTAACGAAATTCGTTGAAAAGCAACTTGGCATATTTGAAGAAAATATCTTGTGACAAATTATTGTATCAGTGGAGGAAAATGGTGTCTGGAAGAGGAGAGTCAACAATGAATTGTACAATCTTTTTAAGATGTAAGAACTGGCACAGATAAATTTTTTAAATACGATGCTTTTTGCCGACGATTGGGTGATCATACTGGACATTGAAGACAAATTGCAAATAGTGATGCATATATTAAACAGTATAAGTCTAAATTACCACCTGATATATACAACAAAACAAAAACAGTGGCCTTTTTAGGAAAATACACGATAAGTACTATCGAAATCATTAGTAATATAATAATGAAACAAGTGTCCCACATCAAGTCTCTAGGATCTGATGTAATGGTTGAAGAAGAGAAAGACGTGAATGAGAAAATTAATACCTGTCAATATATGTGATTTACGACAAGAAGAACATTAAAAGTAAAACGAGAAGAGAAAGCAAAATGAGATATTGTTAAGTCAGTGGCACGACCCATAGTACTGTATGAAGCAGAAGATTTGCTATTAAGATAAGATGATCTGAGACAAATTGAAAATCGGAAATTAAGTTCCTCTGATATGTGAAAGGTTACACAGGAGAAGACAAAATAAGAAATGAGGGAATAAGGAAAGAAGTGAGCGAACAGCCATTAACTGAAACAGTAATCCGACGAAAGCAGGACTGCAAAGAGCGTGTATTGCGCATGTCACCTCTGAGAATCCAGTGACAGGAATGGTATTCATTGCTATTGGAAGAAGGTGTGTGATAAGGCCGAGGAAGAGATTATGAAGCCGGAACAGGTCATAAGGCCTAGTTCTGTACTGGCAGAAGAGAAAGAAGATATAATGAACTAGGCATTATCAGTTGGATTTAAATTAAAAACTTTGAATGGGCAGGACATGTATTCAGACCCAATGACGGAATGATTAAGATGATATTCAGTGCATTGCCTAAAGGGAAAAGGCTAAAGTTAAGGTGGAAGGAAGGTGTGAGACAGGACATGAGGAAAATTGGAATTCAGAATTAGAGGAGTTCGGCACTAAAGAGGAAAGATTGGAATAATCGTCTACAGAAGGCCAAGGCTCACAAAGGGCTGTCGTGCTGTTGGTGGTAGTGGTGGTGGTGGTGGTGGTGGTGATGATGATGATGTTTCACGTCCTTTGATCGTACAAACATGTCGACGTTTGACCATCGAACGGACTCCTGTATGGATGACATAGCAATAAGTACCCCTGGCGTAGAGAAACAACTGAAAGAGTTGAAAACAAATAAGTCATCAGGACCAGTTGGAATTCCAATTCGGGTTTACAGAGAGTACTCTGCAGCATTGGCCTCTTATTTAGGTTGGATTTATCACGAATCTCTCGCCCAGCGCAAAGTCCCAAGCGACTGGAAGAAAGCGCAGATGACGTCTGTGTATAAGACAGCTAAAAGAAGCAAAATTACGGACCAATATTCTTAACATCGGTGTGTTGCAGAATGCTTGAACATATTCTCAATTGCCGGCCGGTGTGGCCGTGCGGTTAAAGGCGCTTTAGTCTGGAACCGCGTGACCGCTACGGTCGCAGGTTCGAATCCTGCCTCGGGCATGGATGTGTGTGATGTCCTTAGGTTAGTTAGGTTTAATTAGTTCTAAGTTCTAGGCGACTGATGACCTCAGAAGTTAAGTCGCATAGTGCTCAGAGCCATATTCTCAATTCGAATATAATAAATTGTCTAGAGGTCCACCAATCAGCACACTGTTAAAAGGCATCGCTCAAACGCTCTTCTCTCACATAACATCCTGCGAACTATGGATGAAGGGCAACAGGCAGATTCCATATTTCTAGATTTCCGCAAAGCATTTGATACGGTGCCCAGCTACAAACTGGTAACGAAGTTACTAGCATATATCTGTCACCCAGATATGTGAGCGGCTCGAATACTTCTTAAGCAGTAGAACCCAGTCGGCAAGTGTTCATCAGAGGCAAGGGTATCGTCAGCGGGTGCCATAGCGAAGTGTGATAGGACGGCTGTTACTTTATGTGTACATAAATAATCTTGCACACAGGGTAAACAGCAGCGTGCGGATGTTTGCTGACGATGCTATTTTTGTAAGAAGGTGTTGTCGTTGAATGACTGTAGGAGCATACAAAATTACTTACACAAAATTTCTAGTCTTCCTTGACACAGTCACGTCATTTAAATACCCGGGCCTAGCCCTAACGTTACAGAGCTATACATGAAATGGAACGAGCATGTGAGGATTGTGGTAGGAAGGCGAGTGATCGGCATCGCTTTATTGGATAAATTTTAGGAAAGTGTGGTTCATCTCTAAAGGAGACTCCTCACAGGACGCTGGTGCGACCTATTTTTGACTACTGCTCGAGTATATGGGACTCGCGCCTTGTCGGATTGGAGGAGGACATCGAAGCAATTCAGAGGTGTGATATCAGATTTGTTACCGGTAGTTTCGAAAAACACGTAAGTGTTACGGAGATGCTTCGGAACTCAAATGGGAATCACTGGAGGGAAGGTGATGTTCTTTTCGAAGAACGCTGTAGAGAAAATTTAGAGAACCGACATTTGGGGCTGACTGCATAAAGATTCTGCTGCCGCCAACGTTCGTTTCGCGTAAGGACTAGAGCGGAACAGGAAAGGAAATGCCTTGTAGTGGTACAGGGTACCTGTCACCATGCACCGTACAATGGCTTGTGGCGTATGTGTGCAGATGTAGATACTACTTTGTTTCAATATTTATCTTCGTTCCCCACTGCCGGTATTCCCATGCTTGTTTTTCAGTGTGACGCGGTGACGGTTGACAGGCGATGTAGGTAAGTGAATGTGAGATGAGATAACGGTGTTGGGCGGGTGGAGAGCTTCAGGGAGCAGCTGTGGAAAAAGCGCCCGGCGCTCTTTTGGCGGCAGTGGCGGCCCCTGGGAGGCGTGGCGAGGTGAGGCGGTGGCCCCCTGGGTGTTCCGCGGGAGGAGCAGAGCAGCCCTCTGTGTCGGCCCGGCCTCTCTGCGGGGCAGCGGAATAAAACATGAGCCCAGCAGGCGGCAGAGGGAGGCGGCCCGAGTGGATTGCGCACCCACACCCGCCGGGGGCAGGCGCGGCGACGCCACGCCCCCTCAGGAGCACACCGTCAGTCCCGTTGGTTTCTAAACAGATACCGTTAAATACCGACCACTGCTGTCGAGCGATTAGGGAAGGGAGAAGCTGACCGGTTAAAACCGATACCGGTGCTTTAGTTCTCAATAACCGGTATTTGGTTCAAATGGCTCTGAGCACTATGGGACTTAACTTCTGAGGTCATCAGTCCCCTAGAACTTAGAACTGCTTAAACCTAACTAACCTAAGGACATGACACACATCCATGCCCGAGGCAGGATTCGAACCTGCGACTGTAGCGGTCGCGCGGCTCCAGAGTATAGCGCCTAGACTAATGACCTCAGCAGTTGAGTCCCATAGTGCTCAGAGCCATTTTATAGCGCCTAGAACCCCTCGGCAACCGGTATTTCTCGGTACTTGTTTGGTCTGTTATAACAGATGCTCTTTTTTTATTTTTTACCAATTACCGAGTAAAAAACCGAAATATCGATTAACCATAACAGCAGTGTTAAATTTTTTTAAACAAGGTGTAATTTTTATTCGAAAAATTTGTACTGGTTTGAAATATTACGTTATTACAGAAATTGCAAAAGCAATTAGTGGTATTCTAATAACAGTGGCGATAGAGACGAGCAACAAACTGTTGCCATAAGAACTGGTGCAGTACTGCTGAGACAATAATGTCCCTGTTGCCCTGCATCGTGGCTTAAGGTACGTGTGTACCTGCACTGCGCATGACTTGCTCCACCTGGTCTGTTCAGTAGTTTGTCTCTGTCGTCGCCTGACATCCGTTGTACTGCTGAATGACACCAACCTTAGTCTGGAAACACTTTTACAAAGCGACGTAGCAATGAATTACAGTGCTTCATTTGCTTTAAAATATTAAAAATGTGTCTGCCATTCCTATGAAATAACAAAAGAGGAAGAAAATTGTGGCAACAGTGATAAATTAAAAAGTTAATCACAGTTTGTTCATAGAATACGATAAAAATAAAAACTAGCGGATCTGCTGCCTGCGTTTACATAATATTCCTTTATCTGCTTGCAGCCCTTGAAAATGGATGAATTAATACGAAAAATAGGTTTCTTCAACCTTAGTTTTCACCGTGTAGCACTGACTATTCGTAATGCCTAAATAGTGGTATCATCCCCGATTACAACATGATTTTTGAGATGAATTTCCGATAGGTGGTGCTCGACAGCTGCAAAATATTTTATGAACTCTTGTTAAAAAGAAAAAAGTGTTAAATGGATCTCTTTATTGTGGACGACGATTCAAATCCCCGTTCGGCCATCCAGATTTAGGTTTTCTGTGATTACCCTAAATCGTAAATGCCGTAACGGCTCCTTTGAAAAGGACACGGCCGATTTCTGCACCCATTCTTTCGTAATCTGGCTCTAATGATCGAGCTGTTGGCGGACGCTAAACTACAGTGGTCAAAAAACTCTGATGAGCCAAAACATTATGACCATTGCCCACCGGAAGGATGAGCGCCTTCTGGTGGTCTTTCGGGCACGTGACGGCACTAAGGAAAGAATGTGAGCGGGAGAGAGACGAATTGGCAGCCGTCATAGCGAAGATACGGGCTGAAAATGCGGGAATCCACTGATATAGGCGATTTTGACAAGGCACAATGTTGTGGCGTTGCGGCTGGAAACCATAATCTCTGAAATGGCGAAGCTGGTCGCCTGTTGGCGTACTGTTGTGAGTACCTATGGAAAGTGGCTGAAAGATAGTGAAATAATGAGTAGGCCGGATAGTATTGGACGACCATATCTCATCACAAAACGTAGAGGTCGGAGGATCCTCTATTGTGTAATCCAGGATAGGCAGCGATCTGTGGCAGATCTGACAACAGAGTACAGTGTTTGTGCAGGCACAAGTATTTCGGAGCACACCGTTCAATGGCCATTGTTGAACATGGAGCTCCACATCACAAGACCCCTACGTGTTCATATGTTGACCCAACAACATCGTCAGTTATGACTGCAGTGGGCACAGTATCACTTAGGTTTCACCGTGGATCAATAGAAACGTATTTCTTGTTACGCCAGGTCGATGGCTCGGTCCTTATGCGCCGACATCTAGGTAAATGGCTGCACGAAACATGCACCCATCACAGATGCAGGCCAGAGAGGACTGAATTATATTATGGGGAACATTGAGTTGGGCTCCCATGGGATCTGCGGTGGTAATCAAAGGCATAATGGAAGCATTGAACTTCGTGAACATTATTGCGGATCACCTGCATCGCTTCATGCTTGAAGTCTCCCCCCACGGCGATCACATATCCCAGCAGGATAACTCTCCGTGTGGTTTGAGGGGCAATATAATGAACCAACACTGATATCTTGGCCAGCAAATGTGCCTGATTTGTACCCACTGGACACATATGGGGCGCCAGCTGCTTGCCTGTAAACCACCATCCCGTAATTTACGAGAACTGCTTGGCCTGTGCGTAGACATCAGGTGCCACACACTTCTGGAATACTGTCAAGGACTTGCAGAATTCAAGTTAAACAGAATCTCTGTTGAATTGTCTTTGAAAATTGGAACAACACGCTATTAAACAGGTGGTCATAATGTTTTAGCTCATCGGTGTAAATGTTGCAAATTAACGAAACCTTAATATTGAATGCGTGATGCGGAAATAAATTAGGATATCAGTACATTGGTTTGTTTGTAGTGTGTTTCTAGTGGAAACAGTACATCTTTCTACCGTGAAGCGGCTGACTGTACTGATACCGTGTGTGGGGCCAACGAGGACATCGTTTACACCCTAATTCTGTCATAGACTCCCGCTCTTGTCATGGCTGTTTAGTCATATTTTGGGGTGGAAACACGTATGGCTGCAGGATACCCCTAATGCTAATACATGGGCGGAAGAATGGTGCGAAGTATTAGCGCGACATCCTCGTAAGCATTGTGACTGTATTTTCTGAACATATTGGAGCGGGATTCCTACCGATGAATGAAGGCGCACGCCTGCATCATCGTTGGTCGGATGGAATGGCCTCCATATTCTCCGCATCGTATCTGCTTTGAGAATGCGTGGTCCAAGCTAAGACGAGCGGTTTGCAATCGTCCTGTCCCATCAGAGATCTTACAGGCCACCATAAAGACGTCGCTGTGGGACAGTTTCCCATTGGCTTATCTGGACAATGTGATAATATGTGCTGCTAACAGCATTCAAAAGTGTCTCCAAGCACGAGTAGGGCGAACTGGTTCTTAAACAATGTATTATGCAATATGACACTGAGAAGAAACTGCCGTGTTTGCAATGGAATCTTTCGCAAGGGTGTTTTTTTAATTAAGGGGGCTAGGACATCGAACGGGCCGACTTGGAACAGGAGAGGTAACACAGGACATTTTAATTTCCTCTGTCTATACTTTTACAAATAAATTAATAAAACTTTGTCAGCATAACCAAGAAGGATTCAGGATTCACACTCATAGCAGTAGAAGTTCAGAAACATAACAAAATAATTATTTTTTTTACAAGTGAAATTTCTTCATTTTTTCATTTACTATTGGCTACATTTGTTGCTATAGGTACAGTTTTCTTCGTAAGTAACAGACATTCTTCGATGAATTTTTCGCGGCGTACGAATTGTACTTAGAAGTGTGTTAAACTATAGAAATTATTTAATTTATGAAAAAATGAACGAATTGTTACATTTTGAACTTCATGTTTAGAAAATACTTAAATTTTATAGTTAATTATCTGTATTTTACCACAGTTTTTAACAGATTTTGAAAATTCTAGAGTCTTGCATTAAGGAATTTGTGTTTGATAAGTAGTGCAAAATTCATCGAAGAATCTGTCTTAGTTATGAAGAAAAGTGTACGTAAAGAACATAAAATGCAGCCAATAGTACGTGAAGAAAATGATGAAATTTCACAACTAAAAAAAACAATTACTTTGTTATGTTTTTGAACTTCCGCTGCTATGAGTGTGAATCGTGAATCCTTCCTGATCATGCTGGCAAAGTTATATGGATTTGTCTGTAAAAGTATAGGCAGTGGAAATTAAAATGTCCTGTGGTGTCTCTCCTGCTCAAAGTCGTCCCGTTTGACGTCCTACCCCCTTAAGTGGAAATCTTCTTTATGTTTGTTATCTTACGACTTTACCTGACAGAGAAAAATCGGTCTTCTTTCCTGTTACGTCCAGTGTTAACGATAAAGCGATATGGAGCATTTATCTTGATCAGTGTATAAGCTTCCTTCCTTCCTTCTTCTTCGTAATTGTGCTACCATTTTCGATCTGCAAGAGCATCATCGGGACGCAAAGCGTCACCTCGAATTATTTATTTTTTATGTGTGTTACTAATTTTTCTGCTAATGTTCCATTATTTTCGAGGGTTCTGACAATTCCACCTGGTCCGAAAAGATTTTATCATGACCCTCAAATTGAGTTTTCATTTCGGAGAATGAAACGGTGACGTAAAACCTCACACAAGAATGACTTCCGAGTGTTCCGAGACTAGTAAGCCGGAGGTCTTCCGAATCGGCGGGTAACACGGCCTCGCCTCGTGCTAGAGAGGCGGAGCGAGTCGCGACCTACCAGATTGGCAGGCAGGCTGCGCTGGCCGGCTGTGCTCGTAGAGAGAGCCCGGAGCGAGGAGCGAGGAGCCGGGAGCCCCGCGGCTGGCTGGGGCGGGCAGGACGCGCGCGGCGCGGCGCGGCGTCACGTGACTCGGCGTCGGCGTCGGCGGCTGCGGCGGCGCGGGCCCGGCGCCCAGTCGCCATGCAGCCGTGATGGCGGCCAGCGGCAAGCCCGCGGCCGCCAAGGCGCGCCGCAAGATCTCGCTGCCGTGGTTCCGGCAGGGCTCGTTCACGCCGCAGCACGCGCCGCTCTCGCGACAGCACACCATCGACACGCCGGGCTCCTTCCAGGCGCGCCTGCTGCGCCGCCAGCCCTCCTCCCAGTCGCAGGTAACACCGCCGCCCCTCTCCACACTGACGCCAGCTCCTTTTCTAACGCAAATGAGTCCCCAAACTTCACACTGCTCAGAATGGGTCAATTCTACATCTACATACATAACTGTGCAAACCACAGTCAAGTCCACGACACAGAGTACTTTCTACTGTACCACTGTACAGCGTCTTCTCCCTTTCCATTCGGGTATGCAGCACGGGAAGAATGACTGCTGAAATGCCTGTGTGCGCGCTGTCATTACTCTTCTCTTGTCGGTCTTCACGCGAGCCATCTGAAGTATATCCCTTAATTCTTCAATTAATACTGGTCCTTGAATCTTTGTAAGTAGGCTTTTGCGAAATCGCTATCGCCTGTCAGCAAGCGCCCGACATTTAACGCTATTCAGTATCTCTCTGGCCATAATTCGTGTTGTCCTGTTCGTCTTCGTATGCGTTCTTGGTCAATGTGCACCCTTCACACCTGTAATGACAACTGACGTCGACCGAGTAAATTTTAGGAGTCGACGGAAACCAGCTGGATATAGTGGTTCCTATAACAGCACATACAACTATAGACGACTTACCTTGTTTCGTGTATAGGGGCCTGAAGACGGCGCCAATGTGGCAGCGAAACGGAGAGCTAAATTATTAAATAAAATTGAGGCTGTTGGTATTTATTTTCTTCAAGTCAAAAATTACTCAAGAGTGTGGGACGTATAGGAATAAAAGCTCCTTCAGGCCACTATACACGAAACCAGGGAAGTCGTCTAGTTGTCTGTGCTGTCATAGGAACCACTATACCCAGCTGGTTTCCGTAATAATAATAGCGTATGACGAGGGCCTCCCGTCGGGTACACCGCTCGCCTAGTGCAAGTCTTTTCGATTTGACGCCACTTCGGCGACTTGCGCGTCGATGGGGATGAAATGGTGATGATTAGGACAACACAACACCCAGTCCCTGAGCGGAGAAATTCTCCGACCCAGCCGGGAATCGAACCCGGTGGTTTCCGTGGACTTCTAAAAACTACTCGGTCGATGTCAGTTGTCATTACAGGTGTGAAGGTTCCACATCGACCAAGAAGTTTTGAAAAGTGTACGGAAACCACCTGGGTGTAGTTGTCACTATAACAGCGCAGACGACTAATGACTTACCTATTTTCGTGTTTAGGGGCCTAAAGATGCTGACAATGTGGCACCGAAACTGGTAGCTAAATCAAATTACGGCTGTTGATATCTATATTTTTAAAGTCGTCGACCAGCTACAGTTCCATTCCATTTAAACAAGATGGAATTACAGACTCTTGAGCAATGTTCTAGCATGGCACACATGAATGTTTCGTATGTATTTTCCATTGCAGACTCACTACAGTTGTGCAATATGCTACCAATGAGCACAAGCCTGCCAGCTGTTTAACCTACGACTGGACCTGTGCGATCGTTCCGTTTCATATTAGTACAGATTTTTACTCCCAGGTATCTGTATGAGTTGACATATTTCATTTCTGTCTCATATTGCAACCATAGGGTACTATTTTTTCATCTTTTAACTTTATTTCTGTACATTTTAAAACAAATTGCCAAACTGTGCATCATTTCGATTCCTTATCGAGATGTGATTGAATATTTGTCCAGTTTTTCTTTTTCAGGAAGCGGCGGGAAGGTAAAGTACCAGACTACAAATCCAAAGGTCGTGGGTTCAATCCCTAGTTACTCCTAGGATTTTAACCTGTACGCATCTGCATTTTTCACATTAAGGAATATTACCAGAGTTTAAAGAAGGCATTTCTTTCACCGCAGAAAACGTTCGTTAATATGAAAAATGCCGAACTGTACCGTCGATCAGGGTTCACAAAAACTGTAAATTGGCTCGTCAAATCAGTTGAAAGATCGGAGGAAGGCAGCGGCTCACAACTTCCAACAGGACCGTGCGTAGTCAAGCACTGAGCTGTTCAAAATAACCCAAGGGTCGACGACAACTTTACTTGCATTCCTACGGATAACTGCGTCATCTACAAAAACTAGGTTTCTACTGTATGCCAGCTCATGAATATACCAGAATGAAAAATGCTACTGTCTTAGCACCGAAAAAGGGAATATGACCTGGGCAGAGTTAGCGATGTAAAAAGTGGGATCTAGCTTTTCGACCGGAAAGACTTCTCTAGCTCTTACGTGTATCCTCCTTCGGGCGAATGATATTATATAGCGTTTACTATGCCTGGCGAATCTTCTGGATTTTGGGTATAGGTTCAGGGGCTTTAGCCTATAAGTTGCAGCTAAGAGAGCTCACTTTTTTTTCTGCTGTGATAGGAGCGTTTTTCATTCTGGTTCCCAACTTTTACTCTACCGTAATTTTGACATTAGGCCGCCATAGATTGGCAACCGATATAGATTTTTGTTGACTCGGGCGACGACTAATTCGGTTTAGATTTTTTAATCGTCTTTCGAACCACGTTGATTATATCTTGGCAACGGATAAAACTTACGAAAACTGTAGGATGTCCATTAATTAGATGTATTTGTCTACCTATTTATAGAATTTGAGTCAATTCGCACAAGTTTGAAACGCAGAAGGGGGCGCGCGCAAAAGAAACTCACAAAACATGTTTTTTGCACCTAAAATCAGATTGAAGCTAGATATATGGAAGCGACTTTTTAATTTTATTGTAAGAGTGTATTTTTTATCTATTTCATTCACTTTCAGCGGTTTCCACGCATTGAGTTCAAGTAAGAACGAATTTTTATGTGCTACATTTAGCTCAACTTCAAATCTTCGAATCTCGACAACAGATAAAAATTATTGGATGCAAAAAAAATCGTTTTGACTGCAGGCATTTATGCACCTTCGACGGAAGTTTGAACAGATTTGCACTAGTTTAAAGTACAGAAGTGGCACGCTTCAAAAACCTTCCAGAAAAATGTAATATTTTTGAAACGGATAAAATTTATCTTACATCAAGGTCCGATGCACCGATGAACCAATTTCGAACCATTAGTCTCGCTCGAGTCTGGAGTTATTTGAAGGTGACTGTTTTTGCACGTAAAATTCGAACGGTGCGCGTACAAATAGTGTCATTAGCGGAGCATTAATTTCAGCCCAGTTAAAACCTTCTGCCAAAGGAACTAATCGATTCGCATAATTTGCCTGGGTTCTATCCCCGATTCATCGTTCAAACCACCCGTAATTTACAGTAAGACATACGTTAGAATGGCTATATGAATTGTAGCAGGTCCGGGCCAAACAAAAACTTTTTTTACCGTATGTTCGTAGTTCAAATAGTATCCGGGCGTTAAGAACCCCCCCCCCCCCCACTGCCCCCGTTCAAACGCGGGTAGCGATACATAAACAGCGAGGGTCCCATCACACTTATCGGGTGCACGCGTGGAGTCACGCCAACGTCTGTCAATGACTCTCCATCCTAAACATCATACTACGTCCGCTCTACGAAGAAATCTTCGACCCAGTTATAAGTTTCGGGTGATTCTTCATATTATGGTACTTTCTTTAATTAATGAGCTGGCCGGGGTGGCCGAGCGGTTCTAGGCGCTACAGTCTAGAACCGCGCGACCACTACGGTCAATGTGTGTGATGTCCTTAGGTTAGTTAGGTTTAAGTAGTTCTAAGTTATAGGGGACTGATGACCTCAGAAGTTAAGTCCCATAGTGCTCAGAGCCATTTGAACCATTTAATTAATGCGTGGTGCAGAATCTAATGGTTTTTGCAAATAATAAATAAAAAATGATTCACCTCTCTGTTTGAGTTACCTTGGCTCTAGGATGTCATGTGAGAATCCAATTATCTACTTAACATGCAGTTTTGTAACAGGATCTCCTTTTCTAACGCCAATAAGTCTTCAATCTTATAATGACCGAAACCAGTTAACTCTATGGTGTTGGGCGCTCCTTTAGTTGCCTTTATGCCTTACCATGTTTCAGTCGAACGCTATTCTGAAGCCCATGACGTGCCTGCCCGACTATGCTTTTGATATTGCACAATCTGAAATAAAAGACCAGTGCTCGCAGTCGTCATGACATGTAAGGCGTCTGAGAAAAGCGTCCAAAAGAAACAAGTGATATGGACACTGCAAATGATACATTCGTTGCCTGCTAAATTAAATTTTCGAAAACTCTACCACCGCGCAATATAAAAAAAAAAAACGAAACTTTTATCACAACACTTGTAAAATGCTATCCCATCAAACGTCGTTCGTCAAGTTCCAGTTTCCAGGTATCTCAAACGACCTGCTGTGTAAGATATCGATTTACATAGAAACGCGTAATTATGTAGATAATGGAATTAAGTGTAATTTTTTATGTATTTTGTTGAAACTGTAGATAGGATTACGGGAAAGCAACAGTGTGAAATTTTGAGAAAGGGCCACTGTTTGATGGCAAAATACGACAAATGAAAGAGTTTAATGAATTGTTGAATTTGATGTCATTAGAGTCAGAGGACTAGCTCAGTTGAATGATACAGGAGGGATGAAGTGCTCATCCATCCCGGCTCTTGGCATGAAGTTTTGTTGGGAAGCTCAGAAAGCCGCGATCATGTTGATTGGACATCGTAAGTCCTGCCCAAAAATGTTTTGCGTTATTTTACCTTCTTCCATTTCTGTCTCATTTAGTTCTCCAGCTCGCACCATATGGTTTGTTTGTACTGCGGTAGAATGTCTTTTTCGCTGATCTTGAGACTGACAAAGGTTGTAGACACTTTTAACTACTTTGAGGCTGCACTAAGTTTTTTGGCTGCACTCTTCTGTTGATCTTCTGAACTAAATAGCCACGATGAGACACACGATTCTCATATTTTCGTTTGTTTCTCGTCGTCATTTGGTCTGAGTCGTCTTATATGTTGGTGTTATAATATATTTTGTTGAAGAGTATATATAATCGCTCCTTATCGGCTGCTTCCTTCAGTTTGTTCATTAGCATCGTGACTTACTGCATATATTTAGCTAAATCTTCTGGGCAGTCAGCAAAATCCGTGCAGTTCAGTCAAAAACCATGCACTGTCTAAAACAAACGTTAACACTTCGGATGGGAGCATTGTTATAGTATATATAATCGGTACTGATACGTTAACTGAAGCCCGTTAGCTTTTGGATGCTTCAGCACTATGTTCTACTTTAGGACCGCACAATAGTTATGAATAACCATTGTTACGAGTAGCCCATAGTGTATGGATAAGTGCTGCTATGATGTTATTTTATGTTTCGCCTTGTTACATCACAGAGCCTCTATTCCAGTTCGCTGTTGGAGAATCGTCACCCAAGAATGTGAAGTTGATCTCCAAATGCTTGGCGCTCGTGAAACTGGTTTGCCAGACTAAACTACACGTGAGCAGCGAATGGATGTCCGAAGGTGTTGAGTTACAGTCCTGTGAGCTGTAACGCTCATAGTGAGTGGATTGAACTGTAGCCTTTGGTAGTTTGTATCTTAGTTTTAGAGTTAATCACAAAGTAGGGACACCATCGCGGTTGTCAAAGTTGTAATTTTCATCAACAGCCTCGTTAGCGATTGATAAATGTCGATTATGATTTCAGTATCAAACGCTATCTGCCATTGGTGAATGGTACAAATGGCTCTAAGCACTATGGGACTTAACATCTGAGGTCATCAGTCCCTTAGACTTAGAACTACTTAAACCTAACTAACCTAAGGACATCACACACATCCATGCCCGAGGCAGGATTCGAACCTGCGACCGTAGCAGCAGCGCGGTTCCAGAATGAAGCGCCTAGAACCGCTCGGCCACAGCGGCCGGCCCATTGATGAACAGTAGTCAATGTTGTTCCATTTTTTATTTCGCCTTCAGCATTGACGCAATGTATTTGAGCTGGTTACAGCGAATCGGATAGGAACAAAGCAAGAGTACGAATCGCAAAGCTTGTGTTATTCCGAATTACGATGCAAAGTTCCTTTGGAAATGTATGGATATCCAAAGGAACAGGTACTGCAGCGACTACAGCCGCTATGAAATAAATAAATGTATTCGCAACTCTGAATAAGAACAACCGTCAGCTGTAGAAAGGAATGGCGACAATGAAAATTTGTACCGGACCGGGACTCGAACCGAGATTTCCCGCTTATCGCGAGCGGTCGCCTTACCGATTCACGGCGCCCAACGTGACTGAGGACAATGGAAGTTAGGGTCTGGCCGTGAGTCGTGTACAGACAGCCAAATGGTAAGGCGACCGCTCGTGATAAGCGGTAAATCCGGGTTCGAGTGCTGGTCCCTGGTCTGGCACAAATTTTGATTGTCGTCATCCCATTCTGCAGCTGATGGTTGCCCATATTGGCAACTGCGAATACGTTTATGCAAAGCAGGAGCTGTCGGTCATTTACACAGCGCTCCCCGACAGGATATCCGCTTTCCAGTGCGAACTGATCTGAAGAATGTTTGCTGGCGCAGTCTGTGATGTTTTAGCTAGTGTGGATGGCACTGTTCCGCCTTGGTTTACTTATTGGCGAAAATTGAAGCTCACTGTTTGCAAAACTGCGAGAGATCTTGACATCATTGCAGTATTCGAAAAACATTTAGTGGCCTTGTGATGCTGAGAACCGAGTACAAAGTGAATGCATAGTTCAGTACCATATGCGCAAACACACTTTAAATTATAAGCTGTGGTGGACACGTTCGTGAACTATCATGAACGAGATGAACAGCATGATTATACACTCAGGTGTTCGCTAAGCTAAGGCTAAGCTGTTTATTTAATCATAGTCATTATTCGTTTTATTGTGCGCAGAAACCAAAGACATCGCTGCGATCGCAGGTCATACAGTATTAAACTGACTATAAGCGAATAGGTCTACATTTAAAACCTCGCTCTGCAAACCGATGTGAAACATTCCACTCACCTATGGAGCGCGGTGTTATTGACTACATAAGTACTTCTGTGCACGCTGTATTTAGTCTAACAAGGAGACAACGCCTAATCGTCGTCAACGGTTTCATACAATTTATGGTGAAAGCAAGGCTTGGCCAGAAATGGGAGCTACAAATGGCCGAGCGGTTACAAAAAAATACGAGTAGCATTTCTTGCGCTGGTCGGTCGAGGCATGAGTCATTCATGTTAGCGCAGTTTCCACGCTGCGGTTGGCGCAGCGAAAAGAATGCAGAACAGTATTGTGATCGGTTTGCGTTCGAGTCTCCATGCTGAAGCTCATTTTACTTTCAATTGTTACGTTATTTATACTGCAAATAAGTAAATCGAAGTAATGTTCCGTACATTCTACTTAGTAACAATTTAATAAAAGACAGGAAAAGGAAAAGCAAAGTAAAATTTGGGACTGCAAATGAATTTCCAGGAAGTGATTGTAATGCGTCCACGAGAACTTCATTTCTAAAGTTAGATCATGTTATTGTTTTGCAGTTTATGATTTGCACTTGCTGGGGTGTTATTAATCGTAAAAACAGTGCACCCTATTATTCGTGGGAAGTGCCGAGGGCTGCTCGAAGGACGAAATGGAACTAACGGAATGCGAAATTCTGTACGCTTTAATTAGAGTCCCTTCTTGGAAAATTATTTGCAGAGTCCTCCTGGAACGTTAAGTATAATCCTTTCTTGGAAATTGTTTCTATCCCAAGTTTTCTTTTGACTCTTCTCCTCTTGACTTTTATGAAGATATTAATAAATGCAATATACTGAGCATTATTTTGGTATATTTTCAGTGTAAGTAACGGAAAAATTGAAAATAAAAAATAGTTTCTGCATGGAAATTCGACGCTGCTACCCTGGGATTACCGTTCTGCAAAGGACAGTGAAATGAACACCGAACACCCGCCACGACGGAACAATGGAATAGTTCCGTTCAAAAGTAACCACGACACGCATTGAGACATTTATCCCAGTGGGAGAGAATCAGTTCTGGAGGATATTCCAGTGTCTCCCAACCAAATCACGGAAGTATAGCATTCATCCAATTGGCATTGCGGAGCAGGCAACAACGTACAACAGGATGCTTCCTTTGCTCGTCGAGTTCCTCGAGCGTGGAACCGCAATTAATGTCAGCGCTATGAAGACACTTTTAAGAAATTCCGACACTCCGTAAAGTCAAAACGTCCTGGAATGCTGTCGAATAGTATCATCCTGTTGCACGACAAACCCGCCCCCGTAGTGCGAATTGTACGAAGGCTACACTTCAGCGATTTGGTTGGGAAACATCGCAACATCCTCGGTACATCCAGGATCTTTCACTGTGTGATTTTTCACTTGTTTGGAAACCTAAAGACGGACATGCGTGGACATAAGTTTCAATTGGACGAAGAAGTATAAGACTGGTTCCGGTGGTGGATTCATAAGCGGCTGACAGCGTTCTACGAAACACAAATTGATCATCTCGTCTCCCATGTCTTAACGCGAATGGTGATAATTTTTGGGGGGAGTCATTCCATGGTCCCGTTGTGACGGGTGTTCGGCTTTCATCGAGCTCCGCATAGGGCCTAATTTATTAAGTTATTTTCCAGAGAGCTACAGCAACAAGCGATAATTGTTTAAATAAAATGCACTGTGTTCCATCGTCTAGCTGGAATATTTCAACCAGCTGTGTCACTTGATTATGGTTTCAGTAGTACTCCTCAAAATTTGTAAGCAGGTTTCCGCAGGATAGTTGGCTTCCGTCGTCCAGCGTCTGCCAGTTGACCTTCTTCAGTATTTCCGTGACGCACCTTCGTGGCTCAAACAAAACCTGTTACCATTCGTGCTGCCCGTCTAGGTATATCTTCATTATCTCCTGTTACTCCTATCTGTTGTGAGGCCTATACGCTTGAGCATAGTTTTAGATTCTTTCCGCCATTTATAATTATAATTTGGGAAACTTAAATCTTGAATAAGAAATAGAAATGGACAGTAGTCAGCTTTGAACGGCTGCGAGATATCACGATGTTCGTATACGGCTATCACAAAAGCGCGAAACACACTGTAAATCTGCCGACATCCCATTTCTATGATTCTCTAAAATATGATACCTATGATGTAAGATTTCGTCGTCAGTATTTGAATACTCTCCATCTCTGGTGGTTTTTGAGCATTGACTAGTAGTATGTCATAGGTTCCTCAGCTTTGTGTTGTGAAAAAAATGGTTCAAATTGCTCTGAGCACTATGGGACTTAACTTCTGAGGTCATTAGTCCCCTAGAACTTAGAGCCATTTAAACCTAACTAACCTAAGGACATCACACACATCCATGCCAGAGGCAGGATTCGAACCTGCGACCGTAGCGGTCGAGCGGTTCCAGACTGAAGCGCCTAGAACCGTTCGGCCACACCGGCCGGCTGTGTTGTGAACACTTTGTAGATTGTGATGTGGCGGGGGAAGCAGATCCATACTTTCGTCTAGGGATTTGTAAGCTGTATTAAATTCGCTCTGATGAAACGTTTGTTACGCAAAGAGGGACACGACGTTATCATTGAGAATAAGTGTGTTAATTTCAACTGAATAACGCGTAAGTACAGTATAACACCGAGCTCGAAACTCTCAACGGCGGCACAGTTACCAATACCTGCAGCTCTGACAATGGTTTCGTAACGCGAGAATTTCTGATAACGAGCGAACTACATTTTATACAGGATCACCTTTTGTCAGTGCAATGAAAGATTCTGTAGTAGATATTACTGACGGGGGTATTAATAGTTCTCAACTTCTTCATTGACAAACTCAAAAGTTCATATTCTGAATGCAATTACAGCGATAACAAGAAATATTTAGAAGCAAACTTAATCGTACCTTTTTGTCTGACCAAAGAAAAGAAACTTTTCGTTCGAATAGGTTTCGTATCTGTCTTTTGCTTTAACGCTGACGCTTTATGAAATGAAAACCTGTTCACTTGCATAGTAGCAGGGCATCTTCAGAAAGAAACGTCTATACAGAGCAACGCCGTCGTCAGGCAACGGTCCACGATACTACCTCCATTTTATTATGAAATTTGGAACGTCCACAGAATTTTACAGTTACTGATTTGCGGAGGATTTTGCACCAGTAAATATCGTGAGAACCTTGATTTCTATCAATTTATTTTTGCGTTTAGTCCTTCAACAGCGTACGTTGAAAGTATTTGCGCCGCTTTCTTAGAATTGCTCTTAGCTGAAGTAAAAATGAAGCAACATCGCTACTATGAATTAGTAATCTAAAGGTTATTGACAACGGTGGCGAGTCAGTCCTACTAGACCTTTGACTGTCTCCAGCGCCCTGGCGTCAGCATTAAACGAACAGTTGTTATCTGACAGACGTTCAGTGTTCGCCCGTAAAACAAATTGAGCCAAATTTGCTTTTGCTCGCGTTTTACGTGATGACTTGAGAAACGACGTGAAAGATGAAATTATATTCAGTTCCTCTTCCTCTCCTACCCTCAGATTTTTTTTTTTGTTTGGTTGTTTTCTGTAGGAAACGTGCAGTTTGGGCCCAACTTTGTCTCTGTCTCTCTCTGTTGTGTTCAGATCTCTAAATGAATGGTGGAAATTTAAATCTGTTTGGCGCAGGGCGTCATTAAAGTTCACGTTGGGTGAGAGAGGGTTTTTTTTTTTTTTTGTTGAACATGGCCGCATGGTTGTGATCGAGTGTTGTTCATGAAAAACAGCCGTGATTAGACTTATGCGAATATTATTTAAAATTGACGCTGTCAAGGAGAACATTCATAATTATTATAAATAAATTTCGACTTCAATAATTTCTTAGTTACCGAAACGTGTGCTCTAGTTAAGGAAGGCACCGTCTCGATCGCTTGCTATATTTTATTAGAATAAGTGGCTTCGAACTATGTTACAGGTCATCCTCAGATCCAGTCAATTAATAAAAGAAGAGAAAGGAGGTGCGATGGTACAAAGCTTTTTGTAATGTTGCATAAAAATACAGCAGTGCAATATACAAGTGCCGGCCGAAGTGGCCGAGCGGTTCTAGGCGCTTTAGTCCGGAACCGCGCTGCTGCTACGGTCGCAGGTTCGAATCCTGCCTCGGGCATGTATGTGTGTGGTGTCCTTAGGTTATTTAGGTTTAAGTAGTTCTAAGTTGTAGGGGACTGATGACCTCAGCAGTTAAGTCCCATAGTGCTTAGAACCATTTGAACCAATATACAAGTAAAAAACAAAACATCACAACGTAATACATACCTCGATACGGTGGAACGCAGATTGTCAATAGCAATCATAATAATTAAAAATGATCACGGTTTCTTGTGACGTCATGACTTCTGTTATGTAATTAAAACTTGTTGTTGACGTTATCTGAGCAGACCCCTTCACATGTTCCGTTAGTTCCTTCATATGTGGGTCCACAACCTCGACGTAATTTCTGAATGATAAAACCACTTTAAATATCGAACGTGTATTCTTAATACAAGATGACTTTATTTCATCATACTTTACATTACATTACTGGCTACTTTCGTCCTGTGTTTATTTACAGATGCAGTCCCGTCGGTGATACGTGTATCATATTTAAAAACTATCTAGTGCTACGTGATGGCAGATGCTACTACCACTACTACAACACACACACACACACACACACGTCGAATATCTGCATATATTTTCTTGTTTATCACATAGTGCATTTAGGAACACATTTTATTATATTTCATATAGCTAAATTGCTGTTAACGAACTGCTTTTAACTCCTTGCCTAATGTTAAAAATGTTGTACTGCTAGATAAATTAGGGAAGGACCCGAAGCCCGGTCGTTGTGGCCGAGCGGTTCTAGGCGCTTCAGTCCGGAACCGCGCTGCTGCTACGATGGCAGGTTCGAATTCTGCCTCGGGCATGGATGTGTGTGATGTCCTTAAATTAGTTAGATTTAAGTAGTCATAAGTGTGGGGGACTGATGACCTCAGATGTTAAGTTCCATAGTGCTTAGAGCAATTTGAACCATTTAAGGATTGGAAGCCGTTTTTGACAGCAATTAAGTGACATAGTGCTTTACAAAACGTGTTCCCGTTTGCAGCCTGTTCAAATCTTTCAGTTTTTTCTCTATGCCAGGGATGCTTATTACTATGTCGCCCATATGGGAAAGGGGGCGATGATGATCTTATGGAAAGTATCCTCCGCCACATACCGTAAGTAGCTTGCGGAGCATAGATGTAAATTTAGATTCTAGAAACGTTGAATTTCGTTACTGCTCTTTCTGACACATCCTTCAGCCGATCTTATCAAAGAATCACGAACTCTGCGACGCACACCTGAATTCCATCGGATTTGCTCGCGTGTGTACTTGAGATCTTGAGAAGCTTCCCTGGAATAATGCTTCAAAAGGCTTGGCTTTTTCAACAATTCTTACGCAATTCTTCGGTAGTCTTGCACCAGTGTTCAGACGTATGCAACCTGATTATTATTGTGAACTGCTTGGCATGGTATCGTCCGGACTTCTCGGTGATAATGCCAATGATAATGGAGGTGTAACTGATCCACGCTTGATTTCGTGGCCTCGAAGTTGTTCTCTAAGGAAATCACGCACCTGACCAGCAAAGTGGGCTGAAGCTCCAACCAGCTGCAACCACATATGAACCGTGATTCCCTTGCCTTCTAGGTGAGATAACCTATTAACCAAGTTTGCACCACGTGCAAATAATGATTTCCGCTCAAGTACCCTTCCTATTAACCCCTATTACACCTTGTTCTACAAGATTCCCGTTGACGGGTGCTTCCAATTAACCTGCAAACTGTTCAAGTAAGAATTCCATTTCACGTAACCTTAAAAAAACATGTTGCAGTGCGAACTGGTGTCGTGATGTCACCTCAGCCCTTATCACAACATGAGGCTAGTTCCTATCCAGCTGTTGCACATAATGACTATTTTCATTATAGCTGCAAACAACATTCCTCCTTTGTGGACTGTTACATGTCGCGGTTTCATCAAAAAATAACTTTTTTTGAGTGAGACTCATCAGTTGGATATGTGGTCATGCGTTGTTGATCGTGACACTCGGATGTTCATTTGCTCTTTCTAGTTTTCCAGTTATATAAAGTCTTGAGGAGTACGGATACTTAGTGGAAATTTTCTTTGCCTATATTCGCAGGGGTAACTAAGAAACTCGTGATGACAACAGAACTGTCGGTTTATTACCTCGAATATGGCTAATGACCATAACCAATGAGGAGGTATTGAATAGAATTGGGGAGAAGAGGAGCTTGTGGCACAACTTGACTACAAGAAGGGATCGGTTGGTAGGACATGTTCTGAGGCATCAAGGGATCACCAATCTAGTATTGGAAGGCAGCGTGGAGGGTAAAAATCGTAGAGGGGACCAAGAGATGAATACACTAAGCAGATTCAGAAGGATGTAGGCTGCAGTACGTACTGTGAGATGAAGAAGCTTGCTCAGGATAGAGTAGTATGGAGAGCTGCATCAAACCAGTCTCAGGACTGAAGACCACAACAACAACAACAACAACAACAACAACATGGCTAATGCAGCCGAGGTATTATACACTTTCTGTCTTGAGGGCGAATTTTGGGAGAATGATAGACGTTGATGTAGATGTTGCAAGATCACATGTTTATGAAATCTGAAATAAGTCATTGCAAATGTAAAATGCTGATGCATTAATATCCGGTGCAACCTCCAGAACGTTGGATGCAAGCGTTTAGACATGCCTGCATTGCCGGATGCCAGTTTGCGGGATGGAGTTGCCTGCCTGTTCCACTCGGTCGGTCAACACACAGACGGTTAATGCTGTTTGTGGGTGATGCTAGAGTTGTCGTCCGGTGATGTATCATAGGTGCTCCACTGGAGGTAGATCTGGTGGTCGAGCAGATCAAGACAACATGACGACACGCCGTAGACTGACGTACAAATCTGTAGGTAGGGTGCGTGGGATAACCACGAGAGTGCTCCTACTGTCATACGAAATCCATAACTCCAGGTGATGGTCCAGAATGTGTATCACCGAGACAGGTTCCTTGCAGGTTCTCAAGTGGCCTTCTCCTAACCACAAGTGGCTATTAGTGGGTCCGAAGTAGATTCAGCTTTCATCAGAAAACACAACAGACCTCCACCCTGTCTTTCAGTGAGTTCTCGCTTAGCGCCACTGAAGTCGCAGGTGGCAGTGGTGTAGGGTCAGTGGAATGGACGCTACATGGCGTCGGGCTCGGAGCTGTCCTTGATGTAACAGATTTGTGACAGTTCGTTGTGTCACCGTGGTGCCAACTCCCGCTAAAATTGCTGTTGGAGATGCAGTACCATGTGCAAGAGCTATACGCCAAAGGCGGTGGTCTTTCCTCTCGGCAGTGCCACTTGGCCATCTGGAGCCCGGACTTCTTGCGATCGTACATTCTCGTGATCACCGCTGCCCGCAATCATGTACAGTGGCTACATTCGTGCCAAGTTCTTCTGCAATATCGCAGAAGGAACATATAGATTCTCGTAGCCCTTTTCGACGACCTCGTTCAAACTCAGTAAGGTGTTGATAATGGCGTCTTTGTCGCCATGAAGGCATTCTTGCCTAACATTGTCTCACCATGTCAAACGTTGAAGACAAACAGCGCTCACCGCCGTTACAGTGTGTGTTTAAAGCAAACCTGATTTGCACTCTTATAGTGGCGTTACTAGCGCCACACTTATGCGACTGGCGCGAAATTTGAAGGCACATCATCTTTCAGATGTAGAAATACGCCTACCAACTTCCGTTTGTATCGCACAACTCGTTCTTGGTACTGCGATTTTTTTCCGTTTGTTCATATAAAACACTAGCCTCAGAAGGTTGTTAATAACTGTAAACAGATGGTGTGCGCTAGTACACATTACTCTTGCGAATACAGGAGAACTGTGAGAAGCGAGTAATCGCCTGCGTGCGGCGAAGTGACCGTAAAAACGAGACGTCGCGGCGCGCCTGGCAGCCGGAAGGTCGTAGGTCTGTTCGCGCGGCCACCGCCGACTGCCGTCGTCCGCCTCTGTTTGTGTTGGGGCAGCGCTCCGGCGCGTTTTAATATAAACCGGCGCCGCCGCGAGGGGACCGTGCCAGCCCAATTACCTCCCCTCGTCCCTCCCCCATCCCCTTCCCCTTATATAACGCTTTGCCGTCATGCAGCGCCAAATCGACATCACCAGATTCTATCCGGGTCACTGGCGGCTGTCTAGCTGCATCTCTGCGTCCCTTCATAATGTTATCCCGGGGTTAGTCCGCAGGAGCTACGCTTGCGACGCGGGTATACAAAGAGAATATCCAAGCCGCGCCGCTCTGACGCGTTCCCCAGTTCGTCTTCCGCTAGATTATTAATGCCTAAAACGGTTTACGGCCGGACAACCGCAACAGTTCTCTCTAGAAAGATTCGTACGACGCAGAAATAAGGCCAATGTCTCTAATTCTCAGAAGAGATTTTTTTTCTTTGCTTCTTTTCACAAGAGACATACACTACTGGCCATTTAAATTGCTACACCACGAAGATGACGTGCTACAGACACGAAATTTAACCGACAGGAAGAAGATGCTGTGATATGCAAATGATCATTCATACAAGGTTGGCGCCGGTGGCGACACCTACAATGTGCTGACATGAGGAAAGTTTCCAACCGATTTCTCGTACACAAACAGCAGTTGACCGGCGTTGCCTGGCGAAACGTTGTTGTGATGCCTCGTGTAAAGAGGAGAAATGCGTACAATCACGTTTCCGACTTTGATAAAGGTCGGATTGTAGCCTATCGCGATTGCGGTTTACGGTATCGCGACATTGTTGCTCGCGTTGGTCGAGATCCAATGACTGTTAGCAGAATATGGAATCGGTGGGTTCAGGAGGGTAATACGGAACGCTGTGCTGGATCCCAACGGACTCGTATCACCAGCAGTCGAGATGACAGGCATCTTATCCGCACGGCTGTAACGGATCGTGCAGCCACGTCTCGATCCCTGAGTCAACAGATGGGGACGTTTGCAAGACAACAACCACCTGCACGAACAGTTCGACGACGTTTGCAGCAGCATGAACTATCAGCTCGGTTACCCTTGACGCTGCATCACAGACAGGAGCACCTGCGATGGTGTAGTCAACGACGAACCTGGGTGCACAAATGGCAAAACGTCATTTTTTCTGATGAATCCAGGTTCTGTTTACAGCATCATGATGGTCGCATCCATGTTTGGCGACATCGCGGTGAACGCACATTGGAAGCGTGTATTCGTCATCGCCATACTGGCGTATCACCCGGCGTGATGGTATGGGCTGCCACTGGTTACACGTCTCGGTCACCTCTTGTTTGCATTGACGGCGCTTTGAACAGTGGACGTTACATTTCAGATGTGTTACGACCCCCTGTGAAACCCTACATTTCAGCAGGATAATGTACGACCGCATGTTGCTAGTCCTGTACGGACCTTTCTGGATACAGAAAACGTTCGACTGCTGCCCTGGCCAGCACATTCTCCAGATCTCTCACCAATTGAAAACGTCTGGTCAATGGTGGCCGAGCAACTGGCTCGTCACAATACACCAGTGGTATCGTGTTGAAGCTGCATGGCAGCTGTACCTGTACACGCCCTCCAAGCTCTGTTTGACCTACTGCCCAGGCGTATCAAGGCCGGTATTACGGCTACAGGTGGTTGTTCTGGGTACTGCTTACTTAGGATCTATGCACCCAAATTGCGCGAAAATATAATCACATGTCAGTTCTAGTATAATACGAGTATATTTGTCCAATGAATACCCGTTTATCATCTGCATTTCTTCTTGGTGTATCAATTTTAATGGCCAGTAGTGTATTCATCAACCGGTCGTACTTAAATTTCATGTACCTACTTTGACGACTTGTGGTAGTGTCAGATAACGTAACATCTGCAGCCTGTTGTCTGTCTTGATAGCCAACGGTTCATGTGAGGAGAGTTGAATATCAGAGAGACATGTCTGGGTTGTATGGCGGGTGACCAGACATTTCCTACCGTAAATGCTGCAGTGGTGTCCTCATTTCTCCTACAGTGTGCGGCCGAGAATTGTTATGAAGAAATGCGTGACAGTTACATAGTGTGGGCTGCACGAAATCAGGCGAAATCTCTCACACGCACTCATGCTTGGCTGGAGATACTATTTTCTAGGCACTTTTATGTGCTCAGTGTGCCATCAGAACTGAGAAGAGTAACGTGACGCGATCGACGGGTGTACTAGAGACACTGTCCAACACATTTATGCAAAGATTCATCGGATTTTCTCTGTGGTTTCCATTTCGCTGTCGATGGGATCTTACTGCTTAATAGTCCTCGTATTTTGCCACCAGTCACATTTTCAGATAGTGACGCAGCAGGTAGACTTTTTGCTTGAGTTTTTGATGGAGAGGATCGCAGAAGTAGAAAACGATTGTGGAATGAGGATTTTAGGAAAAACCGAAGTGATGGGAATGAAGAGACATTGAGATTTCGTCAAAATATCGTTGGAAGTAAAGGCTTTATAACACGTAAAATCGTCTAGGTGCTAGGATACTTAGTTACGGAAAATGGAAACTGTGTGGAGAGAATAAGTAGTGGACAAAGAACTTGTGAAAAGTTGAAAGGCTTTTAAGAGCAAGAAGTGTTTCTTTAGACCTAAGAAAGATTTGCGCCAAGTTTTTTCTGGAGTGTAGGTTTATGGAGTAGCGAATAACGCACAGTCAAAAAGAAGTGGGAAAAAGACTTGCATGATATTGAAATGTGGTTGTGCAGCAAAAAACTGACGTGAAATCGGCCGTTAGAACGAATGATGTAGAATTTGTTCTAAGAATAGTAATGAAAGGAAACTAGTGAAATGGTAGGAATGGGGAAAATTTAATAATTGGGAAATGTATTGCGAGAAGATTGTCGGCAACGAAGAGTCATTTAAGGAGAGACTGCGTCAAGGAGAGGAAAAGCGAGAAGAAGAATGTAATGCTGGATGGAACTAAAAATGGACGCTGCTGGCTGCAATTAAGGATGAAGCACAGGTGTGAGGAAAGTGAAGAGCGTCCAATCGACAAGTTTAAGGCACGATACCAAGGAGGAGGAGGAATAATAATAATAAGAAGATGTATGTTTAGGGTCAATAATCGACGGTGTAAATTAAAACTAACGGTTGTACGCGTCAGTAATCGGCTGTGTAAATGAAAACTAATGGTTGTATTTGGTGCTGAGATAATGCCGTTAAGAAGCAGTGTAAGGAGTGGGAAGACACGTGTGTGAGATGACGGACAGCACGGCTTTTCAAGGCGGAGCACCTCGCTACGTATTCTGGCTGCAAAGTGCGAACGCTGCAAGTCGTTAGGTGCGCGGCGGCCTTGCTCGGCAAAGGTGCACCGAAGTACTACTTGATGCTGCGGAGAGTGTCGAGCAGGCAGCGCTGTATCTAGCGCCGCGTGCGAAAATCTCGTCGGCGCGTGTTGACCCAGCCGCGATTATGGCCGCGGTCCGCCCCAGCCGGCTTAGGGCGTAGCACGAGGATTATGCAGATGAAGGGCTTGTCGAATCTCTCGCCTGCGGAGCGGACGAATCTGTGAAGGCCCTGACTGCCGAAACCTGGGGGCCGCCGCCGTACATTAGTGTTGCGAGTTGTAGCGGTGGATCATGGCCGTGTCGCTTAGCGCTTACCAGCGGAACTGAGTTAATCCGCACGAAGTGTGAATCAGGATGGGCGGACTGTCATAGGAGCACGCATGCCCCAGATCTGCACTGTGATGATCTGTTGTGATGTACATAAAGAGAAAAAATTTTCTGATGTAGTACAATAAACTGGGATATTGTGATGGCGATGCTATGTATTCTGCCCATTTTTTTCTTTGTTCCTGGGTGCAAGCTTACACAGAATTTTTTCTCAGTAATACTACATTTCGGCCTCAGACGATTTTCAAGTATCTGGATACGTTCGTTACGGCATGGGTCATAAAATTCCTAATGACAAATATCGACAAACTAACAAATATCTCTAGGTATCTGAAAACGGCATAAGGCCGAAATCGTACAATAGTACGAAAATAAATCAAAAATTACCAGATGCAGGAATCATCAAGCCAGTTACGAAATATTTATGATCTCTATGTTTCACGATATTGTACGTCTGGATTGAGCCGATAGGACAACTGAAATAGCCGAAACAACAATTTTTGCTGTTCTACGGTGTCTGGTCATTAAGAGCAAACAGTGTAACTTCGATCCTGGATGGTGTAATTTCTTGAAATTAATGAGGAGTGTAAGGGGGGCGAGGACGGGGGTGGTGCTTTACCACAGACACAGACACGACACCTAAGCATTATGACATTACGGACGAGTTTAATTTCTTTGCGAATAAATATGCTTCTGTAATTATTAATAAAATAGTAACATATGTGTATAGGATTAATGTAAGAGTAGAGAGACTAACACTTGATGACAGGGGAAATAAGAAAATATTTGAGGATCAAGGTGCATTGGAGATAGTAAGGGTTGCTTGTAGTAATAAGTTGGGTCCGTTTAGTTTAAGGCCTGAACGTTCTTCAGGCGTTCTGAAACGGCGGCGAGGCGTACTGACCTAGTTGCTGCCCACGTCTTTCCCCCATGTCGTAACGCTAAATTAAACATAAACTTTCAGTGATTTAAACCCAAGAATTGCAGTGTTTTACACCTACTGTGAAAATTGTGGTTTAATAAGTTAACTATGTTTTGTTCTTCGTTCGGAGCTGCTATCAACGTAAAATTAGTTTTAGTAGCTTCTGACTGAAGACCTATGGATTGTAATAATCCTGACTGATTCACTCCAGTGCTATAGATAAAGTGAACAAGTAATAGTTAATAGCGGTTTACCTTGCCGAGATTGTCTTGGAATACTCCTCGTATTTAGAAAGCGAGTTCACAACTGCGAAAGCACATTGTGAAATGGACTAGTGACTTTCGCTACATCACGCTGTCATTTTTTTGCCCTACCAGTAACTCACCTTGCCGTATGTTCCAGTGAATCAAGTTTCTGAGACATGGCGCAGTTTCATTGGTGCCATATAGAATTAAGTTTTACAATCTAACACAAACAATTTCAAGGTTTTCAGTAATTGGTTAGTGCCCTCACTTTTAGCAACGTGGCATGGCGGTTTGTATAGCTGAGCACAACGATATTTTTCCTTTTTCCGTAAAACGAGACATCGGTTTTATTCCAAGCAACGCTATTCTCCGCTCGACGCAACGCATGAGACACAGTAGCCGGCGCCCAGGTTCATGCCGTTCACTTTTGGAAGGTGTTCTAACCAGTTCCACGCTGTCGCCTGAGGAACAAAATACGAGTGTACAGAATATCAGACCAACTTTGTAAATGGATTTAAGAATTCCATGTGAAGGGAAGGCATCACTTCGTTTTGAACGGACAGAAATCTTCAGACGATAAAATATCCTAGGCAATAGTGCGATGTCTGGTCTTCAGCTGGAACGTAACGTCATCTTGACACAATATTTCGGCGGTCCACCTGACCGCCATTTTCAGGTAACTAAGCTGTCGCACTAACTCGTCGGAACTGAAATCAAACACGCAGCAGCCGCTCCTTTCTACACCGCCTGTAGGGCCACCGCGCGTGCGCTAACATAACTGCCCTCTAACGCAAAGCACGACAGCACACCGGTGGTGAAAACTCGGGGAAACGATAAATCGATATCAGACTCTGTTAGCATCTTTCGATGACCGAAACAAAGACCGTTGTTTTTTAATGTCAAACGAAACAAGGTTCCAACTCTTCTGTAAAAGATACCACTTATCTCTGTTTACAATATTATCAAACAGCTTCTTTCACTATAAAGTCCCAATAAAGCGGCGCAAGGGCAACCATCTGTGTCTCATCGTACAACATTTTACGTCCTTCAGTAAGATACTATTCGGAAATCACAGATTTTTCTGGCTGAAATAAACGCGTATGGCGATGGTGTTCCACACATTGATCCTGGACCCTACGAATCGTTTGTCCAATATAGGCTTCCCAGGTTGTCAGGGAATTTTGTAGACACCGGGCTTCCTCAGACCCAAATAATCTTTCACTGAGCCCAGCAACGCTCTAGTCTTAGCTGGCGGACGGAATACTCTTTTAATATCAAATATCATTAAAGTTCTTCCATATTTTTGAAGATACGCCACCCGCAAAAGGAAGGGAAGCCACCGATTTTCTTGTATCTTCTGTTGGTTCCCGAGAAGGTCCGCAGCTCGTGGTCGTGCGGCAGCGTTCTCGCTTCCCACGCCCGGGTTCCCGGGTTCGATTCCCGGCGGGGTCAGGGATTTTCTCTGCCTCGTGATGACTGGGTGTTGTGTGATGTCCTTAGGTTAGTTAGGTTTAAGTAGTTATAAGTTCTAGGCTTATTAAAAGCCTAAAAGTTTAATAAGCCACAGCTGCAAAATACTAACACGAATTCTTTACAGACGAATGGAAAAACTGGTAGAAGCCGACCTCAGGGAAGATCAGTTTGGATTCCGTAGAAATACTGGAACACGTGAGGCAATACTGACCTTACGACTTATCTTAGAAGAAAGATTAAGGAAAGGCAAACCTACGTTTCTAGCATTTGTAGACTTAGAGAAAGCTTTTGACAATGTTGACTGGAATACTCTCTTTCAAATTCTAAAGGTGGCAGGGGTAAAATACAGGGAGCGAAAGGCTATTTACAATTTGTACAGAAACCAGATGGCAGTTATAAGAGTCGAGGGACATGAAAGGGAAGCAGTGGTTAAGAAGGGAGTAAGACAGGGTTGTAGCCTCTCCCCGGTGTTATTCAATCTGTATATTGAGCAAGCAGTAAAGGAAACAAAAGAAAAATTCGGAGTAGGTATTAAAATCCATGGAGAAGAAATAAAAACGTTGAGGTTTGCCGATGACATTGTAATTCTGTCAGAGACAGCAAAGGACTTGGAAGAGCAGTTGAACGGAATGGATGGTGTCTTGAAGGGAGGATATAAGATGAACATCAACAAAAGCAAAACGAGGATAATGGAATGTAGTCGAATTAAGTCGGGTGATGTTGAGGGTATTAGATTAGGAAATGAGACACTTAAAGTAGTAAAGGAGTTTTGCTATTTGGGGAGCAAAATAACTGATGATGGTCGAAGTAGAGAGGATATAAAATGTAGACTGACAATGGCAAGGAAAGCGTTTTTGAAGAAGAGAAATTTGTTAACATCGAGTATAGATTTAAGTGTCAGGAAGTCATTTCTGAAAGTATTTGTATGGAGTGTAGCCATGTATGGAAGTGAAACATGGACGATAAATAGTTTGGACAAGAAGAGAATAGAAGCTTTCGAAATGTGGTGCTACAGAAGAATGCTGAAGATTAGATGGATAGATCACATAACTAATGAGGAAGTATTGAATAGGATTGGGGAGAAGAGAAGTCTGTGGCACAACTTGACCAGAAGAAGGGATCGGTTGGTAGGACATGTTCTGAGGCATCAAGGGATCACCAATTTAGTATTGGAGGGCAGCGTGGAGGGTAAAAATCGTAGAGGGAGACCAAGAGATGAATACACTAAGCAGATTCAGAAGGATGTAGGTTGCAGTAGGTACTGGGAGATGAAGAAGCTTGCACGGGATAGAGTAGCATGGGGAGCTGCATCAAACCAGTCTCAGGACTGAAGACCATAACCAACCAACCAAACCAAGTTCTAGGGGACTGATGACCACAAATGTTAAGTCCCATAGTGCTCAGAGCCATTTCCCGAGAAGGTCCAATTTGTAGAGCACGACGGATCTGATTGTCGGTATAACCATTCTGCTTGAAAACTTCTTTTAGATGATCCAGTTCTTGGTCAGGCTATCTGCATCTGAGACGGCATAAGCTCTTTTTACCAATGTACATAGGACTCCTTTGCGTTGGTACGATGGATGAAACTTGATGCATGAAAATATCTGTCTGTATGCATGGGCTTACGGTAAACACTGTGTCCCCATGTCCCATCATGCCTTCTGTATACCAAGACATCTAAAAACGGAAGTTTTGCATCCTTTTCAACTTCCATCGTGAACTTAATATTGAGATACAGACAATTAAAATGATGCAGGGAACGATCCAGAGCATCCCTCCCATGTGGCCATATCATAAACGTACAATCGAAGTATCCCCAAAAACCAGTTTGTTTTAAGAACGCCGTCTTCAGTGCCATGTCCTCAAAATTGTCCGATATGAATATCATCAATTACTATGACGGAAAAGTTTACGGAGCCAATCCATACCATAATTTCATTTTTTCGTGTTGATCGCCCTGTTTCATGCACCATGGCTGATTTCGTTGCAGCTGTTTCTACTTGTAGGGCTACTCCAAACAGT
Organism: Schistocerca cancellata; assembly: GCF_023864275.1. Classification (NCBI taxonomy): domain Eukaryota; kingdom Metazoa; phylum Arthropoda; class Insecta; order Orthoptera; family Acrididae; genus Schistocerca; species Schistocerca cancellata. The sequence continues at coordinate 352,405,716 of NC_064630.1, forward strand.
CACACAGCAGCGACAGAGCGTCACCGGGTGCTGGAAACTGCCGCGTTCGACCTCCGAGGGCCGTGTTTCTATTGGATTAGCCGCTTGTGCGGCCGCTTGGTCCCCGCGGCTGCTTCCAGTGCCGTTAATGACGCTGATATCGATTACAAAGTTAATGACGTTGCGGTGCGGGGCAATCTTGACGCTTAGGATGAAGCGGGCGCGTTGCGTCGTAACGAGGACTAATTACAGACGGGAGGGGCAAATAGGTCGCGTAAACAGCGCGTACCTACAAAGCGAACGCGTGGCTTCCGTCGTATTTGGAAACAACGGGCTTTCTACTGTTAATCGTCCTCACCGCCCTGTTGGCGACATTCGATTGCCTCCACTCTTGGCCGACATTTGCTGTGTGGTGTTTCCCAGCTTTCAACCGCAGCAGTCTGCGAATTCGTTGTATGTAGTTTGTGTAGCACTTTTGGGTGAGTTGCGCAAAAGAGGTCACCATAATGATATGGCCTCCTTTAGTGAGAGACAGAAGGCCTTAGCAAGAGGTTGATACTGATGAAAAGGCAGATAATGTGGTTTTACTAGCCCTGCGTGGGCTGAACCGTAAGTGAAAAACACGGTGGAAAGATTAGTGTTTAAAAGTCCGGTCGCCAACGTAATGGTTACAGACAGAGCACAGGTTTTGATTAATGTGGACCAGAACAGGAAATTGGGGAATTACGCTAAATCTACATATGAATGAGCGGACTAGACCTTGAGCCCGCTCTTGCCATTCGCGAGTCTAGTTCCTTTATCACTGTTACCACCTCGCTCGGTTGATGAAGAAGGTTCCACAACAATATTACTCATTTTTAATGTAATTACGTTTTGTTTCACCTCCAAGATAGAGTTTATTTGTGAGAATTTCAGTATTATAACGATTACGAAGGTGTAACACAGAATTGTAGAACAGAAATTGATTTAAAACTGGAATTTTTGTGTTGTTCTTGCAGTAGGCTGAATGACGCACCACCGTTGTATACACTGAGGCTACTAAATAAAAATGTCGCGTGACTAGGGCCTCCACTCGGGTAGACCGTTCGCTGGGTGCAAGTCTTTCGATCTGACGCCACTTCGGCGACTTGCGCGTCGATGGGGATGAAATGATAATGATTAGGACAACACCCAGTCCCTGATTGGAGAAAATCTCCAACACAGCCGGGAACTGAACCCGGGCCCTTGGGACTTACATTCTGTGGCACTGACCACTCAGGTACCGGGGGCGGACACTGAGGTGACTGAAATCGTGGGATACCTCCTAATACCGTGCCGGACTTCCTTTTGCCCGCAGTAGTGCAGCAGCTCGACGTGGAATGGACTCAACAAGTCGCTGGAAGTTCCTGCAGAAATATTGAGCCATGCTGCCTGTATAGCGGCCCATAGTTGCGAAAGTCTTGCCAGTGCAGGGTTTAGTGTACGAACTGACCTCTCGATTATTTCCCACACTTTTTCGATGAGATTCATGTCGGGCGATCTGGGTGGCCAAATCATTCGGTGCAAGTATCCAGAATGTTCTTCAAACCAATCGCGAACAATTGTGATCCAGTGACATAGCGCATTGCCATGCATAAAAATCCCATCGTTGTTTGGGAACATGATGTCCATGTATGGCTGAATATGATCTCCAGGTAGCCGAACAGAACCATTTCTAGTCAATGATCGCTTCCGTTGGACAAGAGGACCCAGTCATTTCACGTTAACACGGCCTAGAACACTATGGAGCTGGCTGGCTCTGAGCACTATGTGACTTAACTTCTGAGGTCATCAGTCGCCTAGAACTTAGAACTAATTAAACCTAACTAACCTAAGGACATCACACACATCCATGCCCGAGGCAGGATTCAAACCTGCGACCGTAGCGGTCGCTCGGTTCCAGACTGTAGCGCCTAGAACCGCTCGGCCACCCCGGCCAGCTATTTTGCCCGATTGGTATACCGAGTCTGCACTGTGCGGCCTTCGAACGGAAACTTTTTGATTGGCCTTTATAACTGTGTACCGCACGGCCCAGAACCGCACGGCCATCTTGCACAGTGCCTTGTTAACAACTTGGGTCCATGGTTCCGTGGGGTCTGAGCAACACTCTAAACCCACAATCAACTCTTACCAACTGAAATCGGGACTCATTTGACAAGGCCACGGTTTCCAGACGTCTAGGGCCCAACCGATATGGCCACGAGTCCAGGAGAGCCGGTGCAGGCATTCGCGTCGATCGTCTGCCGTCCTAACGGTTACGTTCGTCGTACACTCCACAATGATGTCCTCGGTTACTTCACTTATTGTTGCTTGTCTGTTAGCAATGTCAACTTTACGCAAAAGTCGCTGCTCTCGGTCAAATGGGAGCCGCTGGCCTCTGCATTGTCCGTGGTGAGAGGTAATACCTGAAATTTGATATTTTTGGCAAACTCTTGGCTCTGTCGTTCTCGAAATATTGAATTCCCTCACGATTTACGAAATGGAATGTGCCAAACGTCTAGTGTCGGCAATCTTTTCACATGAATCTCTTGAATACAAGTGACAGCTCCGCAAAAAACAATTCAAATGGCTCTGAGCACTATGGGACTTAACATCTGAGGGCATCAGTCCCCCAGACTTAGAATCACTTAACCCTGACTAACCTAAGGACAACACACACATCCATGCCCGAGATAGGATTCGAACCTGCGACCGTAGCCACAGTGCGGTTCCGGATGAAGCGCCTAGAACCGCTCGGTCACAGCGGCCGGCAGCTCCGCCAATGCACTGCGCTTTCATACCTTGTGTACGCGATACTACCGCCATTTGTTTATGCGCATATCACTATTTTATGATATTTGTCACCTCAGTATAGTTCTCGCGAAGCGTTGATGGATACATTTTGAGAATTTGTCATCAAGGAAGACTGCAATAATTCTGTTGTCTCACTGGCAGATCTCGTGTAGGAATAACATAAGAAAAATTAGTGCGAATAGGAAGATACATAGACGATCACATTTCCCTCGCTGAACACTCTCTAAAATAGAATTAATTTCCGCCTGCAAGTATTAGCAGCTGACGTCTCTGCCGTTAGTAAGGAAACTACGAAATTAGATCGTGGACTGTAGATTGGCAGACAAGGCCGAACTCTTCCGCCAACATCCGCGCCTGTTGAGTGAACTCGGTTTATCGGGCCAAAAACGCGTTCCGTGGGCGGCCATTCCGGGCCGGCCATAAAACGCAGCCGGACGAGCGAACTGCGGCCGACAGCGCCAGACGGCGAGACGCCTCTCTGCCTCCGGATTATCTTTTTGGGCAAAGGAGTGGCTGGCGGGGGCGGGGTGGGGACTGCCGAGACGCTGACGAGAGTGGAGGCGGCACAACGGCCTCGGCGGCGGCGGCAGAGGCGGAGGGGGCAGAGAGTCAGTTCCCTGGCGCTCCCGTTGTCCAACGGGAAGCACTGTGACCACCACGAAGACATGGGACTGTTACTTTACGAAAAAAAAAATGTCGTAACCAAGTTACACAATACGCCAGGTGTCTCACTTCAGTTCACTAGTGCCTTCAAACGATGTCTAGCTGACAACTGCTATTCAGTAGTCACAAATTGGAAGATGCTCCCTGAGCGATGGTGTCGTGGCCAAGAGACTCCTGTTCCTAAGAACCGAAGTTCGACACACCTGTTCAGCCATCCATGTACTGGCGGAGTTTTTGATGCATACGGGAACTGATTGTATCTGAAGATAATGGCACTGCGGTATTATCCCTCGAGCCAATGAGACTGAGCGATCATGAACTGAGGTGACAAAATAAGTGAAGCACCTGAGAGACCTCGTCGTATGTCAAAGTAACTTCTTACACGTACGCACCATGGTCAGGTCTAGATGGGAAGAGTTATCATTCTCTTTGGCAGGTTGAACGGCCACAAAAGTGCAGTAGTGTTGATTGTGTTTGGGGCTGTTACGTGCACTGGGATGGCATATAAGGGGGGGGGGGGGGGTGTACAGTGTCGTTTGCTCAGTCGTCACTGTCGAGGACACGGAGATGGTGTATACTAATGTCAGGCAGCGTTGTCAGCGTCTGACATAGGTGGAAAGGGACCTCGTTTCGGTTCTCCGCCGGCTGCGGTGGCCGTGCGGTTCTAGGCGCTTCAGTCTGGAACCGCGTGACCTCTACGGTCGCAGGTTCGAATCTTGCCTCGGGCATGGATGTGTGTGATGTCCTTAGGTTAGTTAGGTTTAAGTAGTTCTAAGTTCTAGGGGACTGATGACCACAGCTGTTAAGTCCCATAGTGCTCAGAGCCATTTTTTTTTCGATTCTCCATTTGGGCAGCTAGTCGTATGGCGCTATAAACTATGTGATCAAAAGTATCCGAACATCCCCAAAAACATAGTTTTTCATATTAGGTGCATTGTGCTGCCACGTACTGCCCAGTACTCCATATCAGCGACCTCAGTAGTCACTAGACATCGTGAGAGAGCAGAATGGGGCACTGCGCGGATCTCACTGACTTCGGACGTGGTCAGGTGATTGGGTGCATTTGTGTCTTACGTCTGTACGCGAGACTTCCACACCTCTAAACATCCCTAGGTCCACTGTTTCCGATGTGATAGTGAAGTGGAATCGTGAAGGGACACGTACAGGACAAAAGCGTACAGGCTGATCTCGTCTGTTGACTGACCGCCGACAGTTGAAGAGGGTCGTAATGTGTAATAGGCAGACATCTATCCAGACCATCACACAGGAATTCCAAACTGCATCAGGATCCACTGCAAATCTATGACAGTTAGGCGGGAGGTGAGAAAACTTGGATTTCAGGGTCGAGCGGCTGCTCATTAGCCACACATCACGCCGGTAAACGCCAAACGACGCCTCGCTTGGTGTAAGGAGCGTAAACATTGGACGATTGAACAGTGGAAACACGTTGTGTGGAGTGACGAATCACGGTACACAATGTGGCGATCCGATGGCAGGGTGTGGGTGTGTAGCGCCAACAGTAAAATTCGGAGGCGGTGGTGTTACAGTGTGGTCGTGTTTTTCATGGAGGGGGCTTGCACCCCTTGTTGTTTTGCGTGGCACTATTACAGCACAGACCTACATTGATGTTTTAAACACATTCTTCCTTGCCACTGTTTAAGAGCAATTCGGGGATGGCGATTTCATCTTTCAACACGATCGAGCACATGTTCACAATGCACGGCCTCTGGCGGAGTGGTTACACGACAATGACTTTCCTGTAATGGACCGGTCTGCACAGAGTCCTGACCTGGTTACTGTAGTATACCTTTGAGATGTTTTGGAACGCCGACTTCGTGCCAGGCATCACCGACCGACTTCGATACCTCTCCTCAGTGCAGCACTCCGTGAAGAATGGGCTGCCATTCCGCAAGAAACCTTCCAGCTCCTGATTGAAAGTATGCCTGCAAGAGTGGACGCTGTTACCAAGGCTAAGGGTGCGCCAACACCATACTGAATTGCAACATTACCGATGGAGGGCGCTACGAACTTGTAAGTCATTTTGAGCTAGGTGTCCTGATACTTTTGATCACGTGGTGTATCCTGATTTCTGGGGCATACAGATGTGAGAATGGACCTATGTCGGACTGCAGGGGTCCGCCAGGGTAAATATAGTGATCGTCAAGTTTTGGGTCGACCACGTGTGACCACTACAAGTGAGTATCGTTGAACTGTGCGCCAAGCACATCTGCGCCTACCATCTGAGAACAAGTAATGTGACTTTGTCGAACGTTCTGTGTGTTCCCGCACCGTTGATCGTTGACTTGCGCAGCCGGACTTGGGAATCACCGTCCCGTGCGCAGGTTGCCGCTAACATCACAACACAAACAGTAGCGTTTGGAGCGGTGCCGTGAATGGGAACTACGGATTGATGTGAGGGAACTCTGTCGCCACAAGTTTACGTTACTATCAAACTGCGTCCTCATATGTTACATTATCATGGTGCTATTGTCAGCAGGACAGTGCTTGTCCACAGTTGGCACGCGTCTCTATGAACTGTCTGCGTGATGGTAAGGTACACCCGTGGCCGTCAAGATCCCCAGATCTTCCCGCGATTGTACGTGTGTGCGACCAGCTCGGAAACCAACTCCGCCCCAGTATCCAGGATAACGAGGACCAGTTACGACATTCGTGGACCAGCTTGCCTCAGGAGAGGATACAACGTCTTTATGACATCCTTCCCTACCGAATTAGTGCATCCACCCAGGTCAGAGGGTGAGCATCGTCATACTAATAAGGGGGCTCATACTGACAAGTTGTTTGTAAATCTGACTCAATTTTGTAATCGCTGAAATATCATAACAAACCCTCTCAATTCGTGAAGTTTCATTTCGTTTCCCCCTCCTCTTTCTTTTGTCAGACAGAGTACGCGATTTGTGCTCCATATCTAATGACACTGTGCCGACGAGCTGAAAGCAATGAATTGAAATTTCTAAATCAACATGATTTGCTAATTCTGTACACGTTGTTAAAGGGAATGGAAGATTACTACGTTAATCAACTGTTGAAAACGAGATGATTAGAGAGGAAGTACACTCTAGATTTGAGGAAGATTGGGGAAGGACTCGGGTGCGTACTTTGGAACCTAATCGTCGCAACATTTGCCTTATGCCTTTTAGGGAAATAGCGGAAAACCTGCATGCCCGCACGAGGATTCCATCCCTCGTCCTACCGAATGCGAGGCCACTGCGTGTTGGTGGAATACATTCATCTCTAGTCACATTGCTTGAGATCAAAGAAAGAAAAAGTGTTTCAATCGCTAATTACGACTTTTTGTGTGTAGTCAAAAGCGGAACGTGTGCAGACAATGTGCGAAGAAGCGCCTCGTTTGGCAGAGCGTCACAGCGCGCCATTGTCTGTCAACAGGTGCGGGAGCAGACAGAAAGCGCCCTCCCTGTGGGCGCGCCACAACATTTGCAAAGGCCGCTTTGAATAGGAGCGGCACACAAGTGCGGAGACGAGGGCAAAGCCGGGCGCAGTCAAAGCAATTAAACAAACCTCGCGCCAGCCGCGCTCCCACTGCTTGTGGGATGTGCTGTGCTGCCTGATCCACGCAATCTCTTTTCGTTTCCTCTTGAAGCGGGCTTTCAGGGTTTATTAAAATTTTCCTAATGCATTGCAACAAGTCTGAGTCCCGTGGACCCGCAGACAAATTAAATTTCGCCCGCTGCGGCGTACGATAAAGGATTGCGCGCAGAATACAGGGGAGGGTGTCGCAGGGAAAGAGGGAGAGCGAATGCCGAGGGAGGAGGGTGGCTGATTTGTTTCCACGGTGGCGAGAGCAAGGAATATTGTTCCGGGGAACGCGAGTCTCCATAGCGACGCCTTATGCTGCGATACCGGATGTTGGTTCGGAGTCGAGTTAATGGATTCGTCGCAGCGGTCACAGCCGCAGGAGTCGGAGCAGGAACAGGAGATACAAGACGACTGAGTCTCTGCCCCCAACCCCTCCACCCCCCCCCCCTCTCTCTCTCTCTCTCTCTCTCTCTCTTTCTCCATCTCTCTTTCTCACTAACCTCTTCTCCATCGACCCAGTCGAACAAGTGGTTGTTCCTCTCGTAAAGACAAACGGGTGCATGCAAATGAATACGAAAACAGGAAATTCGTAATGTTCATCGTGAGGATTCTGTTTCCTCTGGCTCTTTAAAAGAAATACGACGCCCTTGATTCGAACTTTAATAGTGGAAAGTTTCTGCAATTTTTATGGTGTTATAATATTCTTGGTATATATTAACATCCATACTAATATCTCGGTAAAGTTTGGTTCAAATGGCTCTGAGCCCGCATCTCGTGGTCGTGCGGTAGCGTTCTCGCTTCCCACGCCCGGGTTCCCGGGTTCGATTCCCGGCGGGGTCAGGGATTTTCTCTGCCTCGTGATGGCTGGGTGTTGTGTGCTGTCCTTAGGTTAGTTAGGTTTAAGTAGTTCTAAGTTCTAGGGGACTTATGACCACAGCAGTTGAGTCCCATAGTGCTCAGAGCCATTTGAACCATTTGAAATGGCTCTGACCACTATGCGACTTAACTTCTGAGGTCATCAGTCGCCTAGAACTTAGAACTAATTAAACCTAACTAACCTAAGGACATCACACACATCCATGCCCGAGGCGGGATTCGAACCTGCGACCTAAGCGGTCGCTCGGTTCCAGACTGTAGCGCCCAGAACCGCACGGCCACTCCGGCCGGCAATAAAATTTAAAAATAGTTTGCGTAATAACGCATTGCACGAATATCCTGAAAGAGTAAGTTACGTAATACGTGATCTCTCAGAGGTGTTCGTATCCATATCGGTGAAGCCACATTGAAAAAGTCAGTTTAAAGAAAGATATTTTTCAAAAAATTTGCGATTGAACAAACTTTATATAACGTTGTTACACATTTTCGTGATTGTGAAAGATTATACCTGCTGTCGCTTTCAATCGTCAGAATTTGGTCCTCTGCAGATAATAATGTTGCCAATAATGTGTTTCTCTAAAAAGCTTACGCGGGAGAGTTTGGTTTCTAGAGTCCTTGTTAGGTTTATAAAACAATAAGTAATAGAGTAGATAGACCATATGTTTGTTTAAATCCCTGATTACTTTCTAGATATTTCTTGGGCCAATTTAATTTTGATGTTCGGAGATTCATATAACTTTATTTTGTTACTGAAAATTCGTGTATATAGCGTTTTAAGTTTCATTTAGTTCGTGGAATGATAAGTACAATATAAGTTCACAGTGAATGGAGCACTGCGAAATATCTGTTCACTGAATTCCATCTCCAAAGTCTGATAGCTGTAAAATTGCTTGACATAATGCCCTCTTAGTTATGTCTGCTATATTCGACAGTCCCTCTGTCAACGGCAGGTTTTTATTTGGCTTGTCATTTCTCGTCACTGAACGGAGCTTACCGCTTTATACTCACAGATGCGACCATTACAACAGGAAGCAACTGAACTGCCCCAATAAAAGCTGCAATTTCAGTGATAAATAATGGCGGCTGCAGCCACAAAAATACTTTTTTATCGCCGCACAACCCATATCGAACGACGTGGGCTGTGCCGCGCAGCAGTAAAAAGTGCTTCTTTGGCTGAAGGCGTCCTTATGTGGCCGAATTTGCGGATAAAAATGAAAGAAAAGAAAAAATAAAGCACTGAATGGGACTCGTGGAAACTTTTAGATGGTTGACGGTTGAAGCTGACCCCAAAGAGCTGTTGGTGGTACTTAAATCAAGCAGTATTGGGTCGTTTGACCTATTTTCACTATGGTATAGCGTTTTTAAGTCAAACAGTATCGAGTCGTTGGACCTTTTTCACTACGGTATTGCATTTGTTTTGTTGTTCAGCGTCATTTGCCAGTAGATACACAAATAAAACAAAAATTCTCGCATTTCTCACTGTTTTCTTAAGATGCGACCTTCCTGTGTTCAGCTCGTCGTGCATTTCTGTTTCCGATTCATGTTTATTACCAATATCTTCGGTGTTATTGGTTACTTACTTTGTCTTTCTTTTCACAATAGCCAAACTTCCAAACTGATTCAGTGGTGTTTCTGTTTGATTTATGCTGGTGTATACCCGCTGCAGGATTTAAATTTTGCTATTTGAGAACCTGAGCTGTCAGAGACATAAGCTTTTGTGTAGATAAACTGTATCATTTAGTGTTGACTATTAGACGGGCGGCCGGCTGGTGTGGCCGTGCGGTTTAGGCGCATCAGTCTGGAACCGCGTGACCGCTACGGTCGCAGGTTCGAATCCTGCCTCGGGCATGGATGTGTGTGAAGTCCTTAGGTTAGTTAGGTTTAAGTAATTCTAAGTTCTAGGGGACTTATGACCACAGATGTTGAGTCCCATTGTGCTCAGAGCCATTTGATCCATTTTTATTAGACGGGCCCTTACCACTTGGTAACTGAAACTAGGGGGCACTGCATAATACTGTTCTGATTTAAGTGCGTTATATTCAGCAAAGGTTCCAACATACTCCCTTTGGCAGCACTAGACGCTAGTTTTGTGTCTTAAGATACTTCAACATTCAGAACGATGTTGTTAGCCGTGTGAAACAAGTATGTGATAAAATTTTCCGTTATCAGGTACTTCATTTGTTAGAAGGCGGAGCAGAAATGTATCAAATTGGATGGGACGAACATCTTGACGCCACACGAACAGTGCTTGCGGAATCCACCTTGTTGCTGGGGAACTGTGTGGTGTACAAAACAGTGACAAGCGAACATAATATCTGTTTCGTACTATACACCATTGACGTAACTGATATCGCTATGTAAGCTTACCAGACAAAGAATAAGTCATAGCTTTAAGTGGTGTGTATGTGCCAGTCGATTGTGTGGATTGAGCGCAGTAACAGGATTTGATACAACTGGGTGGCAGGGGGGGGGGGGCATCTGTCGATGACCATATGAATAAGTTGTCGGCTTTATAGGTGGATCAACGCTAACTGTCGAACGTGTCTACAACGAATGGAGTACGTATTACTCGCAGCCGTGGATCACGGTGTAAGAACAGTGGTCGTAAAACGGTTGTAACTGACATGGACTGGAGAGGAGTTTACAAACCTGACAGGAATTACTGCTAGCTGTGAAAGCTGGCACATCTCAGTCGGTTTCCGGGCGAATATTGATAAACAGGCTGCATTCGATGGACTTTCAGAGTCGCATACCTCGCAAGATGGCATTTCTCACAACGGCTTATTAAGTTACACGTCTTCAGTGGGCCAAACAACACAAAAAGTTAACACTTTCTTGCTGGAAACGTGCAGTGTAGTTCGACGAGTCGCGATGTTGCCTGCTTTTAGAAGCTGCAAGTCGTCGAGTCCATTGAAGGCCCAATGAGGCATTTAACCCGCAGTGAGCGAAGGCTGGAAGTGCTGTGGGATGTTTGAGGGATGTTTTTCCAACCATGACTTGGTAGAATCAGGATGATTGTTTCAACATTATCGGTGACGAAATGTTGTCCTTTCTTACACATGCCGGCCGTCGTGGCCGAGCGGTTCTAGGCGCTTCAATCTGGAACCGCGCGATCGCTACGGTCGCAGGTTCGAGTCCTGCCTCGGGCATGGATGTGTGTGAAGTCCTTAGGTTAGTTAGGTTTAAGTAGTCCTAAGTTCTAGGGGATTGATGACCTCAGATGTTAAGTCCCATATGCTCAGAGCCATTTTTTACTCACACATCTACCGGACGAGTATGCTGCGGACATTCCCGTCTTCCAAGACAACTGCTGGCTCATAGGGCTGCACGGCGTTGGTCCCTAGTTTGATGAAGATGGAGGTATCTCGACTGGCTTGCCAAACAGCTTGATCTTAACCCCATAGAAAATGTCTGGGAATGTTTGCAACTACGGGTGAAACGTCACAATCACCATCCCAGTAATTCGGTAACTCGACAAGATCAGGTCAGTGAACAGCTTCAGCTGAATACGGCATACTTGAAGAAACTTTGGCACTCTCTTGCTCACCGAGTTGTTGGATTTATCAAGACTGGACAGGATATAACACTGTATAAACGTGATGTCTCCTTGAGGTGACTAATCTTTTGTCCAAGATGTTTAGTGACGTGTAAGTGTACTGATTGTGAGGGACTTGTGGGGCGATATGCGACTTTTCCCAATCGCGCGGAAGGCTCGTTATTTGGACAGCTGGCGACACTCTGTGGCGGCGTCCCCCTTGCTCCGCGCATTAGCTTTACTCGGGATAAGTTGTTTTATCAACCAATCGGCACGTAGGGAACCTAGCACACTTAGTTCAAGTAATCGGCCTAGTGGGATTCCACACCAAATAGGGGCCTGTGTAACTACCCCTGTATTTATCCACTATCTCACTGTAGTATTCGAGCCCTGATTACTACATCTGATTATACAGAGATTCCTGAGGGCGGACTTGAATGTCCCAATTCTGGTGTAAAATCACCGCTCCCTCAGAATAACTCATTTGTGGCGGATAAACGAATTGTTACTTGCGACTTCACACCGCGTATTCTCCGCCCAATAATAACTCTGATCTATCAGACTCTAAAATTCAGTGATAAGTTTTCACAATCGTTCCACAACATAAACCACTTACAACTAATATACTAAGTCACTTGGAACGACATTTAAAATGGATGCGACTGTATTTTGCCGTAACTTATACAGACAATCGCCATTTCAAGTAGGCCTTGTGACCGAGCCGCTCTAGGCGCTTCAGTCCGGAATCGCGCTGCTGCTACGGTCGCAGGTTCGAATCCTGCCTCGGGCATGGATGTGTGTGATGTCTTTAGGTTAGTTAGGTTTAAATAATTCTAAGTCTAGGGAACGGCTGAGCTCAGGTGTTAAGTCCCATAGTGCTTAGAGCCATTTGAACCATTTTCTGAGCCATTTCAAGTCACTAACGAGCCTTTATAATGATTCATTCAATACAGTCACTAACCGATCTAGCCTATTCCGCCCGGAATACATCAGTAGGAATGGGCATACATATTATTACAGAACAGTAATTTCATTTAACACATTTTTAAATAATTTTTTGCGCCAGGCTCCTTCGGCGGCTGCTCAGCCCCGCCCAGCCGTCGGTCCTCCTCCCCCCCCCCCCCCTCTTCCCCCCGCTGTCGGACGCCTGATTTATCCCAAGTCTTAGAATTGAAGACGGCCGATATAGCCGGTCCGACACAACTGCGGATCTTTATCGAAGATCGTCCGGAAGTGAAGAAAGCCGGCGTCAACGACGCGTCCTTACCTGGTGACCCGTGGCTTTACTAGAGTAGCAGTAATTGTAACAGATGTTGCTGCAGAAGCCCCGTGCAGCGGCCGGCCCTGTGGTGCTGGCTGGAAGTCGGGTCACGTATTGCGGGCGCAGCGGCGGCCGTAATCAGTGTATGGGCAATCAGGCGGCCATTGTCGGCCGCCGCTAATTAGCCACTTCCGCGCCGACGGCTCGGGTTTCAGTAGCGCGGCGCCGCTTTGTAGCAGCCGCGCGCCGCTCCAATATCCAGCGGCCGAGCTCGCATTCCACCAAGCCGCGGCGCTGCTGGAGTTGTAAACCTACCATACGTAAGCCGAGACTAATGTAATATTCCTAGTAGCTTTGGCCAGTTAAGGTCGTACCCACGTTGCGTGTACGTTGGGTGTGTTGCATACGTATCGTGCGCTACCTCATAACGATAGCTTTCTTTATGTATGCAATCACTGTCTTACTAGATCCCTCTAAAAACCCGAAGCAAAGAGCTGTTTAGAAAATGAGCGAGGATATGCAAAGGGCCGGGTAATCAGCGGAACATTTTTGTTGTGCACAGTTATGTTCCAGTCCGTTACTTAAGAATAAACAGTACTCGTATCTATAACATAACTAAAATGTTCAATGTTTAGTTCAGGTTTTATTCGAAAATTGTTGGTTTGTGGAGTGAAACAGAGGAATGTTGTAGCAAAGGTAAAAAAATAATACAGATTTGTCATGTAGCGCTACAAAACGTAAAATAAAATAAAAAAAAAACGCAAAACAAAAATACATCCAACGTAGCTTCAATACTTCGTCGAACCTAAAAACATGTATCTGTTATCCATAAACAGTTTTCGCATTTATAAATAATTACAGGAAACTCTTGCCTTTGATCATCATGAAGAACGTTCCGTTGAGTACAAAATAACAACAATAATTGTATATATATATTTTTTATTTGTTCGTTTAAACTTTACTTGCATCAACAGTAATTGCTTTGGTTACATATGAAAGCAGAAGTTACACGACCAACTAGTTTTTATTATTATAAAATGCAATTTATATCTTATAATGGTATAAAATACACAATAGACTAAAACTGAATGACGTGCGGTTCTAATTACGTGGAAAGTAAACAACCAAAAAAACAAAAAAAATCAAAGAGATGTCTTCAGCTCTCATTTCCTCTCTTACACAATCATTTACGTTTCTTTCCCTGTCAGTTCTACCAATACTACTGGTATTCCCGCCATTTACTACGTCATTTATGTAGTGTACCAAAAACTACGAAACCGTAATTTCAGTAGAGCACAACTGTAGCTGCTGCTCATCTGTTTGGTACGCGCAGCTCGCATCCTGTAAGTTCGCTTCTTCTTTTTATAAATAGCAATCGGAATAGGAAATTGGCTTTTATACTACAACTATTACTAATACATACGTACAAGTGGGTACTGAAAAGCTATAGATGCTACAGTTTGTGTTGATCTGTTTTTCTGTTAATTCTTCTCGACGTAGTCACCATACAGATTTATACATTTTCCATACCGTTTCTTTACTTCCCGATGTCGTATCTGTAGAAGTGTGCAAATGTTTGCGTTAAACCATTCTTCTACTTAATTAATGACGTCATTTGTGATTCAGATCGGTGACTACGCAACAGATTCTTCATTTCTGGGAATAAGAAAAGACATTTGGTGCGAGATCATGTGAATAAGGCGGATGCTGCAAGATCTCAGAATCGTAACTCCTCGGCTTGTCAACAACAACGTGAGGTGACTGAGCCGGTGCACTGCCTGCCAGATGACGAACGCCTCTGTAGAGCGTACCGCGGCATTTCTTAATCAGAGCTTCTTGTAACTTGTCCTGGTGGCTGCTGTAGCATTTGCCAGTGATGGTTTGACCCTTGACAAAGTAATCTCTGAGGACCACTGCACGACAGTCCCAAAAGACTGAATGCACGACCTCCCCAGCTGGCTTTTGCACATATGTCTCATTGGAACGTCCCCTTAAAAAAAAATTAATGAATTACTGTGCTGATAAACCTCTTACATTATTTGATTTTCAAATAGCTGAGCAGAACTGAACGTACTCAGACATTTCGCTCTTTACCTATTCTGATTAACACTAAACTGACAGCCAATACTTTTAGCGCAACGCAATCTGACTTTCAATAATCCCTACAAGAGAATGGCCCTGACTAACATTAACCTATACGTTTCACAAATCACTTACCTCACAAAAATCTTCGTTACTCGAACTACTGCAATACAGCGAGCGCCACTACTGCCAGCTAAATAAGAGATTCAAATTACTGAAGGCACTAACTACTGATAGGCATAGTTAGCAAATGAAAGATTTTGATAGAGAATAAACAATGTATTTACCTTAATAGTGTTCAAAAGTCAATATATATATATAGCAGTTCATGGCATCCAGTCTTATAAATTTACTGTCTCTGATGGACACACGTCCAGATCATGCGCTCTCAAAGCTCCGCCATTTCTCTCCCCACGTCCACCACTGCTGGCGGCTCACCGCCAACTGCGTAACGCTACGCGCTGTTAACAGACAACTTCCCAACACTACAATAACAAATTCCAACAATGCAAACCAGCCACAGACTGCACACAGCACAGTCAGTGATTTTCATATAGAGCGCTACTTGACGTTACCAACATAAAAAACCTAAACAGCCTACTTACATCATCTGTCAGGGATACGCGACCAGTTTTGAAAATGCTTTTCCTCCTCACAAGAGTGTCATAAGATGAGCAGTCATTTCAATAAACAGTTCACCTCTCGTCATAGACTTCTCGAGCACGGTTGCTCTTCAAATGCAAGAAATTTATATTTCTTTACATATGTGAATGACATTCCACTTAACATACAGCAAGCGAAATTGGTACTTTTTGAATGGAATACTAGTGTAATAATAAATCGCATTAGAAAGAAACGGAAAAGTTGGTAAATAGTGTTTTCCAAAGAATTATTAAGTCGTTCTCCGAAAATGTACTCTCCCAAAAACCGAGCGAGGTGGCCCAATGGTTAGCATACTGAACTCGCATTCGTGAGAGCGACGGTTCAAACCCGCATCCGGCCAACCTGATTTAGGTTTTCCGTGATTTCCCTAAATCGCTTCAGAAAAATGCTGGGATGGTTCCTTTGAAAGAGGACGACCGATTTCGTTCCCTATCCTTCCCTAATCCGAGCTTGTGCTCCGTCTCTAATGACCTTGATGTCGACGGGACAACCCTAATCGGCTCTTCCTCCCTATAATTTTGAAAACAAATCGCATTATATTCGGTTCTGCACAACAAATAGAGTCAGACGAAGAATTGATACAGTACGTGAGCAGGAGACAGTAAGTAGGGTAGAATGGTCCAAAGTTTTGGGTGTGCGTATTAATGAGAACTTGATCTGGTTCAAATGGCTCGGAGCACTATGGGACTTAACTGCTGTGGTCATCAGTCCCCTAGAACTTAGAACTACTTAAACCTAACTAACCTAAGGACATCACATACATCCATGCCCGAGGCAGGATTCGAACCTGCGACCGCAGCGTTCGCGCGGTTCCAGACTGTAGCGCCTAGAACCGCTCGTCCACTCCGGGCGGCAGAACTTGATCTGGAAGAAGCATATTATTGAGTTTCTCAAACAGTTAACTTCACCTACTTTTGCTCTTCGTATATTAGCAAATCCTCTCAAATTTTGCACATTTGCATTCAATAATGTCTAACGGAATAATTTATGGGGTAACTCGTCACTTAGCTAGAAAGTGTTGATTACACAAAACCGAGCAGTAAGAATAATACAGGTAAGACTTCATACAGGTACTTCTTCAAGGAGCGAGGCATTTCAATTGCGCCATCATAATACATATATCCGCTAACTAGTGCTGACCAGACGTATGCCTTTGTGTACCGGGGTAAGTTACTATATACGAGGATGATTGAAATGAAAACCATAAAAATTCCTCGACATTTCGAAAAGTTGTGTGATGGATTTGGTAGGTGGCAGTAGTGTTCCTTGAGATTCACGAAGTGACTGACAAGTGGCAGAGTGATGCTAGAACGCAGGAGAAGCCAGCAGCGTCCGCAAGAAGATGGCTGCCCCGCTGTCAACATGCGGCGCGATTGTGCAGCGATCTGCGATGCGTGTTCTTTGTAGCGAGAGTGTCAGATCGATCGAAATTCATCGCAGAACGATGGCACAGTACGCTGATTCGTGTTCGTCGTTGCTGCAAATTTACAAGTGGGGCAGGAAGTTAAAAAGCGGTGTAACTTCTGTGGATGATGCCCCAAGACCAGGGCAGATGAGAACAATGCTTTAGTGGAGGATCTTGTACAGGAGATCAGACGCGAAACTCTGAACAAAATAGCCACAAGTATGAAGGTTAGTATTGGTTCAGCGCAGAATATTGTTCAAAAAGTACTGCACTTCAGTAAGGTGTCTGCGAGATGCGTGCCACATCAGTAGACTGCCGCCGCTTGGGATTAGCCGAGCGGTCTGATGCGATGCAGTCATGGACTGTGTGGCTGGTCCCGGCGGAGGTTCGAGTCCTCCCTCTGGCATGGGTGTGTCTGTTTGTCCTTAGGATAATTTAGGTTAAGTGGTGTGTAAGCTTAGGGACTGATGACCGTAGCAGTTAAGTCCCATAAGATTTCACACACATTTGAACAGTTGACTGCCAAATTGAAAGATCGTCGCGTCGATGCCTGTGAAGAACTTTTGCATCGTTTCCTCGTTGAAGGTGATACATTTCTGGGGAAAATTGTTACAGGTGGGGAAAATTGTTACAGGCGACGAGACGTGGATCCACTATCACCAACCAGAAACGAAACGGTCAAGCAAGAAATAGCGCAACAGTTCATCGTCAAAACCAAATCATTCCGCAGACAACCGTCTTCTGGAAAGAATCGTACTCATTCCCGTGTGGAATGCAGATTGAGTAATTTTGGACTACTACATGGATAGGGGACTGACGGTAACCGGTATAACCGGTACATCTCATTCTGATATGTTGAAAAATAAATTTCCCACGGAATCAGGAGAAAACGCTGAGGACTTGTAACAGCATGATAACGCGCGACCGCATACAGCCCGTAAGACAGTTGTTACTATTTAGGAAAATAAATTTGAATGTCTGGTACATCCTCCTTATTCATCCGACCTCGCTCCTACTGATTTATCTGTTCGGTGCACCAAAAGAAGCAGTGGGAGACAGGTACTTCAGCAGTGACAAAGACGTGTAACCACGGTACACGAATAGCTACACACACACACGACCAAAAGAATTCGCTCATCGTGGTTGCTATACACATCCCAAGCGGTGGAATATGCGAATTCAACGTCAGGGAGACTACGTCTAAAATGACATGTAAGTTTTTTGTTCATCCCTACGTTAAAAATATTACATCGCTTTTAAGGATTTTCGTTTTAATCACCCTCGTGAGTTAACGAGACAAAGCTTAATTGGTAAACCGTTCTCTGTTTCCCCATAATGAAGTGTCAGTCGACAAGAATCTTCTGTTTTCTAGGCTATGTATTTCATTAAGGTAAAGCACTACGCTGTTTGATCCGACTAACGTGCACCGTACCAATGCGCACGATTTATTTCCTTTTGACCGAATCATCGAGAATAGTTGTAGCCGACCGGGAATTCAGGACTGCAGGATTAAACGTGCCTCTAAGCCGGTACGGGCAGTTTTCCGGCAGATTCCACGCCACGTGCTGTGAATCAGCCGGCGATGCAGCCTTTGCTCTTTGACGCAGCGCCAGACAGCGACTATTCGGTCGCTGCGCTCCCGAGCCCTGGCCGACACGGCTGCTCTGATATGCACAAAGGCCGCAATATGGCCGCATTCAGACCAGCGGGCCGCTGCCGGCGCTCAATTGGCGAGTCCTGCAAACCGAGTCGAATTCCGGCTTGGCATTTGTGCCCCCGTCGCTGAAAGCGAGCTGCCAGCCGTACCTCTGACGCCATCCGCTATCTATTACCGGCCACGGCCTTTCATTCCGTGTGTAGCGGTCCTCTTTACGGGGGAATTCTTTTTTTTTTATTTT
The DNA here is from genome assembly GCF_023864275.1 of Schistocerca cancellata. NCBI lineage: Eukaryota > Metazoa > Arthropoda > Insecta > Orthoptera > Acrididae > Schistocerca > Schistocerca cancellata. The sequence goes on from NC_064630.1 coordinate 352,424,444, forward strand.
CCCAATTAAGGGACGTGGTTCCGTACGAAGCTAACGCGTAACAACGCTTCTACGAACTACGTGAGCGAAAAACTACTTTGTTTGATGAAAAAAAATATCGAAGAAAAATTGTAAACGCACCATGCTTTCAGAAAGGCTGGGCAGCGAGTAACATCATTCCGTGATGCACCTATTGGCGCCATAGTATTAGTCTCCAAAGCGGACACCGTTACTAACAACTCAGAGGCAGTGACGCCATTCCTAGTTCATCTCACCCCAGTCCACATAGGGCCTATGTAAAAGATAATGTGCTGACTGCCTGCCTCACCATGGTCCAGACCAAACCGCCAAGGATAGAAAGTTAAATTTTGGTGAGGGGTTTGATCTTATAATGTAGGCATCGTTTAAGAAGGGCTTTTCGAAATTCCACCCCAAGCAGGCGAAATATGAGATGAAAAGTTTTTTTGAGAATATAGTCCTATGAAGACAGTTTTGAAGCTAGAATTACGAAAATTGGTATTTGGTTTCTCGGTCAAAAATAAAGAAATACGTGTTTCAGAATTTTTGGAAGTATGACTCCTATGGGGGAGATTTTTTAAAATAACTAATGATTAAAGAACTACTAAAGCATTTCTAAATCTAATCTATGAAAATTGGTATGTGGCTTCCTCGTTAGAAAATAAAAAAAGGGTTTCATTGTTTTTTGAAATTCAGTCCATAAGCGGGTGAAATGGGGAACGAAAATTTTTAAGACAATATTTCGTTATACTGAAATGTTTTTGAAGCTAAATATATGAAAACTGCTGTTCCTCTCTTCTCGATGTTAAGTAAAGAAGTATGTGTTGCGAGATGAAAGTTCCTATGGAAATATCGCCACAAGAACTCTAAAGGCAGACTTAACAAAAACCGCAGGCTCCAGTTACAAGAATAGTTTTTTGGTCCGAAGTACATGCTTTTATAGTCTTTTATAGTCTTAATTGGTATGTAAAGTTTAGACGTTGCTACAATTTGCGAAGAGCATAAAGTTCGATTAAAGGAAAGCAAAGCAAGCTGTGCAGACCGTACCGTGTATGCGAGAGAAGCAGCGGGCGCTGAACTAGTTTGCGTATATTTATGGTGAACTGCGGCAACATTTGTAAACAGTTAACAATCATAAAAAACAGTAAAATATCATTGTAATTCTTCTAAGAAATATGGTGATACTTCATGATAAAATGGCGTTTCTATTAATTTATAGTGTGGGATGTACTTTCTCTGAAGATTTTGAAGAACGTGCCCTTTCTGTTTGTACCAATAATCGTAAAAGTAGTGACAAGAGAACACCGATGAGACGTTCTGGTTCGAACCCGGAATTCACAATAATCGTGAGCAGTCGCCTTCGCCGTTAGCCTATCTGAACACACCTACAGGCCTAACTCAAACTTTTATTGTCACTGGATTTTCGAACACTATCAGATATCCTCAGACGAGGTTTGTGCGAATCGCAACACTGGGGGAACTTGATCGGTGTCACAAGGCACATCTAGGAAATGAAATGAATACACAGGGATGAATGATTCAAAGATATTGAAATCAACGAAAATGCGCGATGACACATACCATGTGGGAGAAACTTTTTACACTAGTGTTTATGGGCCAGAGGTGGAAACATCAGTGACAATGAAAGTTAGTGTCAAACCTGGGGTGCACTAAGATGGCTTAATGGTTAAGGCAACTGCTCGCGATTAGCATGAACTCTCGGTTCGAGTCCCAGCCTGTCGCAGTTTTCCAGTTGTCAGTAAATATTCCTTACACTGCATTTTCTGGATATGTGAACGGTTTTTGTATTGAAATAATTTCATTTCATCTTCTTTGATTTCCCCTTCACCGCTCCATTCATTTCATCTTGGTGCTTTTCTTTCGTTTCATAATGATAAATGAACATTGACGTGATGCGAATTGACTCCTGATATGGCGATTATGAAAAGGGTTTTCGAACAATGAGAAAAACAGCAGAATCTGAGCTCATGTGGAGGGAGAGCGAGAGTTGTTCTTCCCCTTCAACATTCCTGAATATGATATGATTGTGATCAATTGATACTAGCAGCGAAGGTATCCTCATACACAGAAAGATGGATTGCGGAGTGTCGGTGTAGATCCATAAGTAGAATATGAAGATGGGATGCCATGAGGAAGTCAGACAAATATTTTTCTACATCCTATTGAGGACAGAGGACGATTACGACGCTAAAAATCTCTGACGATATGACGTGGTCGGAGCATTGTTCTTTCTCCTCCCTTTTTATAGCTCGTTTCAGTTTAGTCTAGTTGCAGTGAATATTTGCTTTTCCTTTGGTAAAGTATCGGTATAAAATATTTTTAATTCCCTAGAATGTTAGCGTATAACGAAATTGTAGCGTTCGTCAGCATATTAATTCGTTGTGCTCTTCACATTTGACGAGATAGCTGTCTCTTTCTGTGTTGACGCTTCAGCCAGGCTTCGGTTGACGTCCACCAGCTTCAAATTTCCCATCTGCTGCTATTCGCTTGCTTTTGCGCCTAGAAGTTCAGCTGACGAATTCGCCGTCAGTTCTCGGTGCGGCAACTTCTGGGCCTTTAATCTGGCCTGATGCGTACGCGAATTAGCACAGCACTAGAGTGTAATTAGGGAGCTGTCTGAGGAGCACAGACGGCTTGCCGGCTATCTGGCGTGTAATTCAGGAGGACTGAGGGCGTGGATCATCACAGAGGCCGTAGTGTACCTCTTACTTAGCGCTACTGTGCATCTCTGCAGGGGTGTCTGACGTCCTCTTTTGAACCACGTATGTGCTACTAGTATTCAACAATTATAAATTAAACCAGATAACGTAGAAATGCATTTCTTAAGTACTAGTGCGCTAGATTCATTCTGAACGCAGTTCTTCCCGTTTGAGGAATGGACTGACTCACTTCTTCGGTAATTTTAATTATATGAACATTAGGCATATTTCTATGCCTAACGTTTCGTCTGCCTCTACATCTACATGACTGCTCTGTAGTTCCTGACGGAGGGTTTATCGAACCACCTTAAAGTTGTTTCTCTACCGTTCCACTTCCGAACGACGCGCGGGAAAAACAAGCACTTAAATCTTTCTGTGCGAGCTCTGATTTCCCTTATTATATCATGATGATCACCTCTCCTTAATTAGGAGGTGCCAACAATTTTCGCAATCGAAGGAGAAAGCTGCTAATTGAAATTTGATGAGAAGATCGTGCCGCATCGAAAAACGCCTTTGTGTTAATGATTGCCCACTTCACATATCATGTCCATAACAGTTCTCCCCCACTGCGCGATATTACAAAAGGAGCTGCCTTCTTTGAACTTTTTCGACGTCCTCCGTCAGTCCCACACCGCACAGCAGTACTGCAGGAGAGGGCGGACAAGCGTGGTGTTAACAGTCTCTTTAGCAGACCCGTTGCGCCTTCTTAATGTACAGCCAATAAATCACAGTCTTTGATTTGCTTTCCCCACAACATTATCTATGTGATAGTTCTAACTGAAATTACTCGTGATTCTTGACGCATCCTCAGAAGTTCAAAAAACTTATCAAAAGAGGAGAAAGTCTGAAATTAGACGAGTTGTGATATTGGTGTTACTAAATATAGACAATAGCTTCTACAGTGTACGCTCCATGACAGACGCGAGAACGACTCAGTGATCTTTGGGGGCGGTCGGATGACATTACGGCCTCGCCGGTGCGCCGTTACTAAGCTTGTGTTCAAGAAGCTTCCTCGCCGGCCGGTGTGGCCGTGGGGTTCTAGGCGCTTCAGTCTGGGACCGCGTGGCCGCTACGGTCGCAGGTTCGAATCCTGCTTCGGGCATGGATGTGTGTGATGTCCTTAGGTTAGTTAGGTTTAATTAGTTCTAAGTTCTAGGCGACTGATGACCTCAGAAGTTAAGTCGCATAGTGGTCAGAGCCATTTCAAATGGTTCAAATGGCTCTGAGCACTATGGGACTCAACTGCTGTGGTCATAAGTCCCCTAGAACTTAGAACTACTTAAACCTACCTAACCTAAGGACAGCACACAACACCCAGCCATCACGAGGCAGAGCAAATCCCTGACCCCGCCGGGAATCGAACCCGGGAACCCGGGCGTGGGAAGCGAGAACGCTACCGCACGACCACGAGATGCGGGCTCAGAGCCATTTGAACCAAACTTTACCGAGATATTAGTATGGATGTTAATATATACCAAGAATATTATAACACCATAAAAATTGCAGAAACTTTCCACTATTGAAGTTCGAATCAAGGGCGTCGTATTTCTTTTAAAGAGCCAGAGGAAACAGAATCCTCACGATGAACATTACGAATTTCCTGTTTTCGTATTCATTTGCATGCACCCGTTAAGTCCCATTGTGCTCAGAGCCATTTGAACCATTTGAAGAAACTTCCTCGCTCCCTCTCTCTGTTTCCGCATTGCCTACACTGTTTTCCGCGTCCCCCGACTCAATTTATATATCCTCTACTGTTGTTGCTGCCATCTGCTATCTTGATTGGTTGTTGCACGTTGACGTTGAAGATAGGCGGTGGTCACATTAATGTGACTGGTCCAGACCGTGTAGATGTGGAGCCATGAGTGCCACCGCCGTCGTCGTCGTCGTCGTCAGGATCAACATCAACATCCAACATCATCATCGTCATGGGAATAACTGATTGTCGAGATTGTGGTACCTCATTTATGAGTTGGAGAGCTTCTGTAATGTAGCATAGGAAGCTGACTTTTTTTAAACGGCTCCCATAACCGGAAGTCGACACCACATCTTTCGCTTTCTGGTTCGTCCCCAAGAGAGATCAATAGACCCGCCAGAGATGATGGTTACATGTCAGCTGCAACAACGCTCACCTGTCGGTCAGCTCGCCCAACAAGCCGTCTTGTAGGGAGAAGCTGCGAGCAGTCCAACGCGACATAGGAGCGATCAGCAGACCTCATTTGTGTGTATTCGGCTCCTTCTTATTCGCTTAGCTATCGGTTCCTCGGATATTATTTTGGACTCTTGAAAGTTCATGGGAGATTAAAACGGTGTGCGGGGCGGAACTCGAACCTGGCTCGCAGTTTGGAATTTCGGCGCCGCACACAGTTGTAATCTACCAGTAAGTTTCAAATCATCCGGCGCAGCGCTGCAGAATGCCATTCATTCTGATTTTTTTAATTTTCCTAGTACTCAGAACAATTCACTTCTGACGTCTTCATTACGGATATTGTGCAGTCAGCTATAAAGTCTATTCTTCTCGGACACTTCATTTCTGTGGCTTGACTTCGGGTCCTGTACTTGGCATTTAGTTTCAATACTTCGCTGCCCTAAAAAAGATTTTGAATTCAAGTAGTACGAAAGTCGTAGTAAATTAGTCATTTTCTTTTTAAGCCAGCGGGCGTGGTGAGGTATTTATTTAGCGGATTAATTCTTGTAACACCGGAGAAGTTAAATTCTAAGGGTGACTTACTACTCAAATGGATTGGTAGTCGGCCCCCTTTGTAAGCCCTCAGTGGGTCTGTCGGCGATTAAGAAACAGTCCTTGTATTGTATTGTATTGTATTGAACTGGGGACCTAAAAACGACGGAGAGGCTTCGTCCCCGCCGCAGCCCTCAGTAGTTCACAACTCCACTACAGGCTACAGCAGTCCACTCACCCCATCGCCGCCCCACACCGAACCCAGGTTGTTGTGCGGTTCGGACACTGATCTGCCGGGCGGATCCTGCCCGGAAAGCAGTGCGTTAGACCGCACAGTCTTTACATTATCCAGTTTTGGAAAAAGGAACGTTTGACAAGTTTGAAGACGTGTACGTTTCTGCGTAGCTGTAATTTGTGGTTACGGAAAAAAAGAGCTTGCACGGGGTGTGACCAGAACTGCTTGTTGATAATCCGATAATGCATTCCTGAATCGCAGTACACGCGAATTTTATGTGGCAGGTAGAGGGCAATATGTCGTTGGTGTCGTTTCCTTTATTATCGGTCCATCGACGAGTCTGCAATCACTTTGCGGGAGACTGCGAATAATTACGACATTACCGCCTGGTGTCATTTCGCTACGAGCTGCGACAAAGAAGTTATTGGACAGGTGCTCGTTTGTGCAGCGCCTGTCGGCTATTAACGCGGTAATAAGCGAGCGCTGGACCCTGTAAAGTCGCCCCTGTGCTGGCGGCGCTGACACGGCGGACTGTGTGCTTCGGCGCCGAATGAGCCATAAATATCACCTGTCCAGGTGAATTGAACTGTTACTGTGTTTGCGTTCAACTTTTCTACTTTTTTTATCTCACGAGATCTTATTAACCACAAAGCATCACTGCGCGAGAGGTAACGATCTCGCTGCCCGGTCACTGCGCGGTCTGTGAGCTTTTGGAATGCATTAAGAATAGAAAAATACCTGAGCTTTAGTGTAATTTCGTTCTTATTGTTGGACAGTACAGTGGCATAGATTTTCACTGTTGCTTATTTCTGCGTTCGTTACTCGAGGAGCGATATGTAGGGCAGCTCAGATGTTGCTAAACGAAGTACACTCCTGGAAATTGAAATAAGAACACCGTGAATTCATTGTCCCAGGAAGGGGAAACTTTATTGACACATTCCTGGGGTCAGATACATCACATGATCACACTGACAGAACCACAGGCACATAGACACAGGCAACAGAGCATGCACAATGTCGGCACTAGTACAGTGTATATCCACCTTTCGCAGCAATGCAGGCTGCTATTCTCCCATGGAGACGATCGTAGAGATGCTGGATGTAGTCCTGTGGAACGGCTTGCCATGCCATTTCCACCTGGTGCCTTAGTTGGACCAGCGTTCGTGCTGGACGTGCAGACCGCGTGAGACGACGCTTCATCCAGTCCCAAACATGCTCAATGGGGGACAGATCCGGAGATCTTGCTGGCCACGGTAGTTGACTTACACCTTCTAGACCACATTGGGTGGCACGGGATACATGCGGACGTGCATTGTCCTGTTGGACCAGCAAGTTTCCTTGCCGGTCTAGGAATGGTAGAACGATGGGTTCGATGACGGTTTGGATGTACCGTGCACTATTCAGTGTCCCCTCGACGATCACCAGTGGTGTACGGCCAGTGTAGGAGATCGCTCCCCACACCATGATGCCGGGTGTTGGCCCTGTGTGCCTCGGTCGTATGCAGTCCTGATTGTGGCGCTCACCTGCACGGCGCCAAACACGCATACGACCATCATTGGCACCAAGGCAGAAGCGACTCTCATCGCTGAAGACGACACGTCTCCATTCGTCCCTCCATTCACGCCTGTCGCGACACCACTGGAGGCAGGCTGCACGATGTTGGGGCGTGAGCGGAAGACGGCCTAACGGTGTGCGGGACCGTAGCCCAGCTTCATGGAGACGGTTGCGAATGGTCCTCGCCGATACCCCAGGAGCAACAGTGTCCCTAATTTGCTGGGAAGTGGCGGTGCGGTCCCCTACGGCACTGCGTAGGATCCTACGGTCTTGGCGTGCATCCGTGCGTCGCTGCGGTCCGGTCTCAGGTCGACGGGCACGTGCACCTTCCGCCGACCACTGGCGACAACATCGATGTACTGTGGAGACCTCACGCCCCACGTGTTGAGCAATTCGGCGGTACGTCCACCCGGCCTCCCGCATGCCCACTATACGCCCTCGCTCAAAGTCCGTCAACTGCACATACGGTTCACGTCCACGCTGTCGCGGCATGCTACCAGTGTTAAAGACTGCGATGGAGCTCCGTATGCCACGGCAAACTGGCTGACACTGACGGCGGCGGTGCACAAATGCTGCGCAGCTAGCGCCATTCGACGGCCAACACCGCGGTTCCTGGTGTGTCCGCTGTGCCGTGCGTGTGATCATTGCTTGTACAGCCCTCTCGCAGTGTCCGGAGCAAGTATGGTGGGTCTGACACACCGGTGTCAATGTGTTCTTTTTTCCATTTCCAGGAGTGTATTTGGTATCGCTGTTTATAAATTTTTGTACTGCCTCTTATTTTATTGCTGAATCTATATACTGATAATGTACGCTTCGGCGGCATTGCGAAATGGTTTCATAGAACGGCGAAGTGAAGGTGTGTCTAAGAAATTTTAATTAAGAGCTACTGCAGACGGTAAAGTAGCGCTTTTTTAGTTTGAAACATATTTGGGGATGAATGCTTCAATGTTTTTAATCTTAATTAATCACAAATCATCTTTTACCGCGTTATAAAAATATTTTGACCGCAACATAAGCATAGTGGCTTGAAAAAGTGAACAATGAGAAGGGAAAATTCGGACTGCCGCATACGTCTTACCTGCAGATAAATGTGAGCTCGGAATATGTATACATTCAACGATCTGAGTGGCAACAAACTCGCACGCTGTTGAATTTATCTACAACTTGTAAATTAACCCTACGGTATTAACTCTTTCGATATGTTTCAACATATAAAGTGCCTCTAGTATGATAACCTTTGCTGTACTTACCTGCGGAAAGCAACTTTTCCTCCTTTGACGCAGCTCTATTTGCTTTCGTAGCAGCAACAAGGTTTCACCACTGTTGCTACGAAAAACAAATAAATGTAAAAAAAAGACAGGGCAAAAAATTTCAGTCTTAGCGTAAGACGTAAACAAACAGCGTTGTACGAAAGTCATGTAACAATCCCATTGTGATTTTAGCTACATGCACAGTACGCTTCGCTGAGTCCGTAAATATTCGTGCTAGCATGGACTTCATTCGTCTGCGCTCTCACCGAGTGATGTAGCGCAGTGGTAAAATACTGCACACGTGTTTTGATGGACGCATGGTCAGACCTTTCGGGTGTATAGGTTTTTCTCTTTAGTAGATCGAAATACGGTTTCAGTGCTTTCCGTGTTTAAGAATCGTCTAATTTTTCTCGATACTGCTCCACGAATGCCATGGCCATGTGGTGATCCTGTTGCGGTGATCGATAATGTTTTATACATAAAACTCGCCGCAAAAGACTTCATTGTTATTGTTCAATATGAGTTAATAATGTTTTCTTATTTCCTTTACAAACGGAATTATTTTAGGAATGCTAAATGTCGATCATAATTTCTATCTACGGCGGCTGTTGATGCGGACATGTCCGATTTGCTTTCGTAAATTTCAAAGAAAAATAAAACATGAGTCTTGTCTCAGAAAATCGGTTTTCATTTTAAGCACAGTGCATTTCGAACTCTGAAGGCGCGTTTTCGGGCGATTAACATATTATTTTGTGATTATTTTTACAGGGTAGTTCTCACTATTTCTGTTCAATACGGCTGGCCGCGGTAGTCGAGCGGTTCTAAGCGCTTCAATCCGGAACCGCGCGACTGCCACGATCGCAGGTTCGAATCCTGCTTCGGGCATGGATGTGTGTGATGTCCTTAGGTTACTTAGATTTAAGTAGTTCTAAATTCTAGGGGGCTGACGACCTCAGATGTTAAGTCCCATAGTGCACAGAACCATTTTTTGTTAAATACGCACGGCTTTATATGACGACAAAATAAAGCGCGATTTAAAATAACAATTTCATAAGTAGTGAGTACTGCATTTGGTACTGGTAACGAAAAACGACATTAATGAATATGCTTTCTGTGGAGTGGTTGCCAAAGTACCAAGTTGTTTGGAAACGTTCCGGCTGGTTTTTGTAGAACTGAGACCATAACTTCATCTTGGAACTCTTCCGTTTGGTGCGTGTTTGCATAGAAAAACAACAATATCGGACTTGTGAGTCCGCCTTGATGGAAAACACCTTGTTACTTGTTTACTTAGTTGTTCCCCAAACTAGTTTCGACGACAAACATCATCATCATCATCAGTGGGTTCTTTAAATCTTATTTATTGTATGTTATGGCATGTTTTTAAGAATTATTGTCGCTGTTTGCGGCTTATTTTCTGTGCTTTTTCTGTTGCCGTTTTTTCTCAGCGTTCATCATATCATCTGCAAGTTTTTTGGACGGCATGTAACTGATTATACACACAGAAAAACAAAACTTTCGCTCTTCGTTTATGATCTAGAACAAAGTGCGAAAGTTTTGTTTTTCTGTGTATAGAATCAGCTACATGCCGTCCAAAAAACATGCAGATGATATGATGAACGCTGAGAAAAAACGGCAACAGAAAAAGCACAGAATATAAGCCACAAACAGTGACAATAATTTTGAAAAACATGCCATAACATACAATAAATATGATTTAAAGAACCCACTGATGATGGTGATATTTCTCGCCGAAACTAGTTTGGGGAATAACTAAATAAAGAAGTAAGAAGGTGTTTTGCATCAAGGTGGACTCACAATTCCGATATTGTTGGACCGACACCAGATAAAATTCGTAGAAAACGTTTCTTTATTCTATAAATTTGCACTCGCTCTCGAAACCGAATCCGCAAATTCGTAATCCAGCCGGTTAGCTGCAAATGCGCCGGTGTAAATTAATCTGGTTATGGTTTAACGCCTGCCGAACGGGGCTGATCTGCCGGGGACAGGAAGCGCGTCGCGCTGCTAGCGGAAAAATAAAACCAGATCCGAGCCGGCGCCTGCCTGCGTTATTGGATTTGTCGGCGGGCGGGCGGCATCTCGCGGGAGGCGACGAATAAAGTCCGGGTCCCTGCGTCGGCGCTGACGTTCGATATCCGAACCCAGGCGCGTTATGCCACGTGCTGCACCCTCACGTCACTCCCACGGAGTTCTTAGATTAAGGAAAATCATAAAAGTAACACCACTCCAAAAATGACCATTTCACGGTTTCTCGGCGAAAGTGATAAAATACAAATGTTAAAGTTTGGTGCAAGCTCGAAAATAGTGAGATCGTAAGTGAAAAAGTTCTTTGTCACATGTTGTGAAACGCAACCGAATATTAAAAGCTGTATGTAAACGTTGTTGTTGTTGTTGTTGTTGTTGTTGTTGTGATGGTGATGGTCTTCAGTCAAAGACTGGTTTGATGCAGCTTTCCATGCTACTGTATCCTGTGCAAGCCTCTTCATCTCCGAATAATTACTGCTACATACATCCCTCTGAATCTGCTTGCTGTACTCAACTCTTGGTCTCCCTCTACGATTTTTACCCTCCACCACTAAATTGCCTGTGTCCTACCAACCGATTTTTTAAGTTTGACCGTGTTTTACCTAACAGACAAAGGGAATCCAACGTGAATTTCGTAACGCTAGCAGTTAGTAGATACCAGAAAGTCTAAAATTTTGCTAGAAGTACAGAGACAGAGTTCTTGTAAATGAAAATAAAACGGTCGCCAGTCTAATTAGGCATAATAATGTGGAAACATTATTTTTAATAAATCTATTTTTTTTTTACTTTTGCAAAAGTAACTTTCATAAATCCTTTCTTAATCGAAATGTTCAAATGTGTGTGAAATCTTAAGGGACTTAACTGCTAAGGTCATCAATCCCTAAGCTTACACACTACTTAACCTAAATTATCCTAAGGACGAACACACACACCCATGCCCGAGGGAGGACTCGAACCTCCGCCGGGACCAGCCGCACCGACCATGACTACAACGCCCTAGATCGCTCGGCTAACCACGCGCGGCCTTTCTTAATCAATGAACACCTACAATAACCAGACGAACTACATAGTGGGTAGCAGTAGTTATCAACAGCATAGTTAAGCAATCACAGAAATGGAAAAGAGACTTTCTCCCTGTTAACCACAATCTTCACTTCTACCTTTCACTAAATTGGCACATGAATTGTTCCCTAGGGCATACACAAGACTAAGAGGCTTCTGGTAAGAATTAAATTTTGACTAACACATATATACACATCGCAAATCCAATAAGATAACACTGTACACATACCTTTTATATATACTCTTTTAAATAATCACTTCTAGTTTCTTTAGCTAGAAAACAACTATTCAGTTTAGTTTCTTCCTGCTATAAAAGAATCAACTGGCGTTCCACAAACCATCCCTTCTTTATGTAAGCAAACAATACACGCTTTACAAAAATATTTTGAATTATGAAAAAAGCTGAATTAGTTCCCCACTTAAGATCATTTATCTTGCAATATTTTAATACCATTTGCACTGACAATACTCTCTACAAACTTCAAAAAACACTTTAATTAGAAGTTAACTTCAAATCGGATTAAAATTTAAGTGCCTCATAGCATAACTTGTGAAGCAAGTGGCTTTAAATTAACCTCAATTTTCTTCATTAATACTATAACTTTGGCACTTTCCAACTGTAGCAATTCACAGTAAATTAAAACTTTTCATCTGATAAATATTATGTATCTCCTATATTACTCGAGAAGCGAGTAGTTTTCTCTGACAATTTTAATGTTCCTACACATTAAACAATGACACTAGTAAAGTAGAAACTATTCAAAGTAACTTGGAGCTTTTAATAAATTCAACGTAAAATAAAATGGATTAATATCAGTGTTTCACTAAAAGGATACTCGGACTTCAATACTTTGAGGAAAGGCCCTGCTTGGTACCATGAAAGGAGTAAAACATGGTTCGAACACAAAATTCAGCAATATTTGAATTATTATTGCAAATTAAATCAGACAAACACACTGGTTCATACTGTTATACAGTTCTAACTTCTCGAATCTGATGAAGTGGTGGCGCAATGGTGGTTCAAAAATGGTTCAAATGGCTCTGAGCACTATGGGACTTAACGGCTGTGGTCATCAGTCCCCTAGAACTTAGAACTACTTAAACCCAACTAACCTAAGGACATCACACACATCCATGCCCGAGGCAGGATTCGAACCTGCGACCGTAGCAGTCGCGCGGTGCAATGGTGGGGGCGAGCACGTGGCGGATACCTGGTCTCTCCTTCGGCAGTAATATGCTCTATTTAGTTCTTCTTGGCGACGTGACTATCATTTCTACAGCCATTTCCAATGCGACAGCACCATTCTGCAGCCACAATTACACCCGAGGCCATTCCATCTCAAATTAGCTACTGGATGCCTCGCTCGGCACCTGCGCTGTTGACTGGTCGGCTGCTGGCTACTGACTCCTTCTGTGATCTCTCGTTTCCCGCCCAGATCGAGCGCCAATTCCACCTTTTAGCTCGCGGCACACCATTTCCGTAGCGAAGGGGAATCACTATGTCTTTTACATTATACAATATAAAATCCCTAAGTATGAACCATTTTTTACATTTCAGTGTTTCATACATAAACAAACATATTTAATAAAATTCCATTATTTAAACATACTATTACGTTAAACAATTTGTGCATCATAAAGTACCACCTCCCTCCAATATTCCAAAGAACTTAACTAGTAACCAGTAAACATTTCTTATTTGCTGCACTTTACCGATTGCCCGCAATGGATTGTGGTGTTACAACTTGGTTACAGAAGCACCCAGCATACAAGCACCAACAATTTGCTCACCTTTCAATTTACTGAGCCCGACAAAATGCACCAACAAGTACATGGAACACTATTCTGATCACGACTGACACTTTGAACGTGTTGAGGACATTGCACAGGCGTCGTTCGTAGTCAACCAACGACCTCGGCTAGTATCTGCGTCTATACGAAACAGCAGTGCCTATGTTGTTAATAAGTTCGAAGCAGTGTTTGTTCGTACATGCGTGCATGTCCGAAGGAACATTGCATCGAACTTCTTAATAACAGACCGGCCGCGGTGGCCGAGCGGTTCCAGGCGCTTCAGTCCGGAACTGCGCGACTCCTACGGTCGCAGGTTCGAATGCTGCCTCGGGCATGGATGTGTGTGATGTCCTTAGGTTAGTTAGGTTTAAGTAGTTCTAAGTTCTAGGGAACTGATGACCTCAGATGTTAAGTCCCATAGTGCTCAGAGCCATTTTTTTAATAACACAGGCACTGCTATTTCGTATTTATTCGCAAATACCAGGCCCTCAGCTCTCGGTAAATATGTCCTTCATCGACGGGAATATAGATAAAGTACGAGTGCAGATTGTGACACGTGGACGACGGCATATGGAAGTTTGTATCTAGTCGTGTCTCGTGACCGGATGGCCGAAAGCGGGGTTTGGCTGACCGCTCGCGTAATGCTGGAAATTCGCATTCGAATCTTGGTCCGGCACAAATTTCCATTACAGTCATTCCAATTTACAGCCGAAGGTGGTTCATATTCACAACTGCGAATACATTTCCTGTATGTACATTAATGTCCATGCATGCATTTGTCGTGGTGTTTCCATATTTATGCCGAACGCCTGTATGTGACAGTTCGACAAACGCTAACACGAATTTCTTGTGTTTTCGTTTATGGATGACAACCTTTCTAATAAAGAATTCAGAACTAAGTTTCAATTTTCTTTGTTATACCCTTTAACAACACAGTGGAATTGGTAAGAATCAGCTAGTTTCATACAGGTTACATTTTCACTGTTGCCAAGTGCGATCGGAGCCTGCTGTGGAAAAAGTAAAGTATTTGAGAGGTATAAATGGTGGTAACGTGTACGGTGGCACTGTTTCGACGTTTAATTTCCAGTCCGCCAACAACAAGCTTTCTCTGGTCGGAGGAAAGCAAACACATATTTTCGAGAGGACGGCAGTGCAGCAGCATAGCAGTGTACTAACAAACTATATGCTTGATAACAGTCCTTCTTAGCTATTCATGACTATATTGAGCAATTGATTCACATCAGTCCTGGGTGTAGACTAGGTCAGGAAGAACTGATGCAGCTATTGAATATCTGTTCTCACCCGATACCAGACTGACGGTTGGGAAGAGAAGAGAAGGGAATTGGGGAAGATGACACACAGCAAGGATCTTGTCTGTAATTAGTAGTGGCAGGCGATTCTGTGATACGCAGATGTTGGTCGGCAAGGCGGTCACGCCCCGACGCCATGGGGTGGCGTCGTGGAGGAGCAGCGCCTGCTGACGGAGAGACAGGCACGCTGCTTAAGCCGTCTGGACTCCAGCTGTACTCTCTCTCTCTCTCTCTCTTTTACTTCTCCAGAGCCGAGCCCTTTGAAACGTACAGCTTTCTTTTATGCGGACGTTCTCAGCGCCTGCAGGTGCACGGATGTATTGTGCACGAACTTTTCCTTCGCCTCAGAGATCCCTAGTTCTTATTCCGAAAGAGTCTGGAGACTTCAGGCACACTCCGAACTACGTCTCAGCGGCTGCCCACCGATGTCAGACAACACAGCCAAGTAACGTTGAAACCACAGCGCGACCGCCAGACCTCACTGTATTATTTGTATGAGGACACACAAGGAAGCAGTGCGGGGTAGCCGCGTGGTTTGAGGCGCCTTGCCACGGTTCGCGCGGCTCCCCCCCGTCGGAGGTTCGAGTCCTCTCTCGGGCATGTGTGCGTGCGCGCGCGTGTGTGTGTGTGTGTGTGTGTGTGTGTGTGTGTGTGTGTGTGTGTGTGTGTTGTCCTTAACGTAAGTTAGTTTAAGTTAGATTTGGTGGTGTGTAAGCCTAGGGACCGATGACCTCAGCAGTTTGGTCCCATAGGAACTTACCACCACTTACCATTTACATATAAGGAGTCTGGGCAGTTTTATTTATCCCCATGGCTTTACACTCATCAAGAATACATGCTGTGACATACTGCAATATTTGTAACAGATGATGTCGCATATGAAGCAGCAAATACGTTCATCTGAGTCACGAGTATGAGCGGCTGCTTGTTACCGGCGCAACCCGACACATCAGTCGCAAGTTTCAGCTGGGAGGAACTTCTTACCATTTTCTGCATGTTGGATCGTTTCGTGTTAAACTTCATTTCCGTAAGAATGATGAAGTAGCAGATTTTGTGACTCACTTATTCTCGTCGCAAAAAATACAAAAAATGGTGTCTCTGTATGTGTTCCATACACGCCATACTTAATTTTTAAACATACTGTAGGCTATTCTTTCCTGTGAAACTCGACTAAACAAATTCTGTGGTTGTCGATGTGGCTCACAATCCATATTATTCTCGTATTTGGCATAGTTTAGTGTAGAGCATAAGTGTACGAAGTTTGAATTGGAACTATAAACCAATGGCCTCAGTTGGCGTGCCGCCATCACAGTGGATTGAGAACTTTGTACCTGAGTGTAAGTTTATTCTACGATGCTTGACCACTGCGCATATAATTAAAATCGCGCTAAGGGCAATAATTACTGCGGACAGTAGTTGATAGAAAAAAAAGTCCCGTTTATCCAAATGTCTATAATTAACTCATTAATTTAGAATAATTACGTTTTAATACAGAATAATTAAATTTTTATGTGTCATTCGTGGACTCCATGGCGACAGACTAAATTATCTGATCAGACCTATCGAATTATGCAGCAGTGTATAGAGATGCCAGCGGCGAGTGGGTGATTTCGTTCCGCTGCTGGGAAAAACCGGTAGCTGTATTTCCTAAAGTTTAGAATTTGGTCGTATTCACATGCCAGTAAGCTGCGTTGTGCACGCCTGGCAGTACATATTGTGCGTTTCAAAAGTAAAAGTCCACAATTCGCAAACGAATAGCTGAGATGCATTTGCTATGGTATTAATAAAAGCAGATTATCTGACACATGCATACAGTTAACGTTATTACCATCACTTTTCCAAAATTAAATTCTCTACTGCTGAAAAATTCCTGCAGTTGTCTGGAATTTAAAAGACAAATCGGGCCAAGTTGTTAATAAATTAAAAATTTTACGAAATTACGTCTTTGCTTCTCTGAATGTTCTGGAAATCTACTGCAGATGCACGTCTGGGACTTGTTTCATTAGATTCATCAGATCAATAACAACAAAATAAATGGAAATCGTGCTTTACTTTGACGTCGTACAGTTTTGCGATGGCTTGATATTAGCGAAGTTGCTAAATTTCAGGCAAAATCTTTTATTAGTCGTAACTAAACTAAACATTTGCGGACCTATGTATATATTTTTTTACTTGTAGAAATGATATTATAATATTTGCATATCACCCTGTATATATATACACCGAAATGAAACATATCTACAGACTTCAGTGTGTTCTAAACAGATTAGTACCTATAGTGACGAATGGATTAGAGGCAGAAACAGCCCCTCGAATAACGAACAGTCGTTCCCTTTCCTGCCTAGAAAAGACGAAAATGACTCAAACGAAGAATGAAGAGTTCCGACAACAGACGGGATTAGAGAGAAGTGTGTTCGATATCATTAAAAAAAACGACTGTAATGGAATGCCCGTGTTAAGGCAGTGACTCCCTACAGGTTAGTTAGAGTATACTTTGATAGAAATGTTCCAGGAAAGCGACGGATAGTAGTACCTCGTTGTAGCGGCGAGAGGCTGAACTTCAAGATCATATGTCACACATATGAACACGAACTGTGGATAGGCAAAGCATTGTGCAGCAGTCTAGTACAGGACAACGCCTGGCTCATAGTAGCGGAGAAATAATGATAATGATGGATAACTTGTTTTTCTGCAAATGGCTGAGAACTCGTGGGGTGGGGTCTCTCGTCGATTACTGTCGTTGAGAACTCTCGTGCCAGAGACTGCAATAACTTTGGAAATGGTTTGGCTGTAGCAGCAGCAGCAGCAGAGCCTTGCGCGGTACAACGAGCGGGCGCAGATTCTGATGAGAAGCGGCCATGTTGGCTGGCTTGCGACGAAGCTTGTTAGGCCGGCCTGTAGGGTGCTTGTCTGCTGCTAATTAGACGCCCAACAGCCGGTTTTCTTATAATCAGGCCGCTGCTCGCAAAATACAACCGCTGAACTCTGTTCCGCTATTCGCAGGTGAGCAGAAAACGTGGAACGCGCCGGGGTGACCTTCCGCCGAACTGGACGCTATTTACAACTCTTCCGAGTAATTAGGAGCTTACGGAGCTTCTGCTTTTTTAAATTTTTCCTTAAAATCCACGCAGTCTTTCTGAGCGCTGTTCGTCTTTGACGCCGTCGAATCGCGGTGACGTGTTTGTACTTGATCGTATGGTTGCTGGATCGAAGTGCGTTATCAATAGAGATCATCTCATACGGTAATTCGCTTGTTAAAACGAGGGGCGGTAACGGTGTGTAGTTCGCAATCTTCGCGAGTGTCATAAATTAAACACCGCAGCCCTCACGCGTCATGGAGACCCTTGTGTGGCGTAGTCCGATGTCAGTGTTCGTCAATGGCAGCCATTATTCCATGTTCAGTACATGTCATTATGACGATGTATGAGCCCTTAAGTGCGTTTGCTTCAGCCATTTTAATTGTTGGATGACTCCCTCGTATCCAAAATTCGGGCCACGTTTATCTTTGTAAATAACTACCACTGCGAAGTAAATTCAGAAATGCTATATTAGATAATGGAAAAAACTGTATTTTGTCTAAAAACAACTGAAAATCAACTATTAAAAATGTAATGGAGGACGAGTATTGAACTGTTACCATTTCCTGTAACAAATCTGACCTGTGTTGCAGTTGCGATGCATTTCACTGTGGTACGCTTTGAGTGTAGTTAATATTTGGTTGGTGCGTATGTTAGTAGCCATCTAGGCCATTAAAATACGTTTATTTAAGATCAGTAGCATGCAATAAGTAATATATTGTCATCCATTATCTACAGTTCTTTCTCAATGCTGGCGTAGATTCTCTGTTCTTCGTGTGAAGAAAGTTCTTAATATGAAATTGAAGAGGTCGTCAAGCCAAGTTTGGAAGACAGCCTTGTTGCTAAAGGACATTGTAGCAGACAAAGTCCGAGAATGTCAGATATGTAGAAATAATTGTCAACCAAGACCTTTAATGCGTCATGCGTGCGTGTGCGTTATCGTGGTGCAGTAGCAATCGATGCGCAGTAATATACAGCCCTTTCATTATTGTTGTAAAAGCATTATACATAATCTGTGGATGGATATAAACGCTTATACGTGGTTATTCTTTTGTATTCGAAATCAGTATTTACTTTGAATCTTTCACTCATTTTTTCTTTAATTCCACTCCCCAGAGAAACACTGTAACTATATTTCTTCGCAATAGTGTAAGTTATCAATGAATTAACAAATGATGAGGGACAAGAGATTCGCAAATAGACAGTCGCGGTTTTCTATAACTTTCATTTACGAGCATTTAATATGCATATCAGGGTGTTTTTTTCGATGACTGGCCCCATGGAAGGCGAACGTCGCAATGTGTACACTGACCAGTTCTTCACACATTTGCCAGCTCTCTTAAGCTTACGCCCTGTGTCAAACGGCGTAACCATTCCTTTCATTTCTCTAATTTTATTCTCTCCGTAGGTGGAAAGAATGTGTTTCGCTCTTGTTTTGTTCTGGTACACACATTGCCTTGCTGAAAGCAAAGTTAGATGCCAATACTTTGAAACAGCTCTTTCTTCTCACTTGACGCTATATCGTCTTAACCGCAGAAAGAGCAAATAATTTCTTCAGATCTGTATGATTCGAGTCGTGCTTACTTGCACACGATATTCAATAACAAATGGACAAATGAGAAACGGTAAACAGTGCCAAAGAAACGAATTGTTCGAGCTACAACAAAAAATTCTACGTACTTAAGAATTAACATTAATTCTCCTTCATAGCACTTCGTCGTCTCGTTTACTTCACTTCCATATTTATTAATAACTGCATGAACTCTCTCATTACACTGATTCACACTGTGGCGCTACACATTGCAACGAATAATGTACACAGATCTCAAGAGGCAGTAGCAATCCAGATACGCGAGTATATATCCACGAGATAAATTTATGACTACCTACGAGTTCACGGATGCAGCTTGCAGCCCATCTAGACACTAAGGTACAGCGTTTGTCTAAGTTAACGGTGTTGACAAGTGGCGGAATTATTAACTTGTCTTCGCCACGGTAAACAGTTCCGACTTACCACCGTCAACAACGTGGGAGGCACCAAAACGAAGAGGTGATAATATGTCTGGAAGTAACTGAGCGCGTTGACAAGAAGTGCTCGAAATGTCAGCAGTGCAGAGGAATTATGTGTGTATATGAGGTGTGGGCCTGATGCGATCTTTCCCCGGTTGTCACGGAGACCGAGCGCGCCCGCCTGCCTCACAGAGACAGGGTTTTCCTCCGTCGTCGTGCCGCACCAGGTCCGGGTAAACAGCTCTTGAAGCCACCGCTCCGCCAAAAATACCCCACTGCTTGGAGTTTCCTCTTCTACCTTTGCTCGAGAATGCACAATATTCGGCTCAGAATAGTCGCTGGACAGCCGGTGAAACTCACCGCAATGCGGCACGTCCTACGCGTCTGTACACCCCGCCCCGTCTGTGTTAAGCCGAAAAGCACCTCGCATTTTGTCGAAGAGAGCTTTCAGGAACTTTGTAATGCTTTCTAAAGGAATTGTTATTTTGCTAGCGAGAAGAAGAGTTTGCAACCCATTTATTCTGGGATATAATTGTGAAGTATACTCTCTGAGGAGCAGTTGTTAAAAACTGAGCATTGTGTTGACTATATTCATACACTTCACCACCAACGTGGGTTATCGTACTTTGCCTCACACTACGTAAGTTCGCCCACAGCATGCTGATTCGTTTCTTGATGAATGAGTTAGTATCTGCAAAATTCCTCACTCGATTTATTTTTTAGTCTAACTTGATCCGGATATACATCTATTCACAGTTACCTGTGTTTGCGTCAATTTAGCCGGCGTTTAACTGGCTTGATATTGGCTCATACACAGAGTAATACGTGACTCCCTTTTTCAGATTTCCGTGTTTGGCGGAGCGTTCCAGTACGAGCTTTATTTAAATCACGAAAACAAACTCAGTCTTCAGAGAAAGTTAACTTTTTATTTAATATAACGGTTTACACAGGAAACGAAGCGTTTTTGACGTCATCAGTCCGTACCACCACCGAATGAAGACAGAATTTTTGCTATTGTGATTTTATCTGTCTTAAAATACAGGGTGTTTCAAAAAGAATATACATATTTCGAATGCATATATTTATTAAACTTTAAGACATCCGAATATGAAACTTTACACATATATTTACGAACCTCTCAGGTTCAGATTACAGATGTTCATATTCCTCCATCAGCGACACGAACAATATCACATCGATACTCAAATTCCTCACATACTCGTCCAATCATGTCCTTCGTCACTGAAGTTATAGCAGTACGGATCCGGTTCTTCATTTCTTCCAGAATCTGTGGGAGTGGTGGTATATAAACGTTGTCTTTAACGAAACCCCACCGGAAGAAGTCAGAGGGTGTTAAATCCGGTGACCGTCGAGCCCAACTGAGACATGCTAAGTCGCCAGCTCCTTGACGACCAATCCAACTGTTCGGCAGAGTTTCATTCTGATATTCACGCACTTGGCGACTGCAGTGAGGGGATACCTCATCTTGTTGAAAAATGAAGTTATCTTCGTGCAGCCTCAAACAACCAGTTTTGTAACATAGCGAGATACTGCTGACCGTTAACCGTTTTTCCATCGAAGAAGAATGGGCCGTAAAAGACGTTCGGGATATCGCACAAAAACACATTGCCTTTGGGCGAATCTCGTACATGTTCAGTGGCTGAATGTGGAATCTGTCGGCCCCAAATTCGGACATTGTGTTTGTTTACCTGACCACTAACCTGGTAAGTCACTTCGTCACTGAATACGATGCGTTGTGCGAAAGTGTTATCATCGGTTCAAGTGGCTCTGAGCACTGTGGGACTTAACTTCTGAGATCATCAGTCCCCTAGAACTTAGAACTACTTAAATCTAACTAACCTAAGGACATCACACACATCCATGCTCGAGGCAGGATTCGAACCTGATACCGTAGCGGTCGCGCGGTTCCAGACTGTAGCGCCTAGAACCGCTCGGCCACCCCGGCCGGCTGTTATCATTGCCAATTGGATCGAGAATCTCGTTACAAACTGCCACACGTTTGCTTTTGTCATCGGGGCGCAGAACTTGTAACAGCTGTAACTTTTGCGGTCTCATAGCCAACCGATGTCTCAAAACACGCCAAATTGTTGTTGTAGGCAGTTGTAACTCCCGACTGGCACGACGAGTTGATTTTGAAGGACTACTTTGGAAAGCAGTTTCAACTCGTGCAACTTTTTCTTCAGGAACATGAGAGCGGCTGGGACTCTTACCTTTACATACACATCCTGTATCTAGAAACTTTCACCGAGCGAGGTGGCGCAGTGGTTAGACACTGGACTCGCATTCGGGAGGACGACGGTTCAATCCCGCGTCCGGCCATCCTGATTTAGGTTTTCCGTGATTTCCCTAAATCACTCCAGGCAAATGCCGCGATGGTTCCTCTGAAAGGGCACGGCAGACTTCCTTCCCCATCCTTCCCTAATCCGATGAGACCGATGACCAGGCTGTCTGGTCTCCTTCCCCAAACCAACGAACCAACCTAGAAACTTTCGATACCATCTGTGAATGTTCCACCCATTCGGAGGATCAATTTGGTACCTCAGTCTGAAACGCCTTTGCACTGTAATCATTGAATTACACTTCGCAAACTCCAAAACACAATATGATTTGTGCTGCGGAGTGCCGCATGGTTTGAGGCGCCATGTCACGGATTGCGCGGCCCCTTGTGTTCTTCTTAGCTTAAGTTAGTTTAAGTAGTGTGTAAGTCTAGGGACCGATGACCTCAGCAGATTGGTCCCTTGGGAATTCTCACACATTTGAACATTTTTTTTTGCTGCGGAGTAGCCATTTTAGACATATGACGGTCACCAAGCAAAACAGAAGACAACTGACATGTAGCGAGTATTAACATAAACTAAAGTATGTTTTCGTTTCTCCAATAGCCGAGCCGAGGCGCAGCGATCGATTTAGGACAAAATAATACTTTGTAATACATGTATTCTTTTTGAAACACTCTGTATTTCACGACAGGCCTTACAACACAAGCCGCGTGCTCTAAAATTCCACATCATGATCATCATTATCGTCAACAAAAACACCAACAAATCGTTGTAAACAGCGAAACTGCGTATCTGTGGCTAAAATGAACATGGAATCCAGAAAGTGATCGATAAAGACGGAGAGGAAAATTTCTTTTGTCATCCATATATTTTCCTCTTAATCCGCATCTCAGATCAGCCGATACATAAACCGCAATTGTTTGCTTTGAAGAGGCATAATTTTCATTCTCATCATATGTAACTTCGTATTCTTACTCTTAAGCGATAATTAATATTGTCATTGTAATAATAGTCTTTTATTCAGATTAGGTTAGAAACATTTTTCTGGCACACGTTGACGTTTCAGATCATTCTTTGGAAAAAAATGTTTTCTACTGCGCCCTTGCTTCGGGCTTAGACATGAAAAAGTATCGCATTGCTAAACACGTACTAATTAATGTGGAAGGGTAAGTAAATAATCACATCAGAAAAGCAACATGATTATATTGCGGAACTAAATGGACTACTCGGAAAACCATATTATATTGTTACTTAAAGGTGAATTCTAGCCTCCATAGGATGCATCCCTAAGAAAACAGCAACTAGATAGTTACTTGCCAGTGGTTAATCGTTGCTAATCATATGTTACAATAATACAATACTGGTCAGGACGTAAAAAACATGGTGCGATGCTTCTAGTAGTATTGTAATTATGTAAATAAGGAATGCGCATTGTACTAACACTGTTGAAATTATTTGTACTTTTACTACGGATGGACGCGCTCTCGTGCTGTCAGTGCCTGTAGAATCCTCGTACGCCCTGAATGATGTTTTGTTCAGTTATAACCAACTGCGCGAATTGGCCATTCAGTACCGACCGGCCGCCATGTCATCGTCCGCCATTGGCGTGAGTCGGATGCGGTATGTTGGAGCATGGAGCTAGCGCACCGCTAACCTAGATTTTGTCGGCTTTCCTAATCTTGGAGACACTATTTCTCGCTCAACTAGCTCCTCAGTTGGAATCACGAAGCAGGATGCACCTTGGTTCCAGTCCATGCACCTAGGGAAAATCCGTAGCAGTATCGGGAGGTGAACCCGGGTCCTTCGGATAGCAGTCAGTTGACCATTTAGCAACTGAGGTCGACGATTCCTTCTTAAGCTACAGCAGTTGCTTTATTCAAGCAGTTTCATAGTTGCTTTATTAAACTTAGAACTTTTTCTGTGTCTGTAGAAAGTCTCGAGCATTTAGCATAACTAGTTTCTTTTCCGTCACGCAGAAGACATATTTGACACATAAAATACGTACATTATTCCACGGCTTGGAGACACTGGTTGTATTGGCATGAAAGAAATTGCGGTGACTTGTTTCGAAAGCCGCACTGAAATTTTATTTTGCGAAAATTATTTTTATCGACTCGTACTTCACGCCGAGCTTTATTCGTAACAACCCATGAATAATTATGAGGCACGTCAAGATTTTAAAACCCTGTCCTGAAACTCGAGGCAAGCCTTTTTTAAAAGTTCGACGGCTAGCGTGTAAACATTAATTATTCCCCGCAGCTCACAAATTCGGCTTCCGAGGCTCGGTGTTGTTTGATTTCGCAGATTCTGATCGACCTGACGCGGTGGCGGGCAATCTCTTTGCTGCCTTTTAGAGCCACAAAACGGTATTCGTTTGCAGCGAGGACATGGATACCGACAGCAAGCGATTTGTAAGTGAAATTAAGATATTTCTCGCGTCCTGACATCTGACTGCTTTCGTAGCCCTAACTGGATGGGAACTCCCTCTATATTGGCGTCCACACAATATGCGTGTACACATTCGTCGTAGTACTGGAAGTTGACTACTGAAGGTGAAAAGTCTTCAAACATGTGTTTGGATGGAACACGTGTGTACTGTAGAACTTTCTGTCCCTGTATCTTCTCCTGTTTTTCGGCGGAAAGGAAAAACATAGCAGTTCAAAATACCTTTATTTTTCTGTTGCCTCGAACTAGATCTTATTCGTGTACGATGTATGCCTATATGTTTCTAATTTTTTAGTGACTGTTGATAAGTTTTGGTTTGATTGTTTACTTTTTTATCAAATTTGGAAAACATTGTCCTTTATCTCCCAAAGTTCCCAATAGTTAACATCTTGTAAAAAATCACCGCCCCCCACCGTAGCCGCGGTCCCTAATGCACGCCTGTGCGATGGTGTGCGGCTCAGGCGTAACTGGTTCTACTCTTCGTGGTGGAAAAGCCAGTAGTATTTTGCCGGCAATCGAAGCAGAGGAGAGGTGGTGGCATGAAGTTCCCATTCACAGGCTTTGCGTCAGTTTTTCGATTAAATTCCAGCGCACTCTCCAGGGCCTCATAACGTGGTATGGTGTAGCTCTCTTGATCACGATTCGTTCGTAGGATGAGATCGCGAAATTCATTTGTCCCTTTGGTGCTATATGAGAGGTGTAGGCCGTTTTGCGGCATCGGGCTCCACCCTTTCCTTCGCCTAATTATCATACATCACCCACATTACAACTCACTTCACATACCCCCATATGCCGGCCGCGGTGGTCTAGCGGTTCTAGGCGCTCAGTCCGGAACCGCGCGACTGCTACTGTCGCAGGTTCGAATCCTGCCTCGGGCATGGATGTGTCTGATGTTCTTAGGTTAGTTAGGTTTAAGTAGTTCTAAGTTCTAGGGGACTGATGACCATAGATGTTAAGTCCCATAGTGCTCAGAGCCATTTGAACCATTTTTGAACCCCCATTTGGTGCACCTAAAGGGGTGGACAAGAAATATGGAAACGCGCCGAAAAATGCGTGTTTCAACATAAAAGCAGATGCTAGCTAACCCTGCAGGTTGTACTGTTGTATTAGTTGTACTGTTCTATTTGATCACGAACGACATCTGCCCGCCCGGCCGAAGTGGCCGAGCGGTTCTAGGCGTTTCAGTCTGGGACTGCGGGATCGCTACGGTCGCAGGTTCGAATCCTGCGTAGGGCATGGATGTGTGTGATGTCCTTAGGTTAGTTAGGTTTAAGTAGTTCTAAGTTTTAGGGGACTGATGACCTCAGAAGTTCAGTCCCATAGTGCTCAGAGCCATTTGAACCATTTTTGACATCTGTCCAACATTCTCAATATATTACAAGTGGCAGTCGTGGTCGTTCTGTGTAGCTGTGAGTGCATTATGTCGGAGCCAAGTGAATTCGAACGTTGGCTCGTATGGTGGGTGCTTCTGTAACCAAGGAAGCTGAAGTGTTTGGTGCTTCAGGTGACTCCGCTAAGTCACAACGCAGACGAAAGTATAAGTTGAGTGATCGTGAAAGACGACAGCTCCAAAAAGCATTGCGGGCCTGTGTGTCCCGCGCACCCTGTTAGCACGAGAACAACACCAAGGAAGCTCCAGAAGCGGGGATTTCAGGCCGATCTGGAATGCTAAACCAGTTAATCTCTGATGAAAATGCCCATAACAAGAAAACGTGGCGCCGAAGCTGTTAAACCCGGTCTATGGAGCAATGGAAGAAAGTCACTTGGTCTTTTTCACGCTGTTTCCATCTTCTGGCCAAGTTTCCGTCCCTAGAGTGAAATCTGGCGCGGGTTCGGTGATGATTTGGCAGCCACATCGTGGTATTCCATGTAGTTGCCCTGCCAGGTCACATTACTGCAAATGATTATGTGACCATCTCGGTTGATCAAGTCCATCCCATGGTAATATGTTTGTTTCCGAATGGTGATACTGTGTCCCAAGACGACGGGGCCCTTTTCACACCGCTCGCTTCGTACATGACTGTTTTTGTGGGCTCGATGGTGGACTGTCGCATCTCCGCTGCCCACCGCAGTCATCAGACTTCGTATCATTGAGACTGTGTTCTGCTTCAGAGAGAGCGGGCCATCTCCACTACGTTTACCTGAACGTAGCACTATTTTGTAGGAAGCCTGGCATAAGATTCTCTTGAAAACCATACAGAACTTGTGTTTATCCGTTACTAGACTACTGGAATCTGTTTTCAATGCCAACGGTTTTGCTACACCGTATTATGTCTGGTAATGTGTCGTGTTTTTGGTGTTTCCATATTTTTGCCCACGCCTTGTGCAGTCAACAGACGAACTTAAGACAACTCCCATACACCACATGTAAAGGAAGCATTGTACCCGGAGAGAGAAAATCTTATCCGATTAGGTTGTCTCCCAGACAACAAAGCCAGACGACTGTTCTTGTAAGAACTTTTTGCTTTGTGAAATAACATGTGAACCACTTAATTAATTTTATCCACAGTGGATGCTGTTGAAACTGTGACTGTTCCTTTATAGCGCGTAGAAAAATTTCCGCTACCAGTCACAATAAAAGATTATTTATTCGTCACACGACCGGTTTCGGACTTGTGCGCATCCTCTGTTGTTGTCTGAGAACAGTGTGGCTCAAAACAGTCCTAACTGTCATTTTTGTAATTTGCAATAGCTTTCAGTAATTTCATGTGTATAACAACATTTTATTTCATAGATCTAAGTTCTCTGACAAAAATGCGGGTAAAAAATTTTATAATGTGGATCAAAAAATTTTGCAGTTTATAAGAGCTTTTTAAGTTTCTATGTGTGCAACATTCTTGGACTTTCTATGGCAAAGTACTTTGACCATAACCTACATGTTTCTGTAGCAGCAACATCTTTGCACCTCCTACGTTTAAGTCCTTTT
Organism: Schistocerca cancellata; assembly: GCF_023864275.1. Taxonomy (NCBI): domain Eukaryota; kingdom Metazoa; phylum Arthropoda; class Insecta; order Orthoptera; family Acrididae; genus Schistocerca; species Schistocerca cancellata. The sequence goes on from NC_064630.1 coordinate 352,451,841, forward strand.
ACGATAGTCTACATGTTTGTACCTAAACACAGTTTGTATGACGAGTGCACGACACAGTAGTGAAATATGCACCTAAATTTTATAAAACTGAAACGTGAACGTGAAAATGATAACAAATGTGCAACTGATTGGAGAAACGGTCACCACAGCATAATTATAATAATGATGCTCCATTTTATGTAAGCGCAGATATATTTTCGACAAATGCTGCCTCGTCACTTAAGATTGTTCCACTTGCATCTATTTAGTCACCAGCAAATAATTTTTTTTTTGTATTTATACAGTGATCTCCAGCAATATAAACATTTACATGAACGTATAAACACCTGAGGATGGGCAAAAGTCCGAAACCTGTCGTGTGACGAATAAGTAACTTTTACTGTGACCGGAAGCGGAAATTTTTGTACATCTCATGAACCATTTAGTATGTGGCGAACGTATCGGTTTTTAGAAAGTGTAATTTAAGCAAATTTTTCCGTTTGTTAGACAGCGCACGCGCGTTTGTGTGTGTGTGTGTGTGTGTGTGTGTGTGTGTGTGTGTGTGACAGAAACCTGTATACATGAAGAGATTAACTTATTAAGGGGGAGAAAAACACAAGAAGCAAAGGTCTCAAGAAATGGCTGGTGGTCACTGGGGGTCCATAGTTTATCTTATCGAAACCAAGAAGAAGAGGATGAAGAAGTTGAAGGAGCAGAAATATAAAAAGTAGAGATTAAGCAGATAAGCTATGCGGGAGCGACAGCGTGGACTGATGACCTGAAGGATGAAATATCCGGGTCACGCAGCCCTAAGTTGTGACGCCGTGCCGCACGCCTTATCACAGGCTGCGGGCGTTGTTTTAGCCGCTTAATCCCGGCGTCGATCGGGTCGTTAAAAAGACGCCGTGGCAAGTTGCCAGGCAGGCGTCGGCCCGTCGCCGTAAAACGGGGACAGGCCGACGCCGTCGTAAAGCACTTAGGCCCCCGTAAAGTGGCAAGTGGCTCCTCCCCACAGTGCGCGGAGGGCGGCCGAGATTGCGCTTTAACGTCCCGTCCACGAGGACGTCATTAGAGACGGAGCGCGTGCACCGATTGGCCGAGGGTGGGAAAGGGAATCCGTTGTGTCCTTTCAAAGGAGACGTACGAACAATTGGCCTAGACCGAATTAACGAATCGTTAATCTGTATGACGTAACGAATTTCGAACCCTGCTCCTCCTCAGCGTGAGTTCAGTGTCTTGATCACGCTACTGCGCCGCCCGATGAGGTCCCTACACCAAAGTGTAGGCAAACCCGCTTCACGTGTAATAGAGTTGTATAATCTCCGCTGCAAGCACCGTTTCACCGAAAGGTGTAGAAGTAATAAGGCAGTTTTCCAGATTGCACTATTGCTCACAGTAATCTATTGTTCGATTGAGAGCAAACTCATCTGTTGTTAACTTACCTTTCATAGTTTCTAAATCAACTGTGGCCTTCTATTTCCATCCCGCGTCCCACCACTTTCCTTCGTTTATGATGGTATAAACAGACGCCAAAGGATGTGCAATGCAGCTGTGTACTGTGGCACGTGAGAATCTGGAGAAACTAGAAACCTGCCAAGATAATCAAGAGGCCTCGTAGATGACGCAGTACGACACATAGTGCCGTTTGCCTACACATTGTGGAATGCTTTGCCATTGAGCCACGCATAAGTGAGAGAAGAATATTTTGCTTCCCCCTACTTATACCTCCCGAGGAGATCACGAATGTAAAATTAGAGAGATTAGAGCGCGCACAGAGGCTTTCAGACAGTCGTTCTTCCCGCGCACCATACGCGACTGGAACAGGAAAGGGAGATAATGACAGTGGCACGTAAAGTGCCCTCCGCCACACACCGTTGGGTGGCTTGCGGAGTATAAATGTAAATGTAAATGTAAATGTAGGTGGTGAGGAACAATATGTACTATCCAGTCGTGATCTACAGGGTTCGGCGAAAAGATCTCTCGTATATGGAGAGGCCGCTGTGTGACCTGTGGTGGGGTTACAGAGGTAAAGGGGGTATCTATCGATAGCGGTTTACATGCCATTTTCAGTAGGTTCAAAAATGTTTCAAATGGCTCTAAGCACTATAGGACTTAACATCTGAGGTTATCAGTTCCCAAGACTTAGAACTACTTAAACCTAACTAACCTAAGGACATCAAGCACATCCATGGCCGAGGCAGGATTTGAACCTACTGCAGCGCCTAGAACCGCTCGGCCACAGCGACCGGCTCAGTAGGTTCAATGGGTTACCTGGATGAGCATCGTGCGTTTGTTTTGGAGGACTATTTTCATAATCGTGGTTCTGTGATTACAACTAAGCGAGCGTTTCGCATTCGATTCTAATTTGACCGAAACGATTCTGTTTTCGATAGACAAACTGTTGGTGTTTGATATACAAACCTTAAAGCATCAGGTTCTGCACTAAAAACAGAAAACCTGTTGCCCAGCTTCGGACTGTAACAACGCCGGAAGATGTGGCGCTTGTGAGAGCGTCCGTCCAGCAATCTCCAAAGCGTTCAGCACTTACTCGTGCAGCTGCCCTGCGATTGTGAGATAGAAGTGTAAGAAGAATCCTGCACAGAGATCTTTACATGCTCCAGCACAAGATGATAACGAACCAAGAATGAAACGAGAGAGATTCTGAAACACGCAGAGCTCCGTGTGAGGAAATTCTTCAGTAGATCCTCCCTAGCGCTGTACTTATTTCTTCTGATGATGTCCACTTGCACTTCTCAGATATTGCAAATAAACAGCTTCTGTTAGTGAGCAGCTCAAAATCATTATGAACTTCGCCAACGACCACTTCACAGCCATCTATGGCAGCGTGGTGTGCCGTTGCTAAATATGGTGAATGTCGCACTTGTTGGCGTTCTCTAGAAATTTTGAGAGAGTTATTTCCTAGACGTCTTCTCTCTTCGCGGGGAGAAATCGCCCAGTCCCCAGGGTCAACCGATTTATCACCGTATGATTTTTTCTGTGGGGACTCTTGAAGACAAGTGAACCAACGTCTCGCCTCAATCCTACAAGCACTTAAGGAGGCAGTCGTCCAGGAAGTGGCTGCCATTCCACCGGAAATGACACGAAGAACAATGGAGAACATCGAGGAAGGCTTTGTCAATGTGTCAACAATGGACGACGCGGTTAACCGGACATAATTTTTAAAACTAGCTAATGTAGAGTGGCGTAGTGTTTGTTGTTCACAAGTCAAAGTATTTTCTATGTATCTTTCTTTGTTTATTTGTAATCTTCTTTTGAAGTACGGAACATCTTTTTGCCGGACTCTGTACTTCGTTCCCGTCACTTGGATGCATAGGAGATAATGGCACCTAACACCGTGGCTTTATACTCAATGCGAACTCTCCGCCAGTCCCTCCTTCCAGTTTATGGTGATTCTAATGGACAAACATCGTATAACGTGATTCTAAAAGCACGTATTGTATGTTATGGCATCACACGAGCTGACGAGTGCGCCGGCTACTACGGGTACGCATACGTCACATAAGAGGTTGACAAACATATTTAACAACATATTTCGCACGCATGCATTCACGTATTTCAAATGTATCTGTAGCAAATTTGCCATGCAGTTTCACCAGAAACTTGAGGAAACTATCTGGTGCTCCGTTGTTTTACACCATGCGACTCCAGAGAGGACATTAATTACAATCGTGCCGTTTGACATAATGTTTGGCCTGAAAAGAGGCTGTTTTCTTACCGTCACAAACTAAGGCAAGCACTATGTATTACAGCAAGTTGAAAAGCTACATCTTCGCCGGCATGGTAGCTCAGCGTGATGATGATGTTTGGTTTGTGGGGCGCTCAACTGCGTGGTTATCAGCGCCCGTACAATTACCCAATCTTTGCTCAGTCCAATTTCGCCACTTTCCTGGATGATGATGAAATGATGAGGACAACACAAACACCCAGTCATCTCGAGGCAGGTGAAAATCCCTGACCCCGCCGGGAATCGAACCCGGGACCCCGTGCTCGGGAAGCGAGAACGCTACCGCGAGACCACGAGCGGCGGACGGTAGCTCAGTGTGTTCGGTCAGAGGGTTAGCTGCCCTCTGTAATAAAAAAAAAAATGCGCTGATCGAGCAACAACGAATTTAAGCGGATGTCTTACGACGTCCGCCCCGAGCAGATGCAACGAACCAAAGCGAACAAAATGAGATTAAAACAAAAGAGCGGCTGTTGCGTCATCGTCTACTAGTGACTTCATTAGAATGCGGTACAGAAGGGCTCGGAGCCGCTACTTCTCATTCAAGCAGCGTTTCAGTTTACATCACAAGGTTCTGACTGCATCCCTGACAATATGTGCAGTCGAACCCTGGTCCTCTACAAAGCGGTCAGACACGCTGAGTACATTATAGTAGCAGAGTAATTTTACGAATTAATAGAGCGTGTGTGTGTGTGTGTGTGTGTTTGTAGTCAGATACGCTGAGTACATTAGAGTAACAGAGTAATTTTACGAATTAACAGCGTGTGTGTGTGTGTGTGTGTGTGTGTGTGTGTGTGTGTGTGTGTGTGAGCACTCGTGCTCTCTTCAGTGGATGTGTGAGGTAGAGCGAGAGAGAGGGGGCGGGGGATGGAGGGAGGGAGACGGAGATCGTAACGAAAGAGAGGGAGGGAAACTGAGGTCGAGGCGAGAGAGAGAGAGAGAGAGAGAGAGAGAGAGAGAGAGAGAGAGAGAGAGAGAGACGGGGGAGGAGCGTTTCATTGACATTTCATTAGACACGTATGATTGTTTTTAGCAGCCCTTGTCTCATTTTACTGATATATTAATGAGGATGCTAAAGCCATCTTTGTCGGGCACCGAACAATGATTATTTCTAGAAGAAACCTGATAAATATGGAGTTTATATACTTGAAGAGACACCGAGTTTACTAACAGCGACCATTATAGCTTCGTTTTTTTCTTTTTTTTCGGAAATGCATTTATGCCGTGAAATGTTGTGTGACGCTATAATGGTAGAGAGAAGATGTTCGCTTGCTGTGCGTTGATCGCAGCAGGTAGGCGGTTTCTCGGCGGGGTGGGCGCCAGCCGCGGTGCACTAGCTTCCTCTCCCTGCCGTTGGACTGTTCCAGCCGGAAACCGATTGATTCGCCGTCGCGCCTTGTGTACCAGCGCGCGCTAAAGACCGCCGCATATGTCTGGCACCCGAAGAATGCACCGCCTTTCTTTGTCCTCCAACACGCTGGGCCGAATGTGCCTTACACGGAGGACGCATTGTCCGTGGCACGTGTGCGATGGCCGTCCGCTTATACCGAACGGAACTTCAGGAACGGGCGAAGAACCATCATGGCTAGCGGAGCTCACCTCTTCGTTGCACAGATTTCCACTCTTTCATGTGTGAATACAAGGCATCCCAAATACTGCCTCCAATACCCTTTTGCATTTTCAGAGATTTTAAGCCTATGATTTACGCGGAGTGTTTCTGTAGCAAGAAGGTTTTTCCACCTGTAAGTTATAACGTCACTAACAAATTAATAGGGGAGATAAGAATTTTCTTTCCCGCCGGCGACTAGGTCATTAGCAATGAAGTACGATCACAAGTAGGGGAAGAGTGACGAAGAAAATCGGGCGTGCTATTCTCAAAGGAAATATCCGAACATCCTTGATAATATTTATCATGTTGAGACGGAGCAACAACAGTTGGTCAGAAAATAGTGCGTGCTACGCTCCCAATTGCACAGTAAAATTTATTAAACGCGCGGTTGACGATGTGAAGCATACATTTTCAAGTTTCCTGACAGGAGACAGAGAAGCTAAGATTACAGATGTTTGTGTAGGGGCCTACCAACTCCACAAGCTGGAGAGTTTATGGAATATCTACTGAAGCCTCTTCCGTTGGTATGAAGAAAATTAAAAATTATGTAACTGAAAGTAGTTGAAATACTTTGCAAGCCAGTCCAATTGAGTCGAGTGGCAGATCTGGACACATCTTTCTTAAAACATTGGGTTTGTGGGCTGTCTTCGAACACACAACAGTGATTCAAATGAGAAACATGGATCGAGGTAGGAAATCATGTTTTGAATTTATAGCGAACTTCATACATACAAACTTACAATGTGAGTGGTAATGGAGAAGTAGGCAAATTGCAGAAATGAACAAAAGTGTAGATCCTGTACTAAGAGTATCTGGTCCGTATAAGTCGAACAATCTTTTGCAGGTATTTAAGTAGTTTCTTGGTTATAAATCTCTAGTCATAAATGTGAAAAAAGATAATAGCAATGCAACTATGACAGACAGTAAATGTACAAGGTATTGGTTTAGCAAAGAATTACGTATATTAAGATTCGTAGATAAGGGGACTCTGTCAATTTTCTTTATGGTTTTTAGACTTTCACGTGTCTTTTACAAATATACGTACTGTATCTGTTATATTTGCATCTTCTTAAAATATTTTTACACGGTTTAAACTTTGGTATGCTACCCTGATAATCCCCTTTACACAGTGGAAGTTTATCAACCATATAGCTTTTAACATTCTTTTCAATAGATTTGTGCTCTCGTTTTATGTTACGTTGCCCAGCTACAGTGACCATTGCCGAGAAAATCAGACACAGTTCTGTCATGTGAGATGTTTAGGAAACCTGTGGTTTCGCGCTATAAAATATCAGTTCCGTAAAAATTCCGATGTCGTAGTGTCAAGTGAGTAGTTATCCAGATTAGGAAGACTTGTCATCATGCATGGAAGTTGTGTGTTAATTAAACTGTGGCAGCAACAACTGAATGGCTGTAAATTATCGCAAGATTTTTTGTGATAATGGCCTTGTTGAGCCGCCCACTAGTTGGAACCAGAGTGGGCGACAGAAAACTGAATTGCACTGTAATGACTGTGTGTATCATTTTATTCATTACGTACAATTCTCTTCAATTTTGTGTGTGAACAACCGCGCAGCTGTACATTTGTGATATAATACCACGTTCTTCGATAGAGGGATGTAATTGCTATTGATTTAGTTTTCAGAGTAAACGGATTTGTAGAATGAAAAAAGTTAAGCATTAACTGGACGTAATCAAAGCTAATGGACGAAAAATAATATTAATTTCAACCATAAATTTACATACTTTACGACTGAATTTAGTTGGATCAGCGTAGTATCGGTAATTGTGCTTACCTCGAAAACGCTACTTTTCAGTTTATGTCGAAAATTATTCAAATAGATAATTACAATTATAATACTCATTGACTATGTAATTGCTTCGGTTTGTATAGATGATTATTTAATTTTGGAGTTGAATTACAATTTTAAGTGTAAAAATAGAATCGCTACTAGCAAACACAGTCAGAAGTGACATAGACAGTCCAGACGTTTCAGACAGTGTTCAAAACAGTGAAGCAAGGTTTTCAATTAGCGATCTACTCAAATGGACGATCAGCTTAATTCTCGGCATTTTCAGCTTCAAGAAATGTATTCGCAGTTGCGAATATGGGCAATCTCCAACTGTAGGATAGAATATGACCTTGTAAATTTGTGCCGGATCGGGACTCGAACCCGGGTTTCCCGCTTGTTACGAGCGGCCGCCTTAACAGTTTCGGCTATCCGTTCACGGTTCACGGCCAGACTCAAACTTCGTCGTCCATGCATCATTCAGTTGCATTCGAACACATGCCGTATGCAGGGCAGACATGTAATCGCATGCATACGAGAATTTGTATAGACAGATTTTTTGTTACATGGATTATTTACGGTGTAAGGTAGCTACGGGGAGGAAGAATATAACGATTCACTGTTCAGAAATAGCGAAGCACGTTTTTTGCTTAGTTAGATTATGATAACTGGTTGGAACTTCATCGTGCCAGCAGACGTCGAGCTTCTTTCCTGATTCTTATGTTTTAGTTGATTATTAAAGAGCGTTATCTCACTTTATTCATCTTTTCAAGTGCTGGCAAAATAACAACAGTTCGCGTAGTATCTTGATGGAGAACATACGTAAAGTTGGTTAACCATAGAGGAAGGTGTGTTGAATGCTAAAACTGTTCTATGACCCGTAGAGGCATGTTCATAAGAACAGTAAATAAAACGAACACGTTTGCATTTCCGATATTTGTGTTAACCAAAAATTCGTCAAAAGATACCTGAAATTAAAATATGTATCTTCGTGATTTGCAGTGGGCTGGCCGCTGTGGCCGAGCAGTTCTAGGCGCTTCAGTCGGGAACCGCGGTGCTGCTACGGTTGCAGGTTCGAATCCTGCCTCGAGCATGGATGTGTGTGATGTCCCATAGTGCTTAGAGCCGTTTGATCTGCACTGGGACGATCCGCTCCGATAGACAAAGCGCCGCCTCAGGGACGCGGAGATCCGCTGGCTCCAGATCGAATCCGCCCACTGGATAAACGACGAGGGTAAGCATGCTCGCCAGCCTGAATCTGGATTTTAGGCGGATTTGGACGTCCCATTAGGTGAATGCTGGGCTGGTTACCCGAGGCCTGCCTTAGTTACACTTAGAACATTTTCGCTCACTTTCACATGAATATACGCTACACGCAGACACACACATTCTGTCGGGACGGTAACACAAAGGGCACGCAACCAACCCTCAAACTAAACAATACAGATTCGTTGGTAACCATGCCTACGTTGCGATAATGCGGGGCAAAGGCACAAGGAGAAGAAGAAAAAGTACAAACGATCTGCAGTGGACTATAAATGAGTGGGAATTACCCAGTACGGCAGAAGGATTACTGATCTATTCTCCTCTGTCTTTCCGTAGTATACTTGTTTCAAGTTTCGAAGATAGTCAGATAGTGAAATGGGACGATCACGTAAAATCAATATTATGGAGGGCTAATGGAAGAATTAGATTTGTTGGAAAGGTACTGGGAAAATGCGTTATGCCTGTAAAGGAAGTCGCATACAAGACGCTTGTGCCACACATTCTAGAGTATTGTTACAGCGTTTGGAGTCCTTATCAAGGAGACATGACGACAAATATCGAAAGATTTCATAACGATTTAACCTACTAGAAAGTTTACGAGAGATTTGCTTTGCGAACTTAATAGGAAATATTGGAAAGAAGACGATTAATCCTCGCGAAACCCTGTTAGATAAATTTGGAGAAGATGTTCTAGATGACTGCTGTGTTACCATTATGCTGCCATTTGCATTTGTCTCACTAAGGGATTCTGAGAAAAAGACTAGGACAAATACAGACATATACTTGGTGGTTCAGTTGCCTCTACCGATGTCGTTTTATGCAGCCCGTACTATGCCTGTATCAGGAATGGTATTCAGACAGGCGACAGTCATGTAATCAGTGTACGTTCCCTCGCAGAGCTTTGTGCGACAGAATCATACTGAAAAAAAAGCAGGTTTTGCCATGAGTTACATCTATTTTTGGACCAAGATATATCTTACTTTTGCCATACTTATCCAAATGCCTCCAATATTTCTTTGTGTAATTAGCAGTGTAGACCACAAGTTCTGGACGCCTCTAAGTTTATTCCGTTTATACTATTTAATCTTTCGTAAATAGTTCAGAAACATTGCCTTATACAGTGTGTTTCACCATTGGAAACAATGAAATTAACAGCAGGTATCATAATGGGAAGCATGGAAGTAACAAGTTTCCAATATAAAACCCAATGAAATGATTAATTATGACTCACTGCGTTAGTGTACTTTAGTAGTTTTCATAAAAAAAATTGTACAATAGGTCTAAGATGTTTTTGTATACTTAACCAGTTTCTCTGCGACATTTTGACAACGTGCTTCACATCTCCAGAGCGAACTGGCAAACTACATTATTGTGTCATGTTGGGTTGCATAAAACGACAACGGTACGGGCGGCTGAATCACCCTGTATCGACATTCATTTTTCACTCACTAATTTTCATCGTAATATCTGTGGAAGTACAGCGATTGCTATATCTCGGTGGCAAGATAAGTCTCTGTGACGTTTATTTAATGTTGTCACCGCTTTCAGTCAAATTGGAGCCCGCAGTAACGTGGGCATCGAGGTAATACGTAATGGTATCAGTCAGGTGACAAACAGAGGTCTGTTACTCAGCACTTGACTCATATCATTCGGTGTTCAAAAATGGCTCTGAGCACTATGGGACTTAACATCTGAGGTCATCAGTCCCCTAGAACTTAGAACTACTTAAACCTAACTAACCTAAGGACATCACACATATCCATGCCCGAGGCAGGATTCGAACCTGCGACCGTAGCAGTCCCGCGGTTCCGGACTGCAGCGGCCTATAACCGCACGGCCACCACGGCCGGCCATTCGGTGTTATTTTGATGTTCACATCACTGCTATCTTTAATTTGTCTGAAGCACTAACATTCAGTAAATGCGATTACGTTCATTTCCTCCTTGTTCAGTATTTGAACAGAATAAGGAAGAAAATTAAAAATAACGTTACAACATACCCTCTGCCACACACTATCCTGTGGCTCGCGGAGTGTATATGTAGATGTAGATGTGGGTGACTGAGGTGCAGTCACGGTGAAGTCCTCATTTACGATTAAATGCCACAGAATGCGGCTCTGTTTTATCACGGTCGCCTTCAGCAGCGGAGAGTAACACCCTCCCATGCTCCATATCTTGAGACTGCCAAGAATCCTTTTGGCATGTAAATGGGTAAAAAGGGCACATCTGCATAAATTCAAGTACAAGCAGCCAGGTTTTAATTAAAAAATTCGGTCTGAGGATTACCGGCGGTGACGAGGTCATTAGCAAATTTACCGAAGCATTAATTAAACCGGCATTTTCATTTTTATTAATGGAAGGGGCGGGGGAAGCAGAGGTGGCAAAACGGCGCCCGAGGCGCCGCCGTCGGCCGCTTTGGCGCGGAGCCGAGGCGGGCAGCGGCAGTTGTGTGAGCGGCGATGCGCCGTCACGCGCTTTCATCGCGCATCTGGGTCGCCGCATTTAACCCGGGGAGCAGCCCCTCTGGCGCGCACCTCGCGCGTAATTGCTGAGCGACCACACTTGTCCCACAGCGGCGCCGCGGTGCGGCAGCGCGGAGGAACTACTCCGACGTCGCTCCTAGTACACCAGTTCTGTTACACTGGTATTCACTCCCTCCCTCCCCCCTCCCCCCTCTCCCCTCCCTCTCCCTCTCCCTCTCCCTCTCCCTCTCCCTCTCCCTCCCTCTCCCTCCCTCTCCCTCCCTCCTCCTCCTGTTCAGTAAATAAGTGGTCAGAGACTCGGACTTACACACGGATGACCTGGGTTCACCTCTCTCTGTCACGAAAGATTTTCCTTATCGGAGATACAAGAATAGTCTCCACTGCAGCCTAATTAAAATTAGTTGGCATCCGACGTCTAAGTTTGAAACTGTGACTGTTCCTTTAACTTCCCGAAAATCTGTTCTAAGCTATAATTACGGCCGCTGTTTTGTTTCTTCTGTTTTGAACTGGCTTCTTTTTTCGTGTCTGGAAAACAGTTTGATACCGCGAAAACTACTGAACTCATTATAGTACTTTTTATTTTATTGATTATAAAAATATCTCGTTCGGCTGCGAATCTTTCCAAAATATCATATTCCCTTGTGTTTGCTATGTATAACCATCGTAAATCGGATTCTTTTAAAAAAGAGTGAAACTATGTATTTTTCGTTACTATTGACTGTTTATTTATTACCACAACGCGTTTAGAAAGTTTAAACCTCCATCGTCATCTGGATTTTGTGGGTTAATGTGCTATGTATATGTTGCGTTACGACTTTAGAGTAACTGTGACTCCATCTTCAATGGTCGCAGACTCCACTCCCTGTCGTGTTATATCTAGAGTTGTAAAATACCGTAGGTGCTGTAAACTATCAAACTACCGTAGGCTACCATAAGTAAACGTGGACTACGGTAGTTTTACTAGTAGCCTTGGTCAGTTAAAATAGTAACCATAGGGCGTTATCTCATTTCGGTCCATATGTTTGCGTATGTAATCAGTGTCTTAGTAGACTCAGCTAGAAACCGGATGCGGTAAAATGCCTACAAACGTGAGTGAGGGTATATAAAGGGCTGCGTGTCCTCCGGAAGAGTGTTGTTCTACGTAGTTATCCTCCTGTCAGTTAATTAAAAACAAACACTATTTGTAGCAAAATTGAAATTGTCAATATTTAATTCAGGTTTTATACGAAAATGGTTGATTCGTAATATGAAAGAAACGAATGCTGTAAAAATAAAAGAATACAGATTTATCTCATAGCGCTCATTATGCGCTAAAACTTAATTTTCTCAAAGAAAGGTAAAATTTAAAAATAAAAAAGCGCAAATCGAAAGTATGTCAAGCATCATTTCCGTACTTGGGTGAGCTCGTATAAATCATGTTTCTGCTATTCATAAACAACTTATGCACCTATCAGTAATAACAGGAAAGAATATTCTGTTGAGTATAAAGTAATAAAAAATTATATAGATTTATTTTATGTTTGTACTTGTAAACTGTACTTACTTCAGAGGTAACTGCTGTAGTTGCATAAAACCGCAGAAGTTACGTGTTCAGCTAATTTTTATATCTTATAAAATACAATGTACATTTTGTAAGGATGAAATTATAATCCACCATGGACTAACGCTGAACGATGTGCAATTCTAGTCATGTGCGAAACAAACAAACAAACAAAAAATAAAAGAATTCGTCTCCCAGTTTCTCTCACATAAACTGATTAACGTTTTTTTCCATGCCAATTCAATCTATACCACCAGTAATCCTACCACTTACAACGTCATTTATGTACGATTCGAACCGTAGTTATATCATACACACAATCACACTTTGTAGTCACTGAGGCTGCCAAAAATCTGTTCTGGATATTAATTGGCGCTGCACGTGAAAACAAAGTTTTTTAATTGAAAACTGGTTGCGACAGCCCTTCGGCGAAAGGAAGCGTCAACAAGTGGGGGCCGACATTCCCACGCCCCCATTGGGGAGCCTCTGCAGGGGGTTGTCCGTTATCTGTCAAATTTCAACTAATTTAAATGGGACTGTACGCTTCTGGAGCCAGCTAACTTCTGAGATGACGAAAGGCGTAAAGACTGAGCCATTCATGCTGTTCAGACTTTAAACTTGCGCGACGTCGTATAAACCCAACAGCTGGAAAGCAAAATGGACACGTGCGTTAGCACGCACGTCTGCACGGAATAAAAGTTTGAACCTCTCCGTACTGCGAAGATTTTCCTTCAGTACTGGCAGGTATGGCACTGATTTGACTCGCCGCGCCACAGTACTACGGAACACCGCTAGAGGAACCCAAACAAAATAGCGCAGCCCATTGCCGGAGTGGAAATACGTCGCGTCATTTTACTTTGGGCGTGCTACGGAACTGCGTCGTGGTTATATTAGTGTGTACCAGGACTGCAGACATGTACCAAAAACGAACAAAACAGTAATTACCTAACTATTTTTTGAGGTGATAATTAAAAATTTATGACTGCCCCTCATGCTTTTGGAGATGCTGTACTGTTGCCTTCGTCTGGCGTTGAAATACCTTGTCTAGCAGTTGTAGTGTATGGTTTCTATCTCAGTAGTTTTTCCCTCGAAGTTCCAGATTGACTGACCATTTTCATACTAAGGCAATGAACTCAAAAAGTTTAAATTATTGCCTTTCTTACTATTATAAAGTAAAATGCAGCCCTTATTATTTTTGCCGATACATTTATACAGGATGATTCAGCTTTCACTACCGATGTCGCTTTGTGCAGTCAGTAATTCTATATCCGGCCTTATGCGCGCGATTTTCATATTCTCTCGCTCACTACCCGCAAACTTTTGGTCCTACAGAAAAAGTTAACAGGGCCTTTTTGTCAAAATTTAATGATTCAAATTGCTCTGAGCACTATGGGACTTAACTTCTGTAGTCATCAGTCCCCTAGAACTCAGAACTACTTAAACCTAACTAACCTAAGGACATCACACACATCCATGCCAGAGGCAGGATTCGAACCTGCGACCGTAGCAGTCCCTTGGTTCCGGACTGCGCGCCAAGAAAATTTAATGTATTTAAATTTTGTACTGGAATATTTTGTCGCTACAGGCCGTAGTTATCGAGTTATTCAAGAAAAACGTACAAAAGTGACTTTCAAAAGCACTCTGACATTCAGCCCCCACCTGTCACGATTTCTAGTGTGTTGTTTATGACACTCCCACCTACTACTGTACAAAAATTTGCGACTGCACGAATTATTTCTCATGTTCGACCTTTTTCGGTTTTCATTGACTGGCCTTATAACACCACTGGCGTAGCCGAGCACTTACAAATTGTAAAATTAACGTCTGTGTAAATTTTACCTAACAATTTTGTGAATTTCGACAGCGTAAAACAAAGTTACGTCGTTGTATTCGTCAGGCATTCTGACTACCACACTACTGTGCTTGTAAGGGTTAAGTTTGGATTGAATTGCCAAAGTAATTAATTTTAGCGTGATGTTTGCAATATTCGCTTTTCTTTCATTACCTCACGGACACGTTTAAATTAATAATGTCGACAAAATAGCTGACTATGCTCATGGCCAAATAGCCCAACCATAGAGATAAAAAAAGCGCAGATATCGGGCATAGTTCGTGTAGTCGGAAATTTCGGTGCACAGGTCAGAGCGAGTGTCACGAATAAAATCCTGACTCGTGATGGATGAGTGTCGGGGTGGAGGTGCGTTTGAAAGTCACTTACTATGTTTTTCTTGAATAACTCGAGTACCTCCCAATGAAAATGTATTCCAGTGCAAAATCTCTATTGCTGTAAGATTACTAGTTTTCGCGTAGCGAGCAAGAGATTATCAAAATTTCACGCGTAGTGTTTGAAGGCCAGATATACAGTAGATTTGCGGGTTGCATAAAGCGACATCGGTAGGGGCACTTCAATCACCATTTATATATAAAAAAAATAATTATTACATTCTCCTCGACAAAACTAGTTAATATTTGAACATTCCTTTCCTTCAAACTTGTGTCAATCAAACAAAAATGTCAATAAAATGTTTTCAGCATTGCAGCGCGACAGCAATCGTAAGTATCGAAATAATTATGAAAAATCCGCCTCGATTGAACAAACTACCTGGTGTTTACCTAGGTTTCAGCGTGGGCGGATTTTTCATAATTATTTAATAAAATGCAGCAACTACGCGACACCCTGAAGGGCATCCTCTTATGATGTCTGGCTGGTGTGGGCGCTAGTGGCCGGCCACAGTGGCCGAGCGGTTCTAGGCGCTACAGTCCGGAACTGCGCGACCGCTACGGTCGCAGGTTCGAATCCTGCCTCGGGCTTGGATGTGTGTGATGTCCTTAGGTTGCCGCTAGTGTGAGTCGGATTACGGCCGAAGCGGGCGAACTTCAGTCTGCCACACCATTCGCTCGCTCCTTATGAACACAAAAAAGTAGCACCCCAGAATGCTTATGAAACTAAAAATGAAACGTGTTAAATTGAAGTGGTTTAAAAATATAGCGTGTACTAATTTCATAATAATAGAGCCCATAAAAAGTTGCAAAACGTAGCAAAATTGACGGTACCTGTGATTGCATAAGCGATAGGAATATGGATACGAGTGTCAACAAATCTGTGACACTACCGTGGGTGGGGAGGGAGCCTGGAGCGGGGGTATCTGAGGCACTGTCACTTTCGGCGTTTCCCACATTAAGTATTCATTGCCACAGGTGACACAAGCGGTAAGTGACGGAAAGAAGGTTAAGACTTGACAGGTTCTTCGGATAACAGCTTCTTAGTCACAATTCTACTCGCTTTATGTTTAATGGAGAAATAACGGTAGGTAGGCGTTGTTTCCGCACCACCCCCTGCGTGTAATGCTGTAACTGTGGGTGCCAGTGACCTGAGCTGATGCTGGAGGTAAGTACATAAGCCACCAGCCGCGACTGTGACCGGAGCGGGGTTCACTGTGCGCTTTCAGAAGTTGTCCGCTGGCGCTCTCGACCGCTAGCTGCCTCGGGGCTGCCGCAAACCTGTGGCCACCAACTGCAGACGCGGTGTCGGGATACCAGCGGCCGCCACCGCCGTCCGGCTGCTCGCTGCAACAGAAGTCACTCTGGGGCATAACTTCAGAAGGCCGAATCGTAGTCCCGCTTGTTTCGTAACAACCCTGATTGCCGTCGTGCCATTACGAGGTCCTCTTCAATCCTGTGACTGTCCGAACTTCACAAGTGCTACACGGAAGATAGCCTTCACTACATAAAAGTAAGTTCATTAACTGTATAGCCTGTATAGCGTGAATGAGCGAGCGAAGCCCCACTCTGGGTGTCTAGCTGAGTCACAAGATACTTCTACAGGCTGTTTCAGAACGCTGTATCGGCCCTTCCGCGCCGCGCGCGTTAAATCATTGGCGACTCACTGTGCAGATACAACTGGGCAGCGTTTATTTTTAGATAAACGAGTTAACACTGCTGGAAAACAGAAGATGATCGTCCTCTTTCGAAACACAGCATTTTAGAATAAATTACAAAATGGCTCTGAGCACTATGGGACTTAACATCAGAGGTCATCAGTCCCCTAGAACTTAGAACTACTTAAACCTAACTAACCTCAGGACATCGCACACATCCATGCCCCAGGCAGGATTCGAACCTGCAACCGCAGCGGTCGCGCGGCTCCAGACTGTAGCGCCTAGAACCGCTCGGCGACTCCGGCCGGCAATAAATTACATTAACGTTGGAAAAGCAATCAAAAGTCAGGGTCCCTGCATTTATTACGAACATGGGTTGTTTTGAAAATCAACCTTATGCAAACACAATTTGTTTATTTTTCTATTTACCCAGACACGTTTCCACACCTATGTGTCATCTGTAAACTTCAATGAAATTTATAATAATTTAACTGTTGTAGGGGTAAGAATTACTATATGTACAATTTGCTTTGTTTTGTTTAGACGCTCCCCTTAAAATTACATCGCTAAATGAACTGCGTTGTTATTCACCGGTTTTTCGTGCTCTTTTTCGCCGTTTTTTTGACAGCATGTCTTCTGCAAACTAGCCCTGAAGAAAATTAATTCGTATTTATTAATAACTGTTTTGTGCGTTTCTGTACATACATATTTTCGTCGCGTTGCGTGTCTGGTGGGTGTCTGTGATCAATGGCTATTCGGTGTACTGTTTCCTCACAGTTTTTTACACAACTTGTGCTCACTAGTTCCCTTCACATGCACTTACACAAAATGTGGTGAAACGTGATCTGAGCAGACACTTCTGGACACCATTCTCTCTGAGAGATGTTGTGTTATAGCCTCGCTGCTCAGTTGTTCATCGTTGGTCTTGTGTTTATTGTGTCACTAACTTTGAATATTTCGTCATAACTGGTGTGGTGACACTGCTGGGAGAGAGCTGAATATATATATATATATCCCACAGGGTGGGAAACATACTGAAGAAACAAGGGCTACAAATATCATTCCGCACAAATAACACGGTACAGAAAAATCTAATGACTAACAACACCTCAGCAGACAAGTTCTCCAAACCAGGAGTATATCAGTTAACCTGTAGTTCATGCCAATCGGTCTACATAGGCCAAACATGCATAAATTTCAAACCGAGGTACTCTGAACACCTCGGAGCCGTAAGAAGTGATAGTACCTCAGTTGGTAGGCACATGCCCGCAAAAGGCAAAGACCTCGAGTTCGATTCTCGGTCCGGCACACAGTTTTAATCTGATATTTGTACCACATAGGGCTAAAGATGGTAGAGATTACCGATATTTCGGGCTAATGAGCCTAGAATGACCAACCGGTGCCACTTGGGTTTTGGATTGGTTGAGCTTTAACCCTATATCGTGCGTCCATTTCGATGTTGCACACAGGTCGGAAAGCCACCTCTTTCAGCCGGAAGGAGATGAGAATCGACATTACTTGGTGATTGTAGACTTACTGTTGGCGTCCAGTTGAGGAGAAGACTGGAATAGAAGACTAATTTTAGGTGTCGGCTCGCGAGCGGAAACGCTCGGTGAAGTGGACGCGCGGCGTGCGTCACGAGTCCCGGGGTGCGACTAAATGTCAGGAAGTCGGGGCTGCCGGATGAATATGGAAATTGGGGCCGTTTGAGTTGCAGGCGCCGTCGCCGCCGCGGCCAGATCGATAGCGGGAGCGGAGCGGAGCGGCGTACATTATTAAAGGCTTGGGCGCCCGACGCCCCGTGGATCCCCTTCATTTCGGCTAAGCCTCCGCGCTGCGGCGCCTCGCGCAAAGTCAACGCGCCGGGCAGGACGTGGGGGCTGTAATTGTGTTTGCTCTCGCAGGTAGCGGCCGGCCCTCGAGGACGCCTTAATTCACGTCTCGCTACCTGCCCCCACACCCCCGCTATTGACAGCGCCTGTCACTCGGCGCGGCGGGTGAAATCACGTCATTCGGCCGTACTACTGATTAACGCCATATCCGATGCGATGCCCGTAAAAACGGTTCACCAAATCACTTCGTGAAGAAGGAGGAAAGAAACTGGCAGTTTCCCAACTGCCACCAAAAAATGAAGCCCAGAAAACGTTGAGGAAATCTCCTCTAATCCCCCTGAAAAAAGAACACAGCAACTAGTATAGCAGATACGAGAGGCGCTCGAGAAGTAATGCAACACCTCTTTTTCTCTTGCAAATTCGTCTGAAAAAATGGTAAATTTGTTGTTGGACATCGTGAAATATTTCCACTTCAGCTGCTATAGTTATATGAAGTTTCGACAGATGGCGGCGCTACGCATGGCCTTCAAAATACCATCTGTAACGGAGGTTCGTTCCAAGTAGGGGGAAAAAAATGGTTCGAATGGCTCTAAGCACTATGGGACTTAACTTCTGATGATGTCATCAGTCCCCTAGAATTTAGAACTACTTAAACCTAACTAACCTAAGGACATCACACACATCCATGCCCGAGGCAGGATTCGAACCTGCGACCGTAGCGGTCGCGCGGTTCCAGACTGTAGCGCCTAGAACCGCTCGGCCACACCGGCCGCTGTTCCAAGTAGAGAGTTGTTATTGAGTTTCTTTTGGCGGAAAGCGAGAGCATCGCAGATATTCGTTGGCGCTTGCAGAATGCCTACGGAGACCTGGCAGTGAACAAAAGAACGGTGAGCCGATGGCGGAGGCTCGGTCAGCATCTCAACAAGGTTGCGCAATACTGTTCGCTCTCACGTGTGCCGGCAGACCGCAGGCAGCTGTGAGGCAGGCAGCACTGTCGGAACGTGCGGACAGTCTCATTCGAAGTGATGGAAGGATCGCAATCAAACACCTCGCTGCTCATCTGGACGTCTCTGTTAGTAGTGCTGACACATACGTCCACCAGCCAGCCGCTGTGACCGAGCGGTTCTAGGCGCTTCAGTCCGGACCCGCGCTGCTGCTACCGTCGCAGGTTCGAATCTTGCCTCGGGCATGGATGTGTGTGATGTCCTTAGGTTAGTTGGGTTTAAGTAGTTCTAAGTTCTAGGGGACTGATGACCTCAAATGTTAAGTCCCATAGTGCTTAGAGCCACATATCCACCGGTTGGGGCACTCGAAGTTGTGTGCCCGCTGAGGTCCTGGCCACCCAACAGAAGACCATAAACAGCAACGAAGGACGCTCTGTGTGCAGTTCCTAGCACGTTGCGTAGCTGATCGAGACAATTTTTTGTCGAACATCGTTACAGGCGATCAATCATGGGTTTATCACTTCGGACCGGAAACAAAACTGCACAATCCATGGAGTGGCGCAACACCATCTCTCCTCGAAAGAAGAAGTTCAAAACCACGCTCTAAGGGGGTAAAGACATTGCGAAGGCCTTCTGGGACTTATTGGAATATTGATAAAAATAAAACGAATCTGCTTTCATAAAAAATGTTGCATTACTATTACTCTCATAGAAGAGCCGTGGGCTCTTACGTGGTGTACCCATGAAGAGGAATGATACAGAAGAACAGGAGCTGTTAAGACAAAATTTTTACAATCGCAAGTGATGACATTTTATTTTTATCAGACGCAATCACAAAATTTTTACTTATGACTGGATCTTGAGAAACTGCATTGGAAAACATAAAAAAACAAATTACAAACAGGGAATTCAAAAATCCTGTATCTTCCACTTGACCACTTGACAACGCGTAGGCTACTTTATAATAAACATAAAATATTATCCATTCCCCTGTGACAGTATATATTACTTGTGATGTATATAAGATACGTTGTCATACTAGCTAAAAAGTCAGGAATATGCACGTTAATAGGTGTCGTAAGTTTTACATAACTTTTCCTCCCACTTCTAGCGACACCTGCTTGCATCCTTTATAAGTGATTTTAGAACATGAGAAGTATTTTCTTTATAATTATAATTCTGCATACCATTGTCATTACTGCCACGTGGAAAATATATGATCATTGTAAAACTGTTTATTGGGAGGTGTTGCAAAAGAATAGAGCATGAGTCTGAAACTGACTTATGTAATATCATCGTAAAGAAGCAAAACCAGGATTTAAATGTTAAAACAACTATTAGGTTGGTGGATAGGTTGTTCTGCATGTTAGTATTCCGGTTTATGTATCGATTGCTATTTTTTATTTGTGTTTAACTGTTGCTGTTTGAGTTAACATATTGCCATTTTGTCATTTGGAGATAGTGAGTGGAACTGTGGACGCAAGAAAATGGAATTCCAAGTGGAGAAATCGGAACATTTCCGACATATTCTTCTGTTCGATTTCAGTAGAGGGGCGACAGCAGCGGAGGCAAACACAAACATATGCGCCTTGTACGGGGATAATGCCATTGATCAGAGCACGGCAAGAAAATGGTTTTCTCGTTTTAAGGATGATCGTTTGGCATTAGTGATTCTCCACGTTCAGGAAGGAATATTGGTAATCCACAATGATCCACGTCACTGTACTCGAGAACTGGCAAATGTGATGAACTGGGATCATTCCACCACAGTACGACACTTGCATTCAGTGGGGAAGGTTCAAAAGTCGGGTGTATGGGTACCGCATGTGCTCTAAACCAAAATCACAAAAATCAGCGGATGGCCGTATGCGCATCTGTGCTTGCTCGCCGTCAATTGGCTCGTTAACAACAACGATCATTCCTGTCCCGTATCGCCGGCCGGAGTGGCCGTGCGGTTCTAGGCACTCCAGTCTGGAGCCGCGTGACTGCTACGGTAGCAGGTTCGAATCCTGCCTCGGGCATGGATGTGTGTGATGTCCTTAGGTTAGTTAGGTTTAAGTAGTTCTAAGTTCTAGGGGACTGATGACCACAGCAGTTAAGTCCCATAGTGCTCAGAGCCATTTGAACCATTTCCTGTCCCGTATCGTTACTGGTGACGAGAAATGGTGTTTTTATTCTAACATAAGGGAAAGAAAGGAATGGTTGAACCCAAGCAAAGTAGCAACTCCCCGTACAAAGACTTGTGTGCATCCACAAGAAGTAATGTCACGCATCTGGTGGAACAGCGACGGTGTGCTGTACTACGATTTGCTTCCCCGAGGTGTCACCATCACTGCCGACATCGTGAAGTGATGCAACTCCGCGATAACGCTCGCCCGCTTTTTGTTAAAAAGGCTATACAGAAGTTGGGTTGGGAAGTTATTCCGCGCCCACCGTTTTCACCTCAACTTGCGCCCTCAGATTTTCACCTTTTCCGCCTTCTGTGGAACAGCCTTCAAGGGACATCCTTTCCGGATAAGAATGTGCTCCGACGATAGCTCGACGAGTTCTTCGTCTCGAAACTACGTGATTTATATAGTTGCAAAATCGAAAAGTTTTTCCAGAGTTAGCAGACTGTTGTAAATAATGAAGAAGAATATACGAGGTGCTATCGAAAATTTTCGGATGTGGTGCAGCCATCTGTTGAAAACCTTACTTCTGGTCTAATGGTCACCATCACCCTCGAAGTAGTTCCCATCCGCACGTATACACCGGTCCCAGCGCTTCTGCCAGTGGTCAAACGTTTTCTGGAAGTCCTGTTCTTTGACGGTGTTTATCACCGCCAGCGATGCTTCTTGAATCCTCTCTAGAGTGTCGAACCGACGGCCTTTCAACTTGAGTTTCAGTTTTGGGAATAGCACGAAGTCGCAAGGTGCCAAATCTGGCGAGTACGGTGGGTGGGGTACAACAGCCATGTTGTTTTTTTGCCAAAAAGGTCCTGGTGAGCAAGGACGTGTGACAGGGCGCGTTGTGATGCAGCAGCCAGTTCCCTTGACGCCAATGTTCGGGCCGTCGTCGCCGCACGTTTTCACGGAGCCGTCGCAAAACGTCACAGTAGTACGCGGAATTCACTGTTTGGTTGGGTGGGACGAATTCTTTGTGCACAATTCCCTTGGTATCAAAGAAAACGATGATCATGCTCTTCGCTTGCAGCCAGGACTCTTCCACTGGGACGATTGTTGCTTTGTCTCTGGGTCATAACCGTAAATCCAGCTCTCGTCGCCGGTGATAATCCGTGACAAGAAGGTTGGATCATCAGAGGCGGTCTGACGAAGGTCCGTGCACGCGCTGTTCTGTTCGCAGATCCATCGTGGAATCGCCACACACCAAACACAGAGTATTACGGAAATCACTGTGGACACTCAACACGCACTCCCAGCTGTATGCCATTCCACACATTGACTCATCAGATATGCAGGTCACGCCACCTAGCGGTGCAAAGATCTACTACTCCTACTTTCCAGATGGCAGCACCAGTCCGGAAAATTTTTGATTCCACCTCGTTTTGTTGATGACTAAAATCTTTATTACGTGCATCTGTTGGGTTTATTAAATTTATGGAAAAACGCCACGAACTTATGCGCCAACGTAATATAAGTTTCGATAGTCTCTCACGTACATCTGTAGATTTTCTATCCAGATCACAAACTAGGTTTTGCTTCTGAATTTTGTCACCGACTATTTCTACGTGGTTGTGGTCGTCTTAGCCGGCCGGAGTGGCCGAGCGGTTCTAGGCGCTACAGTCTGGAACTGCGCGACCGCTACGGTCGCAGGTTCGAATTCTGCCTCGGGCATAGATGTGTGTGAGGTCCTTAAGTTAGTTAGGTTTAAGTAGTTCCAGGGGACTGATGACCTCAGCAGTTTAGTCCCATAGTGCTCAGAGCCATTTGACCATTTTTGGTTGTCTTGGCTCTCTATCCCACCGGTGTCTTCAGTGGAATCAGATTTAATAAAAAATTTGCTGTTATTGATGTAGCACGACTATCGCGTTGCAGCACTTTTTAACAATGTTTGGACTCAGAAAGCATAACATTTCTGAAGTAGTATTTTCTTTTTTGTTCTACAACAACAACAGCGGCGGAGGGCAGACTTGTTTGGGAGGCATGGGTACTGTAGCCTGTTAAGCTTACTTGCTTATCCGAGACGTGTCTTGCGCCCGTCGATAGTATACATTTGCAGTTACGGGAAAACACATGCTGTCATAGGAATGTCATTTGCCCTACGCCAGTTCGGTTTGTTCCGGCCACAGACGGCTTTACACGGATAATACTGATCCTGATTCAGCTGGACAAGGTCCCCTTCCACCAGAGACGGGAAACCGTCTCTTGCGCCCAAAGTAGCCAAGAGAGCGAGCCTACGGTCGCGTGCAGGACTGATATGTTACAAAACAGGAGCCAAACTATCATGCAAGGTATACTTATATGGATATGGTGTCTGTTCTTTCGGACAGACACCATATCCAAATAAGTATATAATTCTGGCAACACCGGCCATGACCTCCTTCTGTGCGGATGCACACATGTTCCCCGAACTCTTACGGGACTTGGTAAGAATGTCATCCACGAGTAATAAGTGTGTTGGGGTGGGACACAACGAAGGTAGTGTGTGGACATACAAGGTGAGAATGTGGGTCTCGCGGGAGGCGTCGCGAGATAGTCCCTGCAGTCGCGCTATGCCCTGTACCCTCGGTGGCTCAGATGGGTAGAGCGTCTGCCATGTAAGCAGGAGATCGCGGGTTCGAGTCCCGGTCGGGGCACACATTTTCACCTGTACCTGTTGGTATATATCAACGCCCGTTGGCAGCTGGAGGTATTAATATAATTCTAATTTCGACCAAGCAGGGTGTCTTACAAGACATTAAGGAATATTCTGAATTGTAGGTGCAACTGTGGTTATGATGTGGCGCGGACTCAGAGGTGGCAGTGTGAGACGTGAGTATAGCGTGTGTGCAATGGTACAGGGACAGACGCGACAGGACAGCACAGCACAGGAGAGCGTGCGGCACGCAGGAGCCGCGATAAGCCCTGGGCGCGCGTTATCGCCGCTGGCCGCTGGTCGATGGCGGTCGCGCACGCACGCCTTCCGTGTCGCCGGCCCGTGCACGCCTCGTACTCGTAACGCCCTTCTGTCCTTCTGTCTGCCTCAAACGTGTGTCCGCTTCCCAGGAGTCTGTTTCTATTATGGTTGTCCTTAATGGTAGAACCCTCTCAGGGTTCATACAGGTAAACGTCGATAGCGGAAAGGCAGTTCAGATCAGATGAGTCTCCAATACAATGCCAGTGGCTCAGCCAGAACGCCACTTCACTTGGCTCTAACGTGCTCTAATGTGTTCACCAATACTGACGGCACGGTTACATGTCACACACTATGTTGTTTACATACTGCTTCTCCTGTGATGATCAAGTTTGCTGATGTAATTCTTTATCAGAAACTAGCAAGTTTATTCTACAATGTGCTGTGTGGCCCAAGGTTATCAGTTTTTCTGAATGGAAAAACTAGTAGATGGAGAACCGTGAATAATGGCCTGTCTCAAGGATCAGTCTTCGCTCCCAATCAGTTCGATTTGTATGTTCACGAAATTCCAGCTACTGGATCCAAGGAAATTCAATAAGCAGGTGACTTTACATTAACAAGTCGGAACAAAGATATCCAGAATTAAGGAAGTACTCTCTCATCTGAACTCACCATGTTAAACAAGCACTTTTACAAGTGGAGATGTATATGTTCTGTTACTCCATGTGATAGTAATAAATAACCCTCACTCTGCCTTTTTTGCATTGTAATTGAAACTGATGGCTGTGTCTCTTTAAGATCTAACAGAATTTTTGAACCTAGATTAATTGATCCAGTATTATGGTCAGATCAGCGGACTATGTTGTGGACATGAGAATACAAGCTTGACAGCATAAAGTCAACATTTGCACTGTCGTGCGGATATTTTCAGCGCAATACAGATAAAAAAAAGAGCCAAAGGGCAAGAAATCACACTAAATATTGCGGCTACCTCAGAAGTACCAGACCTAACAAGAAAAATAAAAAATTAAGGGGGAAAAGCATCTTTTTTCTCTACATAGTCTCCTTCCAGCTCGATATGCTTTTTCCAGCGATGTTCAGTTTGCTTCGATGCCCTGTTTATTGCTACAACCGTAAAGTTGCCCAAAATAGTGGTCAACTGCAGACTCTGCCACCTCATGTTTGGTAAACTTTTTACCATCAACCCACTTCTTCAAGTTCGGAGACAGAAAATAATCAGAGAGGGCTAAATCTGGCGAATTGGGTGCATGAGGAAGCAATTCGAACATTAACTCAATGATAGTGGTCGTTTTTGTTTGATTTCATCACTCAAGCGCTGCTATAAGTTGTCCTTTTAGAAGATAATCATTCAAAATTATCCAACACACATCCCAAAGAACACCATGACCTTGCCTGCACAAGGAAATGTCTACACCTTATTTGGAGCCGATTCTCCCATTTCAGACCACTGTTTTGATTGTTGCTTCGTCTTAGGTGCGAAGTGGTGGATCCATGTTTCATCCATGTTTATAAATCGACGCAAAAATCGGTTTTATTGCAGCGGGACGTCGCTAAACATTCGACTAAAACATCCTGACGGTGCTGTTTTTGTTCCATTGTTAGGAAACGTGGCGTCCATCTTGGGCGTAACTTTCTCATGTCCAAATTTTCAGTCAGTATGCGATGTACATCACATCTTGAAATGCCTAGGATGTCTGCTAGCTCGTCGTCCAGTACCATTTTGTGGATTTCCTTCACAATTTCTGGCGTGGCCACCACATTTGGTCGACCACTGCGCTGTTTTTCTTGGCAGCTCGTACGGTCTCGCTTGAACTCTGCCATCCAATATTTTACTGTAGTAGACCAATGAACCGACTCCCCCCAGTGTAGAATAAAGACTTCCTAAATGAAAATTTTGCATCACATAACGATGATCAGTTTTATCCGTGTTAAAAATTGACAAGGAGCGTTCACTGTCGATGGCCGCCAAAGAATACTAAACAACACAGCATCGTCAAACTTCGAACAAGCTTTATAAGGTCCGTACTTTGTACCATAGTCGTTTGTTTCCAGACAACAACGCTACCTACACGACAAGTTGCATATTTCTCATACAGCACTGCCACAAGTACTCTGTAACTACCCGTTGGAGACTACGATCCCTTCTATCAAAATATGCAGAAAATATCCCTGCATAAAATCCGAAATTTTTTCGATGGTGTTAGAGTTCCAGTTCACCCAATTTTTTTTTTGCTGGATGTTTTCCACGGCTTTTGTCGAAATGACGTCATGTGTCACCTTAAGATGCTGTTGAATTTATTTGTTATTGTGCTACCGGTTTTGGTCGAAGACCATTATTATCGAGCATAGATCAGCAAGCGTTATGTAATATTCGTAGATCGAAACACACAATGGTTACGGCTTCTCGGGCACCCTGTATTACATTTCGGAAAGTGTGTTTCTTTATGTATATATGTAACTCTTGCTGTTAACAAAAGTCTGTGCTGGATGATGACCATTGAGAGAAACAGGTTGCACAACAGAGCGTTAATTGAACACAGCTTAAGGTGCCATCTAATATCATTTCAGCACCCTGTATATGTTAAACAGTGCTCTGCGTGGATGTAGCGTGTTCACTGGGCGGTATCGCTTAAACGGTGCAGCATACGCCGCTACCCCCAGCAGCAGGTTGCGTGTTGCGTGTTGGCTGATAGCCGCTGCTAATGCATTACCTGCTCGCAGTCCAGTCCACTCCGCTCTAGGCCTCGCCAAGGACTCGCGTCCCGTCAACAGGTTAAAGGGCACCGTCCAGCACAGCCAAGCTCCACCCCGGACTAGTCACATGGTTTTCCTCCGGGCACTCCCCAAGGTCGCTGGGGCAGATGTGCGCAGTCGGTTCAATAAATTCCGGGGCTGGACTTCCGCACGAGAATCAACAAGTGGAGCTCACTATTGCTGGGACAAATATGTAACTATGTACATTGAAGTTTCATATACTAATGGTTTATTTGTAACGACTGGAAACAATTTGTTTCAAGTACACCAGATATGTGATGGTGTGTATTTCTTTTTCGTCATTGTGTACAAAATGGAGTCAAGTTCTGCAACTAAGTTGTTGCAAAAGGGATAAATATGCGTCTGAAACGTACGAAAAGATGCCACGTGTATAAATAAAAATGCAAATGTTCGTTTGTTTAAAATCGTATATCACCGAAAGATCTTCGGTTTGCTTCGAAAATTTGAGACAAAGGTGTGTTCGAAAACGAGCCTCTTTTATATAGCTACTGAAACGCCATATGTAGCAAAAAAATTCTTGTTCATTTGTTCAAAATGTTAAATCTCGGGAAGTTCTGCTCCGATTCCTCTTAAATTGTGACAGAACGTTGCACTGCAATACGTGCTGTTTTTAAATACCTACTGCAGCGCCTCATATAATATATAAACATATATGATATAATTAAATGGGCAATCTATATAAGAAATTAAATCTTCCTTTGTTCAAAATTTTAAATTTCTGAAAGTTCTTCACCAATTGCTTCGAAATTTTGATACAACGTTTCATTCGAGTACCCGCGTGTTTTTACACACACACACGGTGTCAAAAATTAAAACAACAAACGGAAATTTTGCAAGGTTGAGTTTATTTTCCTACGAAACAGTATAAACAGCTGGTACTATAGTAGTAACGACATAAGGAATACAGAACGCGAACAGCTGTAACATGCTTACTGGTTGACAAAATGTTCTTCGTCGTTTCCAACTTAACAGATTTGCACACTCATTCGAACAAGTGTTTAATGTGCCCAGTATTGGGTTCCACCTCTGGCAGCAATACAGGCCTCATAACGTCGGGGAATGCTGTGAATGATTTCGTCAGTCTCACGTTGAGGCAATAACGCCCATTCTTCCTGCAGAGTTGCTCGCAAGTTGGTGGATGCTGACGCGATGTAACTCATCTTCCTAGCGCATCCCAGACATGCTCCATGGGATTCGAATCGGGAGTATGAACAGGCCACACCGTGCGTGCAATATCTTCAGCTTCCAAGAAAACATCAACAACCCGTGCTCTATGAGGTTGAGCGCTATCGTCCATCGGTACGAAGTGAGCGCCCACAGCGTCTCGCAACAACCGCACATGAGGTCTTAAGATCTTGCCACGATACCTGACACCAGTTAAACGTTGCCGATTCACCCGTACAATTTCACGAAGAGCTGTTCGAGTGGTAATTGTAACACTTGCCCACACCATTAGGGATCCTATTCAATATCGGTCTTCGGTCCCGAAATCGTGTTCCACGTTCCCGCCAGATGCCAATCCGTCAAGAATCACTCTCCAGACCAAATCGGGACTCATCTTTGGAAAGAACATTGGCCCTCTGTTCGACCGTCGAGGTAGCACGTTGACGACACTACTCTAGACGTTCCCTTCTGTGAAGACGCGTCAGAGGTACAGATAAAGCAGGTCTCTGACAATAAAGGCCACTCTGTTGAATCCTTCTGTACACCGTTTGCTTCGATAAGACACGTCCAGTGGCTGCTACGGGCTCAGATGCCAGTTGCCGTGCAGTACTAAGGCGGTACCATCGTGCCCTTACAGTCAAATAACGGTACACTCTTTCTGACGTCACACGTGGCCGGCCCTGTCCGGGTCACCGGGATACAGTTGCGGTCACTATTAACGGTCGCCGCATCCGACAAACAACAGAACGATTCACATTAAGCCATCGGGTCACATGAGCTTGCGACTGTCCTGCTTTCATTCTTCCTAATGTCCTCCACAGCAGAGAGTCTGCAGGCCTCATCTCTGTGCCTCACTGCACCGTCTGTGACTGTGTTCACAACGATTATGGATGTGGGACTATCCGGGAAACACTGCCCAGTTTGGTAGGTGCCCTGACGTCATAGTTGGCGTGGTTGCCCGTTGACCGGAACACGGTCATACGGATATCTGTTGACAATTTGTGTGATTATATCCTGAATTAGACACAGGACGGGGAAATAGCGGCTTGTTGCTTTAAATTTGTACACTAGTGTCTATGTAAAGTGGAAAAATTGTTATCAAAAATCTCAGAGTATTCGACCGATTTATCTCTAATTTTTACACATTACTGTGGTAAACGTCTGGACACATATAGGCTATTTATTTTATAATATGAAACGTTGTTAGCAAAGAGGAAAGTCGTATTTATGGCTTATTGGGCTATGATGAGAATATTAGTACAGAATCTGAATTTACAGTAACAATAAACAAGACTCAATGTCAGAAAGAGGTGGGAATAGGAGATGGAAAGGGGATGAAGTGAGCCGAAGCAAGATGCTGGAATGGATTTCGTGTTTTTGAACAGTCGTGAGTCCCTAGAAGACGAGCCTCGTCCCAGTAGACCGGTAACCAGCCGAAGTGATGAAAATGTGAACCGTGTGAGGTTTCTGCTGAATTTAAAGAGACGAGCTAGCATAAAAAACGTCGCTGGTGAACTCCGTGTTTCTGAAGGTGCCGTCAGAAGTATCATGGCAGTTTAGATGCGAGGTAGATACGTGCGGAGTTTGTTCTGCATTCGTTGACACTTGAGCAAATGACGTCCAGGAACCCAATAGTGTGTCAAACAGGCAATATGAACGCCGATGTTTTGTTATACATCGTCATAGTGTATGACACGTAGTGAATGCTACCCATGGACCAAAAGACAATAGACCTAGTGGCGATCAATTGATAAAGAGTTACCCGATGAGAGATCGCCCGTTAGAGTCAAAGATAAAGACCGTGCTGATTGCATTTTTCAGTTCGTATGTTGTTATTAGTTGAGAATTCGTTGCCCCATTAGTTACGATGTGTAAATATTTATCTGCTAAGTCACATCTACAAACCTTGGGAGCGTGTAACAACCGCATATACTGAAGCGGGTTAGGCCCTGTTGTTCTCATTCTTAGAATGATCGCAACTACGGAGCAGTTTAGAGGGAATTAGAGAAAAATGACAGAAATTCACTGTGTAATTAATTTGTACATTCGAACACATCTGGTGGAACTGATTTGTTCCAAGCAGTGGAGCTTGAGCTTTTACCACCTACGACGAATACGCGGGAGAACTGTTGTCCCATCGGAGTAAAATCGGAAGTTACATAGGCTTCAAAGCGCCTGGATCCAGTGGCGTATTTGTGAGAGTCTTCTGTGACGCTCGATAGGGCCGGTGGTTCGGTATCCAATAGCCGGCCACCCGTGTTTACCATCTGGCTCGTGTGGGGAGACGGCTTTGCCGAACCGCGTAGCAGTCCTGCTGTAGGGATAGAATGCACGCGAATAGAAGAGAGGGCGGAAGACTGTGTTTATCTTCCAGATTTTCATTTTTTCACAGATAAATCTCTTATCATAGTGTCTTGGTGACCCTTGGAGTTGTAGTCTTTACCTGGAAGACCGATTCCATGCAGCTATACATAGACGCTACTCTCTCCTGTGCCAGTCTCTGCATCTTCGGATGATTCCTGCAACCTACTTCCATTTGAGTCTCCTCACTGTATTCATCCCTTACTCTTCCTTTACGGATTTTACCCGCCATCTCCCCTCAATACTTCCCTCTATAACAAAATTAAAAATTTCTTAGTACCTGGGTGACACGTACCGCTAGTTCCCTTTCTTTCCCCACATCAAGTGGGGAAGCTGTAGTTCAGGAAAGGTAAACTTTTTTGTCATTTTATCACGGAATGGAAAGTGGCTCTATTGCACTAGTTTAGATCTCCAGATTACCTTAACGTACCTGCAATATGTCCGACAACCCTACATTGCTATGGTATCTGTGGTGTCACCGCCAGACACCACACTTGCTAGGTGGTAGCTTAAATCGGCCGCGGTCCATTAGTACATGTCGGACCCGCGTGTCGCCGCCATCAGTACTTGCAGACCTAGCGCCACCACATGGCAGGTCTAGAAAGACGGACTAGCACTCGCCCCAGTTGTACGGACGACATTGCTAGCGACTAGACGTACGAGGCCTTCCTCTCATTTGCCGAGAGACAGTTAGAATAGCCTTCAGCTAAGCACATGACTACGACCTAGCAAGGCGCCATTAGCCTTACCTACTTTGAGAGTTATAGTATAAATGTCTCAAGAAGAACGCTGTATTCATCAGAGAATAAAAGTTAAGTATAAAGCAACTACGTACTTTTCTTGCTACCATTCAATAGTTATCCTGTTTCAGACTTCACGCCCGTCTGCATTAGTTAGCGTGCCTTTCGGCTACCTCCGAGTGGTGTGGCTGTCTTGCTACGCCACAACAGTATCAAATCTAACAAAAGCTGTTTAGTTACCAGCATGTGGAAGGCCTTCACACCAACA
Organism: Schistocerca cancellata; assembly: GCF_023864275.1. Taxonomy (NCBI): domain Eukaryota; kingdom Metazoa; phylum Arthropoda; class Insecta; order Orthoptera; family Acrididae; genus Schistocerca; species Schistocerca cancellata. The sequence continues at coordinate 352,483,284 of NC_064630.1, forward strand.
GGTGAACTAGGTTATAACAGTAAACGAAGATGAACTTTTTTTTACATTTTATTTTTCATTATATTGTTACTAGTCTCTTCCCTGCGGCTTCACCATCATAGATGTTCGACACAATGTTGCCTACACCTTCTCCTCCCCCTCTGTTTGCACCTCTACCTCCAACACTCTGTCCACCTCATTCCCCCACGTCTGTGTATCTCCTCCTCGCCACTCTCTCTGTCTTTTCATCTCCTCCTCCTTCCTCTCTCTCTCTCTCTCTCTCTCTCTCTCTCTCTCTCTCTCTCTCTGACTAACACTTCCTCCTCCTCGTCTCATTGACCATCTCCTCCTCCCCTTCTCTCTGACCATATCCTATTCTCCCTTTCTCTGTACATCTCGTTCTTCCTCTCTCTTTCTATATCCCCTCCTGACCGTTCTTTCTGTCCATCTCCTCTGCACCCTGTGTGTGGTTTCCACGTTCTTCTCCACCCTTTGTCCTTCCCTACCTACCGCTGTCTCTGTCCCTACCCTCCTCCCCACTTCTCCCTATCCATCGCTCCATCCAGGCTGATAAAACTCGAACACAACCTTCCTGTCATGTACGGCAGCCTATTCCCCTGTGGCTGGAAGACCACGTTATTGTCGGTATTTCTGCTCCTGTTGGGTGCTAGGAGTTTATGAACCCCACAGTGCTCATACTCGTGAGGTCTGATGGTTCTGTGCCAGATTTGGCTGAAATGGATCCAGGGGTTCAGGAGAATATCCCGGACATATTCACAATCATACATTCTGTTTTATATTCTTCTCTTTTAGTGTTCAACCCTGAGGTTGGTTTGCAGCAGAGCGCCATTCCTCTCTTCTGTCTGCCTTCCTCTTCATTTCCACGTATGTGTTACATCCAACGTCGTCCGCCGCTCGTGGTCTCGCGGTAGCGTTCTCGCTTCCCGAGCACAGGGTCCCGGGTTCGATTCCCGGCGGGGTCATGGATTTTCACCTGCCTCGAGATGACTGGGTGTTTGTGTTGTCCTCATCATTTCATCATCATCCAGGAAAGTGGCGAAATTGGACTGAGCAAAGGTTGGGAAATTGTACGGGCGCTGATAACCACGCAGTTGAGCGCCCCACAAAACCAAACATCATCATCATCATCATCCAACGTCATTCATGATCTGTTGCATGTATGATATCATTGGTCGCCCCAGACGACTTCTTCCCTCAATAGCTCCTTCCGCTATTGTTCCAATGATGTTGTTTTATTGTAGGATGGTCGCAGGTTCGAATCCTGCCTCGGGCATGGATGTGTGTGATGTCCTTAGGTTAGTTAGGTTTAATTAGTTCTAAGTTCTAGGCGACTGATAACCTCAGAAGTTAAGTCGCATAGTGCTCAGAGCCATTTGAACTATATTGTAGGATGTGCCCTGCAAGTTTGTCTCTTCTTGTTTGGATGTGCCTCCACAGAGATCTGGTTTCCTGTACTCTCCTAAGCACCCCTTCATTTGTTACTTTGTCTCTTCAAATGAAGAGGTGCTTGGAAGAGTACAGGAAACCAGATCTCTGCTTTATATATTATTCACGTTTTGGCCACACTGGCCTACATGATATATAACATGTGGCATTTCTGGCGCTTTGTTTTAGTTTTCCTTGATGTGCCTGTGTTCCATTCAGTTTCTCCGAATGGACACTTTTTTTTCCGCGTGTCGGGTATGGTTGTTCTGGCTTTTTGGATTATTCTGCCAGGACAGCTATCTAGTTACCAGTTGACTGCCATAATATTTTTCTCTCTTGTATCGCAAGTCATGTTATCTCTGCCTCTTCCGGTTCTTCTTTTTAATGCACAGAGCCACTCTATCGTTTCAATTATTGTTTCTTTGTCACTTTCGTAGTATTCCAAAACGTGTAAATAATCCAGTCAGTTTCATTCTTTTAAAATGTCCACAGAATTTTAGCCTGTGATTTTTCGTATTTGAGTACATGTTGGCATACTTTTCAGTTTCTCTATTTGCTCTTAGTCTGTAGGTTCGTTCTTCAGTATTATTTGGACCTAAGATTTTCGGTTTGATGATTGTGTTCTAGTGTCTCAGTGCGATGTATCTTGAGACGCGGTTTCCGTTCTAGATGTCTTGTAACACTGAAAGCTGTTTCCAATGTGTGACAGCAAATTTCCTAATCAGTCTTTTCCAGGAAAGTTTCGTGAATGATTTCGCCCAAATATTTGAACTGAGAAACTTTGTCTATTGTCCCATATTTAGCACTTAGCATTGTAGGCATCAGGTTATTCCTGGACACGTATTTTGTTTTTTCAAACGCCACTTGGCGCTCAACTCTTTCTCCTGTTTCTTTAAGAATTTCAATTTGTTTGTCTTCTGTTTTGAACGTCAGTTATTGAATGTTTGATGTACTTTTCTATTAACAGGAGGGATGCAGGCTGGATTTTCTTTTAGTTGAAGCCATAGAAGTGTTATCATTTAGTCTGTTGTAAATTTTTTCTAAACCTGAAGATGGGCTGAAGGTGGAAACTAACAGTAAATAAATAGTTACATAACAGAAACTCCTCGCTGTTAAAATATGACGTTTTCCAGGTTCTAAAATGTGGCGACAGTGCAGTCGCCGAGAAATTCAGTATATAATGGCAGGCTTAGTGATTATGACATTTGGTGGTATTCATGTCGAAAGCGTTTTCTTTTCTTCCAAGCTACTGTAAAATTGTTAAGTGTTTCTCAGCTTAAAGTCCACTGTCCTTTTAATGGTCGTCATACTGCTTCACTTGCATGCCTTATTGGTATAGTTCGAGCTCTATTTCTTAAAACAACCGTAATGTATGTTATGCGCTTTTAGTCCTTTAGCTGCAGAAAAGTGTTGAACCGCTCGATGTTCCTTGTCTTGTTATTTCAGCGCCCGCGTGAAAAGTTTGCACACCTCTGCTTCCGTCTGTTAATGAAGATTAACTAATCTGACTAGAATGCTGTCACAGCGACGGGGCAGGCGCCAAAGTAAATGTTCGAGAAGAAAAAGAAAATAGGGAAGCTTGAATAATTACAGAAGACGAAGTTCCAGTGTGAACCGTTCCTTACTGGAAGAGTAATTGGAGCGACGAGACTTCAGTCACGAGATGTCTGCATGCAAGGACTGAGTGCCTACGAGTGCCACGACCGGCTCCCTCTTAGGACCCACCCCCCTTCTACGGTTCCAAAGTTCACAAAGCCTGGAACGGCTCTTCCCTTTCCCGCCTTTCACCTTAATTCCTCCCCTATCCCTGAAGTAAATTTCCCTAAATTCGTACAAATATTTTACTTGAACGGGCACAACCTCGCATTAGCAACCCTCATAATTCGCCTTTCTGCATAATTGCTATTTTTCTTTGCAGCATTTGGACTTTTGATTTGAAGTACACTACTCCCAAAATCTTATTTAAAGCTTCTCAGGAGGAGAGCTTAAAGACTCGCCGTATTCGCTCATGTTTTTTTTTTTTTTAATTTTTCCCCGTACACTTCTAGGATTCGAAATTTAGTGCCCGGACTTAGTTTCCTGAAGCAGTATTATGTAGTTTACAAAACCACTCGTAAAAATCGTCTTTAAAGATTTCCGAGTATTGTTGAGCACAAGAAACTGCGAGCTTCTTGAAAGAAGTTGTGCATAGCTGCTTGTGTAGCGTTCTTGACATGTAATCGCGAGGATGCTTGTTCGACTCTCGGAAGATGCAACTTTTTTTATTTTTATTATAATTATATATTAAATGTCAAGTTGAGATTGTAAATAATTGTACATGTATTTGAAAGCTCGACATTTTTTGTACTCAACAATGTCCGGAAATCTTCAAAACCGATTTTGTGCCTAATCTGTGAAGAATGAGGTTCTGGTACTGTGAAATTAAAGGGGACGTTTTTGAAATTTAAACTTCCTAAAAGATTATTTTAACGCTGTTCTGAGCATTTTAAAAGTGTGAATACAACATTTGTTTTACATCGCTTCAACCGAAGCAGAAGTTTTATCGTTACCACATGACAAAATCTGCGGTTCTGGTTTCTTTCGTCAGACCAGTTCGTACCGTCACGAATCAAGCTCTGGTACTGCTTCAGGAAACTGTTGTCGGGACACTGACCTTCAAATCCTATTTAAAAAAACTCTCGGAACAGGCCTCGAAAGGCCCAATGGTGCCAACGGACCACCGTGTCCTCCTCAGCCGACAGGTGTCACTGGATGCCGATCTGGATGTGGTCAGCACATAGCTCTTCCGGCCGTTGTCAATTTTCGTGACCGGAGTCAAATCCTGTCAGCAAGAAAAAAGTTATGGAGTGCAATTCCCTAAGCGTCAGATGGTCTGTGGAATCTTCATCAGAAACAAGTCGTATGCTGTCACTTTCATCAGTACACTTGATGTTTCAAAGTCGTTGCGACAAACGTCTGTAGATTACAGATGTCGTCATGGGGAATACCTTTTGTTTGGGACAAAATGTTGGCCAATACTTCCCGACCACGCTAAGCGTCGTTTGAGACTAGTTATGTCACTGAAGCACTGTGCGGCGTTCGTATGCAATGTGTGTTGCCTACCACACAGTCATCTGCTCCGCGTGGAAGGGCATAACTCAAGCAAAATTAAAGTTGCTCATTCGCTTCTAAAATATCTTTCTCCGCTTAGGGACACTCATTCATATGATTTTCTTGTTCAAAATCACCCTATCAATTTATTGGGGTGGGTAGTAGACACGCTATTTCAGTGTCCCAGGGCTGACGAATACTGAACGACACTTACTCAGACTTTTGCAGGTGGTCACATTAGTGTGATTATGTTGCGATTCATAGCTCTCCGAGAATCCTAGCATTCACATCTAACATTTTACCCGTATTCTTCATATTTGCCTACATTACTTTCTCAGTTGTTTATATTCTGCCACTTTGTACACAGTGCAGTAGATCCATTTTATTGTTCCTCAGATCGCCGTTATGGTTACGTTCTATCATTCATCTTTCGTAGAAAAGTCGGGCTATGAAATAGATATCTATCCTCCATTTAAAGCTTTTATTAAAATGTTTCGCTTCAAAACACATGAGACACTTCATGGGTTCTATTCAAATTAAGTTTTCAGTTGCATAGACACCATTTACCCGCAGAAATTTGCACGGTTTGCTGTAGAAGTACCTTCCAGGTTCGAGTAACCAATAAAAATAATTAAACTAAGTAATCCATCCAATGGCGGAGCTTAATCGCGTTGAACGAGACACGAGTGAAACAACGCCACTGTCAATGACGTGCTGTTGGAGTTGTTTACGGATGTAATCTCTGACGTAGCAAGTAATTACGGGTTGAAAAGTACATTTAACTGTTCTAAGACGATGTGCCTTTGTCTCTAGTTACCGTAGCATGTTACGTTGTCGACACGAGAGTAGAATTTCTGGCACCTCTTCTTCCTTAAAAAAAAAAATTAAGTATCCCAAGCGCTACGGTCGACAAGCGTCTCAGGCATTTCCGCCACGAACAGCAGTGCAGCAGACGTCTTGAAATCATGTAACATCCATACCGAAAGTTACGTCTGTTTTCGGAACCACGCAAATGAAAATGCACCTGTTCTTTTTTTTTTTAAAAAAAAAGCATCAGCTACTCCTAGTAAAACTATCAGTGACTTTATCCAATAACCCAATAACTCCTCTCTGTACTATAGTACATTACTAGGCATGGTTCTATTGGCGATGGTATGTCGTTGCCTTCCTCCGACTTTTGAACTAATTTACCCGGCGAATAAGAGGGGGTTCAGCTATGTAAAGTGCACTGCCAACCGCAATGCAACTCGGGAGTTTTCATATATAGTATATTGCCAGAGGTGAAAGAAGCGATAAGTGACAGTAAAGGTACTAGGTCTGAACAGGTATCTAACCCGAGATCTTTGATCAGTAGTTTTGCACTTAGTCACTAAACCAACGCTAACCCTTCGCAAGTTACTGAAAAAGTAGTTGTTTCGCATTCTGTTTATTAACTACTTAATTTTTGTAGCTAACCTAGATTAATTTTTACTCTCAATTAAACTACGGAATCGACCTTGCGATGAGAGATTTACAAAGCGTGGCGTTAAATAAGTGTTGCAAACCTGGTACGGGTTGGCAGGCACCGTTGGCACCACCGTCACTAAATCATCGAGGGTATCAGCACAAGTAACGTGTTAGGCAGTGATTTGGGATTTTTTAAATAAAAAAAGTTAGTAAAGAATTCGAACAACACAAAACAGAAGTTATCACCTCTACTTTAGTACCGACCAAGGTCTGATTTCTCTCTCCGATATAACCAGCTTCAGTATGTCACCCAACTTGACAATCGGCAGAAGCGCACACTTGTTCCTGTATGTGTCCAAAATTTTTCTCGTATTCTTCCATAACAATCGGGATAATGTACGTAAGGTTGCATGAATTACGGCAGTCGATGGTGCACAATCGTCATGGTCATTTTTCAAAAACAACGAGTATTAAGTAGTAATAGAATTTTTCTCATGAGGAAGTATGCCGTGTAGATGGGCAGAATGGGCAAGTGCGCTACGGCAGCACTCGTGCTATCTAGCGGCGGCTCCGCACATCGTAGTTGGCTGTGTCACCACTAGGTGGCAGGCGCAACCGGTTTCTGTGCATAGGCGCTGTTCCTCCAAATCCGTTTTATCCGATCGTATTTTATTCTTTGAGAGCTACAGATGACGTTTAGTGAATGTGATCTGAGAAAAGATGTCACTGCCATATTTTTTAAAGCCAGAAGCTAAAAAAGACAATCACTGTAATTTTTTTTAAGTTGCAGTATAGAAATGATTAAAACAAGCACAACTTAGGAGTGAAATATACTGACCATGTATTCGTAACTTGTGTTTCACAAAATATAGGTGTTGTTAATATTGCTATATAGTATCTGCTGCAAAGGGTCCTCTTAAATCTTAGCCTGCATTCCTAAACAGTGCATCATGCAACCAGGGAAAACACTATTGTAGCAGGTTTTATACTATCGCCGAAAGTCTTTAAAGGAAAGGGTTAAATGCTCTGTCATTAGATGGGCTGCGATGCGGCTGCCTTTTTTCGATTTTGTTTTAAGTAATGTATTTTTGTCGTTTGTTGATTTACGTAAGACCTCAGGGTTCCTTTATCATTTTACGAATTTTTGAGTTAGGCCAACTGCTGCGCGCTCATGTCAGCAGTGTTGCATACGAAGACTGAAGCAGTCCGGTCTTTTAGCATATCCGTACTCCATTCTCAGCGAGTAATCGTATATCGTGGCTTTACTGTCGGAAGTATACATTTATAAAAGTTTCTAGTGACAACCTTCTGAGTTTGTGAAGACCGTAGCAATGACTTTACTTCTGAATGGTCACAAGTGAATAGGTATCTAAATCAGACTCTAGAAATTTCTTATGTTCATTTGCAAACCATACTTTACATTTCATTATTCTTAATAATTGAGCAGTGATTAATATGACTGATTTTTGTTTACTTCATGAATAAATGGGCCATAAAACTGTAGAAGAGGAAAATATAATGTGATCCGACCATGCTATCTCAACGAAGCGACATATATTTTCTTAAAACCTAAAGTTCAATTTTAGAAACTACTTTGGTGAAAACGACGATAATGTTGCCATAGTAACGCGTTGGGTTTGTTGTGGATGGTTCTGAACTGAAGGGATGCTGATCAACGACAACTATGGCGGAAGTGTTCGAGTTTCTAATGGCGAAGTCGTGGTGGAAATCCTGTGCAAAAGAAGTTTGTTGCGGAAGCACTGTTTTAGCAGATGGCAAATGAACTACGAAGTGAACGACGTGATAGTGAAAATGTACATAATTAGCAAGTATTTAAAATGCAACTGTGGAACGTGTTTGCACAGTTCCGAATATCCTACAATTAGTAACATGTAGCCCTATCTTTGCCAAACAAAGAATACCGTTGTTTACTTGACTTCTTTCTCTCTGTAAAGTACAAAACGAATGCATCGAAATGGGTTTCGTCCGTTTTGGAATGTTTGTGTAGTATTGCTGATGAAATCTGCGGTGGTTCATATAACAAAAACTGAAGTTTCCGGAACAGATGTGAATGCTTTAGTCTTGGAGCAAAGTAATTTCAAAGGCAGCTGGAAAGTAATGAAAAACGAGTTAGTCACTAACGCTTCATCTCCGTATACCGCAGAATTAGAGTTTTAAATTCTGATCAAGAGCCGGGTTTTAGAATGTGTAGCATGTCTGGATATCTTTAACAATACATTCTGATTGGACAAAGCTTGATTCGCGTTTAGGAATCGAGCTCTTGGTTTCATTTACGTTTGTGGTGGGTAAGGTGGCATTGTCAATTATTATCCGAAAAGTAGTTGTAAAATTTTACTGTAATCATATAGGAAACTTACAAGAACATCATTTTTCGACATAGTCTCCTTGCGTTTCAACGCACTTGGTCCATAGTTGTACAAGCTTCCTGATGCCCTCATAAAAGAAGGTTCTCGGTTGAGCTGCGAGCCAGGAATGCACCGCTTCTTTCACTGCTTCGTCCGGGGCAAATCGTTGGCCCCTTAATGCCTGTTTGGGTGGACCAAACAAATGATAGAAGGGGTAAGATTGAGACTATATGGAGGATGATCCAGTACTTCAAATTTGTAAGTTTCTGGACTTTTCAGCAGTGTGGGCAGCAGTCTGCGGACGGGCATATTGTCGTGCAACAGAACACCTTTTGACAGCAATCCTTGGCGTTTGCTTCAAATTGCAGGCTTTAGCCTGGCAGTAATCATCTCACTTTAACGTACACAGTTTATTGTTGTGCCCCTTTCCCCGTAATGTTCCAGTACTGGACCTTGTGCGTCAGTTTTTCTGGGGACTGTTGGGTTTTAAACATTTTCTTGCATAGCAAATTTGGATGTTTCCATTCCGTACTCTGCCGTTTACTCTCCGGCTCGTAATAATGGATCCATGTTCCGTCACCAGTAATGATCGTGTCTAAAAAGTTGTCCCCTACGTTAACATAGCAATCCAAATGTTTTTTGCAGATGTCCAAGCTCGTTTGTTTATGCAACTATGTGAGTTGTTTTGGGGCCCATCTTGCAGAAACTTTATGAAAGCCAACTCTGTTGTGGATGATTTCGTAGGTAGAATCATGACTAATTTGCAGACGATGTGCCACTTCGTCAATAATCAATCATCTGTCTAAGAGAATCATTTCACGTAAACGCTCAATGGTTTCTTTATTTGTGGCGGAAAACGGTCGTCCGGCTCCTTCATCGTGCGTAACACTTGTGCAACCATTTCGGAATTTTTCAATCCATTCGTAGACTCTCCGTTGTGGCAAAACAATGTTCCCGTACTGTACCGAAAATCTTAGATGAATTTCGGCCCCTGATACACCTTCCGACCACAAAAAACGAATCACTGAACGTTGCTCTTCTTTGGTGCAAAAAGGCGGAGCAGCCGTGATTCTTCACAAGCGTCTTCTAACCAAACTGCTTTCCTGTTGAATATCGCCTCAGTTGTACGACTGGATTCGTGATTTCCTGTCAGAAAGGTCACAGTTCGTAGTAATAGACGGAAAGTCATCGAGTAAAACAGAAATAATATCCGGCGTTCCCCAAGGAACTGTTATAGGCCCTCTATTTTTCCTGGGAGACAATCTCAGTAGCCGTCTTAGATTGTTTGCAGATGATGCTGTCATTTACTGTCTTGTAGAGTCACCAGATGACCAAAACGAATTGCAAAAAGATGTAGATAAGATATCTGTATGATGCGAAAAGTGGCAATTGACCCTGAATAAAGAAAAGTGTGAAGTTATTCGAGTGAGTACTAACAGAAATCCGCTAAATTTCAATTATGCGATAAGTCACCCAAATCTGAAGGCTGTAAATTCAACTAACTACTTAGGAATTACAATTACGAATATCCTAAATTGGAACGATCACATAGACAATGTTGTGAGTAGAGCCAACCAAAGACTGCGATTCATTGGCAGAACACTTAGAAGGTGCAACAGGTCTACTAAAGAGACTGCGTACACCACGCTTGTCCGCCCTATACTGGAGTATTGCTGTGCGGTGTGGGATCTGCATCAGATGGAACTGACGGATGACATCGAAAAAGTACAAAGAAGGTTCATATGGTTCAAATGGCTCTGAGCACTATGCGACTTAACTTCTGAGGTCATCAGTCGCCTAGAACTTAGAACTAATTAAACCTAATTAACCTAAGGACATCACACACATCCATGCCCGAGGCAGGATTCGAACCTGCGACCGTAGCGGTCGCTCGGCTCCAGACTGTAGCGCCTAGAACCGCAAGGCCACTCCGGCCGGCTACAAAGAAGGGCAGCTTGTTTTGTACTATCGCGAAGTAGGGGAGATAGTGCCACAGACATGATACGTGAATTGGAGTAGCAATCATTAAAACAAAAGGCTTTTTCGTTGCGACGGGATCGTCATCTTCTCATGAAATTTCGATCACCAGATTTCTCCTCCGATTGCGACAACATTCTGTTGGCACCCACCTACATAGGGAGATATGATCATCGCGATAAAATAAGAGATATCAGGGCTCGTACAGAAAAATTTAAGCACTCGTTTTCTTCGCGCGCCGTTCGAGAGTGGAACGATAGAGAGTCAGCTTGAAGGTGGTTCATTGAACCCTCTGCCAGGCACTTTGTTGTGAATAGGAGAGTAATCACGTAGATGTAGATGTAGATTAACAGCACGGCAGCGATAACGAAACTAACCTAGCAGGTTGAAAATTGCAAAGATATAACAACAAATAAATAAAGCATGCGTCATCAACGTAAAGCGACAGTACTACCAAAGTAAGCAAAAATATAATTAAATTGCGGATAATAATTGACTTACGGTCGTATTAGGTGGTTATAATTAAAGTGCTACTACTTAAGGAGGTCCGTGTGGGCTGTAATTATCGTATAACAGCGAAATTTGGTAGATATACTAATTCGTTAATGCGGAACCGATTTATGCTGGAGAAAAGTTAGTTCCAATTTTAGCCACCATGCGAAAATTTGGCGTTGACGTCTCTGGTGCTCATATTTGACAAATTGTGTAAGCGGCGATTAATGATAAAATCAACATTATCCGCTGACGTCCCATTCCTAATCCATTACGTATGGAAACATTTCTATACCTCTTTCTTGTAAGCACAAGCGCTAAATTTGCGCCTGGTGGCTAAAATTGGACCTAATTTTTTTCCCTGCGTAAACCGGTTCCGCACTAATGCATTACAATATCTACGAAATTTCGCTGCCATACGATAACTGAAGTTCTCGCTGGACCTATGTGAGTAGCCGCACTTTCATTATAACCGCTTGGTACTTCTCGCCAAACCCTGTTACATAAATTTAGTGAACATTCATCCGAAGAAGACGGTGCGATTGTAATGCTACCAGCACCGTGTTTTCGGCGTGGGGATTATGAGAGGAACATAAGTGAGATTAGGGTACGCACAGAGGCATGTAGACACTCATTTTCCCCCGCTCGCTGCGCGATTGGAATAGGAAAACAGGTGGGTAATATTGGTTCGATGTACTTATAAGTGGTTTATATGGTCAGAAACAGTCTGGAAAGCTTGAAAAGGCGTTGTAGGGTAGTTTATGCTGAGAGGTAACTGAGAAATAACTGTCAAGAAAAACATTTGATACATTGTGCCGTTACCGATTAAGTTAGCCAATCGGGTCTTTGCGCGCGAAGTATTGGTATTGTCATTTGTTTGCTTTCTTAACAGAATTTGGACATGGGACGGTGTAAGGATCGAATACGAGATAACGGACGAGAAATTTCTTGCGCTATCAAAAATATTATCTGGTAGGCTGCTTGAATTTGCATGCACAACAACGACGTTATTGGTTAACTTCATTGCTAATTAAATTGAAAAGGACGCAACGTATCGAATTTGTTTCTCAACAATTATTTCTCAGCACAAACTATACTTCAACAACCTTACAAGCTTTTTGTACTGTTTCTGGGCGCCCTGTGCAGGTATAAGTGTGAAAACAGAGATATATGAAGCATATGTAGGGAACAAATGTAAGGACTCGTTCCGTCAGTGACAGTCTGAACTACTGAACTTCCGCGATTGTTAAAACGTAGTGGGAAGAGAAGAAAGGAAGGAAGGGATGAAGGAAGTTCACGTTTTAACGCTGTGTCGACGACGAGGTCATTAGAGGCGAGTCACAACCTCGGATTAGGGAAGAAACCGGGTTTCGTTTCCGGAGGAACTATCCCAGCGCTTATCATAACTGAGCCAGGGAAACCTAAATCTAGATGTCCGGGAAAGGAATATCACATCAAACCATCACCCACTCTCTCCAAGTCGTAATGAATACGAAATCAGTGTCTTACCTCTGATCCACATCGTTTGCTGGGCTGCAAACAGCTTTTCGACATTATAATTATCAAGAGATAAACAAATCTAGGCGACACAGTGATTTACAAGGTGGTCTCATGGTATTTCTTGTGTAGACCTTACATAGTTTCGGCAAATATCTTCATACCAGTGCCGGATTGTTTGCTTTAGCCTTGAAGTCGGCAGGACGCAAAACTGTAACCTTCCTTCCTTTCAGGTCCTGAGGGTTTTCATCCTATACGACAGATAAACACCGTACATACTGATACAAAAACGCAACGCACGCCGTAGTCGCTTTAATTGTCCTGTGGTACAAATTGATCATACAGCGTATACACACAGACAGAACGCGAGTACAGCTGTTTTCGTCGCTTTTATTCATTAACTTTCCAGTATTTTAAGCGGATCGATTAGGCGCGGTAGCAAAATTGTGGACAGCGAAATTTCCAACCTCACTTGTATCAATCCTTTTAAACTATTCGAACTCATTCAAACGCAAATGAAAGCATTTTACGGCGCTGTGACAACGTGCACAATATGTCTTGTTATTTGAAGCTGTGGCGCGTAACTTCATACGGTATGATTTCATTTGCAGTGCGTGGAAAATTGAATTATTTTTGATTCGTTTCACATCGACATAACCAAATCCATCAGTTCTTTTTTTATGTCATCCACAACATTAATGAAGAAAAGTTTGATCAACTGATAGCTTCTTTCTTTCAGTTCATATCAAACCTAGAGCTACACATTCAGCGGATTGAAAACTAATTCAGACCAAAATAGAGATTGGAATACTGAATTGAGAACTAGGAAAACAGGTCGGAACTGACGTGTATAAGTCCCTCCTAATGTTTCCGGCCATGAAATGATTGTGAAACAGATTTTACGTGCCCAACAAAAGTAAGTATAAGGTGTTTATCATGGATCATGCCTATAGCGGCGGTGATTATAAGCAACGTCCCTTGCTTTACATTAACTGAAGTTCGTGAATTATACGTTAGAAGACCTGATTTTGTGTATATATAAGCCTCTGCCACTCAAATGATTAGCAATTGCTATGTTTTAAAACAGTTCTGTCGTCGTAGGTCATGGGTGTGCGTGTGTGTGTGTGTGTGTGTGTGTGTGTGTGTCGTCATTAGCGTCAGTTAGTTTAAGTTAGGTTAAGTAGTGTTTAAGCTTAGGAACCGACGGCCTCAGCAGTTGGGTCCCATAAGACCTTACCACAAATTTCCAAAATTTTCCGTCGTAGGTAGAAAACAGCAGAAATGAGATTCTCGAGAGAGTGAAGGGTTGCAAAAGAAGAGATTTAATAAGAAATGAAAACGTTCAGAATGAATTGAATTCAGATGCTATTAATGACGAAAAAACAGCAATCAGAGAGAGGTGGGAACAACATCTCAGTAGGATGAGAAAACCCGAAATGAATGAGATACATAGGTCAACGAAACTATGGACATAACTTTCTGTAGATGGAACAGGCAGTTCCTAATGTTGTATGTAAAACGTCTATGTAACATGTAAAAGTCATATGCTGATCACTGCTAGTTAAGACGTCTGCAGCGATAGTGACTCCATTTTCTGACCTGAGGTGGAAACGTATAATAATTACAAAATCCTTTCCAAAACAGTCGCTGTGTTGCTCAAGGTGGTGTGACTACTAGTTTCTGTTTTCAAAGCTGGGCTCGCGATAGCAGAGGACAACTTTTAATGCGGAAAACTTTCTAAAACCGAGAATTTCTCGGTGAAAAATTTAGAGATGCAAGATGGAAATTATTAGAAGAAAAAATAAAGCGGCCATGGGACAGATTAGGGACGATAGGGAAGGATATTTGTAATTAAAATGAATTGGATGTGAGCGGGATACGTACCCAGGCAAATATGTGGGTGAGGAAAGTGAGAGGTACACAAAGTACCCTCCGCTACACACCATAGGGGGGCGTTGCGGGGTGTAGGTGTACGAGGTCTAGCTATAAAATAACGGGACTGATGTCACAAAATAAGTACGCAAGCGACAAAGATGAACGACCAACAGTTGTGAAGCATGAAGACTTTTTCTGTCGAATACGGCATCTCTGGTGCCTGTAGACAAGTCAGTGCAGCCATGGGCTTTGTTTGTGTAAGAGCTGTTATTTTGTTTTACCTGAAAAATGCTAAGTGTAATAACAGAGCAACGAATTGTCTTCGAGTTTCACATTAAACTTGAAAAATTGCCATTGAAACCTGTCTTTTTACTAAAAAGAAGTGTATAGCGAAGACTGTTCACCGCGTATGCGTTTCTAAAGTTGCCGAGAAGACAGTGAAGGTGACTCACGGCCCTCACGTTCGAGAAGCCCTTCAGCATCAAAAATGGATGAACATACTGAAAAAGTAGGTGATGTCATTAAAAAATGTTCAAATGTGTGTGAATTCCTAAGGGACCAAACTGCTGAGGTCATCGGTCCCTAGACTTACACCCTACTTAAACTGACTTATACTAAGAACATCACACATACCCATGCCCGAGGGAGGACTCGAACCTCCGGCGGAATCGGCATGGCGCCACAAACGGCGCGGCCAGTCCGCGCGGCTGATCTGATTCGATTTGACTGTCGGCTGGGTATTGGATCGATTGTTAAAACTGTCGGAATTGAGAAGGAATGCCTAAGGCAAGTTTCACGTAATCAATTTAAAGTGAGAAAAATGTATGCGAAAATGAGGCCGAAAATTCTCACAGTCAAACAAATACAAAATCTTGAAAATGTTTGTACTTACACTTTGAATACCGTTGAAAATGACCCTAATTTTTCGGAGAGACGAATAACATGTGGCGAGTCTTGGGTTTTCAGTTAAGATGCGAAAACTAAGCGCCAGTCAATGCAATGGAAGGGCTCAACTTCACCAAGAGCGAAAAAGCTGAAATGAGCAAATAAAATTCTAAGTGATGATGATGGTTTTTACGACACTCGTGAAATTGTGTGTCTTTAATGGGTTCATGAAGTTCAAACTATTATTCAAACTTATTGCCTTGAGGTTCTTAGTTAAGTCCGTGAAAAAACAAGAAAAAACCGACCCGAATTGTCGAAGAACAACTCGCAGGTTCTGCATCTTGACAAGGCACCTGTTCGTAATGAATTGTCTGTTAAGGAGGTTCTAGCGAAGGAAAGATCCCACTGTTAAGACCGCCCTCTTTATTTGCCTGACCTAGCACAATATGACTTTTATTTATTTCCCAAGGTCAAATCTACATTAACGGGAACGAGATTTCAGTGCGGTGAAGTGAAAGTAAGAGCGGCACGCGTCATCAAGGAGTCAGATGAAGACTTCCAGCACTGTTCACATCAGTAGAAAATTGGTATGGAGTGTTGTAAGGATAGAGGAGGGGAATATATTGAGTGTGGCGATAACTAAATACATGTATTTTTTAAATAAAGTGTTTTACCACAATAGTCCCGTTATTGTATAGCCTCATCTCGTAAATGCACATGTGCCCCTAAGAACACTTAATTTCAGTGCTGTAGCTGGATGCGAAATGAATCTCTCTCTCTCTCTGCGCTCAGGGATTGAATCTGCCGGTTAATTTTTACAGTCGCCCGTCATTGCCGCGTATCGCAGGCGGCAACTATTGAAAACGACGTGGGGATCAGCGTTAAGCGCGTTACTGCCGGCCGGCCAGGGGTCGATGGTTATCTGGCGCGCAAATGAGTTAACACTGGCGCTTAAGGGTGGCCGGCAGGTCGTAAAAGCCCCGCGCAGCCGCCGTTTAATTTGTTGACACTCGCGTCGCAGCGGGAGCGGTTTTCTTTCGCGGTCGGGTTTCGCGCCGCACGAGCTCCGCAGCTAATTAGATGTTCGGCTTACAGATAGCGGGCTCCTGGTCGTAGGAGCCGGACGGCGCCAATTACTGTGTGGTCACGACTGCCGACGTGCCCTGCAGTCGCGATTTAGGAGATAGAAATTGGTTGGTGCATGCGCCTGTTGTTCTCAGTAAAAAATGCTATCGCTACCATTTAGAGGCTGTACAATGTATTGCCGTTTTTCTACCGGATTTTATTCAGTAAATAGCCTCTGTTGTGTATTCTGTTTGTCTAAAAAGTATAGCTTCATAACCTCTTTCGCATCTCTCTTTTCGTCTCAGAATAGTTAACCAGATTCTACGTAATGTGTGAGGTTGGTAATAGCGAGACGCACTTGGATCGATGGCGACGGAATGGCAAAGACTTCACCAACTCGCAGACGATGTGACTCATTACCTGGGCAGAAGAGTCACGTCCAGGGAAATTGTTGCTAATTTATTTCGCTTGGCAGTAAATTTTAAAGAAATGAACTAATTCCTCTGTTGTCAAATGAATGAACAGTGTAGGATTAGCTTTTTGCTTTATAAAAAATCATTCTTTGAAATATTTTATAAAAAAAGCAGTATTGTACGGCAGGGACTAAACAAATGACGTTTCGCTCTTTACGACAGACTGACCTTGTATTCGGTGTGATAGACTCTCCATTCACCATCCGGCTATTCTGATACAAATTTTCCCTGGTTTCGCTGCATTCCGTCAGACAAATGCTGCTTCGGAGCCTCCTGCGTGGACACGGCCTACTACCTGTTCCATGCCTGTGGTAATAGACGCGTAAGTAGATTAGAGATACGAAATGAGTTCTGTATACTCTCATGAGACTGTTGTCGGGTACAAGTGGATTCTACCAGCGTAGAAACGACAGCGAGTACAAGTGTTAGCAACTATAACCGAGGACTCACGGCATCGCCGCTACATACGCAGCTGTTTGGCATGACGATTATTATTTACCATGAAATGGCACTGAATATTTTTTGTTTCTCCTTTCTAAGTACGTACATACACACACACACACACACACACACACACACACACACACACACACACACACACACACACACAGAGTAGCGAAGAAACTTTGAAAGAAACACATTTTCATTTGCACAGGAGATGGTACCATTCGTTAATTGCGTACCGGTACCGTGTGTAACGTTTTCATACGTTTTCTGCTGTTGTAAATAATTCACCTTTAATGTACTGGGACAAAGATGAATGAGCGCACTGCACGAATAGTGAATAAGATCCGTGACTCTGCTTAGTTTTATCTGTGGTATACTTGCTAGTAAGTCAGTTGTGCTGCGATGGGGCATTTCTTATTTGAGTCACAGTAGCGAGCCGTTGAGTTTTTCAGAGAATGAAATCTGTGATTTGTGAATGTGAGAGAAACTATGTGGAATACTTTATTATGGACATGAACATTTGTTTATAAAGCCGTTTCATTCTTTGTAGTAATGGAGAATATTTTTCGAGGAATTTTGAAGGTAAACCATGCATGCGCAAGAATCAGGTGTTTATTTGTCAGAACTATTAACTGAAGGAAATCGTTGTCCGTCAGATTAGTAATAATTTTTGTGATTGGTGTTAATTTGATGTTTTTGTTTCATTATGTCACAAATTACGCATTCGGTTGAGATGTCGGTAATTTTGACAGTGGGAGAATTTCGCAATTGTTAGAGTCTCCTTATGTTGTTCAGTCCTTTTTCTCAATAATCAGAGTTTCATTTTTCAAGAACGATTTTCTTTAGTGTAAAACTCACCTCCATCATTCTTAGTAAAGTTTTGAATATTTTGTTGTGTGTGCATTTCACCTTACGCCACAAGTAGCAACTGATTGTTTTTGAAAAGCGAAAAAAAAAGAATTATAGTAGGTAATTTTTCTTTATATGTTGCATCTGCTGATTTGTATTTGCTTTCGAAAACGCCAGTACATGAGAGACAAAACAGAGTGCTGAGCAAGAGATATGCCACATTTATTTCAGGGCAGATCTCACCTTGCATTCTTGTGAGGGAACAGTACGTAATCAGAATTAGCAAGTGTTGTGCTAAGCAAACAGATTAATTTTCGGTGAACAGTGTTGGTAATTTCATATAGCTATTTTTTAAATGTTTTTAGTAGAGCAAGTATTTCTTTTTGTGGTTATTCCAAGTCAAACATTGGACTACATATCACGTAACGTTTATATGTACTTCGGTACTGAGTTTCAGTTATGTAGTTTTCATTGAACACACAGTTTCTTTACGTATTTAATCAGATGCATTTTCATTATTAAAATTCTGTATTTCATTGAGTTTAAAGTTTTGTTTCACAATATTGTTCACATGTGCAGCACATGGGCAACCAACAGTCAGTATTGCTCAGCAGTCGAACACGATATCTAAAGTATACGTTACATGAGGAGAAAGTTTTGGGAAACAACATAATCAGTATTCGCACATATAGCCAGTTTTTTTAAAGAAAGCTTACTACACATGTTCACGTTACGTGTTATAAACGTGCATCTACGATAGCCTGGAATTGCGCTAGAGATTGCTCTACCACTGCCCGAAACGTCTCAGGTGCGATGTTGACTGCCGCCTTCGCTGTGGTCATCTTCACCCTCCAAAGTGTATTAGTGGCCCATTGATGAACACTGTCCTTCAGGTAGCCTTACAGCCGGAAATCACACGGGTACAAATCTAGTGACCTTGGACGCCACGCAGTTTGGAACGATTGGCCAATGATTCGCTATTCTCCAAATGTGTTACAGAGTAGCCGAGTGACTTTTCGATCAGTGTAAGGTAGAACTCCATCGTGCATCAGAACAATTGAGTCCTAAACCCCTCTCTCACGTAGAGCAGGGATCACGTATTGGCGAAGCAGCAGCAACTTGTGAGAGTAACTCTGCATGCCTTTGGTCCTCGAGGTCCGAGATTCCTCCACCCCCCACCCCACCCCCAAAAAAGAAACAAATGGACCAGTACCGCCGCCTAACAAGCAATCATGATGGTAACACTACTAACAACGCAAATCGTGCAGCGTATAGTCTCAACATCATTCTTATAAAGCTGGCCAAACAACAGTAAATAGTTTTCCGTCTGCACTGGCACAAGTAGAGAAAATTTAATTATAACATCTCTACACCATATACGAAGGCTAACAGAAAATGCATTATATAACAACTATTTTGTTTGCTTTTGACAAAGTTGTGTGATTTCCATGTGAAGTGTCATCGTACTTTTTCCAGGCTTAGTTCTTCCTCGCCTGGAACACATTTGCAATTATATGAACAGCATCACTTAATTCAGATCGTGCACTCCCCCTTGCCTCACCAAACACAACATCATTAGACGCCTACTGATCCCAAGAATCGGTCATTCTCGCCTTTTCAGTGCTCCACTACAACATTGAGATCGTGCACTCAAGTTCCATGTTGCGTCACGGCTTTAAAGTGCTGCACGCTTTAGTAAGAAGGAACTAATGGACGAGCAGGAAGCGACCGCAGTGCTACAATTCTCAGACTCGTCATGCATGCATATCTGGAACTGATTTCTAATGTAGGCATCCCTCAACAGGGCACTCTTACTCGCTTCGTTTCTGATCTGCTGGTCTAAACGTAACGTTTTATCGACAGTCTGGCGTGATCATGCCAGATTTGTCACACAGAAGTTTGACAGCCTTTCATGAACTGAATCAAGTTTCACAAAGCCACAGAAGACTGATACGCCGTAACGTCGTTTACATGCATGACTGTCGAGAAATCTGCAAGTCTGTGCATGTAGACGCACGTCAATCTTACTGTTGAAACTTAGCTTCACTGCCAGTCTTCTCACGGTCACGCTAGAGGTTCCAACTGTTATTTTAGTGTGTTCAATGGCGAAAGACAATGGCATACTTACGGCACTGGACACACGAATTTTTCACGAGCTTCATACAGCTGTACCAGAGCTTTCCTTGTCTGTGGCAAGTAAAATCAGAGGTTTGCAGCAACTGAGACAAGAAAAACCAGGCACACACTGGTTTGGTTAATAATTGGAGAAAATGGAGCCTAAATCAACAAAAGAGTTGGTCACCAAAAAGATAAGCTCATTAGAAACCATTTACCGCAAACAGAGAGCGATTTGGAGCTGCAGCGGAAGAAATTTATTAACCTTTTTTGTGGTATTTGATATACTCCCCTCCTCGAGTGTCGAAGACCAATATGCGAAAAGATCGGGGTCAAACATATAAAGCCTTTGATTCTAAGGATGAATTTGATGGTTATGGGAAATATATAGAGCATAAATTACGTGACCTTATAGGGTAGCAACAAGTATTTGCGTGAAAGCTAATTAATAATCTTACTTTTTAAGCTGGAGTGGGAACATTAACAGTGCTAGTGCTTCCGGAGAACAGAGTGTAATGCAACAGAGTTTCCCCTACACTTAGTAGGGAAAGTTCCCCAGTAGCAAAATGGGTTATCCACAACTTAGTGGTCTAGTTCAGTGTATCACTAACTCAGATAGTAATATAAACAATATAGAAAAATCCTCAAGCTTAACGGGAATTTCTAAATACTTTGTTAATTTAATGATACCAAAAATTATGCAGAATCAAATCTCTCCATAAAATTTTTTCTCAAATTCAAGGTCCTTGTAGCTTCTGCCAGTCGCCAAAAACATGAACGTTTGATTGTGTCTCTCGTGAGGACTGATAGCCGCGTTCATGACACTGTCTTCTTTTTTAATATCCGAGATTACAAGCTTTAACAGTTTACAGAGCGTTTCTTTGTCGATACATAAGTAATCTCGCCAACCTCCTGGTTTCTGCTTGTAGTTCTCGGAGATGATTCACGTGGCAGAATGTCTTTCTCTTCAGTAATGAATCGCAGGGCCACAGTGAACGACGTGTAGACCTTGTTTTCTTCTTCCGTTTAAGAGTACATAGTACAAACGTTGTCATTACCAGTTCTTGCTAAATGACGGTTTCGGAACGACTGCGTGAAAAACTGTGCAAAAGTTTTAATAGTGTAGCTGCGCCATTTATGTCAGTCTTGCCATCAGTCTTGCATGATCATGCAACAGACCAAGCTTAAAGTAGATAACTGTCAGTAGATATAAAATAGTTTTTTATGTTTAATCTGTGACACCACGGAAAGTGCAGCAGCATACGTAGAACACGTCCTCTACAGATGAATAATACACTACTCGCCATTAAAATTGCTACACCACGAAGATGACGTGCTACAGACGCGAAATTTAACCGACAGGAAGAAGATGCCGTGATATGCAAATCATTAGTTTTTCAGAGCATTCACACAAGACTGGCGCCTGTGGCGACACCTACAACGAGCTGACACGAGAAAAGTTTCCAACCGATTTCTCATACACAAACAGCAGTTGAGCGGCGTTGCCCGGTGAAACGTTGTTGTGATGCCTCGTGTAAGGAGGAGAAATGCGTACCATCACGTTTCCGACTTTGATAAAGGTCCGATTGTAGCCTATCGCGATTGCGGTTTATCGTAGCGCGACATTGCTGCTCGCGTTGGTCGAGATCCAATGACTGTTAGCAGAATATGGAATCGGTGGGTTCAGGAGGGTAATACGGAACGCCGTGCTGGATCCCAACGGCCTCGTGTCACTAGCAGTCGAGATGACAGGCATCTTATCCGTACGGCTGTAACGGATCGTGCAGCCACGTCTCGATCCCTGAGTCAACAGATGGGGACGTTTGCAAGACAACAACCATCTGCACGAACAGGTCGACGACGTTTGCAGCAGCATGGACTATCAGCTCGGAGACCATGGCTGCGGTTACCCTTGACGCTGCATCACAGACAGGAGCGCCTGCGATGGTGTACTCAACGAAGAACCTGGGTGCACGAATGGCAAAACATCATTTTTTCGGATGAATCCAGGTTCTGTTTACAGCATCATGATGATTGCATCCGTGTTTGGCGACATCGCGGTGAACGCACATTGGAAGCGTGTATTCTTCATCGCCATACTGGTGTATCACCCGGCGTGTTGGTATGGGGTGCCATTGGTTATACGTCTCGGTCACCTCTTGTTCGCATTGACCGCACTTGGAACAGTGGACGTTACATTTCAGATGTGTTGCGACCCGTGGCTCTACCCTTCATTTGATCCCTGCGAAACTCTACATTTCAGCAGGATAATGCACGACCGCATGTTGCAGGCCCTGTACGGGCCTTTCTGGATACAGAAAATGTTCGACTGCTGCCCTGGCCAGCTCATTCTCCAGATCTCTCACCAACTGAAGACGTCTGGTCAATGGTGGCCAAGCAACAGGCTCGTCAGAATACGCCAGTCACTACTCTTGATGAACTGTGGTATTTTGTTGAAACTGTATGGGCGGGAAGCTGTACCTGTACACTCTATCCAAGCTCTGTTTTGACTCAATGCCCAGGCGTATCAAGGCCGTGATAACGACCAGAGGTGGTTGTTCTGGGTACTGATTTCTCAGGATCTATGCACCCAAATTGCGTGAAAACGTTATCACATGTCAATTCTGGTATAATATATTTGTCCAATAAATACCCGTTTATCATCTGTGCCGGCCGCAGTGGCCGAGCGGTTCTAGGCGCTACAGTCTTGAACCGCGCTACCGCTACGGTCGCAGGTTCGAATGCTGCCTCGGGCATGGATGTGTGTGATGTCCTTAGGTTGGTTAGGTTTAAGTAGTTCTAAGTACTAGGGGACTGATGACCTCAGAAGTTAAGTCACATAGTGCTCAGAGCCATTGGAACCATTTTATCATCTGCATTTCTTCTTGGTGTAGCAATTTTAATGGCCAGTAGTGTAGTACCAGTAGCGTCAGTGTATTCGGTCGGTCACACACACGTGTTTGCACGTGTTGCAGGCGGGCGGCGTGGAGATGACGTGGGTGGTGGCGGACCACGTGGCCGCGGCGGGCAGCCACGAGCTGAGCGTGACCAAGGGGCAGCAGGTGGAGGTGGTGGAGGCGGCGGGCGCCGACTGGTGCCTGGTGCGGATGCCGAGCGCGGGCGTCGACTCGCCGCCCGAGGGCCTGGTGCCGCTCGCCGTGCTCAAGCAACCGCCCGCCGCCGCCAAGACGACGTCTCCGCAGCGCAAGCCCGCCCCAGACCACGACTCTGGTGAGTACCCGTACAGCTCTATGTCTCGCCCATCGCGCTGAATTTGTTTGCAAACCACGTCGTCAACGAGCGGAAGCGGGGCATTTACTGTATGGCTTAAAGCGACCGTCCCAGCTCGCTGTCCAGACCGCTGCGAGGCGGTGTGCTTAGTTCGTCTTGGCCTCAAGCTTGACTACAGTAATGGCGGCGAAACACGATTAAAATTAACTCTCTATCGCATGACTTTTTTTAGGTAACCAAAAATACTCTGAAGAGCCAAAGAAACTGGTACACCTGCCTAATATCGTGCAGGGCCCCAGCGATCACGCAGAAGTGCCGCAACACGACATGGCATGGACTCGATTAACGTCTGAAGTACTGCTGGAGGAACTTGACACCATGAATCCTGCAGGACTGTCCTTAAATCCGCAAGAGTACGAGGGGGTAGAGATGTCTTCTGAACATCACGTTGCAAGGCATCCCAGATATGCTCAATAATGTTCACGTCGTGGGAGTTTGATGGCCAGCGGAAGTGTTTAAACTCAGAAGAGTGCTCCTGGAGCCACTCTGTAGTAGCAATTCTGGACGTGTGGAGTGTCGCATCGTCCTGCTGGAATTTTCCAAGTCCGTCGGAATGTACAATGGGCATGAATGGATACAGGCGATCAGACAGGATGCATACGGCCGTGTCACCTGTTAGAGTCGTATCTAGACGCATCAGGGGTCCCATATCACTCCAACTGCACACGCCCCATACCATTACAGGGCCTCCACCACCTTGAACAGTCCCCTGCTAACATGCAGAGTCCATGGATTCAAGAGGTTGTCTCCATACCCGTACATGTCCATCCACTCGATGCAATTTGAAACGAAACTCATCCGACCGGGCAACATATTTCCAATCATAAACAGTCCAATGTTGGTGTTGACGGGCCCACGCGAGGCTCAAATGTTCAAATGTGTGTGAATTTCTAAGGGAGCAAACTGCTGAGGTCGTCGGTCGCTAGACTTACGCACTACTTAGACTAAATTCAGCTAAGCGCAACACACACACCCATGCCCGAGGGAGGATTCAGACCTCCGGCGGGAGAGGCCGCGCAATCCGTGACATGGCGCCTCAAATCGCGCGGCCACTCCGCGCGGCCTAAGCGAGGCGTAAACATTGGATCGTGCACTCATCAAGGGTACACGAGTGAGCCTTCGGCAACACAGTGCAATAGAGAGTTAAGGACAAGACATGACAGCACAACTTACTTAAATAGGGGGCGACTACGGACGCAAACGGATAAATGCTTCCATAGCGATCCTACAGACACATTTAAAATGAGACTTAAACATTTAATAAATTAGGAGGTAGTGAGTGGTAGAAGTGCTGTTGCCACAGAGAAAAACTGAAAACGTTGGTTATGGGACTGGTTCGCTCAGTAAGGAACAATAACAAAAGAAAACCCGGAACGTAGATACCAACCATGTGAAATGATGGTGTGACACAGATTCTGCCTAGTGACGGGATGTGGGAATAGGACGTCCAAGATTACCTTAACCGTGGCGTAGAGAAGTGGTTCGGATGCGGTCGTAATTTCAAGTTCCCATCTTAATTCCGTTGTATCTAACCGTCGCGACTAGCGAGCTACAGAACTCTACTGTTTCGCTCGACAGAACTAGCAGCCTGCCCTGGTCTTCTCAGGTACTCAAGAGAAATGCTGCAACGTAGCACGTAGCTGTAGGTCCAAGTGGCATGGGGACTGACTGTGCTAACCAGCAGAGATGCATGTTGTCTGCAGATGATCTCCAAACAAAATTAGAGCTACCTTTAGACAATGAAATAGAAAGAGTTATAGTCAAGACATTTCTATGTGTTACTGACTGCCAAACTGCAATGGTTGTTTGGC
Source organism: Schistocerca cancellata (assembly GCF_023864275.1). NCBI lineage: Eukaryota > Metazoa > Arthropoda > Insecta > Orthoptera > Acrididae > Schistocerca > Schistocerca cancellata. The sequence continues at coordinate 352,508,388 of NC_064630.1, forward strand.
TCCATAGGGAGTTAATTTCTTGCGTCATTAATATACCCATGCGTCCTTTCGTGCACTGAAATCGTATACTGTTTCTCTCTCGAATATTCTCGGGCAGGAAAAGCCATTCACATCTGCCGATTCAGAATTCTCGGAGAGCGAAGCCGTCAGTTTGCCAAGCAGTGACTAACGTTGTTTTGTACGTGACGCGATAGCAGACTATTATTAGGCTAGCGTGGGTGTCTATCGACAGAAGGCCTAATTGGAGTGTGAAAGAGCCACCGTTGTAATACCCCTCAGAACTAGCGTGGCGGCAAACATTCCGCACTTGCTTTACACTCTTCGAGTATGTGACGTACGGCAGAAATGTAGCTGGATATCATCTGTCCGGGTCTGCAGTAAACGCCAATTGGGAACACGGGTCATCGGGTAGCTCGCTCTGCGTAACAGCGTAGAGCCTCGTAGTGCGTCAGACGCGTCGGTGGGTTGATGTATTGGCACGGATTCCGGGAAGTATTGCTGAGGTGTGTTGTGGAAAAAGAGGCAAGGAGTGGATGCGTCATGCGGCGTGGTGGGTGTGGCGTGGGGCAGGACAGGAAGAGACTGCCAGCCTAGCTCAGCGCCGTGTTTACCCCAAACACTTGCCACAGCCGCTGTCCGGCACCGCCTGGGATGACGCATGCGGCACGCGCTTGGTTCCGCCCACGCCGAGCCCTCTGCTCCAGGTGTCTCGCCTCACGTTCGTTCCCGCTTTGCCTCCCTCCCTTCAGCTGCCGCCCCGCCCTTCCTACGCCTTCATATATATCTGCTTCTATATCGTTACTCCGCGAGCCACCGTACAGTGGAGAAAAATCAGTGGTTTAAATCCCCGTCCGTCAATCCACACTTAACTTTTCCCTCATTTCCCCAAACCTCTAAAGACGAGTTCCTGGATTGTTCCTTTGAAAGGGCACAGCTGATCTTGCGTTCTGAGCTTGTGCTCTGTCTCTAATAACAAAGTTGTGGACAGGCCGTAAAATCCCAATCTTCTTTCCATTTCCTTCTACGATATTTTTAAGTCGAAGTTGTCCAACTGGATTCGAAACGAAAGAATGTCTAATCAGTCATAATGGTCTTTGTGTGACACTCACTATTTTATTTTTACTTTTTGTGTCTGCGCTATCCGCTTCCAGATCACTTTCTCGGCGCAGGTGTCTTTAAACTAAATTCAAGAGTGAAAATGGCAAACATTATTAGATTAAAACCTCACATTTGTCATTAGAATCAAAAAATACTGTATCTCTTCCCGCGCGTAATTTATTTGTACGCAAAAAATTAAGAAGGTATTCTGATACCACTGAAAAATGCTGATCTCCCCCAATCGCTGCAAAAAATAATGAAATAATATTATTAACATTCTACATGCCGTACCAGGCAAGTGACTACTACTAAGGGCCACTAAGGACGTTTTTGTTTCAATGCCGTTAATACTGAGGTAGTACTTTTTATTTGTGATAACACAAGTAGAGTTACACAGCAGTAATTTTTTAACAAGTAGAAAAACACAAGTACAGTTACACAGCAGTAGTGTTTTAACAAGTAGAACTGTAATTAACAATAACCATTTCTCAAATGTTTAGATTTTTTTACATGACAGTGGCAAAAATGAGTTAATAGAAATAGTTCAGTATTCACTAATCTTTCTTACACAATTCTATTCTTGGAATTAGATATTACAAAATGTACTGTGACCTCCCCGTTTTGTTGAGTAAGAAAGGTGAACACCATCAACAGTTCTTTCCGTTTTGCAGCTGATAAACATGGCTGGTTTTTGAGATGAAGTACTGCGTAGAATACACAAGCCATGGTATTTCCTCTTTTGAATACGCTGACACTCTTCCATTCTTCTGTTTCAGGATAAGAATAAAGCTTTTTGAGATAGAAGAAAATGAGACACTTTGATAATAGCGCATTTGGAGCTCTTACACCCCTGCATTGACAACAATGCTTCAGCAGCATCTTTAAAGTCAAAGAAGTCAGCTGCATAGATTGGAATGACATGGAATGGATTCACAGCTCCAGCTGACTTAACATTCTTACGTAATTCTTCCAGAGCAAAGGCCTTGTTTAGCTTTCTTGGTTTCTCTGTAATCGTAAAATCTCTGTCGCAGCTCAAAAAGCTTAGTAGTCATTTCTCAGCATACCTACACTGCAACACCCTTACAAGCTCATTATGCTGTTTTTGACCGCCCTATAGGTTCAATATTCGTCGAAAAGTTTATTAGTGTAATGTGTAAAAATTTGAAGTAAACCGGTAATATATTTTTTGAGATTTTTGGTAACAATGTTTCTCTTTTATGTAGTACATATTTATTTATGTTATGTGTATATTACATTCGCATACAACGTTCTATCAAAATTTCAAAGGATAAACCTCGGAGAATTAAGATTTTGAACAAATTAACATGAGATTTTTGCTTCCAACTTATCTCCGTGTATATATACAAACACACACACACACACACCATCTGGCGTTCCAGTAGGTATATAGAAACACGCGCGTCTTCGAATACAAAGATATCTTCAGTGGATTTAATAGTTACTCGTTTTTCGTGCAAAATTCTGCTTTTTTTCTCATTTAGTCGTAGGCTAGAGGGCGTTTGCCACTTTATTTATTCCCGTCGAGGTCTTTTGAGACTTTCGAATTTATAAAACGAATATTTATATACATGCTGCGGAAAATGGCCACACCGTCAAAGTTTTAGTAGTAGTTAGAAGATCTATATACTAGATGAAGGGGGAAAGAGAGAGAGAGAGGGGGGGGGGGGAAGAAATGGCGACATTGATGCAAGAAAAGAAACGTGCTTGTGCAGTATTTTTATTAAAGATATTCATATGTAAGGTGAAAGAAGAAGAGACTAAATGACAAGATCAACTTGCCGATGATGGCTCGCAAGTATCTCACTTTTAGTATGTCGGACCCTAACTGAACAAGATTGCTCAATGATTGAGACTTGTTTTCGGGAGGAGGGTGATTCCAATCCTAGTTTGTCTACTCACATACGGATTATCTGTGAATTGTGCAAATCCCTTCAAACGAATGCTAAGAATTCCTTTGAATAAGCTACGGACGAAATTCTGCCTCACTGTGATGTTCAAACCTGTGCTGCACCTCGAACTGGACGAAATGCTAAATTCTTGTCTTCCTCCTTTCCTCGGTCACAAGCTGGAAGAGATACTGCAACGACGAAGGTTTTTTGAGGAGTGTTGTAGTTAGAATATTTTGCTGGGCAGTTGCTCTCTTCAACATTCATCTAAAATAATTATATAATTGTTGTTTAGTGAACATGGATAAGCAAAAGTGGAAGAGACCAGTAATATTTTTCTCGCTTGTAGAGGTTTCCTTGTTACCTAATGTCTAAAATGATAAATATTTTCATTAATCCAGTTCTAGCGACTACGTTTTCGACTTAAGGATGGCTAAGAAAAGAAAAGGAAACAGGAAAGGAATGCACGTGGCACTAGAAAGTACCAAAAAAAACTTTAACGTGACTTTCTAAAAATACACTCCTGGAAATTGAAATAAGAACACCGTGAATTCATTGACCCAGGAAGGGGAAACTTTATTGACACATTCCTGGGGTCAGATACATCACATGATCACACTGACAGAACCACAGGCACATAGACACAGGCAACAGAGCATGCACAATGTCGGCACTAGTACAGTGTATATCCACCTTTCGCAGCAATGCAGGCTGCTATTCTCCCATGGAGACGATCGTAGAGATGCTGGATGTAGTCCTGTGGAACGGCTTGCCATGCCATTTCCACCTGGCGCCTCAGTTGGACCAGCGTTCGTGCTGGACGTGCAGACCGCGTGAGACGACGCTTCATCCAGTCCCAAACATGCTCAATGGGGGACAGATCCGGAGATCTTGCTGGCCAGGGTAGTTGACTTACACCTTCTAGAGCACGTCGGGTGGCACGGGATACATGCGGACGTGCATTGTCCTGTTGGAACAGCAAGTTCCCTTGCCGGTCTAGGAATGGTAGAACGATGGGTTCGATGACGGTTTGGATGTACCGTGCACTATTCAGTGTCCCCTCGACGATCACCAGTGGTGTACGGCCAGTGTAGGAGATCGCTCCCCACACCATGATGCCGGGTGTTGGCCCTGTGTGCCTCGGTCGTATGCAGTCCTGATTGTGGCGCTCACCTGCACGGCGCCAAACACGCATACGACCATCATTGGCACCAAGGCAGAAGCGACTCTCATCGCTGAAGACGACACGTCTCCATTCGTCCCTCCATTCACGCCTGTCGCGACACCACTGGAGGCGGGCTGCACGATGTTGGGGCGTGAGCGGAAGACGGCCTAACGGTGTGCGGGACTGTAGCCCAGCTTCATGGAGACGGTTGCGAATGGTCCTCGCCGATACCCCAGGAGCAACAGTGTCCCTAATTTGCTGGGAAGTGGCGGTGCGGTCCCCTACGGCACTGCGTAGGATCCTACGGTCTTGGCGTGCATCCGTGCGTCGCTGCGGTCCGGTCCCAGGTCGACGGGCACGTGCACCTTCCGCCGACCACTGGCGACAACATCGATGTACTGTGGAGACCTCACGCCCCACGTGTTGAGCAATTCGGCGGTACGTCCACCCGGCCTCCCGCATGCCCACTATACGCCCTCGCTCAAAGTCCGTCAACTGCACATACGGTTCACGTCCACGCTATCGCGGCATGCTACCAGTGTTAAAGACTGCGATGGAGCTCCGTATGCCACGGCAAACTGGCTGACACTGACGGCGGCGGTGCACAAATGCTGCGCAGCTAGCGCCATTCGACGGCCAACACCGCGGTTCCTGGTGTGTCCGCTGTGCCGTGCGTGTGATCATTGCTTGTACAGCCCTCTCGCAGTGTCCGGAGCAAGTATGGTGGGTCTGACACACCGGTGTCAATGTGTTCTTTTTTCCATTTCCAGGAGTGTATATGCAATGATACATTTGCTTAAAACAAACGCCCAACTTTCTTCATTTATCCGTGTTTGGATTTTGTTCCAATTTTGCGACTGATATAACTTACAAAAAATGACTGTTGAAAAATTCAGAAAATCCTTGGACTGTCTCAGCAATCGACAGATGTCAGCTAATTCATTAATTCGTTATTGTTTCTCAATGGACCAAGGTAGTGTAGAGTAAGCATAATCGTGTGCGTATTTGTCTTACAGTTGGTTCTTAAAAACCAGCAACGCCTTGCATTTCCTGGAATATGTAGCAATAATAGAACATTTGATTTACCCATCGTCGGAAGTGTACAGTACGATTGTTTCGTCTGATTTTCTGGAACTCGACCTCCCTTACAGAGGTAAAAGATGAGATGACCTCACTAGTAGTGCTGCAGAAGTCAAAAATGACTCTCCCATATAGAGGTCTCTACTTTTGTGACCGAATAAAACTACTTTCGTCCAGCCTCAGCTACTGGTTCTTTGATTGCTCTGGGAGAAGGTTCATCGCATAAGAACACATGAAACAGTAGCTCACTTTAATACATAAATGAGTAAAATATTTAATTAACTTTTACGCACTTGTTTGCCACATAGTTCACAACTGTCACGGAATAGTAAACCATCACTTGGTGCACTAATTAACAAACTGTTCTTGTGAGGTACAATGTTCAACATTTAAATGAACAAGCCCATCAGAACTTTAACTATCACATTGGTCCTCTGCTGTGATGTCGATTTCTGTAGCTCAGGAGAGATCCTGCTAGCTCGAAACTATATTGACCTCTGCGTGAAGGCGTTGCTGTGCTGAGAGGGGAGGCGTGGTCCTCAGGAGCGCCTACCATACGTTGCAGCGAACCCTCGCTAATGTATGTGGTATTGATTCGCATTGCCAACTGTGATGTTTAAACGCGATGTCAGTACGATAACATATACACACTGAAGCGCCAAAGAAACTGGTATAGGCGTGGGTATTAAAATACAATGATATGTAAACAGGCAGTATACGGCGCTGCGGTCGGCGACGCCTACATAAAACAAGTGCCTGGCGCAGTTGTTAGATCGGTTACTGCTGCTACAGTGGCAGATTATAAAGATTTAAGTGAGTTTGAATGCGTTGTTATTGTCGGCGCACAAGCGATGGAAGACAGCATCTCCGAGTTAGCGAGGAATTGGGGATTTTATCGTACCACTATTTCACGAGTGTACTGTGAATATCAGGAATCCGGTAAAATATCATATCTCCGACATCGCTGCACCCGGAAAAAAATCATCCAGGAACGGGACCAACGACAACCAAACAGAATCGTTCAACGTGACAGAAGTGCAACCCTTCCGCGAATTGAAGGTTTCAGTGCTGGGCCATCAACAAGTTCAGCGTGCGAACCATTCAACGAAACGTCATAGATATGCACTTTCGGAGTCGAAGGCCCACTCGTGTACCCTTGATGACTGCACCACACCAAGCTTTACGCCTCGCCTGGGCCAGTCAACACCGACATTGGGCTGTTGATGACTGGAGACATGTTACCTGGTCGGACGAGTCTCGTTTCAATGTGTATCGAGCGGATGGACGTGTAGCGGTATGGAGACAACCGCATGAATCCATGGACTCTGCATGTCAGCAGGGGACTGTTCAAGCTGGTGGAGGCTCTGTAATGGTGTGCGGCGTGTGCAATTGGAGTGGGGCGTGTGCTGATACGTCTAAATACGACTCTTGATGGGTGAGCATCCTGTTTAGTCAGCTGTATCCATTCACGTCCATTGTGCACTCCGACGGAGTTTCGCAATTTCAGCACGACACTGCGACACCCCACACGTCCAGAATTGTTACAGAGTGGCTCCACTCTTCTGAGTTTAAAGACTTCGCCTGGACACCAAACGTTCCCGATATGATCATTATTGAGCATATTCGGGATGCCTTGCAACGTACTGTTCGGAAGAGATTCCACCCCCTCATACTCTTACGGATTTATGCACAGCCCTGCAGGATTCATGGTGTCAAGTCCCTCCAGCACTACTTCAGACATTCGTCGAGTCCATGCCAGTCGTCTTGCGGCACTTCTGCGTGCTCGCGGGGGCCCTAGAGGATAATAGGCAGGTGTACCTGTTTTCTTGGCTCTTCACTGTACTTTGTCACTTGTAGACGTTTTAGGGAGTGAAAATGACTAAACCTGACGGTAAGTCCCACAGAGAGTGTTTCCTCACTTATCCAGGTGCGACTGTGCTTACGTATCAGCAAATTTCATCACAGCGTTGCCAGCACAAACCGGAGTATGTTTGACGTAATTTGGCAACACCGTCGTCCGGACGTGGTAACGGCTACTTAAAAGCAGCGTACACCGATACTTAGTTAATGAGTCAGCAGCCGCGCTGTAAATTAGTTGGTGTTGTTGTTTGCGTATTGAGGACACGGGCGGCTGAGGTGATGTTTGCTATGGGCAGGCGACCTCGCGAGCAATCGGCCGTCGGCGCGGCCAGACCCGCTCACCCCGTGTGACGCCAGGTGAAAGCTCGTGGCGCCTGGGATTAAATTATGTGCGTCGGTCACAGATGTTTACGGCGCCGTAAAGTCAGTGGGCGCGCTTAATTACGCGGCCAGGCTACCTGGTCAGCAGCAGTCGCAGCGCCAGACAGACAGACAGACAGACAGCCAGAGAGCGACTTCTGTACACGATATCCTGCCCCGACACTGGGCGCGTGACGCTGTCAGCTCACCTTCTTCGGAATCCCCACAACTCTTTTTCTTCTGCAAAAACTTCCTCATATACAGGCTGCTCAAAACCAGTCTGTGAAGCTTGTAAGGGTGCTGCAGGGCTGGTCGTGCTGAGAAATAATTGTTAAGGAAAAATCTGATCCGTTGCGCCGTTTCCGACTTAATTAGTATTGAACTTAGTCACTCAGGCCGCAGCGCGCACAGGTTAAAGCGACCCGCCATATCCAGTTGTCATTACATAGCAGAGATGATAGCGCTTGAGACGCATAGATGACAGTGCATGAGAGTGCTCAGTCTTTGCCTCGGGTTCCATCTTTACTAGCATCCCATGTCCAATTTTTGTATTGCTCTCTTGTTCGGTCTTAGGAAACCAAACGGAAAACGCCTTTGGCGACACCGTCTCCGATGGGCGGCTTGCCGCAACATATCGAATTTTTTCTTAACCTACCCTTGAATACACTTTAGAGCTTTTCAGACTATTTCTGACCACCCTGTGTATATCTAGTTTGTGATCAGTAGACATCAGCCGACATTCTGATTGATATTCATTATCTGAGCATTTACACTCTCTGATCAAATGTATCCGGACACTTGGTAATAGTGGACATAAATGTGGGGTGTATCCACTCTTCACATTTACGACGACTTGAACTGTTCTGGGGACACTTTCAGTGAGGTGTCTGAAAGTCTGTGGAGGAATGGCTGCCCATTCTTCCTCATCAGGAACCGAAATCAGAGAAGTTAGTGATGCTGGACGCTGGGGAACTGGAGCGAAGTCGACGTTGTAACTTGTCCCAAAATGCATTTTCTCACATTTGCTTCTTTATGAAAGGGTACAGTATTATACTGGTACAGTCTTCGTCACGGAACTGTTCCTGTACTGTACCCAGTACACAGTACACAGTACTGAAGAATATGTTCAAATCCATCCCTAATTAGCGTTTTCATAAGCGCAAAGGGGGAACCACATCCAAAACACGAAGAACACCCGTATACGGTAACACTACCTCCTCCGTACTTCACTCATTCACCGCTGGCACTGTGATTTCCCCAAACCGCGTCAGGCAATTGTCGGGATGGTTCCTTTAAAAGTTCACGGCTGACTTCCTTCCCCATCCTTTCCTAGTCCGATGGGACTCGTGACCTCGCTGTTTGGTCTTCTTCACCATATCAACCAACCAGCCGACCACTGCTGGCACTACACATGGCGGCAGGTAACGATGTCCAGGCATTCGCCAAACCTAAACCCTTCCATCGGATTGCCACAGGGAGAAGCGTGATTCAGCATACTAAATAGCTCCTTCCTGGCCATACACAATCCAGTAGCTTCGGTTTTTACAACAGCTCAGTCGTCATTTAGCACTGACGACAGAAATTAGGGGCGTATGAGAAGCTGCTCGGCCATTTTATGCCCATCTCTTTAACTTCTAACGCTCAGTCTCTTACTAGTTAGAGTGCTGGTAGCACTTTGGGATTCACGAATGATTTCTTCCGCTGATTTAATGCGATATTTTACAAGCACCCTTGTGAGTGCACAACATCAGGTGTATCTGGTCTTGGTTTAGCTGTGATTGTTCTTTTGGGTTTCCATTTCACAATCACACCATTTAGCGGTCGGGTTGGTCAGCTTTAGAAGAGTTGTTACATACGGGTGTCTGGATACTTCTGCTCAGATTGTGTGTATAATCTGGTACAGTATCATACTGGTACAGTCTTCGTCACGGAACTGTTCCTGTACTGTACCCAGTACACAGTACACAGTCTTACAGTACACTGAAGGCAAAATCAATGCAAATAATGTAGATGATGTACGAAGTGACTGACAACACGTAATTTTTCGAAATTAAGTTACGTTTTAGATCCTAATGCTGTGAAAGGAAAAGTGAGCTTCTAAAAACCAAAAAAAGCGATTACTTAAAATTAGATCAACATTTTTTCAGCTGAAACCTCTTCTGAAAAGCAACTGTTGTCAGAACTTGTAAACTTATCGGCTATGGTGTGGTGCAAGTCTCTCTTAATTTGCAATCCGTCTGAATCAGGTACCTCGATGGTTTCCGGCACAACACCTGCGCGACGCAGCACAGGTAATGGATGTCCTTGATCGTTTGCAACGTCACGCCCGCAGGACACACGAGAAGACAAGAGAATCCTCCTGCCCGCTCGTCCGCCAAATTGACGACAGATCTCTTTCGCCGGCCCATGGTCTTACTTGACAAACAGTAAGGTCACCTTACTACGACCCTGCAGCCTGTGCCACTGTCCCTCTCGAGACGGCACACCGAGACTCTGAAGAAACAAATTAACAGTACTACACAGTGGTAAACACCGCCTTACATCCATTCACCTCGAAAAGACTATGCTTAAGTTAGGAAACGCCAAAAGCCCTTTTTTAAATAAACGAATATATCAAGTCTAAAGCGAACGATTCGTTATGCAAGCTTAAGTGCCAGTACAACATGCGTTTCCAGTCTCAGGTATTTGATGAGGACCGACACACGAGAGTCGTTCCTGCCAACCTTCACAGATCAGCCCTTTAGTGGGAGTGCTTGCTAGCAATGCAAACAAGTGTTCGCGTCTCGGTGCGCGGTGCATATTACGAAGCCTGCCCCGGCCCAAGCCGTGTAGCACGGCCGGGCGTTTACCCGGCTCTCGCCGCCTTTATGCCGTATACGGACTGTAATAGCGCTTTTTAATCCGCGACAGCCACGGTTGTGGTAAACAAAAACAGCGTTTGAGCTTTTTCTCCTCCAAGGCTGGCGCCGACCGCGATCGCGACCCACATAAATCTCCCTGCGAGATGGCCTCGTGACGCTGGCAAAGAGCTGCGCAGCTACTCCTCCAACGCCCAATATCTTGCGGGCGGCGTCGGTTCGCTCGCGTTAAAGATCAAATCTACTGATAGCGGAGAGGTGCTTAATGGAGCCCGTAATTAATTGATTTTACATTTTTTATGTAGTTGCCCTAATTCCAAGAACTAAATTGCCTGTAATTTACTGTATACAAGTGGATCGATATTAATTAAATTTTTTCGTTATATCAACCTGTTTGGAACACCAGTTGGTCCCCTCTGGAATCGTTTACTGCTTCTGTGTCTAAGGTAGCCAGACACATATTAACCGAACTGGCGAGTGAGTTCTTACCCTGAAATGTTCGATTATAATCGTTGCAGTTGTTTAAATATAGACCATGTAATAGGTTGAATCGTACATCCACCCTAGCTTTTAGAGGGATCAGATTTTAGATATTAACCTCAGTGTTATAAATCTTGCGCTCCGCCGCAGTGTGTTCGAAACCGGATCTCTTAAAATATATATGAAAAAGACAATGTCGCCAACAAGCCGTGAAGTAGCAGGTTTAGGAAAGTGATAGAACTGTTTCGAAACATACTGTAAAAATAAATTTGCCTAGCCTAAGCTTTATTTCCTCCAGATACGCATTTATATCATAATGAAAGTATAGTAAACGCGCCTGATTCGCCTTAGGGAAGGAGGATGGATGCAAATTCTTTCCTTTTGCCGAATATAGAATTTCTGTCGCGAATGCTGGGTTGGTTCACTCAACAAAGCCATAGCTGATTATTTCTTGCTGTTTTAAAACCGGAGATGAATCAGATAGAACACACAGATCGTCGTTGGCGCATCAAAAAACGTAAACATTTGCCTTTTAAAATTATCGATGCTGAAAATACAAGTTTTGTTTGTGCAATGATACGTAGAAACACATTGGAAACTGTCACAATAAAATAACTCTGCATGAAAACAATGACTACCTATTTGGTTTGTGGGAATGGTTTATTTGAAAAGGACTGGGCCAATTGCCTCCCCTAATTTGTATTTGTGATCCGTCCGGAATGACCACATTATCGATGTAACATTAAATGAGAAAAAATGACTGGCTGTATGCCCTAGTACACTTCGTAATCTCACTGTTCTGTTGTTACCTGACATGATGAAATTGTAGATACACGATCCCCAGTTCTTCGAATTTATTGGATAAAAAATCCTTTGTTGGTCAAGATCGCAATATATTATTTTTATCGATTACTGGTTCCGGCTAAAGTTGTTAGCCCCCTTCAGACCACAGGATAAAAAAAAAGTTCCTTCTACAGTCACCAACCGGTGGGACACTTCGTCATAAATTTTGTGCAAGGTGCATAGCTGAATCGTAATATAGAGCTCCATCAAGGACTATGGTAGAATTACCCAAGACTAAGAGATAGTTGGAGCCATTGTTATAAAGTTGTATGAAATATTCCCTTGTATACGCAGAGTGAGATCACAGTTAACACACTATGTTACTCTAGAGACGTAGCGCCAGAAAACAACTCATAATTTTCGCTTGACGATGTCGTGTAACTCATACAATCGAGTGAAAATATTGGACACATGTAATATGGAATGTTTTAATCGAATTAGTTTATATTAGCACCTCCTAAAATATTTACTATTTCACCTGAAACACATGGTGTATGACGTAGGCAGTAAAATCATATTGCAGTACATAACATCGGATTATTGTATTATAAATCTTCTGAAAAGCGTTCGTGAGAAGGAGGTCGTGATTCTTCGTAAGACAGATTCCTATGCGAGACCACAAAGAATCTCTGTGACAGTCTAGTGCTGAGGGCAGTGCTCCGATACAAATCTAGCATCACGCCCTTTAATCCGACCTGGTGAGGGTCCCAAATACTCGAGCAGGAACTAAGAATAGTTTGCACAAGCGCCTTGTACACGGTCTCCTTGGCAGCTGCACTACACTTTCCCCGAATTCTCCCAATAAATCTGCGTCGTCCTTTTGCCCTCCGTACAGCTGGTTTTATATATTCGTCCCGCTATATACCGCTTGGTAACGTTAAGCCCAGACATACACTGTTCAAAAGAATTAGGGGAACACGTGTATCAACGCCCGGTATGCTAAATTTATTTTGATACACGCGGCACCTGTCGTCTTATTGCATAGGCTGAGATCTTTCGTTGTATACAGCAACTAAAGTCATTCGCCATCTGCCGGCTGTGTTATGCATAGCAATACAGATGACACCTCAGAAGGAAGTGAGTACCGGTGTCCCAATGTTCTGTAGAGAGGTAGACTGAAAGTTGCAACGGTAGTCTGTTTGACCCAAGAAGGATAGACATTTTGCCGTATTGCTGTAGATGGCAATGTGTCGCCGTCATCGATGAGTTGTGGGCACTGTACAGGGAGACGGGTAAGTACACAAGTGCAGTTGGACAAGATCGCCGACACATTACAACCCCAAGTCTGGCCGTATCTGCGTTGCGGCGTCGTACGGCTACCACCAAGGAACCAAGACAATCTCAGAAGGTCCACTGGAGCCGACATGTAAGATTAGATTATACGGACTAAGTCGTGTTCGAGTACTCCGCTTGACACATCATCATCTCGCAGTTCGCCATCAGTTCTGCCGTCACGTGTCAACTGGTACCTCGACACTGAGGAAACGTTTTGTTCACAGACGTGCCCAGATTTCCTCTGACGCACCGTGATGACCGTGTTCGTGTGTGGAGACGCCGTGGTCAGCGGTGGCTACCAATGTTGTCCAGAAAATCGACAGATTCTGGCAAGGTTTTCTGAAGGTAGAGGAAGGCATCAATGTTGACAGCTATACGGATCTTATCGTTGTTCATGGTCGCCTTACTGCCAGGTAGTACATCGAACAGATCCTGCTAGACCATGTGGTGGCTGCTACCGTAGGCTGGGGTCCCTGAATCTCTTCTCATGTAGGATAATGCCAGGGCCCATGTGGCGGGGGTCACCAGGGATGTCTTCCGGCGAAGCCTGAACATTGAAATAATGGAATGGCCAACGGTGAGCTGTAACCTAAACCCCATCGACGATGTGTAGGGGCATGCTTGAGAGACGTGTTCGTGACCGTCCTGTTCCAGCACAGACTCTCCATGAACTCTGAAGGTCTCTCATTAAAGAAAGGGAACGGATATCAGTGTGACGTGTGCCACGACGGTGTCAGTCGGTGATAAACGCTCGTATTGGATATGCACCTTACTGAAGCTTTCAAAGTCCAATGAAAGGCATCAGGACTGATGAATGATGGTTTCCACTTTGTTTTCGACACCTGTCGGACAAATCAGTTCTTGTTATGTAAATGGACTTGGATCTAATTATGGTTTGTTGTGTACTCAAGTATTGAAAGATAAAAGTATAAAATGGTAACATACCTGGTCCTCCGTATTTCTGACTGGAGTATGACAAGCGCCCAAATCTACTTTGCCCTAATTGTGTTGAACAGTGTACGATCGGGCGGGCTGAGCCCAAAGTGTCCTCAGGAAAACTAAAGGTTCTCATTCTACTAGTGCACATTATCTTGCATTTATCCACAATTTGGAAATACCTGGTATTCGTTATACTGCAGAGATTTTCTAAATGCTCGGTTGCGTATATATTACTGTGTTCTAGTGAATATTAGGCGAATACATACCAAATTTTCTCCTGGAAGAGGATTTCATTTTTCATCGTGTGCCACTCAGTTCTGCTGAGAAGAGGCACCACAATTAGTATACTGACAGACTCACTGGGATTCGACAACGTCATGAAACTGCAGCCAAAACTAGTGGTCCCTCCACGGTATACCAACTCTAATAGAATGAGGCAATAACTAAATGGCTCTAAGCGCTATGGGACTTAACATCTGAGGTCATCAGCCCCCTAGACTTAGAAATACTTAAACTTAACTAACCTAAGGACATCACATACATCCATGCCCGAGGCAGGATTCGAACCTGCGACGGTAGCAGCAGCGCGGATCCGGACCGAAGCGCCTAGAGCCGCTCGGCCATAGTGGCCGGTGGCAGTAACTAAGAATAATTATATACGTGCGATTATATCACTGTAAATTTCCGAACAACCTACTCTACACATAATCAAAGAAATCTCGAATAGTAATTGAACCAATTAATTATTGTGTGCACCAGGTGCAAGAAATGACAGTAAAGCCTTTTATCCGAGCAGAAGTTCCCTCTCCAACATCAGTCGCAGTTTTGCTCGCACCCCACGAGAATGAATTTGTGTTAAAGGTGCTGTTTATCCACTTACAGCTCTTTCTTTTCATGTATGAGATAGTAGTGGTCAAAGCTAGAGAAGCCTCTTACAAGCCTATGTTCGAAGGTATATTCTTTCGATGTATGGATCATTTCACGTGCGTTGATAATTTGCAGTAGTCAAGGCTGTACGATGTCTCTCTCTTGAGGATCCTTGCAGTTGTATTTGTCCGTGTAATTATTCCACTGACTAGTATTGAGGTCAACCGTAGTAAGATTACATTTGAAGAGTCGAAATGGATGACGTTCTAAGTGCCAAACATGACATTTGTCAGAAGAGTTAAGAATCACTGTATCTCTGTTTGCATATAGCTGACTTGTATCCACACAAATTGTAAGGTATTCTGATACCACAAAATTATGATGCTCACGGCAGAAAATAACGAGACAAATCAAAAAATAAGTACTATATCAAGAACGTTCTCAGTGCCGTACCAGAAAACTGTCTGGGTCTAAGTGCCAATAAGAAAGGTCTTATAAGCTGATTCCTACAAATAAGAAAACAGGAACCAGCCATTGTTAATGAAGCTACTTGTTTACACATATAGCGCCGTTACCGATTTACAGCCGACAAGTTGATCTTCAGACGACTGTGCACGTTTATATTACATTTGATGTTGTTTACACTTGTTTTTGGCTGTTTTTTTTTTCAACAACTGGTGTAAACAAATGCAGAAAGACAGTGAGTGTGACTCGTGTGTGATGCGGATGCACCCAATTTTCTACGCTTAATACGGGAGTACGGGAGTAATGTTTAATGGTCGATAAATTAGTTGCAGAGATCCGGTGGCCCGACCTACCCCTTCCCCTAGCACTAGCCATTTGGGTTTTTGGCTATAGAAACATATAAAGGTAATTGGAAATGGAAATGCCGTGTCGCTAGGGCCTCCCGTCGGGTAGACCGTTCGCCTGGTGCAAGTCTTTAGAGTTGACGCCACCTCGACGACTTGCGTGTCCATGGGGATGAAATGATGATGATAAGGACAACACAGCACCCAGTTCCTGAGCGGAGAAAATCTCCGACCCAGCCAGGAATCGAACCCGGGCCATTAGACATGACATTCCGTCGCGTTGACCACTCAGCCACCAGGGGCGGACATAAAGGTAACTGTGTATGCCAGATGGACTATTTGCCTACACTAGAGGAGTGTATGTACCACGCTTGTGAAGAAATCTGAGGGCAACCAGGTACGTTCGCACGAGTTCATGACATTTTTAGAAGTAGAGCTGATATATAAAGATGCTAACAACATGGATAACTCCCTATGATATTAACAGACAAATAGTATCACAAAGCAAAGTGACTCATATCTCAATAGGTCTTTGTAACTGGACCGAAATTTTAGGAGTTTTTTCTAGTTTTGACAAATACTAACTTTTTCGAGTTTACGGAGCATTTTTAACTCTCCCCGTTGGAGGTTCGAGTCCCTCCTCGGGCATGGATGTGGTGTGTGTTGTCGTTAGTGTAAGTTAAAGTTAGGTTAAGTAGTGTGTAAGCTTAGGGACCGATGACCTCAGCAGTTTGGTCCCATAGAACTTTCCACAAATTCTTCCATATTTTTAAAAATTATTGTAGAACATGCAATATAGGTGTGATGAGTCGCTCATCATTTGTTATACTTTAGAAATGACATCATGTAACACTAAATTTGCTGTTGAAAAAATTTTAATAAGTACTTTTGTTGTAAATAAAATCGACTTTTCAGGCGGCAACTTAATTTATTTTTCCCAGACGGGTTTCGCCGTTTTTCTTGCTCTAAGGCATCATCAGCGGGATCTATAACGATACAGTTTTGTTATCTTTAGATTATCAAACAGTTCACGTCGCGATTTTTTATGTAAATAAGTAATTACTTATTTACATAAAGTGATACTTATTTACGTAATGTAATTACTTACTTACATAAATTGTAATTACTTATTTACATAATAATCTAAAAATGACAAAACTGTTTCGTTATGCATCCCACTGATGATGCCTTAGAGCAAGAAAAAAGGCGAAACCCGTCTGGGAAGAATCAACTGAGTTGCAGCAAGAAAAGGCGGTTTTATTTACAAAACAAGTATTTCTGTGTTTGCTGCGGATGATGGCCACGCAAGCAAACTCGTCTTTAATAAGTGACTGGTTTTGATCAGTGACCATTTTACAGCTCAGCTTTGCTGAACAGCAGAAAGTACATCTGTATAAAGTGACAGGAAAAGAGCACGAAGTCAAAAAGTCGACTGAAAAACATATTGACTCTATAAAAGAATTTCCATTCGTCTTCTGAACATTGTGCTCATTTTTTGACATCATGTTAGTCCAAAAATATTCTTGCTGTTATCCCAAGCTGTTGTGTAAAATGCTCCTTGTCCGAAACAGATCGCTTATTGAAGAATAGTTTTAAGAGCAGCTTACGGGGTCACGCGGTATCATTTCTGAGGTGTGTCAGAGCTATGGAAAACAGCCAACAGAAAATATGTTGTTGTTCTTCTTTAGTCGTAAAACATTGCTGGAGAATTGATGTTTTGTTCGCTCTGTGCCGATTGTTTTCGCCCGGCTCTCTCTCTCTCTCTCTCTCTCTCTCTCTCTTTTTTTTTTCAACTGGTCGATAGGCTGTAGGCAGACCGCGGTCAGCATTTCCGTCTGGCCTATGGGGAGTCTACTGTAAACAAGTCGCGCGCACCCTGGGCAGGGCACGCTCTTTACGATCCATTGTTACGCTCGATCATCTGATTTACAGTGACTGCTAGAACGAGCCGTTTTACGTAATGCGCCGTTAGCGCGGAGCCGTTTCCCTCGCTACTGGAGGAGAAATAGCATCGCGTCCGCCGAGTGACCCCTTTCGGTAGAGCCGTGGCGCCGCTCTGGTCCCTGACTAACTGTCGTGTGTGGGCATTCCGGGCCCTTGTCCCATTTCGGGAAAGACGACATCGTCTGGCGCGCCGAACCAGCTCCGGAGACCGGTTGGGGGACTATACTTTTCCTATGTTAAAGCCGAATCAAAAGTTTGACCTAATCTGGAACACTTGTCCCACCAAGGTTATATTCGTGTTCAGTCGCTTTCGCAACAAGGACAAGCGGGAGAGAGAAACAAAAGTTTGCCAGGACTGCAAATTAGAAGCGGATTCAGAAGGGATTTCTCTCTCTCTCTCTCTCTCTCTCTCTCTCTCTATCTATCTCTCTGTCCCTCGCTCTTTCTCTTCCTCTCCCTTTCGGATGGTTGACAGCGTCAGGAACATTTATTTACAAATTATGACCGAATTCTCCGATTCATTTTACTCTAAGGAAAATAAACAGAGATTTAGCTTCAGTAATAAATATATGTTTTCGTAGAATGTGTCAAAATGACTACTGTTGTATACCGTAATGTTTTGATTTTTGGTGCTCAAACAACATCCGTATTTGCAGACTAAATTATAGGACTTGGGTTCTTACTGATTATGCCAACAGCAATATCTGCTAATTGCCCCGACATGTTTATGCGTATATATGACACCATCAGTGATTCATGTTTTATTCAGCTTTATGTTTCTCGCTACAAGAGAGGAACGCACCTACGAGGACAAGAACAATGCGAAAAACTATGACAAGCTATATAACCATTTAATAAAGATCCTTCAAAGCCTCCGCTTCTAGAAACTAAGACTTTAATAAAACATAATCCACTGATGTTTGTTCCAAAGAATGTTTGGGCAGTAATATGATAATGTTGTTTGCGTAATCAGATGGAACCCAAAAATTATAAATGTTTGTGTATGCATATGTTAACTTACTTCACAGAACGATATTCTGCCAAAAATTCCATGTTTTCTATGTAACGCGGAAACTCTTACTATTGCGAGCCTTGAGGTTTTCCCGGTGCATGGAGTATTCCATCATTCTTCCGGCGTCCATCCTAGACGTAATTACTGCGTCTTTTGTTTTTTTCGGCGTATTAACTTGCAGCCATTACAGAAAGTGCCCTGTCCGAAAAAATTATGAAACGCCTCTAATATTGACTATAAAATTCTGGATATCGCAACAATATTTTCGACAGATAATTTCACAGGAAGGAACAAGTTTTTGTTGTATAGTTACAGTTCATAATCTTTTTATCTACACACATAAATGAACTTAATGATTATTTAAATATTTTTCCTCAAATTATTTGTTTTTATAGGCCTTTAAGAGTCGTTAAGGCCTTTTTCACTGGTATGACGCTTGCAAACTTTAGCTGTGAAACACTTCGCAAAAATATCCGGAAAGGCAAGGTTAGAGGCTCCGCGAACTTCCACCTCCAGTGCCAGGTAAACAATGGATAAATACGCTCAGAATGATGTGTTAGCTACCACATTTAGAACATTTCTGTGTTGCTTCAGCGAAAAGTTTAGTCGCAGGTAGTAAAAAATGTTGCATCGCTGTACCCTCTCTCCAAGAGAATCCTTAAGTTCTTGTTCAGGCCCGACTAAAGTGACTTGAAAGTTTTCTCTGTCTATGTCTCTCTTCTAGTGTACAAACTTTACTTTTTAGCTGCTATTAGCATATTACCGACAATAATGATCGATTGTTCAGGCTTTCCCGGCGATATGTAGCCGTGTTGAATTATCGGGTCTTCTGTCGGTTGTTCGCATCGTTCTCGCACGATATTTCGACAGCGTGGCTAGCTGTCTCCTTCACGGACCACAACCGACAAAAGATCCAATTATTCGACATGTCGACAATGTACACGGTTGATGGAACAACAATTTCAAAATCTGTATACCTAATTGCGGAGTAAATCACATTCCAGCTCGAGCAAATCCTCGAAACTAGTAACATTGAGTAACATGTCAAGCGATTCACATTTCCAGGATCTGGATATTATTCATCCTTGAAGTGCATAAAAATTCCTGGCCGTGAGTGCCACAGCGAGTACTGCGCAGTATTTGTAGTCGCGTATTTCTCTCTTGAGTCACTATCAATTCAGTTTTCTTTTTGAGGCAGATCTATGAAAAATACAGTAACAAAGTAATGTAAATTGTGTATATGCAGTGAACAAAGGATAGCAGACACGAGTCTGAACAGTCTTGAGATTAGTTTCAGATATCATAACAACTGGGGAAATGAGAAACGTGAGCATACGAGTGGAGTTGAAGATGTGGAGTTTAGATGAAGTGATAGTCGATTATAGTATTAAAATATGGAATCACTGATTAGCACCAACATGGAAAGTCACATGCAACTAGAATTTAGTGACAAGTTCAAATTTTTGTAGAAATATGTTCCGTCAGCACACTGTTAACTAATATGGCAAACGATCCTAGAGACGCCAGGGATGGTCATTACATTTTAAGCATACGTAAGCTGTGCAATTTTGTCTGTGTTTAACTGGAGGAAAGTATGACGTTCAAAGTATATACCTTCAGCAAAAGAATCGCCTAAAAATTCTGAAACCCACATGTGAGAAAGACCTGTATAGTGTCTGTAAGCACGTCAAAAAGCTGTTCTATTTTCTTGAAATCGGCGAAATTTTCGCGTCCAAAAGTTTTCTACTGACAGACACAAGTTTCAGGCAGCAGAAGTGGCAACACACTGGGCTTTGAAAGGTCGACTGCTTTGATTTGGACTGTACGTGTTGAAGAAACGTCCGTTTGATATCAGGAGGAAGAGCGAGTTTATGTAGATTCACCAGAAACACAATTGAACTCTGTGGAGACCATACGAAAGATACGAGTAAACTAAGACAAGTATCTGTGTCAGTCACTTTTATTCTCTTCCACGACACGTTTCAAAGGCTTACACCTTCATCGTGAGATGGATCAGTGGATTACATTAAAATTTCGTTTGCTAGATTTAGCTATTTGTCTGTTTTTTTTTCCACCTCATATCACGAAAAATAAGGTATGACGTGACACTTGTTATCGTGGTAGGCTAATGAAACTACACATTTTAAACAATAAAGTAGTTACTTGCAACACATTGCAGGAAAAAGAACTCAGAGGTTCGTTATAAATGTACATTTTCATCTTTAAATGGCGTCCATACACGAAACACAGAACAAAAACAGTCCAGTGATTGTACAGTGCACAAATACTGTGCCTTGTAAGACAAAGAGCTTACAGTACAAAGCAAAGATATAATTTTTTCGCTTAAATTGTGTCTCTTATAACGATGTACATAAATTTGCTGAAATATTCGTTTATAAGTTTCCTGTACTAATGATACGTATGTTTCAGCGAAACACTATAACGACTTAACACTTACATACGTGTTGTTTATATCTTTGAGTTGCTATGTAAACTTTTTGCTTACAAGGCACTGTATTTCTGCATCTGTACAGATGGTTCAGATGGCTCTGAGCACTATGGGACTCAACATCTTAGGTCATAAGTCCCCTAGAGCTTAGAACTACTTAAACCTAACTAACCTAAGGACATCACACACACCCATGCCCGAGGCAGGATTCGAATCTGCGACCGTAGCAGTCCCGCGGTTCCGGACTGCAGCGCCAGAACCGCTAGACCACCGCGGCCGTCTGCATCTGTACAATTTCTGTGCCGTTTTTGTTGTTGTTTCGTATCTAGATGCCATTTAACGATGAAGATGTGTGCTTATATCTAAGCTCAAGGCTCTTCTTGACGAAATACCTTGTAAATAACTATCTTATTCTTTGAAACTGGTAACTGACCCATTATGATAAGTCACAAATTGCACGTTTTTTTATAGTAACATGAAGTAAAAAGCTGACAACTGTCTACAGCCAGTAAATGAAATTGTAATCCACCTGGAGATAAGTGTGTAAGCCCTTGAAACGCGCCGTGGAGGAAACTGAAAGTGACTGACTCAGGTAAAAGTTGTAATTTATCACTTATATCGTAAACAGTGGGAGGTTGCAAATCAAAATGCAGCATCTACGACGAGAGGTTAGAGGCCTTATGGTCTACCGCGTTGTAGAAATAGAGGTTAGTGCAGTGCGCCTTCCTGCTGATCGCACTTCGCACTTGGGGGAGGGGGAAGGAGGTTAGGGAGGGAGAGAGAGAGAGAGAGAGAGAGAGAGAGAGAGAGAGTGTGTGTGCTGGCGCGTGTTTGGGACGCGCAGGGACTGGGAAGGGGCCGTTGTCCAGGGCCGGAAACGCCAGACCAGCGTCCGCATGGGCGGCGGCTAAATATATGCGTGCGCTCTGCCGCGCAGCTTTCCCGGGAAAGCGTGCGAGGACAATGCGCTCTCGTTCGGTTTCAACGCTCATAGCGCCGTTGTCGTCAGCATTGACGTTCGCCCAAGCGGCGCGCGCGCGACCATTTCGCCGTGAGTATCCCTGAAAGGTCCGGCGCGGCGACAGGAAAACATCGCCCTCTCACCGGTGGTTTTTGCGCTGTAGGAAGCCGTGACGCCACGGAGCGTCGCTTCCCAAAGCGTATCCAGTGAGTCATACAACTCACCTACACTCAAGAGTGCCCGTTGAGTGTGTATAGACTCATCTGTTATTATATCCGGACACCATCTGTATTAATCCAAGGTAAGTTTTCTATCGAGATATTTGGATGTTTATAGATCGTTTCGTTACGCCCGGTATGTACATGAAAATACATAAAATGATTAGACAAAGCCTCGTAGACAGGTATACTGAAGCCCAGAAAGGATCCCAACACAGCTTGGAGATATTCTTTAATAATAAAACCGCCCAACACATTTCCCTGTTGCTCGTCCGAAACTACTCTTGGTTACTAGATGGGCTCAATCTTGGGAGACGCTTTCGAAAGCGAGGCTTCACGGTGTCGCGCCTTCCTCCCGCAAAAGCCAGCGGTGCGACGCTAATGCTTTTACGGATACTCACGGCGAAAAACTGCGTCCGCGGCTGAGTTAGCGCCATTTTAAACCGGAACACGCCGTAGACCCGTGGAGCCAAAAACCGTAGTTCAAACAAGCCTCCCCCCTTACTACGCCATTTAAAGTTGCCACATCACAGTCTCTGCAATACACAATCTAGTGCTGTGTTCTGTGGATTAATGGAAGGGAGCAGGAGAAACTTGGTGGCGTCACATAGTCTACTACCCTCTGTTACCTCCCCCTCACTTATCGACCTTAATGACAGTGAAAAATTAAACCGCGTGTACCTAATGGAAATTTGGGAAACCTCGATTAAAACCAAGGGACTGCCGAGGTGAATGTGCCCATCCGGCACAATAAAGAGTGTCACTTGCCCTCACTTCCTGAGAGACAACCAGGGTTCGAACAGGGTACCTCCAAATCGAGCGCCACTACTCAGGCGTGCGTTAACGACCACAAGTACGGAGGCTGTTAGAAGAGATCTGCATCTCCACCTATACTCCGCAAGCTACCTTACGGCGTGTGGCAGAGGCTACTTCTGACACCAATACCGTTTCCACTGCCCTGTACAATCACGGATAGTACGAGGAAAGAATGACTTTCGGTAAAACTTCGCGTGAGCTCTGATGTTACTAATTTTATCGTTGCGGTCGTGTGTGGGATTGAGTACTTTGCTGCCCGACTCTTCTTGCAACAAAATCTCTTTGGTGGATCATCTTCTCCTCCTTTTCTATTAATCCTACATCTTAACCGTCCCAGACTTATGAACATTACTGAACAAGAACAAGTCTTCTGTAAGTCATTTCTTTCGCGGATGGATTGCATTTCCTTAATAATTTCCCATTGTTCCCAGCCTGGCAGCTGCCTTGCCACCAATTGTTTTATGTGGTCACTACAGTTCAAGTCCCCCAGTTTTGGTATTAGTACGTGTTTTACGGTAGTTACTGTTCCCATTAATTTACCTTGCCTTAGACAACAGTGTCGTCAGTGAATAGTTGACAGAGCAATGAACTTTATCCACAAGGTCATTTATAAATATTGTTAAGGTTACTCAAATGGTTCAAATAGCTGTAAGCACTATGGGACTTGACATCTGAGGTCATCAGTCCCCTAGACTTAGAACTACTTAAACCTAACTAACCTAAGGACATTACACACATCCAGGCCCGAGGCAGGATTCGAACCTGCGACCGTAGCAGCAGCGCGGTTCCGGACTGAAGCGCCTAGAACCGCTCGGCCATCGCGGCCGGCAAACCTTTTATTGGTTGATATATTCTACAGAATACGATTCAACGAAATATTAATATTATAAATGCGAAAGTAACTCTTTGTGTTATGTTTTCACGACTAAACCGCTGAATCGATTTCGATGAAATTTCAATTTAAAAGAGCATGAGCCCTGAGGAAGAGCATGGGGTAGTTTAGAAAGAAAGAAAAAAAGGAGAGAAAAATCGTCACCTGAGAGGATGAAATAGGGAATGGAACATCTATTTGTATGTCAGTGAACATAAACCATGTTAGGAAATTATTAAGCTTGCTGCATAATGTGCACGTTGTACAGGATGAGACAGGAGGAAAGGTATATGCTTTGATGTTCTCTAGTCCAGACAAATGTCATGACTGGGTGTTGTGTGATGTCCTTAGGTTAGTTAGGTTTAAGTAGTTCTAAGTTCTAGGGGACTTATGACCATAGATGTTAAGTCCCATAGTGCTCAGAGCCATTTCAACCATTTGAACAAATGTCATGGGATACCTCCTCCTACCGTGTCGGACCTCCTTTTGTCCAGTGTACTGCAGCAACTCGACGTCGCATGGACTCCAGCAAAAATATTGCTGAAATGTCGGCCTCTCCATTATGTCCCATAAATGTTCGATGGGATTCATGTTGTGCGCCCGAATTGTCCAGGACGTTGTTCAAACCAATCGCGAACAATTGTTGCCCGATGACACGGTGCACTGCCATCCAGAAAAATTCCATCATTGTTTGGGAATATGAAGTATATGAATGGTTTGAAATGGTCTCCTAGTAGCCGAATATAACCATTTCCTGTCAACGATTGGTTTAATTGGACCAGAGGACCCAATCCACACCATTATGGAGCCACCACTAGCTTGCACACTGAATTGCTGACAACCTGCGTCTTTGGCTTCGTTGGTAAAAGGTGTCCGAAAGAAAAACGCCGACAAACTATAGGATCAGGTTCGTTATGCCAAAACAAGAAAAAAAAATTCTAGTAAGCAAGCGTTCTAAAGTACATACCTTAAAAGATATGAACACTTGTTCATGTTCTATAGTATGAAAGACAGCTTTTCTGTTGCAAGCTCTTTGCTTTTCCTATTTCTGGAGGAGGTAGTATGGACCAAAGCAAGGAAGTAGTGTGCAGTAAACATGGGCTCTAAAATGCGTACCTTATGAGCTATCAGCATTTGTTCAGTAGAAGAGATATCTTTCATACTAGCAAAGATGAACAAGCGCCCATGATTCTTAAAGTCTGCAGTTTAGATCCGATGCTCACTTGTAACTTGTTCTTGTTTTGGTCAGTACCTCCTCCTCCCAAAACAGATCTTGCAGTAGAAAAGCTCTGCTCCATAGTATTGAAGATGAACAAGGGTTCATTCTTCCTGGGGTGTGCAGTTTAAAGCCCATGTTTACTAGAATAACCTGTAAACTGACCCGTTCCACGTCATTTGGATAAAAGAATCGTTAAATTGTCTATGGAATGTGTAAGTAAGTAGCTACGAAAGTATCCGATGAAACTTTCATCTCCCGGTGGAGTAAGTTGAGTGAAAGAGCTTGCCCCCCCCCCCCCCCCTTCTAACAGCCGTGTACCGCAAGTCTCTAGAGGAACGGAAGGTTCCAAATGATTGGAAAAGAGCACAGGTAGTCCCAGTCTTCAAGAAGGGTCGTCGAGCAGATGCGCAAAACTATAGGCCTATATCTGTGACGTCGATCTGTTGTAGAATTTTAGAACATGTTTCTTGCTCGCGTATCATGTCGTTTCTGGAAACCCAGAATCTACTCTGTAGGAATCAACATGGATTCCGGAAACAGCGATCGTGTGAGACCCAACTCACTTTATTTGTTCATGAGACCCAGAAAATATTAGATACAGGCTGCCAGGTAGATGCCAATTTCCTTAACTTCCGGAAGGCGTTCGATACAGTTCCGCACTGTCGGCTGATAAACAAAGTAAGAGCATACGGAATATCAGACCTGCTATGTGGCTGGATTGAAGAGTTTTTAGCAAACAGAACACAGCATGTTGTTATCAATGGAGAGACGTCTACAGACCTTAAAATAACCTCTGGCGTGCCACAGAGGAGTGTTATGGGACCATTGCTTTTCACAATATATATAAATGACCTAGCAGATAGTGTCGGAAGTTCCATGCGGCTTTTCGCGGATGATACTGTAGTATACAGAGAAGTTGCAGCATTAGAAAATTGCAGCGAAATGCAGGAAGATCTGCAGCGGATAGGCACTTGGTGCAGGGAGTGGCAACTGACAAATGTAACGTATTGCTTATACATAGAAAGAAGGATCCTTTATTGTATGATTATATGATAGCGGAACAAACACTGGTAGCATTTACTTCTGTAAAATATCTGGGAGTATGCTTGCGGAACGATTTGAAGTGGAATAATCATATAAAATTAATTGTTGGTAAGGCGGGCACCAGGTTGAGATTGATTGGGAGAGTCCTTAGAAAATGTAGTCCATCAACGAAGGAGGTGGCTTACAAAACACTCGTTCGACCTATACTTGAGTATTGCTCATCAGTGTGGGATCCGTACCAGGTCGGGTTGAAGGAGGAGATAGAGAAGATCCAAAGAAGAGCGGCGCGTTTCGTCACAGGGTTATTTGGTAAGCGTGATAGCGTTACGGAGATGTTTAGTAAACTCAAGTGGCAGACTCTGCAAGAGAGGTGCTCTGCATCGCGGTGTAGCTTGCTGTCCAGGATTCGAGAGGGTGCGTTTCTGGATGAGGTATCGAATATATTGCTTCCCTCTACTTATACCTTCCGAGGAGATCACGAATGTAAAATTAGAGAGATTTGAGAGCGCACGGAGACTTTCCGGCAGTCGTTCTTCCCGCGAACCATACGCGACTGGAAGAGGAAATGGAGGTAATGGCAGTGGCACGTAAAGTGCCCTCCGCCACACACCGTTGGGTGGCTTGCGGAGTATAAATGTAAATGTAGATGCTGCGTGATGTTGGGTGAGTCACGGGGAGTGTGATCCGTATCGGCTGGGTAGTGGCGAGCATCGATAGCGGATACGCGCAGTGCGCTGGCGCCGGCAGGTCCGGGCGGCGGCTGAGGCTGCGGCCGCGCCGCCAGTGGCGGGCTCCCCGCGCTGGTGGCGGGTCTGGCGCGTGGCGCTGGCCGCTGGCTGCTAGCTCGCGCCTATCGATTGCGGCCGCGGCCGCGCCACTGCGCGCCCCGCCTCGCCCGGGCCAGCTATGTTCAAGCAGCTGGAGCCGCTGCACACGTGGCGCCGCATCGCCTCGCAGTTCTCGCACCGCGACATCTGCGCGCCGGACGCGCCAGCGCAGCCGCCGCACCCGGCCTGCGCCGACGGTGAGTGCGCGCCCGCCGCCCGGCTCTGCCGCACGCCTCGCACCTGCAGCCGGCTGCTCACCTATTGGCAGTTTCGCAATTGACAGGGGCGCGACAATGGACTGCCGGCTGCGGCCGTAGCCGCGCTCGGCGGCGGTGTTACGTTCGGGGCCGGGGTCGCCTGTGTACGTAGCCTACGCGCCGAGCAGCCTTAACCTCTCTCTCCGCTCCTGGCAGGACGACAGTCCTTTCGCCGCCCTAAAAATAAAATACACGCCTCAGCTTTTCCTCTTAATAGTTTTTCTATTAGCAGTGAGCGGTAAGGCAGAGACACTGCTTGCGCTGACTCCCCTCTTTTGCCTATATGTTAGGTTGGTGCATCAGTTCGTAGCACCTTTTCGTAAGATTGTTACACACTATAGCGACACATACATAGACTTCAATCATCAATAATATTTCTGGATGGCGCAGGTCTTTGTAAGACGAGTTGCTTCTATGTTTTGGCTCAACCGTTTCTTTCTCTTAATTATGTTAGCATAAAGACGCCATTTCTCGTTTCCAATAACGATGTAGGATAGGAATGGTCCGTGTTGTTCACGAACCAATTGATGACGAGGAAGCAGAGGCGCTGATTTTTGTGATTTTGACTTAGAGCTTGCGGCATCCGTACACCCGATTTTTTTTTATCTTCTCCACTGCATGCAAATGCCGCGCGAGCGTGGAATGACAACAGTTTATCATATTTGCCAGTTCTCGCTACAATGACGTGGATCACAATGAATTAATGCGTTTAAATTATCCTCATCATACCCCGAAGGTCTACCTGAACGTGAAGAGTTCCTAATGTCAAAAAGATCCTCCTTAAAACAAGAAAACCGTTTTCTTGCCGTGCTGTGTCCAATAGCATTGTCGCCACACATGGCGCAAATGTTCCTACCCGCCTCCGCTGCTGTCATCCCTCTACTGGACTAAAACAGAAGAATATGTGGTAAATTTTTCGATTTCTCCACTTGGCATTCCATTTCCTACTCTCCACAGGTCTACTTGTAATCTCCAAATGACAAAATCACCATATGTAAACGCAAGCAACAACAGTGAACTACAAATAAAAAATGACACTCGATAAATGAATCTATAGCAACCGGAAAACCAGCATGAAAAAAAAAAACCGCTACGAACTTATGCACCAACCTAATATATCTCAAAAAGCAGTAAAGAAACAAAATTAAAAAAGCAACTAAGTTAATTTAGAATAGTGTCTGATATGAAATCTTATAGGAAGCAGACGAATACTTTGGCTTGCAGTCTCGACAAAGCAGGCGTGGAATGTGCAACGTCCAACAGTACACGCAGTATTGCTGTATGGTCAGTGCAAAATTAACTCTAGCAATACCAAGGCATTTTCCATAACGTACTTTACCCAAGGGGGTGGGGGTAGTGTATGCCCACCCTTAAAAATGAAGGTTAAAAGAAAATAAAAATTGGTTAGTTGTTGTTGTACTACAGTAAATACACACTTTTTAAAGAACAACTCGTGTGTAAGTAGGATCCATAACTTGAAAGTATCTTTAACCCTATTCTTAGCAAATACCAATGCATTTTCAATAACATGTGCAACGCAGCTGGGAGTAGTTTATGACCAGCACAAAAAAAATTCAAAAAGGTAAATTTCCTTCGTTTTTGTTGACTTTTACTCGAAACATAGTTTGTAAAGAGATTTTTGTGTTTAAGTAAGGTTCTGAATCTACTATTTAGATTTAAATACTTTGGTTCCCCTTAACTGAAAAATTTAGTATGGCATCTGGTAAAAGAATAAATTAAAGTGACTAGATTACAATAATTTCAAATTGTGGGCATAAAGTATACCCATACCCGTCTCGGCACCCCCCCCCCCACCCACCCGGCGCCCCCCCCCCCCCCTCACCCGTTTTTCTCCCTCGTCGGCTCGCGAGGATTAAAACAAAGACAAATAAATAAAGAGTTAAATTTGACGTGTTCTCCGTGTAATGTAAGCCAACCGCAGTATGAATGTAATCACTGCAGATACGTGCCTTTAGTGCTACAGATAGTATAAAGCCAGTAGAATGATTCAGCCCTAACCGACCTTGTTACAGTGTTCCTACAGCACCTTATCGTGGCAGAAATGTGTTATGGCATACTAAAACAGCTGGCTTAAAACAAAATTAATATATTTTCTTAATGTTTGCAGCTGTTCTTCCTCACTTGTTATTCCAGTTATATTTATCATGCAGATGTTGTTGTGATCTTCATTTCGAAGACTGATTTCATGCACCTATCCATGCTACTGTATCTTGTCCAAGTTTCTTCATCTTCATCTCTGCGTAACTACTATAACCTACATGCATTTGAACCTGCTGTTGTATTTAGATCTTCTTCTCCCTCTACAATCTCCTCTCCCCTCGCTCCTTCTGCCTCAAAACACGCACTTCCCTCTCTTACCGCCGGCCGCGGTGGCCGTGCGGTTCTGGCGCTGCAGTCCGGAACCGCAGGACTGCTATGGTCGCAGGTTCGAATCCTGCCTCGGGCATGGGTGTGTGTGATGTCTTTAGGTTAGTTAGGTTTAAGTAGTTCTAAGTTCTAGGGGACATATGGCGTAAGCTGTTGAGTCCCATAGTGCTCAGAGCCATTTGAACCATTTTTGAACCCTCTCTTACCAAACTAACGATTTTTCGACGTCTCAAGATGCGTCCTACCAACTACTACCTTCTTCCAGTCAAGATGTGGCACGCATTTCTTTTCTCTCCAGTTAGATTAAGTACCTCAACACTAGTTATCGAATTTACTCACCTCATCTTAAAATTTCTTCTTGCGACATAACATATCAAAAGCTGTCCACTCTCTTCCTGTCTGAAATGTTTATCGTCCACCTTTCACTGTCGTACAAGGCTACACTCCAGATAAATACCTTGAGAGGAGACTTTCTAACATGTAAATTTATATTAAACGTTAACAGACTGCTCTTTTTTCAGAACTAATTTTCTTGTTATTGCGTCTGCATTTTGTATCCTCTCTACTTTGGCCACCGGCAATTGTTAAATATTTTGCTGCTCCATTCCAAAACTCCTCTACCGTTTTTAGTGTCTCGTTCTCTGATCTAATTTTATCAACGGCATCTGATTTAGTGCAACTACATTCCATCAAACTTATTTTACTATTATTGATGTTCATTTCATAATATCTATTAAGGACGCTTTCTATAATTTCGGGCCACAGTCATATTATATTATTTAAGTGAAGTTCCGCCCTTTCACTGTGTAGGTTGTTTACTGTAGTGTACAATCATCTTCAAGTATCACACAGAGTTATGCCAGTAAAGTGTAGGATCAAAATAGTTATTAATTTTTTTTTTAATTTAGAAAATTATAAACGAGAGCATATTGACGAAGTGCCTGGCAGAAGTAGAACAAACATATCTGGCACACATTGAGTTACTGTGCCATAAAATGATCACCAAAAACACTCATTACATGTGCAAGCGCCGTTATCTAAAGCCACACTGTGGAATTTGCTAATGTAATGGAAGCCAAAGATAAACATCGTAGGCTGTCAATTTATGTGGCGTTTTCTATTGTTGAATCTAGAGAAGTGTTGTTAGCAGTAGACCAGAGTCACACAAACTGAATAACGTTCATACATCCTTGGATTGTCGTTTTGAGTTTGAATTTGTAATGTTATCAATTGAGCTTATACCAAGAAATGTAACAGTGGTAGGAAGGACTGTTAAGCATCATACGCTGCATTGAATATGAAATACAGGGTGGGGGAAATAAAAAGTGTCCTGGAGAACGGAGTTCAAGGGTACAAAGAAACACAACAGGGGAAAGGAAATACAGTGCTAACCTGACTATAGCAGATATTGAGAGTGATCACCATTCATCTCTTGCCACTTTTGGGCCCTGGTCAGCAGCTTGATGAAGGCGGATCGAAGCTGGATGCTGGAATTGCTGCAATCTCATCCGAAATGTTCTGCTGTAGTTCTTGAAGACTATAAGAGTTGTTGCTATACACCTTAGACTTGAGGGCTCCCCAGACAAAGTAATCGCACACTGACAGATCAGGTGACCGGGTGGCCAGCTAGGGCCGCGACCACACTGACCTCTGCTGACAACAGTCAGGCGTGAAGATTGTGCAAATGTGCTCCAAGGTTCGCCGGTTGTATAGAAGTTGCTCCATTCTGTCCTCCGTTAATGATTCCAAAAATTCACGTCAATCGTATCCATTCGTCCGGGCCATCTACATTTGTCCTACCCTCTGTGATCACGGTAGGTCAGTTCCAAACAAAACATAAATGATCTGTCGAAGTGTACTGTGAAGTGGACCTAACGATCATATAAAATTGTGGTATGAAAGAGCCTACGAATGTTTGCCAAAAAAGCATTGCAGACTATAATGTAACAGTATATTGTGTAGCAACCGTGTACATTCTCAAAATGGAAAAAAAAATGTTGGATGTGGAAGCAAGGGGGTGGAGAAGGGGCAGAGGAAGGAATTCGGGAGGAGGGGGTTTGAGACTGAGGAGGTGGTGGAAGGGAGAGTAATAAGATGTAAGTGCAAAAATAAGAGACTGAGGAGCAGGGTAACAGAAGGGGACAAGTGAGGGTGGAGGGGCAACTGGAAGCAGTAAGGAGATGTAATAGAGTGAAATGAATTTATAGATAGGAGGGAGTATATTCAACAGATGGAGACTGAATACAGAATCTCTGTAGTAGTAGCAATAAATGAATTTTATGGAACATCATAAAGGCCGGAAACTGGAAGCAAGGTGAATGCTATCTGGCCTCGGAACTCTATAGTCTCACCGCAGTAATAGCAAAGGAAGTTATTTTCTATAATTTCATGATTAAGAAAAACAACCACTTAAAGTGAGTAGTACACTATTTAGTTTGCCCCAATTTACTCTTCCTACCGCCCCTCATTTATAACGCACCGTCATTATCATGCCGTATCGTCATATTAAAAGGTCACCACTAACATGGCGCGATTTATGGAACGAGTTTGTGTCTTCTAATTAGTAGAATTGCAACAATTCTTTTCTAAGACATGACCGAAGAACATTCAGAACGTTCTGCTGCTGTAAGTGTTTACCGGTGATATAAAATGTCGCATGAACGGGTGTATTTCATTTGTACTTACAGACTTCTTTAAAGATCAAAACAAAACAATACGTAGTTTAAATTCAGTACATGTATTGAAACGTATTGTTTGTCACTAACTGTCAGTGTCGGTACGAAATACATTCGCCTTTGCTCCCGGCACTGCTGTTTGGGGTAGCTGATAAAACTTTTGGTTTATCACATTCAGTCCCAAAACAGTGTCATATTCTTGCCTCGTACTGATTGGAAATTTGTAGATAAGAAAGATCCCCAAAAAATAATGTTTGATGTTTAGAGTTTAATGTACTGGTAAATTCGACTGCGACGTTATTGAGCACGGAGAATGAAGTCAGATTTTGACAGTGCTACAGCTTAAATTAGGTCGTAGCCTTTTCAAAGGAATCGTCCTGTCATTCATATGAGGTGGTTCAGAAAACACGTAGAAAACCCTAATCAGGAAGGCAACTTATCCTGAATGTGAATCCTGTGCTTAAACTTAAGCGGCACATCGCTCAGTTATTGGATCCCGTCGAATGTATTATCTGCAAGTTCACGTGTTCAGTTTGCACATCACAACTATATAATCTAGTGATGGTCTACATACGTTGACTGTCATCTCAATTAGAGCGTTTCACATTTGGCGAATGAAGACCACTGCCCGACAAAAAAAGTGAAACTCCCAGAAGGGGATGAGGAAAGAAAATTAAAATTCATGTGTTGAGAGAATATGTGACGTCATTTCAGTGATTACAAAATCGAGCTAAATTTACAAAGAAGATGCCAGTACGAGTCCACTTATGATGATTTTGCATCCCCTCTGATGAAGATCCATGCACCAATTCGATTGCAAAGGGTTGATTCGGGGGAGGGGATCAAACAGCGAAATCATTTGTTCCATCGGATAAAGCAAGGATGGGAAAGGAGTCGGCCGTGCCCTTTCAAAGGAACCATCCCCTCATTTGCCTGAAGCGATCTAGAGAAACCTAAATCAGGTTGGCCGGACGCGGGTTTGAATCATCCTCCTCCCAAATGCGAGTCCAGTGTGCTAACCACTGCTCCGGTGGGGAACGGTGTCATAAAGCCGTTGTATCCTGTCATTAGGCAAACTGGCCCACTACTATTGTGAATGGTCCTTGATATTCTGGATATGGACACTGGAATGGAGTTGGTCTCCAAGCTGGTACCATGCAAGTTCTGTCAGGGACAGATCTGAGAGTATCTCATCATCACAGAGATAGAGACACCTGTCGTGTCTGGGTGAGTATAGTCCTGTCGAAAAATGACACTACGGTAGTGTCGTATGAGGCATAACGTATGGGGACGCAGGATGTCTGTGATGTACTGTTGTGCCGTCATAGTTCCCTCAATCACTACCAGCCGTGACCTGAAGTCATACCCGATGGCTCCTTACACGACGACGCCTGGAATAACACCACTGTGGCTCTCCAACACTGGAAGAATGGGGTCTGTCCCCAGGTCACCGCCGAACTCTGCGATAGTCATCCGGGGTAGTGCAGAGCCGCAATTCATCGCTGAACACAATGCGACGCCATTCATCAGCAGTCCTTGCTCTCCGGTCACGCCACCACTCCAAACGCAGCCGTATGTGTTGTGATGTTAACAGGAGCCCAAGCAGTGCTGGACTCGCATTCGGGAGGACGACTTTTCAATCCCGCGTCCGGATGTGCGCCCTAAAACACCAATCATCATCATCATCATCCCGCGTCCGGTCATCCTGATTTAGGTTTTCCGTGATTTCCCGAAATCGCTTCAGGCAAATGTCGGGATGGTTCCTTTGACAGGGCGCGGCCGACTTCCTTCCCCACCCTTCCCGAATCCAATGAGACCGATGATCTCGCTGTTTGGTCTCTTCCCCAAATCAATCCAATCCAGTATCCCAAGCAGTGGACGATAGATACCTAGTGCGGTTGCTGCAGTTTCCGACCAGTGAGGCGGGACGACAAAGAATGTTGGAGGGAGTCTGTTACTTGTTCTCGAATGGTAGGTGTAAATGTGAAGGGTAACGATGTGCTTGGTGACAGTACGACGATCCTGCATTTTGGTGGTCACATGTGGACGACCGGAATCTTGATGATATTTATGCCTACCCTTACATTCCTACGCAGTCCAACATTAGGCCACTGCCACATTTGAACGCCCCACAAAACTGGATATTACACCATTCGATCAGTCAGCCAAATGGAGACCCACAATGAGGCCCATTTAAAACTCTGGCAGTTGTTGGCAATGGTGCCTCACACGAGTATCTTTCACAGTGATCACTCAGCATGTAACGCTGTTCACGCCCCTTATCTTCCTTACGAGGCATGGTAACAACATTAAACACGGACAACACTATTGCACTCTGATGGCCGTTCTATCTATTACAGAGAACGGCAGCTCTAACCATTTACAAACCAGCCGATGGTGTGAACGTACGATTGACATCCGACGATGTCTCCTGGGTGATCCACTTTTTATTAAGGCAGTATTTTATAAGTCTTCAGTCTTTCGACTGGCCAAATAGAACCATCTTTCCTTGTCTTGTGCTAATCTTTTTATTTCTACTTAACTGTTACACCCAATGCCCTCTTTCATTTGTTTTTCGTATTTTGCCTGTTTTTGTCCGCGCTTTTTACTTCTTCCATCGTTCCAAGGTTAACTGTTCGAGGAAGCCGTAGTAGATGCCCCATTGACCCGTGGTAAAGATTTTGCTTCGACTCCTCTCGTCACCTATTACTTGTAGTACTTTATCGATCCACTTAGTTTCCAACATTTTTCGACAGCAGCACATTTCCAGTGCTTCCAGTTTCCTGTTTTCTGAATTTGGGACGGTCCACGTACCATTTCCATACACTGCCGTGCAACAGCCGTGCGCTTTCAGAAACATCTTCCTCGTTTCCATTTGAGTATCTGGAACCAGTAGAGGTCTTTTCGTTGAAGAAAACTTTCTCCACCTGTGCCAACCTTCTTCTGATATCTTCCTTGCTTCGGTCATGTTGTGCAATTTTGCTTCCTAGACGGAATTATTCTTTCACATCTTGTAGCACTTTGCCAGTCTGAATTTTTATGGTGAGCATTTCGTCTTTTGTGACGTGACTCATGTGCGTGGACTGAACTTTGTGAGCGTTCAGATGTATTTTATTAATATACTGTTCTTGGATTATTCCTTCAGCCGTCCCCGGCTCGTGGTCTCGCGGCCGCTTTCTCGCTTCCCGAGCACGGGGTCCCGGGTTCGATTCCCGGCAGGGCCAGGGATTTTCACCTCCCTCGAGATGACTGGGTGCTTGTGTTGTCCTTATCATCATCATCATTATTCAGCCATTTCATCGATAGCATTAGGGAGCTGTCCCAGCTTCGCTAAGTATCTACGGCCGACAGTTATCTGGCGTAGTGGTAGTAAATTACACTGATGGGGAAAAATTTCAGCACTAAGAAGGAGTTGTACGAGATAAACGAAAATTGGTGAACATGTTTCTACATCTGAAAGAATGCTTATGTTCATATTTCACGCCGGCAGCTTAAGAGTCGCGCTAGTAGAGCCACTATGGGTATGCAGATTGGGTTTGCTGTAAATACGTGCTGTAACGGTCGTGAGCGTTACTTACCTTCGAGACTGGACGTCGTGAGTCGATGTTAATCTAGAATATCTTTAAGACTTCGAAGACATCGTTATCAACAGCTTACTGGCTTTGAACGAGGTCTTGTAATGAGGCTGGTTGTTCCTTTTGCGGTATTGCACAGAGCCTTGGCATAAATGTAACCACTGTACGTGGTTACTAGCTGTGGTGGTCACGGGAAGGTATGGTCGCAAGAAGACCGGGATGCGGACGGCCACGTGGCACTACCAGGAGAGAAGACAATTGCTTTTGGCGTATGGCTCTGCCGCATCGTACTGCGTCTACAGTAGCAATTCGAGCAGCAGTTCGCACCACAGCTAACTGTTACAAATCGGTTGCTTACAGCGCAGCTCCGAGCTAGACGCGCTGGTTCGTGCATTCCGCTAACCTACACTACCGCCATTTGCGACTTCAGTTGTGTAAGCTAGAGCTCATTGGAGGGCGGATTGGAGGTCTGTTTTCTGGTGAAAACTGGTTCTGCCTCGGTGCCAGTGATGCCCGTGTGTTGGTTAGGAGGAGGCCAGCTGATCGCGTGCAAGAATCTGTTTGCAGCTTAGACACACTGGACCTACACCTGGAGTTATGATCTGGGTTGTCATTTCGTATGGCAGCAGGGGCACTCTTGTGGTCATCCCGTGCAGCCTGCCTGCAAATCTGGATGTCGTTCTGGTGATTCGTCCTGTTGTGTTGCCATTCATGGCCGACATTCTAATGGTTGTTTGCTAGAAGGACAATGTTCGCAGACATACTGCGGTTGTAATCCATCATGCTCTGCAGAGTGTCGACACATTGTCTTCCCCTGCTCGATGGCCAGATCTGTCTCAAATCGAGCAAGTATCGGACTACAACTCCAGCCTCATCCACCGACTGCATTAATTGTCCCTTTCCCTTTATTGACCGACCAAGTGCAACTGGCGTGGAAGCCTATCACACAAACTGACATCCGGCATGTGTGCAACACAATGGATGCACGTTTGCGTGCTTGCATTCAACAGTCTGCGGTTTACTCCGGTTATTAATGTACCAACATTTCACATTTGCAATGACTTTTCTTGCGCTTACATTAACCCGTGATCTTGCAACATTAATTAGTTAAATATGTTGCCTAGACAAATGTAGTCCCTAAAATCGTTACGCTACATTGATGATTTCTTGGTGCTGTGTTTCTTTTTTTCGTCGGTGTACATACAAGAACCTTCTTCGTGAATAAGTCTATTTGTTAGTGTAAACCGTATCAAAATCCATAACAAGTTCCTCATGTTAACCTTCACATACAGGAGATAGTCCCGATGGGGGACTTTAATTAAGTAACGCATTGAAGTTTATAAACTAATTCAAAAACTAGCCGCATCGAAAGTCAATAGTGTTACTACTTGTTCAGTTACTACAGTTCTCGAGTGCCTCCAATACGATGGGAAAACATGCCTTTCCTCTGCATCACGTTTGTCTTTGCTTTATTTACTCCGGCTTAAGTACGTTGTCCATTAATTTCAAGAGGTCTCCTAAGTCGTCCTTACATCCTACCAGGAAGGTTATGTCGCCGGCATTAGCATTGCCATGTGTTCCACCTGAACTATTATTCCACTTCCGAATTTTCTTTTTTTTACATTCTTTGTTGCTTTTTCGACGTATAAGTTTGAAGAGCAGTGGTGATAGGCTACCAGCATTCCCGACTTATTACCTTGTTATCACTAAATTGTTATACGACAGTAATAGTACAATTTGTGTAGCATACTGCATCGAATGTATTGCGAAAGTGATAGATATATATAAGACATAAACAATCATGACGGAATTATATAGCTTATTTCATAGTATGAGTAAAAAAATAAGGGCCGCGCGGGATTAGCGCTGCAGTCATGGACTGTGCGGCTGGTCCCGACAGAGGTTCGAGTCCTCCCTCGGGCATGGGTGTGTGTGCTTGTCCTTAGGATAATTTAGGTTAATTAGTGTGTAAGCTTAGGGCCTGATGATCTTAGCAGTTAAGTCCCATAAGATTTCACACACATTTGAACATTTGAAGAAAATAAGGCGTTTGCATTTCCTCGGTGGAAGATGGTGTACAGTTACTTACTGTCCTGTTGTGGTACAGCACTTTTAGCACTTTGTCCAACCTTCGTTCTTCATTATTACCTCAAAAATTCTCTTCAACACTGGTTTTGTCATAGTATGTAGTTTCTGCGGTGAAACCGTCGCCCACTTTTCTCGTATAGCTCATTTCAGCTCGCATACGGCTTAAAAGAGCCTTCCATTGCGATAAACACGCCTTGTAACTATTCTCCAGAGGTTTTCCACGGGGTTCATATCAGGGCTACGTGCAGGCCAAGGCAAGACATTGATATCTTTATCTTGTAACCACTTTTTGGTTTTAGCAGAAACATGCACCGATGCATTATCTTGTTAAAACATTATACCTATGTTCCCTGGGTTCTCGTACATTTTAATCAGTTCTGTCTCTAGCATCTCAGTGTATATGTTACAGTTCACTGTAGTGCTCAGCCAAGCAGTGCGTGACGCATCTTTAGCGCAAAAGCCTGCCCAAGAAAACACTTGCACCACCGAAATTTCTGCTCACTCCTAGCCGCTGCTCCTTTCTCAGATCATGGCAATGATATTGAAATCCATCTGGCCCATCTAAATTAAACTTTTTCTCATCACTGAAGGTCACTTTATCCCGTTCTGAGATTAGTGACGTATGTTTTTCAGCTAACTCCAATTTAGCGTGTTTATCTTTTGGTGTAAGAGCAGGCTACTGCAGTCGTTTCTTGAATGAAAGATGTTTGTCATTTGACAAAATTTGTTCTACATTTCTGGCAGTTATCGACAACTGTAAATCAGAAACGAGTTGAGAAGAATGGTTCACGCCCTTTGCTTTGCGCAAAAGAAAAAGTTTCGATGCCTCAGGTAGTTTTCTACTGAGCCAATATTTTACGTTCTGTGCCTGTCGTACATCCAATGTAACGAAATTATCAATCACTGTACCTGAACAGTTCAACTTCTCTGCGATATAACGATTAGAGAGCCACGTTTCGATGTACACAACAAATTTTGCTTTTTCATCTCACGATAACTGTTTCCCGCGAGGCATAGTCACAGTCGTGGATCTCTTTCCTTTCTGCAGTAGAGGCACATACTCACACATTAAAATCACGAAGAGTCGACTGCATTTATACTGAGTTCCACCCTCCATCACCTGAATCGTTAATGTCTTGTTATATGCTGTACTACTGACATCGAATGCGATACCGTTTAACTGCATTTGTCGGTATACTGCATCTCATACTGTTGCCTATACACTGAGCACAACTATTTCAGTCGACAGTGTTAATTTTCCTTCAAATATCCGTCTCTGTACACTGATTTCCACTACTGTAGAGCTTCAACTTTACGTGCAGGCGCTTCGCGACTGTGTTGTCCCGTCCTGAGAAAGGTATGCCTCTTTCAGCGAGCGGCCACCGGCGTGTCGTTCAGAGTAATAAAGCACGCGTGTCCGCGCTGGCCGGCGGTCGGAGCACGGCCGCTAGCTGATGGCCCGTCGCCTCGTAAATTGGAGTCCCCCGCGCGGGCCAACCGGTGGGAGGAGGAGGGACCTGTTTAACGCCGGCAGTTACTGGCTGCGCGCATGGTAATTTCGTGACATAATTTGCGGAGTGATTTCGCGGCAGCCGCCCTGTCGGCGTTGTTTACTGCTCCTCTCGTAACTGCGCGCTCATAATAAACTTCGCGTGACGCGCTGTTGCCTCCCACGGCAAAAACAGAAGGGGACA
Organism: Schistocerca cancellata; assembly: GCF_023864275.1. Taxonomy (NCBI): domain Eukaryota; kingdom Metazoa; phylum Arthropoda; class Insecta; order Orthoptera; family Acrididae; genus Schistocerca; species Schistocerca cancellata. The sequence continues at coordinate 352,547,967 of NC_064630.1, forward strand.
AAAAACAACTGTGTTTGGCTCGACAACGGATTAACCTGCGACGTACTAAATACTCTCCCCTTTTAAATTTAATTGTTGTTTAATTTCCATGTTAGTGGCGGCTAGTTTTACACACCACGGCGGACTAACAGTTACAGCTGAATGATTATTCAAGCAACGACCAATCTAGGTGGCGCAGTGGATACGGTTTCTGGAAGATGTTTCAGACCCCGTGTGGCCATCCAGAATCAGTTTTTCCATGGTTTCCCAAAATCTCCTGATGAAATTCGGGGCTGACTTCTTCGAAAAGGACTCGGCTGAGCCCGCATCTCGTGGTCGTGCGGTAGCGTTCTCGCTTCCCACGCCCGGGTTCCCGGGTTCGATTCCCGGCGGGGTGAGGGATTTTCTCTGCCTCGTGATGGCTGGGTGTTGTGTGCTGTCCTTAGGTTAGTTAGGTTTAAGTAGTTCTAAGTTCTAGGGGACTGATGACCATAGCTGTTAAGTCCCATAGTGCTCAGAGCCATTTGAACCATTTTTGACTCGGCTGATAACACTGAGGCTGGCCGGAGTGACCGAGCGGTTCTAGGCGCTACAGTCTGGAACCGCGCGACCGCTATGGTCGCAGGTTCGAATCCTGTCTCGGGCATGCATGTGTGTGATGTCCTTAGGTTAGTTAGGTTTAAGTAGTTCTGAGTTCTAGGGGACTGATGACCTCGGAAGTTAAGTCCCATAGTGCTCAGAGCCATTTGAACCATTTAATAACACTGAATAGTGGGAGCGTCTGCTCCGTCCCTAATGAACTCCTTGTAAACGAGAGTGTGAACACTAATCTTCCTTCCTGTACCTTTCTTTCGGCAGGCGAAACGGTTGGAAGGGCAACGCTTCATTTAGGACGACAAACTGCTGAACATCCCCATGGCTTGGCTAGATAAACAGGGGAAATCTCCTTCGCTGATTTCAAAGGAACGCTTGTGTTCAACTACGCATACCTGAATCGCAAGGAGATTGCTTTTGAAGTAATAGCTCCCCTACTGTTTGCAAGCTCTCCCTGATATTCAAATTCTTTCTCATTTCTGGGCCTCACGGAGATTGAAAAAAAAAAATATGTTTGTCGTCCTACTTACACCGTCCGTCGAAAAAGTTCCGAGAATAATTTTATTCGTGGCGCGTAAGCGACGTCAGCGCAGTTACTAACGTGGCAGCTCTAACTCACAACTGTAAAGAACAGATATGCATTCGATCAGTCAGTTATGAGCAGGCAGTCTTAATTAGTGGACGTGCGGCCGTAGGGTTCAATGCCGTTGTGTCACAAATCGCAGTGGAGCAACGAACTGAACTTGTCGAAATCCCTAGCTCAAGACATTCTACAGAATGTTTTGAAGAAGAGAAACGTGTGTGCGTAGTTTGTCCCGCACACCTTGATCCCCGAGCAAAAATGATCAAAAATGTAGTTGATAATCGTGAAATGAGCTACGACATGAAATACAATGTTGCAATAACGTTCTAATACAGAACTGTGTGTGTTAATTGCAGAATCGCTTGACAGTGCTTACACAGCTGAAATTGCTATAGTTTATTCAGAAGGAAATAAATTAGAGTTTGATGGCTAAAGCGTTATCATGTAGGCGATTCAAACAAGGTCTTAGATTATTGCAGTATGCAGAGGAGCCAGGTGATTTTTCTTTTACGACATTTGATAACTGAGCGCCGATACTATCTTGTTTTCCTCTTTTGAACAATTTATGCAGTTCGTTTCACAAAAAAGCAGAGAATGTGACAAATCTGAGACCGAAGTGTTCTGCAATAGAACATTTCCAGCCATACTGAGTGTCTTTTGTTACATATAGAATTACATTTATCAAGAAAAATGTAGAACAAAATTCCTAGACCTTTAAAGTTAAGCAGTAGAGTTAAGACGAAAGTGTGGCAATTTAAAGAGATACGAACTCTATATTAAGGGCTGTAGAGAATGCTTGTTCGTATCCTGCATTAGAAGGCTTAGCAATCGTATGAAGGCCACAACAAAAATAATGTTCCCGCGCTGCTCTATAATGGACAGTGTAAACGCGCTCTAAGTGTTAACACTCAGAAACGCTGACCACAATGGGGCTACTGGCTCCTGTTTCTAATTGGTTCTTTTGAAACATGGGTCGTAATCAGCGAGGGGCAAGGAGGGAGACAGCTGACACACCCTCCCATTCCCCCCCCCTCCCCCCCTCACCCCCCGCGTCCACAAAAAGTGTTCTCGACAATCAAATGTCGCATCCTGCCTTGCCACACAGGTGACAGACGTATCAATTCAGTATCAGTTCAAAGGAAGGCGGAACATGTAATGGACACTGACTAGTAGCAAGTGCACCCACGTCCATTTGTCCTGAAACCTCGAAATTATCTCAATATTCACAGCGAAACTGATATAAGTCACCGCAGCTCCTTTCCCCAGTATACACACTTTCGTTTCGAAATTTATATTTTTGTGTGTAAAACACCGTTGTTGGGCTTCATGTACCAAGACGTAAGCAATGACAGCACGCCGGACACCACGATGGTTTCACGGCCGCACCCATGCTGCGGGTTACTGACAGCTGGCCTGGACTATAAATGAACTTACTAACAAATTGCAGCTGTGTTCTGTAGCGGGAGTCGAACCCTTGCCTTTCATAGGTTATGTTTTTGTCGACTGAGTAGGGTCGCCAATTTCTACAAACCCCAATAAGGGACCCAATGATAACTGCATATTTTTACACTGATCAGCCGATATTTCATTAAAGGAAGGACATGCACAAATTAGTAACCAAGTAACTTACGTTAATCAGTATAGCATAACGTAACGTATGATAACTTTGAATATAAATACTACAGATTAGTTTAAACATTAAGAAAACATTCTAAAGGTTAAATATTAAACATTAACATATATCATTCCATAAAGAGGATAATCTCGGACGTATTTACTTACTTCTGCTTTAGTTAACAATTTCTTGCCATCCATAATAATTTCAAAGAATTCCGGACAACGTTACTATAAATTTCATTGAGTGGCTCTGCAGCTGCGATGAATTGTTGAAATGATTTAACGCCGTGTGCAACTGTCTTTTTTTACCTTATCCGTTGTAAGATTGCTCAATTTCGATCTGTTATAACACTGCACAATTTCGGTCTTAGACCATTATCAGGTGTCCTATTAAACTGAAGCACCATACTTTGTTTATTAGCAATTAGCTAAAAACTAAACGTAATAGTATGTCACATCTTAAGATGTGATAGGATTAATATTACAAAACAACTCATCGGTTGCACGTTATGCCATCCGAATATCTATACTAGTGCATATTTAAGTAGTGACCAGCGTCACTGTTCTTATGAGTACACGTGTCGTAGTTGTCATAAAATTGATACCAGTTGCACTGAATGCATGACGCAGTTTTTAAAATAAATTTTTTTCACGCAGCATTGCACTCAACATACACGTTATGGTCGCACGATGTTTAATGTTGGCATGGGACTGTGGAAATGATGTTGTAAAGATCTTATGCTGAAATTATGCCGAAACAATACATAGACATAAAAAGACGATGTGATCGACGTACATAGATGATACACGGAGATGTCTTTCTTCATGTGGACTTAGAAATGATAAAATAAAAATTGATTAACTTAAAATGCCAAGGTGTATAATCTATCAGTCGAGAAATTAAAATGCAATAAATTGTATCCTTACGGTTGTAAAATAAAATGAAAAAATCTAAAAAATAAAACTACCACCTGCAGCAAGTAGACAACCTTGTTTTATTTTCCTGCCTTGCTCCTAGATCACATGATTTTATAATATTCCTCACTTCCTTATTGACTAACTTCACGATGAAATGTATGGTCTGCCATATTGTGGCCACATACGTGTCTCCATAGCGACGACTGCAAGTCCCGTGGCACTCCTCAGCGTCTTGTCGCAGAACGGTCTCAAAATTGTCCAGAAATTCCCGTTTCGCAGGTGTTTTTCTTCATGTGGAGCTCTACCAGGTTGGCACCTCACATAGGTATAAAATACTGTCTCTGCCATCACTTCCATTAGTTTACCTTTTTGTAGTTTATGCTAAGTCTATAACGACCCACTAATACTACTAACTTCTTGCTCTGAGTTCTTTAAATTTACTGGTTAGTTGGAGGGGTTACTGTTACAGCAACAATGGAAGCTGCAGGGTACATTAAATCATTTTAACTTACATGTAACTTGCGCATTTCGCTCTGTTATTGACGCCTGCTAGCCAAGAATATTTCTTTTCTCATCTTTTCAAATAAACACACAGCCGTTTAACTCGCGTAGGAGGTGATTTAGAAAACATTACTTCGATGTTAATCGTATTCGTAGAACATACAACTAATGTCGAGTGTCTATTGTTGACGAATGTCTTATATCGCGTACACGTTAATAGTTACTGTTAGTTTGGGGCTGCAGTTACTACTGACTCGCTTAAATAAAGTATCGTTGATTGTTTGTCAAAACTTTTAAAAGTTTACAGTAGTGTTGAAAAGTAATTGTAGTCTGTTATTTAAGGTACTTTGACGATTGACTTAGGCTACGGATTAAATAAGGCAACTCTAACTTAAATGCTTTGTGTAATAGTAAATAAGTTTGGTGATATACCATACCGTTATTCCGGCGAACGTGTTATAAGATAAATTTCTATTTCATTGCGGTGGTCAACAACATAGCGACCTAACGTTGGCGTAAATTCGACAAACAAGCTACACAAATAAGATAAATCAGCGGAAAAACATTAAATTATCTGCCGGCCGCGGTGGTCTAGCGGTTCTGGCGCTGCAGTCCGGAACCGCCGGACTGCTACGGTCGCAGGTTCGAATCCTGCCGCGGGCATGGGTGTGTGTGATGTCCTTAGGTTAGTTAGGTTTAAGTAGTTCTAAGTTCTAGGGGACTTATGACCTAAGATGTTGAGTCTCATAGTGCTCAGAGCCATTTGAACCATTTGAACACTCAGACACGGGAAACCCATTAGAATACGTAGCGATTGACAACCCTACTGTTGAGCTGTGCACGTACAACAAAGCTTTCGCCTCACAGTTTACGCCTGTCAGTGCCTCTCTGTCACTTTGAGCTCCACGGTACATATAGCGCTGTGCCTATAGACTACACCCACGCCAATTCTTTGTTTCACTACACAGTAATGATCCGTGAGAAACAGTGGCTCATTTGACGATGTGTAATGAAGTGACCACGCGACAGTACATGGCCATGCTACGCAACGCCACTTGCAGATGCGGCCGTCGGGCGCGCGGCCCGTGTGACTGGCATTTCCATTAATGCACAGTATTAACTCTAATCGAAACCTTCCCCACTCTCGGCTTCGATGCCGCGGCGTAATGGGCTCTCTGGGCTGCCAGACACAACCGTTCACCGGTTTGTCCGTCTCCTTTTTATTCCCTGCCGTCCAAGTTATGACGTCGTCATATTCGCCCAGAGACGCAGCGGCTTCATCTCCGACGCACGACGAGACAGTAAACTTTTTAGCAGGCCCCACGGTACGGGATGTTTATTTGTTGGGGAAGACTATAAACAAGAATATCAATTACGAACTCGGTCCGCGCAGCCAAGGAAACTACGAGTAAAAATATTAACACTTGTGGTGCTTCTCAGAAGACTGTCTCTCCTTGCTTTCTTGAATTATCGGCGTTATTTTCCCGTTGCCGAGCTTAAAAGAACTAAGTATATTCTGATGGAATGCGTATTTTGGTAGGAAGAAACTAGGTACTTACAGAATAACGCTTTCATTTCATCGACCTTCCGAGTCGCCCAAAACGTGTAGACCTCAGAGCGTCGTTCACGTCAAATTCATTCTCTGGCACACAGACTCATTCCTATTCTTCTCCTTATTTCTGTCGTTCTTTGTATATCAGACAATATTTGGGCATTCACGTCTGTTCCCTATTTTCCTTGTTATTTTCTACATTACTTTAATTAACTGATTCTAATTTATGTCATTTCCTCTCCTCCATGTATGTATTAATGATTTTCTTTCATGTTATGTGGCAATATGACTTTTTTTTTGGAGGGTTGGGGGGGGGGGTTAATCCTTTGTTGCTCGTCCTCTGTATGTCTACACAATACAACAGTACTTTCTTCTGTATCTTATCTCAGAGCTTGCTGCGGATTCTTCCTTTTTTTTCTTTTCCTGAATCCATCTTGCTGCATATCCGCCGTTGTTGAACTTACACAATTTCATCTCAGTTAAGGGGAGTGTACGGACTTGTCTGGCTTGATTACTGAATGTCAGTGTCTGGCTTTGTTCCTTTGGCTTTCAAAAAGTTTGCCAGTCCCTGAGATAATTGGATGTTTTATTACTCTTTGCCAATTGTCTTTATTCTTCAGTCAAATTGTCAGAATTTTCTCATTTTTGTCAATTTGGCGAAATTAAGAAACTAATAATCGATTTAGGCTTCTCAATATGTATTTAAAATTAACTAACGTCTCCAGTTTCTTTTACAGGCTGTGTTTCTCAATATTTTCATCAAGTATTGCGATATCATCAGCAAATTGTAGGGATGTTCAACTTTTCTCAGTCATAAGTTTTTGTACAAACAGTGTGCATAGCTACACTGAAGATTGTCATGTGAGAGTGTGGAGAATTTGGCGCTGAAACTGGTCAAGCATGGTAAAACTGTTTTGAGTCTTAAACAGGACTAAATTTCGATTTGTTGTCACACATCCAGAATTAGCGTAAGTCATCGATTTCTTTGAATGCGCCACATGTTAATTCTACCATAGTTCATCAACGAGATCGTTAACGGATTTTTCATGTTCAACGCAGAGGAGCAGCATGGCAATTTTTCTATGAGTAAATGAACAGGACCAGAACTGGATGGAATCGAAAGCAACAGTACCGTAATTGCCTGACATTGGTTAGAAAACCACGAAAAAACGAAGTGAGGCTAGTAGACGTAAGCAGATATAATCCTATACATGAACCCCCACCTCCCTCCCCAGTATATTCCAGTGTAATAACCAGTAGATTTCCTCGTTCGCTGCATTTTCTTAGGGTACAGGCTTCATCTTCTAATGCATATAGAAAATTCACTGTTCTCTTTCGCGTATGTTTAGCTAAGTACCTTTACGTTGTACACTGTAAGTTACCAGCAAACGCCTATTTCGCACGGTGAAGTATTGTGAGTTCCGACGGATACTGTGCCACAGTAAAATTACTTAGCGATGTTTAATAACGCTATTATGGTGCCGCTAGAAGCTGCGTCTGAATAATGTAGCTGCCATAACTCTCCTTAACAACGTCATTTAAGTTCGCGTCGTAGGCTTCTGCAGGAGTCGCTAATAATTTATCGCGCGCGGATTAAGGCGTAGACTTAATCGCTGATCGCGCAATGGCCCTTCTGACAGTATCTCGCGCAGGTTGCTGAAGCTGCACAAAAGAAATTCGGCGGCAGCATTGAAGGCAAGTGGCCGGTCCCTAAAGTTTACTCTCCGCTTTGGTTTGACCTGACGATGACTTAACTGTTGTTGATTCCCTTCGCTGCCAATGTTGTCATATCGCATCATTTACGTCAGTGCGTCTTACTTACGTGTTTCACGACTTGCGATTACCGAAGGATTTGTCCCGTCTTACGGTAATAGTGTCGGCAGACGTTCACTGTCAACATTTTTATGTATGATCAAACGAAGAAAGTCAGATAAATATATTTGTATAGTTTGAGTCCTGCAAAGGAGCTCCTCGCACTACCGTTTGAGGCAACGCACATACCGAATGCCATTTGGTCTCAGCTGAGCGTTTGATTTGTTGAACTTTTGCGTGACGTAGAAACTGTGCGCCGTTCCATGGTTCGAACATCGGCACTTGACATCCGATGGGCGTGATTATTCATTCAAATACTCTAGGACAGTCACACAGTTTCAACTTATTGCGAAAGACTGATGTTTTGCTTTAATTTGCTGGTTTCCGGCCAAGCCCTTACTAACTGCAGAATTCTCAGTGTCGTTGGCAGCTGTAACAAACACTCTTCATCCTTCTTGGTTGAAGAAGCTATTGGTCGCGAGCTAAGAAGATTTTACTCAAAGGTTTTGTTTGTCATAAGAAGTGCAAAATAAATGAGTAAAGAAATAAAAGAAACCCAGAGAGATTCTGTTTATTGCCTTACTAAAACAACGAATGCACAACTGTAATACTTTCGGCTCGGTGGGTAAGTGTAGGAATACAAATCCAAAGGTCCGAGTTCAATCCCCAAGGTGCTGTAGGTTTTTTCTGCCACTTATCTATTCTTTCACCTCACGCAATGTTTTACACGAGTATATTTGAAAAATGCCTAGTTGCACTGCGGTCCTCAGTCCACGTTAAAACTGTAGGTCCCCTTATAACTGACTACAGATGTTAGTTCAGTGTTCGAGGGAAGTCTTATCTGCAACAAGACTGTGTTTAATAAAGTACTTGTTTTCCAGACCATCTATTGGGCTGACAACAATTTTACCGTTTCATTAAAAGTCCTCGTTCATAATGCTTCAGTTGCATTTTTCCATAACAGAATATTTACTTCCACTAAAAAAATGATTCCACCTTCCTCTCGAACATGCGAATTTCACCAAACACGCGCACCGTGGTTTAGCCACTGGCCCTTTAGTCGGGATGAGAAGGGTTGAAATAACCGACTGGTCACCATGATTCATGCTTCCCTGATGTATTTCAGAAAACTGACAATATAAGTACTTTGCAAATGAGCTACTACTTCTGCGCTAACTACGTCACGTCGACAAGAAGTTTCGATCTAATCTTCTTCATTCCATTTCACAGTAGATCATCCTTCGGCAAATCACTTTCTACAAAAAATGAAACCTTAGTCTCCCATAGTTGCCTCGCACTCTACATTTTCGTACTGCCATTGACCAACAGTTTTGTTGTATTTATAAGTAGCAGTGTCGTAATAACTCTTTCTTTGCTGGACGAATTTTGTAATTTTTTGTTCTTCGATCACAGTGTTATATCGTCAACGCCTTCATATTCATGATTACTGTTACCATTTGACACTAACGTTGCTTTCTTCTGCACAGTGTACGTTAGAGGCTGACAAAAAGCCTATCTCTTGTAGACATTTACGTTGTCATTACTTAGTGGAAACTTCTTGTAAGATACCCATTGTACGTAGCGAGTGATGGCGCAGGAGAATCAACTCGCTTATTTGATGTACTGAATCATTTCTGTCGTTTGTTAAACGTCGAACCTGGGACTTTCAACTTCACCTTGAACTAGAAAAATGCGACATGTATGAGGAGTTCATTTACTGTGTCTTCGTATATCCTGAAACCTTAGAGTTTCCAAAAATATTGATCCGTTGATGAAAAGCGAATATTTTATCCCAACATTAAAGTCACAATCAATTAATCACACCGCATTTGGCTTTATTTTCTCTAAAGAAAATACCAGTGCGAGGGATAGTGAGGAGTTTTCGAAAAGCGGTACCTAAATTTCTGTCATACTGTCTTCATTCAGTATTCGTACTATTTCTCCAAACTATCGCAGGTTAAAGCTGAAATGATAATTCCCTGTTTCTCAACTACCTACGCCATCTCGACTAACAATTAGATCAGTACACTGTCTGGTATGTTCACATCTCGGTTCAAGGTACTTGAGAGCACGTAAATAAAAAACTAAGACTTTAGTGGGGCTTTTCTCTTCGTTGTTACTGAATCCTCTCACTTAGTGTGCTTTCCGCTCCCCTGTGCTAATAATCTTGCAGGGACATACAATTTTCGTTCTTTGCTGTCCTGTTACAGTTTACTTAGCCACACTATAAACAGGTTGGGTTTTATCACCACGTTAGCGCAACCAGCTGATTGGCATACTTCAGACCAGCGTAATTTACTGTTCTGTGTAGCGTGTAATCATGTTATTTGGCGTCTCGCTTACTGCACGGACTTACGCGTTCTTCACAGTCGCTATGTTATTAAAGCCAGCGTAATTCAGGAGCTGAAATAAGTAGTGTCGTACAGTGATAATAGTGCCTTGAATAATTACAGAGCGAGTGGTTCTTCATAAAGACGTTGTCTACAGGGTAACCTTCATTTCTTTGCCGCACATGCTGGGGTCTCCCTGGTAGAATATTAATGTGCAGCATCTTCATTAATCGATTCTGTTGAATTTCGAGCGTCCCCTTAAAGCAATACTTCTGTGTCACTGATATACATTGTACCTTGGTCCTGAGTTACCCCAGTTCACTGTAGTTATTAACAGATTTGGCATGGTTAGCTTAAGGGGTGGCTGGATGCACTTCCTGTCCCAAATTTGGCACAGAAGCAATATCTCCAGTAGGTGCAGAGATAGGTCACAAACCCTGATGTAGAGGCTACCCTGCACAATACACATACTGTGTAGGAACAGTATTCGCCTGCCAAATCAGCCTGCTCTGCAGTGCAGCCTGCATGTCAGGAGGAGGAAACGGTTTTCTGGGCCCCAACATGTCGGCTGCTCTGCATGAACAGGTGAGATGGCTAGAGCAGAGGATGGAGGAAATGGACAGAGAGAGAGAGAGACAGAGACAGAGACAGAGAGAGAGAGAGAGAGAGAGAGAGAGAGAGAGAGAGAGAGAGATGTGGAGTAGATGCATTAGATGCATGCGGCAGGTGGAAGATGTGAAGGGGGTGGTGGGCAGCTGGAAAAGGAAGAGAGAAAGGTGGAGATAGAAAGAGATAGGAGGAGGAGGAGGGTATGATCAGAGGGAGTTGTGGAGGAAATGGACAAAGAGGGGTGGGAGGGGAGAAGGTGGTAAAGAGATAGATAGAGGTAAGAGGGTGAGGTGTACAGAGAGATGGAGGACAGAGAGGGAGAGGGAGAGATGTGTTCAATATACAGTATGTACCTAACGCATAAGCAGAAGAAGCCAGGGGGGAAATGTCTATTAAATGTATGTATGTAACGTGCTAATCTGAAAGCCACTGGCAGTATTTAGTGGAGGATACATCATTACAGTATTGTCGACCGTTATGTCGTAGTCTGTGTGCACATTTATATAGGGCAAAATGCCTGTCTATATGCGCAGGAAATACGAGGGTAGCATCATAATCGTTACTCAGTCGTCTTCGAATTCAGAGTCACACATTAGAACTACGTCGGCTTCCTACCAAAGAATCCCATTTAAGTTTCCCAAGTATTTCTGTTACACTTCTCTGTGGACTACACCGACTTGTTACCATCCTAGCTGCGCGTCTCTGAAGTCGTTCTATATCTGTTGTTAAGCTTCTGTGTAAGTACTCGTAACACTAGACCAATAATCTACAATTGGTCGCACTAACGTCTCGTCTGCCATTTCCATTGCAGAGGAGTTGCATTTTCCCAGAACGCTTCCAACAAATCTTCGTGTTTCCATCGTCTACTCTAATACGTTCACTCATCTTACCTTCTAACTGGATACCAAAATGTTGTTTATCTTAGCGGAAAGATCAGTGATGTTTGTGCATTGATAGTGGTATTAGGGTGCACAGAAACTAAAGATTCATATGACAGAGGGAAAACGCATTCGCCTGTTATCACAACTAAATTGGTATCTTATTTTTAATTGTATCGTTAACGCGAAAATACCACACTGCACAGAGTTTATTTATGTGCAGAAACAGAAGTTTATGGACGCACGGGAAGCCCGAGAGCGACCCTTTGTCAGAACTTTATTTGAAATGATGGAAACTGTCGTTGGTCATATGAGCCTCCCTCTAACTTTGCTTGCCCGTTAGGTTGTACGTTTTAGCTACGTATAGCAGCAGTGATAGACGTGCCGAGAGACATGTGTCTAAATTAGAAGAATCCCTTTACCATCCTACAGCACAGAAGCGTAGTTCCATTAGCTAAAGCTGGAACAATTACTGTCTGTAATCTTCCCCAGAACAGAAAATTTCCTTGTAAGCGTCAGCTTGGTAGTCGCCGTTTTCACGCGAGCGTAGATAAAATAAAACACATGCACAATTTAGGCCATATGTTCCGGCTTAAATAATTCCTACCTTTTACTTTGTCTTCCAACAATCCTTTGACCTCTTGGCATGTAGTCATGAGCTATTTTCATTATTCTGCTATTTTGTATCCTATTTACATGCTCCTTCAACTTCCTTCTGTCATCTTTAATTTTATGACTGGTACTCAAAACTTCAAACTTTTTTTCTTATGTTATACCGTAATGTATTTCCTTTGTCGAGCTAAGGAAATTCACTGTCTGCTGCTTCTATATAACTTTAGTACCTTTCGTCATCACCCACGTTTCTTTCCAAAGAAGTACACACCTGTATACCTCTCACTAAACATGTGCGCACGTAGAGTGGTTTAGTAGGTCGACCTAGTAACATTTACCGCCACGCTGAGTGTTAGCATGTGGCTGAGGACACATGTCGTTTGTAGCGCGAATTTAAATGTCTCATTTACATCTAGTAATTGCCGACATGAGCAGCGAAAACATTCCACTGACTCTATCGTATTCGTCGTTTAGAGCTGCATTTAATGCAATGAGGAATGGACCACTTCTAGAAACTATTGGAGATAACAGCTGAAATGTACCCTTGGCTGTAATGTGTTTGTGAAAATTTAAAATGAGAATCCTACCGTATCCGTCAGGTTTTTTGTCTCATTGTCATTTTTATGGCAATACTTATATCAGCCGTACGGCTGTGAAAGCATTACATTTCAGTCCATACTAATTAGTTATGAATTTAGCTATTAATATGGACTAATCGGGAGATCTAAGAAAATGTAGAGAAAACATCAGAAGTAATGGTTGAAAGAAAATTAATCTTTTTTGGAAACCTCTACCGAATGAATGAGAACAGGCTAACGAAACAAATATTCCTTTGTTCCTGGAAGAAGAAATCGACAGTAGCATAGCCGCCAGAACTAAGGAAAGAACTAGGAAGAAACAACATCAGAGAAACAGAAATAACAGACAAACATTTTTGAGAATGAAATACTAAATTTAGAAGGCTTTCAATGCATAAGAAATAAGGATTCTAGAACAACATGGGCAGAAGAAAGGAAAAGACCACATGGAGAAAAAGTGAGAGAATACTAGAAAAATAGGAGACAACAACAAAGAAAGAAGAGGAATTGAAGCTGTTACTTGGTCCTAGTTGGTCAATATGAAAACAAAATGAAATAATGAAAGTAATACGAAAAGTTTATATGACTCTCGATGTAAAGAAAACGTTGTTTACGCTGTATGTCGTATTACGTGGACGATTGAATAAAACAACTTCAAATTAGAGTACTGCGACATTCGGTTGAAGTATATTGATTAACTGTGACGGAATAAACTCCGTCCGAACAGGCCTCGCAAGGCCCAACGGTACCGACCGACTGCCTTGTCATCAACGGGCGATAGGCATCACTGTATGCGGACGGAGGGGCACGTGGTCAACACACGGCTCTCCCGGCCGTTGTCAGCTGTCGAGACCGGAGCCGCCCTTTCTTAATCTGGTAGCTTCTCCACTGGCCTCACAAGGGCTGAGTGTACTCCAATTACCAACAGCGCTTGGCAGACCCAGACAGTGACCCAACCCAGTGCGAACCAAGTCCGAAAGCGCTTAACTTCGGTGATCTGATGGGAACTGCCGTTACGATTGCGGCAAGAACGTTGGCTAACTGTGACTAGAACCACTGAAAATGATTATTGCTTAATTATAACTACTGTACAGCGCAGCGGTGTCTGCGTAGCCCCACTATACTGACTTGTCAGTCAGTTGGAGTTCAGATGGTATTGCGGAATCCGTCATAGAAAGTTAAGAATGAAGTGTCACAGGTGTCCTTAATGGTTTTTTCAAAGTTTGCCGTCACTCGTAGCAATAAGGCGGTGTACCTCTCATACTTGGCGAAGAAATTTCGTCGTGTCATAATCGAGGGCCCCCCGACAATATTTTACAGTCGACGAACTGTCAGGTAGAAGTAAAAGATGTTGGTCGGCCAGTATAATGTACGTACACCGGCGCCGCAGCTGCATACGGAGTCTGGTGTGGCGCAAGGGACGCTGAGAATATGCGCGCGTGCGCTTTCGCGGCAGGTCAGCAGGTGAAGCGAGATGCAATTTCAGTCTGTTTTCCGTCAGCGATAGCCTGAAAAGTGGCACCGGAGAGCAGGTGTTTGTGCAGCCCCAGCTCCTGGCGTTCCCGGTGCGCTTCTGAATTATTTAGGGCGGTCCAATGGCAAAAAATGGCAGTCATGCATACAGCCGCAGAGATTACTTGCCAATTGCCACCGGGAGCGTGCCTGCCTGGGGAGCCAGTCACGCGCGCGACCTTTCGCCGGCGGCACGTACTTGCTTCTCGCACCTCGCCAGGCCTCCGGCCTACCTCACAGCCGGGGAGGGGAAGGACGCCGTGTGATTCACCCAGGGCACCCAGCCAGCTGTTGTCACGCATTCCTCCACACTGGTACTGAGCGGAATAGAGAACTACACTACTGGCCATTAAAATTGCTACACCACGAAGATGACGTGCTACAGACGCGAAATTTAACCGACAGGAAAAACATGCTGTAATATGCAAATGATTAGCTTTTCAGAGCATTCACACAAGGTTGGCGCCGGTGGCGACACCTACAACGTGCTGACACGAGGAAAGTTTCCAACCGATTTCTCATACACAAACAGCAGTTGACCGGCGTTGGCTGGTGAAACTTGTTGTGATGCATCGTGTAAGGAGGAGAAATGCGTACCATCACGTTTCCGACTTTTATAAAGGTCCGATTGTAGCCTATCGCGATTGCGGTTTATCGTAGCGCGACATTGCTGCTCGCGTTGGTCGAGATCCAATGACTGTTGGCAGAATATGGAATCCGTGGGTTTAGGAGGGTAATACGGAACGCCGTACTGGATCCCAACGGCCTCGTATCACTAGCAGTCGAGATAACAGGCATCTTATCCGCATGGCTGTTACGGATCGTGCAGCCACGTCTCGATCCCTGAGTCAACAGATGGGGACGTTTGCAAGACAACAACCATCTGCACGAACAGGTCGACGAAGTTTGCAGCAGCATGGACTATCAGCTCGGAGACCATGGCTGCGGTTACCCTTGACACTGCATTACAGACAGGAGCGCCTGCGATCGTGTAGTCAACGACGAAGCTGGGTGCACGAATGGCAAAACGTCATTTTTTCGAATGAATCCAGGTTCTGTTTACAGCATCATGATGGTTTGGCGACATCGAGGTGAACGCACATTGGAAGCGTGTATTCGTCATCTCCATACTAGCGTATCACCCGGCGTTGTGGTATGGGGTGCCATTGGTTACACGTCTCGGTCACCTCTTGTTCGCATTGACGGCACTTTGAACAGTGGACGTTACATTCCAGATGTGTTACGACCCGTGGCTCTACCCTTCATTCGACCCCTGCGAAAACCTACATTTCAGCACGATAATGCACGACCGCATGTTGCAGGTCCTGTACGGGGCTTTCTGAATACATAAAAATTGTTCGACTGCTGCCCTGGCCAGCACATTCTCCAGATCTCTTACCAACAGAAAACGTCTGGTCAGTGGTGGCCGAGCAACTGGCTCCTCACGCGAGTCACTACTCTTGATGAACTGTGGTATCGTGTTGAAGCTGCATGGGCATCTGTACCTGTACACGCCATCCAAGCTCTGTTTGACTCAATGCCCAGGCGTATCAAGGCCGTTATTACGGCCAGAGGTGGTTGTTCTGGGTACTGATTTCCCAGGATCTCTGCACCCAAATTGCGTGAAAATGTGATCACATGTCAGTTCTAGTATAATATATTTGTCCAATGAATAACCATTTATCATCTGCATTTCTTCTTCGTGTAGCAATTTTAATGGCCAATGGTGTACATTCTGTCCAGTATTTTGTTAGCGGGAACCAAAATGAGCCGTGTACACGTCCAGTTGTAGAGTTACTGTTCTGCTGTTTGGAAAATTGGAAATTTGTGTTAAGGTCTTATGGGACCAAACTGCTGAGGTCATCGGTCCCTAAGCTTACACACTACTTAATCTAACTTAAACTAACTTACGCACACACATCCATGCCCCACAGAGGACTCGAACGTCCGACGGGGGGAGCCGCCCGGGCCGTGACAAGACGTCCTAGACCGCGCGGCTGCTGTTTGGAGTCTTTATCAAATAACATGACAATAGAAGCGACACTAGTATAGTAACAGATCGATTTAGCCTATTGTAACAGAACTGGTCTTGTAAAACGGAATTCCTTGAAAGAGAGAGGATGTTGCTCTCGCGAAAGCTGTATTCGCTAAATTTAGAGAGTTTAAACTGGAAGAATAATGTGCGATCGTTGTATACTATCTGATCAGAAGTGTATGGACACCTGTGTGTAATACGGAACTGACCACTAAATGTCACGAGAGGTGAATCCGTCAGTGTAGAAGGAGGAGGGAATTGTTGTGTTGTCAGTAGAGAAGCAGTAACAACAGAATCGGTCGGCCAGTGACCTCGAACGTGGATGTCAGCTGAGTCCCTTGCAGCCCTATCGTAGTCGACTGTTGGCGATGTGATTGTGAAGTGAAAACGCGAAGGAACCCCATGTGCTAACGGGCAAGGGCCGTCGACCAATGCCGAGAATGGCTGTAAAAATAGCATGAAATCAGCGGAAGAAATCCCTCATGAGTTCCAAAGTGGTACAAGCAGTCCAGCTCGCACAATGAATGTGCATAGAGAGTTAAAAAAAAAAAGCATGGCATACAGTGTTCGAACAGGACCGCATAAGCCGAACATTTATGAAGTCAGTGCTAAGCGACGCTTGAGATAGCGTAAGGAGCTATGCCACTGGGTAATGAATGCTTGAAAACGTTTGATTTGGAGTGATATCCTGTGCCAGTCCGATGAAAGGATCTGTATTTGGCTAATGCATGGAGTACCTTACCTGCCATCATGTTTTCGTCATGAAATTCGGAGATGGTAATGTTACTTTGTGAAGGTGTTTATAGCGGTTGAGGTGTGATCCCTTCACTGCCCGTAAGAAAAACGCTAAATGCGGAAGGATATGAACACAATTTACAGCACTGTGTACTGCGTACGGTAGAGGAACAGTTCGTAGTTGATGACTGTTTGTATCAGCATGACAATGCTTCCTGTCATAAAGGTGAATCTGTGACGGAATGGTTTGTAGACAGCAACATTCCTGAAATGTGTTTTTCCCATACTCCTGACATGAACACAATGGAACATCTTTGGGATTAGAACGTCGACTTTGCTCCAAACCCAAGCGCCTAACATCAGTACCTCATCTGGTTTCGGTTCTTGAGGAACAGCAGGTTGCCATTCGTCGACAGACTTTCAGCCACTTCACTGAAAGTGTCTTAGCTGAGATCAAGGTGTAATAAAGCCGAAGTGTAGTCGCACCCCGTATGAAGGTCCACTAACATGTGTCCAGATACTTTTGATCAGATAGAGTATATCTTATGTCATCGGCCTTGCCGCAGTGGTAACACCGTTTCCCGTCAGATCACCGAATTTGAGCGCTGTCGGGCTGCGCTAGCACTTGGATGGATGACCATTCGGTCTGCCGAGCGCTATTCCCAAGGGGAGGCACTAAGCCCTTGTGAGGCAAACAGGAGTTACTGGATTCAGAAGTAGCGGCTCCGGCCGGTCCCGTAAACTGACATACAGACGGGAGAGTGGTGTGCTGACCACATGCCCCTCCATACCCGCATCTAGTGACGCCTGTGGCGTGAGGATGACACGGCGGCCGGTCGGTACCATGGGACCTTCCAAGGCCTGTTCGGACGGAGTTTAGTTTTAATTTCACAGTATATCTTAATTGAGGATCATGAGAATAACATAACAGCGATAATGCGCGTGCAGAGGCTTATGGGCCTTCATTTTTCTCTTCTGAAGTACGCGAATGGAGTAGAATAGAAAACCCATGACAATGGAACGGTGTACCGTCCGACATTCACTGTATAGTGGTTGACGGAGTGTACGGGGTGTTTCAGAAGCAATAGTAAATATTTTAGGCGGTGGTAGTATAGACTAATTCGGGTAAAACATTCTATTAAGAGATAGTCTATCGTCGTGGGAGTACACACGCGGTATAAACGTCTCTATGTACTCTCATGGTGATAGAGCCTTAACCACTGGAAAATGGCCTTGGTCATCGGAACTAAAAGTGCAACTGGTACTGTTACTTTGAGGCAAGTAACTACTACACTTGCGGAACCTACATCATCATTTGTGGGCGCTAGATAATGAAGTGCCAAGTGGAGAAATCGGAATATTTCCGAGATATTCTTCTATTTGAGATACATAGTGGGGTGACAGCAGCGGAAGCAGACAGAAACAGTTGCGCCGTGTTTGGGGATAATGCCCTTGGACAGAGCACGGCATGAAAATGGTTTTCTCGTGTTATGAAGGATCGTTTTGGCATTGGTGACTCTCCACGTTCAGGAAGACCTTCGGGGTCTGATGAAAATCGTTTAAACGCCTTAACCCAAAGTGATGCGCATCAGTGCATTCGAAAACTGGCAAATGTGATGGACTTTGATCATTCCACCATCGTGCGACATTTGCATGCTGTGGGGGTGGTTCAAAAATCGAGTGTATGGGTACCGCATGCTCTAAGCCAAAATCACGAAAATCCGCGTGTGGCTATCTGTACATCTCTGCTAGCTCGTCTTCAATTGGCTCGTGAACAACGCCGATCATTCCTATCCTGTATTGTTACTGGTGACGAGAAATGGCTTCTTTACGCTATCATATTGGGGAAAAAAACAGGAATGTTTGAGCCCAAGAAAAGCAGCAACTCCCCATACAAAGACCTGAGCGTATCCATGAAAGAAGTGTTACGCATCACGTGGAACAGCGACGGTGCGGTGTACTACGAATAGCCTCCCCGAGGTAACCATCACTGCTGACATTTATTGACAACAGCTGAGACGTCTTGCACGCGCAATGCAAGAAGAACGCACGGGAAGACTGCCTTAAGTGTTACTGCTCTACGATAACGACTGCGCACATTCTGCTACACTGATAAAAAACACTATACATGTGTTGGGCTTCGAAGTCAATACGCACCCACTTATTCACCTGATCTTGTACCCTCAGATTTTCATCATCTCCATTCTCTATCGAACAGCCTTCAAGGAAATTCCTCTCCGAATGAAAATGCGGCCTGAACATGGCTCGATGAGTTCTTCGCTGCAAAACCACGAGATTTGTACAGCTGCGGAATCGGAAAGTTATCTCAGCATTGACAGACTGTTGTAAACTGTGAAAGACAATATATTATTGATTACTAAAGTCTGTGGTATGTGTATCTGTTACGTTTATTAAACTTGTGGAAAAACCTTATGAACTTATGCTCTAACCTAAAATTGTTGTTATAATAAAGCTATTTTACAAATTTTATTATGATAATTATTATCATATGCGCCTGAGGCTCGTTGAGCCGGCCGGAGTGGCCGAGCGGTTCTAGGCGCTACAGTCTGGAGCCGCGCGACCGCTACGGTCGCAGGTTCGAATCCTGCCTCGGCCATGGATGTGTGTGTTGTCCTTAGGTTAGTTAGGTTTAAGTAGTTCTAAGTTCTAGGGGACTGATGACCTGAGCGGTTAAGTCCCATATTGGTCAGAGCCATTTTTTGAGGCTCGTTGAAAGAGAGGACATCGCAAATCAAATTTAGGGGGCGGTGGAGGGATTGTAGCTTATGTCTCTCCCTTTCCTCCCGAACGTAACCACGCAGCCGTGCCTGAACCGCACTGACGCCCAAGCGTCGGTTCAGTGCGCTGCGACAGTGTACCAGAGGGGAAGCGACTCGGCAGTGTACCTTGGCGGCACGGCGTGCGCGGTCGGCGCGGCAGCTGCGGCTCTGGCTGTGGCGCCGTAATTGAGGACGAGGCCGGTTATATTCAATTGCGGCTGCAATTGGCCGCCAGTTGGCGCCCCTATTGTTGTCATCCGGCGGCCGGCGTTGCTGTGTACTATCGCAGCCAGCGGGCCGCGTCCCATCACGTCGTGCTCTGTTGCGCCCGCGGAGGAGCGGAGATAACGCCCGCAACTGCTCACTGGCGGGCCCGCTCACATTTAGGCTTTGCGAATTCTAAACACCAGCTCTTTGACCCATTACCGCGCGAGAAACGTTGATCTCCGTTTAGGCCTTTCAGGAAAGCATTTGTGCCATCCATTAATCAATACACAGATGTGACAAAAGTCATGGGATACCTCCTAATATTGTGTTGGACCTGCTTTTGCCAGGAATAGTGCAGCAAATGGACGTGGCGTGGAATCGACAACTAGTTGGAAGCCTCTGCAAAAATAGTGAGCCATGCTCCATAACTGCGAAACTGTTGCCGATGCAGGGTTTGTGCATGAACTGACCTCTCGATTATGTCTAGGTGGCCGCATCATTCGCTCGAACCGTCCAGCATGTTTCCCAAACCAGTCGCGAACATTACATGTAAATTTAAGGTGGAGACCGGAAAAAAGGAAATGGGAGGGGAGGGGGTCACTGCTGTCAGCTGCACTGGGACATTACGCGGAGTCGTCGGCAACGAGTGGAGTGAAAATTTGTAGCGGACCGGGATTCGATCCCGGGATCTCCTGCTTACTTGGCAGGTGCGGTACCCACTGCGCCATCCGGGCACAATGTTATCGTAACTGCACGGACTGTCTCGCCTCGCTGCCTCAAGGTCGATCCACACTGCCTCAGGCACCATCTGTCCGCAGCCCTTGTCCATTCCTCCAAGGTCGGACGTGTCCGAAAGAACAGACACCGCACATTCGTACAATCGCGAACTGTTGTGGTCAGGTGACATGACGCATTGTCACCCATAAAAATTCCATCATTGTTTGGGAATGTGCAATCCATGAATGGCACCAGATTGCCTCCAAGTACCCGAGCAAAACCGTTTCCAGGCAGTAATCGGTTCTTTTGGTCCAGATGACCCAGTCCATTCCATGGAAACACAGCGCACATCGATATGGAGCCTGCACCAGCCTGCAGCGCTTCGTGGTCCCTGACTACGTGAGGTCTGCGCCGCACTCGAATCTTGGCGTCAGTTCTTACCAACTGAAATGGACAGTCATCTGACCAGCCCACGGTTTTCCAGTTGTCTACGAACCAACTGATATGGCCCGAGCCCAGGAGAGGCGTTGCGGGCGATGTGCTATTAACAAAGACACTCGCGTCGAAAACGGTAGATTTCGCCGCTCCGCCGCTGTCGGTCGCTAAATGAAGGCTGTCGCCCACTACGTTCCCAGTGGCGAGAGGTAATGTCTGAAATTTGGTATTCTCGACGCACTCTTGACACTGTGGATATCGGAATATTTATTTCCCTAACGATTTCCCCGTTAATAGTCTGGTAATTCCCGTCGTGTGGCCATAATCACGTAGGAAACCCTGTCACATGAATCACCTGAGTACAAACGCCACTTCTGCCAATGCACTGCCCTTTTATACCTTGTCTATGCGTTACTGCCGCCATTTGTACATCCTCATATCGCTATCCCACGACCTTTGTCACTTCTGTGTAGAAACCACTGCTGGTGTATTCTTGTTTCATCCGTTGTGCGGTGGCAACTGTTGTGGTAGTGGAGATATGAGTGCTTCAACAGGTCTGTACCATATCTTCGTGGTCACGAGGACGTCTTCTGTCTCTTGCAACAATTTAATATTTTTTTTAGGGAAACAATTCGATATTGTTGTATATTATTCTCCACCTGTTACGAATGTTAATGTTTGTCTTAGAATGTTCTAAAATATTCTCGAATGTTCTAGAGTATACGTTTCCAGTCAAAAAAGAAACACACAGAAAAATGGCAGAATGTAATGTAACTTCGTACACGTACACAGATCATCGACGGGAATGCAAATGATTATTCTCAGTGACAGGTAGAACGGCCATCAGAGTGTATTAATGGTGTTCGGGTATTAGTTTCGTTTGCCATGCATGGCAGTGAATGTAAGGGCCGTGAACGGCCACTACCATTCTCCCTCTGCTTTTCCCTCTCTCTCTCTCTCTCTCTCTCTCTCTCTCTCTCTGTCTGTCTCTGTCTCTCCCTCCTTCTCTCTCTCTCCCTCTCTCCCTCTCTCTCTCTCTCTCTCTCTCTCTCTCTCTCTCTCTCTCTCTCTCCCCTTCTCCCCCTCCCTTCCTCCCTCCTTCTTCGTCCTCCTTTCTCTGTTTCGTTCAAGAAGGGTGCGCAACAAGGAGATTGCTAGTAAGCTTCTGTATGAGCTGAAATTTATCTGAATATTTCTGTCATGGTCAGTTAGCTAGATATATGAGTGGGGAAGTGAGATGTTTCTTGTTGGAACATACATTCTTGGAATTTTAACCGTAAACCCCTCGCCTCTCTCGTAGAGTCTGCTGTTAGATTTGGATTAGCGTCTTCGTAAACCCCTCCGGCTTACTAAACGAAGCCGTGACGAAAAGAGCCGCTCTTCTTTGGTTCTTCCGTATCTGCTCTATCAGTCCCACTTGGTAAGAGTCCGAGTATCCAAAAGCTAACTCTCCCGTGGTTGCATTGCTTTTTTTTTTTTAGTGACTCTCAGAGCTGTACATAGCTATTCCAGTTGATATTAACTTGCATCTCCTTGTAATTTACGGTTAACGATTTCCAGTAACTTATTGTCAACTGTTTTGAGTCTTTTCAGCTATTATGCACAATACGTTACTATTATTTTCGTTTAGGGTCAACTATCAATCCTACAGCCAAGCACCGAGCCCTTACAGATCATTGTAAATTAGAATAATCTTCGTCAGTACACAGTACCATCTTCAGGCCGTCCTGTGAAATTCCAGTACATAGACTAGTAATATAAGAGAAATTTACAAAATATTTTTTCTCTGTGGTAACAAAATTGTGTTACAGAGAACAGCTTTAAAATATAAAACACTGAAATACGTGAAAATATGCGGCATCATGCATGAAGTTTTAATACACTTTATTCTTTACTATTTAAACCTTCCTACAGTCGAGTCAACTTACGGAAATCCCTGGCACGTGGCAGAGCTTTCAACTACGAAGCGCAAAGGGCTGTAAGCAAAAACAGTTGCCATTTGTAGAGCTACGAAGAGACGTTGCGATAGAGACGTTTACAAAATCGTGTTGTAGATACGAGGTTACAATGAAACGAATACCCCTAGCTGCATACAGGCGTTGATATAAGTCAACGGGGACAGTTGAAAATGTGTGCCCCGACCGGGACTCGAACCCGGGACCTCCTGCTTACATGGTAGACGCTCTATCCATTTTTTTTAACTCTCATTTTGTTCGTTTTCGTTCGTTGTATCTGCTCGGGGCGGACGTCGCAAGACACTCGTTTCAGTTCGTCGTTGATCCATTAACTCAGTTTTTTTTTATTACAGAGGGCAGCTAACCCTCTGACCGGACACGCTGAGCTACCGTGACGGCTATCCATCTGAGCCACCGAGGACACAGAGGATAGTGCGACTGCAGGGACTTATCTCTGGCACGCCTCCCGTGAGACCCACATTAGCAACTTATTGTCCCGCACTATATTCATAGTGCCCCTGAGCATTATACTCATTACTCGCGGCCTTACTGCCGATTCGCGTAAGAGTTCGGGCACTGTTTGTACATCTGCACTGAAGAAGATGGTCAAATGGCTGGTGAGCCTTAACTATGCATATGTATACGAAGGTGGTATCTGTTCTTACGGACATGTCCATGCAGCTCGTTAGAATGAAATTACAATGAAATGAATACCCCTAGCTGCATACAGGCGTTGATATAAGTCAACGGGGACAGTTGAAAATGTGTGCCCCGACCGGGACTGGAACCCGGGATCTCCAGCTTACATGGCAGAAACTCTAACCATCTGAGCCACCAGGACACAGAGGATAGTGCGACTGCAGGGACTTATCTCTGGCACGCCTCCCGTGAGACCCACATTCGCAACTTATTGTCCCGCACTATATTCATAGTTCCCCGTGAACAATAAAAACACAATGACACTCACTTCAGGTACGCCCGGTACTACATTTGCATCAGACTGTTTCGCCCCATTAAGAACAACATATTAGCTTATGCGAGAAAGTCCTGAATTTAATCACAAAGCTGCTAAAGTATTTCATAATGTCTGATTTTGTTCATTAACCGACACTGCGGTTTGCGTTTCGGTGCAACAGGGGTTAGCGTGTCAGTAGAAACGTTCGGTAGGCGGGCCTCACCCTTGGCGCACGCTGTAGGCTGGATTTCATAACGGAATAACGTAACGGCGTGCAGCGCCAAAGTCCGCCATCGCGTGCAGAAAAATGTGGGCGGGGGACGCCTCTTATCCGCAGATGGCAATCAGGCGGCGTGGCTCTCGTGCTGATTTCCCCGGTGCCTCACCGGTCCCAGCCGCTCTCTCGCTCGTTTTCCGCGGTCTGTCCTGCCACTGCGGGCCACCACAACTGATGTGCACTGAAAGCCGCTAATGAGAAATTGATTTCTCTCAGCGAAAAGACTCGTCAAGGAACTCTGTGTCTGCGTGTCCAGGCGACCTTCAGGGGATTCGTAGCTTCACGTGTCATGCGGCGTGGTCTAAAAAAGCTCTCAGCTCCCTTACAGTATTGGTGGTATTATATACATATACATATAGCACACGAAATACACGGAAGCCGTTACACTTAAGAAACTGGTGTTATAACGTACGGAAATTCCTAAGAAGTCATATAAAAGCAAGGAAATCTGAAACACTTTATACATGAGTTGGATGAAAAGTAGTGACAACGCTATTATAGTTCATACCCGACTTTATTGACAGACGTTCACCGTATTATATGCCCTCAATACAAGGTGTTTCAAAATGAATGGCCTGATTTCAAAACTCCATATTTATTGATAATAACATGCTGGAAACATGGGATGAATTGCAGGAAGTCTTAACGTTTTTGCAATGTTATTACATATGCTCTATGTGCTCACTAGGGGTAGCACGAACAACATGTAGACAATAGCTAAATTCGTTATAAACTTCACGCAATGTATTTGCTTTTATAGAAGTTATGGCGGTTGTTATTCTGTTCTTCACTTCTTATATGTCACGAGGTATAGGGGAGATGAATACACTTTCTTTCACAAATCACCACAAGAAAAAATCACATGGGGTCATGTGTGGTGATCTTGAAGGCCAAGAATGCACGGCAGCCTCTCGGTGTCCCGTGCGCCGTAAACCAGCGTTGAGGCGGAGTGTCGTTGAGAAACTGACGTTCGTTGTGTGTCAGTGTGGTGGAGCTCCAGACTGTTGGAATATGCAGTCATCGGACTCCTCCTGAAGTTGTGGAAGAACTCAGTTGTGCAGCATTTGAAGATAGCTCATTGCAGTCACTGTGTTTTCGTCCGAAAAAGAAGGGACCACACACTTTTTGACAAGAAATGGCGTAAAAAAACGTTCAGTTTAGGTGAGTCTCTTTCGTGCTCAGTAACGTCATGGGGGTTCTGGAGCCAGCTTATTATTCCGAACTGGAATCCCTCAGCCCCACTGCAATTAGACTGGGCACAAAAGAATTAAGTTCTACAGTGGCGCACCCACTCCTTTACGCAAGAGAATGAGAGATGAGTAAAAGAAGAAATATAAGAACGAACGATGGGGGATGGGTCGTAATAGATAAATGGAGGGTCGTGTTTGGCCTGCGGATCGCGGTCGGTTTATCCGTGTTCTAGACGGACCAAAGTTGTATGTGATGTCGTAAGTACAACAGCGACAGAGGACGGCGCCCTTTTCTCAGACTGTGTGCGTACCGTGAAGCAGGTGACTTGGAACTGATCCGAAATCTTCGAACTTATTCTGTATCGCCAGCCGCTGTGGACGAGCAGTTCTAAACGCTTCAGTCCGGAACCGCGCTGCTGCTGCGAATTAAGTTCTACAGTGGCGCACTCACTCCTTTACGCAAGAGAATGAGAGATGAGTAAAAGAAGAAATATAAGAACGAACGATGGGGGATGGGTCGTAATAGATAAATGGAGGGTCGTGTTTGGCCTGCGGATCGCGGTCGGTTTATCCGTGTTCTAGACGGACCAAAGTTGTATGTGATGTCGTAAGTACAACAGCGACAGAGGACGGCGCCCTTTTCTCAGACTGTGTGCGTACCGTGAAGCAGGTGACTTGGAACTGATCCGAAATCTTCGAACTTATTCTGTATCGCCAGCCGCTGTGGACGAGCAGTTCTAAACGCTTCAGTCCGGAACCGCGCTGCTGCTACGGTCGCAGGTTCGAATACTGCCTCGGGTATGGATGTGTGTGACGTCCTTAGGTTAGTTAGGTTTAAGTAGTTCTAAGTCTAGGGGACTGATGACCTCAGATGTTAAGTCCCATAGTGCTTAGAGCCATTTTTTTTTATTCTGTATCCAAACGATAAATTTCCGGACATGAGGATTTTGTGTACTAAGTCCACTCTAGCAGACGCGTAGCAGATTCGAACGAGAATAACCTTATCATACTCGTCAACGTTTTAAAGAACACTGCTGCTGTAGCGGCATACGTACGTTAGCATAGAGACTTCGTACATCGCATTCTGCTCTCAGTACAGTATTGTATACGTGAGCAACTTCTTAAAAAAGGTCCTTCAATGTCTTGTCTCATTTGTGGTTGAGCTAGATATTGTCTAATTCGACTTCCCGTGCCGCACGATAATTCGACAATCATCTATAAGTCGAAGTTTATCGTAGAAGACAGTTGCCCTAGTTACGTCACTGCTTCTAATCAACTGCTGTTATAAACGAAGCCTAACGTAAACGTAAAAACCGCTCAAGAGTTGCGCCTGTTCCGACTACTGCCTACAGGGCAGTTCGTGTAGCGATCTATGATCTTGGGGCATGTGCCTACCAAGTCGCTAATGTTCAAACAATGTTCAAATGTGTGTGAATTCTTATGGGACTTTAACAGCTAATGTCATCGATCCCTAAGCTTACACACTATTTAACCTAAATTATCCCAAGGACAAACACACACACCCATGCCCGAGGGAGGAGTCGAACCTCTGCCGGGACCAGGCGCACAGCCCATGACTGCAGCGCCTGAGAACGCTCGGCTACTCCCGCGCGGCAAGTCGCTAATCCATCCAGCCATATTGGCAGGCGGTGTATCCTGATGGTGCGTCTGCTTCTTTGATGATGATGATGTTTGGTTTTTCGGGCGCTCAACTGCGCGGTTTATCAGCGCCCGTACAAAGTCCCAATTATTACACTGTCCAGTCGAGCCACTGTCACGAATGGTGGTGGTAATGATGATGATGATGATGATGATGATGATGATGATTATGACAACACAAACACCCTGTCCCCGGGCATAGAAAATCCCCATGCCGGCCGGGAATCGAACCCGGGACCTCGTGATCTAGACGCAGCAACGCTAGCCACTAGACCACGAGCTGAGGACCTGCTGCTTCATTGTTGAAGCAGGTCCTCATTTGACCTGCCGTGGTTGAGTGGAGCCAGTTGGGGACCTCCCTACCTCAGGACATAACACGAGTTCAACCTGGTTCAAAATGACTCTAAGCACTATAGGACTTAACAGCTGAGGTCATCAGTCCCCTAAACTTAGAACTACTTAAACCTAAGGACATCACACACATCCATGCCCGAGGCAGGATTCGAACCTGCGACCGTAGCAGCAGCGCGGTTCCGGACTGAAGCGCCTAGAACCACTCGGGCACCGCGGCCGGCTGTTCAACCTGGATCCTTCCGGAGTCAAGGCTGCGACGTTAACCGTTGAGCCATGCATATGGACATTCGTGTTAGCGCAAACACGATATATGCTAATCGTGCAGCGGTCCGTTTGTTGTCAAATAGCGCTAGAGCTGCGTGACGTTTGTTTTGGGCGACATCGTCCCTGCTGCGTGACACCTGGAGGCCGCCGATGAGGTTGGAGGGCTGTGTAGCGGCTTTTTCCTCGGCGGCCTCTTATGGCCGGGGCGAGTGCGGCTCACGGACGGCCGGCCAGCCGCCTTCTGTCGCGGCTCCGGCGTCTGCCGGCGCGACCTTTGCAGGAATCGAAAACATCCGCGTCGTGATGTGATGAATGTGGCCTGCGCTGACGACGTGTGCGCGCCGCGGCCATATGCGGCAAATCGCGCACTCTCCTCCCGCCGTGCCTGTTGCCGCAGCGGCGGCGCGTCTTGCGGAGGCGTGCGACGTGGGGGCGCAGGCAGGCGACGGTCGGGGCTGTCCGCTGCCGCTGCTGCGACGGCGGGCGATCTCGGCATCTGGGGCTGTGTGCTCGACGCCAGTTCCTTCCGTTACACAGTGGAGACTTTCACGGCCGCTGTTTATAACTGGTGATTTTTATTGCACGGGATTGTCGTGTGAGGCATGTTTCTCTTCCCAACGTTTTGTCTTCTAATGCTAGACACGAATTTTTGATCAAAACCATCCGGAGACATCTTGGTAATGCGGAATTGACCGCTAGATGTTAAGAGATGCGGATCCAGCAGTATAGCCGCGCGGTCTAGGGCACCTTGCCCCGATTCGCGCGGGTCCTTATTTATTTTATTTATTTATTGTTCCGTGGGACCAAATTAAGGAGAAGTCTCCATGGTCATGGAACGAGTCAATGCATGAAATTATAACACGATAGTAGAAACAGATAAAATGAAATATAAGAAACATATTCAGGCGACAAGTCGTAAGTTTAAATAAAGAAAATCAACAATGTAACACTGGAATTTGCTTAATTTTTCAGCTCTTCCAGGAGCTCCTCGACAGAATAGAAGGAGTGAGTCGTGAGGAAACTCTTCAGTTTAGACTTAAAAGTGTTTGGGCTACTGCTAAGATTTCTTGTGGTAGCTTATTGAAAATGGATGCAGCAGAATACTGCACTCCTTTCTGCACAAGAGTCAAGGAAGTGCATTCCACATGTAGATTTGATTTCTGCCTAGTATTAACTGATTGAAAGCTGCTAACTCTTGCGAATAAGCTAATATTGCTAACAACAAACGGCATTAAAGAAAATATATACTGTGAGGGCAATGTCAGAATTCCCAGACTATTGAATAGGGGTCGACAAGAGGTTCTCGTGTCACTTATTTCAGATACTGTTCTAATGGTAAATAAAGCAGCATTTAGTTTCTGTACAAGATCCTGAACATGGGCTTTCCACAACAGCTTACTATCTATCCGAACGCCTAGGAACTGTTCCGTCTCGCTTATAATATGTCCATTCTGTCTGATCAAAATATCGGTTCTTGTTGAATTGTGAGTTAGAAACTGTAAAAACTGTGATTTAGCATCAAATTATTTTCCACAAGCCACGAACTATTTCATGAACTACATTATTTGATTCTGTTTCAATATTACACACAAGATCCTTCACTACCAAGGTGGTGTCATTGTAAGTAGTGTGAATATAAGTAGCGTGAATATAAGGACGCTATGTGCAAGAAGCATGAAGCGCCCTTTGAATGTATCCTGATAGCTAAAAGAGCCACGCGCACTTTGAATAAGAAAATGCTACTTGACACTGAAATCAATATAAAAGATAGGGTCGCCACCAACTCTAGCCACACGACAAAGAAGAAGTAGCACTGAGTCGGAAAATTACTTAATTTATTAATAAGAAAAACTCACAAAAGAACATTCATTGTAAAGTCATTGATAAAGAATGGGATGTAGTTATTAATATGATCCAGGCATTCTTCCCGTGAATCAAATATTGAGTAAAGTAAAAAGGGCGTGAACACCATGCGTAAGTGCAGCCTGCAGCAAGATTCGTGAAAACACGATCTATTCCAGAGCATTTGTTTCAGATAAAAAAAGGGACACTAATCACTACACCTGTGCACATGGAAACGCTATAGGTGGGCCCACAAGGAAAACTACGAGGTAAATGGCGAAGGTAACGGCGACGTAACATCGGTACACAAGATAAGATTGAAGGCAAAATTATTTATTCCTTAAAACATTGATGTAGTGCATCTATAGACTGCTGTTGCATGCTAACTGTGTACAATTGCTTGTGAAATACTACACGTTTCATAACAGACTCGCGTGTCCACTCGGTCTGCGGAGACAATTTCTATGGACCGTGGCCAAATTTTAATCACATGAGACAAAGAAAATTCACAAATACACAAAAATTACCAAGATCTGGAAAAGATTAGAAGCATACACACACAGTTGTAGGCACATAAACATTCACACTGAACCGAGGGCACTTCAACATATGCAACTCCCTTGTGCTGCGTTCCTCTCACGGATCAAAGTCAAGACTGCATTGGGAATCAAACTGAAAGACTACAAAAGCCTTGCATTCCCTGCTGCAATCCAGCGAGTACATCTTTACAAGACGAAATTCGTGACCAAAAGCTAAAAGCTCCCCTCTCTATGTGACAACGCGCCACGCGGTCAGTCCAACTCACCCTTCTTCAACTGGAGCACAGCTGTGTACGCTTCCCGTACCGGCGGCAGACTGCCTCCCGCTTCTCCAGCCTCTTCCACGCTCCGCGTGG
Source organism: Schistocerca cancellata (assembly GCF_023864275.1). Taxonomy (NCBI): domain Eukaryota; kingdom Metazoa; phylum Arthropoda; class Insecta; order Orthoptera; family Acrididae; genus Schistocerca; species Schistocerca cancellata. The sequence goes on from NC_064630.1 coordinate 352,578,342, forward strand.
ACCGGAAAACCCCAGGATGCCATTTCCGCCACCAACCTAACGCAGATGGATTTCTCCCAAGTAGCGGAAACCTCTTTGCCGACTTGACCACTACGAGAGTTGGCAATGAAAGGTGGCTACAGGACCCTTTCATCATCAGCAAACAGAAATATTTTTGAATCACCTGTAATACTAGAAGGCATATCATTTATATAAATAAGAAATTTATATAAATAAGAAATTTCAAAAAAGCTTATGACTCAATCGATAGGGACACACTCATCAAAACACTTCGAGAATATGAAATAGATGAAACAACAATCACCATAATCAAGGAAACATTAACAAATACAACATCAAAAGTAAAATTCCAAGGAGAAATTTCACGGCATTTCGAGGTCAAAACCGGCGTCAGACAAGGAGATGCGCTGTCCCCGGTACTCTTCAACTGTGTTCTGGATAAAGTCATAGCAGAATGGAGAAAACTCACGCAAAAACATGGAGTTGAGAAAGTCCAAATTGGAGGGAAGTGCTACAAAGCCATTGAAACCAACTGTTTTGCCTTCGCTGACGATCTCGCCTGTTTAGCTTATACACAAAAAGACACAATAAAACAAATAGAATTACTTAAAGAAACTGCTGAAAAAGCAGGCTTGCAAATTTCATTTGAAAAGACAGAAATCATTACAAATATCAAAAATCCACCAAAGAAAATAACTACGAAATACGGGAAAATACAGGTATCTAAACATTTTAAATATCTTGGTGAACTAATTCAGCCTGTGGCAAAAGGTCATCCAGCCTGCAGGGCTAGAATACAAAAACTAGAGACAGCAACTCACTACTGCAGACAAATGTATTCAAAAAAATGTATATCCAAAAACATTAAACTCAGACACTACCAGACTGTCATTAGACCGCAGATACTATATGCATCAGAAACACTGGCAAATTTTACATACGCAGAACAGATAGAAAATCGTGAAAGAAGAATTGTGAGGACAATTCTTGGACACAGGAAAATAACAGGTGATCAAGGCAAGCCTGTATACAGACTAAAAAGCAACAAAGAAGTGTATACGAAGTGCAGCAAAATTACAGACGAAATTAGAAAAAGAAGATGCTCCTTTTATGCTCACATCATGAGGATGAACCCGAATAGGCTTACAAAACAAATATTTTCGTACATCGCAAATCTAAAAAATAAAAATTTATGGTTTATCAACACAGAAAGAGATCTAAAAGAAATGGACATAGATCAGGAAACAATATTTAACAGAAACCTTTTTAGAAAAAAACTGAATTCATACACGGGTTTCGGTGTGAAAATTAAGAAGACTTGTGGAACTAAATGGTCTGAAGAGAGAAAAGCCGCCTTCAGCGCAAGAATGAAAGAAGTGTGGACTGAGAGAAAGAAGACTTCCCAGAAGCGCAAGAAATAACTGTTTTCACGGTCTTTAACGGCCAAATTTGTATAATAATAATAATAAGAAGAAATGGCTCTGAGCACTATGGGAATTAACATCTATGGTCATCAGTCCCCTAGAACTTAGAACTACTTAAACCTAACTAACCTAAGGACATCACACACATCCATGCCCGAGGCAGGATTCGAATCTGCGACCGTAGCGATCACGCGGTTCCAGACTGAAGCGCCTAGAACGGCACGGCCAGACCGGCCGGCCATATAAATAAGAAACAGCAGTGACCCCAGCACCGGCCCCATGGGGAACGCCCCACTTAACAGTGTCCCATTGGGACTGAACTTCACTACCACTCTCAATATTGCGGAAATTTACCTTCTGCTTTCTGTTCTTAAAGTAAGAGGCGAGCCAATTGTAAGCTACTCCCCTTATCCCATAATGGTCCAACTTCTGCAGTAATATTTTGTGGTCAACACTGTCAAAAGCCTTCGTTAAATAAAAGAAAACACCTAGCGTTCGCAACCTTTTATTTAATCCGTCCACAACCTCACAGAGAAAAGAGAATTTAGCATTTTCAGTTTTTAAACCGTTTCTAAAACCAAACTGTACATTTGACAGCAAATTATGTGAATTTAAATGCTCCAGTAACCTTGTATATACAACCTTCTCGATAACTTTAGCAAACACCGATGGCATAGAAATAGGTCTAAAATTGTCAACATTATCCCTGTCTCCCTTTTTATAAAGTGGCTTCACTACCGAGTACTTTAATCGGTCAGGAAACCGACCACTCCTAAAGGAAAAGTTACAGATATGGCTAAGTACTGGGCTAACATACACAGAACAATACTTCAGTATTCTGCTAGGTACCCCGTCATATCCATGAGAGTTCTTGGTCTTTAGTGGTTTCATTATTAACTCAATCTCCCTCTTGCCAGTATCATGGAGGAGCATTTCAGGTAACAGTCTCGGAACACCTTCCTTCGGAGGTTCGAGTCCTCCCTTGGGGATGGGCGTGTGTGTTGTCGTTACCGTACGTTAGTTTAAGTTAGATTAAGTAGTGTGTAAGCCTAGGAACCGATGAAGTCAGCAGTTTGGTCCATAGGAATTTATTACAAATTTCAAAAATGTCCCAGCAGTGTAAAAGGCGACGTGGAGTAGTGTGTTGTGAATAGAGAAGCAGTAACAGCGAAATGAGTTGATCAGGAGAGCTCAGTGACTTCGAACTTGTGCTAGTCAGTGCATGCCACCAGAGTTACGAATCCAACGGGGAAATTTCATCCGTTCCAAACGTACCCTAGACGACTGTTGATTATATGATTGTGAAGTGAAAACACGAAGGAACACCACAGCTAAAGCCGCCCCGTGTGGCCGAATGGTTCTAGGCGCTTCAGTCTGGAACCGCGCGACCGCTACGGTCGCAGGTTTGAATCCTGCCTCGGGCATGGATGTGTGTGGTGTCCTTAGGTTAGTTAGGTTTAAGTAGTTCTAAGTTCTAGGGGACTGATGACCTCAGATGTTAAGTCCCATAGTGCTCAGAGCCATTTGAACCACAGCTAAAACAAGACCAGGCAGACCTCATGTACTGACGCACCGTGGAGCAATGCGGATGGCGATTGTAAAAAAATCGCATGAAAACACCGGAACGTATCCCCCGTGAGTTCCGAAGTGCTGCACGCAGTACAACTGGCACAATGACTGAGCGTAAGGGATTAAAAAAAAATGGTTCAAATGGCTCTGAGCGCTATGCGACTTAACTTCTAAGGTCATCAGTCGCCTAGAACTTAAACTAATTAAACCTAACTAACCAAAGCACATCACATACATCCATGCCCGAGGCAGGATTCGAACCTGCGACCGTTGCGGTCGCTCGGCTCCAGACTGTAGCGCCCAGAACCGCACGGCCACTCCGGCCGGCAAGGGATTAAAAAAGGAAAAGGTTGCAGCGTCTATCAGCCCCTCCTAAGCAACATATCTGTGCAGTCACGTCTAAGTGTCGCTTGTGGTAGCGCCAAAAGCGATGGCAGTGGACAGTGGATGCCTGAAATCATGCGGTTTCGAGTGACGAATAACGCTATATCCTGCTGCAACCCGATGGAAACGTTTGGGTTTGGCGAATACATGAGAACGTTACATACAATTACGTGTAGTATCAGTAGTGAAGTAGGGAGAAGGCGGTGTTAATATATGAAGGTGTTTTTAATGGTTGGGAGCACTATGGGACTTAACATCTGAAGTCATCAGTCCCCTAGAACTTAGAACGGCTTAAACCTAAGTAACCTAAGGACATCACACACCGAGGCAGTATTCGAACCTGCGACCGTAGCGGTCGCGCGGTTCCAGACTGAAGCGCCTAGAACCGCTCGGTCACCCCGGCCGGCAATCCGTCTCTAATGACCTCGTTGTCGACGGGACGTTAGACACTAATCTCCTCCTTCTCCTAGGCCCCTAGGTCTTAAACACCCAACATTCTCTTGGACACCAGGCTGCGTAACTTTGAACGCGTGAACTGAGTAGCACAAAAATCGTTTTCAGCTTGCCTCACATATCGCCTCATTTGTTGGCACAAAATAACAAAGAAAGCATATATTCTATAAAGGGCCGTCTACTGAAGTTTTCTGTTTTAAACTTTTAAATGTCACTATTTAAATATTTATTTACGCAACAGAATTTATATTTCTTCGTATCATGTAATCAGACTTCAACGAAATGTTAGTGAGAGAATCTGCGACAGACAAAATTTTAATCTTGATCATTAAAATTCCCGAGTCTTTTTCTTGAAACAGTGTTCTGATGGACCTTCTGCTTTGTAGAAACATTCTGCTACACATGCGTATACTATGCCCTGTGTGACGTGTAAGGTGATCGTTGGCTCTGTTTAAGTGTTTCGATTTTTGTTTGACGTTGATTCATAGGTAAATGTTCAGATGAAGTAATAGACCTATGTTATACATTTTGATTTATAACTTATTATTTCACGACACCAAGTGATGCGATGCAGTATGACCATTGATTGCACCACATTATTCCACTGTGTTCACCAATTTGTTAAAATAAAACTTGTTCGATGATTTACTTATTCAGTAGTCACGCCGATCTTGTAGTTTCAGTTTTCTATCTGAAGTTCATGGTTTCAATATTCCTACAGCAGTCCCATCTCGTTTATTCTTACGTCCACCACCTTCGACATCCCAGGCCGCTCTGTTCTGTTGCGACGCTACCTTCACGTCCGCTCCAGCGGTTTATAGTGTCTCTGCCACGCACCACATTGTTTCGTGTGATTTGACGATAATCGTAAGACTTTTCTAAACAACTCATATTTCTTACCGGCCCTTGTTATCATGAAACAGCTACTTCAAAAAGGTCTGAGTTCATGGTGAATCTTTTGTCTTCATTTATTCAAAAAAATTTTAATTAATTGTTGTTAAATAAAAATGTGAGGTGGCATCGCAGGTTTTCAGAGATGTGGTCACATTACAGCTGGTGTTATCGGTCGGCATTAGGGCAGTACAGGCACTAAAAACACATATTCGTACAGGCATTAGACGCATGCCGTGAGTCTTCCATACTTCTTAATTTTGTGTCGTAGATTATCATATCGCTCAAGGACAGCTGCGAAAAAATGACGAAAATTAATAATTGAATTACTCCTCTACATTACAGTTCATAGGAGACATTTCCGATAGTGTTCGTAAAATTGTTCAGATTATGCAGTTGTATTCGGAAGTAGCTAGATTCAATTTGTTCATATTTGCTACGTTTAAGTCTTACAGTGTCAGTGATTTCTCAAAGTTATGCTACAGGGCTATCAGTCAGCGCTGAGACACATAGTTTATTGGCTTCTGCCTTGACGATATGATCACACTTACTACGTTCTGACTCAACCGTAGGCTGAGAAAGTTGCTGAAAGTGGCTTACGTAGCAAAACCTTTTTACCCAGTAAACAACATGTGTGAGCAGTTAGTAATGACCTCTGTAGTCATTGCTACGTTAGTCTCGGTCCGGCAATCCCACTATCCTACAAATGTTGTTGTGGATATTCTGGTATGATTACGTCTCATTGTTTTGACCGCTTTCATAGGGATGATCTAGCACTTACCATTCCAGCAACCTCTCTGTTACGAGACTGTTTTTATTCCTGGCGTCTAAGCGACGTCAGCGCAGTAACGACGGTGGCCACCTGAACTAACGACTGTAAACAAACTGATATGCATTCGACCTGTCAGTCGAGCAGGCAGTATTAAGTAGTGGACGTGCAGCCGCATTGTGTCAAGTTGTCGTGTCAGAAATCACAGTGGAGCACACCTCTATGTCAAATATTCAAGACATTCTCCAGAATGTTTTGAAGAAGACAAAAAGTGTGTACAATGTTTGACCTCCACACCTTGACTCTCAAAGAAAGACGACGACACGTGGTCGCCTACCGCGAATTGACTGAAATGGAAAACGCAGGCAATTCTTTTCTGGAAATAATCACCACTGTTGATAACACTCGGTGTTATCAATAAGAACCTACCGTAAAAATACAATGTGCAGAAATTCAGGTGAAGGGTCAACGTTTCAACGACATAACCGGCAGTGGGACGCGCAAGTGGATCAACATCCCAAACAAGGACTCTTCTGTCTGTTTCACATGGTACTCAACTGCAGGCAGACTATGTAGAACACCTGTGGCATTAAAACCACCTTACTGCCGTTTCTTTACTTTTTATTAATCCCGTTTCGAAATATTTTGCACTGGCTGCATATGTACCATTAGACAGATCGACGCACCATACAAAAAGAATAAATCAGGCTGTACAGATACCAGTTCCAACTGCTCTCAGATGCTGCCCTACATGGGCTAATGGCTGTACAGGCTCCATCTGGCAGATCTTGCTACATATTGCATACTGGTCGCAGATTCTCTCCGCCACAAGCTGGATGCGATTGGAGGCGGCATCGGACAGAAGAAAGCTTGCGACAGCGCGGCCTAGAGCAGGCAAATCGAGCAAAGCAACTGCAAAACCTCGGCCAGCTCTGCCTAATACGGAACTGGCGATTAGAGATCGAGTATCTGGAGAGCGAAGCCGACGCGACTGCCCGCTAGTGATCATCTTAAAGGTGGAAATCACGCCGCATATGCCTACTACACGTGTAGTGGCTTGTTGAACATAAGCGTAAAGTTCCGTCGATATTTTCATTATTAAGATATCGAAACTTTACTCTGAGTCTTTGCAACACAAGGCGGGAATTCCACACACCCTTGAATGAACAGATGTTTTCCTTTTCTTCGCTACGGCACCGTCCCTACGTTTTAGTCCTTATTCTTGTGATTTACACCGACTGCTTGATAACAGAGTTGGCAAGCTCGCTGCTGACAAATGTGGGCGCAACATTACTTCAGCATCTGCTGCTAATGTTGTATCAAGAGCGCAACGTTGCCAACAGATGACTGTTTCGTACGAGACCTACTCGATAAGCAAGGGTCGTTTCCTTACATTTAAAGGTTGGCAGCTCAGGACAAAAATACAAGGAACGAATGCAATGCCATCTGTCGATTATTTACAAAGCCACAGAAGTAATTGTTTTCTTGGTTAGCGAAAGTTTGATTGTGAGTGAAAGTAATAAACAGTGGCTTCGAAGATTGTAGCACCCGCCAGTTGTGAAGTGCATGCAGTAATTCAATTTATGTGTGCAAAAGTAACAGGTACCCAAATTCTGAAGGAGTTATCTAGTTTACGGGAAAGGGAGGGTTAAGCACGGTGTCCACGCTTTAAAATGTGCTTAATAGACTGCAATAGCAGACCCAGACTGATGAAGTCGTACAACAATTCGACTATCGGTGCTCTGGCAGGTGAATATACCGGTGTTACGGGAAAGGACTGATATCACAAATAGTATGCGAGGTTGCTACAGGAAATGGTTACCGACCATCACAAATAGCAAAGAAAGTAAAGCGGAATATTGTTTTTGGACCGCTAACGAAAAGATGGAAATGATTCGTTTTCCTAGACTGCTATGGGTAACGAAATGTGTATATTCTACGTCAACGCAGAATGACGACGAGCAACTGGAGACCGTCGTTGTCAACTGATTGACTTACCAGGCGGAGAACTTCTGTACAGAGGAGTTAAATAAGCTGTCCAAACGTTACGAAGAGTGATTAGAAGAGACCGGCCATTACGTACAACACTGGCGTAAGTCTGCAGAAAACTAAAAGTTCCAATAATAGTTTTTCCTAACGAGTACACTGCGCAATTAAACCTAATCTTTCATAGAAAGTCAAAGGCTGAAGGAATTGCCATAATCTGACTTCTGTTATCAAGGGAAAGAGAACTGGCCGCGTCAGTATCCAGATTGTGTGCTGCCAATATGAAGGACGAATTATCCAAATATAAAATAATATGCAGGAGGTTGAGAGCCTTAAAAGAGTGGAGATGAGGATCATCCATCTGACAGTGAAGCTCCTTAGATCCCTCGACGACGATTCTTCCTGGCGACACGTATTGCACATTCTTCTTCTTTTAATTCCACAACGATAGAAACATAAAACTGCATTAAATTTGCACTTCATAGAAACAGACACTTCGAAAGTTCTTATTGTAGGACTTGTGCTCTATTCTCTCAACCAGGTATGTCCAAGGTTACCAGTCCGTAGGTTCTGAACTGGGGTTCTGGTTAGTCATAAGACATTTTCTGACACTTAACATGTCTTATGTACTAAACCCAGTTGGTGTTCAAAATCACCTCCGTTGCTTACTATTAAGCAAGAAGTGAGAAAAACAACGCTAAGTACTCGCACCGAAAATCTTGGACAAGAGCAGCGTGAAGTTTCTGCGTAGCCATTATTAACGGTTACTAGTATGGGTAATGATAATTTCAGTGGTCGAAGAGTGAATATTAAATACGATACGAACACTGCATTTAAACTTAACGGATGGCATTTATGACATATCTCATCAATAAATTGTCAGACGCGTGTACCAAAGAGAATAAAAGAAAAAGAAATCAGTCAGGAGGGTCAAGGTGCGCATGCGTCAGCTGCTTTCGGCTGCCCTCCATTTCCCTTTCTGATCACGTACCGCAGTAATTACGTAGGTACGACCATGCTCGTGCGGAGAAGTTTGGTGAAATCGCATACGTATCGCCGACACGAAGTAAGACAGTGATGTAATTGGATTGATACTCTGGCGTATAAAACCGCACACAAGGCCACGTGCCGTACGATTCTCCTGGTCTGATTAGGCAGCAAGTTGGAAGTAATGCCATGCGAGTCCCAGAAACTCCAGGACGAACTCGTATGGTAATCCAAATAATAGCCTTCCAATAATGTACTTTAAAGTTTGCGTTAGCATTAAGCTTTCGAGCTTCCGCGGGCGGAATTTACAGTAAACTTTTTCGGCAAAGTTTACGGAGGTTTGTTGAGTGAAAAGGCAGCCGCTAAATTTTTAATCCATGGCTGAAAAAGGAAGAGCAATTTGTCCATCCGTATGAACGTCAGTAGGCTCATAAAAATTATGGTGGGGCGAGTTTCCTCAAAGGAAAAGCTCCGTACCACAAAGATATTACAGAAGTCTGAGTGGGGCAACGGAAACCAAACAGAGAAGCTAGGAACGTCCTTAAGGAGAGACTCTTTTACTGGTCGGTACCAGAAGAGGAAATCAAGCCTGTCGAGTACGAAGCAAAGAAGGAGAATTAAGGACATGTAGGGTAAAATAAGCAGACACGGTTGGATCATGAAATAGACGTGGTACCGTCACACGAAATCTGCTGTTTTTCATCATTTGGCAAATTCATTTTAACTTCGTGGGCTATATAGTTATTTTGTTACCAAAGCTGTCAGCTAACCTGAGGCAGGTAAGTCGTGTGCGGCATTTGTCTGTGAATCGTGTTAACTTTGATCTGTGTATTATCCTATTCTAAATGTTTGCCTGCCGTGTTTTCCAAGTCGGAGATTGGCAGCCAACCAACCCCTCATAAATCTAAACGGGCGCAGAAAACTGCTTAAAAATCATTTTTGAGTATTCAAGAGGAAATCGTAGATTAAGCAGAGACACTGCGTTGCGAAAGTAGTAGCAAAGAGGTAATAAATTTAAACGTCAAGCATGGTGCAGTAGTGTTTCACGAATCTCTGTGTTTATGACGCCGTATTCGTACAATTGAACAATTTTGTGGTACAAGTGTATACCGTCTGCAAAATGTATTGCGAATAGAGTTAGTAATAAAGAAGTAATAAATTAAAGCGTCATGCCTGATGCTACAATGCTACTGCATGAACAGCAAAAAGCGATACTCTTATTTCCTTTCATCATTTTGTGGGGGTTGTAAGCGAGTAAAAGTCTCGTAAACGCTTGAAATTGTGTGTGAAGTTTGTTGCAAGTCGCTAAGTGCTCTCACCACCACCCCCACACTTTTAATAGGTAGGAGGCTCTTACCGCCACAGCGATTCCTCCCAGACAGCAAGTGATATGCATACCAAGTTTGTTTGAAGTCTGTCCAGTGGTTTATGAGGAAATGTGAAACGTACATACATACATACATTTTTTTTGTTATTTGTGATGAATTCATTTGGTATACGGTGCTTCCTATGTGCCTATTACTGTTACGTTAACTTTCTAGAGATAACAACTGTCTAATGTTTCCTGCTACGATTTCACAATTTTGGTGTCCACCTAGGTTTTCTTATTGTTTCTACTGCTCCTTACCAGTTTGGTATCTTTTTTTTTCCTGAATCCAAGCTCCTTATTGATTAGCCTGCCCAAATCGCGTAGAATCCTACGAAATCCGCGGAAACGATCGGCAGAGAAGCGCAGACAAAGAGAACTGTTCAAGGTTTAACTGGCCTGCCAGTAACGTGTGTGGCTGCGCAGCTGGGCGTGTAAAGGTCCGGGTCACTCTGGTGTAGCAGCAGAGAGACCCCTGTTGTGGATGAGCGCTGACTCAGCTCCGTAGTGTGCGTCCACTCCGAGGCTCATCCCCTTTGTTACAAACATGGTAAGGACGCGTAGGCAAATGAGTGCCACGGAATGTGGGCCGCCTGGCGCCAGTGCCAGCTGCCTCGGTCTCCAAACAGGGCCACGCGACACCACGCATCGCGACCATGGAAAACTTTCTCGCTCTCTGGCGCCACTGATTGCGCTCATCACCATCCGTGGTTACACCCTTTCTCTACACCAGTGGCAGCCTCACCACTGGGAGCCGTAAACTTGTGAAACAGAGCGGCTTTGTTTACAGACTAATAATTAACATTAAATAAGAAACATTTTTATTTCATTAAATGAGAAATATTTTTAAAAAAATATTTAGATATACCATCACTGAACAAAATGTAATTACAGAGGAAGATGTAACAAGTTACTTCCGTGACGTGCTTTTTCGTATATTCATTTTTGCTGCGAATTGCTAGAAATCTGGCTGGTAACTAGTGAAAGCAGTTTGCACAACTTCACTTAAATGCTCATAAGTTAGTTCAAATCGAAATTTAGATTCAATAAACTTTAGTGCGTGGTTCTTCAGTTTCTTCCGACGTATTTGTTGCTCGAACAGTCCACGGGTATACTGCCGGTTCATAGTGTCCAACGGGCACAATATTTCGGCGATCAGACATGTCGCCTTGTCAGGTGCGCTGACGAACTGAGCTCCTGAGGGCGGGCGGCTCTCTTCGCCGTCCGTGCCCGCGCGCCGGCGGTCGCGAAGACGTGGGAGTCGGAATCTGTCGTAGCGTCGATGTGCTTGCTACGTCCGCCCTGGTCTCCAGTTCGTACTTACTTCCCCCGCCCTCAGGAGCTCAGTTCGTCTGCGCACCTGACGATGGCGACATGTCTGATCGCCGAAATATTGTGCCCGTTGGACACTATGAATCGGCAGTATACCCGTGGACTGTTCGAGCAACTGTAATGCTGATTACAGCGATTCACACATATAAGCGATCCCAAAAATTGATATCAATCTCGTCCCACACACTCTTATTAACCGGCATTTTTCTTGTGAACCTTCATCCAAAGTTTAGTTGCTGAACTACCAGTTCGGTTCAGACGTTTTAATCATTCATCCCTTTGCAGTTGCAATAGCGCGAACTCTGTGATTTCTGAATTCTCTATAATTGGTGGTGAAACGCGAAGCAATTCCACCTCCAACCTACTCAACATTTCTCACATGCTTTATCAAATATAACAAGCTGCGGTGACTTCGATGTCTGCAGATACGTCCAAAAACAGAGTCACTGCTGAACACTAACTTTTTCCAAATTGCTTATAATATCGCGGGTGGTATCATGAATTCGCCTCTGTTAAATGTCATCAGGGATTTGATGATGGCCCCTGGTTAAAAACTTGGGTGGAACGGGACTGTGAGGCGGAATATGCCTGTGGAACTGCTGTAGGAGTGTCTTTATGATGGTGAGTCTAGGAATGGGGTGTTACTGCAACGAGACGAGCGTATGTAGAAAGGAGAAGGTTAAGTGGGATTGGTTGTGAGAGTATTTGGCTGTGGCGTAAAAAGCGCAATGCGGAACGAACAACAGAAGAAAGTAACTACGCGGTTACCCCCAGAGGTCCACGCAGCGCCATCGGAACGCCGTGTCATCCATATGGATGCGGAATGGAGGGGTATGGGGAATAGCACAGCTCTCTCGCAGTCATTTTCAGTTTTCTAGGCCCTGGAACCGCTACTTCTGAACAAGTGACTCTTCATTTTGCCTCACGAGGCTGAGAAAGGAAAACTCTGGCAGTACTGGTAATTGAGCCCGGATCTTTGGCGTGGCAGTCAGACACGCTGACAACTCAGCTGTGGAGGCGAACAACATGGAACGAATAGGAAGTGTAATTTGATAGAGAGTGTGGCGTAGTTCAAAGGGATGGGTGCTTTTGGAGAAGGGTGGCTACGGAAACGATTATGTCTTCGGAAGTGGGGCGCGGGGCTAGTTTTGTGAGTGTGTATCGATTGGGTTTACAGGGATGAAACATCGCGTATCTATTAAAAAGGCTCAAGTGTTCAGATACACGCTTGTGCTCCCGCAGGTCGGACACGGAGCGCTCCCGGCTTTTGCGCAGGCTGACCCGCTGCGCGCCGATGTTATCAGCGGGCTCGTAAACAGCGAGTCTGGGGGAAACAATGGCCCCTGGCTTTATTGAACGGCCGCGCGTCGGCCTTATCGCGGGTACTCAACCCTCGCGGAATTCCCATTTTTAATGGAGCTTAATCTGAGCGACAGGGCCGCTCGTACCCGAGGCGCACGGTGTGGTGTGCGGGAAGAGTTATAGGACGCAGCGGGAAAGGGCTGCACGAGCCATGATGGAGGGACGCTGGCCGAGTAATTGCGCGTCAGCTGACAATGGCGAGCGGCGGCATTGTGCGGTGCCGAGGCGGGACGCGTGAGACACAGGGGTGCAGGTGAGGTGCGGCCAGGCGCTGGCGCAGGCGCGGAAGGGGGTCGGTAATTGGCGGCTATCTGCGCGCTCTGCCGCCATGTTTACGGCCCTCCAGGCTGCCCTGCTGCCTCTCGCCAGCCCCTAATTGCCGTCGACGTCCACCGCCCACGGCGTTCACTTCCGCTCATATCCACTGTGCTGTAAGCGATGCTCGCATCAATCACGCCGGCTAACAATGACGAGTTATACTTTGTTGCTCGTAAGTTCAAGCCTAGTGTAAACACGCGCACACTCAGCAATTGATTGTTGGCCGCACTACACATCCATCGGGGCTCGCAACGCCACTGAAAACAGACTCTGTTTACGAACGGTAGTCATTAAGTTTTAATTATCATCACTGGCAAAATCAAGCTGCTGCCGTCAAACTTGGTAATAATGTAAGCCCTCCTCTTCATATTCACCCTTCAACGGGACACATTTTCCCCAACGATGGAGGGTTTGGCCGAGACGTTGGCGGTAGAAATCAGCATATCGGCTGTTCAGGAAATATTTTCCTCGAAAGTCGCCTTGTCATCATTCGGAAAATACCTGTCACGCAATGGTTTTCTCATCCATTGAACGTGAAAATAATCATTGCGTGCAGCCGAGGGAGGTGATGCGGTGGTTAGCACACTGGACTCGTATTCGGGCGGACGACGGTTCAAACCCGCGCCCGGCCATCCTGATTCAGGTTTTTCGTGACTTCCCTAAATCGCTTCAGGCAAATGTCGGAATGTTTCCTTTGAAAGGGTATGGCCGAATTCCTTCCCCATCCTTACGTAATACGATGGGACCGATGACCTCGCTGTTTTGTCCCCTCCCCCGAATCAACCAACCATTGGGTGCAATGTGAAAAGAGTACGGTTGGGGAGGGGGGGGGGGAGGAGGAGGCATATTTTGATAGCCCCAAACAAGCATAGTGTGAATAGTACTGCCCTTTGCAGAATGAGATGGGGCGTTTTCGTGGAGCAGTCCCTCACAGCACTTCGTCGGGAGATTTCGGTAGGAAGTCACCTGTTATGGTTTCCACCTTATGAAAATAGTCTGTTAGCACGATGCAATGGCAGTCCCAAAAATAACTCGGCATCGCCTTGTCCGACGGTGGTTGAGTCTTCGCCTTTTTCATTGGTGCACACGTTTCCATTCTTTCTTTGCTTCTTTACCTGGGGTAATAGTGACCAAATCAGAACTAGTCCATGGTGATTAGGTGCCTAAAGAAATCATTTGGATTGGTCTGACAGAGCTACAACATTCTTGCTGCTGTCTAAGTTCGTCGGATTTTTTGAGTGTGCGTGAGAAGTCGCGAAACCCAGCAGGTGGCGACCTTCTTCTCGTTCAAAATGTCGTGCAAGATGTTGAAAACCGATCCGTAACAAATTTTTGATTTTTCCACTATCGCATCTATTGCGAAGAGCCAGTATTTGAGTACCATGGTCTTCACTTCGTTCTTCGTCGTTCAGACTCGTTAGACCACATTGGAAGGTCTTTGCCACTTAACCACTATGCTATGTATTGGTACGAAGGGTGTTAAAAAGAAAAGGTACGAAGCACAACGATCGCACTGTTTTACGAGCTGCAGGATTCCCTGTTCGCAGAATTCCTGTGGCTGTGACAGGAGCTATTTCTCCATCGTGTCCTTCAGTTCGTCTTCCATGTTGAAGCGCTTCCCGGTGAGACGTTTTTCTAGCGGACGAAACACATCGAAGTCGCAGGGCGACATGTCCTGGCTGTAGTGCAGATGATCAAGCTGTTCCCACTTGAACGCGGCCATTACACTTTGTGTGACGTTGGAGGCGTATGGACGTGCGTTATCTTGGAGCAAGGTGACTCCCTCCGTGAGCAGTCCAAGCCGCTGCACTTGAGTAGGCTACGGAGTGTCTCACAGTACACGTCATTGTTGATGGTTTCTCTGTGCTTGAGGAACTCGATGAGTATCGGACCACGGATGCCGAAAAAAACGGTGAGTGCTACCTTGCCTGCTGAGGGCATAGCCCTGAATTTCTTAGGGGGAGGTGATGACAGTACATCCGCGTCCCTAGATGTCTCACTACGTTATCCCAAAGCGGCGTATGCTAATTTCAACCTGTTTCGTTGCTACGACGTTTCGGATCTTTTCATTTGAAACACACCTTACACGTTATTGTCGTACACTTCTACAGACACACCATGGCTTGTTGCCGCGTCATCCCCTTTCAGATGAAGAAAACTAATTACCGCACAATACTCCACTGTATCTACAGGCTTCGCCATTTTCATTTTGGGACTCTAGCAACGTGCTACTGTACTGTGTCGCGGGGATGTCAGTGTTTACAAGGACATGCACCTGCAGACAAAGAAAAACGGTAATTTCGTAACTTTTTTTCCAGGCGATAATTAAAACTCTATCTTTGCGTCTGTAAAGTATTTTGTTATTTTGGTAGCGTGATGGATTTACGCTGTGGCATGTTACTGGATTCTATGTCTTTAGTACTTTTGTTAGCCACCATCCAAAATTTTCTAATCTGTATACATGTTGTTTCAAATTTCATTATACAGCTGGTTTCGCTGTCAGGACTGGCGTGTGCACCTGGTCTTGTCGCTCATACGCGTAGTGAAAATGTATACAGTTGATTCGCGATTCGCATTGAAAGATAGGCGGGGAAACTGTTGTGCTAGAAACACATTGAACATAATTTGTCGTTTTTATAAATTGTACTAAATAGTATGTGGAATCTTGTTGTTTGTGCACTGTTAATAGTGTCTACGAGTCGCATATACATGGAATTTGGCGTTTAAGGATATTTCCTAGCTGCAGCTGTAGCTTAATCCTCGCATAGAGTGCACCCCTGCAACCGCCGAGGAGTGCGAACAGGTTCCTGTGTGCTTACCGTGATCAGCAGACGAATACACCGTACTACCCATGACTGGCGTCATATAGATGTACGAGACTCACAAAAAAAGCGTCGTAAGGTGCAATTGACTTAACAGCATTACATTATTAGTGAAATGCTGAAGTTCTTAGCAGTTCCGAAACATCACAAGGACGGAGGACGTAGTACGTTGATAAACAGAAGAAGTGGCTGTCAATTCAACTAAGTATCTACGGATTGCAATTACGAACAACTTATATTGAAATCATCCTATAGAAAATGTTGTGGGGAAGGCGAACCGAAGAGTGAAAATACGGAAACTCCCCGTCGTACCCCTTCAGATTTAAGGTAAAATGACCCAGTGAATAGCCCGTCAAAATCTGAGCACAGATCAAGCATGAAAACAGGAAGAAGGTGTACTGAACTGTGAAAAAAAGAAGCAAAAGAGAAACAGTGAACGGTGCAAGCTCGAGATGTGCAACATCGAGCGAATTTTGAATACAAAAAATGGCTCTTATCACTATGGGACTTAACATCTGAGGTCATCAGTCCCCTAGAATTTACAACTACTTAAACCTAACTAAACTAAAGACATCGCACACATCCATGCCCGAAGCAGGATTCGAACCTGCGACCGTAGCAGTCGCGCGGTTCTGGACTGAAGAGCCTAGAACCGCTCGGGCACCGCGGCCGGCTTTTGAATACAAATGGCGTCTTGGTTACGTGGTCACGGTGTTGAACTGCAAAGCGGGAGATGCGTGTTCAAATTTCCCACTGCCCCTTTTTTTTTTCACAAAATTATGAACTGTCTATCCGATGATTTTGCTACACGGTATGGGATCCTTACCACATAAGATTGACGAAGGACATCGAGAAAGTTCAAACAACTCGGTTTGTATTATCACGAGATAGTGCTAATATTTTACTGTCTCCAGTCTACATAGGGAGAACTGATCATCGCAATAAAATAAGAGAAATCAGAACTCGCACCGAAATATTAAAATGTTCGTTTTTTTTTTTTTTTTGCGCACTATTCGAGAGAGGAACGGGAGAGAAATAGGGTAGAGAAGTAGTCTGAATGTGGTTCGATGAACCATCTGCCAGTGAGAAGTGTGAACTGCATAGTAGTGACGTACATGTAGATGTAGAAAAGAATACAGAAAAGAAAATACGGGACTAGTTTTCTTTAGCAGGGGAAGCTCCCACTGTGGTAGTAATAGCCGTAGCAACATAACTGAGTAGTAATGTGTCTTTTGCTACCACTGCTGTCATTAACAAAGCTCGCTCCGCTCATATTGACTGTGGCCGGAACGTAGCGCTCTTAGCGTCCGCTCGAGTGTACGGGAGATTTTCCAAATTTCAAGAACATTAAGCTATTGGCAAACAAACTTCTGCACCCGGAAATTATTGGTTCCTCGCCGTTGCTTCGGAAACGACTAGTGTCCACAGCGACAGCTGGTCGATATTTGTAATGCGTGTGTTTGGCGCGGTGCCGAACAACACAGCAGATCAATACAGTATCGACTGGGCAAGCACTCTGGAAAATAGACCACGACCGAAGGCTGGAGAGGCATACACCAACTCGGCCGCTCTTGCCGCCGCGCCTGTAGGAAGTGGCCTAACGCAGTCTGGGCTGAGCTGCTGCACGCCGTACAGTGAGGCGACAAAAGTCGTGGAGTATCGCCTAATATCGTGTCTGAGCTCCTTTTGCCCGATGCAGTGCAGCAACTCGACAGGGCATGCGCTCAACAAGTCACTGAAAATCCTCTGCTGAAATACGGAGCCATGCTTGACTCTTTCCACTGACCAGTCTACGCAAACGCTGCTGTTCTCGGTCGTTAAGTGAAGGCAGTCGTGCACTACATTATCCGTGGTGAGAGTTAATGCCTGAAATTTGGTGTTCGTGTCGCGCTGTTGACACTATGGATCACAGAGTATCGAATTCCATAACAATTTTCGAAATGTAATGTCCCATGCGTCTAGCTCCAAAAACCATTCCGCGTTCAAAGTTGGTGCTGTCATCATCACGTCGGAAACCTTTCGGCATGAATCACCTGAGTACAAATAACAGCAGCTCTGGCAATGCACTGCTCGTTTGTACTTTTGAGTACGCGTTACTACCTCCACCTGTATAATTGCATTTAGCTATCCCATTATTTTTGTCACCCCAGTGTAGAGGAGGCACTTCCACTGCAGCAGTACTCATGTAAGCACACTCGACAAAAGAAGTTGTAACTTCCAGAAGACACCACGCTAGTAATGTGTAACACCGCCTCCGGCCGTGATAACGGCCTTAGTTCGGCGACGAAGAGCCCACGATTTTCTCCTGGTATACCGCATCCAGTGAAGACACTCGTTGATAATCAGATTCCATAAAATATAAACCACGTCCACACCACCTGGCGGGCCCATCGGTACCGACCGACCGCTGTGTCGTCCTCGGCCAATGGCAAACTTTACAGAAGCTCTCTGTAAAGTTTGGAAGGTAGGAGACGAGGTACTGGCAGAAATAGAGTTGTGAGAACGGGGCGTGAGTCCTGCTTGGGTAGCTCAGTTGGTAGAGCACTTGCCCGCGAAAGACAAAGGTCCCGAGTTCGAGTCTCGGTCCGGCACACAGTTTTAATCTGCCAGGAAGTTTCATACATACACTTATACCGAGAATGCCACTTAGGTGTCAGGTGGTGATAAACACTCACAGAGGGCACATTCGATTTTGAAACTGTCAGTGTCCAGTGGAAAGCGCCCATAATGACAAGATGAATGGTTGTTTCCACTTTCATTTCGATACCTGTCGGACAGTTCAGCTGTTGTTACGTCAGTGGATGAGGATGTAATGATGTTTTGTTATGTACTTAATTGGTGAAATATAAAGGTATAATTTGATAACATACAAAGTCCTGAATTATTTATCAATGGTGTATGGTAGACGCCTTGGATCACGTTTCCCAAATTCTTTGAGCTGTTTATTATACACATTAATTCGATGAAAGCTGTCTGTTTTTAGAGATGGTCTGTGCTTGACGTGTCATGTTAATAATTTGGCGTAATGTGCTCAAGGTAAAATGAATCCCACTGAAGTAAACTAGTAAAGAACAGTCATCACATGGTAGTTTAAACACCGTCTGTGAATATCACTTGCGTCAAAACCTTCAGAGGGGAAACGGTGCACTTGTTGACATTTTTGTCACTTAAAGAGGTGTTTCTTTTTATCTCTTTGAAACACTTTAAAATTATGTATACGTTAGTTGTTTTTTACATCATGTGTAAAGGTGGTTCAGATTCACGATTGGCCGCAAGGGCTACACTGCGGGGTCAGTGTTCTCTTGGCGATCGCACGCAGAGCACGCACAAACTCGTCCACGCGCTTAAAAAAAGGAACCGGCGGAGAACACCGTAGTGGTGTGCAGGCTGGTGTTTATGTATGAGCGGCGCGGCCCGGCGCCTGCTTATCGAGAAGTGGACTGAATTAACAGGGGGCCCAGTGCGGCGCGTAGTTATCGGGGGCGGCGGCGGGGGCGGCGCGCTACACGCGACGTGGCGGCCGTTTTTTACCCCCACCCCTCCCCACCTCACACCACGCGACACGGTACTGCCGGGCGACACGCGACACGCAAGTCGGCCCGGCGCGACACGCCCTGCCCACCGTAACAGCGGAGCGGCAGGCCTTCGCTCGTCCTCTCCGTACCCGTGGCAGACTCTGCTGGTAGTGGCCTGTTTTGTTCGCACCGGTCTCCGGTGAGACAGTAATTGCCCTTCGAACTATGAGGCTAAGGGCACATCTCATTCTTCTACACCTTCCTGTCTTCTTTTTACTTATGAGCCACTATGGACTACCCTTATTTCAGCTGTTTCTCCCTTATTTTCTTCCACATTGCTCTCGGCATTTCTCGATGTTTTCTTTTTTCTTTTTGCATGCCGTCTGGCTGGTGGGCAGACATGCGGATGCCTCTAACCATCCTCTTTCTTCTTTCACTTTCACTGGTGCCATGTCCCGCGCTGGCGCAGGGTCGGCATTGTTAGGAACGGATTTGGCAAGGTTAGTGGAAAGGGGTGGCTGGATGCCCTACCTGCCGCCACCCCGTACCCCCCGGGACGGAATTAGTGTACCCCTGCTGTCTGCGTCGAGTGTAATTCATGGATTAGTGCGAGCGTGTTCAGATGCCTGCGACTCGTGGAACTTAGGCGGAACGTGGGAACCAGCCCGGTATTCACCTAGCGGGATGTGGAAAATCGCCTAAAAACGACACCCAGGCTGGCCGGCACACCGACCGACGACGGTAATCCGCCGGGCGGATTCGATGCGGGGCCGGTACGCCCACCCGCGTTAGCGCTCTCGGCTAACCTGGCGGGTGCCTCTAACCATCCTCTGACTCTCATTAACTCTTAAGACACAGAACCACCACTTCATTGACACTACTATGAATAATGTGCACAAATAATATCAACGCAAATGACTGTGAAAGGTGTCTTGTGTAATGATACTGAAGGCGATGTACTGTATTTCTCGCTCGAGAGTAGTCCCATTACCACCCACGTAAGTAAATAAAGTTATTAAAGGTGATGACGGAGACTTGCGAACTTGAATGAAAGAAAGAATTAAATATCACGATAGATTCATTCATAAAAGCACATGTTAAATGGAACGTAGGTCAACATAACATCTTTGTTACACCCTAACATCTTCGTTACACCCCATATAATACTGATAAAGCAGAATGATCTGACTGTCAGTTGACAAAGTTGAACCAAGGGTGATGACAACTGCCGCTTTAAAGGGACAAAGCTGTGTGACTGCTTAATATGAATGACAGTGACAGTGACTGTGAACTGAAATCGGAAACAAACTATTACGATGTTCTTGGATCAGACAATAACTGCTGCTTCCGTGGGCACGCGGAAAAGGAAGAGAATTCGCTGCAATACTTTCTAGTTCTGGTACTGCGAAATGCTAACCATATACATGTAGAAAACTCGGGCTAAGCTGTGTAGCGCGCCTTGGCGTCGAGTCGGACGGCGGACCTCCGCCACTTCCTCTCACGCAGATCCAGCTTTGGCCAGAGTCCAAGTCCATAAACCAGATCTCCGTCTCATCCGCACTTCTCACTCTTCTGCAGATCATGACCGAATCTCAGTTCTGTCCGCATTCTTGCGCAGAATACGAACGAATCCCTTTCTCGCGTCTCTGTCCTTCAGGCTGCGGAACTCCGCGTGGAGTTTTTGCCAACAAGCTGAAACCGACAGTCCAGATCTCGGACAACACTCGTGCGCCAGTTGCGCGTCACCTCGTGTACTGTGCAGGCTTCCTGTATGACACGAGAAATAACTGGCGCCGGCCGGTGCGGCCGAGCGGTTCTAGGCGCTTCAGTCTGGAACTGCGCGACCACTACGGTCGCAGGTTCGAATCCTGCCTCAGGCATGGATGTGTGTGATGTCCTTAGGTCAGTTAGGTTTAAGTAGTTCTAAGTTCTAGGGGACTGATGACCTCAGATGTTAAGTCCCATAGTGCTCAGATCCATTTGAGCCAAAAAAAACTGGCCCTCTAATCCTAGTACATCGACAGGCGTCCGCTGTGACGATTTCTTACGTCACGGACTGCGGTTCTATCAGTAAACTATCGTTTTACACACGCAGGAAATCACGCGGATCAGAGCGTGTAAGTGACCTGTAAAAACGCCACAGCATTCTTGGACACCAAGTGTCCAGCCACCAGCAGTGTTTCTGAGAAATGTGTTCGCCAACAAGCAGATACCGATCTTAGCGGACACAGGACACAATATGAGGCCACCTGCTTAAACATGATACTGCACCTCGCTTCTCCTGGAAACAGTTGCAGCTATCATATCCTACCTCACATTCTTCTGCGAAAGGAGCTTTGTATCTCTTCTCTGGCTACAGGACAGGGACCGTACAGCTGAGCTTCAGTTGCGTCTTTCCACTCCAGTATTTCCAGTGACTCGCTGTGGCTCGGGCTGCGTCCTCTTCTGACAGCTGTTGCCGGACGCATACCTTTGACGTGTTAAATTCTCAGAACTCGCACTATTCAGCCTCATTGTCCCACAGCCGTGGCTGGGCTGCCCGACCAAAACAAAAGCTCGTCTCTTCCACCTCAAGTGACTGCAAACGTCTAACTACGATTGAATTCAGCGTTACAACCTCTGCCAACTCTCTATAATAACATCACTGACCATAGAACATGTGATTATCAGCTCGTTTGAGCAAATAGAGGAAGAAAGGCGGGTCGAAAGGACCTGACGTCTTTCATTTGTTCTGTCCAATTGGCTACAATTTCTTCATTGGTTTTTCATGCAAGCCTTTGAAATCTTACAGTGTATTTCTGAAAGGCAGTCACTGCTCAACTTCTTGTGAAATAATTCCAAGTTCGTATACGTTCCTTTCATTTTATTTTCACCACGTGTTACCCATTTTCTGTTTACCGAAATAAGTCGACTATATTTTTGTCAGTTTGTTGAGATTCATCCTTTGGACGTGGCCGTAGAACGCTATTCTTCTGTTCATAATCATATATGTAATTCTTTGAATAGGTGATTGAAATTTACTATTATGACGTTTTCTGTGTATTTTGTTTGCTCTTTAACTGGTCCGTTCTTGTAAGCCGCCTTTATGTGTTGCTCCTACGTATACACGCATCTCTTAAGTGATTACTGTGAAATTCAAGGTAAATGTTTGGCAGAGGGTGCATATTAACACGATGGTCATTTCTCCCTATTCGGAGGAGAAGCATGGTTGAGAAACTATATATACTCTTCTGTGACATTTGCACAGTGTCATTTACTGCTTAAGGCACAGTGTTAATGGCAGGTTGTCGAAGATGGAGCATTACTCGATAGAGAGACATGCAGACTGTCTCTGTAGGTCGAAACATAAGAGGAAGTGGTTCATTCAAGCCAGAGAAAAAGCTAGTCAGAGTTTCCCACAAAATAATTGGTCGGTCTGTAGGATTTGAAAAGCCATTGTCGCATCCAGTGGGAGAAGATTCACCCTTCAGCTTGTCTGTGAAACCTACAGGTGGGAGAACGCACTATGTAGAGTACTGGTAGAACAGCACTGACTCCCCTTACCATAAACAAAGTTTGCAAGCAGTACGTCCGAATAGTTTTGAAGCCAGAGTTAAACTGTGTCAGTGGCTTATGTTGTAATGCCAGTACTCTGAACAGTTGTTACAAATTTAATTTGTTGCTATTATGTCAATAATAAGTCCGCCTCGGTAGTTGAGTGATCAGCGGCGCTGACCGCCATATGAGGGACTCGGGTTCCATTACCGACACCGCCAGGGCTTTTTTCCTTGGCGTCAGGAGTGATACAGGGTGCAGTCAGCCTCGTGAGACCAACTGAGGAGCTAGTCGACGCATTACTAGCCGTCGCAAGGTCAAGAAACCCGACAGTGACAGGGAGGGCGATGTGCTGACCACATGCCCCTCCACGGTGCTGCTGAAAACACCAGTAGCTGAAAATGACACAGTGATCAGTCGTTTCCGATTGGCCCGTCTAGGGCAACAACGCAGAACTTTACCTTTACTAACATTATGTCACTGGAAAATTAAATATTCGTGCTGACCAACATTTCCTTGTCACATTGGTCAGTTTCGGATCGTCTAACATAAAAGAGTTATTCACAAGTACCAGGTGGTTATAACTAAAATGCAGCTACTTACGGAAGGTCCAGTGTGGGATGTAATTATTGCATGGCACCGAAATTGGGTGGATATGCTAATGCGTTAATGGGGAACCGATTTACGATAGAAAAAATGGTTTCACTTTTGGCCACCAGGTGCAACACTGGCGCTGTACAGCATCTTGTCGACGTCTCCAGTGCTCATATTGAACAAAATATGTAACCGGCGGTTAGAAATAAAATAAAAAATACGCCTTTCTCACTTGTTTGACATTTTTTGCCCACATTCTGTTCCTAATCTGTCACAAGTGGAAACATTTCTGTATGTCTTTCTTGCATTCAGAGCGGCAGATTTGCACGTGGTGACCAAAATTGTAATAATTTTTTCCAGCGTAAATCGTTTCCGCATTAACACATTAGAATATCTACCAAGTTTCGCTGCCATACGATAATTAGAGCCCACACTGGACCTCCGTGAGTAGCTCCACTTTAATTTAACTACCCGGTATGTGCGGGGTTTCAGGTGGAGACTGTGTGAAAACTAAGAAACGTACAGAAAAATGACTCATATCTGTGAATTTAGCAAGCCTCAATGTTTCGACTCCTCTTACGCGACATCACGAAGTTTCAGATCGCACCACTAGGTGGCAAGCGTATCAGAACACGTAGAGACCGAGCGAGATGGTGCAGTAGTTAACACACTGGACTCGGATTCGGGAGGACAACGGTTCAAATCCCCGTCCAGCCATCCTGAATTAGGTTTTCCGTGATTTCCCTAAATCGCTTCAGACAAATGTTGGGATGGTTCCTTTGAAAGGGCACTGCCGCTTTCCTTCCTCATCCTTCTCTAATCCGATGGGACAGATGACCTCGCTGTTTGGTCCCCTTCCCCAAATCTGCCAATCAACCAACAACACGTAGACAAATCATACGCAATCCATTGTCGCATCGAATTAGCTTGCACCTGCATATAGGCAATCCCGTGAACAGATTCCTGAAACGGGCTGCTTTCGTTGCCTTTTCCCTGGCGGCAACAACAATAGCAAATGAATGAATTGCACGCACATATTGATATTTTCGAACATGTGGCTGCAGTTCGTTTAGCCAGCATAGTTCCCGGCCAACATTCTTGGACTATTTTATTAGGACTATGCAATTTCTATGGCACATGTAAATGTACCGTTGGATTCCTGTCTAAAGAGATTCAGACAAAACGTCGCTTCGTGGAGGCACAAGTCGTACTTCAAAAGGAAAGGGTTTTGTCTACCGACCTCATACTGATGTCCACGATTTCCTGACTCTTGCAGACGAGTAGAGGTGTGTATACTGAAATGTCTCGCAAGTACAGGTCGTGAAGGTAGGTCACCAGCCGTGTTTTCCGTGCGCGATGGTCGCTGCTTTTCAGTGCTTGCGCTGCCCTGGTGAATATCGCGCTGCGACATAGAGAAATAAACGGGGCGGACAGGAAGTGGAAGCTGACGCATCGCGGACTGCCGGTCCAGAGTCCTGTGCTCTCGCTGAGTTCCGTTCCAAGTCAGCCAGCGCTGACTAGGCACGGGCACGACAACCTGCTGACGCTGCTGCTGCTCCTCCTTTGTCACAGTGCGAACGCTGCCAGTGCAGTGACCCCTATTCTGTCCGTACCACGACAAGCACCTCAAGGTTGGCCTGCTCTGCTGCAGGCAGGCATAATGAACGAGTCTTACTCCTCTCCAGTCTAAAACGTCCCAAACAGTACTAAAGACACAAGCTACGGAATGGATTATTGTGCATTTTCGGGCCGAAAACGGGAACCGTGCAGGTGGTTGTTCTTCATTTTTTTCATCCCCTTATCGTCCTCATCTTCCTTCATCTTATCATCCTCCTCTAGAGATATACGGCACAGAACAATCGCGGAAAGTTGTTTCAGGCATGAATTAATGTAATAATCCAAATCCTAGAGAAGGCAGGGGCTGACTGGTGGCCTGTTACCACAATATCAGTTACGAAGTCATGGTTGTAATACGAAGACGAACTAAGCTCATCGGACAACAAATTAGTCACCCCTAAAGAAATCAGTACGTGATCCCACTCCTGGACTTCGTAACCGCATCGATTCTGTTTGGAAGTGAGTCCACAAGGTTCTGCAGATACATCGCTTCCAGGTTAAACCACTCGTTGATGATCTGAGATCGCAGTTACACCAAATTCTGTGGATGCTGATGTCGGCGTTTTACGTGCTGTTCCAACCTATACCACAGATTTTTGTAGATCTAGAGTAGTTTCTTTTTTTTTACAATATTCACTCATTTGAATCAGGGATAAATTGCAGGGAGGGAAGATTATCTATTACTAGTTCAGAAGCCAAGCTGAAGATACAAGAGAAATGGGGGCAGTAATTGAGGAGAAAGTGCCATGACGCTGGAGCCCATCCGTCATGTTAATCAACCTGTACACTGATCTAGTAGTAAAGAGAGGACACAAAAAGATTTGGAAAGGGCTTTAAAATTTTGGGATACATAAAAAAATCTTTTATGTACACTGATGACATTATAATTATACCAGAGACGGCAGAGGACATGGTAGATCAGACGAACAGAGTGGATTGTATTTTAATAAGAGAGTGTAAGATAAACATAAATAAAATAAGATGTTTACAATAAAAAGTGACTGTCTAAAACTGCAAAAATAAAGCATTACAATATAGTTATGAATCCAGAGTATCTATAATTTAGATAAATTAATAACGCTAGAAATGCGCATCATTACGAAATTAGTAATGATAAAATTTATCAAAGCATGAAAAACGTTTCAGATATAATGAGAAAAAGAAGACTGGTATTTTTTGAGGGGTTATATCGAGTGCAACACTGTAGATTAACCAAAGAGATATTCAAGTATTTGTCGGATCAAAAGTCATCAGTAAGTTGGACCCTGGAAGTAAAAAGGAATGTAGAAAAAAATAACATAAAAGCTGACGAAATAAGGAAGGATTCTAAGATAAGAGAGTGAAAAAAAAACTCTACTGAAGTGTCCAGAAGACAAGGAAAAAAGCGCAATGAACAGATGAAAGTGTATTGTACGAAAAGGAAAGACCAATGACTAAGGAAATGAAATTAGCATGTAGTTCGTAGCTGGCCCATCGACGCGTCGAGAGGGGGAGGAGGGGGTGTGGTAATGGCGTCTTATCGAATTAAGTCAGTTGATACTGTGGAAATGAGATTGGTAGCCGCCGAAAGTAGTAGACTAGTTCTGTTATTTGGTCCGCAAAATAACCGAGGCTGGCCCCAGCGAAGAGGATAGATGATACAAATTTTAGCTGGTGTCAGAAAAAAGACTGTACAAAAGTGGTATCTGCTAACATCGAATTTAAATTTGTGTGTCAGAAAGTCCCTTTTGAATTTATTTGTTTGTAACATGGCCTGTACGGAAGTGAAACAAGAAGACCTTGGAACGTTTTGAGATGTGGTGCTACAGATGAATGCTGAAGCTTCAACGGATAGATCGAATAATTAACGAAGAAACACTGAATCGAATTGGGGATTGGGGAATATAGAGCTTTACCACACAACTTTACTGAATGAGGAGTTGGACGAGACGACACAAAGTGAGATGTCAAGGAACATTAATTTTCGTAATGTTGGGAAGGGAGGGGATTGTAGAGAGAAGGCATTGTTTGACTACAGTAAGCCAGTTCAGATGCATTTAGGGTACAGTATTTATGATAGCACGAGAGGACTTGGACAATATAGATTAGTTGGGAAAGCTGTATCAAACCAATCTTCAGACCGATGACTGCATTATCAACCGATTGGCGTCAAATATGTGCAGGAATACTTTGATGGTGCTTTACTATGCAGCGTCCCACATCGCAGGAATTCAGTTACGAGCGCACTGTGGGATCAGAAGCTACGCACATTCTATCCCCATTGGTGATGGGCACAGTGATCAGTGTAGTGGTTTCGGAAATAGTCATTGGGCCAGAAGTGTTAACTCATCGGACTCAAGCATTTGTTTACTCTGTTAAATTGGTCCATGCAAATGTGGTACCAAATGTACAGAATGTGATTAATGGCGAAAAGCTTTTATTTCGAGGCTGAAACCATTGTGTCTGCAGCAGACTGGATACTGTTTTAAACCATATAGAGCCCTTATCAGAAAATGGAAGTCGAACTGCCCAATTACCTGATCCCCTGAACTATTCAGTTGAAATAATGAGTGAAATAATATGTCGGCTCATTTTAGCCATTCTTTTAGTTCGGTTGTAACTGCACCAGATTTCATAGCAGTGTGTCTCACAGTTTACAGGCGTATTGGGACAAAAATTGATGTTGAAATGTGGAACTGGTTCTACAAAGTATCGAGTAGTAATCCTAACCTCTTGAAAGGTAAAATTTTAAAGATGACTAGTTTATTGATCTCGAATTATTCTGAGTGTCCAATCAACGGCGTCAGTTTAAGCAAAACAGCATGCACTTTCGCTATCGCATAATTTATACTGGATGCACTCTGACTCGTTAAATATTCGTTTCTCCTTCACTATGGGCTTATTGAAACACGAATAAGAAAAGAAACTCTACGAACAGGTCATAAAACCACTCTGTGCTCACCGACTGCCGCGTCATCGTCTGCCGACGGCGTCATTGGAGGTGTCGCGTGCTGAGCACACTGCTCTTCCTGACACTGTCGGCATTCCGGTCTTCGGACTGCTATTTCGTACTGAAGCAAGACCTCTGTCATGAGGATAAGTGCACCTCGTTGCAATGCTCACTCCGAGAAAAAATTTATCCCACTGCCGGAAATAGAACCCGGGTCATCTGCGTGTCATTTAGAGACGCTGACAACTGGGCTACGGAGGCGGACGAAATGTGTGAATAACTGAAAAAAATAAATTCGTTACTGAGTTATAGTTGCCACCTTCGGGTATCTCACAATTTTTGTAGAAGAAAAATATTCCACCGAATGAAGAAAGACAAATTTTCTTTACTCGAAAAAGAATTTGAAACTATTTGATGGATTTTTGCTTCTGCAAAATTAATAGGAGAGCAGCAGACGCCGGCCGAAGTGGCCGTGCGGTTAAAGGCGCTGCAGTCTGGAACCGCAAGGCCGCTACGGTCGCAGGTTCGAATCCTGCCTCGGGCATGGATGTTTGTGATGTCCTTAGGTTAGTTAGGTTAGTTAGGTTTAACTAGTTCTAAGTTCTAGGGGACTAATGACCACAGCAGTTGAGTCCCATAGTACTCAGAGCCATTTTTGAGCAGCAGACCTGACAAAAACATAGACCAAGTGGAAATGCATCAATATCTGCATTTAACTGTACGGTCCGCAAGCAACGTTACGGTGTACGGCTACCACTGTCCTTCGCCTCCATCCTGATGCATTTGCGAATGGCGCGGGGAAAGTACGACCGTCGGTGAACGTCCGTATAAGTCCAGTTTCCGTCATTTCCTCAATGTGATCATCTCGCGAGACTTACGTTGGAGTAATTAAAATGTTGCCCGAATCTTACGGCAACGTACTCTCGGAATTTCTACACTGAACCTCTTCGTGATGCACAACGCCTCTCTTGCTGTTTATACCGTAATGCTCTCGCACCGACTAACGATCCTGTGCCGAAACGTCACGTTTCTCGTTGGATCTTGTTTGTTGCTTCCAATAATCCACCCTGATAAAGGTCTGAGACTGGTGAGCAATACTCAAGACTCAGTTGAACATTTGTTTTGTAAGCCACTCCTTTCGTGGATGAATTATATTCCCTTAAAATTCTTCCAACGAATCGCAGTCTGACGTCCGCTATTCCTATAGTTTGTTTTGTGCGATCATGCCAGTTTAGGACGCTCCGGACGGCCGCTCCAAGGTACTTTATGGTACAAATGTCTGAGAAGAGCTAAAGCTATCTAACTTCCTAATTCGCCACTGCTTGTTATGTATTGGTCTTTTGATACGTACCCCGTTTTCCAATAAACATCGAACTCTCACGTTTCCGATTGAGAGAACTAACTGAGGTCCCTCCGAAAAATTCGACAGGAAGCGTTCCTAGTCTTTGTAATCTTTTTAACGGGGAAGGGGTCACAGTTAGTACCATGCCAGTCACTAAAAAGAAAATGAGTCGCCAAGCTGAGTATTGGCAAGCGTCAGCTGGAGCGAAACGAGAAGCGCTGTGAAGCTACGGCGTTGGGAAAGCAGCTCTATTCGCGAAGTGGGCCAGCCTGAGGCAAGGCCAGCCTCTGTGCAACGCGGCGTGATGCATCTGCCGGTGGACTGCAGCGCATCGTCACTCTACTGATACCGAGACCCACGAGAAATACGGGACCTGCAACGAACTTGTAACGTCACACTAGTCGCCTAGTTCGCCACGTTTCGCGAACACTCGCTTCATTTTTCAGATCTGTTAAAAGCTTCTGAGGAAATAAATCAATTTATTACCTGTTTCGATCATCTGTTCACCTTCAGACATCAGAAATAAATAATTTTATGATGTTTGAGGATGATCACATGATCGAAACCGGCAGTCCGTAGAGACTTATTTCACGACCAGTCTTGGATATTCTATCTCTTCAAATAAAACCTACCACTTACAGTAGAATCCTGTCTACGGTGTAGTGACTCACTGTAGTTTTCAAATCTTTTGGTTTCATTAATAACGGCTTTACCTCAACCTCAACAAGAGTGTTTTACTCATATTCTGGTACAATGAATGTATTTACATATCTAGATTGGTTTCAGTTATTTAGCCTCTCTGTCACTAGAACAGGAAGTGTAAAAATCTTAGGGATAGTTAATTTTTATTATCATATCAATTGTATATCTGCCCTCTCTTTAATCCTAAAGTCTGTCCACTCAATCCCTCTTTGAATACCGTTGATCACATGTAATAATTACGATCGCATGCATCATAATAAAATAAACACAACAAACTCTTTTTTCTTATTTTGTGCGTAAGTAATTCAAGTATCGATGCGCATCGGACTACGTTTACATTCATGTCACATAGCAAGACGTTTGAACTATGATGACATTTGATGCCATACTAAATGAGAAATCTGTACTCGAATATCGACTCTGTTGATAACAAAGAGCGGATAAAACGATTATAAAACAAAGTGTCGTACATACGAAGTTATTTAAGACATAAAACTTCAATAGAACATTCTTTCTTACTTACAGTCTACTCCTCGAAACTTCCGTCCACTTTTGGTTGTATGAATTTCGAGAAACCACGTGTCAAATCTAAAACCAGGAAACAATTTTTACGAATCCTCTCACTGCCTTGGTGTAACACATGTGAACATATCACAGTTTTTATACTACTGTTCCAAATAAAAGAAAAGATGATAAACAGCTCCATTTATACTGTAGAATATCATACAGCCACAGATGAAAGATGAACGCATTTTATTATATGCAAAGCAGGCTGATTTCATTGCTGTAGAATGTTACAGACTTGTCACTTCAAATGCGTATCAGAAAACAAGTCTACAGAAAGAATATTAAATCGAATACTACATTTATTTCGTGGCGGTTTTGTTTATTCCGTATTCCAGGCACATTTCACTGAATACTCGCTGTATCCATACAACTCTGAATGATGGTAGTCCCTCGGAGGATATCTTAGTCGACCGCATTGTTCTATTAAAACCCATTGTTGTCGAATTCCAAGCCAGCTCTCATTACGGCGCAGCGCGGTAATCTGATGCACAGCTGCTAATTAACTGGCAGCTCGCCTCGGCACGGGTGTTTCCGTGAGATACGAAAGCAAGCGTCTGTGGTCCACGAAGTCTGAGTTTGGGATTTTGCCGAAAGATGTGTAGTAATCCGCGGCGGCATTTCAGGTATTGTGTTTTAGTACACACGTTACGTTGAACTCGCTCCGTTTGCGCTAAATAGTCTGACGAATGTGCGTACACCGCAGGCACCACTCTGAGTAATGTTCACGTTTACATTCACCACTGACGGTCACGTACACCTTTGTGCCTCAACAACTGTCAGTCCGTAATCAATGTACAACACACGACATATGGAAATTTCGTCCCCATAGGTAAGTAAATTTGGTATCACGTTAGTTAAAAGTGCACTGTGCTTCGGAAGCGAAATTATCACATTTCACGCATATCTTTACGAAACGTTTAACTGCATTATTAACGTATTTTATATCCCTGTAACACTATTATCAAAAGCTATCGAATGACTTGAAAGTACGTAGTTGAAATGTCTGTCTGAAACGTACTTGGTAGATGAAAAATTAAAAGTGTTAAGAATGGACCAAAATATTTTCTGTTACGAAGTATCTCTTATCTAAAGATGCGAGATCACATGTGTATGTAACTCAACACGTTTTGTGTTAGATTCCTTACAGAAACATCAGTCCGGGAAGCAAGAACAGTCGCTTCCTTGTGAAAATGCATGGAGAAACAGGGAAATTGTCCTGGCAGTAGTTATCATGGTCGTTTCGCAACTGTAGAAATGTAAGTAAAGACATACTTCCAGTTGCTCAAATGTTCTATTAATACGACTAATTAATGAAAGATTATCTTTAGGTATTCAGGAACAGAGAAACGGGGTCGGATGAGAGCGTTATTAGAAGTACTCGCTGCCACACACTGTAAGGTTACTTCGGAGTATAGATGTACAGGGTGTTTCACATTTTCTATTACAGGCTTCTAGGTGTTGTAGAGGGGACGTAGTAGATAAAGTTTTGATGAGGAACTCATGTCCGGAAATCTACCGTTTCGATATAAAATAAGTTTGACGGTGGGGTCACTTTCAATCCTCCCGCGTCACGGAAAACACACAAACTGAGAATAGTATCCCGTCGTGAAGCAGTAGATTTGAAAGTGCTCGCATCTTCAAACTTATTTTATATTCAAACGATACATTTCCAGATATAGGTTCCTCATCAAAACTTAATCTGCCAAAAATGTACCGTCTACAACCTCTAGAAGCCTGTAATAGGAATTGCGAAACAACTCGTATATGTACAGAACCGCAACACAAACAAAAAGTTATAGGGAGTATGCGTCTTGGTGAACATCGAAGTTAATTTTTGATTTATCAAAAGCAGTTGTGAAAATATATAATTTGTGCGACTTGTTTTACTACTTGAGTAATATCAATCGCAAAATACCCGTCAGTAGCTTTGTACGGTTCCTCGTGCAAGTGGATACGACGTGCCGTTGTAGAACTTTCGGTTATCCTTATCCAGATGACAGTAGGCTGATATTGTGGCTGCGAGATTCCCAATTGGTAATATTTGGGAAAGAACTACCAGTTCAAAATGGTTCAAATGGCTCTAAGCACTATGGGACTTAACGCCTAAGGTCGTCAGTCCCATAGACTTAGAACTACTTAAACCTAACTGACCTAAGGACATCACACGCATCCATGCCCGAGGCAGGATTCGAACCTGTGACCGTAGCAGCAGCGCGGTCCCGAACTGAAGCGCCTAGAACCGCTCGGTCACAGCGGCCGGCCTACCAGTTCAAGGAAAACCTCAAGGAAACTTTGGTTTGGAACGGGAGGACTGGAACTGAATTAATTTCTTGCCAGGACAGTACTTTCGCAGATCAGAATATATACACCTACGTTTCTTTAGGCGCTGTAAGGAAGTAAAGTCGAACGAAGGAAGCAGGATTAGTATTTAATGTCCCGACGACAACGTAGTTATTTAAGATGGAGTACAACCTCGAATTGTGTCAAGGATACGGAGGAAATCGGCCGTGCCCTTCCAATGGAACCATCCCGCCAATTTCCTGTAAAGATGTAGGAAAATCACCGAAGATCTAAACCACGATGGTCTAAGGCGGATTTGAACCGTCGTCCTCCCGAATGCGAGTCTAGTGTGTTAACTACTGCGCCAACTCGCTCGGTGTGAAGACCAATTTTCCAATTCGTCGTCACCGAGAACATTTTTTAAAGTACTTTTGATTTCCTGCCCTAAAGAGTTGTTCGAAATCCTACTCAAGGTAGCATGTAGATAGGAATTGATGTAGAACTTTCGGTTCTCCCTTAACCAAATCGTAGATGGATATAGGGCGCCGGCCGTTGTGGCCGAGCGGTTCTAGCCGCTTCAGTCTGGAACCGCGCGACCGCTACGGTCGCAGATTCGAATCCTGCCTCGGGCATGGATGTGTGTGATGTCCTTAGTTTAGTTAGGTTTAAGTAGTTCTAAGTTCTAGGGGACTGATGACTTCAGATGTCGCGTCCATAGTGCTCAGAGCCATTTGAACCATTTGATATACCGCTGTTGTTATTAGGCAAATACAGGCAAGCTGGTAACAGAGCAGATGTCATCCTAATTAGGAATTTTTGGGGGTGGATTTTCAATTCCATCATTTGCCTTGCCTGAAAACCTTCGTCGAAACTGGAGGACTGAAGCTGTCTCCTATTCATTTTTGGAGCATTATGTCCCAAATAAAAATATGAAGGTGCAGTGCAAGTAAAACATCCGAATTACCTTTTTATGACTTACCTACAACAAAAGAATTGAACACGGTTAACACTATGAATGGTGGGCTCCATGTGGTTCCCAAGTCGTGCAGCGACCGTAAACCATAAAATTACCAAATATGCAGCAACTGGTCGCAAAATCATGTTCTATTCACTTTTGCAAATCGATTTCAACTAATTAATCGCCATCATCGGCGCTTTCAAGACTTTATGTTTGACCTCTGCTTAAGACAATATTACTACTCAGGGCACATATTTGGTGAAAGCACCGATGATGGCTGTTAATCAGTTGAAATCGATTTTCAAAATTGAATACATAAAACATGATTTTGCGACCGGTTGCTGCATATTTGGTAATTTTACGGTTAACACTGTATGACGAACAGTTATCGAACGGCGAAAAAATAAAATACGACTAAAATTTTGTATGAGGCTCTTCGGACATTGCTGCATGGAAGATGGTCATAATAAACAGTTACACATTCGCAGTATTTTGTGAAATAAACTTTATGATTCATCCCAAGCTATGATGAGCCTTCTTAACGGGCAGAACGCATCATCACCATTTTATCCAACCAGCATGGTGACTAAATTTGGTGAAAATGTATAGTGACTGGGCGTAGGCCGTGTTGCTGCACCGCAGCGGCAGTGCGTGAGCTGCTGTTAATTTGTCAGCGGCGGCCAGATGCCACCAGCGGCGAGTGTGGACAGGGCGCCACTTTCGATCGGCGCGATTTGTTTTGCGGCTGGTGACGGCGTCAGCCGAGCAGACCGGTGATGGATGCGTCGCAGCGGGCCGCATGCCCGCGGCGGCTAACGGAGCGACGGGAGGAGAAATTCAATTAAGTTGACGGCGCACGTCTCGTCTCTTAACCGGTCGCCGCACTGCACCGCACCGCGACGCATTGCGCTGCCTCGTTTAAAGTCGTCGAAACTCGCGCTGCAAAATTGCGGTCAGATAGCGTCGCCTTTTTCTTCGTTGCCTCCGCCGTAGCGGCGACGCGACGCGGTAATCGCTTGCTAGTGGAGAGCAGGCTGTTGCCGCCAGCCGGGAGTCTAATTCGCTCGCTAGACCGCGCTCCGCCCCGACTGCTCTTTAACGTGCCTCTGCGAAAGTCATTTCCCAGCCCTGCCGGCGGGCGGCGGCAAGTGCCGAAGCGTGTCGCCAGAATGCGCCGCGTTCGCGCGGTAATTGAACAACAGTTGGGCGACTCTCCTGGTCTGTTCTGCGACTGCAGCTGCGGAAACGTCCCAATGCAGGCCAGCAGCATCTGCACAGTCTTTCCCTTTCTCCTCTAGAACCTTTAGAGAAACGCACCGCTATTGCGATACAGTAACATACTTTAAAGAGCTGTTTCGTTGCAACATTAGCGATTTTCTTTTCTTTTCTATTTCTTCTGCGTGCTGATCGAAGGGAAAGTAACTGTCTATATGGATCTGTAATCCCCCTGATCTCTCTTCTACGAGAGGTACGTCACGGTGGCAGCAAGACCGTCCCACAGTCTTCCTCTGATTCAGGTTCTCTGAGTTCTCCCAATACGGTTTCTCGAAAAATTGCACCTGTATCATCGAAAGTGTAGTGGCACTCTTATCTATTGTGCAGTTGGCCACTAAATGTTACGAGAGGCGAAGCCACCAGTATAAAAGGAAGCGGGGAATATCGTGTTGTCCGCAGAGAAGCAGTAGGAACAGAATGGGTCGGTCACGAGAGGTCAGTGACTTCTAACGTGGACAAGTCCCCGGATGTCACCTATGTGATATCTACATCTACATCTACATCGATACTCCGCAAGCCACCTGACGGTGTGTGGCGGAGGATACCTTGAGTACCTCTATCGGTTCTCCCTTCTATTCCAGTCTCGTATTGTTCGCGGAATGCAAGATTTTCGGTATGCCTCGGTATGGGCTCTAATCTCATTGATTTTATCCTCATGGTCTCTTCGCGAGATATACGCAATATGGAGCAATATACTGCTTGACTCCTCGGTGAAAGTATGTTCTCGAAACTTCAACAAAAGCCCGTACCGAGCTACTGAGCTTCTCTCTTGCAGAGTCTTCCACTGGAGTCTGTCTATCATCTCCGTAACGTTTTCGCGATTACTAAATGATCCTGTAACGAAGCGCGCTGCTCTCCGTTGGATCTTCTCTATCTCTTCTATCAACCCTATCTGGTACGGATCCCACACCGGTGACCAATATTCGAGCAGTGGGCCAACAAGTGTACTGTAACCTACTTCCTTTATTTTCGGACTGCATTTCCTTAGGATTCTTCCAATGAATCTCAGTCTGGCATCTGCCTTACCGACGATTAATTTTATATGGTCATTCCATTAGATCACTCCTAATGCCTACTCCCAGATGATTTATGGAATTAACTGCTTCCAGTTGCTGACCTGCTATATTGTAGCTAAATTATAAAGGATCTTTCTTTCTATGTATTCACAGTCCATTGCACTTATCTACATTGAGATTCATTTGCCATTCCCTGCACCATGCGTCAATTCGTTGCAGATCCTCCTGCATTTCAGTACAATTTTCCATTGTTACAACCTCTCGATATACTACAGCATCATCCGCAAGAAGCCTTAGTGAACTTCCGATGTTATCCGCAGGGTCATTTATATATATTGTGAATAGGAACGGTCCTACGACACTCCCCTGCGGCACACCTGAAATAACTCTTACTTCTGAAGACTTGTCTCCATTGAGAATGGAGACATTTCAACTCTTCTATAGCTGCCCAAGTCGACTGTCGGCGATGCGACTGTGAAGGGGAAACGCGAAGGAACAGTCATAGCTAAAACAAGACCAAGCAGACATCGTGTACTGATAGACAGGGGCGACCGATCATTGTGGAGTGTCGTCATAAAAAATGATTTAAAACAAGCAGAAGGAGTCAAAGTGCAACCAGCAATCCAGCTAGCACAATTACTGCCCGTAGGAAGTTAAAAGCAATATTGTATAGTGGTCGAGTAGTGCACATAAGCTACACATACTTTGTAATGGAAAAAACTGTTGGCGTGTTCAAGAGAGAGACCTTCACATACAGAGTAAGTCAATAACGTGTTGGTCCACTTCTGGCTGGTATGAAAGCACTTTTTCGGCTTGGCATTGTTCCATAGAATTGTTGGATGTCCCCTCAGGGATATCGTTCCAAATTCTGTCCAGTTGGCGTGTCACATCGTCAAAATCCCGAGATGGTTGGAGGATCCTGCTCATAATGCTCCGAATGTTCTCAATTGGGAAGAGACCCGGTAGCCTCACTGGCGAAGGTAGGATTTGCCAAGCGCGACGACAAGCAGTAGAAACTCTTGCCGTGTGTGGGCGGGCATTATCTTGCTGAAATGTAAGCCCAGGATGGCTTGCCATGGAGGACAAAGAAACGCAGCGCAGAACATCGTCGGGGTACCGCTTTGTTGTAACGGTGCCGCAGATGACAACTGAGAGGGTCCTGCTGTGAAAAGACATGCCACACCATAGCATCAGTCCTAGCTGTCGGTCCCTATGGCAACCGACAGTCAGGTTGGTATGTAATCGCACTATGGCGCTTCTCCAGAAACGTATTCGTTGGTGATCTGAGCTCAGTTCGAAGCCGGACTGAAGACAGTTCTTCTCCAGTCATTGAGATTCCATGCCGAAGAAGTGTCTGGAAACGCTCCGGACAGCCGTGGGATACCAACCTGATTGTCGCCCGCCACACGGCCCGACAAGCATGTGTCATGTTCTGGGGTGTCATTTCTTTCCATAGCAGTACACCTCTGGTTGTCGTCCGCAGCACCCTTAGTAACACATCGGTACGAGGACGATATTCTACGCTCCGTTTAGTGGCCCTTCATGGCAAGCCATTCTGGACTTACATTTCAGCAAGCTAATGTCCCCTCACACACGGCAAGAGTTTCCACTGCACACACGGCGAGGCTTTTTACTGCTTGTCCTCGTGTTGGTCAAACCCTACCTTGGCCAGCGAGACCGCCGGATCTCTCCCCAATTGAGAGCATTCGGAGCATTGTGGGCAGGGCCCTCCAACATGCTCAGGATTTTGAAGATCTAACGCTCCAATTGGACAGAATTTGGGACGATATCCCTCAGGAGGAGATCCAACAACCTTATCAATCAATAGCAGATACTTACATAAGAGCCAGAGGTGGCCCAGGGCCCAATTGACTTGCTCAATTTGTGAATAAATCCACGAATTTCTCCGAAATTGTAATCATTTGTTTGTTTGGGCATCTACATTACATGTACCTTCTTAGAGTGTATTATGCGAAGAGGCGAATAGTTTTCTGTGCGTTTCAAACTTTTGACCTATTTTATTACGCGATGCGACAGGATCTCTCGTTTTGATTGAGCCGTAAGGTTATTTCACCAGTATAGTTCTTGAGAAAAGCAGTTAAACATTGCGCAAAACAGCTCGGAAATATTAATTGTTTTCCAAGCACTGGATACAATTTCTGATTTGTAAAGATACAAATGAAGAAAATTTTCTCTGATCGGATTGCTGAGTTCCTGTAAGGCCTGTGCGTCATATATTATATCCGCCAGCGTTGCACAAGATGTGTGTCAATGTTCCATTGTATGACGGAAGGAAGCTATATCCCGGACGACTGAGGCGTTTTCTGTGAAGGCCGGATAGAGTTTACGGCGTGGTTATTTGCAACGAAAAACGGAACATACGCGTTTGCTATAAAAACCACTGTGTCGGGATACAAGGTAACCGAGTGAGAATATAGAACGATTATTCAGCGAATTTCTTATCATTACCGGGTACTGCATCCGAAGCCGTTACTATTGTAAAAATGGGAAGTCTTCGGTTGTGGGGAGAAACCGTTTGAGAATCCTGGTACCTTGATGAAACACCTTTTTTAATTTGAAGGTTAATATAACTTTAAAAAATGAGAAAAAGTTGTTTTATTTGGCGTTTATTTTAAATCATTACTAATAACACTGAAATCATAATAATTTTTTAAACAAAATAACAATATCAAAATGTAAAAAAACGTGTTGTCAATGTTTTTTGTGGAATCGTTATTTCCTTCCCGCGGAACACCAGAATTTCGCGGAGCACAGATTTGGAAACCTTGCCCTAAGCGATAGAGCACACCACGATTGCGCGGTGAAAGGACAGTTCCAGGATTTTTGCTTGCTGCATTGACATCTTCGTATTGGAATTTAACCGTCGTGGCTTCTAGCTAGTCTTAACTGCGCTATCACTCTGGTTTACATATACACCGCAGATAGTTAAAAAGAATGGATGCTATACGTAGTGCTTTCTTTATTTTCTTGTGGAATTGCTGGATGAGGAAGTAAGATGTACGAGATCGTGTACAGTGTGTATATGACAACACGTCGTTATAACGCACTGTCAAAAGTCATGAAAATGACAGCTATGTGCTTGTTCATGGTAAGGACTATATCAGTCTAATTGGCAGTGACGAGCGAGTTGTAGGTTGCGATTGAATCCATAGATACGTCATTCGCTGGAGCCAGCCGTGCAGTGGTGCTGCACAAAGGAGGCTACTGGAGCGGAGAAAGCGGAAAAAGAATCTATCCTCGATTGCAAGATTTCACTGTTGTCTGTTTTGCAGGTATACGGCGGAAACACACATGATAGATGAAGTTTCTGTTCTTTACTTGTGAACTGCAGTGTGGATAATGGGTAAAATTAGGGACTACAACTATTTCCGTTTTGAGACTCAATTATAGCGAAAATTCAGATTTACTTTGGATCCTGGTGCATAAAATCAGTGGGGGAAGAGGTTGAGACGGCCAGCCTGGATGTGGTTATAAGCGGTTTCCCCTATCCCACCACGTAAATATCAGACTGGAACTGACGTCGTGCCACAGATACGCAAACATGTAGAAAAACGCTCTCGCATTTGCACATGTGGTTTACTAAAAACTCGGAGAGACTGGGTGCACAGATTTCGTCATTAGGG
The DNA here is from genome assembly GCF_023864275.1 of Schistocerca cancellata. NCBI lineage: Eukaryota > Metazoa > Arthropoda > Insecta > Orthoptera > Acrididae > Schistocerca > Schistocerca cancellata. Next base: position 352,617,978 of record NC_064630.1, read on the forward strand.
GCCGGGGGGGGGGGGGGGGGCGGGGGGGGGGGCTGAATAAGAAACTGATGACCACTATGCATCTTTTTAATGCATCATCTATGAAGGAAATGGTGTTTGTCCAGTGAGTATATATGTTTTCGATTATCTCAGCAAATAAAAAAATTCTACGACAGTTAAGAGACTTATAAGATAATTGGAAAGAATTGCTGTATAAAGTGAGATCTCTTAATTTTCAGAATAAATTTCGTTGCTATTGTTGTATATTGTTGCATTGGGCGTACTTTTTATGATTACCATGTGAAGTGTATTCTGTACCATCGAACTTTTTCCAAACATCGCTCTTTGTTTTCTCTGGAATAAATTTAAAAAAATGTACGCTGCATGACTTAATTTTCATCCTACACGCTGTACAGCCTCGCAGTTAGAGGCCATCTGATCTCGAGAGTCGTTCATTTTCGCCCACACCACGACAGCAAGATCGTGTACTCAGCTTCCGTGCTTCGTCAGGGCGTTAAACTGCTGTATGCTTTAGTGAGAGGGAACTAGTGGACGAGTAGGAAGCGGATGCAGCGCTGTCGTTCTCAGACTAGCCGTACTCTCAGAACCACGGCGGGAAGGAAGGATGCCAGTATACCACTGACGTAACAACGGCGCATTGATTTCTAATTTAGGCAATCCTCAAGACTGCACTCTTACTCGCTTCGTTTCAAATCTCTGCTCTCTTCTCGAAAGCATAAACTTCCGTACAGGAAGAGCGGAGTTCCAAATCTCGTTCGACCATACTGATTTAGGGTCCTGTAATGTTTCGCAAGCTACCTAATATCAATGTCGACAAGGTTCCGACAGCAAGACCACAGTTGACTTTCTCCCCTGTATCTGCCCAGCGAATGCTTTATACACAGTGACCTCGTTATCGTCGGGTCGTCTAACTTCCTAGAAGTTTTCCCCACCACTCGATTTATAAAATGTACTTTACAAACCAGTCTTAATGGATCACGTAACACATTCCAGAATCTTACTGGTTGATCAACTTTTTAGACACCTCATCCGTCAATCTGTCATAAATTTTTGAATTAAAGGCTTTTTTTGTAATGTAAAATACAATGAAAACAATATTGACAGTTTGCTGTTCCACTGACGTATATGTTTCTTCCCTATGTTCCAAATCTGCCCACCCGAAGCAAGTTGTTGCTGCACTCAACGAACCATGTAGACCCAGTTATGCTATCTGAAACCCGTTCCCACAGATAAATCTGCCACCTGGCCGGAAACGCTCCACTGCCAATTTGGTGAGAGGCAACAGCTTACGAAGAGAGAATTAAACTAACACTTCTATGCCCGAGCAATACGTACTGTACTGCAATCGATCGGATACGCAAGGGTTAAAATCATGAATTAGCTTCATCAGAGCAAACGAAGACAACGAACACCAAACACAGCTTGAAGTGGAGATGCGGTCAACTTCACTACACTAACAAGCTCCAAAGGAAACCTCCGAAAATCCGAAGTACGGTAGTACCGTCTAATTTGTGCAACTGTATTAATGTCCACATGGACCAACACATGTATTCCTGTCCTGATTGCCCCACCCACTACAACTTCGAGGATTTCACGTAAGCAAGTACTAAAACATGTTACGTCGCCCGCTGCTGGAGTACACTAGCGTAAGTGGGCTATCAGACTTTGTACATATTTACTTGGCTTTTTTTATTGTTTACGATACGTTCTACGAGCGCTGTAGGTGTATTTGTCTGCACTACTCCGATAAGTTGTATTCCCTTTTTTGTTTTTTCTCTCTTCTCGTTTCAGCCAGCTAAGTGCCACGTGCCAGTGTCAATTCCTTGTTTGTTATTCTTTCCTTTCTTTCTGTTCTCTTTGTGCTGTCTTCTGACCGCTCCAGATGAGTCTTTTTTCGCTCTCCTACCTTGGAATCCTTTAGAATTCTATTCTTTTTCCCTAAACATTTCTCTTTTATAAACATTTCTCTTTCAGTGTTTCATCAGCTTTCATATTTTTTTCTTCATTGATCCAACGTGTTATTGAGTTCTTATCCTACAAATATTTGAAGATTTGTTTAGTTAATCTGCTGTCTGGCATTCGATACATTCATGAAGAAAAAAATGCCAGTCTTCTTTTTCTCATTACATCTGATATGTTTTCTATGTTTCGGTAAATTCTATCAGTATTGCATAATTTCCAAGCTTCCATAGTTTTTCTTGGGCCTGTTGTTTATCGAACGATGCATCTGTCTAATATTTCTAATTTGTCTCAATTATAACTTCATGCTAGACATTCGCTTGGAGATAGACATTGTGGCTTGACTACTGTATTCTAATGCTTTTTACTTTTGCATTTTTAGACAGGGATTAGGTAATGTCTTTAGATATAGCATGAACCGTTCGCATATTATGTATCTTTTCTCCATAGCAGCTTTTTCCAAACCATTTTCATGGATTATCACATCAAGATATTTAAATTTTTAACGTTCTCTATTCGTCTGATACCTGTTTTCCAAAATTTTGACGTGATGACTGGGTGTTGTGTGATGTCCTTAGGTTAGTTAGGTTTAAGTAGTTCTAAGTTCTAGGGGACTGATGACCATGTCCCATAGTGCTCAGAGCCATTTGAACCAGAAATTTTTACGCATTTGTAATGTTTCTAAAAACTTTCGTTTTTTGTTCAGAAATTTTTAAGCCGGGCCTGTCGACTACTTTTTCTAAAAGATTAATTTGTATTACAGCAAATGTCACATTTTCAAAAAGTATAATGAAGTCATCTGCGAATGTGAGACAGTTTATTCCAGTATTTTTGTTGCCTCTACCTGACCTTGTTCGTGAAAACTTCCATTCATTTAGGTTTCCATTCCAAATTCTCGCTGTTTCTTCTAGAACACAATTAAAAAGAATTGGGATGGAGCTTAACCTTGCCGTACACCTGAGGTTATTTCGAAGGGCTGAGTTATTTGTCCCATAATTTCACTTATGATACTGTGTTTCACGAATTAGCTTTGTAGTCGTATGATTTTTGACTTGAATAGAAGTGTCATTGAGTAAACATGGGTCATCGTTACTGATTCCGTTGGCTGAGTTCTTACTGTATTGTATTTCAGGAACGCGCCAGTAACGAGGTGTTCACTGCCTGCACCGCATTACGTGTCCCATTTGCAAATTTGCTCTCCCACACTTCGAACTTCCTATGCAACTTCATTTACATAATAGCTGCACAGCAGCCGCGCGCTTGGTAATTAAGCCATGTTATTTTATACCCTCTGCTCGGTAAGGCGTTTGAATACCAAATACTCTCGCGAGCGCAGCATATGCCGTTTTTGAGGAACGGCAGCTAAGTGCGCCCGGTCGCTCCTCGGCGCTCGATGGCGCTGCGTGGGCGGCTGCACGGTGGCGGCGGCAGCGCCCGCTCGCTGCAGAAGGCGCCGCCGCCGCCGCTGCCGGCGCCTACGCCTCGCGCCGACGCCCACGCCGCCTCTCGACACAAGGAGATCACGGCGGGGCGAAAGCCGAACTGGAGCAGCGGCGAGCGCCGGCCCGAGGAGGGCTTCTCGTTTTGAAAGGGGCCGTCGTTAAACTGGAGCAGCCGTAAAGCGCGCTTTATGGACGATCTAATGGAATGCCTCTGTTCGAGACGGGCGCCAGAGCAAATATATAGTCGCGGCCGGCAGGCGCAACCTTGACCAGCTGCAGCGGAGGCGGCGGCGGCGGCGGCGGCGGATCCAGCCGACAGATGTCGCGGCCAGCGTTTCAGTCTGTGACAACAGCTCCGCGTGGCGCGTATCTTTTTTGGGGTCCAGTGTCAGGCACAGTGTGGCCTAACACGCACTTTATGAAAACAGTTCGTTGTAGTAAAAAAAAAACCGCTACACTTAATGTTATTAGTAGGAGTGTTCTATTTGATGTCAAGACGTAGCTGGCTCTGGAACTACCGAAGCTCAGGGCACCTTTTCTCTGCGAGAGCATTGTCTTGCTCTATAATGTCAACAATGCCCTAGCAGTAGTGGCCACGTGCGTCTTGGTTTGTGCAGTAGAGTCAGCGACTCCAGGTTCCGTAGTTTTGGGGAAAACATTTTCTGAGGGAAAATATCTAATGAGGTCACTTTTGGGGAAACGAAAACTTTCGGGAAATCTTTTTGGTAAGAAAATTTCGGTACTGGGGAAGTATTTTACCTAACTAACCTTACTACTAATGTCCTCACTGATAATTTATTCAGACAAGACATACTTCGTTTTCTAGGTATTCATTAGGTCTCTCTCTCTCTCTCTCTCTCTCTCTCTCTCTCTCTCTTCAAACGAATCGATACACCTTTATTTTTGTGGGGGACGTTAGGCCCGCCTCGGTGGTACTTCTCTGTGATATCAGTATAACGTGCACATGCCCAGTTTCGACTGTTTGGGTTGTCTGTCTACTTTCGTGGTCGTATCGAGTTCGGAGGAGAAGCAATATTCGATTTTGTCGTCTTAGTTGAAGCTTGTATTTGTTGGTTTTAAACTGTAACGTATGTCCTAAGAATATATCGTGTCGGATCTCCTTTCGCGCGACATAGTGCAGCAGGTCGACGCGTCTAGTATATATAGTATAGCGTGTGAAATCTTATGGGACTTAACTGCTAAGGTCATCAGTCCCTAAGCTTACACACTACTTAACCTAAATTATCCTAAGGACAAACACACACACACCCATGCCCGAGGGAGGACTCGAACCTCCGCCAGAACCAGCCGCACACTCCATGACTGCAGCCCCTCAGACCGCTCGGCTTCGACGCGTCTCATGGACTCAACAATTCAAGTCCCCTGCAGAGACACTGAGCCTTGTTGCCTCTATAGCCGCCCATAATTGGCGAAAGTGTTGCCGGTGCAGAATTTTGTGCACAAAATGACCTCTCGATTATGTGCCATAGACCTTCGATGGGATAAAAGTCGGGCGATCTGGATGGCCAAATCATTGCTTCGAACTGTCCAGCATGTTCTTCAAACCAATCTCGAACCGTTGTGACTCGGAGACTCGGCGCATTCTCATTCATAAATGTCCCATCGTTGTTTGGGAAAAGGAAGTCCATGAATGGCTGCAAATGGTTTTCAAGCAGCCAAACATAACCAATGCCATTCAATGATCAGTTAGTTCACTTCGACCAGAGGGCCCAGACCATTCCATGTAAACACAGCCCACACCATTTGGATCCACCGACAGTTTGCACAGTGCTTTGTTGACATCTTGGATCCATGGCTTCGGTGGGGAGGGGGGGGGGGGGGGGGGAGGTCTGCGCCACACTCGAACCCTACCAATAGCTCTTACCAACTGAAATTGGAACTCATTTGACCAGGCTACGGTTTTCCAGTCGTTTAGGGTGCAACCCATATGGTCACGAGTCCAAGAGAGGTGTTGCAGGCGATGTATAGCAAAGGTACTCTCGTCGAACGTCTGCTACAATAGCCCATTAACGCCAATATTCGCGGCACTGTCGTCGTACGTCTCACATTGATTTCTGAGGTATTTCACGCAGTTTTGCTTGTCTGTTAACACTGACAAGTCTCCGAAAAAGCCGCTACTCTCAGTCGTTAAGTGAAAACCATCGGCCACAGCGTTGTCCGTGGTGATAAATAATGTCTGAAATTTGGTATTCTCGACACACTCTTGGCACTATGGATATCTGAATATTCAATTCCCAAACGATTTCCGAAATTGAATGTCCCATGCATCTAACTCCAACTACCATTCCGCGTTCAAAATTTGTTAATTCCCGTCGTGCGGCCATAATCACGTTGGAATCACCTGAGTTGAAATGACACCTATACCAATGCACTGCGCTTTTACACCATGTGTGCGCGATGCTGTCGCCATCTGCATGTGTGCATATCACTATCCCACGACTTCAGTCGCCCTAGTGTAATGCTGTCCAGTCCACCCACACGGTTCACACAAACTTTCATTTTCACTGAAGGTTCGACTTGCTAATTCCGGGGCACTAGGACTAGAGATTCTACCACGGGGTATGTATTAACAGATCCATTTAATGCATTTAATTCATTTCATATAGAGAGTGAACCAAAATTCACGTACTCGAACGCCACAGCGCGATTCCTTTGATGCCAACAGGACAAAAATGTCTGTAACTAAATTTCGTAACGTCCATACTGACATCAAAGAAAGACCATTTCGGAACACTGTAATTACATGCTTAGTCAATTTACATGTTCAGTCAATACATTCAGCTGTGCTGTTTGGTTATTGTCGTAGCTAGAGTTTTGCGTTAGAATACCCAAATTGGAGAGTTCTATTCCTGATTTAGGTTTAATTTTTTTTATTTTCTTATTTTGATCAGCCCAGTAATACTGCTGAATACGCTGTTTCTAAACGATACACATCCTACAATACTGTTCTTTTTTTAACGTTGAACATAACAGTTATTTATGGAATATTCCGTCAATACTTGGAAGAGCAAAGACGTATTAAAAACTTGAATACAAAGTATTGACGCTCCACAATAATATTTGTTTAATTGCTCGATATGGACCGGCTTCCGGCTTTTAGGCTGTCGTCAGACAACTACCTACTAAACAGATGATCTACACATCATCAGCGAGAGGTCGTAGCGATACAGAGATTATTTTTCAGAGATGTGCGACATTTTACGTCTATATGTCGATACGAAACTGTGTGAATTACACTATGCTTGCGTTTTCGTATCGATGTATAGTCGTAAAATGTCACATACCTTTGAAAAACGATCTCCGTGCCTCTACGATTTCTCGCTGATGTTATGTCGACTACCTGTTTGGCATTAAGTCATCTGAGGATCACCTAGAAGGCAGAAAGCCCGTTCATGACGAGCTATTACATAAATATTATTGTGGAGCAGTAGTACTGTGTATTCAAGATTTTAGTTGCAATTATTAGTGAGACATGTCAAAAATATCCATGAGGAGTAATAATCAGTTAAAATTAATTACCTGTCATAGGGTAGAAATAACTACAAAACTTACCAATGTGAAGATGTAAAATATTCATACTACATTCAATAATAGCGATCAATTGACTGAAAGCTGAAAGACAAGTAGTTACGTGATGATTATGTTGATGATGATGATAATAATAATAATGATGATAAAAACAGTAACACTGTTGGGTAACTATTTCAGAAGCGGGTTGCTAGCCCTGTTGGTGACACAATGACATAAAGGAATGCAGTGGACATGAAACTGGTAAGCGTGATAATTAACATTAAATGATTGAACTGAAGACAGAAGGGAATAATGAAAACTTGGTTCGAACGTAGTTGATGAAGTATTGCGAAACCTCGTATTTGTTCGATGTAACTTCCATGGTCGCAGGAGTACTATCTATGTTAAAAGAAGCAAAGAGAGATCTAAAGGATAGGCGTGTAGTCGGTATTTTTTTCGTTTGGTGAGGAAGTTATAACTGACGAAAATGGAAGCAATGCTGAAAGTGGACTGGAGAGCATGGAGAGGTGTAGCAGATCACAAACAACAGACAAACATTTGAAAGCAAAATGGATTTTTAAAAGTGGACAGCAAAAAGCTGATTGTCCTCTCATTTCTGTGTTACTATTATATAATTGCAGTTGTTTTCTGTAAGGCCTGCTGTAATTCTTGTTAGAAAATTAAAGAGCCAGATACCAAATCACGCAGCATAGAAAGAATCATACATCTCAATCCGGAACCGACCTCACGAACTCGAGTATTCTAACGCAAGGCACTACCCACCACACTAACTAAGCAGCAAGTCTATAGAGTATTGAATGAAGCTGCTTTTCGTACATGTGTTTCCAGACTTCCTTCCTTCTACGTCTATTTTCGACAAAAGAAATGTATGACTGCTCGCGATAAACAAGAAAAATGGTATCGAGCCCATTTCAACATTGCATTCTAACCACACATCAGGTGTTAAGTACGGGCGTGTTACGGTTTGCGCGGCCCCTCCCGCCGGAGATTCGAGTCCTCCCTCGGGCATTTGTGTGTGTGTTGTCCTTAGTATAAGTTAGTTTAAGTAGTGCGTGAGTCTAGGGACCGATGAGCTCAGCAGTTTAGTCCCTTAGGAATTCAAACACATTTAAACATTTTTTTAAGTATGAGCGCTAAGCATGTCGACGTCGTGCGCCCGAACAGTCCTATCATCATCATCATCATCATCAACAATAATAATAGTAACAACAACAACATGAAGTTGCAGTATAGCGCATTTTTCAGTTGTTACGGCATGTTGATTACATTACAGGTTTTGCATATCTGAAGAGTTTGTACTGAATTTATTTCGTGTCATAGCATCTTCATTCATACAAACCCCATTCATTTCAAAAAATGGTTCAAATGGCTCTGAGCACTATGGGACTCAACTGCTGAGGTCATCAGTCCCCTAGAACTTAGAACTAATTAAACCTAACTAGCCTAAGGACATCACAAACATCCATGCCCGAGGCAGGATTCGAACCTGCGACCGTAGTGGCCTTGCGGTTCCAGACTGCAGCGCCTTAAACCGCACGGCCACTTCGGCCGGGTAATTCATTTCAGTATATTTATTTAATTTCAGAACTTGTTGTTGTTAACATAATATCGCAAAGACACACTTTTTCTAGTTGTTATTGCTGTTGTTGTTCATTGACAAGTTATGATAATTGTCTCTGGAAAATACAGCGGAATGCGCATGAAGTGAACCGGCCGCCGACGCGGAGACCCTACCAAATTCAACGTAGCCGTCAGGAAAACTTCCAGTATCACATCACATGGCGACTAATTTTGGGCGCACAACCCAGATTCAGATGGTCTTCCACATATCTGCACAGCGTGTGGCGCTTGTTAAACTTCCCAGTGCATGCAAATATTAAGTGCGATTGCTTCTCCATGCCGTATCTGAAAGCCTCAGTAAAACTTGAGCATCCTGAAGATGGGCCTTTCCCTCCGAATATCATCGCCTGTCCTTGCCTGCCAGATTGTACCATTATGGACTTTTTAAAAATAATAAATCATACAATTAGCGAAAATTAACTAAAAACAAATACGGACAAATACGTTTTATTTGTAAGACGTCGGATCTGGTGGTCTACGGTGAAGCGCCTCCTTGGGAATCGGAACGTCGTGGGTGCGAATCCCGATCGGATCACGGAATATGTCAGTCTGCATTTAAACTAGCCTTCATCTCTCAGTGACATACTTGACGAGTCTTCGCGCAGTGCGTGAGAAACATGTCAATATGTTTGTAGAGTGAAAAAAGTTCCTCGTTAAATATGTGAACTGCTTCTTATAGACTCAAGCCGCACCATTACGCCAAACTACCACATGTGAAGCTTCCTATGTGTATTTGTCCTTTGTAGCTGTTTCTTCGTGATAACTTTCAGTAAGTGTACTGTTTACTCTCTATTCCAAGCTCTGGGACTGAACTGTTGACCGTACATGTGCAAAACCGCATGTCCCAACAATCTGAAAGTCGGTGGACGCCCACTCGAGAATATATACGACTTACAAATAAAGAACATCAAGCAGTAGAAGTGACTTGTAGCGGTAATTGTATTGATCCCTAAGATGAACGCAACAGTTGTGCAACGTTGTCTTCTTTGTTTATCTAGTGAAAAGAGTTTCAGCGTTTCGAGAGAGATGATTAAGCAAACATATTAATTCATTTGATGTCAATATCACAAAAGGTAAAAACGACAGTCAACAGAAGAGATAAGAGTGTACTCTGAGTATTTCTAATCGATAAATTCTCTGCTATGAGCTGTAGACAACGCACTGCGTTGATGGTATTCTTTCGGTTATACAGCCGAGTTGTTGATTCCATTTCATGCTCAGTACTTCGACGATGGATCCAGTGGTCTTCTTTAGGTCTGCGTATGTTTTGTTAGTGCATTCGCTGCGTACTCCCAGCAGCGGGTACATATTACAAGGGAGGATCAGAAAGTAACGCACAGTAACTTTTTCTGCACTGGTATAGCAGCTAGAATGTTGAAATTACATGACGATGTAGTTTGAAGTTTGCGGCGTTGATGGCTTTTTTTTTTTTTTTTTTTTTTTTTTTTTTTTTTTTTTTTTTTTTTTTTTTTTTTTTTTGTCACGTGCAGCTCAGCCGAGAGAATGCTGAACTGCGAAACAAACATGGCGCGCATGCTACTGTCGTCAATTTGAGAAGAACAGCGAAGTGAAGTTCGATATTTGTGGGCCAAAGGGCATAAACCGAGTAAAATTCAAAAGGACATGCATGGCAATATATGGGGGACGACGATTGTATGGACCGTAGCAGCGTCTCCAGGTGGTGTGCATTCTTTCAAGAAGGCCACATGAACCTTACTGATTCAGCACGGTCCGGGCGGCCGGTAACAGCTGCAACGCGCAGAATGTCGGAGGCATTGCAGCAGCAATTTTGAACGACCGACGTGTGCAACTGCTAACCTTATCGCAGCAGTTCAACATTTCCTGTGGTGCGGTGTACGGTACTGTTCATGACACGCTGAAATTTCGTGAAGTTTGTGCTCGCTGTGTGTCTGAGAACCCAATGGACAACCGCAAGGGCCAACGAATGATGACAGGCCTCGATCATTTAAAGCGTTAGGCCGTAGAAACGCATGACTTTCGGAAAGGAATCGTCACTGGTGATGAATCGTGGGCGTACCATTACACGCTCGAAACCAGGCAGGTTTCTATGGATTGGAAACATGCTGGTTCCCCAGTACGGAAAAAATTCAATGTGACTTAGGCTGTTAGAAAAGTGCTTGTGACAGTGTTTTGGGATATGCATGCACAGGACCACTGTGAATGCTGCAGCCTACATTGAAATTTTGGTTAAATTGCGTCGTGCCCGTCGTAACAAACGCCACAACATGAATGCTGACCGTGTCAAAAATGTTCAAATGTGTGTGAAATCTTATGGGACTTAACTGCTAAGGTCACCAATCCCTAAGCTTACACACTACTTAACCTAAATTAACCTAAGGACAAACACACACACCCATGCCCGAGGAAGGACTCGAACCTCCGCCGGGACCAGCCGCACAGTCCATGACTGCAGCGCCTTTGACCGCTCGGCTAATCCCGTGCGGCTGCTGACCGTGTCAACATGACAATGTTCGTCTGCATGTTGCTGCTCCTGTTCGTGAGACAGTCGCCAGATTTGTGTGGGAGGTGCTCCAGTATCCACCATATAAGGTCCGAACCTTGCACCGTTGGACTTTCATCTGTTTGATCCCATTAAGAAATTCCTAGCCGGCCAACGCTTTGTAACAGATGCGGAAGTGAAATCAGCAGTCCGTAGATGGCTATGCTCCAGCCAAACTGACGGCTGCGAAGAGAGTATATTGAAAATGGTACGACGATGGGAAAATGTGTTGAGAACGTTGGTGACTATGTAGAAAATACATAAAAGAGTAAGTTCATATGCGATTTTTTTTTCGTTTTGTTACCTACTATACTTTTTGGCACTAAAATTATTGTGCGTTACTTTCCGATCTTCCCTCGTACAACAGAGCACGCAGCACCCGAAAAAGACCACTTGCGTAAAATAAGATCAACAACATGTCTGAACACCCGGAAGCACATCGTTAATCAATCACGCCGCGAAAATCTGAGCTATCAGAGGACTGGATGATCCGAGGTAAAACAGGTCATTAGAAGTCTGTTTTATGTCCGTGTAGTTACTGAATGAACAGGCATCCCCTGATTGTGAATCGAATGAAGATTTCCAGTTTACAAATTTGGCAGTACAGCTGCCTTTCAGTTTGCTTTGAAAAGGAAGAAACACTTGGCTTTGACTGCAGAAAAAGTATTCATCTGCTAAACTTCACCCTAGAAGAATGACTGCAGCGTAAGTTAAGGAAATCTTTAAAATTCTGAAATTCTTTCTCCGTTCCTTTCCGCACACGTGTTCTCTCTGCTATGCTCCTCATAGCTAATACATCATTCATCAGCTCACCGTTACTAGCGCAGCCGCGCCTGGTGTAAGTGCAGATACAGGCATGCGATTGCGATCGTTGTGGAAGTGGGTTAATCTTATACCAAGGTTCCTAGTCCCTGCGTATTTTTCCGCCCGGTTCCACGAACGCTAATGGCACATCAACTGTGATTAACTATCATTAAAGTCAGTCACTTGCCTTTGACATTCTTAAACGTCTTCCTTTGCGAGTGTTCCCACTGGCATGCGTTCACTGTGGTACAGTTGGTACAAATCCGATGTACTGGAATACTGTGCAGCTCTTCCGGTTACAGAGACGCGGGCGACAAGCTGTGTCAATTCAAAGAGAAATGGCCGTCATTGTGGGTTCCAGGTGCAGCCTACATCTTGCATCTGTGATCTTTAACCCGGCTTCCTTACGCAATCTTCTTTTATATTACCGGGTCTCGCGCCGCGCTGTCACCGAACCTTATATGGGAATGACGTCAGTTGCGGAGCGAAATGGTGAAAGGGCCTGGCGAGGTCGAAAATAGATCCGCCAACTGTCTTCGTAGTCACGACTGAACTAGTTCGACTGAATGGCACTGCGCGAGGACAGGGAGAATCTAAGTCATTTCTTATGTTAATGTGTCCTTCTTGGTCGTTAACAGCCACTGGATTTTCGCAGGGACGGTCAGCCGTAAATTTCAATATCATGTGATGGCGAACGTGTGAAGTTCGTTATTATTCTGTGAAGAACCTAGCCCTCAAACGACTTTTTTTATTTTTTTTATTTATGTTGTATTTCACATTATCATTCAAGTATTCGAACATTGTTTGAAACATTATATTGCACGTGTTATTAGTGTTGCCTTACTTGTCTTCCCATTACTCTGATACCTGAATACCTCATGTTTGTCCAAATAACATCATTAACCACACTCCACGGCAGAAAAACATTACACATCGTAAAATTTATAATATTTATGTGATATTTAAAGGTAAAAAATTTTTTTAAAAAAAGAATTTTGGAAGTAATAATAGCATTCTAGAAAAGGTTAATAAAATACATGATATCACTAATGCTGCATATTTACGGAAAGAAAAAGCGTAGTAGCAGAAATTTGTCTCTACATCGCCGCTGATGTAATCTGAGCCTCGGAAATGGACATGGAGTATTACGCTTCGGAAGGCAGACTAAACTATGTAATGTGTAAGGAACTGTGCTCCCCACGAGTTTAGATCCCTTATTACTGGTTATTACTGCTTGGTATGCCTCATATATAGAGTTTATATGTAATCGCAGTGTGCCAACGAGCACAGCTTTGCAAGAATATCACACAGTCAGTAGGACACTTTATAAACAGTTCGCTCAGATTAGCAGAAAAAAGAGAGAAATATTGAATCGGGAATAAGGGGAGGAATCAAACCAGCCAAATTTTTTTAGTATACCGCTCTGAAACAGAAGTTTTTAGTGAAAGAAATAGTATTATGTGTCCCAGCTACAAAACCGACTCTCCAGACTGGCCGATGATATCGTATTCTTTACGAAATTTTCAAGAAATCTGTATAAGACGTTGCAGGAAGAAGATGGAGTGAAGTTGGTGGCTCCTACACATACCTCGCTAAGAATTAAATGATTACGTATTCCTCCTTGGAGCTGGAAATTTCGAGTAATGTGTATCACTGGAGTTCACACACAATTAATCGTATGTACTTCGTGTACAGGCGACACCTTTCTTGGACCGTCGACATTGACATCGAGATAATTAAAAAGACGGAGCCACAACTCAATTCGACAAAGTTGGAGGAGGAAATCGGCCATAACGTTAGTCAACGAAGCATTCGTATCATGTGCTGTTTATAAACCTCGAGAAACTTATATCAGTATGGTCACACATTATTAAATGTAAAATGGCATCTTGGGCTTTAACACGGAAGCTACAAAAGAGACAGAAAATTGCTACGTATAAGAGTGGCTGAAATATGCACGTAGATTGTTAACGTGAATTATGCAGTTAGAAACCTGAAGAGATTAAAATAGAACGTAGCTTTAGTAGCATTACTTAAATGCGAATGGACAAGTAACGAGATGTTCAGATTACTGGAGGAACAAATTATCGCAACAAGTGAAGTGCAGAGAAGCGAAGAGCAAATAGGTAGACAAGATAGAAATTTTGTGAAAAATTCACTGTCTTCTTAGGGACTTTTGGAAGGTGATGGTACAAGTCTTCGACCAGGTACAGATTGCCCGTGGGTAAAAATGTGCCATTTGGTATTTTGTACTTATATTATGCGGCAAACGCTTGCATGTGGCTTTGTATCTTCGAACAACGTGACCCGAATTATATGCTCATTCTACGTGATGGGTTCTTTGGCAGAAATATATTCCTAAAGTTTGTGAACGTTTGCGTTCGTGGTGATAGACGTGTGTGACACACACACACACACACACACGCACAGAGAGAGAGAGAGAGAGAAAGAGAGAGAGAGATTCGTCTCGGTTGGCGGATGACGAAAATCATCTTAAGCAACTGCATCCAGATCCAGACCGTCTGGCGTGTTGCAAGACTGGTCCCTCCGGAACCGGATTCAGTCTTACCGGTGATAAACCTCTCCAGCCGAGGAATGTCAGCACCTCGTAACAGCTTATCCACAGCAAGTAAGTATATTACTCCCTACCTTGAACTCGGCGCAGAAGGGCGTGACAAATTTCAGAGAGTCGACTGTACAGTATCTAGACAACCATATCTATTTGTGCCACTAAATTTCAGTGTTTCACTTTCGTTCAGTGATATGTCGGGTTTAGACATAGGTCCCGACGTGAATCTAGGTAAAGGGTTATGAATTAGAAGAAATCGAAATGATGCAAAAAGTTGTACAGTTGTCATGTAGTGATTTTTCAGATGAGTTATGAGAGCGCCATACCTGCAAGTAGAGAGAAGCTTCGCACGTATTTGTGATTTACATTGAAGTCCAACATTATTGAAAGCAAGACACTACCGGAATCTGCTACTGAGAATCGGGTCGCCGCAGTGGGCCGAAATCATATGATGGTGTGGTAGAGTAAGCCGCAGAATTTTTTGTCACCTCGTTAGCTATCGAATGTCTTCTGAGCACTATGCGACTTAACTTCTGAGGTCATCAGTCGCCTAGAACTTAGAACTAATTAATCCTAACTAACCTAAGGACATCACACACATCCATGCCCGAGGCACGATTCGAACCTGCGACCGTAGCGGTCGATCGGCTCCAGACTGTAGCGCCTAGAACCGCACCGCCACTCCGGCCGGCCTCGTTAGCTATCGTTTTCTATAAACCATACATGTGGTGAATAAAATATGGAAAATTACGTATCAATGATTAACGCGTATTTAAACAGTTAGAAAGTGAACTTGCTCCCTCATGAACGTAGAAGAATTTAGGAAAATTGATAGGCATGTCAGTTGATGTGAATAAATTGAAAGAGTAGACAGTCTTAGCAGTCACTACATGTATTTATCAAGGAAGTTGGTTAGATCCTAGAAGATTTGTATTATGTTTCTGATTAAGGGCATGGACTCGCATTCGGAAGGGGCAGGCTTCAAATCTCCATTCAAACGTCTACTTTTACGGTTTTTGTTGTTTTTCAGTGCTACCTCCATTAAACTGGGAGATTATTCTTTCGATAACCAGGCGATCGCTTTCTTCCCGTTCATAAACGAACTAAACCGTCGTGTTCCTTTACTAAGATGAGCGAAGTCGATGGTTCTTTAAATGGCAACGTGGCAACATCTGATTTCAGGCGTTGTACTGTATACCTCTCTGTACCTTCTGTGGTGTATTTCACGCTCTTTTTCCTTGCCGCTGTGAGGCTGATAATCCACTTCGGTAAATCGGATCAGTACCAGCATAAAGCTATTTCACGTCGTCGACTTATTCCTTTTCACCAGTTGGCTTTTGTGTTTGGATTTCAAATTAAGAAGCTTCATGTTGATGTCACGTAATTAATCAGACGTACCGACTGCCAAGCCATGACTTAACATTAGTCTCTGCTCTTTCGACTGCAAAATTTGAACCCAGAGTGATTAGCCCACGTTCCGAGGCCACGATCTGCTGTTTCAGACGGATCTGATTTAAGCCTTACAGAACCACACCTACTGTGCTCCAGTTAATCCGTTTTAGGAATACGTTTATCTGTTGCATTTTTAGTGACTTATATGCAGCGCAGAGAAATTAGGCTAGAAGCCTGGTTACGTAACGGTAAAAACTTGTCTGCTCGCAGTTTTCCAATTGTGGGCGTAGTAAAGGGCATAGTTAGGTGCCAACTCTGCTACGGTAGGCAGCCTAAATAAGGGGATGGTACTAAATACTCCTTTATTTTTCTCATAGAATTTGAAATAGGTGTATAGTTACATATTTTCTGCATTACATTACTGAATTCCAATCTGAGTGAAACAAGCATATCTTAACATCCAGCACACATTGCGTAAATGTAGTTCTCTCTCTCTCTCTCTCTCTCTCTCTCTCTCTCTCTCTCTGTCTCTCTACCACGACTCTCTGACAACATACTCACTCACTCACTCACTACACGTGGTTCACAGTAGAATGTGGATACGAATATCTAAAGATGTCGCTCCTGTTCTCGTGTAACGCTTGACAGTTAAGTTGTACGACGCGCGTCAGGACAGAAAGAGTAAGGGCCAATGGCTCGAAAACGGATGCAGTGATCAACCCTGTGCCTGTGCAGATTCTCCAAGCCCACACAGGCAGAAGTGACAGCGAGCTAAAATAGATGCGAAAGTAAACAATTCTGCAACGCTTAAATGACAATAGTTTTCAGCGCAAACAAGCTTGATGCGGCTGAAATTCACTGCAAACTGTGCACCTTCAGTAATGACTGGAGGAAAGGAAAGCCACTACTACATCGTACAACTATAGAAGGTCGTTGAATTTGTACGATGTGGAAAGGAGTGGCAGCTAAAAATGATTGCTGAAAATGAGAACGAATGAGTGCAATATGAAGCGTCAACTTGTTACAGAATTTATTTAAGTGTCCGAGACAAAATTATTGCCGAGGTACTGAATTATATAAACCTATGACCAGGAAGAGCACCAATAAGTTGATGGATCCTCATAGAGCAGAACAAGTAATGTAGACTCGTACATTAGGGTGGGAACTGTTCGAACACAGCCCTTAGGACCTAATTCGTGTATCACTGACTGTTACCTTGTCCTAGGTTTCAAGAAATGATTTTGGTCTCAGTTTTTGTTATATAGTCGTGGGCCTTCCGGGACCTGTTCGGACGGAGTTAAGATTTTTTTGCTGTTGTTATATAATGTAGTGCTAAATCATTCATTTTGAACTGGTTGAGATAGATGTCCAACGACTTAACTTATGTAGAGACCAAGACGCACATGGGCAATTAATTTGTGGAAAACATTGTTGCATATGAACTGGATGCCTGGGAATTATATGAAAATTAACGTTCTGAAACGACGTTCCAGGAACATGCAGCCAGAATCGCATGACAGATTCCTTATCATCAAGATGCGTTCCGTGATTTACAATCAATTACCTGTGGAAGTACAAGGGTCGATCAGAAAGTTTCCGTTCAAATGCCGTACAGTCCAGAATCGGTATGCCAATCAAGCATAATCGCCGTTAACATTCAGGCAGTAATCCCACCGACGCACCAGGTTGGTGATATCCGTTTGGTAAAACACAGAGTTCAGTTGCGTAAAGAGGTCCATAAGTGCCTGCTGCACATCTTCTTACGACAGGAATCATTGAACCTTCGAGGCCTTTCTTTGAGGGACCGAGGATGTGATAATCCCGTGGGGAGAGATTAGGACTATAGGGCGGATTCTCTAGTGTCTCCCACTTGAATTGGCGTAACTTCTGCGTTGGGACATTTGCGATATGGGTACGCGCGTTACCATGAAGCAGTAACCCCTTGGCGCACCATTCGAGAACGGTGGTTTGCGACAGACATGTTGCCCGTTACACAATCTTCAATCTTCGGTGGATGTCCACCGGTGTTTGTCCTTCGGCAGCCAAGAAAAGAATTAAAGCGCTTTAGCCCTGTTTGGGCAATATGGTCGCCATAGCTCACGTTTCCGCATTTATCACGCGCACGTCGGAAGGCCGCGAATAGCACAGTAATCCCTCGTCTAGATGTCGGTGCTTACATACCCACTTCGGAGTCGCGCTACGTTGCATATACGGTGCAACAACGCCCAGCCGGCCGGAGTGGCAGAGCGGTTGTAGGCGCTACAGTCTGGAACCGCGCGACCGCTACGGTCGCAGGTTCGAATCCTTCCTCGGGCATGGATGTGTGTGATGTCCTTAGGTTAGTTAGGTTTAAGTAGTTCTAAGTTCTAGGGGACTTATGACCTCAGCAGTTGAGTTCCATAGTGCTCAGAGTCAGTCATCAACAACGCCCTCAAACGGAAACTTCTTGATCGTCTCTCTTATTTTGGAGTGCTGAAAGTTGCTTGAAGAACGACTACCATGTGCACGTTTGTAAAGGACTTACAAAAAGAAGAAATAGAGGCAGATCGAGATGAGAATGGATGTAGAAGAGCATTAGCAAGAAGAGGCTTAGAAGAAGTAGACTGTCGAAGTGTAAAGATATATCACTTAGGATACGAACGTAACGCACACAAAAATATAAAATTACCTTCAGGTGAAGAGGATTGTTTATATTGATGGTTAAGTAAACTTTGACGTAAACTGTATTGATGGGAAAATTTGTTTCTAGTATTTCTAGTAAATAACCATTAGTATTTTTCTTGCAACCATTTACATATAAAAAGAACATTATACTACGGGCCATCAGTTGATTTTTTTGTACTCCTTTAGAAAGTCTGCAGAGCTGAGTTATTAACATCTATGACTGCATTTATTCGCTGAATCATGGATTCCCAGAAGGTGTGTGTCGATATATGCACAAATTATATTAGATGGCATAACGCCGTACATGTTTGTTAATTTGGCCATCCCGCGAATTCCCAATATGATGCCGAATTGTAGCCGAATGCTCTCTTGCTCTTCCAGTACACTGGCCGCAAAAATCTGATATAAGCGGAGAAGCCGGCAGAAGAATAACCGCGTGAGCCGAGAGCAGTGGTCAGTAACCTGCTACTATCTAGCTGAGAGCTCGCAAAATTGCGTTTCGCAGATGTATCCGGTAATGTGATCGACGTCCTCTGGGTCGATAGCGGTCGGCGGCGCCCGCTAGCCGTCGACCGTGTTCGGTAACTCGATCGCGGAAATGGGCCATAGCTCGCCGTACCAAGGACCCGCTGGCAGCAACGGAAATCGACAATCCGTGCCTGTACCTACCGCGACCTATCGATGGCGGACAGTCGTTCAATCACCACTCAGTGGTAAGCGTACCCCTGTTGCGTGAGCTCCCTATGCAAAACTCTGTGCTCCTGGTAGGCCATTCTCACGTACGACTATATTATTGTTATTGTTATTATTATTATTATTATTATTATTATTATTATTTCGCTTGGCACTTTAAAGAGAAGCGTTAGTTGCTTTAGTATTCCCTACACTCTCGACAGGCTACCTCTTATCCACCAAGCCGTGTAACAAGCAGTAGTCTGTTCTACATCAGCTCCCTCTCTCCTAACGCTGACCTCTGGTATTTAAGAGCCAATAAAATTTAAGAAATTTGACGTCAGAATCATGCGACACCGTTAGAAACGCAGTATATTGACGCACCCGGCCTACAGCTAAATAAGGCTACGCTCTGAGGAAGGCCACTGCAAATCG
Organism: Schistocerca cancellata; assembly: GCF_023864275.1. Taxonomy (NCBI): domain Eukaryota; kingdom Metazoa; phylum Arthropoda; class Insecta; order Orthoptera; family Acrididae; genus Schistocerca; species Schistocerca cancellata. Next base: position 352,637,608 of record NC_064630.1, read on the forward strand.
TCCGAATCTTCGGATACTTTAGTATTTTTACATTTTAGTATTTTATAAGAGGAGCCGTGCAGATCGGTTTTAATAAGATTGCTATCGGCTGCGAAATCCTATATATTTATATCAGTAATGTTCAGCCTGATTGGTTTTCTTAAAGCACCCCGTCCTCAAGCCACGAGTGGCGCTTCCCAAAAATTCATCTTCGCACTATAAGTCTGTCGTCGTTCTAACGTCCATACCTGTTTGAGTTTCGGAGTACCTTCTTTCACTGGTTGGATCGTCAGCTTACGAAAGTCGATCTTTGGTCTGTCTACCGTCCATCCAAAAACTACCGAACCCTTTTTTTTTTTCATTTCTGATGTATAAGCGACTGCAACGCTGTGCCTACGATGGCAGCTTCAACTATAAACGGTAAACAACAGGTGCGCGTTCGACCAGTCAGTTGCGAGTATAATCACTCTTTCCGTTGAGTGTGAGCTGTTAATATTTGTTGTAGTGAATATAAAAGTCAAAAGAGACAAAAAATGGTTCAAATGGCTCTGAGCACTATGAGACTTAACTTCTAAGATCATCAGTCCCCTAGAACTTACAACTACCTAAACCTAACTAACCTAAGGACATCATACACATCCATGCCCGAGGCAGGATTCAAACCTGCGACCGTAGCGGTCGCGCGGCTCCAGACTGTAGCGCCGAGAACCGCTCGGCCACTTCGGCCGGCCCAAAAGAGACAAAGGGCGATTATAATGACAGATGAATGACGAAAATCGGCGATGATGCGTGGTCGTGGGAAGGTGAATAATCAGTTTTGTGCGTCAGAATTAACTTTTCAGTGAAATTACGCCTGTAAATCGGCATCGGGCTTCGTTATCATGTAATGGAACGAAAATAGGTTCTTTCTCTGGAACATGCTACGAGTACTTAAGGCTACGACAATAGCGGCCGATCCATGTCATCTTCATATTTATACGACTAACAACGAATATTTGTTGAAAAGAAACATTAAAAATCATTAGATGATAACAAGGAGTAAATTAAATAATACAAGTGAATAAAGTAAACCTTCAGATCTATGCAATTTAAGCTAGTTAAACAATCATAATAAGACATCACCTTTTGGTACATCCATTCAGTAAGAAGGCTACGGCATAAGAGAGACAGTCTTGAGTCACTAGCATTTGTTGTAAAACAAAATCGTATTGAAAATAAGTCATAGAACATGCCTTTGAGATCGGGAAGCTGTGACGATACTAATTGTGGGACGACATGAGTCTCCCTAATGTGAGAGGTGAAGATTTGCTTAATTCTATAAACAGTTTTAGTTTGCGTTATTACGTTTCTTAGAGATAGTACTAGACAGTAAACAAGGAAGTAACATTGTCGTTTGTGTATAACATGGAAAAACAGGAAGTTTGAAGTTGGAGCCTAAACTCAGCTTGTTTTGCGAATTGAATACGCTTTCATGTTATAATCAAAAAATGAGTGAAAGAAGAATCTGTGTCATCGAATGTATTTGAAGGCAAATCGATAAAAAAAGATAGTACGTGAGAAGCTGTTGGTAAAAAGTACTTCTTTAATAGAACGGCAATATAGGCTAGATTTTACAGGAGGAAAATGTTGACAAAATCAGCAAGAAGGTTTTTTTCTGTAGTTAGACATTTTTGAGTAAATGGAACAGAATAAAGACATAGTGGTAAAATATTCAAGAGATTAATACGATTACACTGAACGTTTCGGCACGAATTCGCTGGTGCATAATGTATTTATGAGCTGAACCTGAGTCTACCATTTATAGTGCTGTATTTAAAAGACGTTGTAAGATAAATGGAGTACTGATGACATTTCATTTCACCATCTCATTAATACTAGCACGTTCAACGTATCCGGGACAACAGCATTATATTTTTTATTGCCCCATTTTTTTTCCAAAGTCTAGACGGCGGTCTTATATTAGCAGACTCCTTTGGACAAGTTGTCCAGTCTTGTTAAAAGTATTTTTGATGTACGCAATCATATTATGAGAGGGACATACGTACTGCCTGGTCTAGGCATTTCTTGCGTCCATACTTGCCCTCCTTTTACCGTAATGAGTTATATCTGTGGAGACGGTTCAGGTCGCTGATGAAGTCGTGATTGATGCACTTGTCGGGGGGACATGTGTGTCATCGTCCTTAATAATCGCCGCGTCATGTCAGTGGTCGGCGGCCGCGGCTGGAGCGCCACAGAAAGGAGATATTTAATGTACTCTGCCAAGCGGCGCTGCCATGTACGGATGCTCTCAGAAATGTGGCGTGACTGGATAACCAGGCCGTCAGTGGGTAATGAGAAGAGTTAGCGGTCTTTTAAGGTGAGCCCCGAGTGTCGCCGTTACAAATCTCGTGGCACGTCGACAACAACTATTCCGCACAGTCTACGTGGAACGGATCGGGAATTTAACAGCACCAAGTCAATAGATCCTGTTTTCTGCTTTTCAGTACAGCGATTGTGCACTTGCTGCACAGGTGCTCGTCTGATAACGCTGCGTTTTCGTTGGTAGTTTCGTTACAACCGATGTAATAGACTAATGCGTTATTTTTTTCTTTCTGTGCTTCACTTTTTCAGGTGTCAATTGAGCGGGGTCTCACGTGATTTACAATTAAATCATGATGTTGCACATTCAACTCCGTGTTACCCGTAGAAAACTAGACGATTTCTGCATACGATGAAGAAGTTCTTCACTATTGTCAAATTCAGGCACGTAATACTGTTATGTGCTGCAGCAATATCTTTTAATATGCGGTATAAAATAACTTTTAGAAAATTTTGGATGTCTGGAAAACCCCGCCGAAGCGTGTCCTTATTTTCCAGCACAACCTACCCCGCAACAGGTATTGGAAGAACTGAAACCGAACATTGTAGGCGAATCACTGAAATTTGTACAACGATCGCCAACTAATAGGACAGTCCCTCTAGGGACTTCTGTGAATGTTAAATTTTAGGTTTTGGAAGAAATGAAAGGAGAGATACATTCGATGGTGTTATAATATACAAGATGGTCAGAAACAGTAAGGGTTTTGAAACTTCCTGGCAGGTTAAAACGGTGTGCCGGACCGAGACTCTTTAAGTCTGGACCTTTTCCTTTTGCGGGCACGTGCTTCACCAACCGAGTTACCCAAGCACGACTAGCGACCCGTCCTCACAGCTTCAGTTCTTCCAGTACCTGTTGCGGGGTAGGTTGTGCTGGAAAACAATTGTTAAGAAAAAAATTCGATACGTTGCATCGTTTCCGAATTAATTAGCACTGAAGTTATCCAATCAGATCGTTGCACGCGCAAGTTCAAGCGGCTCTCCAGTGACGGTGTCGTCAAAAGTGTTCCTCGTTTGGTTTCCTAAAACCATATAAGAGAGCGATACGTGGGACATGGGACAGCTGTAAGGACAGAACCCGAACCAGAGGATGAGCAGTCTCGTGCTCCATCATCTACCCTATGACAACAACATACACTAATTGTATTTGGCGGGCCGCTTGAATTTGCGCGGGCTATTGCCTGATTGGCTAAATTCAATGCTAGTTAACTCGTAAACGGTGCATTGTATCGATTTTTTTTAACAATTATTTCTCAGCACAACCTACCCTGTACCATCCTTCCAAGCTTTCCAGGCTCTTTCTGGCCACCCTGTACATTCAAAACTTTAAATTAGTGCTGAACACAGACTTACTAATTTCGTATTATATTTCTGAATTGTTATGGACTTATATCCACTGGTGGTGTGGAGGTCGACGTTGGAAGTAGCTGGTTCTAACCAAGTGGTGCAAGAAATTTTCATCAGCAGTATTTTGCCAGCAAGGATAGGAGAGCTGGCAGCGGGCAAGTCCTGCTATACAGACCTTGAGCTAACGTCTCGCGTACATACAATGTAGAGACTCATGGGATGAGGACATGTGGTTTGTTCATAGTGCTTCATCTGACAAATGGCGACATTAAGCTCGACAACCTCCTTGCTATTCGGTGGTAGTCGAAAGGTTTCACCCTGTCCCTTTCTTATGCTACCGAAAGGACAGTAAAACTTTTAATAACTTGTTTAGTGCTACTTCGCCATCACACTGAAAAAGAAGACGCAAGTATGCGAAAATTTGTGCTCTTCTAGTCTGTCCTCTAAAGACAGTTCATTGAAATACCACAACCTGGGATCATTTACCTTACATTGTTCGTGAAGTAATCAAGGAACTTCGATCTTTTTTTAATTTTATTGCCCTCCCGCTTGTACATTATGTGTGTAATATTAATTTTCTTCTTAACATCTTCCTGCTTAATATATGGCTGAGAAAAATATGACACATCTATAATTTTGGTAACTGCCAGTGCTATTTCTTTTCAGTCTTGATCGTAGTTTCCATAGTTGTGGAAGCTGACGAAACAATGAGATATATTGCAATAAAACTCTTTTTGACTAAACATATGCGTTGAAACATCAACATAAATAGTGTCTGCCGTCTTGCCAAATTTTCCGCCAGTCAAAATTTCCCTCAAACTCGTCATATACGCTCTGTGTTTGAAAAACACGTCAAACTGCATCGTTCTAGTTCAAATATTTGACAAACATAGTAAAATATGACAAACTGTCTTATCGTGTACGGGGCCTTTGCTGTTGAAGGTGGTAATTTTAATATTCTTTCCCGGACGCGACGCAGAATTTGTGTGACTATGTGCTCTTATAGGCTATCTACCGCAACAGCAAAGCAGTTGCGAAAAATGTTCATACAAAAGAGACTTGTCTGTATTTACAGTACCTAACTGTTCAACTACTGTGTTTTAATCATTTCGGGAGAGAGCAGAAAAAGATCAAGAACTGAAGCTGTGATTCAGCTGGCTCGAATCCAAGTCTAACATAAGTAATCGATGCGGTACGGCGATTAAGGAACTGCAGAAGTATGCTTCGAATCTTCGTCCCTAAGCCCCTACAGACAAATTTTGCAAGGTACTGGAGAAAGACCACGACACCTTCCCGGCTGAACGATTGCTCGCTCTCAGATTTACTCAGAGTCAAAAATATTTGTCTTCGGAAGGAACCGCTATTGCATTGGCGCACCAGAGCTCTACCTGTGGGAATTTAACTAACGTTTTATATATTTTTGATCAGCAACACCGGCACTGTTCCATAGCGTATTAGTTGCTCATTATTTTCATTCTTAATTTAACTGTATTTAACTGTTTGTTTCGTCGCACGGTCTTGTCTCTGTAACTATGTTTTCCTATGCCTCACGTTGGATAATTCTTTGTGTGTGTGTGTGTGACTGTTTGTTTCGTCGCACGGTCTTGTCTCTGTAACTATGTTTTCCTATGCCTCACGTTGGATAATTCTTTGTGTGTGTGTGTGTGTGTGTGTGTGTGTGTGTGTGTGTAGGGGGGAATTGATCACTGCAGCGGAGTGAGCTTTGCATTGGAACTTGCTGGTAAATTAAACCTGTGTGCTGATTCGGAACGTGAGCCCGGAGCCTTATATTTCGCGATTAGTGCTCTTATCAACTGGTCTACGGAAGGCATGTTCATTGTTCCAGCCCAAAATGGGTACAAAGTTGTGATCTGTCAGGAAGTTTCAAAATAGCGAACACTCCCTCACAGAGTAACAAATTCAATATTGAAAATACTTGCGAGTTTTCCGCATCATTATCAAAGACGAAATTCTGTGTAGTTTCAGTGTACAGTGTGCCTATGCTTCTAGTTCAATGGCGGTCGTTATTTTTTTGTGTCGACGTCAGTAAGTTTCATATAATTGTCAGAATGGCTCCTTAATAGTATTTTTGGTGGATTTTTTCATCAAGAATGGAAATACCAACAAAGAGTTTCCCGTCTTCAGTAAATCGACGGAACTAGCAGGAGCTTGACATTCAGTTTTAACTGCGCGTGATCCACAATCCAGCCACACTTATTAGTACGGTTCTGTCTGTTGAGTTATTCGCCTCGCTCAACGAGAACGGTCTACAAAAGCAGGATGGACTGCCATACTTTGTGGCCGTAACGAGTGGAGGTCGTGAATCTGTCTGCGCCGTTCGCAACTGGACCACGTCGCGCGCTCCGCTGCACGTGCGTTTACTGTAGCGACGCGCAGCTGGCGCGATCGTCCGAAGGTCAGAATTATTTTGGCGGGCTTCCGAAGCAAAATATTTGCGTCTGGCCTGAGCGAGCGGACAAACTACTGGAATCGCCAGTCGCGTTGTGTCCCCAAAAGGAGACGCCTCCACGTCACCGGTATTGGACTGCACGATATTTACCGAATGTGCTGGGGCTCTGTTGTTTGTATGCGTTTACTTGCTGTGCTGATGAACATTGAATTTCCTTTGTGTTGAACAGCTAATAAACTGTCGGTAGTTTGACCTCGTATCCTGTTACTCTATTCAGTACTCAAATACAGCGTCAGAGTCCCACTTTCGTACTAAGGGAAATATATTTGTAAACCGCAATCCTTAATTTTGAAACCTCGTTTTTTCCCCTTCCGCCTCGCGGAGCATGTTGGCTGCGAAAGTAGAACTGTTTGTTTCTGTAACAGCTTGTTACGGCGTCTTTGAAGTTTTTGTGCGTGGGTATGAGTTAGTATGCTCAAGATAATTACTGCACAGTTAATCGAAGATTTGATTATTTTTGTCATACGGCCTGAGTTCATGGTGCTTTGGTGGAAGAGGAATTGCCGTTTAGTGGAGAGTGTTATGTCGCTACTTTTAGACTCTCAGTCACTTGTACCTCATCTCCGTGCTGACGCCACGCTGTTCTCTGATACAAAATTTCTGCTGTGCGGGAAAAATGTAGGGCCAATTTTCGCAAGAGTATGCCTGACTCGAAAAGGAAGACAAAAATTAGCAGTCGTCTATGTCTGGAAGACATCCGTGAACCTTCAGTGGAACAAAATTTATAACTTAAAATTTCATTATATAACAATGAAGAATGAGTGTCTTCAAGATCACAATAGATATTGGACATGGTTGTAGTGCGAGCATCGTGGATTTCTTCATCTCTCAGACTACTGCAGCATGTTCCCGAGTATTGGCAGAATCTGCATGAGTACATTAATGAATGGTTCACTCGTCACAAAAGGTTGTGCCCGGGCCTGAGCACTTTGCGCAGTAATTGTGGTAGGTGCGTGCATTAGCAACCACGTGCCAAGCTAGATGATGTGATTTCTTCGCTGAAGTTATGACAGTAAATCCACGAAGGCAACAACCATCAGCAAGCCGGGTCCGAAAAGCGCGGCCGTCAGTGTTTCGGCTGGTATTTTTGGTGATCGTCTTGGACGGACAAACATAACTTTGAATTCTAGGACATCATATAACTTGTTGTGTTTGTGCATCTTGTCAGGTAGTTGAGGCCAATTGATGATGAAAAAGCAACTCATTTCCGTAAAATCGTCATCTAGCATGTAAATAACACACTCCCAGAAAAAACTGCAGAACGAGGAAGTCCTCTTTCATGGCATCTCCTCGACTTTGACATGTGGTGGCACAACAGAAGGTTCGGGGCTGCTAAATTAAATCAGGCGCTGAGAGCCATAAGGGCTTAAAGCACACAGTCATCGATTTTGAGATTGTAGCATGTATGCTTGCTCTTGACATCTGTTTATCATATGGTAAAACAATTTTGTCTACATCTGCAGCCCCAGATGAAAAGCTGTCTCACCCGTATCTCAGACATTTATTTCCATAAATGCCCAAAGCACAATGCATAATTTTGTTGCTATGCCCTGCCCAGTTGTTATCTAGTGTTGACAACATAATTTAGTGTCTACATCTTGCACATGGTAGTAACATTGTACAATCAGAACTGTATCGTCAGTTCTATCTGTACCTCAAGCCCACGGATGTGCTTAATGAAAATGATGATCACGGGGAGCATGAAGCGTTGGAATAGGTCATAATTGTGTGCTTGTGTTGAATTTAGTGTCTGTTCCTTACGTTGTGATTCTTGTTTCACATTAATTCCGAACTTTACAACTACCAAAAGACACTATTGTGACTAGTCTATACATGGAAATTTTGTGAATTAACATTAATAATAAATATAATCTTAAATATGAATTAATATTTGTAACATAAAAAATTGGGTGCATTATTTTCTATTTGTAGAAAATATAGAATGTTGAGACTTGGTTAAAAAATAATGGACTTATGTGGTTGGCGGTCAAATCTGATTTTCACAAATATCTATTTTTATCACAGCTTTGTTACTGTGCGTTGGGCCCTAATGGTTCTCAGTGCCTCAAACATTTATGGTGAGTCTATACATGCAGCTTGTGACAGTATTCGGTGACTTGTTGGAATAGACTAGCGGATGACTGTTGCACTGCATCCATTTTCTACATCTGTTGTGAGCTTATTCAGAGTCAATGCTTTAGCGTAACTGTGCCACTTAGATATAGATTGATACGAACTTTTGTCTTCCTTCTCCTGTCTGGAACAGCATACCGAGTTTTACCACTACAGCTTCTAGATTCCGGCTCTGGAGGTCACATGTTCAGCCCCGGGGTTTTTTCGTCGTATCAGTCCCTTAGTGCCACGGTAAGCGTAAGGGTACTCTCTGCCTGTAATCAGGTCAGAAGCCATTTCACGGATTTAGCGCCAGAGGCCACCTTTCACCTGTGTAGTACGAGTTTCTAGATCGGAAGCCAGTATGAGGACATTACACGTAAGTTCTAGCTGTGACGAGAATCTAGTGACATTACGCCTGCTATCGAGTTATGCTTCCGAAGGGCTAATTTTTTTTCACATTGACGGAAAAAAATCGCAATACCAAAAAGTAATTAAAGTATAATAATGAAATTTCGGGAATAGTTTGTCTAGGTAACATATTTAAGTGATTAACACTGCAAGGTAACAGGTTAATGTAAGCGCGAGATAAACCATTGCAAATATGAAATGCTGGTACACTAATAACCGGCGTAACCGCCAGAATGTTGAATGTTAGCGTGCAAACGTATTGTGCAGGAGCCAGATGTCAGTTTGTGCGGTGGAGCTGTATGCTACCGCACTTGGTCCGTCAATACAGGAACGGTTAATGCTGTTTGTGGACGAGGCTAGTGTTGCCGTCCGATGATGTCCCATATGTGCTCTATTGGAGACAGTTCTGGTGATCTATCAGGCCAGGACAACATGTCGACGCTCTGTAGAGCATTTTGGGCTACAACAGCGGTATGTGGGCAAGCGTTACCCTTTTGGAAAACATTCCCTGGAATAATAGAATGAAGGGTTTCACGGCAGGTGTTGTCATCACTTAACACTTCCGGGCTGAAATGCCGTGGTTCATACATAAGACTCTCCCCTGACGTTTCGCCCTCGACTGCGGAAGGCATCTTCCGGGGACAATCGGCGAACTGCAACGAGAGCACGAGTGAGCGCCGTATATATGAGCCATCCAGAGGGCGCCGCTGTCAACCATGTGACGTCGGCTGTGCTATGATCTCTGATATTGCCAACTTTCTCAATTGAAATTAATCGATTGTCACGTTGTTGCTGCAATGTTGACATCCATATCTTATCCAGTTTAATGCCTTCATCTTTTCTATTAAAATTATTGGATGGCTCTCATATACGGCGCTCACTCGTGCTCTCGTTGCAGTTCGCCAATTGTTCTCGGAAGATGCCTTCCGCAGTCGAGGGCGAAACGTCAGGGGAGAGTCTTATGTATGGACCACGGCATCTCAGCCCGGAAGTGTTAAGTGATGATTCCCTGGAATGTTGTTCATGAATGCCAGCGCAACAGGTCCAGTCATCAGATTGACGTAAAATTTTGTAGTCTGGATTCGTTGGATAACCGCGAGAGTGCTCCTGCTGTCATACGATATCGCACCCCAGATCATAACTCCACAGGTTTAGGTCCAGTGTGTCTAGCACGCAGACAAGTTGATTGCAGCTCCTCAGCTGACCTCCTGTTAAGCAACACACGGTCGTCACTGGCACCAAGGCAGTACCAGCTTTCATCAGAAAACACGACAGATATCCAACCTGCCCTCCAGTGAGCACTCGCTTGACACTACTGAAGTCGAAAATGGCGGTGGTTTGGAGTCAGTGGCGTCTGGATCGGAGCTGTTTTTGAAGTAATGATTTGTAACAGTTCGTTGTGTCACTGTGGTGCCAACTGCTGCTCAAACTGCCGGTGCAAATGCAGTACGATGCGTCACAGCTATACGCCGAACACGATGGTATTCTCTCTCGGTAGTACCGCTTGGCCGCCTGGATCCCGGTGTTGTTGCAACTATACATTCCCATGACCACCGCTGCTAGCAATCATGTACAGTGGCTGTATTCCTGCCACGTCTTTCTGCAGTATCGCAGAAGGATCATCCAGCTTCTCGTAGCCCTATTACACGACCTCCTCCAAATTCAGTGAGGTGTTGATAATGGAGTCTTGACTAACATCAACTCACGACGTCCAGTCTCAAAGGTAACTAACGCTCACGACCGTTACAGCGTATTTAAAGCCAACCTGATCTGCATCGCCAATCGATGTGGCCGAGCGGTTCTAGGCGCTACAGTCTGGAACCGCGCGACCGCTGCGGTCGCAGGTTCGAATCCTGCCTCGGGCATGGATGTGTGTGATGTCCTTAGGTTAGTTAGGTTTAAGTAGTTCTAAGTTTTATGGGACTGATGACCTTAGCAGTTAAGTCCCATAGTGCTCAGATCATTTTTTTGTTCTGCATCCTGATAATGGCGCTACTAGCGCCACTCGAAATTCGAATAGACGTCTGTTTCGCGTGTAGGATCACATCTGCAAACTTTCGTTAATGACGCTCAACTATTCTTTGGCGTTGCGATCTTTTTTTTAGTGTATTTTCACGATTAAGTAAGGAGGTGCCTGAGATGCTATAATTAAAATGTTCAAATGTGTGTGAATTCTTAAGGGACCAAACTGCTGAGGTCATCGGTCCGTAGACTTACACACTACGTAAAGTAACTTATGCTAAGAACAACACACACACCCATGGTAAGACAAACACACACGCAAGCATACCCGAGGGAAGGCTCGAACCTCCGGCGGGAGGGGCCGCGCAGTCCGTGACCTGGCGCCTCAAACCGCGCGGCCACGCCACGCGCGGCTGCTGTAATTACAAGTGGGTTAACCATAAAGTTTTGATTATCACATCGAAAAACGTAAGTTACCTAGTAGTTAACTCGCAACTGCATATCTGCAGTCCTGGTACCCACTGAAGAGAGCTCGGCACAGTGTCATAGTACGTCTGACGAGGAGCCAAAACAAAATGAGAAAATGGCACGGTATATGCCACGATTCGTTTTCGATATTAGTGGAAATGTTGCAGGAGTGTCAGACCAATCTAGAAGGCTATAGAATTCATCTTGATTAGCCTGACATTTCTACTGCTGTCGGAAACGTATCACCACATGCTACTTCATTTTATCCACGAAGTGCGCCGTTTTCCCATTTCGTTTTGGCTCTTCGTATACAGCGCACTACGACACTGTGACGTGTTGATTTCAGTTCGTACCAGGACTGCAGACACGTATCTACAAACAAGCATAAAATTGTAAACTTTTGTTTCGGGGTGACGCTGAAAATTTTTCTACCCTTCGTATAAACCGTGCCTAGCGGACCCGTCGGGGCTACTTTCGAATCTCGGGGAATAGCCAGCTGGGCACTGTGCAGGCTGTGGTATCTATCTGCTCGGAGCGCTAACTGTACGGAGACGGACAGCTTTCTGGAAAGAGGGGAGGTAGGTGCGGCGTCGCGGGTGGAGGGGGAAGGGAGGGTGGAGCGCACGTGTTGCGGCGTGGCGTCGCGCCGCCTCGGCAGTGCGCCGTGCGGGAGCGCGCCGAACGTTCGCGCTCGCGGCCACGCTCGGGACATGCTCGTCATGCACGCCAGGCACGACGCCGCCGCAGCCGCCGGCGACGCCGACGCCGACGCCGAGGCAGACGCCGCCGCCGCCGCCGCCGCCGCCGCCGCCGTCGTGACGCCGCCGCTGACGCCGGCCCGCACGCGCAGGGTCTCCATCGCCAACATTCGCAACGCCGTTTACGACCGCGTCCACCGGTATCTCGCAGGTACCGGCTCCTTGCGTGCAGAGCACTTGCTTCGGTTGCAGGGTAGCACGTGAACTTGGTTCAGGTTCACACCTAGACCATTAACTTAGGGCCTCTTGAGTGATTAAGTAACCGAACGTGTTCGGAAAAAAGTATTTGTTTAGCCGACTTCTTCAGTAAACCGAACTAATGGGATCGATCTAGCGAAGAGCATAATAGAGGGGCGAGAAAGTATCCTTACCCGAACTTACCTATATGTGGCGCTTCACTTTTTGTGAACCGTGGCGCTTCACTTGTTATGAACGCTCTCTATGGAGTTCTGCGTCCACAAAGTAAGCTACTAAACAGTGTGGCTGTGATACCTTAGGTACTACAGTCCTCCCCCCCCCCCTTACCCCACCCCTTTCCCTGTCTGATACGCGAATAGTCGTCGGAAGAACGACTCTCGATATACAGTTCTTTGCAAAATCTCACATCGTCAGGCTAAGGAGTTTCAACGATCTGTATTTTTATTACAAATTTTAATAGTTTGCTTGTAGTATTGTCTAGTGACCGGTTTCTGTTGTATGCATGTAAATGGGGAAAATTAGCTACTAAATAATAGTTGAAATTCGTGGGGAAAGTCTTCAGGTGTCTTATTTTGCACAGTGCTAGTAATTTCGGTCATAGACCAAAATCAAGCTTAGTGTGGTGTAACATTCCTGCCATTTGTGCCTACTACGTTTGAAAATGGCCTATGAACGAAACAAGTAGCACTGTGCAAAAACAACATTCGCCATGAATTTCAACGCTTTCTGTTGACTAACAACTGTCTTCAGATCATACTTTCGCTGTAATCGGTACTTGAGACATCAGTCAGTGTTAACTATCACAAAACAGTGACGGTGAGTAATTGCACCAAATATCCAATATCTGTCTAAACCACGTTTATCGGCGTATAGAATCAGGAGGGATCTCCTCTGGGAGGAATCTATTCTAGTGACCTTTCGGATATTTTGACAACTTACTCACAGTAACGATTTCTGACCGTTCTCTGTGCCTAACGCCCCATGTACCAATTACAGCGAAAAAACGGTTTGAATATGGTTGTTGGGCAACCGAAGCCGGTTATTTAGTTACTAATGGACTGTACTGCGATATTACTAGCAGATAAGCAGTTCATTAGCACTGGCAGTGAGTCCTGAGTTCGTTTTCTCTAATCAGTGAGCTCTCTTTTTGTTGTGATTCCTCAACATAGTTCCTTAGAGTGATGATGCGACCTTCAACTTTATTAGTACCTCCAGTTTTCCTTTTAGTGCTTCAGCTTTTCGTAAATAAATATCAGTACGCTGCATTTTAGCCTGTAGGTTTTCTGACGGAAAACTGAAACAACCTTTCGACGTTCTCTGTGTGGCAAATGCGTTCTTTCGAGTCTTCAGTTGCGAGTGCTGAAGGTATTACATTGGATGCTCGATGCTGCCGTCTCCAGCCCATTGTGACAATGTGGGACATTATACCCGTAAAGAGATCAATCAGTGATGGTTTTATGAATTTTTGTTTAGATCGTAATAATTTTATTTCACATTATCTTATTTCTGGATAGCCATCATCATATTAATGAGGATACTAGGCCGACTCAGTAGTGTAGTGGATAGCATCATTAACTATCGACGCATAGGTCCCAGGATGGGCTCCCGGTTATTTTTCTGTACTGCAGAGATTTGGAACGGAGTCCAGTCAGCCTCATGAGTCCAAATAAGATGCCGCTTCATAAAATAAGGAGCTAAATTCACATTTAAGTCACAAAAAGTCGTATTAAAAAAAAAGTTTGCACGTTTTGTAGCCACACAAGGTGATTTAGAAGTATATACATTTTTTATACATCTCTTCGTTCCTGACACGTCATAAAATGACGCTTCATATAATGATTATCCTACAATAAAATTCTTGCGAGGCACAAAAAAATAATGTGTGCAGTCCATTCTCCTACACATTTCCTCTTCTTTTCCTTCGTAAACTTTTCTTAAACGTCTTCCATGGTCAGTTTTTTTTTTTTTGCAATAATTACTGCTTGATTTGTCATAGCTTTTTGTATAATCTTACGACACGCGCTCTGCAACATGCGACACTTTATCAGCTAAGCCATCGTCCCACACTCGCCACTTCATTATTTTCTCGTTTGGTGGTGATACTGATTCAGTGACGTCTGGATGTAGTTGCTGGCCTACTTTGAAACAGCTTTCAGCCTTACAGGATAGAAAGCACCGCTAGTTGAAAGGGAAGACGGCCTAATGAACTGTGCTTAAGGTTCCCTGTCAGTCATCGACAGCAGCTGACACAACTTTCGTTTATTGCCGCCGTACCTCACTCGACCAGTGCAATTTCTTGATGTATCCCCCCCCCCTCATTACGTATATAGCGCTTTAATAACCTTATATAATAGTTGTTCCTTTTAATGTGGACGCGCAAGAATAGACCCTGTGTCTCATGGTGACAGTTTAGAGAGCGGTGACTATTGTCATGAATGATCAGTAACACTTCTTCATGTGTCAGGATGTTAACGTAACCAGTTTCTTGTGTTGAAATGGAACTGTATATTTTTCACTTTATAAAGTTGACGAACTCTTGTGATTCACTGTTTTTTATAGTTTGCAATGGAAGGCAGCGACGTCTATTTGAAAAAGTGATCAACTTCACTGTTCCAGCAGTATACGATAAACGTTCTACCCGTCTCTTTGTGCAAGAAGTGTACTGCTCTTTTCAAGGACTATTAGAGACCCGTTAGAAAAGGCACATTATTCAATTTAAAAAAGAAAAAAATGGTTGTTTCCATGTGGGGCTAAGTAAAAAAGTTATGCAACAAAGTATTTTTTCCGTTGTGCACTATTACTTGTTTGAATCCTTGCGTCGTTCTGGCTCTGAGCACTATGCGACTTAACGTCTGAGGTCATCAGTCGCCTAGAACTTAGAACTAATTAAACCTAACTAACCTAAGGACATGACACACATCCATGCCCGAGGCAGGATTCGAACCTGCGACCGTAGCGGTCACGCGGTTCGAGACTGAAGCGCCTTTAACCGCACGGCCACAACGGCCGGCTGCGTCGTTATGTTGCACCGTTTGTGAAGTTGGTGTGATGCTGATCACGTTATGTGTGAGACAGACAGACAAAGCAACAACAACAACAACAAAAAAATCGCGCAGCTAATTACATAGTACAAGCCTTAAAACTTGACACCCGTCAGTGACTATAGCTGTTGATTTCTTCAAGGAGCTTCTCGGTTTGTCTTACAATGCTGAATGGACGCCGCCACCGATTTTCGTGTTAAATTGTAACTATGTATTTTACACTACAGACTTAGAAAACTCAAGTGTTACGCAAATTTTTGCTATTTGCAATGAAACTTACCGAAGTTTGCTAGAAACCCCATTAATTGCATTGTGGCAGCAATTCATTGTGAACACACTGCCTTGCCTGTTTCCTTCTTTTCAAAATCTGTCGATTCCCCATTAGAAAACGCCCCTTACTCATTTTTGTAAAAAAAATTTTGTATCAGTATGTGACTAAATTGTTTAAAAAACGTTACTCGTTCTAACTGTAGTACAAAGTATACTCTTCTCTATGCACTATCACTTGCGAAAACTTAGCACCGCTTTTTTACACCACTTGTTAAATACCTATGGTACCCACCAAATTATGTCAGACTACCTGTAGAAAAAGTATCGGATGGCTAGTTAGCAACGTAGTGCAAGCCCTACAACTTGTTGCCGCGTCAGTTACTGTTGTAATTGTTAGTTTCTTCAAACAACTTCTCGGCTTGTCCCGGCAGTATGGACCTGTACACTGACTCCACTTCCCTCCAACCCCCCTCTCTCTCTCTCTCTCTCTCTCACCCAAAAAAAAAAATCAGTGGCCATCACCGAGAATCGAATTCGTGTCCTCTGCGTCATTGGCCAGAAACATTAGCCATCGTGCGCTGGAGACAATGTAAATAACGTGTACAATTGGTTGTGACGTCATCTTAAAATAGACTCAACAAATTTTTCGTGAAAGGTAAATTTTCTGATCATTGTGAGTACTGTTAGTGATGCAGTTGATATCCGCCTGCAATCGGTCAATAGATAATGGAAGCCATCAACTGTAAAAATCATTTCGTTCCCATTTTCGTTACAGAACGAAACAACAGTAAGCTCGTGCTAATGTCTTCAGAAACAAGACCTTCGTCGTGCATTATGTGTTGAGCCAGTGGGTTTGAGCGTTGCTGCTCCGTTCCAGTACAGTGGACCTGAAGTTGGCAAGTGCCGCCGGCTGACGAAACACGTCGTTAAGCTGTTAAGGAGGCTGCCCGCTTCTCCAGCCGTGCTCACTGCACTCCGACGCCACGTTTCTCCGCCAAGATCTTGCCGCCCATGAACTAATTCCGGCTAATGTGTTCGTGTGTTTGCTGCCAGGTCTGATTACTCCGCTGCGGCCTTCTTTGCGTCTAGTGACATAGGTCAATAATCATTCTTGTGTACGCTCCTTGGTCATTCTGTAAAAGTGTACCACTCGACTGGCACATGGAAAGCGGTAAAACCAATACATCTACATCTATACTCCGCAAGCCACCTTACTGTGTGTGGCGGAGGGTACGTCGGGAATCACTGTGACTCCCTTCCCCCGCCCTCTCCTGTTCAAGTCGCGAATGGTGCCAGGGAAGAACGATTGTTGCTAAGTCTCCGCGTCAGCTCGAAACACTCTAATTTTACCCTCGTGGCCCTTCTGGAAGATGTTCGTAGGAGGAAGCAATATATTGGGTGACTCATTCAGGAACATACGCTCTCGAAATTTTAACAGTAAACCACACCATGATACATGACGCCTCCCTTGTAACGTCGTCCTTCGAAATTGGTTGAGCATCCTCGGGACGCTTTTGCGCTTAGACAATGAATCTGTGACGAAATGCATTGTTTTTCCTGCCATTTTCTCTATTTCATCGGTCAGTTCTATCAGGGTCTCTGCCGGCCGGAGTGGCCGTGCGGTTCTAGGCGCTACAGTCTGGAACCGCGAGACGCTACGGTCGGAGGTTCGAATCCTGCCTCGGGCAAGGATGTATGTGATGTCCTTAGGTTAGTTAGGTTTAAGTAGTTCTTAGTTCTAGGGAACTGATGACCTCAGATGTTAAGTCCCATAGTGCTCAGATTCATTTGAACCATTTATCAGGGTCTCTAACTGACTACTAATACTCATGTATCGATCGAACAAGGCCTTTAGAGGCAACTGACCTCGTGGGTGAAACTTCAGGATTCTTCCGACGAGTCTGAGTCTAGGATCCATCTTTCCAGCGATTTATGGTTGCCTTACTTTAAACGGCTCCGTGCGGATACAGGGATTGTATAAAACGTGCGTACTCGAACGTAAATGCGGGTTGCGCTATGGTATTTGACCATGAACGGCACTTGTGCATTGTCCTCAACACGTTGGAGTGTCAGTCGTTTTCACAATACTGTTGTCTGTAGTTGTGTCTGCATTATGGCGGAGTTAAATAAGTCGACCGTGGCAGACTGTTGCTGCTCATATGGTCGTGCTTCCGTAACCAAAGTAACCGAAGTGTTTGGTGTTTCGAGAGGCACTGTATCAAAGATTTATACCGCATACAGAGAAAGCTAAGTCGCAACGCGGACGAACGTATGTGTTAAGTGATCGCGATAGACGATCAGTGCTGAGGACTGTACCGAAAAGCAAGAGAATGACGGTTGCAAAAGTCACTGCAGAACTGAATATCGCAGTTGCGAACCCTGTCAGCACCGAAACAACAGGAAAGGAAATCCATAAGCAGGGCATTGCAGGACGACCTGGAATCGAACACCACTCATCAGTGATTCAAATGCCCGTGGGACATGTGGTCCCGAAAATATAAAACCTGAAACATACAGTAGTGGAAGAAAGTAATTTGGTTGGATGAGTCTTGTTGCAAACTGTTTCCACCTTCTGGCTGAGATTATACCCCAAGAGTGAACCAAGGCGGGGGTTCGTGACGATTTGGGCAGCTGTATCGTGGGATTCCCAGTGTGTGTGTGTGTGTGTGTGTGTGTGTGTGTGATTCCCGGTGAGTGTGTGTATGTGTGGGGGGGGGGGGGACAAGCTCGCATTACTGCCAAGAATTATGTGGCCATTTTGGGTTACCAGATACATCCCGTAGTATAATGTTTGTTCTCCAGTGTTGATGTTGTGTTCCAAGACGACAGGCCCTTTTCGTGTGCTCGAGGATGAAATGTCGCACCTTCCCTGACTATCAAAGCCACCAGATCTAAATGTTACGGAGCATTTGTGATCTACGTTGTAGAGAAAAGTGCGAGATCGCTATCCACCTCCATTATCGTTACCTGCTCTTCCACTGTTTTTCGAGAAGAGTTGTATAGGACTCCATTGAACACCACACAGGATCTCGGTTTGTATTTTCCGAAATGATTGGAACCTGTTTTGAGTGTCAACCGTTTTCCCACACCGTGTTAGGTGAGGTAATATGTCGTGTTTGTGATGTTTCCATATTTCTGTTCAACTGCCGTACTTCCAGATATTTATTGGATTTAATTGCTTCCTATGATTGTTCGTTGTTCATATAATCATACAGTGACGGGTCATACCGCCTGTTTATATCCACTACGTTACATTTCTTAATGTTAAAGATGACTTGCCAATCCTAGCACTAAGTATCGATCCCCTGAACGTCTTACCTGCATTTAGCTACAGTTTTCTAACGTTGCGACTTTTGTACATATGGCACCATCATGTACGAGCAGTCGACGTTGTCCGCTAGGACATTTATGTATCCTGTGAGCGTTCATCGTCCTTTAACATTCCCTTCGGGTATGCCCGGAGGAAGTTCTGCTTCTGAAGATTACCTTCCGTTAAGAATAACTTGCTGTTCTCCAGAAAATCTCCAGTCTCGTCACAAGGCTGGTCTAATATTCCGAACTTTTACATTTTCCACACCCTCGTATTTTTTTCATTACGCGAGAGAGCAGTACTAGATCGATTGTCTTTCGTAAGTCAACGTCGAATCAACATGGGTGCCGATATGTACTGCCTACTTGTGTATCGTGGACGAAACACTGCGTGCGCTGTAGAGTGTTTGGTAATATAAGTTCCACGAGGTTTTCAAAAAATGGTACAAATGGCTCTGAGCACTATGGGACTTAACAGCTGAGGTCATCAGTCCCCTAGAACTTAGAACTCCTTAAACCTAGCTAACCTAAGGACATCACACACATCCATGCGCGAGGCAGGATTCGAAACTGCGACCGTAGCGATCGCGCGGTTCCAGACTGTAGCGCCTAGAACCGCTCGGCCACCACGGGATTTTCGTGAATCGATTAAGCGAAGTGCCGGGATGACTGACGGTCGATTTCTCTTCCCACCCTTGTTCTATTGCAGCTTGCTCTCCGTCTCCGATGGATTGTTGTTGACTTTTGCTCTTTCCTCTATTCGCTCGCGTTATTGAAAACTTCGTGGAGCCTTTCTGAGTCAGATGTTCTCATGTATTCCCTAAGTGACTCACAAGTGAATGCTGAGACATTTCCGTCACGAGGCAGCACCATATCTTCCTCCGTCTCTTGTTGAGTTAGTAGCTCGTCTCTAATGACTTCTGTGTTGACAGGACATTGATTTTTAACCTTTTCTCCTCATTTAGTAACTTTATGAATAAGTTGGCATGCAAAACTTTTGCTGTTGTCGCGTTATTGTTATTAATAACGGATTATTAGGGTATTTAGATGCCAATTGTAAATGTGAAGGACAATTACGCTTATGTAAATAACATTTCCACGTTTAGCCAATTATTCTTGAACTCATCCATGGTGTACTCTAGTTTAAAATCTGAAGAAAGTAATACTACATATATCAATCAAAAGTGAATGAGAGTTTTTTTAATAGTTTATATTTTTAAACCAAAATATAATTATATCTTTTCTTAGAAACGATTTTGACTCGATCTTTCAGATTGTAAACTCGAAAGTACGCGTTAGGGTTTATGGAACTGCGTTAGATGCGTTAGGGGCGTATAAGGGAAGTGGAAATGAAACGAAATGCATCTAATGCACTGAAACAATGGATCCATGGGAAAAATCAGTGAAGGTACACCAAGCGATGTCAGAGCATAACCTTGAGACACGCTGAATCTGCTATTTAGTGGAAATGTAGTGACAATTGATACCGATGCGAGGCGGTGAAGTAGTGTGTTTTGCAAAGACTCCCCTTTACCAGTATATTATTGTCGCAGTTGCTTACCAAAATGGAGACGGAAGTTGTTCTCGTGTTTGACAAACAGTTGGTTTTCAAACACAGAGTAAAGCGGTCGCTGAGTCTCTAGAACTTCTGCTGCACTCTTGTTTACAGTTGTTAGAGTTTTTTTCCTGTCTTATTTTCTTTTACCGTATGTGACAGGAGGGCTGCACATCCTTTGCTGTTCGCACGTGGTGTCCTACTCGGTGAATTTAAGAAGGATTTTAGTTCATTTAGCTGTAATAATTGTATAGCCCCATCTTTTGTTACCGGTCCTGCCTTACATGCAAAGCGGACAATCTCATAATCGCATCAATAAGACAGGTCATTCAGCGATCACGGCAGTTTGTGTATACAAAGTTTGACGATGGCTGTAACGTGCAGTCCCGTCGTGTTTCGTCAATGGAACGTGGCCGGCTTATACCGGCTCCAAGTACCTATAATCGCTAAATCGCGTGATTGCACGTTTCCGCCTTCAAAATGACGCAATAACGGAGAATCGATTTTCGTAGATCTGTAAAGTACGGCTTGTGAAACAGGTTTCGACTTACTTCATTTTTCCGAATCGAAGTTTCCTCTTGTTTCCGAAGTCAGTGACACACATTCTACACACGATATAGTACGTACGTTTTATCTTTCTTGTGGCACCAGAGAAGTACACTGTCCTCGCAGATAGAGTTATCTCCCATGTAAGATAATACCGCTTCCATCTGTGGTCGGAAGTTTTGCAACCAACTCGAACAATACGGAAGTGAAACAGCCGCACGACGCAATCATTAAAACTGTACTCTCCCGCAGTGGGTTCTCCACTGCTGTATGATCCTATTATGTAAGAGAGAATTGATTCAACAAAGATGGATCAAGAGCTAACAAATAATAACGCTTGATTGAGTAGCAATGAATGTAGCAAGGAACTATATTCGAATACTCAGCGAACCACCGTAATTTGTCGTAGGAATTCATTGCCACGAACGAACAGAGGGGACACTTTCAACATTTAGTGTGAAAATTTGTAAGTAAAAATGAATATTCAGTAAATTAATAATTTGTATTTCACTGAGTTTCTTTTAGTTTTATTCACTGCGGCGTACGGCACGCGCGGCTAACAATCATACGGCACTGCAGAGAGACTTTTTGAACACCTCGTATTAAAATAAATATCTCTTTCACATGTTATGGTGTAAGTTACAGAGGAAAACATCTTATGCAAAACATAAGTACGGCTTAGCGTCACAGATCAGTTGGCCGCCTTTGCTAATTTTTAAATCAATATCCAGCAAAGGTATCGAAATGGTTGGTATCATTTTGTAAAACTGCTGTCGTCAGATTACCAGCGGCACCCCTGAAAACTGCGTCCAACCGTCAGGCGAGTCGCGTGTCTGAAGCTGTACTGTAGAGCCGGGAATTAGAAAGTGAGTCAATTGTATTGTGACGGCCGCCCCTGTTGCTGGAGAAACCAGAAGGGAGGCGGAACAGTTGATCGTGAAATATGGAGCCCGTTAAGCGAGACGTGGCAGCGTGTGAGGCTTTCGCTGACGGTAACAGCCGCGTTTTTACTGACGAAATTCTCCGTTTTCAGGGGATCGACGCCTAGGACGTGGCCGCCATAACTCGTGGAGCAGTGCGCCGCAGTAATTGATGGCTCCACCCGCGAGTATGTGGCTCCGAAGTGTGGCGTCCATCTGTCAGTCTCCTGCGCCGTTAATACAGCGCCTTTAAATTGATCTATCGCCTGGAATGCCCGCCTAGCCAGCTACGGAGAGATATGGGCATCCTAGAGACAAGACTGGGCTGGGAACAGGTTCCCCGTGTTATGAAGTGGTGTGCCTCTGCGGCTTGTTCGCGTTTAACGAGACAACCGAACGGCTAGTGCACAGTACGGCGATGCAAACTTACTCTGGGGCTCCCCGCAGTATTGTGTTCATTTTATGGAGAACGACGCTACGTTGCTGACGGAAAGTTACATGTGGAGCTGTGGCTCTTTCGTAGTTCTTTTTGTTCAACTGTTACCTTCGCCCGTAAAACGTAACCAGAGAGTAAATATACTGCACCCAACCTAGGCAAGCTGAGTTCAATAATCTACGCTTTCAGACGCAGAAAAGAATAATCTGCGTGCAGCGTCCATCAGGCAACAGTCAGAGTTTACCGAGCTTGAGCTGTGTATTATCTTGCGTGATTGGTACTTAACAACTCTCTCCCCAACCGATACGCTTTGTCTGAGACACTGATGTTTGTAAAAAAATTTGGGAGTGTAATGTATTTATTTAATTGGAATGTACAGGGTGATCAAAAAGTCAGTATAAATTTGAAAACTGAATAAATCACGGAATAATGTAGTAGAGAGGTACAAATTGACACACATGCTTGGAATGACATGGGGTTTTATTATAACCAAAAAAATACAAACGTTCAAAAAATGTCCGACAGATGGCGCTTCATCTGATCAGAATAGCAATAATTAGCATAACAAAAATGGTTCAAATGGCTCTGAGCACTATGGGACTTAACATCTATGGTCATCAGTCCCCTAGAACTTAGAACTACTTAAACCTAACTAACCTAAGGACATCACACAACACCCAGTCATCACGAGGCAGAGAAAATCCCTGGCCCCGCCGGGAATCGTACCCGGGAACCCGGGCGTGCGAAGCGAGAACGCTACCGCACGACCACGAGCTGCGGACAAATAGCATAACAAAGTAAGGCAAAGCAAAGATGATGTTCTTTACAGGAAATGCTCAATATGTCCACCATCATTCCACAACAATAGCTGTAGTCGAGGAATAATGTTGTGAACAGCACTGTAAAGCGTGTCCGGAGTTATGGTGAGGCACTGGCGTCGGATGTTGTCTTTCAGCATCCCTAGAGTTGTCGGTCGATCACGATACACTTGCTACTTCAGGTAACCCCAAAGCCAATAATCGCACGGACTGAGGTCTGGGGAACTGGAAGGCCAAGCATGACGAAAGTAGTGGCGGCTGAGCACACGATCATCACCAAACGACGCGCGCAAGACATCTTTCACGCGTCTAGCAATACTTTGTTTCTTGGTTCTAATAAAACCCCATGTCATTCCAAGCATGTGTGTCAATTTTTACCTCTCTATCTACATTATTCCGTGATTTACTAACTTTTCAAATTTATACTGACTTTTTGATCACCCGGTATTTTTTAAAAGTCCTGCTTCTGTTTCTCATTACACTGTTAGGACGACTCTTTCACATCAAAATGGACGAAGGGCTGACTGGAGAGGAAGTACAAACTGGGATTGGACAAGGATGGGAAATAAAATCAGCCGTGTCTTTTTCAAAGGAATCATCCCACCATTTGCCTTGCAGCCAGTCATATTGACCAATATTAAATATTGGTTAATATGACTGGCTGTAGTTTTTCACAGTCCTTATGCAAGCACAACTGACCCTCAGCTGCTGTTGAACGCTTCATTCACATGTTCGAGACACATTACGCCTAATGTAACTCGTTCCTTAAATTGGAGCATGTGGTGTGTGGTACTCTAAGCTGGTGCACGAATACCCCAGCCGATAACTGGTGGACTGATCATTTAGTTTCCATTTAATCTCTTCTCTGTGCATAGTTTGAATTCCATTTGAAACTGGGAAAAAGAAAATAGTTAATGTGGCAATTTTTATTGGTTTTTCTCTTTCCTGCGGGTACGTGTTTTTGTTGTTAAACAACCTTCTATGTACTGACACACCACTCCCATCCTTCCTTTTGCGTGATCTAATATCATCAGTGTAATAGAACGTCTGTCGCCACAAAGTGTGTAAATCAGTCGACAAGTCTGGTCAGATTCTTTGCAAGTCCACTGTATTCGTTATAGTATACAGCGAACTTGAACATTTCTGTTCGGAGGAACGAGCTAATAGATTTACACCTGGGAGGACGGACGTTGCAATCGAGTCTAAATTACAGCAATCAATTCCTTGCCGTTAAGCAAAAGTTGCGTGGCAGGTATCTGACAGCTAACTACGCCTTAGTGCATTTACATTTATGATACATGAAACGAGTAAGCTTTGCCAGTAAATCAGCAGTCTGTGTGTGGTAATTTGCCTTTTTTGTTGTATGAGACGTCGCCTTTGGCACTACTTTGTGTCCGGAATATCATGTTAGCTGAAGTAGAAGTGAAGAAGACTGGGCGGTAAATTCACTTGATTGATCCGTAGCGCTAATTTTCGAGTACTCAACAAGAATTAAAGAAGACGAAACACATCATCGAATTACGGACGAAAAGTAGAAAATATTCTTTCCTGTCATAACACAAGCAACTTTTCAGTCTCTTTGTAACTTTGGTGAAACGGGAGGTTATATACGTTTAGAGAGTATGCTTCGAAATTGAGAGATAGTATCGACATACTCAAGCGATAAAGTCGAATATCTGTGAGGGAGAGGAGAGTGGACGATACAGTCTTCTGTTCTCTCCAGTTCCTTCCCTTAGGGCATACACGCTTAGCGGTGAGTAGTCATACCTGCGCAATAAAAAGAGAAAGACTTCTACAGCTTCCCTGCCCGGGAGAGAAGGAACGGCTGCTCCGAGATATGTGAGTGTTACATTAAGCTGCTGCGTTTAGTGTAGGTGACAAAAATAAGTGAATCGTCCCAACAGACTAAGTATATTTTTGAAGAAAATAAATACACACAGCCGTAACTTTATTAATTATTTTATGTGACAACCAGTTTCGATTCCTCATTGGCACAAACCTCTGGCTCCTCTACACGCAGCTAGATAAGTCATATAAACGTCTGTGCTATTATAGGGATCACTAATTTCAATTGGCTTCCGTAGATTTCTAAAACTTCTCTGTAGACGTGGTGGACTCTTCACACCTCTAACGGCAGAGAAGTGTGGAGAGTCCACGTCTACAGAGAAGTTTAATTTGTTTAATGATTCTATGCTGCCTGCAACTGTTAATTTGTAGCTTATCTTCGTGCCGTTGTGCTATTTCGGTCTTGCTCAAAATGAACTTAGTCAGAAATTGTATAGTTTTACGAAAAGTTAACTTTGAAATCATGCAGAAAATACATAGCAATTATCGACCCAATTTTCTGGAGGACGACGAGTCAAATTCCCGTCCGCTCATCGAGATTTAGGATTTCCGTGATTTTCCTTAATCGCCTGATGAGAATGACGGGGTGTTTCCATTGAATGAACGCGGCCGATTTCCT
The DNA here is from genome assembly GCF_023864275.1 of Schistocerca cancellata. Taxonomy (NCBI): domain Eukaryota; kingdom Metazoa; phylum Arthropoda; class Insecta; order Orthoptera; family Acrididae; genus Schistocerca; species Schistocerca cancellata. Next base: position 352,663,027 of record NC_064630.1, read on the forward strand.
GTCCTTGTTCGAGTTGCATCCCGTCTGTCGAAGGGACATTAGAATCTTACATTCCTTTGTACCGCTCTCCCGACCCATAATGTCAAATCTCGAATCAGCCTTTCGGTCCGAGAAGAACATAGATTCTTTTGAAAAGCTATTCTCCAGAAGAATACTGAAGATCAGATGCGTACATAGGGTAACTAATGAGGAGATATGAATCTAACTAAGGGGATAAATGTGTGGACGACTTAACCGAAAGAAGAGATCGGTTGATAGGACGCATCGTCAATCATCAATATGTCGTCGATTTGGTTATGGAGGGAAGTGTGTGAGATAACACTGTAGTGGGAGACCAAGGCGTCCATAACGTAAGCAGGTGCAAATGGATGTACGTGGAGCGTTCAATAAGTAACGCGACACTTTTGTTTTCTGAAAGCAGATTGTTTTATTCAGAATCGCAAAACACCATATTATTCCCATCTCTTCAGGCTACAAAACCCTATTTCTCAACGTAATGTCCCTTCAGTGCGACTTTCAACGGCCTTACGCCACCTTACTGGTAAGGGGGGGGGGGGGGGGCTATGCGCCGGAATGGCACCACTCTAGAGGTCGACACGTCGGATCCAACGTCTTGCTCGATAGAAAAGCTCTTCATCGACCAAGTGCTGCTACCTTTGGAGTGCATCCGTCCTTGGGCCAAACAGGTCGAAGTCGGAATGTGCGAGATCCCTGCTGTCGGGTGGATGAGTACGAACAGCTTGGTGAGCTTCTCTGGGGTGCATATACTTTTGCGAGGCCTTGCATTGTCACTGAGAAGTAGAAATTCGTTTCCAAAACATCGAATGTCCGCACATTCCAACAATGCAGAAGTTACAGCTGTGTGAGGCTGGTCGGGCAGGTTTCCGCTATGATGTTGTGATGATAGACGCTTCGCCCAACAACTCAACGTGCTTTTTTTTCGCTGCCAAATCTCAATTGATGTTGTGCAAGAGCCTATGAATATCTGTGATGCTCTGGTTTTCCGGGCGAAAGAAACTCAATGACAGCTCTCTGCTTGGAACGCAGGTCTAATACGGAACCCATTTTGAAGGCGACTTACATCGCCGCCACATGTGGGAACTTCATGAAACTATAGCGTCTGAAGCGGGAATATTCCGCGATGTCCCACAAAAAAATCCCGAATTTTTTAACCGAAAATGGCTGACAAAGAAAATATGTTGCTTTACTTGTTGACGCCCCTTAGTAGGCGAGGAGAGATGCGCGCCAGAGTAATCAGTGCATTTGTGTGAACCGCTGTGCCAGATGGCTGAGTGGCTAACGCACCTGCCTAGTAAACAGGAGACCCGGCTTCGATTCCCGGTCTTGGTACAAATTTTCACTTGCCACTTAAATCTATGTACATAAAATCATATTTGTATGAGGCCAGTCTAGTCTCTGAAATTGTCATCTCATTTTTGTAAGTTCCTGCACCTGGGTTTTAGGCTGGATCCCCAATTACGTTTGATAATGAGGCGCTATTCCAGAATATGGAGAGCCTCGGCAATTCTGTTTGTGTGTTAGGAGGAATTTAAAGTAGACTTCGGCAGCGGTGCGAGTTTGGATCGAGGAGGGAGGCATGCCAGGGTAGTCAATGCAGTTATGTAAACCGCTCTGCCAAGGTGGCTTAGTGGCTAACACACCTGCCTAGTAAGCAGGAGACCCGGCTTCGATTCTCGGCCTTGGTATAAATTATTACTCAGCGCTTCAGTCTATGGTGATCCTGTGAGAGTGAAATGCGACACAAACTAAATAAGCAATATACCATTTTGCAACCAATTTTGCCTATTCCTTCTTAAAATCATATCTGTATTAGACCAGTAAAGTCCCTGAAACTGTGTCATTTCATAGCGCTGAGAGCTACATCAGTTCAATTTTCGGACTGAAGACAACAACAATGACGACGACGACGACGACGACGACGACGACGAATCTGTGCGACTACTAGTGCTTCATTCAGCTCTTAATTTGCCCTGGCGATGCTGAGGACTCCATGTTCCACTCATCTCACCAAGGACCAACTATTTCCCTTGTCGTGCATTGAAGCCAGATCGACCGCGTCGCTGTCAGATGCCACCAATATTCCGTCAAAATGTACTTGTAACAACCAACCGTGCTAGGTGGGACAAAGTTTCTGGAATATGCACAGGTCCATTGTGACGCGCGTGAATTTGCGGGTGCGGTGTGCGGACGTCCGCTGCGACAGCGAGGGACGCCCGCGGCTGCCGTGTGTGTTTGATGTGGGGTCCGCGAGGCCACGTGGCGCGCGATATTGCACTGCGCGGTCGGAGGGCGGGGGCGGGCAGCCGCTGTCTCATTTTAATATCGCGGCCCGGCGGGCGCGCGTGATGAACTCGCCGGTCGCAGGTGTTTACCTAGCTACCTGCCAGCCGGCTTCATGCGGTAGCCGCCGCCGCTGCCCTGCCACGAATAGCTCTCCCGGAAATAGGACGATTGCCCGTCAGCCCGGCTGCGAGATTCCAGCTCTCGCCATCTCGTGACTGCCAGTTCCGGGCGCCGGCGTCTGGAACACGTCTTCAGTGAAAGAAAAAAACAGCAAAAAAGGAACAGTCGAGGTCTAGGCCGACGCCGCAGTTCCCACTCGTTACGTCACTGCTTCCCAGTTACAGCATACTGTCTGATCATCGATGAAAAACCCTTACAAGCATTAAGAATTACGCTGTGCAGGAGGAAGTCATAAAGTTTTAATTATCACCCCGAAAAAAAAAATAAAGTTGCCTAAATATGTTTCTGTTCTATGTTTTAGAGGTTTTTTGCGGGGCGTCCTTGTAATGAAATCAACTCTGTGCTCAGACAGCGTCAAATCGGAGTCAAAATTGGAGCTTCCTTTATCATAGCGTCCAGGCTTCATGTCGCCGCCAGTAAAATTTAGAATTCCAAGCGATGTCACCGGATCAATCACGAGCCTGATCGCCACAACAAAAGAAGCAGACTTCGTTCCTCCTGCAGGCAGTAATTTTTTTACTTTATTGTGAGTTCATTCCCCTGCCCCATATGGGGCAGGGGAGGGCTCTCAGCGGCTCAGTCCACCGCTCTTCAGCCGATGATATAACAAATAATACAAAAATAAAATGCTACATATAAGGCGATAAAAAGGGGGACATAGAACACAGTAAGGGGAGATAATGGAGGTAAAAATACATTGACATGGAGATGTTCATGGGGGACAATTAAAAAAGTCAACAAAAAGTTTAAAAAAACACAGTTGCCAATTCGTATAACACAAAAAAGACACTGTAGTCACACGCACAGGTTAAAAGTAGCCCACAGTATTAAAAACCTCCAGAACAACACACTTTAAACCCACTTGGAGCACACACTATGAAGAATAAAACTGCAAGGTGGTACCTGCCGAGGGAAAGACCCTTACAGGATGGGAAAGGAGGGCAGAGCAAGGTGCAGCAGGGGAGCGGTCGGGATGAAAAGAGTAGGGGGCGTCAGTGGGTGCACCAAGGGGCAGGAGACAGGTAGGGCAGGAGAGGAAGAGGGAAGAGAAGGCAGGAGGGAGTGCAGAGAGAGTGAAGGGGAGCACAAGAGAGGGGGGGAGTAGGGGGGGAAAGCCGCTCAGGAGAAGGGGGGGAGGAAAGGGAGTCCTAAGGAGGAGGCAGGAGGAAGGTGGGGCGGAGCTCATCATCCGGGAGGGGTAGATGGTGAAAGTTGCGTTGGGAAAGGAGGCGGAAGTGTGGAGATGGACAGAGGGTGGAATAGAACGGTAAAGGCGCGGCAACAGGCTGGGGGTGGAGAGGAAGGGAGACACCAGGGGGTGAGGGGGACCAAGGCGGCGGACAGTATATAGTGTGTGGATGTGTTCAAGGAAAACGAGAATGTGGGCAGGCAGTCACCTCCTGACCACGATTTAACTCTGATTTGATGCGATCTGAACACGAGAACATTTTATATAATTTTTCGTTTGTTTGCAGGTACATGTCGGTAGTCCTGGTACACACTGAAATGCGGTACATGCTAACAGGCCACTAGAGGAACCAAAAGAAAATTGCGCAGGTCATTTGTAATGTTCGGTATTATGCGGTAATTCGTTTTCAGAAGAAGCATAAATGTTACAGCCTTGTCTGTCCAGTACGGACCACTAAAGTAGTCATCTGAATCAACCTGATGCAGCTGCAACATTTCCTCTTGACGCTGCACATGAATTACCGCAAAAAACTGTCTGCAGTTAATTGTGGAAGTGAGCAGCAAAATGATACAATTGTTACAATCGTCTGAGACGCGGCACAGAGGGGATTTAAAATTTAGTGCTTATTAATTCTGTAGGGGGAAACAATCATCTTGCCTCTCGAGATCACACCGTTTTCTTCATGTCTCAGGTAGTCGCCCAAGGGCCTAATCGTTTATAAGCTGCAGTACATACCTTGTCGGTTTATGATTTCACGAAACGTTTCTAAAGTTTTATTCGCACGTCTAATCTCGCCTCATGCGCCATTGCGCCACACAGTTCTGCACGGCCGCGCAAAATAGAGAGTTACCATTCGCTTTTATCTTCTTGCCTATTGTTCTTAATGACTGTACAGACAATAAGAACAATTCGTTCTTCTGCTTCTGCCCTTCATATATTGATCGGCATGTAGCGTTGTTGCTATTCATCATAATCTTAAAGTTTACGAGATGGATTATGGTCGTCAACATCATAACAATTTGTGCTTGCGTACATTATTAATATGTAAGGGGCGATGTATTCTTGACATACTGTCGGTCTCAGTGTTACATGGGCTCGGAAATTAAACAGATTTTATAAAAGATCTAAACACACACACATTATTACGCTATCGACACATCCCTTCAGCCTTAAGCTGGGATATTACAAGACAGGCTTCTGATTAGGACGAATTATTATGATTAATATTATTTTATTATCAGATTTCGTAACCGAGGTCGCTGACTCACCCGGGTGTGGTGGCACTCAAGCCGGAGGTACGCCAGTTCGAATTCTGGCGGAGGAAAATTTTCACTGCCGGTAGGTGCTTCCTGATTACCAGTCTTTGCACCAATGTCCTTGATTAAATTTCAAACTTCTACGCAGTGTCTCAGGAAGTGAGGGCATTTGAGATGTCGTGGTACTGTTGATGCTGATCCGTCCTTCGGATGAGGACACTATGCTCGGCGACACCCTAGGTGTTACTTAAATGGAGTAGGCACACTCACAAACGCACTTGACACTTCATAACATGCCGGAGGAAGGCAATGACAAACCGCCTCCAATAGGACCTTGCCTGGAACAGCGATGCACTATTTCTACATCTGCTTTCCAACACTTATTCCCTGAGTATGGGACTACTTTGACTTTGAGTTGAATTGTTTATTATTATTTCATTGAGATTAAAGGAAAGACTTTAATGTGATCCGTTAATTACGGTGACAGCAGATGCTTGGTGTGATTGTTTGCGCATGAACAGGGACACAAATGCAAAATCACAACACTGCAGCATTAAGATATATTGAAATACGAGAAGCTACAAGTGTAATTCCGTTACGGTAAACCATAAGCAGACACGAAGCCCCATAATGCAAGGAGTATGTGAAAGTACATAAATTTTCTGAATAAGTTCCATTTGAATGTAATTAAACAACGTGTTTAATAATTTGTAGAATATGTTTCTGTCAGATTCAAACAGTTGTGCGAATTTCCAAAATAAGATATTTTTTTGTCTGTAACATTATATATTCAAGGAGTTGTAAGGTCAGCGGTACACAACAGCAAAATCAAGTAATTCTAAGAATGACTTCGAAAATCACGAATCACTTTTGCCTTGCCCGTTGACTGTGTTTGGTTGAATGACTGCCACCTGTTACCTTTCCGTTCTTACTTGGTAATGAAGTTCCCGATTTGGTGTCTTTTCTACTTTACATACTGCTCCTACACCCCTCTTTGTCTTACATTACCGTAGCTTTCGTACCTTTTGCTAAACACGGCGGCTGCACGTGGCCTTCATCCAAGGTAAATTTGAAAATCATGGTTTCGCTGCTGAACGCCAAAGTGTAGCCGATGAACACAGATGAAGTCTCTTGGGTTTAAGGGTAGTAGTTCTGAGAGTTTGGAAATTCCTTAGTTTAAAGTTTATTGCTCGAGAATCTGCAGTTTCCTTTAGGCATTTTGGTTTTCAGATGGAGGTAAAATAAGTACGCCATATATGACGGTTTAGTGCTTCTTGTTGTGTTGTACATATCACGTGATCTGCCGCGTAAAAGTGAACACACTCTAACATGTGGACTGTCCGGCTTTCGCTTAAATGTAATTCCGTCGTCTCCATTGAAGTGTAGTATATGAAAGGCAGATCCATCGGGTACATCACTTACATGCTCATGGAGACGACAGGAATGGTGTGCAAGACTGGCGACAGTACACGTGTGAGCACGAGGTTGCGGGGTCACTTCACATTTATACCCCCTTTGTCCTTTGATTACTTCCGTTTGACATTTCTGAGCGTGACTGTGCGGTTCGCGTGTCGGGTCAAGCCTGCGTTTTCTAAAGTTGACCAGTTTCGCTCCGCTGCTTTGGCACGCAGTTGCACGACCACGGCGTTTGATTGGCTGTTGTCACGAGTCGCCCGAAGATAGCTGTGTGTCTGCTCTGCGACAGACATTCTGAAGTTCACAAGTACCTGTGTGTCTGCTCTGCGACAGACATTCTGAAGTTCACAAGTACATGTGTGTCATCGCTCTTCTGCCCCAGCTTGTTATTGCCTACTGCTGCGTCCGAGTCCACGTTATCACCAAAGACTACTGCTTCCTGGAGAATTTTTGTTTGTTTTACCACACAATAGTTCCTCTAGGAATATGTTTCCTCTAATACCATTTTCGGCTTTCGTCTTGTTCGACTGTTCCGGGGCAAATGCCGCTTCTGATATACTGCGCACTGCTATTGCTTCCCAAATTTTTTTGAGTTTTTGTGAAACTTGTATTATTACTTCGTCTCTTATTTCGCTGTCAAAGAAAAAACTTAAAATGATTTCAATTTTGGATTGATATGTAAAGCACTATACATTTTAAGTCCTGTTGCAAACAGCTGCATTTCATTTTTAATGACTGTTCTTAATCCTGTAACCATATTTCTGTATTTTGACACTATCTTATATCCTGCTCCTGCTCTTTGTAAGCTGTTAATGCGATAATCTGTAAAATAATTGTTAATTCTTTTCTGTTTTCGATGAGACCAACGCCGTTCTTAAGTGGGGAGCTATTCGGAAGACCATATCCGTAGAAAAGAAACAAGGTCGTTCCCATCACTAAGAACTTATTTCTCGTAGCATGTTTGTGCGTTACTGTGCATTGACAATGAGTTGTCTTCTTATGCTGTGACAAGAACCATCAAATTCGTTGCAATGTATCGTCATCCTACGCTTTCTCTATAAATCGGCTTCGAGCAGTTCGCAGGATGTTTTGTAGCTTTTTCTGTTCGTTCAAGCTCTGTCTCAATATTTTCTTGACTGCTGCCCCCTTTTCTCCATATGTACGTCATTGTGATGAATACATGACCGCAACTGGGATTCGACCCCGCTACTTTACGGTTTTCAGCCGGCCCCTGTGGCCGAGCGGTTCTAGGCGCTTCAGTCCGGAACCGCGCTGCTGCTACGGTCGCAGATTCGAATCCTGCCTCGGGTCTGGACGTGTGTGATGTCCTTAGGTTAGTTAGGTTTAAGTAGTTCAAAGTTTAGGGGACTGATGACCTCAGATGTTAAGTCGCATAGTGCTTAGAGCCATTTGAGCCTTTTTTACGGTTTTCAAAAATGGTTCAAATGGCTGAGTACTATGGGGACTTAACATCTGTGGTCATCAGTCCCCTAGAACTTAGAACTACTTAAACCTAACTAACCTAAGGACATCACACACATCCATGCCCGAAGCAGGATTCGAACCTGCGACCGTAGCGGTCGCGCGGTTCCGGACTGAGCGCCTAGAACCGCTAGACCACCGCGGCCGGCTACGGTTTTCAGACGTCCGCTTAACCACTAAAGCGCCTGGCCTGACATGAAATTTTTAAATACACGTGTTTGCAGCATGAGATCACTAAGCTAATATACCTTCTTACATCTTTATTTTATCACTACCACTATTGAATATTTATATATATATATTCAGTGTGCGAATTAAAAGTCCGAAAACGGTGTCATTTAAACAGCTTCTATTCGCCGCTAGGCTTGATAGAGGACCGCAGGGTGGTAAAAGAGGCCCAGATTCTGCGCAGAATGGCGGAAAACAACATGCACAAATATTTGGAGCAGGTGAAGGAACGAATGCATACGTATGTGAAGTCAAATGTGCGAACATTCGAAAGCGACCACGGCTAACTAAATGTATTTGGTAAGCATACACGGTTTCTGTTGCCTCAGACCTTGTACAAGAATTTTCTGCTATAATGTTGTGACTAATTATAGTTGAAGATAGTTGAAAAATTGCCCTAAAGATGAAAAGTTGTGGAACTCCATTACTCCACCTGTTGAACGAACAACTGCTGTTAAGAGCAAGAGAGTAATTAGTACATAATTGTTGTGCGGTGGATGGATGCATAGCACGTTTCTTTATTTGAAATAAACGCTGTATTTCATTATTAGCGATCAGCTAATTTGTCCACTTTGGACATGTTGAAGATACTTTGAGCTAAGAGAAAAAACAAAATTTATGTGCAGCTTTATCCTTACCACCAGGAAATTTGATAACAGCCAAGGGAGAAAAATTAGATAATCGCTAACAATGAAATAAAGTGCTCATTTCAAATTAAAAAAAAGGCAAAAAAAGCCTACGCGGGAAAATGACTTCTTTTAAGAAATTTTCTAGGATTTGTGGACTTCAGCAATTAAAAGATAACGGTTTCATGTTAAACATTCGTACCAATTCACATTTCATGAAGTCGAAGCAAGAACGTGGAACCTGGTCCCAAGTAGTCTCTGTTCCGCAGAAAGCATCTCGCGCCTTTTCCAGGAAACCAATAGCGACGCGCACAGTAAAATGTGGTGGAGAGCGGGGGATAGTGAGGGAGCGGTTGGGGTGGGGTAGGATGGACTGCAATTACCGGTGTCCTGCTAAGCGGATTGCAGGCGGCTGCCCTGAGTGCGTAGTAATTGCCGGGTGAACGAGTTACGGCTTTTGTGCCCAATTCGGGGCCGAGCACGACGCGCGGGCTACGTCGGCAGCGACATCCGCTGCGGCAGGTTTTGCCATTTCTGTTTTATTTTTTATTTCGTTCTGAACTTTGTCGTACTCAGTGTGTTTATGTTGCTAGGCAGGTTTCAAGAAGGCTGTGGCAGCTTGGAAGGACAAATTTTGCGTTACGAGTATGCATACCAGCAAAATTCTGTCGAACATGTTACACTACTAAGTCTTCCAGGACGTTGCACCCAACATTTTATGACCGGCAATATTCCCTATACAATCATTGCCTACAAAGCAGGGAAAGCGAAGAACCATACGACAGTCGATTCAGGCGTTCGAAAGAGCGGGGGATGATAGTGACATGCAGACATTTTGGTAAAGAGTTACGAGGGCATCATCAGAGGTGACTATGTTCACTTTGAACATCATGAAGTGATACATCTGAGACGGTTCAACAGGCTGGCTCTCGCAGTCTGAGCTGTGGCGCTACGCACCATTATGTTCGAGAAAGTGCTCTCGGCGCACTCCAGTATTACAGAGCACGTCGGTAAAGTTATCGGTAAGAATCTTTCACGCATACTAACAGATATACATACAAGACGTACATAGTTTTACCTGCGACAAGACTTCAGCGTCAGAGTGGAACGGTCAACGTTGTCACAGCATCAGAATTGAAATAGATTGTGTCTACCGGTTCCGACCAATGAATTCGGGACGTTTGCGCTGTTGTAAAGCAAATACAAAAGCTGAGAATCCCCTCCCAAGTATTCCCAAGAGGCTGAGTCAGCTAGATCAGCTTAGAGAGAGAGAGAGAGAGAGAGAGAGAGAGAGAGAGAGAGAGAGGGGGGGGGAGGGAGAGAACAAAAAAAAATGGTTCAAATGGCTCTGAGCACTATGAGACTTAACATCTGAGGTCATCAGTCCCCTAGACTTAGAACTACTTTAACCTAACTAATCTAAGGGCGTCACACACATCCATACCCGAGGCAGGATTCGAACCTGCGACCGTAACAGCAGTGCAGTTTCGGACTGGAGCGCTTAAAACCGCTCGACCACAGCGGCCGGTCATGTATATTACTCTACTGATACTCAAAACATATCACGATTAGTTTGTTGTTCACAAGTATATATCTGCCACTATATTACGACTTCTGAAGCCATGTGCACGATTTCTGTGTTTCGGGGCTACTTTCACCACTGGTCGTTCTTACACCAGGATTTCAGAAAGACAATTTATTAAACAATGTTGATGCCAGTGGCTGTGTGGAACTAATGAACACATATATTAACCATCGGTATATAGACGAAGGCTCATTTGTAACTGTTAATGTGCCTACAACTAAGAAAAACAAATGTCTCTCATATACTGCTCAAATTGCAAATTGTTGTAGTTCAGGCAGCGATTCAGGTACAACATTAATGCCAAATATCTCCAGGAGCAAGGAATGAAGTTTTTTTGGCCACAAGTGACAGATATTGTCTCGATAAGAGATGACCTTAATTCTAACTGCAATGCTTTGAAACGAGGATTTAGGTCTAACATGGATGAAATGGAACGAATTACGCTCAGCGAAATTTCGAGCTGTGTGTGTGTGTGTGTGTGTGTGTGTGTGTATGTGTATGTGTGTGTGTGTGTGTGTGTGTGTGTGTGTAGTACTCCATGTTAGTGCCTCTCATTATATTTATAATTTTGCTGGTGGATCGCGCTCGTTTATTTACCATACTAGTTTTTTTCTGTTATCTACATCTACATCTACATGATTACTCTGCAATTCACATTTAAGTGCTTGGCAGAGGGTTCATCGAACCACAATCATACTATCTCTCTACCATTCCACTCCCGAACAGCGCGGGGGAAAAACGAACACCTAAACCTTTCTGTTCGAGCTCTGATTTCTCTTATTTTGTTTTAATGATCATTCCTACCTATGCAGGTTGGGCTCAACAAAATATTTTCGCATTCGGAAGAGAAAGTTGGTGACTGAAATTTCGTAAATAGATCTCGCCGCGCCGAAAAACGTCTTTGCTTTAATGACTTCCATCCCAACTCGCGTATCATATCTGACAGACTCTGTCCCCTAGTACGTGATAATACAAAACGAGCTGCCCTTTTTTGCACCCTTTCGATGCCTTCCGTCAATCCCACCTGGTAAGGATCCCACACCGCGCAGTAATATTCTAACAGAAGACGAACGATTGTAGTGTAAGCTGTCTCTTTAGTGGACTTCTTGCATCTTCTAAGTGTCCTGCCAATGAAACGCAACCTTTGGCTCGCCTTCCCCACAATATTATCTATGTGGTCTTTGCAACTGATGTTGTTCGTAATTTTAACACCCAGGTACTTAGTTGAATTGACATCCTTGAGAATTGTACTATTTATCGAGTAATCGAATTCCAACGGATTTCTTTTGGAACTCATGTGGATCACCTCACACTTTTCGTTATTTAGCGTCAACTGCCACCTGCCACACCATACAGCAATCTTTTCTAAATCGCTTTGCAACTGATACTGGTCTTCGGATGATCTTACTAGACGGTAAATTACAGCATCATCTGCGAACAACCTAAGGGAACTGCTCAGATTGTCACCCAGGTCATTCACATAGATCAGGAACAGCAGAGGTCCCAGGACACTTCCCTGGGGAACACCTGATATCACTTCAATTTTACTCGATGATTTTCTGTCTATTACTACGAACTGCGACACTCCTGAGGCTTAATAAAGCACTTGACCGCCTCGGTATACTGTACTTGGTTTGTGTGCGGTTAACAGATACCTGTTAGAACTGTTTGAAAGGCCGAAAGGCCATCTCCGTCAGCTACACCTTCTGTCACCAGTGATTGTTTCGCGGGGGGGGGGGGGGGGGGGAGCGTGCGTGGGTGTGTTGGTGGGCGTGTGATTAGCGGCCACGTGGCTCGCTGGCGCGGCACTGCGACTGGCCGAATCCCGGCGGCTGTGCTGTGCCCTGCTGGTCCGCGCCGCTCGGCAGATCAATAGCGGCAGCTGCGGCTGCGGTAGCGGTAGCGCCGCACAGCCCGGGACGCGACGCCAGGCGACGCTCCGCTCCTCTGGACGCCTCGCCGACGCCGACGCCGACGCGACGCCGCACTCGGCGCCGCGCCAGCCTGGGGCGCGGGCCCGCAGTTGCGGGACACGCGCGGCTACCCTCCTACACTGTAAGCTCATAGTTTCACGAGCTCCTTTTGCACATTCCATCCGTATATCTCCGAATCCAAGACGCGGTTTTTTCCCCCGAAATTTCGTGCGTAGAGGCTTACTTGCATTCGTGGTATAGGATATGGAGATTTTTCTTCTCTTTACCGAACAGAACCTCGAACTTCCATAAAGTTTGTCCGGGCAGGTTGGCAATCCCTATTTTAAATAATGTAAAATTTATTCATATCGTGGGTACTGATGGCACACACAGTGAAAATTTGGGAAAGAGTTACAGAAGCAAGATTATGCAAGGAGACAGTGGCGTGTGAAGAACAGTTTGGGTTCATGCCTGGAAGAGGAACGACTGATGCAATAGATGCTTTAAGGCGGATAGTGGAGAGACACGGGGAGCTACAAGCTGATCTACATTTGACTTTCATTGATTTGGAGAAAGCATATGACAGAGTCCCAAGGGACGAAATGTGGAGAAGCATGAGAGAGCGATGCGTGCCAGAAAAGTATTTGAGGTTAGTGAAGGAAATGTACAGAGGAGCAATGACACAGGCGAGAAGTAGTGTGGGCATGACGAAGGAGTTTCCAGTAGAAGTAGGGTTACATCAAGGGTCTGCGCTTAGTCCCTACCTCTTTGACTTGATTATGGATGTGCTGGTGAAAGACGTGAAGAAGAAAGCGCCGTGGAATATGATGTTTGCGGATGATCTGATTCTTTATGCGCAGAGCATCGACAGACTTGAAGAAAAGGTGGAGGATTGGAGGAAGGCACTAGAAGAAAGAGGGATGAAAATTATCGGGACAAAGTCAGAACTGAAGGATGTGCAGATAAGGTCTTGCAAGATCCAGGATGATGACTTGAAATCGGTCTGCAAATTTAAGTACATGGGGTCGTACATAAAGAGGGACGGAGGAATGGAAAGCGAGATAAAACACGGAATAAATGGCGGTTGGAACAACTGGAGGAAAATGAGTGGAGTGTTGTGTGACAAGCAGGTGAACATTGGGTTGAAAGGGAAAGTGAACAAGTCGGTGGTAAGGCCTGCTATGATATACGGGGCAAAGACATGGCCAATCACAGTAGCCCAGGAAAGGAAGATGGAAGTGGCGGAAATGAGGATGCTCAGGTCGATGTGTGGGGTAACAAGGAAGGGCAGGATTGGAAATGAATTTGTTAGAGGAACTGTGAAAGTGGGACCCATGGGGAAAAAGATACAAGAGAGCAGACGAAGGTGGTACGGACACTTTCAGAAAAAAGGGGAAGAGGATGTCGGTAACAGAGTTGAAGATATAAAGATTGAAGGATCGAGAAGGAGAGGAAGACCGAAGATGAGGTAGAAGGATAAGATATCCGGGGACCTAAGGGAGAAAGGATGGAAGAAGGAAGAGACAGTGGATAGAGTACTATGGAGAAGAAGGATCCAGAAGAGCAACGCAGACCCTACGTGACGTGGGACAAGGCGACGATAGAGAAGAAGAAGAAGATACCTTTTATCAAAAAGTATTGGGAGTAAAAACTGAAAAAAAAAAATACTTGTGGATTACCGTTTCTAACCACTTCAATAGAAGGATTTCTAAAAATACTGACTTGTTTTGCGATTGTAATTATTTTTGTAAAAAGTGGACATCAAAATAAGAAACTGTTTGCAATTTTTTATGTACATAGAGCTTCAACTTCTATCAGGTTTACACTGATACACTGATGTGAGGTCACAGAAGTCATGGGAAAGCGATGCACATATACCGATGCCGGTAGTATCGCGCACACAAGGTACAAAAGGGCTGTGCGTTGACGGAGCTGCCATTTGTACTCAGAAAAGTCATGTTAAAAGGTTTCTGACGTGATTATGTCCGCACGACGGCAGTTAACAGACTTGAACGCGAAATGTTACTTGGAGATAGAGGCATGAGGCATCCCATTACGGAAATCCGTTCCACCCTGTCAAGAGTGCACCGAGAATATAAAATTTCAGAGATTACCTGTCACCACGTACGGCGCAGTCACCGACGGCCTTCACGTAACGGCCGAGGTCAGCGTCGTTCGCGTAGAGTTTCAGTGCTAACAGACAAGCAGCACTGCGTGAAATAGCTGCAGAAATCAATGTGGGACATAACGACGAACGTATGCGTCAGGACAACGCGTCATAATTTGGCGTTGCTGGACTTTGGCAGCACACGATCGACGCGAGCATCTTTCCTAACAGCACGACATCGCCTGCATCGCCTCTCCTGGGATCGTAGCAATATCGGTTGGACCCTAGACGACTGGAGAACTGTGGCAGATAAGTCTCGATTTCAGCTGGTAAGACCTGTGGCGCAGACCCCACGAAGCCATGGACCCAAGTTGTCAACAAGGCATTCTGCAAGCAGGTGGTTGGTCTGTAATGGTGTGGGCTTTCTTGACATGGAATGACAGGATGGGTCCTGTGGTGCAAATGAACCTGTCATTGAGTGGAAGTGGACATGTCGGCTACTTGGAGACCATTTGCAGCCATTCATGGACTTCAAATTCCCAAAAAACGATGAAATTTTTATGCATGCCGATACACCATGTCACCAGGCCACAATTGTTCGCGATTGGTTTGAAGAACGTTCTGGACAATTCGAGTGAATGATTTGCCCGCCCAGATCGCCCAATGTTTATGGGACACAATCGAGAGGTCAGTTCACGCACAGAATCCTGCACCGGCAACTCATTCGTAGTTATGGACGACTATAGAGGCAGCGTGGCTCAACATTTCTGTTGAGTCCATGCCACGTCCACCTGCTGCACTATGTCGGGCAAACTAAGGGATAGCCCATCCATCACTTTTTGTCACCTCGGTGCATACCTCCGAATCCAAGAAGAAGTTGCCTAAATGTCATGCCCACATGTAGTGGGTCGTCTTGCACTCGCGGTGTATTATATGCAGACTTTCTTTTCTTTACCGAATAGAACCTCGAACTTTCCTTAAGCTGTAACTCTGCTCTATGCCACGCCTACCGCTTTATGTTTGAACGTACACATGCGCTATGAGCATTGTTATACGGTTGCAGGAAGTGATTGTTGCAGAATACTTTTTTATTAGTTTTGTTTGACTTTGCAGATACCACTTCTTAACTGCGTAGTCAAGTTTCTAATCAGTGTTGCGAGATCAACTATTTTTGCAGGAGATCCCCTGGTTTCAAAGAAAAATCTACTGCCCTGTTGCTAAAATTGTTTCAATTGCTTGTAAGTAACTTTCATTTTGACGAATGTCGGTACGACAGGTGGCTCTGAGCACTATGGGACTTAACTGTTGAGGTCATCAGTCCCCTAGAACTTAGAATAACTTAAACCTAACTAATCTAAGGGCATCACACACATCCATGCCCGAGGCAGTACGACAGGTGTTTAACTCTTTATTTCTTGAGATACTAATAATGGAAATGGAAATGTCGTGTGGCTAGGGCCTCCCGTCGGGTAGACCGTTCGCCTGGTGCAGGTCTTTCGATTTGACGCCACTTCGGCGACCTGCGCGTCGATGGGGATGAAATGATGATGATTAGGACAACATAACACCCAGTCCCTGAGGGGAGAAAATTTCTGACCCAGCCGGGAATCGAACCCGGGCCCTTAGGATTGACAGTCTGTCACGCTGACCACTCAGCTACCGGGGCGGACGAGATACTAATGAAGTTTTGGGTATCCGTTCTGTAAATTCCTCATCCCGGAGACATTTCTCTTATTCCTCCAAGTCTTGAGTCAAGTTGCTCTGAGTTTGTTGGTCGCATTAATGTTACTACGAACGTCTTTTTATAACATGTGCGTGGGCCACTATAACCCATCCCATGCCTAACTGCGAAAAGCTAAACGTATTCTTATATTACAGTGTAACGACTCGTAACAGTCTCAGCTAGGAATAAAATGCCTGTCATCTGCTTCCATAATTATAATGTTGTCAAAATTGTATGCAGTAGCCCTTTGTTATTCATTCTAAGAAACTAAGGCTGTTCACATGGTATCTGTATCTTCGTAGCTAATAGTTTGCGAAAAACTGTGATAACAGCTATGGTGTAAAAAGCATTGTAGAGTAACGTGATTGCAAGGTGTGTCATTTGGTGTCAGTTGTCTTGAGTTACTGGAATGGTACAAATGAAGCGTTTGAAAAGGTTTCGCTGTGCATACTGCCAACAGTTACTGGTTTACTGGGTTTCACTGTTTAAGTTAAGGTGCCTCGGTTCGTTGTTATCTGTGCGTGGTGTTTATTTCTAGCCCTACAGTTAGTGTGCGAATATTTGAAATAGCTTGATTTCGGGAAAGTTACACACGGAAATGTGCTTCCGGAGCTCGGAAAAAAGTAAAGACCACTCAAAACTACTAAAGGGAGTGCGAAAGTCAAGCTAGATTTAAGAGTTAGGTAAACGCAGTAAAAACGGAGGTAATTTTAGATGCGTTATTTGTGAAACTACTGTAGTTGTAATTTCCTAATTTAAAGCGAGTTCTGTATAATATGTCACTTTTTAACCTATAATACTGGAATATTTACATAGAGATTAGGCTGTCTAGTATCTGCTGCTATCTCCTAGTTTTTCGAGTATCTTTCACCTAATTTCGAGACTGTGGCGCCCGGCAACACTGTATGTTATGTATCATGGTGTGGGGCAAAGGGGTTCAACATCGAATTTTTCAACAAGATGCAGGTGTTAGCATGACGCCAATATCAAAACCATGGTTAATCGGCTTGCAAAAGCAACAAAAAATTGTGCCGCTTTTGGATTGTTGGAGCCACAGAAGCCTATTTTTGGAGGTGACGAAAGGACAAAGAACGTCTGAAAAAATGCGAAGGCGACTAGGAAAGTTTTCAGTGGCCCCTCAGCGTGGACGTTACGAAAATGCTGAAATGTAGGTAGTGGCATTTATGCGCGAGAAAAATAAAGAATGAATGGCAGTTTCCCGCGATGTCATACGAAATAAAGTGGCGCAGGAACACGTTGTCCAATGTAAAGCCAGCTCTGGTTAGGTTGTGTACAACGGTGCTGCGACGCTTGTGGACTTCTGCTGCGACGTCTTCCAGCATCGTATCTGGAGAAGTTGGTAAAGTATCAGCGACAGTCTATAAGGCTGAAAAAATGGTTGAAACCTCGAGTACAAGGACAAAACTGGTTCGGTAAGTCGCAGAAACGCAGTTCTATACGTGATGATGATGTTTGGTTTTTGGAGCGCTCAACTGCGAGGTCATCAGCGCGCGTATGAAGCCCCATTGTTTTATACAGTCCAATGAAGCCACTGTCACGAATGCTGCTGCTGATGGTGGTGGTGATATGATGAGCACAACACAAACCCAGTCCCTGGTCAGAGAAAATCTCCGACCTGGATTGGAATCGAACCCGGGACCCCGTGATTCAGAGGTAGCAACGCTAGCCACCAGACCACGAGCTGCGGACAGAGTTCTATACGATTGAAGATGACCCAGTTTCGCTTCCAGCTCTAATTTTTCTTTTTGCTCTGACACTTTAATTTCTGTTCCAACCTGTTCTAGTTTTTGTTCTTTAATCAGCTACTGAAAACTTCGATCCACTCATATAATGGGCATAATATAGGATGCACCAAGTAAGACGCCCCCGCCTGAAGTTCTGTTAACTGCTCAATTATCGATACAAGATTTTCTACAAGTCAAATTGCGCAAAGGTGCGAGTATTTTGCTGAATAGTTAATACCTAATGAAGCAGCCATGGTTTTCTTAAATATAATGTCTTTGTCTCCACACTGGGAGATTAGTCAGAATACGCTGCTGTAAGTTTCTCCATGGAACACTAAATTTGGCGCGTGTAAGTCGCCCGGTTTGCTGCTTGTTATCAAGCGATAAGTCTTCACAGAGGTTCACGATATACACCATGTAGCAAAGACAAGGTTCAAATGGCTCTAAGCACTATGAGGCTTAACTTCCGAGGTCATCAATCCTCTAGAACTTAGAACTACGTAAACCTAACTAACCTAAGGACATCAATCACACACATCCATGCCCGAGGCAGGATTCGAACCTGTGGCCGTAGCAGCTGCGCGGTTCCGGACTGAAGCGACTAGAAGCGCTCCCAAGACAAGGATCTCGGTCATTATATTCTGCTTCACAACACGAAGAAATCAGATAAGAAGAAAATATAAGCTTCTGAGATGTGTTGCTACAGAAGAATACTGAAGATTACATTGACAGATGGTAAAAGTGTGGGGAGTTGTAGGTGGATAGCAAAGCTTCACTAAGGTACACAGATCCAATGAGTGCAGTTTACAGCAAAGGGGAAGGGGCTTGCACAGTACAATGCAAACCCTTACTTAAATATCCATATAATGCGAAAATTTCTAATATTTATTCTTATATTGTAGGAACTATTTCATAGTTTAAACAACGTTTAAACTAATTTGTAAGAGAAAGTGCATTATATATGCAGATAAACAGTACTTTGCTTGCAAATCTGGTTGTAGTGTGAGAGCCGTTTCCTCCGTTCATATGTAATCTATTGAAAAGATATTGTCCACGGTTCATTTAAGTGGCAAATTGCTGGGAGATTATGCTGCTCTTAACCTTTATGTTCTTTTATTTCAATGTTCTTGAAACACATTTTATAATTACGTAAATAACACTTCTTGAAAAGTGTATTGTGCAACATCCTTGCGCCGTACAAAGAACATAGTCGGTCATCAGAGCAACATGCACCAAACAGTACAAATGCTAAACCCGCTCTGATGCGCTTGGCGCCAAAAAAATCTGTATGTATTACAGTTCCAGGTTGCAGAACCTTCTAGAACAGAAATTGTCCAAATTAATGCTAACTTGACTACTTTAACTGAATTTGTATTTCAGTTTTAATTGGTTGTTTTCAGAAAATATTTATGTAAGTGAAGAGTTATAAGCCTAATGATTAATAACAAAGGTTGCAAATTTTGACACTATGAAAAATACAAGCTTTGTGCTATTTTGTAAAATCTATTTCATTATTGATAGTAAAATTATAAATGAAGAGAGATTTTTTGTTTGACGATTACAATGAATAATTGAAGTTATTGTATCTAATGTAGACTTCGTTTCACATCATATACTTTTAAAATTACGACTACTAATTTTCATGGTGTAGCATCGATACTACGAAATAACTCGTATATAAATAATACAAATATATTGACAGAAAAATAGTTTTTGGACTATGAGAAACATCAAGAATTACCTACAGATGATAAATATATAATGTAAGTTACAGAATTAACCAAAGTCTGGCCAAAATTTGTACGGAACTGCACATTTCAGTTGACATGAGAAAGTTCCGAAGATAAGGATAGACTAAGGTGAAGATCTGGTTAAACCAGTCTTCGATCTGAAGATCACAATAACAAACTTAGCAACGTGGAGAAAGTTTGTGCGCTAACTAGGATCTTCGAGCGACTGCGCTCTCAAAGCAGTTGTTACGGACTTGAGGGTGCTCGAAGTTAGTTTGCGGAGAATTGTACCATGATAAATGGCCGTCATGGGCGGTATTTATGACGACGCTGGTGAGAGTTTCGGTCGGTACATGTTGATTTACCGTAACGCTGCTCTGCCGACGGTGCTGAAGACCGGCGGGTCGTAAATCACGGCGGCGTTCGGTGGCGGAGCCCTTGAGGCGCGAGCCACTGCCGAAGTCGATGGGCGGCCGAAAGGACTGCCGCGCATGCGCGTCGGCCGGAAGCGGTTTATCTGTGCCGGCCGCAGCATCCTGCGCCCTGCACTGGCCTTCTCAAGCCCGACCGGCAGGCGCGTGCCGGCGTTCGCGACTACTACCGTAGGAAACACCGCCCCACCAGCGGCGGTGGAGCAGACGTTCGACGTTCCTTACGAATTCTCAGTGGCAGAGCCGCTGCAGTTGCGAAAAACACTGGTGGCAATGGATGGCGGTTGCCACCGAAACAACCGGTGTTCGGTTATACCGGTCTTTTCCATCTCCAGTTTAACTTGACTGATAAAAACCGCTTAAGGTAAACGGTTTCTAATATAGCCACTTTCCGGATCTTTATTGCTATTATTTGAGGCATATATGTACACATCGAACAGAGAGTTCAAAATGTTCAAATGTGTGTGAAATCTAATGAGACTTAACTGCTAAGGTCATCAGTCCCTAAGCTTACACACTACTTAAAGCGATATGTTGCTTTGTCGGTACGCCTGCCGACTGATGTCAATACCCGACCACCCGCCATATTTCTCCTTCTTTGACGACTCTCTCGACCGCCGATACGGGCTGTATGTCTCTGCCTGTTACCTCCTGGAGTTCGCTTTCGTCGCCTGCTTCAGCAACTTGATTTTACCCTCCCTACGACTTTTCGAGTGGGTGAGAGCCCGACGCCACCTTGGCTCCAGGCTCAGGTTCGCGTTCACCTTGAACTCAGCACGCTCCCAAAGGAGAGGACCGCGGATTCGATTCACCGCTTGAGGTTTGTCCAACTTCGTTGAGGCTCACTAATAACGTCTTTATTTACACAGATGGCTCCAGGACTACTGTTGGCGTCGGATGTGCCTTTGTCGTTGGGGATGATACCTTTCAATACCGGCTCCTTGACCAGTGTTCAAGCTTTACAGCTGAGCTTTTTGCTCTCTATCAGGCTGTTCAGTATATCCGCCGCCATCGTCATTCTCCCTATGCCATCTGCTCTGATTCTTTGAGCGCCATTCAGAGTCTCCGTGACCCATATTCGGACCGCCCTCTCGCGCACCGAATTCACCGGTCCCTTCAGTCGCTAGCTGATACCGGCGCTCGTGTCCTTTTTTTTTTGTGGGTTCCTGGCCACGATGGTGTGCTTGGGAACGAAGCTGCTGATTCTGCGGCCAAGGTTGCTGTCCTCCTGCCTCCAACTGCTTCCTTTTTTGTGTCCCATCAACTGATGTTAGTGGGGTTCTTTGTCGGCGCGTTTCATCATTGTGGCATGAGGCTTGGTCCTCTCTCCATGAAAATAAGCTTAGGGCCATCAAACCGATCCCGACAGCTTGGACGACCTCCTCACGCCCTTCCCGGCGAGAGGAGGTCATTTTGGCCAGGTTGCGGATTGGGCATTGCCGATTTAGCAGCCGCTACCTGTTGTCCGGGGACCCCGCCCCGCAGTACCCCTGTGGTCATCCATTGACGGTGCGCCATGTTTTGTTGTCCTGTCCCCGTTTTCTTCACTCTCGTGTTGTCCTGTGTCTGCCGTCTACCTTACAGGAACTTTTAGCTGCTCGAGCAGCTGCTCGTGTCCTCAGTTTTATTACACTGACGAACTTAACCAAAGAGATCTAACTCTTTTATTTTGTTTATCTGCGTCTTTGTAAGTACTTTCTGGTGTTGCCTCCTTGTGTTTTTCTACGTTATTAGTGCACTAACGTTTGTGACTGGGCGCTAATGACCTTAGTAGTTGAGCACCCTAAACAAAAAAACTACTTAAACTAAATTATCCTAAGGACAAACACACACACCCATGCCCGAGGGAGGACTCGAACCTCCGCCGGGACCTGCCGCACAGTCCGTGACTGCAGCGCCTTAGACCGTTCGGCTAGAACAGAGAGTGAAAAATCGTAAAATTCCCTCATACTTTTACGTTATACGTTCCAAGATACTTACAATCAAACTATCGAGTAAAATAGGTTAACACATGGAAACTTAGGCGGTCAACCAGTCACTGCTTTTCTCGAAAGGTAGTGGGGAGTTGAATACTACAAAAATTTTACCGGTATGCTCCTGGAGATTCTGAATTTTTAAATCTCTGCTCAAAAATCATGTTGTAATCGAGAATGATACCACTATTTGGGTATTATGAATAGTCAGTTCTTATCGCTGGAAACTGAGGTTAGAGGACTCTGTTTTTTATATTAAGTTGTTAGTTTCCAAAGCCTACAAGCAGATAGTGATGACGTATCATGTAAAAATAGGCAGCACATTAGCTGTTTTACAATTTTATTGCAAACTGTGAATGAAGTCTTAAGTTTTTAATTTATTACTGTTACCACAACTTCCTTTCGCTGTTATTATTTCTTGTAAATGACAGACAGATAATAAGCTTTTGTGTCAAATTTGTAGCGTTGTTTTTCTTTAATTAATTTGAATCAGAATCCCATATTTTATTCAAATATATATGTATAATTTTTAATGGTAATTTGACTTTACTCAGAAAATAATAACTGCTGTTCCAAAAAATTGAAATGAATACATTAGCTAATAGAAGTATAAAATTTACCAGAAACAAATACATGACATTAACGCCAATAATGCACTGGTCAATATTTCCTCTCCAACATGTCGTGAATACTCGTTTTGTAATGTGTTTATCTGTTAGTTGATTCATTTCATCAGAAATATCATTCAGAGTTGATAACATTCTTTGAGAAGCCACACAACTTCCTACCAGACTCGTTTTTTGAAAAAAGTTTTATTTGAAAACCAAAAATTTTAGTAATACTCCTATGGCAGATTGAAATATGGGCGTTATAGCCAATTGCCAGTGAAAAATACCCAAAAATACCTGTTATTCTGGACTAAAATACCGGTATCGTGTTTAACCGATCGGTTTTGCCCATCCCTACGGTAAGAAATGAGGAGGTTAGGCGCAGAATCGGAGAGGAAAGGAGTATGTGGAAAACACTAACAAGTAGAAGGGATAGGATGATAGGGCATCTGTTACGACATCAGGGAATGACTTCCATGATACTGGAGGGAACTGTAGAGGGCAAAAACTGTAGAGGAAGACAGAGATTGGAATACATCCAGCAAATAATTGAGGACGTAGGTTGCAAGTGCTACTATGAGATGAAGAGGTTGGCACAGGAGAGAAATTCGTGGCGGGCTGCATCAAACCAATCAGAACACCGAGGACCCGAAAGAAAGGAGCTATAGTATTTAAGGAAAGGGTCTAGTTTCGTCCTTAATTATCGTTTAAATCAGCTGTCTTTCAACTTGTTTTGTACCGTCCTCGATCTCTTTATATATTTTTCTAATCTTTTTATCTCTATAGTATACTTCATACACTCTTAATTCTTCATGCTTTGAATTGCATATTCTAGACTCTGACCTTGAAATTTATGTGATCTTGTTGTTTTTCCTGGTCTTGTCCAGTGTCTCCACGGTGTCGCCGTCTTGGCAATGTTAGTGGTAGAAGGTTGCCGGATGCCCTTCCTGCCGCCACCGCTACCACTTCCGGGACAGAATTTGTGTACCCCAACTGTCTGTGTCTAGTGTTTTCCAACGTGAGAGTATGAGAACATTTTCGAAATGTTTACGAATCGTGTGGCAGAGGTGAGAGTAGGGTACCAGTACGGCCTTCACCTTGTCGAATGTAGGAACCCACCTAAAAACTACATCCGTCATGAGTGGTACAGCGTTCCTCGTCGTTAATCCTCTGGGAGGGGATTCGATCCGAGGTCGGCGCGCCTCCCCGAATATTCAGGAAGCGGCGTGCAACGCAAGTGTCTTTGTGGGCGTGTCTGAAATTTATGGAATATCATACAAAAATCTGCTGAGGAATAAGCCACAAGCATCGAACTCTAATGTTTGGGCCGAAGCGCTGGAAACTTGTGTTAGTACAGCAGAATGAGAAGGTCCAGTACCGACACAAATGATAACAAATCAACTTAAAAACTTAGTAAAAAGAAAAAAAATAAGAGAAGAAAGATTATACCACATCGTTCGACAGTAAACGCAACAGTTGACTGAAACTGCGTGCTTTCTCTTGCTTGTCACGAGCAGTTAATTATGTTACGAAAAAGCTTGTTACTTGAGCGTTTGTTGCGTTCTCGGGCGATACTGTTGTCATAGTATTGTCCTTGTATGCTGCAGTGTTATTCTTTCGGTGATAGTCAGTTGTAGTTCGTTATGTCGTTCTTTTATGTACAGCAGGAAATATCTCTTCTGTACCTCCTTTGTTCCCAACCGGGCGAGTTGATGCAGTGGTAGTACACTGGACCGGGATTCTGTACTTAGGTTCTCCGTGGTTTCCCTAAATCCCAAAAGGCAAAGGTAGGACTGGTTCTTCTGATTTCCTTTTTTTATTTTTGTGCTCCATCTCCCTAATGACCTCGTCGCCGACCGGACATTAAATCGTACTCTTCCATCCGTCATAGGTCGAATTATTTCCATTGTCACACTATTGAGAACAGTTTTATTTGACTAACCGAATAAAAAGCTTTACTACACGAATGGGGCAACCCATCGCCTAGTCGCCTATTGAGGATTACTTTACTTGCATTGGCCGCTTAAATTGTTTGCCACGTTATAACTAGAAATACTGTGGAAATGTAAAAAGAAGAGCCTGGAAAATACCACACCCTTGAATAGGTAATCTATTAGTATAGTTATCTAAGAATTCTCATTAGCCTAAACAATAATTTCACGGATATACAAGGGAAGGCAAATAAACGACTAAGAGAAGTGACGGGAATCAGTTGATTGTTATTTAAAAAAAAAGACAGAAACATTGAAATGCAGGAGATGTGGTTTGGGCATTTTGCCAGACCAGCAACTAGAAAGAAACGAAAGGAAATTTTTTACTTGACTGTTCATGACAAGATGCAACACACAGGTATACGACATCAACAAACAGACAGAAAGTATTTGGAAGCTTAAGATCGTCGCATTTGGTAATGTTCGGAAGAAATTTTATATTCAGCACGAGATGGAAAGAGACTGATAACTGCGATAGTAATGTTGATAATGAAGGAATACTTTTATATTTTGACAGGTTGCATACATATAGCAACTAGCTCTGCACTGAAAGAAAATTAACTATTGTAGCCGGTTTATACCACATAATTCCGGTTATTTAGTATCGCAAGAACTTGAGGAAACGTGATCTCACATTTGTCATGATTATGTTTAAATTCGTCATGGACAGTTGAGTTTCAGTCGATTAGATCATGCGCGTCGCTCGGTCCTGCCCCCCCTCCGTGAGAAGTTTTTCCTGTCCGACAAAACAATCTCCCCCTGTGTGGTTGCTCGGCAGCTGCTGTCGTTTTGAGTGGCGTTCAGGCAGCGTTTACCGGGAACACGAGACGGGCGTGAAGGGCCGCTGCCAAGATGTTTGCAGGGAACAGTTACACACGCTTTCCGTCTGCCGGCCCCGTTATTGGGCTCCCCGTGTCGCATCGCCGGTCGTAAACATTTACAACTGGTGGGCTACGAGCATTTCATTACACCGTGCCGGACAACAGGTAGCTAGTTGGGTGTGGCGGCCCATTGATTGCCGAGGCTACCGGACGTCGCGTGACTCCTGGGGTCGGCTTTAGTTGCGAGAGGCATTTGCTTTAAGACCTCAGCTCCATTTAGCATTTCCTTTACAGTACTGAAAATATTCATACGCAAGTCCTCCTGCGTATTGAAACCATAGTCACGATGATCCACACTCTATATCAATAAATCTCTCTCTCTGATTTTCTTTCACTGTGTTGGTGTTGGTTATTATGTTCACTTGCCGTTGAGCGTTCACCTTTAATTTTGGCACTGTCCTCCAGGCTGAAATTCAGCACCTGTTCTTATGCTGACTGGTGTGTGTGTGTATCTTTTTAATGGTCTATAGAGTGGTTAAAACTCACTGCTAGAACAGCCTGTGGACAAGTGCTAATTTTTGCAATGCTATAGGAAAATGATAGGGTTTATTATTCATTTTTAATTGTTAACCGAAACTGCGGTAACCAATACTCCAAATCTTTGCCGAGAGCGTAAAAATGATTGATGGAACAGTTCTGTAAGTTAATGCTCTGGCAAATATCTTTTAAATACACCTGTGAAATGTATAAGTGGCAGTCAATTTAAAATGAGACAGATGGAAAAAAGTAATTTTACAGTTTATTATTTCAAAAGTAATTATCATAACAGAGCCCAGTATCAGACAAGATGGTCCAATACCTTCATGGAAAAATGTTGCGGTTGCCTACGGAACCAGGATTGTACCCAGGCGTTCACCTCTTCGTCCGAAGCAGATCGACGGCCACAAATGTAGTTATTCAGGGCTTCAAACATACGGAATGTGTAAGGGGTTCCTAGCGAAAGTTCTGCAACGTACTCGATACAACCTTGGTAACATGTAGGCCACTTTTATTGAAATAAACTTGAAAAACTTACGTCCTCTCATAAGAATGATCCTACCTTTAGTCAAAAGATAATCACAACCAGTACAGTGGAGGCCATTTGTGAGATGTAGCCGCGAGGGATTAGACGAGCAGTCTAAGGCGCTGCAGTCATGGACTGTGGGCTGGTCCCGGCGGAGGTTCGAGTCCTCCCTCGGGCATGGGTGTGTGTGTTTGCCCTTAGGATAATTCAGATTAAGTAGTGTGTAAGCATAGGGACTGATGACCTTAGCAGTCAAGTCCCATAAGATTTTAACACACATTTGAACATTTTTTTGCGAGATGTACCAGTTTTAGTTTTATCATTTTAACTCTTTTTTATTCCTCAGAATCCAAATTCTAAAACTGATTTTATTGATACAAATGAAAAGTTGAAATACAGACATTTCCTGGCATCTCGAAAACTGACTCTTGACGCCCACTGATAACACTCGTACCTATCCGCGCACGCTTCACTGTCCGACATGAAGCTTCAGTTTTGCAGAGCCTTTTTTTCTCTAATTTCCTTGTGTACCTGAGAGGAAAGATATGTGACAAGAGTGTCCTGAGGTAGCCTTATGACTTGTTGTGGGATGACGATTCTATTTTGTAACTAACTCCACAATGTTCTGAAACGTCGTCCGCAGATTAACACGGTGTGCGGAGGCGCGACTCGAAGCTCAACATTCTGCTTTCGCGGACAATGCTTATGAGCGACAATGCTCCCAGTTCCAGTCAAGAAACGATTATGTTGACGTACGTGCTTGCGCTTTCTGCGTAAAGTGTTATAACTTCAGAAATAACTTTCTAAGACAGCTAAATTGAAACTTGGAAGAAAAATGCTGTTAAGCTTACCTTTCTTCCTTTATCCATATACTTCTTTATAATATAATATAATATTATATTATATTATTATAATCATAATGTATAATGAGGTGCACGAGGCAATTTTGAACTGATTATTTACGCAGCAAACACAACTTGATCTTGGTACGTCTCCACGGACACGCCACATTTATCATTATGGGTCGACATACACTCAGGAGATAAAAGTCGTGGGATACCATCTAATATTGTGTCGGACCTCCTTTTGCCCGACGTAGTGCAGCAGGTGGACGTGGTATGGACTCAATAAGTCGTTGGAAGTCCCCTGCAGAAATACTGAGCCACGCTGCCTCTATAGCCTTCCATAACTGCGAAAGTATTGCTGATGCAGGATTTTTTTGGACTAACTGACCTCTCGATTGTGTCCCATGAATGTTCGATGCGATTTATGTCGGGCGATACTGGTGAACAAATCATTCAGTCCAATTGTCCAGAATGTTCTTCAAACCAGTCACGAACAGTTGTAGCCCAGTAACATGTTTGGAAACATGAAGTCCATGAATGACTACGAATGGTCTCCAAGAAGCCGGATATAACCATTTCCAGTCAATGATCTCTTCAGCTGGGCCATAGGATCAAGTCCATTCCATGTAAACACCTCCCACGTCATTCGCCCAGGAGAGGCACCGCAGGCGATGTCGTGTTGTTAGCAAAGCCACTCGCGTCAGTCGTCTGCTGCCATATCCCATTAACGCCATATTTCGCCGCAGAGCACGTTGGTAGAACGTGCCACACTGATTTCTGCGGTTATTTCACGCAGTGTTGCTTGTGTGTTGGCACTGGCAACTATAGACAAACGCCGCTGCTCTCGGTCGTTAAGTGAAGTCCGTCGGTCACTGCGTTGTTCGTGGTGAGAGGTAGTGCCAGAAATTTTGCAGGCTCGGCTCACTGTTGGCACTGTGCATCTCGGAATATAGAATTCACCGAGCGAGGTCCGGCCATCCTGATTTAGATTTTACGTGATTTCCCTAAATCGTTTCAGGCATATGCCGGGATGGTTCCTTTGAAAGACACGGGTGACTTCTTTTCCCGTTGTTCCCTAATCCGATGGGACCGATGTCCTAGCTGTTTGATCCCGTCCCCCAAATCAACCAACGAACCAATATTGAATTACGTAACGATTTCCGAAATAGAATATCCCACGCGTCTAGCTTCAACTAGCGTTCGGCGTTCAGAGTCTGTCAACTCCCATCGTGCGGTCCTTATCACGTCGAACACTTTTTCCCATGAATCACTTGAGTACAAATGACATATCCGCCACTGCATTGCCCTTTTATGTGACGTGTACGGGATACTACCGCCTCTTTTTACGAGCATATAGCTATCCCATGACTTTTGTGACTTCAGTGTTGAACCCTCATTTCAAAGAGCCTTATGCCACGTCAGTTCTCAGAAGCTTTCCTTTACTGTCTACTGTGCACATCTGCCTGGGAAGACAGAAATTTTCTGGAACATCAAGGCAAAAAGTGCCTGCTAATTGCGACGAATGTGACTACCGACGATTACAAGATACGGCCCAGTTAATGTCGCTCTTATACGCAGAGCTATTAAAGATCGCCAGATAATCGCAGGAGGCGGTTATTATTACAGCGGTTTACTGCCCGACAGAGGCGGAGCCTGTGAGAGCAATCCGCGGAAAAACGGCGAGCTGATCGGAGCGCGGGAACGTCCTTGGGGCGGCGAGCCACAAGGGACCTCCTGTGCGCTGAATGAGAGCCACTGTGCCGTCCGATCCGCCTTGACACAGTCAGCATCGGAACTACTGCACAGCGCTCGCTATGGCGCTCGATTTGTCTGCCTGTCGCTGCGCGAGGCAGTGTGGGCGATAACTGGCACACTGAACTCAGACTCCTCCGAATCTCCACCAAATCTCCTTTTTAATTCGGTACAGAGAGTTCAGACTATTTTGTTCCTCAATACTCTGGCTGGATATCACGGAATAGATAGGAAAGAGTAAGGGATTTATTGTGACCAATGTTGCCGGTATTTATGTTGTTTTTATTGGCGGCGGCGGTGGTGGTGGTGGTGGTGGTGATTGTGATTGTGATTGTCAGAAGGCTGGTTTGATGCAGCTCTCCACGCTAGTCTGTTCTGTGAAACCCTCTTCATGTATACATAACTACTGCTACTTACTGTCAAAGCAATAAGGCTAGCACGAACTAGCCGGCCGCGGTGGTCTAGCGGTTCTGGCGCTGCAGTCCGGAACCGCGGGACTGCTACGGTCGCAGGTTCGAATCCTGCCTCGGGCATGGGTGTGTGTGATGTCCTTAGATTAGTTAGGTTTAAGTAGTTCTAAGTTCTAGCGGACTTATGACCTAAGATGTTGAGTCCCATAGTGGTCAGAGCCATTTGGAGCTAGCACGAATGGTCACAGATATCTTTGGTCCCTAAGAGAGCGTCAGGAAGTGCTGAAAAAATTGAACTGGCAGACGCTTGAAGATAACCGCAAACTGTCCCGTGAAAGTCTGCTTACAGAGTTTCGAGCACCAACTTTAAGTGACGAATCTAGGAATATCCTACAACATCTTTCGTATCGTTCCCGTGGCCTTCGCGAGGACAATGTTACAGTAATTACTGCGCACTGAGAGGCGATTAAGCAGTCAGCTTTCCCGCACTCCATACGTGAATAGAACGGGAAACAGCCATAATAATACGTACTGTGGGAAGTACGCGGTGTTGTGCGCTTCAGAGTAGTTTGCAGAGTACAGATGTAGAAGTAGGACCTGCTTACACTTTCGTTCATTAGCAAATTGACGATTGCGTAACTATGCCTCAAGATCTGACTCATCAGCTAAACCCTTCTTTTAGTCAAATTATGCCATCAAATTGTTTTTTTCCTCACTTAGATTCAGCGTCCCTTCATTGCAAGGGGTGTCGACTACGTAAGTTCCGATCGGTCGCGAAATAGAAAACATCGTGAAAATCCGATAAAACTTCGCACAGATGTGTCGGGCAGTGTCTCTGCTATGCCCGTCGATGGCGTCACGTTTCACTCTCCCTCTGATTTTCATCTCTACTTACATGAACCACTGGCTATGAACACAAGACTTTGGCACTGACAACGAAGTGCAGACCAGCGTAGAGAATTGGCAGAAATCCCAGCCGGCTGCTTTTCATGGCGAGGGTATTGTAAAGTTGGCATAACGCTACGAGACATCTCTAAGTCAGAGCGACGGTTATGTTGGGAGGTGTAGCTAACTGTTGCAAATAAAACATTTCTCTTTCCATTTCGCGACCGATCGGAAGTCACTTTCTGGAGAACCGTCGTTATTACGCGATATTCCCAAATTGGTTCAAATGGCTCTGAGCACTATGGGACTTAACATCTGTGGTCATCAGTCCCCTAGAATTTAGAACTTCTTAAACCTAACTAACCTAAGGACATCACACACATCCATGCCCGAAGCAGGATTCGAACCTGCGACCGTAGCGGTCACGCGGTTCCAGACTGAAGCGCCTAGAACCGCACGGCCAGATATTCCCATGTAACGTTCATCGGTCTTCTGTACCATCAAATATCAAGAGCTTATATACCGACGGAAAACCTAATTAAGAGTGGTCTAATACCGGCTTCAGAACCACTCATTTTTTTCTTCAGCCTTCTGACTACACAGACTCGGTTTGTGAAAGGAGGAGGAAGAAACTCGGCCGTGCCATTTCAAGGGAGACATCCGGCATTTGCCTTTCGGATTCAGAGAAATCCCAGGTAACCTAGATCTGGATGGTCGGAGAGGGCTTTGAACCGTCGTCATCCCTAAATCGACAATGAGAAACACCGTATTGTTACGCTATAGTAGAATTTGGCAGGTGTGTGATTCAGCATTTGAATGAGACTTTTTCGTGTTTGATAATGCGTTGTGGAATGGCAAATGGAGCCAGACGGATTTGAGATCTAATCGCAAGAATGCTCTTGTAAAATATGAGAGGCAGTCAAATGAAATCCGAAAACCCGGCATAACGGGACCCTGTGTAACCTCCCCCTCACTTACCGACCTTAATGACAGTGAAAAATGAAACCGCATGTACCTAATGGGAGTTTTGGAAAAGCAATCGTCACCGAAGTTAACCTGTCGGTAAAGAGGGAGGAAAGGGTTACATCTAAATGAAAGGAAATGTGCTAATGAAACTGGTGGAAATTAATTTTGAAAAGGGGTAAAGTTAATAAAGAAAGTAAATGTGCAGCCGTTACGTTAACAATTAACTAGCGGTAATTAGGTATTTGAGATTTGGGGGAAATCACGGTCGCCAGTCCTAAGGACAATTACTATAGTAACTGAAAAAGAAAGGTTATTACACATATAATTAGCACTAGAAGCGTGGCAACTGAAGGTTGACACGTGTAGTGTGAAAACTGAAAGTTTGTCAGAAGTAATAAATTTCGCTACACCCTGACTTAATTTAGCAAAAGAATTAATAAAACCGGAAAATCGAAAGTTAATTTAGTGACTTAAGTTAATAGTGAGCTTTCTTTCTGAAGCACATCGAAATTCAGTAAAATACGGTTAGTCTTGGACTACCTCAACAATCATTTCAAAAACTACTTGAATCTACGCAATTTAGAAATAAGAGATTTAACTTTGAACTTGAATTAAATGATACCGAACAATTAACAATAGTAAAATTTAGTACGTACCAAGCTGAGCTGCAGTCACAGGCAAGCTAAATACGGTAACAAAGCTCGCACTCTTAATTCGTGCTTCTGTAATCTGAATATTGTAGCCAGCTATTAATGCCATAATTGAACTTTGAAATGAAAGCAGTGAAAACGAGTTAGCTATATTACTTTAATGCTGGCGTTTGAATTTCAACGACACTTGGGTTCATTTCGGAAAAGGAAGGGACTCTGCTTGGTAATGCAATTGGGACAATGAGCAACAAAAGTTCATGCTAAGTTGCTGTAATTATAGTGACGAAAATGGGACAGTTTGAAAAGCTGAGGTCTGCCATACAGTTCTAAAACTTTACGTGCGTCCAGTCTTCCTCGACGGTTGATTGAAGGTTTGAAGCCGTCGGTCGAGGAGGTGGCGACAGTCACTCATTGTCGGCCGTCGCTGTTGCAGAAGCTGGATGTTGGCGCGCCTTCTTCTCGACACGGTCACCAGACGAAACGGGCTCTTGATGTGCGCTAGTTAATGTTTCCCGTCCGCGACACCATGTCAGAAACTATCATCGCAAGTCGAGCGCAATTACATGCTGCCAAACCCCGAAAGCGCGGCAACTCGCGGGAGCGTCACACAACACACCTGCTCCACTCGCTACTCCCGCCACACTCCTTCTGCTCAGCCCGCGCTCCACGCGGCAGAGTTAACACTACCAAAGATCCTACACACTTTGATTCTTCATACGACCTATCGATGTAATCGTTCGATAGCAGTTTTCCCTAGGCAAGACCCAGCGTAAAAATACAAATAATATTTACGAAACAAACCAATTATACATCGACATAAATGCATAAATATACAAATAGTAAAACAATTACAATATACAAAGAGACAGAAATGTCATATCTTGAGGTAACAAAGCAAGGAAAGAAAATAATAGCACAATAGATGGAAATAGGAGGATATGCATTTCCGGCGTTACACCTGGAATGGTTCCATTCAGAAGTAATCTCTGAACACGTTACGACATTTATCCCACTGGGAGATGAGATGATAAATTCCTGTTTCGTAGAACACTGTCGGCCGCTGACGAATCCACAACCGCACCCACTCCTGCGCTTCCTCGCCATACCGACATTCACGAATGTCTTTCTTCAGGTTGCCAAATATGTGAAAAACACATGGCGAAGGATGTAGGCTGTACGGAGCATTTTTCAGTGTTTCCGAATCAAATCGCTGAAGGGTAGCCTTCATCCGTTTAGCAGTGTGGAACCAGGCGCTACCGTGAAAGAGAATGGTTCCGGCCGACTGCATTCCTGGGCTTTTATGGCGCATCGCAGTTTCTACAAATTATCTTAACAGCGCTGCGCACTGATTGTGGTTCCATGCTCGAAGATCCCGACTAGCAGAGGGCACCTGCAGGCGAAGGAGGTCGTCATGATCTTACCGGAAATTGTGTGAACAGTTTTGGATTTCTTTGGCAGGCGAAATGTGGAATGTTTGCATTGTTGGCTTTGCCGTTTGCCTTGTGGCTCGAAATGGTGGCACCCCGTAAGGTCATGGTGACCTCCTTCGAATGCAGGGGCTCTCTGCTTATCGATTTCCTCAAGCGTGGTACCTCAATCAGTGTGCAGTGCTATGAAGACACTTTGCACTAACTACACATGCCATAAAGTCAAAATGTCCAGATGTGCTGTCGGACGGATTCGTCCTTTGCATTATAATGCCCGCCCCCACACTGTCAATCGAAGGAAGTCTACGCTTCAGCGGTTTAGGTGGGAAACACTGCAGTATCTTCTGTACAGCGTGCATCTTTCTCCGTGTGATTTGCATCTGTTTGGCGAGGAAGTGGAGTTGTGGACTCGTCAGTGGCCGAACGCGTTCTAGGAAACGGGAATTGATCGTCTCGTTTTCCAGTGGGATAAATGTCTTAATCCGTGTCGTGATTACTTTTTAATAATACCATTCCATGGTCCCCTTGGGGTGCGTTTCCAGTTTTCATTTGAGTGCTCCTTATACAAAAGGAAATTGTTCTGCCTTACTCGTTTCATGTAGAAACAGTAATAAGAAACTAAAACACTACGTTTGTGGTCAACCGTAAAATCGCCTTGAGAACTCACATGCCCAGAAAGAGCTGACACACATTACGTTTAATTCTTTCACTACCACTGATACGTCTGTGCCCCATGATAGGTTATCAGTGGGAATCTGCTGCATGTTATTGCTGTGTATCGCTGTCCTACTGGTAAAGGGAAGCTTGCTAATGGACTGCAGAATTCTTATATTTACAGATTACAGCTGTAGGTTGTGCTGTCTTCAACTTATATTGTTAACGCTCTGCCCCATACTGTCGTATCGAATTAGTTCGCGCCTGCAGGTAGACAACCCAATAAATAGAATTGCAAAGTGGTCTGCGATGGAGGTACTTACGAATGAATAGCCCACTATGTCCTATCCCCGTCCGTGTTGGAAAGCGATACGGCGGGAAATATTTTTTTCATATTGTCACTTCTGACTACGACATTAATTATAAGAACCATACATTAATGTGTTTCACTCCGAAACAAAATTGGTAGTGAAAGGGTTAAAAGAAGAAGAATGAAACAAAATTTGAAACTCTCTTAAAGCTGCACAATTTGAGCCGCTCATAAAAACGAATTATGAGAAATTAATGTTGAGATGTTTTGGTATACATTTCGAAACGACTGGTCACATGTCTGGCGATAATTCTGGGAACAAAGGTGAACTCACGCATTATCTGGCAGATAGGCATTGTTATTGCAGCGCCAGATCTCTCCAACGAATTGTAGGATCGCAAATGTACAGCGGTAAAAGCATTGGTTCGAAACATCGTCATGTGCGAGCGACAGGTACATTATGGTAGAACAGTAGTTGACATGCTTGACAGTACTGTATGACAAGGTTGTGGCTCTAGATCGATGATTTCTTCTTGTATTATGCGAATATAAATTAAAAAATTACTTAGATAAATCTGACGTGAATGTAGAGGGCAGTCGTTTGTGCCAAGGGAAAATGGCGAACATCTCAGTCACACTTGGACCTGTAACAAATGTCGCAAAACTTCAAGTGA
Organism: Schistocerca cancellata; assembly: GCF_023864275.1. Taxonomy (NCBI): domain Eukaryota; kingdom Metazoa; phylum Arthropoda; class Insecta; order Orthoptera; family Acrididae; genus Schistocerca; species Schistocerca cancellata. The sequence goes on from NC_064630.1 coordinate 352,697,971, forward strand.
GGTCTGTTTCGAATCCCAGAATGTTAGAAAAATAGTCCTGCGTTGCGTATCATTGTTGAAACTTGTAGACAAACTTCTAAAAGTGTAAAAATCATCTCAATCAGTAGTATTAATCGTAAGGAAAATGTACGCAGTCTGGACTGGACCTTCAAGAAACATCGCGAAATTTAAAATAATGATAATATCAAAGAAGTTAACAGAACTAGTTGTCATTCGCTGCTTGGTTTTGCTGTTTTGCCGATGTTTCAGGCATGGTTTTAATTTACATCATTAAAGGTACTGAGATTGTCGTCTCTCGCAGACTGCCATTGGTTCCAAAAGAATAGGACACGACAGTTCTGTCAAACTTTAGCCTGTCGATGCAATGCTTTTAGTTTCGCAGTCAGCACTGATGAGGTTTTACGTATTGGGGAGTGATTTCCTACCTTCAGGGAAATTTGGAATCGTGTTTCGCTCGGGACTGATCGCCTCTGAAACGCAAAGCTTTTTTTTTTTTTGTGTTGGACCAGCCTCAACGTGTGTATTTGCGAAACGAGTTGGACTTGAGGAAATTGAACGAGGGCGTTCCGGATACGAAGTTTCGGAGATAGGCTTCGCGAAACATGAAGTTTCCATTTCCTGCATTTCGACAGAGTTGGGTGGGGACCTGTCCTGACATCCGCAGAGAAAGTATTATGCCGAGTTACCGTGACACATATGTATCTCCCTTTTCAGTTTCTCCACGTTATAACCGTCAACATATTTCTACGTGTAGTTTATCATCCTATAATTTTTCGCTAACACTGTTCATAGATTTCAGAACACTGCATCCACAGGTGTCGTATATTATCGTTTAATTTTTCGTTTAGACTATTCATAGATTTCAGTACTGCATCCACAAGTATGCGCCATTTGTACTTCGGCGCACAACTAAAACAAACAGTAGCTGATAACACGAAATTTATGTACGAAATGAAGATAAGAGTCTAAAAAAAATGAAGGAAGAACTTCTCACTGCTTCTTGGAAATTTGTGGGAAGTTCCTATGGGACCACCCCCCTCTACGCTGGGTAAAAGCTCGCTGCGGTGTTCCTGCAAATTAAACCGTAAACAAGCTAGCGAAGGGAGCTACTTATCATGGAAAAATAAAGAGCGGGAAGGAGCACCTGGCACAATTTTTTTAAATGTCGTCAAACTTATAACGAAGAGAAATGGAACGCCAATTAGCAACAGTTGACCAAATCGGAGCCAGAGATTATTACAGAATTAATCCAGCAGTGGTGTGGCACGAGAAGCATCAGCGCAACAGAAGGTTCCAAAACATAATAATATGCCTAAGCTCCAACTACTGGTGCTACAGGGTACACTTATACCGCATTGGCGTGCTTACTAAGGTAAATAAGAGGACATTGTATACATGTTCTGTTGTTGTCGAAACATATACTGTGCGACAAGTCGATCTGCTACACCTAAATGACTTGACAGTATACCGCCTGTTTCATTCATTTCAACTGAAGTGCAGTTGACCTTTTAATGTGATGTATTTTACTTTTTATGCTGGTGTTGATAAACTTTGTGGTGACTACCGCTCGGGCGTCTCGGAAGTCTTGACTCCGCTATCCCAGTGCTTATAGACCCTCATTGTATTTGTAGTTAATACTTTTGACGTGTTCAAAAGGAGCTATCGCATATGTTCGCGAACACTAGATGGAAAAAGATTTGCACTTGGATAAGACTTTTACGCGCTGTACAGAAAAATGTGCACTTTTCTGCTTGTTTCATTTTCAAAAGCCTTAGCAGAACTAAAAAATGTGTATGGTAAACCCGATTTGCATATCTATGTTTAAAGGCGTTCTTGCGGTATTCTCTTTTTATACCGTGCAGGAGTCCTTCCAAGTGGTTTAGATTCTTGCACTGTAATATATTATTTATCATTTATACGCTTATAAATAATCAAATAATTGCTGGACTACGGGTCCGGCGATTGTTGACGGTTCACAAAAGGCGAGTGTGGTCTTCAACTTGGAAGCAACAATTTAAGCGAGATCGGAAGGACTTTTTGCGACAGATTGTGACACTTAATGAAACCTGGAATCGTTATTACACTTGGGAAATCATGCAATAATCAAAATAGTGGGTTCCTTCCGGTGAATCTGCCTCAAAGAAGGTGAGCGTCAGGATAAAGTTACGGCGACTTTTTATTTTTTATACGAAGGATTCCGTGCTTATAGATTTGTTTAAGAAAGGTAAAATGATGACTGGAAAATACTACAAGGATATATCGAATCACTTGGAGACACAGTGGAAGAAAACACGACTTTATTTGGCGAAGAAGAAAGTGCCGCTTCCACCGCGACAGTGTGTCAGCACATTCAGCAAGTGCTACCGTTGCAAACGTAATGATTTACCCAATAACCATTATGCACTCTCGCATTTCTTCATTTGTAGGAATGGCTTTTATCGGTATAGAAAATACTGGAAATAAAGTCGCACAATGATGAAATTTTGATCGACGTATTCCACAGGGATGAAAACACTGGAATATCGGTTTGGTACCCTTCCGTCGAAGTGTTAATGGAATAGCGCTTTCAGTTTCCGTTATTTTAATTGGTTTAAAAAAAGAAGAAGAACAACCTGTTTCATTCGCTTGTGTTCTGCCTTGTGTTGCAATCTATTCCAACATTAGTAAACAAAGCAGCAGACGGTGGAGGGAAGTGCTGTGATCGGACGAGAGCCGCTGGCTGCAGCGAGCCATTTTCCAGGCGGCGGAGCGCTGCTCGTGGTAGGCTGTTGCAGGTGTCTTTGTTGGGAGCGCTGCATAGGCCGGGGTCACGCCCGGCCACTTAGCGCGCCGCTAAGACAATGGCCGGCCGCTAACTGGCCGTGGCGGTCGCGGTCGCGATATTATAGAGCAGAGCGCCAGCCAGTGCCTGCGCCGCTGCCCGCACGCCCGCGAGTGCCGCCTGCTGCCGGCAGATATGTCGTGAGTAGCTACCCTCCTGGTCTTACTGCTACCTAACAGGTTCACACACTACAACAGCGTGGAATTAACTTGATCATTGTCGTTGGTGGGTCCTAGAGTGCCAGTGCGTACAGCTCTGTAACCCCATTGTGTGAATGACTGCGATGACTCCTCTTCGAAAGAGAATTATGTTTGTGTATGCATACAAGGTGATTATAACTAAACTTTTTCTTCTTGAGTCAGTGTAGACGGAGAACTATTTAGCGTAAGGGTACCCAGCTTGATAGAGATGATGTTCAGACTGTGCGCCGCACGATTTGCGTTGTTAGGAGTGTTAGTGTCATGACACGCCGGTACTGGTGTGGCGGTGAACGGTTTTATTACAGTTGCGTGTAGTCTAAGTGGGTCTGAACAAAGCGAGCAGGACTTTACTCGTAAAGCTGTTTTATCAAAACAGCAACATTAGTGCTGCTGGTCTTCGCGGGTGTCAACACATTGCTGTAGTATGGAGATGCCCTCTTTCCGCACCGTTGTTGAAGAACACGATTCGGAAGTTCGTATTAAGTGGCATTTTGTGAGAGGGGGAGGCAGACAGCCAACTGTGCCACAAATTGTTGAACAAGTTGCTATTGCCATGGCTGAGAATCGTGGACGCTATGTGCGATCTTCAAGCACTGCACTAGATGTGTCACGATAGGTGAGTATTCCGTGGTCGACCGTTCGAAAACTGCTGCGGTCAATTTTGACATGGTATCCGTACATGTGATTACGGAATGTCGTGGGTGCAGATGGTCGTTTGTACCATGTGATATAATCAAGGTACTCAATTAACGTGTGTTACTCACTGATGTGAAAATTAAAATGTGTTTCTTTCAATGGTTTATTTGTCATTTTTCTTTCACATACCCTTACAAATGTTTCGATAAAGTTTCGTTGTTCTACGACCAGTCGTCTTTCACAGGGATCTATCAACTAGCCAAAGTTTAATTTTAACGAACCTGAACATAATTTGCGAAATTAAACATAAAAAATGGTTCAGATGGCTCTAAGCATTATGGGACTTAACATCTGAGATCATCAGTCCCCTAGACTTAGAACTACTTAAACCTATCCAATTTAAGGACATCACACACATTCAAGCCCGAGGCAGGATTCGAAAATGCTACCGTAGCAGCAGCGCGGTTCCGGACTAAAGCGCCTAGAACCGCCCGGTCACAGCGGCCGGCTACATAAATCTACATATACTCCCACACTGTGCAAACCACTGTGAAGTGCCTGGCAGAGATTACTTTAAATCGTACTGCATGTTCGGTTTCTTCCCTTTCCAGTAGGCGGGAGTGTGGGAGGAATGACTGGATAAGTGTGTCTGTACTCGCTGTAATTAGTCTGATCTTGTCCTGGTGGTCCCTACGGGAACCATATGCAAATTGCTCATTTATAATTCTACGCTCTCTCATCGAATGTATCCGGGCACCTGTTACTGGACATTAATATGGGGCGTGTACATCATTCGCCTTTATGATGACTTCAGGTCTGCTGAGACACTTCCAGTGAAGACAGTGATACTGAACGCTGAGGTCTCGAGCGAAGTCGACTTTCTAACTCATCCCAAAGTTGTTCCATTAGGTACAGATCGGGACCCTGGGCAGGCAAGACCGTTCAAATCAGAAACGTATTGAGGTCAGCTAGTCAAATATCGAAGAACATTTCCTGGAAGTTCATCTCGTGACAGTTCGCTTGACAATTCGAGCTTGAGTTCGGTCGCTAGTAACATAGACGTCGACGCCACATTAAAGTCTAAGCTTCCTCTCTCTCTACCTTCCTTTTTTGGACATCAACATCACGAAGTAACTTCTTGGCGTTTTTGAAGTAATCAGAACTGTCACAGATGCGACTTGTTCCGGTCTCAGGACATAGTGGGACGTATTCGACTAAAGCATGCTTTAAATAATAAGATTGGAAATAGGTACTAAATATTATTTTAGAGCCGTCGTTCAACTTCTCGGCCTCCTTCTTCAACAAAAAAATATGTTAATCGCTTAGCTTCTGTATTCCTAACCAGAGAAGAGGAGTAATCTTTTGATTCGATTGTGTAGGAGGGTAATCATTATCGCATCCTTGTCGAATCACTTCGCAGTAAAAGTCATAGAGTACAGAGAGTCTCTTCGGCGGTTCGAAATCACTCCAGGCGGTTGAGGCGGGCTGTTAACTGTCGAGGAGGCGAGTAACGTCCTACGCCGTGTTTGTCGAGAGTCAACAGATACCTGTCGCCAGCTAGCAACATCTCAGTTACCTCTCATTAGCGGTCGCTAGCCACCTCTTTGCGTCAGCGCAAGGTCCCGCACATCACCGCCGTTTTGCGTCTCTGACAAGCTGGGCGTCGTGAGTATTCATGTCGTCACAAACCAGGTTTAAGATCAGCTTTTATCTGTGGGAAGGATAGCTCAGCATGTCCTGATAGATGCATCAATATCCAGTGTTGGGTAATATAGTTTCTGTTCTGTACAAGGTTGAGTGTCTGTGGTGTCAGTAACTTGTTTTTTTTCCCGCGTTTCATTCAATATCCACAAGGCCAAATCCAGCCATTGTTGTACTTTGAACTAGCCAGATTACACCTAGATGGAACTGTGGCAATGGTTTCCCAGTTGTGAATATATTGCAAGGGATTTCTAGTTCCTGCAATCACCAATGAGAAATCTACTGAAGACCATTATTCAAGAAAAAAATTAAAAATGACAGAGAGAGAGAGAGAGAGAGAGAGAGAGAGAGTGTGTGTGTGTGTGTGTGTGTGTGTGTGTGTGTGTGCGCGCGCGCGCGCTCGCTCACGTTTGCTTGTGATTGCGCGCAGGGACGTTTATGTTCGTATGTTGCGATCCTATTTAATTTTAGATCAGGTAATTTTCTACGAGGCACATAATTTCTTAAGTAGTTTCCCGTTACTGAGATGCTTTACCACGAATTTCAGTTTTTTGTTGTTGTAGATTATTCGTTTCAGAAGTCTCCCATAACCAAGCCACTAACATACACTAGTACTGCAGTGGTTGACCTCAAGGTATTGCGTTCGAACCCTGGTAGTTGCAGAAGTTTTTCTCTTGTCTATTTATAGCTGCCGCGCGGAGGAGAGATCGTAGCCTACGGTTCCTTATCACAAACCGTACAACAGCTTCCTAGACTAATCCCGAAACCTCTACAGTCTACACAGTCTTTTGATGGTGATCCGTCCATCGTATGTGAATGTTCAGACGGGAACGTCAAGTACTTATAATTCCTTGAGACCATTCCAGGCTGTGTTCTGACCCTTCCGCACTCTTCACCCCTCTTATTTATGTTACCATCCGTGACTACACAAACACTTCTCTTAACTGCACAATCAGTCACACATCAAAACCGCGCGCAATCGACAAATGCCGTGTTTCTTGCAGTATTGTAGTATGTTGTCTCTTGAACAGCCTTTAAAATGCGACACTGCATTCGGCTTCGAACCCGTGACCAGCCACCCACGCGTCCTTAAAGCATGAAGTATTGCTCTTGGCCCATTAAGTCACGTGCAACACAGTGTATACCCTCTTTGATATATCAGTCACACAGTCTGCACCTTGAATTGTGTGAAATCTCTACTGCATTCCGCATCTCCGGGATAACCATAGGACCTACGGTCGCAGGTTCGAATCCTGCCTCGGGCGTGGATGTGTGTGATGTCCTTAAGTTAGTTAGGTTTAACTAGTTCTAAGTTCTAGAGGACCTCAGAAGTTAAGTCCCATAGTGCTCAGAGCCATTTTTTGATAACCATAGGAAGACAAGGTGCGTTACAGCTTAACAAGATCTCGTGTATCGTGTACGTTAAAGGGACAGGAGACAATGTAATGTGTTTTAGTTATCGTATCTCAGAGCTGCTATTAAAATTTCTCCAAAGCTCGTTGAGTGGTGTGACCTCTCTGTATAAAATATTGCTGTGAATGTGGTGAGGCTATTTTGATCAGTAACGTACAGAAATAGTAAACCCACCACAAATGGAAGGAATCTGTGCTCCTTGTTTAGTATGCCTTAACATGGCCCTATCCACTCGAACAGCTCCCGTGGACAGATCATACAATGTGGTCTGTTTTAGTGTGGCGCATTGTTAGCTGTGCGTTCTGTATTGAGATCTGGCTTTGTGTCTGCGCGTTTTATGAGAAATTCTCGACGGGGGTGGAGCTCGTAAGTGTGAAAGAAAATACCACAGCTAACCTTGCATAAATCACGAATTAAATGCGTGAGCTTACAAGTTGTACATCTTTTGCCGTGGCTGGTCTGTGGACGACCGATGCGTCAGCATACCAAGGTCACCGCCCCCTTGTCCATTTGTCAACATCAACTCCAGAGGTATGCGCTCGTCAGGCTTCTTGTCGGTGCGAGTTTTAGGAAAGAAGATCATCAGTCAGAGAGTGCCAGCTCTTGCCTCATTAATACGTCGTCTTAAAGCGTCCTCAGACGTGCGGAATGAACCAATACCTAAGCGATCCCTCAAGCTAATAGCTACAGACTTTCTGGTTTCCCATTTTATCATTTGTACATCGAACCATTCTTACTCTCATCTAACAATTATCAAGAAGCAAGATTATTACTATAAAAACTGATTTTTAATTGGTAGCCCACTAAAGAAATCCGTTTGAAAAGAGGAGCGAATCACACATCTCATCTCAATACACTTACGACCGTACTGGAAGTATAGCTACAACACATACGAAGATAACCGGGAATCCTTCATGTGCAGCAAAGAAATTTTTCACAACTGTTGTAAAGCGGTCCGTGTGTGTAATGGAAAAGTCTGTCATTTTTTTATTTCGTAGAATTTCTCGTGTACCTCTCCCTATGGAGAAATCCATCATTTTTCGTATTGTAACTTCGATTTATAATCTGTGTTGCAGGCACTTATGTGATGTGTAAAATACAGCTATAAAAATTATCCCAGTTATTAAATGTTGGTCGGTGGAATTTCTTGGCACATTAAACCTATGGCCCCCCCCATCTACGGATGACAACTTCAGGGAGTCAGACTGGGGGGGGGGGGGAGATCATGGGTGTGATTCACTGCAGATCATGGATCTTGCTTGTAGACAACGCCCCCGCCCCTCCCCCTGTGATGTCTTTCTAATTTCCTCGTTCTCTGTACAACTGTCTCCTCATAGAAGAGTGTAACATAAATATATGAAAAAGTATTATACTACATTACGTTATCGGATTAGTGTGCATCATATAGAGCTAGGTATACTATCATCTTCCCTTCGCCGATCAGACGTCGATTAATTTTAAAAGAGGCGTCGCACATTCGCCGACACCCAGTGAGCGTTCGGTAGTGTTCTGAGCGCTCTGTTGTGAATGCAGTAACCAATGCCAGTATAAACGTGATCTTAGCGAGTTATTAAGTGCGTTTTTATTCCATTTGCTGCGAGTTGTCATCGCTGATATTGGTTGAAATCAAATGGCTCTGAGCACTATGGGACTTAACTTCTGAGTTCATCAGTCCCCTAGAACTTAGAACTACTTTAACCTAACTAACCTAAGGACATCACATACATCCATGCCCGAAGCAGGATTCGAACCTGCGGCCGTAGCGGTAGCGCGGTTTCAGACTGAAGCGCCTAGAACCGCTCAGCCACCCCGGCCGGCACTGATGTTGGTTGTAAGTAACAAATTTACATAAACAAGCGAGAGATATAATATGCAGGACACACGTTTTCTTGAAGGCCACAGCGCGCACTGCAACTATTTCTTGGAGCCAGCAACATTGCAGTTCCTGTCCGTGTCTCGATCTGCACGAACCGTCATCGCACTACAGTACTGCTCAATGTGTGTGAAATCTTATGGCACTTAACTGCTAAGGTTATCAGTCCCTAAGCTTACACACTACTTAACCTAAGTTATCCTAAGGACAAACACACACACACACCCATGCCCGAGGGAGGACTCGAACCTCCGCCGGGACGAGCACTACAGTACTGTTGTGATCTTAAGACACACGTGATTAACGTTGCGAGGACTGGATGAGTACCAGTTAATGTGGTCAGCGAAGAGCCGCTTGCCTTTCATTGTTTGCGGAGTATAGTTGCAACTATGTTCAACTTTGACCTCTGCGAAGCAGCTTTATATTCGACTTTGCATTCACTACTCGAATTCCCGATGTGTTCGATCAGTTTTGGCAGGGTTTCACCGAAACTGACGTAACATCAGTTTCCATCCGTTGTATCAAAGGTAAACTCCGTGACTAGGTAGATTCAGGCCTTCTTGAGATCGCCCGATTCTCGCGGCAGTCGCAGGAAGTGCATTACGCGGACTTTGGAATGCGGCAGCGCTATAAAGATTCACGCTGGTGGGTGACTACAATGGCAGCGGCGTTAGTCAGTGCACGCAGATAAGGATGACCTCTCGCGTTACTCAGCGCGTTACTCTGCATGGCTCCAAGGCCGCGCGCCACGCGACGCGGCGGTCAGTGTTGACGGAAGCTGCACGGCTGTCGCAAGGCGCGCTCATTACTCACGCCAGATGTCCCGATACTAGTTAAGTGGACCATATCTTTATAACTTCTGTTGCCAGTTTTTCATAGTGCACTTTACGAGATGCGTCAGTTCAGTACTGCACAAATACCGTAAACTCTAGAAGGCTCGACCTGTTCGTGATGTTTGCCTAAAATATGTGTGTAATATATTTTGTAAATACTGTATGTCGCAAGAAACCGGCTAATATCCCACATATGCTGTACAAATCAAGTGTGGTACAGCACGTTTTGTTTGATGAATAGTTTACTGGGATTTTTTTTTCATCTACACTTTAATATATCCTTTCCTCTTGTTACTAAAAAACTACTTTCTTTTAGCTGTACTACCAGAACATAAAGTTATAATATATGAAACATTATACTGATAAATTCTTGTACTTAGCACGCCTTATTGCGGGTTTCCGTCCAGGTCCCGGGGAGATGGGTGGACCCCTACTATTGAATTAACCACTACCAATTTCTGTACTTGTAACCGTCACCACATAACATGATTCCAACTACGAGGGTAATACCGAAAGTAAGGTCTCCTATTTTTTTTATAAGTACGTAGACCTGTTTATTTCTACAATGCTTTACACCAGTTTACAGCTTGAACATTTATCTATTTTTCGATATAATCTTCATTTCCGTCGATGCATTTTTGTAGATGCCTACGCCTTGGCAGTTATTGTATGCCCATGTCATACCAGCTCGCCGCCATGCTGTTCAGAAAGTTATGAACCTCTTCTTTCACCTCGTAATCGGAGCTGAATCGTTGGGACCACAGTTATCTCTGACAAGTACTGTGAGGCTCTGAAAAAACTCAAACACGCAATTCAGAACCGCAGAAGAGGAATGTTGAGCAAGGGAGTACACATTCTCCATGACAACTTTCGACCACGCATCGCTCGCCAAACCGTTGCTCTCTTGCAACAGTTTCAGTGGAACATAATCACCAACCCACCCTATAGTCCTGACTTGACGCCCAGTGACTATCACCTGTTCCCTAGGTTAAAAGAATATTTGGCCGGAAAGCGATTCAGCTCCGACTACGAGGTGAAAGAAGAGGTTCGTAACTTTCTGAACAACATGGCGGCGAGTTGGTATGACATGGGCATACAAAAACTCCCACAGCGTCTACAAAAATGCATCGACGTAAATGGTGATTATGTCGAAAAATAGCTAAATGTTCAAGCTGTAAACTGATGTAAACCATTGTAGAAATAAACAAGTCTATGTACTTATAAAATAATAGGAGACCTTACTTTTGGTATTGCCCTCGTACATTCTAATTACAACAGAAATTTAAAGATACTAAAACAATTCAGGGTACAACCCGTGTAAGGTTGATATTTCTATTGGTGACTGAGGACGCTGCGCTGAACAACATTACATCTGTTTTTTTACATCATCTGCACACTAATGATGACAGCTATTGGGAGTAGTATGTTTTTAGGTTGGTTAGTATCTCCAAGTACATGTGGCAAGAGCAAGCCATTGTTTTCCTGTGGGGAGCAGGTCAGGTGTTAAAGTGTGGACACAAATCGGTTAGCCTTTAGTGACAAGTGTTATCCACTTAGTGGTGCAGTTACAGCCATTCAGAAAACATCAGGATGTTAATTATGTGACGTGTTTGTGAGAAGACGGTACGATGCAACACACTGATTTGTGTACATATTATGGTACTACATACAGACATATCTGTACTTATACCTGTGACACCCTGTATAGATAGGAAAACCGTTGGTATTCAAAACAGCTTCTAGTCATCTCGGGAAGGATAAATACCATAGGTGAATCACCTATGGTTTTAGTGGAATCCTATACCATTCTTGCTGCAAAATTGTGGCAAGTTTAGGTAACAATGATAGAGGTGGACAACGATCACGCACGCTTCTGTCCAAACTAGACCACCAAGGCGCAATAATATTCAAATATAATGACCAGGGGAGATGTGCCAATTAATTCTCGTTCTCATAAAACCAGATCTGGACAATGCAATCTGTGTCAACAGGGGCTCTGACGTCTTGGAGCACAGCATCACCAATGAGGAACAAACACTGTACCATGGGATGAACCTGATCAGCCAAAATGGTAACATAACCCTTGGCAGTAATCCGACCTTACAGAGTAACAGTGGGGTCCGTAGAATACCACGATATGGCTGCCTAAATCGTCGCCGAAACCACGCCATATTTCGCTCTTGAGACGTAAACTCGGCCAGAAGTTGAAAACAGAGTACAACAAGACTTAACCGATCAATCGACTTTCTCCCATTGTTCAATAGTCCAGGTTTTATGTCTTCAGCACCACGGTTTCTTGTAACGGGCATTTACATTTGTGATTAGTGTTTTTGGAATTCCATCTCGCTCTGGAATTCCCTGCTTACGGAGCTCCCTTCGTGTTGTTTTGGTGCTGACAGGAGGCACGGTTGGGACATTCAGTTCAAAAAAATGGGTCAAATGGCTCTGAGCACTATGGGACTCGACTGCTGTGGTCATTAGTCCCCTAGAACTTAGAACTACTTAAACCTAACTAACCTAAGGACAACACACAACACCCAGACATCACGAGGCAGAGAAAATCCCTGACCCCGCCGGGAATCGAACCCGGGAACCCGGGCGTGGGAAGCGAGAACGCTACCGCACGACCACGAGATGCGGGCACATTCAGTTCTGCAATGACTTATGCAGCTGTCATTCTCTTACTCTTCCTCTTAATTCTTGCAATGACCGTCTGTTACAATCAATCAACATGCACTTTTCGTCCGCTTTGTAACTTAGCGGATGATGTTTTTCCGCTTTCCGTGTATGCGCTATAAATCTTCGATATGGTGCCTCGTGAAACACGAAACACTTCGGCTGCCTTGGTTACGGAAACACACACAGTATGAGCACCAACAATTTCCCCACGTTCGAAGCCACTTACCTGCGACAGAATGCTGCCACACCGTACCACTGTTCTACACACGACTGACACTTGGAAGTTGCTGAGAACATCGCACAAGTGGTGTTCGTGGTCAGATACAACAGCGTAAACCGTGTTTATGTTCAGGCATGCATTCCTCGCGATTTTTCTACATTTTTACCCAACTGCTGCACGTAATATAAAAAAGGTGGAGAAACAACCAGCGTGTTATAACCAGCGATAGGCCTTCCCTTACGTTTGTGAAAGAGATGAAGTGGTCTGAAGCTCTTCTACCTTCGTAATAGTATTCAGTGTTATCAGTCGCCGGCCGCAGTGGCCGAGCGGTTCTAGGCGCTTCAGTCTGGAACCGCGCGACCGCTACGGTCGCAGATTCGAATCCTGCCTCGGCCATGGATGTGTGTGATGTCCTTAGGTTAGTTAGGTTTAAGTAGTTCTAAGTTCTAGGGGACTGATGTCCTCAGATTTTAAGTCCCATAGTGCTCAGAGCCATTTGAACCATTTGTTAGCAGTCTTACTAATAGATATACAAAAGTCGTCTACATTATATCTGCACTCAGCAGGCTAAAGGGGATTTTCTCTGTCTCTTACATTACCTGTTTACACTCTGATATATTATTGCTGAGCTTTAGTTGAAACTGTCTGCCATTTGTGACAGCATACTGTCCTGGTCTGTGTTTTCAGTTCACGTATTTGTGGGCCAAATAAAAGTGACCCGGAAAACATTTTCAATACTACTTGGGATTGAGCCTTGGTATTGATCATCATAGAAGATGGTGGAAATAGGCAGCGTTAATGTCGATAAAAGCGCTGTCCTCGATTTCACTGCTTGCGAAATACGCCTAGCAGGACTACCTTAGGGATAGCAGAAGTAGTCTTTTCAGTTTTCTGCTGTAGTTCTTCCATTGTATGAGGATTAACTCGTATCATTGCCACGATATGTCACTGCAAACGCCAATTAAATGTGGAACGGATATCATTCATGCCTCGTGAGATATTCCCTCTCGGACTAGGCTTAAATCGTGTAAGATAAATGAAAGTGACGATATTCAGTTACCTAAAGTTGTTGTCTGAATTTTAATGATAACCCTATGCAGTGGCCCACGAACAAAATTGCTACGATGCCAGACAAGTCGCCTGGTTCAAATGGTTCAAATGGCTCTGAGCACTATGAGACTTAACTCCTGAGGTCATCAGTCCCCTAGAACTTAGAACTACTTAAACCTAACTGCCCTAAGGACATCATACACATCCATGGCCGAGGCAGGATTCGAACTTACGACCTCAGCGGTCGCGTGGTTCCAGACTGTAGCGCCTAGAAGCGCTGGGCCACTCTGGCCGGCCACAAGCCGTCTGGCCATAGATACTTAGTGCTACTGGTTCGAAGCTAGTTCATAAAAACAAAAGATGTCTTTGGTATATAGCTGTTCGCAGCCATCTGCGGTTGTATTTCATTTAAAATATATTTTGAGTATTGAGCAGTACCCCTTATGTTGAAGCTTAAATTGGAAACAGCAACATGGACTACTTGGTGCTGCAATTTCCCTTTGTGCACGGTGATGGCGCAGTGCTGAGGGATGTTATGGAAACAGGCTGTGTTTGTCCCGAAGCGCTTTAGCGACGAGGGCGCGCGGCCTCACAACTGAACCGTAGAGTCGAAGAAAGAAGCGAGAAATACGAGCAGTCGGAACGTGCGGATCGTGTCTTGGCAACCGCCAGCTCCGGCCGTCGTCCCGGAGGCAGCCGGAGAGAACCGGACCACTCTGTCTCCTCGCCAGTACGACAGCAGCGCGGTGTCGGAACTGAAGGCGACGTCGTTTACTGCAAATAGCCATGACAGGACAGTCGCCGAATTGGGTAGGTTCAAATGGCTCTAAGCACTATGGGACTTAACATCTTAGGTCATCAGTCCCCTAGAACGTAGAACTACTTAAAGCTAACTAACCTAAGGACATCACACACATCCATGCCCGAGGCAGGATTCGAACCTGCGACCGTAGCAGCAGCGCGGTTCCGGACTGAAGCGCCTAGAACCGCTCGGCCACCGTGCCGGCAATTGGATCGGAGTTGTCTTACTTGCGCATATCCCTTCGCGAAATACCGATCGATGTTGCGCAGTGGTATACGGTGGGAGCCAAGTTCAATTTCCAGGCAGTCATCCAAATTTATCCTTTTTCAGTAGTTTACTGCGTACCACAAGAATAGCCCGAATAAACGTGGAAAGAGAGGTGGAAGGAAAATGTCGAGTAGGAAAACCCAGAACCCATTCGTTGGGCATCATCAAGGAAGACCTCGTTCCAGAGGAAGGACAACAGATGATCTCCGTGGCAGATTGTACATCGACAGAAGAAAGTGCTTCGATTCTCTTTAACTGTATCCGGCAAACTGTAACTGTGCAGTGATTATGAGTAGTTTCCCCAAAATCGCTTAAGGCATATGCTGGAGTTAGACGTTGATTTCCTTCCGCAACCTTGTCCGTTCCGAGCTTGTGCGCCATCTCCGATGACCTCGCTGTAATTGGGGCTGTAAAACTGTGGTCTTTATTCCTTTTACGCGAAATGCACGCGATGTAGCAAAAATATACAGGAGAGTTGTCTCCGAAAACCAGATAAAAAGCAGCGTTGTGCAAGTGTTATTAATTATGAGTTTTTAATACAACAAGGTAAACTGATGTCCTGGATTGAGTGAAGTTGCACTGTAGCGATTCCTCCCACGAAAGAGAGACTGAAATAGCGGCAACGTACGATCTTTTCTTCTTACAAGTGTTGCGCTGAGAAGCAATTAAACTTTCAGTGGTACTTTATTCTAAAACGTTTCTCGGAAACGTGTTTCGATAGCATTTATACGCTCGTGGAACAGAACAAAACATGATGGAATACGACCAGGAAGGGGTTACCCTCAGGAAATACCTTGTGTCGGGCGACATAAGAGATGGCATATCCCTTGATCGTCTGCGGTTGTAATCGACTGAAGCAAAACTGCCATGTTAAAGTGAGGACTCTGCGATGTCCAAGATGTGCGCTGTGGGTGTGGTGCTAAGTAGACGATGAGCCATTTCCTTCTGAGCCCCGTTTACACCAACTCCTCAGTCGTCTCGAGGCGAGAGGATTGTCATCAGCAAGCCCAACAGCAGCGCACCTTACTAAGGCGGTATACTTCATCTAAATGCCGTTCAAATGGCTGTCACCGACACGTTAAGTAAAAGAACTGAATAAGCTGTCTTCGCAACTACGCGTTTTAGCTGGCACATTGTAATTCATTTAAACTTGCGCATTTTAAAGAAGTACACTTTAGAATAATTATGCTGGCAGTGTCATTGGTAACTAGTTTTGTACGACAAGATCTGCGAAGTTTTTGCAGTGTTAAAATGCCCGTATGTTATTCATGATGATGTAGATATTGCTGCCTAATATCCCATGTATGTGTTTAGCCAATGGAATACGCGTTGTGAACACACTGACAAATCAGTGGAATTTTAAAACAAAGAAGCAGTGTGCCCTGTTTCGGTTATTTGAACTGCATTAGTTTATTCAGTTTGACCATTTCACACTATGCACCGTTACATCCTCCGTTACTCATATCGCTCTTTGTTCTTTTTTAGCGTCAGTACATTAAATGACGGAGAGAGAGAGGGATTGATAAGACCGCCTGCGAACAGTTTTTCCACGATCACTTCCTTCTTAGGAGTGCGAGCTGTCAACGTGTATTTCGTTGAAGTACAATGTGACTGTCAGGACGCTCATTCAGTTTAGTTTCCGATATGACTGAGAGCATAGTTTTCCATGCCGACTACAGAGAAGTACACAGCTTGGAAGTTCTACCCGAACACGTCTCTTGCCTTTCCAAATTCACGAAAGATTTTCCAAACACAATATTCACATTCGGCGAATTTGATGTAAGCCTTCAGTCTTTCGCGCTATCACTCGGTCATGGAGAAATTTGTATTTTGGACAAGGACTCAGTGATAGGCCTGGAGCATGGTAATAAGAATCGAAACAAGTGGCGAACTATCTCCTCAAGGAATAATTTTGAAGTGTTATCATTGTTTGAACCTGAAACATGTATTCTTTCCGATTACTTCTACATGACATTGCAGATTTTCTATCCAGCGTTGTTATTAAACCTGGAGCTCCACGATAGCGTAACGCGCAGCGTGCTACCGTGCGAAACTGGGAGGTGAGGCAGACCTATATGGAAGCCGTGCGGCGGATTAACCGATCAGCCTGCGTGTTATTTTTAGGCTGTTTCCCACGCTCGTTTAGGCAAATTCTGGGCTAGTCCGTAAATTCTGTCTCAGCGAATGCGATACACGAACAGCTAAAATACGCTCGCACGCAGAACAAACTCTACGTGATCCAAAAAAATGCCTCTGAGCACTATGGGACTTAACTTCTGAGGTCATCAGTGCCCTAGAACTTAGATCTACTTGAACCTAACTAACCTAAGGACAGCACACACATCCATGCCCGAGGCAGGATTCGAACCTGCGACCGTAGCGGTCACGCGGTTCCAAACTGTAGCGCCTAGAACTGCTCGGCCACTCTGGCCGGCTTACGTGATTCACAGACAGATATTGGACATGACTTTCCTCCCTTAGGTTGTGGCCTTGACGACTATGCGGTCAAGGAGGTCATCGGTCTACAAAGTTAAATACTAAAATAAAATTTGCCAAATTGTTGAACAGCGGACCCCATACTAGAGGAAGGGAAGAAAACTGGTGTAATACGTACCAAAAATACAAGATGATCTTCTTCATGCTGCCCTTTTATGACCAAACTGTAGCTTGAGTTGTCCGGTTGTGTTGCGTCTGTTGCAACAAATTCTAGGTTTGACACCACATTATGTCACATGTTTCTGTGATTTATCTTTACTCTGGTAGTGGCTGTGTGTTTTTAAATATCTTTAAAGATCTACACGAATAAACAAAGTTTTTTCCTCATTCAGAGTACAGATAACCCACCCAGGTTGGACTGCAAGGCGCCAGGCGGTCATGGCGGGGCCGAGTTATTTCGTAACTGAAGTCCAGAAAATAATTGGGAAGGAAACGTGTCGTAGACGCCTAGGAGCGCGTGCCATACAGAGCTTACAGTTTGCGGCTGACACACTACGGCGTTGGGCAGCATCCAACACAAGATTCCTCTCCCACAATCCCTGTTGGCTACGCAAAGCGCATGCACAGTGGGCAGGTTGTCAGCAGTGTACATACTGCAGGAGAAGACAACATCTGATGGAACGCCGACCTTATATGCCAAGTAGGCCACAGTGAATTATGTTTGAACATTGACGGAAAAATATTTGATGCGAAATACCCGAAATAAATATCTGACAGGCTGGACAGCCTGTCCTATTTCATGTTTGAGCAGTCGTAGACCTCGCACACCTATTTAGACCACACGGTTCCGCGGTAGAGGAATGTGATACTGGTGAGCTGGAGGGGCTAGCAGAGGTGAGATGAGATGGAGCGGCATTTTTGCCGTCGTGGGAGTAGCCGCCAGGAGTCGGGGGAGGGGAGCCCGGGGGGAGGGGGGGGGGGGGGTAGCGTCTCGGCGTTCCTGGCGGCTCTGCGAGCTGTGCGACGCGCGGCATCCAGCGGCATGTAGCCGGGCGCCCAGTGGAACGCGGCCCCCTGTCCGCACCTGGGTGACGTCACGGCAGACAACCAGCCAGCGCTCTCTCTCTCTCTCTCTCTCTCTCTCTCTCTCTCTCTCTTGTGTGTGTGTGTGTGTGTGTGTGTGTGTGTGTACGATCTAGAGAAATGGAAGGCGAGTGTTGTTTCTAGGCACTTTTCCCACTCTGTCAGTCTTTCTTTTGTCTCTTCGCCTTATCTTAATATATAAAAACCTGAGAATATGTATGTATGGCCAGGAACACCCGCCATGTCCCTGGACAGAATGGGCCAAATTTGATGCACGAACTCCTTGCCCTGAGAGGAGCAACATGTGGGGTTTATAATGTTGTAGCTCTAGCATGTACAGAGATACAGCCACGCTACATTTTTAAGCCCCTGCTGTATGTGCTGCTCCGCACAACAGGTGTGTTCTGAGGGGATAGTATCGATCTGCTTTGTAGTGCAGCATGCCTATCCTGGGCAAGAAACAGATTTCCAGCCCCTGACATGTCGGCTACCCAGCACGACAAGCATTTTGTGTTGGAGTAGTGACCAGCCTGCAAGTGTACACCTGCAATGGCCATGCCCGGGGAAGGTTGAGATTGGTAGAGGAGGAGGTGGAGCAAGCGAAGGAGCAAGAGAGGATGGATAAGGAGGGAAGGGGGGGGGGGGGGCAGGGAGGATGGATTGGCAAAGAGGGGGCAGTAGGAGACATAAAGACAGGGGGGAGGGGGAAGAGGTCATGGACAGAGAGAGAGGTCAAAGGATGAAAGGGGAGGGGATGAACAGTGAGAGGTGGGACGATGAGATGGATAGATAAGGAGATGAGGAGGTAATGGGCAGAGAGAGAGAGGAGAGGAGGAGATGGAGAAAGAAATGCTTGCATTACATGTGACGCACATGTTTGCAGTGGAAGCTGTGGGGAAAACGCTATTAATACTACTAAAAGAATCATTATACACCTTAAGATATTTTAATCCTTCTGTCTAGCTACTAAAAATGGGTATTTTTTGCCATGCAGATTTCACACTCTAGGTTTAAAACCATCGACAGTTGCTGAACTTTCCTCCTTTTGTTTCGCCTTAGATATGGAAGTGTCACATGCTAGCGCCTTTGGCAGATATTCTTGCCTACGATCCTGGTCTTTTGGATATATTTTCACTATTATTTGCAGCACTACACATTTCCTGTTATTAACTACGACTAAATATTGCGCCTCTATCGCACATAAATGTTTCACTCTTTAAAATGTTCTAGGCTATTACGCCAAGATCCAAAAAAAATTTTTGGAGAAACCCAACGTTTCGTTCCCATGTGCGGAGGACATCGTAATGGGGAAGGCATAGCTCCTATGAATATCAGATTCACACCATGATTTTGTTTTGGGCCGAAATGTACTCTGCTGACGAGGATGAAACGTTGGGTTTCACCAATAAATTCCTTAGACCATGGCATAGTGTGCCGAAATATTTTAATAAGTGTGACATTTCGAGCAATGGAAGTTAACATTTTACACATATAAGTAAATTATTGCTTCTATACTAATGTATGTAGATATGTAGGCCAGAAATGCGCGTCCACCTAAAGATATAACCCCTACACACACAGCCTCTGCCTCGTCTGAAGGCATCCCTTCCAGAGATCTGCGGTGCAGTGACTGAGACACTGGGTTGACGATCAACAGCCGGATTGGATTAAGAATGAAACTGCAGATTGCGATTGTGGCGCTGCATCACCTGCAGAATATTTCAGAAAAAATGAAAGTTTGTAGTGGACTGGGACTGTAATCCGGATGATGCGGAATCATAATTGCAATGTGCGAGTTCACTCATCCAGAAACGTTTGGTGGAGTTGTAGCGAACAGCTTCTCCCGATATTAAAAACACGACGGCTGTCATTTTGGAAAATAAACCGAAACTTGTCGGTGAAGAAGAGGAGCATCCATCGTCCTGTTCTTGTTCAGACATATTGGGCTACCCATGCAACCACCCCCCTCTCCGCACCCTTTCCCTTTCCCACCGTCTTGTGACGAGCGGTTCACACATGGATCACCTTGTACACATTCCGTCTTCCTGAAACCTCCTGCACAAAGGATTCTGCGGTACTACCGTGTCGTTGGCTGCCACAGCAGGCCATAGTTGACACGGAATCGACGTACTGTTCGTTCGATAGTAAATATCGATCTTCGGGGATTCTTGTCTTTTCCTTACTATTTATTTATTTATTTTGCACATGTTCGTTGCCGAAGCAGTGGTTGGAAACACTTTTCTCAGTCTATGAAAAACAGAAAGATATGTTTTAGTTTTAGAGGTCATTAGAGGCGGATCACTGGTTCACATTGAACGAGGATGCAGGAGTTAAACATCCACGTCGTAATCAAGGGAATCATCCCGGCAGCGAATTTCAGGAAATGTAAATATGAAATGTCAGATGTAGTTTTGAGTCTGCTCATCCTAAATACAAATTCAAAGACTTTCTGACTAAGTTTGTTTATGAAAAACGTTTCCAGATGTGACTACGTTTAGCTTCCTTCATTCTGCAAATATCCTTTCTCTTCATCGGAGGTTAATCTGGTAAACGACGGTTGAATGCCATTCGACCAGTCTGCTCTTACTACCACGCAAGTAACTGCCGTGCTGTCCTCGTAGAGATAATTGTCTGCTAACAAGGGAACCTCCCCATCGCATCCCCCTCAGATTTAGTTATAAGTTGCCACAGTGGATAGGCCTTGAAAAACTGAACACAGATCAATCGAGAAAACAGGAAGAAGTTGTGTGGAACTATGAAAAAAATAAGCAAAATATAGAAACTGAGTAGTCCATGCACATCATAGGCAACATCAAGGATAGTACGAGCTCAGGAGCGCCGTGGTCCCGTGGTTAGCGTGAGCAGCTGCGCAGTGGCTCTGGCTCTGAGCACTATGCGACTTAACTTCGGAGGTCATCACTCGCCTAGAACTTAGAACTAATTAAAACTAACTAACCTAAGGACATCACACACATCCATGGCCGAGGCAGGATTCGAACCTGCGACCGTAGCGGTCGCTCGGTTCCAAACTGTAGCGCTTAGAACTGCACGGCCACACCGGCCGGCTGCGGAGTGAGAGGTCCTTGGTTCTAGTCTTCCTTCGAGGGAGAAGTTTAATTTTTTATTTTCAGACAATTATTATCTGTCCGTCCGTCCGTACGTTGCGAGGTAAACTGCGCCGTAGTATCGGGCAAGGTAGAAGAATCTTTTTACCCATTCGCCAAGTGTACAAGCTAGGTGGGTCGACAACGTATTACTGTCGTGTGACGCACATGGCGTCGCCAGTGTCGTATAGAATGTATCAGACGTGTTTTCTTGTTGAGGAATCGGTTGACCTATGACCTTGCAATCAAATGTTTTCGGTTCCCATTGGAGAGGCACGTCCTTTCGTCTACTAATCGCACGGTTTTGCGGTGCGGTCGCAAAACAGACACTAAACTTATTACAGTGAACAGAGACGTCAATGAACAAACGGACAGATAATAACTTCGCGAAAATAAAGAAAAAAATTATTTTACTCGGCTGAAGACTTGAACCTCTCGTTCCGCAGCTGCTCGCGCTAACCACGGCGCTCCTACGCCCGTTCTCTCCTTCATGTTGCCTATGATGCGCATGGACTACTCAGTTTCTATATTTTGCTTATTTTTTTCATAGTTCCACACAACTTGTTCCTGTTTTCTCGATTGATCTGTGTTCAGTTTTCAAGGCCTATCCACTATGCCAACTTATAACTAAATCTGAGGGGGGTGCGATGAGGTGGTTCCCTTGTAAGTACAGTAGACACCAGCAGATTACAGCGTCGCAGGTGTACATGCAGAGTTCCGTAGATCAAAACTGTGGTTACAGGACTCCCACACTTCGTGACATTTACGTCTTATTTACGCTATTTCTTTATCTATATTATTATTTCCCTCTAGAAATTTATGTTCTGTGACGAAATATTTACGTGTTGTAGCTGCGCTAAAAGCACAAAGCTTTTCAGCGAACAAAACTCAGAAGTGGACTGTAATGTAATCTTCTATTGGGTATTTGTATTACAAAGAAGTGTTTCCATTGCTCCGTGGAGACGTATTATGATGGCACAACAGCGCGCTGCACGGCCGGCTGTGCGCTCTGGTGGTACCATGCGGAACTACGCAAAGAATCAGCGTGCCGTATCCGAAGGCTGCATTGTCGCTTTAGCAGTCGTATAAACAAGGAGAGACATAAAATGAAAACCTATCAAACACAGTGCTACCGCTACGCAAACACATTATGTTGATAAGAAGCGCTGAAAAAGTTGTGACAGTTTGTAGTGGTAAACAAATATCCTGTCTAGTGAGGAAGAAAACTCTTGCTGCATCATTTTAGATGGAGTCGATGCCTTTAAATTCGTGTTGACGACATCGCTACGAATGTCTCTATCATTTGAGTAAAAACAGCTTAGCTCGAATGTATATACACGATAGTCGCCGCCCAACCACTTTGTTCTCCTTATAACTTATTTTGTGTGTTTGTATGACTTTCAAGTATTTTCTGCAACACGACATTCCAGATACGTACAATTCCTTCTTTCCGTATCTAGTGCAATGGAACAGTGGCTAAAACACTGGAAGGGAGGAAGGAAGGTAAGCTAAGGATTAACGTCCCATCGGCAAAGACGTCGTTAGCGTCGGAGCTCAAGCTCACACGAGGAAAGGACGGGCAACGAAACCGGCCGTGGCTTTTGAAAGGAACCGTCTCGGAATGATTTGCGTAATGATTATGCGGAAATACTGCCCTACATTGTTAAGGTCATTTTGCGCAGGCCTCCTTCGTAACTGCAGATGTGGCCAGACACGGATAACGTATAGCCCTATGCATGTATCGTCATAATAGTGATGGCCAATAGTAAATGCGGACAGCCCTTTACAGGGCTGTGGGCCACCCATCAGTCGCTTCGCAACGGACGCCAGTATGGGTGGAAGTTCCTCCCGCAGGACATTGCGGCTTGTGGCTTCCGCCCAAAATGGCCGAGTGCTGTTCGATATTGTGACAGCGGCGGGACGACGAGCGGGCGAAGCATCGAACATTTTGTCAGTTTTGGTCGTGGAGGTCAGCAGTGTAGGCTAATCGTCCCGGCCACACGCCGTAAATGCATTTAATGCGGACCTATGACGAGTACCTTCATCCTTCCGTAAGCGAGAAGGGACGATAACTGGTACTTCTCTAGTTGACTGCTGTGTTGTACAACCTGGTATTTTTTAATATGGTCTGGCTTTATTGAATTAAACTGCGAACAGCTTGGTACAACTATAAAATCATATATGCAGAGAAATCACAGTATAAATAGTCTGAGCGCTGATTTAAATATATGGGGCAGTTTTTCACGCATCTCATTGTTTATGACGCCATATCTCCTGAACTACGGTAGGTAGGTAGTTCTTACCACAATAGCAATTATTGTTTGACAGTAAGGGATGTGTGTACAAATATGATAGATATCGGTCCTGTGGTTTAGGAGGAGATGTGGAACATACACGCACATCGTTTTTTCCCTTCAGGTTTTGTTATGGCGGGAATTTATGAGTGCAGTCTCTACACATTTGAAATTCATCGTATTTTGCGGAAGATGATAACGAGGGATGGAACAGGTGATTTTGACTTACTCATAAATTTTGTAATAGGTTTGCTCGTTTTGTTCGCCAAATGGGAAATGTCCGTTCTGAATTTGGAGCAGTGTACCGAACCAAATGTTGCAGACAACGTAATCTAAGTTACTGGGCGCCACTGCTGGTGAAACGATCGGTGAACCAAGTAGCTGGTCGACGACAGCGTGCAGCGGGCGAGAATGAGGCAGTCGCCAACCAGTCCCTAATCTCGCTGGCGCAGATTAATATTACGAAAAATGTAAAAAAGGAAGTTCTGCTGCTGTCTGTTCGTGAGTTTTTAATGGTCTTTATCGCGCCAAGTGGGATGTTGCAGTTATTCTTAAATGTAACGATTGACTCTAAGAGTAGTTAGGGGTTCTAACTGGCGCCTGACTTATATATTGCGAGAAAACACAGAGGCGGTCATTTTAGTTTCTGTTGAAAGTGATTTGTAAGTTGAGTCTTGTGTTACTCAGCTGAACTGTAATGATGTCTTACGACTGGATTGGAAAGATGGAATGATTAGTGTCAGTCTGGGTACAGTATCGAAGGAATTTTTTCGTAAATGACAGTTTATATCTACTGTGCAAGTGAATTATTCTTAGAAAGTGGTGTTATTTACTGAGGAATCGTAATACTCACTTTCGCCCTCGACGATTTCTGAGCAGTCAAGCAAGGCTATTAATCCAGGCCTGGGTTATTATCGTGAGATAGTAAATGTTACTGGGATAATTGTAAAGGCTACATATTTGTGCGGCGTTTCCTTAAGCCGATAACTTGTACTCTGTACGCCAAGGTTCCCATGGGCCAGTTGTTCGACAAACCAGAACCTCTCAAGCTTAGTAATCGCCTGAAGGATACAACAGGACCGCCACACCTCGTAGCGAGTAAATCGGTTGGTGGGTGAAGGCGCTTCCTGTCATTGTATTATACTAGGTGTCGCTCCTAAGATTCGTCTAGGGAATTTTTTCTGGTGTTTCGGCAAATATTTTCAATTGCGTTTTTGCACTGTATAGCTGGAGGCGGCGCAAACAAATACTCCCCTTCAAGTGTTCCACGCGACGCCAATTGTGGACGGAAATCGTCGGTTTGTTTCCCATAACAAATAAAATTATTTTTTAAAGAGGAATTTTACGTGCCTATTCGACAGAGGCGACCCAAATTAGTCTAGTGCGACAGTCATCTTCTCGACATGTATTAAGAACGAGAGTGCTCCAGCTGCGACTCGCGTGCCATTCTGGCCCGTGCTGCCAGCTACCAACATGCAGCAGCGCTGGTCTGTCGTTGCTGGAGTACTGGTTATTCGTCCTGTTTTACTGTCTCTCTTAATAAATGTCTGAAGATTAATGTCGCACTAGACTAATTTGGGTCGCCTCTGTCGAATAGGCACGTAAAATTCCTCTTTAAAAATCATTTTCTTTGTAACGGGAAACAAACCGACGCTGTCGGATGTCACTGGGCGTCGCATGAAAAGCGTGACGAACATTGTAGGTATATTTGGATTCGGTCCAGCTACACGATGAAAAAACGAAATTCCAAATATATGGTGAAACGCCAGAGCAAATTCCCCTGACAGCTCTTAGGAGAGAGACCTGGCAAATGTGGTTTTGACATTCAGGGGCCTAAAAGCTCTGAACAAATATAATTACACGTTTTTCAAAATTATAGGCTTTAAAAGTCTTCAGGCATACCCTCGACAGTTTCCTGTCGATCTGATGAAGAAACCAATAGTTGAAAATAATTAATCAGACAGAGTAGTGCTGAATTTTTGCTTCTCTCATTCCCAGACGACGGAAGTTCCACAAATGGCAGCTCGATGTTTCACGGAGAGGCACAGAGTTTATAAATTCACACTCCGTCGCTTTAGGAGGTCGAACAAATGTGTACTCGGGTGGACACGGTTGCTACTATGTCGCTTCGCACCGCGTTTCGCGATTTAGCTTCCTCTCGTATCGTCCTGATTTGGAGCTGCCACTTACTCCGAGTACACGTTCTCACGCTGCGTACACCACTTCATGAATGTGTAATCCGGCCGCAGAACACGGGTTTCTACGTCGCCTGTTGTATTTCGTTGCAGTGCACCCATTACTATGTCCTTCCGGTTGATCACTTCATCACCATTCGACCTCTGGAAGATTTCAAGGGCCTGATCACTGAAACGGAGTTCAGCTCATACAAAGCAATAGAAGGTTTCAAATAACGAGAACCGTCACTCTTCTTACGACAACAGCATACATTGCCGAATGGCACGGACTGTTACTTCATGGTGAGTTTTCACAAACTTTCAATTACTGGTGGACAAATAATCCACCGAGAAAGCTCCATTACGTCAAATTCTTTTTATTTTTAGCATTTCTGTTTCTTACCATTGCGTTCTCTTGCTCCAAGCGCACTGTATTAAGTGAATTGTGTCATCCATCACATTACTTTTGGTTGTTACTTGTGCGTAGTAACACTGACTGCAGAATCTTAATTCCTAACTCGTACTGGCTTCGCAATGACATTCCATTCGAACTGCAGTTTCTGAACGACTTCAATGTCCTGTTTTGCAAAGTATGTTCCGAACGTTGATCATGATGAGTCAGCTACGTGTTTCGAGGTCAGAGCCTCGTTTCTTCTAACTCTGCAAGCAGCACAGTTCCCTGATTTGCACGAGTAAGTAAACGTCCGGTACGTGACGTTTGCTCAGGGAGCCGATAAGCTGTTTGCAGAACCCGCCGCGCCTCCTTAAAGAGGACACAGGTGTGTCCACCTGGTCACAACTGCCGGATCATTGTCTGCTCTGCTGCATCCTGTGTTCCTGCATAGATTCTTCCTAAACGGGGTTCAATAGTCAGTAAGAGTTTTGAGATTTTTGTCAATGTTTTTGCAATTTCCAGCCCGTTTGAGAAATCACTATTTAAGCATTTCTCTGTTTGACTTTTAACAACCCGTTGGCATAAAGAGTCCTTTTAGGCAGTGCCTTAGCGCGGTTGTACTAACATGGGGTAATCGACAATGGATTGCTGAAGGAAGCATTCCGACGTTTGTTGGAATTGGTTGACAGATGCGAAGAAATATCTTAATCGAGATGACCCGACTGCGCATTGAATTACTCTGCTGTTGAATACTACTCAATACATTTTATCACTGTATCATATCCTTCGTTTTCTGTGATCCGCTCCAACATTAGCAGTCATCAATCTTTTGTACTCAAAAGCATCCACAGTACTGACGAGTGAACAGGATCCCACAATATATTATGGATATTTTCTTAAAATGAAGGAATAAATTATTCGATTATTTAAGTGTAGTGCTCCCCAACAACGATACATGACGTGAAGAGTATTCGGAAAGAGGAAACAAATCAGGTTTACTCTATTTAATTACGAAAGTCCTACCAATGAACTATTTCTTACTCTTTCCGACATTAGGGCTAGACGCAGTTACCACATTCATTCGAAGTACTTCACGGTGCGATACGCCGAATATAAAACGCGCAGAACGTTGCAAAAAGTTCCGTTCGATGCGTTGCTGCAATTACACAGTAGGTCTCGAGATGAAAGCGTAATATAAGATGATTCGCATTCGCCTGGTACAATCAGATTGCGTGCTGAAATATTACCGTCTTTTTATTTACGTAATATAAATTGCGCATTCCATAGTTAGTTAGTTAGTTACATGTCCCGTAGACTATTTGAGCGGTTTTTATCGCAATGATGTGGAACGAGTCTGTTTGCAGAGTATGTATACCCGATTTGTTTCAGTACATGGCTACATGCTGACTATTTATAAGTTCCGAAATGACTCAGTGGCCTACGTTGATTATCAATAAATATACCATTTTTCAGTCGTACTCGTGGAACTCTACCTAACACTAGGTTTCTTTCAAAGGCTACTAGTTATTAAATAAAAGTTGGTCTATGGAATCAAAAGAGTTGTCCAGACGAAATGATTACAGGTTACATTACAAACTTGGCTTATTACCTGTCAGACATTTCTAGTTTTTGGACAACTGGTCGAAACGTGTTGCTGATGTACATTGAGCTCTTTTCTGAACCACTGACTGTTTTCATAATTAGTAATAAAGATCACTTTTTCCTTGTAATGTTGTATGTACGGACATCGCGATTCTTCTCAAACTGTGATGTATTATTCATGACAAGTTTCCTGGGGATGCAAAGCCTCCCATAGTATTTGCTGGCCCTGAGATGTCGAGATATCACAGAACTAACAGGGTTTACTAACCTGGTGTACCACATACCACCTATCCCAATAAATAATTATGAAACAGAAAACATTAAGATTCAGTGTGTCCCTAAGTGGGAGAAGAAAATTTCCGAAGGATATTCGGAAGGTAAGGTAAGATCTGCCGCGAAATGAAAACCACTGATTTAATCAAAACTGTTTTGTTTGCGACAATTAGCAAAACCTTACAGCTACTGCTCTACATAGTCGCCGCTCCGGTTTAGACATCTGTCGTAGCGCTGTATCAACTTTCCAATACTCCTGCCATAGAAGGCAGCCTCCTGTGCTTTCCGGCAATTTTCTACGCAAGACTACACCTCTATGTCTGTCCCAAAATGTTGTCATCGTAGCCAACGGCTTATTTGAGCAGAGATGAAAACCAGAGGGAGCCAAGTCCGGGCTGTATTGTGGGTGATCAAACATTGCCCTTGCAGTGTGCGGCCGAGAAATAGTATGAAGAAGGAAATGCTTGGCAGTTGCGCTATGTGAGGTTGCATGGAATCAAGCGAAATCTTCGGGAGGCACTCATACTTGATGGGAGACGCTGTTTTCCGTGCGTGTTTACGTGCTCATTGCGCTCTCAGTACTGAGAAGAGCGGCGTGACGCTATCGATGGGCATACTAGAGACACTGCCCAACGCATCTGCGTAAAGTTTCATCGGACTTTCACAGTGGTTTCCATTTCGCGACCGATCGTTTCTAATGTTCCGAATAGCACTCCTAGAAGTGAGTTAGTAGTAACTTTAATTTTGCACAGCCTATATACTCTTTCACGAAGAGCAGATTACTGGATTGTAGACAACACACATTGCATACAAACGCCTCAGTCTGCCTACGCCCTGCCGCCTCCCACGGGCATAAACAGTAACAAAAAACTCCTAGCGTCTATGGGAATCGTTGGCGAGCATTTTTTCTCCAACAGAAGTTGTTCGCCATTACGTGATATTACCCCCTAAGACGATTGATGCAAATACGTTGAAACTCCCTGTATATTATGAAGGTGCAGTTAAAAATGCCTTACTCATTGAAATAGTACCTACAAGAAGAATGCAGGCGAACACTGCATAACATTCTAGGTGCTCACTTTTGTGCAATCAAATCTTTCTAAGTTATGCGTTACAACAGGTAATTATTTCATAGGACAATATTGAGTGTAACTCGTTTCTTTCGAAGATGTTGATTTCTTCCACGAAAACCCCTATTTTCCCATTGATTTTGGATATTTTCAAATTTTTAATACACTGAAGAGGCAAAGAAATTGGTACACGTGCCTAATAACGGTAGAGCCCCCTTGAGCACGCGGAAGTGCCCCAACACGACGTGGCATGGACTCGACTAATGACTGAAGTAGTGCTGGAGGGAACTGACACCACGAATCCTGTAGGGCTGTCCATAACTCCGTAATAGTACGAGAGGGTGGAGATGTCTTATGAACA
The DNA here is from genome assembly GCF_023864275.1 of Schistocerca cancellata. Classification (NCBI taxonomy): domain Eukaryota; kingdom Metazoa; phylum Arthropoda; class Insecta; order Orthoptera; family Acrididae; genus Schistocerca; species Schistocerca cancellata. The sequence continues at coordinate 352,727,257 of NC_064630.1, forward strand.
GCACTTTCCAAGACATCCCAGATATACTCAATTATGTTCATGTCTGGGAGTTGGGTGGGCGGTGGAAGTGTTTAAACCCAGAAGAGTGTTTCTGCAGCTACTCTGTAGCAGTTCTGGACGTGTGAGGTGTCGCACTGTCCTGCTGGAATTCCCCAAGTCCGTCGGAATGCACAGTGTACATGAATGGATGCTGGTGATCAGACAGGATGCTTAAGGACGTGTCACCTGTCAGAGTCGTATCTAGACGTATCAGTGGTGCCATATCGCTGCAACTGCACACGCCCCACACCATTACAGAGCCTCCACCAGCTTGAACAGTCCTCTGTTGACATGCAGGATCCATGGATTCATGAGATTGTCCCCATACCTGCGCATGTCCATCCGCTCGATAAAATTTGAAACACGACTCATCTGACCAGGCAACATGTTTTCACTCATCAACAGTCCAATGTCGGTGTCGACGGGCCAGGCAAGGCGTAAAGCTTCGTATCGTGCAGTCATCAAGGGTACGCGAGTGAGCTTTTGGCTCCGAAAGCCCATACCCATTATGTTTCGTTGTATGGTTCGCACGCTGACAGTTGTTGATGACCCAGCACTGAAATCTGCAGCAATTTGCGGAAGGGCTGCAATTCTTTCACATTGAACAGTTCTCTTCAGTCGTCGCTGATCCCGTTCTTGCAGGATGTTTAATCCGGGTGCAGCGTTGTCGGAAATTTGATGTTTTACCGGCTTCACGGTACACACGCGAAATGGTCGTACGGGAAATCCCCAATTCATCGCGACCTCGGAGATGCTCTGGTCAGTCGCTCGTGCACCGAAGGTAATACCACGTTCAAACCCATTTAAATCTTGATAACCTGCCATAGTAGCAGCAGTAACCGATCTAACAACTGCACCAGACACTTGTCTGATATAGGTGTTGGCTACCGCAGCGCCCTGTTCCGGCTGTTTACGTATCTACGTCTACATTTACATTTATACTCCGCAAGTCACCCAACGGTGTGTGGCGGAGGGCACTTTACGTGCCACTGTCATTACGTCCCTTTTCTGTTCCAGTTGCGTATGGTTCGCGGGAAGAACGACTGTCGGAAAACCTCAGTGCGCGCTCGAATCTCTCTGATTTTACATTCGTGATTTCCTCAGAAGGTATAAGTAGGGGGAAGCAATATATTCGATACATCATCTAGAAACGCACCCTCTCGAAACCTGGACAGCAAGCTACACCGCGATGCAGAGCGCCTCTCTTGCAGAGTATGCCACTTGAGTTTGCTAAACATCTCCGTAACGCTATCACGCTTACCAAATAACCCTGTGACGAAACGCGCCGCTCTCCTTTGGATCTTCTCTATCTCCTCCTTCAACCCAACCTGGTACGGATCACACACTGATGAGCAATACTCAAGTATAGGTGGAACGAGTGTTTTGTAAGCCACCTCCTTTGTTGATGGACTACATTTTCTAAGGACTCTCCTAATGAATCTCAATCTGGCACCCGCCTTACCAACAATTAATTTTATATGATCATTCCACTTCAAATCGTTCCGTACGCATACTCCCAGATATTTTACAGAAGTAACTGCTACCAGTGTTTGTTCCGCTATCATATAATCATACAATAAAGGATCCTTCTTTATATGTATTCGCAATATACTACATTTGTCTATGTTAAGGGTCAGTTGCCACTCCCTGCACCAAGTGCCTATCCGCTGCTGATCCTCCTGCATTTCGCTGCAATTTTCTAATGCTGCAACTTCTCTGTATACTACAGCATCATCCGCGAAAAGCCGCATGAAACTTCCGGCACTATCTACTAGGTCATTTATACAGGGTGTTACAAAAAGGTACGGCAAGACTTTCAGGAAACATTCCTCACACACAAATAAAGAAAAGATGTTATGTGAACATGTGTCCGGAAACGCTTAATTTCCATGTTAGAGCTCATTTTTGTTTCTTCCACCTACGCTCAATGGAGCACGTTATCATGATTTCATACGGGATACTCTCCGTGTGCTGCTACAACATGTGCCTTTACAAGTAGGCCACAACATGTGGTTCATGCACGATGGAGCTCCTGCACATTTCAGTCAAAGTGTTCGTACGCTTCTCAACAACAGATTCGGTGACCGATGGATTTGTAGAGGCGGCCCAATTCCGTGGCCTCCACGCTCTCCTGACCTCAACCCTCTTGACTTTCATTTAGGGGGGCATTTGAAAGATCTTGTCTACGCAAACCCGGTACGAAATGTGGGGACTCTTCGTGCTTGTATTGTGGACGGCTGTGATAAAATACGCCATTCTCCAGGGCTGCATCAGCGCATCAGGGATTCCATGTGACGGAGGGTAGATGCATGTATCCTCGCAAACGGAGGACATATTGAGCATTTCCTGTAAAAAAGTGTTTGAAGTCACGCTGGTACGTTCTGTTGCTGTGTGTTTCCGTTCCATGATTAATGTGATTTGAAGAGAAGTAATAAAATGAGCTCTAACATGGAAAGTAAGCGTTTCCGGACACATGTCCACATAACATATTTTCTTTCTTTGTGTGTGAGGACTGTTTCCTGAAAGTTTAACCGTACCTTTTTGTAACACCCTGTATATATTGTGAAAAGCAATGGTCCCATAACACTCCCCTGTGGCACGCCAGAAGTTACTCTAACGTCTGTAGACGTCTCTCCATTGAGAACAACATGCTGTGTTCTGTTTGCTAAAAACTCTTCAATCCAGCCACAGAGCAGGTCTGATATTCCGTAGGCTCTTACTTTGTTTATCAGGCGACAGTGCGGAATTGTATCGAACGCCTTCCGGAAGTCAAGTAAAATGTCATCTACCTGGGAGCCTGTATCTAATATTTTCTGGGCCTCATGAACAAATAAAGCGAGTTGGGTCTCACACGATCGCTGTTTCCGGAATCCATGTTGATTCCTACAGAGTAGTTTCTGGGTTTCCAGACATGACATGATACGCGAGCAAAAAACATGTTCTAAAATTCTACAACAGATCGATGTCAGAGATATAGGCCTATAGTTTTGCGCACCTGCTCTACGACCTTTCTTGAAAACTGGAACTACCTGTGCTCTTTTCCAATCATTTGGAACCTTCCGTTCGTCTAGAGACTTGCGGTACACGGCTGTTAGAAGGGGGGCAAGTTCTTTCGCGTACTCTGTGTAGAATCGAATTGGTATCCCGTCAGGTCCAGTGGACTTTCCTCTGTTGAGTGATTTCAGTTGCTTTTCTATTCCTTGGACACTTATTTCGATGTCAGCCATTTTTTCGTTCGTTCTGTGTCTTTGAATACGATGCCTGTACCAGTTTCTGTGGCGCTTCAGTGTATTTTGTTTTGATGATCTATTTTTGTTAGCGGCGGCATCCATTGGTCGTTTGTCGAGAATCGTATCTCTGCTGTGTTGATAACATCGTCGGTCTGACGGCGCGGTTCGAAGCTGTACCGTGTGGGACACCGTCGACTATTTCTCCTCGACCAACAGAATTTCTCTCCCCCAGCGTACATAAAGTCGCAGTTAATTGAGCCGCTGTGACTGAACAAGGAATCGAACAGAACTCCTCCAGAAAGCGTGCCCCGCATATTACGTCAGCGAGACGCGTCGCAACCCCTGTGGAAAGAGCGCGCGTGTTGAGAGAGGCCAGACGGGCAGTCCTTGCGAGTCCCGCTAAGGATATCCGCCAGCAGGCAGCCGCCGCGTCCCGAATAAGGAGGCGGCGCGCCGCCTGGACGTGGCCGTGTGGTCGTGGACGCGTGACATACGACCTGCGGCGTCGCCGCCGCGGCCTGCGGCGTATTTTTCTGCGCCCGCGGCCGGTCCGCAGGTGCGGCGTTCCCTTCGTCACTCGGGCCGTCACCGCCGCTTACTCCAGCGGCGACACGCCGCCACCACTCCATCATTCTCCGCTCCGATGCCGCCTGTTTCATGTGGCTGCGGCGCGCCACCTGACACTTATGTGCCTACTTGGCGCAGCTGCTTCCATTTTGCGTCGTCGAAGATGCGGTCGCCAGCCTAGCAGGAATAAGGCGCAGCGCGATTTAAAGGGAAAATACCTCGTGTCCAGCGCGTAATATATAACAAAAAAAAAAAAAAACTAGAATACGGAGATTTGTGTAGTCTACCACCCATCGAGGTGGGTAAAACTCTTATGTACAGCGTATGTTTTACGGTTAACAAATCGGAAAATTACAGAAGCACAAGTCGCTGAAGAAACAGTCCCATGTAAGAGACAGTTAAGAGGAGCAGATTCCTAAAAATCGTAAGTGAGGCTAAACGCAAAAAGATAAACATCTACATGAAACAATACAGGCTGTCCCGTTTGTCTTGACTATCCCAAATAATTTTTTTTCCAGAAGCAAAACAGAAAATACATCGAGCAAATGTTGTTTAGCTACAAGGAGAAATGAACCAGCATGATTCCCTTTGTTGTACTTTGTTCGTTACGAAGATACCAACAGCATGACTCACATTTTTTTTTTTTCTTACAGCTCCCTATATTCCACATTTGTTAACCCACTTCTTCTCATCAAGACCATTTCAAAATCAAATGCCAGTGTATCGTTCACGTAAACATGACGTTATTATAAACGACACAACTCAAAAATGTAATACTTGAGAAAAATCGAACTGAAGAATAGTATAAAAGTTACATTGAAATAGTATAAGCGACTTCTAAATTTCAAATAAGTCATTTCGGCAATAAATTCCATTATAGTCTTACAACAGCAATACGGACATGTAGCTCTGCTCTCTTCGAATGTGAGGTTTTATCAGGTAATTATTAATTAATTCCTTGATCTGAGTCACTTTTCTTGATTTGCCAAACACTTTTTTTGGTTTTGTTATGAGCGCTCACGTAATACTACTGCCACTTTTCCACCCCAAATAATGTATTCCTTTTTTCCCTTCCTGTAATATAATACGCCATTCGAAACTCTATTAGTACGCGAGTTAAAATAAAAAGTGAAAAATAGTTGAAACTCTAGTATAAGAAACATAAAATTCGCAAAATTGTATTTTATGAAAATTAATATAATGGTGAAATTTAAGGGACGCAGTTTACGAAAACATAGTATCATAAATGGGCCCATATAATATAGGAACACTTTTCACCGAGAAAAGGGCTTCAGTATGACCTTTCTTTATAGCAGAAATTTCCATTTGTTACCTTGTATGATGCAACGAACGAAATTACGTAATATTTACAACAGCTATAATCGTCAAAACAGTGTTCAGACACGCTTGCTGTCTGAAGGACATTATAATGTAAGATACAGACACTGTATAAACACAATCATTATAGTAATCAATCATTTTAAAAATTACATTCAACTTACGTTATAAATGAAAATTGTCACAATTGAGAATGTGGCGCTCTTCTTGGGTGACCATGCACACGTGCCAGTACCAACGCGTAAGTGACACTATTCTTGCCGTGGCGGACCATGAAGTAGTCTACAAAGAGACTCTCACAACTGCCCTGAAGTGAACAAATTCCGAGATAGAGATGTGACGTTTTATGTGCACGTTGAGGCACTTCACGCGCTGTTTTCAGTGACAAAAACTAAAAATTGCCGTTTTTTTACTTTGTCACTTTTCTTGACGAGGTGCGAAATGGAAAGACAAGAAAAATGCACAGGGGTCGTTAAGTCAACCGTCTTCAGTTGATGGTTTTATGAGAGTGCGGTCTAAGCCAACGAAGAGAATGTAAGTCAGCAGAACAGTTACTACAATAATTTTTTTTGCATGCAGCGACACGTAGAACAGTACTGTAGTACTTACGAACGAAATGCTGTGCGCAGGACTGTCTTTACTGTACATCGCGTCGTTTAACACTACCGCAGTGATTGGTGGCAGAACACACACATCTCTGTGTCTTGTAATCACTCTTGTTTGGTTTTAACCGTTCGAGCTGGAGTACACGTACCCGTCTAAGAAAACATTATTATAGTTACTGTTGTGCTAGCTTACATTCTGCATAGACGAGTATTTCTACTTTCTTTAGTGTACATTATAGTCATACAAACCTCGAAGTAAAGACCGTCGGCTGTATGGCCGGTGTGCATCCTCCTCGTGTTTCCATCCGTTTACTGTCAGCTCCAGCAAGTGGATGAGTTGCGTTTCCCCGGATAGCTGCACTGTGTGCCAACACAGCAGACTCAAAGTCAGTTCTGTGTTACGTTTTTAACAACACCATGTTTACGCGAATGGTGCACTGTCGTACGTTTTTGAAACGCTCTTGGTGAGAGGAAGTGGATTGCCGAATAAGAAGTACAGGGTGCTATTTCAAAAAAGTCGTATTCTGTTCATATCCTCGTAGCGAGTTAAGCTACGAGAAAGGCAATCATGCTGGTTAATGTGTCCCTGGTAGCTAATGAATATTTGCTAGATTTTTTTTCACTTCTCTTATAAGGGCGTTAAGACATGGAGTACCAACACAGTCATATTAATGAAAATAGAACTTGCTTCGTTTCCGTACAGTCTTCCCTTATTCGCAATCGAAATGCAAATGGAGAGTTACAATGAAGAGATAAAAACACAGCGGAATGGAACAGTGTGCACACTCGACAAGAGCAACAAGTGGATGAGCTACGTGATTTTAGTGTTTCCGCTCCACAGTAGTCCAGTATCAAAAGCCACTGTGATTGCATTGTCCACATTGTTGTCATTAGTTGTATCATTCTGTTGTGTTTCACTCGCTTCATTAAAATTCCACGTTTGCATTTAGATGACGAATAAGGGCAGAACTAAAGCCATCGCAGCAACTTCTGTTTTGGGGAAATATGCCTCTTGAGTGTTGCGCCCAGTAACACGTTTTGTTTCAAAAAATGTGTAGATTTCTACTAGGTAACACATTTTTGAGTCTTGAGAGTCTCCAGGTCATAACTGTCTGTTACATGGCACTACTACATCTTCAGCAACTTGAGCTTGTGCAGTCCGCAAATAATATAACTTCAAACATGGATTGTACTCAAATTGAGTTTTACGGATGAACAACATTGACTAGTGGTAGCATAAACACATGGCCGTGTCTTAAAACTATTTTTATTTGTTGTAAACGTTCGAATTGGAGTTCTTTCCTTGTTATTACCTCTTGTGACAGTTGAGAGGTGAATGAATAAAAAAAATGTCGAATTGCAACATGGTTTGAAGTCCTCTCTACACTGTAGATCCTGCAGTAGTTATCTCGATGAATTGCAACAGGTCACGGTCTTCATTAGGACATTGCATACCGAAGTGCCGTCTCCAAACTAACCTAGGTGCTGGGTGACCTATTTGATAACTAATACATCTACATCACATTCCGCAAGCCACCTAATGGTGAGTGGCGGAGGGTACTTTCGGTACCACTATCGGACCCTGCAACCCTGTTCCACTCGCGAATAGTGCGCGGGAAGAATGATTGTCGGTAAGCCTCAGTATCGGCTCTAATTTCTCGAATTTTCTGCTCGTGGTCAATACGCGAGATGTATGTGGGGGGAAGTAATGTGTTGTCTGACTCCTGAAAATTGCTGTCCCGAAATTTCAGTAGTAAATCTCTCCGCCGTGATGCACAACGTCTTTCTTGTAACGTCTTCCAGTGGAGTTTGTTTAGAATCTCCGTAACTCTCTCTCGCCAGCTAAATGATACCGTGACGTCGCGACACTAGATCCAAATTTTTACGCGGAAATTCATGCGTTACATTATTCGATGATCCATGTCTGTCGCAGAGGATGGTGACAGTGGCTTGAATGGCGTGAATCTTCAAGCACACTATCAAGGTGTCGTTCAGTACACGGTTGTGGCTACTGCGAGTCTTTGTACACAATAGAGACGCTGATGCACAGCGCGCGGCGTTGAATAATGTGCAACCATGTGTACACTTCGGTTCCCACTGTACACTCTATGCTCGAGAGTAATGCATGATTGCGTCAGCATATAGTACACTGCCGTAAGTCTCTTTGATAGTGCATTTGCAAGCCTTTGTTCATTGGAAGGCACGAAGTGTAGTGTGTACAGCTTCGTAAGCTGTTGTGAAATGCATGTGAGGGGGCGCCTGTACATTTACATGCACAGTTGGCAAGCCGCCCTGCAGCACATGGCAGAGCTAACTTTTACCTCCTTTCATACGCAGCCCGTAAATGTACTGAGAGGAAAGAGATTGTCACAGTGATTTTTCCACACACGCACCCATCTCGTGCTCAGATTGTGGAAGGAGGTGACGAACGCTGTGCAGCAGTCCGTCACCTGAATTTCGCAATAAAAGACTGCGCTGCTCACGCAGAGGCGTCATGCATCCGTCTGTGTAGTTTTGTTCGGCTTGGCTGCAGTAAAGTCCCGCAATGAGGCATATCTGTCGCTGCTGGCGAAATATCTATTTCGGGAACTTAACGATGTGTCATCTCACAGAAGAAACCAGGAAAAACGACTAGCTAGCGTTGTTACTAGTGCTGACTGCGTTACTTCCTGTAAAAGAAGCGTTCCTAAATAAAATTTAAGTAAGTGTTTTAACTTATTGTTAGGATCTGTTATCTGCCGTATTGCATCCATTATTTTATTAGTTACCAGACCACATCAAAACCGCGCCCCCGCAGGCTGGTCGATAAATGGCGACAGTAAGGTGGCGGCAACCGTGACGTAGCTGGTTCGAATGCTGACGATTAATAAATGTTCATCGCTAGAGCTTAACACTGTGCGTATTAAATGGTGACAGTGTGCAGCTTTTGTTCACCAGACGTGTGCCAAAGTGAAATTGAATTGCAAATGTCCTTTAAGGTTTATTATGGAGCGGGGACTTTTAATGCATGGAATCAGTACGCTTGGGTCTCCACCACTGATGTCATTCTAGAGGAGTAGCTTACAGTCAGTTCCACAAGAAAGTGTACGGTATAATTTTAAATGCAACGTCCGTAGCGACTCTTTTGGTAGTTGTCTCGAATCTGTTATCAATGTGCTTTTGCCCAGTGCGTAGATAAACAGAGGGATAATTAAATGTTTTGCTTTGTCGATTGCAGTTTAAAATGAGTGCAAAATATTTGAAGCGTCACGAGGCAGTGTTCCTTTTAGATCATCCAAATTGACCAAAGCTTTCATATAGAGCTGCTGCTAAAATTCTTAGAAAGTGAAAGACCTTCGTTGTGAAGTGGGTCAAACGATATTTAGAGGTTAGAAACGTGTATGATTTACCGGATAGGGGGCTAAGGTGCCAAGCTATAATCGACAATGGCGGCGATTTGATTAACTATTAGGTGATTGTGCAATTAGTAATAACATGTATTTCCGTGTAAGCATATATTTATAATAGCGTCTTTTATTTCGTACAGGTAACGGCGTACACTTTCTTGTGGAACTGACTGTATATGTATGCACTGGGTTTCACCCACTTAATTCCTTTCATTTCCATAGTCACCCGTAACATAAATACACCACTGGACTGCAGAAACAGTCGCTACTCATCCGTACGACGCAGTTACGTGACATTTTTCTCTATAACAGGGTCCGCAGCTCGTGGTCGTGCGGTAGCGTTCTCGCTTCCCGCCCCCGGGTTCCCGGGTTCGATTCCCGGCGGGGTCAGGGATTTTCTCTGCCTCGTGATGACTGGGTGTTGTGTGATGTCCTTAGGTTAGTTAGGTTTCAGTAGTCCTAAGTTCTAGGGACTGATGACCATAGATGTTAAGTCCCATAGTGCTCAGAGCCATTTTCTATAACAGGAGAAAAACAACACCCTAGCAACAACCAACAAGTTATTGCGTTGAGTGCTCACCTATTCAGTAGTAGGAATCAGTCCACAAAAAGTTATTGTTCTTTTTCCGTCCTGCGCCTTTTTTTTATTAATTCTTTGTGCACTACTCTTTCTTGAACAGCGGGAAATTTTCCTACTAAATTCTCGTGTAGGGTGAACGTAACAAAGACAACGGCAAAAAGTACGATGCGTCCTTCTAGTCGACGAAAAATAAAACAGTTATCGGTAGTCTTGAAACTTCCTGGCAGATTAAAACTGTGTGCCGGACCGAGATTCGAACTCGGGACCTTTGCTATTCGCGGGCAAGTGCTCTACCAACTGAGCTACCCAAGCACGACTCATGACCCGCTCACAGCTTCAATTCTGCCAGTACCTCGTCTCCTACCTTCCAAACTGCAAAGATAAGTAATCGAAAAGATCTGAATTCAGTCGCCGATCGATCTTCAGACTTCCTTTCCTAAGGAATTTTCGCACTCAGTAGTGTGAATTGTTGTTCGTTATGAGCTTTATGACATATCAGCAGGAGCGCAGTATGTAGAGCTAATTGTATCCCGCCCCACGGCCATGTTGACAAACTCTTCATTTCTGAATCAAATGTGGCTCGGCGCTGATGAAATCGATATCGTCGATGCATAAATTAAGAGAGAAAAGTGCTTAGCGCTAGTTGTTTAAATGTACACAACCAGTCTGGCATATGCTCTAACTCTGATCCTATAGCGCGCTCCATAGTTTCTCAAATGAAAGGAACTTCACGAGTGATGATAGTTGTCATAGTCTTGCGCAACAGAGGCGCGTTTTATTTCGCGAGAATCCGTACGTTGAATCACCAGCCTCATGCTTACTGTCACGTAGTTGGTAGGGACTACCATAGCATTCACGTAGCGTTTTCAGCGCTCCTAAATGCTGATAGGAGGCAACATGATAAACAGCTAAATCATAGCTTAATTGTATTTGTATAATATACACTGTGGGCAAAATGTTCACTACACATATAGCTTGTGCTAAGTCCACTTCTTCATGGATGCTAAACACACCTGAATTCAGATCCGAATACAATATGCCCACACGCCGTACAGTTCTTACAGTTGGTCTTTTCTGAGCTCGGGCTTGGTGTCAGCCCACCTGTGGTTTGTCATCGAATTTATGGCTTCTAATCTTCAGCTGCAATTCATTACCGTATTCTACGAGCCTCAGTTGCGCTAGTGACGACTTGGGGCATAAACAGTCCATCATGAAGTGAGTTAGTCCGCTCCATAACTGAACCTTCTGCAACAGCCACAGATGTGAGAGGTCCGAATGAATATGCCGTTCTCAGCAAGTCTTCTGATTTCTTTATGACGGCGACTACCGACACGGTGTTTCAGAAAGCATTATTACTAAGAGTAAATTATTATTTACTGTTCTACGATCGCCGGCCGGAATGGCCGAGCGGTTCTAGTCGCTACAGTCTGGAACCGCGCGACCGCTGCGGTCGCAGGTTCGAATCCTGCCTCGGGCATGGATGTGTGTGATGTCCTTAGGTTAGTTAGGTTTAAGTAGTTCTAAGTTCTAGGGGACTGATGACCTCAGCAGTTAAGTCCCATAGTGCTTAGAGCCATTTGAACCATTTGTTCTACGATCCATTCACAAAATTCCTCCGTTCACTGCAAGTCTCATTAGGGAACAGCTTGTGTACGATACTGTGGCCACTTTGGCCTTGCTCACCGTCCTGAAATGCTGTCAGGTGCTTCTCAGATTGCTACATATTTTGCTTTGCAACCGACATCTACGTTGCTGGATGATGCAGAGATTCCAGACAGCTTGCGTCACTTGCCACCGGTACTCATGACGGTGGCACTTCAATGTCTTAGAAGTATTGCAGGTTCCTCTGATACTCTTACTAGCCGTCAGGATATAAAAGTCTTTGTGTACTTCGTCAGTTAGCAACCGCGTGCCATCCCTTTAATGGAGTCGACGGTTGACTTTTTCGTACGGTTGACAGCTGCAGCTTACATACCGCGCCACGTCACGAGGTCTTCCAGCAACTTGAGCATGCTCCATCTCGTACTGGAGAAGTGATCAGCCTCGGTACACGCTCACTGCAACGATGCGGTGCCGTAGACCCCGGACAGCGCCGAAGGACGCGTCCTCCGTATCGCGCATCCTGCGTCGCTACTCGCTTCTCCGTATCGCACAGTTCTGTGAGAAGACGGAAGTTCACTGAAACTTCCCCAGAGTATTGCGCAGTGCTCTTTCGCATCCTCGGTTCGTTCGTCATGTACTGGTCAAAATTTTCGAGTTGCGCTCTCACGATAACTAACACATCTAGCGAAAGTTGCTATTAAGTCCGAAAATCAATTTTGCTCTTATGCGGTACAGGCTGATAATTTTGCATTGATAACAGGTGCCAGTTGCCTTTGTCCTATCATTTTTTGAGGCTTTCTAGAATAACAATAACACTTTCTGTGGGTAGGAGAGGCGGCAAAAAATACATGAAGAATGGGTTTAGTTTCTGACGTGTTTCTAACCTTTCTACATGTATATACAAACTCCGCAAGCCTCTGTATAACAGATGGCGCAAAGTGTATCGTACTAATATTATCCATTTTTCCCTAATTCGCGTATTGAGCGGCGGAAAACTGTCTGTCTGCATGCCTTTGTACGTGTCCTAATCTGCTTATGTCTATCTCATTATCCCTACGCGACATACACTGTAGTGGTAGAATATCGGGCGCACAGTCTTCTTCAGATACAACGCTATAAATTTACCCAACAGGGTTCGACGAAACTAGCATCGCTTCTCTGAATTCGTTCGAGGTCTTTACTCATAGCTATTCGTTAGGGACTATGACGACGTGGGTACCGGCTGAAAGCAAATTTTGCGAGGAAATCACCGAGTGAGTCATTTGTTGATAAGGAAAATGAATTCTGAATATGAGTCCGCAAGGTCATCGAAATTCCGTAAATGTTACATTCTAGATCGCATGGATTGTCTGTGTTCATCACATGTTTCGACACAGCCGCTTTACCTTCTGTACCGAAGCTACCATTCTCAGAAGTGGCGATTCACGTTGTAATTTCTATTTGTATCAGAAAATGACTGTGCAGAAACATGTAATTAATTGTGACAACCTGTACGACCTTAACATGGAGTGTTTATGAACGGACTGGTCACCATCAACAGGCACCTTATACCATCACTGTGATTTGCCACCTCTGTCTGTCCAGCCAGACACTGACTTCTCTTTCTTTTATTTATTGGCTTTCGGGACGTGCCCATACAGCCATCTCAATAGTGGAATGTCAGTTATGGTTATATGAACGTAAGGAAAACACATCACCCAGTCCCCGAGTGGAGAAAGTCACCATCCCAGCTGGGAATCGAATCTGGGCCTCTACAGTTAAAAATCCATTGCGCTGACCGATAGCTAACAAGGTGGACAGGTCAGACACTGAGCTCTGCCCACCGCTAGATTGAATGTCGCACGTGATGCGACAAAGAAAGCAAATAAGTACTGCAGAGACGAATGGAGAATCATTCTTCAGAAAATGCGGGCCGCAAATTGGGAAACTCATTGACACGAGCGACTTGCGCAAAGGACAGACAGTTATGGGAATGGTGGTTAAACCACCTGGGAATGAACATCTCTGAAACGGTGAAACTGATTGGCTATCGTGCTACTGTTGTGAGCATCTGTGGAAAGTGTTTAAAGGAGGTGAAACCACGAGTAGACGAGAAGGTGGTCAGAAGCTTGCCCGCCCTGCTATGGAGGATAGGCTGCCATATGTGGCAGGTACGATGTCACAGTAGAGTGCTGGTGCAGGCATAGACGTCTCGGAGCACACCGTCCAGCGCACATTGTTGAACATGGTCTGCGCAACAGCTGATCTCTACTTGTCCCATTGTTGACCCAATGACAATCGTCAGTTACGACGGCAGTGAATGCGGGATGATCGAGACTGGGCCGTGGACGAGTGGAAACTTGTTGCCTAATCGGATGAATCACGTTTCTTGATACGTCATATCGATGACCTTGCTCGGATACGCTGTCATTCCGACGAATTGCTGCTCAAAACATACACCGCGCCACAGGCACAGGCTGGTTAGGGCAGTATTGTCCTGTGGGGGACATTCCACCTGGGCTCCCGTGAGACCTGTGGCAATAATAAGAACACCATGATAGCTGTAGACTATGTGAACGTTATCGGAGACCACCTGCATACCTTCGTGCTTGATGTCTTCCCCGATAAAGGTGTGTTCTTCCAGCGTGTCAGAAGGCCAAAACAATGCTACAGTGGTTGTGGAAGGATGATAGTGACCTCAAGTTGACGTCTTGCCACTAAATTTGCCTGATCTGAATCCAGTGGAACTCATCTGAGGCGCTATCGGGCGTCAGCTACGCACTTACACATCACTGGCCCGTAACTTATGGGAACTGTGGTACCTGTGAGTACATATCTCGTGCCACATACCTCCACAAAACTACAAAGTTCTTGCTGAATGCATGTCATGTAGAACCGCTGCTGTATTACGTTCCATAAGTGGACCAACACACCATTAAGAAGATGATCATATTGTTTTAACTCATCAAGTTATTCTGGCGAGGCAAATTCTTCCCCGTCCTCTTTTCCATGTCTTTGTTTTTATATTCAGAGACAAATCTGTGTTGACTCAAGTTAATAAGCAGAAGTACGCCGATGTCACAAAACTCATGGGATACCTCCTAATATCGTGTCGGACCTCCTTTTGCCCGGCGTAATGCAGAAGCTCGACGTGGCATGGACTCAACAAGTCATTGGAAGCCTCTGCAAAAAATACCGTGCCCTGCTGCCTCTTTAGCGGTCCATAATTGCGCAGGTGTTGCCAGTGCAGGATTGTGTGCACGAACTGACTTCTAGATTATGTTCAATAAATGTGTGATAGCTCGAATTGTCCAGAATGTTCTTCAAAGCGAACAGTTGTGGTCCAGTGACATGGCACATTGCCATCCATAAAAATTCCATTTTTGTTTGGGAACATGAAGTCCTTTAATGGCTGCAATTGGTGTCCAGGTAGCACACCTTTCCAGTCAATGATCGGATCATTTGGACCAGAGGACCCTGTCCATTCGATGTAAACACAGCCCACACCAATACGGAGCCGCCATCAGCTTGCACAGTGACTTATTGATGAATTGGGTCCATGAGTCATTGGAGCCTGTGCCACTCTCGGAACCTACCACCAGCTCTTACCAACTGAAGTTGGGATTCATGTCCGCAGCTCGTGCTCTAGTGACTAGCGTTGCAACCTCTGGATCACGGGGTCCCGGATTCGATTCCCGGCCGGGTTGGGGATTCTCTCTGCCCGGGGACTGAGTGTTTGTGTTGTCCTCATCATTCGCGAAAGTGGTTAGACTGGACTGTGTACAGATTGGGAATCTGTACCCGCGCTGATGACCGCGCAGTTGAGCGTCCCAAAAACCGAACATCATTATCATCATCATGATCATCATCACCATCATCATCAATCTCACCAGGCGGTTTTCCAGTCGTCTAGGTTCCAACCGATATGGTCAGGAGTCCAGGAGAGGCGTTACAGGCGATTTCGTGTCGTTAGCAAAGCCACTCGCGTCGGTCGTGTGCTGCCATAGCGTATTAACGCCCAATTTCCCCGCACAGACGTGATGGATACATTCGTCGCACGTCCCACATTGATTTCTGCGGTTATTTCAAAAAATGGTTCAAATGGCTCTGAGCACTATGGGACTTAACTTCTGTGGTCATCAGTCCCCTAGAACTGAGAACTACTTAAACCTAACTAACCTAAGGACATCACACACATCCATGCCCGAGGCAGGATTCGAACCTGCGACCGTAGCAGTCCCGCGGTTCCGGACTGCGCGCCTAGAACCACTAGACCACCGCGGCCGGCGCGGTTATTTCACGCAGTGTTTCTTGTCTGTTAGCACTGACAACTCTACACACAGGCCGCTGGTCTCGGTCGTTAAGTCAAGGCACACTCTCGACATTGTGGGTCGCTGGATAGCTCCAACTACCGTTCCGCGTTCAAAGTTTGTGAATTCTCGTCGTGCGGCCATAACCTCCTCGGAAATCTTTTCACAATGCATTGCCCTTTTATAACTTACACTATGTTATCAAAAGTATGCGGACATCCCCAGAAATATACGTTTTTCATATTAGGTGCATTGTGCTGCCACCTACTGCCAGGTACTCCATATCAACGACGTCAATAGTCATTAGACATCGTGAGAGAGCAGAATGGGGCGTTCGGCGGAGTTCACGGACTTCTAACGTAGTCAGGTGACTGATGTCACTTGTGTCATACGTCTGTATGCGAGATTTTCACACTCCTAAACATCCCTAGGTCCACTGGTGAATGGACAGTTCGGCGGGAGGTGAGAAAACTTGGCTTTCATGGTCGAGCGGATGCTCGTGAGTCACACATCACGCCGGTAAATGACAAATGACGCCTCGCATGGTGTAAGGAGCGTAAACATTGGACGATTGAACAATGGAAAAACGTTGTTTGGAGTGGCGAATCACGGTACATATGTGACGATCCGATGGCAGGGTGTGGGTGTGGCGAATGCCCGGTGGACGTCATCTGCCAGCGTGTGTAATTGCAAAAGTAAAATTCAGAGGCGGTGGTGTTATGGTGTGGTCGTGTTTTTCATGGAGCGGGCTTGCACCCCTTGTTGTTCAGCGTGGCACTATCACAGCACAGGCGTACATTGATGTTTTAAGCACCTTCCTGCTTCCCACCGTTGAAGAGCAATTCGGGGATGGCGATTGCATCTTTCAACACGATCGAGCACCTTTCCGTAATTCACGACCTGTGGCGGAGTGGTTACACGACAACAACATCCCTGTAATGGATTGGTCTACGCAGAGTCCTGACCTGAATCCTATAGAAAACCTTTCGGATGTTTCGGCACGCCGACTTCGTGCCAGGCCTCACCGACCGACATCGATACCTCTTTTCAATGCAGCACTCCGTGAAGAATGGGCTGCCATTCCCTAAGAAACATTCCAGCACCTGACTGAAGTATGCCAGCGAGAGTGGAAGCTGTCATCAAGGCTGAGGGTGGGCCAACACAATACTGAATTCCAGCATTACTGGTGGAGGGCGACACGAACATGTAAGTCATTTTTAGCCTGGTGTCCGGATACTTTTGATCATATTGTGTACGTACGCGATACTACCAACTGTATGTATGCATATTACTATCCCGTGACTTTAGTCGCTTCAGCGTGTTCTGGTGAGGCACATTCTTCCCCGTCCTCCGTTCCCACGTATTTATGTTCATATTCAAAGATAAATCTATGTTGGCTCAAATTAATAAGAAGAAAGAAAGAGCCACCTTGTATCCATGGGGAAAAAAAACGTGAATGTGTGAACTTTGCTGGCAACGAACTTGTCTGCTGTGACGATAACTCGGTGTGACTAGTAACTTCCACCGATAGCGCTTTGGGACTTTTCTCCGCCGGGGCACGAGAGAGGCGCCGTCATTGCGGAAGTGTTGCTGGTGGTGGGCGGGTTGCATCTGGGAGGGCTTCCCCAGCGGCTGAGCTGTGCTGAGCCGCGTTCCGCATGCGGGCCGCGCCGCCGCCGTTGGTAGGGCAGTCACGCGCGGGCCGCCGGACGCAGAGCGCACAGCGCCGTTCTCAGGCAGTCGCGCGCCGCCGCCGGCCCGGGTAGCCGCCGCACCTGTGCACCTGCCGACAGCGCTCAGCTGCCCGCGTGTCATAAGGCCGGGAGTGAGCCGTCAGCGCTCTCGTCCGTCACATCTGTCAGCGGGGGCAGCGAGCTGACACAGCGGCTACACCTGCGGCGCCGCCGTCCGTCAGCGGCCACTCCTCGGTAGACACTAAACATCTCACCACTCGGCGCGCACTCCCTGCCAAACGGCATGCGAACGTCCGGAAGTCTCAGTTGGACGAAACTGTGTTGGTGCAAATGCGAAGTTACTCCAGAATCGCAATCCTCCCGCACAAGTGGTGCTTTTAAATACTAAATAGCGTACAGGGAGTGAACGCAAATTCGATCAAAAGACAGTTCCGCTGTTTGTTTTGACATACTGAACCTGTGAGCTTCATTGACCAGTTATCAAGTAACTGACGGAAGTGCATCCAAGTCTGCCGTATCTGATGGTGCTTTACAGAAGTTTGCTTACATATGAGTTCTCCTACAAACACAGACACCCATAACTGCTCGTAAACAATTCAATACAGTGAATTAACCATTCTGCAGATTGTTGTGTATACAAAGTGCATCACCTTACAATCGCACAACTTTTATTTTGTGAATCGTTGAAGATATCGAAACGACCTTTCCGGCGTATGGTGGTATGCAGAGAGGTGTGAAATTATGTTATATATTTAATTTATTGAACTCTTGAGTCGACTGAGATACTGAAGCAGGTATTGTTGTTCTAATTGTAACGATATATATCCGGTCAGTCCAAAAAGTTTCGAGACTATATTAACAAAAAATAGAGAAACTTTAATATGGTGGGCTTTACTGCTTCACTTGTTCTACAAAGTCTTCCATCACTCGAGTACAATGCACAGAAAGTTGATACAACCATGGGAAGCCGGCCGTTGTGGCCGAGCGGTTCTAGGCGCTTCATTCTGGAACCGCGCTGCTGCTACGGTCGCAGGTTCGAATCCTGCCTCGGGCATGCATGTGTGTGATGTCCTTAGGTTAGTTAGGTTTAAGTAGTTCTACGTCTAGGGTACTCATGACCTCAGATGTTAAGTCCTATAGTGCTCAGAGCCATTTGAACCAACCATGGGAAACTGTCAGAAAAGTCCTTCTTCGGAGTGTTGTTCATCTCGTGAGTCAAAAAAAATGGTTCAAATGGCTCTGAGCACTATGAGACTTAACATCTGAGGTCATCAGTCCCCTAGAACTTAGAACTACTTACACCTAACTGACTTAGGCCATCACACACATCCATGCCCGAGGCAGGGTTCGAACCTGCGACCGTAGCGGTCGCGCGGTTCCAGACTGAAGCCTCTAGAACCACTCAGCCACACTGGCCGGGTAACTCGTGAGTCACTTTAGTTTGAACGTCAGTTATGTTGTGAAAGAGTTGACCTTTCATTTGAATTGCGGTACTTAGTCGTTTTGTAGTAGGTTCGTATTGATAACAGCAAGTCTCGTTAATAGTGGTCGTTTTTTCCCGAAAAGAATATTCCGCGTCGTGCATTTCAGTTAAGTTGCGGCAGGCGTCGAAGGGTCGTCGTTTTTGTTCTGGAGTCAAGGTGTTCGGGACAAACTTCGCTCACACTTTTCTCTTATTCAAAAAATTCTGGACCCTGTCTCGCACACTTGGTATGGAGATGGTTCTCCATTCTGATTAGTGACTCAATGACGTTGAGGCTTAACGCTACCTGCTCACAACTGACTGGATCGATGCACATCGGTGTTCACAATTGTTAGTTCAAGCTGCCACCGTAGTCACTGCTCTGACGTCACTTATACGACAGGAATAAAATGAGTCTCGGAACATTTTGGACGGACGACGTATTTTTAACGACATTCGAAAGCTGTTTAACAAATGAGCCCAGTGATATAAAAGTTGTTAGCGTTCGTGTTGAAACTTTGCCCACAGGTATACGAGAAATGAGTGCCCGCCGGATCGGCTGTTGCAGTGCTGACGTTGCCAGGTGGGGTTCTCGTGCTACTGTTCGTAGTTGTAACAAAACTGCCGGCTGTTAACGGTTTCCACAGAAGTTTTTGACTTAAAAATGATTAAGAACTTACACTTCAAACAGTTTCGCTAAGCCTCTTTTCACTTGCTGGAAGTTTGTATTTAGTTCCAGTTACGTCAATCGTAGCTGACGTTTTACCTTTGTCGTACAGTGTAGGGCTAATAGGAATTACATTTAATCTTAGCAGCATAGGCCCGCCTTTTTGCTGCAAACAACAACGGAGCATGGCATGAGAAGCCCACATTTTTAACGCTGATTACACTACAACAGACAACTCTGGTCGCCTTCCCATTCAACTGCGCCGAGGGAATGAATATCTGAGGACTTTCGTCGCGCATGATGAGCGAATCTAGTCGAGCTATGCGAAACCTGTAGCGGTTTATCTGTACATGGATTTTCTTTCGTTTGCTTATGCCGTACGGGGGAAAAAGATGTCTTTTTTTCTCCACTTTTGAAAACTGCAGTGGTGCCTTATTCCTGTGTATATGTCAGAATATGCAAAATTTTTCGAGTGTTTTTTTTCTGAAGTATAACGGTATGAAATGGTTGTGATAAGTGGGTGAGTAGCCAATACAAGTCTTCCATGGCTTTTGATCCACACCACAAACTCACGACCTGCTGCGAGACAGGTTGACGTGACTATCAACAGCTAAGCATACAGATCTGAGGTGTACCCTGCGGGATTAGTTGTCCGTGATATCGACTGAAAAGGCCCCTGTAGTAATCTGCGTGATCTTGTTCCGCGAGATAAGTAAACGACGATGCCTGCTCGGCTGTTGTACAGGGTGTAACCGGTGACTGTTAACAGTGTACCACAGTGGTGTAACGGAGGTCAAGACGAACAATTTGATAAAGGACACTTGCGCTCTATCAAGACGGGAAACGTCAAATTGGCCTACAGGAGCCACGCAAACTACAACGCATGCGCACCGCGGAAAGTCTTCAGTATCCTTTTCGGGCGCCGGCTTAGTCAGCTATTTCGGCAATATTATTAATTTAACTTTTTCCGCCTGCCGCTGTGGCCGAGCGTTCTAAGCGCTTCAGTTCGGAACCGCGCTGCTGCTACGCTCGCAGGTTCGAATCCTGCTCCGGGCATGGATGTGTGTGATGTCCTTAGGCTAGTTATGGTCAAGTAGTTCTAAGTCTAGGGGACTGATGACCTCAGATGTTAAGTCCCGTTGTGCTTACAGCCAACTGAACCATTTTTTTTTTTAATTTTCCTGTCAGGCTAATGAAAGAGCAAAGACTTTTGTCAGCGTTATGAAAATCTAATTTCGTATACAATTCGAAGTGAACTTAACTATTATAAGCGCAATAGTTTCGTAGTAAGAAGTCCATAGAAACAAAACGATTTAATTGTCAATTTTATGCTGTTGAACTTCACAATGTTTCGAGGTAAAATGTTTACAACATTCGTCAATATTACATCAGGAGAGTTTTAATATTCAGGGAAGGTTTTGGCCAAAATTTCTCGCGGCATGCATACTCTTGCTTAAGTGGCTTTTGTTGGCCTTTTTGAGGTTCTTTCCCGGCTAAAGGTACCTAAAATGCCCTGCATCAAATTGTTCGTCTCAACTTCACCTACACCACTGGGATACCTTTACACCCTGTATAGGAAGATGGTCGCCATCCGCATCGGCAATGGTTAGCTCTCGCGGTTGTTCGTATTATATTATGCTATGACCATGGCACTCTACCGCGATCGCTGACACAGTGTCTTTGCCTTGTGTTGCAGAGCCGGGCACCAGCGACGGCAGCAGCGTCGGCCCTGCAACCACCAACTCGCCCGTCAACAAGCGGAGGGTCTTCAGCGGGTGAGTACTGCTTCTCTCCTCTCCTCTCCACACCTCCCCTACGTCCTCGTTCTGTTGTGTTGTGTTGTTGCACCTAGTAGCTCTGAACCGTTACACTGACTTTCTTCATGTTATTTAGTCTACAGAGCCAGTCGCTAATATTCGGTCAGGCTTTGTTTTTAATAAGTTGAGTAACCAGTTAACTAATTAAGTTTCGAACGCACTAGCACTGCTCTGGATCATTAGTGTGTTGGCTGTTCAATAACAAAGCGTTATCGGATCACTGTCAGATGTCAATAAATAGTTTTTTTTTTAATAATTAACTTCGAAGGGTCGTAAAGGAAAGAATCTTTGCCGGCTGTTGTGACCGAGCGGTTCTAAGCGCTTCAGTCCGGAACCGCGCTGCTGCTACGGTCGCAGGTTCGAATCCTGCCTCGGGCATGGATGTGTGTGATGTCCTTAGGCTAGTTATGGTCAAGTAGTTGTAAGTCTAGGGGACTGATGACCTCAGATCTCAAGTCCCATAGTGCTTAGGGCCTTTTCTTTTCTCTCTCTCTCTCTCTTTATTTTTTTTTCTCTTTGTTGAAAGAATCTTTAATATTCGGTCATGTAAGAATTTCACTTTATTTCACTTGCATTAATGCGTTATTATGGAGTCCGCTCCTCCCTATCTGCTAGCTTGTTCTTATTCAGTCCTGTCGCGTTGTCTAAAAGGTCACAAAGGGGACGCAGGGGAATTAACACGACATGAGATCAGCGACATCTTGTCATATTTCACCGTGCGAACGGACGCAGTTGCAGAGACTTGGCTAGTTTTCTGAGTATACACAAAATTACGGTTGGGGATATTATAAGACGATCTGAGAAGGAGTTATAGAATCTGCCTTTCAAATCTAAATGAACGAGAACGGCGAATAATCGTAAGACAGATTAACCATATTCCTCCATTAAGGGCACGAACATATGCACTCCAGGTGCTGTAAGTGACTGAATTTTGAACATACTATAGACTCAAGCTGTGAAGTCACACGGCTAAAGTGCCCTTGCAGAATCCGCGGCTCTTTCGTTGTGTGCTGTTGTTGACAATTCGTTGCCGGTCGTCGTCGTAACCAAGCGTGTGATGGTATACATTAGCCACTAAGAATCGCTCGATCTCGTAATACTGGTTGTCACAAATATTTCACTCTTTTTCCGAATATTTCACGGTTGTCGAGATTGTGGTTAGGAAGAGACATGTCTTATTAAGAAAGTGTAAGACACAGATTTCATTTATTAGAAGAATTCATGCATTCTGTTTTCAAATTTAATTCTTTTTTGAGATGTGTGTGTGAAAATGAAGCACTTGTTACTAGAAACAGTGGAGTGACATCGTGGGCAATTTGAAATTCTTCTTCTGTAGTACGCTGTCACTGTAACGTAAACAGTACAAATTTAATGCGTGCCACAAGAAAGTACCAGGAATCGTTCATACACATTATCTTGCTATTTTGCTTCTTATAGTTGATTAAGCGCGAATGTCTTTTCACTAAATGAGGCAGAAGAAGAGGAATGTAGACACGTTGTACATTCACACATTAAACATTTCTCAATACGTCTTGAAATGTATGTGTCGTAACTGTCTGCGATCGTATCAAATGTATTGCTTCGTGACAAATCGAAAATTCTTCCTGGACTGGAACTTAGGAACCGAATGGTTGCTTTTAAGCGACAGAGCTCGTAGAAAGTGAGCTATTCAGGCACACCCACCGTTTGATGCAGAGTTTCAGTTTGCTAGCGCGTCTCTCCAGAAGTTTACTCGTACACTTTGCACTGTTATCCCTGCGAGGAACGTTTAGCCGCATACTCAAAGGCAAGAATTCGGGCTGGATGCGCGATTGCCGGCCGCTGTGGCCGAGCGATTCTAGGTGCTTCAGTTTGGAACCGCGCTGCTGCTACGGTCGCAGGTTCGAATCCTACCTCGGGCGTGGATGTGTGTGATGTCTTTAGGTTAGTTAGGTTTAAGTAGTTCTAAGTCTAGGGGACTGATGACCTCAGATGTTAAGTCCCCTAGTGCTTGGAGCCATTTGCATTTTTATTTTGATGCGCGATCCTGAAATCAGCTTTAATTCCTCAGGAAGTTGCCGTTCTATTCAGGGTGAAATAATATTCCGGAAACAGCTCATGTCTTGTGGCCAAACTGTTCTCCATAGTACCCTTTTCCCCCGCGAGTGGTAGTCCAGCAAGATTCTTGGAGTTCAGGGGCTAGGAGTGTGATATGGCAGGAGGAAGCATTCATACCTCGTATGAAGCATATTCGTGTAGTTCACATACTGAGAACGTTGCCAGGGAATAGCACACTTCT
The DNA here is from genome assembly GCF_023864275.1 of Schistocerca cancellata. Classification (NCBI taxonomy): domain Eukaryota; kingdom Metazoa; phylum Arthropoda; class Insecta; order Orthoptera; family Acrididae; genus Schistocerca; species Schistocerca cancellata. Next base: position 352,750,811 of record NC_064630.1, read on the forward strand.
GTATTCTTGTCTAGGTTCCTAACATAGTTTTAATTGCCTAAGAAGTTCCAAAACAGCGCACAGCCCGCTGCATAGTTCTGTACCAGGTCTGCCTGCCACGATACAACCGTTTCTCAACTTCTTAATATTAATCACTAGTAAAACATTGTTGTCTTCAGTGTGGGTTCCTGCATTCTGTTGCAGCCAGTTTCTCTCCTTGCGGGAAATAGTGGAGGAAATTTTCGAGGGTCTGACATTTTATACAACTTTAACACAGCAAGCTCTACGAGAACTTCCTTTACCGAACATGCATCACGAAAACTTTCGTGGTTGTACACCTGGCCAACGACAATTGCAGGACTCTTTTTCCAGACCTTCCCAAACAAGAAAACTCTGAAATGAGTTGTGAAACCGCTACCAGTTCCTAAACTGATGAACTATTTGAATCCTGTATTGCTGCTTCCCATTGCCAGTTTCGAACAAAGCTTTCGTTGTCAGATGGCTAAAGTAAAAAATATGCAGCAGCAGACTAGCAACTTGCTCTGTAACATATTGAATGCAGTTCAACCGAAGATTTACCTCTCCATGCAGTACAAAATGCGATACTGAGTCACTTTACATTGGATTACCTTTCACGTCACGTCGCATGTATTTCCTGTGAAACAGCTGGGAGTCACTATATAAAACGTAATTTCTTTAAAAGTTTCGCCCGCATCTCGTTGTCGTGCGGTAGCGTTCTCGCTTCCCACGCCCGGGTTCCCGGGTTCGATTCCCGGCAGGGTCAGGGATTTTCTCTGCCTCGTGATGGCTGGGTGTTGTGTGATGTCCTTAGGTTAGTTAGGTTTAAGTAGTTCTAAGTTCTAGGGGACTGATGACCATAGATGTTAAGTCCCATAGTGCTCAGAGCCATTTGAACCATTTTTGATTTAAAAGTTTCGTGTCGAATTTTTCTGCATTTCATATCTCTACGAAGAAAAGTACCGATCGAGAGTAATGTTAGAACACTACTTTTATTGTAAAAAAAAAAACAGTTGGAAAACCTGCACAGTCAGATTACGAAAAGAATGGAGACCGAAGAGAGTGGCTAGAGACAGTTACCCGAGGCTGTGAATAATCACGATCCCACCTGCTCTCTTCTCCACTGTCCGCGTTTCGTCCTCTGGAGTCAGAAGAAGCACTGGCGGCAGCTTTTTATCCCAGGCGCAGGCGCACAAGTAGCCGAGGGCGTGGCACACAGACAGGCGGCTGCTGGAACAGGTTCTTAATGATGGCCACGTCCTGCCTCGCAAATGTTCGTTTCTATTGATCTTGCCGTTGCGTTTCGTAATTTTCCTTGTCTTAAACATAAAAAGGTCAACGCTGTTTCGTCATACAGATACATTCATAGAGAACCGTGACTGCCATGTGATGCAAAATATTTGTAAGACACAGCAGCAACCAGCCACAATTTCGTTTTGGTTCACTTTATGTAAAACCGGAATTACTGGTTTCTAAATTACAAGGCAATCTTCTGATGGCTCACTTTATTGTGTCAAAACGACGGGACGTAGATTTACAAGTGTTTTGACTTACAATAAACAGAGAATAACAGTTTCAAACGTGCAATAATGATGGTAAAAATCGGGAATAGTGCAAAATACATGAGATGATGACATGGGATGTTTGTTTTCAGCGTCCTTATCCAGCGAATAACATTCACGTTGTCTTGCTGTTTTTAAAGTGAGAACCAGCGGTCCTCATTATTATCCTCTAGTTCTCGAGATGCACCACGTGCGTTGACTCATTCACATAAATAAAATATATACGAAGTCGCCACAGCCTATACGAGCGTCAAACACAGACGCATCGCAAAAATATGGCACCTGTGTATCGCGCCATCCATAATCTGTATTAGCGCTCGTGTGAAGCTGATTAACATATACCGTGATCGTCGGATAGGAATGGGAGACCTTGTCCTCCGGGCATCTCGATCGCCAGAATTGACTGCTGTGGGTTTTTTCTGTGGGGCTGCGTGAAGTCGTTAGCGTATGAAACAACGATGCGACTGGTTGGTAGGATCCTAGGTGTCTTATCTCAATGTACAACAGAAAACAAGGACATGTGACAGTGAGCGTACAAATTTTATGTGATATTGTAACACGTGAGTATTGCCAGTAGTCGGAACAGTTACTGTGAGCTTAAGTTGTTGCTGTGAATGTAAGTTGTTTACCTTAGTCTAAATCTAAATATTCCTTTCCGGCCATTAAGTGGTTCAAAAATGGTTCAAATGGCTCTGCGCACTATGGGACTTAACATCTATGGTCATCAGTCCCCTAGAACTTAGAACTACTTAAACCTATCTAACCTAAGGACAGCACAGAACACCCAGTCATCACGAGGCAGAGAAAATCCCTGACCCCGCCGGGAATCGAACCCGGGAACCTGAGCGTGGGAAGCGAGAACGCTACCGCACGATCACGAGCTGCGGACGGCCATTAAGTACATACTTCAGTGTGGTCAGATTATGATGCTCTACAGTATATTTTTTGTGACCACAAATGTTGGGACAGTCTTTAAATGAGGAAACGAAAAGCCTAAATGCAGGCTGATAACTTCACACAGCTCTAAATAAGGTGTCTAAAAATATTGGCATACATCGCAACAGAAGGTAGTAGTGCTCAAAATAAAAACGGTCGTATTAACTTACTTCCAGAAACAAATACTCGTTGAGATTAGGACCAATCTGCCGCGTTACAGACATCTTTATAATAGCACTATATGAGATGCTCTGTGTTTTTACCATTTACTATTACACATCCATGCGCACTCCGTCTCAAAAGATCACGAAGGAGTTCGCGTACTCCTGACATACATCGTGGGTGCTGTGATTGGTGCACGTTGTCTATGGGTGTTGTGAATTAGCTTCCACCTGCGCTCACTAAATGAACACCGAAGAAGTAAAAGAATGCACCTTGTAATTTTGCTAGATTGCTGGTGTGAGCAGAACAACTAAAAATGTGGAATTTTTGAAAATCCAAGTTGCATATCATAATCTCATAACCTCTCTGTGCTATGTGTTTAGTTTAAATTCACGGACTCCTTCTTCGAATGACTGCAGGTTCAGATAGTAGGATAAGAGAAAAACAGATAATGAAAGTTAGTAACAAAATTACGCGGATCAGTGCCACGTCGAAATGTTGCATCTCTACCACAAAAAATCTGAAAATAGAATTAGCGGCAAATGATTATTAACATGAATATGTGGACTCGTATTGAATTAAAGTATAATTAAAGTATTCAAGCACATATTGAATGAAAGCTCAACATACCGGCTGGTTATAATTAAACTTTCCCTATTTAACACGTTATAACACGGAAACTGATTAACGTACGAGTACCATACTTGGTAGCATAAGGGTCCAGAGTATGGGTGCTTGATTTCCATGCGTCACAGCGCCACCGTCCAGTTCCAACTATGGCCACTAGGTGCCGTGATTCTCAGTGTCTCACACCTAACCAGTCGCAGTGCACTTGTTGACGTGTCAACTTGAGCTTGGACAAAAGGAGCAGGGCATTATTGGTGAAGCACTATTATCAGAACAACAGTAACGCTGCAGCTGCACTTCGAGAATATCGCAGGCTAGAAGGATTACGGAAGGGTCCTCTTTCTCCACTTGCTGTGCGGAGCATGATGAAGAAGTTCAAATCAGCCGGAGAACTGCGCGTCGATCCGATAGGAGACCGACGACCGGTTGCACCACAGGTGGTTGGTGAAATGGCTGTGTCGATCGTCAGGCAGTGCGCGTGCTGTGTCACGACAGTTGAACATCCCGCCTCCACTGTACGGAAGATGCTTCGAACCGTTCTCAAATGGTATCCGCACAAGATCCGTATCGTACAGCAGCTTGCACCACAGGGTGCACAGCGGAGCGTTGACTTCCGTCTCGATTTTTTCGCAAGGATTGAGGTTGACGAGTGCTGGCCCTGGACCATCCTACGGACTGACGAAGCTCATTTTTCTCAGACGGGTGAGGTGAACACACAGAATTGCCGTGTGTGGGGATCTTCACCTCCAGTCACTGTGCATGAAGTTCCTCTGTACGGTGAACGTGTCACCATATGGTGTGGCTTCACGGCTGCGTTCATCGTTGGCTCATTCTTCTTTGAGTAGGTCGGCGCTCAGGGACCAAAGACGTGCATTATGACTGGCCAGCGTTACTGTGATATAAAAAAAAAATGGCTCTGAGCACTATGGAACTTAACATCTATGGTCATCAGTCCCCTAGAACTTAGAACTACTTAAACCTAACTAACCTAAGGACATCACACAACACCCAGTACTGTGATATACCTCGCCAGCATGTCGTAGCCGCCCTACAGGGGTATCTTTCTCAGGATACTATTAATTGTGTTCAATTGCTCGTACACGTCCTTTGCCACCTCTAAAAAGAGTACAATATCATCGGAAAACCTTAACATTTTTAGTTCAGCTCCCCAAACGTTTAATTCGTTTTTCAAATTTCTCACCAGTTTACTTTACTCTGTGTACAGATTGCGATCTCCTCGCAAGTCCTACGACTCTCATACGAGGGGCGATCAATTTTTTGTTGGCCATTTTCGGTTGAAAAAATGCGGGATTTGTTGTGGAACATCGAGGAATATCCCCACTCTAAACCCTATAGTTTTAAGAAGTTCCGATTGCTGGCGGCGATATACGTAGTCTTCAAAGTGGCGACTGTAACAGAGGTGCGTTTCAAGCGGAGGGCATCACAGATACCCATCGGCGCTTGCAAAATGCCTACGGAGACCTGGCAGTGAACAAACACGATTAGTCGTTGGGTGAGGCGTCTGTCATAATCGCAACAAGCTCACGCAAACAAAAATGTTCAAATGTGTGTGAATTCCTAAGGGACCAAACTTCTTAGGCCATCGGTCCCTAGACTTACACACTACTTAAACTAACTTATGCTAAGAACAACACACACACCCATGCCCGAAGGGGGACTCGAACCTCCAGCGGGAGGGGCCGCGCAGTCCGTGACATGACGCCTCAAACCACGCGGCCACTCCGCGCGGCCTCATGCAAACCTATCCGACCTCTCGTGTACCAGCTGGCTGCACACAGCTGTGACTCCTGCAATGTTGGAACGTGCGGACACTCTCATTCGAGGTGATCGATGGAGCACAACTGAACACCTCACGGCACAGCTGGGCCTCTCTGTTGGTAGTGCTTACACACTCGTCCACCAGTTGGGGTATTCAAAGGTCTGTGCCTCGTCGCCTAACAAAAAAGAGCAACGAAGGGCCAACTGTGCGGAATTCCTTGCGCTTTGCGAGGCTGGACGTGACCAGTTTTGTCGAAATCGTCTCAGGCCATGAAATATGAGATCATCACTTCAAACCGGAAACAAAACTGCAATTCATGGTGTGGCGTCACACCACCTCCCTTCCGAAGAAAACGTTCTAGGGCGCGTAAAGTGATGGCGAAGGCTTTCCGGGAGTATGAAGGGGTTATTCTGTTCGATGTGCTCCCTCATAGTGCAACGATCAACTCTGAAGTGTTTAGTGTTACCCTCAGGAAACTAAAAAAACGTCTTCAGCGTGATCGTCACCACAGAAATGCAAACTACTACTCCTTCTCCACGACAGCGCAAGGCCTCACACAAGTCTACGCATCCGAGAAGGGCTTACAAAACTTCATTTTACTGTTCTTCCTCATTCAACCTACAGCCCAGATCTCGCACTTTCCGACTTCCATCTGTTTGGTGCAATGAAGAATGAATCTGCGGGAAGCAGTACACGGATGATGGGAATGTTATTGATGTAGCAAGACGTTAGCTCCGACATTGAACAGTAGAGTGGTACTATGCGCCCAGTAAAGTGGCGGAAGGCTGTCGATTGAATGGAGATAATGTTGAAAAATAGGGTTTTGTAGCTAAAGTAGTGGGTAATAACGTAGTGTATTGGAATCCTGAATAAAACCAACCTAATTCAGACAAAAGTGTGTTGCGTTACCTATTGAACGACCCTCGTAGCTGCAGTCTGGTTTCCGCGCAATGTGTAGGTAACCCTTAGCTCCCCATATTTTATCCGTGCTACCTTCAGTGGATACGAAAGGCTTCGCTCGTGTCTCATCGTTTCTAGTTCCATTCCGAGCTGCTGGGGTCTGCACATTTGCAGCCTAATTGGCCCAGAAACGTGCCGAGCTTTACGCGACACGCCCGCATGTCGGCGTACTGAGAGCAGTATGCAAATCGCGCTCGTTGCGTTGCGGTGCGAACTCGATTCGTTTGGGAAAACAGGGCGCCGGCGGGCTGTGCGACCAGTATTTTTAACCCGGGGACAGCGGGCAGCGGGCAGCCTCGGCGCCAGATTGCCGGCTGTGGCGCCCGGCTCGCTGCGGGGGGCGTCCCTCAGCGCCACAGCTGCGCGCCCACTCCGGACCCGCCTGGCTGACTCACGCCTCAGCCGGCCACTGCCGCGAGGTCCATTCGCTGCTTCTGCCGGCTAAGGTTCCCCGTCCTCTGGATGGATCCACAGTCTCCTGGTGTGACCGGAAGATCTAAGCGTCACCTTCAGCCATTGCGAAAGTTCGCCACATTTACTCTGAAAATTTCGATGGCCATGTGTTCTGTGGTAGGGAGCACGTGTATTGCATTCGAATAATTTAGGAAGTCTTCGGAAAAAATGTGAAATCCCAAGGAAGCAACACTGAAGATACAAAAATAGTTACGTATTTTCTGTCATAGAGCATATGTAGCCATTAGAGTTGTAAAACTACCGTAGGCTACCGTTGATTGTGAGAAGTAAGTGTAGACTACTGTAATGTTTCTTGTATTCTTCGTCAGTTAAGATCGTAACCGCATTACTTTGGTTTTAGGTGTGTTGCATGTCTATCAGGCGTAACTTAATTTCGATCGCTTTGTTTGCGTACGCGATCAGTGTTTTACTAGACTCCCCTCGAAACTGAAAGGTCCATAAACTGACTAAGGGTATATAAAAGGTTGCATATACATGGAACATTTTTGCTCTGCATAGTTATCCTCCTGCCTGTTGCTTAAAAGTAAAAAATATTTATAGCAAAATTGAAACTCGATGTTTAAATTGGGTTTTGTCAGAAAATGATTGATTTCTACGTGAAACAGACTTTTGTTGTAGCAAAAAAGTACGGATTTACTGTGTAGCGCTAGAAAACGCTATTTCCTCAAAAAAAGGTAAAATTTAAGATAAAACGCAAAACATTAAGATATCAAACATTGTTTTAATGCTTCGTGGAGATTATATAAAATATTTTTCTGTTCTTCACAAACGACTTTCCCACTTACGAAAACTAGCAGGAAACTCTTGCCTTTGTTTGCGATGAAGAAAGTTCCATTGGGTACAAAAGAAAAAGAAAAAAAAGAAAAAACAAGAATAACTACATAGATTTTTTTACGTTTGTGCATGTAAACTGCACTCCCATCAAAAGTAATTGCTGTAGTTACATAGAAGCGCAGAGGTTATGCGATAAAGTAATTTTTAGTACTTATAAAATGCAATTTATATTTTGTTAGGATATAAAATACACAACGGACTAACACTGGGTGATGTGCGGCTCTCAGTATCTAAAAAACAAACAGAAAACAAAAACAAGTCGTCGGCTCCCAGTTTCTCTCGCATACTTTCATTAATGTTTCTTTCCCTACAAATGCTACAAATACTACCGGTAATCCTATCATTTCCTATGTCATTTATGTTCTGTACCAAAATTACCAAACCGTAGTTTTGGTAGAGTACAACTCTAGCACCTATAGAATAAATACGTAGGTGGGGGCAAAGAGGCTGCGCAAAGCATTAAAGCTCTGCAAGAGCTATAGTGATCAGGGATTCACCGTCACAGATATGTTTATAGGGTAGGACCCACAGTTTCGGTGACGTTAACACTGGCGGCTGTTGTACATAGGTCATGACACGCTTCTGTAGCCGTGGGGTCAGCACATCTGACAGCCATGCAGAGGGCTCGGCATCAATTTCCGGTACTGCCAGTGATTTGTCATAGGCGGGAGGGACAGGAACGGGATGCATTGACCCAACTGAGGAATACTTGACTGCGTGGTAGCGGCTCCGAGGTCTGGAAAGCTGGCAACAGCTAGGAGACCAGTTTGCTGAGACCTTGCCCCTTCATACCGCCTCCAAATGGCGCCATTCGGCAGAGTGTGACAAACTTTACTTGTGTAGTCTGCTTAGCTATTCTTCAGCTTATCCTCTGGGTTAGCTTCGTTGTATCGTTAATTTCCCATTTGCTGCATTATGAGTCACCTTTCTAATATGCAGCTTGGATGCATCCGTATCTTACACCCTTCATGTGTCTCTATGAGGAATCCTTGATGTTTTCCTTTAAGTAATCATGGTACACCCACAGTGCACCTATACGACGCACTCTTGGGTCATTCCTAGGTTGCACCGTTCACGGAACCCTAACGCACCTTTGGTGTATCCCTAAGTTACACTCTCGAAAGAGCCTTCGGTTGCACCATCGGTACCTTCATAGAAAGCGTCACAGGTACATTCATGGGACGACACAACGACCGATCACCATCGCGTGCATTGTTGGCCTCACCGCAGAGTTACACTCTCTCTTCAATGTGGTTGCAAGAAAAGTATCTTGGATGGTTCGGTACGAGCATACAATTTGTTTTTATCAGATTCTTGGACTGTATGTGCACAGGTTTCTGCCGACTGGGTCGGTCACATAAAAGTGCAAAATGTAGAGCATCGGTTTTCTCGGGAGACGTGCTACACAGGGTGTGAGATAAATCGTTCCTTTGGCAAGATGTAAATGGCAGTAAGAAGGAGAGGGAGAAAGAAATCACGAAAGTGGTAAACATCCTCGCTACAGGGTCCTCGCATACGCTTTTCGGCATGTTTGATCTATTGACACGTTTGTGAAAGGGAAATGCCGAAACGGTTCCTTTGAGAAGCACACGACTCGTTTCCTTCTCAATCCTATTCAAGCTGAAAGGTTCCATGTCTAATGACCTCCTCGGAGCTGGTACCTTAAACCATAGTCTTCTACCTTCCGTGACTAATTTAGCACCGTCTCTCAGGTCGAAGCGAGGCTGGCAAACCTTATTCAAAATATATAGAGTAGTTAGAAACAGTCTAAACACCGTGCACAGATGTTGCAGGGTAATTTGTTCTGGGAACTATTTGTTGAGAAAAAAATTCACTACGTTGCGTCGTTTCCAAGTTAATTAACAGTGAAGTCAGGCAATCAGACCGTTGCGCGCTCTAATTCAAGATGCCAGCCAGAGACGGTGGCGCCAAACGTGTTCTTCCTTTGGTTTCCTAAAATCAAACAACAGAGCGATGCAAGTATTGGGCATGTGACGGCAATGAGGATCGAACTACAGCCAAAGGCTGAGCAGTGCCTTGCGCTAACGCCTACACTATGAGAACAACTGACATTAATTGTATCTACATGAAATTTATTCGCAGTTACGAATACAGCCAACCATCAACTGCGTAATGGAATGACGACAGTGAAAACTCTTGCCGAACCGGGACACGAGCCCGAATTTCCCGCTTATCGCGAGCGGTCGCCTTACTATTAGGCTAGCCCGCCCGGTTGGCCGTGCGGTCTAACGCACGGCTTTCCGGGCGGGAAGGAGCGCCTGGTCCCCGGCACGAATCCGCCCGGCGGATTTGTGTCGAGGACCGGTGAACCGGCCAGACTGTGGATGGTTTTTAGGTGGTTTTTCATCTGCCTCGGCGAATGCGGGCTGGTTCCCCATATTCCGCCTCAGTTACACTATGTCGGCGATTGCTGCGCTAACAAGTTCTCCACGTACGCGTACACCACCATTACTCTGCCACGCAAACATAGGGGTTACACTCGTTTGGTGTGAGACGTTCCCTGGGGGGGCCCACCGGGGGCCAAACCGCACAATAAACCCTGGGTTCGGCGACGGGCGGCGGAGGGGTGAAGTGGACTGCGGTAGTCGTCATGGGCTTGTGGACCACTGCGGCTGCGGCGGGGACGGAGCCTCTCCGTCGTTTCTAGGTCCCCGGCTAAAATACAATATTATTAGGCTATCTGAGCAAAATTCACGACCAGACCCGAACTTGTGTTGTGTCGACAACATGTATCTACAACTAGCAGTCGTACACTCATTATATGTATTCCTTTACGTGCACACACGTCGTAAGAATTTTGCATCGTACTTCTTAATAACAAAGGCCCCGCAGAATCGTGTCGTAAATGTCGTATTAATTGTATCTAACGGGCCGCTTGAATTTACTCGCGCAACGACCTGATTGGCTATTTTCTTTCTTTCTTTCTTTCTTTCTTTCTTTCTTTTTTTAGCAATTATTGCTCAGCACAACCTGCCCTGCGACGCCCTTGCCAGTTTGTCAGACTGTTTCTGAGGACACCGTGTATTTAGCAATACATAAAAATAATCCAGGTCTGCCAAGAAATGTTTTGGAGGTGGTCTACGTAGTAATATGCCACGTAATTTCTCACACGCACCACACCCAGCGCTAAGAGTCCGTGGACTCTTGACCGCGACCGCGAGAGAGACTTCGTATCGTCACGGAGACTCTTTGGACAGGACGAAAATGATTGGAAAGTTTCCGTCCTTTCTCTAGAAAACCGTCCATTTTAGAAGACGGTTTAGGTGCTTGAGCCTTGAAGTCTAACAAAGAAACACGTGCTCGATATACGACAGCTGTACGTAGCGAAATTCCGAAGTAATCCCCGATCGCGAAAAAGAAGTGCCTCCGGGGCTGTGGTGTCTGCGCGCGACCGGCCACTTTCCAGTAAATATACGGATGAGGTGTTTTGCTGGCGTAGCGTCGTGGCGGGTGTCGGTTCGTAAAGCAGCAGCCTGTCACAGTTAATTCGGGCGGTACGGCGCGGCGCGGTCTAATCTGGGCGGCGCGCGGTCCCAGGGCGTCCCGGCATACCTGCAGGGCGGCCCTCGCCTGGCTTTATTCCTCGCGAAAGCTGGACCCGCGCGCGCCTTTGTGACGCTGCCGCGTTTATAAACGACGCGCGCGTCCGCCGCGGCTGGAGGGGCGGGTTGCGGGTTGCCGGCCAAACAGGCGCGCGGCGCCCGCTGCCCGCTGCTCGCGCTGACAGTCGGACGCCCCGTCCCGGCCGGTGCGGTAGTGCGTAAATCGCTGCCGGGTCGCGTCCCAGGCGTAAATAAAGTGCTGTGGCGCGTGCTCAGTGTTACCAACACCCACTGTCTCTCCCGAGTGGCTCATCATTACTCGACCTAAAGGTCGTTTCGTTTGGAAATCTGTGCCAGATTTTTTCTGGAGGATCGGTTTGTCGCGCTTGTTTCGAGCGACACCCTCGTATAGCAAGTGAAAGCAGGTACAGCTACTCCCATGTTGTTCTCTGCTGCAGACTCCGGTGCGACGTGTCTGTCAGGAGGTATGTGGTACCATGCGTGTCTGCCCGTCTGTAGTTCCATTAACCTCTTACAGATAAGCAGAGAAAGAGACGTGATTCCACATTTGCGATTTAAATTGAGATTTTCTTCTCAGTCTTTATGTGTCTTGACAATTTCCAACAGTGTAAGTTAAGCAACTTCTCTCTTACCACGTATTAGGTTCTTGCATAAGCTTGTAGAGTTTCTGTTTTGCATGTTGGTATTCCGGTTGTATGGGTTTATTTATCGACTGTCGTTTCTCATTTGTAGTTCACTGTTGCTATCTGATTTACACATTGTCATTTAGAGATAGTTAGCGGAGCTGTGGACGCTAGAATATACAGTGCCAAGTCGAGAAAACGGAACACTACCGACATATTCTTCTGTTTGAATTGACTAGAGGAGTGACAACAGGGGAGGCAGCCAGAAACGTTGTCGCCGCGTATGGGGATAGTGTCCTTGGACAGAACACGGCAACAAAATGGGTTTCTCGTTCTGAGGAGGATCGTTTCGACATCGTGACGCTCCACGTTCAGGAAGACCCTCGGAGTTTGATGAATATCGTTTAGAGGCGTTAATCCGCAGTGATCCATGTCACTGCACTCGGGAACTGGAAGATGTGATGAACTGCGGTCATTCCACCATAGTGTGACATTTGCATTCTCTAAGCCAAAATCACAAAAATCAGCGGGTGGCCATATGTGCATCTGCTTCCTCGTCATCAATTGGCTCGTCAACAACAAAGACCATTCGTGTCCTTTATCGTTACAGGTCACGAGAAATGATGTCTTTAAGCTAACATAAGGAAAAGAAAGGAGTGGTTGAGTCCAGACTAAGCAGCAACTCCCCGTACAAATACCTGCGCGCGTCCACAAAAGATAATGTTACGCATCTGCTGGAACAGTGTGGTGTACTGCGAATGCTTCCCCGAGGTGTCACCATCACTGCTAACATTTATTGTCAACAACTGAGACGTATTTCAGACGCAGTCCAAGAATAACGAAGATTGTGTGAAGTGATGCTACTCCACGATAACGCCCGCCCGTGTTCAGCTAGGTTGATGATAAACAGACGGTTGTAAATAGTGAAGGAGAATATATTATTGATGACTAAAGTCTCTGTTATATGCATGCGCTGTATTTATTAAAATTGTGAAAAAAGCTGCGAGCTTATGCAGAAACCCAGTACTTTCGCCAATATCTCGGTTTAGTCAGGTCAGCATTCTTATTAAAGCAGTTACGTAAGCTACATGATACGTTTAATTCCTACAACTTGCTATTTCTTTAGTATCTTGCAGTTTTTCCATCAACATCTTCCTGCTTTAAGCGTTTTCTCTACTTGGTTTTCTTTCTGCATATCGTCTTGTCACCCCTTGTCCTCAGTTTCCCATTTGTTATTATCACGAGTCACCTCAGGTGAATTTCTGTGTTGCACCCTCGCTGCCTCGCTCGGTTGCATCCTTGCTGCATCCCCATGTTGCATCCTTGTGCCATCTGTAGGTTTTGATCAGTACTTCGATACGTTGCACCATTGCGCAACTGGTTGTACCTTAGTTGCCTCCTTGGTATACATTATAACTGCATCCTTGGACCATCTGTATGTTGAACCTCTGGAACAAGGTGAAGGTCAACCCACATGCACAACTTAGGGAGGCACCAAATTTTCTACCTATTCAGCGAAAGAGGATCCATGAAAGCTGGCTGCGCTTTTGTCAGCTTTCACCTATGAAGTGCAAATTACTGCCACAACACAGACTGATATCCTAATTCCCAACATTGCGACGACACTGAGACGTTACATGAATGATCGTGATAAATGCACAAAACAGCCGCACCTAACTGTCACGGACCTTCTTTTGCCGAACGGACTATAGGAGTAACTAATGATGTAACCTGTAGGTAGTCCAAATACTTTATGATCACGAGTGGTATTATAGATAAGAGCCGTGCATACCAGAGACAAAATTTAGTACAATAAATTGTCCGAATAGTTTCTGTTTATCTATAGGTGATCACAACAATAACAGTGACGAGAACGAAGAATCTGAACAAGAATTTTGAAATGAAAGATGCCGAAAGGAAACTACCTTAAGAGTACCCACGAGCCTCCGATGAGATCGTCAATTATGACCATAGTGAAACTGGTGGCTGAATGTGACGGTTTCGTGGCGGTAACCTCGTTGATGGAAGTATTGAAGTAGTAATATACCTATATCTACATATACATCGTACTCCGCAAACCACCTAACGATGTCTGGCGGAGGGTACTTACGGTACCACTAACTGATCCCCCTTCCCTTTTCCACTCGCAAATGGCACATGGGGAGGAATACTGTCGGTAAGCCTGTGTATTACCTCTAATTTCTCGAATTTTCTCGTCGTGATCATTTTGCAAGAGGTACATGGGAGAAAGTAATATGTTGTTCGAAATTTCCAGAAAGTGGTCCCTCGAAATTTTAGTAATTTGTAGAGTAAACAATAGTGCTCAGTCCGAAATCGTGAGGTCGCAATGTAGATCCTATACTTGGGCTTCCAAACCGATTTTTCCGTAGATTGATATTTTCATTTGTTTGCGTAAGCACTTCAGTATAGATTTGTGAAATGCTGGCTGCAATGCCGGCTTGTAGCTTCTACAGTCAGTATTCGTGCCAAAACACCCTGCCGCAGTTAGTCGCGATTTTGTTTTATGCGGAGTGGAAGGAAAGAATAAGGTTTCGAGTGGTCAGGAAGATATTCATTTCCCTTGTTTAATCGAAGACAAGAATATTTTATCTTAATTACGCGAAAAGAGATATACAGATGATGAATATATTTGCTGATTTATTTTCATACACAGTAATTTCCACGGATAAGATTTTTAAACATCTTTTCTTACACATGCTCCTCTTCCTCTTCTTCCTCCTCAACAGGTACTATATATATATCCATGAAGAAATCGTATCCCCTCCTTGTTAAAAATATTACGGAAGAACTCTGACACCTCATTGTGCTGACGAAAATGGAATGATTTAAAGACAGCATTCGTGTAAAACCAAATTACGCCCAGAAAATAAACATTTGGCCGAGTTGCTGATTCAGAACTACCATGTAAACATGACAGTGTCAACCGGTTCCGAAATTCGGTTTGGTCTTCTGCCAGTTGTGTCGAATGTATATTCAGCGTGCGTTGTTAGTGGGCTTAATTGTCGCTCTGGTTGTGTGTATTCAGTCTTAAGTTACAGTCTCTTTGGTAGTTAGTACTGTGGTATTTATTGTCGGGAAGAGCTGACATAAAAATGGAGCGCTGACACTCGTAAGTTAGTGCACAGTGAGCTATTCGACAGTGTATTCGCATACGCAGTTCGTGGAACATATATTAGGCAAAGTGGACGTTCTCTCAGATTTTCAATTAAGGAAGACTGCTGGAACGCTGGTGTGTAAGAGTGTAGGACTGCCAGTGTGAATCATGTATTTCGAGCAAATGTGCAAGTTATGACATACACCAGTTATCTCAAAAAAGCGTTAGCGAAAAACGGTAGCAGAGAAAAACTTGTGCTTGATCTTGGGGACGAAGCGAGCTGTAACAGAGAATGGTCACAATGCATCTTAGAGCTGTTGCAATAAATGTAATGTCAACCACAACTGGCGACAATCACTGTACAAAGCGTGCTCTACAGTCTCAACTAAGTTTAATCATCATCAAAGACGCATTAGTACAGGGTAGGTGTTGCCGAGACCATGTGACATGAACCAGTGACAACTGGAAGAAAGTAAAGTGGTCCAGAGTGTCATGCTGCAACTCGATCAACAGCAGATGAAGCTCATGTATAGCGGAAGCTAGAAACAGGTCATGTGTTGAACTGTATACTTCTTGATGTTAAACATGCTACATTATTGCCTCAGCTACAGTTACGTGGGAAGAGCGTCCTGGACATACATTCCCTCCTCCCTCTCCACCACCCCCGGTCGCACTCTTTGATGGAAATGACAGCTGCAGTGCATGACTGCTGATGCTGCAGCCCAACGTGGCCCAACGCCGTATTAATCGCCTTAGTGGACAGAATGCATCAGTTTTTATCAGACCGGTCGAAACAGCAGACTTTAGTAGTATAGTGATTTTCTGCATTCATTTATGCACTCTTCATCTGAAAATAATTCCCGCTGTTACGGCATCTCGAAAACGTACACACGGAATTGTTGCTAAAAATTTCGCTGTGTTGAAGCCCTGTTTAATACTAGATACTCATCGAAATTTACATTTAAACCGAAATGGTTCGTCGCGGGTACTGTTGTCATAATTAATGCTGTTGATAATTATATCTAAACACCTTTAACCAGTTCAGATTTACTTTGCGTGAGCCTCATACCGTCCTAATAACAAAGGGAAGAAAGTGTTATTTCGATCTTGGATCATCAGTTTTTGAAAGAGGACTCAACAGGCCGAGATGCTGTTATACATACGCTGCAGCTTGATATAAATGATCATGACGATTATTATAGGAAGAAAGCGCAAAGGCATATGACGCTTTCTCGGGAAGCGTTCGTATTCAACGGATTTCGCATATAATGTTCATACTAAGCAAGGTAGCTTAACGTAAAATGAAAGCATTCCTGTTAGATTGTCTCTACAATATCGTATATACCAGTCACTGGCCCTGTTCTAGCCGTTTTAAAATTGCTCTGAAACTACTAAAAACATGGCACTGTTACCTAATAATCATCCTTTTATGGGATTACTTAATTATGTTCATGGATGCAGCAGTTTGTACATTAGTGATTATCGATGTTTTAGCTTCAGCTGTTGAGTGGTGTACACATTGAGTCTTCATTATGATACAACCTAAATAGTGAAGAGATCAAAATGTGCCGCGTTCGTTGAAGATTGTCAGATGTTGCATTATGTTTCTGCAATGTAAGCCTCACAAGACGATTCTTCAACTACCGAAACCAATGCTATTACGTTGCGGGAGTGCCATGTTGTTATGATGTTCTGTGGATGTTGAGAACTCCATCATATACCCTCAATAAAATAGAGCATAACTTATGTAGCAAGAATATGCACAAAACCGTTCTTGACCCAGTGGCTGTAGCCAACAAAAGATATCTCCATGCGAATATTAACTAATTTCCTTCTGTCACTGCAGTTCTGAATTTGAAACGATCAGTGATTTAAGAAACTAACTTCAGTGGTTATTTGTGGGGAATATACCTTCTTTTATTTTCGTTCGTCTCATTACCTCAGGGAGTAAAAAATCAGTGACGTAGCTAACAGATTTGAGTGCTTTCATGTAAGGTTTCCTTGTTATAGTTTCTCATATGAACAAGATATTGTAAATAAATAGTGCAAAGATGAGTCGTCGTTATTTATTCAGCACAAAAAGTGACGACGCCGGGAACTGAGAGGCTCTAAAACGCAGACTGACAATGGCAAGAAAGGCGTTTCTGGAGAAAAGAGGAACTTGGTAACATCGAATAGAAATTTAAATGTTAGAAAGTCTTTCTTGGAGGTATTTGTTTGGACTTCCGCGCTGAACGGTAGTGAAACGTGAGTGATAAGCAGTTCAGACAAGAAGAGAATTCAAGTTTTTGAATTGCGGTGCTGCAGGAGAATGCTGGAGGACAGGTAGATGGATCGGGGAGTTAATGAGGAGGTATTGAACCGAATTGGAGAAAAGAAAAATTTGTGGTACAGCTTGACTAAAAGAACCGATTGGTTGATAAGTCACATTCTGAGGCATCAAGGAATTGTCAGTTTGATGATGGAGGGAAAAGTAGGAGGAATAAATTGTCAATTTGTGGTAAGGTGTCTTATGGGACCAAACTGCTGAGGTCATCGGTCCCTAAGCTTACACACCACTTAATCTAACTTAAACTAACGTACGCTAAGGACAACACACACACACCCATGCCGGAGGGAGGACTCGAACCTCCGACAGGGGTAATCGTGGAGGAATAAAAGTTGCAGAGGCAGACCCAGACTAGAACACAGCGGATTCAAATGGAAGGAGGTGCAGTAGTAACGCAGAGGTGAAGAGGCTTGCGCAAGGTAGACTAGCTTGGAGAGTTTCATCAAACCAGCCTTCGGACTGAAGATCGCAGTAACAATGACAGTGCAAGTAAGATGGGTGTGAGGCATTGTTATGTTGCGTCTGTGATGACTTGCTGAATCGACGTTGTGTTAGAAAGGGAAAGCTGACTCGTAGCCCACTGCTGCAGAGGAGAAAGCTGCCTGCGAGAAGAAGACTGTAGCTCTTTACCTTATATGTCACCGTCTAGACGTGGACTCGCGCACAGGGCCAACTTCATTGTGCCTGTCTGGACGTTCTACGTTTAATTTACATTGGCAGAAGGAAGAGTTGAAGACTTTCCTCACGGGAACAACGAGATCTGTAGTCACTCAGCTTTATTGAGAAAAAAATTGGATTATCCGACGTTTCCAACCTCTTACTTCTGCCTTGCAGTATTCTCATAGAAACGCGATCTTGTATAGTAACGAGTTGTTTATTGCAGCCATCGGGTATATTCGCTCATCCAGTTCCCAATACTTGATATCTTACAAATTATAGTGAGCAACACGTATTTTAGTAACTAAAAGACATATGTAATGAGAAGCAGGCGCGCACACACACGTACCGCATGTTTCTCGTAAGATTAGCAGCTGCATTTTATCGGGTGTTCCAGCATATTTGTAACTGTTATCAGTCCAGACAAATGCTGCTCATTATGTCTTCCATGCGACGCCCACTGTCGACGGAAAGCGTCTGTTTGTTTCCCGTTACAAACGAAATGATTTGTAAAGCGGAATTTTACGTGCCCGTTTGAAAGAGTGGTCCCAAATGAGCCTAGGTCTGAATTCGTTTTGTCGCTATGTCGTAACAGGAACAGTAAAACACGAAGAACAAGAGTAGTGCGGTACCGATAGCACCGCCCTCACCCCAGCTTACTGCTACAACCACTCAGCGGCGCTGCTCAGTCGCTGCTGGAATACCGGATATTAACCGTATTTTACTGTGCTTGTTAACGTATATATCGATAATACGAATATCGCAATAGAATAATTAGGGACCTCTGTATAGAATGGGCACGAAAATTCCTCTTTACAAATGATTTTGTGTGTAACGGAGAACAAACCAACGATTTCCGTCGACAGTGGTCGTAATATGAAAGACATGATGAGCAGTATTTGTTTGGGCTGAATCCAGCTACATGCTGCAAAAACGAAGTTGCGGATATCTGGGGAAACATTAGAAAAAATGCACCTGACGACTCTTAGGAGGGACTCTCTCTCTCTCTCTCTCTCTCTCTCTCTCTCTCTCTCTCTCTCTCTCTCTCTCTCTCTCTATCATGGGGAATAAATAAATTTCTGTTAGAGACAAGACGTGTGCAGATGCTTCCTGCCGACGCTGTGCATCTTCTCGTGAGAGCCGGCAGAATGTAGGCACTACAGTGGCGTGCTTATGCCTTGTGTGTTGCTACAGTCCATTTACCTTCTCCGTATGGAAGGGGGTAGGTGAAGTAAAAGTATATTTCCGGATTCGTTTCTATAATATCTTTACCTGCTTGGAGGCACTCAATCTTAAGGTTTTCTGGCTGAGATTCACTCTATCAACTTTTTGCTGTGGGTAGTACGTGGCACACCTGGTTAGCAGACCCTGCTTCTGTGAAATCATGTGATCCCAGGTACAGTACTCAATAAAACATCGCCGAGAGACGTCAGCGAACATTTTGTATTAACAAAAGTTGTTCGCCACGACCTAATCTATCATCACTAGTCGTTGAAACAATCATATAATCGAGTTCTTAGAAAAAGGTATAAACATCTCAAGTTAATGACCTCGCAATTTCTCCAACCGCTAGAAAGTTAAATATTAGTTTGTATCTGGATTAATCTTGTTTTGCAAGTAGAGTCTTCATCCGGCTGTCACTTGCTAACGGAGTGGCACTGGAAGGAGTGAAGCTGTCAGTGGTTGTTAGTCCTGCGTGGGCAGCTCAGTCAGTAAAGGCTCTGTCCGCAATAGGCAAGGTTCCAGGTTCGAATCCGAACTGGAGCATCCATTTTCGTATCATGCTGTGTGCATAAAAACTTGTCTATTATCTCACAGCTGAACTCGTCAGACCCCCACTCTCAGTTCTGCTACCGCGATATCCAGTATTGTCACAAGCAAAAGTATTCAATACATAGTCAAAGAGTACTCCCACGTGTATATTCTCCTTTAATAATCGTTTTTTTTTCGGTAACGAATTTTTCACTGTAGCCTTTAAGGGTAAATTTTCTCTCCCATTGCGTAGCAGATTTTATTTCTGTTGTTCACTCGCATCACTAACCAACAAACACAGCGAAATTTGGCGTCCAGAGAAGAGAAGTTGTCCGATGGTTTCCGGTAACTGACAGACTGCGTATATGGAAGAACAACTCAGTCATACGTTCGTATGAGATCTGAATAAAAACTTTTAGAGTGTTAAGCGGCGTCATTATAAAACACAATTCCCCCCCCCCCCCCCCGACATTTCAGTCGTCTTTGCAGCGATCCGTTTCAGGGTGACTAGGTTAATCGCCATGAAGAGGACCGGTGAAAACGCAGCATTTGTAATTGTTTTGAGTGTTTTCTAATGATGCGGCCTAACATCCAAAATGATACCTTTCCAATTGTTCAATCAATTACATTTGTACCTATAAACTTCAAAATAAAGACGTCTTATTGGAAAATGTCAAACATATGTCATTAAACAACAGCACAAAAAAATGGTTCAAATGGCTCTGAGCACTATGGGACTTAACATCTTAGGTCACCAGTCCCCTGGAATTTAGAACTACTTAAACCTAACTAACCTAAGGACATCACACACATCCATGCCCGAGGCAGGATTCGAACCTGCGACCGTAGCAGTCGCGCGGTTCCGGACTGAAGCGCCTAGAACCGCTCGGCCACAACGGCCGGCAAACAGCAGCACAATCCAAGTTTTTCCGTGTCAATAATAAAGAGCGGTAAGCATTATAGTTTACGCGAAGAAAGCCATGCTCTTGAGAAATGCATTCAATCGCATTGCAGTTAAGCTCTTACAGATTCATTTTAGACTCCCCGCGTTTAATCAGTAAGAATATTTACGTGTCTGCATTTTTTGGAAAAACTTAAATTTATGAACTATGGCGTAAGTCGCATCTGGTTCTCGCCGCAGGCAGCGTGCCGTTCGTTGTTAAGGGCGCCATGCCAGCTGATCCCAAACATAAATAGCTCTCCCTGACAGCGCGAATCGTGTAGCGCGAGCACAATCCGTTCTCTCTCTCGCTCTCGCTCTCTCTCTCTCTCCCCTCCCTCTCCCTCTCTCCCTCTCCTCTCTCTCTCTCTCTCTCTCTCTCTCTCTCTCTCTCTCTCTGTCTCTCTCTCTGTCTCCATCTCTCCCTCCTTCACACGCACGCAAGCACACACACACACACACACACACACACACACACACACACACACACACACACACACGTCCCCTCCTCGTCCACAACTTTTCCTTTATTCCCCCCATCCACTAGTCCCCTCCCTTCTCTCTTTTACATTTGCTTAGCCGTGCACACAAAGATGGCAACAGTACCACGTCTCGAAGAAACCAACTACAAGTTACGTGTAATTTGAGGCCATTCTTACTATTTACTTTCTTGGAACTTTAACGTCACTGTTTCCATCGTCGTCAGTACAGATAAACTTACACATCCTTGAAGTTTTTATGTCGTAATAACTATTTACATGTGTATACCACGTAATGGTTTACTTGCATGTCGTTTCCCACCTCAATCGCTGTGCATCCCGCGCAAATCCTACTTCGTAGACTCATTTTATGTGAATGGTGACGTTATGGCTGCCATTTCTTTACGACATCATGTGTCAAAATAATCACGGAAAGCACAATTTTGTTTGTAACAACTTTCTCTCGAACAAAATTTATCAAAGATATGAAACTTCTGTACATACAGTATATAGGGTGTTAGAATAAAGTTCACATATTCCTACAGGAGTTAGCATTGGTGAAAAATAGAAGAAAAGTTCCGATAATGATATGTGCTGAAACCTGTACCTGTTGAGATGTGGGTCAATTTATAGTCTTATTACCATGTGTCAGTTACGTAGCAGATACTGTAGAAAGTGCCGTATAAAGTTACCACGCATCCTCACACATTCTTCATCCATTTTTCGCAGTGAACCACTCACTCTTATGCATTTGTCGCCATATGGATGTCGTCGCAATCTCCAGTAAGTCTGCACATTTTGGAAAGGTTAGGCGTACATCAATGTCTTTGAATGGTCCAATAGCGAGAAATCCAACGGGTTCAGGTCCAGTAAACGGGGAGGTCATACTAGCGCGTCTTCTCGACCAATCCATCGCCCATGAAACGTTGTGGGCAGGTACTGTCGTACGACCCGTAAATATGGAGTAGTACCGCGCCGTGCATAAACCACATTCGCTATCTGTAAGTGCAACGTTCTCCTATAGCGCTTGTAGTTCATTGCGCAGAAATCGATAGTACTGCGCGACTGTTACTCTGTGTGGTCTTGTGAGGCCGTCACCTACGATTTCTGCCCATACATTGATACTGAAGCGCTCCTGATCCCTCACCGCCACGATTGCTCGAGGATTTTTATGTACCCACACGTGTGTATTGTCGTAACGCACAATGACTTGCAACAGAAAGGCGGCCTACACCACCGAATACTACACAAGTATGTATGGGAATTTGATTTACGTCCTGATCTCCCCGTTGTCATATTTATGCGTCTGCGAACGCGCGTGCTCTAGTTCTTGTTCACTACGGGCTGATATGACCCAAATGCACCGATCGCGTTTTCGTAAGTGTTTCGGCTTACTGTATCTCCGTTGTCATATTTAAGCGTCTGCGAACGCGCGTACTCTCGCCTTGTGTCAACAGTGAAACCAACTTCCTCCAGAATCCGAAGCAGAAGCTCGTGATTAACACGATCAAATGCCTTATCGAAGTCTAGAAATGCATGGGCACAAGGGACGGACGCTACAGTAGCAACCGAAACCAGGCCACGACACTCGACTATAGGGGTAAGAATGGTACGGCTATGTATGCAAATTGATGTTTTGCAACAATCGTCTCCATCCCCCTTTCTCTGTCGATCTCCTCCTCTCCCCTCTCGCTGTTTATCTCCTCCTCCCACTCCGCCCTCTCTCTCCATCTATCAACTCCTTCCCACTCTCTGTGTCCAGCCCATCCTTCCCCGTCTCGCTGACCTTGAGCCTTGGTTATTTGTGTAACCATGTTGTTGTTGTTGTTGTTGTGGTCTTCAGTTCTGAGACTGGTTTGATGCAGCTCTCCATGCTACTCTATCCTGTGCAAGCTTCTTCATCTCCCAGTACCTACTGCAACCTACATCCTTCTAAATCTGCTTAGTGTATTGATCTCTTGGTCTCCCTCTACGATTTTTACCCTCCACGCTGCCCTCCAATGCTAAATTTGTGATCCCTCGATGCCTCAGAACATGTCCTACCAACCGATCCCTTCTTCTAGTCAAGTTGTGCCACAAACTTCTCTTCTCCCCAATCCTATTCAATACCTCCTCATTAGTTACGTGATCTACCCACCTTATCTTCAGCATTCTTATGTAGCACCACATTTCGAAAGCTTCTATTCTCTTCTTGTCCAAACTAGTTATCGTCCATGTCTCACTTCCATACATGGCTACACTCCATACAAATACTTTTAGAAACGACTTCCTGACACCTAAATCTATATTCGATGTTAACAAATTTCTCTTCTTGAGAAACGCTTTCCTTGCCATTGCCAGTCTACATTTTATATCCTCTCTACTTCGACCATCATCGGTTATTTTACTCCCTAAATAGCAAAACTCCTTTACTACTTTAAGTGTCTCATTTCCTAATCTAATTCCCTCAGCATCACCCGACTTAATTTGACTACATTCCATTATCCTCGTTTTGCTTTTGTTGATGTTCATCTTATATCCTCCTTTCAAGACACTGTCCATTCCGTTCAACTGCTCTTCCAAGTCCTTTGCTGTCTCTGACAGAATTACAATGTCATCGGCGAACCTCAAAGTTTTTACTTCTTCTCCATGAATTTTAATACCTACTCCGAATTTTTCTTTTGTTTCCTTTACTGCTTGCTCAATATACAGATTGAATAACATCGGGGAGAGGCTACAACCCTGTCTCACTCCTTTCCCAACCACTGCTTCCCTTTCATGCCCCTCGACTCTTATAACTGCCATCTGGTTTCTGTACAAATTGTAAATAGCCTTTCGCTCCCTGTATTTTACCCCTGCCACCTTCAGAATTTGAAAGAGAGTATTCCAGTCACATTGTCAAAAGCTTTCTCTAAGTCTACAAATGCTTTTTGCCTTTTCTTAATCTTTCTTCCAAGATAAGTCGTAAGATCAGTATTGCCTCACGTGTTCCAACATTTCTACGGAATCCAAACTGATCTTCCCCGAGGTCGGCTTCTACCAGTTTTTCCATTCGTCTGTAAAGAATTCGCGTTAGTATTTTGCAGCTGTGACTTATTAAACTGATAGTTCGGTAACTTTCACATCTGTCAACACCTGCTTTCTTTGGGATTGGAATTATTATATTCTTCTTAACGTCTGAGGGTATTTCGCCTGTCTCATACATCGTGCTCACCAGATGGTAGAGTTTTGTCATGACTGGCTCTCCCGAGGCCATCAGTAGTTCTAATGGAATGTTGTCTACTCCCGGGGCCTTGTTTTGACTCAGGTCTTTCAGTGCTCTGTCAAACTCTTCACGCAGTATCTTATCTCCCATTTCATCTTCATCTACATCCTCTTCCATTTCCATAATATTGTCCTCAAGTACATCGCCCTTGTATAAACCCTCTATATACTCCTTCCACCTTTCTGCTTTCCCTTCTTTGCTTAGAACTGGGTTGCCATCTGAGCTCTTGATATTCATACAAGTGGTTCTCTTCTCTTCAAAGGTCTCTTTAATTTTCCTGTAGGCAGTATCTATCTTACCCCTAGTGAGACAAGCCTCTACATCCTTACATTTGTCCTCTAGTCATCCCTGCTTAGCCATTTTGCACTTCCTGTCGATTTCATTTTTGAGACGTTTGTATTCCTTTTTGCCTGCTTCATTTACTGCATTTTTATATTTTCTCCTTTCATCAATTAAATTCAATATTTCTTCTGTTACCCAAGGATTTCTATTAGCCCGCGTCTTTTTACCTACTTGATCTCTGCTGCCTTCACCACTTCATCCCTCAGAGCTACCCATTCTTCTTCTACTGTATTTCTTTCCCCCATTCCTGTCAATTGTTCCCTAATGCTCTCTCTGAAACTCTCTACAACCTCTGGTTCTTTCAGTTTATCCAGGTCCCATCTCCTTAAATTCCCACCTTTTTGCAGTTTCTTCAGTTTCAATCTGCAGTTCATAACCAATAGATTGTGGTCAGAATCTACATCTGCCCCAGGAAATGTCTTACAATTTAAAACCTGGTTCCTAAATCTCTGTCTTACCATTATATAATCTATCTGAAACCTGTCAGTATCTCCAGGCTTCTTCCATGTATACAGCCTCCTTTCATGATTCTTGAACCAAGTGTTAGCTATGATTAAGTTATGCTCTGTGCAAAATTCTACAAGGCGGCTTCCTCTTTCATTCCTTCCCCCCAATCCATATTCACCTACTATGTTTCCTTCTCTCCCTTTTCCTACTGACGAATTCCAGCCACCCATGACTATTAAATTTTCGTCTCCCTTCACTACCTGAATAATTTCTTTTATCTCGTCATACATTTCATCTATTTCTTCATCATCTGCAGAGCTAGTTGGCATATAAACTTGTACTACTGTAGTAGGCATGGGCTTTGTGTCTATCTTGGCCACAATAATGCGTTCACTATGCTGTTTATAGTAGCTAACCCGCACTCCTATTTTTTATTCATTATTAAACCTACTCCTGCATTACCCCTATTTGATTTTGTATTTATAACCCTGTAATCACCTGACCAAAAGTCTTGTTCCTCCTGCCACCGAACTTCACTAATTCCCACTATATCTAACTTTAACCTATCCATCTCCCTTTTTAAATTTTCTAACCTACCTGCCCGATTAAGTGATCTGACATTCCACGCTCCGATCCGTAGAACGCCAGTTTTCTTTCTCCTGATAACGACGTCCTCTTGAGTAGTCCCCGCCCGGAGATCCGAATGGGGGACTATTTTACTTCCGGAATATTTTACCCAAGAGGACGCCATCATCATTTAATCATACAGTAGAGCTGCATGTCCTCGGGAAAAATTACGGCTGTAGTTTCCCCTTGCTTTCAGCCGTTCGCAGTACCAGCACAGCAAGGCCGTTTTGGTTATTGTTACAAGGCCAGATCAGTCAATCATCCAGACTGTTGCCCCTGCAACTACTGAAAAGGCTGCTGCCCCTCTTCAGGAACCACATGTTTGTCTGGCCTCTCAACAGATACCCCTCCGTTGTGGTTGCACCTACGGTACGGCCATCTGCATCGCTGAGGCACGCAAGCCTCCCCACCAACGGCAAGGTCCATGGTTCATGGGGGGGTGTAACCATCTGTTGGTTTAAGTATCCTGCTATCGAAGTTAAAAATGACTGCGAGAAAGAAAACAAACTGTAAATCGATGAAGAAGTTATAAGAGATTTTCACTAATAACTTTACCTATTATGAAATATACATATATTTATATACCATATATATTTAAAAATTAGTAGCTTATGTCAGTGCGAACGTTTAGTAGAGCATCTTGCAACAATATGAAGTAAATTGGTCAAGAACTTTCCGAAATTTTTACTAACAACATTGCTCCTTTACTGTATGTAGTAAATATACACTCCTGGAAATGGAAAAAATAACACATTGACACCGGTGTGTCAGACCCACCATACTTGCTCCGGACACTGCGAGAGGGCTGTACAAGCAATGATCACACGCACGGCACAGCGGACACACCAGGAACCGCGGTGTTGGCCTCGAATGGCGCTAGCTGCGCAGCATTTGTGCACCGCCGCCGTCAGTGTCAGCCAGTTTGCCGTGGCATACGGAGCTCCATCGCAGTCTTTAACACTGGTAGCATGCCGCGACAGCGTGGACGTGAACCGTATGTGCAGTTGACGGACTTTGAGCGAGGGCGTATAGTGGGCATGCGGGAGGCCGGGTGGACGTACCGCCGAATTGCTCAACACGTGTCGTCTTCAGCGATGAGAGTCGCTTCTGCCTTGGTGCCAATGATGGTCGTATGCGTGTTTGGCGCCGTGCAGGTGAGCGCCACAATCAGGACTGCATACGACCGAGGCACACAGGGCCAACACCCGGCATCATGGTGTGGGGAGCGATCTCCTACACTGGCCGTACACCACTGGTGATCGTCGAGGGGACACTGAATAGTGCACGGTACATCCAAACCGTCATCGAACCCATCGTTCTACCATTCCTAGACCGGCAAGGGAACTTGCTGTTCCAACAGGACAATGCACGTCCGCATGTATCTCGTGCCACCCAACGCGCTCTAGAAGGTGTAAGTCAACTACCCTGGCCAGCAAGATCTCCGGATCTGTCCCCCATTGAGCATGTTTGGGACTGGATGAAGTGTCGTCTCACGCGGTCTGCACGTCCAGCACGAACGCTGGTCCAACTGAGGCGCCAGGTGGAAATGGCATGGCAAGCCGTTCCACAGGACTACATCCAGCATCTCTACGATCGTCTCCATGGGAGAATAGCAGCCTGCATTGCTGCGAAAGGTGGATATACACTGTACTAGTGCCGACATTGTGCATGCTCTGTTGCCTGTGTCTATGTGCCTGTGGTTCTGTCAGTGTGATCATGTGATGTATCTGACCCCAGGAATGTGTCAATAAAGTTTCCCCTTCCTGGGACAATGAATTCACGGTGTTCTTATTTCAATTTCCAGGAGAGTATATTCATATACAATGTATATTTAAAAAATTAGTTTATGTCTGTTTGAATGTTCATTAGATTATCGTGTAAAAATTTGAAGCGAATAGGTGCTGGCAGCTTTGGCCACGAGAATATACGGTCGCAAGAAGACCGGTCTCCAGACGGTTACGTGTCACTACTGAGAGGGGACCATCGTGATCGGCGTATGGCTATAGAGCTTCGTACTGCATCTGCAACAACAATTTTAGCAGCTCTTGGCACCACAGTGACACAAGGAACTGTTACAAATAGATTAATTCAAGGACATCTTCGAGCCAGACAACCCTTAGCGTGCTTTCCACTGACCCCGAACCACCGCTATTTGCGACTTCAGTAGTGTCAAGCGAGAGCTCATTGGAGGGCAGGTTGGAGGTCTGTTGTGTTTTCTGATGACTGCTGGTTCTCCCTCGGTACCGGCGATGGCCGTGTGTTTGTTGGAAGAAGACCAGTTGAGGCCTGCAGCCAACCTGTCTGCGTGCTGGACATGATTGGACCTACACCTAGAAATACAGTATCATCTGGGGTGCGATTCCATATCACAGCAGGAGCACTCTCGTGGTTATGCCACGCACCCTGACTGCAAATGTTTACGTCAGTCTGGTGATTCGTCCAGTTGTACTGGCATTCATAACGGCATTCCAGGGGGTGTTTTCCAACAGGATATCGCTCTCCCACATACCGATGTTGTAACGCAACCTGCTCTGTACAGTGTCAACATGTTACTTTGGCCTGCTCGATCGCCAGATCTTTCTCCAATGCACATATGGGACACCATCAGACGGAAACTCCAGCGTCATCGACAAGCAGCATACCCGTCCCTGTACTGACCGACCAAGTACAACAGGCATGGGACTCCATCCTGAAAGCCGACATCCGGCAACTGCACAACACAATGCTTGAATGTTTGCATGCTTGCATTGAACATTCTGGCGGTTACACCGGTTATTAATATACCAGCATTTCACATCTGCAATGAGTTATCTCGCACTTACATTAATTTGTGATTTTGCAGTGATAAACACTTAAATGTATTATCTAGACAAATGTATTCCCGATATTTCATTAATCAACATTCATTATTTTTAGTGTTGCGATTTGTTCCGTCATTATACGTCGACACGTCACTTCTCTTCACTAGATGTATTTGCGTTATCAATTTGTGACCATTACGTCCCGAAGTCATTAAGTGGCAGACCAGCAGTGTTGTTTCTCTTAGCACATCCGGCTCCATCGGAGCAGAGTGCCTTCTGAAGCTAATTTTGGTCGCCTCCAGTGAGGAGACGGTCGGCGAGGCGAGGCGCGGCGCACTGCTACAGCGGCGCCCGATATCCGCGCGGGCGCGCCGGCGGAAATGGCGAGGAAATGAGCCACAGCCACTGTGCCGTCGCGTCGCCGCCGAACTTCGGCCGTTTGCCGCGCCGCGGCGCTGCAGTCCGGGTTGGGACTGCAAGGCCGCGCCGCGCTCCGCCGTAAAAGTGCGCAGTGACACGGCGGATGGGATGGCGTCTTTATCTCACACGCTAGGCTCCACACGGTGTGGAATGTGCCTGGGTCAGGAACGGGGGATGCCAAGCGAAGTCTGATACACGGATGGCACGTCACTGGTGATGTGCGTGCATGTGTAAGGGTCGAAGTACTTGCTGCACCGTATGCCCTGTTGCAGATGCATTTCTGTTTCTTAGCTGCGTTAACATTTCATATCTGTGTGAAACTGAAGCTATCTGCGTGACATGTGGTTTTTTCCCCCAATCACTTCAAGAGAATTCGTGGGTGGTTCCTCCAGGAAGTCCACGTCCGTTTTCCTGATTCGCTCTTTCCCAATTTAACGGCGAAATTGTTCTGAGATTTCACGACACATTGTTCTAGGTATACTTGCTGCTAGTCAGTATCCATTACATGTTCTGCCTTTCTTCAAACATACCGAATTCTGAATTGATACATCTACCCCCAACCACTGTCTCACCGCTGCGTATGTCCATAGGAACAAAGATATATTGTCAATATTAGTGCAAGAATAAGTTATTACAGTACAGTAGCGCAGCCGGAATGTCTGTTTGTAAGTAAATGTCTAGCATTAAACTATAATTCAGATAAATTAGAAATATTATAAAGACAACCCATTAGGAAAATAATAGCCCACGAAAAACTATGCAAGATTGGAAATTACATATCAATGACGAAATGCATCGAAACATAGAAAACGTATCATAAGTAATGAAGAAAGAAGACTAATATCTTTTGGACGCTTATATCAAATGGAAGGGAGTAGATTATCCAAAAAGACCTTCAAATAGTTGTGGGGTCAGAAGTGAACAACAAGTTGGATCCAGAAGCAAAAAAAAAAAGTTAAAAAAATAATATAAAAGCTGAAGAAACAACTCATAGAAATATTTCGGAGAAAGTATTGATATGGGGGGACGTCAAGGTAGAAGAGTGAAAAAAACTAGTGTGAAGTGGTCAGAAGACAGGAATAAAAAGCATAGTGAACAAATGAAGGAATTCTTGAAGAAAAGACACAAACAACGAATAAAGAATTAAAATTGGCGCGTGCCCTTTAGTTGGCCTACCCGAGAAGAAAAAATAACCTTACTAAATTTTAGTTTTTATTCTATTAAGGGGGCCGAAGGGGAGGGGGAATGATAGTGCTACCTCGTGTATCCACCGCCATACACCGTAAGATGGCTTTCGAAGTATAGATGGAAATCAAACAAGTAACAAAAAATATTATCCTGAAAATGGTGTGGACGTCTCAATACTGTTCGTGTGTAGGCCTATTTTCATCGAACTTCATCCTTCCATACACTCAGAAAGTTTTAATCCATAAACTTTCCGTAGGTAGCGTGAAAACTGAGGAAAAGGAACACGTTAAAGAGACCAGAGACATAGTAATCGCGTGAAGAGAACTCAGGTCTGTCGGGCGGGTGCCCGAGTGTCTCCCCCTTGAGTTGGCTTAATGTCTGCGTCGCGACATTTGCGATATGGGGACGTGCGTTACCATGAAGCAGCACTCCTTGGCGCACCATTCCCCGATGATGGTTTTTAACGGACATACCCAATACCCATTCTTCATTCTCCGATGGAAGTCCATCGGTCTTTGTCCTTCAGAAACGAAGGAAAGAATAACGCACCGCTGCACCTGTTTGGACGCATTTCTTAATAGTCACGTGTCCTTGTTTACAGCACGCACACCGGGAAGATACGAATGCCACATTAATCCCCTGCGTAGATGTCAGTGCTTGTATACCTGCATCACAGTCGCGCTACGTTGCATATACGCTGCGGCAACGCTCCGAAACTGAAACTTTTTGATCGCTCATATGGATAGCGGTAAAGTGTAGTTATACACTACTGTCCTTTAAAATTGCTACACCAAGAAGAAATGCAGATGATAAACGGGTATTCATTGGACAAATATATTATACTAGAACTGACAAGTGATTACATTTTCACGCAATTTAGGTGCATAGATCCTGAGAAATCAGTAGCTAGAACAACCACCTCTGGCCGTAACAACGGCCTTGATACGCCTGGGCATTGAGTCAAACAGAGCTTAGATAGCGTGTACAGGTACAGCTGCCCATGCAGCTTCAACATGATACCACAGTTCATCAACAGTAGTGACTAGCGTATTGTGACGAGCCAGTTGCTCGACCACCATTGACCAGGAGTTTTCAGTTGGTGAGAGATCTGGAGAATGTGCTGGCCAGGTCAGCAGTCGAACATTTTCTGTGTCCAGAAAGGCCCGTACAGGACCTGCAACATGCGGTCGTGCATTATCCTGCTGAAATGTAGGGTTTCGCACGGATCGAATGAAGGGTAGAGCCACGGGTTGTAACACATCTGAAATGTAACGTCCACCATGACGCCGGGTGATACGCCAGTATGGCGATGACGATACACGTTTCCAAAGTGCGTTCACCCCGATGTCGCCAAACACGGATGCGACCATCATGATCTGTAAACAGGACCTGAATTCATCCGAAAAAGTGACGTTTTGCCATTCGTGCAGCCAGGTTCATCGTTGAGTACACCATCGCAGGCGCTCCTGTCTCTGATGCAGCGTCAAGGGTAACCGCAGCCATGGTCTCCGAGCTGATAGTCCATGCTGCTGCAAACATCGTCGAACTGTTCGTGTAGATGGTCGTTGTCTTGTAAACGTCCCTATCTGTTGACTCAGGGATCGAGACGTGGCTGCACGATCCGTTACAGCCATGCGGATAAGATGCATGTCATCTCGACTGCTAGTGATACGAGGCCGTTGGCATCCAGCACGGCGTTCCATATTACCCTCCTGAACCCAACGATTCCATATTCTGCTAACAGTCATTGGATGTCGACCAACGCGAGCAGCAGTGTCTATATACGATAAACCGCAATCGCGATAGGCTACAATCGGACCTTTATCAAAGTCGGAAACGTGATGGTACGCATTTCTCCTCCTTACACGAGGCATCGCAACAACGTTTCACCAGGAAACGCCGGTCAACTGCTGTTTATGTATGAAAATTTGGTTGGAAACTTTCCTCATGTCAGCACGTTATATGTGTCGCCAACCTTGTGTGAATGCTCTGAAAAGCTAATCTTTTGCATATGACAGCATGTTCTTCCTGTCGGTTAAGTTTCGCGTCTGTAGCACGTCGTCTTCGTGGTGTAGCAATTTTACACTAGCATTATCTGTATTTCTGTTTTCATATGTGGATAGATAGCGAGAGAGAATGAAATAGCTTTTAACTTACGAACGCCAAAAACAGGACTATAGTTCCTTGTAATAGGAGAAGATTCAAACGAGTGATAGTATGAAGGATTCACCTGTGTTAATTGTAGTCTAGAAGTAAGCTTGCTAGGTCAGTAAACAGGCGATACGATTTTGGGACCCTGAGAACAGCTTTATCGAACCGTAATCAATAGAGCAAGCAAGAAAATATTAATTGTTGCTTTTACTTCCCAACGGTTATTTTTCTTCGTGGCCTTGAGGATAAATCATGTGTTAGTTCAGTGTCCTTTGTAAGGTAAAGATATTATTTTCAGGAAATATCTCCGTGTGGCAAATTATTTTTGAAAGAGTTTCGTGTATGAAGCTTTGTGATGTACAAGCTCCGATATTTGTGCAAGGGTTAGTGTTGTCTTCGAACGGAAATTTTTTGATCGCTCCCTTATGTACAGAATGAACATCAATAAAACTGACAAACCGCAAGGACGGATTCCTGGCTGGAAATGGAAGAAAAATGTCATATGAACATATGTCCTGAAATGGACGGCGTGCGTGCAACAACAACAGATCGTCTCGGAACACAGTACACAGCTGCATCGCACCCAGGGCTCAACAGTTGTTCGAAGTGCCCTGCGTGGTATTGCAGGTGATAAGGATAGTAGCGGTTGCCATACAGGATACACATCATCATACTTTGGCTTACACCATGTTGGCAGTCCATTTGACTGCAGCTT
This sequence comes from Schistocerca cancellata, assembly GCF_023864275.1. Classification (NCBI taxonomy): domain Eukaryota; kingdom Metazoa; phylum Arthropoda; class Insecta; order Orthoptera; family Acrididae; genus Schistocerca; species Schistocerca cancellata. The sequence continues at coordinate 352,783,557 of NC_064630.1, forward strand.
GTACTATTGTACTAGGGTTCGTCTCAATGTCCTGTAAAACCCGGTCCTTCAAATTTGGTGTACGCACAATCCGCCGCTTCCCTGCACGTTCGTCTGTCTGAAAGGACCCATGATCACGCAGACGCCCAAAAAGGGCTTGGAATGTTGTGTGACGTGGCTAGTGTCTGTGAGGGTACTTGTTGTCTTAAAGCTGTGCTGCCTCTCGACTGTTTCCATGCGCTTGGCCCTACACAGACAAGGTCTCGGCTTGTTCCCGCCACGAATACCGGGCCATATTGCTGCTTACAGAATGCTGCGTCAATCTCACAGCCTGCAACACCCAAGGACCACATGGCGTGTGATCAGAGAAACTTTCGTCCGTCAGCGCCATCTACAGTGGTGACGACACATTTCCGGACACACGTTCACAGGACATTTTCTCCTGCATTTCCAGTCATGAATCCGTCCGTGCAGTTTGTCGGTTTTATTAATGTTCACCTGTATATTTAAGACGTATTTTTGGTGTAGAATGCTTCGTTTAAAGCAACCGTTGAATATCTTTTTAATTTATACCATCTACCGGTAGTCACAGGAATTTATGTATTTTATTAAGTATTTATAAACGGTCTTTGTATTTAGAGCTCTTGTAGTTTTGTCTGCCTCACGTTCTGCCGTTATAATCCTATTATTGCACAAACATTTGCGATATAGTTAGACATATGGCGCTGCAGAGTACATACTGAATTTCTATGCGGCTGTTATCTAACAGCGCATCAACCGGTGGAGGTGGCACTCGCCTGCCTCCTCCCCCACCCCCACCCCCACCCCCCTCTTCAAAGCCTGGGCAAGGGGGGTTGGAGCAGAGAGGGGCGAGATACGCCCCAATCCAAAGTCTCTTAGAGATGTACATTCTCTATTGGGAGAACTTGTTCGTAAGTTGTTTCGGGGCGAAGTAGAACTAACGTCTTCCCAGCTATAGATCTTTTTTCAAACTTAAAAGACAGAAAATCTTTCCAAGGAGCAGGACCTATAAAATTGTGTCCATGTTTCCTATTGGTTGCAAGATAACACTATAGTTCTTTGAAATTAAAGTGTACAGCGTTTCTTAAAGAGCTCGTAAATAAATACGCATTATAACTGAGGGTAATAAAAATATATGGAATTAAGAGCAATCTAAATTAAATACACACGGTCACGCTAAAGGAACAAAGCCAACGCATTTTTGGCCAGCAATTTTCGTAAAGTTTATTTTTTGAAGCGATATGCAAGCCCGTTTTACACGTTATTTCTGGCAGGGAATCTGGGTGGGCATTGATGACGCTGCATGCGCCTGGAATAGTGTATCGATTACGTAGGCAGGAAAAGAGTGACGTAATCTCCATTCATGTGGTTGTGTGACCGGGGTAGCCGAAGCGTGAGCGATCCTCTGTCCGTGCGAACTTAACCTTTAAAAGCGGCGCGCCGCGACCTGTCGCACGGCGCGACGGTGCTGCCATCGGGCGAGCGCGCGTATAAATAAACGCTGCCTAGGGCGCCGCTCTTCCGCTGTATTTACGCGCGGCTGACGGAGGGCCTGGATTGGGTGTGTGTCTGTGTATGTGCATGTGTGTGTGGGGGGGGGGGGGGGGGGGGGGGTTGGCTACGTCACAGGCACAAGCGTCATCCGACCAGATGGGGCTCCAGCGGTCGTATGGCAGCGAGGGCGACGGTAATGTCCTCTGACGTTGGGTCCTCGTACCTTGTTGTTGATAACAGGGTACTACGAACTGGTTTGGTCACGTGGACCGAAAGCGCACTAACGGCGAAATCGCGGTATTGTAATAGGGTGGATTGTGACTTATGTGTTATTTCGGCCAACCTGAGCCGGTTTTCCGAAAATCAAATCATTTAAATGGTGTATGTATTGGCACTGTTACGCGGACAGGTTAAATCACAGAGCGGAAAATACAATTTCTGTCTGCACAGCGCCGTAGATTTTCCGTGAAGACGTCGGGATGAAATCATAAGTGTTTGGTATTAACATGTTCTTTAATTACCGATCTCTCTAATATAATGTTTACACAGAGTAGTATAATGGTTACAGCATAGATAAATCACAAGTTTGGATTGGTGATAGCCCCTGTATGCCCGACGGGCCAGCTACGTAATCGCTTCGTGCTGTTTTTTCATTTCCTTTCCGACGGTGCCGAAGTTCTCGCATTCGACGACACTAGACTTTTTAGGATTTTTCGATTCCTTTCAACGCGAGCTTTTCGGTGACAGGTTTTCTGTAATTCCGATCATATTTATGACTCGTATAAAACGATACCTTTAATTATTTTGTAATTTCAATTGAATACCGATTATAACTTATATTTTGGCGAATATTTTTATTGTCGTTGTAAAGCTCGCAAGCTGTTTACAGTGACACAAGAGTCAATGTTCTAACTAAAAACATTTCCATGCTGCTCCAATTTATAACTTCACATACAGGTAATTCGTAATAACCACGTGTATGTACTTACATTGGTACGATAACATCAAAGAGAAATCAAATGTTACGTGACAAATACGTACAGACATAATCTATCAGTTGCGGGCTCAACCACTGTTTATGCATAATCAGTATTGTAGTTATTAGGTATTCAAATCTGACGGTATTTTTTCACACAATAAAATTCTATCGACTAGCGAATAGATGTTTTCACGTCAAAGGAAGAGGAAGAAGAGGAGGAGGAGGAGGAGGAGATTCAGATTCGAAATATGTTTGTGTGCTTCGTAGCTCGTTCTGTAGTGTTTTAAATGCTGCTCTTAACTTTCTAGATGAGGCAGTCGTAAGGTTGGAGTAAGGCAAATGCATAATACCTCTAATAAGACCATTCCTTGGAAAGCACTCGCTTCGAAACTGATGAAATTTCAATTATGTAGTTGCTACAGATATACAGTGCGATTCAGCTGTCCCTACCCATGGATTTTATGTATCTCACAATGCTTTCAAATGCCACATGCAAGATTTTTCGTATTCTCTTACTCACTATGCGCGAACTGTTAGTCCTACAAAAAAATTAACAATATCTTTTTGTAAGAAATTTAGTGTAGTTAAATTTTGTACAGGATACGTTTTCGCTGGGTGCCGCTGTTCTCGAATTATTGAAGAAAAACGTACAAAAGTGACGTTCAAACGCCTGTTTCTTGAATGACTCACAAACTCTAGCCTCCAGTGAAAACGTATCCCAATACAAAAATTAACAACAACAAATTTCAATTTTTTGTGTAACGAGTGAAAGAACAGGAAAATCTTGCACGTCGTTTTTGAAGGCTTTGCGGGTGCCATGAAGCGTACCGGTAGGGACAGCTGGACAGCTGAAGCGTTTGGCGGCAGAGATCCTAGCATGCTTTCGGGTCAGAGATGTGCTGGTCGTGTTTTCCTTGTAATTTTCTTTGAATGCTACGTGTGCCGACCAATTACTAGTCCTTTCGACGTTGCCGCGAGAACTTGCAAGCGAGGCCACTCTAGAGAGATGCTTCACGTCACAATACCGTGGATGGCCCCAAAAGAACATTATTGCTCTTATTGATGCATACAATGAAGATTTGTGCTTATATGCTGAGAAAATTCCCAATTATTACGACAAACATCTGTTGGCTGAAGCTTTCTTAGAATTTCGAATGGTGTGTATTTTTTGAAGTCAAGCACATCTTCTGTGCTATAAAGAAAAGTGGCCGACTCCGTAGCGCAGCCGTAGCGTTACCGCCTACCACGCAAGGGGGCCCGGATTCGATTCCCGGCAGGGGATTGGGTGTTGTGCGTCCTTCATCACTGACATGCAAGTCACCGAAGTGGCGTCAACTAAAAAGACTTGCGATATGGCGGCCGTACCCCGAAGGAGATATCCCGTCCAATAAATGCCACACGATCATTTCATTCTTAAAGAAATGTCATGTATTGCAGTGGCTCTGAAGGTACTTTGAACGTAAAATCGCGAGAAAATATGGTGCTCCTTAACACGACGCTTCTCGTTGAAAAAATTATCTTCATTTGAATTTTAAGCTTATTTTTTCGTGATACATAGAGACAAAACCCTTCCATCTTTCCTCGTTTTATCCAAGTTCACAAGACAATCATCCTCTTTCTTTGCTTATTAGCTTTATTTGTACACTGAAGCGCCAGAGAAACTGGTATAGGAATGCGTATTCAAATACAGATATATGTGAATAGGCAGAATACGGCGCTGCAGTCGGCAACGCCTACAGGTATATAAGACAACAAGTGTTTGGCGCAGTTGTTAGATCGGTTACTGCTGCTACTATGGCAGGTTATCAAGATTTAAGTGAGTTTGAACGTGTTGTTATAGTCGGCGCACGAGCGATCAGACACAGCGTCTCTGACTTAGCGATGAAGTGGGGATTTGCCCGTACGACCATTTCACGAGAGTACAGTGAATATCAGGAATCCGGTAAAACATCAAATCTCCGACATCGCTGCGGCCGGAAAAAGATCCTGCATGAACGGAACTCAACGACAACTGAAGAGAATCTTTCAACGTGACGGAAGTGAAACTTTTCCGCAAATTGCTGCAGATTTCAATGCTGGGGCATCGACAAGTCTCAGCGTGCCAATCATTCAACGAAACATCAACAGTATGGACTTTAAGAACCGAAGAACCACTCGTGTACTCTTGATGACTGCATGACACAAAGCTTTACCCGTCTCCTGGGCTCGTCAACACCGACACTAGACTGTTGATGGCTGGAAACATGTTACCTGGTCGGACGAGTCTCGTTTTATCGTTGTATCGAGCAGATGTACGTGATGGGTATGCAGAGAACCTCATGAATCCATGCACCCAGCATGTCAGCAGGACACTGTTCAAGCTGGTGGAGGTTCTGTAATGGTATGGGGCGTGTGCAGTTGGAGTGATACGGGTGGGGCCCCTGATATGTTTAGATACGACTTTGACAGGTGACACGTACGTAAGCATCCTGTCTGGTCACCTGCATCCATTCAAGTCCATTATGCCTTACGACAGACTTCGGCAATTCCAGCAGGACAAAGCGACACCCGACACGTCCAGAATTGCTACAGAGAGGCTCCAGAAATACTCTTATGAGTTTAAACACTTTCGCTAGCCACCAAACTCCCCAGACATGAACATTATTGATCATATCTGGGGTATCTTGCAAAGTGGTGTTCAGAAGAGATCTCCTACCCCTTGTACTCTTACGGATTTTTGGACAGCCCTGCAGCATTCATTGTGTCATTTCCCTCCTGCACTACTTCAGACATTAGTCGAGTCCATGCCACGTCGTGTTGCGGCACTTGTGCATGCTGGCGGAGCCCTATACGATATTAGGCGGATGTACCAGTTTCTTTGGCTCCTCAGTGTACATGACGCAGCACCAAAATAACCAACTGTACCAATACCTTCTGAAAGGCGGCATTTGAAACTGAATCCCGGGTTCGATTCCCGGCGGGGTCAGGGATTTTCTCTGCCTCGTGATGGCTGGGTGTTGTGTGCTGTCCTTAGGTTAGTTAGGTTTAAGTAGTTCTAAGTTCTAGGGGACTGATGACCATAGATGTTAAGTCCCATAGTGCTCAGAGCCATTTTTTTTTTTAACTGAAGATATCACGAACCAACTGCGGATCTTGCGCCGGGTGACAACTTCGGCAGGCGAGCTAGATGCCCGTGCTGCCATCTATATAGCCAACTATCATCGGCGCCATCAGGAAAACTGGAGGTGAAATTTGCTGCGTATTACACAATTTTTAACAGTCAATGAGCATATATGGGGAACTTTTATAACTGGCCTGATTACTTACCTATTGATTCCTTTCGATATTTGAAAAATAGATTAGGGTTTAATGGTTCGTATGCGTCGAGGTCTTGAGAGACAGAGCACAAGCTGAAATGATGGAGGATATTTGGCCATGACATTCATTAAAAAATAAATAAAAGTGTAAGATTGGAAAAGGAAAACTGGCGTTTCATTTTCAAAGGTACCATTACGGCTTTTTCATTAAGCTGAAAACTTAAATCTGGATGGCTGGACGAGAAATTAAACCACGGTCCTTCTGAATGCTCTTCCGCTGTGTTACTACTGTGCAACCTCGCTCGGTCACTTTATTGATAGGTACAGTCCAAATTTGCCTTACCTGATTCAAGTAAAACGAATCGTCTTTTTGTATTGAGACGCCGTACGTGATACAGCCACTAAGTGGGCAAAAAAGTAAAGCAACGGCTGCAGATGCGTCCAGGCGATCGTTGTCCAGTGGGTTCGGACAGTCGGGGCCGTGTGACCCAGTAAGAGTAACGGCGCCACTTAAAATAGTTTGAGCGGGCCTTAGTGTAAACAGCGGGCTCTGGCGCCTGCGCGCTGTCGTCACCGTGGCGAGGACGCGGCGAAGAGGACTCTGTCCGTCCTCTCTCGTCTCCTCGCGCTCCTGCAACGCGTTCTGCGAAGAAAAGGAAGAAAAAAGCGCTCACTTTTCGTTAACGGTTCGACTGACGATGGAAGATGAGACTTAATGAGAGACCTGGTGACATCTAAAAGAGGAAGTCGTAAACTTAAGGAGTGTAACCTTTCTCTGACTCTCAAGACTGAACCTGTATGCACTGGTTGCTGTCCAGAAGTTCTACCATTTTGTGCCATAATGTCGCTGAGCTTCTCCATTCGCCAATACGCACCTCACCGTATGGCGTAGCTGAATCAGCATCCCAAGCGGCTGCCATCCCATCGGTTCAATTTACAGGGTGACAATTATTGAACTATAGGAAATAAAATCGTCATAACTTCTGAACGGTTTGCGTCACGACGTTCAAACTACACGGCTGGCCGCGGGGCATGATGGAAATTAGTACGGACTGGCTTAGCGACAAAGCCAACTTTCATTTGGATGGCTTCGTCAATAAGCAAAATTGCGCATTTGGAGACTGAAAGTCCGCATTTCGCGATCGACAGGTCTCTTCAAGCTCAGTCGGTGACTGAATGTGTGCAATGTCCAGTCACGGAATAATCGGCGCGATATTCCTTGATGGCAACGTACTACCGAACGGTACGTGAAGGTTTTGGAAGATGATTTTATCCCCATTATCCAAGACGAAACTCGACCTCATCGAAGCAGAAGAGTGTTTGATGTCCTGGAGGGGCACTTTGGGGACCGCATTCTGACTCTCCGGTACCCAGAGGCCACTGACATTGGCCTCGACTGGCCGCCATATTCTCGGTATCTGAACACATGCGACTCCTTTTTGTGGGGCTATGTTAAAGACAAAGTGTACAGTAATAACCCCAAAAACCAGTGCTGAGTTGAAAACAGCCGTTCAGAACGTCATCGACAGCAATCTAGTAAAATAGAGGTAATATCCGGCGTTCCCCAAGGAAGTGTTATAGGCCATGTATTGTTCCTGATCTATATTAACGACATAGGAGACTAACTGAGTAGCCGTCGTAGATTGTTAGCAGATGATGCTGTCATTTACCGTCTTGTAAAGTCATCAGATGATCAAAACGACTTGCAAAATGATTTAGATAAGATATCTGTATGGTGCGAAAAGTGGCAATTAACCCTGAATAAAGAAAAGTGTGAAGTTATTCACATGAGCACTAAAAGAAATGAGCTAAATTTCGATTACGCGATAAGTCACACAAATCTGAAGGCTGTAAATTCAGCTAAATACTTAGGGATTACAATTACAAATAACCTAAATTGGAACGATCATATAGATAATGTTGTGTGGGTAGAGCCAACCAAAGACTGCGATTCATTGGCAGAAAACTTAGAAGGTGCAACAGGTCTACTAGAGACTGCTTACACCACGATTGTCCTCCCTATTCTGGAGTATTGCTGTGCGGTGTGGGATCCGCATCAGGTGGGACTGACAGATGACATCGAAAAAGTACAAAGAATGGCAGTCCGTTTTGTATTATCGCGAAATAGGGGAGATAGTGCCACAGACATGAAGCGTGCATTGGAGTGGCAATCATTAAAACAAAGGCGTTTTTCGTTGCGACGGGATTTTCTCATGAAATTTCAATCACCTGTTTTCTCCTCCGATTGCGAAAACATTCTGTTGGCACCCACCTACAAAGGGAGAAATGATAATCATGATAAAATAAGAGAAATCAGGGCTCGCACAAAAGAATTTAAGTGCTCGTTTTTCCGCGTGCCGTTCGAGAGTGGATAGAGAGACAGCTTGAAGGTGGTTCATTGAACCCTCTGGCAGGCACTTTATTGTGAATAGCGGGGTAATGATGTAGATGTGGATGTTCCGACACTTGAGCTAGTTTCGCAGAATTACGCTATTCGTCTGCGCCACATCATCGCCAATGATGGCAGGCGTATCGAACATCTCATAATCTTAATCCGAGTATCTGTAGTGACGTTTACATGATGAATAAAGTGTTTGAACGCAGTAGTTTGTAACTTATTTCCGTTTTTTTCATGTAGTTCAATAATTGTCACCCTGTGACTGAAATATTCATATTCATGGTGTCCGCAACTTTGCGTTCCTGTAATATGGGATGGTTACAATTGACGTTTTGCTGCTTGAACAGTTGCAGATGGAATGGGTAAACAACTTCATAGGAATGATGATCAGACTGTCCACTGCAGGGTTTGCGTTGTTAGTAACAGTAGTTCGATGACTTGCCCTTACGTGCCGATACAGGTAGGAGCACGAAGATTGCCTCGGCGCCGGTTTTGGATAGCTCCATTTTGCCATGCACAGTATCCTTTAACCACGGCGGCAGGCGAACACTTTGCAAAATCAGCCGTTTCCGAAATGCTTCCACCTTTGGCCCGAAAGCCAATGATAATTCTTTTTAAGGTGATTTGCAAAATGAAAATTTACTTTAAAAATGGCTGTCGATATAAGTGTATGAGAAACCATTAGCAGAGAACGAATCAGGCGTTCGAGAAATGTTACGTCTGAGCGAAACATCAAGTTCAAAAAAATTCAAACTTTCTTTCAAAAGAACCGTTCACGAAAGGTAAGTTACTGCTGCAGTATTATCATTCACAGGAAGTCGTTACAATGGAAGAACCCATCATCCAGTGGAAGAAACGGTCGACTAATAAAGAAACAGCATTACGCTCTTTTGATCAGCTTCTTTCATTGTGCGTGAGGAATTCATCCCTCATAGCTGAACTGTCGTTCAAGCGTTGTATCGAGATATTTAGTTGATATGTCATTGCCAAGAGATCCTATGGATAGTCTGGCTGCCTGTAATCAGTGTTGCTCAATTAGCACCACCCAGGAGGCACGTGTAGGGTATCCTAAGGTTAAACCTACGGACGTGAGCAACGCTACCTCCATGTTGCTGACATGGTTGTTAAGGATTTCAAACCCCTTGAAGAATGGAAAGGTCAGTGGGTAGCAGTGGCAGATGTGCGCCTGCATAACATCTTCTCAGGTGCTAAACTTCCAAGTGGATTCGACCTACCACGCAAGACCTGGATTACTCTCAACAGAATCCGTACCGGCCATGGCCGATGCAGGGAAGCTCTCTTTAAGTAGAAGAAGCTGCCTAATCCAGCCTGTGACTACGGGGCTCCATACCAGACTGTTCACCACATTGTCAATCAATGCGGTATTCGAGCCATCGCGGTGCCGAAGAGGACTTCCTGCTAGCAACTCCAGATGCAGTGCTCTCGATTGAAGGACTGGATATTCAGTTGTAGAGCCAAACTTAAGTTTCTTGTGTGTCAATATGTATATGTAATTTAATATTATGAAATGTCTGTATTAGCCATACGCTAAATAAATAAAAAATAGAGATATTTTAAGACTCGAGGATGAAAGCTCGAAGAAAGTGGTGCTCTAACAACTCCACACTCCACCAAGACAAACAGAATTCATGGCACAAGATTTTTTTGCGCTAAATACAAGATGAGAAATGTTCTCCATTCAACGCCTCCCGAGAGCTTGTTCGATTCGATTCTATTCGATTTTTGTTCGTCACCTAGAATGAAAATGAAGTAGGAGGGGCGAAGATATAATTTTTTCAGGAAATTAAACCGGATACCGAGGAGTCCATGATGAATCGCAAAAACAATGGAGGACATACAGAACAAGTGGCAGCCGCCGAGCTACACAATAAGCCGAAATTTCTATTGACTCTATTGTCCTGATCGTAACGCGAGAAGTTTGCGGGAGAAACTAATATTCTGGGCGGTAACAGCCTCATCACCGTTTCCCAGCATCGTGAATGTAAACTGACGCACTTTCATTGTGGAACGATGAATCACGATATAAACTTTTAACAGCCTTGGACACTTCAGGAGACGTCGCCAGAGCGCGGAAATGGTCTCCGCGAAGTCGCATTTAAGAGGTGCGGCGTCGCTGCGTTGACATATCAATGTGAGCCCGCGTCCTCTGTCCCAGGCCGAGGCGCTTCCCAGAACGCTTGTTTGTGGAGAGCGTTGTCGACTGTGATCGTAATGGATATTTCGAGAGTCCGTTACGACCGAGGGCAATTTCATGGCGACGCCAGCGCAAGAGAATTAGTGCCAGCTCAGCGGTTTATTGCAGCCCGCAGCTCTTCTGTGCTCGCGCTGAGTGGCTGCCGCTAGAATATTTGACCTGAGGAAGGGAGATCCGGCAGCGTATTTTGGAGGACGGGATGAAGATTTTCCTATCAGTGAACTGTATGGATTTCATTATACCGAGTCTTATCCAGTCGGCCTAAAGGGTAGTTCAAAACGACACCATCAAACAATGAAGGATTGTAGAGGACGCCCTGAGGAACAAATTGAGGATAGGAAATTACTTCTGTAAAAGTCATCAAACACGCCACAAAGCGTAAGCTTAAAGGAGAAAACACCTGCCGCTAATAGCACCAAACGTGACTTGGCACGGTCCCTCCACCATCTAGCCGTCACCCCAGCCTCTGCAGTTTCGGTCTCTACTGTGTAGCTGTACACTTTTCCTCTCTCATATATACCGAGAGACGTTCAATAAGTTATGCAACACATTATATTTTTGGCCAATTTTGGTTCAAAAAATGCGGAATTTGTTGTGGGAGATCATGAAATATTCCCTAGTCATCCCCTATGGTTTCATGAAGTTCCAATAGGTGGCTGCGTTATACGTAGCTTTCAAATTGGTGTTCTAAGCTGAGAGCTGCCATTGACTTTCTTCCGACGGAAAACCACAGCATCACAGGTGTTCATAGGCGTTTGCAGGACGACTACTCAGACCTGACAGTAAACGAAAGCACGGTGAGTCGTTGGGCGAGGCATCGGTCATCATCGCAACAAGGTCGCGTAGACCTGTCCGATCTGCCACGTGCCGGCCTGCCGCTCACAGCCTGCAATGTTGGAACCACAGGACACTCTCATCCGAGGTGATCGACGAGTCACAATTGAACAACTCGCTGCACAACTGGACGTCTGTGTTGGTAGTGCTGACGCACTCGTCAACCAGTTGGGGTACTCAAAGGCGCTTGCTTGGCCGTTGAGTTCCTGTGTGCCTGCTGGGTTCCTAGCCGCATAACAGAAGACCATACAGAGCAATGAGAGGCCATCTATGCGGAATTGCTTGCGCGTCACGAGATTGATCGTGAGATTTTTTTTGTCGTACATCGATACAGGCGATGAAACATGGATCCATCATCGTAATCAAAACGACAATCCAGGGAGTGTCGCCACACCATTCCTCCTCCGAAGAAAACGTTCACAGCTGCACCCTCAGCCGGTAAGGCCATGGTGACGTGGTGTCGGTCTTATGGTACTCCGAAGGGGTTGCTCTGTTTGATGTTCTCTCTTACGATGCAACGATCTACTCAAAAGTGCTACCCACAGGAAACTGAAGAAACGACTTCAGCGTCTTCGTCGCCAAAAAAATGCAAACTAATTTGTGTTTCACGTTGACAACGAAAAGGCCCCATACAATTCTGCGCATCCAAGAGAAGCTCACAGAAAATCGTTGAACTGGTCTTCTTCATTCTCCCTACAGCCCGGATCTCGCACGTCCGTCTTGCGTCTGTTTGGGCCAGGGAGGGATACACTCCGCGGGAAGCAGTACGTGGATGATGGGGAGATTATTGATGCAGCAAGACGTGTGCTCCGACGTCGACCATTAGAGTAGTATCACGCGGGCATACAGAGCTTCCCAGTTAGGTGGCGTCAGGCCGTCGCATTGAACAGTGATTGTGTTGAAAAATAAGGTTTGTAGCCAAAGGAGTGGGGAAGAATATGATTCAAATGGCTCTGAGCACTGTGGGACTTAACTTCTGAGGTCATCAGTCTCCTAGAACTTAGAACTACTTAAGCCTAACTAACCTAAGGACATCACACACATCCATGCCCGAGGCAGGATTCGAACCTGCGACCGTAGCGCAGTACGATGGCTCTAGTTGGAGAAAAATATATGGACCGAAGGAAACGGAGGGGGCCGAAATCCTGAAAAAAAAACCAATCTACTTTCACAGAAAAAATGTGAACCCTCCTCGTATACACTACCTGAAAAAAAAGGGATGTAACAGTAATGCAGCGTTGGCCACGACCGTCGGGGAAATTGTTGTACTTTATTGTCAGTCGATAACTGTCATAAAACACATCTTGGGTTGTCGGGTGTTCTGCCGGATATCAGCGTCGTACTTGCACGATATTTTGGTCACGTAGCTCGCGACCTTCATCAGGTGCGACCTGATGTCTCAGGTCGCACCTGATGGTCACGAGCTACGTGACCGAAATATCGTGCAAGTACGACGCTGATATCCGGCAGAACACCCGACAACCCAAGATGTCATTAGATCGCCGGGAAAGCCTGAAGAGTTATGTCATAAAACAGTCAAACTATAGAAGTTTTTCCATGTTGTGCTCTAATTTACTTTGAGTCGTATCGCAGTTTTATCTGTGATCCATGATTATTTAAAGCATGTGCCACTGACGTTCTAATATCGTGTGCTGTTCTGTTGTTAATTGAGACTTTAAGTCGTGCGTTCATCATCAAGCTGTACGGCGAATTTGAGAAACATCTGACTTGTACTTGTCTCGTTCCTTGAGCAATACCTGTATCTAACCTCGTTGTGTATCATTTTAGTTGGAATGATGACAGTAATAAAATGTATCTAAAATTATATAGTCGTCTAGCAAAAACACAGTACCGATCAATTGCTACTCGTGCTGGCGTTCTGTCGCCGGCATCGACTCTGTCCATGTTAGAAGCATAATATTAAGACTATTTACATTTCTGGCTGTATTAAAAACAAAATAGAATATTCCACGTAAGGCGTAGGATCAGAGACTCTCGAAGTAACCGGTGAGAAACCTAGGGATACGAAAGGGTCTTCTAGTAAGAAGAGCGCGTAGTCACATCTCATTCCATGTATGGAGGCAGTGTCGTTGACCCAGAATCCCCATTTCTCATGAGTGCGTCTTCGTCTCTATTGTGGTGCGTCTCCCATGCGAATGGCTAGCAGTGTTTTTTCGTTTTTCCTTCAGTTCCGTTTTACCTTCACATAGGTGGGTTAAGAGTGACAGTAGCGTTGGGTATGTTGTTTCATAGGGCGTGCATTTGAGGCCATAGCTGTGTTTTAATGCGTCTAGTTTACTTGCTTTACTGTTGCCACCATGAGGCATAATGTCGGTGTTGGGTACTGAGTCACCAATAATCGTTATTTATCTTGTTTTTGCCTCCAGTTTAGCACTACACGCACTGCAGTAAATATACAAATTTAAATACACGTTTCCGGAAGGACAGTGGTTCAAATCCACGTTCGATCATTCAAATTTAAATTTTCCGTTGTTTCCCTTAATCGACCAGGATGATTTCTTTGAAAAGGACGCAGCTAATACGAGCTTGAGCTCCGTTTCCAAAGACGACGTCGTAGAAGGGACGTTAAATCTAAAGAGACTACTGTTTCCTTGTTATTCTTTTTGGCACTCCCATATCTACGTTTTGTCAAGTCCAGGAAACGTACCTAACTGAAAAATGGAAGGTCCTGGATCGAATGACAACAATATGAAGAGGATAGGTTGCTAATAGCCTCATAGATTAGTTGAGTCGCAGACAGGCACAGACATTTAAGCATTCGGACAAAGAAGTCCTTCTTACGAAATAGAATACACAAGCACAACTGACACAACCATAGCTACTTTTTTGTCTGAAAGCTTAAATGTTAAGCAGTCTTTTAATTGTGCCTGTCTGAAACTCAGCACCTCTACTGTGTGGCGAGGAGTAGTCTATCCTTCTCATACTGTTGTTCCACCTAGCCTGTTATATTTCATACGGATTAACGATTTCTATTTACTTCGAACGGAAAATGCTAAGTTTTGTTATGTAATACAAATATAGAGCTCATTACTACAGCTACACAGAAACTATTCACCGTACTTTATCACGTAAGGTTCGTTTTCGATCCGTCGTAAATTTCCAACTACGTCTTTTTACAGTACAACAAGCTGCGCATTCATCTAATAAAGTTTGTGTCTACAGTTTCCTGCGGCAATAAAAGATTCAGCCAAGGCACGTATAGCAGCAAGGGCGGATAATTTTCCAAGCTTCTTCGTTTTACTAAATATTGTGGTAATCAACTGTTCAGTTTTGGCTTTTATTGATGGCACGACCGGAGGGAGCCTGAAGTTTAACTTGTATTCCGTTGTAAGATATTACTTCCTGACTTGGTTTATTTAGATGCTTGTTATGGCTATTTGGCTCTGAGCACTATGGGACTTAACTTCTGAGGTCATCAGTCCCCTAGGACTTAGAACTACTTAAACCTAACTAACCTAGAGACATCACACACATCCATGCCCGAGGCAGGATTCGAACCTGCGACCGCAGCGGTCGCGCGGTTCCAGACTTTAGCGCCTAGAACCGCTCGGCCACTCCGGCCGGTTATGGCTATTTCTTGTTTCTCTTAGATTTGTGTTGTGGCATATGACACGTCTTAGCCTTCGCAGATCTGTCCCGTTGCCAGATGGGTAATTGCGCTTTAAAGCGTACGTGCACAGTTCCCCACCCAAAAAGGAACATGTCAGTCTACTAGTCGGAGAAATTAGTTTCCAGATCATCTCCAATTGAGCCAAGCTGTGGTTCTGTTTTACTTAAACTATGTTCCATACGTATAAGACAAATCTCCTTTTGGCCTCTTCAGACTCTTGTGAATTTACAGGGAAAAGTGTGACGATAACGCGAACAGTTTTCTCCGATTTTACATCTGTACAGAAAATCACACAATTTTAATTGAATTAATTTCACTGGCATGAAATGAAAGGGAGAAACTGGGATTAATTGAATGAAGATGTATTGACATGAAATGATGTCAGTGTTGACAGAATGAGTCAAGCGGCCTATTGCCCGACGAATCTCTGTAACAGTTCTGACCCGAATGCCATGAAATACTTCCTCCGGTTTAGGAATCAAGTTGAAATCACAAGGGCTTAAGTCCAGGCAGTGTGGTAGATGGCATAGCACTTCCAAGCCCCATCCCGATCGAAGAAATCTTATAACGACTTGAGCCATATGCGCCTGAGCATCGTCATGTAAAATAACGAACGCGTCCCGCAGAAAGTGTCGCCGCTTCTTTCTGTAAGCTGGTAGCAGGATGTGCTCAGAAAATGAACGGCTTCAGAATTGTTACAGATATTTGTCGAGCAATAGACCGCTCCACTCGAACTATCAACATAACTGTCGCTGCTAAGGGTACTTCACGATTTTAGCATAGCTGGCAACGAGTTATGCACAATGCTGGTGACTACTTTGGAAGTACAGTAAAACTTTGAAATTTTGTAAAATAGTTGCAACTGTTAAACTTCCAACCCTCGTACAAGTCGCTGGACACTGTAACAGTGGCCGGCCGTTGTGGCCGAGCGGTTCTAGGTGCTTCAGTCCGGAACCGCGCTGCTGCTACGGTCGCAGGTTCGAATCCTGCCTCGGGCATGGATGTGTTCAAATGGTTCAAATGGCTCTGAGCACTATGGGACTTAACATCTTAGGTCATCAGTCCCCTAGAACTTAGAACCACTTAAACCTAACTAACCTAAGGACATCACACACATCCATGCCCAAGGCAGGATTCGAACCTGCGACCGTAGCAGTCTTGTGGTTCCAACTGCAGCGCCTAGAACCGCACGGCCACCGGGGCCGGCCATGGATGTGTGTGATGTCCTTAGGTTAAGGGGGGTAGAACGTCAAACGGGCCGACTTGGAGCAGGAGAGGCATCACAGGACATTTTAATAACCAGTGTCTATACTTTAGAAAAAAATTCATAAAACTTTGTCAGCATCACCAGGAAGGATTCAGGATTCACACTCACTGCAGTGGAAGTTTGAAAATATAACGAAGTAAATTTTTTTACGTGTCAAATTTCATCATCTTTTTCACTTGTTAATGGCAGCATTTGTTGCTATAGGTACATTTTTCTTCATAAGTTAGAGAGATTCTTCGATGAATTTTGCACAGCATACAAACTATACTTCCAGGTGTATGAAACTCTAGAATTTATTTAATTTATGAAAAAACGAATGAGCTGTTATATTTTAAACTTCATGTTTAAAAAAAACACAAATTTTATAGTTAATTACCTCAACTTTTACCACAGTTTTAATAGATTTTGAAAATCCTAGAGTTTCATACACCTTTAAGTATGGTTTGTATGCTGTGCAAAATTCATCGAAGAATCTCTCTTACTTATGAAGAAAAGTGTACCTGTAGCAACAAATGCAGCCATTAGTAAGTGAAAAAAAGATTAAATTTCACATGTGAAAAAAATAATTTCGTTATGTTTTCGAACTTCCACTGCAATGAGTGTGAATACTGAATCCTTCCTGGTCATGACGACAATTTTTAAAAGTATAGACAGTGGAAATTAAAATGTCCTGTGGTGCCTCTCCTGCTCCAAGTCGGCCCGTTTGACGTCCTACCAGCCTTAATTAGGTTTAAGTAGTTCTAAGTCTAGGGGACTGATGACCTCAGATGTTAAGTCCCATAGTGCTTAGAGCCATTTGAACCATTTTTTTGTAACAGTGATTAAAGAGTGGAGAGTGGAGTGTTATGGGCACGTAATGTGTCGAAAGGGCCAGCTCACTATAGTGGAAGGAGGCCTCAGAGGGAATAACTGCGGATTAGGTGGATAGACGGGGTCGGAGAGGATATCAGTACGATGGCTCTAATGGCTCTGAGCATTATGGGACTTAACATCTAAGGTCATCAGTCCCCTAGAACTTAGAACTACTTAAACCTAACTAACCTAAGGACATCACACACATCCATGCCCGAGGCAGGATTCTAACCTGCGACCGTAGCGCAGTACGATGGCTCTAGCTGGAGAAAAATATATGGACCGAAGGAAACGGAGGGGGCTGAGTGGCGAGGCCAAAGACCGACTGCAATTTGTGAGGCCAACGTATTAAGTAACTGAGTTCATATACAGTATTGTTAGCTATTAGGAGAAACGCGGAAGGTCGATGTGATGGCCAGCCTTCCACATGTGCAGTGTCGAGACCCCTGCAGCGCCTAGAGGAACGAGAGAGCATTGAAGGGAACTTGCGTCGAGTAGTAAACGGAATGAAGTTGTTAGCCAGCCCGATAGCTTCTGGAGTTGGAGCAGTGTGGGCACTTAGTGGTAGCGATGTTAGAGGGCAGCAGTTACCGGTCGCTGCCTCATCCGTGGCTCGGACTTCCGCAGCCCAAGTACGCTGTAAAGCCTTATTGCTGCTGTCTGGTGCCTTCACCCTGCTGGCTTTCGGACATCTGGGGAATGCCTTCTCTCAGGACAGTGCCTTGTGCGCCAGTTCCCGGTTCGCACACACACACACACACACACACACACACACACACACACACACACACACCTTCAAACGGTATGAATGTAAAGGTGTTGGAAAGAAAATTTAAAATATACAGGTTACGTGAAATACGTCTCTACATCTACATTTATACTCCGAAAGCCACCCAACGGTGTGTGGCAGAGGGCACTTTACGAGCCACTGTCATTGCCTCCCTTTCCTGTTCCAGTCAAGTATAGTTCGCGGGAAGAACGACTGCCTCCGTGCGCGCTCGAATCGCTCTAATTTTACATTCGTGATATCCTCGGGAGGTATAAGTACGGGAAAGCAATATATTCGATACCTCATCCAAAAACGCACCCTCTCGAAACCTAGGCAGCAAGCTACACCGCGATGCAGAGCGCCTCTCTTGCAGAGTCTGCCACTTGAGTCTGCTAAACATCTCCATAACGCTATCAAGCTTACCAAATAACCCTGTGACGAAACGCTCCGCTATTCTTTGGATCTTCTCTATCTCCTCTGTCAACGCGACCTGGTACGGATTCCACACTGATGAGCATTACTCAAGTATAGGTCGAACGAGTGTTTTGCAAGCCACCTCCTTTGTTGATGGACTACATTTTCTAAGGACTCTCCCAATGAATCTCAACCTGGCACTCGCCTTACCAACAATTAATTTTATATGATCATTCCACTTCAGATCGTTCCGCACGCATACTCCCAGATATTTTACAGAAGTAACTGCTAGCAGTGTTTGTTCCGCCATCGTATAATCATACAATAAAGGATCCTTCTTTCTATGTATTCGCAATACATTACATTTGTCTATTTTAATGGTCAGTTGCCACTCCCTGCACCAAGTGCCTATCCGCTGCAGATCTTCCTGCATTTCGCTGCAATTTTCTAATGCTACAACTTCTCTGTATACTACAGCATCATCCGCGAAAAGCCGCATGGAACTTCCGACTCTATATACTAGGTCATTTATATATATTGTGAAAAGCAATGGCCGGCCTGAGTGGCCGTGCGGTTCTAGGCGCTACAGTCTGGAACCGAGCGACCGCTACGGTTGCAGGTTCGAATCCTGCCTCGCGCATGGATGTGTGTGATTTCCTTAGGTTAGTTAGGTTTAATTAGTTCTAACTTCTAGCCGACTGGTGACCTCAGAGGTTAAGTCGCATAGTGCTCAGAGCCATTTGAACCATTTGAAAAGCAATGGTCCCACAACACTCCCCTGTGGCACGCCAGAGGTTACTTTAACGTCTGTCTCGTGTTCGAGAGCGACATAGTACCAGTGAACTGTGCTTCCTCCGATAACCACAGCTACATAAAGTCTCCCTTCCTCCTCCCTTCCCCGTTTCTCCAGCCTTAGTTTATTCGTAATAACTGATCCGTTCCTGTTAATACACTTACACACGACCACTGATTTAGTACGTGCGTAGTACTGAACTGTAGGAGCAAACAGCAGCAGTGTTTACACAAAACATTGAGCGGGGTGTCACACTGGCGAGGCAACGGAGCGGCACTCGGAAGGACAGTAGCTCAAACCTCCGTCCTGCTATCGACATTTAGTTTTTTCGAGAGTTCCCTAATACGTGTAAGGCAAATTTCTTTACGATTCTATTGTCCAAGAAAAAGCCGATTTCCTTCTACATTCTTTCCCACTCAAAGTTTGTGCTCCGTCGCTCTTGAGCTCGTTGTCAACGGAGCGCTAAACCCAAATCTTCCTTCCTTCACGCTGAGCACGCGACTATTACATAAAACTCAAACTGCTTATTTAAAAAGGCAGCACTGAGCTCATGTGGACGAATCTGTAGTATAGGTGCCGACTGTGTTTTGTTAGTGGTCCTTACTGTTCTTCTTACAGGAAGTACAGAATAAATTACTTTTGACTTACGCAGTGTCATTCGTTTTCTGAAGCGTTCTTATTGCGTTATCCAGGGAGTTTTAAACCGAAACAAAGTAGAGCAACTTACGCAAACAAAGATGTTCTTCACCGGATGAGCTGTGTGTACGTGTGTCGAGAGGTTTATCCGCCAGTAATAGCCCGCACAGCACTCTCGCGGAAAGCGCGTAACTGGGAAAACCGCCAATCGATTTGCCGATTGCTGATTGTGTTCAACGAGGACTGTGTGCCACGCCACTACTAAACAAGCAAGTTGACGAATAACACAACCCTGTTACGTGTAAAGAACGAATGATGCACGTTTTTTTGTCGTATCTACGTCTCCTGGTTTGTCTCCCCTCCTGGTTTGTTTCCCCCGACACACACACACACACACACACACACACAGGCGCGCAAGCGCGCGCTCTTTAAATCTAGTCCTTGGCTGACGTTACCCCGTTTATATTAACTGTAGTTTCATACGATCGCTGAACAGTCTCTTCATTTCCTTGTGGTTCCTGGCATTTATATCCTTTACAGAGCATTCTTATTTGGGTGGCAGCAGGAGTGGGGGGGGGGGGGGGGGGGCAATAGATACAGCCAGTGAAGCCCACTCTGTTTGCTCAGAGAATCAATAAAGAACAACGCGTTCCGTTCAGATCACTTGAATGCAAATTTAATTGTCTTGCAGAGCTATGAAGTTATTTTTATCGATTTACTAAAAAAATTTGACTTTAATTAATCTTCTCGGCAGAAGCAGTCATTTATTTGAAACACTATTGGACAGTGTCAACTCTTTGCGGAATTTCAGGTGCAAGTTGTTATCTTTTGCGATGTATAGTATTATGCCATAATACGGAATTAAAAATGGTTAAAATGGTTCTGAGCACTATGGGACTTAACATCACAGGTCATCAGTCCCCTAGAACGTAGAACTACTTAAACCTAACTAACCTAAGCACATCACACACATCCATGCCCGAGGCAGGATTCGAACCTGTGACCGTAGCGGTCGCGCTGTTCCAGACTGAAGCGCCTAGAACCGCTTGGCCACAACGGCCGGCAATACGGAACTAAGCATGAGATAATACAGTACTGGTACTTCAAGAAAATTTGAATTCCGAAAACCACACTGAAAAGTTTAATATCAGCTTCGGGGCTACTTTGTGAATCTGGACATACGAATGTGCTCTTTAAGTCGAATTGTGCATTTTAGTATGGTCTACGAAGTTCCGAAGCTCTTGGAGTATTCTCTGATGTCCTGTTTCGTTTATGACGTAATGTTAGATGTCTTAATGCCATATACGTACGGACATACGGGCTACCTCCGTCATGGTAGCTGCGCAGGCACAGTAACGCCGTTTTCTGGCGCTCTCTGACAATTGCTGTAACGATTTCTAACAGGTCATGGGAAAATATTGCAATTGGTTGTTTGAAAAGCGTTACTTTTAAAGTACATTTCATTTTACGTAACATGAGTTATGTTACGTGTGCGAACGTGCTTCGAATTTCTTAAATCACAGAGTGTTTGATTTTCAGTTAAAGCTTAACACTTTGAGGGTCAGCCACTTAGAAGAATTTCGAGCCCAGAAGACTAGACATTTACGCCATTACTTAAAATTTTACTGGCACATTTGTGTGATGTCTCGAAGTGTAACACACGCAAAAAGGACAAGTGTTATATGTGAAAGCTTAGCTTTTCTTCTAGCTACACTCTGTACTTTAATTTAAACCATTAATTTTTCCTATTTGTGTGTTTGCGCTACTTAACAGTGATGTTGCTGTAGGTTGACTACATCACGTGTTCTATGCTCTGAATCACTACGTTTACATGCGACACATTTTCCGAAAGACGAAAACCGAATTTCGGAAACCGTTTTTCGCTTTCCTTTTTACATGTTAAGGTCTGAAGCGGATTTGCTAACCCAGTTAACTACAGCGCCTGGCAAACAGCAGATATAGTTTATGATTTAGTCAGCACAATCGCTATTTCTGTTCAATTAGATGAGGTGTTAACAGCTTCAGTCTATTATTTCTAGCCTCGCGAGGTAGCCGTGCGCTTTAGGACGCCTTGGGCACGGTTCGAGCGGCTCCCCTCCGTCGGAGGTTCGAGTGCTCCCTTGAGCATGGGTGTGTGTGTTGTCCTTAGCGTAAGTTGGTTTGAGTTAGATTAAGTAGTGTGTAAGCCTAGGGACCGATCTCAGCAGTTTGGTCCCATGGAACTTACCACAAATTTCCAATTTTCTAATATTTCTACTTATCCTTCACTGTACAAAAAACCACTCCGTCAATATTAGCCGAAATCTTAAAAACAAAACTAAACCTGACAGTCCAAGCATATTTCAATACCGGCTGGGTTTAGATGGCAGCAAAAATCGATTGCGGAAATGGAAAATCGGCAACCAGAAGCGGATTCCCAGAATCGATTTTGAAGTGTTTACGTGACCACCCAGGAGCGGTACTGGGAGACTGGTTTATGAAATCCACATTTGGGAGCCCCATGTAAAAGCGATGAATACCTGCCATCATCGTGGCGACATCACGTGACATGAGCTATGATTGGCTTACAAAAGCACATCGCGATCTCGATTTCAATACTTCGGAAATTAACGTTCTGCGTTGGTGGAATTCTACCATATACTTTCGTAATACGAAAATATGTACCGTACATGTTGCTGCAAATCAAAGATCTTATGGAAACGCAATTTCTTTCTAGGGCCCATCTCCCAAAGTGCCGGGAGATTCTACGTCGGTGTATAAAACCTTAACCATTCAAAGGATTGCTGAGTTTTAGGATCCCGAGGGAAAGTATACTGTCACTTAATACGGAAAAGGCGTATTTTCACCCAGGAGAAGGTGTATTTTTTTAACCAGAAAATCCGGGAAAAACCGAGGAATTTTTTTTCTCTTGTCCGCGTGTACATCCTGGTTAAACAACATCGCACGTGGCAAGTACTTGGATGGGTAACAGCGCGGTTACGTCAAGTGCTATTGACTGCATTGCTTTTGCCTTTAACGGTATAGGTGAGGAGGCAGTTGGCGTAAAGTTCCTGATCTCTAGACTTTGTCCCAATGTCCTGGATTAAATTCCAAACCTCACCGCCGAGTATCATGGAGTGATGGTTTGTGACACTGTTGATGGTGATCCGTTCGTGGATGGGGACGGTAATGTCGCGGCCCAACTGTAGCAAAGTCAGTCAGTTTTATCCAACAACACCTCCAGCTGGCTAACGGCTGCACGCTTTGCAGTGAGGCCATCTTTTATCGGACAAGTTCACACTAATTAATACACAACACACGCAGAGACAAGCAGGGAATTGACTCGATTCGACGCCCGCACAGAGTACGGCACTCTCGAATGCTTTGCAGGCTTTCCTTGCCGGAAGAATAACTTTTTCGTTCACAAAGAGTCACTAATTCCAGACTTTCGAAATGAAAACGATTTAAAACCAGGGCCCACGACTTGTCACCTCAAACCCAAGAGGGCTGCCAGTCGACTCGATTTCGCGAATTCCAGACAACTCCACGAAATTACTTAACATATAGGCATTACAGCGAAGCATAATCAGGAGCAGCATGTAGGAATTCTCATTGGCCATTTCCTGCTACTCCTTATAGCGCTTCTGTCCGGTGCCTGCTCGTGGTAGGACTTCAAGAACTTTTCCTCCAACAGATGTCGAAAACACCGGCCGTCGTGGGGAAATTACTCTCCATGTAAGCTCACCATGTTCGCTGCGGCCACAACCGATTTAGGAGGATTAGGAAAAGATCGGACCATCAGCTCAGGGCTGAATAGAAAGCTCCTTCCTCATGAAGCCGTACAGTGGCCATGGCGACTGCAATAGAACAAGTGGGCAGCTAGGAGGTGACATGTTATAGTCTTTCCGCAAGCGCAAATTACTCATACGTGACAGGCCCTCGGGATTGAAAGCAGCTATTCTACATGGCAGTCAGAGATACTCTAGTGTGTTGGTGGACGGCTTTCGGAAAGCACAATTTCTCCCTCGAGTTGTTTTCATAATTGCAAATGTTATATTTGTAAGTCGTGTTGCACATAGTGCGTCTTCTTGCACTCGATTTGGTTCATCGTGCAAGCGGTAAGATACGTGGGCGTGGCCGGAGGAGCGAGGTATGTGCGCCGGCTGGCATTTGCCCGCACCGAGGATGGCAGCGAGCTGTCGCCACGGCCGCCGCTGAGCCAACAAACAGCCGCAGGCCGCCGATGGCCGCTGCAGCACGTAGGCCACGCCGTTCTCTGGAAAGGCGACGCGGCGCGACGCTCCGTGCCGGCGTCTCGTCTCACTCAGCAGTAGGGCTGGTCAGCAGGCTCCAAGCGCTTTAAATGTGAGCATTTTACGTTAGTATCGACCGTGGCCGCTGTATGAGCTATATACGCTGCCTGAAAGAAAAATGTTTAACACCCAGAATGGGTGTTAAACATTTATAGGGTATGTGACATTATTACAGTGAAATTTGCCAGGAACTTCGCAATACGTCCGCACTTGGCACTATGACGTTCCACCCCTTCTGTCTTAGATGTATGCACTGATTCGGTGGGAAAGAATTTAGTAAAGACGCTGTATCCTCTCCGGAGGCAAGGCGCCCTGCAAGTGTTGTAACTGGTCATTGATATCATGTACAATGGCACTAGGACGGGGTTGACGTCTGAGGTGGTGCAGTACATGTTGTATCAGGATCTTGTCGGCCACGAAAGTTCCTCAACATCAGCCAGACAGTTCGTAGAGACATGTGCAATGTATGGACGAGCATTGTTCTGTTGGAAAAATGGCACCACGATGCTGTCGCGTGAGAGATAACACTTGGGGAAGCGGGATGTCCGTTATGCCGTTCGAGTTCCTTCAACCACTACCACCGGTGACTGAAGTCATACCAGATCGCTCCACGTATCGTGACTTCAGGAGTAGTACTTCTGTGCCTCTGCAAAACATTGAAAGAATGGGGCCTCTCGCCAAACCGCCGCCGCACTCTCCAGCGGTTACCTATCGGATAGTGCAGAGCCGCGATTCATCTCTGAACACGATGCGACGCCGTCCATCAGCAGTCAGTGCTTCCCGTTCATGGCGCCGTTTCAAACGCAGGCGTTTGTGTTCTGGTGTTAGCGGCAGCGGCACGCTATCCGCGGGACGGTAATACCCTAATCCCGCTGCTGCTAGTCTCGGACCAATGAACGTTTCCGGAAATCACAGAATGCTGTAGGAGCTCGTTACTTGTTGTCGGAAGGCAGGCGCATCCGTGAGAGAGTTACAGTGTGCCTGATGGGCAACACGGGGATTCTCCAATGTGGTGGTCGGATATATCGATCATAACCTTGACGACGAATGTGCCTGCCTATCCTCACGTTCACAGGCAATACGACATCGGGACACTGTCACATCCAAACTCCACACAAATCTGGATATTGCAGCACACCCACAGCGAAACCCCTTTCACACTGTGTCAGGTGCTGATAATGCTGTCTCATACGAGTATGCAGCCTCTCCATGTCCTTCACAGTGATCACTCATCATCTGACTCTGTTCACGCCCCGTATATCCCCGTATATACTCTACCGGGCCTGGTAACAACGCTAAACACGAACAACACTAATGCACTCTGTTCGCTGTTTCACGTGTCACAAAGAATTGCAACTTTAATCATTCACATACCCGCCGGTGGTAAATACGTGTACGAAGTTACACTGGCATCCAGCTATATCTTCTGGGAGCTTCACTTTTTTGTCAGGCAGCGTACAAATTTCTGCAACCGGCCACATTACAATATCATTCTGTGTGCTATGCGTTTCGGAAGATTGTTCACCCACGAACGCCATGCAGGTACCTCTTCAAGAAGCTAGGCATTGTAATTGTGCCTTCACAATACATATATTCGCTAATGAAACCTGTCGTAAATAACCCCTCACAATCTGAGAACAACAGCGGTGCCCATACCTACAACACTACGGGGAAATTTTCTTCATTGCCGATTATTAAAGCTGTCAGTGGCTCAGAAACGAACGTAATATGCAGCAACAAAAATTTTTGTTCGTTTACCCAATGACATACAGTTTCTTTCAGGTAGCAAAGCAAGTTTTAAATCTAGCTTAAAATAATTTCTCCTGGACAAGTCCTTCAATACCATTAACGAATTTTTATTTAAAAACTGGTAGCCACAGAAAAACCGAGCGAGCTGGTGCAGTGGTTAACACACTGGACTCGAATTCGGCCGAACGACGGTCCAATCCTGCGCCCGGCCATCCTGATTTAGGTTTTCCGTGATTTCCCTAAATCTCTTCAGGCATATGCCGCGATGGTTCCTTTGAAAAGGGCACGGCCGAATTCCTTCCCCATCCTCCCGTAATCCGATGAGACCGATGACCTCGCTGTTTGGTCTCCTCCCCCAAAAACACAACAACAAAAACCAGAGAAAAAGAAAAACGAAAAGTAATTGCATGAGTAGGACTAAAATAGTAATATTTTCATTAATTTTAACACAAATCATGTATATATATCGTGTAAACCGGCTAGTTCCTCATCATTTAGATAAAAGAATCGTCCAAAAGATCTTTGCAACATGTAGCTAACTAATCATCGTCAGATGAATTTATGCCATTTAATAAGAAACAAGAAGCAAAGTTAGGAAAGGGGTGAGACAAGGATGTGCTCACTCTCCTCTCATATTCCATGCTCACATTCAGGAACATATAGAACAAGTTCACGGAACAACTTTTTGAGGTGGGGATCAAAATTAATGGGCAGAAGATAGAAAGGCTGCAATATGCAAATGATATTGCTGTGATCACGGAAACGAAATAATATCTAGTGTTGGTCCTCAGTACAGTGGAAAGGATTTTCTGTGATCAGTATGGTATAATAGTAAACAAGAGATGGCTTAAAGTGGCACTACGCAGTGCTAAGAAGAATATGAGCCTCTAAAAATGAGAATTGGAAGAGAGGAGTTACAAGTGATTGAGGAATTTACCTTATTGGAAAGCAGGATCACAGGGTTGGTCGAATCCGGAAGGAAATTGTGAGCGGAATGCAGAAGGCCCAAGTTGCGTTTAATCTCTGAAAGAACTTACTCATCAGGAAGAACAAAAGTGTAGAAACAAGGAAACGTACCACAGACGCACTTCTATGGAGTGTGGCTATCTCCGGGTCTAAAATGTGGACATTAGGAAAACAAGAGAGAATCTCGGTGTTCAAGGCCATGTTGAAGGTCACACACAAGATTATCCTAATACAATAGTAATAACAATAACTACGGTAACAGTAATTTATACAAAATTTACATCTGTTAGGGACATTATTATTTTATACGTTCTTTGCACTTGTTAGCTACTAATACGCCTTCTTCATATGTTACCACTTACTCAATTTGTAGTATGTGATTTCAATACTACGGGGAAAAGGAACTTGGAATAAAGGTTACGGGAATAACTTAATGCCGCGCAGGATTGGCCGAGCGGTCTAAGGCGCTGCAGTCATTGACTGTGCGGCTAGTCCCGGCGGAGGTTCGAGTCCTCCATCGGGCATGGGTGTGTGTGTTAGTCCTGAGGATAATTTAGGTTAAGTAGTGTGTAAGCTTAGGGACTGATGACCTTAGCAGTTAAGTCCCATAATATTCCACACACAAAAAATAACTTAATTTTCGCTAGTCTTTGTAAATAGCAGTAACTTTCCTTCCAGGAACGGTGTATTATGTTGCCCGTGATTTACGTTTCATGACAAATAATTTAGCATCGACTGTAACTTGAAAAAGAAGCATATGAATGTTCTACAGTGTCTTCACATTCACGTTACTGGTATTTGAGTAAAGCACTGTCGCACCTGTAATTGAAGTTTGACAAGGAAGCGTATTCCTTCTTTCGTTTTTATTCATAATGATTGACCAAGTGCTACAACGACAGTGTACCACTGATCTGTGTGGAACAACTCTGCACACGTGCTCCGTCTCTTGGTAGCTTCCGTCTGGAGTGTGTCAGGAGCCTAGCAGCCGCATTCCTCGCGCGTTCGCGTCTCATACGCCACAGAGGCGCCAAAACTGGCAGCACTAGAGTGACTCGCGAAAGCAGCCCACTATTACATAATGGCTAACCTCTCCTAAGCTCTAGTGCAAACACGAAAACCCACGCTGTTACGTCGTACACAATGCTGTCTCCTACACTGACGGCGAGACATTTGCTTTACCTACAACTGTACGAAGGCTATTCGGAAAGTAAGGTCCGATCGGACGCGAAATGATATCACATTAAAAATACGACGAAACTTTGCAGAGATTTTTCGAGCAGTGTCTCTTAGGTAGCTTGTGCACCTACACTAATAGCGCCTTAAATTTGTTCATGTTTAATGGAATTGATTGAGCTCAGTGACTGTATAATAAATTTATAAAATAATTTTTACTGCTTCCGTCACGTTTTACTACTACACTGCCGGAAAAAAATTAGTACACCCTTTTAGAGCTTTCAATTCACTCAAGATTTTATGTTGCAACAGTGCATATGGAGTATAAGAAATGATTACAGTTACAGGTCAATAGCACAAGCAGTTCCTAGGTATCAGGTATCGACCCATGCTGAAACACCCTTTTTAGTATGTGGTGTAGTCTTCACAGACGACACTGGAGGCGCTGTCTGTGGCATCCGTCGATTGCAAAGATGGTGAGTTCTGTCCTAGGACACGTTTTGGCACGCTTGCGCAACCTGTCCACGTAGTTCTGTAAGAGTTGTTCGTTGACTAGTCCGACGACTCACTTCTCGTTCCATCATATCTCTCACGTGCTCGATTGGAGAAAAGTCCGAAGATCATGCTGGCCAGGCCTTTCAGAGCAGGTTGAGTTACACAGGCAGTGCGCGTGTGCGGGCATTATCCTGTTGGAACAACACATAACCTTCCTATTGCAAGAACGGAAAAAAGAAACATAGTCTAACAACATTCTGCATATACCGAGCGCTGGTTAGCGTCTTCTACAGAAACACCAAAGATGAATAAGAGTTGTAGCTTATCGCACCACAGGCCAAAAAGCTTGGGCTGGGGCCATGTGTCTTGGACGAATGCAGTATTCGAGACGGCGCACACTAGGCCTACATCGAAAGCGCAAACTACCATCACTTGCGTGCAGGCAGAATCTGCTTTCGTTGCTGAAAACCATGGAGTGCCATTCCATCATGCAAGTAATACTCTGACGGCATCAGTGGAGTCACGTCGATGCTGTGGCGTGAGTGTGCGTGTCCTTAGTTCCACTGCTAATAACCAGCTCACAACAGTTCGTGTCGACACGTCTGGGCTCAAAAGTCGTCTTATCTGTGCTGTGGCAGCTGCACGGTCTGCCACCGCTGCTTTTACAATACGACGATCCTGGCGGGCGTCTGTGCCGCGTGGATGTACGAAACCTCGTCTACGGGTGTGAGAATGTTCACGTGGCCCCTGAAACCAGCATCGTTGCACAAATGACGCAGCACGTCCGACTTGTGTGAAATTTTCCGAAAGGGCCGTCCCACCACTCGGCAGGCCCTTTCAAACTCGCTCAGTTGGATGTAGGAAGCACGACTGCATCTTCGTGGCATGGTTGCCTGCTTGCTTCACACGTTCGCACCACACTGAGACTTACGGCTGTGAGCGCTCTGGTAGCTATACACTAAACTACTTGTTGGCGGACGACGTTGAAACCACTATCAGAAGATCTACTATCTACCAGATGGTATATATCGTCGTCGAATCAAAAACATCGTCGTCTTTTCAGGTGTACTAATTTTTCTTCCGACAGCCTATTTATTAGCACGGCGTGTTTCGGTAGCATGCTGCCATCATCAGGTGCCAACATAACAACTATACACATACCGTACCGTACCAACTGTATGCCGCACATTTTCGCGTTAGAAAAAAAAGAAAAGGAAACGAATTCGGATTACTGAAGGCCAGGAAAATGAGGGACTTTTGTATGGTATTATCGGCAGTGGAAGGTAATCGATGACAGTGTGGTACTTAGTGTGAGTATTCGTGTCAACCCCTAGACGGCGAGCACATGCTGCTTGGGAAGACTCCTCGGGAATGGAGCTCGCGGCGAGAAGCTGGCGGTGGGGCGATAGCAGCACTGATAAGGCGTATCACGGATTAGAGCGGCGCGGTGTGCTGTGTGTAGCAGGTGGCGGCAGTCCGGCCTGGTCCGCCATGGGCGGCGTCTGCTGCTGCCCGCCCCCGCCACTCTCGGAGTCCCGCGAGGCCGTCTGGAAGCCCTCTCCCCGTACCAGGTAAACACCGATAACGCCTGACAGGTCGGCCGCCGGTGCGTTATTACCGGCGCCGGCCGATAGCCACTGCTTCCAGGGGCTTCACATACGTCTGATTGGTGACACCGCAAGTGTCGTAAGGATGCCTTGCGTAGTCAGAGGTTTGAGGTCATCCACTATTGTTCCTTCCAAAGACGAAACAACTGGTATAGATTCGTTTTGCGACGTCCAGAATCGTGCGAAAGAATGACTAATTTCAAAAAATGGTTCAAATGGCTCTGAGCACTAAGGGACTTAAATTCTGAGGTCATCAGTCCCCTATAACTTAGAACTACTTAAATCTAACTAACCTAAGGACATCACACACATCCATGCCCGAGGCAGGATTCGAACCTGCGACCGTACCGGTCGCGCGGTTCCAGACAGTAGCGCCTAGAACCGCTCGGCCACCCCAGCCGGCTGACTAATTTCCAATGTTTTGTTACGCTAAGTGGTCACTAGTCAACAAACATCACATATTCCTTATAGTCCGATGTAAAGTAGTTGGCACTGGACAACCAACGGGAGGGACTGCTGCTGCCAGCAGCACACTTATGGAAAGTTGACATAGTCGGCTGTTCTGTCACTTCCGCTGCGATAAGTATTGTTCTGCCGTTTCTCAAGTGAGATACCTAACCGAAAGCAAAATAGTGACTGTTTCAAGAAAAAACGTAATTCGACCTTAACTAAAAGTAACTTCGAATTTTTTGACGTGCTTGAAGACAGAATAGAATTTCTGAATTATTACGTTATTTTTGTAGAAGATAGAAACTTTAAACTTCGTACCTGTTACAGGTTAAATATTGACAAAATTGCAAACGAAGCGCCGCTTTCCGAATCCCATATCTGGCTAACGTAATGCGGTACGCAACTTCGGGACGATTCGACGCCGCGCGAAGTATTTCAGTAATAAACAAAAAATATAGTTCTTCAGTGAGTTCAATAGTTTTAGAGATAGCACGTATTAAGTTAGACGAGGTTTCCCCGACGAAAAAATCAGCCGGTAGAAAAAGAGAAGAAAAACATTAGAGATTTTTGGTATGCTTAAGAGACGCTGTTGAGACATATACAGTTTACCAGTATCAGATATTTTACGTAATTTTTGTAGAAGACAGACACTTTTGAGCGATTTTGCATCGCCATCTCTTGTACTGATCACCCCATGTACAGTGAGGTGGCAAAAGTTATGGAATACCTCCTAATAGGTCGTGCGGTAGCGTTCTCGCTTCCCACGCCCGGGTTCCCGGGTTCGATTCCCGGCGGGGTCAGGGATTTTCTCTGCCTCGTGATGACTGGGTGTTGTGTGATGTCCTTAGGTTAGTTAGGTTTAACTAGTTCTAAGTTCTAGGGGACTGATGACCATAGATGTTAAGTCCCATAGTGCTCAGAGCCATTTGAACCATTTTTTTACCTCCTAATACCGTGTCGGACCACCTTTTGCCCGACGCTGTAGCAACTCGACATGGTATCAACTATACAAGTCGTTGGAAGTTCCCTGCAGAAACAGTGAGCCATGCAGCCTCTATAGCTATCCGTAATTGCGAAAGTGTTGCCGGTGCAGGATTTTGTGCACGAACTGACATCTGGATTATGTCCCATAAATGTTCGATGGCTGGCCCAGTCGTTCGCTCTAATTGTACAGATTGTACTTCAAACCAGTTGCGAACAATTGGTGCCGGGTGAAATGGCGCATTGACATCCATAACAATTCCGTAGTTGTTTGGGAATGTGAAGTCCATGAATGGCTGCAAATGGTGTCCAAGTGGCCGAACGTAATCATTTACAGTCAAAGATCGGTTCAGTTGGACCGGAGGACCCTGTACATTCCACGTAAACGGAGGCCATCCCATTATGGAGACACCACCTTCTTACACAGTGCCGAACCCTACCATCAGCTCTTACCAACTGAAATCGGGACTAATCAGAACAGTCCCTGGTTCTCCAGTCGTCTGGGGCCCAACCGACATGGTCACGAGCCCAGGAGAGGCGCTGTAGGCGATGTCGTGCTGTTAAGAAAGACGCTCGCGTTGGCCGTGGGCTGCCAAAGCCCATTAACGCCAAATTTTGCTGCGTTGTCCTGATGGATACGTTCGCCGTATGTCCCACATTGATTTCTGCAGCTATTTCACGCAATGCTGCTTGTCTGTTAGCACTGAAACTCTACGCGAACGACGCTGTCCTCGGTCGTTAAGTGAAGGCCGTCGGTGACTGCGTCGTCCGTGGGAAAGAAAATGCCTGAAATGTGGTATTCTCGGCATCTTCTTGACACTGAGGATCTCGGAATATTGAATTCCCTAACGATTTCTGAAATGAAATGTCCTTTGCGTCTAGCTGCAGCTACCATTCCGCATTCAAAGTGTTAATTTGCGTCGTGCAGTCACAATCACGTCGGAAACCTTTTCACACGAATGATAGCACCGTCAGTGCACTGCCCTTTTACACCTTGTCCGTGGGTACGATATTCCAGAATCAGATCTTTTACGTCATTTTTTTAGGAGATAGAGACTTTTAAGCGATTTTACATCGTCATCTGTCGTGCTGATCACTCCATATTAATTGATACACAGACTAATGACGGGGCCACGGGGCTATTTGCACTACTGTCGCAGCGAGGTCACACATTTGTTTTCGAGATTAGTCCCCTCTGGGTGGCAGTGCGACCACGAAAACAGCTCTGGCTCATCCCAGGTGATTGTCCTGTCAGAAATGTCAAAATTGTATGTTGTGATTAATTTCTAATTTTTTAAAAGGATGTGTGACGTGTGAACCGTTCAGTACGCTTTGTACTTGGCTGGTCCGTATCAATTAATTTCCTTGCTTTACTACTCTTTTGTCTAACAGAGGTGTAATACGCTTTAGTATATTCTTGAGTTTCCATGTCATAGATAACAAGTCTAACCTTTACCTTGGCACATGTGTGCTCATTTAAATTTCTCTGAGGTCATTCCCGAAGTTGTGTACTCGTACGATTACGTTCCGCTCGAACTCACACAGTGTCTCAGTGGACTCGTAGTGCCGAAACAAGTCTATAATGTAGATACTTCTGTCAAGAGTTCTGTACCGTCTAATTCGAAGTCTGACGAAACGCAAAGCACTCTCGGTGATTCATCCGAACGCTTATGGGCATCTAGTGCATTTTAAATTTTTGTTGTAGTCCCCAGTTAACCGAATTTGTATGTGGCAAAGTTCAGCTAATTTCATAAAAACGTGGCGTAAGAACTACGCTTTCCGTTTTCAAAACCACATCCTGGTGGCCGCTTGCATTTCATCAGTGTCCATACTTTAGTTTTTAAAAAAAGTTGCGTATCTCTTGGCGTAAAGGGCAGACTGAGCTGTGTACATTGTTCTGTACCCAATTTCAGTTTCCTTAGCTTATCCGTGGAGGCACATGAAGGGCGTGGCCTTGGGTTGTCATGCTGCACCAAGACACTCTCTTTGTCACTTAAAATTTTCCTTCAGCTCCAATTCCAAAGTT
Organism: Schistocerca cancellata; assembly: GCF_023864275.1. Lineage (NCBI taxonomy): Eukaryota > Metazoa > Arthropoda > Insecta > Orthoptera > Acrididae > Schistocerca > Schistocerca cancellata. The sequence continues at coordinate 352,816,874 of NC_064630.1, forward strand.
GTACACTGTGCAGTATGTCTGTGCAAAGTAATGAATTTCTTATTGTGTCTTGTTGCAGGAAATCGATACGGATAAAACCCTCACAGCATGCGGTGAACCCCTACGAGAATAAATCTTTTCGTTATCAGATAATGTGACGTTGAGAGAATACGACCTTGTGAAATTCCTATCGGAAAGCAGTTAGTTATTGAGTGAGTCTCGTAAATCAGTTGAAACCGTTTCTCGGAACTCGTCGATATCTGACGGCGGTTGTCCTACTCTTAATCACGAAATTCGAATTTCTCCTCCTCACCTTTATAGGTATTGATACAGTGCCTCACATCACTAGCGTCATTAAAGCAGACAGTTTACCTGCGTGTTTAGATGTCCATTGCAACAATATATTGTGCTTACAAAAAACTCAATGGCTGAGGTTAACTTTCCGCACGTAACAATGCAAGTGCTCACGGTGACAGCGTGCTCCAAACATAGATTGCACAGGAGGCATCTCATAAGCTGTTAACACTTGGTTTAACGTGGGGCCTAGATGTGCTGTGGCCTAATGCCTGTCACTCAAGCGTCTTGTAGCCTTCCCATCTCTGCAGGTAGTAACATATAAGTGCTTCCTCCACTTCTGGATGAGTCTGTGTAGTTGCGACCGTTCACTGCTGATGGCCTTAGGGGTACGTTACCTGTTGGCTGCATTGCGATATTAACCATGTTAGGGACTTCATTCGTTGTTAACGAATTCTCTGCAGATCATTGGTTCAAACGAAGAAAACTAAAGTGAGAATCCCATCGCGCATAATTTTTGGAGTAAGACAGGGAGTAAATTCTCAAAGAGCCTATTGCAATCCGCGGATGTTTAATAACAAGTGGAACAGATAATTTATATCTGTATATAGATCTCTGTTTCCTAAGCCATCGTATGGTATCTTTGAGGACGTCTTCCCTGCTACCCCATCGACCGGCCGCAATGGCCGTGCGGTTCTAGGCGCCATAGTCAGAACCGAGCGACCTCTACGGTCGCAGGTTCGAATCCTGCCTCGGGCATGGATGTGTATGATGTCCTTAGGTTAGTTAGGTTTAATTAGTTCTAAGTTCTAGGCGACTGATGACCTCAGAAGTTAAGTCGCATAGTGCTCAGAGCCATTTTGGTTTTAATTGATCGCACTAACAGTTTCACGACTTACAGCCGCATCGTCAGGTGCAGACTACATATTTAAGAACTGCATTTTTTATTATAAACTGCAAATCTGTATTATTATATAAAGATTATTTGCTGATTTATACTCACAAGAATTATTACATTAATCCATTGTAGGTGAAACCTACGTTCTTAATCAAGATATTGCCATTCTGAGAATACTGTCAATTAAAATACAAAACTAGTCGAACGAAGGGTAATTGAGAAGCTGATTCTTGTAATATTATCTAATAAAGTTGCTGTGTAGATCGAACCAATATACTGGCCATTCGTTGTATATCCAATTATCTATAAGAAAAACAGACGGTGTTGACAGCTAAAATCGATTTCGAAGATATAGATCATGACGTAGTTAACGGTGTAAATAGTGCAAGACCGTAGCTACAAAACACAATAAACTTAAGAGGCTGCTTTCTTACCATCTCAAATCAGACACGGAAGGTGCAGCTTGCAAGAGTTGGCCCTGCGTACGCTTGACACGAGGAAACGTTTACTGCCCAGGCAAATAATATCACGTGAACGGTATAATACACGCGACTAAAAGTGCTGGGTCGCTCCCTTAGAATGTGGTTAACTGTACAAGCAGTCAAAGTTTGCCAAAATATTGTGACGTTTGAAGTCCAACTGACTATTCAACGTCTTCTATTTACTATCTTTTCTTGATCTAAAAATTTCCACTTTCTCCAATGGATTCACAACCAATAGATTCTTTTCTATGAAGGGTTACAAGATTTCAGCAAAACTTCTGATACTTCGCTCGTCTTTCGGTAGGTGCGAGGTTAATGCACAGTTGGAATGTTTTTAAAATTAAGATTTGTCTGCAACTTTTTACTGAAGCACCTACCAGTTTGCCCTATGTATTTTTTGGTGCAATCATTGCATTTGATACAGCAAACACCCATTGCGTTATATTTATCACAGGAAACGCTTTCTCTATGTCTAAGCCTTCCGCCCGGGTTAGAAGACATGAAATATGCAGGAACTGTGTTTTTGGATCTGAAGTCGCGGTTGTAAGTCATTAAACCGGCAGTGTGGTCAACTAAAACGCAAGTTTTACTTGCTGTCAGTGGTGTTTTCATTCGTCATGACCTTCAGCAGCTGCGGATGCCCTGCATATAAAAACTGCTTGTGTCTACTTGAGAGAAGGTGAGAACCTCTTAGCCAAAATCGCTTGCAGATAACCTTTATTATCGATTACCGGTTTCGTTAAGCATGGTTATCATCTTCAGATCTCGATAAAATATTATTACGTGTTGCTATACCAGCTGCACAAGTACTCTTTCTAAACTATGTGAGCGACGACATGAACAATGCATCGGCAAGTCGAGGCTAATATCACAGTATACAGAATAATTCGCCAAATATTCTTGTCTCATACTACACGCTACCGCTTACTTCATTGCATCCAGGTCATCATCTTAGACGAGAAGACAAGAAGTTTTTACTACTGTCACTGAAGCTGGCTAACGCCAAAGATTGTTTAACTTCCACATGTTGTAGTACCTAAGCCAGTTTGGGCACTGATGTTGTAATCGAATGGTTACAAGTGAAAAGATACTTTGTATCAATGTTTAAGGTATGTTATTCACCTTCACTACAATGGATATTTCTCAGTTTCATCTTACATTGTATGATTCTATCTGATGATGGGATAACACGAAACGCGTCATGAAAAGTTAAAAATAGAGAAAAAAGTCTTGTCGACGGCGTGCAAAATATATGTTATAGGAAGTAACAGGATTTTGGATTTGTTTTGGAACGCATACACTCCAGTCTTCTAGTCTTCTCGAGATAGACAGAATTGTTCCTGTGGACTTACATTTAAAGTGGTTTCCATGAATGGAATAAACGAAATGTCGGGATGGCTCCCTTGAAGATGAGACAGCTGATATCCATCCCCATCCGAGTTCGCACTCTGTGTTTAATGATCCCGTACTCGATAGGACGTAAAATCTCATTTTCTCATTTTTAATTTCTTCCTTCTTTCAAAATCACATTCATTTTTTTTCGCCAGCCAAGCTCAAATAGCTCCCAGCCCGACGAACAACACACGTGATACCTCTTACAAGCACGAATTACATTGTATAAGGAATCTGGGTTAGCAATCTCTGCCTGACATTTGCTTTCCCGTTCAACGGTAAATCGCTCTGGGCTGATATTTGACACTTGTGACAGACTCCAGTGATTGATCGGCAATGATGTGATCGGACAATATCGCAACTTACGCTTATTTGCTTGCGTTAAATAACTTTTCCTTCTTTGTTCTAACTCTTAACCTTTAGCAGAACGTAATGAATTTGACAGCAATTTTTTTTTTATTGTTAGTGTTCCATTACTGAAAAGACGTCGAAATGAATATTTAGGTCTACCGTTGTTTCCCCCAACAAATTAAGGCTATTGCCAAGATGATTACTGGAATAGGATACGGTCTATTTTCTCATCCTTGTTGTATCCTAGCTATTGTTCCGTCCCTGATGACCTCGTCGTGGACGGCACCTTAAAGCATAAGCGTCCTTCCTTGCGCCCTTGATATTAGTACCTAAGGAAGTGTTCTGTCCCATGATAATCTGCTCATCATTCCTTTCCACCTCTGATAGATGAATATTTGAGATAAAAATAAACATCTTTCGCGCTCTTTAACTATCCATCGTCGGTAAATCATATCAGTAACATTACGTTTCAGCAGGAACCCACAATTGAATGAGTTAAAATGATATATTGATTACATTGCAGTTAACGGTTTGCACTGCACTCTTTGCATTTGGATTGATTTCAATCTCATCGACCAATTCATTTCACTTCAGTACACTTAAATCGAATAAAACGTTACTGTATTGGCGTAAACTGTAAAAATGTATGTTAAACCGAAGGTGTGTGTGTAAAAAGAAGTGGAGCATGGTGATAGACAATATTTAAATAATGGAACAGTGTACAGGTAACTTCAGTTTATGACCCTCGGCCGACTGGGATTTAATTAAGGCAAAGCGGACCATGCAGATCCGTCATTCTGCCCTCGTTTAATGAAATTTGGGAGTGAAGCGAGAGTGGCGTTTGCTGAGAAGTTTTCGTGCGGCGCGATTAGGCTCGCATTTCATCTTTTAGCCTATCAGGTGAGTGGCGGAGGTGTGGGGCGACGCAGGTATAGTGCACAGCGGAGGCAGCAGAGTGCGCGGTTGCCCTGTGGCTGTGGAGCCTGCGGCGATGGAGGGGAGGGAGAAGTCGCCGAACCGAAGTAAGCCGCGGGGGGACGGGGGGGGGGGGGGGCGGCGAGGGTTGCACCAGCTAACGAGGCTGCCAGGGGCGTCGCGTGGCGTTTGGTTTATCTTGGTCTCGGTGTTGGTTTGGCAGCGGTCGTATGGAGTTATTGCCGGTGAAGGTTTCAAAGTTGGCGTAAAATACGTGTATACAGAGGCTAAGCGAAACATAGGTGTAGTTGAAAACTCTGGCACAGTGCCGAGCCGCCAACATTTTGCGGAACCCTCTGTTTGCTAGACGTTTGTGGGCAAATATTTCCAACCAGAAAGCGAATCGTCACTCCTGTCGGCAGAAGAGAAGTGGTTTGCTGTGTGTGTGTGTGGGGGGGGGGGGGGGGGGGGTGATATTTTATATATGCGCGTTGTTCCGAATACTATTATTTCTTGTATGCCTAACATCGTTCAGTATTTCAGTTGTAAACTGTAGCTTTATCTGATTTTGCAGAACTATACGCGGTTCTTTGAATTGCAGGTATTTAACTTTACAACGCCACTATAGAAATAAGTTGCAGTACTGGTTAGCAATATCTTCGGAATCATGAAATGTATGAAACACCTGACCAGTGGGGACACAGGGTTTTGAATCGTCGTCCTGCCGAATACGAGTCCAGTGCCCCAACCACTGCACCACCTCGGCCGGTGATACCACACAAGATGACTCTCGATAGCCTGGCGCAAGAATCTGTCACTGGATGACCAGTTTAAACTCTCGTAGCTCCTTCATCACAGTCTCAGCACGATTTTATTGGTGCTCTACATGAACTATGGTTTTATCCACGTGATGGAGGTCTTGTATGTGCTAACTGCACTCCTCTTTTATGTTGACTCCATTGTAGGACTACGCTTAATAACGAGTCAACTTTTTAGATTTTGAGTCTGTTATAACATAGCTCTGGTATTTCATTTGAGCATGAGTTACAACGCACTCGAAGTTCACCTTAAGTTGTATAAATGCCAAGTTTAGCCATTCGATGATCAACCTGTTAAGAGGGAATGCAATTAATCGGATTTCTGCTTACGTTGGGACGTCGAACATTATCTCTAGCTTTTTGAAGCGAAAAGCAATTATCACCTGAAGATGCACCTGTAATGTAATGGTGCGAAGCCGTTTGTATTGCCTAATAAAAGGACCTGCATACAGCTCCGCGGCCTTGAAGAATTTTCATTCATTTAATATATATACGGTATTGCTTTTCATATTATTTATTTATATTTAAGTTCTTTCGAATAGTTTCGGGGTAGCAACCTCATTCACAAGCGCTCAGTTTTTAAATCAGCCAAGCGAACGGGAACTTGGCTTCACTGTTAGTCGTGGTAGAATATGCGTTTAAAGTTGATGACGCCAAATTCCAGGCCGACAGATTGGCTTGTTAAAGTAATCAGCGCTTGAGAATGACTCTGATAACCCGAAATTAATCGAAGGAAATGAAATATAACTACATAAAATAAAAACGGTGAAGTGTAGCTGCGGAACTTCTATTTCCAAAACAAATACTTTATCACCTAAGCACCTGCAAATAGAGTTTGCCATCGAAAATAATGGAGAATATCATGGAAATTTATGTGATTTACAATGTAGCCGCTGCAAAAATATGTACGATATAGTGTGTGTCTAAACGTATAGTTGGTGGCAAAAAATTACAGAATCGACATATTTCAGGAAAGCAATGCGATTTCTGAATAAAGTGTTTCATTTCTTTCGCAATACCTCTGGCAGAGTAACTGCTCCTTTCTGCGCACAAGATCATCTTATTTGGAGCCTTTACGTAAGTTCAAAAATATTAAAGCCAGCATTTATTAGTCACACAAATTCACGGAAGACTGCAATTGAGGAACTCCGTAGCGATAAGTATTCGCGCAATAAGTTTTCGTACACAAACTTCCTCGTTGCCACAAAGTGGATTACTCACGTTTGAGATTGCCGGCCGAAGTGGCCGTGCGGTTAAAGGCGCTGCAGTCTGGAACCGCAAAACCGCTACGGTCGCAGGTTCGAATCCTGCCTCGGGCATGGATGTTTGTGATGTCCTTAGGTTAGTTAGGTTTAACTAGTTCTAAGTTCTAGGGGACTAATGACCTGAGCAGTTGAGTCCCATAGTGCTCAGAGCCATTCATTTCACGTTTGAGACAGAGGTGGATCGCTTCACCGATGTAGATTATCGTTTACAATGGTGCACCGCTGAAAACTATTTGATTTCGTAGCTTTTTTGATTATTAAAATTCGGTACTTACCTAACTGTCCCATTTATATGATACTATAAAGGTCACATTCTACTTCTTTAAAGATTTCTTGACCATTTGTTCCTTGTTTGTAGTGAAACGCCCCTTCAACATATTTGAGTTTCAATCGAGCAAAAAACTTTTCCTATAATACGTTTGAATTATTTCCTCAGGCGCCGTACTTCACCGTACTTAACAGTGCTTCCTCTTAGCGACTCTGACTCACGTACATTCCGTTTCTCCTTTTTATCTGCCTTATCTCGGCAAACTCTCAAGCACAGCCATCACGATTCGACAGAGCTATCTGTTTCTCTCAGATACCTGAGTCAGGCATTACTACATGGACACTGTCGGCTGTTCATTTTACTACGCGTCGCCATGCATAAACCTAGGTCCAGGTCGCTAAGAGACCTGTCACTGGAAACTCTAGAAGCAGCGTTTCCTACCAGCAATGTGAGTCAGTCGCAAGTGAAGACAAATCGTGCATTTTTCGGAACGCCTCGCATGAAACGTAGACAACATCGAAGAACGACTCTCGACGACGTTAAGCAAAGTGAGGAAAACATCGCCGCAGCCAAAAAAGAAAACCGGAGGTCTTTCGGATGGTTGGAATCGGAACTGAACACTGCCGGTGCGGAGAAAAAGAAGGAGCACAGAAGATCTTTCGGCCTGCCGTGAGTAAATTACATAATTGTGCCTGTGACCGTCCGCTCGTAAATGTTCATACTTGTTAGTCGAACAGGTCCGCGCTATCATTTGTAATGCCACGTTGCCGCCGACTACCATTTGTCTATTTTTTATTTATTTATTTATTATGCACTTTTTCTCCTAGACGGGCTGTTTAGGACTGTACATGTGGTAATATCGAGTGACAAGGCACACGGAACCATTTCACGTGACTTGCGTATTTACGTTTTCTGCGCGTAGCATTGTGCTGTTTCGTCGGTGCAGTGGTCTTTGCACAAGCAGTGTTACAAAATTTCTTCAGTAGACACCATTTCTTACACGTCACATTGAGCACTTCTCATCATTTCTCTGACGTCACTTCAGCGTTTCTGTTAATTATCAAAAAATGACGCTGTAGTGACTACGACGTATGGTGAGTGTGCTAACTTTCGTCATAATAATGTTTTTAAAGCTTGCTGTAAATTACGCACCTGGTTAAGATTTTAGAGAATTTCGCAAGAATTGTGGAAGGCGTTTCTGATTAATCTTTCAGTCCAAACTGTTTTGATTTGACCGCTCATTCAGTTTGGTATCTATTTTCGAGGAGGGCTCACGCAAATTTTCACACAGACATGAATCTTTCCGCGGCTATTTGCGTTAACGCTGAAGCTTTTGATCTGAAAGAGAACAGAGAAAAATTTTTCTTGCCGAATTGAAGGTTCGCTACTCTCACAGAATATTGCATTTTCGAAAAGACAGCGCGCCACATTGATATTGAAGTCTTTGTCATACGTAGTTTAAAACAAAATATTCCTCAATCTGTTACTTTTCACAATTTTTATATGGTGTAATTTCCTTACGTATTGAGGGAGTGGTGAGGTCTTGGAAATGTTCTACTTTCGTTAATGGTTATTAATTCTTTCTTGTTTCTCTACGCACGTACCTCTCCCTCTCTATCATTTTCGTTTCTCATTTAATGTGGAGTATGTTTCATCAGCTTCCACTGTTTAGTGTCAATTTGGTAGCGATACTGTCCTTTGGACGCCAACTTACTCTGCTACGGGTGTTGTAACGTTCGCGGGCTTTATTTTAGGAGAACTGCAGGAAGGGATGTCTGGGTAAAAAATAAAACAGGAGAGGAATGGAGAAAATAATTAATTAAGTAATATGTAACAGCTTACCTTAAAGCTATACTTTAGCAGCAGTGGAAGTAAATGTGTGGTGGTTCTAAAACAAAAGATACTTCAGTCATGGCCCTCTGAAGGTGAATGTACGTCTCAACACCACTATAAAATACTGTGTGCTGCGTTACAACAAAATATTCAACAACATTGTCGCCCTTTAGTTTCAGTAAATCGTCGATGTATCTCCTCTTGAAAAATATGTCCGCACTGTGTCTTTTGGGGTTCATCGCAAACATGTTTGACAGCGTGGTATCGCTTGGTACTTTGTTCTTTTGGAGCACGGAACAACATGGAATTACGGTAAAGGCTCAGAAATCTTTTTCGGGAGTAGGTGGGCTCCCATTCTCGACCGACCACCCTTATTTAGATTTTCGGTTGATTCTTTGAATTATTTCACTCGGTATCGGGATGGTTCTTGCAGCAAAATCATTTACTGTTTCTCCTCTCATCTCTAACCATTTCAAGTGAGTGCCCTCAATCCGGTGACTTCGATGATGACTGGACGATAACGTTTAAACTTCCTTCCTTCCATCCTTCCCCAGTGTCAATAAACCTCTACGGTCCCACTTAGCAAATTGAAGCACCTGCCGCGTATGCTAGTTCTGTGTCATGAAGCGCATTTTCATTGCTTCCAGTGTTGTTAGTGAAGAAAAATCGGAAACTTCGCCGTAAACGCTGTTTGCCGTGGTCGTGTCAAATTCTGACAGTGACCGCTCATAATGTAACTAGTACACCATCAACGAGGTCTACTCTGCTGAAAGCATGGAGACTAATAACAGTGCATCTTTGTTCTTCATGAAAGTCTCATTTACTGTTGACGGAGCTGAATGACGTTATTGAGACTTTGGCATTCACCAATTCAGTGAATAGTAACCAATCTTAACAATCGACGATTCAAGTGGAATGCATACATGAAGGCAGGGGAGCTTCCCCGTGAACAATGTTTGCTCAGACCGAGAAGTGAATCCTGACACCAGTATCGAGTACTACTCTACATAGAGAAAGGCACGTCTCTCTCTCTCTCTCTCTCTCTCTCTCTCTCTCTCTCTCATGTTGTTTCAAAGTCTTTGCATCGAACGTATAGGGTGATAGATCACGTCCTGGGAAACAACTTCTTTCGCTGGAGACAAAATGTTTGCTGGTGCTTCTCGGAAATGCTAGACCTCCTTTTGCATTGATTACGCCCTCGAGAGGTGGTAGGGCGAAACCACTGCGTCGTGCGCCTATGTCTTACGTACTGCCCTAAGTACAGTCATCTACTCCATTTGAAAGGCGGTAGGCCCAGCAAAATTTGAAGTTCCTGATTCGCTTCTAAAGCGTCTTTCTCCAATTAGAGACACTCATCCTTAAGGTTTTCTTGTTGAAAATCACGGTATCAGTTTACTGGGGTAGGTAGCATGGCAGCACACCTAGGTAGTAGGTCGTGCTATTTCAGTGAAATCTCGTCAACCCAGGGCCAGCAACTATTAAAAACACGCCTAGCGTCGCTGGGAAATGTCGGCGAACATTTTGTCTCCAACAAAAGTCGTTACTTGTGGCTATCTGTACTGGGTCATAGGGGTACAGGTGCATATATTGTGACCATTGGTACCTTAATATGTACACTCTTCAGTTCGTTATTGGTTTTTTTCTCTGCGGCCAACAACCTTTCCGCAAACATGTCACATAATATAGTACCTGATATTTTCTGCATGGTCGTAACCGCACCACAAAGTGGACTAGCTTGTCATTATGGACAAACCGTTTTGCGCCCATGCGTCCACACTTTTGTATCTAACCTGTTGCTCAAAGCAAAAATAAACATTAATGCATTAATGGCTTACTTGTGCGTTGCGTTCTTGGAAGTATCAACCAATCTAAAAACATTGTACTCGTAAATTAATCTGCAAATGAAGCAAATACCCATTAATGTTGTTCAGTACACTGTCCTCAGTCATCAATAAAAATATCTACACACACACACACACACACACACACACACACACACACACACACACACGCGCGCGCAAACAGGAATACGTACTAGCAAGGCAACCAACTTTTCGACAGAGAGTATTACGAGGGCGAGCTGAAAAGCAATACCTCCGAATTTTTTTGTGTGAAAACTCTTAAGGTTTTATAATTAAAACAATCGTTATTTCCATTCTACACCTTTATCCTTAATATCTATATTTTTATGTCTCAGCGTAGTCACCCAAGCGACGAACACATTTCTCCCGACGGGAGACCAGTTTGTTGATGCCGTCGCTGTAGAATTTTTGACTTTGTTGGCATAGTAGGCACAACTTGACCTTTGTGCTTGCACCGCTTCATAACTATTATAGTGAAGTTCTCGAAGGTGTTCAATATGTTCTGGAAACTGATGAAAATCGTATGGGGCCAAATCGGGACTGTATAGATAGAGGATGATCGATGACAATGAACACAAGGCGTCGATTTGTTGCAGATGTCGCAGCGAACTCGAGTAGTCTGCCATTGTTAAGCTGAAGGAGATGGTGCTCTATTGTGGACGAAGTTTTCTGCCGTTACAAACTCGATTTAAGGCCCGCTGTTCCTCACACACCAACATAGTTATGTTACACACCATCGTGTTACACGCTACACTTCGGAGCCCTCTAGCAGCAGAGGGCTACAAATGTGTACACATGAAGAATAAAGATGTATTATGTTAATAACGTTTGTTTTATTTAAAAAAGGTTTGAGTGTTTTAAATACATAAAAAATTCGGAGGGATTACTTTTTATCACGTCCTCGTACATCGTTATGTGTTTACGTTAACGTACAAACTTATACCAACTTTAAAGCCAACAAAATATCACAGTCACATTGTTCAAAGAATTTGTCTTTCATCTCATGACGGGCGTAGTGAACCAGAGGCAGTATAATGGAGCGATTTCTTCGTCCACGCTCGATACTCTTCGTCGCGTGTTTGGTAGAAATTTCCTTCTAGTTCTGAGTTTTTTGACAGTGTTCCACATTGACTTAATGGTAACGTTTATTTTATGCTTGAACGTGAGGATCGTCGGTCCTTCCCGTGTTAAGCAAACTAACCGTCCTCGTTGTTTTGTATATCAAACAATGTTGAACAGCAGGTAAACTATTAATGGGCTCAAAACTAGTCTTGGCTGCTTGAGAAATCTGAAAGAACGTAACAAGCGAGAAACTGTAGTGAATAAGGCTTTTCACTCGCATTGGGCTGTCTATGCTGATGTGTGTTTGAGTTATTTCTCTAATCCACCATGCGTAAATCTCAGGTTGGTTCCATCCCTGTCATGGTGATTTGGCGCGTCCTTTCTTTAATCCTTTTGGTCTGCTCGAAAGGCTGTTGGAAAGCAGCGGTCGTTTTTACTATTCTAATTGGTTAAAGACACTCTAGTTTTTGGACTGAGAGCAAGCAGGTTTATTTATCTGGGAGACGATGAAAGATTTGGGAAACCTTGTGTTTTATGAAAACGCGACCGTCTGGTAGGTAGCTGTACTGTCGCACAACTCGTCTAACACAATTTAACATACTTGTTCCTTTGAAACCATAGTGCTGGTAGATTCTGGCATTTACATTTTTATTGCTAACCATGTTATCGCGAGAATTCCCCAGGATGTTACGCTCACGAAGAATGCTGTACATCTTGTCGATAGACATCGGATCTTCATGTGACTGTAATTATCTTTAATATTAGACGTTCGTGATACGTAATGCCAGCAAGCGGGTTATACTGATCTTTTGTTAGGGTGTAATTCGTAACAGCAGTGGCAATCAGGGTGTTAACATCTGCCCGGCGCGCTGTTTTCGGCCGGAGTGATGAAATACACGGCTAACATCTGCGGCCACCGAACCAAACTTACGCCATCTACTGTTTGCATACAAAGTTAGCTTTCTGATCAGTCTCCATCGGTTCGCAGTCTGTAATCGATATTGACAACGCCTTGATCACCGGACAGTGTGCTAATGCGTCCTTTGGTCTTTAAAGGTTAGATACGAACTATACTGACAGACTTTGAGAGACCTTTCAGGAATGTTATTTGCGTATTTTATGCATGCAGCTCATTATCTCCGCTGGCCCGTTGCCGAGAAACTGAGCTTACCGAACTGAAACTTTTACAGATCGGTATTTGTGAATGAGGTATTTTTGTGAGAGATGCGCCTATGTTGTGCCAAGGTAACACGATTCCAGATGCGAGCAGTCAGCACACTTTCCACGGGACGTAGACCTAAGGATATCATTCTGTCAAAGTGCGAGCTAAGATGATTTCAAGACTTCCTTCAAAATGACAGTTCTGTGCAGTAATAGAACAGATATTGAACAGTACAGTAAAAAAAGTACACTTTTTCTCCCAACGTTAATTACACTACTCACGTAAGTGTTTTTGTCGGCTTTGGTTACATCGTATTTTCCTGTTGAGATGATACGGTTATTGTCATTAAGTAATAAGTTATATTTAATACTAAATTCGGCCCCTCATGGTCGCTGAGACGTTATGTCCTGTCTTATTACCAAATCGTAAAATAAAGTTGTTACGGTTCTGTTGGTTCCTTACAAGAAATCAATCACCTGAAGAATCTCTAAAAGTTTATCTTTGCAAAGTAGAGGTCTTTAAACTGCCTGAAATGTTAAATGATAGATTTCGTCGACTTTCTTAAAAATACCACGAGTCAACAAATTTAAGCTTTTTTGTGCATCTGGTTTGTTAATTTTGGGGTGCTGAATTCACTGGTAAATTCTGTTTTTCTCTATCGCGTCACATTTCCTAGATACATAGCGAAATCAAAAACAGTATTTATAAACACTGACAGAATTAAAACAAAAAAATACATATTCAGAACTTTATAACTCAATATTATGTTATACATATTTACGGACAAGGCGCCAGTAGCAGGTCTAAATTAGTTCACAACATATTTTCAACTTAATTCTTATTTGGTATTCGAAAAATGTGTTAAACGATGCTTTTATTTTGTTTCTTGTTTTTTTCCCACACTTGCTCTCTAGTGACGATCCTGTAGCATTCGTATAACTAAAAGTTTAGACATACAACAAAAGAACAGTAAATATCGGAATACGGAAAATAAACAATAAAAGTCCTTAAAAACATCAAAAATCTAATGTGCTAGAACATTTTGAAGCTGATCGGATTCTGCACACAAAAATATATGATAACTGATGCATGACATCCCAGATGCAAAACGGCTGTTGAGTAGTGCAATTATTGTGTACTTTCAATAGCGCAGCTTCATCGTTTACAGTTAAGCTTGCTACTGATGAAACTTCTTTACGATTTTAATAAAATTGTGACGTGTCTGTGAGAGCTTAAAGTGGATTTAATCAGGGAAACACAGGGGAATGACATACGCGTTTTCATCTCTGTGACATGGCACTGGAATTTTGACTGTAGTGAACTGAAACCTAATATTGAATACGTGCTCCAAAATCAGCATTAAATAAAAGCAATCTAGACGTAACTACTTTGAAACTCTGACTAGGACAGATGCAGTAGTAGTGGAGCAAATTCCCAACATATTTACCATCAGTAATGAAAGCACGTTATGTACCTTGGGTCAAAAAAATGGTCAAATCTTATGGGACTTAACTGCTAAGGTCATCAGTCCCTAAGCTTACACATTACTTAACCTAAATTATCCTAAGGACAAACACACACACCCATGCCCGAAGGAGGACTCGAACCTCCGCCGGGACCTGTACCTTGGGAATGACATTTGTATTTCCATTTTTATGATTGTTGCTCGGTTTCCGAGGCATAATGGTCGATCCAGATCACATCAACGGTGACAGCTTGACACAAAAATGCGCCAAACACAGCTCGAACATGAAAATCGCATCCGCTTGTTGTCCACGGCCTGCAGCTGTGGTACCCATCGCACGACGATTTTTTTTCACCGCCAATTTATCGTGTAGAATACTGAGTGCCGTTTCTGTCAACAAACTGATGGTCTCCGATACTTAGCGCACTTGGCGGCCGATTGTCGGTAATCAAATTTCTCGAACGCCGTGCGCTATCCTCCTCAAAAATCGATGTTTGACCACGTGTACTCTCGTTGGACCAATATCTAACTGTTGTCACTGATAGTCAAGGGGCATCATGAACAGTGTCCAATTTATCGTTCATCTCGTCACATGTTTCCCCATCCAAAGGCAAAAAAAGCGAATCATTGAGCGGTACTTCATTTTGCCCATCTCTGTGCGTAGCGCAACTTACTGAAATGTTTCCAGAATGACTGCCAAATCCAACTAACCTACGAATCAGTGTTATTTTTGCTTTAGTGTCTAACATATGGCAGCTGTAAAATGCACTTTCGGCAATATCTACCTATTACGACGCATCCCCATAACGGATGTTCGTCATTTTTGAGTGAAATTGAAAGGCTTGACAACTTTAGTATACTGTGCAATTTGTACTTAGCTCATTCTTTTGCTGGCCTCGTTGTCTCTTTTTCAGAGTACGGCCGCTGCCAGGAGTTTTTACCTGTACGAAAAAATAAAAAAATAAAAACTGTTTTCACTGGAATACGGACGACTCAGACATGTATCTTTCTCACCACAACTGAACTATAACTTTCCGCCTAGCTCGAGGAAAACGAACAGAGATGATAATATAAGTTTAGACCAAAGAGTTTAATCATTTACATGCACATGCAACAAAGCTTCAAATAATTCTACATAAACTGATAATCGAATATTACAAAAAATTGTGCAAACATTATCAAATGACTTTATAAAATTTACGTATTTGTGTCTTTGTTAATTTAACTACACAAATGTTAAATTTGTATCCAACCAAATGGCAGTTCACAAATTACCCTGCTATGTAAAGATCTATTTTTACACAAATTTTCAATTTTATACACATGAAGTGATCGATGCCCACTGGGATCGCAGATTTAATATTATACATCAAGCTTTATTATATCACACAGCACATGCTGATGAGAACTTGTATTAGCAACTAAATCTGACAGCAAACGTGAATACTTATTGAACTGTTCTGTACTTTCTGGATAACCGTCGTATATGCAAATGAAACTACGTTAACGCTCTTCTGAAGAGATATGTGGTCGATTTTTTAAACGATTACCCATATCGTGTACGTGCTGCAATGACTGTATGTGTTCGGCGTGTGTTCCAGGAGGAAATGGCTGCCGCCGCCGTTGCGGAAGCTGAGCCAGGGCAGCAAGGTGGACAAGTCGGCCGCCGCCCCCGCTGCCGCCTCCGCCCCCGCCGACCGGCCGCCCCTCAAGAAAACTGCCTCCGATAAGAGGTTCAAGGTAAGGCGGTGCGCCACTCAGTCGCCATGACCCCGGCTTTTAGCACGCAGTCGAGCACAACTTGACAATGAAGAGAAAGGCTTTTATTTTATCTTATTCTGTTATCGTGACCAGAGAGGGAAATGTTTTGATTTTGCGAGAGAAAGAGAGAGAAGCCGGACGTGGAATAACAAATACAGAAAGTGAAAACTGTTACGACAGTCGCTACTTAGTCGATATTCCCAACATTTTTGAACGGTAATACACTGTGTTGCATTTTCATTTTCACCCCAACGGGATAGGCTGATTATAATGATTTTGGTTATAAGGAGTGAATCACTTAAATCCTAACACCCTGTTACTTTATAGTCGTGTATAAGACTTTCTCGTCGTTCAAGCCACGTTATGTCTGAGACAAAAAAACCTCGAGCTTTCGAAGATATTCACAATTCTTTCGTCCGGAGATGAATGAAGTGTGATGAATGAGCTAGGAATGATGAGTCTCTCGTATATGGTAACTAAATGGCTTAATATTTGTGGAGTGGGGCTTGCATGAGTAAAAACGGCAAGCGGACAGTGAGAAGAGCGTGCACACACTCTCCTTCAACCCCCCCCCCCTCCCCCTCCCTCCGCGCTCTGTTTCACACTATTCACCCACAGGGGGCAGAATTAAGGAGCAGAAGAAGAATGGAGCTTTAAAATCACGTTGTTAATTATGTTTATATTTGAACGCCCTGTTTCTAGCTCCCCCCCCCCCCCCCCAAAGGCTGCTTCTTGACAAAGAGGTTTGTAAATATCTCTTAAAAGCTCGAGTCTTAACTTGGATATAACTAGCTCTTGTTGGCCAGTTTAAAATTTCAATTTATTGGCTTTCGGGCCGTGCTCTTTCAGCCATCTCAATAGGAATGTCAGTTATTATGATACGAAAGTAAGGACAAACAACATTCAGTCGCCGAACGGCGAAAATGTCCTAGCCGGCCAGGAATCGAACCCAGGCCTTTTCGTTTAGGAATCCGCCGCGCTACCTGCGCAGCTCCCGAGGCGGACAAGGTCAGTTTACAGATCACAGACAAGCAATAGTGTGTACCACCTGCAGTAGAACTACATCCAGTAAAGCACTGGTGTGATCAAACCAACCTTCCATTTGAGGAAAGGTTTTTTTTTTCTTTTGCTACATAAAGGAGTGAATATTTTGCTGTATTATTCATTCACGTCACTTTTCTTTGAACCCGTTGTAAAGTAGATCAATCTGTTGGACGAGTCATTTTTGCCCTGTTCCCACCGCAATATGTTTTTGTGTGTGTACGTATGCACATCACAAGGGAAAGCTTACAGTCCAGCTTTTCTCCGACTGTGAGGTGTGTTGGAGGTTAAGGAATAGTATCAGTTGTCACATTCTGGATTCCAGTGGTTGCTGTGATCACACTCAAACGAAACTTTAGGTGATATTTTAGGTCACAGTGAGAATTTAATGACAGAAGCTTTGTTTCAGAAAGGCTTTCCATCTTCAATGATGATATCATTAATCGTTCGGTTGGTTATGTTCACTACTCGTTTGGCGAGCATGAAGATGGAAATACAATTCCGTTTCTCCACGGTCACTTGAGTTAAATACTATGGAGCACTTTGTATCATATGGAAAAGGGATTGTTACCCGCGTGCTGCACCTCTCAAGGAATAAAATGAAAACTATAAAGTACTTAAGACTAGCACTTACGATTCAAATGCCAGATTTCCCAAGAGAATTAAGGCTGTTTCATATGCCGAAGGTTGTACGCCACAATAATTGCGTGTTCATATTACTTTGTCCAACGCCATACAAAACATTCATACAATTGTGCAAATGTTAATAACTGATAGGAACACCAACTTCATCTGTCTGGAGATAATGACGTTAATCTCTCCCTGATGATCTCGCTGTTGATGACACCAGACCCTAAGCGAAAACGAATGCGTCGCTGGCAACTGAAAGCACTAAAATGGCCCCATTATTAAGTAATCCCTTGAACGTCAAATGCTTTGTGGTTTCACCGTTTGCGGATGTCGTTCTAGCTTAAAGCGACGGATTTTCAAACTGATGGTCAGTTTCTTCGATAAATACAAAAATAGACGAGTCGATGCCATGATGAATTCATGAGCAAGGTCATAACTAATATACTTAAACAACTGTCAGATACTTCCTGGCCACATATACAATTTTTCTTTTATGTTTGAAGTAATGTGTCTTCTGTAGTAATATGATTGGTGATGTTTCAGTCATGAATCCCAGTGTTGGTTTGAGAATCATGACCCCGTTCATATGACACTGCTGCTATTTTCTTTATTCTAACGCAACTGCTACATCGCACATCATTAACGAACTACTATTCAAGCACAAGGCCGCCCTGCGATCCAGTTTTGTACTGCCAAAAGTACCCAGCTACTGTAAGTGTAGAAAAAATTGTAAACAGAGCAGAAAATTCTATATTCTGATATATATGTATTGATGAAAATCATAATCATATAGCAGATCTACTAAAACGTTTAGGTTCAACTACTTTTGCCACAAGAATTATTGCGAGCGTTGCGAACATAGAAACCAGTAAGTTAAAATATTTTCTTTCACATTTGTCCTCACTTAGGTAAAAAGCATACATTGCGTAAAAGAAAAAAATTAGAATTATTTGTGGATTTTACATAGTACATCTTTCGGGCATCTGTTTAAACAGTTAGTAATATTAACCGCAGCTTCGCAGTGCGTTTATTCACTCATGAAATTTGTTATAAACAATTCAGTATAGTGATAGAGATATTTACTAATAGAATACTAGAGGAAAAAATGGTTTGCCCTCCCTTCTAGTGTATATAACTTCGCCATAGAGAAGAGTGCAATACTCAACTACTGAACATTTTGATAGTTTGCCTATTGAAAAAAAAATGTGATAGAGGTATATCCTATTTTGTAATTGTCTGTAAAATCTGCTGTTCGCTGATACGTTCCATTTCATATGGTTTATCGCGAGGACGATCTAAAGAACACGAAACTAACTAAAGAAAAAATTGTGCTCTTCCACCGTTCCCCAAACTACAGTTTTCAGCAGGTACTATTGTCTTAATATAGATCCAACCATTCTCTCTCGTCGCTCTTCATATTCCTAATTAAACACTTTCCCCTTGACTAGTTGCAGGACTTCTTCATACTTTACTAGGTCAATCTATCTGATTTTCATGTCTCATCTAACACCACGTTCTAAGACTTCTGCTTGTTGCAGTTATCTCTTCCCCATTATCCACGTTTCGCGCTAATACAAATCTGTGCTCCAAAGATAGCTTTTCATCGGCCTTTTTCTAGTGTCAAGATTTACATTATCTGGTCAAAAGTATCCGGACACCTATTAGTGGGCATTAGTATGGGGTGTGACGACCTTTTACCTTTATGACGGCTTGAACTCATCTGGGTACACTTTTGGTGATGTATCTAAATGTCTTCCTGAAGAGCTGATATCAGAGAAAGTAGAGATGTTGGGTGCTGAGGCCTGGAGCGACATATTTGTTGTAGCTGAACCCAAAGGTGTTCCATTGCTTTCAGTTCAGAAGTCTTTGCAGGGCAGTCCATCTCGTGATGTTACTGTCGACAAACTCTTTCCTCACAGATGCTGCTGTGTGACTGTGTACAGTGTCATGCAGATGCAAACAGTTGTTATTTCAGAAGTATTCCTCTAGTGTACATAGTACGTAATGCTCTAAATGTGTTCACATTCTTCCGCATTTAGCGTATTCTTAATCCTAGAACACTAAAGGGGGGAAATGTTACATTGTTTCCAAACCATCGTAAATTTTATTTCTCCATTTTTTTTCAAAGGAAGTTATAATTTATAGTTTACGCAGTAGTTAATTGCAATTATACGGTGTCCAATGATGAGTCACGCACAAAAGAAGTACAAAATGTTCTCTTGTACACCCTGTACTGACGAATCACATTGGCCGGAACCGTGGAATGGTATCAACTGCAGTCGTAAATTTACGAGGGTTTAGTAAACTAGAGCTAAGCGCGATAAGGTGACCGTACCCTAATCACGAAAACATCCCCATACCGTAACACCACTCCTCCGTATTCCACTGTTAGCGTCACACATGATGGCAGGTAACGTTGTTCATGCACTCGCCAAACCCAAACCACTCCGTCGGTTTGGTACAGGCTATAGAGTGTTTGATCACTTCAACACTCTTTTCCATTCATCCACTGTTCATTGGCTCCGCTTTTTACACCACCGCAAGTGTCGATGAGCACTGACTGCAGGAACGTGTGGCTTGTGATGAGCTGCTTGACCATTGAACCCCATTCTTTTTAACTCGCCTAGGCTCAGTCATTGTGCTGGAACTCGCGAGTGTTCCTTCCGCTGATTTCATGCTTTTTTTTATTTTTTTTATATAACCACCATCCGCTGTGATCGACGGTCCCTGTTCTTTGGAACCTGAGGTCTCCCTGGTCTTAGTGTAGGCGTGGTTCTTCCTTCGCTTTTCCACTTCACAGTCATATCAACAGTCGGCCTGGTCTGTTTTAGAAGGTCTGAATTGTCCCTGATGTATTTGTTACTCAGGTGACATCCAGTGACTAGTCCACGTTCGAAGTCACCGAGCCCTCCTGATTACTCTCTTCTTCCTCCTTTTATCCTGAAAGGTCCTCTTCTTGTGACATCTTCTGATCAGTTCCGCATTACATAAGACTGTTTATTTATTTTTATTTATTTATTTATTTAACCTGATCAGATTAGGGCCATCAGGCCCTCTCTTACATCGGACCAGTGTTTCACACATGCAGCATTTCACACATCAGAGTTACATCATGAACATAGTTTAAATGAGAAAATTAGCTTACTCTAGTGACAATATGAATAAAGAGTAGTGACTAAGACCTAATAAAGTAAATGCGGAAGTATTTTTACAACAGTTGCTATACATACAGATTATGATAAAAGCAATAATAATAACAGTAAAACAAAAAATCAAATAATAATGATGAATATGACTAAGACCTAATAAAGTAAATGCTGGCAGTATTTTTACATCAGGTGCTATACATACAGATTATGGTGAAAGCAATAATAATAACAGTAAAAAAATCAAATAATAATGACAAACATGAGAAAGAGTGGCAATAATAATGAAGGTTTGTGCAGATGTACATTAATATATTGGTGTGTAAAGTAGATGTTTACTAGTATAGCGAGTTTTGGGTAAGGGAGGTTTAAGGAGGGGGAGAGAGGGAAGTAATGAGGTGAAGTGCACTCATGTACAGAGGAAGGCATTACTGTTGCTTAAGTAGATACGTCATTAACTGTTTTTTGAAGCCGGTTACTTTTGATCAGATGGTGTATTCTGTTTGCTGGATAGCAAAATTCGTCCACGCCTCCAAGGCTCTTCTGTCCGAATTTAACACTTAGCCATCCAGAACATTCATCTTCTGTGCACATCATAGCCTTAGTTTTCTGTTTATTGTTCCAGTGAGTTAAGTACGCTACGGAATTCCTCTTGGGTTTCGGTGGCTACAACTGTCTGACCAGAAAACTCTGCCATAGTGGTTTTGTGTCCGTAGCAAGGGATTCCCACAGCGACGTGTCCTTTGTCGGCTGGGTGTTAAGTAATAAGGGCCGTCGCTCAGTGCCCCAGCCCGTGTACCAGGAAGAGCAGAGTGGCCCAGTTGAAGAGATCTTTCCCTGTCTGTTTTATGTTTTCCTGTTGCTCTTACCGGCTGACGCTTCCTCACAGCTGCTCCTGATTGCTGTGTCCTGCATACTTCTGCCGTCACGTGGGACAGGTGTTCGCGTTTCCCTTTCTTCTCAAAATAAATTCGACAGAAATACTTTCCCCGTCAAAGAACGCGTGGGGATGTCGGTTACCCGTCTTCTTAAGGCTGTGAGCATTTTTCCATCTGCGAAAAATGGCATAAAATCAGTTAATGTAAAATAGGACGCTCTGTGATGCCCTGTTTTTACCTTTCATCTGGTTGCCAGCAACGATACAGTTAAATAGAGTGTGTACAAACTCTGTCAAACACAGTAAGAGTTAGTATTTCCACTTGAAACTAAATCTTACTCTGAAGGTAAAATCTAGGTTGTTAGACTGAATCACGTCTCTCTTCACTCTTGAGTAACCAGTTAACTGAACACTCCGTGTTACCATTAATAACAACGGCCACGAAAAACCTGCAGACTTACACGAACCTTATCTTTTCGGTTATTATTATTAATATTTGCAGCCATTCTCTTCAGCTGCTAATGGTAACTTCAATTATGTTTTATCATAAAGATAAGGAAACTTCCGTTTTCTGCAACTGAAATTTATTCCTGAGTACCGGACATGTTTTGCCTATTCATGTGAGGCATCATCAGTGGTCTATAATACGTATAAACGTATCTAATTATACATATAACAGGTAGCCGCGCGGTCTAGGGCGGCTTGCCACGGCTCGCGCAGCTTTCCCCGTCGGGGGTTTGAGTCCCCCCTCGGGCATGGGTGTGGATGTGTGTTGTCCTTAGCATAAGTTAATTCAAGTTAGGTTAAGTAGTGTGGAAGCCTAGGAACCGATCACCTCTTCCATTTAGTCCCATAGTAATTTCCAAAAAAATTATACATATCTCAAGAAATGTTACATCAAAAATTTATAATTAAGTAATTTTATATGTCTTATAGACCACTGAAGATGCTTAACGTAAATAGGCGAAACATGTCCGGCACGCAAGAATAAATTTAAGCTGCAAAAGACGCAAATTTTCTTATTTTTGTGATAAAACATAATCGAAGTTTTCGGACATTATTTTTTTGCAAACGTTCCAAGCTCATTACTTCACTTTTACAAAGTCTGCTCCTAACATCTGTAAGTTGTTAACTTCTAATAACTACACAGTTGTCACTCCAGTATTTTTAAAAGGTCTAGGGGCTTATGTATGGTATCAGGGAGCAATGACTGTCTAAAATGGAAGTTTCATCAATTTGATTCCACATCACCGAATTTTTCCATTGCCAAAATTAAATTTATTTTCGTTTATTAATCTTACTTAACGAAGATAGGGGCTATTGCAATAATTATTTGCCTCGAAACAAATTTAGAATGTTTAAACATTGGAATTTTACTGACTGAATCAGATATAATGAATGAAGTCATCCACACTCCATCAGCACTTATGTCTCCGTTGTCCCGGGGTAGTCTTGTTGCCTTGTACAGTGGAGGTCGTGAGCACGGGTCATGCGCTGCGCACGTGTGTTGTCACGAGAATGCAGCATTATTGTGTCCGTTGTCTGCAGTTTCACACGAGCACATAAATCACGGAGAATCTATATCATACTCTCTGTGGTATGGCGTTCACTTGTCCCGAATAAATAACCTGTTTTCGCACTCGTATCATCTCTCATGTTATTTTCCGTATTCGGTAGTGAATGATAAGAGGAGAAGTGCCTTTTCTGCAAATAACGCGTCGCTCGGAATCTTCTTTTTCTTCGCGTTAATTCTGCGTAGAGCGGGATCGGCTGCAGTCATGAATTGCCAAGTTTATTTTATTTACGGGGGAGGGGGTGAATAAAATATAAACGGGTATTTTTGTTTTACGCGCCTTCTTGTAAACGGAGAGCGGCGCGTGATCTGCTCATTGTCGCTTTCGGTTCAAGTCTTAGTCCTCAACAGCTACAGCGCTGCCGTAGCATTTCTTTAGTCAGAATCGCAATGTCAGAGCAAGAAGTGTCGACATTTGTTGCGCCGCGCATCTGTTATAAATAATCTAGTTTCTCATAACAGAACCCTTAAATCCGTCCGAAATTTTGAAAAAACTTGCAGCGCAGTTCGGGGACAACACCGCAGAAAGACTCGAGCATAGACATGGCACGAACGGGTTTTAGAAGGGAATTGCTGCAGAGGCTGGCATAAGCTGCTGTAGTGCTCAGGCGATCGTTACTAACAATCTTGGGATTTCGGAAAGTGCCTCGCCTTCTCACTGCACAGCACAAATTTCATCGTCTCGAGATATGAAAACGGCTGCTGACACGCTACCAGACTGAGTGGGAACATATTTTGACCCGACTGTGGCCGGCCGGTGTTGCCGTGCGGTTCTAGGCGCTACAGTCTGGAATCGCGGGACCGCTACGGTCGCAGGTTCGAATCCTGCCTCGGGCATGGATGTTTGTGATGTCCTTAGGTTAGTTAGGTTTAAGTAGTTCTTAGTTCTAGAGACTAATGATCTCAGATGTTAAGTCCCATAGTGCTCAGAGCCATTTGAACCCGACTGTGATGGCCTCGAACATTGTGCTATGAACGCTGCTTGCCAACTTTTGGACAAAACAAAACGTGAATATCGTTTGAAAAGGCGCGCGCTTCCAGTCCGGAACGTGATCGCGCTTCACGACGACGCTCGACGCCACGCCGCCGAAAGCAACAAAATATTCAGGAATTGTTCAGGATCACACTATAACATCATCTTTCAGTCAAGACTTATCAACCTGCGATTTTCATTGTTTTGACCACTGAAGGAAGCAGTCGTAGGACAGACTTGAGACAACCGTGCTGTGGAAGTGTTCGTGCGCAACTGGCTGCTGTCACAGACATGTTAATTTTACGAAACCGGGGTGAAGAAACTGGTTTTCGGTTGGGAAAAATGTGTTTCTTGTTCGGAAGACGATATACGAGAGTAAGTTCATGTGTACGAAATTTTCTGAAGCATTAATAAACATATTAAAAAGGAAAAACACTTTCTAATGTTGTGCAAAATTGCATTTATTTCTTCACGAACCGACTTTTGGTTTCTCAGGCCATATTCAGGTGACAATTGTAGCAAATGCGACTAAACACAGATATTATTTGAACAGAAGATACAAAATTGACAGTGTGTTTACTTAGTAAAAGATTGAAATAATTACATTAACAAAAAAGGGGGTAACAAAGTTTTTATATGGAGATAAATTTAACAGCTAATGGGAAATAAGATGAATTTACAATCTGAATGTAGTATTTGTAACGAAAACTAAACTTAACAAAGGGAAAAGTGAAAACTGAGTCTGATCATTTAATACTAGTTTCAGCGTTCTGTGTTGTGTGTCTGTTTCCAGTAGGGTCATCTTTCTGCTTTTCTTGACAGAATGTAGAACTTCACATTCTACATCATATGAATGATTTTCTACTAAACAGTGATCAATAAAGGTCGAATCCTTCTTCCTTAATCTCCATCGTCTCTCACATTCACGTAGCCTAATTGCCACAGCTCTGTCTGATTGACCAATATACACTTTTTTGCCCTGTTTGCAAGTGATTTTACATATATGTCTCTGTGCCAAGGGTTGCAGTTTGTCTTTACTATTGAATAAAAATTCTTATCTGTTATCGGTATTAAAAATGCAAGAATTTTGCACCAGTCTGTGTAATTATTGAGTCATTGCTATCGGCCAGCGTACAGAAGTGGTGTAATTTTATGCCTTCTCTGTTTTCGTAGTGTATAAATATAATTTGCAGAACATTAGGAAGTGTTTTTCCTTTTTATTACAATTATTATGTCCTTCCAAGCACAGACGAAACTACGGTTAATGTTACTAAAAAAAGTTCCGGTTTACATTTCATTCATCCTCGTAACAATCCCGTCTAATACGGGGTCGGCTGTACTGAAAATTTGATAAATTTGTTTTATTTAACCTTGCACAGCCGGATACTTCTCCTTGTCGCCGCAGTAGCCAGTTACCTTAGGGAGAGTTGTTAGGTTGTCGCGCGATTTGAGGCGTGTCACCCCCCCCCCCCCCCTACCCGCCGCCGGAGGTTCGAGTCCTCCCTTGTTCTTAGCATAAGTTAGTTTAAGTAATGTGTAAGTCTAGGGACCGATGACCTAAGCAGTTTGGTCCATTACGAACTTAGGAATTCACATACATTTCAACATTTTGGAGAGTAGTTGTGAACAACCACCTATCTGTAAATCGTGTAAACTTTGTTCTGCATTTCCGAATCGGAAATTGGGGACCAGCCCAGTGTTTGCGTAAACGAGCGTGGGAAACCCCCTAAAACACTACATTCAGGCTAGAAGGTACTCCAGCTACGGTCGTCAATCCGCCGCGTGGATTTGACCCGGGACTGTTTGCCTTCTTGTCTCGCGCGTTACGATATACGAGCTGGTACAAGCCTCTCCAGACTTGATGCTAATAATTCTGAACGCTAATTTGTTACACTTCCTGACAGAAGACATTTGCTGAACCGGGATCTGAACCCAGGTACTTGCCTGTCGCGGGCGCTATTCTCACAGACTGAGCTGTCGAGCGTCTCTACATGGACCGAATTACAGCTTTAATGTGGAAGTTACTCCCTCCTGTTGTGAGACTTTCATGTATATCTCGTTCGGTAAGAAGTTTGTCCGTGTAAGGCAAGTGTCTCGATTCGAACGCTGGTACCGTGCACGACTGTAATCAGACAAATAGTTTCGTAACAGCCACGCACTGCAGTAGGAGATTCATTCTTGATACTGTACTCATTCATGACTTCGGCATGAAGGACGGATGGATGTTCGCTGTAATGGTCGGAGTGCATATCGGCGAACATCAACAGATGCTGGTAAACACTGCCAGTCGTACGCGTTTATAATGTAAGCAACGGAAATGGCTGTTGCAGCAGTGACTTAGCCTCCGGTGTGTGTGTGTGTGTGTGTGTGTGTGTGTGTGTGTGTGTGTGTGTGTTTAGGAAAATACCGAAGCAGAAGTCAGAAATCGAGCGAGGTAGCGCAGTTGTTGTGACATTGGACTCTTATTTAAAAAGAGCGGTGTTTAATTTCGTGTCTGATCATCCACTTTCAGCTCCCCACACTTTTTGTAAAATTGTCAGGCAAGGGCCTGGTTGCAATGAGACCGTGCGCGACAATTTGCTTGTGCAACCGTCGTCTTACAGTTACATTACTTTTACCAAGCTAGACATGAGCATCAACATTGTGGTAAGAAGATATCATATTGGCACGATTTTTAAATGTCTCTAGTGATAATGAGGTAGATGGCGTAGAAGCAGTATCTCAGAAGAGCAGTGTTGTTGTTAAAGAGACAGGGAGGAAGCTACTGCGTGTGAAAATGACGGAAGACCACAATAAAGGTGACTGTAGTGGCAGAAGATGGTGTCTGGTGGTTTCCTGGAGAAATTTGATATCAACACACACTAGGAACGGGGAATTTTGCACCTAGCAATACTTCCTATTTCATAACTTCCGTCAGACACGGACAAAATCACAACACGTGGCGGGCACGTCATTCCTCCCGCATTGGTGAAGTCAACAGGAAAATCAAAGTTAAGACGCAGTTAAAAGACGTGTTAATAACAAGATTGCTAGTGATCGAGCTTTGGGGAGAGGGGAAAGGGGACGGTCCTACTGCTGCCTGCTTGACGAACCATTGCGGCGCCGGCCGCGGTGGTCTCGCGGTTAAGGCGCTCAGTCCGGAACCGCGCGACTGTTACGGTCGCAGGTTCGAATCCTGCCTCGGGCATGGATGTGTGTGATGTCCTTAGGTTAGTTAGGTTTAAGTAGTTCTAAGTTATAGGGGACTGATGACCACAGATGTTAAGTCCCATAGTGCTCAGAGCCATTTGAACCATTTGAACCATTACGGCACTCGCCAAGCAGTTTAAGTATACCACATGAAACTTTGTTATGTTTGCTACAAGGACACGTGATGCATACTTCTCCCGAATATCCGTCCAATGTCTTCAACTTCCTCTTTCGGTCGTTTCTCTAAGAAACGTTGCACAATTTCGGCGTTTATTTCTTCCTTGACTGCCGTACCAAAGGTAATACGATATTGAAGGTACACAATTTTTACTTTCATTGTAATTAGGTAAAGTTTTGTACTTGTAACAGTAACTTGTTGATACTGCTGGCTGATCATTGGTAGCGTTCGAAAAGAAAACTGGTCGTGAGTCGCTTTTGCGTCTGAAACGACGTAACTGTGCACATTAAGGTAGAAGAACGAGAATTTTTCAATTATATTACGCTATCACCGCGAATCGTTTGTACACTCTGTCAAAGACAGATATTTCGAATCAAAAGCATAAAGAACAAATGTATCGAAATGTAACTGGTTTAATAGTTTTTGTTTATTATATTTTTTAAAAATTTTGTAGGCCCATTGAGAGCCACTTACACAATATTACATTCAGAATGTGTCGGAGGAGTGGTGCCACACGGGAGCAGCGTAAATAAATATAAAATATCAGGAGAACAATATTTAATTGCCTGTGAATTACGTCGTCTTAGACGCAGTACTGTTTTCTCGGTAGGTATGTGTAGAATCGTTAAATCAGCATTGTACTAGAAAGATAGCGTATTGTTACCATTATTACGAGTGACCTATAGGACAGTGGTGAATGAAAAAAGTGGAAGACAAAAAGGAGGAAGAAAACAGGGCTAATGCATAAGATATCATGTTGCGACAGATGATAGTAGTTACATACAGAGACTCTGGTGGAAGGATAAAGGCAGAGCTACCGCTAGTTCGAGGGGTAGGCATTTTGGGAATGGAGCAGTTAAGTTTTCTTGACTACGAGTTTCATTCCGTGTGGAAGTGGTTGTAACAGCGAAGGAATACGGAAGGTAGTAACATGATTTATTGTGAATGGATCCAGTAGCTCGTGTATGCTGTTGCTGAAGGAATGCTGTGTTTGAAGACAGATATGCGGGGATGTGAGGTCTCAGGAAACGATGAGCAAACATAGTATGTGATAATGCCGCCGCCGGGCCTATGCGTAACCAAGATAGTTGTCTGTTGGAAAGTGGGGAGGGGGGAGTGTTGTGTGATTAGGGAAAAGCGATGTCGGTTGTAAGTTCCGTGCTGGCGAGGCGTATTAATGGGAATCGCCAGTTGATGCAGCTTCAGACTTCGATTTGGAATGCCACGGCAGTCGAAATTAAGATTGTTTCGTCACGTCGTCTCCTGAACTGATGGAGATGGAACATTAATTCGAACTGCTGAAGAACGGAGGGAAAATTCGGCCCTCGATGTGTAGAAGTATCCTAGTATTCAAGCAGTATAGGTCGACGCTTCTCGCAGGGGATGCTGGGAGCGAAGGAATCGGCCGGTTTTATAGTTCGCGCAGGATATCGTGGCCGATGCTCAGTGACCAGTTTTCGTCAAAAGCGCTGGGCGAGTTCATTCGTTTTTTCGGAAAGGGAGACCATAAGTGTTTTCCACCTTTCGGCCGGTCAGCTATGACAGCATCGTGGCGCGCATCCTGCAGTGTTTCTCGAACGATTTTACAGAAACTATTTGATAAAAAAAATTCATTTTTGCATTACTTATAGCTTTATATGTCAGGTTCATGATGTGGCCATCATTTCGATAATGCTCATGTTTATTGTGTTATTTACGTGAAAGTAAGACGCTATGCGAAATCCGGCGAAGTGTGCAATGAAAAATAAGAGGTCGCTATGACTTTGCGTATGTTGCATATTATCCATAATGTGTTGTGCGTGTGAAATTTAACTAACATATTGAATTTTTCTGTAGACTTGGATATATATCTGTTACCAATCTTGAGAAAATTGATCTGATGTAGCACACTCATTTGCGATCGCGCCGCGCCATTGATAAAGCCAGAGTGAAATATCCAGAAGATTTCTCTTCTTTTATAAACGGTTTCAGATATCAAAATGAGGTTTTGGCAAATGATAACACGCAGAGAGGAGTGTATTCTACCATATCGTTATTATGTAGAGCTTTTTATCTACCGTATTATTCCAGTAACAACAGATTTTTCGGTGAGAGAATGTAGTTTTTTGCCGCGCGGGATTAGCCGAGTGGTCTCAGGCGCTGCAGTCATGGACTGTGCGGCAGGTCCCGGCGGAGGTTCGAGTCCTCCCTCAGGCATGGGTGTGTGTGTTTGTCCTTAGGATAATTTAGGTTAAGTAGTGTGTAAGCTTAGGGACTGATGACCTTAGCAGTTAAGTCCCATAAGATTTCACACACATTTGAACATTTGAATGTAGTTTTTAAAGGCCATCGATAGCTGGTGAAACGAGAAATGCTATGGTTTTTTGAACAATGAATGTGAGGACATTGTACTTTTTTTCTTTCTCTTTTGTACTGAGGATGTGCTTGTTTGTAAGCTGCTGTCTTTACTTTCCCCAGTTCCTCAATTAATAAACCACAGAATCCTGTCCCAGTTGTGTCTGCAGAACATTTAGTGAGGTGAGACAGTGTAAACTCCGCTATTTTTGGCAAAAGAAGCAAATTTGACATGGCAACCATATAAGTGTGCACGTTTTACTCAAATTTCGCCACTGATGACGCTCCTTTGAAAGTTACAAATGGTTAACAAGCCAGGCGAAAATAAGTCGCTCCATTTTTGGCGGTATACTTTTTAGATACTAACGAAAGCAGAGGAGACACTAGATCTTTTTGAATGGTCAGCGTGAAAGTGTGGGCGTGGGCGGGGGGCCCCGCGTAATATTTACAAATAATGTGAACGTTTCAGTTTAGGCCGGCAACTCCCCTCCAGCGTTCGCCATCCCCCCTACAGCGTTCTATACTTGTCAGCGCTCAGTGCCAACCAAGTTAGCGACCAGTACTGTGAACAATAGCATTGTATATAGGAGCACTTTATAATTTTTAGCAACACATTTCGGTTTTCTTTGTGTGTGGCCCGTTTTTAGTTTGAATGCATTCTTACTAGTTAAAACTAGATTATACTGAATACATTTGTTGCAAGTAGAATTTACCGCCGGTTAGAAATGAATGTCAGTTTAAACTAGTTTTAACTAGACTAAACACACTCTGACAAAGTGAAACTGTTTCGCCACGAACGAGGTCCATTTATTGTTCACACGTGACGCATCGGAATGATTCTGATTGGTCCGGCGGTGTCCCCCATTCGTCGGTTGACACGCCGCCGCCTTCGCTCATCCTCGGTTGCCCTCCCACTCAGCACGTATAGATCGACTCATACGCGTAACTCGTGGCAGATCTAAATCAAGAAACACGATGGAAACCAATTTTTTTTTTAAAAAAAAGGATGCTGCAGATTGATGAGCACAAAAAACACTGCAATATGATGACAAAAAAGTTACGATAAATTAGTGGACGGAATACAGGAAGCACGATTAGCTGAAAAAAGACACAGAAACAGTACAGAAAATTAAATTGATTCAAGGTTATTGATATTTGTGGAAAGCGAAAATAAGTGAAAAAAGAGCCTATGAAGTGCTATACATATGTAGACGAAATTTTGAATATTATTTAAGTAACAGAGTGTAAAATGTAGTGAGCACCAAATGTCAAAAATATAGGTGTTGATTGATGTGGAAATATCATGGCTCTCTGGCTTTGCAGTGCATGTGACGGAACAAATTTTGTGAAGTGGTTCTGATACACCATTATAAGCTTAAATCCACTGCCTTCTGGGGTTTGCGTGTCGACAACATCAACTTGGCAACGACTGTTGACTTTTAACTGAGGTATGTTTCTCCAGCTGAAACCAGTTTTATCTAATGTCCAAAATTAAAACTTGTTTTATGTGAGATTCAAACATGTATAGCAGTAAATTCTAGTTAAAGCTAGGAAACTCTAGCAGCAGTTCAGTATAAAGTACTTTTTATCTAGAGAAATCGCCTTCTTACTAAAAGCGATTTTCATTGCAACATACACATTTATTTAAGCGAACGATACCTCTACTTGCCACCTATGATGTCGTAGAAACACTGATAACGCTATTCGCACAGCGCGCGCGGTCTCTCTCTCTCTCTCTCTCTCTCTCTCTCTCTCTCTCTCACACACACACACACACACACACACACACACACACAAACACAATGCGCGTGTAGTAGCTGGACATCAGGGACTCAAAATTTGTCATTTTAAAAACTTGTGTGTCTTCCCACTCATATCTGTGGAGCAAAGCTTTCTCGTGGATGTTTTATGATATACGTATTTCTTTAACTTTGTGTGTGTGTGTGTGTGTGTGTGTGTGTGTGTGTGTGTGCGTGTTTTCTGCTCGTTAGGCAGGTCTTTGCGTAATATTTGCTTACCATCTTTCGCTGTCGCCTGCTATTCTTTTGTCATTAGATAACTGTTATACACTTTCATATAATCTGTCATTTGATATTTTTTCCTTCCCTCTGAAGCGTCTGTAATCTTTGACAGTCTCCTAACCAGTTCCTTTTTCTCTTTAAAATCTCCTGGAATATTTATCCTTTTTTTCACCAACCTTTTTTAATACCTCCTTATTCTTAGCCCTTTGTGCCCAGCTTTTCTTCTCCATCCTCCTCCATATCCACATGTCAAAGGTTTCCAATCTTTTTATACGTCAAGACATGTACACCTTTATAATTGCTAAATAAACTCTTGGGGCTCAAGGCCCTACTAATTATTGCCGCTTGGGCGAGTCGGCGTGTCACGTGTTTGTGACTGCTTCGTGCGATAAATTTCTGTTGGTAGTGTGGTGTCTGATGTGTGCTGTTGTTGGTGGTGCTGTTCTCGATGCTGATATGATGAAGGTGCCGATGTTGATGAAGATGCGATGATGACGTAAAAAAGGAACAGGACAAAACCTCAGAAAATTGTCTTTTCTATTTCGTTACAGTTCCGCTATTACACTCCATTGTACAATATGTAGCGGTTTTTCTGATCGTTAATGAATCAAATTAATTTGTCAGTGTCAAGACTTCTTGCCTGTTGGTGCCTGTGGCCCGATTAACACATTTATAGGGAATTTACGGCTACTCGGTACTGTTGAATCCATGTGTAAATGAGCGATATTTCTCTGTTGATGACGACGAAGGCAGTATTACTACGTATTATTAACAACAGCAAAGACGGATATTTTATTTTCACCGAGTCCATTGAAGATAGGTACCCTATGGGCTTTTTTCAGCTTTTATTTAATTTGTTTCAGTCAGAATGTCAGTTTCTCCGTATGACTTTCTCACACATTTTATTTCAATGCCCAGTTCGTGTACAGTCAATTTCAAGACGACAGAGCCTTATCGACAGATATCAAATTTTTTTTCTCCGCTGTAGGTAAATATGTAGAACGTGAGGCAGCCTGAATTCGACAGTTTGGCTGGTTTCATGTATGGCGTTCTCCTCTTCTGGGCGATCACTCGGAGTATTTGAGCCTCACTAGTCGATTAGCGTAAATTGCGATATGAAGTCGCGCACCAGGCCTGCGACTATTACGTTTTTTTTCACTTTTTTTTTTCGTCGCTAGTAATAACGGCTCACTTATTGTTAAAAAATGTTTATTTCTTAAGCTAACATTTTAACAACAAGTGAACTGTTGCTGTTAGCGACCAAATAAAGATGTGTAAAAAAAAGAATCCTCATTAAAAGTCGTTTGTCGTACGTGGTACCTGAAGAGAGACTATACTGAACTCAATTGTGCATACATTATGTGATACAGATGTATCGATAAACTGATATCGTTACTGAGATCTGCGGGACCTAGTCAGGCCCCTTAAAATGATAGTTCACCCAAGCATGATTACACAAAAAAAAAGTCTGTGTTGGAAGCCAGTGACCGGGCTGTTGACCTGCCTACAGGTAGGAGGCACTAGGAGGGGGAGGGTGGCGGGCCCTTCGCCCCATCCGAATTTTAGCCCCGGGCAAAATCTCCTGTATGTATTTGATAAAAGGTTGAGTGAACCTGGAGTCGTCCGGGAAGGACTGGAACGAAGATAAATGCCCCCCTCTATCCGCCCAACGCCGAATCTGGTGCTCTACCTGCTGGGTCACCACGGCCCCAAGCAGAATTTTACAGATAGACACATTTTATCCCTAACATTAGCGCTTGGGACGAGACTATCTGTTCCAGTGAGAGAGACTGCGGGAACCGCCACACTTATTAGTACATTCACGTGGACCCAAAATTTCTCTAAGTGAACCACCGCTTAAGGGATCTGACTATAAATGCCCTGGAAACATTATGTTTACCAGCAAAGAACGCGTTACTGGGGCCCCAAATAAGCATCTCACTGCTAATGTTATTTCGATGCTGCGCATCGTTTCTCGTCAAACCCAGCCAGGTGCGAGATAATGACTGTGAAGACGCCAACCGTCTTGCGTGTGCAGCGACACACCCTGTCGCACGTACGGCGTCGCCGTATCACCAGCGACTCCGGCTTCCTCCCCACAATCGTGCCAAGGTGAGAGAGGACTTCTTTGTTCCGAGAAGTGCTCCAGAACGATCCCGCAGGCCGCCACCTCGTTTGTCTCACGTCCAGCCAGCATTTCTCTTGGCGGGTACAGCTCCCGTTCCGATAAAGCTGTGCGGTAATGCCTTCGTGCGAACCGCTCCGCGCCACCAGTCGCGACCTACATTCCGTAGGACCTTCTGCGGCCGGCGCGGTAAAATAAACTTCCCGGGGTCCTTGGACGCGCTCTGCTCGCCGCCTTTGCCCCTGCTTCCCGCCGCTGGTCCCGTCTTGCTCACTTGGAGGACAGCCGCGATACTTCCCAGACTGTATGACATTTATCCAGAATTTAGAATCATCTACAGCCTTGTCGTTTTCTAACGAAAGGTCCGTGTTCGTGCAGGGGCCTTCAATTTGATACAAGCCAGCAGGTGTAACTACACGCTGTTCTACGTCCGTCTTGAACTTGGAGACTTCAGAACGTAGTCTCCTCGGAGTATTCTACCTCGGAAAAGGCGAGTGTCTCATTGACGTTATAGCCATCCTCAGTAGATCGATGGGGCGCTAATTTTAGTCTACATGTGTGAAGCTTAAGTCAATGGCCGTACCGCGATGGCTACACCTGTTCCCGTCAGATGACCGAAGTTAAGCGCCATCGGGCGTGGCTGGCACTTAGATGCGTGACCATCAGAGCCGTCATGCACCGTTGAGCTACCGGGGTGCATTCAGCCTCGGGATGGCAATTGAGGACCTACTTAACCGTCTAGTAGCAGATCCACATTACGAAAACTGACAGCGGTCGGGAGAACAGTGTGCTGACTCCACACCCCTCCGATGACGCCAAATGGTTGAAGATGCCACGGCGGTCGGTCGGTACCGTTGAGCCTTCCGCGGCCTGTTCGGGCGGAGATTTCTCAAGCTCGCTTCCTTCTAAAGATCATACTCCGATTAAGTAACTACAATATACGCGGAAATTGTTACATTTAGTCAGCGACCATGTAAGGAAGGTGAAAACTCCCGTTACATTTGCGCAAAAAAAGAAGAGGGCTATCAGCTCGTTAGCGTTAGGCAGAGTTAGACGTCATGTGCTCGACTACACAACTACAAGGGACAACGTGCGAAATTACTTGCAGCTTTCATGTTATCGCCCAGCCTCGGTGAATAAGTTGAGTGAACATGCATGTCATATTTGATACGCTAACGATAAAAGGACCGTTATGTTCTCTGAAAAGTGTGATTTATCGCAGCACGGCCAATCGTAATTTCTTATGAGCGGTCCATTGCATGTGTGATTTGGTCCTGACTGACAGCCAATTATGTACATAATCCCTTTTTTATTGCCCGTTAACCCCCACAGTTAGCTAATGGTGAGACCAAGTAACGTGGCGCATTTGTTTAGGCAGTGGGCTCACAATGCGGAAGAGCAGGGTTCAAACCTCCACCCGTTCATCTTAATTTAGGAGTCCCATCATTTCCCAAAATCACTTAAGTCGAGTGCTGAGACGGTTCGTTTGAAAAAGATCACCACCAATTCCCTCCTTGTCTGTCTCCAATCCGTGGTTGAGCTCTGCTTCGAATGAGGTAATAGTCGACAGAATGGAAAAGGAAGCAGAGGTACTACGAAGGTTTCACTTAGCCGGTAGTGAGATTTCCTGCATTTTGATGGACTACATTGTAATTTACTAGATGATGCAAAAAATGGTTCAATTTGCTCTGAGCACTTTGGGACGCAACATCTGAGGTCACCAGTCCCCTGGAACTAAGAACTACTTAAACCTAACTAACCTAACGACATCACATACATTCATGCCGGAGGCAGAATTCTAACCTGCGACCGTAGCAGTCGCGCGGTTCCGGACTGAACCGCCTAGAACCGCTCGGCCACCGCGGCCGGCTCTAGATGATGCAGCATTACCTTGTATTGTATTGTTTTGTATGTTAACCAGGGGCCTAGAGACGACGGAGAGGCTCCGTCCCCGCCGCAGCCACAACCCCACGACGACTACCGCACTCCATTTCACCCCTCCGCCGCCCCACACCGAACGACTCTTTCAGGGTTATTGTACCCCCGGTGGACAGCCCCCCCCCCTCCCCTCCAGGGATCGTCTCACACCAGACGAGTGTAACCCCTATGTTTGCGTGGTAGAGTAATGGTGGTGTACGCGTATGTGGACAACTTGTTTGCGCAGCAATCGCCGACATAGTATAGCTGAGGCGGAATAAGGCAAACCAGCCCGCATTCACCGAGGCAGATGGAAAACCGCCTAAAAACCATCCACAGACTGTCCGGCTTACCGGACCTCGACATAAACCCGTCGGGCGAATTCATGCCGGGGACCAGGCGCTCCCTCCCAATCCGGAAAGCCGTGCGTTAGACCGCGCGGCTAACCGGGCGGGCATCATTACTTACTTTACTCTTGGTTTATGTTCGTATTATAGCCATTACTTATCAAACATTCCATTTTAAAAAGAACTCTGCTCAGTATCTGTTCACTTTGAGCGAACAGTATCACGCTGATTTTCTGTCGATAACAGAAAACTCCCACACCGAAGTAATCCTTTGCCTCATTGCATCTTCAGTATACGTCATTTGCTCTAAAGCATCCAGACTTGCTTTAGTGGACATATGAGCTATGGCCACCTTTCGGCTATATGATGGCTTGAACACTGATGAGGACAGTTTCAGTGAGGTGTTGGAAAGAATGTGAATGAGAGAGCAGCCTGTTCTTCGTCAAGAGCAAATACCAGAGAAGGTAGTGATGTTGGCCGCTGGAGTGTGGAGCAAAGTCGACGTTCCAACTCATCCCAGAGGTATTCCACCACTTTCAGGTCGAGACTCGGGGCAGGCATTCCATGTCATGAACGTTATTGTGGGCAAACCATTACCTCACAGATGATGCTTTATGACAGGGTACATTGTCATCCTGATATAATCATCGTCTCCGAACTGTTCCTTTACTGTACGCAGTAAATGAGTTCCAATACCGCAACACCACCTCCTCCGCACTTCCCTGTTGGCAATAGACATGATGGCAGGTACCGTTCTCCAGGCAGTCGCCAAACCAAACCCTTCCATCGGATTGCCACACTGTCCAACTGTCCATTGTCCAACAGCGTCGCTGTTCACACCACCTCAAGCGTCGCTTAGCATTCACGGGAGGAATGTGAGTTACGAGGGGCTGCTCGACCTTTGTACCCCATTCTTCTTAACTCTCTATGCAATGTCATCCTGCTAGCTGTAATGCTGGTAGCACTAAAGAACTCACGAGTGATTTCGTGCGACTTTTTGCAATCGCCCTCTGCAGTACTCGACGGCCCATGTCCGCCAGTATATGAGGTGTGCCTGGTTTTGTTTCTTCGCCTTTCCACTTCACAATCACATCACAAACAGTCGACCTGGGCAGCATTGGAAGGGTCGAAATGTCCTTGATCGATTTGTTACTCAGGTGACATCCAATGACTAGTGCGCGTTTGAAGACACTGAGCTCTCCTGTTACTGTTGTTTTTTTTCCCTTTATTGTTATTTGTGCACCTTATACAAAGGTGGGCTGGCAGCGGATTACATCTACTCCGCTCTTCAGCCACAAGAGCGACAATAATTGAGAAAAAGAAGACAGAACAGTAACAAATCGGAGGTGAAAAAAACAGGAGATACAATAAATAAAAAACATTAAGCCGTTCACACTCGATGAAAACACACGAAAACACTGTCGGCACTGCACACAAACACTGACGAATGAGACGGTACAAATGAACGAGGAGCGTGTCGGCGAAAAACACTAAATCACAAACGACGGCACAGACACTAACTGATGGCGATGATCTCCGGCGCGCGAATGTCCACTTAGCGTGTGCGAGTCCGGGGACCTGCCAAGAGGGGACCTGTTACTGCTTCTCTAACTCCTTTTATACGGGCGAGTCTGCCTGTCCTGACATCTAGTAGTCAGTTCCGCGCTACATGGGGGTGTCTGTTTACAGCTAGTGCACAAATTAAATATCAGTGGTGGGAATGAACAACCCTGCCTCACCCATTTCCTGACTTCAGCTTATTGTACTCGTACTTTTACGTCAGCACGGACAACTCTAGTCTGCTTCTCATAAAGAGAACTGACCCTCTGTCCCTGTAGTTAATACCATACTGCTTCAAAATTGAAATTTTTACCCGTTTCTACGTTATAGAAAAGCTTCGCCAGTCATACGATTTACTTAAATTAGCCCAGTGCTAAAATTGCATCTTGACAGCCCTGCTTGTCCTAAAACCAAACTGTTCCTGTACGTGTCCACTTTAGACTCTCCCCTTCCATTCTGTCTGAGGAGTTTTGACGCATGCTCTCGGAGCCGGCTCTAGCCTATTCACCACAAGGGTACAAGCACTTCATTGCTTGAAGTCAGGTTCACTAGCTACCTGATCCCTAATGTTCAAAAATACGCTTTTAATGGGATGTTAATTTTGTTTTAGGATTTACAAAAAAAGCTAATTTAAAATCTTTACTTATTACCATACGTACTAAAACATGCAATTAATTTTCAAGTTTTTAATAAATTACAAACGTATGTACAGTAGGTCTATTTTCCTAGCTTTAGTTTTCACTAAATCGTAGACATTGTCGGTAATTTCAATGTGGATGTTGTTTTTAATACTTATCAAAGCTAAAATGGTTTAACTGCTTTGCCACAACGTCGGCCTGGGATAATTTTATTGTTATTTTTAGCTTAGAGAAATGCCTTTCACTGTGAGCTATTGTGACTGCCGATGCTAGGTAAAATCGTAAGTGCCGTCGAAACTCGAATATACGTAATTTTATAGAAGGGTATCGTGTTGGCGTTTAGCTGTAACTTTTTATTTCACCATTACAATTTCGGCACTCGCCACTTTCATGCATACGTTCTTGTGAGACTGTGTTACTCTTGATGGTAGTATAGTCATTGGTTGTTATTAATGGCATGAGTGATTTGTTATTGATATGCAGGTTGAAGTCAGTCGACGTGATACAGTAGGTAACAAATCTGTTCATGTCATTAATAACAACCGATGATATTACCATCAAAATGGTTCAAATGGCTCTGAGCACTATGGTACTTAACATCTGAGGTTATCAGTCCCCTAGTACTTAGAACTACTTAAACCTAACTAACCTAAGGACATCACACACACCCATGCCCGAGACAGGATTAGAACCTGCGGTCGTAGCGGTCGCGCGGTTCCAGACTGAAGCGCCTAGAACCGCTCGGCCACTTCGACCCGCGCTACCATCAAGAGCAACACTATCTTATAAGAATGTTATTTTTAACCTACTTTTTGAAATAATATACCATGAAATATTATGCTTGGAAACGGCACAAATGCCGAAATTGCTGTGGTGAAAAAAGCAAAAACAGTTACAACTAAAAGCGAAAATGACTTAATTTAAAAAAAGAAATATGTAAGCTGTGGACCAATATTACAAGAAGCTAATGAAATTAAATTTTTTGAAAATGAGTAATTCATTATGCCTAACGAGGCTGGGCAGTCATCAAGGAATATTTTTAGAAATTTAGTTAAACAGACCGTTTTGATCAATGTCAGAATTTAAGCCACTGTTCTATTTATTTTGTAAATTTGAAAAAAAAAGGCTTCGTGCTTCTGAATCAAGTTCTTTCCAGTAACAGTTTTGCAGAAAGGAGAAAGCTCTGCGATTTTCATTTAAAAACTAAAAACGTTCGTCAACTGCTTAATAATGGATCGAGCGCGCAGCCTTCGTCGTTCCCATGGAGCAGGCGACTGGATCTGCGTCTCCTGAAGTGCTGCCTCTGCATATCATACTAAACCGATTTTCGATATTTTTTGCATCCATCCCCTCTAACTCCGTCTGCAAGCGTGAAAATTACATTCTTTGTAAAATTTCGAAAAGAAACCTGGGTCGCGCCATAGATTTGCTAACGTCGGGCAAAAATAGTAACAAGTATTTCTTATTAATATGTAATTTAATTATCAAACTGTTTAATACAATGGTAACAACAAGTAGTATAGTGATAACAGGATAGATAAATCACAGATATGGAGTGTCGCTGGCTACTGTATGTCCGATGGGCCAGCTACGTAATCGCTTTGCGCCGTTTTTTTCATTTGCTTTTCGACGCTTCCCCAGGTCTAGCATACTCTCAGCATTGGATTTTTTGAGGCTTTTTAAATTCCTTTCGACGCGGGCTTTTCTATAACTCTGACCATTGAGACGACATTTTTCATTATGTTGTAATTTCCAATTTAGTATCGATTTTCTCTTATATTCCGGATAATGCTTTTATTGCCCCATATCGGACCCTGGGTGTGCTCCGCAAGCTCTTCACAAAGACACCCGATTCGATGTCCTACCTAAACGCGTTTGCATGCGACACCAATTTATAACTTTGCACAAAGCTAATGCGTGACAATCACGCGCATGCGCCTACACTGGTACAATGACATCTACATCTGCGTGACTTCTTGCAATTCACACGTAAGTGCCTGGCAGAGGATTCTTCGAAGCACCTTCAGACTATTTCTTGTAGGATTATGGGAAAAGGATTTGGAAATGGTAACGGAAAAATTATTTAAGGGGTTAAATGACTTTTTTAAGATTATTCTGGAGTATGTTAACGGATAAATGAGTAGTTTCGGTTATCCGAACAGTCACCGTAGCTAGTGAAGAAGAAATTGAACAATAAGGTTTCGTTATGAGTACATAGATATAAAAATTAAAAATGCTCTTATGTCCATTCTTCAAATGATTTCCTATACCTCTTCAACGCTGCGGTGACGTGTTGATGTTTCCCTCCATTGTTACTAGTGTCGTTGCAGGTCCTCACGCTCGGGTTCGATTCCCGGCGGGGTCAGGGATTTTCACCTGCCTCGAGATGACTGGGTGTTTTTGTTGTCCTCATCATTTCATCATCATCCAGGAAAGTGGCGAAATTGGACTGAGCAAAGATTGGGTAATTGTACGGGCGCTGATAACCACGCAGTTGAGCGCCCCACAAACCAAACATCATCATCATCCTCACGCTCGTCAAAACATTGTTACGATGTACTTTCATGGACTAAAAAATAAATATTAAAAAAACTTTTAAAAACTTCCCGAATATATTTTCATACACAACCTTCACGTAATACATTCACAAGGTTAATAATACTTGGCATCCGTACATTTTTTCACAGTTCATAATATGCGTCTAGTCTCTTTCAGATCTCAACACAAACAGCTACTAATTAATTAGTGCTCTGGATTGCTCGTTAATAACCATCTCTGGCCTCGCTATCTTTTATCGTTGTCACAGATGTTATCGCTGTCGAGCAGTCAGAGAGCGCGTCTTTTAATCAACTTAAAAGTTACTGTCACATCCTGTACCGTTCCACTCCCTAACAGCGCGTGGGAAAAAGAATACTTAAATCTTGATATATGAGCTCTGATTTCCCTTATTTTATTATGATAATCATTTCTCCCTATGTAGATCGGCGACAGTAAAATATTTTCACAGTCAAGGGGAAAAGCTGGTGTGGAAATTTCGTGGGAAGATATCGTCGCAACGGAAAACGCCTTTGTTTTAATGATTGCCTTCCCAACTCGCATTCAATTCTTTGACATCTCTTCCCTATTTCATGATAATAAGAAAAGTGCTGCCATTCTTTGAACCTTTTCGACGTCCTCCGTCAATCCTGTCGGGTAAGGATCTCATATAGAACAGCAATACCCTAGCAGAGGACGAACAAGGCAGTCACTGCAGTAAACCTGTTGTATCTTCTAAGTACTCTCACAGGAAAACGCAATATTTGGTTTGCCTTCCCCACCACATTATCTAAGTGATCGTTCCAACTTCAGTTGTTT
This sequence comes from Schistocerca cancellata, assembly GCF_023864275.1. NCBI lineage: Eukaryota > Metazoa > Arthropoda > Insecta > Orthoptera > Acrididae > Schistocerca > Schistocerca cancellata. The sequence goes on from NC_064630.1 coordinate 352,858,584, forward strand.
ATAATTGTAATTACTAGGTATTTAGCTGAATGACAGCCTTTAAATTTGTGTGGTTCATCGTGTAATCGAAATTTAACCGATTTCTGTATGTACTAATGTGGATAACGTCACACATTTCCTCACTGAGAGGTAAAACAAAAACTGCGCGCGACAAACTCGTACGGACATGATATATCCATTGCTGACTCAAGCATTGTTTACACATTGTTAACCTCGTAATTATCAGAGATCCAAATGTGACGATATTTTGTCTTTCAAAAAGTTCCACCGACGGAAGAAATTGGCTTTTCTGGCGTGATGCCCCACAGCTCTTGCATATTTGAAAAATGTCATGTTACCACCTTGAGCTGCCTGTAAAATATGTATTATACAACCAGTTTCAGTCGCCTAACCATCATCAGGTTCATAAAAGTATTCACAGCATCATTTTAGGTGAAATATAAAGTCGTCATCGTCAGGTGATAAAACCATTAATAATACATTGATATAATATCGTAATATAAATCACGTGGTCAATCTATAAAAACTGTGGTAGGGAGTGTACACATTAATGTTCAGTGCCTCCGTATGGTATGAATCTGTTCACAGCGTTAACGCGAATTACGGTCTTAACGTTAATGTGTGCACTCCGTAGCACAATTTTTATAGGTTGACGACGTAATTTGTATTACGATTTGATAATAGTGTATTATTCATGGTTTTATCGCCTGACGATAACGATTTTATATTTCGCCTAACATGATACTGTGAATACTTTTATGAATGTGATAATGATCAGACGATCGAAATTTGTTGCACAAATCAAGTATTTTACTAGCAACTCAAGACGGTAATTGACATTTTTCAAATTTTTCTAAAAAATAGAAATTTTCACGTCAAAAGATCCCCACGATGCATTAAAATCTGCACTCGCGGTCGAAGCGGAACTCGAACCCACGACAGTTCCTTTACGTGACAGTGGAGCACCCGAGACAACAGAGGCATTCTGATGACATTTGTAAGATGTTTTCGTTACTATCAGTGAGCCGAAACAGTACAGTCACCGCCGGGGTTCCACCCGGCTGCTGTCCGTTTGCACCACAAAAGACACGGAATAGTTCGGCGAAGAGGAAGACGAGACGTGCAGGTCAAAGCCTCCGTGCCGTGGACTTCGGGCGCTGGATCCCCCGACTTGCACGTTACAACAGCCACTTCGCGCTAAAAAGTGAAGAAACTAGACGGAAGCGGCGGTGCAGGAACCTCGCGGCCAGACGGGGTATCGGAGAACCAGTGCTATCGGCGTTCCGGCTTTCTAGGCGATAGGCGCGCGGAAGTGCTGCCAGCTTCCGTGAAGCAGGGGGCGCCGCGACACAGCCGAGCAGCGAGGCACAGGGTAGGGTATATTTGGCGCCGCGGGCTGACGCCACGCGACGCTCGCGCGAGGAAGGGCAGGGGGGGACAGACGGCAGGGAGGGGTGAGTAGCCTATAAGTAGGGGGCGCTCGCGCCGACGCTACACAGTCGGCGAGCCGCCGCCCGCCATGAAGGACGTCATGCACACGCGGGCGCTGTACTCGACGCTCAAGCGCTACTTTGGACATAGCATGGACTGCGCGACTCCCGCCGCTTGGCCCTGCCGGCTTGCTGCAAAGGCCGCTGCCGCCGGCGTCCACGGCCCTGTGAGTATCGCTCGTCCAGCATCGTACGCCCCGGCTTCACGGGGGCTCTTCGTTGTTTCGTTAATTCCGGGTGTAACAGCATTCCCGTTTTTGGCTTCTCTATCACTCCTGCCAGCCAATGACGTAGCTCTGCGGTGCGATGAGTGGCAGCTTGGTTGAATGAATCGACACCGTTTCAGGAGGGGAAAAAACCACTCGTCTGAAACACTGATTGCTTTATTCATACTCGACGTCTCTGCAGACAATAGTTGAAGGCGAACAGGTGGATCTTGTCTTCCCAGATTTCTGTAAGACGTTCGACAAGGCACCACATCATCGACTACTAACCAGGATGCAACTATAAGGAGTATCTTCGTAAATGTGTGATCATTTCGAGCAATGTCTGTCTAATAGTAGCCAGTACGTTTAACGGAACGGCAAATGTTCAACAGAAACGAAACATCGTGTGTCCCCGAAGGAACCCTAATAAGTTTTCATACATGAACGCTGTATCAGAAAGGATCAGCGGCACTATAAGATTGTTCTCTGATGATGCCGTTGTGAACAGGTTTGTATCACGCTGGAACGCTGGTGAAGAATTGCGGAAATACTTGGACAAAGCTTGCAATTTGTGTAATGAGTGGCAGATCCCTTTAAATGTATATCACTGTAAGGTAATACTTATAACAAAGGGAAAGAACACTATAGCATCTGATTAAAAGGTTGGTACTCAACGTCTTGAGCACGCTACATCGTATTAGGGGAACCGGAAAATAATGCTGTTTCTGCACTTGTCCATATTCGTTTGCCCCTTATCATTTCATTGTCTACTTCAAAATCTTGCGAAAGACATTTTAAGATTAGAGTGACTTGTTTAAACGTAAATAATTAAATCTAATTGTATTGCAATTTATGGTGAAAAGACAGAAGAAGCACATACCAGGGTAGTAACGCAACAATTGCTGCCCGGAAACCTTTGCGGTATTTATCCAAGTGCGTTAGATCTTCGCATATGCCAAAGGTGGTTTTCTGAGTTCAGATCGGGTAATTTTCATCTTTCCGACTCGTATTGATCAGAAAGACCAACGACTTTGTAGACAATTAAATGTTAAGGGCGGAAGTGGAAGCAAATCCATGTCAGACAATCGAGGAGCTGTCAAACACTCTTATCCAACCTTGTTCGACCATCCAAGAACATTTGCAGCATATTGGTAAAGACAATCAAAGCTAACAAGCCACCACACGCAAGTTATTGGGTCATCGTCACAATACAGAAGCGTTTTTTGATCGCTTGATCATTGGAGACGACATATGGGTCCTCTACGATAATTCGAAACTCAAAAGGCAGTAGCTCCCTCCGAATGAATCAAATGTTCAAATGTGTGTGAATTCCTAAGAGACCAAACTGCTGACGTCATCGGTCCCTAGTCTTACACACTACTTAAACTAACTTATGCTAAGAACAACACACACACCCACGCCCAAGGGAGGACTCAAACCTCCGCGGGAGGGGCTGCTCAGTCCGTGTCATGGCGCCTCAAACCACGCGGTCACTCAGCGTGGCCCGAATAAATCGCCAGGAAGTACAACCAAGATAGGTTAACACCCTAAAAAGGCGCTTTTGTGTATTTGGTGGAGTATTCGTAGAGTAGTTCATTTTGAAGTGCTGAAACCTGGAGAAACTATGATTCCAGACCTTTACTGTGGACAGTTGGATCTAGTAATTCAGTCTTTAATTGAAAAGTGTCCAGCGATCATCAACAGAAAAGGCGTTATTCTGCAACACGATAATGCAAGACCGCGCTACGCGCGAAACTTGGAAGAAGTTACTGACTTAGAGTGGGAGGTATTGCCTCGCCTACCATGCTCGCCTGATATTGCACCATCGGATTTCCATATATTCCGACCGTCATAACGTTTTCTAAATGGCAACAAACTTGAAAACTGGATGATGTCCAAAATGCCACCTCCAGATATTTTGCTCAAAAACCAATTGATTTTTATCGACGCGGCATTGAAAATTTACGCACTAGATGGTAAAAGTTGTTGGTAGCGAGGGTGATTACATCACTGATTAAAAATAAAAACTTGTGTTAATAATTTATGTGTTTGAATTTAATGTAAAAAACGACACTTCTTTCCGGTCCCACTAATATTTAGGAGTAATATCAAGAAGCGATGTGGAATGGGACGGTCAGGTAAAATCGGTGTTAGGGAAGATTTGTTCGAAGTGTTCTTGGAAAATCAGTGCACCTATAAAAGAAAATCGTACAAAAGTCGCTAGTGCAGCCAATTCTAGTGTTCTGTTCTAGCGTTTGGAGTCCTTATCAAGTAGGCATGCGTGCAGAAATCGAACGAAATCAGATATGAGGTGGTAGGTTCGTAACAGGTCAGTATAGTCCTACTGGAGTGTAACAGGAATGCCCGGGGAAATAAACTAAGAAACCTTGGTATAAAGACGACGTAGTTCTCCCGAAAAACTGTTGCGTAAATATGAAGAACCTATATTCGAAGAAGACTCAGATCATTACGTTGCCACTGTCGTATATCTCGCGTAAGGATAATGAGAATGACCTAAGAGAGATTAGGTTGAATGCAGAGGCATATACGTGGACCATCCTTTTTCTTCGGTCACTACACTAATGGAAAACGAAAGAAAATCGATAACCCCCCACCTGCCACGTACGGTACAGTGGCTTACGGAGTGTAGGTGTAGATGTTAACAAGGTTAAATGCAATTTAATGCGGGTGGGTAGGAGAAACAGTATTAATCGTATGTGGATCGAGTCAGTCACGTCGATTTAACATTTATGCGTAACGTTAAGAGCACACATAACTTTGCAAAACACTGGTGCGACGCGTTTTTGACCAGTGCGCGAGTATTTGGGAGCCCCACTAGGATACAAGGAAGACATCGAAGCAGTTCAGAGGCATGATGCTAAGATTTTACAGGGCAGTCGGGTCAGTATTAGAGTGTTACGAAATGCTCCATGAGCCTATTAGATATGAATCGTTGGGGAGAATAACAGTATGTTTGTGCGAAACGCCGTTGAGGAAGGTTAAGAGAGCCCGCATTTTCGATAGACTCCGGAACGATTCTGTTGCCTCCACCGCGTGAGAATCGTAAGGATAAAATAAGGAAGATTGGCGATTTTTCATAGTCGTACAGGCAGTCCCTTTTCCCTTGCCCCCTTTGCTAATGGAACAGGAAGGAGAATGACAGGGAATGATACACAGCGCCCTCTTGTCATGCACCATACAGTGGCTTCGAGAGTATGTTGATGTGTATGTAGAAAACGTAGTGGGTACTCGAGGAGAAGTAGACATCCGATCGCTAGCTTCTCTGGAAGTATAAACCCGACATGATTTGCCCACAGTCAAGCAGATGTGTTCTTAGATGTTAAAAGAACAATGGTAGATGGCGCCTGGTGCAAGCGCAAGTTTGATCAACCAAATGTTGCCAAAAGGCCCTACTGAAGCGGTTCAGAACCAGGTGATCTTACTGAATGAATGCTGAGGACTGCAAATGTAATATCGCAACAGTGTGAAATACCTCGAATACAACGCGCATTGGAACATTACTCCAACCCGCTGACAGCTGAAGGCACGATGAAAACATGAATACTTGTTTGTTGTTTGACACTCCCTGTTCTGTTTCACTCGCTTGTGAACTGACGGAAAAGTGGCTGGCTGTTCACCTCCGTACGCAGCTTAACCTATTGTTATGTTGTTTTCATGATCCTTACGAAAGGTATACAATGGACGCTGCTGAATTTTTGTGGACTCTTCCTTAAATACCCGCTGTCTGAATTTACCCTTGATGGTTTTGCGAAAGCTGCGATGCCTTTCGTCCAACTGCTCCCAGTTCTTTGAGCAAATCTGTTACTGAGGAATATACCGAGCTCTGAAATTCGTTAACGACTTTTGTCAGATTAACTCGATGAGAACCCCAAACAGGGGAGCAGTATTCTATGCTAAGTCGCACCAGCCTCATGTGCGCGGCTGTCTTAGAAGATAGTCTTCAGTATATCCAAGTTCTTCACATTCGTTTTCTAATGATTTTGTGCATTCGTCCGTTATCCGTAACTTAGTAGTATTATCACCTAGGCCATTCAAACGCTGTGAAGGGCACCAGAAGTCTGCCATTTATTTTGTAATCACATAAATTCATTGAGGCAATCAGTCATTAGATAAGATAGTATGAGAATGTCTTATCGTTTGAGTACCAACACGTCTTTATTCCTGAGGAGCTGGCTCAAAGCTCGGCTAAGCCTTCATGGTTTATTTCCCTGGGCATTGGAGGCAAATGTTGAAATGGTTACTTCAACCAGGCCACGGCCTGTTTCTTCCCCCATTCATTTCCATCCAGGCTTCTGCTCCACCTCTAATGTCGATGATGATGATGATGTTTGGTTTGTGGGGCGCTCAACTGCGTGGTTATCAGCGCCTGTACAATTACCCAATCTTTGCTCAGTCCAATTTCGCCACTTTCCTGGATGATGATGAAATGATGAGGACAACACAAACACCCAGCCATCTCGAGGCAGGTGAAAATCCCTGACCCCGCCGGGAATCGAACCCGGGACCCCGTGCTCGGGAAGCGAGAACGCTACCGCGAGACCACGAGCGGCGGACTCTAATGTCGAGCGGACATTACATTAACCTAACTTCTTTTTCGTCTTAAGTCAAATCATTGATCACATAGTGATAAAGTGACAGTGGATTTTATTTGTGAAATATATGATGTGACTCGAGTACCATTGGGAATCTAATCTCTGCTGCCAGGAACTTTGCATATTCCCAGCCGTTGCATCTGAAAAGTTGCACACTTATGGCTGTAAAACATGTTTCATTGTTGAGATCCATTTGCTTCTAGTCCTGTATATTTAACTCGCAATGCTGCAGCTGTTGCAACTGTTGGTGGCATTTATAGTTACTTGCCATCACCTAGGAAGAAAAAAATTGTTTATAGTTGAACAACCACTCAAAGTCTTTGAGACAGTACAGGGCTGAATAGCTTAGGTACAACGTTCACCTTAAGTGAGATGTGGAAATGGCAGAAAATGAAAATCACTAAATACTAGTTTTCTGGTAGTTGTGTGTTTCCATTTGTCTGAAACTGTAATACTTCATTTTCATCTTCAGTATTCTTGTGCAGTGTGTACTTGATGCATTTCCAATAACAACTTCATCGCATTGTAATTTTTCTCATTCAACATTGTTGTTTGATTTCTAGAGTTTACAATTTCTTTCTAAGGCAGCTTCAATTAATCTGTAAGTCCACTCTAATAACAGGCATCCACCTTTCGAGATGTACTGTTACTCAAAGCATGAAAATACTCTCACTCTTATGTTTTTTTTTCTTTTTAGTTTTGCAGCATACCTCAGAGAGAGAATCAGTATGCATAAGACATACATACTATTTACTATTAATCAGAATAGGAAAGATGGAAATGTTCTCTGGACATTCATCATTTAACCTGTACATTAGTTCACAGACATCTGTTTTCATAGCATAGCTACATGCTTTGTGATATTTAGGGAAAATAGCTTTCAGCTTTGGTGCTGCAACATCCTTCTGTTCATGTGTCAACATTCACGATATATAGTATCTGTTTACACCTATGGTTTAACTGCAAAGAGATATTCTCAAATTTTAATTTCCCATGTCTGCTTAAGTATTTTTGTATTTCTGGATAACAGTTTTGTAACAGTGGATATCTGTTGAAATTTGGAGACATTACGAAACTGTGGTTCATCCGGCTTGTTACAGCTGCCATCTGGGGAAATGGGCAACAAGCATGCAGTGGCACAACCGGAGGGTGAAGAGTCGAGCGCAGAAGAGCGGCTAGCACCAGCTCCCAGCTCGCGGCCACCCTTCGTGGACCAGAATGGCGAGGAGCCAGAGGATGATGTAGAGCTGCCACCACCCATGAAACCCATCAGTGAGCCACTCGTTGTCGCAGGTGCTGCCTCTGCTGACGAGAGCCAGGGCAAGCGGGTAGGTACTACTCTACTGTTCACATTATCCTTCTGGAGAGATTCCAGTTGCAAACTTATTTATTTGTGATTTTTTTTTTTTCTTCAGTAAGATCATTCACAGATATCTCAGATAGAAATGGTGCCTTACTCCCTTTCTGAACATCATGTGATATACATTAATGTTCTTTTGTTTACAATCTCCCTAGCTATGAAGTGTCAAGTACAACTGCATACATATACTCAGGCAACTTCGAGCTCTTCGAGATAATAAAAAAAAAAAAGTTGGCTTTTTATCTTAACAATGTTATTGCCTGTGCACATAGCTAGAATGTATGTTTAATCAAGTTTTAATCTACAGATCATTACTGTGTACAGTTTTCCGCAACTGTGTACAATTACTTGCTGGTGTACTTGGCTGAAACATCTGTGTGTATGGTCAGTGTGATGTTAAGTGCTTGGTGTTGTGTCTTCAAAATTCTATCCAGTGATTTATCTGTATATGGTGCTCAAAACTTTTCTGTTGTCATCTTATTATGCTTCAGTTTCTTCTCTCAAATTGAAATGTGTAACATTTTCTGCTCCACATCTTGTTTGTCTCATGTCAGCACTATGATTCAAATAATTACTAGCATCATACTTCCCACAGTTACCAGGAAAATCTTGCTCAGTACTATGGTTGTTGATGTGTTGATTGTACATAAAGTTCGCCCATGTACAGGTGATGATAGTTATCAGATTTAATTTGTATACCTTCAACTTACTTCATACCTAGTGAACAGGTTTCATGCAACAATGTTTCATACAGTCCCTAAACAGCAATATCAGCTTCAGTTCAGCAAGCACGTATTCAACTAAGTTTCAATATTCTGTGTGTTGTATGGTTCAAAAAGCAACGTGGGACACAGTCTTATTCATATACGTTGCTTGACAAAAACAAGTGAAGCAGCCAGAAGATGTGGTCAGATAACAATGTAACTTTTAACACATTCACATCATCAACAGGTCTGTACATGGTTAGAGTTGCAATTTTCTGTTAAAGATAGTCCATTAGTGTTGTTCATGTATAGTGTTGTTACCAGTATGGTAGGATGTATAAGGGGCATGAACAATGTCGAATGATGAATGATCACTGTGGAGGACATGGATGTGCCGTGTGCTTGGGTGACACAGCTTATCGGCACCTGACAGAGTTTGGAAGGGGGGGTCTCCGTCTGGCTGGCTGGTTGAATCGTGCAATACTCGGGTGTGTGGAATGTTTGGATGTGACAGTGGCCTGATGTTGGACTGCATAGGAATGTGAGAGCAAGTGTACTCATCGTCAAGGATTATGGGTGACTGTGTCTGACCATGACAGGGAGGAATGCCATATTCTGCACCAAACACAGTGTAACACCTTCACATCTGTGCCTGCCATCTGAGAACAAGTAATGGACACACTTCAAAATCCTTTGTCATCTTGCATCATTGATTCACAGTTCTGCACTACCCTCGATGACCTTTTCTTGTGAGTAAGGCAGCGACATGGGGAAAGGTCCCTATCTTCCAATGTTTTGGAGAGCCACAGCAGTGTTACTTGTGGCACCGGGGTGTGGAGACTTAGTGATTGAGGGAACATCTTGTGTACTCATATGTTTTACCACTCATGTGACCATATCGTGGTGCCATTTTTCAATAGGACAATCCTCATCCAGGCATAGCACTTATCTGAATGATCTGTCTGCTTGTGTTGATATACTCCTGTGGACAGTAAGATCTTCATACATGTCCCTGATAGAATATGGGTGGGATCAGTTCGTACATCAACTTCATCCCAGTGTCAGTGTCTAGGGTATCAAAAACCAAGTACAACAGTTATAGGCTAGCTTGCCTCAGGATGGGGTATAATGGCTTTATGATACCCTTCCTAACTGAACAAGGGTATACATCTAGGTCAGAGGGGGTGTTATATCATACTGGTAAGTGAGCTCGTATTGACAAGGTGGATTTACAAAAATAAATTTAATTTGATTTTGAAATCACCCATATTACATACTGTCTCAAACCATTTCATTTTGTTTCCTCCACCCCTCCTGGGTGCTTGTGTGCTTCATTTTAATCAGGCAGTGTATTTAAAGAATTGATTCTTACAGTATGTACTCACTAAAGATAAAATGTTTTCATGCTAGTGTTATTAACACAAATACTGCTTTGCTACAACAGATGCTGATGAGAACACCACCAGACATTTGTTTCTAAGTGTAGTGTAAATGGGTTCTTATTCACTTAAGCATTTACAGGCTATTCAGCTATAGCTGATTTTGTAGTTTTTCAGAATACAACCGACATTGACTAACATATAAGGTGTTTATTGAGATATTATCTGTGAGTAATGTAGGACCTTTTATAGCTTACATAACATACATATTTAAATATGTGCTAATAATTTTATAAAAAATTATGCAGTTTATCTTTCTATATTTTATTACACTTCATTGTGTACTTATCTAAGTTTAAAAAAAGGTGTTTATCTATTTGTGGTATCTTGTAAGTTGTGGAGATACATAGAATCAAATGAAAACTAAATTAGGCAAATAGCAGAGTGTTTGTTTGGAGCATTGAAAGAGAATTTGGAAAGAAAATACAGATTATCTAAACAGTAACAGAGATCCTTAACTGACATACAGAGGCTTTTAAATATAAAACATAGTGCATAGTTCATAGATATTGTTTCTGGAGGAAATATTCATTTCAGGGTGTACTGGGAGAAAAAAAATACAAGGGTGGGTTGCAAAGCAATAGGATCATGAATACGAGAGAAAATGGTGAGATGTGGTTTGCTTGTAGCTGTATGAAATACGGCATTGGGGGAAAAAAAACATACAAAACTATGCAATATTTTGCCACTGCTATATGCTGTAACATAGTTATTTATGAGAAACTTCAGTTTAAGCATGATTTCAGGTCTGTAAAGGAATTCTTTCATTAATTTTTTAAGAAGACAAAAAAATAATTTTTTTATTTGTAGTTTCATTGTATTTGTTGTAAATATCATTTGCTATCACCTGCTGCGTGTAATACCTAGGTTACTGTAAGCAAAAATTATTATATAAATATATTTATCATTAATTTTTCATAAAGTTTTCTTGTATCATGAAGACAGTTTCATCTTTAATAACAGAAACTTCAAAGATCATGAGTGTCTGCAGCAGTAGGCCTTATTTTTGTAACAGTTGTCAGAATATAGCTCTGTCTTTACAGTCATCCAGCCTCTCTCTCAAGGCATTGGAGGGAGCCACATCTGCTGACTTGGCTGAAATAGAGCAAATCGTCAAAGAGCGAATGGTGTGTTTGTAGTTAAATGAGGCTTTTTTTATTTACTTTTGTTGTTTGCCCTGAACCTTTATGTTGAGTTGTGCATGATTTCAGAGTGTATATTTGGCTGCACAATTCTGTATTACTGGCACATTCGGAAGTTATATTTCAAATGTAGTGTATCATCATAATTGATATCATGCTGTTGCTTTCTCTTTCAGTCAGGTGCTGGTGGTAGTCTCTTGCACACACTTGGAGTTCACATGTAGTTTGCTATAAACACATTATTGAATGTCTTTAATTTTTGTTTGGCTTAATTAGTTTTATGTAAGCATTTGTGGAACATGCTCACTGCAATTTATTTTAATATGAATAAATTCTCACCTTGTTTGCAATAGATTTTGTATTTATAGTCAGTGTACACTGTCTTATATCATTAGTCATTCACAATTTTTTGCTGCTGATGTATCTGTGTGATATCTGTATAGATATGGTATATAGAATTATACATGTGCTGGCATTTGGTATCAGACACAGTTTTATTTTCGGTGGACACAATGTTAAACTTACGCTTACCACAAGCATGACGTAGGAACAGTTTTTCATATTGATTACATTTGGAACACTAAGAAATACAGATATCATTGAAGTAAGGAGCCACGGTTCTCTGAAATTAAAATTTTGTAAGTGATCTTTGGATTTGGTGTGGGATGAGATCTGAACCTGTTTGTTATTGTGAAACCCAAGAGTAGCATCTGTGTACAAATACAGAACAACTGGAATAGGAGTAAAATCCAGACAGATCATGAATATTGACTATGTACTTCCATAATAGACTGATGAAAGGAAACTGGGAGACAAAACAAGGTTGTTCTATTGTTGAAAAGAAAGAAAACTCCCTTTGCATCCTAATGCCAGAGAAATACGACTCACAGGAAAGGAATTAATTATATTTGAGAGAGGGCAAGGGGGGAGGGGGAGATTCACTGCAGTTCCATTTATGTATTTTGTGTTTTTGTTTTGGTATTTGCTGTGAGGTTTCCCTTCGTGTGGGAGTTATGTATAACAGAATGGAGGTGTTATGTCCAGTTACGTCTTCCTTGTTCAACTTGTCCTTTCATGTAGGGTATTTGTATCTTCCCTTTCTTCTTTCCTAGCTGTCTATATCTCCTGGTGAAAGCATTATTTAAAAGTTCTGATAGGTAGTCACACAATATTTGCTTTTAATTTGTGTTCCTCTTTAAACTGTTCCAGTTTTTGTGTTAGTTAATAACTAGATGTTCATCTTACATTGTGCATAATGATTGCATTGATTCCAGAGTTGAAATTTTAAATTTTCATTCAGATTAGTTGTACAATGTTTACACTGCATTTTATTCCAACAGATTATGTGCAATCTAAGTTAAAATTCTGATCTCATTTTAATGATAGATGGATTACAACTTTCAAAACCTTTAGGAACACTTGAAAACATTTCTATTTCAGTAATGGAATTTACAAAAAAAAAAAAAGTTCATTTCAGCATGGATTCTCAAGAAATTGATAAAGTTAGTTGGAACAGTAGACTGTACAGTTTCTGCTGCATGTTAACACTTCAGAATTATATTTAAGTATTGACAGAGAGAGGTTTTTGTGATCATTTGCTGATGAAATGTTGTATTCTCTACAGGAGCAGCACACAGAAAATCAAGAAAGGAACAGTCTCCTTAATCGAGATTCTAAAGTGTCGAGTGAAATGGCATCTGATGGTGAAACAAGCACAAATACTGCTAGTGAAGGGCAGGGGACTTGTGAAGAAGAGACAGCTGATGATAAAGGTGGAGGGAGCAGGGAAGGGGGTGAAGCACAAGGCAGTGCCAGTGGCACGACAGCTGCGCCAAGTGACAGTGAAAGTGTTGAGGACGCGGCAGTTGCCGCCATACGCAAACGTGAATACGTAATTAGAGAATTGGTGGAGACTGAGAGGGACTATGTCCGTGATCTGGAATATGTTACAGAGGGCTACATGCCTCTTATGAGGAATCCAGACTGTGAAATACCAATGCCTGAGGATCTGAGAGGAGGCAAAGACAAAATGGTGTTTGGAAACTTGGAAGCAATCTATGAGTGGCACAGAGAGTGAGTAACATTATATTCACATATATTATGCTACCATTAAAGTATATTATGGATATCAGATTGATAAATTTGCTGTAGTACTGTGTCTGCCAGGAATATTTCTTTCTTAGTTTTTTTCTAAGTTTTTAAGCATCTGCTTAATTTGAGTAAATGTGCATTTTGCTTCTTTGTAATTTCATAGTCATGAGCTGCTTGTTATGTCAGTCCAGTAACAGAATAAAAGACATAAGTAGTCAGTCGTGACCTTCATTGAGAAAAATGGCATATTTCCATTGGCTATTTATTTCTTTACCATAATAAATTATAAAATTCATCATTAATTGGGCTTAAGTATGATAAATGAAATATTTTCCTTGACTTCCTGTGTGATAGTTTCCATTTTCTTCACCAGCCTCAATAAACATAAACTTCTGGTATTCAACATTATACTCCCTTTCACTTGTCATACTTCACAGAGTTACACATGTCATATGGTTAATTACTCCCTATTGATTTGTGATAGATTTCTTTCCTGCTCTTTCTATAATATATTATACTTCAAATTAACTATAATTTTTATCATTTTCCACTTATAATATTGAATGAACTTGATATAAAATGCTGGATTTACAGTCAAGAGATAACCCAGGTTCAGACTGTAGACTACTAATTTAGCTAATTGTCTTACAATTCATCAGTCATTGCTCAAAAGTGCAGGGATGATTTTGCGTTGTGCCCATGACGATTTCTTCCTCCATGTCTGTAAACTTTATGAGTATTCTTTTTTTATTCAGAAAGGGTTTATCCATAAAATATGCCATGAAAGAAGATAAAGATTATGCATAGGCTGGAAAATTGAAATTTGGAATATGTGAAATTTTTGCATATTCTGCATAGCAATACTAATGAAACTAGATGTGGGATGCATTTCACAAGAGATGCTATTGTAACTTAAGTTATGGCCAGTCTGCATCACATGAGTGTGTGTTTTCCCCAGAGTGCTGTCCTGGAAATACCAGGAATTGTATGTTGTAATGTCAGGAATTATATATCATTGACTTGTGAAAAATAATGTGTTATAATGGATATCTGTGATGTTGTACTGAATTATTTTGGCTTACAGAAGTGCTGAATAGAACATTAGTAGATACTCTTAGTAATGATAAACCTCTAATGTTTGGTATATTCTAGTATCAACAAAAAAATTCACTATTTGGTACTACTTTGCATTGCTTTTACATGAAATAACATTTTACTTTGATACATTGCCTGTCCATTTTACAGATGGAATGGAAGTTCACATGTGTCATCGTATAAAATAGATCACACCAATATGTTAAACTGTTCACAGTTGTTAACTGCATCTCCTTCAGAAATATTCATATTTGAAGCAACTTTTGCTCTTAAGAATAAAAGTCATATGAAATTAAGAGACTGCCTAAAAGCACTTACAGAACAAACACAATACCTGTCAGAAATTAATTCACTTTTTTTATTATTACACTAACATTCTTAGAATTCAAAATTAACATACTGTGCTCATGTTCCACAAATGGGATTTGATTTTATAGCAAAGGTGGCTGTGTTTATAGATATATTTTTTATAAATCCCTCCAGAAAAATATCATTGTCAACTCTTGGCAAAGCTGTATACATTTCCTCTCAAAATAATTTCATCCTGCTCCATAGATGGTCATACTGACTTGACATCAAACTGTTTTCATCTGAGAAAAAAGAATATTTATTGAATTACTCTGTTTGTGAGATAACACAGTTTTAATTTTTCATTGCTTGTCCTCTTGTCACCCAGAATATTGATTTGCAAGAGTTGTGCTCTGTGATTCTCTTTTAATGATCAGTGTTGTTAAGTGAGACATCCTCTGTTTATTATTGGCTGGCCAACATGTTTAATACTGTACATGTTCAGTTCTGTCCTACTTACATTGTTACTCTTGTGTAAGAGGAGAGTAGTTGGTACTGCAATTCTTAAGAGGAGAGTAGTTGGTACTGCAATTCTGATCTTTGCTTATTATGCAAATTTTGTGTTATAAACATCACAGATAGCCATTCGTGTTTTATGTTATCCATGGATTGTTATGTGCCCATATTTCCAAGCATCTTCTAAAACATAAAACTGCAGCATTTTTCAGAATAGAGGGAAAGTATGATTTGCATAACATTAACTGGCATTTTAACAAATGTTTATTAGATTGTGCCTTTGCCTTTTCAACAATAAGGGAGTGAGAAAATTGCCTCATAGAGCTTTATTTACATTTCTGTATGTCAGACAAATGACGAAATTAAGTTTCATTTGTTTTTAAGTTTTATTTTTGCATTGCCCATTCATTATGTAATGGTTTTAAAACATGCAATTTTCAGGAAAGAAACCTTTATTAAATATTTGATTATTGCATGATCACTGAAGTTTTGAAAACATCTCATTACTTATTTGTAATAAGAAAGTAGCCATACATCTTTATCTGGTCGTACTATAACAATGTGCTTTTCTTCTAGCTTCTTTTTGAAGGCTCTAGAGAAATGCCTCAGCCATCCAGAAGAACTTGGTCCACTCTTCAAGAGGTATGAGAGAAAACTGCATATGTATGTGGTTTACTGTCAAAACAAACCCGTTTCGGAGTACATTGTCTCAGAATATGATATCTATTTTGAGGTAAGTCCTGTTCCATACATTCATCCTCATATTTTTATTATTCAGACAATTGAAAAAAATGTAATTATAATAAGCCAGTAACTTATGATTAACATCTTGAAACGCTTTTTAAAAAATGGGGACTCATGCTAATTTGGTTCTTCAGTGCTAGTCCTGAATCTGATTATGGTTCTACCTTTCTGTATTGTAATACTTTCTGATTTATATTAGGCATAGAATGTGTCATTAATTAAAAACTACACTTTTCTAGTGGTTTGCATTATAAGCTCATAACAATACTTCATTTGTCTCTTAAAACTTGCGTCCTATTATAAATCGTATGAGAGGCTGAAAGTAAGTATGTATATGAAGAATAGTGTGATGAAATACCTGATAATATATCACTTAATTTCCAGGCTCTGAATTTCATGATGGTCCATATTATTTCACCCATACTCACTCTCTTAGAAGCAGAAAAAAAACTGTGCATTCCTCTCTAGAGTTTCGTATTGAGTTTTATATTCTCATGCAAAACTCTTTTAATGGGTTGCCTGTGAACATCAGGCAGGAAATGGAAAAATCTCCTCCCCCTTAAAAAAAAAGATAGAGGAGAGGGAAAGAGAGAGAGAACCAGAATGTCTTGTTAGTAAATCCTCCTACAATTTAGCAGAATATTTGTACTCAGAACTGTACCTTCCATGTAAATCTAACATTTGTATTAGATAACTCTTGACTTTTACAGTACATAGACAGCTTATAGTCGTCTGTTTAAAGTTATGTTAATGCTTTGTTGGAAGTATTAGATACAAACAGCAGCTGAGTGGTGGACTTTTTCAAAGCAATTCTACAAGATGGGATTTACACAACATCGTGTGTAAATGAATGAATGAATAAACAAACACTATACACTCTCAAGTAAAATTAATGATTGGCTCAAAGTCCACATATGATTCGTTATTATTTTAATGCAGATTTAAACTTTGAGTAACAAAAATATTTCATCAAAATGACTTTGTGTTCAGAACACAGTATGCATCAAAAGCTTGTAATAATAGGCAGATCACAACAAATCTTTTATATGTCTGCAGCCCTATTTATAATAGTACTGTTATCATTGTTTTCAGGAACTTCGCCAAAAGCTTGGCCATAAACTGACATTAGGTGACCTGCTCATCAAACCTGTTCAGCGCATTATGAAGTACCAACTTTTGTTGCGAGACATCTACAAATACACTGAACGAGCAAAGCTTCAGAATGAGATTGACTCATTACGTATTGCACTGCAGGTGATGCAGGTTGTTCCCAAAGCTGCAAATGACATGATGGATGTGGGCAGGCTCCAGGGTTTTGATGTAAGTTTGTTCATCAGTTTGTATAACATACAAATAGTATTTTCTAACAGAAAGTTTTGGAAACTTGTTTTACTAGCAGAAACACAAGCAGTAATATTGCTATTGAAAATCTTACAGAAGTGATAAAGACGACACTGTTAGTAACTACAGTACCTTAACATAGTAACATTATGATAAATACGATAGCTGCGGATGGAAAGGAATGGAGAAATAGAAAGCAAAGATAAAAAGTATGAAGAGAACTCTGGCTTAATATGGGTTATACTTTTCAAAACTGTGTATAGTGGAAACTAAGAATATCCTGGAGAAAAAGTTATATCTGTGGCTCTGAATTTCTAAGTCAGGGAAGAAGAATGTATGAAGTGTAGTGTACCATGGTACAGTATAGTTACTTATTCATCCAATAACCATTTTACAATGCTGTCATTTGCTATAATATTTTTGCAGTGTGGGATCAAGTGCTGCTAGAACAGGATTTCCTCAAATGTAAATATTTTATCTTTCAAACAATGGAAATTTCAGGCTGAAATATCAACAATAGCATGATAAGGATAGATTGCTACTCACCATAAAGATGACACATTGAATTACAGACAGGCACAATGAAAAGACTGTTACACATTCAGTTTTCAGCCAAAGCCTTCTTCAGGAAACATAACACACATACATTTCCACAGCCAAGCACACTTCACACTCAAATGACAGCTATCTCTGCCCACTACACCCAGAATGTAGCCGTTGCCTTGAACAAAAGCAGCAGTCCAGTGTGGATGGGCAAGGGGGAGGGATAGTAGGGTACATGTGAGGGAGAGACGAGCACTTTTTGGCGGAGCATGCAGGGACTATGGCGGCAAGACAAGGCTGCCAGATGCAGCATCAGGAGGCTGTGGGGGATGAAGAGGGAGGGGACAGGCAGCAGAACAGGAGAGAAGCAGAGATGGGGAAAAACCAGAGGGTACACCAGCATTCATTCTTAATAACAGATTTTTCACTGTAGAGAGTTTGAACATCTGAGAAGAGAATTAATGGAGTATCATTATGGATGTTTATTTTATACACTGTAATAATTAAATACAAGCATATAACTTAAAGAGAAGTCAGAGAGGTCATCTTATTTTATCCTTAATGGGATGATTAACTTCGAGTAAAGATTATTCAATTTAAGAATGTGTTTTGCATCTCAGCATCAAGCACCAATAAACTGCTTTCAAAGTCAACGTAGTTTCTATTAGCTGCATATGCAGGGTGTCCCAAAAAACACTAACAAGCTTTGGTGACAGGTTCCTTACACCAAAACAAGAAAGGAATGCCTAGTAAACATGGGGTCTAAAATGAATACATTGAAAGCTGTGTGCCCTGGTTCATCTTCTCTACCACAAAACACAGCTCTTCACTGAATAACTGCCATAGCTCTTAAGGTATGCATTTTAGAACCCATGTTTACTAGACATTTTTTTCTTATTTTGTTGTAAAGAACCTGTCCCTAAAGCTTGTAGGTGTTTTTGTGGGACATCCTGTATACAACTACAATGCACTTATTCATTGTGTGAAATCCTCTCAAGGTATACATCACTATTGCACTCAGATACATGACTGTATTACGTAGCTTCCACTCTGCTTAGTTTCTGTATTCCTGTAGCTATACTTACAGCATCAAGATAATAAATCCACTACCCATTTCATCAGTCTCACACAACACTACAGTTTTTCCATCTCCTACTTAAAAAAACTTAACATTGTCCATTTTT
The DNA here is from genome assembly GCF_023864275.1 of Schistocerca cancellata. NCBI lineage: Eukaryota > Metazoa > Arthropoda > Insecta > Orthoptera > Acrididae > Schistocerca > Schistocerca cancellata. The sequence goes on from NC_064630.1 coordinate 352,877,340, forward strand.
CTGTGGGTGCTTTTATCTTTTCACATTTTTTCCCCTGTTAAACCTCTATTTCTGTAGCTACATCATCCATACTCTGATCTCTGCCTTAGATCTCAATTCTAACATTCTGTATCAACCATAAACCCTCTTTGACCAGATGAGAACCACTATCCCCTCTCTGAAGTTAGTGATCTGTAAGTACAGCACCTCATTTCCACAAGAACATTATTCCATGACAAACAAGTTTTAAATGCTTTCCATTCAGAAATTATGCTATAAACACTTCCTATGATAGTTACATCAGAAAGTTTAGCTGAGTTGTTATCTACACCATGCAGCACAAAAATCTATTCCATATGTATTTTACTGAAGATTTACTTTTTGAATGTGGAATATGTCTGTGTTTCAGGGTAAAATAACAGCACAAGGGAAACTTCTACTTCATGGCCCATTGGTGTGTTGTGAAGGGAATTCAGCATTTAACTTCAAAGGAAAGGAGTTGCATGTCTTCTTTTTTGAACAGAATGTAATATTCAGTGAAGCTGTTGGAAAGAAAACTCAGTTCTCCAATCCAGTGTACATTTATAAGGCCCATATACAGGTTAGAGCACAGTTTATAGTTTTACCCGTACTGCTGTTATCTTTATATGAACAGTCTCTTTGAATTTAATTTTCTGAAAACTGTGTTTATAGTAGCATATTTGTGTTATGTTTAATCTGATAATAGCATATTTTTAAACTTCTTTTCTGGTCATTAGGTGAATAAAATGAGCCTAGAAGAAGTTCCTGATGATTGTGAGCCAGGAAAGTTTATAATTCGATCAACTGATCCCAATAAGCCCAACTTGTCATATGTCTGCCAACCAATGTCTAAAGAAAGTTGTGAAGAATGGGTGTCGACAATTCGGAGTATTCTGCAGACACAAAAAGACTTTCTGAAAGCACTTCAGTCACCCATAGATTATCAGAGGGGTCAGGAGAAAAAGAAGGAGGTGTAAGTAGTTCTGGTACTCCTCAGAGTGTTGTGAATTGTTGTTGACATATGTTTGAAATGTGAATGTGAGATAAGGTGCTCTGATTCTGAGAATCAAAATGATTGTGAGGTCTGTCAGCCACAAAATGCAGGATTCTGTGGCAAGAGTTTTGGGTGGAATGCAGTGAATGTACTTTCAGTGTGTATTGTCTGAGGATGAACCAATTATGACATTGTAAGCCAACACTGTATTGAGGAATAGAGAGACACAGTTCTGTATTACCATCGGTATGATATGGTTGCTTAATAAAGCCTTCTTAGGCAAGGTGTGCTACATTCAGAGTGAACCAGTATTTCATTATTAAAAAATTAAGTCACTTGCAATATTAGTCTTGTTTGTGCTGGACTGTTTTGTAGAAACAATTCTTTAAAGCTTTGCCATTTAGAAATAATTGATTTCAAGAAAGAACTGGTTTCTTTATGCTGTAGGCCTACAGTGTTAGAGCTGTGATACAGACTTGCTTTATTGTGAATAACTTTTGTGAAACCAAAGTTTTACACTGCTAGGACTAAATGCAAGAAACATTTCTAAAAAGTTGAGTGAAATGTGCATTTCAATAAATACAAGTAAATCCTGAAGCTCTTGCCCTCCTGCCAGAGAGAATAGCCTTGTAGAAGTCTGACGAGAAATGTTAGCGATAAATCCTAATGCTCTTGAAGCCATGAGGAGCTGTTTTGATATACTTTGCTAATGTGTGGCTAATTGCTCTGTCTGTATAGAAATTATAAATAACGGGTATGAATCTCAATAGTTCTTATTAATAAAAAGTTGTTTCAATCCAGTCCACAAACTACAACAAAAAAAATTGAATCTGTTTGTGAACACAGACATTTTGTTTGCTGGTTGTCAGTAAGCCACTGACAAAATGAAACTTTTTAAGTCAATTTCCATATTGATTCCTCATGTTCTGTACATGGGAATTAAGGCAACTGCACTAACATTCTCTTTAACTGGCTCCCGACCTCTGTGTCATAAAAGACATGAGATTATTATGTATATAATATGTATGTTTGTACATAATAAAAACAAAACATTTTCAATAGAATTGAAATACCTTGATTTATGCAAAATTGTAATATCCCATCCATTATCCTAAATGACACTAACATACTGTCCTACGTGAGACTTCTCCTGCATATCAAAGGGTGAAATCAAATTGTAAGTTGTATTTCACATTTCTGCTGTGAAATAAATAAATAATTAAAGTGTGTGTGTGTGTGTGTGTGTGTGTGTGTGTGTGAGACAGAGAGAGAGAGAGAGAGAGAGAGAGAGAGAGAGAGAGAGAGAAGAGACGAGACGAGATTAAAGTGGGGTCTAGATATGAAACTGTGTGAACTGCTGAGAGTGTTGGCTATGTTATAATTTTTCCTGATGTATAATTTTATGAATTTCTATGTAATATAAAAGACAATTTTTTGTGATATTTTTTTTATCCATCACAGTGAAATTCTGCTTTGAGGAAGACAAGAAATAACACTATTTTCTCAAAGATTACCCAAAACACACAAACACTTGCAGTAAATATTTACAGCATAAATTTTAGGAATAATTTAAAAAATGTTTGTGTTAACTGTGCAGAAACTATTTGAGTTTAAGACAATTAGCAGTCTCCATACCTTTGTTACAAGAACCTGCAGACAGCATGTAAAATAAATTGTATGAGTACTAGTAGATATGTGCTAGTCAGTGAAAAAATGTGATGAGTTGTTTACAGTAGAGTGTGAATAACTTCAGTCGTTACACCTGGAAACTCACCGACATGTACATAATCTGATTTGCTTACTGAAATGGGGTGGAATGGCTGAATTATTTTACATGCAAGTGGAAGCATCAGATAAGAATAACTTTTCAAAGATATGAAAGTGAACAAAAATATCTCTTGTATTAATTTTCAGTTTTTTATCCTTTTTTGTTTCACACACAGTTCGAATTCCATTTATTCTTTTCATATGACATTTATGTTTTACTCTGATTCCCTTTTCCACCTCCAAAACAAATGGGTCAGAAATTTGTTTTAAGTGTTTGAGTTTTAGTATCACTTTTTTGGGAACTGTTAGTCAGTTTGCATCATTTGTATTTGGTAAGTATGGTTTAATAATCCATAGAAAGTTCTGGTTGAGAATAATTAATTATTTAGGAATAAAAAGACGACTCACCAAAAGGCAGAAGTGCTGCACCATCGACAAAAGGTACAGAGCTTTGCATTGCTAGCTTTCAGAATGAAATTCCTTTCTCAAGCTGTAGGAGAACACACACACACACACACACACACACACACACACACACACACACACAAACACACAAAACTGTCTCCCTACATTGTGCTCATGTGTGTGTGTGTGTGTGTGTGTGTGTGTGTGTGTGTGTGTGTGTGGGCGCGCGCGCACGAGCGAGCGAGCGAGCATTTTTCTCCTACAGCATGAGAAACGAATTTCATTCTGAAAGCTAGCAAAGCAAAGCTCTGTACCTTTCGTTCATGTATCTGTTGACGGTGCAGTGCTTCTGCCTTTCATTGAGTTATATCTTTATTCCTGCATAATTCGTAAGCATGGTTTAGTCATATTTTGTAAAATCTGATATATCTGAACAATATTTCAACCAAATGTCTGAACCTACAGCTTAAAAATGTTTATTGTCTAGCAAATAAATCCTTCATTCATGATAACAGTCAACAGCAGTTATCACCCAGCATGTGACATATATGTGAGTTCATGGGAACCTCAGATATCTTTCCTGTTCCTGAGCACAATATTCTTCACAGTTGTTGGGTTCTTTCATCATCCCATCTACCTACAATTTTGTCATAAATGAACAACTGCTGAAATAAAAAAAAAATTCCACTCTTACTTTTATTTCATAAACTGTATTCTCAAAATCAACAAGATAAAATGGAAGAAATCGATAGAGGTGCATTTATAAAAAAGATGTGGTTGTGGTGTAAGTTGAACTTCAAGGATCCCATTAAACAAAGTTTTCTTGTATTCATCACCATTCACTTAATTTAAAAATTAAATTTGCATCTTAATGGTCAAGTGCCACTAAAAATATATATGAAAAAGAAATATCGCTACTCATCACATAGTGGAGATGTTGAGTCGCAGACAGGACAACAAAAAGACTACTAAACATGTAAGCTATCGGCCAGAAGGCTTTCTTCCAATGCAGACAACATACACACATGCACATTCGCGCGCACAAACACAACACAACAACAACACACACACACACACACACACACACACACACACACACACACATCTCAGACATGACCACTGCCTCTGGTTGCCAGGAGCAGCCTGTTAATTTTAATTGTAACTGTGAAACATCAGTATATTGCTTTATACAAGAATTTGAAATACAAAGGTGTAGAGGTGGTGGAATTATGGATCCTTAGTCCCCATAACAATAACTCTTGCCTACTACTTCCTTATTTCATGACAATCCTTGTAACCTGGTCTGAAAAACAGATTTGTGTTAACAATGTCACTGCAATTGTGGTGCAGTCTCAAAACTGAGCGTATGTGAAAAATAAGACTGATTTTCATCAGTGAATTTTTTACTCTTGAAAACTTAGGTATTTCAGTCTTGATTTCTATGTCCTCATTCCTTTCTTGCACACACTACCTGTTCTGGGAAAAACTTTGGGGCAGGTAGCCACAAAACTCAGAAAAAATTATTTCTCATTTACTGTTTTATTCTTTGTTTCTGCATCTGGCAGGTAACAGCTAAGTTTTGATAGGAGAAACTTACTGTCTGTCTATTTCCAATGTTCTAAGATCAGGGAACTGGGTAATGTCAAAGCATTTGACCATACAAGGGATGAATACAACTTCTTGCAGAAATGAACTGTCCTGTGCATGAGCACCTCAGTAGAAAGACTTTGCTGCTCAGATACAGTTTCTCTTCACACAAAACACTGCAGTGAATTTCTTCTTTGGAGTTTTGATTCCACTGTAAGAGTTCTTCTTACTGTTAGTATGCCCTTGAGAAAACTGAATGACAACCCTGTCCTATCAACAATGTAATTGTCATATGGTTCTCATTGTCATAAATTGTTTCTGGGCTTTTGTTCACTGCCTTTCATTGGCTGTCTTCTTTTGCAAAATTCTTTAAAATATAACAATGACCCAATTCAAATTGGACTGTGTAACAGTATTTTTCACTTCTGGAAGACACTATCTATTAAATATTAAGACACTTGTGCGTACAAAAATAATTTATTGTTCTTGTTTTTTCCTCAGTATTGTGTTCCTACTTTTCCATATACTCTAAAATTTCTTCTTTTTGGACATGTTGATTTCAGAGTAAACAAAACAAGATCAAGATATTTGGGTATAATAGCTTCAGCTTCTGTGAGACATTAGGGAAGGGCAATCAAAGGAATTAAATAAACAAGTAGCATGTAATAGAAAATTCAAAACAGATGATACGTTAAAAGTTCAACAGCAAAGTAGGATATTTTATGGAAGCAATTAACAGAAAGCAGATGACAATAATTCAGAGTTTTAAGTCATCCATACATGAATTAGATGTAGCATGCACCAGTCTGTATATGCAACAATCACAATACATACTCTTTCTATAACAGCTGTAGCTGCATGTTAATGGTGGAAAAGTGCATAGACAGCTGGCAGTACCCTTTCTTGTGCTCTACCAAATTGCATGTTGTCAGTACCATAAAATTTCCATAATGAGGCAACTGTAAAGATTTCTCAGAGTAGAGAATGATCTAAAAGTATTGGTAACAAAACTTTGGAATAAAAGAAGCAAATGAGAAATTTAAGAAATGAATTATACTCAGATAGTGCAGAGAGTTTAATTGTAGTGAAGCTGTAGAAGTTTTTGTATCCAGACTCTTCTTCAAAAGTCATTGAACTTGGGTGGATGGTGTAATTTCTCATTTAAATTCAAATGGCATCAGGCAGGCCATCTTGCTGCAAGTGCTCTCTCTCTATACTCGAGAAGGAGAATAATGAAGAACTCTATGGATTTATTGTTGCCTTGCTGTCTCACAGCTTTTCATCTGAGCAATAGGAAAAAATTGTGGTAAAGTTGACAATGTGAATAGTGTAATTCATAGAGTTAAAAAGTAGCTCAGGGTTTCATATCTCATTGATCACAATGTCATTATGCACAAAGTGCTAAGTTCACAATGGGCAAGTATTTGAAAGAAGATTAGCGGTGTCTATCCCATCATTTGCACTAATAAATTTAGGGACACCATACAAGAAGCTAAAAATTCTGTGTTAATTACGAGAAAGAATGATCATTTCTCTTTTACTACTGTTGTTAATATATTTATAAGCTCAGCTGAATGTCCTGAAAAATAATAAGAAGAAAATCATTAAAAATTTTTTTAAACAGGCTCTTCTCACAATAAACTGGGACACATATTCTAACCATTGTTTATGTTCTGTTGATTGTTGATATTAATGAATATCCAAATGTAGAAACTCAGTTTGAGAGCGCATACTTTAAGGGAGAGAAGAAACCAAGAATGTAAGATAAGGTAATTCACAAGTCTCATGTCAAGCTTGCTTAAATAAGACAATGTACAGAACAGCTCAAAATGAGAATGCGTAGATTGGTGAGGAGTGAGTCAGTTGGCTTTATTAGGCTTGTGCATCAGATGAGCTTGACTGTTCTGGATAGCCACTAAGAATCAATTTTGTTTATGTACATGAATGATGAACTACAGCCTTCTGTTTTTAGCCCTCTCAAGTCATTATTTGGTGTTGTATTTCCTGGAAAGGCCTCGTTGTGATAAAACGCTCAGATTGATGTTAATAGTTGGTTTTTCCACCAGCCCATTCATCATTCTACCTCCACATCAAATCCTGCAAATGATTGTGTCAACACCTACATGCATATCTATACACATTATGTTCCATTAAAAACTAAAAATGTGCTAATACCTGCACCTTCATCAGATGTATGTAAGTGTACAAGTGGAGCAGATGACTCAATGGGAAAATGGGTTTAACGCCATAATTAAAAAAGGTGTCCTGAAGTTGTTTGGAGAAATGTAGATAACTAAAAATTATGAATATGATGGACAAGTAACAGAGTAACATCACAGATCACTTCCTGTGTGGAATATAAGTTCTGTGATTGAGAGAGAACAAGATCAATGAAGTAAAATAAATGCGTGCAAAATACTCTCACTTTTAATTATGAAAGGAAGGTCGCATTGGTTGCTGAAATAGAAACCTTTATTTCTACTGCAAATCTATTTCAATCACTTTGTGACCATCACCAGTGCTTGTATTAAAGCCTTGTGCACTCATAAATACAAGCCATAAAATAACAGTATCTGCGCATATTAATGAAGAGTTCTTGTTAGACCAGAGGCACAAATGAAGGTTGATGCCAATTCTGCTTCATGTTATGAAGACACCTTCCAGAAATAAAATTGTACAGTGGAATTAAAAGTATTAAAAGAAATGTTTGTTAATTTTAATAACTAAAAAGGTGCAGTTAGTTGATAACAGAGATCCAGAACAGAAGATTAGCAGAGATAACACAAATGCAGCAGTGGAGAGGATGAGCTATAATTAGTAATGGTATTTGGGAAGAGGTATGTAGAGTGTTGTGTACTTCAAGGCAAACTGGGTGGATATGCCAGTTACAAATGATCATTCCTGATTTTGGGTTTTTGATGAACTACATCCGCTCCTCCTAGCTATGAGGATGTTTCAGTGCTTTAATTTCACTTTGTAACTCATTCAGGAGAAATGCTTGGTTCTGAAGTAAAACAAGAAGAAAGAAGAAGAAAACAATAACAACATAACATTGTATGAAGCAAACTAGAAGCAGTCATTTACCAGGTTCTTCAGTGGGAATATCTGAAGTGCAGTTAACAGTAAAGTGATGAGTCCCCCATAGTGTATGCTCCTTGGTGCTGTAGTAAATTTCTGAAAGCTGGAGATGGTTCACACTTGTGTGCTGTTCTGCACTTTTCAATTGGTCCTGGTGGATTTCTTTTCTGTATTTCATCATATTTGTATGCAGAAGATTTTCTTGAAGCAAAAAAGAATAGATAGTTAATTGAGTTAGTACATTTCAAAGGCTGGATATTGTCAAGTAAGATCAACAATTAACTTCATAACAAAGACAGAAGGATAAAGAAATGGAATTTCATAATAAGAGGAAAATGCTAATTTAGTGGTGCTGAATTTGACCCCTTTTTTGGCACGGTATACAGAGCAGATGTATTGGAAAGACGTGTCATCATCATCATCATCATCTTCATATCCTTCCAGCAAGCCAGGTAGGGAGCTTATGAGCAATTTACTTCCATTTTGCTGTATCTTGATACACTTCTTCTCTTAAAGCAGTTTCTCAGTTTTCTTTTCTGGTCTCCAGATCCAGCCGTCTTTCTCTGGGTTGTCCTATTGGCCTTTTCCCCTGCACGTTTCTCTCCAAGTATTGTTTTGGCAGGCAGTTACTGTCACCCTCTTCACATGTACAAACCATGTGAGATATGTAGTACTCAGTCTCTCTGTCATTGACACATCCACTTGCAACACTCTTGTGATGTATTCATTCTTATTTTATCTCTTCTAGCATTCCACAATGTTGATTGCAGAAACTTAATTTCACTTGTTTGTAACTTGCTCAAATCTGCCTTGTTAATTACACAGCGCTACTGGAGAGATATGTATCGAACAGTAGTATTAAATAAGGCTTGTTATACAGTTGAAAGCAATATATTTATACTCAACTGTTGATTTGCTAGGCATAACCTGGATGAGGATTTTTCTGTTGGGGTTTATCTGGTTAGCCTTTGAAGATCCCTCTTCTAATTAACCCCACAGAGGATGGATTGCCACACCATCTATGCTGTTCCAAAGGTCTCCTTCTGTGCTGAAGATGACATTGTTGTCTTTGTCTGTAACATTGGGCAAAATAGCTTGCTTGGAATATATTCTGTGGATAAATGTTTTCAAGAACATAAAAATTAATGAGAAACTTAATGAGGAGTGACACCATCTGTGTAATACACATATCTGAATATAATGAATAAATGATTTGCAAAAAATGTGCTCAATTTGCCTACAGTGGAGAGTTCTTAACAAAAGACTGGCAGCTAGCTGTGTTAAGGTATATATACCTACTGTATATTGTATACTGTAGGCAAGAAGTGCGTGCATATATTACTTTCAATTTTTGATATGAATAATCTTCACTGGGTGCTTCTGTGGGAAAGAAATACTTCACTTCACTTTACGGTTTACCAAAAAGAGCACTTACTTGCTATTCCTTACAATTTTTCATACTACCTGCTTAAGTGTCAAGAAATAATTTAATTTCTTAAAATTTCTGTTATTAATAACAAAAGAGGGACATGCAACCACCAATAAACAAATAATTTTTAATTGACTAGTGGCTGAAAGTAAATGTAATGTATCCAGCATATAAACTTTATTACCATGTTATGTGCAAATGAAATTTTCCTCACATTCTGCTGGCTACTTTATCTTTTATAATTTTTGGTATTGGCAGCTGACTTCCTTGCATATTCATTTTGCCTTTGCACCTGCCCTTTTATTGATATATGTTTGCATGCTTTACATGTATCTTTTGCATGCTCTGTTTTATGTTTAATCACTGTTTTATTTATTTTTTGTTTCTCCCTTCTTGGTTTCTTCTTAGCTCTGCTCCAGAACTGAGTTCAGTTTGGGCCCCTCCATTAAGGAAGAGCTTGTCACACCCTGCATCAAGTACAGAAAAGGAAAATGGAAGAGCTTATAAGAATTTTGATGACTCTGCTTCTCTTCCTTGTCCCAGCACTGCAGCTTCTGCTCTTCTTGATGCTTATTCTGTGCCCAGCAAAGCAATCTATGATAGCGATCAAAGGAGCTTTACTTCAAGTGCAGATGAAAGCCACTGTTCAGACAAGAGTAACAGAACTCAGAGCCCCACAAAAATGAAGTTGAACTTTTTGGAAGGTTTTCGCAACACACTACGTTCACGGACTAAAAGTGATGTGGCTTGCTACAGTGAGTGTGAATGGAACAGTGTCAAGCCTTCAAGTCCATACACAGGTTCTGGCACTGATAAAGGCATTGCAAGGAGGTGGTCTGAAGCAGGCACACCCAATCTGGTAAGAAACAAAGGCAACATTTCTGTGAATACCTTCTAATCTGGACTGACTTCCGAGCACCCATTTTCCTTTATAAACTTCTGCATGAAATTCTGTGACAATTACTCACCTTAACCACCACTAACCAATTACCTACAATTTTATGGGATATTAGTAACATCAACTGATACATGTAGTGTAGAATATATACTAACTTTGGAAATGTAGATCATTACTCACATCATAGATCAACTCATGAATAAGTGAAATGTTATAATTTTTTTATAACTTAATCAGTTTTTTCTCAAGAGAGGAGGTAATGGAAGGCCACTCTTGCAAACATTTCTGCAACTGAAGAGTATGTGATCTAAGTGGGTGAGTAGCTTGGATAATGGGAAGTGGAATAGGGTGATGCAGGTTACACATAGAAAGGAAGAGTAGAGAAGCAAGAATGTGTGTGGCTAAAAGTAAGTATACTATGCAGGACTGGCTGCAACAACACAAGAAGCAGCTGGAGACAAGTGAACAGGAAAAATGTAAAAAACTAAAAATGAGGTTATCAGTAACATCAGTATTTAAATTGAGAGAGAAGCAGCAAGATGTGCCAAAACAGCCAGATGATGAGCAACCATAAATGAGAAATTTAGCAAAGTTGTTGGAGATAAAAATTACAAACATGAAGAGAGGATAAGATGGTGATGAAGGAGAGGGATACAAAGGACAGAAAGCAGAGGGTGGGAGGGAGAGGAGAGAGAGAGAGGGGGGGGGGGAGGGGGGGATCTTATTGAAAATTATAAGGCTATAAAAGATTGTTAACAAAACTGTTATTGAACCCGCTAAAGAAAAGCAATACTGAAGGTATGAGATTTCCACTCTGCAGTGGAGTGTGCACTGATATGAAACTTCCTGGCAGATTAAATCTGTGTGCCGGACCGAGACTCTTAACTCAGGACCATTGCCTTTCCCGGGCAAGTGCTCTACCATCTGAGCTACCCAGGCACGACTCACGCCCTGTTCTCACAGCTCTACTTCTGCCAGTACCTCGTCTCCTACCTTCCAAACTTTACAGAAGCTCTCCTGTGAACCTGCAGAACTAGCACTCCTGAAAGAAAGGATATTGAGGAGGCATGGCTTAGCCACAGCTTTGGGGATGTTTCCAGAATGAGAATTCCACTCTGCAGCCGAGTGTGTGCTGATATTAAACTTCCTGGCAGATAAAAACCGTGTGCTGGACCGAGACTCGAACTCGGGACCTTTGAATTTCACAGGCAAGTGCTCTACCATCTGAATTGAGCTTGGGTACCTCAGATTGTAGAGCACTTGCCCGCGAAATTCATAGGTCCCGAGTTCGAGTCTTGGTCTGGCACCCAGTTTTAACCTGCCAGGAAGTTTCATATCAGAGTACACTCTGCTGCAGAGTGGAATTCTCATTCTGGAAATATCCCCAAGGCTGTGGCTAAGCCATGTTTCCGCAATATCCTTTCTTTCAGGAGTGATAGTTCTGGAGGTTCGCAGGAGAGCTTCTGTAAAGTTTGGAAGGTAGGAGACGAGGTACTGGCAGAAGTAAAGCTGTGAGGACGGGGCGTGAGTTGTGCTTGGATAGCTCAGATGGTAGAGCACTTGCCCGCAAAATTAAAAGGTCCTGAGTTCGAGTCTGGGTCCGGCACACAGTTTTAATCTGCCAGGAAGTTTCAATACTGAAGGTTATTTTACACCATTCTTTTTATAAGAAATATAAAATATGCATACCTTCTTCTCTTTGAAAGTTCTGGTTTTGGAAATAGGAAAAGTATAAATAGTGTATCCATCTACTAACACAAATAATTTGCTCTAAAAGTATTAGTTTTAGTAGTAATTACAGTTTTTTTTACTTAATGTTAGATGAAGCAAAAGGAATTTTACTTCCTTTGAATTGAAGTATGTCTAATGCATCTACTGCATGAAACTCATACCACTTGAATGACAGTGATTGTACTTAAGGCACTTAAATTAATACTTGATATTGTTTCAAATATTCAAATGAAGTGACATAATTTCACAGTCTTTACTGGTGTCATACAGATATGATTTTATGTATGTATAGAGACTCAAGCGGCAAGTGAAAATTTGTACAAATGCTGGGAATCCAACCCAGGTCTCCTGCTTACTAGACAGGTGTGCTAGCCACTAGGCCACCTTGGCACAGCATTTACACAACTACACAAATTACCCTGGCACACCTCCCTCCTCAATCTACATTCTTACTGCTGCCCCAGTCTACATTAAATTCCCCCTTACACACAAACAGCCCTGCTGAGACACTCTGTATTCTGGAATAGCACGTCAGCATCAAACATAAATGGGGCATCCAGCCTGAAACAGAGCTGCAGGAGCTTATACAAATGAAATTTCAGAGACTTTCACTGATCTCACACAGTGAGTGAAAATTGGTACCAAGATCGGGAATCAAACCCTGGTCTCCCGTGTACTAGGCATATGCATTAGCTACTAAGCCACTTTGGCACAGCAGTTCACGCAATTCCATGGATTACCCTGGCATGAATCCCTCCTCAATCCAGATTCTCATTGCCAACCCTGTCTACTTTAAATTCCCCCTTACACATAAACAGAAGTGTCAATCTCTTCATGTTCTGGAATAGCATGCTCTATGCTGAGGTGCTATTCCAAAACATGGAGAGCCTCGGCAATTCTGTTCATGTGTAAGGAGGCATTTAAAGTAGACTAGGGTGGCAGTAAGAATTTGGATCCATATCGGAAGCATGTCCAGGTAATTCATGCAATTGTGCAAACTGTGCCATAGTGGTTTAGTGGCTAACTCTCCTGCCTAGTAAACAGGGGACACAGGTTTGATGCGCAGTCTTTGTACAAATTTTAACTCACAACTTCAGTCTGTGTACATAGGTTCAAATATTGTTTTGCATAGGATTGGAGACATTCAAACATTAATTTTGGGCTGAAGATTACACACTTCCAGGTAAGTACTTTACACTCATATTACAGCTAGCTGCAGAAAACTCTCTTGTGATAACTAATGAAACTGCACTACACGCGACACACATGAATAATACAAGTTGCAAAAGATATTGATAGCTCTGTTCAGTTGATGAGTTACATAGTAACATAGTCAGATCATCTGACGATGACTTCCAAGGAATTTGAAACCAGTACTGTAACTACTAGTGTGATCCAAGCCTGAAAAATAAAAAAAATAAAAATTGTCACAAGATGGTCATTGTGTTCCCCATAGACAATATGCAAATCTGAGTATTATGTTACAACATAAATTTTAGTAAAATTGTTAATGTTGCATGGTATCAAAAAAAAAAAAACATAGAGTTGGAGAACAAAACATACATGCTGAAATAAATACCATTTATTACATTACCTGTTCCAGAAATAGAAACCAGTAATAAATGGCTCATAAACAATTAACAAGTTAAAGGTAGGAAAATAGGAAATAAGGTACCAGAGGAAGTAAAGCTGTAAGGACGGATCATGAGCCGAGCTTGGATAGCTGTCGGCAGAGCACTTGCCTGCAAAATGTGAAGGCCTCAGTTTGGAGTCCCAGTCTGGCATACTGTTTAAATCTGCCAAAAAATTTCAGAAAGTAAAAATGTTCCTTCCATAGTTCTACATACTGCTTGGTGTTAATACAATGAAGAAAACAGTAGCCAGTCACTTCCTGATATTCTTTGATTAAAAGATGTTCTGAAGAGTCATAACCTATCCTTGGGTATACTTCCTTCCGTATGTATTTCACTCTTTTAAAAATTAAAAGGCAAATCTCATTCTCATCACTGAGCTACTGCAGATGCTCTGCATTGTTGTTGTTGGCACATATTTGTAAAACTGGTTTGCAGTTGCCTTCTCCTCATGTGTGAGCGATGCGTCTAGCTTGTATCTGCACGTCAATAAGCATTCATGTAGCGTAATAGTGTGGTTATGTTGGATGATGTGAAGTGGGGGAAAGAGAGTAAAACAAATTAATGATACATAACTTACTCCTGTTGAAAATGGCTAAGAAGAACAATGAACTGCAGATCCCCTAATGCTGAAAACATCGCCATCAACAGTCTCACACTCTCATTCTGTAAGGCGGGAGGATGGTTTGAAGTAAACTCAGGAGCCTGGCAGATAATATTAGGATCAGGGACTGCGTGCTGCACTTCTCACCATTCCAACAAGACAATTCTCAGTTGGCAGTGAAAAGCTTTATGCATCAAACCATCACTCTCTCTCTCTCTCTCTCTCTCTCTCTCTCTCTCTCTCTCTCTCTCTCTCTGACACACACACACACACACACACACACACACACACACACACACAAACACACACACACACTTTTTCTGTCTAGTTTCACATGGTGATTACATTGAAGGAAGTACACTCCTGGAAATGGAAAAAAGAACACATTGACACCGGTGTGTCAGACCCACCATACTTGCTCCGGACACTGCGAGAGGGCTGTACAAGCAATGATCACACGCACGGCACAGCGGACACACCAGGAACCGCGGTGTTGGCCGTCGAATGGCGCTAGCTGCGCAGCATTTGTGCACCGCCGCCGTCAGTGTCAGCCAGTTTGCCGTGGCATACGGAGCTCCATCGCAGTCTTTAACACTGGTAGCATGCCGCGACAGCGTGGACGTGAACCGTATGTGCAGTTGATGGACTTTGAGCGAGGGCGTATAGTGGGCATGCGGGAGGCCGGGTGGACGTACCGCCGAATTGCTCAACACGTGTCGACTTCAGCGATGAGAGTCGCTTCTGCCTTGGTGCCAATGATGGTCGTATGCGTGTTTGGCGCCGTGCAGGTGAGCGCCACAATCAGGACTGCATACGACCGAGGCACACAGGGCCAACACCCGGCATCATGGTGTGGGGAGCGATCTCCTACACTGGCCGTACACCACTGGTGATCGTCGAGGGGACACTGAATAGTGCACGGTACATCCAAACCGTCATCGAACCCATCGTTCTACCATTCCTAGACCGGCAAGGGAACTTGCTGTTCCAACAGGACAATGCACGTCCGCATGTATCCCGTGCCACCCAACGTGCTCTAGAAGGTGTAAGTCAACTACCCTGGCCAGCAAGATCTCCGGATCTGTCCCCCATTGAGCATGTTTGGGACTGGATGAAGCGTCGTCTCACGCGGTCTGCACGTCCAGCACGAACGCTGGTCCAACTGAGGCGCCAGGTGGAAATGGCATGGCAAGCCGTTCCACAGGACTACATCCAGCATCTCTACGATCGTCTCCATGGGAGAATAGCAGCCTGCATTGCTGCGAAAGGTGGATATACACTGTACTAGTGCCGACATTGTGCATGCTCTGTTGCCTGTGTCTATGTGTCTGTGGTCCTGTCAGTGTGATCATGTGATGTATCTGACCCCAGGAATGTGTCAATAAAGTTTCCCCTTCCTGTGACAATGAATTCACGGTGTTCTTATTTCAATTTCCAGGAGTGTATTTTGAATGGATTTATACATAATGTTATTGCTTAAAAGTTAAGGTATTTGAATGGTTGCATGCATAAATAATACTAATTCACCCAAATTAAGAATAGACACTGCAAGGAAAAAAAAAGAAAAGAAAAAAAAAAAGACACGTCATGAAGGAGTTATGCAAACTGGTGTTCGTACAGGTATCAACAGCAAATGCAAAACTGTAAACTTTGGTGGCCAGTGGATGAATATGTGTTGCTGCAGCACAATTTCACCACACAGCTGGCAAGAGTGGTACCCAGGGCAAAAGTCTGTGAATTTCATTCCATGTACTCAACTGGACAGTAACTATGCGTCACAGACAGACACGTGAATGATATATGCAGATATCAGAGCATTTGAGAGGGGACGTTTAGTTGGGCTCAGAGAAGCTGGTTGGATTGGTTGGCAAATCATTCAACATTGGAATAAGAGCATGCAGCTAGTCGATGATGTTGGCAAGTATGTATGAACCATGGCCAAATACAGCGTCAAGTCGGAAGCAGTCAACATAGAGAGATGACAGAACAAGAGGACTGAGCAATCATCAGAGAGGCACTCAGAGCTCCGGATTCATCATCATCATCATTGATCCAATGTGCAACTTGTGCTTCAGTGATCACAACTTGGGTTATTAACAGGTGGCTCACAGATAGGGGCTGAGCTCACGTTGCCCCTTACATCAACTTCCATTGACCTCTGTACACCAACAAGCCCATTTGCGGTGGTGTGGGCACATTCAAACCAGAATATCGTTGACTGGAGTAGAATCATCTTCAGTGATAAGTCCTGCTTTGAACTGAGCCCTACAACTAGCGAAGATGTGTCTGGAAATTTCCTGGACAGTGGTGGCATACTATCCTGTCTTTGCCAGTCATCCGGCCCAACAACCAGGAGTCACAGTCTGTGGTGCCGTTTCATTTCATAGCATTCCCCCTTTACAACACAGCAGCACATCAATGATCGTCCCATTTTGGTGACCTTCATGGCAAGCCATCCTGGGCTTACATTTCAGCAAGATAGTGTCTGCCCACACATGGCAAAAAATCCCACTGCTTGTCCTCATGCTTACCAAACCTTACCTTGCCCACTTAGGCCACCACAACTCAACCCAGCTGAGAACATTCGTGGCATTATGGGTAGGGCCCTACAAAGAGCTCGGGATTTTGGTGATCTAATGTGCCAATGTGACGTAATTTGGCCAAATATCCCTCTGGAGGATATCCAACAATTTTATCAAGCCGAGTAACTGCTTGCATAAGAGCTAGAGGTAGACCAGTGTTTTATTTACTTGTCCAATTTATGAAGCTCTTTCTTTTGAATAAGTCATCCAGTTTCTCTGAAATTGTAATCATCTGTATGATTGTGTAATTCTTATACATAAAACTGGCAGTGAAGAGAATCCAAGTCACAAGAACCTTCAAAAAGTAAAACCCTGGTTTTGTGGTAAAAGATTTTTGTTTTATATGAGATTTCCATTACCCTTGAATACATCAGCACTGATAGATATTCACTTTTAACTTGGGTATTTAGTACCAAGCTTGTTCAAGGGTTGGACAAAAAAAATGAAAACACCAAAAACACAACTCGTTACCATGTGTAATATGATTTATAAAACCCATTGGCATTCAAAACTGCTTCCAGTCATCTTTGGAGGGATAAATACAGGTCCTTTATGGTTTTCAGGGGAATCTTACATCATTCTTCCTGCAGAATAGTGGCAAGTTCAAGTAACAGTGGTGGAGGTGGATAGCAGTCATGGACCCTTCTCACCAAAGTCGACCACAAAGACTCACTGACTGTAGAGGTCCGCCGCTCGTGGTCTCGCGGTAGCGTTCTCAGTTCCCGAGCACGGGGTCCCGGGTTCGATTCCCGGCGGGGTCAGGGATTTTCACCTGCCTCGAGATGACTGGGTGTTTGTGTTGTCCTCATCATTTCATCATCATCCAGGAAAGTGGCGAAATTGGACTGAGCAAAGATTGGGTAATTGTACGGGCGCTGATAACCACGCAGTTGAGCGCCCCACAAACCAAACATCATCATCATCACTGACTGTAGTAACCAGGGGAGATGCTATGTAATTCATCCTTGAGTTCATAAAACCAGTCCTGGATAATGAGAGCAGTGAATAGGACCCCTGTTGCCTTGGAAGTTAGCATCACCATTGGGTAAAAACATTGTGCCATGGGACGGACCTGACCAGCCAAAATGGTCACTTAATCCTTGGCAGTAGTGTGCCCTTGCAGAGCCACCATGGGATCCATGAAATACTATGTTATGGCTGCCCAAATAATCACCAGTCCATGCCATGTGTCACTGTGGGATGTAAACTCTGCCAGAAGTTGTAAACAGTGTGTAACAATACACATCCAACCAAATGACTTTCTTCCATTGGTCCATAGTCCAGGTTTTATAGATTCTGCACCACATTTACCTGTATTGTGCATTTCCAAGCTGTTGAGTGGTTTTGGAATACCAGCTTGCCCTGCAGTTCCCTGCTTATAGAACACCCTTCATATTATTTTGGTGGTGACACTGATCACAAGTGTAATATTCAGTTCTGCAGTAACTTTTCCAGCTGTTATCCTATTATTTTTCATCACAGGTCTCTTCAGTGACCTTCTGTCATGATCACTCAACACAGACTTTCATCCACATTGTGACTTAGTGGATGATGTTTCTCCACTTTCCTGCATGCAGTGAAGTTCTTCCACACAGTGACTCTTGAAATACCAAACATTTCAGCTATCTTGGTTATGGAAGCTTCTGCCACAGTTTACTGCTGACATAATGCACTTTCAACTACACAGAACACTGTTCTGATCATGACTGACACTTGCAACATTTTGAGGACATTGCACAGGTTCCGGTCATGGTCAAATGCATGTTCAGGCATGCATTTCTTGAGGTGTTTCTGTATTTTTTACAATGCTTGTAGCAGCTGCTCTCATTTCAATATAGCATCATATAGAAAGAAGCATGACGATTTATTTAGGTAATAAATTGCTATAATTCTAGGATACACATTCATGTAATATATAACAGTATATTTTGAGATTCAAACAATTGAAAATCCAGAGTGGAATAACAATATGAATTAGAATAGGCTGCTACTCACCACGTAGAGGATGCACTAAGTGATAGACAGTCACATTTAATAATGTTGCACAGTGGTTGCAGCTAAGTTGATTGTAAACTGCATGGCTGATTTCACAGGTGGGCCTGCCTTTGATGGGATAGGAAATGCCTGTGACAGAACTAGAGTAGGTGGTAATGGAAAGATGTATGGGACAAGTCTTGCATCTGTGTCTTTTGCAACAATAGAAGCCCAGGTGCAAGAGGTTGGGAGCAATGGTGGAATAGATAAGGACAAGGGTATTGCGTAGGTTTAGTGGGTAGCAGAATACCACTGCAGGAGGGGTGGAGAGGATATTTCTCATTTCAGGGCACAATGAAAGGCCTTTGAAACCCTGGGAGAGAACATGATTCGGTTGCTCCAGTCCTGGTTGGTACTGTGAGGTGGCACTCCTATGTGGCCAGTCAGTGGGTATGGTGGATGACTGAGGAGACAATGGGTGGGAGATCTGTTTCTGGAGAGGGGAGTAATTTCAATTTACAAAGGTCTCAGTAAGACCCTTGGTATAATTGGAGATGTACTGCTCACCACAGCAAATTTGGTGATTTGGCTGTAGAATGGGCTTATTCGGGTGGAATGAGTATAGCTGTCGAAATGGAGGTGTTGAGGTGGGTGGAGGTACTCATGGAGGCAGGTGTTGATGTCGAGGAAGATGACTCATTGTGCTGAGGAAGAACAGGTGAAGTGAAGGGGAAGAAGGTGTTGAGGGTGTGGAGGAATGTGGGTAGGGTGTTCTCACTCTCAGTTCAGGTTATGAAGAAGCCATCAAATAATATAAACCAAGTGATGGGTTTGGGATTCTGGCAGGCTAGGAGGAATTCCTCTGGTGGCTCATGAGTAGCTTGGCGTAGAACAGTGGTATTCAGGTTCTGATGGCTTCATCTGATGCAGGATTTTGTCTGAAATCTGATAGCTTCCTACAGACTACTTTTAAATGTGCCTATCTGCCACTCGGCGCCTGCTGTAAGTGGTGGGCAGCAGTCTGTTCTAATTAATATATTTATAATTTGAGATTATATGAGACATGGCAGCAGTACTACAAATTGGATGTGCTTGAAGACAGATCCAGAGTTTTCTGCTGCTAAGAGTGGCTGAAAAGACATATTTAGTACTGGCCTAAAAGCAGTATGCTGGAACACATTGAAAGTGTTATTGGAAAGGAGGAGGTTGGTGTTTAGTGTCTCGCTGGAACTGAAGTCAAAAGTGCCGGAACACTAACTCAATTAAACATAGAATTGACAATGGCTGCTCGAAGAAACTGTCCCGATGTTTGCCCGAAATGATACAGACACATCACAGACGAACTGAATCCGCAGGGTCAGATGGCGATTTGATCAGTAGCCTTCCAGAATATGAACCCATTGTGGTTAACCATGATGTCTTAATTTAAATATTGTTATCTTTCTTGTACAGAGGGTCAGGTTTTGATGTGCTCTTGATACTGCAGTCTTTTGTATAGTTCATAAAATGTATTTTAGAGGATGGCAGTTCAAATTATCATTCGGTCATCCAGATTTACCTTTTTGCAATACATTCCTAAAGTGCTTAATGAAATGCTGGGATAGTTCCTTTAAAATGGTGTGTCGAATTATTTCCCTATCCATTCCCAGTCTGAACTTGTGCCGCATCCCTAATGACTTCATTGGCAACAGGACATTGAACCTTAATCTTTTCTTCGTTCTGTGGGCTGGCCAGAGATGTAACTTAGTTGATCAACCTAAGAATGTACTATATAATCTAACTGCGTAGATAAAAAATCTAGTCACCAAGCAGCAGCAAGAGACACACACACACACACACACATAAAACAATAATGAAATTTGCAAGATTTTGGAATCAGTGACTCCCTCTTCAAGCAGAAGAGTTGAAGGGGAATGAAGAGGAGTAAAGGAAAAGGACTGGTGAGGCTTAGAACATGGGGAGAGTTCAGAAAAGTTGCTGAGAACTGTGGACAGGGAAGACCTATCACATGGGATGAGAGGGAAAAACTGATTGTTGGGACCGTACTAGATGAAATTTGAGAACCTGGGAGGTTAAAGGTGGAAGATATGGCAACACACAAGACAGAGATTACTGACTAAACATTGTGTATGAGTTAATGAGAGTAGAAAGCTAAGTGGTACATGCAGGAGGGGGGAGGGGGGATAGCTTAGAAAATAAAAGATATAGAGAACTAAAATGGAATGGAGAAAGGAGTATTTACTGAGAAGAAATACCGATACAGAAGAAAGTAGTGTAAATTAAGGCCTGGTGGATGCTGAGAACCAAGGACATATTGTAAACCAGTCCCACTTGCAGGGTTCTGAGAAACTGGTGTCTGGAAGAAGAATCCTGATGGCACAAGTGGTGAAACAGGTACTGAAGTCATGACTGTCATGATGTACAGCATGGTCTGCAACAGGATATTGTGTGTTGCCAGTAAACACCCTCTGCCTGTGCCCATTCATCCTAACTTGGTGGCAGTCAAGCCAATGGAAAAATCCAAACAGTGTTTATGTAACAGCTGGTACACAACATGTGTGATTCCACAGATGACTGTCCTGTTGATAGTATTTGTTATGACAGTTACTGGGCTGGTATATGTGGTGATAGGAGAGAGCCCAGGGCATGTCTTATAGTGGGTTTGGTCACAGGGGTAGGAGCCATAGGCTAGGGAAATGGATGCAGAGGGAGCATAAGATTTGACAGTGATATTGTAGAGATTGGGAGGGCAGTGAAAAGCTATTCTAGGTGTGGTGGGCAACATGTCAGATTTAGTGGATCTCATTTCAGGGCATGATTACAGGAAGTCATAGCCTTGTCAAAGTAGCTAATTAATATATTCAAGACCTGGATAATTCTGAGTGACAAGAGGTGTACTCCAAAGTTGTTTTTTTTTAGATGACCCAGGAAATCTGCTTTGAACTAGGCTAGTAGGGAAGTTACATCCTGTGAATGCTGAAGTGAGAATGGTGGTGTACTGCTATAAAATGTCTGTATCTGAGTAAATACATTTGCCTTGGATCAAGGCTGTATAGGAGGAAATGTTTGACATGGAAAGGATGATAACTGGCAATATGTAAGTACTGTTGTTTGTTAGCAGGTTTAATGTGAACAGAAGTGTATAGCTGACCCTCGGCAAGGATGAGCTCAACATCAAGGAAAGTGGCATGGGATTTGGAAAAGGACCATGTGATATTTAATTGGGAGACTGTATTTAGAGATTCCAAGAAATCTAACAGGGAAGCCTCATCCTGAGTCCATGTGGGAAAGATGTCATCAAAGTACATAAACCAAACCAGGAGCTGAAGGCTTATGGATCCCACAAAAGCCCCCTCCACGCAATCTGTGGAAATGTTGGTGTAGGAAGGAACAATCATGGTTCCCATTACCATGCTCCTGATCTGTTTGTATGTCTGCCCCTGAAATATAAAATAGTTGATGGTAAGTATAAAGTTGGTTGAAATGAGCAGGAAGGATGTCATAGGTTTGGAATCAGGTGGGCTATTTGAGGAAAAGTTCACAAGCAGATACACCATGTACATGGGGGATGTTGGGAAGAAAGATGTGGTGGGAGTGGGACAGGCACAGGTTTCATATGGTCTAGGTAAACAGAGACTTTAATAGAGGGTGGAAGTCTTTGTACTATAGGTTGCAGGTGTTGATCAATCAAGGCAGAACATGTTTGGTGGGTGATTTGAAGCCAACAACTATGGGATAGCCAGGGGTGATTAGGTTTTTGGATCCTTGGATGAAGGTGGGGGTTCATGGTTTGGGTGGGGCACAAGGTTCGATCGGTTGAGGTGTTAGTCCTTGCGAGGGGTCTGAGATTTTAAGCAGTTTATAACACAGGAATGAGACCTTGATGGTAGATGCTGTACGTAGAGCTGTCAGACAGCTGGCATTGACCCTCACTTACATACCCTGGTCAGTCAAGTACCACAGTAGTGGAGAATGTTGGGAGGATAATGTTGGAGTTATCAGTTTTTAGGGAGTGAAAAGCATGGATTTCAGCAGAGGACAGAGTACACTCATGTTGTTAGGAACTGAGGAAGGATTGTTGAGCTGTGCTGGATATTATGAATTGTTGAAGGCTTATAAGGGATGATTTTGAGGTACTGGTTGTGGATAAAGTTGGGATTGTGGTCTAAGCTATTCAAGACAGGGTTCAATGTCAGCTTTGTGGCTGGCAAGGCTTTGGGATTGGATTGCAAAGTGATACTCCCACTTGCCGTTTCATGTGAATGAAAGTAGGTCCTTCACCAAAGCAGCTTGATTAAATGCAGGTTTAGGGCTGAAAGAGAGACCCTTGGATAATACAGAAAATTCAGGAGGAGTGAGTATCTTAGATGTGATTTTGAGAACACTGCACTGTTGCAACAGGTTCTAATGCTAATGAGTTATCATTGCTCTGGGAGGCAGTGGTGAAGGCCAGGGGATGTTACGAAGGTTGGCCAAGCTCACTTTGTAGGAGAGGAGTGGTGGTTGATGGGGTGACTGTTTTGGGAAGTAGAGAGGAACAGCTAGGGAAACACCACTGTTGGGGTAGTTAATGAGAAGGTGGAATAGCTTTTTGAGGTGAAGTGTGGCCTGTTGTTGCAGTTTGAAGATGGCTTGGTGGATGATACCATCCAAGGAAACACGAGGGGCAGATAACTGCAAGATTTTTTAAAAGGAGAGATAGCTGGTGGAATGGAAATTGACAGATGAGGCATATAGGTCAGAAATTAGCTGGATAAGTGCAAGAGGGAATGTTAATGAGTTCCATATAAATCATGTAATAGGGTCTGATTTAAAGCCAATGTGATTAAAACTGAAATAATGTCCTATCAAATAGTTCATTTAGATTTTCAAAAAAAAGAAAGAAAGAAAAAAGCAAGGTCATTAGAGTCAGAGACCAAGTTCGAAAAAGGGAAGGATGGGGAGGGAAATCAACTGTGCTCTTTCAAAGGAACCCATTCTGCATTTTGATGAAGACACTAGGGAACTCACAGGAAACCTAAATCTGGATGGCTGGATGGGGGTTTGAACTGTTGTCCTCCGAAATGCATTTTCAGTGTGCTAACCACTGTGCCACATCACCCGGTATGGAGATTTTGAAGTGGTGGATGCCAGTGTGGCTTTTGAGAAACTTAAATCTTTAATAAATTTTAACACCTATGTAGCATTGTTACATAAAAAAGGCACATTGTCACTGAAGTTAATAGGAGCAGTAATACATTAGGTAAAATGGCCTGCACCATGATTTGCAGCTACATATAAAGCACTATATTTACAAAGCTGTAGTGTACAAAAACTTGGTGTCCACATCTGAGGCATATTAATAAATTTTGCTTGGAAGCAGCCAAATTTTTTGAGTTGAGTCTTCACAAAGTATTGTACTGTGTGAAGAGAGCTGATTGTAGACAATCAAACACATCCATGCAGAGTGGAAGGACCTCAAATATTGGATAAAAAATGGATTCCATTATCAGAGAGGCACAAGCAACAACATGTTAACACAATTTGAACAATATGTTCAACTGTAAGATTAGTGTGTAAGTTTGATAGGTTTACTGTAAAAGACATATTTCATACATAGTGAAGACTTATTGGCATGTTATAGGAATTTGCTCACAGAACTGGATTACTGTCAATTAAGAACAACACTTTTAATGTGAAAACTATGGAGATTCTACATAGTCATTATTATACTGATGGAATAAATTTTTGAATGGTTGAAACTGTCTTAGATTCAAAGAAAAGCACTTGTGCAAAAGTTCAAGGACTAGTGTGTCAAGAATGTATTTTGCATTGTGTATGTGAGGAGAAATTGAGGCTTTTCTGTGTTTTAAGTCACGCAAAGAGAAGCCAGTACCATTACGCTTGTGGGAACCTTCAGATTTGACAGTAGCAGTCATGGTATCGTTTAGATACAGGTTTAGATGTTTGATTTACTGCATTTATGTTCAGTACAGATGTAATTCTTCACATAATGGACAGGTTCATTCACACATTGTAACTGCATCTAAATAACCATACAAAGGTGCTGGATGTATAGCAATACTTCTCAGTATTTCAATCATTGTAGCACAATGTTACCACATTTCTTTTCCGAAATCAGGTATCGCAAATTCCTTCATTAACATTTTTGCACATTATTCATTTTAATTAAAGACATAACATTTGTACCAATGCCAAATCTAATGTCTGGAGAAAATGTTGAATGATTACATTTCTGTGCCCATAATGACAGGTATTCTTTGGAAGATTTCACAACCAGGCAAAGATTTAGAATCCAGTGGTCTGCAATGTATGTCAAAGAGCAGATATTAATTTCAGTCAAAATTTAGTCATAATGATGAGTAGACTGGGATTCAAAACCACAAATTAAAAGTGTCTTCCAAGGCAGTGGGAAATTGAAAACTTAAAAAAATATTGAAAGAGCATTAGATGGAAACCAGTACTTTGTTACATAGAAACCAAATCACAACTACTGCAAAGAAGCTTAACCATAATGTATAACAGGGAGAATTCAAGAAAGAGACAAAGTGAACACTGATTACAGGAAGACTGACACTCCTTACATTAAAAGTAAACATAATATCAGGAAGGTAAAAATTAAAAAGATTGATCTAACAGTTACGAGGACAGGTAGGAAAACATGTAACATCAGTATAACACAGAGAAACTGCTTTTAACTAGACTGAAAATGTGGAGGCTAATGCAGAAGAAACAGGTGTTTTTGTCATGTGGTTAAAGTTTGACAGGGGTTGGAGCTTTAAAACAAATCAAGCAGCAGATGTCAATGAGATACTTCTGGTATTATAGGATTGGTATGAGGTCAAAGAACTAGGTCCCTCTATCTGGTGTTAAAACTTATCATCAGATTTGGAGAAAAAAAGCATTATCACCATCTCACTGGTGAAGGGAATGTGTACATAGCGAGAAAAAAAAAAAAAGTCTGAAAAGAGAACTCTGAAAAATCATGCATGTAAGCTACTGAAGGGAATAGCATCCAAAAAAGACACATGGAATTAACAATTGATGATAAGTACTGTACTAAGGTCAGTTTAGCTTCAAAAGATGCAATTCAGACTTTTCACTCAGTTATGAAAGTAACAATAATAAGAATCAGATATTGTCATGGGGTTTATCAACCTAGAGAAAGCCTTTCAAGAGTTAATACGTAATGTTAGATGTTTGTTCACAGTAACAAAAACAAATTAATCTTATTAAACTCAACAAAAATCAATGTTAATTAAGATATTAGAGACAATTTCATAGGCATGTTCATATTTTCTTCAAATTACTAAATTACTGCAACCTCAGTCATGAAATACCCAACAAAAGTAACATACGGCAGTCACTGTAGTTTAATTTTGTTTAAAATATTTAGTAATTGCCATTTTATGTGAACAGTTTTTTCTCTTCTTTGCTGATGTATCATGAAGTAGTTTTAATTGAAGCAAACTCACAGTATCTCACTCTGGTTTGACAGATATTTCCAGAGATTGAAATGATTCTGCATGAGATGGTCCTGCATAATGTTCTGTACCTATGTTTCCTTTGGTTTTTAGCAATATTATGAAGAGGATAATTGCTATTCACCATATAGAGGAGATGCTGAGTCACAGGGAGCCACAACAAAAAGACTGTCAGAAAGCGAGTTTCCACACACAAATGTAACTCTCACACAAATGACCACAGTCTCTGGCTGCTGAGGCCATACTGGTTTCATCATCTTGTATTTCCTGCTGTTCATTTGCCAACTGTATGTTTTCAACAGCTTTGTCATCGAACATTATCTGAAAACCTTGGTCATTACTGTCGCAAATGAGCCACTCTTTCATATAACTGACATCACATTCTTGGCATATTTGTATAGTTGTCATTAACTCATTTATATCCTCCAAAACATAATCATCCATATCGGTTTTGAATTTTACGGCTCCCATTCTAATATTTTGTTCCAGGCTTTGTTCAAAGTCTTCTTTTCAGTCCCATGCATCTACAACCTCATAACAATACTCCTTCAAATCCATTTCCTTGGAAAATGACAAAATGAGTTCCGCATTATCTTATGTAGATAACAATCTACATAAAATTTGATTTCTGTAAAGTTGCTTTAATGTTTCAATAACACTTTGATCCATTGGTTGTAGCAAGGATGTCACATTATGGTGGAAATATTTCACTCTAAACATATCATTTTTCTAACACTTCAGCTTAAGGGCAAGTTGGTGCATTAACCAATAAAAGTAGGACTTTTTCTTATTTACAAATTTCGTTTTGAATTTTTTTCCTACTCAGATAAAAGTACTGTTATACCAGTCAATGAACATTTCAGTGTTCATCCATGCACTTTTTATTTTTGAAGCATCAGGAGTTTATGGATTCTCCAATGAGGAGCAGAAGTATTTTATGGGTCCCAGTAGCGTTTATGTTAACTAATATTCTTACTTGCTCTTTACTAGTTTTGTATCGTGGAGCTGAACTATCTTGCCGAGAAACTAAAGATTTTGATGGTGATGTTTTCCAGCTTAAACCAGTTTCATCAACATTACAAACGAAGACCAAGTCATAGTCATTTTCGTCCAATTCTTTTTTTAAAAGGATTTGCTGCATCTAATCGCACTGACATTTTTTGTACTGTATTTCCAATTTGTGAATTCCATGATGAAATTTAAAACTGTATAATGGCCAATGAGGTGTTTTATATGGGCCCCAGATCTGTACCACAATTGATTACTTGCCACAAGTGGTTTGTTGGCACCTATCTTTTTTATGTAATGGTAATGCATTTTCACAGGGCAAACGACCAGATATTGGATGCCCTACTGATCATTTTTGTAAAAATGTACAATACAAAGCATCATCCAGAAGTTCATTTTTTGGATTCTTCATCACTTCTCGATGTTTACTCCCGTGTTCACTATCAAGTTTACAGGTGTACTTCAGAACTGAATTGTTATGCTTCTTAATGTCACTAATCATAGAAGTATGTATCTACACCATACTTATTGGCCAACTTACAACCAGTTTCTGCCTTTTTAAATTAATGAATAATGTTTATTTTATCTTTAAGTGATAACACCTCTCTCTTGTGCTTTGAGACTTTTAAGTACAGACATAACATGACACAGTGATTAACTCAAATAATAATTAAACACACTGGGCAGAGATCATGTGGGGCACTGATGGGTAGTGCCAGCATGACATGTCCGTTCATGCACAGACTAGACAACAAAGATATTTGCTCACAGTTATCAGTCTGAATAATCGCAAATCCATGTAACTGAGGTCTGGATAATCAAGTCTCCACTGCAGTTTCATTTCTGCTGCTTCTCATTATTCTTGTCTGTCTTTGGTTTACTCTAATTCCATATTCTGTGCTCATTACACTATTCGGTAGGTCCTGCAACTTTTATCCACATTCACTGAGGATAGCAGCAAAGTTATATCCTTTCTCCTTGAATTTTAAGCTCACTTGTTAATCTTTCTTTTACCAGATAGCTCTTTTATCTGATAGCTTGCCTTGTTAGGCACTACACAGCTCTATTGTCACTTTCGCAGCTAACAGCTCCTCCCCTGGGAAGGAGAGGGCAATAGCTAGGGGAAGGTTCAAGAGGAATAGCAGATCATTCGGATCCTAGGATGAGAGTAACCCATATGTTTTGAGGACAAGAAGAGAAAAAAAATGAAATTACCAACAGAGATGGTACATTAACAGACTACAGCAGTGTTTTATCAAACTTGATTCCTTAAGAGTCAATCCTGGCATTGTAGGGTGACATCTTGGGCCACATAGGAAGGGGGTGGAGGGAGTGCAGTGAGTTGTCCAGCCAAAGAAAAATCCAATTTCCACTAAACCATTGTTATTGATAGAAGCTTACCACTTATACATTTTGATTCTCCATATATTGTAAGGTACCACACCAATTACTTTTAAGTGAAAAGGAAAGTAATGCTTGAAAATATAGTGAATCCTCGCATAGCAAGCACAATTTGTTCCAGAATCTTACCTGTAGTGTGAAACACTCATTAAGCGAAACAATTTACCCCATATAAATCTATGTAAAATACAATATTGTGTCCCATGCAGAAAAAGCAGTAAATATTTTATCTTATTCATGCCATTTATTCAAAGAAAATTATGCATACAGTATTATGTACTTTATTATTCGACATCCTAACTAATTCTTTTTTACTGGGAATCTATCTATAGTAATTTATTTCTGTCAACACTTCAACACTTGGCAAAAATGTGACAATGCATTATCGTCAAATAAATATGTAGTGTGCAAAGCCACTGCTTTATTAGGGTCATGATTTTCAATGCACGATGTAACCAATTCCCATGCTTTCAGCTTTTGTCCTATTGCACTAGAAGATTGCTGCTTTGCTGTTACCACCACCACCACCACCAGCTCCTCCTCCTCCTCGTCCTGCTCCTCCTCTGAAGAACTCCTCTCCATAGCTCCCTGCTGTGAAACACACTGCAACTCCATAAGCTCTTTTGTGGTCATTTCTTGGCTGTGATATTCTACAAGCTCATCAATATCATACATATCCACTTGCACTCTGGCCTAAGCTTCTTCCAAGCAGAAGTGAGAGATCTCTTGGTAACCTCTTCCCCATCTTTTTGATCATCTTGACGTAGGCAATGATGTTGAAGTGATATTTCCAAAACTCTCTGAAAGTGAGATCAGTAGCTTCAGTCAACTCAAAGCAATGCTTGAAGATTACTTCAGTGTAGAGCTTCTTAACAGTTAGAAAGAATCTGCAGCAGGTCCATAGGCTTGAGTAATGGAGTGGTGTTGGGAGTTAGAAATTGGGTCTTGATTAACTTAAATTCTTCAAGGAGGTGCTCTTGTAGGCCTGGAGACTGGGCATTACCATTGCCCATAGCAAGCAAGACATGGAGTGGCAGATTCATCTCGAGCAAATATTTTTTCACCAAAGGACCAAACACTTTATTGATCCAATCACATAAAACATCACTTGTCACCCAAGCTTTGTTGTTATTTAACCTGCTCTTCTGGACTTTACACTTATTGAAGGCTCGTGGAATTTCTGAACGGTGAATAAGCAGCGGTTTAATTTTACAATTGCTGCTTGCATTGACACAAAATAGCAGAGTGAGATTGTCTTTCATTGGCTTTTAACTGGGCAATGCATTCTCCTCTGCTGTTATAAAGGCACGCTTTGGCATCTGTCTCAAGATAGACCCATCTTGTCACAATTAAAAACCTGTTGCGGCAGATAACCCACAGAATCTATGAGCATCTCGAAGTCCCTGATGAAGATCGCTGCTGCTTTTGTGTCAGAACTGGCTGATTCACTCTGCCTCACAAGGTTGTGGATAACAGTTCTTCTCTTTAAACTTCTCAAGCCACCCACGGCTTCCATTAAACACTTCTTTGGCTGCTGATGATCTTGGCACCATCTTAATTAGGTCAACAAAAACCATTCACACCTTCTCATTAATAGTGTCACTTTGCAATTGCTTTTCATTTATCCATGTAAGGAGCAACCTTTCGACATTGTCCAGAATATGAAGCCATTGTTTAGAATCTCTTGTCACTCCCTTTGAAGCATCTACCTCCTTAATCTTTTCCTTGTTCTTGAGGACAGTGCAAATAGTTGGTATAGACTGATTGTATGTGCTTACTAAATTAGCAATGCTCGCACCATGTTTGAGTTTTTCAATGGTTTTACGTTTCATTTCTAAGGTCATTTTCTTTCTCTTATGGTGATCTTGCAGCTTTATCTCCGGGGACACTTCTGCAAAGGTTATTGAAATTTGCACACAAAGAAACACTGTGTGGACACAAGTTAAGAAAAATGTGTGATCACAAGCTGCACTAAGATGGTAGCAGAAATAGCACTAAACGCAGACTGCAGTACATACTAAAGACATTGTTCATCTGCTGCTACCAACAATGAAAGGTGTTCATATTGTTGAACATTACCCCCACCGTGTGCTAACAGCTGGTGACATCTCACACACACACACACACACACACACACACAAAGATGACCATCTGGACACCCCTGCACCATTGCCAAAACGAGATTAACAGTCCCTTCCCTTGAAGACAATGGATAAGACCAGCCAAAAGAAGAAAGAAGATGTATGCATTATGCAGAAAGGAAACTAGATCAGTAGGAAAACTGAGGAGAAGAAACTCAGAGCACATGAAACGTGTTTATACAGAAGGATGAAAAAATATGAAGCTAGAAAGGGCTAAACAAAACAGATGAGTGACAAAATCTATGAGAAACCTACACAAGAAGTATTGATGGACAGTGTGAAATTCACTGAATCATAAAGGAAAATTTAACTGCCACTATGCCACACATACCCCCCCTTCCCCCAATTTCTAAACTGGTGATATAACTTAGTCACACTGCGTATAGAGCTCATCATCTATGAGACTGTCTCATTCCCCAACAATTTTTCAATTGCCTCTATTTTACAAATTCCACACAAAAATGTATGTAGAATGGATTTGGCATGTTCAGTTATTTCATTTAATAGAATTCTAATCTGTACAAGCATCACACATAGCTGTGCAGCCATCTTTTTGGTACACAGTTCGTGGATTATGACAAACAGTTATTTAGCAAGGAATGAACAGATAAATTGTAGTCAGCAGAGAGGTTGCATAGAATAATAAAAGAATATTGTAAAACTAAAGTCAAATGCAAAAAAGCATTTGTCATTTGTGGTG
Source organism: Schistocerca cancellata (assembly GCF_023864275.1). Taxonomy (NCBI): domain Eukaryota; kingdom Metazoa; phylum Arthropoda; class Insecta; order Orthoptera; family Acrididae; genus Schistocerca; species Schistocerca cancellata. Next base: position 352,908,754 of record NC_064630.1, read on the forward strand.
TCAGTGAAACAAATAAGCACACCATGTTGGCTGCATAAGAAAAAAAGAGGGGGGGGCAGTAATTTGAACACATCCAAGAGAAAGAAATGTACTAACTCATGGACTTAACTTCCAATAGAGGACTATGTTAACAGACCACAGCATGAGAGTACACCTAAATCCAAAGTGGGGGCCATCAAATTTGGCATCCTAAAATATCCAGTACTTACCTGTGCCAGTCTGTTACCTTCAAGAATGATTTAGCAAAGTCATTACAGTGTAGTCAAAGCCTTTGATGTTTGCAGTTGTTATAATCATATTAACTTATGACTGAAGCTCGTTTCCATCAGAAATACACAAAACAGTAACTAAACAGAATTACCACCTAATAATTATCAGTTTAAGTCAATGAGTTACACTTAGCGAGGTGGTGCAGTGGTTAGCACATTGGACTTACATTCGGGAGGACAACAGTTCCAACACACATCCTGCCATCCTGATTTAGGTTTTCTGTAATTTCACTAAATCTCTTCAGGCAAATGCCAGGATAGTTCCTTTGAAATGGCACGGATGACTGCCTTCCCTAATCTGATGGGACCAATGACCTTGTTGTTTGGTCCCCTCCCCCAAATGAACCAACTAACTAGTGAATTAAACAATGGAAAATCCAGGATGGAATGAAACAATATTATGAAAGGAAAGTTGCTACTCACCATATAGTGGACATGCTGAGTTGCAGATGGGCACAATAAAAAGACTATCACAAATAAAGCTTTCAGCCAGCAAGGCCTTTGTCAAAATAGACAACAGACGCGCGCACACAAACAAACAAACAAACAAACACACACACACACACACACACACGACTGCAGTCTCTGACAACTGAAGCCACACCATTTGTGTGTGTGTGTGTGTGTGTGTGTGTGTGTGTGTGTGTGTGTGTGTGTGTTCTATTTTTGACAAAGGCTTTGCTGGCTGAAAGCTTTATTTGTGACAGTCTTTTTGTTGTGCCTATCAGTGACTCAGCTTGTCCGCTATATGGTGAGTAGCAACATTCCTCTTCATAATATTGATATTAATCAGTGAACTACATTAGCTTAAGTTGCAACATAAAGGTTTGCAGAAGGCCTGTGACATTACATAACCTCTGAGCATGTCTTTTATCACTGCTCTATTAGGTCACTAAAATCAAGAGATCACTTGTTAAAAATTATATTTCCTGATGTGTTTCAGGCATAGCCCATCATCAGAACACCTGCCAAATGAAATATAATTTGCACAAAAGCACAAGTACAATGTATATATGACATCAAGAGTAAAAAATTGATTATAAATATTTTTAAATATGTTTACTCTTAATGTGACATGTATATTGTGCTTGTACTTTCATATCAATTTTCTTTTAATTTTGCAAATTTTCTGTGTCTGAAATATGTCAGCAAATATAATTTTTAACAAGTGATCTATTGAGTTTTGTGACCTAATAAAGCAGCGATATGAGATGTTCTCAGAGTTAAATGAAGTACATACTCTACAAAATTAAGCAGTAAAAATATTTTGAAAAACAGATAATTGAACATCATCATGCAAAGACACCTTCAGAATTTTTGGACTACCTACACTAAATTTGTAACACATTTTTTATTTAGTGACATTTGTACCAATGTTAAAATATTATTTGAAGTGATCTGTGTTATGCCCATTTACAGTAGATTTTCAGAATAAAATTCAGTAATCAGTTGCTCAATTAGGAAATTTACAGCAGGAGATGCAAAGTACAGATACAAAGAATTGCAGTAATTGATAAATTTTCATGGCAAATTGCATATATATCAGTTCAAATAAATTAATAGAATCACTGAGTTGCCTGTGGGAGGTGCCTGGAAGCGTATATTATAAAGTCTTATGTAAGGCTGCCATTTGCTGCATAGCAAACAAGAAAGCCACTGATATGGTTTATTGCAGGCACCTGCTGAACCAATCAATAGAACATTTAAAGGTGTCAAACATTGCTGCAATTTGAGGCCTTATTTCAATGTACTACTGGTGCACCTTGCTCCAGATTCCATCAATTATTGATATTTTATTTATAGTAGGTGCCTATTTAGAACTACTTGTCACCTGTAGATCACTCATTCTTGGTTATACACAAAACATATTACTAATTCTATCCACGAATGGCAATAAAAAATGGTTAGGTAGACTTTGGTGGCAAGACAAATGGTGTCAGTATGTCCACATGAGACTTTGGGAAGCTCCATGTTGTACACCCCTTCAGACGTGATTGGTGTAGTCAGGAGTAATTAGATTCTTGATATATCATGGATCATTATCACCAGTCATTTTACATCATGTAATTTCTGTTAGTGTGATTACTAACATGGACTCAGCACACACTGATGATTGTATTTTAATAAATGGGTTCTTTCCTGCATAACGTAAATCGCAAAGTCAAGCTTACTGTTTAGTATCAACTAAAAATTAAAAAAAATCATGTTTCCTTGTAACAAACCATCTGTGCAATGTATAAAGTGGTATGTCATTAACTTGATCAGGTTACATGAGGTAAGTGCTACTAGTCAGCAGTGTAATTTCCAAGAACAGTAAGAAGCATTAGGTATGTCTAACCAAGTATTGGAGATGGTGACAATGTGGATTGTTTGGTGTCATAATGAAAGATAAGATGTGCTGATTAGCATTTATATACAGACAGACATCTTTGTGAAGCTCAACCAATAAGTATAGTTTTTTATGACTATGTGAACATAACATTTTTCTTAACATAAAAGTAAAACTGTGAATTACTGATTTGGCTTAACATAGCTGAAAGCAGCTGTTTCTCCCATTAATGACCATTTCCATCACAGGAACCTGTAATTCACCTTGTGACGTAGTTGCTTGTCAAATTTAATTCCAGCAAATATTTTTGAATTGTTTGAAAATTTGTGACATTGAACATAATTTTGGTCTGTGGTATCTGATTAGAAATTTTTACTGTTATTTTAATACTTATATGCAGTAAAGACTGATTGAAAATCTGCTAATATAAAATTTTAAAGTCAATGAATACAAAAACTGATGCACTTGTAACTTACCAGGTTGAAGTCCCACCACCAAATATAATAGCACCTGGAACCGTTGTACGAGTAGCAGTTGATTTTCCAGCAGTACACAGCGATGAACTTACTACATATCGTGGTGAGCATGTGCAAGTAGTGACATATAATGCAGAACGTAATAGCTATATGGTGCGCCGTAGATCAGAATCTTCAGCACCAGAAGATGGGTGGGTGCCTGCACACATACTTATGAGAACTGTTTCACGGAAACCATGGTCATTCCGTTTTCGAAAACCTGGTTTTAGCACTGGAGGCCGAAGAGGAGAGCGGCGTTCTTTTGATGGGAGCTTAGGACCATCTCCATCTTCATCAGGCAGGGTATCGCCTGATTCTCTTATACCTGAATATCCTGTAGCACCACCAGAATTCATTGAGAAGCTACACTGTGTGAACATTCACTGTGGTATGCGTGTGGAACTACGATGCCGCCTTTGTACTCCAGCTGGCATTGGTGACTTCAGCGATGTGAATATCGTGTGGCGGAGGAGTTCCAATGTTCAAAGACTCAATCCTCATGATCCAGGGGGTTCAAGTATTCTTCGAACAGGAGGAAGACTTAGTATCAGTCTTACGGAAGATGGGACTGCACAGTTAGTTATTGAGAACTGTCAACCATCTGATGCTGGTGAATACTCCTGCACTGCTTCTAATGAGGCTGGAAGTGTTACAACATCTGCTTCTCTCTGTATATCAGGTGAGTCATAATCTGTGCATAAATTTAATTTAAATGAATGGAAGATACAATTTTGGCACTGTACCTGCTGATTCACTTAAAAATATATTTGTATTTCTGGTTTTTTGTTTATTTATATTTCTTGTGAAAAAAAGTATTGTTTGGTGGTGCAGAATTTTCAGTTAGCTTGTTTTACTGGCTCCAGTGCACTGTAGGAACAGAGGGAAAATTTAAACTAGTAGCACATGTGCCATGTTGTTAAATTTAAGAAGCCACAAAAATGTGTTTCAATTAACTGAGTTAGCTTGAGCAGATTAAGGTCAATTAATTTCTTTATACAGTAGGGATGAGAGAATGATCTAGGAGAATGACGTGCTGTTCAAAGATTTTTGTCTTATAGTGAAAATGTGTGACAGAAATAAACAAACTTGCAGACAAAACATTGGCTACATGGTAAGTGTGCACACCACCTCAGAGAATTCAGCGAGCCTTAGTGAGTTTAGTGACGGATGAATGTACCATGTTTAATTTTTCTGAATAATATTTTAGTCAGCAGTTTACTAAGTTATAGTAGTAGCAATAGTGTTGTTGTTGTTGTTGTTGTTGTTGTGGACTTCAGTCCGAAGACTGGTTTGATGTAGGTCTCCATGCTACTCAGTCCTATGCAAGTCAAGTTTCAACACCAAATAACTATTGCAGCTTACGTCCTTCTGAATCTGCTTGCTGTATTCATCTCCTGGCCTCCCTGCACAATTTTTAACCCCCCCCCCCCCACCCCAAACACACACACACACACACACAATTACCTCCAGTACTAAATTTGTGTGTCCTATCAACCTATCCCTTCTCCTAGTCAGATTTTGCCACAAATTTCTTTTCTCCTCAGTACAATTCAGTATCTCCTCATTAGTTATGTGACCTACCCATCTAATTTTCAGCATTCTTCTGTAACACCACATTTAAAAACTTCTATTCTCTTTTTGTGTAAACTTTTTATCATGCATGTTTCACTTCCATACCTGGCTACATTGCAGACAAATGCCTTCAGAAACGATTTCCTGACACTTACATCTATATTTGGTGTTAACAAATTTCTCTTCTAAAGAAACACTTTTCTTGTTGTTGCCAGTCTACATTTTATATCCTCTCTACTCCAACCATCATTAGTTATTGTGCTGCCCAAATAACAAAACTCATCTAGTACTTTAAGTGTCTCATTCCCTAATCTAATTCCCTCAGCATCATCCGATTTAATTAAACTACACTACATTATCTGTAGTTTGCTTTTGTTAATACCCATCTTATATCTTCCTTTCAAGACACTGTCCGTTCCATTCAACTGCTCTTCCAAGTCCTTTGCTGTCTCTCTGAGAGTTACAATGTCATTGGCAAACCTCAGAGTTTTTATTGTGCTCCTTGAATCCTAATTCCTACTCCAATATTTCTTTTGTTTCTTTTACTGCTTGCTCACTGTATAGATTGAATAACATCAGGGATAGGCCACAACCCTGTCTCACTCCCATCTCAACTATTGCTTCCCTTTCATGCCCCTCAACTCTTGTAGCTGCAATCTGATTTCTGAACAAGTTATAAATAGCCTTTCACTCCCTGTATTTTACCTCTTTTATCTTCAGAATTTCAAAGAGAGTATTCCAGCCAACACTGTCAAAACCTTTTGCTGAGCCTTCAAATGCTATAAATGTAGGTTTGCCTTTCCTTAACCTATCTTCTAAAAGAAGTTGTAGGGTCAGTATTGCCTTGTGTGTTCCTACATTCCTTCAGGATCCAAACTGATCTCTCCAAGACTGGCTTGTACCAGCTTTTCCTTTCTTCTATTAATAATTTGTGTTAGTATTTTGCAGCCATGATTTATTAAACTGATGGTTTGGTAATATTCACACCTGTCAGCACCTGTTTTCCTTGGAATTGGAATTATTATATTCTTCTTGAAGGCTGAAGGTATTACACCTGCCTCATACATCTTGCATACCAAATGGAAGAATTTTGTCATGCCTGGCTCTCCCAAGGCTATCAGTAGTTCTGACAGACTGTCGCCTACTCCTGGGGCCTTCTTTCAACTTAGGTCTTTCAGTGCTCCGTCAAATCCTTCTCGTAGTATAATGGCTTCCATCTCATCTTCATCTACATCCTTTTCTGTTTCTATTATATTGCCTGCAAGTTCATCTCCCTTGTATAGCTCCCCTATATAGTCCTTCCATCTTTCAGCTTTCCCTTCTTTGCTTAGGACTGGTTTTCCATCTGAGCTCTTGATGTTCATACAGCTGCTTCTCTTTTCTCCAAAGGTCTCTTTAATTTTCCTGTGGGTGGTATCTGTCTTTCTACTAGTAATATATGCTTCTAAATCCTTGCATTTGTCCTCTAACCATTCCTGCTTAGCCATTTTGCACTGCCTATCCATCACATTTTTTAGACATTCGTATTCCCTTTCATTTGCCTCATTTACTGTATATTTTCTTCTTTCATCACTTAAATTCAGTATCTCCTGTGTAATCCAAGGATTTCTACTTGGCCTTGTCTTTTTACATATTTGATCCCCTGCTGCCTTCACTATTTCATTTCTCAAAGCTACCCATTCATCTTCTTCTGTATTCCTTTCCCCTATTCCTGTCCAATCTACAGTTCATAACCAGTAAATTGTGCTCATAGTCCACATCTGCCCCTGGAAATGTCTTACAATTTTAAATCTGTTTCCAAAATCTGTGTTACCATTACGTAATCAATCTGAAACCTTCTGGTGTCTCTAGGTCTCTTCCACGTGTGCAATCTCCTTTCATGATTCTTAAACCACGTGTTAGTGATAATTATATTTAATCTGTGCAAATTCTTTCCAGGTGGGTCCCTCATTCATTCCTTTCCCCCAGTCCACATTCACCTACTATTTTTTCTTTCTTTTCCTATTATCAAATTCTAGTCACCCATTATTATTTAATTTTTGTCTCCCTTAACTATCTGAATGATTTCTTTTATCTCATCATACACCTCTTCAATCTTTTCATCATCATTAGAACTAGTTGTCTTGTGTTGTCTTGTGACAGCCAGAGTGAGAGCACCAGCAGCAGCGAGTACTGTTTGTATAAAGCGTTTATTTTGCATTTTGTTTACGACCTTCCACTAAGGAAGGGATTCTATTTGTGTTTATCTGCTCTGCATAGTAACTAACAGTTCTTGATAAAACTTTACGTAGTTTTCGTGTTAGATTTCTTAGTGTTTTCTTGATCGTTTAGAACAGAAAGCGCCCTAAAACCGTCTTTGTTTGTTTCGCGGCCGTTAGCCACTAGTCACTTGAATCAGCAGTTGTCTTGTGACAGCCAGAGCGAGAGCACCAGCAGCAGCGAGTACTGTTTGTATAAAGCGTTTTTGTACTTATTTGCTGCGCTTAGCTTTTAAATAGTTTTTCTGGGAAAACCTAGCGTAGTTTTCGCGTCTCGTATTTCAGTGAGTGTTTCTTGATTATCAGAGTAGCTCATCAGAAGATTATCTTGGGAATTTGTCATCGTATAGAGTAGGGTAAACATAGTCATGTGTAGGGACTGTGGTTGTTGTGAGCGGACGCAAGGAGAATTGGCCACTCTTCGGGGGCAGGTGGAGGCTTTGTCTGTTAGGCTCATCGAGCTCGAGGCGCAGGCGTCGGCTCGTAGTGGCGTTGGGGCAACTGTGGTGAGACCTATGCCTACTTCGGTGGCCTTGGAGTCACATGGAACCCCTGATGTCGCTGCATCTTCCGGCAGTGAGCATCTTACCGGTCAGCCATCACTCCAGGGTGAATGGCGGACAGTGGTGGGCTCGCGCGTGCCTGGCCGAAAGGCGAAGGTGGGATCTGGCCGCGTGGCAGCTGCCTTACCCCTTTCCAACAGGTACGGGGTGCTTCCTAGTGGTGATGACATCGTTTCCGAGCCACCACAGGATGCCTCGCCTGTTGGGCCAGTGGCCGATTCTCCGGCAAGGTCCCGACAGTCACAGAGGGCGGGCCTATTAGTTATAGGGAGCTCCAACGTTAGGCGGGTTATGGAGCCCCTCAGGAAAATAGCGGGTAGGTCGGGGAAGAATGCCAGTGTGCACTCGGTGTGCTTGCCGGGGGGTCTCGTCCGTAATGTGGAGGAGGCCCTTCCGGCAGCTATTGAACGCACTGGGTGTGACCGGCTGCAGATAGTAGCACATGTCGGAACGAATGACGCCTGCCGCTTGGGTTCTGAGGCCATCCTTGGTTCCTTCCGGCGGCTGGCTGATTTGGTGAAGACAACCAGCATCGCACGCGGAGTGCAAGCTGAGCTTAATATCTGCAGCATAGTGCCCAGAGTCGATCGCGGTCCTCTGGTTTGGAGCCGTGTGGAGGGTCTAAACCAGAGGCTCAGACGACTCTGCGACTATAATGGTTGCAAATTCATCGACCTCCGTTATTGGGTGGAGAACTGTAGGGCCCCCCTAGACAGGTCAGGCGTGCACTACACACCGGAAGCAGCTACTAGGGTAGCAGAGTACGTGTGGCGTGCACACAGGGGTTTTTTAGGTTAGAGGGACCCCCCCTTGGGCGAAACGATAAAATACCTGACGGCTTACCAGAGAGGACATTATCATCGTTGATAAAGAACGTCCGTCCTCAGAGACCAAAAACAGGAAAAGTTAACGTAATATTGGTAAACTGCAGGAGTATCCAGGGCAAGGTTCCTGAATTAGTATCTCTTACTGAAGGAAATAGTGCGCATATAGTATTAGGAACGGAAAGTTGGTTAAAACCGGAAGTGAACAGTAACGAAATCCTAGACACAGAATGGAATATATACCGCAAGGATAGGATAAACGCCAATGGTGGAGGAGTATTTATAGCAGTAAAGAATTCAATAATATCCAGTGAAGTTATTAGCGAATGCGAATGTGAAATAATCTGGGTTAAGCTAAGTATCAAAGGTGGGTCAGATATGATAGTCGGATGCTTCTATAGACCACCTGCATCAGCAACCGTAGTAGTTGAGCGCCTCAGAGAGAACCTGCAGAACGTCGTGAAGAAGTTTCGTGATCATACTATTGTAATAGGGGGAGACTTCAATCTACCAGGTATAGAATGGGATAGTCACACAATCAGAACTGGAGCCAGGGACAGAGACTCTTGTGACATTATCCTGACTGCCTTGTCCGAGAATTACTTCGAGCAGATAGTTAGAGAACCAACTCGTGAAGCTAACGTTTTAGACCTCATAGCAACAAATAGACCGGAACTTTTCGACTCCGTGAATGTAGAAGAGGGTATCAGTGATCATAAGTCAGTGGTTGCATCAATGACTACAAGTGTAATAAGAAATGCCAAGAAAGGAAGGAAAATATATTTGCTTAACAAGAGTGATAGGGCACAAATCGCAGAATATCTGAGTGACCACCATCAAACGTTCATTTCTGAGGAAGAGGATGTGGAACAAAAATGGAAAAAAATTCAGAAACATCGTCCAGTACGCCTTAGATAAGTTCGTACCGACTAAGGTCCAAAGCGAGGGGAAAGATCCACCGTGGTATAACAATCATGTACGAAAGGTACTACGGAAACAAAGAAAGCTTCATCATAGGTTTAAGAGTAGTCGAATCATAGCTGATAAGGAAAAGCTGAACGAAGCGAAAAAGAGCGTAAAGAGAGCAATGAGAGAAGCATTCAACGAATTCGAACATAAAACATTGGCAAACAATCTAAACAAGAACCCTAAAAAGTTTTGGTCATATGTAAAATCGGTAAGCGGATCTAAATCCCCTATTCAGTCACTCGTTGACCACGATGGCACCGAAACAGAGGACGACCGAAGAAAGGCAGAAATACTGAATTCAGTGTTCCGAAACTGTTTCACTGCGGAAAATCGTAACACGGTCCCTGACTTCAGCCGTCGCACGGACGCCAAAATGGAAAATATTGAAATAAACGATATCGGAATTGAAAAACAACTGCTATCACTTAGTAGCGGAAAAGCATCCGGACCAGACGAGATACCCTTAAGATTCTACAGTGATTATGCTAAAGAACTTGCCCCCTTTCTATCAGCAATTTATCGTAGATCGCTGGAAGAACGTAAAGTACCTAGCGACTGGAAGAAAGCACAGGTCGTTCCCATTTGCAAGAAGGGTAATAAATCAGATGCGAATAATTATAGGCCTATTTCGCTTACGTCAATCTGTTGTAGAATAATGGAACATGTTTTGTGTTCTCGTATTATGACGTTCTTAGATAATACAAATCTCCTTCATCATAACCAACATGGATTCCGCAAACAGAGATCATGTGAAACTCAGCTCGCCCTATTTGCCCAAGAAATTCACAGTGCCGTAGACACTGGCGAGCAGATTGATGCCGTATTCCTGGACTTCAGGAAGGCATTTGATACGGTTCCGCACTTACGTTTAGTGAAAAAAATACGAGCTTACGGAATATCGGACCAGGTTTGTGATTGGATTCAGGATTTCCTAGAAGAAAGAACACAACATGTCATTCTTAACGGTTCAAAATCTGCAGATGTAGAGGTAATTTCGGGAGTACCGCAAGGAAGCGTGATAGGACCTTTATTGTTTACAATATACATAAATGACTTAGTTGACAACATCGGTAGCTCCGTGAGGCTATTTGCAGATGACACGGTTGTCTACAAGAAAGTAGCAACATCAGAACACTCGTACGTACTCCAGGAAGACCTGCAGAGGATTAATGCATGGTGCGACAGCTGGCAGCTTTCCCTAAACGTAGATAAATGTAATATAATGCGCATACATAGAGGCAGAAATCCATTCCAGTACGATTATGCCATAGGTGGTAAATCATTGGAAGCGGTAACGACCGTAAAATACTTAGGAGTTACTATCCGGAGCGATCTGAAGTGGAATGATCACATAAAACAAATAGTGGGAAAAGCAGGCGCCAGGTTGAGATTCATAGGAAGAATTCTAAGAAAATGTGACTCATCGACGAAAGAAGTAGCTTACAAAACGCTTGTTCGTCCGATTCTTGAGTATTGCTCATCAGTATGGGACCCTTACCAGGTTGGATTAATAGAAGAGATAGACATGATCCAGCGAAAAGCAGCGCGATTCGTCATGGGGACATTTAGTCAGCGCGAGAGCGTTACGGAGATGCTGAACAAGCTCCAGTGGCGGACACTTCAAGAAAGGCGTTACGCAATACGGAGAGGTTTATTATCGAAATTACGAGAGAGCACATTCCGGGAAGAGATGGGCAACATATTACTACCGCCCACATATATCTCGCGTAATGATCACAACGAAAAGATCCGAGAAATTAGAGCAAATACGGAGACTTACAAGCAGTCGTTCTTCCCACGCACAATTCGTGAATGGAACAGGGAAGGGGGGATCAGATAGTGGTACAATAAGTACCCTCCGCCACACACCGTAAGGTGGCTCGCGGAGTATAGATGTAGATGTAGTAGATGTAGTTGGCATATACTGTGGTGAGTGTGGGCTTCGTGTCTAACTTGGCTACAACAACGTGTTCACTATCCTGCTCATGTAGCTTACCCCATTCCCATTTTCTTATTCATTATTAAACCAACTCCTGCATTAACCCTATTTGGTTGTGTATTTGTAACCCCGTATTCACCTGTCCAGAAGTCCTGTTCCACATCCCACCGAACTTCACTAACTCCCATTATGTCTGACAGTTACCTATCCATTTCCATTTTTAAATTTTCTGACCTACCTGCCCAATTACGGGATCTAACATTCCACTCTCTGATACGTAAAATGCCAGTTTTGTTTCTCTTGATGACGACATCCTCCTGAGTAGCCCCTGCCTGGAGATCTGAATGGCAGACTGTCTTACCTCTGGAATAATATTTTACCCAAGAGGATCCTACCATCATTTAACCACAAAGTAGAGCTGCATGCCCCCTGGAGCAATTACAGCTGTAGTTCCCCCTTGCATGCTTTCAGCTGTTCGCAGTACCAGTTACAGCAAGGCTGTTTTGGTTGACGTTACAAGTCAGATCAGTCAATCAGTCAGTCAGTCAGTCATCCTGCCATCACTGAAAAGGCTGCTTCCCCTCTTCTTTCTTGCAATTTCACATACAGTACAGCTATCTGTACCGCTGAGACAAGAAAGCCTCCTCACCAACAACAAGGTCCATGGTTCATGAAATATCAAATTGTTAATCTGAAAGTGAATGTTATTTTCTTACAGTTCACAATAAAAATTACTGCATCTTAATCTTCACTTTACTGTGCATGTAAATAATTTTGTTGCTATGACAGAATATACAGTCTTCTTGACATTGTACAATAGTCAGAATTTCTTGTTATATGCAAAATCCTGGTTTTTAGAAGCCATCTAGATTTGGACTTCAAGACAGGTGTAGAAGTATCAATATTCATCTTATTCAATAAATGTTTGGATTTTAGCTGCTGGGTGAGTTATTACATTGTGAGCTGCAGCAATAACCTTTGCTGATCAACCCGATATTGTGAGCAGCCCTGTCCAAGAAAGAGAACTTCTCATCTTGTCCTCCTACTTAGCCATAATTGGACGTTATCATTCCCTCCCACTTTATTCTTTTCATTCATATGAATATGTGGATTATAAAAATGAAAGGTCACCACTGAATTGTCTTCATTGTGATTGTGACAATATGCTGAAAGAAGAGCTGTTAATCAATAGATGGACCAAAATAATTATTGCCTAGCTGAGAATAAGGCAGGAAATGTGAAGTTCATTCAGCCATTGCAGTTTCCAGTAATACATAGTTATTTCATTGAGTCTTATGGGAACTTTGGTTCTTTACTTTACCAGATTTTTATGTTTAACATTGTATATAATAAATCTGAACAATTGTCTTCCCACATTTTGAACACAAGTGTTTGTTGCTCAGGTACAGGTTTGACATCTACTATGCAGCCAAGAGTACAAGTTGTCACTGGCACAAGTGTGCTGCTCCAGTGGGAAGGTGACAGCAGCAGTTACTACCAAGTGGAATGCTACAGGCACTGCTTAGGAGATGACTGGTTGCCAGTTGGAGGTCCCATTAGAGGATTAACTCACGTTGTAGATGGACTTACACCAGGAGAGACGTATACATTCAGAGTGCTCTCCACTGGCCATGGAATGGGCACGCCTGTTGCTAGTATGCCATCCTCTCCTATTATAATACCACCACCTGATACAGGTCATTGGCAGCAAGAGCAGTTCCGAAGACGTTACTCTGAACTGGAAGAAATTGGTTATGGTCGATTTTCAGTAGTGCGCAAAGCAAGAGATCGTGGTACTTCACAAGAAGTTGCTGTGAAGCAAGTTTATTGCAAAAGACAATCACGTGAAGTAACACAGGCAGAATACGCATTACTGGCGAGACTACAGCATTCCAATATTGTGAGAGCTCTTGCATTATTTGAAAATGCTCCTCAGCCTGGAATTGATTCAATAGTGATGGAACTGTGAGTACTAACTATTGTAGAACTAGTTTAGTTATTTCACTTCACTTGTAGGAATGTCTGGTTACAGTAAAGGTTCTGTTTTCAGTGTAAATGGTCCATCACTGTTTTCGTACCTGTGCAAACAAGTAGTGTATGATGAAGAGACAGTCAGCCACTACATGCAACAGTTGGTGTCTGCTCTAGCAACGCTGCACCAACAAAACATATCTCATCTTGATCTGAAGGTACATATCATTTAATTTTGATATAAGTAAATTTGTGTTCTTAGGGATTATTTATATCCACAAAACTGAAAGCAGATAAATAATGTAGATATCTTGAAACCATTGAGTCCATCTGTTTAAACAACATGGATAAGACTGGGGCAAGCTGAAGTGCTAACTCATGTTTGTGAGACAGCAAAAGGTGTTCATTGTTTCTAAGGCCTAAAAACTCAAATTTCGCTATGGGAACAATTTTTTGTCATTTAGAGCAATGTAAATTCTGATGTTGGGATTGTGAAGGTGTAATGAAATGGGCAGCTAGGTAGTAATTAAATTGAGAAGAATATTCATATTCTGTTTAAGCATTCAAATCATAACTGAGGTCTGGTTTACCAATTCTTGTTGAGTAGTATTTAGGTGTTTGTTCTAAATCCAGGCGTGTTTATAATATGAGGGTAGTTTGAAAAGTTCTCAGAATGAGCGCTAGTGCAATGAGTTGTTCACATGATATTCATTGAACTGTTGCCTGTAAACACGTGCCACGTCAGTGCTCTTGGAAGAGAGCTGTGGTGGTGACGTAGCTCTGTTGTTGTTCCCGAATAGTGATTTGCGAAGATGGAAAAAACCAAGATTCGAACAGTGATTAAGTACTTCATAAAGAAAGGTATGAAAGTGAAGGACATTCATGCCGATTTCCAGAATACACTGAGGGACTCTGTTACTTCAAATTCAACTGTTGCCGAGTGGACAAATGAATTTAAATTTGGTCAGGAGAGCTTACATGATCATCTGTGCAGTGGTCGGCCAAGATGTGTCACTACTTCAAAAATCATTACAAAAGTGCACAAAATGGTCATCAAGGATCGCCAATTTAAAGTGTGTGAAATTGCTCACACTTGACAGATGTCATCTGAAAGAGTATATCACATTTTAAGTGAAGAATTAGAAATGAAAAAATTATCTTCTAGATGGGTGCTGCAACTCTTGACGCTGGATCAAAAATGCATGAGAATGGACAAATGGTTCAAATGGCTCTGAGCACTATGGGACTTAACTGCTGTGGTCATCAGTCCCCTAGAACTTAGAACTACTAACTAACCTAAGGACATCACACACATCCATGCCCGAGGCACGATTCGAACCTGCGACCATAGCGGTCGTGTGGTTCCAGACTGTAGCGCCCAGAACCGCTCAGCCACTGCGGCCGGCCGAGAATGGACATATCAGAACGATGTTTGGCCTGCTCTGGGGAAATGAACAAGATTTTTTGTGCTGGTTTGTGACCACAGATGAAACTTGGCTGCACTACTATACCCCAGAGACAAAACAACAGTCAAACCAGTGGAAACATGCTGATTCTCTGCCACCAAATAAAGCAAAGACAATTCCTTCAGCGGGAAAGATCATGGCATAAGTGTTCTGAGATGCAAAGGTGATTCTGTTTGTAGATTGCACGCCCCACTGGGCAAACAATTGGAGAATACTATGCTAACCTCCTGGACAAATTTCAACAAAAGACACACAAAAAAAGGTCAGGTTTAGCAAGGAAGAAAGTCATCTTCCATCAAGACAATGCGTGCCCACACAAACTAAGGAATGAATTGTTGCCACACCTGCCTTATTCACCTGATATGGCTCCATCAGACTTCCATCTCTTCCCAAAACTGAAAATTTTTCTTGGTGGACGAAGATTCACTTCAAATGAAGAATTGATAGCCAGAGTTGACAACTATTTTGCAGACCTGGAGGAAACTCATTTTCGAGATGGGATCAAGTCACTGGAACATCATTGAACCAAGTGAATTGATCTACAAGGAGACTACATTGAAAAATAAAAAAGTTTCAGTGATGTAAGTACTGTTTTTATCTTCCATTGCAAGAACTTTTCAAACCACCCTCGTATTTTGCACACCTACATGTACTCAACATACATAGCTATTGAAATGAATATCTTCAAATATGTTGTATTCCATGCACAACCTATTACAGTTATAAGCTTGATGAGTCTGCAGTAAATCAGTGATTTGACATGTATGTTATGGGACATTAAAATTCTGATTCTTTCTCCACTGTTGTATATGGCAATAAACTTTTTTTAATGGATTAAGGGTCAGTTCTCAATCTTTATTTTGCAAGAGCAATGCACAGCCACCCCAAACATGCAAGCATATCTCATAGTCCAGCAGGCTTTTTGCCACTTAAGATCACAGTGTGAGTGAGATGTTTCAGAAAGCCTTTCGAAACCATCATTTGCGCACTGTGGCCTTATTCTACAAAAAAACACATGAAGATGTTATTGCATTGACACATCATGAAACCCTTCATCAAGATTCAAGTTTGAGTTCAGCAAATAATTATAATCTGTCAAGAGGATGGAAAGCAGCTGACACATTTTTTATACTGATAAATATAAATAGTTTTTGATGGTCTCTTCATTGTTTGATTTGATAGTAAGTGGGTCTTTTCTACATTTGATTCCTTAATTTTCCGATTCTCATCAGATCAGTAAATGAGTTTCATCCGTAAAATAATTTGTAGTTTCCTTGTCAATTCTTGTTTTCATGTTTATCTTGATCCTTCCTCTCTCTGACCTTTCCATTGGGAGGGCTATTTCCTATCATTCATGAACTAAATTTTCTGCGTCTATTCATCATAATGACAAATAACTGAAATGTCAAATGACAGTCACTATTTGATTTAGTTGTATTAATAACTCTTGAGTTCCATGCACCTAACTTGTATGGGGTGGAGGGAATGGCAGATATGACTGCTCATTCACAGCTTCATTTTCTGAAGGGGTGATCCCCTCCTTCCTTTGGTTGCTGGGTGAAAATTATTGAGATATTTAACCACAAAAGAAAACTAAATTTGTCCACTCCCTATAATTACACGCTGCTGACAAATGGTTATATCTATATGGTCTTAGTGTGATATGATGTGTGTGTTGCTTTCGTTAGAGCCTCTGAGAAACTTTTGTTTATTCTGCTTTCCAGCCAGAAAATGTGCTTGTAGACTTGTCTACTACCAAACCAGTCTTGAAGCTGATAGATTTTGGTGATTCAGTAAGCACAAGAGGTTCTGAAGTGCTGCCTCCATCAAATTTGGAATTTGCTGCACCTGAAATGGTTCTGGGGAAACCAGTCTGTTGCCAGACAGACATGTGGAGTGTTGGAGTGTTTCTATACGTTTTCCTGAGGTAACACACAAAATATATTTTATTACAGCTGCAAATTTCAAAGAACATTGTACGTCTTACACCAGGCTGTTCCAGCTTGAGGTCCCAAGCAGAGGCAAATGAATGTGCTTGGCTAGAGGTGGGTAAATGGCTGACAACACTTTGCTTGTGGCAGTACATTGAGTTAACATTAATTGAGCAAGTACATTTGTAAGAGATTGTGCTTAACAGAAAAATTCATCCTAAGTAAAAAAATACTAGCACATTATCACATTTTCAGAACATGAAATTTCTTTTTATTCACAAGTGACAAAATATTTTGTGTCAGCACCATGTTGACATAAGATGGAGAAGGCGCATCATTGTTCAATCACAACAGAAAGAAACTGTTCACATTGAAATGTTGATCCCTGGATGTCAGTTACATTTCTGTGTGGCATGAAGAACTCTTGTTCATATATGCCACCATGCTATCATAATGAATTTATGCTACTGTAACACATGGTACCTGAGCAGAGTTCAGTTTTGTAAATCAGTTGCCTATAATTGCAGTTCTGATGGTATAATGTCTGTTGCAACTGGAAATGGAGTGCTAAATAATTTTATAAGGTATCCAACTATTGAAAGCTGCAGCACCCTCTTTTATGCTTTCTAATGTGAATTTTCTAAACGATGGTAAGAATGGGAATACTACGTTATTTGGCATATATCTCCACTCATCACCACATGTAATCACATGCAAATTATCTTTTCAAGACTTTTCTGTTTTGCTTGTAGATGTTCGTTAACAGTCTCATAATAAAAGTTAGTTTTATCCTGTGTGTGTGTGGGGGGGGGGGGGGGGATAAATATTGGTGGCAATTGTCCTGACACTTACATAAACAGATTAGAAAAGACTGTTTATAAAATGAGGTGTGTTCAGTTATGTTTGTGCTCACATGTTTCTGTTACTTTCAGTGGGCTGTCTCCATTTCTGGATGATTCCATGGAAGAGACCACTTCAAACATACTGAAGTGTGATTACTGTTTTCCTGATGAATATTTTGCTGAAATTACTAATGATGGGAAGGACCTAATTTGCCGCCTTCTTGTCTTAACTCCAGCTCAGCGGGCCAAGCCAGCTGAATTCTTGTCGTCTCCATGGTTCAAGGATGTAAGGCTCAGTTTTATTTATAGTATTTATTTTGCAGAAAGTCATGCCTCCTTAAGAATGTCACTGCACATATTAACTTCGTGCAAAAACTGTTGCAGGTTCAAAAGATATGCTCCATTCCAACAGCCAGGCTTGCTTCCTTTATGGAACGGAGGCAGTCCCTAGCTCGACCCATCCATCCTGTCCACGCTGTCTCTCAACAGCAGCCTATGCCTGAGTGAAGAAAGTTAACTGTTTCTACATGCTGCATCTTGATTGTGGCTCTGTTACCAATATGAACCTATATTTTTGTGCCTTGCATTGTGACCAAAGTACAGTATATTTCACTGTGTATCTTGCTCATGAGAAAAAGACATTTTCAATTGTTTGCTAGTGGAAGTGCACACTGTATTGTTATGTGAAACTGACAATACTGTTGATTAAAACAAAAGAGATGGGATAAAGTACCAATTAGATCTCATTTAACTCATTTATTTATTGAAAAGACTTTTATATGTAGGCTATGTCTCCCCTGTCTAAAACTTTGTATTTTATCCATTTAACAATCAAAGCATTTGTAAGATCAGTCATGAATGCAGTGTGAATAATTTTAGTCATTACTTTAAGCCTAACTTACCTGCATCATTTCACACTGCATGCAAATCGTCTGTAAATAGATTTTAAAAAGTCACGATATACGCTTTTTGCTTCATTGTTAACATAAGTGACATACTTTTGTTAAATAGAGTATATTTTAATTAATATAATTATGTGCAGCATTTATAAAGAATGATGACAATAACAGTTACTGTAACTAATGACTATATATTGTAAATTCTAAAATTATTTTTGATAGTTGATATTACAATATGCACCAATTGTACAGATGAACCTTTATATATTTTATGGAAAAGTATCTCTTTTTCTGCAGATATAGCAGAAGGAGTCAACATGCCATTAGCTGCCATGTATTTGAGACTGCATGATAAAAAGAAAAATATAAAGCAAAACTTAACTGATGTAATACCTTTATTGGCTTTCATATTAGTGGAAGATACAGTGGAGGATATGATATTTTTTTGTATTTCTCATTTTCTTTACCTGAATGTTGCTACCACAATAGAAAACAGTCTAGTTTTTATCACATTTTCCTCAGATTCCTTGTATGTCTGACATGCATGAGTTTACCTCTGGATTTGCTAAAGGTAAGAATGCTGGACTGTTCTATTATTGAATAAAGGTAGGGAAATCTCTGTATTAACAGGCAGCATACCAGGAGCACACTCAACATTAGATAGAGGAACCAGGGGTTGGTTCCTTCATAAAAAAACTAAAAGGAAGAACTGTAGAAAGGATGACTTTCTTATCTGTATAAAAATCACACATGGAACTTTCCCAAGAGCCCATGTCCATTGCAACACAAGAGAGATAAGTGGTAGATTGTTTCATTGCACACGGTAAACTGAACATGATACCTACAGGACAGAAACAGTCTTACTGTAATTTCCAAATATGCGGCTGAGTTGCTTTGTTTATTTACCAAAATTTGAAATTAATTAATTTTTTATTTATTTTTTATTACATCTTTCAGTTCACACAGCTGTTACTTACTTATCAGTATTTCAAACATTGCTAGGTGCTACAAAAATGTTATACACATGTTTACATTTTATTTCCATAGTGTGAAATATTATGTAAAGAAATTCTGTTTGTTTGTTTTGTAATTTAAATACCGTACATCACAGTACCCCACATGGACAGAGCAAACATTTAGTGTGCACATGTAATTATTTTCTGGAACACTAATAGAGAGGATTGGAGGCAGGGAGAAAGCAGCTCCACCCAGATCATAAACTACTGTGGTGAGGAGGAGGTGGAGGAGATCAGTGTTTAACGTTCCATCAACTATGAGGTCACTGGACACAGAGCACAAGCCCGGATTAGGGTAAAACGGGGATGGAAATTGGCCATGCCCTTTCAAAGTAAGCATCCCAGCATTTGCCTGAGGTGATTTAGGGAAATCATGGAAGACCTAAATCAGGATGGTCGGACGTGGGTTTGAACCATCGGCCTCCTGAATGCAAGTGCAGTGTGCTAACCAATGCACCACTTCACTCAGTATTGCACTAAGAGGAGTGCTGCAGGACGAGCAAGTCACACCTCACCCATGCAGGGCAACCAACATACATACATGTATTCTGCACTTTGTACAACATGTCTCCCCTCACTTTAGTAGGGAGCTTTCATTTCCCATGTAGTGTCATCAGGGCTGGATCGAAAAAGTTTTTTCACAAGCAACGTAACATTTGTGTAACCCCCCCACCCCCAAATCAGATAATTAGTGGCCTTTCTTTGGGCTTTAACCATTATTCTCATTTTGTAAATATAATAATCCCCCTCCACAAGTGAACAGTAGCATACACAATTTTAACATGGTGGATATGGGTTCGATTACTGGTGGCAGCATCAATTGAAACTGACATGCCTATAACTGTAATGGAGTCAGAGGAAAATATTTGTTGCAAGCTGGTGAGTCACATGATGTTTAGTAATTACTTATCTAGAAACTCTATAGCAAAAATTTTATTGTTGTGCAAGGTGCATTCAACAAGAAATGCAGCACATACTTTTCTCAAAGCAGGTTGGTTTTATTCAGGATTCCAATAAACCATATTATTTCCCACTCTTTTGGCCCCCCAAAACCCCATTTTTCAGTATAATCTCCATTCAGTATCACAGCCTTACTCCTCCTCACTGGCAGGGCCTGTACACCCACACAGCACCACTGTACTAGACAGAGCCAACGTCTTGCTGCATCAATCACTGTCTCATCATCCACGTACTGCTTCCCACAGAAGGTATCCTTCTTGGGCTAAACAGATGGAAGACAGATGTTGTGAGATCTGGGCTGTAGTGTGGATGAGAAAGAACAGTCCAATGAAGTTTTGTGAACTCCTCTTCAGATGCGCAGTCTTGTGTGAGCCACTGTAATGTAATGGAGAAGTAGTTCATTTGCATTTTTGTGGTGACGAACATGCTGAAGTCATTTCTTCAGTTTCCTGAGGGCAGCACAGTACGCTTCAGACTTGATTGTTCCACCATCAGGGAGAACATCAAACAGCACTTCAGATTCCAAAAATACCATTACCATGACTTGATCAGCTGACAGTGTGGTTTTAACCCTTTCCTTAGGAGTAGAGGTGGTATGGTGCCACTTTATGAATTGCCGTTTTGTTTCTTGTTTGAAGTGATGAACTATGTTTCATCACTTGTGACAATGTTCAACAAAAGATTGTCATGATATGCGTCATGACCCGCAAGCAATTCCACACAGATGGTCCTTCATTGTTCTTTATGGTCTTCTGTTATGTGGCGAGGATCCCATCAGCCACACATTTTTGAGCACTCCAACTGGTCAACGATCATGTCAGCACTACCAACCAAGATATCCAGTTGTGCAGTGAAGCATTTGATTGTGATCCATTGATCACCTTGAATTAGAGTGTCTGCATATTCCACCACTGCATGATTCACAGCTATGTGCAGCCGGTCGGCATGCTGGAGATCAGACATATTTGTGCGACCTAGTACGATGATATATCTAAAAAGAAAGATGATGAGACTTACCAAACAAAAGCGCTGGCAGGTCGATAGTACGATATTACGATAGTACGATGATGACAAACATCTCGTCCAACAACTACCCGTGCTTTTGTTCACTGCCAAGTTTCTGTAGACATTCTGCAAGCACCTGTGAATATCTGTAATGCTTTGGTTTTCCACTAAAAGAAACTCAGTGACAGCTCCTTGCTTGGAACACAAGTCAATTACAGATGCCCTTTTGAAGGCTGCATGTAGCACTGCCACCACTGGAACATCATGAAACTACGAGGGCTAAAGGAGGAATATTCCACACTACCCAAAACAAATTCCACTTTGTTTCAACCAAAACTGGCCAAAGAAATGTGTTCTATTATTTATCGAACACCCCTTGTATATAAGGAGTGGATCACAGTTGAGTGCAAAATCTGTTATGTGAAAGTAAGTGATAAGTGAAACGAAAATGTTCTATTAAATATGGGGCCTCAAACAAGCCATTTGTGAGATACTTGTGATAATGAGCTGCCTCTGACTTCAGCTTGAAATAATGTCCTAGTTAGTACAAATGTATTTGAAATGTGAACTTTTCAATCTAGGCCCCATCTAACTGTATTCAGTTCAACCCTGGCACACTTCACCACATGGAATGGTAGGAGAATGCAGCACATGCATGATGGAACACATAATTTTGGTGCTGGTAGAAGACACCACCTAACTTGCCAGTATGGTCTAAGAAGATTAGGTCAAGCACAGCCTGTACTTTGGTCTCCAAGCACACCTAATCTCAGCTGGATTTTTCCATCTGAGATTATCATCTTCTTCTTCTTCTTCTTCTCTTCTTCTGTAGCTCTACAGCCCTTGGTGAG
This sequence comes from Schistocerca cancellata, assembly GCF_023864275.1. NCBI lineage: Eukaryota > Metazoa > Arthropoda > Insecta > Orthoptera > Acrididae > Schistocerca > Schistocerca cancellata. The sequence goes on from NC_064630.1 coordinate 352,930,933, forward strand.
CCTTGGCTTCTTCAACAATCTTCCTCCACACTTCTCGGTTATTTGCTGCTCTTTTCCACCCCCGGACTCCCATATTGCTGATATCCATTATTACCTCATTGATCCATCTTCTTCCAGGTCTCCCTTTTCACCTAACTGAATGGATCATACCGTTCATCATTTTCTTTGGTATTCTATCCTCTGCCATTCTCTCTAAGTGTCCTAGCCATCGTATTCGCTGTGATTTCACAAATTTTACTATGTCCCTGCCTCGTATTAACTCTTGTAATTCGGCATTGTAGCATATCCTCCCTTATTGGCTCATAGATTTTGCGTAGTATTTTCTGCTCAATGCTTCTTAGAGCATTTTTATCGTGTTCTGTCAACGTCCATACCTCTGAGCTGTATGTGATAACTGGGCGGACTAGGGAATTATGTATTAGCAATTTAGTTTTTCTTGTAACAAGGCTACTTTTGAAAAGCTGCATATTTGCAAAGTAAGCTCTGTTTCCTGCTTGTATTCTTTCCCTTATAGCCTTTCCAATACTGTTATCATTTGTTATTAGGGCTCCCAAGTAGTTAAAAGAGGACACTCCATTGAAGCATTTCCCATTGATGTTTAGGTTTTTAGGAGTTCTTCTGGCCTCAGATTGTGACATTACCATATATTTTGTTTTGTTTTCATTTACTATGAGGCTAATTTTTAAGGCTTCTGTTTCCATTGCCCGGTATGTTTCTAGGAGTGTATTGGTATTTCTTCTTACTATAGCAATGTCATCAGCGTACGCACATATCTGGCTAGCTTTCATAAATATGGTGCCTCTTTTGTTGATTTTATTTACTGCACTATGCAGGGCTATGTTGAATAGGACAGTGGAGAGACTATCCCCTTGCTTCACACCTTAATTAAAGTCAAAGCTTTCACTTGTTCTGCTAAGGACCTTTACTTTTGCACTTGTCTCTGTCACTGTCATTCTGATTAGTCTTATTAATTTAGCACATATACCAACTTCTTTCAGTACTCTGTATAGTTCTTGCCGATTTATGCTGTCAAAGGCTTGTTTGAAATCGATGAATAAAAAATGCAGATCTACATCACATTCATAGAACTTTTCCATCATTTGCCTTATCACAAATATTTGATCAGTTGTTCCTCTGCCTTGTCGAAAGCCACACTGATATTCCCCTAGTATGCCTTCTGCACACTTCCGTATTCTTTCGTTTAATATACTTGTGAAGATCTTATAAGCTGTACTTAGGAGTGTTTTTGGCTGGAATCTATTCTTCATTTTGCCTATGGCATGATAGAACTTTCTTATTTCACTCTGTTCCTTTAGTTCTCCTAGTTCTTGAAATTTCTTCTTATTCCACTCTCTTTTCTTTCTCTTGCACAGTCTGTTAGCTCTTCTCCTTAATTCTCTATATTGTTCCACATTATTTCTGGTTTCTCTCTGTAGCACTTTTGTTCTTGCCCTGTTCTTTTCCTCTATTGCTGACCTGCAATCTTCATCAAACCACTCCTGGGTTCTTCTGTTCCTTCTTATGCCTATTATTTCCTCTGCAGCATCCTTAATGGCTTTTTCAAACCTGTTCCACCTTTCATCTACTCCTACTGTGGCCTCTTCATTGCTCAACTTTCTGCTTAGTGTTACTTGGTATTTTTTTACTTCATCAGGGATGTTCAGTTTGTCTGTATTCCATTTCATCATCTTTCCCATTCTGTTGCCATTTGTTAGTGACAGTCTCTCTCTCAAGACTGATTTTATCAAAAAGTGGTCTGAATCACAGTTTGGTCCTCTGCAGCTCCGTACATCCGTAACTGATGTGGAGTGGCGTGCAATCACTAACATATGGTCAATCTGATTGACTACTCCATTGGCTGCAGACTTCCAAGTACCCAGATGGATCCTTTTATGTGGAAAGCAGGTACTTTTAATAATCATATTATTCCTTGCTGCGAATTGGTGTAATAAGTCTCCATTCTCATTGTTTTCTTCATGTAGTGAATATTTTCCAGAAAGTCCATACGGATGTTCATTCCTCCCTATTTTTTCATTAAAATCTCCATCAGGTCATATTTAGGTACTGCACAGCATACTTTTTCCAAGTCTTCGTAGAACTGTTCTTTAATTATATCCTCTTTTTTCCTCTGTTGGTGCATGTGCATTAACTATTGATATATTCCTAAATTTACCTTTTAGTCTGAGTCTGCACATCCTTTCATTTATGGGTTCAAATTCTAGAAGGCTTTTCCTAACTTCCCTAGTTATTATAAATCCTGTTCCAAGTTGGCCTGTTCTTTCTTCTGGTCCACTATATACCAATGAGTATTCGGGTTTATCTATCTGCCCATTCCCCTGCCATCTTATTTCCTGTAGCCCTACAATATCATATTTGAATTTTAAAATTTCATTGGCTATTTCTTTCATTTCTCCAGGCTGAAGCATAGTCCTCACATTCCATGATGCTACTGTTAGATCCTTTATCCGTTTCCTTTGCCGGTGTCACGATACATGCTTTCCATCCAGTTTCCGAGGCTTCTGTTGAATTTCCATAATATTCTTTTTTTTACAGTATGGGGTTATTAGCCCCATGCCCAACCCCCAACCTGGAGGACAAGGATTTGTATGAGGTTTACTCCTCTAGGGAAGCTGGCTTCACTACGCCTCTAGAGCCCTCCCTGCCCTATATTGTGGGACACACTTTGTCTGGCTCCTCTGTCAAGACCAGTTCGGCTTGGGAGACCCTGCCAGTAGCTATGCTACCGCCGGCATAGCTCTCGACTTCACTGAAGCACGCAAACCCTCCCGCCCAGTGCTGAAGGTGCCTACTATAAGGCAGTGTCCCCTGGGAGGGATCTGAGTTCATCTTAGAAGTGAAGTACACGGGACCTGTACTGATTTAGTTGAACAACTGGAGAAGCAATCTGTTCAGTCTTCTCAACATTTAGATGGTCCGTGCATGTTTGGAAATGGTTAATACTCACTGCAGAAATTAGTGCACTCTCACCTCCAAATGTCAGAATGACACAAGGAATACCTCCTTTAACAGGTATGAAGCTCTACTGAATCATAACATGTAAACTTCTGAAGTAGTATTGAGATTCTTGTTAAGGTAGGCTTTGGGTGAAATATGAGTCAAATTACATGGAGACTTAATCGAACAGTTTCAAATACACTTATACTAATTAGGACAGGATTTGGTCCTGAAGTCAGTGGCACTTCATATTCACACATTTGCAATTATCTTGTAAACAGCTTGCTCATATACACTCCTGGAAATGGAAAAAAGAACACATTGACACCGGTGTGTCAGACCCACCATACTTGCTCCGGACACTGCGAGAGGGCTGTACAAGCAATGATCACACGCACGGCACAGCGGACACACCAGGAACCGCGGTGTTGGCCGTCGAATGGCGCTAGCTGCGCAGCATTTGTGCACCGCCGCCGTCAGTGTCAGCCAGTTTGCCGTGGCATACGGAGCTCCATCGCAGTCTTTGACACTGGTAGCATGCCGCGACAGCGTGGACGTGAACTGTATGTGCAGTTGACGGACTTTGAGCGAGGGCGTATAGTGAGCATGCGGGAGGCCGGGTGGACGTACCGCCGAATTGCTCAACACGTGGAGCGTGAGGTCTCCACAGTACATCGATGTTGTCGCCAGTGGTCGGCGGAAGGTGCACGTGCCCGTCGACCTGGGACCGGACCGCAGCGATGCACAGATGCACGCCAAGACCGTAGGATCCTACGCAGTGCCGTAGGGGACCGCACCGCCACTTCCCAGCAAATTAGGGACACTGTTGCTCCTGGGGTATCGGCGAGGACCATTCGCAACCGTCTCCATGAAGCTGGGCTACGGTCCCGCACACCGTTAGGCGGTCTTCCGCTCACGCCCCAACATCGTGCAGCCCGCCTCCAGTGGTGTCGCGACAGGCGTGAATGGAGGGACGAATGGAGACGTGTCGTCTTCAGCGATGAGAGTCGCTTCTGCCTTGGTGCCAATGATGGTCGTATGCGTGTTTGGCGCCGTGCAGGTGAGCGCCACAATCAGGACTGCATATGACCGAGGCACACAGGGCCAACACCCGGCATCATGGTGTGGGGAGCGATCTCCTACACTGGCCGTACACCACTGGTGATCGTCGAGGGGACACTGAATAGTGCACGGTACATCTAAACCGTCATCGAACCCATCGTTCTACCATTCCTAGACCGGCAAGGGAACTTGCTGTTCCAACAGGACAATGCACGTCCGCATGTATCCCGTGCCACCCGACGTGCTCTAGAAGGTGTAAGTCAACTACCCTGGCCAGCAAGATCTCCGGATCTGTCCCCCACTGAGCATGTTTGGGACTGGATGAAGCGTCGTCTCACGCGGTCTGCACGTCCAGCACGAACGCTGGTCCAACTGAGGCGCCAGGTGGAAATGGCATGGCAAGCCGTTCCACAGGACTACATCCAGCATCTCTACGATCGTCTCCATGGGAGAATAGCAGCCTGCATTGCTGCGAAAGGTGGATATACACTGTACTAGTGCCGACATTGTGCATGCTCTGTTGCCTGTGTCTATGTGCCTGTGGTTCTGTCAGTGTGATCATGTGATGTATCTGACCCTAGGAATGTGTCAATAAAGTTTCCCCTTCCTGGGACAATGAATTCACGGTGTTCTTATTTCAATTCCCAGGAGTGTATATTGTAACATTTTGCTCGATATATCTATATACACTCATAATTTTTCACTTGGCACCACTCCCTGCTTGGCATGCCAACAGCATCTTGTATCACTGAACCCTAAACTGGCCCTAGATGTCATCTGTAATACCCATGAGGGACCAGCAACCCCTTCATATATCTTTGTACCACATACAATACGAACACAGTACAGTGTTGCAGTATTGCCTTGTTGCCATGGCTGGCAGTGGTTGGAAACAAAATGCTAATGGTCTGAAGTCATTCAACATCTGCCAATACCAAACTAGGGAGATGCATATGCAAGAAAAACTTAACAGATTTCTCTTGAAAATTTGCCACTGGCACCTTCAAGCTACCAACATAAAGGGATATAAAAAGCATATCCTACAAAAATAACACTAAACAATGGAAAATCCAGAATGGAATAATTAATTCAATAAATAACATTAATTTTACTTAATTGGATTACAAAAAGTAGTAACAGCTATAAGAAATAGTGCACAGGGGGCACTTGGAGAGGTTTGTCATAATATTTCATTTACTTCATCTTTTCAAAATAATTTCGAATGTCCTCAACACATTTTTTTCATGACTCAAAAACATTTATCAGACAGTTGCATCGTAGCAGGTTGATTGTCTAATGCCTTTAGTAGTTTGTTATCTGCACAATGCTGTAATTTTTCACTTGCGGAAAAAATGGCACCCACAAGGAGATAGCTCAGAGCCAGTGGGAATGTGCTCAAAACTCTGGAGCCTTTTAGAAAGTCACAATTTTTAAAGAGCTAGAGCACTGTCACAGTGTTTTGCAGACAAGGACTTAAATACTGAGCTGTCAAGGCATGCTTGACAGTGTCAATATGCTTGTACCCCTCTCCAAAATCATCATCATCATTCACGCACTGGGAGGGTTGACTGGTGATATGGAATATTTTCATATATTAGAAGACAAGTAGCGACTTGTTCGTAACCATAAAAAAGTGCCAGTTCCCAGCCTATTAAAAACCTGCGTAATATGGACCTTTAAATTGTTTTCTGGAAAGAACACCTGACTACACGTTTTTCCTTTTCCTGAGAGTTTGGGAGGGCGTGGCCCCCCTTGAGTGGGAGTGCAAATAAAATTTTAAAACAGTCGAAGTTCTCTGATTCTTCCATGGGCGCTGTAGGCAACATGTTCCCACGTTGTGGTATAATGAACTGTCATTAGAGGACGAAGTAAAAGAGAATAAATTTTCTCAAAGATGTCTTCGCTTTCAACGTGAGGGCGAAACAACTATAACTCCATTATTATAAGTTTCACTACACATTCGCATTAAGTTGATGTAATCAGCAGGTTCCAAGTGTAACACTTCTTTTAACAGTTTTTCATGTGTATATTTCTCGCTCATCCTACACCATTCCCTGACCAGCGTCTTGTTGTTTTTTTTCTTCTTCTTCTTCTTCTTCTTTAAACACAGTGCCGGAGCCTATATTAGAAATACGTAATCTGCACTTGCAGCTATGCCCACTAGTGTCAAATTACAACAAACACGAACAGCGTTTGCGCTCAAACGTGTTCGAGAAATCCGTGGCTACATAAGAGCAACTTTGACAAACAAGTTTGATCGTTCACAAGGGACCTACAGAGAGCCTAATCACAGAAAACTCTGTGGCTATATAGATTCTGTATGCGTTCATCGTTTAAGGACAGTCCTGGTCTTCGACCATATTTATGGTCGAAGGTCCTGGTATAAACATTAAGCTTCGTTTTCTTCCGCGTTTGCTATTTGCTTCATTGAATTTTGTTTTCCGTGGAGGTTCAATTGTGCATAGTAGGGTGCAATAATAACATAACGTTTTAAGCGGCAGCGTAAACTCAACGCACAAATCTTTACCCGCGCATAAACAGGGAAACTGGTCCAACAAGCCCGCTGTGACGTGAACAACTGCAGATAATCGTGTGGAAGCTGATTTCTTTGTGTTCGACATTCCACAGCTGAATGATAATAATGTTTCGTTTCATCCGTTTCCATTTGCTTTATTTTAACGCTTCTCAGAGGTAGGTACAGTATATGAAAATGCTGGAACACTGAAACCACTCGCGTCAAAAGTAGGTATTAAAATATTCGGAAGCAGATTAGAACAGACATTGCAATTGTAGATACTTAATAAAATCTACAACAGCAGACAAGTAATAAAACTTGAAATGTCATTTAAATTTTAATGGGGATAAGCTTATATACGGTAATACACCGGTAATATGCTTCTTAAGAGACCAGCGGAAACAATAATTTATCTCAGAAAAAGAGCATTAAACACAGTATAATTTATCTGTGAGAGCAATGTTTGATTTTAGGAACGTATTGCAGAGATTTTACTGTGTAATGGAATACTGAAGACATCTAAGGTATTACTCACCTCAGTCGTGTGCTAACCGCTGAACTCCTTCCACCCCTGAATCTGAAGCATTTCGTCAGTGGAACTGCCCTCTTCAACATCTGACATATGAACAGCACAATCTATGAAACCATCCAACTGCCATATTTTTTTTCTTTTATTACGTGTTGTTCTGCATCCCACCAGCATTCGGCAGTGACGTGCGACAGAGAGCTTCGTGCATCAATTTAAGCACACCGTAGCTTAAATGTTATATTATTTTTTGCGACATGTCCTTCAAGTAGGAAGTTCTATGGCAGTGATAGGGCGGTAACCTAACGACAGTTCCAACTCAGACTGCGCCGTCTCGTCTATAATGTACTGATCTACAACGTTAGCTTTGTACCATTACCTCCTTTCTGCAACATTGTTGTGGTGTATAATTAATTAAGTTATTTGGTATAAGTCAGTGCCGGTTACTACGTGTGTTTTGAAATACGCGCGCAGGCGTCGGTCGCAACCTACAGCAATAACAATGTAACGTAGCAGTGTAAACTCTGCATATTGTTTTTGGTTCAAAAATGGCTCTGAGCACTATTAGACTTCACAGCTGAGGTCATCAGTCCCCTAGAACTTAGAACTAATTAAACCTAACTAACCTAAGTACATCACACACATCCATGCGTGAGGCAGGATTCGAACCTGCGACCGTAGCGGTCGCGCGGTTCCAGACTGAAACGCCTAGAACCGCTCGGCCACTCAGGCCGGCTGTTGTTTTTGAAACACCACGTATATTTTGAGCGCGCCACGTATATTTTGAGCGCGAGTATATGCGTCTTAAATATACGTAGCGTGACGTAATCTCATTAGGCAGGCTAAAAGTTATGTATTATTAATGAAAATGTTACGTTCTCTTTTAACAAATGACAACGTAACATAACGTAACCTGCAACTAACACAGCGATAATATAGAGCATGAAATGATTTACTTTCCTAGAAAATTGATCTAATGCTACATAGAAAGAAAGAATGGTACAAACACCAGAGTATTATTGAAATAATTGCATAGACTTTCTTGAGCTGTATCTCTTTAAGAACTGAGTTAACATTTATTCCTTTGAATTAACTGAAAATATTTTAAACCAGAGATGAAGCCTCCCGTGAGTCTTGAGGTGTTAAATCTCTGAATAAGTTTAGTAATCAAAAATATTAACTGACTTTAATATTGAAAACTGACTGTAAAAATACATAAAAGTACTTAGAATTTTTTTCCTTTGCGAGTGAAGCTCGCAAACACTGAACTACTCCTTAGTACATGTAATGACGGACTCAGCGCTACCGAAACAGTCGAACCCAGATGGGCAATCGACAGCAACTTAATAATTATTATCTTTAAATAAATTTCACATGTAGCGAGAAGTATTTTTGAAAGGAAACAGAATATACTTTCTATTAGCAACGTATTTTAACTTTAAAGCTGATACAGAGAGCGACTTATATGTACATAGATCGACTCACAGGCGAGAGAGAACAACCAGGCGAAAAACAGAGAACACGACGGGGCGAGAAACATGGCGATTGATATATGTATATTACACTTGAAGTTCCATGCTTTCATGAAACGTACTGAAGTATTGTATTCTTTATCTCTACGATTAATGGAAAATATTTACAATATTTGTCACAAAATGTTGTCAGACAAGGCAGAGTGACTCATAATATTACAGGCATTACTTTCTTGGTTTACATTACATTCATATCAGTTGAATAAATCGCGCCATACATTAGACAGACTTTCAGGTGACGCCATAGCATCAACTGTTTCAGTAATTCAAGCTTAATCGCAGTGGAATCGACATGTCCCTTTTCATCGGCCAATTTACAATGTTTTATTTCCTCCAAGATTTATGTTGCCTACACTCAACCTTAACCCTATGATATGAAGCATTCTCAATAATTATAACACTGCTAGCCTCTGATTTGGGTAGATTCTCTTTGAACTATTCTAGGAACACTTCACCATTCAAGTCTTCATATAATCTCCAGTCCTTTTTGATGTCTTGAGTGAAAACAATAATGCTTCGCTTTTATTTGTAAGTTTGCAAGTGTAAGAGTTGCTACCTGTTTTGTTAGTTGTATATGTGTACAGCAATGGGGAAGTGGACAAACGAGAGTAGTATGGAAGTCACAAATGCGATTCATCTACACCAGAGCTATGGGACGTCGTAAGCAAGGTATGCAGAGATCGCAGTCTGAAAAAGGACCGCTGGCAAGTTGTTCCCGACGAGCTCGAAAACATGCTTTACAAAGCATTTGAAACATATCGAAGTCTTTTAACCTGTGCCAAATGGGAAGCAACAAAGTTCATAGGAAGAGTGGACGCATTGGTGGCTCTTGATTCACGTGGATTATTCGTTTATTGATTTGCATTTGATGCTATGGGTTTCATACTATATCGAAACATACCTGATGCAGAATTGATAATCTGAACAGTGGGGTGTACTGGTGAACAAAAATAAAATATAAACGAAAATTTCATTCTTATTTCAAACGTCCCTTAATGAAATATTTCAGTACTTCTACCGACGATTAAATACTTCTGGTACTAAAAGGCTTATTGATGAATAGTGAACTTTAATAATGTGTATAAACTTCTGTATATACCACCAGTAGCTAACAACCAAATGATGATCATCAATCAGGTTCTAACTGGTATACACTGCCTCAGATTTGTATTAGTTTTATCAGTTATTATAACAATTGATTGTACAACATATTCGAAATCGTGTATCGACGTCCTGATACAATTCTGCAAAATGTGTATCGCAAGTTAAATTTTCTCAATCATTCCACTTACTTAAAAAAGAACACATCCACAGAGCCGAAAACTGAAAAATCCACTTACAGTATTTTACAAGAGAGATGTTTTTCAGTTGTACTCAATGTCATTGATTCAAAAAGTTTCAAAAATATAATACTAATCAGCCATGTAGGTAGAGATTAATGGAGGAATAATTAAAGTTCATTACTAATCTCCTTTACTGAGAAAAATGTTAGAAAGTAAAGAAATTTGCAAAAGTCGACATATCTACATCTTCATGTGTGTTTCTTTCTTCAGTGCTACGAATTTGTATTTATATATTTGCAAAGGAGTGAGTGAATTTACAATTTAGGAGCTCTTTTTATGCAGAAATGGAGTCTCTACAACTTTTATGCCTCGCACATTTCATTTGTAGTAGCCAGTTTTCAATTACAGGCGTTAGAAATTTTACACTCATTCATTATTTTGGAAATATTCTGTAGGATGTATCGTTTTCGAGTTATAAGCGAAAACCAATCCAGATGTTTCGTGGTGTTTCGGACCTCAAACGCTTAGCACAGGCCAGAAATCACCGCAAACTCATTTAACTTCTATTTGGGATTCACAACGTCGATTAAAATTGCCTACTACTGGTGCTTATTTACAGGCCAGCGGAGTAAGAAATTATCCTGTTCAAATTTTGTTTCATTAATATGCAGGCTATCTCTTAAATGAATTAGAACACTGAAACACAGACATCCTGCTTTGAATATTGTCTCCTTTGTTGTTCCAATATGGTTACAATATATATTTAGATTTTCATTCGATAGTGCAGTTGTGCACTTTTGACGTTGACGACTCCTGCTGTACTTGCACGTTACACCACCTGAATTGTTCTAGAGTATTTTGAATCATCTAATACCTTAATAATGATGTTTCAACAAAAGCACACCACAACAGCTATTAATCTTGTAATAAAACAGTGAAAGTGAATTAAATGCGACAATGTGCATTGTTGTCCAACAAACGCTTACACCCAAACCTCCAGATGTCAGACACTGAGATCGGTACCAAACATTGTATGTAGACAGAGTATCAGCCTAAACACCAATTTAGTACGTGCTACATGCTGTCGTCCAGTAGAACATGCGTAAATGGTAATTAAAAGAAACAATAAAACTATGGAGCAGAGGAAACGCGTGTCTGTGAGTGATGGTTCTGTAGGTCTCGAGTGGGTGAGTTGATAGGCCGTGAGGTCATCATGACAAAAGTCCCACGTTCAAACCACGCTGACGACAATTTAACTGTTTACGCGTGAAACTGTTATATGGGAGAACATTTTCCTGATGTGCAAAACGACTTTTCGGTGTTTGTAGCAATGCTGTTTTGGCAGTCTGCTTTCGCTTCATTAGCTTAAAGTAGCAAACCTATAGAGTTCATTTGTACAGATAGGCGTGGTGTTCCATCGGACATGTGCGACAGAACAGACACCATTCGTGATGAAGCAGCTAGTGCATCTGCAATTTCACTGAATAAACATAAACAACCAGAAAAGTAAAATAAAGAAACAATTGCATCACACATTTGGAAGCATTAATAGCCCAATTTAACACTTTCACGCAAAATACAGTAAAAAACGTTTTGTCATTGGTGAATGAGGCCAGGACCCTTCGTACGACAATCTAACACTCTACCAACTTCACCACGGAAGCTATACATACTGTATTAGTTAAAGTTATGCTTTTCCTGTGCTCTATTGGTCTGGTGATTCTCTTAATTAACGTTTACGCCCATTCTGCTGGACGACAGCACAAAGCACGATCTAAATCGGAGTTTTGGTTGATACTCTATCGACATACACATTTGATATAAGTCTGAGAGCCTGACATCTGGCGGTTTGGGTGTTAACAAACAGTTGGTTTATTTGTAGGATGTTGATTGATTGCCTGACAACAAGCACATCAGAGTATAAAAGATATTAAATTTAACTTTTAAATTTGATGTTCTAAGTTTCGATCATGAAGTATAAAAGAAGGAGTAGTTGAGTTAGTGGAATTTTGAAAACTGAAGATTTCGAGTTTTGTGAGACTTTGCTATATTCAGGCTACTTTTACACAGGCAAATACAGGGCGTTTCAAAAAGAAAGAGCAGATTTCAAACATTTATTTCTCAAAAACTACAAATGATAGAAACACAATTCCAACGGTCCTTCACTCAATATGAGTACCAAATGTTACACAACAAATATCAAAACTGTACCTCAATATGAGCACCATTTGTTACACGACAAATATCAAACCGGTATCTCATTTCTTGCCACACACGACGCGTGGACGACCCGTGCTTTTTCGCTTGCAGATGCAACCATCTTCTACGAATCTGTGATGCCACTCATAAATTTGCTTATGACGAGGCGGCTGTTTGTTGAATTGACGGCGGAATGCACGTTGCACACCAACAATGGACTCTAACTTTGCAAATTGCAGCACACAAAATGATCGTTCCTGTGGTGTCGTCGCCATTTTCCTACAAACAAACGCCAGCGCCACTGCGGATTTGCATGGAACTTCTGCGCGGACCATTGAAAAACTTTGAACCTTTCTCTGACAAGAAACGTTTGAATTGTGTTTCTATCATTTGTAGTTTTTGAGAAATAAATGTTTGAAATCTGCTCTTTCTTTTTGAAACGCCCTGGATTTTTCGTATTTTCTTTTAGTCATTTTGTGAGGCCCATATTGAAGTACAAGAATCTGTTAAAGAGCATTTTGAAAAAAAAAGATGTTTGTAGAGCTTTATTAAAACAGTAGTAGAAGCATTGGGGATTCTGGCTCACTGGCTCCCTCTAAGAAAATAAACTGCAAAACAAAACGAAAAAATAAATAGCCAGATATGAGAGAAGTTATGCTAATAGCTGAGCCAAATTATCCAGAACCTTACTGTCCATTCCTACTCTCACCCACATGATTCCAGTCTAACCAACCCCATTTTCATTCAAAAGAATATATTTTTTACAAAGGTGCATGTAAAAAAATGATTGGTGCACGTAAGAAAATAGATGTTTATTTTTTTTTTATAAAATGTGCACATAAGAAAAAACGTATTTTAATGTGTTCTGATAAAAGGTGCATGTAAGAAAATAAGTGTTTATTACTTTTTTGTTATAAAAGGAGTATGTAAGAAAATAAAGTTAATGACTCATTTCCCTATGTAGACGTAAGTCAAAAACTTCTTTAGCTGTCACTAATCTTCTTAAATGTGACTATAGTTTTTTAGTTTTTACTTTCCGAAAATACTTCTAAAGGAAATGTAAACACGCCGCCAGTCTCTATAACTTTTTCTAGTATGTTATTAATTTACATAATTAAAAATTTTCAGTAAGTATTCTATGTTGTGCATCGTATGAAAGATTCTTCTAACCACACATAACTATATAAGCAAGTGTATCGTTCAGAAGTTTATAGTTATAAGAGTTGCACAAAGTTTCACAGTCATTTTCTGTGTAGTTACAACATTCTTTCTACGAGTCATATTGATTGCATAAATCAGGTAATTCGTTATGAAACTAAATCGGCTGATATCGGTGTCTGCTTTCAGTAGAGAAATTCGTTTAAAATCGAGAAATGTGTCATATGCTTTGAGAAAATCATTTGGTGGATTAATATTCCACATTTCCTGTGGAAAAATGTCATTTCTACCATTTTTCCAATATATATTCTGTAGTTTAACGTGATCGAATAATGAAGAGCCAACTAACTGATTATGTTTGCGATTTTCCTGAAATGCAACGAACACGAAATATGGCATATCAGATTCAAACAAGTTATAGTAATTTGTGAGATCTAGTTCGAAATTTTTCTTTCCATGCAATCCACCAACTTCTTCAGTTTGAAGTTCATGAAAGGAGATTGGAATTTTTGGATTTTTCTCGTTGTTCAAGCTCGTAATTTAAAAATTAGTATACGAATATCCATCGATTCTATGACGATTGTTCCTTCTTTTGGAAGAGTGTATTATGTATATTTCAATTCTGGGCTCATTATTGTCAGACCATCGAAGTATTGCATCTCCAGAACTTGAACTATGTGTCAAAATTAGTTAAATCTCCTTCCCAAGTAATTTCTTTGTTATCTTTAAAAAATCCGCCATGCATTGACAAATGATAAAGGACATCATTTTTCTTACTCTTTATTTTTTCAATGTTAAGAATATGTCCCTCTAAGCTTATCTTGTCAGCAACAGATGAAGTGAGGTGCAGTAAAACTGATGAGGAAATGACAAAATATTCAACTATAGACAAAATATTATTCTCCTTCCTTGTCATTATAAAGTCAAACAGTTTATCGATTAACCGCTTGTTTCATTTCCCGTCGTACATTGGATAATCCTTTCCATCAGTAACAATAATACTAAAATTCATGTACAATTGTGCATAATTTGGATGAAGCCACCCATCTCCAATATTTATTTCACTCTCTGTATCCTTATTTGGAGCATTCAAATTATTTTTAGTTTTCTCATTCACAGGGAATGAGTAAAACTGATAAATCTCAAATTTATGCATATCGCTGATTTATTAGGGAAAAAATTCATTTACTTCTAAAACATTTCTAAAACACCATTAAAGGCTGTTAAAATATCGTTTTCACCAGTTACAGTAATTTCTAAGTCTTGAATGGGATCAAAAATACGAATATTAAGAGGATAATGTGGTTCATGAATTATTGACCTACCAAATTGTGCATTAGACTTGAATGACGCAATAATATTGGTTTCTCTGTGAAAATGCTTCACAAACATTCCATCAGTGAGATTAAAATTTATGTTGATTAACTCGAGTGGAATAATTTTAGGAACATCTTTAGCCACAGCTTTTTCTTTAGCCTCAACAACTTGATTATTAAAACCAAGCAAAATTCCAATACTGTCATATCCATGTACAGCTTTATGTCACTTACGTTGTTTAAAATTTCATCTGCCGTGATATGAATATTTGCTTTCTTCGAATGAATAAATTTATCCAAGTTTTTCAAACTATACTGACCAGTTGGAATTTCTATTGTCTCTCCATCAGTATATAATTTAATATTACTCAAAATAATGTTTGGAGTTGAAAAGGTATAAAAAAACAACCAATGCAACATAACTAAAGTTGTCTCGTGTAGGTACAGTTAATATTTTTTTGAGAACTGATGACTTACCACTTAATTGAAACAACTGCCCCATTTACTACTGAAAACAATTATTAATAAATGAGCAAAACTGATTGGGAGCCAAAAATAACACTTCCAAAGAAGAAATCAAATAACAAACATCGCAAACTTTTACCAAATTCTATTCAATAGGACCAAGCGGCTGTGGAAAAGCTACATTATTGATCAACAATTATATTCTAGCTCCAGGATGGCTGAACTGGAATAAAATCTGTATGTTTACTCTAAAAGCTTAGGTCAGCCAAATATCAAGAATTTATAAAAAGTTGTGAATAATTGAAGATAAGCAACAGCTAAAGCTGTCTAAGGACTGCATCCATCATAATGAAAAAATAACTACTTTTGTCGAGGATAACAACGACATTATTCCATTGGATCAGTGTCAAGACAATTCAGTTGTTGTCTTTTATGACTTCATTCTTGAGAACCAATATATCGTTAGAGAATATTTTACTAGAGGTAGAAACAAAGGAATAGATTGTTTTTAGTTAACTCAAACATACTCAAAAATACTGAATGAGTTAGTCAGAGACAATCTAAATTTTTAAAATGTCTTTAAACAGGATGACACAAATTTAAATCACATTTATCATGAATTTGTTGGTTGTCATTTAAAGTTTGATGGTTTTAAAGAAATGTGTAGCAAATGTTGGAAAGACCAGTTTGGATTTTTCACAATAGACATGGCTAGAAAACGGAATGATGGCAAATTCAGAAACGCAATACAACATTTCATAGCAACATAAATGTTAAACATAAACATGAACATCATATGTAAGTGTTAAACATAAACATCAAACATAAATGTAAATGTCACAGATAAACATAAATGTTAAAACACAAACGTTCAACACAAACATTAGAAATGTTTAATTAATATTTTTGTTCCCCTAATAAATGTTTGCAAAATACGATACAGAGGTTGTTAAAAAAAGCCAAACGAAATAGAAAGAAAGCTGAAGAACTGAAAGAACAATTCAAGCTTTGGAAAAAACAACCAAGAACAGAGTATTAAAAATATAAAAAAGATCAACATGTTATTAATGCTATCAAAGAAGTAAAACAAGGAATCGTAGGATTAGGAGATAATGTTCTGAAAGCGATTGAAGAAAACAGATAAGTTGAAAAACAGATGATTCCATATCGTCATCATATAGAAATTGTGCAGATTTATCACCAATTAAACCATTAAAAGATTGGTCTGATGACATTCCTGGTAAATATGACTATACATTAAGTGAATCAGAAATTCAAAAGTTTTGAAGAATTATGATGAAGAGAGACAACCTAAAAAAAAGGAGACACAGTCTGGTAGTTGTCAGGAAGAAGCTAAAAAGATAAATGTTAGTGAAAGAATGTTAAATTATATTAATCATAATGAAGATAAAGTTTTTAGATTGAAACCTGTTGGAGGTTTTAAATATGTTGGCAAATATCCAGTAAACTTTGATGGAGGTAAATTAACATTCGGTGAGAAGACATATGAAGGAACTGATGTATTAATGAGTCTTTTAACTGACAAACAAATTACTATTGATGATACAAAAGAAAAGTTCGATGGCGTAGATTTATCAAATTATGCAGTTATATTATACAATTCAGGAGCATTGTACTCCGATAGTAACCCAAATAAAATAAAATCGAGTAGAGGTAAGAAATATAAATATCTGATAAAGCTAATTGTTGATGACTATTTCCCACTCTTAAGAAAATCAGCTATGGATTCTTCAGATTCTTCAGATCTAAGCTCACCTGAAAAAGAGGTAAAGGCTTAATAAAGAAGTATGCAGAAAAACCATTTGAATATGTTTGGATGAACGATGTTCAGCAATTAATCGATATTATTAGCAGTAATCCATGTGGGAGAACTAGTGGGGAATAAAAATTTTCACAATGAAAAAGTTGCCATAACGCGGATGCTGACAAACAAATTTAACGACCTCATCATCAACAACGCAAAAAGGTATCCCATACTTGATTAGACTTTTGAACAATCTTCCAAACATGTTATAGACAAGCAATAAACATGTGAAGGGCCTAGTAAACACTCTGATCAACAAATTACCATTCGAAATGCATCTTCCAGGCTACGCATACTGTGATCCGGGAAGTTCTTGATCAAAGGCTAGTGCATAGTGATCCAGGAATTAATATACTAGCCAAGGCATGTAAAAAACCTGATATTGCTTATCATGATCATAAAGATTTAGAATCTAGACACCAAGGTGATAAAGAACTTCAGTTAGCTGCAAAAGAAAGAATGCATGCAAGTAATGCTCCATTAGGAGAAAAAGTTGCAGCAACAGCAGTTAGAGGAACAATGTATCCAAAACGAAAATTAGGAATGGGCTTAGATCTTGACGAAAGTAGTTGGGGATTAATGTATGGAAAGCTAAAATTAGGAATGGGCTTAGATCTTGACGAAAATAGTTGGGGATTATGAAAAAACTTCATAAATTTTTAAATCTATATAAATGAATATCTTTAAGATCGATTATACTTTGCTACCTAGTGGCAAGACTATACCAAAATCAATTAAATTAAAGCTGAATAATGAACCATTAAATGCAATTGAACCATTTTTGACTGAACCACAAAAAGGCAAGAAAGAGGAAACTGGACGAAATTTACTTGTTACATTAGCTATTCCCCTTGTGAAAAAGATTATTGGATATCTAACAAAAAAGAAAGTGCCAGATTAACAAAACATGAAGGTAAATTTCTTCTGCTACTTTTTGCTGCATTAAAATATCTAGCAACTATTGGTTCATTTGCTGGTGGATCTGCAGCAATTGCAAATGCAGTCATAAAGAAGAAGAAAGCCAACAAAGAATTAGAAGAGCAGAAAAGACACACTCAAGCAATGGAGAAGAAAGCTGTCGCTGGACGCAGTCCTAAGTCTGCTTCAACGGGCGCTGGACTCAGTCCTAAGCGTGCTTCAGCTGGTACTGGATGCAGGCCTAAACCCGCTACAGCTGGCGCTGCAGTAAAAAAAATTCCAAAAAGCATTGGATAAATATCCTAATGCATTAAGTAATTTCGATATAGAAAAACTTCCTAAACAATTGAAAATGATAAAATTTCGTGGTGTATATATGCCTGATGAATTACCGAGTCACCCAAGAGAATATGAATGTGGAATAGTTAATTTAGGTACATCTGATTATATTGATACTCATTGGATCTGTTGTTATAAGAATAACAACATAAAAATAGTTTTTGATTCATTTGGTGGTAATATACCAAAACAGCTAGTTAACTATTCAGGAAAAACTGATCTGTACTACAAGAGCGAGAGAATACAAATTTTCGAAGAAGCGGTATGTGGTCAGTAGTGTCTATTTATTTTAAAATTGTTATGCGATAATTAGCAGTTTAACGATGTTTTGAATCTAATAAATGGATATTTTTGGGAATAAAATCAACGCTGATGAGGAGCCACCATATGATTTAAGCTCATTGGAATCAAAAATTAAAAGCGAATTACAGCCAAAAATAGAGAATTTAATCAAACAATTCCAGAAATAATTATGGAGCATTTTTAAAATAAGTAAAACTTTTATTGATTTTAGAGGCAGATGATTAGTAGACATAAAAGATCCAGTAAATGATTATGATGCTGTTAGTAAATAATACTTAGGAAAAGAATTTAGTAACTATGTTACTAAACCAAAGCTTGATGAAGGAATTCTACAGCTTCATAATGATAACTATAACACTATCAAAAATCTTGATCAAAGTTTAAAAAATATGCACACAGATCTTACTTTTGCTTTAGAGAGGTGTAATAGACTACAAATATAGTAAATGATGACTAACTGACAACCTTAGCTGCCGACAGGTGTTGTTGATATACCTCGATGTGGACAGCTGAAAACGTGTGCCCCGACCAGGACTCGAACCCAGGATCTCCTGCTTACATGCCAGACGCTCTATCCATCGGAGCCACCGAGGACACAGAAAAACAGCGCGATTGCAGGGACTTATCCCTCGCACGCGTCCCGTGCGACTCACATTCCCAACTGTCCACAATTTTCAAAATGCTGCACAGTCATCAACAGGAACTGTTGTTTCGAGAACAAGTTACTGTCTTCATACAAATATTATACTCAATACACAAATCATTGAATTTACTGTCTTCGTGTATATAGTTAAAACTACCCAGTCATTGACCTTCGTCTGTGCGAATGCGCATAGGTTGCCCAAACTCTTACGGGAATCGCCAAAGCGTGCGCAAGTAGTGAGTGGGTGGGCAAATGTCTATAAGGTACAATACATATGTAGAATTGTGGACAGTTGGGAATGTGAGTCTCACAGGATGCGTGCGAGGGATAAATCCCTGCAGTCGCGCTGTTCTTCTGTGTCCTTGGTGTCTCAGTTGGATAGAGCATCTGCCATGTAAGCCGGAGATCCTGGGTTCGAGTCCCGGTCGGGGCACACATTTTCAGCTGTCCACATTGAGGTATATCAACAACACCTGTCGGCAGCTGAGGTTGTCAGTTAGTCATCATTTATTCCAGGGAAAAGCTGCACGGTCATCAACAGGAACTGTTGTTTCGAGAACAAGTTACTGTCTTCATACAAATATTATACTCAATACACAAATCATTGAATTTACATTTATGATTGGGGATGAACAAAAAATGCTCAATTTCGAATTCGATTTCAGGCTGAGAAGAATTATTATTGTTGGTAGGAATCCTAAAGAAGATCTGAAATTTGATGATTTTGATATTACATTGAGTGTATCTGAGAAGCTATATGAACTAAATAATGGTAATCAATCTATAATGTTACACAAATCGAACTTTCTAATTGTAAGATTAAAAGATACAGTTAAAACTGTTCCTTTTGATTTGAAGTTAATTATAGCTGGTGAAATAATTCAATAAATTTTATCTATATAAATGGATAATCACGATTGTGCTTTGCACTCAGCTGTTCAGAGCGATCATATCTATTGTTTGAAGTGTAAAAAATTCACTGAAACTAATAATCCTCACAGAGTAACAACTAAAAATGGACGAGAGAGGACTGAATTACATAAACCAATGAGAAAAAATTTCAAATGAAGAAATGTAATTTCTCTCGGTATTGATGATTTGTGGCAAGCTGATTTATTCAAAATGGATTCAGGCAAGTTGAAAGGAATTTCGAAGATAAATCGAGGATATAAATATTTATTGACTGTCACTGACAAAACGTCAGGAGACCAAAAAAATCTGCAGACAATGGGAAAGAATTGTATAACAAAGAATTTCACAAGCTGATGAAGAAATACAGCATTTATCATTATTCAACTTTATCAGAATAAAAATCATTTTTTGTAGAACGATTCAACAGAACACTTACAGAAAAGATGTGGAAGAGATTTGACTTACAAGGAAATTACAAATGGACTGACCTAATCTCAGAATTAGTTGATGAATACAAAACACAAAACATTCAACTATGAAAATGAAGCCAACAGCAGTTAATGAAAGGAACTACAAGATAGGTGCCATTGTGCCTAATGATAAGGCTAAATTTAAAAAAGGATACACTGCTAACTGGTCAACAGAAATTTTTGAAATTGAAGATGTTATTCATTCTGATCCAATCACTTATAGATGGAAAGGCATCAAAGCAAAGTTTTATGAGCAAGAGCTGCAGAAACAAAATATCCAGATATATATTTTATTCAAAAAGTTTTGAGAAAGAAAGCTGACCAAGTTTAAATTCAGTGGTTGCGTTTTGATAACTCACACAACAGCTGGGTAAATAATGAGAATGTTATTTTTTTAAAGTGTAGTGATTGGCTTACGCCTTCTCCTGAAGCAGACGCAATCGCCAGGTTGATTAATGAGTAACTGTAATTTTAACTTCTTTATGTGTAATCAGTTCTTTAGCGCTTCTCCATTCTTTTAGTTCTTTAAAGCAATTTCAAATCTTTGTGTTGTTAATGTGATGATGTTCAATTTTCACTGATCCAACAATTCTCATCCCATTAAACTTAAATTATTTTCATTTATGCAGTCATCAACAGCTTGTTTGAATTTCTTCTTCAATTCTTCTTTATCAAATAATTCCATTTTTTCGGGCGTTATCGGGTCTAAAGAACACATTTCATCTAAGTGATTTTCAGTTAGATCATTAATGTAGTCGAAAGGCTCATTTATGTTTTTAAACGTTAATTTAACAATCTTGAGCAGTGGTGTGTAATGTAAAATCAAGATTTCCTTGTTGTTTTTATCTCTGAATTCGTCCAATAACTCATGAATCATCTTTTCTGTTTTCTGAACATCATATACTTTTCGTAAAAGAAGATATAAGATTTATCTTGTTTGTTGTGTGAAGAATTAAAATTCGAGTTTCAAATTGACAAATTCTCTGTTCTTCCCACTTTAAAGTTATGCGATGAAGGAATATCTTTTTGAAGTGGCGATGTAAATGTACCCATTTTTTGTTTTCTGTTTGACTTTGGCAATGAAGATCTTCATGTTCATATTGAATTGTTCAAGTATTTTGTTTTCCTATCTTTATTCTTCTTTCTCTTTTGACTCGATTGCGAGTCTGTTTTGGAACTTGAATTGTTTTATATTCTGTTGTATATTTAAAATAATCTACAAATATTTTTTCTATAGTCAAACAATATTTTCTAATCTGTTTGCATTGTTTTGTGTTGAATGTCATGAGAGACTCATTACAATTTTCGACTGTTAAGAGAATCTATTTCTTTTGGACAAGGTTGTTTGGTCTTAAATCTTTTATTTCATTTTGAATGTATTCGTATTCTTGAGCAAGCAGATCATTATGTTTAATTTCTGTAAATGAAATTTTGTTATTGTTGAGAAATTGAAAATAATTTTTTAAATTTAGTTTAAGATCTGCTGAGAGTAAAAAATCACCCTCTGGAATTCCATACAAAAAATATAGGATATCATTTGAATTAACAAGTTTTTCTTCTTCAAATAAAGGAACCCAAATATCTCTAAGCCATGTTCCCAAATCCAAATCATATTTCTTCCCTTGAATGCATTCGAAAATGTTGAATATGGTCCGTTCTTAATTTGCGACAACTGCTGCTATTTAAAAGAAGCATTTTTTATTAGTTTTGCAAAAAATAAACATCAGCTGAAATTTGTAGTTTGTATTCACCAAATTTTCTTTCATGAGTAACCCATCTATTAAATGGTTTTGCAGCTGGTAATTTTGAACTCATAAATAAATCGTAAAGACCAGATTAGTTGATGAAAACTGTTCTTTTTCCATAACAAGTTAGACCCAGCAATTCACTGGGTCGCAATTCACCGGGTCTAAAAAAATTTTCATACAAATCTTTATCAACATGTTTTTTAATTGCATCATCTATTTTGGTTTTTTTTTCAAATCTAATAAAAATTATTTCGGCGAGCCTCAACGGTCTGGAAGTCTGTGAGCTGGAAGTTAGAGCAATAGAAAATAGTGAAATTGATTATGAATACTTAACAGTGCATTATGAATTATCTGAAGATTTTATGAGAGAATTTCAAGATAGATTAGATTGGAATGGTATATTATCCAAGCAAGTATTATCTGATAACTTCATACAAGAATTTCAAGTCAAATTAGACTGGACTTCAGTACCATCATTTCAAAAAATTATCTGAGATTTTATAAGAGAATTTCAGAATGAAGTTAATTGGGAAAATATATCAACCTCCCAAAAATTATCAGAAAACTTCATTAGAGAATTTCAAGACAAATTAGACTGGAATGATAGATCAATTTAGCAAAAGTTACCTGAAAATTTCATCATAGAATTTAACGTTAAAGTTAATTGGGATTACATTTTAAAATATCAATATATATCAGATTCACACTTACAAATTATTTCATCCTTACAAACTAATTGAACAACCGGATGATATTGAATGTTCTATGTGTTTAAGTGATGAAAACTGTAAATTTGTAAAAACAAAGTGTAATCTCATTTTTCACAAAGAGTGTATTGATGAATGGTTAAAGGAAAGAAATAATTCCCCATTGTGTAGAGAGTGATATTAAAACCCAAATTGATTAACTGATTATGAGTCTGATGATGATTAGAGTTGAAAATATCTTTATTGATTTAGAGCAAGGCTCTCATGTTTGAAGAGTGTAGCTACTCTAGTTCTTTTTCTCTAACATTTTCATATGTTATAATAATTTAAGTGTGTGTAAATGAAAGTATGTCTACTACTTTTGTTTGTGAGGTAATAAATATATTGAATGACACAGTACAAAAATTAGAGAATTTAACTTTTTCACAAATCTAATAAATTTTATATATATATATATATATATGGAGAGTGTACAGCAACCATCATAGCAGTCTTCAGAAGGCATCAAATCTAAGTTTTGTAAATATTGCAATACTGAGAAGTCAACTGATATTTTACTTTACAGAAATACACAAAAGATGGTTACAGAACAATGTGTAGAATATGTATAAATAAATATCATGTAAAAAACTACAATGAAAATCGTATTCCTTGCATATGTGGAAAAAGTGTTGCTAAATATTCTTACAAAGAAAATTTATAGCGGATTCTGGGTGAAGAACATTCGAAAATATAATTATCAGTGAATAACGAAGAAGCTCTCACAGATCAAGCATCTGCTGAAGCAGTCACATCTACAAAGAAATGTAAAGGTTGTCAAGAGATTAAAGATTTAAGTTGTTTTTATAATAATCCTTCACATAAAGATAACTATAACAATAAATGTAAGAAGCGTACTTTAAATTATATGAAGAATAAGATACTAGCAACAGCTAAAGCAGCAGAAGCTAAAGAAGTCTTTGACTGACAACTGCCGAAGCAGTCTTCACACTACGCCTGCATCTGAAGCATCTCGAACTCAATAATTAAATATCTATTAATTAAGAATCCTTGCCATCGATTTGTAACAAAATTAATTTTTGCAAATTTAATTAATTTTATTCCCTTTAAATAGAAGGGCCAAATGGAGAACTTCACAGTTGCTCAACTTCATGACTTGCAGGGGACAGTTTGAGTGGCTACAGCAAACTGGACAAGGGTGATCTAATTAGATTTGTTGTAGCACATCGTCGGGCGATGTAAGGTATAAGACGTCCTGCAGGTCACAATCTTTGGAACAAATTTCCATATTTTGAAATTGGAGGCGCTGACGAGATGTTCGAAACTAAAGAACAAAGACCATTGAAAAGAATATCCATTTGCTATTGTTTGCCAAAACGAAAGAAGATAAATCATTGAAAAGACTATTTCCACTTTCTACCGATGTGTTTGCGAAACAGAAGACTAGAACCAATAAAGAAATATTATTTCCCTTTTACACTGATTTATTTGAGAAACCAAGAGACAGGAAAACAGTTCAAGATTATGTAGTTGATAAAGCATTTTCAAACAGATTACAAACTATAGATTTTGAAAACAGCATAAACTCAAAAGAGCCTTATTATTTCTTGACTGCAGTGAAACCAAAAATTGTGAGAATAGTTATAGACAATCTAAAACTACATCATGGATTGAAAATACATTTTAATTTATTTTGTGAGTACAAGTTGCAGACGAGTGATAAATTTCAGGAAGATGGACAACAAACACAAAACTATACAATCATGACGGAGAAGGATTTAATTCAAGCATGGGATGCAAGATATTTTAACTAATATGTCTAACTTTCAAGCACAAGGATCAGGATGGACGTTAAATAGAGTAAATGGTCTTCGACTAGGGATAAACAGGTATATTTCATTGAGAGGATCACCTTACATCAGACTACCAGAAAGTATGTATTAATGTGAAAAATAATGATCAAAAATGTTTCCTGTGGGCCATCAAATCTCCATTATATCCTGTAGATAAAAATTCAGAAAAAGCAACTGGAAAATATTGAATTTCCCATAGTGGTTGATCATATTACAAAAATGGAGACTACAATTAATGTATCTACTAATGTCTATTCATTTGACGAAAAATATCAAGTGTATCCATTAAAAATTTCGGAATGTAAGAGAGAGAAACATGTAAATCTCCTTTATTTAAAAAAAGATGAAAATTCGCACTACTGTTGGATAAAACATTTGTCTCGCCTTGTTTCAACTCAGTTAACAAAGCATACAGAATCAAAATTAGACGATCACATACCAAACCGTTTAATTAACAGTTGGAATTCCACACAAAAGGTCTTACATACATTTTCAAGATTATCAACATACACAGAAAGTTCCATTTGTAATTGAAAGTTTACTGTTGAAGATGGACAACTGTCAACCAAACCCAGAAAAGTCATATACAATGAAATATCAAAAACATGAACCAAGTGGATTCTGTTACTATGTCAAGTACATTAATGTACATTATAAAGATCCTTATGTTTAGTGTGAATGAAATTGCCATAAGAAATTCATTGAATGTATGAAACAAGAAGTTGAACAAATCGGAAGAATTTATTCTGAAATTGAAGAAATGAAACCATTACTCCTAAAGAACAATCAAAACATGCAAGATTAAAAATTTGTGCACTGTGTGGATGTCATTACTCACAGAAAAATAAAAAGTTTCGTCATCATGATAATTTAACTGTAAAATACATTGCCCCATTGTGAAATAATTGTAATTTACAACTAAAGCATCCAAGTTTTGTACTAATTTATTTTCATAATCTCTCAGGATATGACACTCATTTGTTTGTGAGAGAACTTGGTTATGATAATAAAGACATAGATTTAATACCAAACAATGAAGACAGGTATATCGGTTTTGGCAAGAAGACAAATAGTCTGAAGATGAGATTTATTGACAGATTTAGGTTCATGGCCTCTTCATTTGACAAACTTTCATCAGATTTGGAGAGAGATCCAATGATCAATGTTAAGAAGTTTTTAAAAGCAGGATTATTTGATTTAGTGCTCAAGTAAGGTGTATATCCATATGATTGCATGGATTCTTCGAAGAAATTTGAAGAGACACTGTTACCAGTAAAGGAAGAATTTTACAATAAACTGAATGACTGTGAAATAATTGATGAAGATTACAAACATGCAAAAGTAGTTTGGGAAAAATGTAAGTGAAAAATCTTTGTGAATATCATGATCTATATCTTAGAACTGATGTATTGTTAATGGCTGATATGTTTGAAAATTTCAGAAAAACTCGTGTAAAAGCTTATGATTTGAATTCAGTTTGGTATTTTACAGCACCAGGTTTATCTTGGGATGCAATGTTGGATATGACTAAACAACCACTACAATTATTACATGATTATGATATGATTCTTATGGTGGAAAAAGGAATAAGAAGAGGAGTATTACAGTGTTGCAAAAGATATGCCAAAGCAAAAAATAAATATATGAAAGATTATGATGTGAAAAAGATATCAACTTATCTAGCATATTTAAATGCAAACAATCTGTATGGTTATGCATGAGTCAATATTTACCATATGGTGGATTTGAATGGGATGAGCCAAATAATTTTCAAGACCTCAGCATAAAGTGTGGTTGTACAGAAATAAGTGAGATATCGGATTCTGGCGAAATTCGATATATATTGAAGTAGATCTAGAATATCCCAAACAACTGCATGACTCACATAAAGATTTACCACTCACTCCCAAAAATAAAATAGTACCTAACATCAAACACAGCAAGTTGTTGACTACTCTGAATGACAAGCATAATTATGTAGTTCATTATAGAAATCTTAAACACTATATGTCTCTAGGCATGAAGATAAGAAAAATACACAGAGTTTTAAAATTTAAACAATCTGATTGGTTGAAGAAATACAAAGATCTGAATAGATGAGGATGCAATCGAAGAATGATTTTGAAAATGATTTCTACCAGTTGATGTATAATTCTGTGTTTGGGAAGAGAATGGAAAACATCAGAAATCGTGTGGATATAAAATTGGTGTCGGATGGAGACAAATGGGAAAACGTATTGCCAAACAAAACTTTAAAGCAATAGCTTTTTTCAACGAAAATCTTATTGCTATCCATACGAATAAAACAAAAATCACGTTTAATAAACCCATCTGTGTTGGTATGAGTATACTTGATTTATCTAAAGACCTGACTATGATTTTCACAACAGAATACCGAAACCAAAGTATGGAAAAAATATTACATTGTGTTATCAAGATATGGACAGTTACATTTACAGTATTAAAACTGAAGATTTCTAGGAAAACATGAAATCAATGATTGACAAATTTGATACAAGTGACTATCCAACAGATAATACTTATGGTATTCCACAAGTAAACAAGAAAGTCGTTGGAAAAATGAAAGATGAATGTGATCGAAAAATAATGGAAGAATTTTGTGGTTTGAGAGCAAAAATGTATGCTTATAAAGTTGAAATAGAGAAAAATTCTAAAGGAGTTAAGAAATGTGTTGTTAAGAAGAAAATTAGCTTGGAGGATTATAAATATTGTTAAACAACAGGGAACAGTACAGAACTATTAATTTGATGCAAAGTGAAAAACATGAAATCTTCACAGTTGAGGTAAACTAGAAAGCATTGAGTCCTCATGATGATAAGAGATTTGTTCTAGAAAATAGAATAGATACATTACCATATCGTCATTATTCATTATTGTAGTTATCTTCATAACCATATTTTAAAATATATCTACTATTAAAATTGATTTAAGAAATGAGTGAGAGAACAGAAAAGTTGATTACTTGTTTTACTGGGTGTTTCCAGTTTCTTATTCTATTATTCAAGAAGAAAAATAATTTTTAATACAAATTTTTATAGATAAATGGGTGATCTACTGAAGAATGTCAACAATGCCAATGAGTCTACTTTATTTAAAAAATTGTTGGTCTGGAAGTGGACACTCTATACAACATTTCTGAATGTGAATATCTGAAAACTAGATATTGGGAAAATTTGTATGGAGCTTAATGATGAGTTTAAAATTATTTATCAGACAGATACTTGAAAATAATCAGTGGATGGAATTTTGATTATTTTGAGAATGAAAATATTAAACTAAGATACAAAGGAATGAAGAAACTTAAAAATGATAAGGAACTTTATGATTTAGAATTCACTCTGTGAAAATTTAGGTAACTAATAGATTTCTTACATTCACCATGATTCATTTACTTATTTTCTTACATGCACTTTTTATAAAAAATAATAAACATCCATTTTCTTACATGTTCCAATCATATTTTACATGTATTTTTGTAAAAAATATATTCTTTTGAATGTGGATGGGTTGAGATAGACTTGAATCATGTGGGTGGGAGTAGGAATGGACAGTAAGTTTGTGGATAATTTGGCTCAGCTATTGGCTTAACTTGGCTCATATCTGGCTATTTATTTTCTTGCAGTTTATTTTCTTAGAGTGAGCCAATGAGCCAAAAAGTGAGGCAGTGAACCAGAACCCCCAAAATCCTTTTACTAACAGTCTTCAGTTCCTCTTGTTCTTCCTGACTTTATTCTTTGTGTCATATGAAGTTCCAATAACTTACGACTCTACGAATATACTACAACACCCTACATATTGCTCCCTTAGGCATTTTGTGGACATGTTGAGATTACTTACAGAATTGGTGATGGCATTTAAACAATCATTCTTCCCGTGCCCCATGTGTGAATGGAAAGGAAAAAACACAAATAGCTGGTACAATGGGATGTACCATTGGCCATGCGCTTCACAATGATTTGAAGAGATTAGATGTAAACTGTCAGTAATAGTGGGTGGTAATGTTGTATGTAGGACTGTAATTCATGTGGCCACAATGTTACTGGATATACATACATGAATACTTGTTCCACAGATCATGAATATGACATTTCGTAATGATGTGGAATGTGTCACTTTAACATAAGTTTTCTTTACACAAAATAATTAATTTTTTTATTTATTTTTTACAGTTACTACTTCAAATCTAAAAATCTACCTATTGAGTAGAAAGAGTTGCCATTCAGAAATTCTTTTAATTTGTTTTTTAATGTTTGTTGGCTATCTGCCAAAATTTTAATGCTATTTGGCAAATGATCAAAGATACTTGTGGCAGCACAATTCATCCCTTTCTGTGCCAAAGTCAGGTTTAACCCTAAATAGTGATGATTATACTTTCTTCTAGCACTTCTGCACTTTACTGTTATTTTTTTAGTTGGGATGGGTTATTAATAACAAATTTCATAACTGAACAAATGTATTGAGAAGGTACTGTGGATATCCTGAGTTCCTTAAATAAATGTCTTCAAGGTGATGTTGGGTGAGCTCCAGCTATTATTCTGATTACAAACTTTTGTGCAATGAATGCTTTTTCTCTTAATCATGAATTACAGCAAAATATGATGTCATATGAAACCAGTGAATAAAAATAGGCATAGTAGGCTAATTTACTGATATGTTTATCACCAATAACCCAAATAGTATAAGTAGCTGAACCTAACGATTTCAGCAGATCATCGATGTATTTCTCTCAATTTTATTTCTCATCAATGTGCACACCCAGAAGTTTTGAATATTCTGCTTTAGCAACAGACTTCTGTTGATAGTCTATATTTAGAGGTCTGTGCAGATAAGAAAAGTGCAATCCGCATCTGCAAGGTCCTAATCCGCATCCACATCTGCATCCGCAGCAATTAATCCGCATCCGCAAGTTCCTTATCCGCATCCGCATATATTTAAGTTTTGAATGAGTAATTAATAGTAATAGACAGTAGTACTTAGAATTAATGTATGTAATGACACAGTTATTGTTACGGTGCCATTTCTGCAACAACTTAAATACTTTTGACTTCTTAAATCACAGGAAATGCTCTATACCTACTCTAAAGCAGACCATTCCAAACACGAGAGCATTCGCACTCTGGAGCACACACAATAGTGTCTCGAATCTCATGAGATTGGAAACGCTATTTAAAAAACAAAAATTGAATGTAATAGTATTAAATGATGAAAATACGTGTATAGAAACAATTATATTTCGCTGCTCTTGTGCCAAGGCAGCTGAAAATGACGATGGTTTTAAACTGTTACTAGCACATTGCATCATTTACCGACAGTTTTTTTGTACTCACTGCTTGGATGTGTCAAATTTTGAAGCCATTCATGTCAGCTGATGATTATGTTATAGCTTATGCGTTCAGTCCTCGTCATTTCCAGGTGAAAATATTTACAGTATTAGGCCTACACTGCAAAATGCTGGCGCACATGTGAAAAAGTTAAACTGCCAGCAATAATTGACGTTGTCTGGAAGAAATAACTCGTCTTATGAAGAGTGACTACAAAATCAGTGGTTAAGAAATTAGGAGTCTATTTAGCTTTAGCTAAAAATACGATTGAAATCTCGAACCTCACCTTTTGGCTGATTTATTGAATTAAGACCTAGCGATAAATGAAATGTCTGTTTCATTCTCAATCAAACTAAGTTTTTCACACTTTAAAACATCCTCAACATTGGTCTAAATTACTAAGACAAAATTTGCCGTAGATTTCGCAGTTAATATTTTCAATGTTAAAAAATAATTTTTTTTCAGAGTTTTATGGAACTGCAAACGATTTCAAGACGTCTATATAAAAACTGCTGTCCCATAACTTCAAATGTTAGGCATTGTTCCCTGTTAAACAATACCGAGTTACAGTTAAAATGTTCAATTTTATTTCAAATTTCAGCCCTTATCTTTACTAATTGGCTGGTAAATTAAAAGATACATTATTGTTTTGGATGATTTGAATATTTTGTAAGTTTTCAATGTGATCAGAATAATCTTTCACTGGCTATCGCAGTCACAGCTTGTTGGTGGTCGTGAGCTGTAGTTTGAACCCCCACTTGTAATTAATGACAAGGCCCGCCGTGCCACTGCTCCGGCCGGGCTGTTTCACTGTTCACAAAGAGTGACGATGCTCGGCGGCTGCAAATGTTACTGTAGTACACGCTGAAATTTAGGTAGGCACTTATGAGATCATCACACCTAGTTTAATAATATTGATGTGTTAGCTGTTGAATGTTCTTGTTGCGGAGAGTAAAAACTTAAAATTGAGCTCTTTAATATGAAAATTACAACAAAACAAATTTCTTGTTAAATATTTCCTTCTTTTACCTAATGCTACTTAAATGTTATTGTTGGAAATAGTAAAAATACTAACAATATGTCGAGGAAATTCTTTACTATAAATATTACAATGAAAACTCACAGGCTTCAGATTAAATATTTTCATCTTCTGCTTGCTTCTGATTCAAATTCTGTAAAAGAAAGAATCAGATGAAAAAAATTGTAACTAATTCAGATAAGCCCAAAAAATACAGTGAAGTAAGAAAAGCTGTACAAATACCTTTTTACTTTGGAAGATTACTGTGCAGGAACATGATGTCATCAATCGTCTGTGGCTTCAAAGACCTGCATTATTTGTCCCGCAGTAGAGAAGCTTCTCTCAGATGGCGCACTGGATGTTGGAATGAAGTGCACGAAGTAAGCGAGTTTCGAAAGACGTGGATAGACGTTTTCACGTCCATGCCACCAAGATATCAGGTCGATGCCTTCCGAAAATTGGACTTTATCATTTGTATATCTGAGCATTTCATCTGATGCAAATTCAAGATCTCTCGTCAATTCATCTTCTGAGGAATCTTCAAATTTCTTTACAAAGTATGTCAGACTTCTGTTTTTTTGCAGGAATTCCACATGTTGTTTCCTCCTTATCTTTTAACTGTGGACAATTTCTCACAACATAAATTTTTGCTTCCTTTACAACTTCATCTTTTTCGGCACTGCTAAGAAATTTTAGGTTTTTATATTTTGGATTCAAAAACGTTGCAAGTTTATGGGTTACTGTTATGTCCCTTTTGCTGATTAAAATAGATTTGGCTGTACTCTTTAAATCTATCAGGAATGGGCTGTCGCCATCATTTTTTTCAAGGAAGGAGAGAAGTTTTAACTTCCACAACACACATAAATAAAGCTTAGGGGCTTTGGGGGCTTCGATATCACAACAAGCTATTTTAAATGGTGTCAGAAAGGTTATTATATCTTCCAACATCCTCTTGTCTATAGAATCAATCAAATTATCTTGATTTTTCTCTGACAAAATTGACAGAACTTCAAACCAATGTGAATTAATAGACTCAAACATATCCAATTTACTGTTCCATCATGTGTCTATATCTCCTTTCAATAACTTCTGAAGGCGATTCTGAAGACCAGATCTTTTAAAGAAAGTTGTGATAGCTCTACAGGAATTTATTAGTCGCTGTTCGTCACTCTTCTCATCATTCGCGTCTCCTCGAGTCGTGTGCTCCAGCACAGTATTAAGAATGTGTGCTGAGTGCGAGAGCCTCTTGTATTGGCGAAGTGCTGCCACAATATTTGGACCTCTATCCGTAACAAACACGATGTTATTCACAGCACTGAATAAATCGAACGACCGTAGTATCTTAATTAATTCCAGTTTAATGTTTTCTCCTGTTTCTCTAATCTCACTTTCAAAATTTCTGGTGCACAACACTCGATCCTCAAGTTTGACTTCTTCATAATTAACATAATGTGCAGTCACTCCCATATAGTTTATTTTATGGTACGAATCAGTCCATAAATCGACAGTTAGTGCTCCACCTATATCTCTGAATATATTCTTCACTTCTGCGGAGACAGTCTCACGCAGACGATTGGCCCTTTCCTTCAAATTTCTTGATATGGTGGTTGGATGAGGTAGCAGTTCCTTAGCACTCATTGCACCATACTTGGCCCCCACGTCAATAAGAAATTGTGCCATCTCGAGAAACCCAGATCCACACGCAACTTCGAATGGTAAAATGTCTTTGCTGACAAGATTGATAAGCTTTTCTGTCGCGGCTGTCTTCAAATTTGGCGGAACTTCAGGAACTTTCATGTCTCTCTTGGTATTTAAATTTGCAATTATGCTAATTTGTCCAGCCTCACATGAATGTTTTAGCAAATTTGAAGTTCCACTTTTGTGTCCAGTGTAGGAATATACTTTTTAACATGCAAAACAAGCCACTATATCTTTTATCTTTTCGTTGTCATCAAATATGTACCCAAATTTTTTCCAAATTGGCGATTTCAATTTGTTTTCCTTCACTAATGTACAATCACCTTTTTAACCTTACACGAAATTGTATCCATCGATATGGTGTTCATTTGAAGAAAGAACTGTCACTTATATTTGCTACAATGCACGTTGTCACTCTGTCACTACAAAGCGCTAACTGAAGGCAGCGGAAAATTGCAACGGGCACCTGTGTGGTAGACAGTGGGCAGGTGTGCCACCCAGAGAGCACTTCACAGGCCACACAAAAGACACGGTCGCGGAAACGGATTAGGCGCAGGTCTCTTGGGTACAGCTACATCGGTCATAGCCAGGGGCTGAGGACAACGGACATCCGCTCTACCCGGGCCCTTTGAGATTCCTAGAATGTCAACAGACTTGAAGTTTTCAACTAACATTGCAACATACGTACTGGGCGGATGACTTGCTCATTACCCGCAGATGACCCGCTGATATCCACGCCGGTTGCGATTTTATCCGCCAAGTAAGAAATACCGCGGATATCCGCATCTGCGCAGACCTCTATCTATATTTATCAATGGTGTTGCCATTTACTGTACCGAATTGTACATACTATGTTTTCTCAAAATTTAGTGAGAGTCTATTTGCAGAGAATGACTTAATAATTTTCTGATAGATATTATTTACAATTTCGTCAGCTGATTCTTGTTAGTTGAGTGTGATTACTATTGTGTTACTGGACAAAATTGTTGTCATACTTTGTATATACATACATAAATACATTAACAGACGACCCAAAGATCATGAATATGACATTTCGTAATGAATATAGGGTGGTAAGTCATTAATATTAAGAACAATAAGGGACCCAAGACTGAACCATATGGGACACCATTATTGATACCTCCCCAGTTAGAAGACTCTGCTGATTTTTGCAGACTATCTGCATTGTTAATTTCAACCCTCTCTATTCTTCCAGTTAAATATGAACCAGACCATTTGGGCACTGTCATACTCATGCCACAAGACTTAAGCTTATCTAAAAGAATTTCATGATTCACACAACCAAAAGCCTTTGAGAGGTCACAAAATATCCCAATGGGTGAAGCTCAGTTATTCAATGCATTTAATATTTGATCAGTGAAAGCATATATAGCAATTTGTGTTAAAAAGCCTTTCTGAAAACCAAACTGACATTTTGTTAGTACTTCAATATTACAAATATGTGATGTTACTCTTGAATACATTACTTGTTCAAGAATTCTGGATAAAGCTGTCAGAAGTGACATTGTGCAGTAGTTGTTAGCATCAGATCTTTCCCCTTTTTTATGCAATGGTTTAACAATAACATATTTCAGTCTATCTGGAAAAATGCCCTGTTTTAGTAAGCTACCACATATAAGGCTGAGAATCCTACTTATTTGTTGGATACAAGCTTTTAGTACTCTGCTGAAAATGCCGTCAATTCCATGTGAGCTTTTACTTTTGAGTGAATTTGTTACTTTCCTGATTTCAGTAGGAGAAGTGGGTTAAATTTCAATTTTATCAAATTGTATAGGTATTGCTTCTTCCATATAGTATCTTGTATTTTCTAATGAACAGTTGGATCCTATTTACTCTACAACACTTAAAAAAGTATTATTAAAATGTTTTCTCTTTCTGACTTCTTGTTAACAAACTTTTCGTTGAGTTTGGTAGAAATACAGTCTGTCTGTGCTCTCGGGTGCCCTGTCCCCCTTTTAGCAATATTCCAAATTGTTTTAATTTTATTATCTGATGTACTAATCTCAGGTATAATGCACATACTTCTGGACATTTTTATAACTTTTCTTAATACAGTGCAGTAGATTTTGTAATTGTTCACTGTTTCTGGATCATTGCTCCTCCCAGTTATAAAATACATTTCCCTTTCCTTTTTCTAAGATATTTTTACCCCTTTAGTAAGCCATGGCATTTTACATGGTATCTTACAATTATATTTCACTGTTTTCTTAGGGAAACTGTTTCGAAATATATTCACAAGGGAGTTATGAAATAGGTTAAATTTTAAATTAGCATCAGGTTCTCTGTACACCTCATGCTAGACTAAATGATGCAAGCTTGCCCTAAAATTTTCAATTGTTAAATAGTTAATTGAAAGCAGTATTTTGGAGGATTGTTTAGCATTACTGTGTGGAGCTATGTCATATGCTGCAACTAGCAATATACAATTTTTATGGCCCTTATAAAGATACCTATGTCTCATCTGTGTTGGTAGTCTGCAACTTTCTTGGCTTTAGTTTATAA
This sequence comes from Schistocerca cancellata, assembly GCF_023864275.1. Lineage (NCBI taxonomy): Eukaryota > Metazoa > Arthropoda > Insecta > Orthoptera > Acrididae > Schistocerca > Schistocerca cancellata. Next base: position 352,966,243 of record NC_064630.1, read on the forward strand.
TTCACCATGAGGAAGGTGGAATTAGGATTGAGCCATCGGGTTCCCCACAAATCTGTCAGTCTTTTAAAGAAGAACATATTTGTCCTTGTTGTGCTCTGGCAGGAGTATTTTTTCACTGGTTCCCTTCTTTTCCCTCAGCTACAGTAGATTATACTGCTTATTTAAAACGAATTCTATTGATTAGTAAAGTTTTGACAGATTGTTTATAGATGTTTTACTGAATTTGACGTGTTTCCAGTTTTACATAATTATTGGCAGCCATTCTAACTTCTCTTCAGGCCTATTTAAGTCCTTTCAGTCCATTTTTTGTGATTTCAATTCCATTTTGGGGACACTTCTGTAGTTGAGAAGCGTCTATCGTATAGAGACATCACGTAAAAAAGTTTGATTAGTCAAAAATGCTGCCTAAAAACATATTTTGGAGACCTCAGTAGACTTGTGATTGGAATTTATTGCTAGCGCACTTGTGCAGCACTGCTGACATCCAAATTTCCCATTTTAGATTCACAGTCAGTCAATTATTGAAAGGTTGTGTATGAGTCAGATTTTTTAATTAGGAGGTTAGTCACATTTTATTATTGGTAGGTTACGGAAGTAAATTGTTGGTAGGTTACACTGAAGGTGAATGATATAATTATATTTTTTTGTTGGGAGGTTACACTTGTTTTCCATTTTAGATTCAGTCAGTCAATTATTGAAAGGTTGTATATGAGTCAGATTTTTTAATTAGGAGATTAATCACATTTTATTATTGGTAGGTTATGGAAGTAAATAATTATTTTTTACTGTTGGGAGGTTACAATGCGGCAAGAAAACAGAGGGTGGTGGCGGACAAAAAATTTATAATACATTTTTCTAGTATTGTCGAAGGCTTGCACTGTCAATTAAAAAAGATGTTAAACAAAATACCTCACATTTGTTGCAGTGGAACCATAAAAAAGTGGGCCACTTACCTGCACTTGCAGCTACTTTGACCCATTAAGTCATTTCTTCATGAAAAAGTGGTAACATAATGTAGGGATGAAGTAAACTCAATGAATATCTCCAGAGTAGATATTCAGGAGCACGAGTAAAAAAAAAAATCGAAGGTAAGGACACGGAACATTGGACTCTATTCAGAAAGTGATACAGAAAATACACAAGCTTAGTAGATTTCATCAGCTGACTTATTACTTTTCAACTTACATGTTACACTATGGTAACAAATGCAAAGAGAATATATCATATGTTAAGAATACTGTACAGTATGAGTATGAGCCTTATTACACGAATTACTGAAGTTCTTGTACTTTAAAATAACCTCTCTATGTTAGTAGTTTTGGACTCATAATTCATATCTAATCCTCCCAAGTTTATAATATTTTATCTTTTTGTTCTGGCCATTTGAATCAGGGCTTTGTCTTTCCCAAGCAATCCACTGTAGCATGATCATCACTCAACTCAGTCCCAATTCTGGACTATTTCTCTTTCTCATATAAAACTGTATCATATTGCACAACTAGTAATTTATCTTACAACATTCTGTGGTGCTGGACATCATCTTGCATATCAGAGAAACTTCCAGAATCACCATCAGATTGTAGCACCACTTCATTTTGCGGTTCCTTTGGCCTTTTTTGCAAAAATGTGTACCATTTACAGAAGAGTTAAACACATTATCTAAATTGAATTTCACACATTTGACAGTTTCTCACCCTATTCCCTAATATTGACGGAATGCAATATTACACTCAAAGTATATTTAGCTTAACTAATGTGAATCTTCTAGGCAAAAGTAATTGGGATGTAATGGCTGTTAAAATATTATTACTTCATGGAACCCAAAGCCTCCTAGATCGTTCTTGTTTACTCCATGCTCATCACGTAATTTTCTTCTCATTTTAGTGTTCAGTCCTGAGGTTGGTTTGCAGCAGAACGCCATTCCTCTCTTCTATTGGCCTTCCTCTTTTTTTCCACATATGTGTTACATCCAATGTCATTCATGATCTGTTGCATATATGATATCCTTGGTTGCCCCCGCCGATTCCTTCCCTCAAAAAGCTTTTAGTGGGCCAAAATTTCATATTTTTTCCGAGCGATCGGCGAAATACTTCAGGTTAAGGTGCATATTTTACATGCAGAAGTATGGTAACTTCGAAACTCTGAGTCTCAGTAACAGATAATGATATTGATAAATGGTGCAAGGCTCCACAAGAACATCATCTTAAGAACATGAGTAAAATTTCGACGATTTGCTATGAACAGAAATTATAGAGGTGTTCATCCCTACAACTGGCACTTCTGGTACTCAAAAACCATGGTTTTCAAGTGTATCTTGATAACAGATACAAATTTTCGAAAATGGGAAAACGGAGTTTCTAAAGAATATACAGAAAAAATTTGAGCCATTTGCTGCGGTCACTTATTTAGATAACTGCAGTCCATGGAGCACAAATGGCTTAAAACCGTTTTTTTTTCAATTTTCTGCGTAGACCTAAGTATGGTAACTTTGAACCTCTGGATGATGGCAATGGGTAACAAAATCGAAAATAGTGTAGAAGTTAACAGAGAGTATTATCTTAAGAACACATAGTAAAAGATTTGATGATCTGCCATGAATATAAATTACAGAAGTGGCCATCCCCACAATTGGTACCATTTGTACCCAAATGTTTTTTGGGATTTTCTCATAAACTGCTCACAAACAAATGGTACTTTTAGATGCCACCAAAGGTACAACCTATATCACACCTAATGCAAAACAAGCAACCGATTTGCTTAATTTGCTTGGACTAGAGGAAGTGTATAGTATTTAAATTTTGACCATATACTATAGAATGGCTACAGTGTGTCCGTTCTTCTGATTAGTATACAGATGGTCACTGGGCCTATGCAAAACACTTGACCCAATATCTCTGTCATCAATAGAATCAGAGATATGACCTACCAAAAAACCACATTTTTGTGCACGGCTTTTTGGAACACATTGGTACTGTCCACTGTTGTGCAAGGACCAATTATAAATACTGCATCTGTTGTCGACCTGCGCATCAGAAATCCTATTTGTTCCTCCTAATAAACTCTCAGCTGTAAGCTTCAACATTTTGTATATTAGTCTTGTGTAATCTTTGTGTGAGCAAGGATGTAGCCAGTATTTTGTCAAAGAGGGGTGCGATTTGCCAAGAAGCATCTTAAAAAGGCTCAATTTGTTATTTATTATGAAAGCAAACATATTTATTTTTTAATTTTATGTACATAATTTGCTTTCGGGAAGCCTTCATACAAACTGTATTTTTTTAATAAAATTGACCAAGAAAATCCTTTCTTAAATAAGTATAACATATATTCTCAACAGTTCATTGCAAAAGTATTGGTAACTATTTTTTGTCTCGAAAGTGGAAATGAATTAAAAAATTATCAAATATGCAAATGAAAGATTAGTTCATATGTAAACATTACATGTAGGGAGATGGATGAAGTCTCACACTGCCATAAAGGTATAGGACGAGAAAAAAAAGAAACAAATTTTGTCATTTCAAACGTGTTTTACTGTCAATTGCAACAGTACACAATAGCACTGGGCAGGAATATGGACCTGTGACATCTTACAGTCCTTCGAAATAGTCTCCCAACGAATCCATCACACACTGCCAACACTGTGGAAAACACCAAGTAACCATGACCTCGCCATGAGCCTATCATCGGATCTCACATGTCACTGCTGTAGCAATGTCTTCATGTGTTTGGAAGTGTGTTCCATGCAACTGCTCTTTCAGTTTTGGTATTAGGTCATCACAAGGTGAGAAATATGGCTGAAGCTCCAGTATGTTCCATCCCCATTGGGAAAGTAGATTCCGCACACACTCTGCTGTATGGGCTCTCACGTTCTCCTGAAGAGTTAATACACTGTAGGTGTCGTTGCAGGAAAGTGCGACAGTGCATTAACATTCTCCCCATGTGGGGCGAAATGACACAAATGCACTCCTCTAATGTCATAGACTATGACGGCTTTTAACTTGACAGTAGAGGGGCTGTAACGAAATTTCTGCCTGCATGGTGAAGCTGGATGACGCATTCTATGGACTGACGTTTCAGTTCTGGCTCTCAGGCTGTGGCCCAAATTTCATGTATGGCTACGATTCTCGCAGGCATATTGTCTCCCTCTTCTTTGCAAACTTGCTTGATGCACATAAGTTCCATAATGTGTCCATACGAGGCACCAATTTTGCAGCAACTTTACACTTGTGTAGCTCGTCACGTAAATTCCTGTAGATTGTTGACTTCTCAATACTAGTACGGCACTGTAATTCCTGCAGCGTCCTTCTTCTGTCGTTCTCCAAGCATTGGGATATATGGGTACGAGCTAGTACCGTTGATATTTTTAAAAATATCGGTAAGCCGATACATCGATATTCAAAGAATATAATTATCGACTCTCGATATATCGAATACAAGTATCGGTATATGGACGAAAGGAACGTCGACGTACCGGTCTGTAAAAATATCGGCTGCATATTGTAAATATACTACCAGTTCTCGATTTGTGTATTTAAGTACTGATTTATTATTAGATATTTTGTATATCAACAAGCTAGCTGCCTGCCTATCCTCCTTAGGGCAAGAACTGAAAGGAAAATAGTGCACGTTCACGTTTGACGATAACCATTTTGCTACCAATAGTAGGTGCATGTAAGTGGCACAATGAAAGGTGTCCGATTGATCCTGTCGTTCGGTTTCATCACATATCGGATTTGTCTGGAACACTTCACGCCGACCACTCTGTGTTTTCACTTGTGTAGAAACGCCAGCGACTAGCAGTTGCAGTGTAAATTGCTTGGTGAAGTTAAATGTTGCAGTTTCTGTTGGTAGCGCCAAGCGCCAATTACGTCAGTATATTCTCTCACCTGTCTCCACCCATCGCAAAGATCAATCTTGTTATTTAGATTATGGTCATCTTTTTCAGCAACTGTGTTTAATGAATGCAACTGGGACGCTATTTCTCCACATCAGAAATCTTGTTGTTCTATTCACGCCGCCACCCACCAGTGCAGTCGGACTACTTCTTTGTGCCACCTATACTTGCTTCTCACAGTCAAAGAGAAAGACTGGAAGTGATGGGAGCTCAGAAAATTGTATGACGCCATTACACAGTGAACTTCAACAACAAAATATTACTTGGACCTTAGTATTGCTATTGACAACGACAGACTTTTCTTTCGGTATTTTTCGAAGAGCCACTAATACAGACCAAATTGTGCCTGCTAGTTCTGTGCATTCTTATTCTCATAAGTAAGCATTTTTTCATTCAGCTATTCATCGTACAGTCTAGTACTTTTGTCACCTGACAAGCTTAATGAAGAGATGAACATAACAAAAACTATTGTAGTTAATAACGGCTATGATCCCACGTTCTAACAAGATCTCCAAAGTTATACCTGACGCTACAGTTAGGTAGCAGTGTTAATCCTGACGGTAACGAGTACAAAAATGTTTTCTCGCTTCCATTTTTAGGCCATACTTCGTATAAAATTTGTCGTCTTCTGATTAAAATATATGGATTCAAAGTTGCCTTTCCCACGAACAATAACTTGCAGAAATATCTCATTCATTATCTTAAGTCCACAGTTGCTCCGATACACAATTCAAGAGTGTATAAAATCACTTGTGACATATGCTCCGTTTATTACGAGGGTGGTTTGAAAAGTTCTCGTAACGGAAGAGAAAAAAAAAGTACTTACATCAGTTTTCAATGTAGTCTCGTTGTAGATTAATGCGCTTGGTCCAACAATGTTCCAGTGTCTCGATCCCATCTCGAAAATGAGTTTCCTCCAGGCTTGCAAAATAGTTGTCAACTGCAGCTATCAATTCTTGGGTTGAAGTGAATCTTCGTCCACTAAGAAAAATTTTCAGTTTTTGGAAGAGATGGAAGACTGACCGAGCCATATCAGGTGAATAAGGCGGGTGTGGCAACAATTCATACCTTAGTTCGTGTAATTTTGCCATGGCGGCGGCACATGTGTGTAGGTGCTCACTGTCTTGACGGAAGATGACTTTCTTCCTTGCTACACCTGGCCTTTTTTCGCGTATCTTTTGTTGCAATTTGACCAGGAGGTTAGCATAGTATTCTCCAATAACAGTTTGCCCAGTGGGGAGATAATATACAAACAGAATCCCCTTCACATCGCAGAATTCTGATGACACGATCTTTCTTGCCGAAGGAATTGTCTCTGCTTTGTTTGATGGCGGAGAATCAGCATGTTTCCACTGCTTTGACTATTGTTTTGTCTCTGGGGTATAGCAGTGCACCCTGTGGTCACAAACTGGCGCAAAAAAATCTTGTTCATTTCTCCTAAAACGGGCTAAACATTGTTCTGATATGCCCATTCTCATGCGTTTTTGTTCCAACGACAAGAGTCGCGGCATCCATCATGCAGATAATTAATTCATTTCTAATTCTTCAATTAAAATGTGATACACCCTTTCAGATGACATCTGGAAAGTGTCAATCGGCCAATCCTCCATGATCATTTTGTGCACTTTTGCAATGATTTCTGGAGTAATGACACATCTTGGCCGACCACTGCGCGGATCATCGTGTAAGCTCTCCCGACCACATTTAAATTCATTTGTCCGCTTGGCAACAGTTGAATATGAAGGGGCAGTGTCCCCAGTGTATTCTGGAAATCGGCATGAACGCTCTTTGCTTTCATATCTTTCTTTACAAAGTACTTAATCACAGCTCGAATCTCGATTTTTTCCATCTTCGCAAATGACTACGTGGCATCAACAGAACCACGTCACCGCCACAGCTCTCTTCCTAGAGCACTGACGTGGCACGTGTTTACAGGCAACAGTCCAATGAATATCACGTGAACAACTCGTTGCGCAAGCGTTGACCTCTCGTGGTGATTCCAAGAACTTTTCAAACCACCCTCGCATATAGGACGAAGTGGAAGGTCTTTTAGTGTCAGGTACAAGGAACATTTGTTGGGAAAAAGAGGTACTAATGCACACAATTCCACTTTCGCTGATCATCTGCTAATTTCTGGACAAAAACCGAAACGTGAAGTAATTTACATTTTACATAGAGAAAGAAGAAAGGTCATAAGCTCGATGTACTCGAAGAGTTCGAGATTTTCAAGCATATGTCTAAGAAAGACGGCCTCGTCCTCAATGAGCAATTACAGCTAAAAAATAACAATTTTTTTCTCAAATGTTATGGTATGTGCGTAAATCTAGTAGTGGTGTCTTGTTGTAACTGCATACTGTGTTCTCTTGCTGTAATCCTATTCCGTGTATCCGGGGCTGTCCAGATAATTCCAGTAAATGTCTGTTTTTCACCTGTGCTATGCAGATGTTTATTCTGCTGGGTTACTTTGTGTCATAGCTGGTTTCTTTGCTGTTGCATTCAGTGCAGGGGAAGTTCCTGATAACCCTAGTAATGAAGAATGTTAAAGAAGATAGATAATCGTTCTGAATGAAAGAAGGGGGAGAACTAACAGCAGGAAAAGAAAATGAAGTATGCTGTCAGTTAACTCGGGCATCTGATAATTGTCAGTTATCTAGCAATACAAAGAAGATTATTGCCCCCTGAGGTTAGTATTTATAATATTTTTCATGTCACTGATTGAGATTTCATCTAATAATTGTTGTGGCCGTATTTCTGTGGTAGGAGTTTCCATGGAGTAGTGACACATCTTGGCCGACCACTGCATGGATCATAATGTAATCCCTCCCGACCAAATTTAAATTCATTTCTCCACTTGGCAACAGTTGAATATAAAAGTGCACAACTTTCTCAAATTCAACCACGTAGTCTACCGCCCATATGATGCTTCTTAGAACTTAACTGGTAACTTTGTTTCCCATACACGAAAGCAGTATACCTTCGATCGTTTATTGCTAGCGGCCTCTGACAGAAACTGGCTGTCAAGTCTACATTCATTAATATCTTGACGCGATTGAACTTTGGTATGGGACCTTCTAATACACTCCTCTCCATTTGCAGTATAATAACTTTTTCACCATCAAACCTTCTGTCCACAAATATTCCACCTCTCGCTTTTTTGTGTGCTGGAATGCTTGAACAAATTCTTTGTACGTTTTACATGTGTCACTGACGCCTGCTCCCCATGTATTGCTTCTTTGTCTAACTTACTGGCCACCAATTTGAATTTTTGTTGTTCTGTCATTTTTTCAGGAATGATGCTGACAAATAGTCTAACGAAGGCCACTGGGTGTATAGTTCCCTTAATAGAGAAACGTAGAATTTTTACGCATTAGCGTGATTTGCTACGTCACTCATATGAAAAATGAATACCTTTTCTTCTTTGTTGTTCACATCGAAATTGGGCTTTTTGTTTAAATTCATTTTCTATTTTCTCTTGCATCTCAGGAAGTACTTTTTGCTGTATGTCTCTCAAATTACACTGAATCGCACTGTTGCCTTTATAAGAAGATTCTAAATGTGAAATATTACGAATAAGTATTTCATGATCACTTTTGACTCTATGAACATAAGTCCAATGTATTTTATGTTTATTATTACATGCTATGATAGCTTTGCTTTGCTCTTGTCTTACCTTATTATGTTCATAAATTTTTTGTTTGTATTACCCCATTTTGATCTCGCAAATCCTTATATAACTTTATGGTTTCATGGTCAATCTTTTGATTTCTTCTAATATTTTACCCCATTGTTTTGTTTCATAATCTATTTTGTTGCAAATCCCTCAGTTCTAGCTTCAACCTCTAATTACAAAACACTGAACTTAACGTCAATGTCAGCTATTCCTTCGCTGACTTCTTTTAACACCTTATCTATTTTCTCCATTTTATTTTGTATTTTTCTTAATTCCTCCCTGTTTTCTTTTTTCGAATTTCTTAATTGTTCTTTGTACTCTCTTGCTACTTTTTGTTCTTGCAAGATTAATTTTAGCGAAGGCTTTATACCATTATCATCATCCTAAGTTGCCAAATTGTCAGCCAATGCTGCGCCATGACGTAATGTATGTAACACATCTGTTGTCTTACTAATAATGTCGACGTCAGAGTCATTTTCTTTTGCACCCTCATTCCAATCAATTTGACTAGGCACCCCATATTCTGGGTTTACATTACCATCGTCTGCCACTAAATCTATATTTTGACTGTAATCATTATTAGTTTTAACTATATGTTCCTAGTGGAATCATTCATGGCTACTTCAGAATTCTCAATTAGATCACTTGTTATTGAATTTATTATTTCGGATTCAACACCAAAGTCTGAATCTAGGCTATCACTTGAAAGATTTTCGACTAAGTTCGACATATCATTAAACCCATATCACACTTCACTAGCACTTATTTGTGTCTGATCCATCGGATCGTCGGTATTACGGTGAGACTGAACTCCTTCTCTACTTCTGAGGGCATATCTTACTTCCCAGGCACTTTACTGATACTAATGTTTCAATTACAAATCTTAGACTGGTATATGCAAGCACAAGACTTACTGTACTTTTCTTCCACCGCGTACTGCAGCAAATACTCGTAGCTATGGGCTGCACAGCTGACTTAGCTCCACTGTAGTCGTGTCTGAAACTGAAACTTCAGACGCGCCCTGTACTGCTAACCGCGCTGCCCGCTGCTGGGCTGCCACCACACCTGTTGTCCGTAGCTGCCTCGAGCTGCTCTGCACGCTGCGCCATCTCCTAGCATGAAGAATCTTGAAGTGATGATTTTTAATTTAATCCCATGGACCACGCTCACAGTGTTCACTTTTATTCTCGTAGCGCTTCAGCACTTTTCTTGATATAACAGATAATAATTTCATGGCAACAAAAAAATTTGACTGTGGAGCATCAACTATTATAATTCAGCTGAAGTTCAAAAACAGTTTAAGCACAATTCCAAGCCACTTTAACACAGTTCATATACATTCTTTAGTCATTTACAATTCACATGAATCTCACACAGTCTTTACACAGTGAACTGGACAGTTACATTCACAGTTCTCGCTAATAAAACCTCACCTCATATTCCAGCGCACTTCGACTTCAAAGATATCCCCACAGAGTGAATTGCTATAATAATAATTATAAAAGGTGGCAATTTTATTTACGCACTGTCTTTTAAATACATATGATGGTATCTGATACTCAAGTACTAATGCAAAGAAACGTAATGATGCTAAAATGCTTTAAAATATTGCTATGATTTAATCTTTAAAATTTAATAATTCTCTTCCTGTTTATATTTAATTAATTAACTTACGTCGTTCAGATTTCGTAACGCTGACGGCGTTAAAATTTAAAGTTGTTCAGATCCTGTTTTGTTTTCTTTCAATTGTTGCGAGCCAGCGATGGTGTAATGCTGTTCGCTTTCAAGTCTACACATTTATAAAAATCAGTCCAGGAAACACTAAACACTGTGAGATCACGGTTGCGATATAGGTGGTATTCGCGTAATTGTACTGATTAAGAGTTATCGTTTCCGAAAGATGCAGGTTCGACTAAAGCTGTACGCACTTTTGCGCGTATAATGAAAATATTCCTAACACGTCACGTAACAAAAAGTAACATGCGAATCACAACCGTGGTCAAACGAAGAAAAGATATGATGACATAAATGTTCTTCGCTGTTATTCAGGACAGGTTTAGATTAAACACCGCAATTTTCAGCCTTTAGAAATCACAAGACGATACACTTTAGAGATATTTGTTTTGAATAACTTGTGTTTACCTTTTCTTATACAATATGGTGATTGTCCGTAAGGATTATCTCTCTCTCTCCTTTTTACAGCCTTTATACATTCACATTACATACATCGATTAAGAAACTTTTCTTTCCCTACCGACCACTACGAGAACAAAATCCGCCCAGACAAAATGTCTTACATAGAATCAGTTCTCACTTAACAATCATATACAGTTTCGTAGTACAAACAATGTTAGTTTATTCCGTGCTCTAGAAAGTCTTTGATTCACTGATCACAAAAATTAAAATAATAAAATTATAATTACATTTTTAATATCGTCTATTCTTCTTTATATCATGAAAATAAGGTTTGACATTGTCGTAATATTATTTTTCATCGTTGTAGCACTATATTGCCCCCTTTGGATGTACAGTCACACTTGTTTGGCTGGACATCCAAGCAGGCTTATTTTTCTTGCCTGTTTTGTTCAATGTTCACTGTGTTCTTTCTCTTGGAAGCATGTGCTTTATTTTACGTTTAAGTCTCAGGGATTTTGAGTTTGACGCTCTCCCATTCGGGCAAAGGCCAATGGGAAAAACCCTGGAAAAAAAATAAATCACTGCGGAGCGAGCACATCTTCCATACCCCTTTTTTTAATGGTACAATTGCGTGATAGTGCTGCTGGTGACGACGGCTGGCGACTTGGTATACCGCAACACCGATGTCTCGCCCCATCAGGTAGGTTTGCGATGGCGTAGAAACGCCAGCGATGTGGTGCGATGGCGTGGCACGGTGCGGCAAGGGATGACGGATGACGTCGCTGCAGTATGCTGCCCTCACTGACACGTGTGCTCAGCATTCCAGCATACAGTCACATGAAATTCAAACAGCAGTATCAATTCCTTAAATTAACATCTAAATTACATCATATCTCATGCACTCTTTACTCAACAAGAAGAATGTGTTTTTGTGAAGTGTTCGACTGTTTGTGAGTTTCTTTATCACGATACAAGTCCATTCATCCTTCCGATGTAATTGACTATCTGCAACTAAAGGTTCATGTAATTACATTCCAACATTGACACAGTTCTGCACGGGTTTATTGATAGAGTCAGTAGCTGTTCCCAACACTGTTACGACTCACCACTGTTGCTGACTGATCGATAAAACACTTGCTCTTGAGCTTTAGTTTGCCTGGAATGTTACGTCCACGTGTGTGGTCCCCATAACACCCTGTATACTTGGCATTACTAAACACTCGTGGCACAAAATTTGAAAACGAAATCATGGTAACACAACGCACTCATTGAGCGTCCACTTTTGTGTTAAATTCCACTCTTTCAATGCTGAAATAAAGTTCGTACGTGCAGAAGATAATGTTCACAGAAAGTCTTTGTTCATAGGTCATCTGTGACATGTTCACTCCACCACGTAGTCACTTGATCGCAGTTATCAAGTTCGACAAGGTAAAGTCCTTGTACTACACCATAAGAATGTCTTTACACAATCTAGTTACATAATGATAAATAACTGAATGATTGTACATACCAAATGAAATACATAATTGTAGTCATTTACAATATAAAACCAAATCCTAACTCATATATTTTCTCGAAAAGGTGCTCCTGGACTTACAAAGAATTATGCAGTGATAAACACAAGTCTGTATATGTTTGTGTATGTAATGAGCTGTTCAGTGATGGACAACATCTTGTTCGACCTGGTTTATAGCCCATGCAAGTCCGAGCACTAACAGGCGGTGGAAGATTTGTTAAACCTATACGTAGCACGCGTAAATTTTCATGTTGTAAGTGTATCCTGTACACAGTCTGTGAAAGGAAAAAAGAACATAATCTGCTCACCCTAGTGAGTTCAAAATAGTTAACAATCAACAAAATGAAACGTTTATTTCCTAAAGTCACTATATCCTACTGTTGTGAGAAATATGCACTTCTGATCACTGTTCGTAGTTTTACACGCATAAGTTCCTGAAAGTTTACTAAATACCAACAAGTTTGTATTATGTTTCATTAAGTGTCTTAGGGTGGAATCATCTTGAAGCAATTCTTCTTCTTGCTGCAGCTCGGCGCCCTCTTCTCCGTTGAACTGGAGCTGAAATTTTCTTACAACTAATTGGTATTCTGAGAGTCTCTTCCTCCAAGCAGTACTGATGCTTCCAATGTTGTATGTTCCTAGTATCACACACGCCGCATCGCAGTGTGTCCATGAAATACTTATACAGTAGTCCATTAATTAATAATTGTCACTTAGCCTACTCGCACTGTACTTGAGTCTTTGATGTCTCACTTCACCTCATTACGACACACGTAAAAGGTCACGTACTGTACGTAAGATACATATTTTTCAAGTCTTTGTGATTGTATAGTCCTTTCATAATAATTTGATTAATCCGGCGAGCGTCGAGAACCAACCTTACACTTCCATCGGATTTCATTACCAGTAAAAGTGGGTTACTATAGGGTGATAACGAGGTCTCAATAATTCCCATTCCAGCATTCGTCTAATTTCTTCTGTTACTGCTTCCCTTTTCGCGCTGGGTATCGAGTATGTTTGATGACAGTAAGTTTCATGGGGAAACACTTGCGTGTCGTACACGTAACCTTTAATTAGTCCAGGTTTTTTCAAAAATACTTTACGATAATTAGTAAGTGTGTCTAATAATTGCTTTTGTTGCAGAATGTCAAGACCAGAGGATTGTTGCACTTTTTCCATTATTTCAGAGAGGTGGATATTCTCCTCGTCCTTCACATCTTCCATTACCGGGAATGTACTGCAATTGAAACTATCTTGAAGCTGCCATAAATGTGCGCGAATCGGTTCTATCTTTAAAATTTGACAATATTTGCCATGCAATTCTTTGGTCTTGACCAAGTCTAACCTGACTTTCGTGACACCTAAACACATGCTGCATTAACCCTTTGCGAGATCGATTATAGTTTCCGTCTCTCGCAAAATATCTAATCCGAGGAGACAGTTCACGGCTAAATTCTTTACAATAAGGAGGGTGCACTCTTTGGCTCCCATTCCAAAATTAATACAAATCCGTGTCTGTTCCCGAACTAGTTGGGCTTTCTGACCAATGGCTCCTGTAACTCAACAATTAGTGACTGGAAAAACCGGAATCTTCCTAATCTTCTTTAAGTGAAGAAAGAACGATTCATTCAGCACAGAAACAGATGCTCCAGTATCTAAAATCACCGTAGTTTGAATACCATAAATATCACAAACTATAGCTGCTTGTACAACTTCCCGTTCAAACAAATTACACTTCTTCCGAAAATCTTGACATAATTCCTCTCGTATATCGACTCCGTCATTATACCTTAACATCGGCATGGTTGAACTACGTTGCTGTGCAACATCAACAGAATTATTCCTACACACTGCATCCTTTGAGTCGTTCGACTCGATCGCTGCTGATTCTATGCGACACACATTCTCATTGTTACTACAGCTGGTTGTCTGCACGCTTTGTTGCTCGTTATTACTATCATCATTCATGCATATGCCCCCTAGACACCCTGCGACTGACACACGGGAGCGGAATGTCGTCGCATCTAGTTTGCCTGACTGGTACTGGCTGATTGTTGTGGTTCATTTACCTCAATGATCTTGATGTTTTGATTCGGTGGTTGCCATGGCTGCGCATTCATATGTTGCTGCATGTTAGTTGACATGTTTGTATTGTACGGGGGCTGTACATGATTGTTGTGATATTGCGGTGGCCTAGGATGCTGCCATTGCTGTTGTGCATAATTCTGTGTTGACCAGTTATGTGGTGGTCGCATGTTTTGCTGATTATTTGAAAAATTACCGTTATTGTAATTGGCATTAGCTCTAAAATCTCGTTTCCGTTTCTTTGAAAAGTTTCCGTTATTGTTTTGTCCACTATTGTTCTGTGGATGATAATTGTGATTCGGTGCATTACCGTAATGTCCATTTGTGTTCATATTGTGATTCTGCCATCCTGAAGGCAACTGATAATTCGGACTATTCCAATGATTTTGATTCCCGTATTAGGTGTTTCTATTACTATTGTTCTTGTGGTTTCGCCCGTTGCCATTACCATTACCATTATTCAGTGAATTATTCCCATAATGGTGTCTGTCCTCTTCGATGACGAAATCTAAAGAGTCCAGTACAGATAGAAAATGTTCCACGTTGTCTTCCTGAATGTGAAACAATTTTCCTTTAACATCTTTAATACATCACACTCAGGAATTGGTATGGATAAATATTTCACTTTGTCCAGATGCTTTTCGAAATACTTACGCAAAGTGCCGCCTTTTCTATTAAATGGCTCAGGACTGTAAACTTCTTTTCTTAATCGTTCTTGTACCCCACGTGACCAATACTTGTTTAGAAAAGCTTGTTCAAATTCATCGAAGGAGTTGCATTGTTCAGCTTTCTGTGTCGCGAACAATGCTGGCTAACATTGAATATGCGTAATGGTAAAGACAATTTTCTCCCTTTCGTTCCAACTTTTTGGCAGTATTCCCCGGATCCCTTTGATAAACACAATTGGATGGGGTCCGTTCTTATCATTGGTAAACTTCTGAAACTGTGAATTCTTCACTAAAGCATCCTGAGTCACCAATGATTGTGTATGGTCTTGATAAACGGGTGTTACTCCACATGTTGGACTGAAATTATTAACCGTCTGCCCCCTACTTTCAGTTAAAGGCGTTTCATAATGATCAGTGTGTGTGTTTCTGTGATACTAACACACTTCGGTGAACTGTTATGAGATGTTTGCATACGTGTTTCATTAAGCACTTTCTGCACGTTTTGTAATTCAATCTGGAGTTCATGGATCTTTGAGTTGTTTTCATGTATCAGCTGTGTTCCTGCTCGTTGTAACATCACAGGCAGTTCCTTCTGTAAAACAGTACTAACTTATTTGTCTTTGTCATTTAGCCATGTGTTCAATGTGGTCACAACGCGCTCTTCTTGTTCTTTGCATTTTTTTCTATTACGTTTTGATTATCAACTGTAAGGTTTTCTATACGTGTACTTATGTTGCGTATTTCTGCTTCCAAAGAAGTGTGTGTCTGTTGCAATTTGTCGACATCTTGGGTTACTTGCTTTACATTCTGTGGTAAGTCATGGTATGTTTGTTGCATACTTGAAATGTTGTTCTGTATAGCAGACAACTGTGCATCTATTTGCGACCGCAACTGGCGATCGTGTTCTTTTAACCTGTTTTCAAGCTTTTGATTTATCTCTTTAGAGAACTGTGAAAAGCTTAACTGCGTACGCTCGTCTAATTGACTGATGCGTTCGTCCAAGGTCCTAATCCGTTCATCTACTCTGCTAATACGTTTATCTAAATTATTATTAATCTCAGTGGCAAGCTGTTTCGTCTGTTTTTGTATACGCTGTTCCTGTATTTTAAACATTTGGTCCATTTTCATCATTAAGAGGGAAAATGGATCCATTGCTGTTTGTGTTGGCTCTACCGGTGGTAAATCGACTGTAACTGGTGTTTCTTGTGGTTCTGATTCAGTATGCACTTGAACTACCGTCTGTATTCTGCCTGAGTGTTCTATAGCAGCTGGATCACTGACTTTAATATTAGTGTCCTGATCTATATCCTCTGTCTGATCTGGAAAAATATTGTCAATTTCTACAACACTAGTGATTCCTTCCTCCTCTGAATGTTCTACAGTTACTTCCTGCTGTGTAGCCTTTCTTACACGTCGTACTTTTTTCAACATGTTTGCAAATGTTTGTGTGCAAGTCTAATCGGGGAAACGTCACATGCAACACGTCAATTATTCCGTCACACAAAAAAAAAAACATAAAATAATTACTACACTGCACCAGACTGGAATCAGTATCATAAAATGTTCACTTTCGTTTGATTAAAATTCGGTTCCAATCTCGTTCAGTTAACCTGAAACACTTGATGCTGTATTTTACCGATCCTTCTCACAGTTATTTAAATATAATTGACTCTAATAGCTTCCTAAGAGGACACACTTACAAAGTGTAAAATTTTTTGGGTTATTTTGATTGCTCTTTTCAGACACAGCACCAGGTTGAAAAAGATGTTGTGCCTACCTTATTCAGTGCTTATGTTCTGCTGCCTCTGGAATGGAATGGTACGGCAAAACTATTGTGCTTAGCGTCGTCGTAGATTTCCGCTCATTACAGCATGAAACAAATAGAAAAAATCATACATTAGCAGTTTAGCACACGCATATAAGCTGGTCCTGTCAGTAGGTTGCCACTGAATTGCTATAATAATAATTATAAAAGGTGGCAATTTTATTTACGCACTGTCTTTTAAATACATATGATGGTATCTGATACTCAAGTACTAATGCAAAGAAACGTAATGATGCTAAAATGCTTTAAAATATTGCTATGATTTAATCTTTAAAATTTAATAATTCTCTTCCTGTTTATATTTAATTAATTAACTTACGTCGTTCAGATTTCGTAACGCTGACGGCGTTAAAATTTAAAGTTGTTCAGATCCTGTTTTGTTTTCTTTCAATTGTTGCGAGCCAGCGATGGTGCAATGCTGTTCGCTTTCAAGTCTACACATTTATAAAAATCAGTCCAGGAAACACTTTGAGATCACGGTTGCGATTTAGGCGGTATTCGCGTAATTGTACTGATTAAGAGTTATCGTTTCCGAAAGATGCAGGTTCGATTAAAGCTGTATGCACTTTCGCGCGTATAATGAAAATATTCCTAACACGTCGCGTAACAAAAAGTAACATGCGAATCACAACCGTGGTCAAACGAAGAAAAGATATGATGACATAAATGTTCTTCGCTGTTATTCAGGACAGTTTTAGATTGAACACCGCAATTTTCAGCCTTTAGAAATCACAAGACGATACACTTTAGAGATATTTGTTTTGAATAACTTGTATTTACCTTTTCTTATACAATATGGTGATTGTCCGTAAGGATTATCTCTCTCTCTCCTTTTTATAGCCTTTATACATTCACATTACATACATCGATTAAGAAACTTTTCTTTCTCTACCGACCACCACGAGAACAAAATCCGCCCAGACAAAATGTCTTACATAGAATCAGTTCTCACTTAACAATCATATACAGTTTCGTAGTACAAACAATGCTAGTTTATTCCGTGCACTAGAAAGTCTTTGATTCATTGAGCACAAAAATTAAAATAATAAAATTATAATTACATTTTTAATATCGTCAATTCTTCTTTATATCATGAAAATAAGGTTTGACATTGTCGTAATATTATTTTTCATCGTTGTAGCATCATAAGGGGATACCATGTACGGCAAGTGAAAGAGAGAGAGAAAGTTATAGAGTTGGCAAGAGGATGTGTATGATAAATCTCTTCCCTCGAAAATTTAATTTCTTCATACCTCCTCTGTGTTACCACAGATTACGGGTCACTGACCTCATTTTTACTAAGATTGCAGTACACCCAAAGTGCCTAGTGCTTCCACCGACCTGAATGGAATGCATAAGGCATGAATGATGTCCACCAACCTGCAGTCTTCAATAGCTGTCCCCTGGACAGAAAACAATATGTAAGTCGTGAGTCGGTTATCTTGAGGCTGTAACAAAATGTTAGCGAGGAACTGGTAGTGCAAAAACAAATTCTGAATTGGTTTGTTTGAATAGGATTTTTATCAGCGGAACACGAGAAACTGCACAATTATGGTCCATTTTTAAAACCACAAATAATTCTCATTCTTCACACTTTCTCAGAGAATAAACCAAATAGCCTACTATTGACAGATGCTTTTATATGAAATGTAAATAATTTCACTGTTTAGTTTTTCTAATATTAATAACAGAAGTTTATCATTTTGGCATGCTACTCCCGAACACAGCAGCCAATCACGGAGAAGGGCTATAATTTAGGCAGTCTTTCTCGCGACACACGTACCGAAAATACCATCTTTAAATTTGTGGTAAGTTCCTATGGGACCAAACTGTCTAGGTCATCGGTCCCTAGTCTTACACACTACTTAATCTAACTTAAACTAATTTCCGCTAAGGACAAAACTCACACCCAAGCCCGAGGGAGGACTCGAACCTCCGATGGGGTGAGCCGCGCGAACCAGGACAAGCCGTCCAGGACAGCGCGGCTACACCGCGCGGTTGAATAAACCATCTGCCACCAGTGCCTCTAACCATCTTACGTCATCTTCCCACTACTCCCTTCTCAGCTGGTCGAAGAAGACCTTCTTGTAGATGAATATGATGGCTGTTAAGCTGCCTGCTCAATTCACATAATGGTCTCTCTTTTTTCTTCATTCGTCTTTCAAGATTGCCATCTAGCATCATGTCACGTAACTGAGGAGTCTTGGAGAGACTCCTGATGCCATGGAATGTGCGTAGTTTGTAATGTACTATTGTGTACTGTTGCAACTGACAGTAAAACACGTTTGCAAGAACATTTTTTTTTCTCGTGGTATGTCTTCATGGCGATGTGTGTGTTCGTCCATCTCTCTACGTGTAATATTTACATATGAAGTAAACTTCCATTTGCATGTTCCAGAATTTTTTTTTTAAATCGTTGCCATTTTCCAGACAAAAAATAGTTGCCATGACTTTTGCAATGACCCTCACCGCAAATGCTGCGGAAATTGAAAGTACTGTTGCTGTGCTGTTTTCACAGAGCTGATTGGTAGTCAGTGGCTCTTATTGTTAGCCAGTCAGCAGATTGTACTAACACTTGGAAAGTGTATTTTTTCTGCAAATTTGTGCTCTTTTAAATGGAACAATGCCTTTTGACATTAAAAGACTAAAAGCGGGGAAAATTAGAATATCAATGGTGTTTGTTGCGGGATTCTAGTACCAGTCAGTTATTTTGAAAATGTCCCACATCGACACTTGTACAGTAACACTATAGAACGTAACAAGTGCCTACATTCTGACCACTAACCAGACAGCTGTACATCACAAGTTGTGTTTAAAATGACCACCGGCCGCGGCAGTACACGCTTCCAATCTGGTATGGAACGAATACTACGCACATGCTGGTATTTCAGCGGAGAAGTCTGAGCAGGCTGCAGAAATACGTCACTGCATGTCATCGGGTGTAGTTGGTACGTCCTTGTAGATAGCATCTTTCAATTTCCCCACAGAAAAAAGTCTACAGGCGTCAAATCCGGGGAATAGGCTGACCAAGGAACAGGTCCTCTGCATCCAATCCAAGGATTTGGAAACGATTTGTGCTGTGGCCTTCTCCACCAGACATCACGGCACCTAGAGTATCAGCAACCAAACTGACAGCCTGCAGCCGCGGGTTACCCGCCTTCGCAGGCACACCGAAGCGGTACACAACCGACAGGCAATATTGATGAACGGCCACAGCAACAACCACAACAACAACACCACAGCAAAGACACCGGCGGCCACCAGGGCCACTACCGGCCCACATAAACATAAGGAAGAGGTCGCTGCAGATCCCGGAACTATTTTCACACGTCAACCACGTGATGGAAAATAGTTCCGAGGCACTCATCCGCCGACGCGCTATAAAGGCCGGCGCTCGGCCGCACATCGGCATTCGAGGGTTGGATTCCCTCACTTCCTCATCGAGGACTCGCGCTGCCTGGGCTACTCTCAGGGTGTATCTTTGGCGTGGTAGAGCCCCAACCGTGACTGCCGTGTTGCCCGTCTGCACGCCGTCACTGCTGCCCGCCGCCGCCGCAGCCGCCTGGTCGCCGTCTCTCGGTGTTCGTTGCTGCCTGCAATCATGGACGCCCCAACTACCACCATCATCTACACCTCCCCTTCACCTGCCCCCACTGTAACGTCATGGAGTGCTTCCTCTGGGATTAACCCGTCTCATCCACCTCCCCTACTCACAGTCTCCTCCCCATCTATCTCCTCTCCATCACTGTATCCCCACCTGTATGTCCCTCCTGCTCCTACCCCTGCTACTGCACCTGCTGCTGCTCCTGCTCCTGCCTCTGCCGCTGCTCCCACCCCCCTCCCGCTCCTGTCGCCCGCCGAGACGACTTTCCCCCTCTCCCCCCTGCAACTACCATTGCTTCCCCTGCCCGAGTCACTGCCTGCTGCGCCACAGTCGCCGCCACAGAGCGCCCTACCCTCTCATCCGGTGCTGCTGCCTCACAGGAGGGCCCTGCCTCCCACCACCTACCCATCCATCCAGTCCCTCATCCCTCCTCCCAGGCAACACCCGCCAAAAAATCTTCCAAACAGCCCAGTGGCGACCTCTCATCTACTCCCTCATCCAAAAAGCCACTGCCCGCTCCACCTCCCGCTGACCCTGCTATGGATACCACCCCGCCTTCCTCCTCTCTAGCCCGCTCCCTGTATACCTTTGTCCTAGCCAACCCTGATCCGAAATTCCTGGATGCCCACACCGTCACCCTTGAAATACGGAAGTACATCCCCAGTGCACCCATCACCCAACTTATCCCTCGCAGAGACTCTGTTCTCATCAAGTCTCCCTCTCCATCCTTCCATACTGATCTCCTCCGGCGCCTTCCCCACATCACCTTTGGGCCCCATGCATCCCTCACCCCATTCCTTACATCCTCCTCTCCTCATCAGCCCCAACCGCCTCATTGTCTGCCGACCCTCACCGCCGTCATCACAAAACTCAGCCCTGTGGTCACGGAGGCTCAGGTGTTGGCGGAACTGAGTGCCCACCCCACTCTGGAAGTCCGCTCTGCCCGCCATATTTACAACTCCTCCAGCCCTACTTTCCTCATGCGTATCTTTACAGAGTCCACCTCCTCCATCGACCACCTCCTTATGCAGGGAGCCCTGATTTTCAACCACCGCCACCCTGTTGACCTGTCCCATTCCCCTCCTCAATCCTACCGCTGCCAGCGTTGTCTTCTGTATGACCACCTCACCCAAAACTGCACGAACCCACCCACCTGCCCCCATTGTAAAGCCTCCCACTTCCTTAAACAGTGTCCCAACCTCACCTCCCCCCCCCATCCTGCAACACCTGCAATGAACCTCACCCCACCTATTCCTCCAAATGCAATGCCAAGCCCCCTCCCACCAACCCTGAACTCAGTCCCTGTTCGCCCCATTGACCCACCCATCCACCCTAACAATTCCCTCCACCCCCCCCCCCCTACAGCAGAAGACATCATCTGGTTCCTCACCATCGTCCTGCAGAACATCCACCCTTTCCAGCGCCCCCACACACTCCCTTGCCGCCCACTCTGTTTTCCACTTAAACACCTACGCCACATACTCCCACAACCAGGCCCACTTTACCTTCACCCGCCTAGACACCCTCGTTTAAGCCCTTCTCTCCCCTTCCCGCACCCTTCCCACCTCCAACCTCCTGGCACTTCAACAGTATCGTCTCCTCTACCTCAACATTCGCTCCCTCCCTGCAAAGAAATACCTCTTCATGCATACCCTCTCCCAGCACCAGGTTGACTCCTTCATCCTTAATGAAACCTTCCTCCAACCCCACCATGTTGTCCGCACCTCACCTTATCTCCTTCACCACACTGACAATCACCTTCCCCTAGCCCGAGGCGGGGTCGCTATAGGCCACCTCAGGCATATCCCTGTCCGGCCACAACCCCTCCTCAATGACCCGACCGAACACCTTCTCCTCAGCCTATTTTTTCCCTCCCTCACTGTCACCTGTGCCACTATCTATATCCGCCCCGCAGCTCCTCTCCCCTTTGACTTCATTTCCCATGTTGACCATACCTTCTCCACCTATGTAATCGCCGCTGACCTCAACATCCACAGCTGTGACCCTGCCACCCTTTGGCAGTGGCATCAGTTCCTTGCCACCCTCCATGGTGACCTTGTTCCTCTCCCACAGCACACCTGTCCTGAAAGTAACTCCACCCCCGATGTTATCCTCGCTTCCCCCAACCTCTTTGGTCGCATCACCGTTGATGTCCTCGATCCCGTCAGCAGTGACCATCTCCCTGTCCTTCTCACCATCTCCTCTACCCATCCCACCACTGCAGCCACCCACCCAGCTGCCCCTCCAAAGTCTGTCCATGACTACCACCGTGCCAATTGGTATGCCTACTGCGAATCCATTGCCTTACAGGTCGAAAGCCACCCCCTCACCTTTCACCACCCTGATGACATCACCCATGCCTGTTCCTTCCTTCAGAAGACCATCACTGACGCTGTGGAGGCTCATGTCCCTACCAAACTCATCCACCCTCACTGCCCTACACTTCCTCCACAGGCCGTCCTTCTTCTGCGTGAATCCCACAGGCTCTACTGCTCCTTCCTCCGCACTCGTGACCGAGATACTGTCACCCGCCACCGGCAATTACAGCGACATATCCGGAACCTCCTTACAGCAAAGAAACGCCGGGACTGGTGCCAGACCTGCACACGCCTCAACTCCACCCTCCCTGTCAACTCCTCCAAGTACTGGTCAGCCTTCCACCACCTTACTGGTAGCCATCCCACCCCGCATTACCCCATCCTCCATGAGAATCGACCCTTTCCTGACAACCTCAGTAAGGCTAACCATTTTGCTTCCCACCTATCCGAGGTCTTCTCCATTCCTGACGATCCCCATTTTGATTACTCCCTCTTCCCCACCGTACTTCACCGCACTGACACCTCTGTTCCCCCGCTCGCCCCTAGCTTCCAGTACTTGGATCGGTTACCCCCTCAGACATAAACACTCCCATCACCACACAAGACATCACACTCGTCCTCTGCTCCAAACGCAACACTGCCCCTGGTCGCGATGGTGTCACCTACCGTCACCTCAAGGAATCCCCTCCATCCTTCCTGTCTGTCCTTGCTACCCTGTACAATGTCCTCCTCTCCACTGGATTTTACCCCGACCTGTGGAAGACTTCCCGTGTCCTGCTGTTCCCTAAACCTAACAAACCCCCCTCTGATACCTCTTCCTATCGTCAAATCTGCCTCACCTCCATGTTCAGTAAGGTATTCGACGCCATCCTCTCTCGCCACATTCACCGCCACCTTAACCAGAACCGCCTCCTTCCTCTTACGCAATGTGGCTTCCGGCCTTGCTTCTCCGGCGACGACCAGCTCCTTAACCTTACCAATCTTCTTTCCCTCCAACTTAACTCCCATTGCTCTCCTATCTTTGTCTCCCTTGATCTCCAGAACGCCTATGACCGTGTCTGGCATCCCGGGCTCCTCTTCAAACTCCAGACCTATGCTCTCCCCATAAACTTCGTCCGTCTCGTTGCTTCCTTCCTCTCCCATCGTCCCTCCTATGTGACTATCCACAATTCCAACTCCCTTACTTTCCATCCCTCTGCTGGCGTGCCCCAAGGTCCTGTCCTTTCCCCTCTCCTGTATCTCCTGTACACTGCTGATTTGCCCAAACCTCCCCCTCCTGTTCATCTTCTCCAGTTTGCTGATGACACCGCCTTCCGAGCCCTTTATCCTACCCTTCAACGGTCCCAACGTACCCTCCAAACCCACCTTGACCAATTCACCGCTTGGTGCAACCAGTGGTTCCTCCGTGTTAATCCCTCCAAGACCCAGGCGATCATCATAGGCCGCACCACCCACTCCTTCCGCCTCCATGATTTCTACCTCACCATTTATGGCCGTCCTATCCACCTCACTCCTACCCTCAAATACCTTGGCCTCACACTCGACCGCCACCTCACCTGGACTCCCCATCTCCTTACCATCCAAAACAAAGCTCACAACCCCTCCGCCTCCTGAAACTCCTGTCCGGCAGGACGTTGGGCTGCATCCTTCCACCATCCTTCACACCTACAAATCCTTGATCTGCCCCATCCTCTGTTATGCTAGCGTCACTTGGATTTGCGCCCCTCCCCGGTTCTATAAAGCCCTCCAAATCCTCGAACGCCATTTGCTCCACCCCACCTTCCGCATCCGCCTTCCGTCCCCCACGCGCATCCTCTACGACCTCATCCCCTTCCCCCAACTTCTCCTTTTCCTTGAACACATCCGCACACTATATATTGTCCGCCACCTTGATCCCCCTCACCCCCTGGTGTCTCCCTTCCTCTCCACCCCCAACCAGTTGCCGCGCCTTTACCATTGTGTCCCACCCTCCATCTCCCGGATGATGAGCTTCGCCCTGACATCTACCCTTCCTACCAACTCTAACCCCATCTTCCTGCCTCCTGCTCAGGGCTCCCTCTCCTCCCCCACCCTCCTCCTGAGTGGCTTCCCCTCTCCTACTCCCCCTCCATCTCTTGTGCCTCCTTTCAGTGTCTCTGCGCTCCCTCCTGCCCTGTCTTCCCTCTTCCTCTCCCACCCCACGTGTCTCCTGCCTCTTCGCGAACCCACTGATGCCCCTCCTCTCTTCATCCCGCCGCTTCCCCAGCTGCCCCATGCTCTCCCCTCCTTTTCCAACCTCTCTGACCTCTCCCTCGGCAGGTCCCACCTGGCAGTTTTATTCTTTGTCGTGTGTGCTCCAAGTGGGTTTTAAGTGTGTTGTTCTGGAGTGTTTTTAATACTGTGGCCGACTTTTAACTTGTGCATGCGCATTCAGTGTCTTCTCTGTGTTTTAAGAAACGCCAACTGTGTTTTTTAACTTTCTGGTGACTTTTTTAACTGTCCCCCATGAACGTCTCCATGTCAGTGTATTTTTACCTCCATTTTCTCCCCTTACTCTGTTTCATGTTCCCCTTTTTATCTCCTTATGTGTGTATCTTTTTATTCTTGTTTTAGTTGTTGTGTCACTCGGCTGAAGAGCGGCCGATTGTGCCGCTGACAGCCCTCCCCTGCCCATATGGGGCAGGGGAATGAAATCACAATAAAGGAAAAAAAACCGCACATTGGCAGTTCATCGACAGCCAGCAGACTTGCATAAGTGCTGCCCCGGCAGCCCGGCTTGGATCTTCTCACTGATCTCTGGATTAGACTTGGTATATCGGAGAAGCATCTGGCGGAGACTAGTAGGAAATTATTTCAGTTGTTTTCTGTCTTATTCTTGTATGTAGTTGTGATTCGGAGACGGATCACTGTTTTGTACTTGGAGAATTTGCTTCGGTTAATTGAACAGTCCAATAAATTGTTTCGGACTTTGATCGTTAGTTCCTTCTGCTTACGCAGACATATCAATTTGTGAAGAGTACTTCGCGTACTATGGGCTGGACAGCCGTACGTTGGTACCAAAGATCCCTCCTAGACTGCAAAGGAACGTCTTCTAGCATCAGCGGAAGATGGTCTGTTAGGAGGCTACGATACCTGTGCACGTTCAATATTCAGTCTATGTAAAATGGGCCTGTGAACCGATGGTTCACTAACCCAGACCACACGTCTACACTCCACGGACGCTTATGGACTATCAGCAGACCAATAGTGCACGTTCCAGTGGTTTACCTGGCCATGACAGGTAAGTGTGGCTTCATCACCAAACAATATACATGATACATCTGGACTATCCTGTATTGATTCTCATAATCGTTTGCATGCAGCTCTTGATGGAGAGAGATGTGATAGGGATCGAACCTATGTTGATGGAGAGTGTATAGGACACTTGCCTGACTAATGCCACATTTTAGTACGATTGCACGGAAGCTCACGTGCGTATCAACTACTACAACAGCAAGAATATCAATTTATTCCTCTTCTGTCGTCACTTGTTAACTGGTTGAAACAGTTGGTAAATACTTGCCGAGATGGCTGACGTCTGTTGCGATATCTTTCCGCATACACCGAGTAAGAACGAACTGCATTCTTTCTACACTCTCCATAGACCATAAGCATGTTGACTTTTTCTGCATTGGTAAATCCCATCGTCCAATCACAACCTACTGCTGATCTGTGACACACTAACCAAATTTTTGTAAATTTGAGGTGAAATCTTATTGGACCAAACTGCTTAAGTCATCAGTCCTTAAGCTTACACACTACTTAATCTAACTAACTTACGCTATGGAAAACACACACACCCATGCCCGAAGGACGACACGAACCTCGGACAGGGGGAGCCGCGCGGACCGTGTCAAGACGCCTAAGACCGCGCGGCTACCCCGCGTGGCCACACACTAACTGATTAACAAGCCACAGTGCACTGCATCATAAATCTAGTATTAACAGATGTAGCTTAACGATGTGTTTTAATCAGTTTTGATCAACTTTGGCCTTTCTTCGTTTACGAAAACTGCGATCTGCTTTAAACGTGTGTATATGTAGCTTGGTGTTCTCATAACACGATTCTACAATATACGAGGGTCGTCCACAAAGTAAGTTCCGTTTCTATTTCTATCCGCGGCAGCGCTACGATCGCAGTTCCGAGCATGCGCGGCAGTTACTCTGAATCAAGGAGAAGACATTTACCCCATTTTCAGATCGCTGCTGTCGACATGTGCTTTGTAGTGCTTCTTTATAATGTCAGCCGTAATTGAAAATGCCGCCGCGTGTGAAATCAGATCTGTGGTGTGTTTTCTAAATGCGAAGAAAGTTAAACCAAAGGTAATTCATCGGCAAATCTTCAAGCTTTACGGACAAAATGCTATGAGTGATTCAATGGTTAGAAGATGGGTCAGACTGATCAATAAAGGACGTAATCAAGTGCACGATGAAGAACGAAGTGGACGCCTGCCTTTTTTTACTCATGAACTGGTTCACACAATTGAAAAGAACATTAAACACAACCGTAAATTTACACTTAGTGCCCTTGCTATGGAAGTTCCGCAAATCTCACAATCACTTATTCATGAAATTGTTACTGAAAAACTGAAATTTCGAAAACTTTGCTCATATTGGGTACCTAAAATTCTTACTGAACAACACAAAAAACAACAGATGGGCAGTGCACTTCAGTTTTTGACGTGCTACAATGAAGAAGGTGATGGTATTCTTTCTCGGATATTCACGGGGGATGAAACTTGGGTATCGTATGACACCCCTGAAACAAAACGGCAATCAATGGAATGGAGGCATACACTCCTGGAAATTGAAATAAGAACACCGTGAATTCATTGTCCCAGGAAGGGGAAACTTTATTGATACATTCCTGGGGTCAGATACATCACATGATCACACTGACAGAACCACAGGCACATAGACACAGGCAACAGAGCATGCACAATGTCGGCACTAGTACAGTGTATATCCACCTTTCGCAGCAATGCAGGCTGCTATTCTCCCATGGAGACGATCGTAGAGATGCTGGATGTAGTCCTGTGGAACGGCTTGCCATGCCATTTCCACCTGGCGCCTCAGTTGGACCAGCGTTCGTGCTGGACGTGCAGACCGCGTGAGACGACGCTTCATCCAGTCCCAAACATGCTCAATGGGGGACAGATCCGGAGATCTTGCTGGCCAGGGTAGTTGACTTACACCTTCTAGAGCACGTTGGGTGGCACGGGATACATGCGGACGTGCATTGTCCTGTTGGAACAGCAAGTTCCCTTGCCGGTCTAGGAATGGTAGAACGATGGGTTCGATGACGGTTTGGATGTACCGTGCACTATTCAGTGTCCCCTCGGCGATCACCAGTGGTGTACGGCCAGTGTAGGAGATCGCTCCCCACACCATGATGCCGGGTGTTGGCCCTGTGTGCCTCGGTCGTATGCAGTCCTGATTGTGGCGCTCACCTGCACGGCGCCAAACACGCATACGACCATCATTGGCACC
Source organism: Schistocerca cancellata (assembly GCF_023864275.1). NCBI lineage: Eukaryota > Metazoa > Arthropoda > Insecta > Orthoptera > Acrididae > Schistocerca > Schistocerca cancellata. Next base: position 352,994,464 of record NC_064630.1, read on the forward strand.
AAGGCAGGAGCGACTCTCATCGCTGAAGACGACACGTCTCCATTCGTCCCTCCATTCACGCCTGTCGCGACACCACTGGAGGCGGGCTGCACGATGTTGGGGCGTGAGCGGAAGACGGCCTAACGGTGTGCGGAACCGTAGCCCAGCTTCATGGAGACGGTTGCGAATGGTCCTCGCCGATACCCCAGGAGCAACAGTGTCCCTAATTTGCTGGGAAGTGGCGGTGCGGTCCCCTACGGCACTGCGTAGGATCCTACGATCTCGGCGTGCATCCGTGCGTCGCTGCGGTCCGGTCCCAGGTCGACGGGCGCGTGCACCTTCCGCCGACCACTGGCGACAACATCGATGTACTGTGGAGACCTCACGCCCCACGTGTTGAGCAATTCGGCGGTACGTCCACCCGGCCTCCCGCATGCCCACTACACGCCCTCGCTCAAAGTCCGTCAACTGCACATACGGTTCACGTCCACGCTGTCGCGGCATGCTACCAGTGTTAAAGACTGCGATGGAGCTCCGTATGCCACGGCAAACTGGCTGACACTGACGGCGGCGGTGCACAAATGCTGCGCAGCTAGCGCCATTCGACGGCCAACACCGCGGTTCCTGGTGTGTCCGCTGTGCCGTGCGTGTGATCATTGCTTGTACAGCCCTCTCGCAGTGTCCGGAGCAAGTATGGTGGGTCTGACACACCGGTGTCAATGTGTTCTTTTTTCCATTTCCAGGAGTGTATTTCGTCCCCAATGAAGGTGAAGCCTAAGCAAATCTTGACACCTCGAAAAGTCATGTGCACTGTTTTTAGGATAGAAAAGGCATTTTGCTGATTGATTTCTTACCATGAGGTCAAACAATCAATGCACATGGTTACTGCGAGACCATTACGAAATTGCGCCATGCGGCGGCATTTTCAATTACGGCTGACATTATAGAGAAGCATTACAAAGCACACGTCGGCAGCAGCGATCTGAAAATGGGGCACATGTCTTCTCCTTGAGTCAGAGTAACTGCCGCGTATGCTCGGAACTGCGATAATAGCGCTGCCGCGGATAGAAATAGAAACGGAACTTACTTTGTGGGCGACCCTCGTATGTGTTAGCCTTGACTATAGTTCGCTTCATGTAAGAAGGCGGCCCTATTTTCAGCCGTTCTGCGCATACCCCACCATTAACTGCTAGCAGCCAGTATTTTCTTTCCAAACGGCTAGACGTGAGTTACAAACTAGACTCAGAGAATCTTTCTCCCGCATGCTGCGCTGTTGCCGTATTTCGCGACAATTCAGTTTCATTCACAGAGCGACCGAATTATCATTCAGATGTCGATGTCACTTTCTTGTAGCATTATAGCTGTGAATGTGTACTGTAGACGTTTTAGCGTGATTTAAGAATGAATATGTCATGTGACGGCATTCCGCCCCCACAGCTGAGTGGCGAGCGCGCCGGAACGCCGTGCAAAGGGGCCCGGGTTCGACTCCCGGCTGGGTCAGAGACTTTCTCCGCTCAGGGACTGGGTGTCGTGTTGCCATCATCATCTCATCCTCATCGACGCGCAAGTCGCCAAAGTGGCGTCAACTCAAATGACTTGCACCAGGCGATCGGTCTACTCGACGTGAGGCCCTAGCCACATAGCTTTTCATTTCACGGCAATAAATGTCAGGTTCTTCAAAAGCAATTTTAATTAAATTACGTGGATATGGAGTATCGTTTTACTTGTGCGACTGGATTCATGATTTACTGTCAGGAAGGACACGGTATATAGTAATCGACGGAAAGTCATCGAGTAAAACAGAAGTGATATCTGGCGGTTGCAAGGAAGTGTTACAGGGGCTCCTATGCTCCTGATCTAATAAACGATTTACGAGACAATTTGAGCAGCCCTCCTCGACGGTTTGCAGTTAAGGCTGTGATTTACCGTATTCAGTCGTCAGATGATCAAAACGAATTATAAAACGACTTAGACAAGATACCTGTATGGCGACAAATCTGGCAATTAATTCTAAATAACGAAAAGTTTAAATTCATCCACATGAGTACTAAAAGGAATCCGCTGAATTTCGGTTTTAGGATAAAACACACAAATCTAAAGCCTAAATTCAATCAAATTCTTTGGGATTACAATTACGAATAACTTAAATTGCAACCATCGCATAGATAAAGTTGTGTGGAAAGCAAACCAAAGACTGCAATTTATTGCTAAAACCTTTGAAAACGTTACAGGTCTACTAAAGAGACTACTTACATCACGCCTTTCCGTCCTCTTCTGGAATACTGCTGTCCGGTGTGGAGTCCACAGACAGGATCGATCGAAAAATTCAAAGAAAGGCAGCTCGTTTTGCATTATAGCGGAATAGGGGAGCGATTACCTCGGATATCATACGCGAATTGGAGTGGCGTTTGTGGTAGGGTCTTCTCATAAAACTTCAGTTGCCAATTTTCTCGTCAGAGCGTGAAAATATTTTGTTGGTGCCCACATACATAGGGAGGAATGATCAGCATCATAAAATAAGAGAAATTAGAGCTTGCACGGGCAGATTTAAGTGTTCTTGTTTCTCGTGCGCAGTTCGAGAGTGGAACGGTACAGGAATAGCTTGAAGGTGGTTCGATGAACGCTCTGCCAGGCACTTTACTGTGAACTGCAGAGTAATCATGTAGATGTAGACGTAAGTGCTTCACAAGCAGTCGAGGAGGTTTACGTCCCGCATTTATAACTTTTTCAAAAGTGGTTCTAAAAAAGCGATTCTTCTATTTTTGACATTTTGAAGATTCAAGAACGAACTGCAGTTGCACGTGTCGGCAAGAGAACTGTGCGGAAATATTAAACAAACGTGTCGGAGACGTAGAAACATCAGGAAAATTTGTTTCCGTGTCACCTGGAAAACATCGAAATAGATGGTTTTTAAAGTGCGGCGTCTTGGAAATGTATGTAAGAATGGAATACCCAATATCACAAAAACTTGTTACAAAAAACTGGCTCCAAAGATAGCGTTTCGTCAGTGCAAAGAATTTTGAAAGACATTGGTTTCAAATATGTTAAAAAGAGTGTTTTTAATTGAAAGAAGTGGCAAAGAAGCAGCACGAGCTACGTCCCTTATAAAGATTCACGATACAGGAGGAGGAGGTAGTTCTACAGTGTATTACCTTGATGAAACACAGATGAATCAGAATCATTTCATGAGTACCTACTGGAAAATAAGTGATAGTACTAACGGTTTTAAAGTTTCCGTAGCAAAAGGTTCTCGGGTACTTATTCTGCATGCTGGCTCTTCATCTGATTTGTTTCCTTAGAGTAAACTTGTATGTAGGTGTAAGAAAAACAGTAGTAACTACCATTCGGAAATGAATGCTGTTACTTTCAAGAAGTGGTTCACTGAACAATGCTTGCCATACCTTGCTTCGAAGTCGGTCATTGTAATTGCCATGCCGGTTATCATTCAGCTGTTACAGAGAAATGACCAAGGGGTATTGTGCCCTAGCTGAAAAATAAAAATATTCCGGACAATAAAAGCCCGACTCGTGCTGAACTCTTGCAGCTCGTTAGTTTATAAAAGTCACGCGACAGAATGTACGAATTTGACTTTCTTGCATGTGAATGTGGTCACACAGTTTTGCGTTTACCCACATATCATTGTCAGGATAATCCGAAATATTTAATTTGTGCACACGTTACGAGCTACGTGGGGAAAAAAACAAAACATTCAAGACAAGAGACACCGAAACGTTTGTGCATGAAGCAATATACGGCATCCCCCTTCAGTGTAACAAAATATATGCGGCACGCCGGAAAATTTCAGAAATTATTGGTTTCAGAAAATCGCAGCAGTACCAAACATAAAACTTCCTGATGCCGCCATCTTACCTCATCAACCGACAGGCTTCAATAAAAGATACATCTTTGACAGTCTAGTAATGTATGTCTGTACATTGTTTTGAAGCCAGAGTCGGCGGGGCCTACTGCCCTCTTAAGCAGCCTAAAACAATAGCAGACGACTGTTAACAATCACTTCTTGTACACTATTTCCGTAGTGTGCATGCAATAGCTCTTTTAAACACTAAAATTTGCAGTGCTTGCATGAATAACGTAGTGTCAGGAGAGCAATTTCCATCGTTTTTCTGTTCTTGAAAGGGTATTTGCTCCAGTAAAACGACACGTTTGGCCTCGTTAATGTAACTTGTTTTTGGTTGAGATATTTCGAATAACCAAGAGAGCAGGTTGTAATGTGAAAAGAATGTTTTCATAATCCACGTAATTCCACTTTTACTGTATTTGTATCGATAGCATATGAAGTTGAGACTTCGAAACCAGTGCTTGTTTGCTTACTGGTACTGCTTCTTGTTCGCAACATTTTTAGCTTCCAGCTCGTATGCACAACATTTTTAATGTTCACGTTTGCAAAAAACTTACTTGTGAGTTCTTTGTTAGCTCAAAACGTATGCAACGAGGAAACAAGCAAGTCATGCTATCGTATCTTGTGCATGTCAACAAAGGAAACGATTATTGAAATGTGAAAGAAACAGAACTGCATCCAGAATCGACTTCTTATTTTATTAGTTTTTCAATGAAGTAACTGTAGTTTACACATCTCCTCACTTTGAAATCTTATCCATGATGTGACATTCTATCTGTGGCCAGTACTAGCAATTTACAGGGTAAAAAAGACATAATTTTTTAAACATGTTCCAACATTGTGCAATGCTATAAATGTGACTAAGTGACATCTAACACTTAGATCACGTAAAATGGTTATTTTGCTTTAATATGTATGTAAGTCAATTTTTTTTTAGGTAATGATGGCGTAACTTGCGTGAAGTGTAGGCCTACTTGTCCAACGGTGGTCTGCTTGCTTCTTTTCGCGGAATTATTTGCAGCCGGTAATTCTATCAGTTTCTCAGGAACAACCAAGCGTATCACTGTTAGAAAGTACATTGAGGTTTTCAAAATGTATAAGCCTATACCTTGCTTTGTGATGTACCAATTGTTATTTTCATGCTCCATGTATCATTTGCACGATAAATCGTAATCTTGTGGAACGAGTCATATTATATTAACATCAATCACGACTCCATGCTGACCATTTATTAGTTTTTTGTCTTTATTTTTAAATTAAAGACACAGATGTTAACTCAGTAATTCCTACTCATCACCATTTACAAGTTACAATAATAGACTTACGTGGAATAGCAGAAGTTGTCAAAGAGAAACGTTTTCAGTTTAGCTGCAAATTTCATTTTGCTATCTGTCAGGTATTTTATATTACTGGGTAAGTGATCAAAACTGAAGCTTGCAGCATTCTGAACCCCTACTTGTGCTACAGATGATCTCACTGTGGGGTAATGAATGTCATTTTTTTCTTCTGGTATTATAATTATGTACATCATTGTCCCTGTTGAAGTTAAGTGGATTACTTATAACGAACTTCGTGAGGAAATAACTATACTGTGATGCGGATACATTGTTACTTACAAGCCGAACATTAGGCAGGCACGACGAAAAGAGTGGTCACACAAGTTTTTGGCCAAAACCTTCTTCAGAAAGGAAGCTAACTAACACTCACACAAACACACACATCTATCTGTTCTAACCAGAATCTGTTTTGAAGAGGGAGAGAATGTGAACTGTGAATAATTATTGGCAAGAGTATTGTGTCTCACTGTTTAGAGGCACAAAACGCGTGGGTGTTTTCAGCTCGTTACTAGACGCAAATAAGTAGGAGGCCGAATTGATAGGGGCTGAAGGAGTCCAGGTTGCAATAATATGCGGTACGGCACACTGTTAGAGAGAAGGATTATTATTCAAGAAACACATAGTACAATGAAATTACTTATCTTCAGTAGCTTGTAAGACTGCAGCTGCGGCTATGAACTGACAGTCTCGTAACATGGAATACCATGAACTAATACAACATATTCTCAGGGACTAAGCATGATGGGCCCTCCTCAGAGAATCAATGCAAACTTTACAGAACTGGATGAGGGCCGATTATGAAAGTGCGTCTGCCTAGGTTGAAATCTAGCTAAGAAGTGAACGAGGCACACTCCAGTTCCGTCGAGCTGCACAGCCCGCTAGAGTGCGCTGTGCTTGGCAGACGACGGGCTGCCAACCTTGCGCTGGAGCGGCGTTGTAGTAGTATCTGTGGCAATGATACTACAAAGAGGGATTTAGGACATGAGATGTTGCACCAACAATCAGCGCAGTCACCTAGCTGTGACGAGACCGTTAATATAGTGTGGCTCGAATGCCAGTGCGTTTGCGGCTTGGAAGGCAATGAAAAACACAGGAAAGGAGAGCAAGAACGGACAATGAATTAAGCAAAACCTTGGAGGATAGTAACAAAGGATAACATGACTGGTTTGTGGGATAGAGGAACAACCGTTAGGCAAAATCAAACAATAGGGTGTCCAGGTTGGAATATCAACAATATTCGCCGATTCTGGCTACAGGAGCCGGAGACAGCGTTCATTTACGCGCGAGTTTTGTGTGTGTGGTGTCACCGCCAGACACCACACTTGCTAGGTGGTAGCCTTTAAATCGGCCGCGGTCCGCTAGTATACGTCGGACCCGCGTGTCGCCACTATCAGTGATTGCAGACCGAGCGCCGCCACACGGCAGTTCTAGAGAGACATCCTAGCACTCGCCCCAGTTGTACAGCCGACTTTGCTAGCGATGGTCACTGACAAATTACGCTCTCATTTGCCGAGACGATAGTTAGCATAGCCTTCAGCTACGTCATTTGCTACGACCTAGCAAGGCGCCATTATCAATTGCTATTTATCTTGTGATGCCTGTGCCGTCAGAACGATGTACAACAATTATGGATTAAAGTTAAGTATTCCAGCAGCAACGTACCTTATTGGCTATATTAATTACATTGTCCTGTTCCAGACCTCACGCCAGCCTGCGTGAGCTTAACGCGTGCTTTTCGGCTACCCATCATAGTGGCTTGGCTGTCTTGCCAAGTCACAACAGTGTGTATGATATATGAATGTGTGATTGTGTTTTCCTTCCTTTCTGAAGAAGAGTTCGGTCATAAGCTGACGTATACACTGTTTTCGTCGTGCCTATCCGCTGCTTGACGTTTCTTCTTTACGGTAAGTAGAATTCTATTCTTTAAACAATATTGTTGATGTTCCAATCTGTACTTTCCATTCCACTGTTCGATATACTGCGAAAGGGTAGTCAAAATGCCTTACGCCTTATACAGATGTCTACAAGATGGTGGTGGTGGTGGTTAGTGTTTAACGTCCCGTCGACAACGAGGTCATTAGAGACGGAGCGCAAGCGCGGGTTAGGGAAGGATTGGAAAGCAAATCGGGCGTGCCCTTTCAAAGGAACCATCGTGGCATTTGCCTGAAAAGATTTAGGGAAATCACGGAAAACCTAAATCAGGATGGCTGGAGACGGGATTGAACCGTCATCCTCCCGAATGCGAGTCCAGTGTGCTAACCACTGCGCCACGTCGCTCGGTGTCTACAAGATGATGGTTGCCGAGAACCACATCATATTTTTACAGCACGTATTTGAGCAATGAATATCTTCTTTCTTAAAGATAAGTTACACCGGAATATTATTCCATATGCTAATACTGAATGGAAATATGCAAAACATAGACAACGGTCGAGTCGGCATGGGCACATCAGAGTGACGTCCGGTGAACTATGGACGTATAAATGCGGTGAACCTAATGTTTTCGGGCTACATAAGACGACTGACGTCGGCTTCTAGTTTGTAACGTACTGACAACTCCCTTCTTTTTTTGCCTGCGTGTACAACATATGTCTTCGCTTATATGATGTTTATTTACAAATAATTTAGAGTTGTGACGGTTGGACTCACTGTTCCAGGGATATTACGAATAAGACATTTCACAGTAGAACATCTTTTTGTAGTAAAACTTGAAAACATGAAGCATCGCCGTGCCACAAGTGAGCCATCTTTATGCACAGATCGGTAGTACAATGTAAATATCGTTGAACTACGTATCCTGCCGAAATCAAACCAACATTAAAATCCAATACTACCTGCCCGGGAAATAAATAACTATTCCCCAAATCACGATAAGTGATGTTACAAAAGTAAGGAAAAAGTCATTCTTTATGTAATTGTTTCTACAACTTAAAAACATTACAGTTTGAAGGTAATCATAGAATATCTCAAAAGCTTTAGTTATTATAGTGTTAGAAGAGCATAAATAGATAATGGAGGAGAGGGGAGGGAAGGGCGAGGGCGGGGATGCAGGGTAGGGTCGGCTCTAACGAATTCAAGCATCCTGTTGTAAAGATCTTTGAGAAACGAACGAACTGTAGATTGTGCTATCATTACATACCCTTTCCTCTGTCCACAAATGGCTCCCCATCGTTCCGTTTTGGGCAATATTTTCGTTGATCAGCGCGATTTTTGGGCAACACGAGCATACCAAAGTGTATTTCTAAGCACTTATTTTAATTTAAAGTTATTTGTGGCTACGTCCACTGCTCCGCTGCCTTGTGGAATACTGAACCCCAAAGTTCTACCAGTCTCCAAATAACGACTCCAGGGCTAACATTAAATTACTATAGACAGGTACTTAGCCTATTATAGTAACGCGTGCATATTTTTAACTTACTATAACGCTAGTGGACCAACAAAGATGGTTCTTCCCTGCTTTCTGGTTATTAACTTACCTGTAATTAGAAAGTATCACAACAGCACACTGAACAAAAACAATAAATGGCAACATGTTCATTAAATTCAACCGCAAGTAAGAACTGAACTGATCAGCAGAACTGAATGTCAAGAATGTGCTGCAATTGGTCTCGGCTAAAGTATGGAATGCGATAGCTGAGAGTGCTATCGATATATCGATTATTTAAATCTCTCGATGGTTTTATTGACTGTTAACAGTGTGTATCCCTTTTTTGCTGTATGACTGAAAATGAAAATATCTTTGAATGTCACTACACGGCAACTAGGTCATGTGCAATTTCATTTAGGTGATGGAGTGGGGGGCGGGGGCACCCGAACCTCTTGGACTTCCTTTGGCTAGTTCCTTAGTATTTGGTGTCCAGTAGACTCATTCCACTATACTTCTCGCAGTTATTGCGGCCTCCTTTGTTAAACAATGCTATTACCTGTGCCTTCTGACAGTGCTTCTGGACTAGCTCTATTCCTTCAGCACGTATTAAGCAAAGTTAGTACTTTCTTACATAGTAGAGTGCCTTCATATTTTAGAAGTTCATCGTTTATACGACCCATACCACTAATTTTTCTATTCTTTGTAAAGTTGAGGACTTACCTTAGTTCATGCATACATAACACATAACATTTAAATTTATTTCTTTATTCTCTGTGGAGGTGAATAATGTTCCTTCATACTACGAGTTCTTGTTAGGTTCTATCCATCTAGCTTGTTGGATGCTACTTGTTTGAGCAACTTCTTTTTTGTTTGATTGTGTATTTTCATTGTTTTATACCTTGTATTTACCATCCTGAATAATGCCTTCTATTACACTTGCAAGTCTATCCCAAGATTTTTGTTCGTAAATTTGGTGATCATCCTTCGTTTGGCCATTGAAATACTTAAGACAAGCATCTTTTTTTCCCTTACGACTTTATCTAATTCTTGCATCCACATTTTTAATCTTTTCTTCCATCGTATCTTTTCCTTTTTTTCGTAAAGTTTCTTCAGATGTTTTCTTAATTGCAGTTTCTATATTTTACCATTCGTTCTCTGTTTCTTCCACTGTTTTTTTTTTTTTTTTTTTGCTCTAGTTCTTGATTAAGTCTTCTCTGGTACAAATCTCGTATGTAGCGTTAATTTAGTAGATACACGTTATAGATTTCTTCCTTCACCTTTTCTTGTGTCAACTTCGTGCTCTTTCTCCATTTGAGATATCATCAAGAAATGGTTAAAACTTATGTCATATCCCCTGTACACTTTTCTGCCTCTTATCTTGGCTTCCAGTTTTTTGTTAATGGTAATGTTATCAATAAAAGATCCATATACTGCTATACAAACTTCACAGAATCACAGAAGCTCTTGTGATCTCCCTACTCGACCCAACACGGATGTATTAAGAGAATCATACGAGTACATGACTAATGGGTATTAGCTTCCTTTTATGTAATATGTGCTAACATTGTATTTTTTTACATAACCAAGCTAACGAAGTATGAAGTATGACTTGCCATAAAAGCTAAATTTTACAGAAGATAGAGAAGTGACGGCTACCCTGAAAATTCGGACTACTCCAAGGGGCTTCTCTTTGATACTTCTTTGAAATAGTAATTTAAGAAAGGCGTGTTTTAACGAATAGAATTTCCATTTAACGTGCAAAGAATATTATCTTCTCTGTTAGAAAGTGCTGATTAGGGCTCGTTTACTGCCTTCTTCAATACACTCTTCTGATCTTGAGCGTAAGGCGTAGCCAGAATGTTGGAGTAATGTAATTCCCTGTGCTGAGCATCACTGAATCACACTATGAAATACAGTGCAGACCCTGCATCCTTCATGCTTTTCTAAAGTGTGAGTTACATGCTACGCGCATATTACATGCACACTTTACAGACACGATTTTCATTGACGCGATATGATATGTGACGTGATATGAAATGTGACTGCGAAATGGCGCAAAAGTAACCTATACTGGAGGAGCGCATAGAAGCGACGTAACTGGTTGACATTGGGGCTACAGCGATACAACATCACTATGGTTCAAAAATGGCTCTGAGCACTACGGGACTCAACTTCTGAGGTCATTCGTCCCCTAGAACTTAGAACTAGTTAAACCTAACTAACCTAAGGACATCACACACATCCATGCCCGAGGCAGGATTCGAACCTGCGACCGTAGCGGTCTCGCGGTTCCAGACTGCAGCGCCTAGAACCGCACGACCACTGTGGCCGGCAACAACATCACTATGTATCTCTGTCATACCGCTGCATGCAACATACAGGGTGGTCGGAAATTCCCGTTACAGACTTCTAGGACTAGTAGAGAGGAGTGAGTACGTCGTATTTTGAATAGGAACCCACGTCCGGAAACGTCATCCAGCGAGACTACAGAGTGCTAAAGTTACAGGTGCGGGCGTCTATAAATGTTTGTATACACGGGGTGATTCCATGATGATGTTACAGTCTTTCTAGGATGATGGAGAACGATAAATGTATTATTTTGAAGTAAAGTTATAAACGAAAACCGTTCTAATACCTCTGACAGTTGAATACATGTATCGGTTCTTGTGTTGCGAAGGGTGTAGGGTTGGTAACTTTCAGTGGTGGTAGTGTGGAAAAAACGAGAAAAAATGACCAATAAACGTGGGCTCTAAAGGGCATACCTTAACAGTTATGAACACTTGCTCCGTAGAGATGTGTTTCACATTAGCGAAGATGAACGAATGGTCGGTCATAGCTCCTCAGGTATGAAATTTTTTCTGCAAATTTTGAGGCCTCTTTAAAAAGATTTTTGAGTTGTTTGTCACCATCCTGTGCAGTTTACTCTAACACATTGGTCGCACCACTAATGAACTCTGCTGCAACAAGATCAGTGCTAACACTAAAGCATGAAGGAGAAGATTTTTCCGAAAAGTATAAGAGAAATAATGAACTGGCTCTGACTGAGTGCACATAACAACTGGTGTGCTTTTTGAGCAGATTCTTTGTTAGCACACGAGAGAGAATGCATTATGCAACAAACTGTGAAAGAAATCAGTCACTGTAAAAACATAACACATCAGGAAAACCACACCATGTGGTAAAAAGGTATGAATTCATAATTTCATGTGTTTCTTCGAAATTCTGTAATTACGACTTTAAAAACTAATATTTACATGTATACAAACAGTAAGGAACATTCTTTATGTTTAACAGCCATAAAATAAAAGCTCACTGATGATGGTGCTACTGTAGTGAAACATGTTTGGGCTAAAAAATAAGATTGTGTTTTGCTAAAGGCGGACCCCATCCAAAAACATATGTATAGACTATACATATTTTTAAACAAGACTCTACATATTTTCTTTTAAAACCGATGGTGAGAAAGGAAATCCTCTCTTCTGCTTTGAAAAGAAAGGTTTTATTTACTTTTTTGCAGTCGCTTTTATATTACTATGTCGGGGGATTTAAACCAATCGACAGATCGTGTCTCCCATATATAATGTCTTTCCGGTCTGTAATTTCAGACAAAAATTGCATACAAAACAATGTGCTGTTTCCGTTTTTCGTTGCAGTCCGTTTTAACAAAGCCTATATATAAGGAAAGTTGTATTTATGCTACTCAGTCGCAGATTAAAACTTCGGTAAATGGCGTTGGAGCCACTATCCTTAGCTGCTCCCGATGTCTAGGGGTAGCGTCTTTGATTAGTAATCAGAACATCCTCGGTTCCGGTTTCGAAACACGCCACCCCTTAAATTTTGATTAATAATCAACACTGGCGGCCGAAGACTTCCGGCATAAGAAGTCACTTTCATTCTGCCAACTGTCTCGTCAAAGAGGGCGGGGGAGCGGACAGAGGTTCAGGGTTCCTTGGGATGGGAAACTGCCCATAAAGGGGAAACAATCAGCAATGATCAACGGCATGAGGACGCAGAAGTCAATGGAAACCACTGCATTAATAACACACAACGCTTATCCACAGGACATGTGGTTTGTAATTCAAAAGCGTCATGATGATCACTCCATTGGCAAAAGATTCCAGAATAGTCCCCTATTCGAATCTCCGGAATGGGTCTGCCAAGGGGTGAGTGACAATGAGAATAAGACTGAATAACCAACGGAGGGATAACGTTCTGCGAGTTGGGGCGTGGAATGCCAGTAGCTTCAACGTGGTAGGGAAGCTAGAAAATGTGAAAAGGGGAATGCAAAGGCTCACTCTAGATATAGTAGGACTCAGTGAAGTGAAATGGAAGGATGATAAGGATTTCTGGTCAGATGAGTATACGGTAATATCAACAGCAGCAGAAAATGGTACAACGCGAGTAGGATTCGTTATGAATTGGAAGGTAGGACAGAGAGTGTGTTACTGTGAACAGTTCAGTGATAACGTTGTTCTTTTCAGAATAGATAGCAAACGAACGCCGAGAACGATAGTCGAGGTATATATTCCGACGTCACATGATGAAGACGAAAAGATAGAGAAAGTATATGAGGATGTTGAAAGGGTAATACAGCACACAAAGGGAGATGAAAGTCTAATAGTAATGGGGGACTGGAATGCAGATTAGATTAGATTCAGTTTTCGTTCCATAGACCCAAAAAATGAGATGATTCTCGTGGGTGTGGAAAATGTCAGTTGTAGGGGAAGGGGTAGAAGAAAAGGTTACAGGAGAATATGGGGTTGGGGCAAGGAATGAGAGAAGAGAAAGACTATCTGAGTTCTGTAACAAATTTCAGCTAATAACAGCGAATACTCTGTTCAAGGATCACGAGAGAAAGAGGTGGTATACTTGGAAAAGGCCGGGTGATGCAGGACGATTTCAGTTAGATTACGGCAAGGTCCGACAGAGATTCCAAAATCAGATACTGGATTGTAAGGTGTACCCAGGGGCAGATAGAGACTCAGATCACAATGCAGTAATGATGAAGAGTAGGCTGAAGCTTAAGACATTAGTAAGGAAGAATCAATACGAAAAGAAGGAGGATACGGAAGTACTAAGGAATGACGAGATACATTTGAAGTTCTCTAAGGCTATGGATACAGCAATAAGGAATAGGTCAGTTGGCAGTACAGTTGAAGAGGAATGGACGTCTCTGAAAAGGGTAACTGCAGAAGTTCGAAAGAAAAACATAGCTACAAAGAAGGTAACTACGAAGAAACCATGGGTAAAAGAGAAAATACTTCAGTTGATCGATGAAAGAAGAAAGTACAAAAGTGTTCAGAAGAATTCAGGAATACAAAAGTATAAGGCGCTGAGAAATGAAATAAATAGGAAGTGCAGGGAAGCTAAGACGAAATGGCCACATGAAAAATGTGAAGAACTCGAAAAAGAAATGATTGTCGGAAGGATTGACTCAGCATATAGGAAAGTCAAAATAACCTTAGGTGAAATTAAAAGCAAGGATGCTAACATTAAGAGTGCTACGGGAATTCCACCGTTAAATGCAGAGGAGAGAGCAGATAGACGGGAAGAGTACACTGAAGACTATGACGGGGAAGATTTGTCTGATGTGATAGAGGAAGAAACAAGTATCGATTTAGAAGAGATAGGGGATCTAGTATTAAAATCAGAATTTAAGAGAGCTGTGGAGGACTCAAGATCAAATAAGGTGGAAGGGATAGATAACATTCCCACAAAATTTCTGAAATCATTGGGGTAAGTGGCAACCAAAAGACTATTCACGTTGGTGTGTAGAATGTGTGAGTCTGGCGACATATCATGTGACTTTCGGAAAAATATCATCCACACAATTCCGGAGACTGCAAGAGATGACAAGTGCGAGAATCATCGCGCAATCAGCGTAACAGCCCATGCATCCAAGTTGCTGACAAGAATAATTTACAGAAGAATGGGAAAGAAAATTGAGTATATGTCGGATGACAATTAATTTGGCCTTTGGAAAGGCAAAGGCACTAGAGAGCCAATTTTGAAATTGCAGCTGATAATGGAAGCAAGACATAAAGAAAAATAAGACATCTTCATAGGATTTGTCGACCTGGAAAAAGCGTTCGACAGTGTAAAATGGTGCGAGATGTTCGAAATTCTGAGAAACATAGGGGCAAGTTGTAGGGAGAGACGGGTAATATACAATATGCACAAGAGCGAAGAAGGAATAATAAAAGTGAATGACCGAGAACGAAGTGCTCAGATTAAACAGGGTGTAAGACAGGGATGTAGTCTTTCACCCATACTGTTCAATGTGTACATTGATGAAGCAATGGTGGAAATAAAAGAATGGTTCAAAAGTGGAATTAAAATTCAAGGTGAAGGGACATCAATGATATGATTCGCTGACGACGTTGCTATCCTGAGTGAAAGTGAAGAGGTGTTACATGATCTTCTGAATGGAATGAACGGTCTAACGAGTACAAGATATAGATTGAGAACAAATCGAAGAAAGTCGAAAGCAATGAAAAGTAGGAGAAATGAGAACAGCGAGAAACTTAACATCAGGATTGGTGTTTACGAAGTAGATGAAGTTAAGAAATATTCCTACCTAAGACAGCAAAATAACCAATAACGAACGGAGTAAGGAGGACATTAAAAGCAGACTAGCAATGGCAAAAAGTGGATTCCTGGGCAAGAGAAGTCTACTAGTACCACACATAGGCCTTAATTTGAGGAAGAAATTTCTGAGAACGTACGTTTGGAGCACAACATTGTTGGGAAACCGGAACTGAAGAGAATCGAAGCATTTGAGATGTGGCTCTACAGACGAATGCTGAAGATTAGGTCGACGGATAAGGTAAGGAATGAGGAGAGGAAAAGAATGTGTGGAAAAACACTGATAAGGAGAAGGGACAGGATGATGGGACATCTGTTAAGGCATCAGGGAATGACTTCCATGGTACTAGAGGGAGCTGTAGAGGCCAAAAACTTTGGGGAAGACAGAGATTTGAATACATCCACCAAATCAAATAACTGAGGACGTAGTTAGGAAGTGCTACTCTGTGACGAAGAGATTGGCAAAGGAGATGAATTCGTGGTGGGCTGCACCAAACCAGCCACAAGACTGAGGACTTAACTTCAGTACCTATTAATGCTTTATTTGCAGTAACAATTAACAAGGCTCATGATCAGACATTCAGATACAGGGGAACTAAATTACGACCAGAGTGTTTCTTGCATGGTCAAATGTATATTGCCATTTAATGAAATGGTAGTTCAGAACATCAGTTTGTACTCTTACCGCACAGAATCCAAAAAGCAAACCATACTGAATATTCTGAAGTTTTGAGATTGTACTGTACCCAAAAAGAATTATAAAAAAATCTTTAAAATAATAAAAGCCAAAAACGAGAGCAAAGGAGTCTTTACCATTCGTACTCTACATGATTTATCATAATTTCGAGTTCCATACCTTCAAGTCACAATGAACAGCTGGAATTTCCAAGCTCCAAGATACACACCATAGCAGTTGTGAAATATATATATACATACATACATACAAACACACACACACACACACACACACACACACACACACACACACACACTTCAATGAAATTAATAAAATTACAAAGAGTCTAAAATCAAAAACTCATCCGACGTTACTAAAATTTGGAACAGAATTCTAAAAACTTGTTACAAATTACTGATTAAGATCCTTGGTAATACAGGTATTGCATCACTGGTACAGGGAATTTTTCCAGACTGGTTAAAACATGTAACTATTAAATGGCAAGAAGACAAACTTATACAATTACCGTCCAGTTTCCTTACTGAGACTTTTTCTAAAATATCTGAAGAAGTAACGTACTCAATAATAGTCTCTCACTTAACCAGAAAAAATTTATTTAGCATACAACAACTTGGATTCCAGACGGGTCGCTCAACTGAGAATGCTGTGTATAAATTCGTGCATCAAACGGTACAAGCCTTAAATAACGAAATATTGCCAGTTGACATTTCTGTGATCTTTCCACAGCATCTGATTGTGAAGTTTACGTTAGTTTTTTGAAAAACTCAAGTTTTATGGAACTGGTGGTTCTATACACAACTGGTTTGAATCATACTTGACAAATAGACTGTGAAAAGTTATGCTGAAGAATTCAGTCAATCTTGGAATGGTACAAGGTTTTAGTGACTGAGGAAAAACCACAAAGGGAGTCCAAGAGGGTTCCATTTTGGGTGCAGTCCTATACTTTCTACATGTCAATGACCCTCCACTTAACGTTCATCAAGCAGAATCGACACTTTTTGCAGACAATAGTAGTGTTACAATAAAGCCCATCAGAGAGAAAACAACAGAAGAGATTGTTGTTGTTATGGTCTTCAGTCCAGAGACTGGTTTCATGCAGCGCTCCAAGCTACTCTATCATGTGAAAGCTTCTTTAACTCCCAGTACCTACTGCAACCTACGTCCTTCTGAATCTGTTTAGTGTATTCATCTCTTGGTCTCCCTCTACGATTTTTACTCTCCACGCTGGCCTCTAATACTAAATTGATGATACCTTGATGCCTCAGAACATGTCCTACCAACCGATCCCTTCTTCTAGTCAAGTTGTGCCACAAATTTCTCTTCTCTCCTGTTTTATTCAATACCTCCTCATTAGTTATGTGTATTTTTCAAAGAATTATAAACTGAGTCTCAGAAAATGGACTGACCATAGATTTCGAAGAAAACAGAATATATTCAGTTCCTCGAAAGAAATAGTCACACCAACAATTGATGCAACACGTGAGCAGCAGTCTGTAAACATGCTAGAATGCTCAAAATTTCTGGGTGTACATATTGATGAAAACCTGGACTAGAAGAAGCAGGCCGGCTGGGGCGGCCGAGCGGTTCTAGGCGCTACAGTCTGGCGCCGCGCGACCGTACGGTCGCAGGTTCGAATCCTGCCTCTGGCATGGATGTGCGTGATGTCCTTAGGTTAGTTAGGTTTAAGTAGTTCTATGTTCTAGGGGACTGATGACCTTAGAAGTTAAGTTCCATAGTGCTCAGAGCCATTTGAACCATTTTTGAGGAGAAGCAGCTTCTCAAACAGATAAGTTAAAATACGTTGCTCTTTGCTAATTGCTACTTGAAAATAAACTATTTAACCTTTTGACATATTCTGCGTATTTCCATACAATAATGTCTTATGGAATAATTTTCTGTGGTAACTCATCACTTAGAAAGAAATTATTTGTTGTACAAAAGTGAGCAATAAGAATAATATTTGCTGTTTACCCAGGGACATCATGTATGTACCTCTTCAACACAATACAAATTACATCACGTTGCAGAGGTTTTGTAAGCGAATGGAAGCAACAAATGGAGTAGGCAACTTATTTTGCATTGTCAGCGTCGGCCACTGGAGCGTTGTAGTTTATTGCTGTAATTAAAGAGCAAAAACCAGTATATTTAAAGTAAATTAATTTCCTCGATCATAATAGACGCGCGCAAAAAAGCGTATACGGGCTTGCTAAAAAATTTTCTTGTATGTTTGTTTTCAGAATCGGGAGAGATGCTTGTGCCAAGCATTGGTTATAAGCGATCTCTTGCAGATCTTCGACAAACAGGAAGCAGAGCTTGAAAAATACATTCAGAAAAGCTGCTAAGCTCTACTAATGACTTAACATGAAGGAAGAGAAAAGTCTAGTTTATCAGTATCCCGTGAACAGTAATGTCAGATTTCCCGCTGGTTGGAGTGACGCAGAATTAGCTTCCGCTGACTAATTTGGAGGATTCCTCAAAAGAAAGAGAACGCTTTTCACCCTCGCACCAGAGGCTACGAGCCTCAGCAGGGCTACAGGTTTCAACAGGCACTATGTAGGTAGATTTTTTTTTATAAATCTGAATGAAGTTTATGATCGATACAAACTTCAGTGTCAGAACATGTATAACACGGACGAGACTGCCATAACTACGGTACCAACGCCTGCCAAAGTTGTAGTAAGGAAGGGCGTGAAACAAGTCGGTGCTGTAACCACCGTGGTAAGAGGAACTCATTGTTGTCCAGGCTGTAAATGCATGTGGAAACTCAGTCTCGCTTTTATTTGTGTTTCCAAGAAAGAGCTTCAGGAATTATTTCCTCCGAAACGGACCAGAAGAAAGCGCAGGGTCTGCAAATAAGTCATGGTGGATGACAGGGTAAGACTTTCACTCACCCCTGCATCATTTCATTCACCATTCCAGGCCTACAAGGGAGCGACCGGATCTCTTCCTATTGGTCACTGATCGGTCGCACGTTGATATTCCAGTGTTAGACGTAGCCAAAGAAAACGGCGTCGTCCCGCACTTTTTTCCATCACACACGTCCCACACATTACAACCTTTAGATAGAACGGCGTTTGGTCCATTTAAAAAATATGTTAACTCTGCATCAGACGCTTGGATGAAAAACAATGCTGGAAGAACTATGACAATGTATGACATTCCATTTATAGCGAAGCAATCTTTGCTTAGCGCTGCTACACCAAGGAACATCAAGACTGGATTTCGAGTGACAGGAATATGGCCATTTAACAAAGACATTTTTACGACGACGACTTTTTACCCTATGCTCTGACGTACCAGCCATACGCTTTCTGTGTTTCGTAGGAACTAAGTTGGGAAAAACGTTCCCAGAACAGCAACAAGTGTGCAATCAAGCCCCCTGCTCTCCACCTCCACGATTGCTGCTGCACAACCCATACTCATACATGTGCAGCCTGAAGCACTGAGACCTCTCCACAATGCTCCTGCCCACAAGAACAGAGTAACAAGGAATAAAAGAGTGTGTGCTATCCTGATTGATTTGCCAGTAAAAGCAACATTGACAGCTGAGACACATAAGCAAAAACGCCTGCAAGTCGACAACTGGTGATCCCCAAGAAAAATGAAGAATAAGAAAGCTAAAATAGGAAGACGAAAATGTCAGCTCGAGGAATCATCTGATGAGGAAGACGGATGCTTATGCACTGAATGTATGGAGCCCTACTGTAGATCAAAACCACCAACCACATGGATACAGTGCACAAAGTGTCAAAGATGGGCACATGATAAGCGTCAATGAATGACAATTTTTTAATTTGTAAAATACCGTAAGACCGAAAATGAAACTGATATTTCTTCATCAGAGTAAGGAATAATTAATAAATAATCTGCATGTCAATATGAGTATTGTGTTCAAGTTTTATGCTTTGTTACAACCTAAAATTGTTTCTCTTGCATTGAAATTACTGATTAAATAAATCTATGTTATAGAATCAAAAAGATATTTCTGTTCAATTATTATGTAACAACTGACCACATAAAGCGTAAAAATGTGCCCGGTACCGAGGTAAGTTGTCACATCATGCAAGTTAGCATAATATTTAATATAGAGCTTAGTAATCTGAATTCACATTTGTTTTCTCAAGATTGCTAACATTAGGCACTTGCCACGAGGGAATATGTGTTTTGCGTCGAGATATGAGGTTAAAAAAAAGTGTAACAGCTGGCTCTGTTCTCCCCTACACATAATTCAGGTTGTTCGAATACTTTTGAACATGACGCCAGTTCATGGAATTTAGGTGAGGCTTACATATTTTGATAAATAAAACAGGCAACTCTGTAGCGATTCTGAACATCTGGGGGATCACATGGTCCTGCCGGAATTGCTGAAGTCCGTCGGAACGCATAATTGACATGAATCGGTGCAGGTGATCAGACAAGATGCTCACGTACGTGTCACCTGTCAGAGTCGTATCTAGACTTATCAGGGATCCCATTTCACTCCAGCTGCACACGCCCTACAAAAAATGGTTCAAATGGCTCTGAGCACTATGGGACTTAACATCTGAGGTCATCAGTCCCCTAGAACTTAGAATTACTTAATCCTAAGTAACCTAAGGACAACACACACATCCATGCCCGAGGCAGGATTCGAACCTCCGACCGTAGCAGGCGCGCGGTTCCGGACTGAAGCGCCTAGAACCGCTCGGCCGACAAGCCCTACACCTTTACAGAGCCTCCACCAGCTTGAACTGTCCCCTGCTGACATGTAGGGTCCATTGATTCATGAGGTTGTCTCCATACCCGTACACGTCCATCAGCTCGATACAATTTGAAACGAGACTCGTCCGACCAGCAAAATATTTCCAGTCATCAACAGTCCGATGTCGGTGTTGACGGGCGAGGAGTAAATATTTGTGTCGTGCATTCATCAAGGGTACACGAGTGTGCCTTCGGCTCCGAAAGCCCATACCGATGATATTTCGTTGATTGGTTCGCATACTGACACTTTTTGATGACCCAGAATTAAAACTGCAGCAATTTGCGGAAGGGTGCACCTCTGTCACGTTGAACGATTCTCTTCAGTCGTCATTGCTCCCGTTTCTGCAGGATCTTTTTTCCGGCAGCAGCGATGTCGGAGATTTGGTGTTTTACCGGAATCTTGATACTCGTGGTACACTCGTGAAATGGTCGCACGGGAAAATCCCCACTTTTTCGCTGCCTCGGAGATGCTGTGTCCCAACTCTCGTGCGCCGACTATGATGCTACCTAAGGCACTGCAGTCATGACCTGTGCGGCTGGTCCCGGCGGAGGTTCGAGTCCTCCCTCGGGTATGGGTGTGTGTGTTTGTCCTTAGGATAATTTATGTTCAGTAGTGTATAAGCTTAGGGACTGATGACCTTAGCAGTTACGTCCCATAAGACTTCACACACATTTGAACATATGATGCCACGTTCAAACTCACTTAAGTCTTGATAACCTTCCGTTGTAGCAGCAGTAACAGATCTAACAACAGCGCCAGACACTTGTCTTATACAGGCGTTGCCGACCGCTGCGCCGTATTCTGCCTGTTTACATATCTCTGTACTTGAATGCAAATGCCTATACCAGTTTCTTTGGCGCTTCAGTGTACAAGGATATATTATTTATAGAGCCAACCATTTTATATGTTGATGAGAAGCTTTTCAAGTTTAAATTAATTCACATTCTAGTGGGATGAATGTGTTGTGTTTCGCTGTATGAAAGTGAAAGATGAATCAAGTCGGTAAGTTGAAGCAAGCAGGACTATGGGAGCTAAGGATTTTTGTGCACAGTGAAAACTCTAATAGCTTTTTGAGGACAATATGGTTCAAAAACCATTACAGTGAGCAATAGGGCAGAAAGACATTGTATTAAAGGACTGTAATTTACTTATGTACATGACGAGAATCAAAAACAATAATTTATGTTAAAATGGTTAGCCAAGGCCATGCAGCTATTGCCAGAGGAGGCAGCATTTGTGAGAAAGTTGGGTGTTAATTATAAGCAGACATGATTAATTTTGTAGTACTGAAACAATCAACCAAGTCGAAATGTTTGACGTATTGAACTGCTGGATGTCAGTGTCCAACAGGCGCAATATAGCGGCAAACAACCACCTTGCCAAGGTCAGGTGTGACGATGGCAACTGGCAACGTGGTCATTCGCCAAAATATATTGCCCGTGAACTATTTCGAGTTGAAGTACACCGGGAGAAGCTGAAGAATCACATCAAAAAGTCGCTTATTCTTCTTGCACATATGGCGGATTTTCATTGAAGATTTCGCACCATGCATTTGCTGTTGTTTAAAGAGGCTAAAACTCTTCGTGTATCTCACATTGTAAAATGCAACCTTAAAAATCTTCGGCAGCTTTTATGTTATAGCTGCTGTACTGGAGTGAGACGCGGTAATGGAGTCAGTTGAATACACATTGGAGATCGGGTTTCCTTCCTTGAGAGGCGGGTAGGATGACAGAGATTTATGAGGATGAGGTCCTATCAGATGACACACTCAAGCACTGGCTCCTCCAGCTCAAGTGTGCGGGTCTTGGATGTAAACAATTCCTGTTCCACCATTAACGGAGGCACTGGCCGAAATGAGAAGACGGCAATTCCGCAGGCTCGGCATTTATCGCCTCCCAACTAGAACAAAAGCCTCGTCTTCTTCGATATCACTAATGTTGAAATGATTATTAGGTATTAGTCGGGCTGGAAAATTTGGACTGTTTAATGTACGGTCACGTGAATAAACATTAACGAGGCGTTTAATTTCTAAATCTTTTATTCGTAGCCGGCCGGGGTGGCTGGCGGTTCTCGGCGCTACAGTCTTGAACCGCGCGACCGCTACGGTCCCAGGTTCGAATCCTGCCTCGGGCATGGATGTGTGTTATGTCCTTAGGTTAGTTAGGTTTAAGTAGTTCTAAGTTCTAGGGGACTGATGACCTCAGAAGTTAAGTCCCATAGTGTTCGGAGCCTTTTTTTTTTATTCGTAGGTCGAGAATATAAGCAGAAT
Organism: Schistocerca cancellata; assembly: GCF_023864275.1. Classification (NCBI taxonomy): domain Eukaryota; kingdom Metazoa; phylum Arthropoda; class Insecta; order Orthoptera; family Acrididae; genus Schistocerca; species Schistocerca cancellata. The sequence continues at coordinate 353,017,298 of NC_064630.1, forward strand.
TTTTCGGAACACAAAATTAATATAGGAGATTCTTTCACTGTGAAAACAATCGTCTCGAAGTACAGAACACTTGAAGCCGTCGTAAGCTAAGCCACCACAGGTCCTTTGACAACAACAGAGTATATGATGGATTTCATGGTAGACGTTACCGTTCGTGCAGAGCCGTATTGCGGCTCACCTCCGCAGTAACTTTTGAGAGGCAATCAGATTACTTCTGATCTACGTATCTTAAGCCACTATTTCCACAAATGGAGGTTACAGCCAAACTCATATTAAACAGAAGTTTCATGTTTTCATCTGTCCAATAGATTGACGCACAGAATGCTCGATACCTATTTTTAAGGAGACAAACTTCATCATAACATGCACCCAAAATATCTTGCGGTAATGTTAGATAAGACACTTTCTTTGAAGGACCACTTGACACGTACATCTGCTAAGCTCGAAACCAGAAACAACGTTCTCCACAAACTCTGCGGCTCTCGATGGGGATCGTCAGCAGACACTGTCCGGGTATCAGCACTCAGTTTGCTATGTTCAGCAGCAGAGCACTGTGCGCCTGTCTGGCTTAATGGTCCACATTGAAAAAAGATGGACGTACAACTTAATGAGGCCATGCGCATTGTTCGTGGGTCAACACGATATACTCCCACATACTGGTTACCTATCTTGAGCCACGTTCCATCTCCTGATATCAGACGGAAGAGGCGCTACTGCGTGAACACCAGAAGACTGCTAAATGACACCAATCTTCCAACAATGGAGGACGTATTCCCTGTGGAGCAAAAAATACACTCCTGGAAATTGAAATAAGAACACCGTGAATTCATTGTCCCAGGAAGGGGAAACTTTATTGACACATTCCTGGGGTCAGATACATCACATGATCACACTGACAGAACCACAGGCACATAGACACAGGCAACAGAGCATGCACAATGTCGGCACTAGTACAGTGTATATCCACCTTTCGCAGCAATGCAGGCTGCTATTCTCCCATGGAGACGATCGTAGAGATGCTGGATGTAGTCCTGTGGAACGGCTTGCCATGCCATTTCCACCTGGCGCCTCAGTTGGACCAGCGTTCGTGCTGGACGTGCAGACCGCGTGAGACGACGCTTCATCCAGTCCCAAACATGCTCAATGGGGGACAGATCCGGAGATCTTGCTGGCCAGGGTAGTTGACTTACACCTTCTAGAGCACGTTGGGTGGCACGGGATACATGCGGACGTGCATTGTCCTGTTGGAACAGCAAGTTCCCTTGCCGGTCTAGGAATGGTAGATCGATGGGTTCGATGACGGTTTGGATGTACCGTGCACTATTCAGTGTCCCCTCGACGATCACCAGTGGTGTACGGCCAGTGTAGGAGATCGCTCCCCACACCATGATGCCGGGTGTTGGCCCTGTGTGCCTCGGTAGTATGCAGTCCTGATTGTGGCGCTCACCTGCACGGCGCCAAACACGCATACGACCATCATTGGCACCAAGGCAGAAGCGACTCTCATCGCTGAATACGACACGTCTCCATTCGTCCCTCCATTCACGCCTGTCGCGACACCACTGGAGGCGGGCTGCACGATGTTGGGGCGTGAGCGGAAGACGGCCTAACGGTGTGCGGGACCGTAGCCCAGCTTCATGGAGACGGTTGCGAATGGTCCTCGCCGATACCCCAGGAGCAACAGTGTCCCTAATTTGCTGGGAAGTGGCGGTGCGGTCCCCTACGGCACTGCGTAGGATCCTACGGTCTTGGCGTGCATCCGTGCGTCGCTGCGGTCCGGTCCCAGGTCGACGGGCACGTGCACCTTCCGCCGACCACTGGCGACAACATCGATGTACTGTGGAGACCTCACGCCCCACGTGTTGAGCAATTCGGCGGTACGTCCACCCGGCCTCCCGCATGCCCACTATACGCCCTCGCTCAAAGTCCGTCAACTGCACATACGGTTCACGTCCACGCTGTCGCGGCATGCTACCAGTGTTAAAGACTGCGATGGAGCTCCGTATGCCACGGCAAACTGGCTGACACTGACGGCGGCGGTGCACAAATGCTGCGCAGCTAGCGCCATTCGACGGCCAACACCGCGGTTCCTGGTGTGTCCGCTGTGCCGTGCGTGTGATCATTGCTTGTACAGCCCTCTCGCAGTGTCCGGAGCAAGTATGGTGGATCTGACACACCGGTGTCAATGTGTTCTTTTTTCCGTTTCCAGGAGTGTACTATGAGCAAGGCATTCCACTCTCATCACAGTCAGGACACTCATGAAATCTGAATTCAACCCTATCGATGAATGAGAACGCTGCTGGCGGAGAAACTGTTCCTCACAATGCCTGAAGCTGCCTTGTATCCAGAAGAAACCTAGTCTCTCCCCACCTTATCAGTTATCCATGTTTCACTTCCATATAAATACCTTCAGAAAAGGTTTCCTAACACTTAAATTTAAATTTCATAGTAAGAAATCTGTCTTTGTCAGAAATGCGTTTCTCACTATTGCCAGTCTGTATTTCACACACATCAAAAAATGTTGGGCATCACCCCGGTTCCCAGAAAAATCCTGAAGATAGACGTTGACTGTGGATATTGTATCACAGACACAGTCCCTTTGACTTTTCAGATATGTCACTAAACCCGCTCAAAGATGCAAACAGCCATACATGAGCAGTGCGTATTAGACGGAAGGGGTCTGACACGCGATCAAATGGTTCAAATGGCTCTGAGCACTATGTGACTTAACATTTGAGGTCATCAGCCCCCTAGACTTAAAACTACTTAAACCTAACTAACCTCAGGACATCACACACACCCATGTCCGAGGCAGGATTCGAACCTGCGACCGTAGCAGCAGCGCGGTTCCGAACTGAAGCGCCTAGAACCGCTCGGCCACAAAGGCCGCCGCGACAGACGATCAGTTCCAGTCATTTCACCAGGAAGGAGGTACACGGCTCGTGTTGTCTGTAGTTCAACCATGCCTAGACGGTCAATACCGCGGTTCGACCGCGTCCGCATTGTTACTTTGTGCCACGAAGGGCTCTCAACAAGGGAAGTGTCCAGGCGTGTCGGAGTGAACTAACGCGATGTTGTTCGGACATGGAGGAGATACAGAGAGACAGGAACCGTCGATCATGCCTCGCTCTGGCCGCCCAAGGGCTACTACTGCAGTGGATGACCGCTACCTATGGATTATGGCTCGGAGGAACCCTGACAACAACGCCACTATGTTGAATAATGCATTTCGTGCAGCCACAGGACGTCGTGTTACGACTCAAACTGTGCGCAATAAGCTGCATGATGCGCAACTTCACTCCCGACGTCCATGGCGAGGTCCATCTTTGCAACCACGACACCGTGCTGTGCGGTACAGATAGGCCCAACAACATGCCGAATGGACCGCTCAGAATTGGCATCACGTTGTCTTCATCGATGAGTGTCGCATATCCCTTCAACCAGACAATCGTCGGAGACGTGTTCGGAGGCAACCCGGTCAGACTGATCGTCTTAGACACACTGTCCAGCGAGTGCAGCAAGATGGAGGTTGCCTGCTGTTTTGGGGTGGCATTATGTGGGGCCGACGTACACCGCTGGAAGGCGCCGTAACGCATGTACGACACGTGAATACCATCCTCCGATCGATAGTGCAACCATATCGGCAGCACATTGGCGAGGCATTCGTCTTCATGGACGACAGTTCGCACCCCCATGGTGCAGATCTTGTGAATGACTTCCTTCAGGATAACGACATCGCTCGACTAGAGTCGCCAGCATGTTCTCCAGACATGAACCCTATCGAACATCCCTGGGATGCATTAAAAAGGCCTGTTCATCGACGATCTCACCCACCAACCACTCTGAGGAATCTACGCCGAATCGCCATTGAGGAATGGGACAATGTGGACCAACAGTACCTTGTCGAACTTGTGGATAGTATGCTACGACGAATACAGGCACGCATCAATGCAAGAGGACATGATACTGGGTATTAGAGGTATCAGTGTGTACAGCAATCTGGACCACCACCTCTGAAGGTCTCGTTGTATGGTGGTACAACATGCAATGTGTGATTTTCATTAGGAATAAAACGGACGGAAATTATATTTATGTTGATCTCTATTCCAATTTTCTGTACAGGTTCCGGAACTCTCAGAACCGAGGTGATGCAAAACCTTTTTTGAGATGTTTTTTATGATATTTTTCAGTCGATACCAGTACCATCGAAGGCGGAAAGACCAACATACGAAAAATTTGTATCCCGTACTTCAGTTGACCTATATAGGTCAACTGAAAAGTAAGATACTAGTGCTAGCAAAGACAAAAAAAGTGACATGCGTAACACTGGCATATCTCAGTTGAACTACGAAGGTGGTATCCTGTTCTTCAGTTAATCTGTATAGGTTAAATGAAGTGCGGATTACAAACCTTATGAACGTCGCTATTTTTTACCTTCGCTACCACTCGTATCATATTCTTCAGTTGACCTATTTGTGTCAATTTAAGTACGATATAGAAATTTTATTGCTGCAGAGTTTTTCGCAGTCGCTAGTACTACTATGATAATTGTCAGTCGATACTATTAGTATCTAAGACGAAAACAAAATCTGTATCCCTCCTGCAGTTTTCCTATATAGGTCAACTGAAGTATGCGATACAAATTTTATGTATATCGCTTTTTTTTTTTTGCCTTCGCGTAGTTCAACTGAGGTACAGAACGCCAATGTTACGTACGTCGATTTTTTCGTTTCCGCTGGCATTAGGATCCAATTCTTCAGTTGATCTATATAGATCAACTGAAGTATGAGATACACATTCTATTTATGTCGGTCTTTTCGCCCTCGCTAGTATTAGTATCAGCTGAAGAATAGGATACTAGTAGCAGCGGAGGCAAAAAAATCAACACCTCTATAATTTGTATCCCGTACTTCAGTTGACCTACATAGGTACTGCAGTATCCCATACTACAGTTAACCTACACAGATCAGCTGAACTTCGGAACACAACTGATATTGTCAACTGAGGTATTCCGTGCTAACGTTACTTCTGTCCCTTTTTTGTTTCTTTTTTGCTCTAGTATGCCATTCTTTAGTTGAGCGATATAGGTCAACTGAAGAATAGGGTACTAGGACACAAGGAAGCGATATACTTGACATTATGTTCGAAATATGGATGTACGTGATGTATTTCTACCATCTGCTTTCTCTTTACTGCATTCCTTTGTTTCTCAACATTCGTCTTTGCTGTTAAAACTGTGCAATACACCGTCTGTGGTAACTTCTGACGTCATTGAGCAAAGCCGACGGGTTGCATCCCAGTCTTCAGTAATCTCCAAAACTTACCGGATGACTGCTTCTCTGAACTTGCTGATGCAAAATAAAGTAAATAATGCCGAACGGGTTCCAAGACATGCGTAGTCGCGAAATGGAAGTTTTTGTTAATTTTCGGATGACGTCACGTAAAGACGACAGTTGCCTGGTTACGCACGTTCGTGATATAGACATAGTGTGGCATTATATAGTATTTGAGCTCCTGTAACAACTCGATCTGTTGATGGATGGATACCGATAACTTCCTGCTTATGCAGTGTACGTTGAAGGTGGGCAGCGGAACTCCTGGTATGAAATCTGGATCAATGCCGTAGTTCTACTCACCGACGAGAACAGTAACTGCCTGACGCCTGGTGAACGTTTATATTATACCGTAAGTTGGCAGTATCAGAGTGATCCATTTCATTTCTGAGTCAGAGTTCCTTAGAAAGCAGGAGACAGTATCAAGGCCACTATAGTTCGATTAAAATTACTTGATAGTTGACGTCTGTCAGTTTCTGCTGCAGTGTTGCCACAGCCGCTGCCGGCTACCGCTCTGTTATAGCTGACACACAGACGTGGTGGGGTCACATCACAAATTCAATTTATGTCTAACGAGGAGAAATGTGAAAGCAGCCGCCGCAAGGGCCCGCATCTCGTGGTCGTGCGGTAGCGTCCTCGCTTCCCACGCCCGGGTTCCCGGGTTCGATTCCCGGCGGGGTCAGGGATTTTCTCTGCCTCGTGATGGCTGGGTGTTGTGTGCTGTCCTTAGGTTAGTTAGGTTTAAGTAGTTCTAAGTTCTAGGGGACTGATGACCATAGATGTTAAGTCCCATAGTGCTCAGAGCCATTTGAACCATTTGAACCGCCGCAAGGTATGTCAGAAATGTGAGTTTCTCTGTCGACAGCTGAATTTAAGTGACCAATGACTGAACTGCGGCAGATGACGCGTTTTGTAGCCTTGAAGTTAAACTCATGTCCTTACCTATTCACACCCTCGTTATGTGCAATACATTAGAGAAAACGGCGGCCAACAGCCTGCGGCAGAACTAAAATCATGGTCTTTTGTTTAAGGCAATTAAAGCTAACTTTTACGAGCAAACTCAAGACAGAAGAATTTCAGTTTCAGCACTAAAAGGAAACTGTAATTTCTCGCTATTATTGATTACCTGAAAGTATTCTCACACTGCCTACACGAGCTGCCGCATTACCAGCCAATCAGCAGTCCCCGTTGCCACTTGCTTGCAGATTATAGGCGATACAGGCAGAATTCCAAACGAAAAAGGAATGATAGGAAGAAAAATAAGAGCAAATAAAAAAAGTCAATACGATGATAAAAAATGGCGCGGAAAAAATTATAAATAAGAATTTACATTTAAATCAGTTATTTGAATAAAAATGATAATCAAACTCTTTAGATTTAGAGACAAAAATCCTCATTTCTGACGAGATTCGAACCCATGACCTTTTACACGACAGGTTACCTTGCTAATCTTTCCACTATGCCGGACCAGAAGACAAAGGTGTTATATTTATGACTGTCGTGACCCAGTTGCAACAACGAACTGCAGCCTTCAGAAATTGGGGTTCGCATTGAAGAAAGAATGCATGAGAAGGAATTGAAAGTGGAGTGACCGATTGTTGAGGCAGTTTGGCAACGGCGAACAGTTTGGGCGTGGCGTTGAGCGCTCTGATTGGAGGAAACCAGCTACATCGCGTAAAGTGTCAACTATAAAGTAATTTTAATCGGATTATACAGGTCTTCATTTATTATGTACGTTCAGAATGTTAACAACATTGCCGGCCGGAGTGGCCGTGCGGTTCTAGGCGCTTCAGTCTGGAACCGAGCGACCGCTACGAATCCTGCCTCGGGCATGGATGTCTGTGATGTCCTTAGGTTAGTTGGGTTTAATTAGTTCTAAGTTCTAGGCAACTGATGGCCTCAGAAGTTAAGTCGCATAGTGCTCAGAGCCATTTGAACCATTTGTTAACAACATTCTTAAAACACGTGTGTTTGCTAATGATGTCATATTAGAATGACTTCTATAACCATAACATCTATTGACCTGATCATCTATATAATCTCATAAATTAGATTTCTATGTAACATATCTCAGTATCACAAGACAAAGTGTCAATTTTTGGAGGACGCAGATTTAAATAGATCTGCACCAGCGTAGTGTTGAAAGAAGTGAATTTGGTTCGATAACATTAACCTGTCAAACTTTGAAGATTCTAATTTGGATTAATGTGAATGGGAACTACGTACAGTAATCTCCCAAATAGTCTGTGTGAAAAGTACAGAGTGGACAGTAATAAAACCGACAAACTGCAGGGACGGATTAATGGCTGGAAATGGAGGAAACGAGGTCCTATGAACATGTGTCAGGAAATGCATCATTGCCATGGTAGATGGCGCTGACGAATGAAAGTTCCTCTAACCACGTGCCGTGTGCTGCTAGTGTGTTCCAGGCCGTGTGATTGACACAGCGTACTGTAAGCAACAAAATGGTCCGGTATTCATGTCGGGAACGAGCCGAAATGGTGTTCGTGTACGGCCAAGCAGATGGAAACGGCCAATAAGCATCATCGGTGTGACAACCCATGATGTACTGTGTTCTGGGACGATTTGTTGTCGTTGCACGCACACGGTCCATTTCCGAACACATGTTGATAGGACGTTTTTCCAGTCAGGAGTCAATCCCTGCAATTTGTCGGTTTTATAAATGTTCAACTTGCAGATTCGTCTCTGTCATTACAAAGACAACACTGCCAGGCACATTGTATTAAATACAATGACGTGGAACGTGAGGTTAACGAAGAGAAGGGGAAATGATTAGCGTCGCTGCCTGCGGTGCGGATGGTCCCGGGTGTCATTCCCGGTAGCTCCTCAAATTTTTCTGTAGTATGGATGTTCGGAACAGGATCCATTCCGTCTCGTGAGATGAGATGAGAAACTGCGTGGCTAAAGAAGCACCGGCACCATCAGCATTCATCTATTGGCAATAACGGCTGGAGTGATTGGCGACATGTCGATCAGGTATCCCACGATCATAGATCGCTCCTTGCACTACCTCGTAGACAGCAGGTCTAATTAAGGCTTAATACCTGGTTGGTGTTCAGTTTAAGAACATTTTTCCAATTTTTTTTATTTCGTCAGTAATGTGTTACAGTGATTTCTAAAGCGTAGTGACTTGTTATGATAACTTTTTATTTTCTAGAATAGCTTGATATTTAAAATTTCGTAGTTCCGCGTGCTACCTTGCTAATAAGCTTTCACTGTTACATTTGTGTATTTATATTGTAATTACTCAGTTTCCTGAAGATACAGGGTGGTGCGCGAAAAACCGACCTCGAGTACTGCTCTTTTCTCGCCCTCCTATTGTTTCGAAGCCTCTGCGACAACGTTTTGTAGTGTCAGCACGAAAGCCATTATGACTTGTCTAAGGCGTGCTTAGTAAATCAACGAGATATATCCTCTTCTAAAAAGAATCGTAATAGTGGAGGCGGTCGTGTCTACTGGTTATTTAAGGAAACGCGGAACATTTTTGCAAAGAAGTTTCTTAGCCTTTCGATACCAGTAAAAAAGCAGTGAACAGGATTTGGTACAAAGTGGTGTACTACGGGGTGTTCAAAAAGTCTCTCCGCAGTGCCGTATGATTGTTAGCCGCGCGTGCCGTATGCCGCAGTAAATATACCGAAATGAAACTCAGTGAAATACAAGTTATTAATCTATTAAATATTCACTTTTACTTACAAATTTTCACATTAAATGTTGTAAGAGTCCCCCACTTGAAGGAAAGTAACCCAGGCAGGCGAACAATTATACGGAACGCGCGGTCAACAATCATACGGCACTGCGGACAGACTTTTTGAGCACCCTGTAGGCGTATATGATCAGTTGCAAACGCAAAAAAGAATCGATCTCCATCGGTACGTAAGTTTCCGTGATCGCGGATATTCTAGCACGAATGATCTCAGAGTCCAAAGGAGTAGACACATACGTTGTCGCAACAAGTCAACGTTTCGTGTTGGTCTTGTTAACGTGTTTTACATCGTGTAGGGTTGAAGCCCTACAAAATGACATGTGTCCAAGAACTGAAGGAGAGAGATAGGACAAAACGTGTGAAATGCGCTGTTTGGATATGTCAAACAATTGAGAGTGAAGTGTTGGATTCGCTGCCGTATATCATGAGTGATGAAGCCTGGTTGCATCTGACAGGACATGTAAACTCCCAGAATACCAGATACTGGTCAACAAACAATCCCTATACGATTAATAGGGAACCTCTTCACGGTGAAAAAATCTGAGTGTCGTGCGTCGCTTCAGCAAGTCGGATTGTGGGTCCCATTATTTTCATTTTTTTTTTAACAGCAGTAAACACTGCTGTGTATTGTGAATCTTTGAGGAATTTTACGCACGGTTGACTCCCATGAAGCTATGTATGCTGTCTTTCGTCAGGATTGGTCGAACTGTTACACTTCAATCGAGTCACTGAAAAGATTCACAGAAGAAATGACCTCCAGCAAAGCGTCATGGCCGCCGCGTTCGCCGGACCTAACCACCTGTCATTTTTATCAGCGGGGCAATCTAAGGGGAGAAGTGTATGCAAAAAATCCAATAACGTTAGAAGACTTGGAGGACAACATTCGTAATGAAATTTTGAGGATTGATGCTGCAGAGTTCCGCGAAGTGTATATTAATATATTAAGGCGCTCGCAAAGCGCAGTGAAGCACAAAGAGGTACTTTTCAGCACCTAATGTAATTTTATGCAGTTCATAAGACAAGACAAAATACGTAAATACAGAGCTTTGTATTATCTTATTTGTTGTTTCTTTATTATCTAATAATTATATATTTATCTATTTGTTGTTATCTGCTCGTTGCAGGCAACAATTCGTGTGTAGTTGGCGAGCAGTCTGTACTAGGCACTGCTCATATTTTTAAAAATATCAGGAATCCAATTTATCGATATTTAAAAAGGTTTCATTATCGGCTCTAGATGTAACGAAAAATTATCGATATATAGACGGAAAATATATCGACGTACCGACCTATAAAAATTTCGGCTGAACGTTGTAAATATACTGCCGGTTTTAGAGCTGTATATTTAAATATTGATTTATTATTAGATATTCTGTACATCAAGTAACTAGCAGCCTGCCTACCCCCTTAAAGGAAGAATTGAAACAATGCTTGGCGATAACCATTTTGCTAATAATGGTTAACTACGTGTAAGTTGCACAACAAAAGGTGTCCGATGGGTCCCGTTGTTCGCTTTCCTCACATATTCGATTTATCCGGAACACTTCATGTCGACTTCCCTGTTTTTTCCTTTCTGTAAATGCAGCTAACTGTAGTGTAAAAAATTGCGTGATGAAGTTAAAAGTTGCAGGTTGGTAGTGCTGAGCGCTGATTGCGTCAGCATTTCCCTTCACATGTCTTCGCCCATCCCTCAAAGACCAAGCTTGTCCTTTAGATTTTTGTTCATCATTTTCAGCAACTTATCTCCCCGCCGTCGCCACCCACCAATGCACTCGGACTACTTCTTTGTGCCACCTATATTTGCTTCATACAGTCAAAGAGAAAGACATACAATCAAAGAGTAAACGACCTGATGGAAGCTCAAAAAAGTAGTAAGACTCCTTCACACAGTGGAACTAAAATTATGTTCTACTACAATTTTAAAAGAACAGTTTCAAATATTCACCGGAAATAGCGAAGAAAATATAATATAATATAAAATTGTCGACTCTCGATATTGCCATTTCGATATCGATACATTGGCAAAAAATTATCGCCGATGTATAGTGATATTTTTTGGAAGAATATGAATATATCGACAATTTAACAATAGCCCTAGTCAGTACCTGGGGCAGGTTTGTCGTGCGCCACCCTGTAGAAATGTATTTGATTTTATTTAGTATGCAATAATATGCAACTTATTTCAGTTTAAGGAATTAATTGTTTATGCAAAAAATGTAATAACTGACACTGCTTAAATTCCGCTAGAAAAAAGAAGAATCTGGTTAATCAGAACTTGAGAAAAGGCTTAAGAATGGAGTGGAAGAAAGTGCGTTGATTGTTATATGTTACTAACTGAAATTAACTGTATGAAGTAAGCCTGTTAGAATATTCTCTGAAGTAACAGTACAAATACGCTACAGTTGAGGTTAGCCCCGTGAGCAGCAATCTGCGACTGTAGCCGGTGTGCGAGAAAGTGTCGTCTTTGAGCGACTGTAGGACGTAGGGTGACATAGACAGAATTTCTGTTTGGTATGATGAATGGCTGCTTATTCCAAATGTGAAAAAAAATTTAGTTACTGCAGATAAGTAGCAAAAACAATCCTCCAGTGTTCAAATACAGTATTAGCCCTTAACTCACGAGGTGTGGTCTCCCAGACCACGCCAGAATTTTCCAAGTCGTTCTCGTAGGTCAGTTATGGCGGAAAGTTTTAAATATACCACCTACCCTCTTTTAATCACCAACCCTACAAATTATTATTGTCAGTTGCGTTATCACTTTATTTGATTGTTGTTGACATGTGTTGTTGACCGCGCCTCGTGAACTACGAGTTTTCGTCAGTTCAGTACAAAATGTGTTAGCAAGAATGTGACAATTTTACACACTCTAAGTTCGATATAACATTTAGTCAGTGGATGGAGAATGATGTCAATGATATAGAACAAAAAGTAGACGAAGAAGACAACGATTTTCCAGTAGCAAGCGATCACAATTCTGCTAGCGAACAAAAAGGCCATTCAGAGAAAAAACTTCAGGACAATGGTGATGAGGACCGTTCTGTTTCTCCTATAAAATACTTGATGTGTTAGTTAAAATTAAATGTGTTCTGAGTGGTGGTAAAGAGAAATGTTGATCTCAGTACTGAATGTTAATTTTGCAGCCTTTCTTTTCCTGAGTTCAGCTTTTATATGCAAGTTTAAACAACGGAAATCAGTTTTACGTGAAAATTTACTTTCTACAGAGATAACGTAGTTTTGCAGAACGTAAAATTCAGTTTCCTAACAGATTGTTTATGTGTGCTATTGCAAAAGCTTCACAAAAGTATGTGATTTCTGCGTGATACAAAAATAAAATACTGGTGGTTTTATTTAGTTGAATAAAATCAAGAGGGAGTATTTAAACAACACTTACGTATTTGTAACCATAAATGTTATATAACATAAATTAAATTTCCAAATGATTTACAAATGGTTCAAACGGCTCTAAGCACTATGGGACTTACATCTGAGGTCATCAGTCCCCTAGACTTAGAACTACGTAATCCTAACTAACCTAAGGACATCACACTCATCCATACCCGAGGCAGGATTCGAACTTGCGACCGTAGTAGCCACGTGGTTCCGAACTGAAGCGCCTAGAACCGCTCGGTCACAGCGGCCGGAAATGATTTACAGCGTAGATCTTGGTTTAAAGATAGGGGTCCCAGAGACCACAGCTCGTAGTCTCCTCGTGAGGGTGAGTTACGGGTTAGGGAGTGCTGTTTGGCACAGTCACATCAAGTATAGGCTTAATGTTGGCAAGCCACAGGAAACGGGACGAGCAGAATTTGATGGGAGAACTCTAGGAAAGTGTGGTTCACTCATAAAGCAGACCACAAAAAAATGGCTCTGAGCACTATGGGACTTAACATCTGAGATCATCAGTCCCCTAGAACTTAGAACTACGTAATCCTAACTAACCTAAGGACATCACACTCATCCATACCCGAGGCAGGATTTGAACCTGCGACCGTAGCAGTCGCGCGGTTCCAGACTGAAGCGCCTAGAACCGCTCGGTCACCGCGGCTGGCAAAGCAGACCACATGTAGAACACTTGCGCGAACCTTTGATCCCTACCAGGTCGGATTAAAGGAAGGCATCGAAGCATTTCGGAAGCATACTTTTAGATTTGTTATGGGTAGCTGCGGTCAACAAGCGAGCATCGTGAACTGAATTGAGAATACTCGGAGGGAAGGAGACGTTTTTGTCGCGAGATACTATTGAGACAGTTCTAAGACAGGGATTTGCGACACACTACAGTACGATTCTACTGCCACCAACGCACATCTCGTAAGGACCGCGAAGACAAGATAACGGAAATCAGGGCTCATACTGAAACATATACAATAGTTTTTTTTCTTTCGTTCTATTTGCGAGTGGAACAGGAAATGGTATGACTCGCAATGGTTCAAGATAACATTCTTCCATGTACTGTATAATGTTTCGACAAAAACAGGGAAACGCCAAAAATACAATGTCACCATGTTTAATACAGTGTAGAAAACCCTCTGACTTCCAAAACAGCTTCCAATCGTGTCGCAATGGACTAATACAGGTATTACATGGTTTTCAAGGGAAACGTACACCATTCTTTCTGCAAAATAGTGGAAGGTTCAGGTAACGTTGATGGAGGTTGTTAGCGATCACGCACCCTTCTCGCAAAATAAGACAACAGAGGATCAATAATATTGAGATATGGTGGATCTGCTGGCCAGGGAAGATGCGACAGTTCACTCTTGTGCTCACGGAACCAGGCCTGGACGATATGAGCTCTATGAATAAGGGCCCTGTCGTCTTGGACACAACATCGCCACTGGGGAACAAACATCGTACCATGACATGGAGCTGATCAGCCGAAATGGTCACATAATCCTTGGCAGTAATCCGACCTCGCAGTGTAATCTTGGGGTCCGTGGAATACCACGACGTGGCAGCCAAAATCATCACCGAATCCACGCCAAGTTTCACTCTACGGACCTAAACTAGGCCAAAAGTTGAAAATAGTGAGAAACATGCAATGAAGGCTTTCGCGATCAGATGGTACTGTTGTTGATAATTCTTCCGGGTTATATGGCCGTGGTCCATGGAATTCTTCTATTCCTAACGTTTCGTCCAATACTATGTTGGACATCCTCAGAGGTGTGGCTGGTCCTGCTAAGTCCTGCCGACAGTCGGCAGGACTCAGCAGGACCAGCCATACCTCTGAGGATGTCCAACGTAGTATTGGGGCAGGACCAGCCATACCTCAGCAGGACCAGCCATACCTCTGAGGATGTCCAACGTAGTATTGGGGCAGGACCAGCCATACCTCAGCAGGACCAGCCATACCTCTGAGGATGTCCAACGTAGTATTGGGGCAGGACCAGCCATACCTCAGCAGGACCAGCCATACCTCTGAGGATGTCCAACGTAGTATTGGACGAAACGTTAGGAATAGAAGAATTCCATGGACCACGGCCATATAACCCGGAAGAATTATCAACAACGGTGTGAAACATGACTCGTCCGACCAAACAGCTTTCTTCCACTGCTCCCACAGACCAGATTTTATAGCTTCGTCACCAAATTTTTACTGTTACAGACATCTGCACCACTGAACAGTGGTTTTGGTTTCCCAACTCGCCCTGCAATTTCTTGCTTATGGAACACCCTACGTGTTGTTTTGGAGCTGACAGGATTCGCCAGTGCGACATTCAATTCTGCAGTGAATTTTGCATCTGTCATCCTCTTATTCTTCGTTACAGTCTTCGTCAACGACCGTCTGTCACGATCGCTCATCTCACACTTTCATCCGCGTTGTGACATAGCGGATTAGGTTTTTCCACTTTCGCTGCCTGAGGCATAAGTCTTCGATAAGGTGCCTCTTGAAACATCAAATACTTTGGCCGCTTTGATTATGGAAGAATCCATCATACGAGCACCAACAAGTTGCCCACTTTCGAATTCACTTAGCTCCGACATAATGCACCCACAGAACATTGTTCTCAGCACGACTGACACTTGCAACGTATTGAGAACATTACAATTGTACCATTCGTGGTGAAATACAACAGCACAACCTGGAGGACTGGCTAGCTTTTGCATTTATGTTCAAGCATGCATTTCTCGCGATGTTTTCGCATTTTTGTCCTACCCCTGTTTGTAGACGTAGAAGAGTGCGGACGCCCCCAAATACCAATGCACGTCTAGGGACTCCAGAACCCAGTTTCATCAGGGAGGTCGATCACTCATATTGTCCAGTATCATGTACAAATGTGGGACACCTCTCGTTACCGAGGATAATTTGAGAGCTGTTATGTGTCGATACAGAACCCTTTAACCTATTGTCCAGCCCAACAATCAAAAACTATGGAGTGGGTGCTTTTTTCTTAGAAGATAATGCGCCAGAACGCCACGCTTGGCTCGTAAACACCTTCCCACAGGAGACGCGAAACAGGGGAGTGGAGCCACCTGCGGTATCTGCCTACAAGGACCCGTGTGAGCAAGCTTGGGACCAGTTGAAAATCGCATGTCCTCACACAATGCAGCGCACCTGAAGGGGGACCATCGAGGAGTAGGATAGGCTTAAGCCGCAACATCTCGTAGACAGGATTACAAGGGAAATCTAAGCGTGTTAGAATGCCTGATTAAGAAAATGCAACATACAGAAAAAATGGTCAGGTGTCAATGTAAATTCACATGCGTACACGCCATCGGCGTGTGTGTAAATTATTAGGGTTACAGTTCTCCGTCACAGGTAGAACGGCTGCCAGAGTGCATTAGTGTTTCTAGTATTTAGTGTTGTTGCGAGGCCTAGTAGGGTATATAATGGACGTGAACAGCGTTAGACGTTGAGTGATCACTTTGAAAGACGCGGAGATGCCACATGCACAGCGTTATCGGCACTTGACAGAGACTGAAAGGTGCTTCACTGTGTGTCTCCATCGGACCACCTGGTGGTGTCGTGCAATATCCAGATATCTGAGGGCATTCGGGGTGACAGTGCCCCGGTGATGGACTGCCTGGGAACGCCGGGCGTATTCGTCCTCAAGCATCTGGTCGACCACGTCTGACCACTGTTAGAGACGATCGCCTTATTGAGTACCAGGCACATCGTAACCCGTCGCATTTGTGCTTGAAATGTGTAAAAAAATGATAGACTCCCCGCTATATGTTTTGCCGCACTAGTCGGAGACTAGCAGTAACCAAACTAGGGAATTACAATAGGCGACAAGAGTCATAGGAAAGCGATATGCACATACGAGGTGTGACAATAAAGTAATGAGACTTCTTTGCAAGATGTGGTAACCCTGCAGGCGTACGTAGGCACAATATCTTTGACCTTGGTCTATAAGCTCTTCCAGTTCAAGCGGCACATTGATGCAACTGCTCAGTCGTGAGTTGTGCTGTAATCAGTTAACACGTGTTTGTGTCTCTCGTCACGGAAATGGAACCGCATAATATTGCTCAACGGTATGCCATTTCTTTTTGCGTTAAATTGGGTGAAAACGCGACAACTTACGGTAAGCTTCAGAAGGCTTTTGGAGAGGAGATTTCGTCAAGAGCTCAAGTTTTTCGTTGGCATAAAATGTTTAGTGAAGGCAGAAAGAATGTTGAAGATGAAGACCGCAGTAAACGACCATCAACCTTACAGAAGGATGTCAACTTGGCGAGGGTGTGTGAACTCGTACGATCTGATCGAAGATTATCCGTGAAAATGATTGCAGAAGAACTGAACATCAATCGAGAAACGGTTCGTCTAATAATAACTGAAGATCTAAGTATGAGAAAGATTTGTGCAAAAATGGTCCCCAAAAAATCTCACACTACAACAGCGAGAAACACGGAAAAATGTGGCAGCCGATCTGTTAGAGCAAACGGAAATCAATCCAGAATTGTTGAGCCGTGTAATCACTGGTGATGAAAGTTGTTTTTTTTTGTTTTTTTTTTTAGTACGATCCAGAGATAAAACGCCAAAGTTCGCAATGATGCTCAAAGGGATCACCCGGACCAAAAAAAGCTCGCATGTCAAAGTAAAAAGTGAAATGCATGTATGTGTGCTTCTTTGATTCCAAGGGAATTGTTCATAAAGTGTGGGTGCCTCCTTGACAAACAGTTAACCAATATTATCACAAAGAAATTTTAGAAAGACTTCGTAAAAGAGTTCTTCGTGCCCGTGCCAACATTACTGATAGTTGGATTCTGCATCACAATAATGCGCCATCCCCTACTGCTTTGTCAGTACAGCAATTTTTATCCTCAAAACAAATTTCAATACTACCACAGCCACCTTATTCACGAGATATCACTCCGTGACAAGGTACACACCATTTTCAAACAACACAAGATGTCCAAAAAGCTGTGACGAGGGTCTTGGAGGATATTACAGTAGACGAGTTCCAGAAATGTTATCATCAATGGCAGAAGCACTGGAAAAAGTGTGTGCAATCAGAAGGGAACTACTTTGAAGGAGATAGCACTAAACCTGACTAAAACAGTAAGCAACATTTTTTTTTCACGTCAGTCTCATAACTTTATTGTCGCATATCGTATATAGATGGCGGTAGTCCCGCGTACACAAGGTATAAAAGGGCAATGCACAGGCGGAACTGTTATTTGTACTCATATGATTCATGTGAAAAGGTTTCCGACGTAATTGTGACCGCACGATAGGGATTAACAGAATTTGAACGCGGGATGATAGTTGGAGCTAGACACATGGGACATTCCATGTCGAAAACTGTTACGGAATTCAATATTACGACATCCAAAGTGTCGAGAGTGTGTGTCGAGAATACCAATTTTCAGGCATTGCCTCTCACCACGGACAACACAGTGGACGACGGCTTTCACTTAACGACCGAGAGCAGTGGCGTTTGCATAGCGTTGTCAGTGCTAACAGACAAGCAACACTGCGTGAAATAACCGCAAAAATTACTGTGGGGCGTACAACGAAACGTATCCGTTTGGACGGTACGGCGAAATTTGGCGTTAATGATCTATGGCAACAGATGACCGACGTGAGTGCCTTTGCTAACTGCACGAATATCGCCTGCACCGCCTCTCCTGGGCTCATGACCATATCGGTTGGAACCTACACGGCTGGAAAACCGTGGCCTGGTCTGATGAGACCAGATTTCAGTTGCTAATAGCTAAAGGTAGGATTGCAATGTGGTGCAGACTCCATGAAGCCGTGGACCCAAGTTGTCGACAATGCACTGTGGAAGCTGGCCGTGACTCTATAATGATGTGGGCTGTGTTTACATGGAATGAGCCTGGTCCTCTCGTCCAACTGAACCGATCATTGACTGGAAATGCTTTTGTTCGGCTACTTGGAGACCACTTTATGTTCCCAAACAACGATGGAATTTTTGTGGATGGCAATGCGCCGTGTCATCGCGTCACATTTGTTCACAATTGGGTTGGAGAACATTCTGGACAATTCGAGCGAATGATTTGGCCATCCAGATGGCCCGACATGAATTGCATCGAACATTTATGGAACATCTCGAGAGATCAGCTCACGCACAAAATCCGTCATCGGCAACACTGTCGCTATCATGGATGGCTACTGAGACAGTATGACTTACTAGTTATGCAGGGGATTTACAACGAATTATTGAGTCTGTGCCACGTCAAGCTACTATACTACTCCGGGCAGAAGGTGGTATTCTGTGACTTCTATCACTTCAGTGTACGTCTCACACATAGGCTGAGTTTAGCACCACAGCACAACAGCTGCGTTTGCCGTGGTGTCGTGAGGGAAGCATGGATCGCTGATGACTGAGGTCGCATTGCGTTCAGTGATGAAACGGGGTTCTGCACTATCCCTGATAACTATCGTTGGCGACTACGGTGGGCATTCAGTGGACAAGATCCATTCTTCCAAATTTTGGAGAGACACAGCTGTTTTACTTTGGCGTCATGGTGTGGGGACGGCTTCAGGTCACAGTTGGTGGTGATTGAGGGAACCTTGACAGCACAGCAGAACGTCACGTACAACCTGCGTCCTTGTGTATTACCTCTCAAGCGACGGTATAGTGGTGCCATTTTTCAACAGGACAATGCTCGTCCACACATGCCTCATCTCTCTATAAACTGTCTGCCTGACGGTAAAGTATTTTTGTGGTCACATCAAGAACTCCAGATATGTTCCCAATTAAAAATGTGTGGGACCTTGAGCATGTCAACTAATGTCTCTGTGCCAGTGTCCACGATTTTGGACCAGATTTTGTGGGCCACCTTGCCTTGGGAGAGGACACAAAGGTTTTATGGTGTCCTTCCCAACCGAATCACAGCATGCATTTAGGCTAGAGTGAGTGCAACGTCATACTAACAAACGGGTTCGTGTTGTCAAGTTCTTCACAAATCTGACTCAGTTTTGTAATCACTACAATAACATCACATACTCTCTCTACCCTTGAAGTTTCACATTGTTTCCTCCTTGTCGTATGGGTGCTTCAATGCACTTGTCAGACAGTGGCGTGGGGTGAGGCAATGAGTAATTGAGTGTTAGCCAGCAGCAGAATTTGATTTCACAGATGTGCAAAAATGTGCGCTTTTGAACAAAGTGCCATAATTTTGGTAACTGTTTTGCTTTTATTTCACAGTGAGGATAAATTTTTGGTTTCATAAGGCTATTTCGTCCCCTGTTTGATTCTAATCTAAGCCAACATACGACTATAGCCGCGAACATTTTTTGAACGATTTCTGTTATGTAATGCATTTTGTTGTGAAGAAACATAAAAGCATTATAGAAAGGCTTACTGTCATTGCGTATTTATTAAATGACAAGTGTTATTGTATCACAGAGGCAGTAGTGTCACTGCATAGTTGTTAATATTTAACCTTGATACACAGAGACAAAAATTTATAACACTTAGGCTTTGATATCGGAGTCATGGGATAGCCCTAACGGGTGTGTTGTTACGTCTGTTACTACCACTGTAGAATGCAAACTTTCGACCATGACCTATAACTAAAAGTTTTTATGATGCAAGGTTATGGCATTTATTATTCTAATGAAAAGGAAGTTCTGAAACAAAGTTTAATGTTTCACTTTAATAGCCTGTTTTAAGCTTAAAACGCACGGTATTTTCCTGGTTATTAAACTTACATTCCCAGTTCTAGTCAGAAGTTGCAGACCAGCTGAGTGATACATCAATATCATTCAGTATGCAATAGAAGTTTCAAGTTATTACTTTTCTATTTTGTCACACCTTATTCGCATGAAACTGAGCCTTTAGGCTATCTTGATTTGTCACATAAGCACTAAAGGCTTTTATGCTTTTCTCAGCCACAGTTACTGTTCGTATGTTACTTACAGTCATTGTATTCTCATTTCAAACCTCTGGCTTCTTACATTTGTCTCGTAAGACATTTTAAACTATAAACGAATTCGCCCAATGTCCTCCATTTGCATATGCATGTCATGGTGTAAACTGATAATTAGCTAAATGCTGGGTATTCTGATGACCACTTTTCTTTATTTTCAAATTAAGCTTAATCTAGACGTGAATCTGCTAATTGAAAAAAAAATAAACACTGTTGTTCTTAATATGGATAGTAGCTAAAACGTTTTCTCGAACAGTTCCAAAGATTCACACAGTATAGTACTATTATTTTATGGTTGTCCTGCTATGAATGCGTTGCTCTGAAATCTACAACTGGCCGAGTATATCATTCCATATACACACGTGAATTGAAGTGATTGAGGAATCAAATCATTACTCACTATATTCAGCAATTCACTAATTACTATGGAGCAGTAAGAAAGCAAACTGCGATGAAATCAATGCCGAACACTATTCCATTATTTATTTCTAGATTTATTTTGTGACACTTCATCCAACTGCGCCCTTGCTGCGAAAAATCCTCAGTCCAACTACAAACTTCCCTTAATATTACACACGATCGTAGTTTCGGTAATAATTGTAAGTGAGCTATTTCGTCAAATGATTTTTGGAAGTCAAGAAATACTGTGTCTACCTGACTGCCTTAATTCATGGGTTTTAGACTGTCATTTGAAAAAAGCGCAAGTTAGGTTTCACATCATCTACGATTTCAGAATCATGCTGGTTGGTGTGATCATTCTGTTCAAGATATGTCATTGCAAGGCCCCGGACTTTTTTAGGTTTTTATAAAATCTATTTTAGTACTTTATTTTCTTGGAATAGCCCTTTTTAGGTTTAAACAAAACATTTTAATATTTTTGGAGTGTTTGATGGTAAAATGATGGATACTAATATCGATACAGAAAATTTTATTATGATTTTGACACAGTTATTCTAATTCTTTGCGGAAAATAAACAATTAACTATGACTTTTATCGGGACTGAAAAAATGCATAAACAATTGAGATTTTTGCCCGTGCCACAGTTATTTTCTCTTTTTATAATATTTTAATGGAAAGTCTTTTACTGAAAAATTCTTTTTGTGTGTCACTCACAAAAAAAACATGCACTTGAGATGCTTACGTATTTATCACCTCAATCCGTGGACTAACGCTACATCTAACGAGGTATTTTACATTACATATTGGTACCACAGTACAAAATTAATCACATTTCTAACTTTCGTAAATTGAAACTTTGTCTCTGGTCTCTCAGTACATTTTTCTAGGCTGAGAAAGATCTTTCTACAGTGCAAGAGGACAGTGGTGCATATTTCACCGACGCAGTTGCTCATGACTTCCAGTACAATCGATCTTCGAACTTCTCCCCTTGAATAACGGCAGACACTTTCTTCGTATATTCATATCGGGTATTCCTCAGAAGAATATTCCTTAATTTAACGACGCATGCTACACTCACTGAACCAGTTATTTCCTCCAAATACTTTTACACCTCTGAGATCACTTCTACAGCATCTTTCAGTGGTAGAGATGCGGACTCTAGACGTTGAACTGTAACAGGTAGATGTTGAAAGTGAGCTCTTAAAAAGTGTCAAGTGTGCAACATTCTTGATATTCTTAAGGGCCGTCTTGGCTTGTTCAATAAAAGTTGATTCACTAGACTCGAGTGTGTCTACTACCTCTTCGACTTTTTGGTAGTGTTCGATATAATATAAAGCTGCTAAGAGCCAGGTGCACCAACATGTAAGTATGGGTTCAGATGGGAGGGGGGGGGGGATGCTTGGAGCTATTTTATTAATGGACTGAATGTGGGTAGGAGCTTTGAAAAATACTTTCTTAACAGGAAAATTATTTCAGACTTACTCTGCTAGACAATTCAGACCAGTGGTTGTCAATCTTTTTTTGCTCAAGAGCCAATACTGACATTGTATTGCACCTCGGACCTCTTGCGTGTCGATCTTAATAACTGATAACCTACATAAATAGAACGTGTTGACCTCCAAACAGATTAGCTATAGAAAGGGCGCAGCAATAAGTTGGGCGTCGGCCTCCAAATGCTTCTTTCAGAGTAGGCACCGTACGGAACACTTTGCAACTGTTCTTTGTTTCAGACTGCCGCCCCCTTCCAGTAGACTGTTCCCTGTTTAAGATTGCTACCACCTTCAGCCACCCAAAAGTTGGGACACTAATTGCCAGACGAAGTGTTATTGTTTTGTCTGTATGAGAAGATGATTAATTCATTAAAAACAGTATTTGTACTTATACTGAAATGCATTATGCAATACGAAACACGATGTTTACTAAATGTCCTGAACTTCATTTTTCTTCTTCACATGGTGTTGTAATACAGCAGGCTTAATTTAATTTTATATTTGCCGCCACAAGTATGTACCTCATTTGAAGGTGACCGTGTCTGTCGTAGAGGGGGGTCTACTCCACGTTATTTGCGTGTCAAAATTTTTACGATAGCAGCTGATCGGTATGAGTCGTGCACGCTCATGAGTTACATTTAGTGCTGCCAGATTTTTTTTTTTTACCCTGTAACGGACAAATGTTCAGTTGGGCACAAAACGAAATTTCATTTTTTTACATGGAACAAATGAAAAACAAATTATTTTGTGATTTATTGGTCTTTATTATATTTTAATGAAGATTGTGTAAGTTTTAATATGCTTTTGTTTGATTTTATGTACTAAAAAAGCAATGCCGTTATAATCACAGTTGAAAATAGTCATTAATTCACTTTTTATCAAATTCGGAGTATATTCATTTCGTACATCAGTCCATTTTAATGCTATCTGCGAAAAAAACCCTTTCTACGAAGCAGTTGGAACTAGGATACTAAAGATACACGATATAACTTGAAAAATGTTAGGGATTTCATTCTCGGAAAATCTTTCCATGATTTTCTTCCATTTCTCAATCGCACACTTATCTTTGTCATCATAAGACTGTGCTATGGCTAGGCTTCTTTTAATTATTTGAAATTCTTCGTACAGAGAGTTCATGCTCAGTTGATTGATGCTTTAAAGTCCTGCAGCTTTTTTAAAATGATCGCAATTTATTGGTGATTTTAAGTTTAAAAACAACATCTTGGAAAGGCAAAGCATGCATCTAAACTGACAGAGAATTTGATTCAGTCTTCTTCATTGTTGTTTCTTCTAAATACATTACGTTAAGCAGAAACGACAAATATACCAATTTTTATTCTTTTTTTCTTGACATGTGATATCTTTTGTAGTAGACGAGGATATTCATTGCGGTATTCCAGAAAATGAGATTTTAGTACAGGCCGTATTTTTAATATTTTTTCGACAACAAGACCAAGAGATAAAATTTCGTGGCAACATGTTTTATTATTTCTTGCCATTGTAGCAAATTCGCTTCAGACTGGAATTGCAAATTCACTCTTCGTTTTGCAGATCTACTGAACTGACTGCATATTTCCAGCATCAAACGTTCTACATCTACTTGTTGGAGTTTATCAGTGCTGTATTTTGCAGCATTGTGGAGATTATGACAGTGGCTTTGACAGTTTCATCATTTTCAGCAAAAAGAAGTATATAAATGGAACAGGTTCTGCCGAAAACTACATTAGTGTTGTCAGCGGCGAATGCTGAAACTTTCAAAAAAATGGTTCAAATGGCTCTGAGCACTATGGGACTTAATTTTTGAGGTCATCAGTCCCCTAGAACTTAGAACTACTTAAAACCTAACTAACCTAAGGACATCACACACATCCATGCCCAAGCAGGATTCGAACCTGCGACCGTAGTGGGTCGCGCGGTTCCAGACTGTAGCGCCTAGAACCGCTCGGCCACCCCGGCCGGCGCCGAAACTTTATTTAAAGACAATCTACCGCCTCAGATGTGTCTACTAATAATTTCGAAAGTTGATACACGTATTCGACGTTACATTCTACAAATTCCAGTAGACGGTTTACAACCCCAGTATCATATTCAAAGAATCTTAAGCAAGTTGGAAACATGGTTCTATTTTTTTATTACTTGCATCTGTCGCTATAGAAAATGATGTACAGATTTTTTTTTTCTTCGATGACATCTAAAATATTTTTAACAGATACTTTGACCATTACTTCACATACAATAGCTTCCAATTTTGTTCTTCCGCAGCTAAAACTTTGAGCGATTTTTGAGTCACTGCAGATAAACTGCGTGAACGATCCATACTACTGTAACTAAGATAATGCTTGACCGTGTGATAAACGGATGCGAGTTCCCCAGCAGTAATCTTGCCCGGCTCCGAAGCAGATGGTTTACCAATGGTATCTGTTCTTTCGAGAACACTTAACTATCTTCATATATAGATAAAGGCTACCCGGCCACTGACTTCGTCTGTGCAAATGCGCATAGGTTGCCCGAACTCTTACGGGAATCGTCACCTAGTTAGCGCGAGTAGTGAGTGGATGGACAAATATCTGTTAGGAACATTGCGTATGTAGATTGTGGACAGTTGAGAAAGTGGGTCTCACGGGAAGCGTGCAAGGGATAAGCCCCTGCCGTCACGCTATTCATATGCGTCCTCGGTGGCTCAGATGGACCGGGGCACACATTTTCGGCCGTCCTCATCGAGGAATATCAACAACACCTGTCAGCAGCTGAGGGTTTCATTTATACTAAAATTAGCTCCAAAAATTAATGGAATCGTGCAAACTTTTTTAATCACTCAAGGAGGCCTCTTACACGAATAATCCGAGTTTGCCCCAATTTCTGAGTAGACTTTCAGCCGTGATGAAAAGGAAACACCAAAATTTCAGACTATCTCTGTTTTTTTTTCAGATTACTCCGAAACTAACAGTTTAATCGAAAAATCCAGTGTTATAAAAAATATAGAGCATTAAATTCTGCATCGATTGAGTGCCAAAACTTTGCTATAAAAACCCTTGTGAGGAAACTGTAATGTTTCATGTTTTACGAAAATCACTCGTTTCGTCGATATAAAACGAACAGCATCTGAGAACTGGACAATTTGACGCAACATTTTATGGGAGTAAAGTTGTGGAGCATCAAATTGTGTTTCCAAAAAGTCAAAGAAAGTGACAAGAAACCTATCTGGTAATAAATGTCGCCATTATTGATTTAGATGTAAATCACATAATGAACGACCAATATTAACTTTGTATTTTCGATTCAATGAATTTTTCCAATATTCACTTTTTTACTTTTGCTACTGGAACTCAATTCCTAACCTACACGTTGCCGAGTTAACGTCCGTGACAACTGTGGAGTTAACTGTATAATGTTATATAAAGAACAAAAAATAGGGTTACATGTGTAAAGGTGATGAGAAATACAAGGGGTTCATTACTGTTTTATTAAGAATAAAGGAACTTATTCAAGTAACAATCATTTGGTTTACATTTGAATGTGTAAAATTGAGTTAAAATATAGTTTAAAAAAAGTATCTTCTGTTAGAGTGAAAGGTCGTTTATCTATGTATATTCTGTTTATCTTAATTTTGCAGTATTATTTCCTTCCATGCTTTGAGGATGAGCGTCCAGATAACATTAATTCTAATTCTTCCATTTCTTCCGTATTCATATGCTCTGTGGAATGCCTTCTTCCTTCTCCCAAAATATCGTTATGTATGTCACAGTCATTTCAATTTCAATAAAAGGGATGTCAGTTGGAACACTAGTGCAAGATTGGCCTACGCATAGTTTGCAAGCCATCTCCATGGCAGCCTGTACCACATGTGCAGTAAGTGGTTGTAAACAGTTCCACAGGTGATAGTTTTTGAGTAGAGGGAACTGGTAAGGGGCCGAATTTTGTAGTGGAGCAAGTGGGCTGCGTTCCAGCAGCCTTGCGCCTGTACTTACGTCCTCAGGGAATGCTGTCGAGCAGCTGCTTCTGTGAGATGCAAAGTGGGGAGGTTCCATGATTTCTTTGCTATACATATTTCAAAAATTTGATAGTAGTAGCACTGGAATTACTGAATATCTCTGCTACTTTCTGTAGCTTGTTTTCTGTCTCCACTACCTTGAGGAGTCTGTTTTCCTTCGCTGAAAAATGACGAAGTCGTTTCGCAGCCACTAAAGGTATGTAGAATCAGAATGTTATTCGGTACTTGAGGCAACTTGAAATTTAGCGGGCTGTAGACCATGTCACTTTTCCTGTCTTTGCCTGGCATCAGTAGAAAAATGTTGGGCGAAAACCGGGCGTAAACGCGCAGAATCACAAGAAAGTTGGTGACCTCCCCAACGACAACACATTCAGTGTCGAGCAATATCAACGGCAGTCGCTACGGTTAGAGTATCGCTGCTTGCTTAACCCGTATCACCACAGCGTTGCCATATGGTAACGCAGCGCAAGCATCGTCTTTTCCGCGAATCGGCGCTACACGCTTGTTGCGGTACAGATAATTGCATCGGAATTTAATTGTTGGAAACTCGAGCAAGCGTCTGGTACAAGCTTGGGTCGGTAGTTGCTTTGCCATCAGCGAGAGAAGACTTGGAAAGTTAGCACGTATATGACAAGGTAAAAGTTACTTTTGAATATTTACGTATTCAATGCAGTAAAATATCTATTGGACATTCTTGTTGAAATATGTATCTTTATTTTAGTATTGTCGTTCTCCAAAAAAATTGTATTTCAAAAGTAGTTTTATAGTATATTGTATTTTTGTTGCCATATGGCAACGCTAGGTCATACAGCGCTTTTCCCTATTGTTGACATTTTTGGTACGCTGTTACATATTTTACGGCGTTTTGAATAGTTTTATTTACGTTATTTAGGCCCATTGCACTGAAAGAAGCCCTTGATTACTTAGAGGAAATTATGGATGAAGATGAAGGGCCAACAGCATTGTATTTACAACCCCCTGAAACCGAAGATGGAACATGAAGAAGGTGGGTTACCAGATAATGTGTGCTGTGGACAGTTAAAAGGTAATTGTGAAATAGTTATGAAAAGTGGCAGCCGTGTTGAGACTATTGAACAATTGAAATCACAACAAAACATGAAAGCAGAAACTGGAATAGATGACAAAATTTTGGCTGAAGTTTTAGAATGTTCTCAACAAACCGAGAGTATTAATAATGAAGATATTATGAACAAACAATCTTGCAAGCTTTCAGTGAGGTTACAACGTGTTCAGTCAACGAGGCCTACATGTACAGTTCTACCATTCAACAAGAACGCAAATTTCAAATGGGTGGAAGACGAATCTGAACCAATTACTGCAGTATTTCCTCCTGCTAATTACCAGCATTGTTTGGGAATGCCACCCAATGAACAATTTGAGAAATTTTTCGATGACGCTCTATTACAACATATTTGTGATGAGTCAGGAAAGTATGCTATATTTCTTGGGGAACATAATCCAAACACTACCGTGGAAGAGTTGAAAGTCTTTATTGGCATTTTACTTGTAACTGGATACAACTATCACCCACGTGTACGATCATTCTGGAGCAATGGTGGTGATCTAAAGAACGAAATGGTCTCAAATGCTAAGCGAAGAAACTGCTTTCAACAGATACTACGGTTTCTTCACTTTGAGGACAGTCAGAAAAAAGGAAGTGAGTGGGATATAACGTGTAAATTACGTCCCATTACAGACAATCTGAAAGTAAATATCCTGAAACATTTCCATCCCGAGCAGAATCTTTCATTTGATGAAAATATGATAGCGTACTTTGGATGTCATGGCTGTGAGCAGTTTATAAAGGGAAAACCACTGCGATTTGGATACAAGGTTTGGTCTTTATGCACAAAAGCAGGTTACCTAGTAGATTTCTAAATATATCAGGGTAAAAATCCGCGAACAGTTCAAGAGTATGAAGAAAAATTTGGAAAATTGGTTGCTCCACTTTTGACTATGATTGATGAGTTTGAAACAGATGTCCAGCAGCTCCCTTTCTCATTTTATTATGATAATTTACTTACTTGATTTCTATTGCTAGCGGAACTGAAATCTCGTGGGTTCTCTGGAACAGGAACTATCCGTGAGAACAGAATTCCCAAAAACTGTCCACTTGAAAGCAAAGCAGTTCTAAAGAAAAGGCCAAGAGGATATGTTACTTCTATCAAAATCGAAGATACTGGTATAACTGTCAGCAAATGCTTGCTGTTGTAAATGTTGCATCGCCATCATATGGAAAGAATTCCGTTTCATTGCTGCAGCGTTAGTCCAGAGAAAACAAAAAGAAAATCAGTGTAATCCGGCCCTGTGTCATCAAAGAATACAACAAATCAATGGGAGGCGTGAACAAAATGGACCTGAATGTAAACCTTTATCGAATCGGGAATCGTGGTAAAAAATGGTGCAGTTGCATCTTAACATGGTTGGTTGATGTGTACGTACATAATGCATGGCAGTTACATAGAACTGCCCAGCCTACCATATATCACTTAGAATTTCGCCGCTACATTGCCATCTACTAATGCAATCACTATGGAGAAAAATCCAAAGGCCCAGGACTCAAGCGTGCATTACAAAAAAAAAAAAAAATGTTCAAATGTGTGTGAAATCTTAACTGCTAAGGTCATCAGTCCTTAAGCTTACACACTACTTAACCTAACTAGTCCTAAGGACAAACACACACACCCATGCCCGAGGGAGGACTCGAACCTCCTCCGGGACCAGCCGCGTGCATTACAAGATACACGTTATGAAAATCTACGTTATGGTGGACTTAACCATTGGCTAGTTCCAATTGAAATGAAAAGAAGATGTGCTGGTGAAAACTGCTCCACAATCGGTCGAACTGTATGCTCAAAGTGTGAAACTGGATTATGCATAAAATGTTTTCAAAATTACAATTTAAAAATTTAAAAAGGGTACTAAAGACATGTAAAATATTATTGTATGTTCATATTTCATGCAAATAATGAAATTTATCATGCCCGTACGCAATAAAAGCTAATATGGAATGAAAAATGCGTTGGAGTATTATTTTCCTCTGTACGACCCAGCATTGCCATGTTGTTGTTGTTGTGGTCTTCAGTCCTGAGACTGGTTTGATGCAGCTCTCCATACTACTCTATCCTGTGCAAGCTTCTTCATCTCCCAGTACCTACTGCAACCTACATCCTTCTGAATCTGCTTAGTGTATTCATCTCTTGGTCTCCCCCTACGATTTTTACCCTCCACGCTGCCCTCCAATACTAAATTGGTGATCCCTTGATGCCTCAGAACATGTCCTACCATCCGATCCCTTCTTCTGGTCAAGTTGTGCCACAAACTTCTCTTCTCCCCAATCCTATTCAATACCTCCTCATTAGTTACGTGATCTACCCATCTATATGGCAATGCATTGTTGGGAGAAAGCGAAAAGTGTAAAAAGTATTGATAGTTTTTAGTTACAGGCATCTCTCTGGTAATGGTTACGAACATTTTTCGTATTTTTTTAAAAAAAATTAATTCGGGACGTAATGGGTTAATACTGAAGTGGTCACCCACAAGTTAACTAAGCAGTAACATACAGGGTGACAATTATTGAACTATATGAAACAAACTCGTCATAACTTCTGAACAGTTTGCGTTAGTACGTTCAGACTGCACGACTGGCCGTGGGGCATGAAGGGAATTAGTATGCTCATGCGCACGCGGTGTTGTTGTCGGGCACTTGTGCGTGAAAATGTCACGATACAACGTCCTTGACCGTATGGCGCTTGTTAAGGCCTACTATGCGAGCAACAACAGCCCAGCTGCGGCTCAAGGGAAGTTTGTGATCGAGTTCAAGCTGAAGACAACGGGTCCAAGTGTGCTAACAATCAAGAATTTGATTCGAAAGTTTGAGAAAACGGATAGTGTTCGTGATGACAGTGTTGGCAATGTCTGTCGTCCAAAAAGGGTGAAAACGCCGTAAGACATCGAGAAGACACATGCTGTTTTTCAAACCAGCCCCATGAAACCGACCAGTCGAGCTGCACAACAGATAAGAATCGAGTGGGAGACACTGCGACAAATTGTTGTTGCAGACCTGCACCTCTTCCCATATAAAACTCAAACCCATCACCCATTAAGCCCCAGGGCCATGGAACAGCTGCTGTGTTTCGCCAACGCTGTTGTCCACAGAACTGACAAACAGGACTTTCATGTGGCTATGGTTTGGCTTAGCAATAAAGACCAGTTTAATTTGGATGGTTTCGTCAATAAGCAAAATTGGGCATTTGGGGGAGTGAGAATCCGCATTCCGCGATGAAGAAGTCTCTTTACCGTCAACAGGTGACTGTGTGGTGTACAATGTCCAGTCACGGAATAATCGGTGCGATTTTCCTTGATGGCACGGTCACTACCGAACGTTACATGAAGGTTTTGGAATATAATGTCATCCCCATTATCCAAAGTGAGCCTGATTTCGACAAGATGCGGTTCATGCAAGACAGAGCTCGACCCCATCGAATCAGGAGAGTGTTTGAGGTCCTGAAGGAGCACTTTGGGGATCGCATTCTGGCTATGTGCTATCCAGAGGCCACTGGCATGGGCCTCAATTGGCCGCCATATTCTCCGAATCTGATCGCATGCGGCTCCTTTTTGT
The DNA here is from genome assembly GCF_023864275.1 of Schistocerca cancellata. Lineage (NCBI taxonomy): Eukaryota > Metazoa > Arthropoda > Insecta > Orthoptera > Acrididae > Schistocerca > Schistocerca cancellata. The sequence continues at coordinate 353,048,209 of NC_064630.1, forward strand.
GGGGCTATATTAAAGACAAAGTGTGCAGCAATAACCTCAAAACCATTGCTGAGCTGAAAACGGCCTTTCGGGAGGTCATCGACAACATCGATGTTCCGACACTTAAGCGGGTCATCCAGAATTTCGCTATTCGTCTGCGCCACATCATCGCCAATGATGGCAGGCAAATCGAACATGTCATGACCTAAATCCGAATATCTGTAGTGACATTTGCTTATTGAATAAAGTGTGTGAACGCCGTAGTGTGTACCTAATTTATGTTTCTTTTCATATAGTTCAATAATTGTCACCACGTATCTTTTGCCATGGTTGCTGATATTGTCTCTTCAAACGCGGCAGTTGGTGCAGTTCTTTTAGTGGCTCTGTGCAGCCACGCAGCAGATTTCGTGCCCCTGTCACCTGACACATCGTGGTCTCCATCAAACACAGTCGTGGCGTTTCTCCCATACCAACGCTTGAGGCAATTACGGAAGAAAGTACTTCTTTCTGCCTCCCGTGTCACTGTGTGCGACGGAAACGCTCCATCTACAGCGAACTCGTGCTTTGTCGAAGTCAGTTGCGTCCTAACAACTTTTACAAGACAAATTTTTGTGTTTTTCGCATGCCTCACGTCGTCAAACGTAGACAGAGCGTACGGGGTCAGCTCTTGTTAAAATAGTGCTGAAGCCAGTGATGAATTCAGGGGGAGGGGGGCGGGGGGGGGGCGGAGTCCCCCCCCCCCCCCGGAAATTGGAAATTCCCCCCCACCCGAGAAAGTCATATCTATAGTTGTGGTGAAACATAAAAATTATCACCTGGTCTGTTAACTTGTAGCGTAGTGACAAAATTTAAACTACGCCAGCTGCTGTTGCTAACGAAGTTTGGAGTCAACTATGGAGAAGTCGTGATGACATGCAGTTTTTACAAGCAAAATGAATGTGTAACACAATAGGTGGCGGCTGGGTCCCTATAGTTTGGTTTCGTTACTTGTCGCTTCGGTTTGGAACATTTAGCGTCGATTATTCAGTTATTATTATTATTATTATTGTTAATACAAAAAAATTAGCAGTGGCTGTATAATAAGTATGTGGTAAAGCTAAGCGTTGCAAGGTGTGTTGGCAACGCCGATTGTGGAATAAGTCAACCTTTCCTGTCTCATGTCTTCCCTCACCGCACCTCCAATCGGCCTAACGTGTAATCCCTTAGCTATGCAGCCCACCCTCGCTGCAAAATTTATTTTTATCCGCCACTCGTATCTATATTTTATTTGCCCTTACAATAAACCTGATGTCGCAAAACACGTCCCTGGGTATTGCTACGGAATTGGAAGCAGCATCTGACATTATAAAAGATTGTTTTAATTTTTTTATTGCATTACTGGGAATATTTCCAAGATTTAATAGCCATATAGATTTTTCCTAATCGATGAGTTGGACTTATATTTGTGTACACTTGACAATGATTTTCGCAGTGTCAGTGGGGATACACAATTTTTGCCTAAAGAAGTGGTGCATTCCACCAAGAGTGGGACGTTTGGCAACGCTGGTGTACGAGTATAATCAAAGCTTTCATTGTTGTATAAAAACTCAATGCATTGTTGAAACTGTTGTAAGGTTGTAACAGTCAGTCGACAGTAGAGATGGGCAAACTGAAATACGTAACTGTTTCGAAGCAAATGAAACAGTACAATGTAATGTTCCGATACGTTGTTTCGAAACAGTGAAACAGTTTGTGTTTTTTATTCTAATAAACCTACACATTTTATCATCTTGAATGTTTACTGTATAAGTATGTCCATATAAACACAAATGAGGTGCGAGAGCGCTAATCATGTCGCAGAAAGTATGAAACTATCACTTAGGCGTCTTGGCAGTTTCGTATTTCCTGCAGCAAATGCGCTGCTTTCGTGTCGCGTGACTTTAATACTTTTCAATTGGCTGAGGACAGCCATAGCTGAAGACAGAAGAACACTTTCGTGTCGCGCGACTTTTTAATACTTTTCAATTGGCTGAGGACAGCCATAGCTGAAGACAGAAGAACCACCACGAACGGAACTGGAGGTGGAAGCAAACTGCAGAAACACACATTCCGTTAGTATGGGTAATATACCCATCCTGCTTATTTCCATCTACACAAAGGAAATCATTGTGGATAATAGGCACAGTGACTATAGACTCACAAATAACGCCAAATAATTCGAATAAATAACAAAATATAACAGAAAATTTTTTTTTGTCTTTCAAAGGTGTTTCGAACCGTTACTATAAATTCACCATGCTTCCCAGCCCTTCCCGTACACCATTACACTATCAGTGATTTGTCAAACAGATTGCTTGCGATTATACCTACATCAAATTTATGTATATGTCTAATGACTGTCACTCTACGCCTTGTTTTATTCAAAATGTTGTAGGCTTACTTGCGTTTCTTAATATAATTACTGTACATGAACAGAGAAGCGTATGTTATAAAAAAAGTGTAATTTAACCGAATGATTTTCACATATTTATTATTTTGAATGTGAATAGTATGCGTTGTTTTATTGTTTGGTTAGTGTTTATAAAGCAGATGTTACGCCATTTCGAAACAGGACAGTCAGCTAGAAACGAAGCTTTACTTTCGGATATCTTAAGCTTCATGCTATTGCTTGTCAAAAAGATTTCGACACTCTTGAAAGAGTTTCATGAAGTGGTATGTTGTGTTTCACTACCTGTGCCGAGCCCGAATCTCGTCCGACACAGTGAAATGAAACATCACTGTTTCGATTCAATTAGTCCGTTCCAGACACAGGTGGACTGAAACAGCCTTATTTTGAAACAACGATACAGTTTCTGTGTCTGGCTCGAGATCGAATCTGGTCCGAGACAGGGGCGGAATGAAACACCACTGTTTCGAAACAGTGAACCACAACCGTTCCGAAACACTGAAACAGTTCCACGTATCGATACACTGTATCGAAACATAGAAACAGTGGCCAAGTCTAGTCGACAGGTTACTATGGAAGTGTGATGTGATTATGCAGTGTACTACGTGCAGTCTTAGTCAGTTTATAACATAAAAAAAGTGTTCATGCCGAAATACAATGGCGAAACAACAAACTTTAATTTCTTTCTTTTCTAATAAAAGAATATGTATTGCGAAAGACAAAGACGAGTGTGAGTCTATTGAAAGAAGTGCTAGTGATTGTAACGATGAATTGCGTAGGTCTACCAAGTCTTCAGTTTCCCTTCCTCAGTTTTCAAACGATAAATGTGCTATTTCTGGCCCATCCGTAAATTGCAATTCTAAAGAAAGTATTGAACGCGAGGTTAAGTATGAGAAAAATTGAGAGTTTTAGTGCAATTGGTTGTACTTTGATCATGAGCGGGGTGGGTCTTTCTGTAAATTGTGTGAAATGCATTTAAAAAACGATATCGAAGCTCTACAGAAAACAGGAGGAATGTTCATTTCTGTACCTTTCACTAAATTTAGAAAAGCTACCGGAAGCACTGGAAAACAAGAAACGCTTGCCAACTCAGAAAAAAAACATGCAAGAGCCGTTGCACTTGAAAATTGTAGATTACAAGGATTAAACGCTCCAATTCATACACAGATATTTAAACAAAATGAAAATCAAAAAGCTTTAAACCACCAAGGATTGTCATCGTTAATTCGAAGTCTGTATTTCCTTAGTAAGGAAGAAATACCCCACACAACAAAATATGAACCTCTAATTCGTAAGGTAGTACTGAAAGCGACATTAATCTTGAAAAGTGGTTAAAATTTCAGAGCAAAAGGTCCACATATCTTAGTAAGTGTACTGCATCAGAATTGTTGACTTGTTTGGGAGAGTCTTTAGACTTTCAAGATGAAACACTTCTCCATAACAAATATTTTTCATTAATGGTAGACGAATCTACAAATGTTTCCAACCAAAGTGAACTGTCTTTAGTAGTTCGATATGTTGCACCGTCTCCATCGTTTGAATTGAAGGAAAGGTTTTTATGTCTCGTTGAGTTAAAAAGCACTTCAACTGAATCCTTATTTACAGCAATTGATGCTGATCTAAAGAAAAGAAAACTTCCTTACGATAGATTATTACCTTGTTCTTTCGACGGTGCTGCTAATTTTAGTGGTTCTGTCTCAGGAGTACACGCTCGATTGTCAGAGAGGAAGGGCCATAAGCTGCCATACATTCCCTGTGGAGCACATGTTTTGTCAATTGCTGCCTCCAACTCTAGGAATAAACACCCCATTATAAAAACGCACATTACATGTTGTTAAAGACATTTACAAACTTTTTCATGGTTCTTTCAAACGAGAAAATGTTTTGCATGAAATTCAGTGTGCTTTAGAGCAACCTGTTTTAAAATACCCAAAGCTGTTGACATCCAATGGTTAAGTACCTACCGCACAGTTCATGCTATTTTCCTAACCTACAAGTCCATTATAATGGCATGTGAACATATACACAAGGACGGCGCGGATTTAACAAGTTTAGCTGGAGGAATCTTGTTAGAAATGATGAATTCCAATTTCATTGTAGGTTTAGTGATTTTAGACGATTCGTTCAATGCAGTCTGAAACTTATGTAAAGTTTTGCAGAGACAATCACTCAAAATTTCGCAAATCCATCTACTTGTTTCTGGAACTTTGGAACATTTAAGACACATCGAGTGTCTTTGTTACTGCGATGGACATAGTGCAGAAAATGAAACTCTTAATAAAATTAAAAAAAAAAAAAACTGCAGGAGGACGCAACAGAAGTTACAGGTCTGCTATTCATGAACATAGAGGAGCAGATTCGAGCTATGAAAAGCGCAAGGAAATCTGTTAAAAGTATGATTGATGAAATTGAGCAACGGTTTGATGAGAAGGCAATAAAAGTGATAGAACTAAGTGCATATTTTGAAAGTTTTAAAAAATTTCTTGAGTTTAGTGATAATGATTGTATATAACTGTACTTGATTTTGGGACTTACAAACGTTGACGCTTTTTTTTTTTTGCAGACTTGCATTCTTTTAGGTACATTGTTAGTAATAAATTAGACGATACGTCTTCTGATGTTGCTTCTTTCATTCTGAGAGCCAACATCGGCTACAAAGCACTATGGAAACTCGCTGAATGTGTACTGTGCATTCCCATTTCGACTTACAGTGTGGAAAGGTCATTTAGTACAATGAACAGGGTGATGATAAAATTGAGGAATAGGATGGGTCAGGAAACGCTCCAAGCTTGTGTGAAGATTTCAACTGGAGGGGACAACGAGCCAACAGAAAGTTTTATTGATGACGTCATCAAGAGATATGCTGTAAAAAAGCCTCGACGTATTAGTTTGATGTAAATGTGAGTTTTTTTGCGTGCAATAAAATTATTTTATTATTTAATATAATTAACTTAGGCTTAGCCTAACAGCTTAGTACTTAACCTATATATTATTTAATTATATATTAGCTATTCATGAAAAATTTTAAATACTAATAGCGCTGCTACGTCTTTAGGATGCTATCACTTAAATTTTAAGCCTATAACTTTGCCCTCTCCCCTCCCCTTCCCCCCGCCCTCCTCCCCCCCGTCAAGCTAAATATCCCCCCCTCCCCCCTCGGGGGAAAGACGTAACGTTAGCGACAGCCCCAGACGGTGCACAAGTCCCGCCCATTCACCCCCCTCCACACCAATCCATATCCTAAGCTCTGCCCATGGTCTGCCGCATGTCCCAACATCAAAGTTGTTCATATCACAGATATGCCAGTCATAATAAGGGAGAAAATCAGTAGTTAGTACAAAATACTGTTTTTCCAGTACCATTGTGAAAAGAATTAGATTATTGTTCATTGAATATGTGAGTTGAAAAATCATCAATAAGAAAGAGAAATAAAAATGGTATCCACACTGTCTTTTTTATTTCATAAGCTTTCATCTGCACTATATCAAAAAATCTTATATTTGTTAACAGCAGTGAGCGCAAATTTCCGTCACCTCGCGTAGTGTAAGAAATTATGTTGGGAAATATTAGTTGGTAGTATCGCCAAGGATGCTGTCTATTATCTCGATTGTCTAAAGTCATTGTTGTGCATAAACAAGGCAAAGTCGATGTCTTGGTTTGTTTCTGGTTACCTCATTAAGACTAAAGAATATAAGAGTGGGATAATGTAGAAATGCGTAATTCAAGCAGTCAGATATTTATACAGTGACATTCTTCATTAATATTTGCCTGTGTAATGGGTGAATTTTTACTTGTGAACTCTTATGACTGCTTGCTTATAGCAGACACGAGATCAATTTGAGTTCTTCTTCAGTGTTTGAGAGCTTTAGAACTGCCTATTGTTAAACATATGTACACAATTTCGTTAGTGTCATTCCAACACATCTTATCGTACTTTAATGTCTGTTAGATTTACTCATTTTAAATACTTTTAATTACACAAACAGCAAAGAAGTACTAACAGCACAGCACTGTTAGTATGAACAACTGCGGTTAAACAAAAAACGACGAACAAAAACACGACAGCGACGAGGACTACCAAAGATCATATTGATGCGCTCTTGGTTGGTGTGGCGGGGGGTAGGTGTGGAGGGGCGTAAATGGGCGGGGTTTGTGCAAATGTCCGGGGCTGTCGCTAACGTTACCTGGGGGAAAGTGGCTGTATTCATCACTGGCTGAAGCTATTCGACTTCTTGTGCAAAGCGATTCTGCGAAAAATCATTCCAGCGTTAACAGGAATGATCTTGTAGTGCATTGTGATTTAAGCTACCATGCGCTTCAGAGGTAGGATTCGATTTCTTCTTTGAGATTTCACGATCTGACGCGCTACAGCTTTTCTTGCATAATGATTTACATTTTTGGTAACTCTGGATTTTTCGCTAAAAATTTTAGTTTTGGCTAAATTTGAAAAAAAAACTTGAAAAGTCCGAAATTTTTTTACTTATCTTTTCATCACTGCTGAAGCTCCACTTAGGAATCGGATCAAACTCACTTGTCAGATTATTCATATCAGAGGCCTACTTGAGTGCTAGTTTTAGTTTCCAGAATTCCGCTATTTTTGGAAGGCAGAAGTATAGTCTCCTTGGCCTAATTATAAAGAAAGGTAAACTTTTTGTACGAAGTTACGTTTGTGACACTGAATGAATGTGTGCTGCAGCTATCTATTGTTGCACTGCATGTGCGAGAACGCGTTGTTCAGTTGTTGTTGAAGGTTGATCCAATGAATATGTTATTCTCAACGGCGTGAGTAAACATTATGTATTTTTGACTTATTTTCTGTACATGTGAGGTCGGTGCATTGTGAAGTACCTAAGGATTTGTTCTTACAGGTCTGCAATAAACATCTGTTTTTGGAACAGAGGTCCTGACAGGGTAGGCCTACCTTATTATTATTTTATTGATTTTAACAACAATATGATAGTTTATTATGGAATCAATTGTATTGGCTTCGAGAACTAAACGAAATTATCATCTTTCTACTATACGCAGACAGATGCATTTTGGGTCAGGTCGGTATCAGGGCTGCCGATTGGCTAACATTCTTGATGCCGTAAGGCAGTTTGGTCACGCACGAACATGTAGAGGCATCTGTGGACGAAGTATCGTTATAGAAACTAAATCAATTTTTTATTGATTTTAAGTGCAGTTTAGATAAACTAGTGAACACAGTAGCAGAGGGGAATTCTCGCCTGCCCAAAGCAATTGTTTTTATACCCCTTCCACAAAATGAAGAGGTGACAACAGTTGTAATGAAGAAGAAGAAAACATAGGCTGTCTTTCTGGGAAACAATTCATAGCACAATCAGAAGGTAAAGTGACGACTATAGTTAGGAGAATTGTGAAAAAAAATTGCTGCATGAACCTCTACTGATGAAAGTGAAAGTGTTGCAGCTAATATAGAACCCTTGGTACGAAATAATGATTTGGAAGAACAGGTAATACTTCCATAAAGGTATTTGACTTGCAACACAAAACAAAGACATCAAAAATAAGAACTGCTGTTTAGAGACGAAAGTGTTCTGCAATGCCTGGCCCAGAGACACAAGGAAAGATCCAGGCTCTGTCTAAAATCTGGGCTTCATGGTAATCACTGAATGAAAAATGGAAGTACTTTTATCACGAAGATGTAAATTTGTCAGTGAATGAGGTAGTGATTCCATATTATGCAAACATGGAACAAAGCAACATATACATCATAAGCTAATTATATTTAGTTATGAAACTTGGTACTTTTGTACTCATCTTGACTACTTAATGCAGTCTGTATCATACAAAGACACAAGAACTGGCAATAGCACAGCAAGCCTTGACGTTGGAGGACCTATTGTCACAGGCCTTGACAACTATATGAAACGGAAAATCAGTTGTTATATCTTTTTTGACAACTTCATTTTTATTAATTTATATAGAGAGAGGGAGAATTTGGGATATAATGGTACCAACACCCCTCTACCCCCTCTCTCTGTCCATCTAGAGGGGTAGTAGACAGGTGTTAAGGGAAGTGGGGGAAGAAGATAGACAGAGAGAGGGGAAGGACAATATAGACAGAGAAAAGGGGGAGGAAGATATATTCGGAGACAGGGGATGCAGGTGATGCACAAAGAGAGGGGGGAGGAGGAGATGCAGAGAAAGAGGAAGTGGGTAGGAGAGGATAAGAGAGAGATAATGGGAAGGAGGAGATGACAGGTGGAGGTGGGAGGATGAGGTGGACACAAAGAGTGGTGAGGAGGGGTTATGTGCAATATACGTATCAAGTGTGTAGTCGAGCAAAGCCTTGGTGAGGGGGGGTGGGGGTGAGAAGGGGGGAGGGAGAGAGAGGGGGGGTTGTCCCATGTAAGCTTTTCTCCACCAATATCTCTATAACCACAATAGATATTGACAAATGGCTTTCGTGGGTATTACTGCATGGCAAGAGCTCACGAAAGTAAATTCTGTAAGACATTCTAAACTGTGTGCAAATATTGGTTTCATCACAAACGTACCTTTTTTAAATGGACACCCAATATTATTTCATACACAATCAATAGCATGAGAAATCACAATAACAATGGCGTTGGTTGTAGAGCAATACATCAGTTGTGTCCTGAGAAATTGAATCTTGAAGTTGACGCGGTAAATGAATGAAACATGCCCCATTGCACTTCTCGCGATGCCAGCATTACCTGCACGTTGCTCATAATCACGATGTGATTGATGTATTATGATGCAGCAAATGCTGTACTAACATATTGCTATGTACATTGTTAGTACATGGTCTGGGAAATATACCAGCCGCATTGAAAACAAGGACATGGTTTACTCATCCATGATTTATTGAACTTTTCAATAGCACTACAATGGATAAATGGTAACTAAATACCAATAACCATCAACCAGAGTAAAGATAATCAATGGTGGTTAAAGGGTCACACAAAGGGATACATGCTATTTGTATATAACTGTATGTCAATTACACAATGGTCCATCACATCCCACATACAGCACATGTTAGCAACAAAATGCCAAAGTTTGAAGAGCTCCTAAAAAGCAGTTGAGCTTTATAATATTAGGCACAAAAAGCTTCCTAAATACAAAAAATTGACAGTAGTATGACTTTAGGGGAAAATACAAGTCTATATAGGCATGATATTGAAAGAATAGGCTATGGAAATGATGGTGGTGTATTTGTCACAGTAGACTAGACACCCTAATCCACCAAGACAGGAATTGAATCTGCATGTGAGACTGTTTGGGCAAGACCCAGTAACAAGGGTGGGCATAAATTGAATCTTACTATCAACCACCTGACACATACCCAGATGTAACCAAATTAGCAGAGAAAACCACAACTCTCTAGTATAAATGTTCCCTAATCATATTGTCATCGTCAGTGGAGACATTAATCATCCAACAGTTAAGTTGAATGATTATAGTAGGAAAGTTCTGGTAGAATGTAAATACTTTAGGGTTGAAGGGACCACTCACCAAAAAGTGGAAGCATTGAGTCGTCGACAGGTACACATAAAAAAAAAAGAAAGGACACTCCTGGCTTTTGGAATGAATCCAAATGTTTTGTGCGTGTATCTGCACTCTCACTTGAGAAAGGTTTCATTCTGAAAGCTAGCAAGTTTTCTTTCTTTTTTTGTGTGTCTGTTGAAAACTCATTGCTTCCACTTTTCGGTAAATGTGATGATTACAGTTTTGTAAGTAGTGTGCATCACAGGATGCCCTGCAAAACAATACCAAGTGCCTCCTCTGAAAACTACCAGAAAAGGTAATTTGGAAGCATGTTGATGATGGAAATATGAACATGGTGTTCTCCTCATGTTTTCATGTTGACCCAGTGGCACTGTCAGTTACGACAGCAGTGGTCATGGAAATTTTGAGATTGGACTGTGCGTCAGTGGAATCATGTCACCTCATCAGATTAATCATGTCTCTTGTTACAGCAGGCTGATAGTAAAGTCTGGATACATCGTCATCTAGGTGAAAGTTTGCTTGAAATATGATTTGTACCTCAGGTGCTGGCCAGTGGAGCAGTATTATGCCCTGGGGGACATTCACCTGAGCGTCCAGGGGACCTGTGACAGTAACTGAAGGTGCTATGACTGTTGTGGACTACATGAACATTGTTGCACTCAACCTTCATGCTTGATGTGCTTCTTGTCAGTGATTGCATCTTCCAACAGGATAACTGTCCATGTCACAAGACCGGAATCATGTTACAGTGGTTTGAGGAGCATGATAGAGAACTCAGGATGATATTTCAGCCCCCAAATTCATTTATTTGAACTTGATGGCACTCACGGGACTCTATCAACCTCCAGCTCCATGCGCAGAAACCACTGGCCCATATTCCATAGGAAGGAATTGCATGAGCAGTGCATATAAATCTGGTGCCACATTCCAGAAACCTTTGTTTGGATCATCAGTATATGACCAGAATTTCATACGGTTTTGTGAGAGATCTCTTGACTGCAGTCTGCACAGTATTCATTAATAGCTTCACACACTGCCCTTTTGACTGCTTAACTTGTTTAAATTAGCAACTCTCTATCTGTAGCCCCATGGTGTCTTGTACACCAACCATATATTAGCGAACATTTCTTTAGAAATTTGTCTGGAGACTGTGTACTGTGGATGTTCCCTCCCATTATGAACTGTTCTACTATGTACATATTTATATATCTATATGAATATAATAGAGGGAAACATTCCACGTGGGAAAAATATCTACATACATACTACGCAAACAACTGTGAACTGCATGCAAAAGGTAGTCCTCTATTTTCTTAAACTAGTGCCACAGTTCCTCCACAAGCTCATACAAAGTGCTAATTTTTTCAAGTTACCCTTTGAGATATGACATGATTGTCTATTTGTCTAGCTTACTGAATATGTAAATCTTACCCTTTGTACTTTTCCAGTTCAGAGCTTTGAAATCTAGTTCAAATATGGATTGGTTATTGTGAGAAAGGAAATTTTGCTGATGAAATCGACATGCTTGTGAAGAATATGGTGTTCACATAGGGGTGAAGGAAATACTGTAATACTCTGAGCTACAACTGGAATAGCTTTTCTTGTTGGTGTAAGTCTTCTGAAGGTGTACAAGTTGCTTTAGAATTTAGCGTAGAGCAACTTTCCATGCAAGCTAGAAATGTGAGTGCTGTCTTATGACTTCTGTTGGGCTAAAGGCTGTCTGACTTCCATGTTCAAATATCCAAATGGCCATTTTCACAGTGAAGTGAAATGTTGATGGATTAGCAGAATAATTTCTCTGAAGAGAACTTTTAAGTTATTACAATGTTTTCTTTTGAAAACTTTGAACAGTATGTGGTTGCAGAATAATGTTTCTGTAGTTGGTTAAATTTAATGTAGTCAGTGTAATTGTCTCTTTTAATTTCAATAATGTTAATAACAGTCATGTGTGATGTCACTTAATATAATGTAATTGATAAGTAAAGTATATTTTCATTTCCAACAAAACATTAAGTAAGAAAAACATAAAGAAGATATGGATTTGGAAAATAATGTGTTGCAAAATAACACCAAAGTTGGCCAAAAAGTAACACCAAAACTGGATTTAAAAAAGAAGCAAATTTTTCCTGTCCCTACTAGTAAATTATGGTAATAGTTCACATCTGCTTTTTGAATTGTATTATAGTTTGAAATCTGATTTCTAAATCTTTGTCTTATGAATATATAATCTATCATAAAGCTTCTATTGCCTTCAGGTCTTTTAATCCTAGTGTTTGGGATAATGAAATTGTGCTGTGTACAAAATTCTTGTTACCTTAGCAATTAAGTTATTGCAGTCAAATTCTAAAATAAATTATTTAATCACTAATCTAGTTTTGATTGGTAAGTCGCTGTTGAACAGCCCATAAATACTTCTTGGGCAATGGCTGCATCAGAACTAGATGGAAAGCCATGAAAATCTGTACTCCTTGCATGTTTTACCACAAGTGTCTGTAGGCTACTGAAAATGACATCAGTCAAAACCAGTTAAGCCATTAAAGAAATTCTGTGAGCATGTGTCTTCAATAAAGTTTATGTGCTCACTGCTGCTGTCTGCTAATAACATGGTAAATATTAACAGTTTGTTATTATATGGCAAATAGAGGATCAGAAGGAAAACAGTGTGATTCCATCTGAACAAACAGTGACCAGCTCTTATTTACAAGAATAAGAGATAACATTCAGGGAAATATTAACCACAATTCTGAACCCTCTGGTAAATAAACAAGCTATAAAAATGGTTTCAAACCGGAAGGTAACTAACAGACATGTATAATAGCTGGTATAAAAAACAAGAGATAGTTATTTGTAAGTAATATAAGGCCACTAGTGATGCTTCTGGGAATAAAAGTAAAAATTCATCTACCATAAAAATTCATTTAATTTTTTAGTCATGCAACTGGCAATAACAAGAGCACAGAGAATTATTAACATATGACTAAGGGCCAAAAAAGTTAAAAATGGGTGAGCTTGGTTTATTAATATTGGTACATTCATTCATGTATTTTGTCATAAAAGTAGGAAGAGATTTTAACCACTCCACAACAGATCGAGAGAATTACAACTACACAAGTGATGGATGAGACAAAATTTCTTTCAAAACCATCCCAAAAACTTTCAAGCAATGACAACAGAAATATAAAGCACTAAAAAACAACCAGGGAAATCTAAATGTTTGGTAAGTTATATAAGGAGAAACTGGCTTTTACCTAAACAGGAATGAGAAAACTGTCTTAAAACCACACCATGGCTGACCAGTCTATCACAACAGGGCTTATTTATCTGAGATACAGATTTGACCTAGTCTGGCCCAGTTCTCTGTCTCAGAAGCCAGGGGACTGCACATTAAGTTATAAAATTAAGCAGAGACACCCTAGTGCTGTGCAAACAATATCAAAAAAACATATTATGAAAGAATGCCTACTGCTCAATAAGAGTGGAGGTACAAAGAAAACTGGAAAACCAAAGAGTCCCAGTTGTTAAACAAAACATATTTGGTTACCAGAAGGACAAAATGTAAAGACTGCAATATCTTGTACCTCTCCCAAAACTGTATGACATTCTGGTCAGATGTAAAGCTTCTTCAGGGCATAAAAAATTGTATATTATCCAGTAAAATGAACTAGACCTCCTCTGAGTAGCTGTGCTGTCATGTTTAGTACTAGGGATAATACTTGCACATCTTGTACACAACATTTATTCCCAGTGTAGTCTGTAGGAATTCACATTTCATATGAATATTTCAATTAATCACCGGCTGCTTTGATTCTGATGTACCATTTTCTGGAAAAAGTATAATGTAATGTGCCTTTTTAGAAACTATGTTATCTCATTCAAACAATCAGTGACTTGTTTATTGTGGCACCTTTGAAAACCAAATGCAATTGGAGCCTGACCTGGTCAGGTGAAAGATGGCAGTCTTAATGTGGTTTATTAAACATTAATTTTTTTAAAAGAGTAGGAAGAGATTTAATGCCTAGACCGCAATTTTCCTATCACAGTAAAGTTCAAAAACTAGTTCTGGTTGCTATCTGTGACCATCTTCAGATCATTAAAAATATGAAAAGATGGGGAATAAATGTTGGAAAGCATTGTTAGCTGTAGTCATGCAACAACTTGCGTTGATCAAAACAATAACAGTACATAGCTGAAAATGTCACCACGAGCAAGTGAGATTGTAGACAGTAATTCCGCAGGTTGAGGGTCATATAGGTCATACTGTTCAGTTGAATGGGTGGAAATTCATATTTTGAATGACCTGAAGATGGTTGCAGATAGAAACCAAAATTAGTCATCGAACTATAATTGTGACAGGAAAATTGCAGTGTAGGCATTAAAAGTTTTTACTTTTAAAAGTTTTTATTTAGAAAACAAAATGCGATAGACACATGAATTTTCTCAGAGTTTGCTTACTAGATTAGAATAGTTCTTTGTCTTACTCATGACACTGGCAGAAATGCAGCATAACAGTGTGTTTCTCAATATTACCAATCGGATATTTATTGTGTGGACTTTGCTTCAATATTCTTGACCCTCACTTTGCTCAGCATTTTCCCCCCTAGCTATAATTTACATACCATCAACTTACTCAACTTTAACTGTTCACTTGCATGTTCTGTCATTTCTGTTTCTTTCCATCAATAAATTTAATTATGTAAACATTAGGCAAAAGAAATTGTGGCAGAATGTAAATATTTGTACTTTAGGAGTAAAGAAGATCACTCACTGAATAGTAGAAGCATTTAGTTATCAACAGGCATACAAACAAGAATGAAAATTTGCTAGTTCTGGGATGAATGCTTTATCTCTGAATGTTGGTGTTGCAGCCACTTTTTACTCATTGACGTGTTACCCTTACTAAAGTGTTCAAGAGTGTAAGGCTAGTCATGAATTAGTATGGAAGTTAAGTGTAATATCTGACTTTTGTAATGTAGCACTGACAAGGCAAATTAAACAGTTGCCTTTAAAGAAAATGTGGAGGGTGTAAGATGAAAATGAAGTGCTGCCGTGTATACAGTTGCAAGTATGTTCCATTAGAGGAGGAGTGATACCTGGAAAAAGTTCTGTGCCACAGCCTACACTTCAGACTAGAAACATGCAAATTTTGTGAAATGCAAAGAAAGTGACTGTACTCTTGTTTGTTCTATCTCCACCAAGAGACAACATATGTGCTCTGTCAAACAGAAACTGGGCTCAATGACCAAGGAGCATGCCATTTCTGTATTCTTTTGGTCATGGAATCTTGTTTTTATAAAGAAAAAGTGAGTTGTGTAGCTCATCATTTATTTCTGTAACTTTTTCAAAGGCAGTAGGTGAGTAAAGCTGTGGAGAAAAGACAGGTATTAAAATAAAATTACAGCATTGTTCAGAAAAGTTCTGTAGATAAAGTTGCTTGAAAGATCATTTGATCCTGAGAACTAGTAATTTTGCCTTGTCAGTGGTACTTTACAGCAGGTGTCTCTTCTAAGAATCATCATGCAGATATTATTGGGATGTTTCAGTAGATATCTGCCTTTTCATTTTTGCAATGTGTAACTGGAAGCATCCTGAACAAATACTGCTCATCATGTTTTTCATGTGACACCCAGCATTGAAACAGAAAGTGTCAGTTTGCTTCTCATTGCAAACAAAACTATTTGGTATGTATTAACAGAGACAGTAAAATGCGAAGTACAGCTACTGTTCTTCTTGTTTTACTGTTTATGTTAATTCATATCAATAAAATCATTATCACACTAGATTAATTGGGGACTGCTCTATTAAAGGAGCATGTAAAATTCTGCTTTAAAAATAATTATGTTTATAAAGTGAAACAAACTGATGTTTTCCATTGACAGTGGGTGTTACATTGAAGACATAATGAGCAGTATTTATTTGGGATGACATCAACTACACACAGCAAAAACAAAATTGTAGCCTGCCAAAACACCAGAAAAAATATGCCTGATGACTCTTAGGAGGGACACCCAGCATATGCAAGTACATGCACGGCTATGGCTCAAGTTTAAAAGAATAGTTGACAATCAACTGGATGGACATGTATCCCTACCTAGTAAAACAGTTCATAATGGGAGAGTCTCTCCTTGGTAGACAGTCACTGTGAATGAACTTCGACATAATACATGTAAAGGAGAGCATGGAGCTGTAGGTAGAGAGATGGTGAATGAAACATGTTTGGTTGCTAAGAGAGCAGTGTGTAAAGGCCTACAGTGACTACCATAGCAGAATCCTGTCAAATGCTCTTTCACAAGACCCAAGGAAATTCTGGTTGTACGTAAAGTTAGTGTCCAGTCAGTTGCGGATGAGCCAGGAGCTGCAAATGAGGGTAGCAAAGCAACTGAAATCTGTAACTCCAGTTTCAAATGTTCCTTTACAAAGGAAAATCCAGGAAAATATCCCCAATTTAATCGCCATACCACTGAAAAGATGAGTGAAATAAGTGTTAGTGTCAATGGTGTTGAGAAACAACTGAAATTGTTGAAATTGGACAAAGTTACAGGGTCTGATAGAATCCCCATCAGATTCTGTACTGAATTTACAGTTGAGTTAGCCTCCTTCTAACTATAATCTATTATAGGTCCCTCGGACAAAAAGCCATGAGCAGTAGTTGGAAGAAAGCACAGGTCAGCCCCACCCCCTTTTACAAGAAGTGATCCACAATATACCTGAAATCAGTTTGTTGTAGGAACTTAGAAAATATTTTGAAATCAAACATAATGAGGTATCTCAAACAGATTCCAAAAACATTGGACATGCAAAACTAAACTCACACTTTTTGCTCATGACATACCAAAAGCTTTGGATCAAGGCAATCAGATTGATACATTATTTTTCGAGCCCCAAAAAGCATTTGTTAGTACCACATATGTACTTGTTGCCAAAAGTATGATCATATGGGTTATCAAGCTAAATTTGAGGCTGGATTGAGGATTTATTTGGTAGGGAGGAGGCAGCAGTCTTGAAAGAGTCATTATCAGATGTGGAAGTAATTTTGGGTGTACCCTGGGAAAGTGTTTTGGGACCCTTGCTGTTCATGTTGTATTTTAATGACTTTGTGGACAGTATTAATAATTATCTCAGACCTGTTGCAAATGATGTGCAGCTATCCACAATGAAGTGCTCTCTGGAAGAAGCTGCATTAATATTCAGTCAGATGGTGATGAGATTTTAATGTTGTGCAAAGATTGCTAACTTGCTTTAAATGTTCAGAAATGTAAAATTGTGCACTTCACAAAATAAAAAAATGCTGTATCCTTTGACTATAATATCAGTGAGTCACAGTTGGAATGAGCAAACCTAGATTCCTACTCACTACACAGATGATCCGTGATTAGTTGAGCTGGAGACAGGCACTATGAAAAGACTGTTATATATTATAGCTTTCAGGCCAAAGCCTTCTTTGGCAAAGAAAAAAAAAACACACACACACAACCTATGACTGAAACCACTGGCAGCTCTGACGAGAATACGAGTGTCATGTGAATAGCAATCTGGAATGAGGTGGAAAACGGGGAGGCTAAGCAGGGTGCAAATGAGGGAAGAGAAGAGTGCTGTCTGGTGGGACATGCAGGGGCTAGATCACAGCCTGACAAGATGGCCAGGTGCAGCTTCAGGAGGTGGGGTGTTTGAAAAAACAGGGAGCGTAAATGAAGAGGAGCAGAAAAGGGGAAAGGACAGCTGGGTGCATTGGCAGAGTGCAGCACCCAATGAGGGTGGGGGACATGAAAAGGGAGGTGATAGGACAGAGGGGTGGGTGCAGTGGCTTACTGTAGGTTGAGGCCGATATAATTTCAGGAGTGGAGAATGTGTTGTAAGGATATTTTTCCACCAGGATGAACAGCTACTGCCAAACTGTGGCCAAGAGCACAGTAGATCACCCCATGGCACAACATGCAGCTGAACATTACATGCTTTATTTCAGTGGCTGCTTCATAGCCTGGGCCATCTGGTTCCTCCCCCTCCACCACCAGCTTTTTTGAACTGAGCATGTGGTAGTTATCGTTACAACACATTCTCTGCCCCCATTATTAACCTGACCTCAACCTACGGAACCTACTGTCCTTACACCTCCATCCAACAGTTTCTGCCCCCTCTGTCTTATCACCGCCTCTCTTTTCATGTCCTCACTCTCATTGTGTTCCACAAACTGCCAGTGCTCCTGCTCATCCTTTCCCCTTTCCTGCCTCTCTCCTTTTCTGCTGCCAAGTTTTCCCCCACAAGCAACCTCCTGAAGCTATGAGCTGTGCCTGGCAGTTTCATCAGGCTACAATCTAGTCCCTGCATGCCCCACCAGACAGTGCTCTATTCCCCCCACCCCACCCCCTCTCTCTTCTGTGTTCCACAAACTGCCAGTGCTCCTGCTCATCCTTTCCCCTTTTCTGCTCCTCTCCTTTTCTGCTGCCAAGTTTTCCCCCACAAGCAACCTCCTGAAGCTATGAGCTGTGCCTGGCAGTTTCATCAGGCTACAATCTAGTCCCTGCATGCCCCACCAGACAGTGCTCTATTCCCCCCACCCCACCCCCTCTCTCTTCCCAACTTGTATCCTGTTAACCCTCACCCTTCCTCTTCCCTCTCCCCCTCCTCACTTCAGATTGATATCCAACTGACAGTTGCATTCTGGTTAGAGATGCTGGTGATAGTGTGTGCTTGAAATTTGCTTGTTTGTGTGAATCTGTGTGTGTCTTCTTATGTGAAGAAGGCTTTGCACAAAAGCTATAAGTTCAACAATCTTGCCAAAGTACCTGTCTGTATCTCAACGGTTCATCTTCATGGTGAGTAGCGATCAGTTCTTTTCCTAATATAGTGTATGTCCTAACAATCACTATGTCAGTTTTCTCTGGTGTTACTGCAGATAGTTGCAGTTTGCAGTTTCTTTCTTTCAATGTGTAACTGGCATTAGCCCAAACAATTACTGCTCACCACATCTTTTATGTGATGCCCTGTGGATGGAAAGTGTCAGTTTGTTTCCCATTATGAGCAAAATGATTTTTAAAATGGAATTTTCATTGAAGTTAGCCAGTGGGGCTATTGTGTGCACAAATTCATGTGGCCTGCCAAAGATGATTTAGTTTCCTAAAACAGAACAAGAGAATGATACAATAATTGGACACAGGATGGTAGTAAGGATTGAAGCCAAAGGCTAAACAGTCTCATATGCTATTGTCTATGCTATGAAAACAACTGATGCTAATTGTACCTAGTGGGCCACTGGAATTTGCACATGCAACGGCCTGATTGGTAAACTTCAGTGGAAGTTACCAGTGTCAATGCCTGCCAGTAGGCCACCCCTTTGGCAGCAACTGTGACATAGAACACTGATGGATAGATTGAATGTCTCGCAATGTACGAGGTGTTCAACTTTGCTTATGCTGTTTGCCGATAGGTGGTGACAGCGGTAAGTAGTGGTCAAAAGAAACAGATCACAGACATCAGGCAGCTAGCTTAGACCTTGGTCAACGTAACTTCACTCAAACATTAGTCGATTTGTGTCTGCATTATAAAGTTGTTCTTGATTGAAAATGTCAGTTTATGAGCCTAATTCTCGTCATTTGCAGAAAGTGTTACTGTTTTGTTTCAATATGAAGAAAACAGCTGCTGAGTCTCATTGAATGTTCTCAAGTACATATGGTAAGGACGCTGTTAGTGAAAGAACATGTCATGAGTGGTTTCAACGCTTCAAGAACGGTGATTTTAATGTCGTAGACTGGCATAGTGGTGGAAGAGAGAATGTTTCTGAAGATGCAGAATTGGAGACATTGCTGAGTGAAGACTCACGTCAAACTCAAGAAGAATTGGCATGATTAGTGGGAGTGACTCAGCAAGCCATTTCGAAACATCTCAAGGCTGTGGTCATGAGTCAGAAAGAAGGAGCTTGGGTCCCGTGTGAGCTGAAACCAAGAGATGTTGATCGGCGTTTGTGTCTTTGTGAACAGTTGCTTCAGAGGCAAAAATGGAAGGGATTTCTGCATCACATTGTGACCAGGGACAAAAAATGGGTTCATTATGATAACCCTAAATGCAAAAAAATCATGGGGATATCCTGGCCATGCTTCTACGTCAACGGCCAAACCGAATATTCATGGCTCCAAGATCATGCTCTGAATTGGTGGGACCAGCTCAGTGTCATGTACTATGAGGAATTAAAAACCAAGTGAAACAATCACAGGTGCTCATTATTGAACACAATTAGTGCATTTGAGCAGAGCACTAAAAGACAAATGGCCGAAATACAGCAAGAGGCCCGATAAAGTGATTTTGCAGCATGACAGTGCTTGACCCCATGTTGCTAAAGAGGTCAAAACATACTTGGAAACGTTAAAATGGGAAGTCCTACCCCATCCATTGTATTCTCCAGACATTTCTCCCTCTGTCACCTGTTTAGATCAATGGCATGTGGTTTGGCTGACCAACCCTTCCTATCTCATGAAGAAGTCACAAATTGGATCGATTCATGGATTGCTTCAAAAGATGAACAATTTTTTCGATGTGGGATTTGTATGCTGCCCAAAAGATGGGAGAAAGTAGTGGCCAGTGATGGTAAATACTTTGAATGATAGATGTGTAACCAATTTGTTTCATTAAAGCCTCAAATGTTGGGGAAAAAATGGCAGAAGCAAAGTTGTACACCTTGTAGTTTATTATTCAGTGATTTCAACTGATTGCCACAATCACCAGTGGAGAAGGTGGAGCTAGCTGCTGCATAAATGGGGCTCGTCTCCTAAGAATGTGAACCTCTAAATACCTTGGTGGATGATGATTTTCGACTTGGCTTATTTTTCTCCTGCATAATGAAAAATGTTGGAGATTGTAAAGGGTTCCAGGAGAAAAATAAACTTTGTTTGAAACCTGTGTCCAAAACCATCATCCACTGAAGCAACAGAGCAACATATTCATAAGAGACAAGGCTTATCTATGTAGCAGGTAGCTCCTTCTGCTCCACTAGTGATCATGGCAATGAGTCGCAATCACTGAACAATAAACAACATTTGAGATGTTACACATGTGGTCTGACAGTGTACAAAGTCATTATATATGTAATATTATAATATTTACTACTAAATGATTGGTACTTATATTGGTTTATAATAATCGTCATGTCCAGGGGTTGTGTGTGAAGCAGCAATGCCACAAGTCTGCAGTTATACTTGTGGAGTTGTGTATTCATTCTCCTTTCTATCCATGTACCTGATAACAGACTCAAATGAAGTGTTTTCAGATAAATGGGAAGCAGTAGAGACTCAGGGGTTGAGCTTACAAGCACATGGAGACAGCAAGTTTGTAGACAATGTCATAGGACTTGCCATCGAGCTCAAAGTGAGTATACAGATGTCAGTTCTGATTGGTATCATTTATGATCTGCAGTAGCTTGCAGCTCAAAGGAGGCAGCAGGTGTGCTGTATAGGACTGTGGCATGGAGAGGCAACTGGTGCACAGGCTATTAATGCTACACAGGGGCACGAGTGGCATTGCGTGTTCAGCTGGCACAATGCATACATTGGCCAGGTGTGTGTGTGTGTGTGTGTGTGTGTGTGTGTGTGTGTGTGTGTGTGTGTACTCCAACTTGTTAAAAGATTCATCTCAAAGATAGCCAATTTTCATTCTTTTTATGTGCTTGTCAACAACTCAGTGCTTCCATTGTTCAATAATTACGTTGACCGTAAGTCATCATCAGTAAAGTTAATGGCGATAGCAGTAAGATAGTGGAATCACCCATAAAGGGATTTTTGCATCAATTTTCATACTTGCACTGTGAGGTAACAGTGCACAGTATTTAGAACTGTAGTAGGACTGTACCTAGACATGTGCTGAAGATGGTTCCCACTATCGGCAGGTCTGTGGTTTTTGTTGAGTAATACAGCCATTTGTTGGTAAGACAGGGATCATATAAACAGCTCAAACTGAAAGCTCAAATCTTGAATTCTGTCTTCAAATGTTCTTCACAAAGGACAACTAGTCATTTGCCATACCTTTGTAAAAGTGACTGATGTAGTACTGAGCTCTAGTGATTTTGAAAACCAAATGAAATCACTAAAATTACGCAAGGCCCATGAGCTCAAATGAGGCACTGTGATTTGCCATGTAGAACGGCAGGTGAATTTTCTTGACACTTAACCATAATATACAACCAATCTCTTGATAGAGGACTTTTCCCAGTAATTTGGAAAGAGCAATAGTCCCCACCACTCTAGAAGATATAATAGCCCACGTGAAGCCAAATGATCTTGTCCTTGGAAACTAACATGCATGTGAAACACAATTTGTGGCTCTCATTTGTAATGCTTTGTAATCAATACCAATCCAAAATATATTAAGGAAACTACGTTTCTATTGGATTTCTGCCCATATTTGTGAATTGTCTGGGAGCACTTTGACAGACAGAATGCAACGAATTATTTTAAATGAAGAGCCATTCATAGGCAGAGGAGTACTCTCAGGTTAGCAATGTGTGTGACAGACATATCACCATTATTTTATGTATTGCTGGCTTAATGGATTATATGTTTAAATGCAATCTAAGACTTTACAGACAATGTTGTTAACTATGAGGAAATGTTGGTTCATTAAAAGTTTGGTAATGTCCTGTTGGTCATGGATAAAATTTTAAGACTATTGAAAAACTGGAGTCCTAAATCTACATACACAAGGGGATTTCAAAAAGTAACATAAATATGATTATGACAGGCCAAATAACTTTCAGTGAATGCTGCATTACCCTTGCAAAGTGACACAAAGACATGCCACTATATTTCAACATAGTCATCAAATCTCTGTAAACAATGTTAGGAATGTTCTACCAACCATTCAGTTCCTTGATCATAGAAATCTGCTCCTTGGTCATAGAGCCATTTGAGAACCTCTGTGTGAACATCCTTGTCACTTGAAAATCTATGATTGTTGCAAATCAGTTCCTTCGCTGTCTGGACATTGTGAATATTTCAATAGTGGTGACCCTCCTTCCCAATCGGCATCACTCTGTTTTGCAGCCTTGGCCAGATTGATTTCACCATGGCTAGATGTGACATTGCATTTGATCTGTATACTGCCAGACTTTTTCTGTGAATCTGAATGCAGTTTAGGCATTTGGCCCACAAGAATTGTGCAGTTCTGGCTACTTCAACTTTGGAACATATTTCCAGTTGCCTCACGCATTTCACTCACATCCTGTGATGAACCTGTTATCTGTATTGTAGCAGAACTATTTCTGCAGGAAACCCCTAAAATAATACTCGCTTCTGACAAGGTGCCACTCTTGTTGCATACAATGGTCTTAGCATGAGAAGAAATGTGTAACGTACTTTTTAAAGTCCCCTCATTTCCATATCTTCTGCAAATGACTGTGATGTGCAGGGCCCAGGATATTAGCATCATACCACATGTTAGCATTTCCTTCCATTACAACCACGTACAGAGCATGGGAAAAATGACTGTTTAAATGCCTCTGTGTGTGCATCTTGTCTTCATGATCATTATCAGAGTGTACACAAGATGCTAAAGTATTTTTTCTAGATTCTTCATTTAATACTGGTTCTTGAAACTCTGTAAGCTAATCGAAGTCTGCTACTAGCTTTGCCTATGACTAAAGCTATGTGATCATTCCATTTCATATCCTCACAATTTGTTTCACCCAGTCATTTGTATGAGCTGACTAATTCTTATTGTGACTGGTTGATATTGTAGTTAAAGGATACTACTTATGGCCTTAGTACCCAGAAATGATGGTGGCCACATGCATGTGAGCTTCACATGTGTGAATGCATGTGAGTTTTTTGGTCTACATCTGACGAGGAGTTCGTCTGATAGCGGAATTATATCTATCATTCTTTTTCAGTGTTCCTGTCTGCTACTCATTGGCTTGTCTGTATGGTATCAGTCTTCCCTTATCGTATTGTTGACAATACTTGTGAGAAGTACACACTTCTATATTTCTGTACATTTCAAGCAAGTTTTCAGCCTTTGCACTGCTTTGAAGTCTTATCAAAATTTGACTTGTACCCTTACTGTGTAAAAGATCCAGTAATTAGAAGAGTATCAGCAAGCTTAGTGCAAGTTAATAATTAGCGTTCAGGTAAACATTGCACCAGCCACAAGGCAGCCCTACTGTAAATTGTGTTCTTGGGCACAGGTTGAATTAGTTTCTGTTCATAAGCAGGTGGAAATAGCCATAACTGTTTTCAAGTGATTGTATATTGTTGCAAATGGATGTGTTGAGCAGGTTGTCAAGAGAAATGTACCAGACGTACCAAAGTACTACTCTCTCCCATTGGTTCTGTGTCATATCAAATACAAAGAGGCCCAAAAAAACAGACCACTAATGCCCACCTACAGTGCCCCCATATCGACAAGGATTTCATGGGGAAACTGTACGAGAGTAACCTCATTGAGGACATCACCAGAGAAATGTTTGACGAAGAAGTGAAGCTTAAGTTTAAAATGGGATTGAAAAACAAGCATAAAGTGAACAACATTATTGAGGTTAGCTCTCGGATATGGTATATCCTTATGCAGAGAGAATGGGTATACACCGATTTCGAAGCACTTAGAATAAAAAAACTTCATTAGGGTGCAAAAATGCTACACTTGCCATGACTTAGGACACCCAGTTGAACCTGTAGGTGAGGTGCAGCAGTCTGCAACAAATGCATCAAACTGGACACATCCAAATTGGTTTTACTGAAATGGCGGTTGGATGCATACCATGCATGTACAGAAACCATACTTGCAACAAAGCAGGTGGTCTGGAATTCCCCCACATACAACCAGTTACTTGAAAAACTGATCGCTAGCACAGACTACAATTATCAAAACTATGTCTGCTAAGACAATAACACGTCAAGAGAACCTCCATTCCACATATCTCAACAGCACATATGAAGATATTCACCATTGGAAACACAAGTCTCCAGCTGCCAGGGCAAGGTCATGGAGCCGTGCAGTTGCATGGCAGCAACAAATGAGATTCCTCCTAGAGACATTTGACAATACTGAAATCCTCCCATCATTGGTTGTCAGTGACATAGTTCAGTGTCATTACTTACAGACAACGGATCACATCAACCTACTGTGCATGCACGGTGCCATGGACTATGAGGTAGCCAGGAACCTAAAACATGAAATGTACTTATGGGCTACCATGCAGACATGCTTATTGTTAAGAGCAGAAGAATTAGAAATAGAATTAGTTAGTAATAATTGTGGAAAGCATGACATCACAAACAAGAACAACATGAAATTAATGATGACATGTGCACCAACAACTACACATCTCACAAAACTCGCACAGACACCCAAGGATACATAGGAAAAAGCACCATGATAGAACACAAACATAGCACACTGAAACACAATGGGATACACAACACTGAAAAGTGCAAAACCTACTTCAAACCAGTGACGTCCATCTCAGGGGGGTTCACAAACACTGATAACACAGCACACAATATCACAATGCATCATGATGAACAGCATTTAAGGAAAAAAAGTGAAAAATAAGGATTTCAAAAGAAAACAAACAGCCAACGAATCACATCGTCAATCACATAAGTTCAAACGTAAACAATTGCAATGAAGAGGGATCAAAATGTGTATATACCCAACATCCATGATACTGTTGTAACTGAATGCAAATGGCTAGAAGTGAATTATTGTGTCGTTATACACGCAGTACTTGCATGACATTGAACTGTATCTCAATTACATCAGAGATGTTGTCGAATATGCCAGTAACAGAAACTTACTAAAAAGTACAGACATATATGCTAGGTTGACTATATGGCACTCTTTGACACAATGGATGACTGGGGCCACCAAGTCCATGTGGTGCTAAATGAACACAATGTCTACATTGTCAACAGTCCGAATTAGCCACCCACTCACACAGTGTCATTGGGAGCCAGCAGCAGAATTGACAGAACAGTTGCAAATGCACAGCCATTTATAATGGGCTGGAAGGTGATGGATGGCAGTGCTCACAGCAACCAGAATGCTATCATCATGAACATAAACACAAAGATACACACACTTACACAGGACAGACATTTTTCATAAGGCTGACTGGGCGAAACTTAAGACAGATGACTGAAGCCTTTCCCCTAATGCAGTTGAGGGATCAGTGGATTATAAAGCAGATATTCTGACTGACTTACTACAAAAAACACAAAGGGTTGCAATTCTGATTACTGACACAGGACGAAAGCTAAATATACCATGGTCTAGGAGACTAACAACATTGTTCAAAGCAACAAGAAATAAACAGAAATAGAATAGAAGAATGACAACGGCAAGGGACAGAGACGTCAGACTCTTACAGTTCAGGGAAGCAAAATACTGCAACAAACAAGAGTTACAAAAAACACGATAAGAATATTATGTCATTAACACCTTACCTTGCCAAGGTCCTGGAATTGCTTGCAATCACTTGCAATTGAACAGGAAGCTCCTTGTCCTTAATCACACCAATTTGGTTTCAGGGCATTATAATCACATAGAAAGCAAATATGCATTTGCTAATATAGAAATTTTGGGCACCTTTAATAATCTCTGGGGGCCTGCAGTGTTTGCAAGACTCAGAGAGATGCAGGTACACTATGTGATCAAAAGTATCCAGACACCTGTCTGAAAATGACTTACAAGTTTGTGGTGCCCTCCATCAGTAATTCTGGAATTCAATATGGTGTTGGCCCACCCTTAGCCTTGATGACAGCTTCCACTCCTTCAGGCATTCATTCAATCAGGTGCTGGAAGGTTTCTTGGGGAATGGCAGCCCATTCTTCACAGAGTGCTGCACTGAGGAGAGGTATTGATGTCACTTGGTGAGGCCTGGCATGAAGTTGGCATTCCAAAACATCCCAAAGGTGTTCTGTAGGGTTCAGGTCAGGATACTGTACAGGCCAATCCATTACATTGATGTTATTGTCATTTAACCACTCCTCCACAGGCCGTGCATTTTGAACAAGTGCTTGATCGTGTTGGAAGATGCAATTGCCATCCCTGGATTGCTCTTCAACAGTGGGAAGCAAGAAGGTGCTTAAAATATTAATATAGGTCTGTGGTGTGATAATGCCATGCAAAACAATAAGGGGTACAAGCCCACAAAAAACACGACTACACCATAAGACCACCGCCTCCAAATTTTACTGTTGGCACTACACACGCTGGTAGATGACGTTCACAAGGCATTCGCCATACCAACACCCTGCCATCGGATCGCCACATTGTGTATTGTGATTCCTCACTCCACACAACGATTTTCCACTGTTCGGTTGTCCAATGTTTATGCTCCTTACATGAAGCAAGGCGTCGTTCTCTGTCACTCAACAGACGAGGTCGGCCTGTATGCTTTTGTGCTGTATGTGTCCTTTCACATTTCCACTTCATTATCACATCAGAAACAGTGGACCTAGGGATGTACAGAAGTGTGGAAATGTCGCATACAGACGTATGACATAAGTGACACCCAATCACCTGACCATGTTTGAAGTCCGTGAGTTCCACGGAGTGCCCCCTTCTGCTCTCTCACAATGTCTAATGACTACTGAGGTCGCTGATATGGACTACCTGTCAGTAGGTGGCAGCACAATGCACCTAATATGAAAAACATTTTTTTTTTGTGTGTCCGGATACTTTTGATCATATAGTGTATCTAAGGCTCCCTACGCTAGCCTCTCAGGCTACTCTAGAAACAGGGTGGTTGGGCGACGGCGAGGGGGGGGGGGGAAGTAAGAAAGTGATTAAAAATCATCGAAGGTTGCCTGCAAGGGTCACTCTATGGCCCTGTCTTTTGGAATATTGCCTTTGAACTGCTCCTACAGCAATTGGATGGTGTTAACTGTGCAAACAGGGCAGTAGCGTATGCAGATGGTAGTGGTCTTCACGGACTCAAGAGCATAACTTCAACATCAGTCAACACAGCTACTCACAAGAACCAGACTGTGGTGCAAGCGTAATAAACTTCAGATGGCTCTACACAAAACAGTTTATATACTACTCGAAGGAACACTACAAAGTAATCAAACCATAAAACTACATGACATTAGCATATGCAAACAACAGAAAACACAATATCTTGGTGTGAATGACCATTCTCTGATGACCACATCAGAACAATGACAGACAGGGTCACCACGATCATGCACAGGCTCATTGGACTCAACATAACACACTTCAGGGTACTGTTTCACACATTAAAAACTTATCATTGTGTGCTCTTTGTGTCTGTGGTCTGTTTTGCAGCCAGCGCACGGGTCCATCGAGTACACCTGATGATGAATAGGAACATTGTGCAGTTAGGGCAGAGAAGGACCCTGGTAAGGCTGTCAGGAGCTTTCAGCACCGCATCATGGAATCACTCTGCATGGAGCTTGGAACCTTCTCTGTCAACATAACCATTCAGTTTCAGACTGCAATGTGCCGCCTGAGGAGGGGGAGACAGGATAAGGTAATCGAGATTACCAGTGAGGACATCACCAAGAAGCAAGGTGGGTGGATACCTGATACCTGGCAAAGGGAAATGGGAGTTAAGTGATAAGGGCTGTAAGGTGTATCATTTCTTCTCAAACACCAGGGAACATCTGAGACTGAGCCATATCAAACCCAGCTTGGGTGTGGTTTACTTTCTGTCAGCTCATGAACCTTACCCTTTGCACTTTCACCATATAGGCTGGAGCCAGAGTGCTACTTGTACATGTGGGGAACATGGATCCCCATAACACACTTTCTCATTGTCACCGATACAGAGCAGCACACCAGACACCAGCACAGTGTGACAATGACATGATACGGACTATAAGAGACAAAAGATGAGTAGGAGATAATAAAATCACTGATGATGATGTCTCTAGGACATTACTTGATGAATACAGACAGACATAGCCTTATAACAGAACACTGCAATACACACGAAGCATGTAAGACAGCAGTTCCAATTTGTACACCAACACAGACAGCAGTACCGAAAAACACACACACACACACACACACACACAACCAGCAAACAGTTTCATCAACATGTACTGCAGACAACCTTACACAGGAACTAGAATAACTTCTAGAATAATTAAACCACATTAGAATAAACATTGTAACGCAATCAACCCTTTAAACCTGTTCTAGCTTAAGTATAAATGGCATGCATATCCATCCTGTGGTTATTATACTGCTATTGGGCTGTAACACTTATAACCGAACACTTAGTATATAAGCAACAAAATAAGTAAAATTCAAGACACATAATATAGGAATTGAAGGTTAGTTAATAACCCCCAAGAAATAACATACTTTACACTCACTCACCACTGCACTTTCTACAATGTACATAATTGTTAATGTGTCCTGTAAATAGTGTTTAGAAATATTAATCCATAAATTAAACTGTAGTGAACTGTATTCACATTCGTCAAATTTATTTCAAATTAATTTTGGATGGCTGTTGATTGTGATTAATGTCTGTTCATCCAGACATGCATTTAAATAACTAACAAGTTTGAGGTGCTGCCACCCTCTGAAACTGAGTAAGTCAGCACTGTTCACCTGTTGGAAAATCTGCTGTGTCTCATGCCACAGCAGGAAGATGTGTAGCACTGATGAAATTGACACCAACATCGATATGCACTCATCTTTGGACTCAAGCATTATCTTTGCCTGTTCCGCCATGTGCAGTTCAGTTCTTTGTGATCCTTGTCTTTGTTAAGGTTAATAAATGAACTACTGCTAAAGGGGTGTGATTATTGGTGCACCCAACCCAAACACACTCCTCACTGGTGACCCCGAGTTGTAATGTCTTCCGTTTTCGCTGTTTTACTGTGTCCGCGACCTCCATGTCGGTTATTTTCGCGTGCATTACATCGACACAGCATTCGGGCAATGACTTTGGCCCAGCGCCTAATGCCGGATTTTGTGATCTACATGCATTGTGTTGCGGGCGACGTACACCCTCCAGGACTGCAACACGATGCCTCTCACTCGATGATTTTGCCGATTTCCCCGGACATTTTTGAGCCTGCAACAATAAGTGAGGTTAGGAGTGCGCATGACTCCGGCTATCAAATGCCTTTGTTCCCGTCACATGTGCCATCCCTCATCGACTGTGCAGTTACCTCTTACGGATCTCCGTGCAGTGCGGGACCAATGCCGATTTCTGCAACTGCTTCGTCGGACAACCTACTACCGGCAGGACAATGATTTGCCACGCCGAAATCCATGCAGTACCACACGGATACCTGCCACGTGGTCGGAACTGCTTCATTCACAGGTCAACCTCCTCAGCATCCGACCACGTGTGCGCCTGCCTCGGTTCAGCATCAGCACATGTCTTCCTACTTTGATACCTCGGCCTGCAACAGGAACAATAACTTGTTATCTGTGCCTGACCTCCACCCCCATCCCACTGCTATGCCTCAGTGTTTTGTGCCACGACATTCACCTTATCCGCACACTGTTTTGAGTGGAGTGACTATGAACAGTGAACATTCACACATTCCGTCCCACGTTCGATATCATTTCCCACACTGTGCTTCTGGACAGCCCACGCCTCCGCAGCCTCCCTGCAACACAGGTGGCCCCAGCTCTGATCATACGTTGAGCTTTTTGCGGGCTAACATGCGTTCTCAAACTTTGAAATTTTTCTCACCTGTCGCCCCCGTGCCGGCTCCAGTTGAGCTTCCGCTACTGTTCTTGGCACATCTCGGTGCCTCATCCACGTCAGTCTTCCGCGACAGGTCAATCCAAACACACCCGCAACGTGTTGAGCTTCCGCAACCGCAATCGACACATTACGGTGTCTCACCCTCATCGGCCTTCCGCATCGTAACGGATCACCCTCAACCACAACGTGTCACCTTCACACTGCCACCCGAACAGCCGTCGTTGCCACATCCCCTGGAGGCACACTCTCCTGGAATACTACAGCAACAACAGCTCGTTTCAGGCAGTGCCCCGACGAACTCAACTCAGCCTGTTCTTCCGAACATTCTACAATGCTTACCGTCGCTGCCGCTGTTTAATCCCTACAGAGCTACAACCTGGTTCAAAATTGTGGATGAAGTGTTTGACCATTACAAACTCGACGAGTCAACCAGGTTTCTGTGCATCACCACCCACCTGCTCGACCAGGAGGACTTGATTACTGACCTGGTCGACGCCCTGAACTCATCTACCTGGTACACTCTAGCCAAAAAGACAGTTCTACGTCGGCTTGCACGCTCATCTTAGGCAGCAATACGGCAAGTGCTCCACATCAAGCATCTAGGCAACGACAAACCTTCCCAGTTCTGGAGACGGGTATGTGCCCTGGTCAGCGCCAATCTACTCTCTGACACAGCTCTCCTCGCCATCTGGTCAGATAAACTATCTCCTCACATCCGCTTTGCTCTGTCTCAAAGGTCTCCCGAACCTGTTGAGCAAAGAATGACAATTGCTGACAAGCTACACAATGCATCACTGCTCTATTTCGCCAGCCACTGCCTACCTGACAAGTCTCAGGTTCAGGCTCATCGTCCTGCAACCGGACGTGGACAGGGCCGTACTGTGCCGACCGTTCCTTTTGCTCCGGTCACACCCCCTCCTGTAACCGAGCCTGCTGCAGCCACCGCCACTGGCAACGAATGTTCCACAGGAAATGCAACCCCACTACCCATACTGTTACTTCCACACACAGTTTGGTGAGGCGACACGGAACTGCAGACCACTCTGCTACTTTCCAAACGCCAATTGCAGGTAGGTCCGGGTGCCACCTCCTGCGCACAACATGACAGGCATCCCCCAGTGCTCCATTCTGTTCGGGAATGACTGGATAATTGCGGATGACTTTACATTAAAGACATATCAGTGGGATACCTTTTCCTAGTGGACACAGGCGCTGATGTTTCGCTGCTGCCTACGTCCTTAGCGTCGTCGAACATCCGCCCTCATCATACTTCACTGCAAGCCATGAATTCAACTAAAGTACAATGCTCGGGTTCAACTTCCCACGTCGTCTCACTCTCCGGAAACTGCAAACTCGAGTGGACTTTTTTAGTGTGCGAAATTGACGAACCTATACTAGGCATTGACTTCTTGTGACACCTTAAACTTTCACTGGACCTAGTGCGAAAGACCCATGTTTCATCATCCGTCCAAGACTCACTTCCCCTGTGCTCCATCGAGCAAATCCCCCCCTCCCCCCTGTGACACATCGGTCCGTGCTCATCTCATCCGTACATGCTCGTCTCTGCGACGATGTTACAAGAAACCACGCACAAGTGCCTTGTCGAGCTTGAAGACTTCGCTCGCCTACACAATAAAAACCACGAACTCTCCCTCCGGCTCCTCGAAACACAGCTCCAGCTCTCTGATGCAACAAAGGAATTACAGACACTACAGCAAGGACAAAGTTTGGTCAGTAAGTGTGCCAAATCTGCTTGCAGTCCCAGCAATCGAGCCTTCGTGTGTTTACCTCTCGCTACCCCTCGCAACTGTGCTATCAAGACTGCCGTAACATTTACCGACAGTTCCGCAGGGCCACACCCTCCTAACACGGCAGCATTTGACAGTCGGCCGGACACAAGTGCACATGCGTTACGAGCGTCACATGTTCCCGAACTGACGGCACCTACCCCGCCCCTCGTGGACAGCACCTCAAACATTGCAACTTCGGCTCCTGCGTGCCGCCGTGTGACCACCACTGACAGCACAAATAGTGCACTCGCGCCAAGCGTTTTGCCCGCAACCATGCTGCCACAGGCCGCGCCCTCGGACAGTGGACTCACTAACGGCTCACGAGCTCTACCGAGCTCACCCGACCACGGTGCCACTACTTCGGGTCGGCGGCCATTTTGTCGCCTTGACTCCTGGGACACTTTGCCGCTTCGGCTCCCGTCGGATGTGCCGAGTGGATCTGAACACCACGACAACGACTCGCCTGCCCCGCCCGCCACACATTGTAAACAAACCGCCTCCCGTGCCGCCAGCAACATTTTCGTCGTCACCAACGGCACGGTTCACAAGCCTCGCCTCACGCCAGGTCCTCCGATCTCCAGTAAACAACGTCGACTTTGTCCTGAGCGCCTCTCCGACCTTAAAAATCAGATTTCTGACCCACTAAGCTCCGGCGTCATTGAACCCTCTGCTAGTAGCTGGTCTATGCCCATACATATGACACCCAAGAAACGGGTCCTGGCGCATGTGCGGTTGCTGACTTTATCAGTTCCCTCGCAGGTCCAACCATGTCCTCTGTCATTGATTGCAAATTGGCCTACCACCAGATCCCCATGGCACCTGAAGACATCGAGAAGACAGCAATCACCACCCCGATCAGGTTATTTCAGTTTCAATTCATGCCCTTTGGTCTGAAAAACGCAACCCAGACCTGGCAATGCTTCATCAACAAAGTGCTATTTGACCTAAAATTCTGCTTTGCATATCTTGATGAAATTCTTGTGTTCAGCTCCTCCGTCGAGGACAACATTCGACATTTGCAAACTGTTATGAACACTCTTGCGGCAGCCGGCATTGAGACCAACCAGGACAAATTGCAGCTACATCAACCCGCTGTCACTTTTCTTGGTTTTCGGGTCTCTGCCGATGGCAGAGATTCAGGCTCCACTGACGGACGCCTTGGCAGGCATCAACACTTCTGGATCTCGGCCCATTCCATGGACCCCTGCTATGACTGACTCTTTCACAGCCCTCAAAAATCTTCTTGCCGAGGCCTGCACCATCGCGCATCCTCATCCCAATACGCAGCTTTTCATCACCACAGACGCGAGTGATACTGCCATAGGCACTGTCCTTAGCCAGACAATCGACAGCCAAATTTCGCCTCTGCAGTTCTTCTCACGCAAGCTCACCAATGCACAACGGAAATATTCCACATTGGACAGAGAGTTGCTCGCGGCCTATGAAGCAATCAAGCATTTTAAGACTGACGTTGAGGGACGCCCTTTCTATGTTTTAACGGGCCACAAACCTCTGGCTGCGCCCATTACAAACCCAACAGCTGACCCGCCTCCTCGCCACTTCAGATACATGGACTTCATATCTCAGTTCACCACCGAAGTGAGGCACATAAAGAGTGCTGACAATGTAGTTGCTGATTTCGTTCCATGAGTCAACGCTGTCGATTCGCTGTTAGACCTCACTGAACTACCTAACCTCCAACCCGCTGACGAGGAAACACAAAACCTGATTTCAGACTCTTCGTATGCACCACCTTCCCTGGCATTTCTGGTGAGATCTGGTGCGACAACAGTACGGGCACGTTGTGCCCCCTCATCCCAACCATGCTCCATCGAGCTGTCTTCAATGCATTGCATAATTTAGCGCATCCCGGTGTTCATGCGTCTGCCCGCCTCGTAGCGGAGCACTTTGTGTGGAGAAATGTCAACAAGGACGGCTCTTCGATGGCACAACTCTCTATGGACGGAGGACCTTCCCCTTGTGCTACTCGGCATTTGTGCGATCTATAAGGAAGATGCCAAAGGCACAATAGCCGAGTTCGTGTATGGCCAGAACATTGTTCTCCCTGACAAACTTGTGAACTCTTCCGCTTCTCTCCCTCAGTCTGACTTACCTTCCTTCATGGACCGCGTCAGACTCCACTTAATCAACCTCCATATCCCTCCGCCCTCCAGCCATGCCCGCCCTAAGGTTCACGTCCCAAATTCTGTGGACAATTGCGAGTACATCATGCTCCGAGATGATACTGTCCGTGCTCCCCTCCAACCTCCATATACCGGCCCATAATTCTCTGGCGTTCAGCCAACACCTATGATATCCAGATGAAAGATTCAGCTGTTACAGTCCCTCTCAACAGACTGAAGCCTGCTCATGTCGAGCCTTCTTCTACCCCCTTCAGGCACGACCACGCCACTCACTGTCGTGGCTCACGACATTCCAACCACTCCCTTCATGTCAGACTTACACACTTGATCGAGTGACTTCCAGCTCCAATCGTCGAGTTCTCCTCCGACCTCACTCTCTACACCGGTCTCACACACTCCGTCGAGTGACTTCCAGCTCCAATCGTCGACCTCTCCTCCGACCTCGCCCTCTACTCCGGTCTCACACACTCCATCGAGTGACCACATGCTCCCCATGTTGAGCTTACCTAGGATCACACCCTCGCTGCCCGCCCCTTCGCTGGTCCCTTCGACCTTGCCACCGTCACCTGCCTCGCCCTATCGAGCTCTTACGCCCCCCCCCCCCCCCATCTTGAACGTGCCCTCGCTCGTGGTGTTTGTGCCTGTCCCCCCAGACATAATCCACGACATCTCAAAAATACTGTGTGATTATACACTGTTCGTTGTGTGTTTCTCTTCATCCAGTGCTCATGACACAACCTCCGCCATTCCCTGCCACCTGGTGAAATGTGTTCCCCTCCCGCCTGATGTCGACCTGGACATGCTTCATGTGTTCGCCACGTCCTCTGGAGACATCGTTGTAGTTGCTCCTATCCACCCCCAAACTGCCGGCCTACCTGTCGCCGCATGACCAGCACACCCAGTACAACGCTCGGCTCACTTCAACGACTTCCAGGTTCGGTGGCCGAACGTCCCTTACGACGTCTACCCACACAGCTCCCCGACGACGCTGTCGAGCTGACCGTGGTCCGGCTAACTGCGGACCACCCCTGTCGACGCCATAGTCACCCCCCCGGGGCAGCCTCTCAAGAGTACTCTGTACTGCAGGGGGGGGGGGGGGGAGGCTATGTGGCGCCGATGAAATCGACACCAACATCGATATGCATTCATCTTTGGACTCTAAGCGTTATCTTTGGCTGTTCCACCATGTGCAGTTCAGTTCTTTGTGATCCTTGTATGTGTTAAGGTAATAATTGAACTACTGCTAAAGGGGTGTGATTATTGGTGCAGCCAACCTGAACACACTCCTCAGATGTAAGCACAAAAGTCTAGCAGTCTGATAATTGTCAGCAGTTCAGACACACAGCAAATAGGTTTTAGATTAGATGATACTCCATCCAGTCCAGATATTAACTGTAGGAGACCCTAGAGTATTGGTGAAAAGTCAAAGAAATACCCTTCAAAGACAGAACTATTAAAATATTACTGATCAACTGCTGAAGCATTTGCAACAAAGCATCAGAGTTTGAAGCACTCCTCAAAATCAGAGGAGTTCAGACGAAACTGGGAACAGAAAGCTGTCTATAACCCAAAATTTAAAGCAGTGAGATGTTTTGGATAAATGTAAATGTGTATTGAAAGTATAAGTTAATGGGGAATGGAAGTGGCGTGGTGCACACTTAGCAGTAGACAAGAGACTCAGTTCCACTGAGATAGAACATGAAGCTGCATGCAAGATTGTTTTGGTAAGACTCAGTATCAAGGCTGACCATAACTGTGAGATGAGGTCCATCTACTGAACACCAGACTCTCTCCAAATGTAACTAAAACATCTGAGTAAGCCACAGCTCACTAGTACATGTGTTCTCCCAACCATACTGCTATTGTTGGAGGAGGCTTTAATTATCTAGCTATCTACTGGCATAATTAAAGTTTTGTATGTAGTAGATGTGACCAGACAACCTGCAAAAGTATACTTCCTCTGAAAACTACTTCAAACAGATATTTTGGAAGCCCACTCATAATAGAAAGGTAATATTACAATGGCAACAATAATAGGTCTCACCTATTTGAGGATGATTACATAGAAACTGGTATGAATGACTGTGGGGAATTTTTAGCAACTGTGGTTAAGTTACTAAAATACAAAAGGCATCTAAAAGAAATGGGAAGATTATATGTTCACTGAACTAGATAAAGAGGCAGCAGTATTACTTCTCAAGGAGGAACTTGAACCACTTTGGTGTGGACGTTCAGGAACTGTGGCCCAAGTTTAGAAGAATAGTTGGTCTAGCACTGGATAGATATATATCAAGTAGAAAAGTTTGTGATGTTGGGACATTTCTTAATACACAGTCTCTCTGCAGAAACTTCTAAAGAAACAGGGACTACTGCAATATATGAAGCCTTCAGTGACTACCATAGCAGATTATCAGAAAACCTCTCACACAAATGAAAGAAACTGAGGCCTTTGGTGAAGCCTTCAGTGACTACCATAGCAGATTATCAGAAAACCTCTCACACAAATGAAAGAAACTGAGGCCTTTGGTGAAAAAATCAACTAAGCTGATTTTGGGTAAAAGTGAGTCAAGGTATACATCATTTTTAGTAATTAATTCTGCATGTTTTGGTACAGGAATAAATCTTGTGTGAATTTATTTATAGAAGATATGACTATTTGTTAACATGTATATACTTGTCAGTAGGGCAGAACACAGACAGTCTGACAGATCTAGCAAACTGACTGGCACAGGTTGTCAAAAAAGGGTACTGTTGACATTGACCAACTTGACTCATAGCAGTGCCTCATTGTCACCTCTATTCTTCATTAACATTGAGGTTCCATGGCTCCATTTAATGTGAACTGTTCAGCAAACCGCAGTTAGTTGTTATATAATATCTGGTCCTTACTATCATTAATAACTGGCTGTAATTTTGCTTTTAATTTTGTTTCATTATGTTGTATGATAAATCAAACTTTGATATTAGTGAAAGACAGCAAAAATATAAAGCAAAGAAGAGAAATTGTGATCCAGTTCATTGGAAAAGAAATGAAGAGAAACTGAAAAGAATTTGGGGTGATTCGTATGCCACATATCAGGTGATTTTTGATGTATGCTGTATGTGTGTCCATGTTGACTTCAGTATTTCATTTGGAATACCAAAATGTCACACCTGTGAAAAGTATGATTATTTGTCATTGTTTATTTTGGATTCTTATAGCAGGAAAATTATGTCAGAATTTAAATACCTTAGAGGTAAAGGGGACCGCTTACTGAAAAGCAGAAGCATTGAGTCATCAACAGGCACACACAGTGGGAAAAAAAAAAAAAAACCTTTAAGCTACTTCCATACCATTCCACTCTCGAACAGCTCGTAGGCAGAAAGAACACTTAAATCTTTCCATGTGAGTTCTGGTTTCTCTTATTATAGAATGATGATTGTTTCTGCCTATGTAGGTGGTCACCAACAAAATATTTTCTCACACTGAGAAGATAATTGGTGATTGAAATATCATGAGAAGGTCCTGTCTCAAAGAAAAATTCCTTTCCTTTAATGACAGGCACCCCAGTTTGTGTATCATATTTGTAGCACTCTCACTCATATTTTGTAATAATACAAAATGAGCTGCCCTTATTTGAACTTGTTCGATGTCCTCCATCAATCCTATAATATTATCTGATGAGGATGCCACAAGACACAGAAGTACTCCAGAAGAGGGCAGACAAGCATAGTGTAAACATTCTCTTTAATAGGCTTGTTACATTTTCTAAGTGTTATGCCAATAAATGACAAGTCTTAGGTTTGATTTCCTCACAACATTATCTATAAGACCTTTCCAATTTAAATTATTTGTAACTGTAATCCTTAGGTATTTAGGTGAGTTTACAGACTTTAACTTTGTGTGATTTATCATATAACTGAAATTCAGTGGATTCTTTTTAGTGCTCATGTGGAAGACTTCACACTTTCGATGATTTAGTCAGTTGCCACTTTTAGCATCATATGGACATATTATCTAAATCATTTTGCAATTTGTTTTGATCATCTGATGAATTCGTATGATTGTAAATGACAGCATCATCTGTAAACAATCTAAGAAGACTGCTCAGATTGTCTCCTAAATCATCCATGTAGATAAGGAACAACATAGGGCTAATAACACTTCCTCAAAAACAGATAATACTTCTGCTTTACTCAATGGTTTTCCATCAGTTAATATGAAGTATGACCTTTCTTACAGAAAATCACATGGCTGAGATGATACTCCATAGACACACAATTTAATTAAAAGTTGCTTAGGAAGAACAGAGTCAAAAGCCTTCTGGAAATCTAAAAATATGGAATGAATTTAAAATCCCTTGTTGATGGCATTTATTACTTCACGAGATTAAATAATTAGAAGTCTTTCACAAGAATGATATTCATATTGTCTATCTGTCAATAAATCATTTTCTTCAAGGTGATTCATAATGTTAGAGCACAGTACATGTTCCAAAATCCTACTGCAAATTGATGTTAGAGATATGTGTCTGTAATTCGGCGGATTACTCCTATTTCCTTTCTTGGGTATTCGTGTGACCTGTGCAACTTTCCAATCTTTGCTTACAAATCTTTCAGTGAGTGTGCAGTTGTATATCATTGAAAATGGAGAAAGAATGGAGCAATTGTATTAGCATGCTCTGGAAGGAACCTGGCTGATATGCAGTCTGGACTGGAAGCCATGCGTGTGTTAAGTGTTTTAAGCTGCTTTGCTGCAAGGAGGGTATCTACTTCTAAGTTACTCATGTTGGCAGTTGTTCTTGATTTGAATTCTGGAATATTTAATTTGTCTTCTTCTGTGAAGGAATTTTGGAAAACTGTGTTTAGGTAACACTCCTTCAGTGCCACTCTCATCAATAACATCACAATTGCTATTGTGCGGTGAATGTATTCATCGCATCTTGCCACTGGCATATTTTACATACAACCAGAATCTTTTTGGGCTTTCTGCCATATTTTGAGACAGAGTTTTATTGTGGAATCCATTAGAAGCATCTTGCATTTAAGTTCCTGCTAAATTTTGAGCTTCTGTAAAAATTCACCAATCTTTGGAATTTTGCTTTCTTTTAAAATTGGCATTCTTTTTTTGTTGCTTCTGCAGTATTATCCTGATTTGCTTCATGTAACATGAGGGATCAGTATCATTTCTTATTAATTTATTTGGTATATATCTCTTGATTGCAGTTGATACAATTTCTTTGAATTTAAACCATATCTGGTCTACAGTTTACATAGTCAGTAGGAACTATTTACTTCAGTTTCACTACAAAATAATCTACTTCTGACAGCAATAAACACTCCACCACCAACTGCATTTACTTTACCCTTTTTGAAGATGGTTAGGTCCTTTCAGTACTTTCAGTTAGCTGTTGGAGCTCTGGTGCTGTGAGAGCTTACAACTATGATATTGACTATTCCTCTGTCTACCATCTTCCTGTGGTCAACCTGTACCCTTTGAAACTGAAGCCATTTCTGCACTTTCCCGAGACCCTCTAACCTAAAAAAATTGTTCAGTTCCCTCCACACAGCCCCTGCTACCCATGCTGCTGCTTCCTGCGTGTAGTGCACTCCTGATCTATTTAGCTGAACCCATACACCACCATGCCTATGAAGCAAGTCGAGGGATCTGCATCCTTCAGCCACAGAACCACCTGAACATCTGATTTACACCCTCTGCTCACATCTGAACCAAAGGACCACAGTCAGTTCTTTCAATGATGTTACAGATGGTGAGCTTCACCTTCATCTCACAAGCAAGACTGGAAGTGTTTAGCACTTCAGCTAGCTGCCCAAAACCAGAGAGTATCTCTTCCAATCCAAAGTGACACACATCATTAGTACCAACATGAGCCACCATCTGCAGTTCGCTGCATTTTGTGCTCTTCATGGCATCTGGAAGCAACCGTCCCACATCTGGAATGACTCCTCTTGGTATGCACACTGGATTTCTTCCACTCCTTCGGAGCTATATCTGTAAGGGTCCTTATTACATGCCCAATGTTGGTACCAGAGGGAAGCACAATGCTAGGAGTGCAGGAGGACTGGGGTAGGGTAGAGGTTGTTGGAGGTGGGGTGGCTAGAGGGAGGGAGGGGTGGGTGGCAGGAAGAGGAGCTGGGAGTGGTA
Source organism: Schistocerca cancellata (assembly GCF_023864275.1). Lineage (NCBI taxonomy): Eukaryota > Metazoa > Arthropoda > Insecta > Orthoptera > Acrididae > Schistocerca > Schistocerca cancellata. Next base: position 353,088,866 of record NC_064630.1, read on the forward strand.
GGTAGTGGCTCGGAGGGAGGCAGCCAGGTTACTGGCCAGGAATTTGGGAGGGAGGGTTGGCAGGTGCACATGCTAGGCATGTGATGTACAGGTTCGAAGCCAGTGGGGGCATCACGTGATGAAGCTGATTTGGAGATGTGAATTAAGAGGTGATGATAGGGCGGAGGAAGGGGAAACGGTTGGAGGATCTGGGGGAGTGGGTGAACGGAGATTGAGACCTGATGGGTTATGAAAACGAAGGATGTGTTGCAACGACAACTCCAGTCTGCATAATTCAGAGAAGCTGGTAGTGGAGGAAAGGATCCAGAGGGCCTGGATTGTGAAGCAGCCATTGAAATTGAGCATGTGGTGCTTAGCTGCATGTTGTGCCACCGTGATGGTGAACTTTGTTCTTGGCCACAGTTTGGCGGTGGTCATTCATTCTGATGGATAGGTGGTAGGTTGTCATACTGGCATATAAAGCTGTACAGTGATTGCAGCGGAGTTGGTATATAACATGGTTACTTTCACAGACACATGGCTGCCTCTGATGGTTTTGAATAAGCATGTGGCCAGACTGAAGTAGGAACTGCTGGTTGGATGGATTGGGCAGGTGTGCCACCTGGGTCTTTCAGAAGACTATGGTCCCTGAACACCAATTTAGAATGGGTGGAAAGGATCTCGGGTATGATATCCCTAAGTTCAGGGCATGATAATAGATAATCAAAGCCCTGACGAAGGATATAGTTCTGTGGCTGATTCTTGAGGGTGGTGGGAAGATTAGGGGTGTGTGAGGATATGGTATGGTGGCTAGTGAGATCTACAGCATACTGGGCAAGGAAGTTCACATCAATGAAAATACACCATCCCAAGATGGCCAGGCTGTATGTAAGGTATAGAAGGGGTGACAGAGCTGTGGATGGAGCCTTTACGGAGGTGGAAGTCAACGTCCAAGAAGGGGACATGTTGGGTTGAGGCGTACCAGGTGAAGCAGATGGGAGAGAAGTTGTTGAGGTTATGAATGAATGAGGATAGGGTATCTTGGCCTTGAGTCAAATTGTTGAAACCATTTCACTACAGCTGAACAAGACATCATATTTAGCCCATATACTGCCAGAATTTCATGGAGAATCTGTGTGTAATGTAAAAAGTTTGGCCCAGAAGAATCATATTGATCTGCATACTTCAACTTTGGAGTAAGTTCCAGTTTCTGAGCCATCTCAGTCACACAGTGAGGTGCACCTGTTGTCTGTAGGGCAGCAGAACTGTCTCTCCAGAACAGAACATTGTCTTCTGATTGCCCCACTCTTTTCTGCAATTGTTTCAGTTTGGGACGACATGAGTAATTTACTCTCTGATGTCCCTAAATGCAAATTGTGGATTTAACAAAATTGTGGGTGTATTAAATAGAGTGATTACACAGCCTCAAGTTTTAGGTAGAGCAAGTGTTAGATTTATGATCATTGGTAGCACACAGGGAAAAAGCAGTTGGTCTGTAGAGGAGATCTCTTACAAAATAATTTGACCTATCCTAGAATATTGTTCAAGTGTATGGGATCCAATCCATACCAAATGCAGCTAACACAGGATACTGAATGTGTACAAAGAAGGACTGCAGGAATGGTCATAATGTTGTTTGACCCTTGTGAAAGCTTATGGATATGCTGAAAAAACCAGAACTGACAGTTTCCTTTGAGATAGATGCTAACTACCCCTGAAATCTTATTTACAAAGTTTCAGGAACCAGAATTAAATGAATAATGCAGGAATGTAATACAGTCCTCTATGTATCACTCCAGTAAGTGCTTTGGATACAAGATTAGACTAAATACAGTGCTTACAGAGGCATGTAAGCACTCATTCTTCCCCTGTTTGTAAGATACCGTAATATGTGGTACCATGGGAAGTATCTTCTGCCAAACACTTTACAACATTTAGCAGAATACAGATGTAGTCATAGATGCAGATTGTAAGTCTATCTACTTGTAGCTATTGATGAACTGTGGTGGAAACATCAATACCAGAGTGGGCATTAACTATGATGTTACATATGATATCAGTAGGCAATTAGTGTCTTGTTTTTTGAAACAGAAATGATAGATTCAACATCAAAATCATTAAAAGGATAAATAATGTTATCTGAAAACATCATTGTTATTTCTTGATTGGCAACATGGAATTAATGGGAGGACAGCAAATTTAATAATGTAATTTCACTGGTATTTAAGTCACATCTTCTCAGGATATCATAAGAAAGGTGACAATAACTGAACAGAAAATGAGATATACTACTGTACCAGCCAATGTAAAATACATTTCACTCATGCTAAATGACTGCCTCTAAGCAACAACAGATCCGATTTTAAAGTACATGAATCATTAAACAACAGAAAATCTGGGAGACAGAAGTGCCGATATGTGATATATATCTGTGTGTGTGTGTGTGTGTGTGTGTGTGTGTGTGTGTGTGTGTGTGTGTGCGTGCGTGTGTGCGTGCATGTGTGTTTCCAGCTATAATAAAAATCTTTGTCCAAAAGATTAATAATATCCAACAGTCAACTTTTAAATGTGCTTTTCTGCCCCTCAGTGCTTGCTGCCATATGTGTGTTGAGTAGCAGTCTTCCCTAATTTGTGTGTATCATTAACATTATTTATAGGAAAAAAAAGTATTGAGGAAAGAATATGTACAACCAGAAAGCATTTCATACAACACACACACACACACACACACACACACACACAAAGAGAGAGAGAGAGAGAGAGAGAGAGAGAGAGAGAGAGAGAGAGAGAGAAATAGCCCGTAATTGTCATAGGCAGCTAGGGACTTGGTTGAGAACCTAGGATAAAATTTATAGTGTCTGTAAATTCTAATAGTGCTCGTGGGTTTAATGAGTTTATTATTAGAAAAGTAGAAGAAGCTGTAGATAGGATTGGAGATTTGTAAATTGAGCCTACAAGTATTTTAATGCACAACAACATTTTGTAATACGAATACATGGAAGAAGGTGACTAATGAGTATGTAAAGATAATGACTGTTTAAAGCCTTCATTGCTTCTTGGTACTTACAGTATGCTGTGGGCTTACATTACGCTGTGTGGAGTCTGGTAGCAAACCATTTTTTAAATTTGGATGACCACTTACAGCACCAAGAAACAAATACTTCTCATTTTCAGCATTTCCACAGTTTTTAAAACTAGCTTGCACAGTTTACAAAAACAAGTTTTGTGGATGAAGTGTCGGGCCACATGAGAAGTGTCAGGCCACATGCTAATGACAATAACTTAATCTTTTAAATAAAAAATGAGATTATGAATTACTTCAGAATGACATCATATTTCACAATGTAATGTGGATTTTAGGAAGAGAGATAGGCTTAAAAAGCAGAGTTTGATCTGCTAAGGAAGATCATGCAAGCCTATGAAGAGAAGTACAACCATAGTAACATTTATGAAATGCTACAGTATTGGTGGTGGTACCCTGGAAATTTTACAATATAACTTATAAAAGAGAATTCTGTTCGTCTAAAGAGTAACACGTGATGAACAGAATGTGGAGTATGGCATGACTCAAGGATCCATACTTGGGTCTATGCATTTCTAATACCAATATTTTAAAGTTATGTGGACTACATAGGTCAGGTATCACTGTTTGCATATGATACAAATATTTCATTTAATATAAAGATCTTACCCCCTTATTCAGGCACCTCATGAAGCAGCTATACTATTCTGTATCATCAAGAAATAATTGACAGTAGACAAAATGAAGATCTTCCTGTTTTCTTTTCATTAACATTTCCTCATTGTAACTGTGGCTGGACTCCCTTCCTGTTGCCGCACGTATACAAAATGAAGATAAAATACTCAGATAATATGTTGCGTTGATGACACTGCATTCTTTGACAAAGTGGGCACTGAAATGTTTCTTGATTTCATTACTGATAAAAAGATTGCCTGGAAAGGAACCATTCCACACATGTGTTTAGAAAACCTTCATGTGGGTTATATTTCTTAACAAAATTACAATACATAACGCCCCAACATTTTGTAAAAATATACTGTACATATCAGTTATTTATTGTAGTATTGAGCCATATCAGTTGCCTATTATACTATTGAGGCTGCTCAACAGGTTGCAGAAATATCCTAATACACCACAAGAAAGCATTTTGAATTTTAGCATCAAAGTAAGGAACTGGACTGCTGCAGATCTCTGATCATCCAGTTATGAGGAATGCAGCTTTTGTCAATATACCTTCAACAGGATCTGTTATGGGCAAGAAAAACATTTATTAAGAGATATGAAATCCACAATTATAGAACTTGTAAGAAAGGAAACATAAACATCATGAGCTGTTATTACTCCAAAACATGGAACACATTCCTGTATTGGGAATGAACATTTTTAATGTGTGCCAGCTGAAGTGTTTGCCATTATAAATATTGATGGCAAAAATTGTAAAACTTCTGCATTCAGTTTATTAATTTTTTGGTATTGATGCCCCAGAATGGATGTGTGAAACTACTAGTATGCATAATCAAAAAAGGAACAGCTGTTAAACTAGGGTTGTTGCAAGTATTTTTTAATTGAACAAGCTACCACTTTTAATGAGATATTAAACTCTTTATGTGTCAGGTATTAAACTCTTATATGTCTCATTTTTAAACCATATACTAAGCCCACATTTTTTATTAATTTATTTTTCTTTTATTGCCTGTGTAGTCTTAATTGTATGTATTCCAGGTATTGTAAAATTGATTCTGTGAAGCCAGTCTTGATTGGGGAATGTTGAAGATTTGGTAATAAATGTTAATGGGAGGAATCTATAATATGTGGTAAAATAAAATGAAATTTATCTTCTGCCATGCACTTGTAGTAACATATATCCCATAGATATATCTCCCCTCTCTGGTGCGTGAAGCCAGCACATAGAGCAGTGTTGTGCAATGTGAACTCAGTTCAGTAGAAGACTCAATGAGAATGGGAACCATCTCAGCATTCTTTTTTGAGTTATATGGTGTAACTAGAGTACACTATAAATAACAAGGTGATGAGAAATTTACTTATAGCTAATTTTTTGATTAATACAAGTTTTATTTGTACGTAAGATATGAGCTTCATACATTTTAAAGAGAAAGATGTTATTAAGGTCACATGCAGCAAGCTCTTTCAGTTGTTTTGACTTAATAAAATTTAATACTGATTTTGCTGATAACACTATTTGTACAATTTATTGCAGCACAGAAGAAACATTTTTTTACAAAACATATATTTCAACCATAATCTATTTCTAAAAACAGTTAGCTCCATTATACACACACATTATTTACATAAATTCAGCCAGCAACTGCGTTGCTTCAAGCTTATTCAATTTCCATGAGTGATTGCAGCGCCATTGTGACGTCTTAATACTAACTGTATAAGGCCTTGTGTTTGTTATTTAGTTTAAATTATCAAATTTTACATCAACTTTTGTAACTAAAATACAGTTATTAAAGAAACAATATTTTAAAAATAACATCAAGAAGTAGATTTTCAGTTGCAATCTTCATAAAAAAGACTTAGTTACTAATTTTACAGTATAAAGAGTTAATGATTATACTTTACTTCAGACTTCAATGTAAATAAGATAATCGATGTTTGCACAAACAACATAACTTACAAAGTGTTTCAGAAATTTCCCTTCTTTGGTTACCAGACAGAACCATCTCAAATGCAAAGTACTTATCTTAATATTATTGTAACCATAAATGGAACAACTACGAAAGACTCACAGGTCATCAGTTATTTGAGCCATCATTTTTAGTTTCTTTAAATATCACAGCTAAAATGTGTATATCAGTTTTGATGATTGATAAACTGTCTTCCTAACAGTAACAAACAATTTGTAGAGCCATTATATCTATCAAATGACATCACAAATCTCTTACACTGGCAGCAGTGGCGTAGTGCTAAAGGCATGACACTGAATAATGAGGTGTTAAAGGTATATCTGTTATTTTTGTGCTAAAAAGTGCATCATCATAATACATAAAAATAATGCACAATGAATACCTGAAGTGTGAGTGTGGTTTGAGACATGTCACTAAGTGAACATTTCTGCAACAAGAAAAATTCCAGGTTGGAGAAAAGTCCCTTTGCTATCACATTTACTTACACATCACATGTCAATCTTCTGGAGGTGAGTGTATTTTTTTTTTTTTTTAAATTTCAGATATAAATTTATATCTGGCTGCTACTCCGTGCTTTAAAGGCTGCAGACAAATAAAGAGAAGTGATAAAAATCAATAAAGTATGTACTAAATTAACTTAATCAGATCAGACCCTTTTGATTCTGAAATATCCAATATGTTGTTGAATCTGAAACTCGATGTGAACTGGAGAAGTTGAAAACAGGTTGTTTTGTGTGCGAAGATAATAGGCTGACTGAAGTTACAGAAGAAGTTATGGAAATTGTGTAGACTGTTACTAAACTGTGAACTCAGCGAAAGAAACTGTAACACAGGAGACATGTGGCAGGGTAACACAAACAAGGTGTGTGGTTGGTGAAGAAAGAACTACAGTGATAAAAAGTATTGTCTAAATACAAAAATGTTACAATAAAAATGTGGTTATATAATAAGAGTGAAAAGAGGATACATGAAGAAGTTGGTTAACTGAGGAAGATGATGAAAAATTTATGAAAATTAAAGCCAATTATAACGTTCATTGACATTTTCTTTGTAAATATTCGGTTTTAAAGGAAGTTGTTCATGACTACTCCTGTGTTTGTAATCTTATTTTAGCAGTATCCATAATATCTCTTCCCTTTTATACACTCTGTTCATGCACTTCACAGGCTGGAGTCTAGTCTACTTACACGGATGCATTCTTTACACATTAAAGATAACTTTATCGGTGTTCTCAAAAACTATTATTTCTCTTTCCATGGGAGGAAAAATTGTTAAGGGTTAATGTTTCATTAACAATGATGTCACTAGAAGTGGTCTTATTGCTTCTCATGCCAACAAATGAGGAAGGGGAAGAAAATGTATGTTTCTCGATTACTCCTTTCACCTTTTGTCGGAAAATCTGGTTATTTGAAAGACAATAAAGCTATTAAGTACTATTCTTCCTTCTTTATCTATTTTGATTGCATCTGTAACATGAGTTTTGAATTTCATAAGTGGTTTTCTTAAATTGTATGTTTTATACTATTATTTTTCAACTTCTTGAATTTAATATGGCATTCCAAGAAAAGTAGCTGTAACAGCTACAAAAACAAGACTAAAAGCAATATGATTATAGTTCATACTTTATGGACTTTACTGATGTATTTAGTAAAACAGACTGAACATGATGAATTCTCTATTCCTCATAACAGCTTAATGCTGGGCACTTAAGACATACAAATTATATTCAGAGCTCCATCTATACAGATTGTCTTGTAAAATTCATAACGGTTTTAAACTCAATGTTTGTTTTCCGAACTCTCAAATCTCATTACAATAATATGTTAGTGATGTAGTATTATCACTCAGTGTGATACAGACATAATATAGAAGTTCTCGAAAAGTTTTCATGTCCAACTTTCGCATTTACATGTCATGTTTTTGAAGTTCTTGCAAGTACAACAATAAGTTATTATACACTCTACTCACAACTGCAGTGCTACGACTTCCTAAACTTCTTTTGTTACCTAGGCTGTACAGTAAATTAGGGGCAACTGAAAATTTTAGGCAGATTTGAAAACTTGCAACTTTTTAATGTGGTGAATTTCTATCTCCAGTAAATTGTTGATAGACATGTATTAAACCCTTTGTCAATCTCTTGAGTTGCAGCACCAAAACATTAATTTTTTTACAAATGATGGGTAATGTGATTCCTTCATGTAGCTGCCATAAATTAATATCAAACCACAAATATGTATATCCTTGAGTAATAATTTACAGACATTACCAAAATTTCTGAGCTTATCTGCTATTACTAGAATTCATTTTTTTTTCTGGAGGTTACTAATAACTGACTTTCAGTTGCAGGTGAATCGATTGTCATTTTAGAGTATACATATTACTACAGTCATACACATAAATTAAGTTTGAGCTACTCGTTCTGGCAGCAGAGAATCAGTTCCAGATTTCCATTGCAGTCCTGCTGATATAATATAGAAACTATCTTATGCCACTGACATCTGATATTACCTCTTTTCAGTCACCTGCTTGGATTACTCATGTTAGTGATTTTAGGAAGAAAATAACTGTTGTTTTACTTTTATAAAATATTTTTGCAGAACAAATGTATTAAATCATTTACAGAAAAACAGGGAAATGTATCAACAGTGCAGTTGTTACCAGAATTTTGCTGACGTGTGTGTGTTTTGGAAATTATCAGAAACCAAAATAAGGCGTAGGTACAAAAATTTGAATCTGAGCCTCACAAATGGAAATACAGTGCCTTAAATATTGCACACCACTTGGTGGAGGTTCAGAGTAGAATACTTATGCTGAATTTTCTTTTGTATTCACTAAATGTTCTATGTATGAATGAGTTATAAATAAATCCAATTTTCATGCAACAAACAGAAGTTTTGAACATGACCATAATCTTAAGGTCTTCAGGTACATACTGCCAGTAGAGGTCCAGGAAGGATTCAATTATACAAGAAAGAAATCTACTATTTTGTGGAATGTCTACTGTGTTGATATAGTGACATTTTTAAAAATGTGTGCTGTACTTCAACTTAACCCTGGATACATGCTTTGGAGTGAAGCCTGTGACAGGTGTAAATTTTGTGTCTTCTCTAAGGCATTAGTGCAACAAAACAGCTCAAGATAGGCAAGTATCTGTGTTTGTGTTATAGTCTGGGATACAGTTTCCAATTATCACCTCCAATAGTCTGCTATATTCTCTCTTTTTCGAGATAAGAGGTGTATAAGAAGAACTTGAAGGATGAAGACATATAAAAGCCTAAATATACAATTATTCAAATTTTATTGTTGTTATTAGCATATGAATTAACAAGGGTTGAGGTCAGATATGGAAGTGTATCTTTTGAATATTTAAACAGATGAACAACATGTTCTCTTGTCTTTCTATGGAAAATCTATCAAACTATTTTCAAATGCATAAAATATACCTAAACTTCTCTGTTTACTTTGATGCTACGACATGCTGATTCTAGTGAAACTAATTTCCTTTCTCTGAAAACTGCCTGTCATAAAATGGTACTGAGAGTCTTTAGAAACATGGAAGCAGACAAACTATATATTTTTTGATTCTCATTAAACCTTATTTTCAGAGGTATAATTAAATCTCCCTTTTGTGAATCAGAGTAGTAGAAATTGTTGGTGCTAATTTTTTTATCTAAATTGTCAGTTATGTAGGCACCTATATAATTTTCCACGAATTCCAGGAATTTAAGAGCCTGCGCTACAGGAAAAGAGGCATTTTCTACATTATTTTAACACTTTCAATGCAACTTTCTCACAAAAAATTGATAGTAATTTTATATTTTTAGTTACAGCTGAGCACTAAAACTTGTGTAAGAAATAAGGCATTTTCTGTCACACTAGTGTGAGCTAAAAGGATTTGTGAAATGTTATTTCTAGAGCCCTGCAAGTGAAACATTTTTCATATGCAATAGGTTTTCTGTAACAATCTATGTGACTTCTTTTAACTATGAGATTTGGTTGTAGCAAGTAGCCAGACATTTAAGTTATGTAATTTTTTGCTTCAAGGGCTTGTAAACTGACTGCGAATTTCTTGTTGTTACTTCCACAAAAATCTATGAAAATTATTGGATTATGATCTTGATAATCAGAAATGCCTAATTTTATATAGACATAACAATATGTTTGACATCTTAAAAATTGTACACACTGTTGGTAGGAAATTGCTTTTCCTGCACAATTTACAGAATTATACCAGTTTGTCATCTCTAATATCTCTTTCAGAATGTCTTGAGATGGAAAGCCACATGTGTAAATGCCTTCTTGCTCATCTGCCTACCTATCTTACAGTAAATACAGTTGTGTTTATGAAGTTGCTGTAGGAAGGACATCCAAATATTGTAATTTAGTAGTAGAATAACAAGTAATTGTTAATGATCTAAAAAGGTCACTAGGTAAACTTCAGTACGAACCTTACATACTCAGCTTGTAACCATAGGGAAAGGTAAGTAGCCAGGCAGTGTATCACCAATGTTTATGTAAATGACTAAGATGAATGCTAGATATATTTCTGCAAATTATAATAAAGCAGACATTATTGTACCAGTTCTACCAGTCATTGTGTTGTTGATAACTATATATTTATCAGATGATTAAAAATTGATTTAAAGGAATTTGAAAAATTTGGGGCTTTATATTTTAAAATAAGAATGATAATGGAAAATATTGCAGTAGTCATACTCTGGTTGGTGTGCATTGTGTTCCCTCTAGGCTTCTGACTTCCTGTCAAGACATACAAGAATTTAGTTTCCTTAATTCAACAAATTTTTGATTGAATTGTTATGTTAATTGATAAATAGCATAGATGCTTGAAAGGGATTCTAGACCTGTTCCTTCTACACAATTATGTAGAGAACTGTAGAGAATATTACAGGGATTAATTTTCAGTAAGTGAAGAAAAGTGTGTAATCCCTATGTGATGGTCACTCTGGTATAAGGGACAGACTGTTTAACAGGAAGAAGGATGGATGGCAATGGAAACAGGAGAAAGGGTCAAGTATTAACATTGTGAGCCTTGTTTTGTGAACTTCTGAAAAATTTAAACAATGGAGAAAAAAAAATTATTTAGCTCATAGCAACAAACATTCAAAGATGACAAAGTCAACATAGTTTCTGTTAGTATCCCTATTTATGAGTACCCATTTAACTTATACCCTTGAGGATTAATAATAATAATAATAATAATAATAATAATAATAATAATAATAATAACTTTATTCAACACCAAATGCTGCAATGATTATACAGTTCTCTTCAGAGAACATGCAAAGTTCTGGACTGACTGAACTAAGACGTCAACCATGAAGGCTTTGTGTGCGATCAAAGTGTTACGAAAATGTATGTAATTGAAGAACTTAACTAAAACATTCTTATGATTTGTGAGTGTTATATTTCTGTTATCCTTATATTTACCAATTTATTATAAATAAAACCAAAACTAATTTCTAACTTTATTATGGAAGCTTTTTCAAATGAACACTGATTTGGGATCCCCATTTTAAAAACTGAATTCTGGTTGTTTGGCAGGCTAGTTTCAAAGTTGTGTGCATCATTATTGTAGTACATATTTCCATAACAAAGAAGTGACAAAGAAGCTTAGTTTATGAGACAGAAGAGGGTGTAGTTACCAACAGGTAAGAGTGGTGCAAATCTGAGAAATTCGAATTGTGTCTAATACTTTACAAATGACATCTTTCCTCTACTGTTTTTTTGTCCCCCCCCCCCCCCCCCCTCCTTTTCACCTAAAATTTCCTGCAAAGATATGGTGTTCCTCAAGTTCTTAGAGTTCAATATATTACTATTTTTTTCTCTGTTTGTGAGTATGTGAGCCCTGCTATTACAGTTCCTAGCTCAATAGTCGGTACACAGATGTTTTTCTTCCAAATCATTTTAGTGTTAGATATTTTACAGGATAACAGAAGGGTAAATTTTTTCATTAAAACCATTCTAAAGCCAAGATTGGATAAATGTTTTGTTATTTAAGACAACCAATTTTGGCAGACTTCATAGTCACCTTCAGGTCTTAAAAAATCCTTTTGTTATGAAATGTCTTCAATTTAAGTTGAGCCACACATCAAGTTGTCATGTGGATAAAAACAACATTATAAAAGGTTTGTTCATAAATAAAATATTTAAAAATATAAAGTACCTCATGTAAATGGCCAGGACTGAAGACCACAACAACAACAATCCATATATATACCATTCACAGACAATTGTTACATAAAAAAACCACTGTACACAGTAGCCCAGCAGCTTACATAAGCTTATACTCTGTTTAAGGTGAATTTTCAATGTTCGGAATATGTCCAGCTTATGTAAACAGATGTGCTATTGTGTTCTGTGTTTTTGTGATTTAACAATGATCTGTGAGTGGTTTATATGTAGACATGGCCATTTGTGCAAGTGCTTCATGTTTTGAAATATTTTAGTTGTGACAAACCTTTTATAATGTGCTATTTTTTGTCCAACTTAAAATGAACACATTTCACAACAAAAAAATTTTTAAGTTCTGAATATGACCGTAAAGTCTGCCAAAATCAGTTGTTTTAGTAAACAAATATTTACGCTATCTTGGCTTTAGAATGGTTTTTGCAAGTAGAACAGATTGCTCCTTTTGTCTTCTCAAAATGAGAAAATTTAAGAAAATTTTACTCTTGTGAATTTGATGCCTGCCCTCACTAGTATATACCAAATGCTACTGTCCTTTCTCTCCTTACTTTCCTAGTTGTCTTTCAACCTCACCAGAACTCTAAATGAATTAGAAGTAAATTATTCATGGATTTTAAATCCATAGTAAGATCGCATTATTATGGTGTTCAGCATTTTAAGGGGTGGAGTGTAGGTGACGGCTATTGCATCTTTATGCTACATATGGTACTACCATAGGTAAATACCATTTTACAACTGATGTCATCTAAAGTGTGTAACATTTCATGAAGTTCTGCTATTCTTGTAAATCTTAAGACAAAATACATTACATCTCTTTGTGTCACTTTTTAGACTCCCCATCTGATGAGGAAATATGTATACCTGTAAAAGCCTGTTAATATTTTTTGTTTGCCAGGAACATTAGAAAGTAGTTTTAGTAGCCACTGTTTTTTAAGTACCAACAATGAATCTATGAAAGTTCTGTCTGGTACCACTCATCAAAAGAACATACATTGATGTGTAGAGTTTAAGCATGCACACACAGATAGTAATGTTAATATCTATCAACAACACTAACATCTTTTATACCAATCTTAATGTGGCAGTCAGCAAAAAACATTTTCCTTAATCATTTACATATCAAAAAGCTGTTCTCATATTTGAACTACGATTCAAAGTGAATAAGTTTTGATTGTGGGAAGTAACAAAGTTCTCCAAATATTCCCATAAATAATTATACAATTTTTTTTAATATTTTGTAATTTAAATCTAAACAAAAATGGTACACACAGTCTTTTTCTATAACACATAAATTATGAATCTTTATCCACAACATTGCCAAATTATCAACTGTTCATTTAGCACAGAAAAAATTTGTAGCTATTAAAAAAGTTGAGTCTTGCATAGAAACTAATGCACATAATGACAAAACAACAGTTATAAAGTGTAAGTTGATTACACGCAGTGACAGGCAGTTTCATTATTCAACTAAATGACTGCAGTTCTACATAGGTACCTATATAAGCACCGACTACACCCATTACACGATTTGTTGTCCATCATCCCTGTCATTCCATACACTTTCCTATTCATGAACCACATCATTCAAGAATACAAGGTGAATCACAAAAGAAATTGAGTTTTTACAGGGAAATTACAGTCACAGTTGTGGTTTTTTTTTAAAAAAATTGTGGTGTTTTCAGATTTAACTGTGTAGGACACTTCTGTTTCCATTCTTATATTTTAGAAATTAGTTCTTGGAACTCAGATGGCACTTCCCACTAAATAAAATAACTTCCTAATAAGCCTACTTTTGCGTCTATTCAAATTAAGGCACATTATTTATGAAGGACATGTTGCAGACACCTACTTTTGTATTTATGTCAAAAAATCAGGTTCCAGTACATAGGTTGGAAATACATTTTAACAGGTTAACAATTTCAATATATCAACAACTTGTATGAAAATACAGCTACAAATTGAACTATTTCTAATGCATGTTTCCTATATTTCAGGTTTGTATCATCAGCAAAATAAAAGTGCAAGAATACATGTTATGCATATAAATTAAAGAGTTGGGCACATTTATATAAAATTTTCTAACAAGGGTTTTACATCATGTCAGGAATCAGCCTTCACGGAATTAAGAGATATTGACATCAAGTTTGCCCATTAGAAAATTTGTTTTTTTACTACATTATTGTAAACTCAAACATATCTTACAACCATTTTTAGAACATATTTTTTGAACACTAGTACTGAATTTAATTTGATTTTAATTGTCATTTACAGAAGATATTTTACTTATCTGTGTGATGTGAGGAAAACATGTTATCATTTGTCATAATGAGAGACAAATGAAACCTGATTTGCATGTGTTAAAGGAAAACAGCAGACTATGGCTGGTGTTTTGATGGAATCTGCATTTACAGTAATATAACACAAATAATAGTTTCATGGAAATCCCCAAGAAATTGCATTTTGCTCAAAACATTATTGTCGACATTGAACTGAACACAGTGTTTCAGTTGCAGTAAGGAAACCTTGTTTCAGCACAGTAGAAGTGATTAATGAATACAAACAGATAACTGATTTACTGGAAGAAGTTACTTATCTCATGCGGTAGTAATTTTTTATATACTAGGTATGTCTCAAAAATTGTTATGCAGGAACTGCTATCGCAGGTGTGTGAAATGGTGAATTTTACTGGGGCTTCTGTTTCAGGCATTATTGATTGTATTAGGACACACATGGCAAGTCACAAGCAGAAAGTTACTTCTGTCACAAATATTTCGATTAAAAAGGAAAAGTCAGTATTTGTGAATTAACTACCCAATGTAGTTTCTGGCGAAAACAGTTGAGCAAGAGCCTGCACAAAACTGACATTTTCTTAATGATCTGAATATGTATCCCCTCATGTGAACAAACATTTTTCGTGAAAGGAATAACTAATGAAACAACCTTTTCACTTACACTTTCAGTATCAGGGAAGTAGGTGAATCTTCCTTGAGCTTTTCTGCAAAGCAATTTAAATAATAAATGTTTCAATTTTTGTGGCAGCACAAGCTTGTGTGGTGTTTAAAGCCAACAATATAGGAAGTAACAGGAATGATTTTATAAGGTTACAGGTTGTAAGAGTCTGCTTTGAGTAACTATTTCAGTCTAAAAAGTATGTAAATACCATGAGGTATAGGACTCTTTTACAGATAAGGTTTTTATAATAGATTTAATCGTACTTCAGAGTGTGAAAAGCTGACCTATTTTCTTGTTTATTTGTTGGTGTTTTACTGTATAATGGAAAGTACTTACAAGACAATTGGAAAATTAAAAATGACATGGTTTTTGAATAGCAAGATTAATTATAAACTTCTGTTATTGTAGATCTACATACGTATTGTGCCTGTATGTTTCTGCTTGTTGCTACCATATGGATTTTAGGATACTAGATATTGTAAACATCTGTTACAAAAATTTGAATTGAGCAGTTAGCATAGTATTTAAAATCCCCCATTAATTAAAACTGCAGTTGGAGTTTTTCTTTGATGGAACTAGCTGGAAGCATTTTACTATTTCCTGGTGGTGTACTTTGATAATCTCATAGATGTGTCTATGCAGTTATTAGTAAGAGCATTCATCAAGTTTAATTTTCCACATGTATTCTTTAGAATACATTCACTTTAAAACAGTTGATTTTGTATCAGAAATATTATTTGTTGTTACCACATACAGGATCAGAGTAAGAAGTTTCTGTTGCATTCATGAAAGAGAAAATCATGATTTATAGCACATGGTAAGTTAGAAATAGATTTACCATTCTGTAAATACATAGTCATCCTACAGAGGTAAACAGCGTGTGTTAAATTTTGGAATGTCCAATTCCAGTTTAGTAATTGTATCATGGTGAGTGAAACAGGTTCGTCAGAAAATGATCTGTTTGAATGTCTTGAAATAAACCTGAGAATACCTGCTTTTCTGGACATTATTTTTGTAATTCTAGTGTTCAAAAAACAATTTTTACATGAATTATACATTATTTACTCCTCTGAACAGAAAATCAAACAATTCATAAAACAACACATTTGTAGAAATACTACAACAAGGGGAATATATTAATCGCAAGACTTTTTCTGAAAAAGAGACATTTAGAATGTTGTTGCATCAAGATGTAAGAAATGAAAGTTAGCTTCCATCTCTCAAACAGCTGTGAGCCATTTCAGAATAGAACATAGCTACAGAGATGTATATATTATAATGCATTCCCTGAGACACCTGCACAACACCTGATTCCTGCCAGACACAACTGCAGAGCAAGAAGTTAGTCATTTCACCACTAAGCAACAAATAGTCTTAATCATCATCATCCATGTCAATCAACTCACCCTGCAGTCTGCCTTTGTAGCGACAACAGAGTCTGATACAGAAGACACGCACTGCTAATCGAAACTGTGGGCTCAGAGCGATGA
This sequence comes from Schistocerca cancellata, assembly GCF_023864275.1. Lineage (NCBI taxonomy): Eukaryota > Metazoa > Arthropoda > Insecta > Orthoptera > Acrididae > Schistocerca > Schistocerca cancellata. The sequence continues at coordinate 353,105,167 of NC_064630.1, forward strand.
GGATCACTATTTTCCAGAAAGAGTTCAGAATACCTATCCACACAATTACAAAGTGTAGATATGGCACCTGATACCTGCTGTTTGTGAAGTACTCATAGAACTTGACTGTTGCATACGGTGTCCATGAAATCCAAAATGTCAGCACAAGCACGAAAGACATTATGTGACTTGGGTTAGACAAGTTTTCAGTCAGAGCAGATGCATATTCTTTATCATGTATTGGGACACCACTTCGCACCATTCTCATCATGGAAAATATGTAGTAGTATGTGTAGACAATTGTGATGAGACTGGGGCCTAGCACCAGTATGGCAACTGTTATAGAGTAGGCAGCCATATTTCCCCAGTCCAACATGCAGACAAAAGCATCACGGTCAAAATGTGGCTTATTGACTCCCAGCAGTGGAGGGCAACACAACATTGCAGCAGAGACCCATGTGAACACCATCCAACATTGACAGTGGGTACGCTTTTGCACTGTATCATACCGAAGCGGTCTTTGCACTGCCAGATACCGATCAACACTTATCCACATGAAGGTGAAGACATTAACACTCCAGAGTGTTACTTCAAGATACCCCATCAAGCGGCACACCAGATCTCCATAGATCCAGTTTTGTAGCCAGGCTGAATACACTGAGAGTGGAACCACGAATAAGCCACAGAGAAGGTCTGCTACTGCTAGAGACAGGAGATAGATGTTGATCATCTCTGATGGACCTGAAACAAATAAAAGAAATCTGTAAAATGGTGTTGATATTTGATTTAATACAATTTTTAGTAATGGTAGTATGTAATGTTCAATAGATACATTTCGTTTCATGTGTAAGTATTAACAAAATTTAGTTTCTCATGCACTTAAAATTTACATTACTGCCAATTTCAGTAACATATCACAACATGCATCAATTTTTAACTTTTTGATGGAAGATATATTTCTTTCTTTTTTTGTGGTCACAAGATGTCTAGAGGTATGTTCACTATGTTATGTTACGAGTTACCACTGTAATATTTGTGATGGTGGTTGAGATGAGGAAAGGAGGAATCACAGTGACACATTTCGAGCAATCTAAAGAACCATCTCATCTCGTTTGGAGAATTTGAAGAGGCAGGTTTCTGTTCAATGAATGTATTCCACCCTATAAGTAAGTTTTTTTCATTAATGTATCAAAAGGAAAATTCAGTTAAGAAAATTATGAAATTGTGAGACAGAATGATTTTGCTTGCTTTAGGGGTTGAAATTTTGAGCCTTCATCTGCAAGTAACCATTCAAAAAGACTGTTTTGTAAACACAGAAAGATTTCATATTAATGCAGCAGATAGGGTACACAAATTTCCTTGGGGGATGGGGAAGAAGGGAAAGGGGTGGTGACAGGGCATCTGGCCACTCTCTACCAGTAAAATAGCCAAATTCAAAAACAATAAAAAATGGTTCTGAGCACTATGGGACTGAACATCTGAGGTCATCAGGCCCCTAGAACTTAGAACTACTTAAACGTAACTAACCTAAGGACATCACACACATCCATGCCTGAGGCAGGATTCGAACCTGCGACCGTAGTGCAAAAATAATATGCTGACACTGAAGAAATGGGATGAGGCCAGGAAGGAGGAGTGTGATGAAGGACATCAACATTAATAGCTTTTCATGGCCAAGAATAATTTATTCTATACAAATAAATGAAACAAAACAACAGCTACTATAACAAATATAATTGATAACAGTCACCAAAGGGCAATGGCAGATCACACAAAGAGCACAAAATTTTTGATACTAGTAGATAAATCCCCTGGCAACAGTTAAGTGAAAACATGTTGCTCTGTCTGTTATTTAGACAATGACAAGGGCAGAGTTGTAGGTGTGTATGACATTGGCCCTTGAGTTGTTTAAAAAAGAGAAGCAGTACACCATCTATTTGTAAAAACAGTGAATAAGTTTATAGAAAGCTAACATTTCATTGCACATATATCGTAACTGCAAGAACGTGAGTTTGCTATAACATAATGATAATCAGCAAGAATTCTGTCATTAGTCCTGAACAGTAATAATTAGAAACATGTGTCACTCCCCACGCCTTTGCTTTGAAATGTGGACTTCTCAGAGATTGGACAATAATGTCCTAACAACCTGGATGAAACCAGTTGTGGATCAAGGAGTGGTGAGGGATCCTGGAGGGCACATAGCCCCCCCAACAAAAACGTTTAATAAAACTATTTTCATTTCTACCTGTTATTTCCAGATTTCTCAGCTAGTATTTGTAGAATGAAGTAGTGTGAAACCTAAATTTCATGAAAATGGCAATGAATTCTAGAGAATTACTAGCTGTGTTTTATGAAGGGTATTTTTCACTTCCTTGTCCAGAAGGATGGACTTGCTGCCTGAGTGGTTGTAGAAAACATTCCATCTACATAAAGGTGCATGACAGCAACAAATCCAAAACAGTACGTGAGCTTACATGTAGAACTGCGAAACCACAAGAAATTGAGTAAAGCTAGACAGAAAGGGGAGGTCCATCACAAAGAAAAATCTAACAAAAATACTGACTACTGGAAAAATAAGTGTAAACAACTGAAATAAAAGTCAGTTCCCCATTTACGTTCATGGAGCCACAGTCTGCAGACATATGTTTACAACCTTGGTAATAACTGCAGTACTGACAGTGGTGAGTGAAAACTTTGATTTTGCATCGTGTACAGTATAATGTTGTCAAAATTCTGAAAGTTTGTTTCTATTATAGTTATTAAATTAGTTTCATGATACATATGCTTCTCAAATTAGAGGAACGGTTCTCAAATGATGGATTTCTCTTAACAGCACTTTCTTGGGAGTGATGTTAAAATGATGTACTAAGCACTGATGTAAGTAAATTACCATATTGTTTCTATTGGTATACCAGCTAACACAGCAATTATTCACAATTGCTAAATTTGTATGGGGATTGGGTACAAACCCTAAATTCCTCACCCCCCCCCCCCACTTTTCTCTGCCTATCTCCTCAACTTCCCTCTCTTTCTCCATCTTCTGCTCCTTCCTTTCCTCTCTCTCTGCATCATCTCTTCCCCCTTCTGTGTCTATTTCCTCTCTCCCTCTCTGTCTGTCATATCGTCTCCTCTCTGTGAGTTTGAGCTTTGTTTATTTTTAGTGTGAACGAAATATTGATTAGGAATGGAAGTCGTTTAAATGCATGGGCACATGAAGCTATATGGGATTCAAGAGATAGGCTTCCTTCAACTGCTACATCTGTGAGTATAGTAGCGCCAATGGCAGTATTTTGCTTAGTGTTAAGTCTGAATATGTAGGATATCAAAGTTTCGAACGATGAGATTCCTTTGTAGCATTCTAATCATAAACTGATGAGCCATAAATACACATTCCCTGTTTTCTGTAAAATCGAAGGCAAGGAAGAAAACAAAACATTGAACATTGTTGTGTGTACATTTTTTTATTGAAATATTTAAGTGGAAAGAATACACTGTGGGAAACAATTTGTCTAATGGCTTACATGCCTTCCTATCGTAGTTGGAACTGACGGGGAGAAAGAAAACAAAACCGAACGTTTTCACAGAACACCACAGCATTTTCTTTCTCACAGCTATTTTCAACAGAAACTTGTACATAACTGTCCGAAAAAAGGTATGTATTTGAATGTTTAATTTTGTATTATGTCAAAATTTGAAATATTTGATAATAAAGTTTCCGCTTTATGCAGGGTGGGTCAAATAAAAGTGACTCGGACGAATGGACGAGCATTTGTGGCACCATTAAAGGAGGAGGAAGAGACATACAGCTACTGTTTCCACACGAGAAGTTGACGATTGGCGCGCTGGCGGTCGGGTAGGGCCGTGCCACTGGGTTATGGCATAGAGTAAATATCTCTGAAGCGAGCATTGCGTTCTGCGCATGTTGTCAACATTAAACCAGGATTGTCACGTGTTTTCGGGACTTCGCTGTGCGTGTGTGCTTTCTGTAGCGTTTGTAGTTTATAATATCAAGAGTTTTTGTTGTCTTTCACCGTTTGTTGATATGGTAATAGCGATGGTGAATTACTGTTGTTGCTACGGATGCAAAAAAAAAAAAAAAAAAAATATATGAAGGAGGGATAGTAACTTTTCATGGGTACATACCATGTAGCTCTAATTATGGTTATCATATTAGTAAGAGACACTGTATATGTTTAAAAATTTCGAGACGCATTATAATTAAGGCAGTGTGCGATTTGTGCTTTTACCAGTGGGGGGGGGGGGGGGGATGTCTTAGGGGGTTAGTAGAATTACATATGTTACTAGCTTGGACCGTGGCGTTACCCATGGTTTAACAGTTATTTACAAAAGATGTTAATGCCGAAACTCACTATTCACCCGTATGCACTATCAGAAAAGCCATCGCTTGTTATATCTTTAAAAGTACATTATAGGTAAAGCTTATTTACAAAATCATCTACATACAGGTATACGACGGGAATTCAAAAAGTAAAGGTCCATTTGTAAAAAGCTGTACTTATTCTGATGATAGAAAACTGAAACATGCGTTATTTTTCTACGTAAACTCCCTGGAGTTCAATGCAGTTTTCCCGACGTTTTACGAGGTTTCTTTTATTTCATCAGAAAATATGTTTTTCTGTTGCATCTGTAACCAATTTTGCACCGCAGCAATGACGTCTTCATCACTTTCAAATCTTCTCCCCTGTAGTGCTTCCGTTAAGGGTCCAAACATGTGAAAATCACTTGGAGCCAGGTCTGTACTGTATGGTGGATGTTCCAGCACCTCGAATCTCAACTCCTTTATTGCGTCGGCTGTCCGTTTGGCAGAATGTAGGCGAGCGTTATCTTGCTGCAGGATGACACTTCACAGTTTTCCACGACGTTTGGATCTGATTGCAGGTTTTAGTTTCGTACGCAACACATTACATCCACCATACAATACAGACCTGGCTCTAAAGCCTCGTTTACGCTGGGGCGACGTCTTGCAACATTGTGGCATGCTACGGAAATGAAGCGTGCGTCGTCTTGTAGCATGCTACAACAGGCAACATCTTGCGGGCGTATGTTGCATGCGGCAGGTTAATTTATACCAAAGCAACAGAATTTGTGCCACACGTGTGTCGGTCTTGTAGTATAAAGGATGATAAAGTATCGCAGCGGCTGCCTACTTGGTACTTTCACATGCAGCTAACAACGGAAATTAAAACCAAAGGAAAAGAAAACGATGATGGAAGAGAACAGTATTTAAAGAAGGTCCACGAAATAGTATCCTAGGAACTAGAAGCAGACGATGGTGCGTTTTTTAGTAATGTGTGCTTTCGTCCCAGGCGCGTTAGTCCGCGCCATACCGTTACCAAAAGTTGGCGTAACGGTAAATGTTCGCACAGGTACCGGACTGGTCACCACCCTGTGTCAGGGCCCGGGGTTGGACTTTCAGCCCCCAGCTCACCCAACTCTGCGGTACGACTGCTGCGGTATGACTGCCACACAACTTCCCTCGCAAGTAAACGGATGACGCACCTTAGACGAAACCAACAATGACAACATGAGAATTATGATTTAGTTCTAAATGTTTTGAAGCGCTTAACTACTGCAAACATATTAACAGTATTAATAGTAAGACTGTATTAAAAACTTCCAGTGTTCGGCTTCACAAATTTAAATTATGTGTAAAGTTTTACTCCAGTGCGTGGGAAATACACATCCCAGGTTGGGATGCATAAACTAAAACCAGAGGAGGGGATGGTCTGATGCAGAGGGGAGGAAATCAACCCCCATCCTCCCCCCCCCCCCCCCTGCAAATCGCACACTGAATTAAGGCTTGATTCTGTAGACCTATTTTTCTACGATTTTATGACTATATAATAGATATTACGGCTCGTACAAACAATCGATTCCTCTCGTAAATTTGCTAGTGGAACAGGAAGGAAATGGTTAGTTGTTTCAGCAAATACTATCCTCCATGCATTTATCAGTGACTTATCGATTATGTATATAGATTACTCGGTCTACTATTTATTTAATAAGCTGGGAGCAAGTACGTAAAATGCCTTAAATAAATACTTCAAAGTGTCACCAGTAAGAAAAATTGTGCCTTAGGTAGCAAAAACGAGAAAATAAATACCCAGAAATAACAGAAAAAAAGGACGAATTAGCAGGGATATAATCGCTAATGTGTGGCAAATTCCGTGTTTTTCGGACACTTGCAAAAGTGATAGCATACTGTCAAGTCGTTTTGCAAGACTATCACTGCAAAAATGTACTATGTAATACTATAAAGTGCCGTATCATACCGAAAGCTACCAAAAATCGAGTGCATCTGAACTGTGACACCTATCGCAAAGAAGCAGGGTGTAATATCACTTGTCCTTAAAAGTTACGCAGCTGGTTTATTCCCGGTATCAAATGGATACTGTTAAAATGTCTGTGCAATATATGTAAATAATCCACGACACTTACGAAAAGAATCTGCCTGTACTAGGGATGTAGTGACATTCTAAATATACAGGGCGCTATACGGACAAACACACGACGGCCCGAGAACACGTGACCAGGCCGGCAATGTATGTTGACAACCTTCGACCATAAATATAATAGACTGGCCCTGACGTCATTTTCGTGGCTCCAACATCTCAGGGCTAAAGTCACGTGACTGTTGGCAAAACATGGTTGTTTCGTGTTGCGCTTTCGGCTGTACTCAGCGTTTTGTCGGGGGAAATGGCATTACATTTCACGTGTAAGTGTTCCTATGATGGTGCAGATGCGTTTATGGAAATCTGCTGAAGTGACTTTTATGTTTTTTACACTTGAAATAGAGTATCACGTAAATTAAAGTGTTGAAAGTGATGCCTGTGAAGTCAGACTCATATTACATTTTCGAAAGTATCTGTGATAATTCGGTTACAGAAGTAAATATAACTGTTTATCGTTCCTACTCATAGGTTCCCTAAGGATGAAAACCGAAGGCTGCTTTGGATACAGGCCCTGAAATGGAAAAACTTTAAGCCATCTGCACATACGCGCCTTTTTGTATATACAAGTGAGATTATAATAAGGTAAGAGCACCTATAGTCGACACATGAAGAGAATTTTTTTCTACCTTCTGATACTATTAAATAAATGTAGGCTCCAAAATTATTTTCTGAAACTTCAAAGTCTCACCTTTCATCTAAAATGTCATTTTTTTTAAACTGATAGTTTAAACTTTTGTAACCTTTAGAGTACACCTAAAATTGATACTCTAAAATGGACCTGCTCCTAAAGTCGACAATTTTGGCACCTATAGTTGACGTAATTCCCATGTCCCATTTTCTTTTATAAGTGACTAGAGCTCAAAACGCAGCGAATCCAATGTTAGAAGTTTTGACAAGAGCCCACTCTTACCGTTTAAAAGAATTTTAACGACATTTTACTTAGTTTATAGTAATTTCGTCCCGCTGGCCACCAGAGGGGCGTTCGATGTATTTGTTAGATTTTATAAATGGTACTATGAACAAATCCAGGTCAAATGTAGTTCTGACATAATTTTTCGCAAATAAAAAAGTAATTTTTGTTGGAAGCGTTTGGCAGTCAACTGAGAAATGTGGGTAAAATACGATACAAACATAGGATGACAGACCGCTGATTTGAAATCCCGCCACGTTTTGCCAACAGTCACGTGGTTTATGTTGGAGCCACACCAGCCCTATAGCTTCTGCACAGCAAGGCCAGTCTACTAGTATCTATGGTCGAAGTTGACAACACAAAATCTGTTCTGCGCATGTGAATGCTCACTCCAGAGATATTTACTCTATGGATTATGGCTGCGGTGAGGAGTGGAGCGGTAAGGGGAAGGCAATGACGGCTGCTTGCATCATTAATAGCACCACTACCCACGTTTTGTGCATAATATGAAATCGGAGGCAGCACTCACGGAAATATTGCCACCTTAAGTAACACTTTCGTCAGACAGGAAATCATTTAATTTGTTGACATATTCATGCTCGAGAGTTTTACCTATAATTTATGTACTATTTACTTATTGAAAACAATGAAAATGAAAGTAAATGAATGTCGAACTTACGACGCTATGAACTGGAAGTCAGTAACTAAATTTTGGAACCTGTTTGGACACTGCATTTATTAAATGCAGTACTGTGTAAAAAGTGTAAGCCTAAGTAATTGCACCTAAATGAACTGTCAAAATGATCTTCATTAAAGATCTATGTCATTTGTGTTTGATTCAAGATGATGATGACGATGGTCATCGTCATCGCCTGAGGGCGTGGTACTGAGGATAACTTCATCGACAGTCATTTCTGTTATCCAATCTCGTCTCCTGTGCCCTTGCTCCAGCTACTGAACATTCCCGCAGTAAGCTTGCCAATCCTGTGGAGTAACTAAAAGGAAAGCAGCATTAACAAGTTTCTGCAATCTTACCTTCGACAATCTATGCCAATTCTATCGGATTTAGATGGCAGTTTTAGGGCGGTAAACGCACAACTTTGTGGCCTCTGCTCTCGGCGATTTTCTCCACGATGTACACTTTTACGACTGGTTTGTTTTCCTTTATTGTAGATGACAGTTCAGCCTTCCTAATTGAGTTGCTGCATTTCATCTGCCCATCTTACAACCACTCTAACATCGTAACCCCGAAATCATATTTATTAGGCATTGCGTCGAACTCCCTGTTATGGCATCTATACAATCACAGAATTGTGTGGAGTTGACCCATTAAGGGCCAAGCATTAAAACAATGATTTTTTTTGAAAATAATGTTTATTTGATATAACTGTGCACTCATATAGACACAAATATACAAAAAAGAAATATACAGGTCCTAATTAAAGTACAGCAAAATGTATCGCTTACGTAACTGTGGGTCTATAAGGAGTCTTATTTCGCTCTATAATGAAATGATTGAAAACAGTTTGAATGAAGATGCACATTACAGCTTTTGTATTTGTAAATTATTATACTTTTACATAAGCTAAGTTTTCTTCTTGCTTCGTTTTCCTCTATTATTATGTTGCCTACATCATCACTGGGTATTTCTTTCGGAAGAGAGCATTTGGACGGACGTCCGCAATTGCATTTTTCTGTGTCCTGTGGGGTTGCAGTTTCTCTGTTTTCTTCATTCTCGACTGCAGCATCTTCTGATTTCATTAGGGTCACGCATAAGAATGATCGAAATTCTTCATTTGCAAGATTGTATATTTTCTATGAATTCACAATTACACTGTCGATCAAGTTGGTAAAGAGAGGCCACCACCATGTCTTGCCTCTTATTAGAATTCTGTAATTGGCAATAGCATTATCGTGTAAATTAACACCACTTATACGTTGATTGTACTGAGATATTACCCTGGGTTGGAGCTTTTCGACTGTACCTTTTTGCATTCGCTAAAGGCTGAATGCCACTGTTGGTAACTACTGTCACAATGGAATTGTCATTCCACTTTACCATCATGACTTCAGCTTTGTTGTCAAACACAAAGTCAAACACACCCTTGCCTTTTTTCTTCATGCTTGAGGTGGATTCCGAAGGGCACTTTGCAGTGCGGTTCTCCCAGATAGCGCCAGTGGCAAACAATCCCTTTTGTTTTAAAAAACAAGATAAAGAATAAGAGGAAAAGAAATTATCAAAATATATACAATGACGAGGCGGGTCTTCAACAACTGAAAACAAATTCAAAACCACTTGTCCACCCATACTTTAAGAAAATTCAGATGTTTCACATCCTGCCATCTTCCCACCACAAGGAATGAATTTGTACAAGTAGCCATTCGAACTGCTTAACACCAAAATTTGAAGCCAAATCTGACATATTTTCCTTTGATGAACATCTTTCAGGAACTTCTCCCAAAATAAGGGACCATGTCCTCCTCAACAGACAAATTATATCAAAGATTGTTCTCACTTTAGAAAACTTGACATTTTTATCCAGACTGTCATTATTACACAAGTGGATGTTTTATTTGATTGACAAGAATTTATTACGACTCATGCAACTTCTTACAATTGGTAATCGTTTGTCTTCGTATTTCGACCAGTACAGTTTCATTGCAGGCAACGTGTGATATCCTGAAAGAATCATTATTCCTATAAATTTCTTCAGGAATGGAACAGTTATTTGAAATGAATGGCGATTATTATCTTGTGCATATTTATTTGCGTATTCAGTAATTTTTGGAAACACTTCCGAGTCAAAGTAAAGTGAAAAAATTTCATAAGGCGATAGACTCTCTGCTCTATTATTTATGTCTTCTGTCTTGGTGACCTCCTCCGTTATTGGTGAAGAAGTTTAAGTTGGTTGAATTTCTTTCAGTTCGGAACATCTTCATTTCTTTTCGTTACATTCACACCAATTCGTTTTCTTTTCTTAACAGGTGCACAGGATTCTGACACTACAGTTGAATTCACTTGCTCACTGTGTGCATGTATTTCAAACGCGCCAGCGATATCTGTTGCGTCCTCTTCCTCAACAAGAAGATCTTCATCAATTTCTTGTTCATCTGTGATCTAATCAATATCTAGTAGAATGTACGTACAATCAATGCTGTCTGCAACCTCAACTTCTTCATCTACATTCAATATGGCCATAAGTTTCGCAGTAGATAGGGGTTTCGTGTCATAATTAGACATTCCTAAACAAGCAGAAATCCCTGTATGTACTGTCTGCATTCATTTACAGCAGAACTGTGGTAAATTATGATTCAATTCGTAATACGCAAAAGTAAATAAAGTGTAAAACTTCAGTAAAACTGACGTACTGGTAGCGAATATTACATCAGAGTAATTGTTCCACCTGTAAACGCACTGAAACTGCAACCAAACTGAAAGAATATTTTTTAAACAAAGGCTAACAATAATAAACTGTTCGGTCAACAATGGAATACTGATTTATTATTATGGTAGAACGAAGCAGCCGTGTTCCACAAATATACTCGGCGGTCCCAAAGTTGTGTAAACGCAACATTATTGAAAAAAAAAAAAGGATCTAACTGACGTCTCTAAACAGTAATGTGCTATGATAACAGAAGTTTGAAAGAAGTTCACTGTATAAAATTCGTTTAAAAATCATTACGTGCTAATTAGGAAAGAAAGTGAAAACTTTCGCAATGAAATACCCAAATTTATCTGGAAGTTTGGAAATTCACGGTGTTCAACATAAAGAGCAGTGATCTAATAAAATGCCTAAACTAGTTTTTTTTCAGATGTTCTCTTAATGTTGTAATAAGGAAATTCGAAATTTGAGCAACTCATTTTAAACAAAAATAAAAATTACGAATGAAATGTTGCGTTAGCGCAACTTTGGGCCTTAATGGGTCAACGAACCACCATATCTGCAGTCCCCCTTCCCCCTCCTTTCAGTCAACGTCCCATAGCTTCGTCAAATTCAAGAACTTCGCAGGTTAGTGGAAACAGTTTCTTGCTTGAAACTTCGTGACAGATAAAAACTGTGTGCCAGATCGAGTTCCCAGGTTCGAGCCTTGGTCCGGCACACAGTTCTAATTTGTCTTAAAGTTTGAAATCAACGCACACTCCGCTGCAGGGTGAAAATTCGTTCTAATTTCTTGCATCTTGCTGCGAGTACCTGCTCATTTTCTCTTTTCGGAAGTTCTCCTCGTGTGTGTTTAGTACCGGTATGAAAATATCACTGTGAAAAGGAGAACGACACAAAGACTGATGGGCCGAAACAAAAGTACCGTTGGAACCCCGAAAAACACATAACTGCCACAATCAATCAAGGAACTGTGAAATGAGTTTACCAATCAATTTGTTTGACCGGAAGGGAAAATAGAATGGCAGTACAAGCGTCTTTAAATTTTAGCTGCTTTTGCAATGTCACCATTGAAAGCAGTAAATACTGCATGCAAAAATCGACGAGTAATTAAAACGCAGTCTCTTGGTGAGATCTCGCGACGCAGTTTTGTTTCCTGTTACCGAATATTTGATAATACAATAAACAGAGAGAGATGTTCGAAATTTGCGTACACACCCTCAAAATTTTTAAACGCGTGAAGTCCTTTGATTTTAGTTAATTGAATTATGTTTCTTTGCAACATAAATATGTACTCCCTTAATATTTTTTCTATTTTTGTGTTTCGTCACGAATTTTACTCATTAATACTGCAACAACAGCGGCGACTGCTTTGGTTTTTAAGAATAACTGCACTTTCGCAACAAGTACTTGCGGCGAGTTCCTGAAATAAATTTGCCCCAGTGGCTTGAATCAGTAAACATGAGTAAGTTTTTGTTCTAATGTAAACACCTCAGTAAGTGCTTACAAAAGTTGCTTGCTAGTGGGCGCAAGCCTTTTGTAATACTTCGCGTCTAGTGGCAGCTTGACGTCGGCAGCGCTCGGAGACAAATGAATGTCTTTCAAGCAGCGCTGATTTTTTGTGCTTCTGGCTTCGGGTTATCGTGGCCAAACAGTACTTCCAATAGGATGGAGCACACTGCCTTACGAACCTTGGAGCAAATTTATGCGACAATCTTCACAAAGTTGTTGGCAGGAGTCGTGGCCCTAGCTGGCCACCCTGGTCACCTTATCCGTCAATGTGCCATTACTTTATGTGGGGAGCCCTCAAGCATAAAGCGTATCGCAACTATCCTCATAGTTTTCAAGAACTGCAGCAGAACATTTCGGATGAGACTGCAGCAGTCCAGTTCCGGTCCGCCTTCAGCAACTTGCTGCCCAAGGCCCAAAAGTGCCATCTGCTATAGTCAAGTCAGTATTGTATTTCCTTTCCTCTGCTGTGTTTCTTCGTACCCTAGAACTCTGTTCTCTGGGCCACTTTTATTTGCCCCGCCCTGTATATTACATATGAATTTTTATATTATATATCATATACATTAAATATGTAGCCTATATCCTTCTGAAAGTTCATTACCGCAACGTGTAAAATTTGAAGTACATCAGTCAACTGCTTTTCGAAATTTTTGCTAATAACATTGAGCCTTTCATACTATGCATACTTATATACCGTATGTATATAAAAAAATAGCCCAACTCTGTCCAAACGTTAGTAGAGTATCGTTTAAAAATTTGAAAAAAATTGCTTAAGAACTTGTTGAGTCTTTTTCTAACAATGTGTCCCATGTACATATTATTTTCAAACTTATATACCATGTCTATCAAAAAGTATGTAGCCAAAGTCCATCCCAATGTTTATTAGAGTATTTGAAGTAAATCGGTGAAGAACTTGAGGTTTTTTCTTACGACGTTTCCTATATAACCATTTGAGCGGAATTGGTCTACATAATTTTTGATATTACAAGGGTGTCTCACCTAATTCTGCTACCTCAAATATCTCTGGAACAACAATAGATATTCAAAAACGGTTTTCACCAGCGTGAACGTACGGAAGGGGATTAGGAAACTAAATACTATGCGAAATTTTAAAACGTAAACAAATACTATTTTCAACACAAACTTGTATATTTTTAAATGGACACCCTCTATTATTTCGTATGCAACCAATAGAATGAAAAATCGCAAAAATAATGGCGCTCGTTGCATCTCAATACGTCAATTACATCCCGAGAAATTGCGAAGCGAAGCTGACACTTGAAATAAATGAAGCGCACAGCTAGCGCACCTCCTCAGACTACACCACCTCACGCTGCCGGTCATCGTGATGTGATTGACGTACTACGTTAGTGGAGTGTTAATGCATGGTGTGGTATTGTATGACAACACATCGTTGGCCCATATTTCATTGATGGCACTCCTACAGGGGGATAGTTTAGCTCCTTCTTGTGCTGTACCTTACTTGAACCGGTCCATCTCTTATAATGTGTCAAATAATGCGGTATCAGAATGATGGATGTCCTGTGCATAATATTTATTGTTGCGAAATGACAACTAGATTTACAATTAGTAGTAACACACTTGGTTTCACGTTTTTAAACGTCACAAGTTCTGAAATATGTGGCTTGTAAAGGATAGCAACGGCGTCAGTTTCTGACGTAATGCATCGCATGTAGTACTGGGCTCAGAGCAAGGGTTGCCTTGCACTGGCGCCTGTATCATGCTGTAAACATATCAATATCACCACGGCACGCTCTACCTTCGTTGTACAACTGTCTCCTAATCTGATCTGCTGAACTGCTCTGAACGTAATTCACATACGTTGCCACATTAAAACTTGTTTTCTTGTGGCTTGTTACATTTGACGTCATATAGTCGATATGCCGGCCTTCAGTAATGAAGAAAAACTAGATATTATTTTAATTTATGGCCAATGTCACAGAAATGCAACCGCAGCTGTGACACTGTATGCTGAATGCTACCCAGATCGGTGGTGTCCGTCACGTAGAACCATTGGCAGCATCTGCAAGACACTCACGAAAACAGGAAGCTGGGCTCCCACAAAACGTCAACGTACAACGCCAGCGACAGGCAATGGAAACGAAATTGCTGTTCTGGCTGCTATAGCGCACAATCCTCACGTGGGTGTACGAGAAATTGCACGAGGTGTAGGAATAAGCCACAGTAGCGTGTGCAGAATCTTGGATCGGCATCGGTTTCATCCGTTCCATATCTCACTGCACCAAGAACTGTACGTGAATGACTTTGGATCCCGCATTGCATTCTGTAGTTTTGCACTTCAGCAGTTGCAAGGTAATCCAGTATTCCTAAGCAATACGTTGTTTACGGACGAGGCTTCATTTACAAATCATAGTAATGTGAATCTGCGGAACATGCACTACTGGTCCGTGCAAAATACCCACTGGAATCGCCAAGTTGCTCATCACCGACAGTGGAGTGTCAATGTTTGGTGTGGTATCATTGTTAACTGTATTGTAGGTCCCTATTTTTACCGTGGAACATTGAATGGACAGCGATATGCATCATCTCTTCAATACGTACTAGCGCTCCTCATGAAGGATCTAGGATTGGAAATTCATCGATCAATGTGGTTCCAACATGATGGATGTCCCGCACACAATGAAAAAGTTTCCAGAGACGTTCTAGATGCGACATTTCCAAACAGGTGGATAAGGCGGGGGGGGGGGGGGGGGGTGTACTGTGCGATGACCAGCACGGTCCCCCGACCTTACACTATTCTATTAGACTTCTTTCTCTGGGGCATAGTGAGAGACAGAGTGTATCAAAAACCACCAACGACAGTAGAGGGAATGCAACATCGTATTACTGCGACGTGTGCGGCAATATCTGTAGAGAATCTACAAACTGTGCAACACTCTCTCGTTACCAGTCTGCAAAGGTGTATTGATGCAAACGGAGGGCACTTCGAACGTACGTTGACTTGACACAATTTCAATGGTCAGGATGTGGGCGTATTTTTTATGCTGGATGTAATGCACACCAATACAGTTTCTGTGGGTGACAGGGCACTAGTAAATGTGTTTAACAAAGTGAATTCAAGTGTATTATCTCTACTTGTAGCTCTAGTTGTCATTTCGCTAGAATAAACATAAATTTACAATTTGGAAAACGTAACTTTTCGCTGGACGTGTTACTTGTTTATTTTTGTGGATTGTGCATACCTTCCCATTGTGTGAGCTCCTGACACAGGTAGCGTGAGGTGCACGCTTGAGTCTCAGGACGTGCGCTAGCTGTGCACTTTATTTATTTCAAGTATCAACTTCACTTCGCAATTTCTCGGGATGTAATTGACGTATTGCGATGCAACGAAGGCCATTATTTTTGTGATTTTTCATGCTATTGATTTCATACGAAATAATGGGGGGGTGTTTATTTAAAAGTATACAAGTTTGTGTTGAAAATAGTATTTGCTTACATTTTAAAATTTCGCATAGTATTTGGTTTCCTAAGCCCCTGCCATACGTTCATGCTGGTGTAAACCGTTTTTGAACTTCTATTGTTGTTCCAGAGATATTTGAGGTGGCAGAGTTAGGTGAGACGCCCTGTACGCACACACACACACACACACTATATAAAGGCTCATCGGTTCGAACGTTTATTAGAGATTGTGTAAAAATTGGAAGTAAATCGGTCAAGAACTCTTCGAGATTTTTGGTAAGAACGTTAAATATCGACTTGTCTTTATAAAATAGTATAGATTTTAAATACATATTTACACACCATGTATGTTAAAAATATGTGAAGTAACTCTGTCAAAAACTCATCAAGAGTTGTGCTTATAACATTGTCGCTTTATACACTTAATGTACTTGCATACCACGTATATTAAATAAGATATGTAGTCTATGTCATTTGAACGTTTATTAGACTGCCGTGTAAAAATTTGAAGAATGTTGGTGAATTACTTTGGTAACTACGTAAAACAACGACTTCTCTTTATATGGTAGTATAGAAGTATTTCTTAAAATAATCAACAAGCAGTTGCACAAAATATTTTTTTTTTTCCTTAACCGGTTTCATTCGTTAGTGCCCTTCTTTTTCTCCGTCAAAGAGCTGCGGCGATACTAGCGTTTCAGTGATATCAACTGTAGTCTATCACATATACACGTTATAGAAATATAGATTAAAACATTTTATAATTTTTAATCGTGTTGTTATTAAAATCCTATGCACCTGTGGCACGTTGTAAGCGGGGGGGGGGGGGGGGAGGGGAGGAGTGGCAGTAAATTATATTTTAGAGTGCTGTGAGACAGTAATAAACAACCTCTGTTGTGATTTTGACCCTACGAACGGTAACGAAAAATGTTGTGCTCCAGAAATACATTGTCTGATAAAATATGTCAAGGGGAAGAGGAAGCGAAACTTCACTGGTTGAGAGTGTACCATATGTGATGACATAATCGGGTCAAATTAATAAAGAATTTGGCAGTATGAGCTGATTTATTAGTATGACATCGCACCACTTCTGGCGTGGATACATACACTGATTCAATTGGGAAAGATATTATGGAGCAAGTTGGCCCAGAACTGTTATAACCGGCACTTGATATCCCAGATACTGGCACTGGGACAGTGTTGCTGTCCGAGCTGATCCCATTCACTCTGTCGGGAACAGATCTAGGAATCTTGCTGACTACAGTATCACCTCAATCTGAAGCAGTTATAGAGACAAGCGCTATGTGTGGACAAACAATGTCTTGTTGAGAAGGCGCTACGATATTGTCTCACGAGAGATACTACGTGTGGGCGCAGGATGTTCGTGACACCAGGAGTAACGCGGCTGTGTCTCTCCAAAACATTGGGAGAATGGGACCTCCCAAGGTCGCCGCCATAGTAGCTGACGACGGTGAGCGAGGGTAGTGCAGAACTACTCTTCATCGCTGAACACAATGCGATGCCATTCATCAGCAGTCGCTGTACACTGTAATAATTCAATATAGGTAACGATACAACGGTGTGACTTACATCGGAAAGTTAGATTTATGTTACGAAAAATCACTGCAATTGATTCCTGAGTCGATTGTGGAGCAGCGTATTTCACTAAAGATGTGTAAAGTGTCTTGTATTTTCTTATCAACCTCTTGGGCAGTGATTTTACTTTCGCGCCGGAGGAAAATTTTCCGACGTCTTTTTTATAGCTGCGTTGTTATATATGTTCTTTTTTGACCGTGTCGTCTAGAATTTGAAATAACGAACTTTCCTTGTCAGCATTGCTTAACGAGAAGGATCAAAATTACTTTTCTTTCATTTGCAACTGTATACTTGCTATAAGTACAGCTGCGATATGTTAGAGTCGTCTTTTATCATTTCCGTGATACACTAAATTTTGTTTATCATTCAGAAATGACATTTTGGCGTAGCAACTACACTAAGTCTCACGAGAATAGCTCAATTACTGTAATACGAAATTCATAAGACTTCATCTACGAACACATCTTTAATGAGTAAGTTTCTACAATGTCATATAAAGTAATGGATTATTTCCATAAATATTCTTAGACGTGGAACATTTATGTTCAAGGCACAGAAAATTTTATATTCTATACAAGTTGAAATATTCTTATTTGGTTTTGTTTCTCATTCGGGATTTTTTAGTATTAGACGATCTACAGTAAACGTTTTATATTTAAATGATAAATTATACATGCTTCCGGTCACAGCACTAAACCAAGTACAGACTTCTATGTTAACGTCAGTCTGCGCATGGGATGACCTCAGCAGTCATGTCCCATAGTGCTCAGAGCCATTTGAGCCATCTTATGTCAGAAGTTTAACACAAGCCGTGTATTTGTCTTGAGGCAGCGTACTTTACGGTGCGCAGATGCACGGATTTAATTCATCCAGTAGTTGAGAATGAGGGCAGTTAGCGACTTCCAACAAAAATACATATAATTTCAAACCTTCAAGAAGATTTCTTCCTACCACACCCACAAAATGATGAAAGGAAAAAAATGTAATACGTTGCTACATTTTCGCTGTTCGTGCAGCGAAGTTTTAGCATTACCCTATTACTTGTTCGCTACTAAGTCTATTCGCAACACACGTTGCATACAATGTTTACATATAAACACTGAGGTGACAGAAGTCATAGGATACCTCCTAATATCCTGTCGGTTCGTCTTTTGACCGAAGTAGTACAGAAACTCGACGTGGCATGGACTGAACAAGTCGTTGGGAATCCTCTGCAGAAATATTCAGCCACGCTGCCTATACAGCGGCCCAAAATTGCGAAAGTGTTTCCGGTGGAGGACTTCGTGCACGAACTGACCTCTCGAGATGTCACACAATGTTCAATGGGATTCATGTCGGGTAATCTGGGTGGTCAAATCATTCACTCGAATTGTCCAGAATGTCCTTCTAATCAGTCACGAACAATTACGGCCAGATGACATGGTGCACCGTCATCTATAAAAATTCCATCGTTGTGAGGGATCGTGAAGTCCATGAATGACTGCAAATAGTCTGCAAATAGCCGAACGTAATCATTTCCAGTCAATGATCGGTTCAGTCGGACCACAGGACGTATTCCATTACATGTAAACACAGCCCGTACCATTATGGATCCACCATCAGCTTGCACAGTGCCTTGTTGACAACTTGGGTCCATGGCTTAGTGCGGTCTCCACCACACTCAAACCCTACCATCAGCTCTGCAATCAGAACACATCTGACCAGGCAACAGTTTTCCAGGTTGCTAGGGTTCAACCCATATAGCCATCAGCCCAGGAGAAGCACTGCAGGCGAAGTCGTGCTACTAACAAAGGTACTCGCGTCGGTTGTCTGCTGCCATAGCCAATTAACGCAAAATTTCGCGCACTGTACTAACGGATACATTCGTCGTACGTCCCACAATGATTTCTGTGGTTATTTCACGTAGCGTTGCTTGTCTGTTGGCACTGACAGTTCTACTTGAATGCCGCTGATCTCAGCCGTTAAGTGAATGCCGTCGGCTACTCCGTTGTCCATGGTGAGAGACAACGTCCCAGGATTGCCACAAGTTCTGGAAATCAGGGAATGTCAAACGTGTCAGGGAAATCAGGGAAATTTGAAAAAAAAACCACTGGAAAAACCTCATTTATGTCTCAGTAGATGAAATGTTTTTTTTTTTTTTTTACTAAGATGCCATGCACCGTTGCTGGCAGGGCGCTGCTGAGTATGTGCGCTGCTTCCCTACCCCCTCATTCTTACTGTTTCTCCCCTTTCTACTACTCCCCTCAGCTTGCAGTCAGTGCTGCCATCACTTCTTGCCACTAGCCCAGCAGCTGCCGAAGAGAGGCAGGCAGGAGTGAGTAGTGGTTTGTTTGTTATCAGATTCTGAGAGACTGTTGACACAGCAGCCAGAGATGGCGGTCATGAGTGCACGAGTTGCCTGAGCGATTGTGTGAATGTGTATGTGCTCTAGTTTTCTGACAAAGGCTGTGGCCAAAAGTTTAGTTGTGAGAGTGTGATTGTCTTTTCTATGTGCCTGTCCGCAGGCTCAGCGACCATCTTTACAGTGAGTTGCTACCAATCTTCATTAGTATTGACTCTCAGAGTATTCGCGCAAGTTATCTGTTGCATGGATTGATAACCGCGGTCTCATTTCATCAACTTCGTGTCTGTGACATGTGGGCAGCTGACCCCACGAGTGGACTTCAAGACGAGCCAAAACCGCAGACCTTTTTTGTGGGTATCTCTAATGGATCAGGTGTGCCAATCTGAAGCCCATCGTTTCCCACTAATGTACAGGCCCTGCCCATCCGATCTAGTCTTACCGATCTCCCCGCAGACTGGGTCTGTTTGCGTTTGGCGTAATGCGACAGATTTCGTGGCTTTTCCATGGACCCAGGATTGTGCTGTTCCTCGGCAGGCCAGAGGTCATGGGCGATGGATTTCAGGAATTGCGAGTATACTGTACAGTGCGGTATTTTATAGACATTTTGTTATTCAAGTGCATTTTGACACTTCGAAAGTAGTTTATTTATTAGAAAATATGGACGATAAGAAGATCAAAAATTGCAGCAGTCGTCGGCAGTCTGTACAGTATGTAATCATGTATTTCTTAATAGAAAAATCACACAATACCTGTAAAATAATACACATAACACAGTGAGTAATAACCGACAATAACAAACATAGTAAATCAACATTTTATTTGCAGTCACCTATAGTGTTGGTTTACACAAGTCTTCCCCGCCTTATACACTTCTTTCAAGAGGCTTACTTTTTACTGAGGTTATTTCCGAAATCAGTGAAGGTTTTTTAAATCTGTCTTGCGACTCCAATGAAATGCGTATTTTTGTCCCCAAATGTGTTTTGCTTTATTGAAATAAAACATCAGTGGTCTTAATGAAACATATATACCATTTGGCTTGCTTCCTTCATCTAAAGACAGTTCATTACAAAAGATGTTGATGTTTGTACTTAAGATTTTTGCTCACACGTTTAGAAATAAGGAAGTCCTTACATTTTTTTGTCAACTTATGTCTTTAATTAATCTTGAGATCTCAAAATTTGTCAGGGAAAAATGCTAAAACTTGTCTGGAAACCAGTGAAAAAACACGGAATTTCACTTGGGGGAACTTGTGGCAACCCTGCGTCTGTAATTTGGTGTTCTCGGCACACTCTTGACACTGTGGATCTCGAAATATTGAATTCCCTAACGATTTCCGAAATGGAATGTCCCGTGCGTGTAGCTCCCACTACCATTCCGCGTTCAAAGTATGCTAATTCCCGTCGTGAGGTCATAATCACGTCGGAAACCTTTTCACTTGAGTCCAAATGACAGCTCCTCCAATGCACTGCCCTTTTGTACTTTGTTTATGCAATAATACTGCCATCTATATATGTGTATAACGCTATCCCATGACCTCAGTTTAAACTGAGACGTAGGTGCCTCTGCACATTTAATGGTTAGCTACGTGTTTAGTTCGTTTGTAATCTTTATCATCAATGGCGCCATTTCTGAGCAGACAGTGTTTACGTTGCTCAATATGCGTCTACAGTGTTTGCAGCAACCGATTTTACGAATTACACGTACTTAATGATGTGGCTTATACAGTACCTAATTTATCGGTTTTGTTCTGCATCGCGTGGCGTTGTTCTTCACAACAAAGCATAAGAGAAATAAAGCAGATTCAATTTTCTGATCGCCGTGTCAAAGTATGGATCACACTAAGGTTTGGAAATGATCAACAGAACCGTCAACAGTCTGCATCCGTTTTGAAACAGTGCACTTTGTTTTTCTTCAGAAATCTGGAACATTCGACGTAATAGGCTCATGTGGGTCAAGGGCGCCCACAGACCGGGGCAAGGGGGATGGGCAGCCCCCCCCCCCCTTCCCACCACTCCCCAGTAGCTCACAGGGAAATGAAAAAAAAACATGGTGTAGTCAGGTGCTTTTCTTTCAACAACATGATTTAAAAGTCGATACTACAGAGATTTCAAACAGGGTCGGAACTGGAACTTTTTTTATGGCTACTTATAAGTCGGCATTCGTCTTCCAGAACTTTAAAAATACTCCACATCCCTACATCTAGCCCTCCCCTCCATCCCACCCCATTCCTACAAACCATCGTATCGGCGCCCTTGAGGTGGATGCAAGATAAGGAATTATTTTCTTTTGTGTGGTAGCGACTCATTGTGGGAACCCCGTTGTATTTAGAGAAGAAACAAAGTAAGTGAATCTTTGACCACCACTTTCAGGCAGCTGGAGTTCGACTTCTAGTTGGGTTGAAAAACGAAACATATCGTAAATCAGTCTGTCAGAAGAAAACTGAATTAAGCAAAAACATGCGTAAGCCCAGCCATGTGAGATACATTCAATGAATTCGAAAGCAACTCTTTACCTGAAGAATTGTCGAAAAATCCTAAAAAATTAATCTAACTTCAGCCTGTCATGACGATGGCACCGAGACGGAAGATGGTGAAATAATGACTGAAAAACTACGTCCTCTGTCTGAAAACTGCTGCACAGAAGAAAATCACAGCGCAGTTCTCACTTAATGTCGCCACATCGATGAGAAAATGGCTGATACACAAGTAACTCCATGTGTAACTGCAAATTAGTTCAAACCGATCGGCAGAGAAAAGATCACTGCACCTGACTGGGTCCACTTGACATTCTACACTGATCACCTAGAACATTAGGCCCACCGACCTACTGTCCATATAAACCCGTCCAGGTGATAGCAGCGCCACCTGGCGAGGAATAAATGCTAGTTGGACACACGCACTGTGCGTGTATTATCAGTGAGCATGTTGTCCGTGTGTAGAATGGGAAGGGGGCGCGATCTGTCTGGGTTTGACCGATGGCAGATTGTGATGGCCTCCATGCTCGCCACGAGTATTTTGGAAAGTGCACGACTTCCCGGGTGTTCGAAGAGCGCTGTGGTGCGTGTCCTCAACACGTCTGGACATCGCGGGGTTGGGCGGCCACCTCTCATTACAGAAGCCGGACATCGTAGGCTGCACAGTCTGGTAAAACAGGACAGGCGGCGAACTGTGGCGGAACTAAAATCAGACTGTAATGCTGGGCGGAGTACAAGTATGCCAGAACGCAAAGTGCACCGACTACTCTCAAGGATGGGCTCTCGCAGCCGACGACCCGTGCATGTGTCAATGTTAATACAACGATATTGGCAACTACGACTGAAATGGGCACATGACCAAGTGGACGCGCGTTTCGTCACAGGGTTATTTGGTAAGCGTGATAGCGTTACGGAGATGTTTAGCGGGCTCGAGTGGCGGACTCTGCAAGAGAGGCGCTCTGCATCGCGGTGCAGCTTGCTGTCAAGATTTCGAGAGGGTGCGTTTCTGGATGAGGTATCGAATATATTGATTCCCCCTACTTATATCTCCAGAGGAGATCACGAATGTAAAATTAAAGAGATTCGAGCGCGCACGGAGGCTTTCCGGCAGTCGTTCTTCCCGCGAACCACGCGCGACTGGAACAGGAAAGGGAGGTAATGACAGTGGCACGTAATGTGCCCTCCGCCGTACACCGTTGGGTGGCTTGCGGAGTATAAATGTAGATGTAGATGTAGACCATCGGCACTGGACGTTGGCGCAGTGGCAGAGCGTTGCATGGTCTAATGACTACCGATGATGCTGATGGGAGGGTGCGAATACATCGTCTTCCAGCGGAACAGCACCTTGACATCTATACTGAGGGACAGAGACAAGCTGGCGGCAGATCCCAATATGCTCTTGGGAATATTCAAGTGGGCATCCATGGTACCAGTGGAGCTGGTGCACGGCACCATGATGGCCAAGGAGTATCGTATTCTGGTTTCAGACCTGTATACCCCTTCATGTCAATCATGTTTCCCGACAGCGGCTGCATTTTCAACAGGATAATGCGCCATGTCACAAGGCCAGGAGTGTGATGGAACATTCGAGGAACACAGTGGCGAGTTCCAACTGATGTGCTGCTGCGCCCCTGCCCCCCTCCCCCCACGAACCTGCCAGATCTGAACCCGATCGAATACATTTGGAGTGTGATTGGACGTGGCGTCAGAGCGTATCGTCCCAATCCCCGGAAGCTACGGGAATTGGTGACTGTACGTGCAGATGTGCCATCTCCCTCCAGCGACCTACCACGGGCTCATTGCTTCCATGGCAGGACGCGTTGTTGCTAATATCCGTGCCAAAGATGAACGTACCGACTGTTAGGTAGGTGGTCAAATGTCCTGGCTGATCAGTGTGTATTGAGTACACGGATGGACTGGATTCACGTCTAGCAACAGTATATGTTAGTTGGCTACAACCATGAAGCGTTCCACGGTCAGAGACGTACCGAGGTGATCCCTCGCCCCTGCCTGAACTGCAAAAGTTGCCACCCCCTCCCCCATGGCACCAGAAAAAAACCCTAGCTGAAATCTTTTTCTGTATATGCTTAGGAAATTTTGTAACTTGTAAGGCAAGTTTATTACGGAAAGTTTGTAATTTCTAAGCCAAGTTATTATAGATGAAGCGATAGTGAAAAATATTTCTTAAATGAGCTACATAGATGAAAATGTTGCACACAACAAATTAGATTATCATTGTAGCATGGTACATAAATTGATTATGTCACTGAAATCAAATTTATCATCTGTATCTATTCTGTTGACAAGATAATGAATTTGACAGTCGGCTTAAACTGTACTCGAACTTATGGGACTTAGATGTCATGAGGGCCCAAAGAATGACATTTTTAACGTAATAAAATTCTGTGATTCTTCCCGTTTTAAAAATATATGTTTTATGTATAGTTCCTCATCATTTGCGTGTTTAAATGCCTTTCTAAAGCAAATGCGGCTCGTGGATGCCTAGCTGTCGCACTATTGTCTAACACAAAACCTTGCTTACAATATCTCTCAATTTAGTTTTGACGCCGCTGTTTCCATAGCAACTCGTTTGTATAACATTCTTGAAGAACATATCGACTGCACTATGAGCAGCGATTCATTGCAATCGATCTTTCTGTCTACACAATTAGACTACTTGAGTTTACATATGTCTTTCGCGTGCTTTCACGTTGTAAACTGTTTGTGTTGGCATGTCAGCTTTTCAGATTAGTTTGATGGACGCCATAGTACGTTTAGTAATAAGCAGATTAAAAACCATGAGCAAACTAGGCATTAAAACTGGGACGATATGAAATATGGGCTGCTTCGAGTGCACAGGCAACGTGTCGGTGAAACTGAAGAATGCAGAATGCAAGGAAATGACCCCAGAATAACAAGTAAAGAAAAGGAATTCAGAATCAGCTAGATTATGGAGCTGAAATGTTTTGACATGCCATCACTGAGATGAAAATAACATGCAGATGTTTAGTTTCTGTTTCCCGGAATCAACGTTTTTGCATACTTAGGTGTCATTATCTCATCCAATATTAAAACTATAAAAACAAAATATTGCATGATTAATAATGTAGTGCATGCCTTCACAATGAATCACATGATCCAACTGTGTATTAAATGTTTTAAGCTGGAGCATGTCATATATTTTTAAATTATTAGGAGAAAAAAACTGACTTCTAAGTAACGTTTTTTAACAATACACAAAACAATAAATTGGTAAATATTCCTGGTTTAATATTTCAATAAGATAGTAATCAAAAGAATTATATTCGTTTTGGCGTTTTATTTTCTATAGTACGGAAGTACAGTGTACCTAAAATAAAAATTGCATGTAATCAGTACGCAAGGAAAAAATCAATATTCACCCCACTATGTATCCCACTGCTTTCAAATTTTTTCGCATAGAGGTTACGATATACTAATTATTTGGTTAAAGCACCATTCTAATATCTGTTAAAGTTTTTGAGTTATTAAATTTCGAAATACTAGTGAAAACTAGAGGCCCTGACGTCCAGGTCACTTAAGAAGTTTTTTATCATCTTCGGTATGCTGAAACGGCGTTGAGAAGATGCTGCTGTTATGGAACTGTCATAAACATCCACAAAGCTGTTACGATGTTTGGACAAGCATCTCGTAACCCATGCTTTGTGGAAAATGAACTTCAGAAAATCCAAATGGAGAGCTCTTACTACTGGAGTATGAAAGTTGCTATTGTGTTAACTATCTCAGCAGATTGATATTTCTGTTATAATTGGCACGAAAATCAGCCGTCTGTTTTTCAAAATAAGATAATGAGCTCTCATTTAAGGTATTCCCGACAGGAACTTGAAGTGAGACTAAAAGTGCGTTATATAGGAGTCCATTTTCCCATTTCACTACCCCTATTGTAAGAAATACACACATTACTCTAAGGAACAAACTATTTTTCTCTTAATGAAAAGTCATAGGAGGGCTGTGTGGTATACACCAAATAGACCTCAAGGAGCGTGAGAAACGTAATGAGACTGATTTCTTGTGTACCAATGTTTTTATTTTTTTTTCAAACAATAGTGTTGCTCCTTCCAAAGTAGGTCCCTTCGGCATCTGTACACTGGCGGGGTCGTTGTTCCTAGTCTTGGTAGCAGCGCTGAAAGGCTTCAACTGGTATGGCTTTTAACATGTCGATCACATTCTTTTGAATGTTCTCCAAAGACCCAAAATGACGTCCTTTTAAGACATTTTTTAATTTCAGGAAAAGAAAAAATTCACGAGGATTCACATCAGGTGAACAGAGGAAAGCCTTTGGAGGTCAAAAATTCCGCGAGGGAAGCGGCCGTGTGACAGTTCGTCCTGGAGGAACAATCTCACAAGAGTATGTACACGTTTCATGTTTTCGTCGGTTTTTGAAACTGAAGGTCTCCATGAGCGAGGTTCATCTTCAAAGTGTCCTCGGTTTCCAAAAATGATTTGCGCCAGCGTAAAGCTTGTACGCTTGATAAGAAATGTTCCCCATAGGCAGTGGCGACTCATGAGTGTAAATTCTGGGTGTTCACAAATTTTTAGCTTCAGATAAATCTGAGAGTTCGAAATTAATAGCATCTTCTGTACAACAGTTATGCTTATCAACAAATTTGTACAACTATAGCCACTGCCAATAATTATAATAAAAATAATAACAACAACAACATAACAATAATAAGATGCATAACTTCTGACAAAACAAAGAATTGTTTTTGTGGCATTTTGTCGTTTTGTACGTAATTAAGTACGTTTTAGGGCAATAACGAAATAATGTGTAAACTTTCGCAACTCCCCGTTTCGCATTTTTATGGAAGTGGGAGTTTTCTTGCTTTTCAATTTTTTCGGGCAAATGTACAAGATTCCTAAGAGATGTGTAAGTTCACGAATTTACTTCTGGGCTGAAAATCAAATATTATTATGCAGCCACACAGCAACTTGTGCTAACTGCACACTTTCCTTGTCTGCTTGTAGTCACGCTGATTTGATTTCGTCATTCTCTCAGTTAAAGAATCAGTTCTCGGAGGTCCTAGTTCCTTTGAGGCTAACTTCTCCAGGTAATTTACTTTTCTGTTCCCAGAACGAGATTTGCACTCTGCAGCGGGATGCGCGCTGATATGAAACTTCCTAGAAGAATAAAGCTGTGTGCTGGACCGAGAATCGAACTCATGACTTTTGCTTTCCGCAGGCAAGTTCCCTACCGACTGAGCCACACAAGTACGACCCACGACCCGTCTTCACAGTTTTACTTTTCTGTTAGCACTTAAAATAGTTCATGTTTACATGCACACGAAAGCCGATTCTCACACAGTACACAACCAACTCCAAACACAAAGTACCGTTTGTGGAAATGATTAAAGTCAGGTAGTAATGTCTATCAACATTGTCACTTGACTAGAATACAAACGAGGCGCTGAGATCCATAAGGGCCTAAATCACACCGCCGTCGATTCCACATTTAAGTGAATATCGGAGAAATCAGTGATGCAGATTTCCGTGAATTTTCATATATGCAATGTGGGCCTACAGCACAGATAAACCTGACTCATCATAAGATCAACAGATTTCAAAAGCGTGAAATAATGCTACAATCTCACAATCGATGGTGATGTGCTTTAGGTCCTCATGATTCACACAAGGAAAACTTCCCATCGCGCCCCTGTCAGATTTAGTGGTAAGATGGCTTAGTGGATAACCCGTCAAAAACTGAACCCAGGTCAAGCATGAAAAAGCATGAGAAAAAAAGCAAAATAGGAACAGTGAACGGTCCAAGTGCAAAATTGAGAGAAACTTTTAACAACAGCGGCGTCGTGGTTAGTCAGCACGGTAGCTCAGCGTGTTTGGTCAGAGGGCTGGTTATCCTCTGCAATAAAAAAACTGAGTAAAGGAATCAACGATCAACTTGAACGGATGATATATGACCTCCGCCCATACCAAACGCAACGAACAAGACCGAAAAAAATGAAGAATGAAGAAAAAAATGTGTTCACGGTGCTAGACGGTCAGGCAGGCGAGCCGTGTTCAATACACCCTCGTAACATTTAATTTCATTTTTTTTTTCGCAACATTGTGAGCTGTCCGTCCGGTCACTGAAATGTCTGCTTTCTTTCTGTAGTCTTGGCAGTTATCATACTAGACATTGGATATGGAATATGAGTCACATGATAAGAATACGTTACCGTCGCGAGTAATCGCGATGAATTGTGAGAGCAGGCGAGATACCACGTAGGCGTCTCACTGAAATGAACACAGTAAATAAATGGATGTGAACTACGTTACAACAAAGGAATTCAAGAGTCAAGATTTCCAAAACGGAACGCAACTTCAACTACGTTAAAAACATGTTTTGACCGAGCACAGATCAACTGTGCGACAGACGGCCTGCCTTGAGGCGGCGTCCCTTAGCACAAAAGGGAAATTTACCAGCATAACCCTGCCAGATAGTCCGCAGCATTCGGCTTTCCACCTTCCGCCACTTAATAAGGCGACGCTCCTACGCCAATACAATAGCGAGTATGGCCGACTAAGCAAAAGGAGATAAAAGGTCAGCTGTCCTAAGTACAACTTATTGGTCTAAAGTATAGTGACAGAGCCGCCCCTAATGATTAGGAGGCGGCGACCTGACACAGACTAGAGACCACCAACGCCTCTAATAGGCCTCTCGTTCTGGGTTTGGGAAACACTTTTATTTTGCATCAACAACTTTGTACTGCAATCTGTTTAAAAAAAGAAAAACACAATTGCGACAATAATAAATGTCCTCTTTCCTCTAAAATAGGGAAAGTCCATTTTCACTTAGTTTTATGAGCAAAATCTGTATAGTTTTTACGTCTAACTGCAGGATGCAATTCGCTTCTAATTATTTTGTGACGTCCTACAAAGTGCACCACCACCGATCAGCAAAGACATGTCCACCGTGTGTAAATACAGGACAAAAAACGTCGACTATTTTGCTGCGAAAGTTACCATCACCACTGAATATCCTCGTTATCTCCAAACAGTCATCGGAGTAAAGAAAAAGCGAGAATTTAAACTCCAAAGAAAAAAATCTATATTATGCAATTTCTTTCAGCTTGTTGCACAAATTACACGACTTGAGAGCGTCTCTTGCCTTCAGTGTCTGTAAATAAAGCGACATTCACGTGTGGATTGCAAACATTTCAAACAATCTTTCATGCTATTGGCTCACATGTTGGAAAAAGAACACATTCATTTTACGTTTAACAACAAGAAGCTATAATTCAAGAGAACATAGCAGTATTGTACACTATGATAGGTCCCCTTCTACCAATGTGATGCTATATCATACCAGCGTTTACGAAACAAATCATGAGAGGCTGTCTCGCCCTGTGTGGGGATTGAAATTTAGTTAAAAGATATCGTTGAAACGAAAAAAATAGAAACTCCTGTCAAGAATCATTCCGTGGTGCCCTAGTCACAGTGGGTGCAGTCCACCCACCAGGCTTCTCGTCATTGATATCAATTTGATAGGCTAGGTAATTAAATTAGTCATGAGAGTCAGTTTGCATGGCGAGTAATTTATTTATTTATTTATTTATTATTATTTTTTTTGCAGTAGTCGGATTACACTCACCAGGTAGGTCAAATGGGAATCCGTGGAGGGAAGACAATGTTCCTTTCAAGCAACGCTATTGAGAACCGACAATTGAAGCGGACCGCAGAGGGATTCTACAGCCCACACCCTACATTTCGCGTAAGAACTACTCTATTAAAAACACGATAGTAGCGACTATGTTACCGTCACCATGCATAAAAATGGTCTTGTGTTTACAGGCGCACACTCGAGTCGTTGATAGTGTTATGCTGTCTGAGATTTGGAATCAAGTCTATCCATTCTACTACATATTTGTGTTGTATCTCGTAGAGATGTCTCTTAATGATTACAGCCACTGGTGAATCATATTCTTTCCACTCTCATATCTCGAAACGACTCACCTTTTTCGAACCTATCTGCTAAGGATCCCATAGAGTAAAAACTTCAACGCTGCATTTTAGACAGTCCCTCTGCATCTTGGTCATGATCGAACTCGCTTCCACAGACCAGTATAAAGTTTCATCACCTGTTCTGCAGGATGACCGTATCCAACAGATTATCAATCACACCTGCATTTTTCCTTCATATGCAGTTTAATACATTGTTTTTTCTGTTGCAACACACCCAATCAGTGTACACCATGACACACTTTGTTTTTTCTACCATAACTTAGAGATCCGTGTCAGCTGCTGCTAAACAGACATTAACACGTTTAGATGGTTCAAAATGGTTCAAATGGCTCTGAGCACTATGGGACTTAACATCTGAGATCATCAGTTCCTTAGAACTTAGAACTACTTAAAACTAACTAACCTAAGGACATCACACACATCCACACCCGAGGCAGGATTCGAACCTGCGACCGTAGTGCCTAGAACCGCTCGGTCTCTACGGCTGGCTCACGTTTCGAACCTCCGGCTCTCACAGAAGGCTGAACATTGCCTGACATAAACTGTATAGCTACCACAACACAGGCTGGTAGAAATAAAACACATAGGCGACGTTTCTTATTGACAAAAATGTGGAAGACGTATGGAACTGAAAGAGTTTGCGGTATTGAAGAACGCTTGCAACAGCTATTCGAAGGTGATGACCTGTACAGTTAACCTTATCTTCCCCATCGACAGGGTAGCAGATGTCTCTGAGTTCCATTTCGAAAAGCATTGTTCCTTCATTTTGTAGTCATGTACATGATCACTGTTCCAATGTTGACCATCGCCAGAAGTTCACAACACGCATGGGGTAGTACAAATAAAGAGGTACTGTGACCTTATTAGTGAAAAAAAAAAAACAAAAAACGTGGAGGGCATCGCAGCATATGGAAATAGGACCAGTGTGCAGCATTGATGAACGCTACCAAACAACTACATGGAGGTGATGTCGTCTAAATTTAATCCCATGTTCCACAGGGACAAGTAGCAGATATCTGATGTTTTTCGAAGGCTCCCTCCACCTTAGCCGAGTGGTGTCAATCAATAATTATGCGTAATCGTTAGCGTACCCAGTGGACGGTCGGAATGAGAAAGACACCGTTGATATGTAATGATGTACTCTAATATACACCGTAGTTGGTAGTGAGATCAATTTTACCCAGAAGTCTGAGAGAGCAATATCTATCACATTCTACAGCCCGTGTTGTAACAGAGTGAGCTGAGTTAATGCCATAGGACGGTGTTCTGACCACTCTGTGGAAATGGGAACGTTGTCCTAGCTCCGCCGCCCGTTTACGATGTGTAAGGTTAGCGCCAAACGAAGCCTGCTCTTGCAACACGACCTATTATAAAAGACAGTACAAAAAGTTGTGGTGTTGTTTCTTATTGGGAAAATTAGGAAGACTCAACATCACACAGTTACTGCAGTCCGAAGCAGATCCGTGTCCCTCAGGGTTCATTCACGTCTATCACCAAAACATTCTATCATGGTTATTATGTACCATCCAACAGAGCAAAGTTACGAATTATAAAAGCTCCGCTAACTTCATCTAATAGATTTTTACCGCGTATCTTTCTTCCGACATATCGATAACGAATACTGTCTATGTGCCGGCATCGAGGAACTCATGTAGAAACAGAGTAAGCTGAGTTAATGCTGTAGGACCGTGGTTTGGTCACTCAGTGGAAATGGGAACGTTGTCCTAACTCCACCACCCATGTACGATGTGTAAGGTCAGCGCCAAATGAACCCTGCTCCTGCAAAATGACGTAGTATAAAAGACAGTACGAACAGTTATGGTGTTGTTTCTTATTGGGAAAATTGGGAAGACTCAACATCATACAAGTACTGCAGCCGAAGCAGATCATGTCCCTCAGGGTTCATTCACGTCTATCACCCAAACATTCTATCATCGTTATTCTGTACCATCCAACAGAGCAAAATCACGAACTATAAAAGCTCAGCTAACTTCATCTGATAGATTTTTGCTGCATGTCGCTTTTCCGATATATCGAAAACGAATACCGTCTACATGCCGGCATCGAGCATATGTGGCGATCCTGTTAAATATACAGGTATTTATCCATTGGAGCAGGTGACCAATGATCGACGTCGCTTGCACAGACAAGTGTGAAGTTTCATCGTCTGTACTGTATGAGAACCATCTCCCACCTGTTATCAGTCGCAGGAGAGGGTCCTTGTTTTTTTGTTCGATACATCGTTTTTTCTGCTGTAACACGCTTTGTACACTGTCATATTTTTCGTTACATGTCACTGTTACCCCAATAGACATACAGTACAATGTTGCCTTGCCGAAAAGTAAAAGATTGTTTCCCTGGTTCACGGTGCTTCCATCTCAACGTTTTCCATATTTCTCTTGCTGTCGTATACTCGTTGCCATGTACAAGAGTTGTTCTGCACCAATCAGAAGACATGCAAGTACTCCCTCAATTTCCTCGCATTTCAGCGTATTTTCCCCTAATGAATACGTGTTTTCCGTCGTTTTATCGATTTTATGTCACTTCTGTCCTTGCTACCACGATATCACTACTCGTTCCGTGTTCTAAAACTGCTTGTAAATGTAGTACAGTGGCCAACACCTAGCGCAAATGCACTATTTTTCTGGTCGGGCGGCATAGTATAGCACTGTACTTGAAACCAACCAGGCACCTCCAGCAGCATATCCTACAGCTGCAGCACGTTTTCTCTGTTTTATGTATGTCTCTGTCTGTGCATGTGGGGCAGAAGGCTCGCAGTTCCCACAGTAGACCCGAGTTAGCGTTCAAGTGACGTGATCTTCCCGTTGGTGTGTCCAACTTCGAACATAGAACACATCTCCGTACATAACACATGATTGGTCCACCTTGGAGTGGATGTGACATGTTGTGGATCCGTATCCCAGCATCACTCCGGATATAACACATGGCGGATCCACCTTCAAATCCTATTCCGGATATGGTATATTGGGGATCCGCATCCCAATATCGCTCAGGATATAACGCGCAGCGGATCCACCTTCAAATCTTATTCCAGATGTGGTATGTTGTGGATCCGCATCCCAACATCGCTCCCGGTATAACGCTCGGCGGATCCTCATTCGAACGCTAATCACAGTCCAGCACTAAATTTTTCAACGTCTCTAGTTCAATCAAGTACAAGTAAAGTAAGAGCCCTGTTCCTTTAAATGGCTATCGGTTCATCAAATAAAAAAGTTTTCTAATGTAAGTAAGTTTACTGGCGACTATATTTCTGTTTACCATGACTTCCGCTATGTCATTTCCCAACGTAAACCGGCTCTGCCCAGTTAGTAATGAAGGAATGTGATGTTTAATGCGGATTCTGGATTATAACGTCTTTCTCTTTATGTTACCAGGGGTAAAGTAAATCTGTTTGTGCCTCTTAAAAGTAAATGCCTGAACCCACGCATTGCACCTGTGATAGTTCGTTCCGCCAGACCATTGTGGCCACATTTCCCAGCCCCAGGAGTGTGCTGTAACAGATGATGTGCTTAGCTTACAAAATTAGTCACGGTGTGTAATGTCTCTTGCAGCGGTCTCTCCGCGATATTTTCAGAAATTTTATAAATTATATAACTCAGTACATATCTTGAAATATCTCTTCTTATCTTACCGATTATCAATGCAAAGTAGTTTCAAGCCCAATTATTCCTTGGAGCGTCCATTTACTCCATGGAATAGCTTCTCTGCTATCTATGTTTTCTCTTAGGGAAAAGAATGAAGGAATTCTTGCCGATTAGTCGGAAAAGAAGGGGGATGTATATGTATGTATTGTTGAGCTAGTCGCCATCTTGATGAGATTCTGTATGAGAAGGAATTTAATACATGAACTAAAGTAAGTGTGTTCGCGTATTATTTAACTGATTATTATTGACAGTGTCTGCTTACTACGCTGTGTTGCACGGGATCAGTGGGGAACGTCTGATTTACACTGGACGAACCTGCCGTTTTGTATGCTCAAGATATCCAGTTACTTCAAATAAATAGGCTAACACGGTCTTACCAGCAGATCTCCGGTCTTCCCCATGTGATCACCGAAAGTTAATAATTATTACAAATGTTTCCAGGAGATCGACTGACAATTTTCGTCGCACCGAGACTTCGAAATTGCTTCACTGCCTTATGGAATTTAAGTTAAGCTCAATTTAATCAGGATAGAACAATATTGAATTGTGTGAATGTGATAAGCCTGCTTTGTGAATGAAAATTCCCTTAACATACGCATGTTTTTACTATCCTGATCAGTGAAGCTAAATCAGGCCGGTGTGAGAGATTTTTTTAAAATTTTTGATCCGACAAAAAAAAATATTAAAGGTGGAAAAAACGCGAGTCTATTAAATGGTTAAGTAGAAGCAAGCTTCTGAAGCGGAGATTATGCTGTTCTCATGTCAGCAGGATGTAAAGACTCTTCTAGGCATCATACGCTCGATGTGAAGCCATTTTGAAATTTTCACAAATTCAGCAAATTTCTTAGTTCGAGAAAATCCACTGGGAAGTGTAAAGTTACCGGATAATTCGATTATTACCGTCATTATTACTATCATTTCCTTCATACCGCTGCTGGAACACTGTACTTGAAGATCATGTGATGTGCTGGTTTTTTCATGACATTTTCGAAGTCCAATTTGAACTGTGACTCATTTTGCTCCATTAATTGTGACGTCATGTATTGGCTTCGATTACCTGGGCTGCAGGATGGTTTTTGAGTAGGCGTCTGTAGTGAACTCTGATGTCAAACAGTGGTGGGTACTGTATGGTTATAGGTAATACACTTTTTAAACTCCTCTATGTCCAACACCAGCATCTTGTCGAATGAACGTATTTCCGGCCAAAAAGAATAAAAGTAGGACCATACACCCCTGCCTTTTTTCCCCCAGTTTGTAGGTGTAGGGTAGAGTTTCGAGTGGTACTGCGAAATTTTTTCGCAGCAGGATAACACCAGATGTATGGCATCATTAGTTTTTGAGTTGTATTGCGATTTTATGCAGTCCTTATGTAGCGCTAATCATATAGTTGTGTTAGGCCCGATATTTGGGATTAATTGCATAATTAGAACCGATCTTTGCTTCAGTTTCCTGAGCAAAACAAAGTGCACTAACCTAACCTTCCTCTCCCGCATCTGGACAGTTTCCATGTGTGGGTGGCGTGCACTTGGGCTTTCCATCCAGTAGAATCAGGGTTCAAGTCCCAGAAATGACATTGCCATTTTTAATTGGCCGTCAATTCCAAGCTCCTATAGACAGTTTCCATATGTTGGGGGTTGCATTTGGGCTTTCCATCGAACAGGACTGGAGTTAGAGTCCAAAACGGGTACCGCCAATTTTAATTTCCCATCAATTCCAAGCGCCTCTGGTGGTTTAGTTGCGTTAGGAGAGTGCACTTCGGGTTTCCGTCGAGGAGTACCAGGGTTCGAGTCCTGGAAAGTTCACCGCCAATTTTAATTTCCTGCCTATTTCCGGGTGGGGGTGGGGTGGGATGTCAGCACAGCCCTGGTACAAAGAAATTCCCACTGAAAGTCGAAGTTCCTGGCAAAATTCAAAATTTCCATCAATAAGGTAGGTTGGGGGAGGGGATAGGGCGGGGAGGGTAGGAGGGGTCAGGGGCCAACGTGCAGGCTGAGAAAACACGTGACGTCATCTGTGGGTGGGGGTTGGCTTGATCGGGGGAGGGGCGGGTGGGGACAGGGATGATTAATTAGTCAATTTAATCAATTTGCATATCAATTCGATATCAAAATTGCACCTGTAACCCCAGCTCCGTACTACTTTCTACAAGTGATAAACCATGATTCTTCCTAGCCTCTCGTTTAACCGAATGTAGCACTACGTGGCTGTTTGTAGGGAGACAATACTATGGTTTTTGCAAATGCTGTATAGTCGTTTGTTGTTTTAAGTATCGTAGCAATGTTCTTGTAACAAATATTGATTGGATGAAGCATGAACCTCTGAGATACAATGTTTTTTATGTCACCTATAAAATTTAGATATTGAGGCATGTTACATCCAAAATCTGACCAACTCATTCACATAAAAAATGGCAATTTAGAGTATCATCCCCCCCCCCCTCCCCCACCCGTCGGTTAAATTTCCCACGATGAAAGGACAAAATACTGCAATGAGAGACGTAATTCCACTAAGTCAGCGTTTACCTATTACGCTACAATATCTTGCCAATAGCAATTCTTCCGAAGACTTTAAATTTACAAATTTACAAGTGCAGTTCACCTTACACACACACACACACACACACACACACACACACACACACACACAAACATACATCTGTATTTTTATATCAGTTCACGTAATTTTCAGCGATTTTACATAACGCCATATTTGAAACTCGTTGATTATTTTTTCCGGTATTCCTTCTGTCCATGTTACGCTTTTATAAGGCGCAATCAAAAAGTTTCCGTTTGAGGGCGTTGCTGCAGCGTATAAGCAATTAGCGCAACTCCCATGCAGGTATGTAAGCACTGACAAGCAGGCAAGGGATAGTGTGGCATTCGCATCTTTCCAGTGTGTGTGCGGTAAATGCCACAACGTGGAATATGGCAATGTTGTCACCAAATGCGTCCAAACAGGACGAACATGCTGTCATTCTTTTATTAGTTGCCGAAGGACCAGCAACGGTAGACATGCATCGGAGAAAGAAGATCGTGCATGGGGCAGCATGTATGTTGAAAACCACCGTTGTGGAAAACTGCGACAAAGGGTGCTACTGTTTCGCACGTGCTCACAGTGCAAATGTTGTAACGCAGAAGGTACACCAATTTGAGTGGGGGACACTTGAACACTCGTCCTATAGGTCTGATCTCCCCCATGCGGCTGCCTTCGGTCTCCTAAAACAGCTCTTGAAAGATCGACGATTCCTGCCGCACAAGGATGTGTAACGAACAGTTAAGGAGTTCTTTACCCAGCAAGACACGGTGTTTTATCAAACAGATATCTTCAACCTGGTGCGTCGGTGGGATGAATTCCTCAATTCGCAAGGTTATTTTACGTGATTGGCAACCGATTCTGAACTATACAGCCTTCAAACAGAAAATGCTGTTGTCGCACTATTTTAAAAAGCAAAAGTCATAAATTTGGCAGTATTTTACAAGGACTGGAGGTAATATTGTTTTGTAGAATTTGCATTAAAATGTTTTGGAATGTAGCAAGAAAAGCAACAGGTACAATTCGCTGTACAAAATAACATTGTGTATGGAGTCATGAGATTAGAAATCTAAAGACACAGAATTTAGTCCTCCAGGTATGCAGCTCAGATGAGCTGTTAAAGCATCTGTGTGTACATAATTTAAATGTGTAGGATATGTATGTATGTACGTTCCACATACTATCCTACACCAATCGATCCATTTCAGTCAATCTTTATACACACATGTCACTTACTGTCTGTGGGAATAAGAACAACCTCCCTATCAAATGGGTGGGGAAGGAGGTAAAAAAGGATCGTAGCTCACGACGCACAAATATTCAATATTTGAGAACGAGAGGACTTGATGACTTGCAGCAAACTTCGCATTTAATTTCAAACCTTTACGAGAATTTTTCTCACTGACGCCATGAATAAAATGATGAAACAAGAAAACTGTACAGGTTACTACGTTGTTACTGTTCAAGCAGTAAAACTGCCGCATGAGGCAGGATGTTTTAATTTACTACTTCATTAAGTAAGCCCATTCCCAACGCCTTTCGTAGAGAGTTTCCTCATATACCGTTGGATGTACCTACAAAAGAACTTCAAATCGGCAATTGGCCGTTACTGCGAATAAGGGGTTACCTGACTGAAAACTGTCTCTGATACCTTTCTGCTTGGGATAACCATTGTTATGATCCTCGTGTAGCTGGTGCTTCCAAAAACTAAAATTCTCTACTGTTCCCCTTACACAGTGTTAATAGATATAGCGTACTGACTGATTGCTTACCTCCTTATATAAAGGGCGGTTGGGCCGTTATTAGAACCACTAACTACTGTTGCCTGTCTGTTGCATTGATTGCTTGAAGTGGCTTGCGTTACGTTTTAATATCAGCCCTGTTTAGGTTTACAATACGTAAGTGAAAAGATTTGTCTTACCGACATTTATTTGTTCTGGAATTTCTTTCTTCCTGTTCCGAAACGAGCCGCTGGCCGTCACAATCGTTATCCGTTACTTGCGACACTTGTCTAGAACTTGAGTACCTCTTAACTGAATTTTTAAAAATATATATTATTTTATTACTGTGATACTTTAGATGCGGACCTTGGGGCCGTGGCAGCAGCAGTGTAGCTGCGGTATGCCGATTTCTTTATTGTAGTAACTTTTATCTGAATCATTACAGCGGAAAGCCACTGTACCTAATACGCCTAAAAAGGACACGCCCAGAATCGCGGTTACGGGGGGGGGGGGGGGGGCGGAATCTTGGTGCTCTGTTCCTATCTGAGCTAGAAACATAGAGTAGCCCGGACCAGCGGCCATTTGTATAGGTATTCGAACATTTGTCTTACTGTAGCTATGTCACAGTATACACTGATAAGTCAAAACGTTATGATCACAGCCCACCGTGACGTTGGATGCGGGCATTTGACGCAGTAACAGGTATGTAAGTGGAGCAGACATGATGGAGGATCACCCTAGCGAAGATATGGGCTGTAAATGGGGAAATCCATTGAGATAAGCGACTCTGACAAATGGAATATTATTATTACGCACAGCTTGTAAACGAGTATCTCGAAAACGGCGAAGTTGGTCGAATGCTCACGTGCTACTGTCGTGAGCATCTAGGAAAAGAGGCAGAAGGACAGTAGAACCACCTCTAGGCGCTAAATGGTAGGACGTCCACGACTCTTCACAGAGCGCGGGGTTCGGAGGCTTGTCAGCTCTGTGAAGTAGGATCTCTGCTGAACGAGCACAATACAGGTACATGCACAAGTGTTTCTGAGCACACCGTTCATCGCATATTGTTGAAAATGGAGCTCCGTAGCATATTACCCCTACATGTTGACCCAACGACATCTTCGATTACGATTGCAGTGGGCACGGGAACATCGGAATTTGATCGTCGATCAACGGAAATCTGTCGGCTCTTCGGGTGAAACACATTGTTGCTACCCTAGGTCGCTGGTCTTCTCCACAAACGCCGTCATCCAGGTGAACGGCGGATCGAAACGTGCAGCGCGCCTCGGACACAGGCTGGTGGGAGCACTATTATGTTATGGGAGACAGTCTTCTGCGCTGGCGAAGGACCTATGGCAGTAATCGAAGACACGCTCTAACAGAAAACCACCTGCATATCTTCGTGCTAGATGTCTTCCCCAACGGCGATGTCCTCTTTCAGCAGTATAATTGCCCGTGTCTCGAAGCCAAACCGTGCTACAGTTGTTTGAGGAGCATTATAGTGAACTCACGTTGATGTCTCGGCGACCAGATTCGCCTGATGTAAATTCAGTGGAATCCATCTGGGTCGCTACTGGGCGCCATCACCGCGTACGCTAATCAACAGCCCGTTATTTACGCGAATTACGTGGCTTGTGCGTAGATATCTAACGCCACATACCGCTACAAACCTACCAATAAACTGTCGAATCCCTGATGCGCAGAATCAGTGGTGTACTTCGTCCCAAAGACGGACAAGCAATCTATTAAACCGATGGTCATAATTTATGGCTCGTCAGTGTATTAGGCAAGGCTGCAGCAATGAATGGGAGCTGGCGCCCAGGCAAATTGTGCACATCGATGAATGCTTTTGCTAAAGATTTTAATTGGACTGAAATTAATGCTCAGCTAATGGCACCATTTGCATATGCACAGTTCGGATTTCACGTGCAGAAACATTAAAAAAACACGTTTTTCTGGGAAGTTTTTGAAGCGCGCCACTTCTACACTTTAAAAAGAATACTTCCGTACTTTATACTAAATCGGTTCAAACTTTGCACGAAGGTAGATAAAGGAATAAAGTCAAAATGAATTTTTTTTATCTAATAATCTTTATTCGTTGTCAAGATGCGATGGTTTAAATTAGAGCTAAATGTAACACCTAAAATTCGTTCTTATGTGAACTTCAAAGAGTACAGTACCGCCCGACATTGAAAATAGGTGCAACATTCTCCGTTATTCTTGTCAGAACAATATTTTTTTGTAATAATAACTCAATTTTACTTAATACACCGAAGCCGGATACCAGTGTAGGAAAGAAGGACAATTTATTTATTTAATTGATCACATGTGCACTCCCACAAAATAAATCCATACATCCAATTCGGTGAGATCTGCGAAATGAATGAATGTGTGGTCGTCTGCTAACCGCAGATAGTGAATGTGCAATATATGATCATCTTTGAGACGGTCCTTTGGCTACCTTTGGTGGAACCAAAGCGATGAAATTTACCTGAGCTTTGACCACCTGAAATGTGGCTGACCAATACGGTAGCATGGTGGTCCCCCACCTCGGCGGAGGTGCGAGATGACCTGAAGAACGGCCATGTTTCAGCACTCTGGCTCTGGATCTTGTGTTGGTAAGATCTGTCTAAGGTGTACTCCGTAAAGACAAAAGAGTGGAGAGAATGGTATGCATGTGAAATACTTAAGAGTAGTTTGGAATAATTATTTCTCTATTTCAGGAACTTTTCGGGGGAGAATTAAATGACAGGCAGGTAATATTAAGGGGATCGTAGTAATCTTCGGAAGTGACCAACGGTCACAATGAAACCACGTGTAGCAATAAGTTGAAATACTTGCGAGTGCTAGTACTAAGTTGAAAAACTTCCGAGTGCTAAAGTTAAGCTGAATTACTGGCGTATGTACTATAAGTTGGAGATGTATAAGAAATGGCGTGTGCAGGACTTGAAATTAGAGACGAGCACTTCCACGTGGTGAGTACTGTGTGAGTCTCAATCTGTGTATGAGACAAAGGATAAAGAGAAGTACTCGTCCAAGGTGTCAGTTGAGGGCTCGCGTGTGTGACGAATATGATCTTGATATTACTTTGCGTGTTATGTTTCCGTGTGACGTGTGATTCAAACTCTAATACTCTGAGAGAGAAGCAAGGTGAGTCAGCTGTCTATCCAGCAACGCCACTTGGCTTGCATTCCACAGGAAGACGTGCATATATTCTCCAGAGTTCGTATTAGGAAAGAAAAGTTACGAAGTGGGGCAGTATCGTGTGAAACTAGGATGAATACTAATTGAAGTGGGAAAGCTGAAAGTGAAGCGATTCTAACGTTTTGACTATTCTTTGTGATGTATTCTATGTTGCCAGTGTGATGTATTTCATGTAATTTAAGTATGTGTGATTTGCATGGGCGATTAGCAAGATAGGTTCAGAGGCAGTGGGTTATGCATGTTCCTTTTTGTACCGCTCGGTCTGGAGTAAATTTTCGTGATGATGGGTGTGAGAGTCGAAGTGTGAGATATAGCAAATGATCCACCATCCTATCCAGAAAGTGCACTGTAGCGTTAGATAATTACGAGACCATAAGATAGAGAATCACCAATGTAAAGCTATGCCAACTGGGCGGAGTTTCTCATGTGTAATTGTTGTATAAAATGTAATGGTGTGTTTAGGTTATCTTTGAATCATAATAGAATTTATCGCAATAAAAAAGACAGTGAAAAGAAAAAGACTGGTGGCCTTGTTCTTCGAATAGTATGCAGTCATGATATACAGAATTTATAATGTGTGCGCCATTCATATTCAGTGCGACGGCCACGTGTTGATCAAAGCCGTTGAATAAGAAAGAAAATGTGGTATTGCCAGAGCGTAGTGAACAATCAGAGTTGTGTAAATTCCTATAGTCAGATGTGCGTTATCCGTTTTCGTTGCGTAGTATTCAAACGGGAGAATAATTTGTAGCCTAATTGTGGGCACTAGAGCTCATAATCAGTCATTAATGTTACTTGAGAAATAAGAAAAAATCCACTCGCTTGGCAGACCACTCGTCTTGCAGGCCTAACTGCTTGATGCCACAGCATGAGCAAGGCATGTGAGTGCCTCTCAAACTGTGCATAAATTGAATCAAATACAAAAACCGCATTCTTACGATAAAATTAAGAACAAGCTTTCAAAAATCTAGCTTCATTCGGATTTTAAGTGAAATAAATACGTTTCTTTGAGTTTTTTTTTTCGCGAACGGCTTCTATGTTTCAGACGTTTTGAATCGGTTTAAACAGCGTAGAAAGGTAGAGAAATACATGTAATTAATGGTCGTATTGTAGTTTTGCCAAAGCTTTGTCAGTTGCCACAATATATGCAGCATGGTTCGAAAGACAACAAAAACATCTATACCAGATCAGTCATCACCCAAGCCAACAAAAATCTACTATCGGTTGCCCAGTTATGGCAGACTAATGTCAAAATTATGGCAGAGTGAAAGTTGGGTACCAGAATGAAAAATGCTCCTATCATGGCACAAGAAAGGTCGAGTATGTCCTGGGAAGAGACAGGGTTGTAAAAGAAGAGAACTAGTGTTTCGACGTATCTGTCAGCCCCAGAGACATATAAATCGAACATACTGACATATTCGCGCTTTTCTAAGAGTTAACACTACTTTCCCAGCCGAGCTAGTTCTCATAGCGGTTACGTGTTGTCAGACCTGCATCTTGAAATTTATAATCCTAAGTCCCTGATTCTATACCCAAAATCTGGAAGTGTCATTAGCCATGTTGGATGACATGATGGTACGTGTCATGCTATTCGACATGTCATCAGGTATCATGTAACTTTGCCTGACACGATTCATTACATTAGGTGACATGGGTACTGATAGTAACAAGCAAAAAAGCGTGAGTATGTCAAGGTGTTTTGGTTTAAACGTTTTTGAAGCTGCCAGACAAGTCGAAAAGGTAGTTCCTTTCTTTTTAAGGTCAATCAATGTATAGACAGAGTTGTATGGCCGTGAGTGTTGGAGATCAATTGTTTCTGGAATCTGTGCCTTAACATTCTAATTAACATTTTGGCTAATCAGTTATATAATAATTGCCACCAGGGTATAAATATTGATACAGCTATACAGTAAATGTTTAAAATTTCCCAGGCAGCACATTGTGCCCATGAGGGAGCGGTCTAGAGGCTTGTAAAACAATAAACTGGTAGCCAAGATCGCAGGAATCCTTTTTATTACATGATTACCGGTTTCAGCGAAACTAAACCCCCATCATCGGATCTTAAGACACATACAGGTTACAACATCAA
This sequence comes from Schistocerca cancellata, assembly GCF_023864275.1. Lineage (NCBI taxonomy): Eukaryota > Metazoa > Arthropoda > Insecta > Orthoptera > Acrididae > Schistocerca > Schistocerca cancellata. The sequence goes on from NC_064630.1 coordinate 353,148,484, forward strand.
GGCAAACAATGGTGATATTAATAGTTGCCTATAACATGCAGGCCTTACAAAATTGTCCACATAGGCGTCCAAATGAGATGACATCATAAATGTTAAGTGTTTCCATCACATACAAGCGCAAGGTAGTACCTACCTTGCACTTTTGTCTGCGTGTGTTTGTAAGGGAATCACCAAGTATCTACGCCCGGACAACGTGTCTGCCGTAACAGTTCTACATTATAAACAGAAAGCTTCCTCGTGAATCAGTCTATATGTTAGTGAAAGTCGTGTCAGAGCTTAGCCTTCACATACAACAGAAAAACTTGGCGAGGGACTTTAGTTTAGTACGAGGGCCATTCTTTTTTCTGAAAGCAAGTTGGTTTTTATTGAGCCACTCTTTTGGCTACAAAACCCTATTTTTCAACATAATCTTCGTTGAGTGCGACGGCCTTACGTCATCTTACTTGAAAGAACTGTATGCCGGCATGATACCACTCTACTGGTCGACTTCGGAGCCAACGTCTTGCTTCAACAATAATCTCCCCATCATCCTGGTAACGCGCAAGCAGTTCCGCACAGTTGGTTCTTCGTTACCCTGTATGGTCTTCTGTCGGGCGGCAAGGAAGCCAGCGGGCACACATCTTTTGAGTTCCCCAACTGATCAACGAGTGTGTCAGCACTACCAGCAGAGACGTCCAGCTTTGCAGCGAGGTCTTTGATTGTGACCCGTCGATAATCTAGAATGAGAGTGTCCGGACGTCCCGACATTGCGGTCGGTTGGCACGCGAGAGATCGGACAGATTAGCGCAACGTTGTTGCGATGATGACAGGCGCCTCGTCCAACGGCTCACCGTGCTTTTGTTCACTGCCAGGGCTGCATAGACATTTTACAAGCGTCTATGAAAATCTGAGTTGCTCTGGTTTTCCGCCAAAAGAAACTCAATGATGACTCTCCGCATGGAACACACCTCCGTAACAGACGCCACTTTGAATGTCACGTATAGCGCCGCCCCCCTATCGGAACTTCTTGAAAGTGTAGGGGTTGAAGCGGGAATGTTCTACGATGACCCACAACAAATTCCGCATTTTTTCAACCGAAATTTGTCGAGAAAAAAAGGTTACTTTACTTACCGAACGCCCCTCGTAGTATGTAAAGATAAGGAAAACGTGACTTTTTTTCAGATAATTCACGTTCCTATGTAGGTCCTTGGACCATTATAAATAAACCTAAACGTCGACCTCAAAAATGCAACTAAATTAGATAAGTCCCTTGTCATGAATTTGTTTTCAATGAATCTGCAACATTGTGTTTAACATATATGCACATATGCGATATGCGGATTGTATAGACTAATATGGCGCGAGGCCGCATTCCGATATTCACTTTATTTATACGGAAAGATACGGAGTTTATTAGCGACCTTCGTAAAGTTGCTAAGGACAGTCCAATTTTCCATGTGTCTTGTTGCTTGAGAGTCCTTTTTCTGTGGTACTCATAAACGTAACACAGTGAGCGATATACTATGTTCTTACAGGTCTGAAATGAGTATGTCTGTTACGTACACTGTTTGGGCTAATATATCGCCCTCAAATATTAGCTCCGGAGTGGTTGGCAGTTGCGAGGAATCGAGGGCTGCTACCGTGGTTAGCACACTAGATTCACATTCGGGAGGACGACAGTTGAAACCGCCTCCGGCCATCCAGATTTAGGTTTCCCCTGATTTCCCTAAATCTCTCAGGTCGAATGCCGAGATGGTTCCTTTGAAAAGGTCACGGCCGATTTGTTTACCCACCCTTTCGTAATCATAGTATCAGCTCTGTCCTTAATGGCCTCACTGTCGACGGGTTGTTCCATCCTTTTCGAGGGCTTCTGCATCTGAAGTACAATGTATACGGTCGTTAGTCGCCCTGACAACATTTGAGTTATGGGAAAAATGTTCCTGCGGAGCGGAAAATGTTGCCGCTTCCATACTATAAAACAAGGGTCTATCGTGTCAAAATGTAAACACTTGTAACTGCATCAGAGTAAAATTAGAGGAGGAAACGGAAATATTTAAGAAAGCTGTTATTTCAACAATTTCGAATTAAAAAGCTAAATGAAATAAGTATGCATGTTTCTCCAGTGGCTCAAATTCAACGCGTAAGTTCCGTTGTCTATGCATTACGAAATAAACGACAGCCAATTACGACTCTGATCGCCGAATCAAACGAGGCTGCGATTTCATGGTGACTGTCTGCAGTAATATGAGTATTTAAAGCGACGCCAAACACATTTACTCGTGCTGATACGATGCCTTGGTATAAGGTTACAGTTTTTGGAAGGGAGATAGTATAGTGCTTGTTAAGAATACTGTTTCCAGAGTGTAGCGTACCGGTTTCAAAAGCGTAGAGTTTAGGTTTGAACTAACGTTATGAGATGGGTGCAATTCGCAGTAGGTACATTTATTTTGAACATGCGACTGAAGAAAGTGGATGGAACAGTGAAGCAGAAGTCGTTCATCGCTCAGCTTAGCGTAGCTCTGTGACAAGCTCAGAAATAGCTGTAACGTGTATCACGTACAAGAATTTAACGAATATTACATCAGCAAGACTTATCTTCTGTGTTAGCAACATCGTCCCACTGACAATAAACCTCAACGATTGGACTGTAGTAGTTGAGTAATTGAATTGCTAATCGTGGACTTCTTTGTTCAGTTTTGAAGGGAAGGTTGTTTTGAAGGGAAGGCAGTTACATCTGTGGAGATACATTTTCAATATCACCTTGTATGAGTACTTCGATATCACCTTGTATGAGTACAGTATCTTGCAATACTACAGGGTCTTCAAAAAGTCTCTCTGCAGTGCCGTATGATTGCCGAGCGTGCCGTATGCCGCAGTGAATATACCGAAATGAAACTCAGTGAAATACAAGTTATTAATGTATTGAATATTCATTTTTACTTACAAATTTTCACATCAAATTTTGAAAGTGTCCCCCCTGTTGTTGAACACACAATTCAATTCGTCTAATCATGTTTCCAAACACAAGCTGTAACATTTTACCTGTAACAGAAGCAGTTTTCAATTCATCGATGGATTTTGGACGGTTTTTATAGACAGTTGCTTTCGCTGCACCCCAGAAGAAAAAGTCAGATGGTGTTAGGTCAGGCGATGGTGGAGGCCAAAGTCCCTGTGAAATTGTTCGATCACAAAAAGCATCAGCAAGCAGTGACAGAATATCACAGCAGTATCGTTGTGCGTTTGTTTCGTTGAAAAATATGGGACCCACAATCCGACGTCTAGAAGCTGCAATCCAAACTCCTATTTTCACAGAATGAAGTGGTTCCTCATGAATACACAATGGATTTGCAGTACACCACATACGAGAATTTTGCGAGTTCATGTACCCAGATAAATGAAACCACGCCTCATCAGTGAAAACGTTGCATTAAGAATATCCCTGCCATTCTGTTGAACGAAATTTTTGAACAATTGACAATAATGCAGTCTCTTGCCATGATCAGTATTTTTCAGTTCTTGCACAACTGTCACTTTGTATGGGAAAAGTTCTAATTTTTTCCTTGCAGCTGTGTGGGCCGTTCCGACACTAACATCGATTTCCTGGGCGAGTTTCCTTACTGACTTGTTCGGACTCATGGTTATTTAATCGGAAATATCGTGTAGTTTATCCTCAGACAAAAAGCTAGGACGACCACTTCTCGGTGCATCTGTCACTGAACCCGTACTTCGAAATTTGTTGCCGGCCGCTGTGACCGAGCGATTCTAGGCTCTTCAGTCCGGAACCGCGCTGCTGCTACGCTCGCAGGTTCGAATCCTGCCTCAGGCATAGATGTGTGTGATGTCCTTAGGTTACTTAGGTTCAAGTAGTTCTAAGTCTAGGGGACTGATGACCTCAGATGTTAAGTCCCATAGTGCTTAGAGCCATTTGAACCATTTTCGAAAATTGTTAATCAGGTCTCGCACAGTATCGCGATGTGGGAGTATTGTCCCCGGGAAAACTGAATTAAATGTTTGACGAACTGAAACCGTGTATTTACCGCCAACTTTGAACACTTTTTCAACTAAAAACACACATTCTTCAATGGTCAGCATTTTAACAGTGACAAAAACGGGACAAACGAACAAAGGACCTAAAATGTTCACGTCGACACGTAACGACACACACCAACAATACTACTTACGCTGGCTGAAAAAACCAAACAGTGGAATGTTGGGAGAGTCCACTTGAAGTAACCCAGGCAGGCGAACAATCATACGGCACGCGTGACACTGCGCAGAGACGTTTTGAACACCCCGTAGATTCTGTGCTTGGAGGGTCGGCTTGTTAAATGTTTGAGTCTTTTTGGAAAGTTCTTGTATAGGCTGCAAGTCTGTCCTTTTTTGTTTTTGTTGTAGAGCACTGACGAGCACTTCCGCCAATGGCAGTGAAGGATTCACTATCGTGGAGTACGGTCATTTATTACGTGACGAAACATAAACAGTGTCACGTGAGCGACTACGCTCGTTTCCAGAGAAAGCATTCGGTGTTCACGTGATACGTAGGGGTGTGGAAAATCCTTGGCGCACGCTTTGCATCCGGCGGCGTTCGGCTGGCTGCCGAGCTGTCAACAGCGGACCGTGAGAAACCTGGGCAACAATGTACGAAATAAATTTAACAATAATGTTAAAATAATGTTAAACTGAGTTCGTTCTGTCGAAGCAGATTTATTTTCATTCAGGTTGCTAACAAAACGCTCCATTCAAACACAATTAATTGTTAATATTAATAACAATGTCAGTAATAATAATGATAAAGGATGAAACAAGGTTCACTCTGTCGAACTTGAACTGTTTGCATTGAGGTTTATAACAAACCGCTCCTCTCTCTCCTCTATAATGCAGTCTAATTTTGCACATTTGAGTTTCCACTTTTTCTACGACATGGAGGACGCACTTGTTCCAATCCTCTGCAATCACTGTTCTTACTGCTTCTTCTAGCAGTACTTTAACTTCCGGCATTTTGTGTGTTTTGTTTTCGCTGCAACATAGCCTTTGATTCTGGCCCACACTAACTCGATGACGTTTAATTCACAGTGGTACGGAGGAATTCTGAGAATTGTTTTCCCTGCATTCTTCGCCATTTCATCTATTGCGTATTCGTTGAGCGCTGTTCTGTGATTTTTAACTATATCTAAAAGTTCTTTCTTCAACATACCGTCTTTGAAATCGATGTTTTTAGATTTTAGCCACTCTGATATTTCGTGCTTATTGGAATTCGCATTGGGAACTTTTTCTTTTCTCCGAGAATGGTACGGCGCGTTATCGAGAACAATAACTGCATTTTCCTGAAGCTGAGGAAGAACATCTTGAAACTAGTTCTCGAAGGTTTCGACGCACATCTCCTCGTGATAATCTCCACTTTTCTTGGATTCGAAAGTCCACAAACATCCTTCAACGAACCCTGCTTTGCAGCCAATGTGCGCGATAATCAGACGTTTCTCTTTACCTGATGGGCCCTTGCTTCCGGTGGATAATCCAGACAGAAACGATTGTTTTGAGGAATTTACAGTGTCATCCACCCAGACGTAACTTCGGGTATGTCCTGCGTTCACCCACGTCTCGTCCAAATAGTAAATGGGTCTGCCTTCATCTCTCAACCGTTTAATTGTTCGAAGATAACGCCGCCTCCATAAAATGATGTCATCCCTGTCTATTAGCAAGCTATCGCGCCCACGCCGGACATATTTGAAATTCATTTCTCTGAATAACTTATAAAATGTAGTTCTCTAAAAATTGCCCAGATCTGCATCTTCGTTCACGACTGTAAGCACTTTGTCAATTGTTGGCAATTCGTCACGAAAAAAAAAATTCGTTTACTTTCCTTCGTATCGCATTTCTACCGAGGTCATCAACACTTTCAGAAAGTCTCTGTCGTAATTTTCCTTTCTTGGGAGACTTCAAAGAGTGTGTGGCCTTGTACTCACTTATCACACGATACACTGAAGAACGTCCAACACCTGTAGCTGCAGCCGTTTTCGAAACAATGCCACTCATCGACTGCTCTGGATGTAACAGTTCCGTTTTACACACATTAAGCACCATGTGCTTCTCTGAACTTATGATTTCTACTTTGCTCGCTTCTTTGGTGGACTCATAACTGACACGTCGACCTCGCTCGCTGAATCCGTGGATGACATAATGAGGACAGCCGTATGTGATGCTAATGAAATAAGTGAACATATAAAATAAGAAACCATGCGATGCTATTGGATGCGCACATAAACAGTGAATGCTCAGCGTGACTACAAACACATATACTTACTCTAATAATCAACAACTAGTCCTTCAAGCGTCTTTACAGATGAACTTAAGATATCCTGAAATCGCCGCTGTACAACACCCACTAACGAGGTCATATCTGCAACTAAGACGGCCACGCTGACTGAGCGCCGCGCCTGCAAACCGCACAATGCATCGCTCATAAAGGACAAACGGTTGCACCCATCGCATTCGAACAAACTACAAAATTAAATTCAAACCTTTCTGAAACTTTTCTCGCTTACAGCCCCACAAAAAAATTTAAAGGGGAAAAGTTTGTCGCTTACTATATTTCGGATGATGATTTGGTAAAAGTTCTGCATCAGACGTGAGATTTTAATTTATTACTTCACTGTTACTGACTCTATTGGGCAGAAAATTTGCAGACGCCATAAACATATAGTACGGAAGGCAATTATGAAATTATTTTGCTGTGAGACACACAGTTTAGGAGATATGGCGTGATAAATATAGAGTAAATTGAAAAAACAAGTTTTCCTGAAAGCTTAAATATTTCTCTTATTCAGTGACAATAAATTTTAATGTAATGTAAAAAAAGGTGTCGGAAGGTAGTTCTCGGATCGCTTTATCATGTTCAGGTGCCAAATTATAAAAAACACGACTTTCATTTTTTAATTTCTGACGCCCCTGCCTTGTACACCCCTCGACGGCAGCGCTGTGGTCACGCGCCTTGCCGTGTTTACAGTACGTCTCTTGTTTCGGTGAATGGAGTATAGTGCATGTATTTACAGAATTACAGTCAAGAGAGTTAACTGTTGAATATTTCGCTGGAGAGCTGTGAAGTTTGGCAGGTACGAGACGAGGTACTGGCGGAAGTAAAGCTAAGAGGAGGGATCGGGAGTCTTGCTTGGGTAGCTCACCTGATAGAGAGCACCTACCTGCAAAAGGCAAAGGTCCCGAATTTGAATCCTGGTCTGGTACACAGTTTTAGTCTTTCAGGAAGTGACATATAAGCGCACATGCCGCTGCAGACTGAAAATTCATTCCGGATGTTGAACTTTGTTAGTGTCACGACGAGGTAACAGAACAGCTTTACTTTTGTGTTCACGTAGTGTGTTGTCGATATTTGAAATGATTTAGTAATGATTGTTTAATGATGACTGTGCGGAATTGATGTTATCAAATAGTTGTAAAAATAAACCGTGATTAGTAATTGCATTTTATTGCAATATTAAATACTCAAAGATTTAAGAAAATCGTAATTGTAAAAATCTGTACTCTTCCTAAGGATTAACTTTATTATTATGAAAAGAGTTAGTATTCTGCGGAAGAAATGTGGAAGCCATTAGGCCTGAGGACGGTGAAGCTTCTATACTTGTCTTTCCGTTTCGGGAACGCATTTTCCATGTGGGAAAATGCGCAGTAGGCTGACTCACTGGACGGCTTCCAGATAGGCTTGCCAGATATGCCTTCAGGTTTCAGTGTTTTGGAAAGCCTTTTATGACGAAAGATGTATACCGCATGCAGCTAACAGTAGTTGAGTGGAGTCATTCATTGATGTGCTCGTCAAGATTTTAAATATTTTGTGCTGACATTGGTATAATTTATGGCAGAGGTCGATAATTAGCACTTCTGCAATAATAGTCTCCGGTAATCCATCGAATTACGATAATCAAAACCAACAGCTGTGCTGTAATCCAACGTCGTTTATTCAAAACATGCAACCAATTTGTAAAAGTTTCATCTTGAGGCCTCTATACATGGAAACACACATAGCATGATACAAGAGTGTGAGAGTACAAACAACAGAAATCATATTTCGTGGTTAAAAAGGGGAAAAACAATATCGTAAAATTGCGTAATAAAAATATACTATTGTTATTCATACAAAAGTAAATTCAGCATCTAATTTATATTCCTTAATTGTTTTTATATATACTTTAATCCAATAATAACATACACCAATGCCATGATGCACACCAAGGAACTCACATATATAATGAATTACGTCAGCAAAGCAATCGAAGTCACATACATCCCTAACTGGAACACCTACGAATATCGGATGTACTAATAACAAAATATGATACAAACTAATAACATATACCAAATGACTATGGTGAACAAATGCAAAAAAACCTAATGAATAAACGTGCAATGGTTAATGCAGAACCACCGAAATAATAACATATACTCTAATGACTTCTAATACATATACAGTGTATAGATAGGCACATGCTCCATTGATATTATTCTATAGCAACCCCAAATCCCTGAGGTCCACGACACTAGCATACAAATATGCCTTTGTTTAAGTAAATGACCCTAGATGGAATGTCTCCAAAGTAACATCGAAACATGTCACCAATGTTTCTACTAAGTGCAAGAAATTTACTTGACGTCAAACAATGTTGCCCACATTAGTCAATATGCATCCACAGGGTTAAAAGTAACATAAATTATACATGTCGACGAACAATTGCCAAAGAACATCTCGTGTGGAAAATCCACTATACACATGCAACAATAGCCTACAAAGTAATCTAGTAGAAGGCTATCAGTAAAACCAGTAGCCACATAATTGGACATACACACAGAACCATGAAGTTAGAAACGTCTGTATGGAAATACAGCAGAATAAAATCAAGAACACATATGTATTACCATACAAGACCAAGACAATGAACTCCGATGATTCCATAAGAAGGAGAACCCAGACAAGTACTTACACTAACCTGACAAACGCCGAGCACATCGTTATATGTCCTCGCTAACCTAGAAAAATGTGGTGCCATACAACCAATACCCAGTCACAGTCTACGTGAAGTAATACAGACGAAACGCATAATTCATATCTTAAAACTCCGCACCCCTAAACTACACTGTGATAGCGGAACACCAGTGTAGAACTAACCTGTGCGCCCAAAAAGCACTATGTACAGAGAAATCAACACTGAACCCTCTACCAGTTACTTATGAACCAGACTCAACCACACATTTTAAACAAAAACAAAAGTGGCAGTTGAAGTTATTCATTATATAGTGTAACGTCACCTGCAACAAAATCATCGAATACTGCGCACACACACGTACAAAGTAGTAAAAGGGCAAACAAACGACACACCTTAAAAAGAGGAAGTGGTCATTAAATATCCAGACCGAATGGTCTGCAAAACCATTCCAATACCACTCACTAGAAAATTTGCAGTAACACACTCAGTAAACATAAACTACAAATTACCTCAGCAGCGACTTGGAAATTACCATGGCTATTGAGATGTTCTTTGACAGTAATTCGTTGACTTGTATCAAAGATGGATACCCACTGAAACAATAACATATACTCTAATGACCTCTAATACATAAACAATGTAAAACACCGTCTAAAACCTAGTATACAAATAAATACACGCTCGATTGATATTACTCTACAGCAACCCAGTCATATCTCCAACGTCCACGACACTAGCATACAAAAGCGTAACTTGTGTAATTAAAAGACCCTAGATGCAATATCTCCAAAGTTTTTAGTAGCGAGAGAAGTTAGATAGCCAATGTTCTATTGAGGTAATGCCGCTTAATAGGCGCGACCAGACATAATAAAAGACAAGAAGAGAACGGTATAATTAAGAAAAGAAAATAGGATGTATTTCCAGAAAACTATTTTGACGCTACTCTCGACACAAGTTTATTCTGCGCTAGTCTTTTCATCTCTGCATAACTACCGCAACCTACGTTCATGTTTTACGTGCTTTGGTCTCCCTCAACAATTCCCTAATGCCCCCTCCTCCTCCCAACCCCACCCACATCCCCCTATTTGCAAACTGACTATTCCTTGACGTTTCAGAATGTGTGTTACCAGTCGATCCCTTCTTTCAGTCAAACCCAATTCATTTCAGTAGCTCTTCATTTGTCATCTGCTGTACCATCTGTAGACCGTTTAAAATTACGTGGTAGTTGACGTCCGTCACTTGCCGCTACGGTGTTGCCACATCGACCGCCAGCTGCCTCTTTGTTACAGGTAACACACAGATCCGGAAATAACTTCACAAATGTTATTAATGCGTAATGTTGGAAGTGGGCGCCGCAAGGTAAGTTGGAAATGCGAGATGCTCTATTGACAGGTGATTTTAGGTGTCCAATGACTGAACTACGGCGGGAGATGCGTTTTGTAGCCCTGAATTTAAAGTCGTGTCTTTACCTAACCACAACCTCGCAGTGTGTAATGTACCCGGGAAAGCGGTGGTTAACAATGTGCTGCAGCGCTCAAACCATGATCACTTTGTTGCCGGCTGTTAAAGCTAACCTTTACGAGCAAATTCAAGAGAGAAAAAGTTCAATTTCAGCGCTAAAAGCAAACTAATTTCTTGCTGCCGTTTTTTACCTGAAACTATCATCTCATGGCTACAAGAGCTGCCGTGTTACCAACCGATGAGCAGTCTTTTGTGGCACTCGGATGCAGATTATAGACGACACAAGCAGATTCCAGACGAAAAAAGAATGATAAGTACAAAAATGTCCGCCCCGATAGCTGAGTGGTCAGCGTAACGGATTGCCGTGCTACAGGCCTGGGTTCGATTCCCGGCTGGGTTGGGGATTTTCTCCGCTCAGGGACTGGGTGTTGTGTTGTCTTCATCATTCCATCCCCATCCGGCGCGCAGGTCGCCCAGTGTGGCGTCGAATGTAATAAGACCTGCACCAAGGCGGCCAGATCTGCCCCGTAAGGGGCCTCCCGGCCAGTGACGCCAAACGCTCATTTCATTTCAGTACAAAAATAAGAGAGAATAAAGAAGTCGATAAGATGATGAAAATGACTTGGCAAAGAATGAAAGAAAAAAACATTTAAACCAGATAACTGAATAAAAAGATAATCAAAGTTTATCTTGATTATATTTAGAAATAAAAAAAATTCCGCAGCACTATGGAATGTCTGAACATTTCGCATGGCCGGTTAATATGCTAACCGTTTCACTAAAGTATAACACCGAGTCTAATTGTTTTATGTTTGATTGTGATTATTCAGTCGCTGTGATGAATTGCAGCCTTCAAAAGCTCTGTGCAATTTTGTGCGAAGCTTATCTGACATAAGCCGATCTCTGTGATTATGATGGCCACATCTGTGGCCCTGAATCGCATCTTATGCTGAAGTATCTAGTAGTGTTTAGTTAGTGCTGTGTATGAAACGTGTGTATTTCATTAGCATTGATATGTTTACGTGCGTGTTGTTTGTGACCCATGATTCGGGATACAAACACATCAGGAAAGAATGCTGAACAAGAAACTGGAAGTCAACTGACAAACTGTTGTAGTGGTTTCGCGATGGCGAATGTTTCGGGCGTGAAGTTGAGCGCTGTGATTGGAGGAAAGCAGCTCTAACGCGCAAAGTGTCAATCGTTAAGTAATTTTAATCTGACTATAGTGTTCAACATGCTGTCACACCGTTTTTTGAAAGCTCTATTCTCTTTTGAACTGCTTATAGTTCACATTTCACTTCGATATAAGGGCTACACTACAGACAAATATCATCAAAAAAGGCTTCGTGATACTTAAATTTGTATTCGGTATTAACAAATTTTCTTTTTCTTTTTCGGAAATGGCGGATCTTGCTATTCCCTGTCTACGTTTTATATCCTTCCTCCTTCGATCAAAGTGTGTTATTTTGCTGCCCAAATGACAAAACTCGTCTGCTACTTTTAGTGTCTCATTTCCTAATTTAATTCCTTCAGAATCCCCTGATTTAATTTGATCAGATTCCATTATCTTGATTTACTTGTACTTTTACTGATATCTTATAACCTCTTTTTAAGACACTTCCACTTGTCTTCCAGGTCCTTTACCATCTGTGACGGACTTACGGTGTGATATAAGGGCTATCAAAAAACTTCCGTTCGATGGTTGCATATTCCAGAACCGGTATGCCCATCAGGCAAAATTTCCGTGAGCATTGAGGAAATCATCCCACCGGCGCACCAGGTTGAAGATATCGTGTGGTAAAACACCGTATCTGTTGCGTGAAGAAGACTGTAACTGCCTACATCACTTCCTCGTCCTACAGTAATCGTTGACCCGTCAGTGCCTTTTTCAAGGGACCGAAAGCGTGATACTCGTACGGGGAGAGATCAGGACTGTAGGGCAGATGCTAGATTATCTCCCAATTGACGAAACTTAAGCGTTACGACATTTGCAATGTGGGGACGTGTGTTATCGTAAAACAGTACGGATCTTGGTGCACCTGTTCGCAACGGTAGTTTTCGACAGACGTGCTGCCCCATACACATTCTTAATTCCCCAATGGGTCTCTACCGGTGTTTGTCCGTCGGCAGCCAAGAAAAGAATAACACCACGTTGGTACTGTTTCGACTCATTTGGTAATCATGTCGCCATAGTTCAGGTTTCCGCATTTACTGCACGTACTTCGGGAAGACGAATGCCATGCTGATCCCATGCCAACATGTCGGTGCCACGCTGATCCCTTGCCAACATGTCGGTGCTTATAGAGCCGCCTCGGAGTCGCACTACATTGCAGATAAGCTGCAGCAAAACCCTCAAACGGATTTAATCAAACATGATGTAGGGAATATAGTTCATCAATAGTAACAGCTACTACTTCATATCATTTTCTGTCTACAGTATTCCATACATTCTTTATGGCAAGTCACGCCATTACTGAATGATCTGTTGCAAAATCCGCTCAACATAATCAGATGTCTCACATCGCTTTGTTCTTTAGGCAGATCAAAACATGTTGCATGAAGGAACATAGCTCACAGGTGACAAGATAAACACATGTCACACGTATATGTACGTCAACTCAGAAAAATATACCATAATTGGAAAGTGCATCAGCAATTCCTTGAATGCACGCACATGTGCAGAAATCAACACGTTCGACGCATCTGCGACATTGCTAACACTATACACTAAGATAAATATTAAAGGCAAGGTAGGAAGTGGTAGCAAATCATGGAAACTGTTGCTGCCACAGTTACCTTTCATTTGTGTGTGTGTGTGTGTGTGTTCGAGAGATTCTGCTTACGTACATACATAACTGTTTTTAGCTTCAAAACGTAAGTGTAAGGACGTTACTTGTATTTTGTGCACTAGAGTATTCAGACAATCTTCTTCATGCATGTAGCAACTACGCAACATTACTACGAAATTCCGGAATACTACGTATATCACCATTTGCAGCATGTTGGTGACGAAGTGGTGCTGTTGCAGTTAGTTCAGTAGTAGGGTCCATACAAATATAAATAATTGGATGAACCATCTGCAAAGCAGGTTAAAATACTCTTTAATGGTTTTGTTTCGATTATGCTTTTAAAAGTCGAATATACACTAGCGTAATAGCCAATTACTTCCTGACGCTTGTCTTCCGGTTTTTATTAACACAGTACATGACTTCAATCTACCTCTTGGGATAAATGTCTCACTTGTGTGCAAAAATTCCTGTTTCCCAAGACACGTGATATATGGGAAAGGCACAGGGTGTCCGGGTTAAACATATACTGATATAAAATTTAATAATTCGAGAAGTAATTGATATAATTACTGGCGATAAGTTTTTACAAGAATGGTAATTCAAAATGGTTTTTTACACATCTACTATACCTCGATATAGGCATCATTAGTGGCGTGGAACTGCGTGCTTCTTGTGGCCCGACATCGAAAGTAACTCCCTGTTTGGCGATGCCGTTTGTCCGACTTTTTAATTGTTATGTAAGTGAGAACATTGTTAGTTGATTGCAGTCCGTACTCACTCCGTAAGCGACGTTGTACCAGTGTAACACACTTCAGGTTCCGCGAGAGAAAGTATACAGCATACCTCCTGCTGTAGAGCCCACACACTACGTGGCTACTGACGCGGGTTTACGTGAACGAAGCAGTCACGCGCGTGCGCGCGCGTTATCAACTGCCTCAAGCAAACACAGAAATTATTTGGAGTTACCGTACTTGTAGAAACAAAATTCCTATAAACTTTTCAGTTACCTCTCAAATTATTGCATTGCATCGTAACCGCGAGGAATGGCTGTAACAAATAAGTTCGAAAAAGATGCGCGCAAAATCGCGGTTGGTGGTCGGTTCCTATTTGAGCTGAGAATAGGGGGTAAAAAGTTTTTGGTTTAGCCTGGACCTGCGGAAATTTTTTTAGCCATTCGGACATATGTCTTGCTGTAGCTATGTTACAGTGTATTAAGCAAGGTTTGAACGACGAATTGGAGCTGGCACCCGGACAAATTTTGCGAATCGATCAAATCCCTTTGCAACAGATTTTAATTGCGCTGAAATTAATGCTCCGATAATGGGATGAAATTAATGTTCAAATAATGGCACCATTTGTATGTGCACCATTTGGATTTTACGTGTAAAAATAGTCATCCTTATACAACTACGGACTGATGGTTCAGATTTGGTCCATAGGTGTATCGGACCTTGGTCTAAGGTATGTTTTAACCGTTTGAAAAGACCTTGGTTCGTTTGGATTTTACGTGAAAAAAATGTTTTTCTGGGAGGGTTTTGAACGTGCGACTTTTATGCTTTGAACTTACACGAATTGGTTCAAACTTTGCAAGAAGATAGATAAAGGAATAAAATCAAAACGAATTTTATCCAATAATCTTTATCCGTTGTCGATTTACGATGGTTAAAGTCGAGCTCAATGTAGCACGTAAAATTCTTTCTTACGTGAATTGAATGCCCTGGAACGGTTTGAAGTGAATGAAGTAAATAAAAAATGCATTTTTACGATAAAATTGAAAAATCTCTTTCAAATTCTAGCTTCATTTGGATTTTACTTGCAAAAGAATCATTTTTTTCACGCGCGCAACTTCAATGTTTCAAACTTGTGCGAATCGGTTCAAATTTTGTAAGGAGGTAGACAAACACATGTGACAAGTTGCTGTCCTGTTGTTTTGTGAAAGCTTTATCAGCCGCCACGATATAGCAGTCTGAAGCCGCACACAAGATGCACGTAAAATCCGGTTTTACGCGAATCGCACGTGCTGAGACGGTTTAAAGTGATACAGATATTATAGAAAATATATTGTTACGGTAACAGGTAGAAGAGTTCGCAAAAGCCGTTCATCGTTCGGAACTTACGTACGAAAAATCACACTTTGCACATGACCTGTCTTTCGTAGAAACACTTTGCATTTTAAGTACCGCATTTGGATATAACTGGCTTAAAATTATCGAAAAATGTTTTGACATGCAAAACAAAGCATGTACCAGACCAGAATTATGCCCAGCCATGTAAAAGCTGATATACTGTTTGATCGAGCATTTAAAGCTTTATTGATAACCACACAGAAAATTAAACTAACCTGAAAATCGCTATAAAAATAACTATGAGAGTAAAGGTCACCTTATTTCTAACAAATAAAAAGTGTCTTGCTGCATTTTCTTGGTATAAAATTTATTTTCCCACAAAACAAGCTTAAATTTGTCAATTTTAGTACAGGACTAAAAAGTTGACAGTATTTTCTTGTGCATAAATTCTTTTATATTTCTGTTGCTTATTTCAGTCAGTCATACTGATATTTAATCGGATCGGTTGTTGCAACATTTGGCGCCAAATTTCTTAACGTGAGTTTTTCTAGTGTTGGTTTCTTAATTTTCAATTTTTACTACTGCATATTTAAAATAAACAACGACAAGAATTTGAAAATAGGAGATAGGAACAACATGTACCTTTTCAGTAGTTTATTATTTGTTGCATGAATCGTACAGTTTGTGATAGAGTAAGCTTATAAGCAAGTTTATCTATGTCATGGGGTCGTGTCGTAAGTTTATCTACGAAATATAAGTTGTTTACATACCTTATCATTATAAACTTCCCACAGTATTTAATGTTTCGTTTGGTATCGTATTTATGTTTGCTGTTATTTTGTGCAGTGTATTAAGTCTTTATGGGTATTTTTCGGATGTTTGCGTATACAGTCTCAAGCGTATGTGAATAAAAAGCGTGTAACTGCGAAATAAACATAAAAGAAAACGATAAAATCAAGCAAAATTTAAAAAAAATTAAAAATATAAAAATAAGCTTAATAATAGAAAACACAAAATGTGAAAAAATAGAAGTAAAAAAAAAGCTTTCTCCGGGTATGTAACCTTGAGTAGTGAGGGTTATGTGCTCTGAGGACAGACTATATTCGACACGTTCAAATGTAACAAGTAGAGGATGCATACAAGCGATGCTCAACTCAAGCAACATGGTTTGATAGTCAATAAAAAAGCCTTTACCGGATCAGTCGTAGCCCGAGTCAACAATAATTTACATTGGTTGCCAGTCTATGACGTTCTATTGTCAAAATTACCGTAGGGTGAAAGCTGGGACCTAGAATGAAAAATGTTCCTGTCATAGCACAAAAAAGGCCAATGTGCCCTGCCAGACTTAGGGATGTAACAGAAGGGAACTAGCTTTTCGGCTTATGTGGCAGCTTCAAAGACATTTAAATCAAAACATCTTAACATATTCGCGCTTTTTTACTTCCCCACAGCAGTGAGCTCTTGTAGCTGCAAGAACTGACACGTCTGCATCTTGCAATTTATAGACTTAAGCCTCTGATCCTGTGCCGATTCGCCACGCACAGTAAACAATATATAATATTATACGACTGAAGGGCATATATGTAACAGGTAAAAAAAAAATTCCGGGGGGGGGGGGGGGCGGAATTTCCGGGGGTGGATTTGTTCCTGGGTGGGGGGACACTAAAACAATGTTTTGATTTGTGGTTGGAGGGTTGTTTTTTATTCCCGAGGGGACCATTCGTGCCCCAAACCCATCCCCTGTTACATGTATGTGATTCTAGAAGAGTGGGTTGCATCTACTATAGGAAGTATCCAAGAGCGGGGGTGCATCTGTAATAGGAAATATCCCAGAGTAAGGATGGTGCATCCTAAACTTTAAAGATGACTTTTATCATACTGCACGACATGACAAATGCCATGTCGGATGACGTGATGGCGTGCGTCATGTTATATGACACGTCATGTATCATGTTACTTTACTGGACAGGATCTGTTATGTTAGATGACATGGATACTAATACTAACAAGTAAAAGAGCGCTAATATTTCAAGATGTTTTGATTTGAATGTCTTTGAGGCTGCCAGATGAGTCGAAAAGCTAATTCGTTTCGTTTACGTCCCTAGTCTGCCCAGGACATGTTAGACTTTTTTGTGCCATGATAGGAGCATTCTTCATTCTGGTATTATTATATGTTTAACCCGGACATCAAGTTTATGGACAGGAAGAATGTGTCCCTGTCGCTGCCTATTGACGTCAGGGATTGTTAATCAACCAGTGTTACAGACCAGCATTATTTTTTTAAAAACTGGCCACTTCGAAGTTTTTGGTTCAGTTTGGCCGTTAAAAGAAATTCTGAAATTTCATGTTAACATGAATATAAGTAAAGGCTATGATGCAGGAACGTCTAGAACATTACCAAACATCATTGCAGACAAACATGCCATGATAAATGTTGCCTCAAACATTGGTAATTATTAGTTCAAATGCTCAATTATGGCTAGTTTGTGCGCAGCAAATGGCCGCATGAACCGGTTGTCTAATAATGACACGTTAAATTTTGCGAACATTTAATTTACTAGCAATTTAAAGCGTGTAGAAATATTTGAGTAAAACATCAAAACGTGTCTGTTATTGTGTATGGTATTCATTATTATGACCACGAGTGGATGATTATAGAAGCGAAATACGGATACGAAGAAAAAGATTTTTAAGTGGTTCCATTGTATGTCTTGAACCATCATAAACGCGCAAAACATGTGAAGGTGTAAATGCTGCCTGTTGAAAACTCAGGAATTTATCATTTCTGTTACATAAAAGACCTTTCGAGATTAACATACAGTAGCATTACTGGCCATCACCAGTCAACTGAAAGAAGTGAGTGCTGTTAGTGCTATTCTCATTCTAAAGGGAAGTTGGATGCACATTTAGTTGATTTTTTGCCATTCAAACCAGTCAACAATGTCACACCCAAAGCAGAGAAACTGTACAAAAATTCGACAAGTGTAAACAGCAATTAAAGCCAATGTTTGTCGTATATGCATATATCAAATGCGAGCTACAACCAGGTGTTGGTAAAGAAATTCGTGGGCACAAACCAGACGGAATTGTTTTGGACATGCACTGTAGTTACAGTGAGGAATGTGCAGAGTTTCAGTTGTATCTAGGTTCTGATTGTATGGAATAGTTTAACAGACAGCTGGATCTGATTGCCGAATACGTGAACCATTAATTTTTCTGAAACAAGTAGATGAATATTAAAGTTGAAGAGGAAGCAAAGTTTCCAGCAACAGAAATTTGCCACATCTGCAAGAAACGCTTCAAGTAGAATGAAGTGAAACACAAAGATCATTTGCCATTTTACAGGCAGATTTCGAGGAACTGCACATGCTAACTGTAGTGCCTACTGATTTTCAAAATCTGATAAATTACAAGACTCATTTTATAATTATGAACCTAAGCGAACAAATGAAGCATAATAAAACGGTGAAAATGAATGCAGGAAATGTTTTTGTGATTGTAACAAACATGGAACAGTATAAAATCTGTCGCATTGGAACATCATTGCAACATAAAATTTCAGATTAGTGATTCTTTCAACTCTCTGGCTTGTTTGTTGGAAAAAAACGTGTATTATGTTTAAAAACTGGCGAGCTGAAAATAACAAGGAAGTATTTCCACAACAGTGAACAATTTAATTTGATTAATAAGAAACTTGTATTTCACCATGAGTATATAACTGATGAATCTATTTCGTTGGATGAACAGTTCTTGTCAACTGAAGCATTCAAAAACTTGCTGACCGATGAAACCACTATCAAAGAATATGAATACAAAAGAGCGTGCAAGGTATGGTCTCCATTTAAATTCAAGACATTAAGAGATTACTGCAACATAGTTAAAAACCAAGGTATTGCTGTTGGCAGATGTGGCTGAAAATTTTCGCGTACTGTGCCTCAAAGTGACAGTTTGCCCTGGTCTTCGGGATACAGTTTCGGTCTCTATCAACTGTCACCACATACGAGAAGCAACAGAACGGATCACATTAAGCCATCAGGCCATACCGGTCTGCGACGGTTCCTTGCTTGTCACATGCACTAGGTTACAATATGTCCAAGCAGCCTTGTACACATTTTGGACGGGAACACATCTGGGCTCAACTTTGTCCTCTTTGGATAGGGTACAAGTCTCACTTTCTTTTGGCAGGCAATGTATGCCATGTTTTATGACATAATTTTAGGTTTGTTTACCATTATCTCGATGGTTTGGTGGTAGTATCTCAATTCAAGAACGTACAAAACATCTGTGTGATGTTTTTGAGCGATCAAGAAATGCAGGGCTGATGGTTGATCCACAGAAAGTTATTACTGCATGTCCTCTATCAAGTTCCTTGGGCATATAGTTTCAGGTAGAGGGATCCATGCTGACCCAGGGAGAGTGGAAGTAATTAATCAATTTCCAGCCACACAGTATGTCAAACAAGTTGTCAGGTTTGTGGCCATGGCCAATTTTTTTTAGGAACTCGTTAAGTATTTTTGCAGAGAAGACAGCTCCACTTAACAAGTTATGTATAAAAGTATGTCAATTTCATTAGGGGCCTTCACGGTTAGCTTAATTTTTGGCATTGAAGCAAGCACTGATGTCGACGCTGTTGTTAGCCCTACTGGACTTCAAAGCGGAGTACGTTCTTCAGATGGAAAAAAATAAGTCGGCTCTAGGAATAGCTGCGATATTGTTGCAGGAATAAAAAGGGGGTAAGAAGATGGTAGTGTATGTCATGGGAGATTAAATGAACTAAAAAAAGGTACCTCGCTTAGGAGACGGTAGCCTTGGCAGCATTGTGTAGCATGGAGAAGTTTAGATATTATCTGGAACGTTGAAAGTTCGTCCTAGAGAGAGAAACCAAGCGCTCACGTGGATATCAGCCAGAGTTTCGAGAACTGTTCGTATTATCAGGTAGGCAATAAGAATTCTAGGCTTTAAGTACGAGGTGCATAACATATGCGACTTTGAGTCGTATGAGTATGTTTGACTGCAGTGAGAATAACCAAGGAGATGATCAGTTCTGCTTCGATAATGAGTTCGATGCTGTCTCAGATACCACATTTATTTCACAATATTTGAGAAATCCAAGTCAAAGACGAATGCATTCGTGAAATTAAGGAAAGGCTTCAGAACGGTGCAACAATAAAACCCTCCTTTTTGAGAAAGAAAGTAGTGTGCTGTCTGTCACTTGCAGGTGATGAATTTAAGACAGTGGTTACCAGGAAACTGGTTCCATTGTTGTTCTGGTGTTTTCACGAATCAGCTCTAAGGAGGCATCTACGAGTACAGAAGACGTGTGAGAAATGTAGCAGCAGCTTACATGCTCAGGTATGTATAAGGAAATTCGTAAAAGAGTATCAAATTGTAACGTGTCCTGCTAGTAAACCGGCCCAAAATACCGAGATAGGATCTTTAGCCTCCAAGCCAGTAGAAATGGTCTTACAGAAATTTGATAACATAGACGATAGTCGTAAATTTAAGTGGTAGCACTTCTTTCCTGAAGGTATTTGTGTGGAGTGTAGGCCTGTAGGAAAAGTGAAACGTGGATGATAAACAATACGGATACAATAAATAGAACGTTTACATGCAGGGAGTTTGTTTTAACTTGAGACAACTAAATATCTCGAAAACGATGCATCATTCGAGAAAAACGTTGCAGGTGAAAATTTAATATTAGTGTAGAGGACAACTGCCTGCGCTACAGTGGCCTCTTGCGTGGACAGGACACCTTTATATTTTCAAATGGGAACCTCCAATTTTTATTGCATATTCTGATTCTACGCCAAAAATTACGTATGGTTGACTAAAACTATTGTTTTCCATTCGTGGCAGGTGGCACCGTAATCGACAAATACGAAGTGCCTGTGTTTAAAATTAAGAAACGACGCATTTGATTCTACGTCTTATCTACGATGTAAATGTAAACCTTTGTGTTTAACGGTTGATATTGATATTCAAACGTTACCCGCCGGGTTAGCCGAGACTGCTTCCTCGACTCGGGTAGGTGCGCCGGCCCCGGATCAGATCTGCCCGGCGGATTACGACGAGGGCCGGAGTGCCAGCCAGCCTGGATGTGGTTTTCAGGCGGTTTTCCACATCCCACTAGGTGAACACCCAGCTGGTCCCCACGTCCTGCCTCAGTTACACGCCTCGCGTCATTTGAAAAACGTTCGCACTGTTTCATGGTGTACACTAGACGCAGACAGCTGGGGTACACTCATTCCGTCCTGGGGGGTATGGGGTGGTGACAGGAAGGGCATCTGGCCACCCCTTAAAATTAACCATGCCTTAACCGTGCCGACCCTGCACAAAATCTAGGACAAAGGCACTAGCAAAAGAAGAAGAAGAAGAAAAGACTGATATTCAAACGTTACCTGAGTGTTACAAATGTGATTGTACAGTACAAATAACATGACTAGACATTGACATTTCTGGCAAATAAGCTACTTGTATGATAAAGTAGTTTGTAGAAAACTACCTTATCATACAAGTAGGTTATTTGCCCTACAGGGTTGATTGTGATGAGTCCCCAGACCATCGGAATACTTGATTTCGGTGGCCGCCCTCGAACACCGCCATCAGAGGACTGATTTTAGTGTGTGTTAAAAATGGAAATGAGCGTATGGCATCTTTGGCCAGGAGGTCCCATCCGGAAGTTCGGCCGCCAAGCGCAAGTCTTATTTCAGTCGACGACATATTGGGCGATTTGCACGCCGGTGATGAGGATGAAATGAGGATGAGGACAACACAAGTCCCAGTCCTCGAGCGGAGAAAATCCTCAACCCGGCCGGGAATCGATCCCAGGCCCGCTTGCACGGGAGGGAGCACGTTACCACCCAGCTAAGCAGGCAGACTTTGTGTTTCCATCCCATCGCTGAGGCTTTCGCACTGGCCGCTACGAGGCTACCCGCGAAATACAAACCATAACCATTGTAATAAGGTAAAACGTCGATGAAGTGGTAGTGACAGGTGCAGCTGCCATGGATACACATACATCGTGTAAACACTCACGTGGCTGCCCTATTGTTCAGCGCCCCACTATGTGGCATGCCCCACTGCAGCGCTGGGGCCTTCATGACGAACACCGAACGTCTCGGCACCAAAGCTCTCTGGAAGCTGTTCTGGCACAGATGGCGTAATGGGTGTTGTATATGTCGCAGAGAAGATCGAAAGGCCTTTAATTTATGGCAAAGCTGCAAGAAGCACCCGAGTGGTGAGAGACGAAGGGACTTCCCGAAATCAAGAACCGCAATGGTGAGAGACAAGAAGACACATCCAAATCAAGCATTCCAATGGTGAAAGGTAAGGTAACTCACCGACACCAAGCGTCCCGATTGGAACAGAAAACTATTACATCCACGTCGTTGTTTCTGGATAGCGTTAAACCTAGTTTCTAACCAGACACTGAAAAGGCTGACTATATTGTGCCGTACAATCAAATTTGCAACACTAGGGTAAGTTTCGAAAGTAAATATCAATCATTAGAACATATAGGTCTACGTAAGCACCATAAATGAAATCTAGAACAAAATGCGTCGGTTTTTAATTGCAAAAACAGGCATACATGTTATTTGCCAATTACGGTGCTACCTCCCACGAATGGTAAACAGAGGCTTGAGTAAACAGTAAGTACTTTTTATCGTAGAATCGTAATATGCAATAAAATGGAGGGCTTCCCATTTGAAAATAGAAACTTGACGTCGCTCACGCAGAAGGGATGTTCAGGAGGTAGCCAATTGTAGCACAGACAGGTGTCCCGTTAACTAATATTATCCTTTCACCCAGAACATTTTTTTCGTATGGTGCGTAGTCTTCGAGTTGTTTAATTGTCGCCGGCCGCTGTGGCAGAACGGTTCTAGGCGCTTCAGTCTGGAACCGCGCGACCGCTACGGTCGCAGGTTCGAATCCTGCCTCGGCCATGGATGTGTGTGATGTCTTTAGAGTAGTTAGGTTTAAGTAGTTCTAAGTTCTAGGGGACTGATGATCTCAGATGTTAAGTCCCATAGTGCTCAGAGCCATTTGAACTATTTTGTTTAATCGTTTCATGTTAAAACAAACAACCTGTGCATGGTGTTTTAAATGTGACACACACATCACCAACCCCATACATTCGGATATGGCCAGACGTGGAAACTGGCCAGTAATATGATTTATATACAAGCTGCAGTAAAGATATCTTGCATAATAAAACTGACAACGCACGATCGTTTTAAATGGTTTCATCATTTAAAAAGGTTGACACTGACTGCTTGATTCATGTTTGTAAGTAGGATCGAGTGCAATGCTTCCGGCTCCACACGGAACGGAATCTGCGTCTTTGGGTCCCATTTACTAGTCCAGTGGTTCGTAATCTGGAAGTAATTGCCCTCTGAAGAGTGAAAACAAAAAGCGATCGATTATCGTTTAGTCAAGACTATTTAAAAGAATGTCTAGCATTACTACTTCATTAGAATGCAACAGACATTAGATCATCATCAGTCACCTGACATCCACGGCTGAACGAAGGCATCTTCTTGATCCTTCAATGTACTGCAATATTCAACTGCACACATCTTTACTATTCTTGTCTGTTTTCTAATGTGATTCACCCACACTCCATAGATCATCGTCTCTGTCTTTTCTTTGTTTTTGCAATTCATCATCTATCATCCATTCGTCTGCCTCTCCGTCCTCGTCCGTTTCATTCTCATCAGAATAATAATTACGTCTTGCAGTCCAGTCTACTACGCCCTTGCTGGTGTAGCACTCAGTCCCGCAGTGGAGGTCTCGGGTTCAATCCCGGATAAGGGTAGGGATTGTTCCTCGTTCCAGTTCGTCCATGACGACTTCAGGTACACTCAGCCTATCAAACCTATCATGAAATGAATTCGACATATTTGAAGCTTATTTTTGAGAAATGTATTTAACTGACCAAAACCAGCATACGCCCTCTTCATTCTTGTGTTTTGTTCATACATTGTTCATCACGTCGTAGAATTCTGTCTTTTTTTCAGAAGTAAAGAATTATATTAGGAGCTATTTTCAGGATTTGGAAATTCAGCAAATAAATGTCTACTTTCAAACACAGTTATGAGTGAATGAAGGAACATCTTCAGGGTGTAAAGTTTAGGCCAAAGTTCATGTTCTTAGACACACTGCAAAAAGACTTTGAGAATGCCTAAACGAGAACATTTTCGTTAAAGTTTAGTAGCGAATATCCATTATTATCGGGAAAAGCCGAAAAATATTCATTCAATTTCTTGAAGGCGTGAAAGTGGCTTATCGGCTACTATAGCAACGACAGCAAAAGCAGTCCTTATCCCTACATCCTGGAACATTAATTTTGAACGTCACTTGAACAACCCACAAGGAAAGCTCGGTGCTTTGGCAGTGATTACGTATGTTGATGATCTCCTGCTACTGGCCAAAGGTAACTTCAGGTTACAATTAGAAACAAACTTGGGAGTTCTGCTGGACACATCTCAGGACTGGTACAGAGTAAATAAACTTTTCATCGCACTGCAGACTAAGTTGTAACCGAAAGACTGTAATCAGAATTAACTATATCGCTATATGCCCACCGGTATGGACCTTGAGGTACACCTGTAAGACAAATTCTATGTTCACGCCCACGTAAATGCTGCATAATGAGTTGGTTTGACTATTACAAAGAAAATTGTTGATGTTAAAGTAATAAGATTCGGCCTAACTCTAAAATATTTTCATCTCTATATGAAAGAATCATATAATGCGTTATGGTGCTAGCGTCTGGGTGCATAGACTGATACTACAGACAGAAAATGTTTGTGGGGAGGGTGTACATAATTGGGACTCGTGTGAAGATAATCTCATCTCCATCAGAGAGTGTGTTATAGATTAGTTGCAAGAGAAATGGGACTCTTCTGCCACTGGAGGGCAGAAATATTGTTTCTTCCCAATGTCAGGGAAACGCTCCAAATGGCTGGAACTTCTTGTGCACTGTCCGACAGGACATTGTTTATACTGAGATTATTTACACAGGGCGCAGAGAAAATAGCACACTGGTTGTTACTACGAAGCAATAAACGCACCAGGCCACGTATACTGGAATGTCCAGTTTATGAGTTCTTTGTGGCAGAAGGAAACTGCACGGCATCCTTGTTGCAGACTGAGGAAATATTTGGCTTCTCGACGAAATAGCCTCCGTCGTATCATAGACAGCAGAAAGAAAATACGCTGAACAACAGGTGAGTGCCCAGGGCCGAAGGACATGACGGGCCGTGGAGAAAGCGGCCAGCTCGTTACCAGGATCGAAATAAAGGGAAACCGGTCTAGTGAAAGTAAGCTAGTTTTCGTTTCCGAGGCTGAGTTATCTACGCAAATGAAGTTTGGAAGGGATCTTCAGGGTCTAATTGTTCAAATGGCTCTGAGCGCTATGGGACTTAACTGCTGAGGTCATCAGTCCCCTAGAACTTAGAACTACTTAAACCTAACTAACCTAAGGACATCACACACATCCATGCCCGAGGCAGGATTCGAACCTGCGACCGCAGCGGTTGCACGGTTCCAGACTGTAGCGCCTAGAACCGCTCGGCCACCACGGCCAGCCTTAAGGGTCTAACCTACCACATAGATGGTAAATGGATGACTTTCGGTTTATTGGATGAATTTTAGGAAAGAGTGGTTCACGTGTGCAGGAGACCGTATATAGGACGCTGATGCGACCTATTCTTGAGTTCTGGTCTAGTGTTTGGGATCCGTAACAGGTCGGTTTGAAGGAAGACATCGAAGCAATTCAGAGTGGAGTTCCAAGTTAGTTACTAGTAGGTTCGAACAGCACGTGTTACGGAGATGCTTTGGGAACTCAAATGGCCGGCCGGAGTGGCCGAGCGGTTCTAGGCGCTACAGTCTGGGACCGCGCGACCGCTACGGTCGCAGGTTCGAATCCTGCCTCGGGCATGGATGTGTGTGATGTCCTTAGGTTAGTTAGGTTTAAGTAGTTCTAAGTTCTAGGGCACTAATGACCTTTGATGTTAAGTCCCTTAGTGCTTAGAGACATTTGAACCATTTTTTTGAACTCAAATGGGATTTCCTGGAGGGAAGGCGACGTTCTTTTCGAGAAACACTATTGCGAAAATTTAGAGAACCGGTATTTGAAGCTGACTGCCAAACGATTCTAATGGCGCTAACATACATTGCGCGTAAGAACCACGGAGATAAGATGAGAGAAATTGGGACTCATACTCTCTCTGTCTGCGAGTCGAACAGGAAAGGAAATGACAAGCAGTGCTACAGAGTACACTCGGCCACGCATCGAACTGTGGCTTGTGAAGTATCTATGTACATGTAGATGTACAGGAAGATGAAACGGGAAGTGAATTTCCCTTCGTCTTCCATATCATAACAATTGAGATTGCATTATATCACTAAAGAAACTGTCTACAACCAGTCGCTTCCTCGACATATTGTTTGTGATGCTGACAAAATTATTTCATGTTTTCTCTTCTCCTGTCTATTCTACTTCACATTTCCTCTCTCTCACTTTTTATTTTTATTTTATGTGATATTAGGTGCAAGGTAGTTTCAATAAGTAGTTCTAATGGAAGAAACGAGTGCCGAGCAACGCATACTTGATGTGTTTTCTGTACAATTTCTTAAAAAATGTCGTACAAAATGTCGGGTCCATTCAGCTAGTTTGATGATGGACTATCAGTAAAAAAATGTGAATGAGAATGAAAACGAGGAACGGATTGAACTAAGAACATGATTTACGATATTCGTTCATTGACACGAATCAAATATAGTAAAGGTTATGAGAAATAAACAGTACGCATCGTCTCATTTACTTATTTTCATGGTTCAATAAATCATCTGCAAAAACACGTGAGTTTTATTTGTTCGATTTTTAAGTGAGTAGCTATCTTTAGTTTTAAAAGGAACTGATTTTTTTTAAAAAAAATTGATAGAGATACATTCTAGTGGTTGTATTGCATAGCTTCAATAAACTTCAGAAATGGCATCATGTAACACCATAAGCTGCTGTTGAAAGTATTATTTAATAAAGCGACCAGTTTCCGATCGGAGACCATTCTGCAGCACTGCTTGGATTAGCAGCAAGTGTTACATTGGAATGAACTGACGTCAAAAAAGGAGCAAAATTTAAAAAAAAATCGAATGGAAACTGTAGTTACTATTTACTCGCTATACAGTTTCCAATCGATATCTGACATTGTGCTCCTTTTCTGATGTCATTTCATTCCAATGTAACTCTTGCTGTTAACCGAAGTTGTGCTGGAAAAAAATCTTTAACCAAAACCGGTTCCGTATTAAAGAATACTTTTAACGGCAGCTTACCGCAGTCTAACTTAATAGTCACGGCATACCGTCTCGTTATTGTTTACCGAGCGAGGTTGCCCAGTGGTTAGCACACTGGAATCCCATTAGGGAGAACGACGGTTCAAACCCGCGTACGGCCATCACTATTCATATTTTCCGTGATTTCCCTAAATCGCTTCAGGAAAATGCCGGGATGGTTCCTTTGAAATGGCGCGGCCGACTTCCTTCCGTAATCCGATGGAATCAATGACCTCGCTGTTTGGTCCCTGCCTCCAAACAAAACTGTCTCGTTTTTGTTACACCCAGCGACAGGAGCGCTCCAAGCGACCAGCAAGCAACACTTCCGAATACGATATGGGATAAGTGCGCATACTAACGCTTATATTTGTTTTAACTTAGTTTATAGAATAGAGAGGGTATGTAATAATCGACAATAACTGAAGAAATTACATCACATTGTGATTATTTAGTTTCCCAAGGACCCTGGGATGTCCGAAACGGTGCATTACAGGACAGTTTAATAGCGATTCTCTTGTAATATACAGACATTTCCTGAATAATGTCGTTTTCCTTTAATAACAAAAAATTATTAGCAAACACCAGAAGACTTGACCATTTACAAGAAGACGTCGTATAGTTATCTAGGGCCGACCAGTGTGGCCGAGCGGTAAAGCACAGTCTAGTTTGCTACACTTTCATCCAAATCAGTGGATGTGGAACGTAAGAAACGCATATGGAATCTAATAACTACATTATTTTATGTTGAAATAAGCCACCTTAACTGTAGGTTACGGAAAAACCACACAAAGGTGATAATAATTGGTCTAAAACAATAACACTCTTTCCCAACACTGGGGAAAGCAATTGCACTATTGTTGCTAGATCTGAGCCACAAACGGCAAGAATCTCTAACACATTCGCTTATGGAGAAAAAGTAATTACATTTACAAAAAAATATCCGTGTATTAGAAAGTCGACTGAAGTGTAAGAAAGGGCGAATCATTGGACTCAATAAAAATTTTTTAAGTCCCGAGGAAAGTGCCTATGATGTTAATAACAAAAATGGTTCAAATGGCTCTGAGCACTATGGGACTTAACATCGATGGTCATCAGTCTGTTAATAACAGACAATAGCAGAAGTGTGTGCTTCTCATGCAAGAAATACGTTTTTATTCTCTTGCTTTCAGAGGGAATAATTTGTAAATGTAGACATATTCGCAATCATTTCTTCCTGAATGAATTGTAGCTTATGTCATTGAATCAGTATGATTCGCTGTTTTTACATGTATTTCACGATACTTCGTGTTTCTTGGTAACTTACTAAAGCATGGAACGCAAAAATATAACATCTATTCCGTTAATTAAGTAGAAAGTAATTAAAAACAAACCTTATCGTCACGGCGCATGTGATCGTATTCTTTCTCACCGTTTGGAGCGCTAGTGTCGCGCTAGCTGTCAAACGATAACAACTTTCGCACCAGAGTGTTGTGATTGTTAGATTAGATTAGTACTTGTTCCATAGATCATGAATACGATACTTCGTAATGATGTGTAACGTGTCAGGTTAATAAAAGGTGTCTATACAAGAGATTACATTACACAAAATATTACATGACACTTAATATTTTTAACATTTTTTGTGGTGGTTAAGGGAAATTACCCACTTACTATATCCAAAAATTCATCTAATGAGTAGAAGGAGTTGCCATTAAGAAATTCTTTTAATTTCCTTTTAAATGGTATATGGCTATCTGTCAGACTTTTGATGCTATTAGGTAAGTGACGAAAGACTTTTGTGGCAGCATAATTTACCCCCTTCTGAGCCAAAGTTAGATTTAACCTCGAGTAGTGAAGATCATCCTTTCTCCTAGTGTTGTAGCCATGTACATTGCTATTACTTTTGAATTCGTTCGGATTGTTAATAACAAATTTCATAAGTGGATATATACATTGTGAGGCTGCAGTTAAGATCACTAGCTCTTTAAATAAGTGTCTGCAGGATGATCTTGGATGAGCTCCAGCAATTATTCTGATTACACGCTTTTGTGCAACCAACACTCTTTTACTCAATGATGACTTACCCCAGAATATGATGCCATACGAAAGCAGAGAATGAAAATATGCGTGGTAAGCTAATTTATTCAGATGTATATCGCCAAATTTGCAACGACCCTAATAGCATAAGTAGCTGAACTCAAACGTTCCAGCATATCCTCAGTGTGTTTTTTCCAGTTCAACCCCTCATCAATGCATACACCTAGAAATTTGGAATATTCTATCTTAGCTACCGATTTCTGATCGAAGTCTATATTTATTAATGGTGTCATTCCACTTCCTGTGTGGAACTGTATATACTGTGTTTTGTCAAAGTCCAGTGAGAGCCCATTTGCAGAGAACCACTTAATGATTTTCTGAAAAACATCGTTTACAATTTCACAAGTTAATTCTTGTCTGTTGGGTGTGATAGCTATACTTGTATCATCGGCAAAAA
The DNA here is from genome assembly GCF_023864275.1 of Schistocerca cancellata. Classification (NCBI taxonomy): domain Eukaryota; kingdom Metazoa; phylum Arthropoda; class Insecta; order Orthoptera; family Acrididae; genus Schistocerca; species Schistocerca cancellata. The sequence goes on from NC_064630.1 coordinate 353,178,578, forward strand.
GTACCAGCCTTGTATCTTCGTGAATATAGAATGGCAAGTCATTAATATACAGGGTGTTACAAAAAGGTACGGCCAAACTTTCAGGAAACATTCCTCACACACAATTAAAGAAAAGATGTTATGTGGACATGTGTCCGGAAACGCTTAATTTCCATGTTAGAGCTCATTTTAGTTTCGTTCACCTACGCTCAGTGGAGCACGTTATCATGATTTCATACGGGATACTCTACCTGTGGTGCTAGAACATGTGCCTTTACAAGTACGACACAACAAGTGGTTCATGCTCGATGGAGCTCCTGCACATTTCAGTCGAAGTGTTCGTACGCTTCTCAACAACAGATTCGGTGACCGATGGATTGGTAGAGGCGGACCAATTCCATTGTCTCCACGCTCACCTGACCTCAACCCTCTTGACTTTCATTTATGGGGGAATTTGAAAGCTCTTGTCTACACAACCCCGGTACCAAATGTAGAGACTCTTCGTGCTCGTATTGTGGACGGCCGTGATACAATACGCCATTTTCCAGAGCTGCATCAGCGCATCAGGGATTCCATGCGACGGAGGGTGGATGCATGTATCCTCGCTAACGGAGGACATTTTCAACATTTTCTGTAACAAAGTTTTTGAAGTCACGCTGGTACGTTCTGTTGCTGTGTGTTTCCATTCCATGATTAATGTGATTTGAAGAGAAGTAATAAAATGAGCTCTAACATGGAAATTAAGCGTTTCCGGACACATGTCCACATAACATATTTTCTTTCTTTGTGTGTGAGAGCCGGCTGGAGTGGCCGTGCGGTTCTGGGCGCTACAGTCTGGAACCGAGCGACCGCTCCGGTCGCAGGTTCGAATCCTGCCTCGGGCATGGATGTGTGTGATGTTCTTAGGTTAGTTAGGTTTAATTAGTTCTAAGTTCTAGGCGACTGATGACCTCAGAAGTTAAGTCGCATAGTGCTAAGAGCCATTTGAACCATTTTGTGTGGGAGGAAAGTTTCCTGAAAGTTTGGCCGTACCTTTTTGTAACACCCTGGATATTAAGCACAGAAGAGGACCCAAGACCGAACCTTGCGGCACCCCATTCTTGATTGTTCCCCAGTTTGAGACTTGTGTTTCTTAGACTTTGAGCATGCGGTGTTTTGTGACGTCGTTTCTATATTTAGTGATCCCTATCTTCTTTAACGCGTAATGATCTCAGAAAGGTTGGTGATGACTGTGTCAGAGGTGATAGCGGGCAGGTTACGTGTACCACCACAACACGTGCACGGTGCTATTCCTGTTCGAGCAAAAGAGAGTGAGACAGCAGCATCAGGGCTGTGGGAGGGTACTCACCGCGGAAGGAGAGGTAGGTAGCGATGATGAGGATGTTGGCGAGGACGATGGCTACCCCCACGATGAGCATGATGCCGGCCTGCGTTATGGGCTCCAGCGTGGAGCGTGCGGCCGCTGCGTGCACAGGCACACGCACACGCGCACGCACTCGCTGACGCCTGCGCCTAGAGGGGCGGCGCCCCGCGCATGGCGCCTCCGCCTCCGCGTCCGCGTCACCGCCGCACCCGCGCCCTTCTCCTCCAGCGCCGCCGCCGCATCCAGCTGCAACACGGCACGGCCACCACGTGCAGTCACCCGCCGAGCTCCACACCACAGGCGCGGTTTTATGTTAAAAACAGCATCAATGTACCGGGTGATCAAAAAGTCAGTATAAATTTGAAAACTGAATAAATCACGGAATAATGTAGATAGACAAGTACAAATTGACACACATGCTTGGAATGACATGGGGTTTTATTAGAACCAAAAAAATACAAAAGTTCAAAAAATGTCCGACACATGGCGCTTCATCCGATCAGAATAGCAATAATTAGCATAACAAAGTAAGACAAAGCAAAGATGATGTTCTTTACAGTTCTCAATATGTCCACCATCATTCCTCAACAATAGCAATAGTCGAGGAATAATGTTGTGAACAACACTGCAAAGCATGTCCGGAGTTATGCTGAGGCACTGGCGTCGGATGCTGTCTTTCAGCATCCCTAGAGATGTCGGTCGATCACGATACACTTGCGACTTCAGGTAACCCCAAAGCCAATAATTGCACGGACTGAGGTCTGGGGACCTGGGAGGCCAAGCATGACGAAAGTGGCGGCTGAGCACACGATCGTCACCAAACTACGCGCGCAACAGATCTTTCACGCGTCAAGCAATATGGGGTAGAGAGCCATCCTGCATAAACATCGTACGTTCCAGCAGGTGTTTATCAGCCAGGCTGGGGATGATGCGATTTTGTAACATATCGGCGTACCTCTCACCCGTCACGGTAGCAGTTACAAAACCAGTATCACGCATTTCCTCGAAGAAAAAAAGGCCCGATAACGGTAGATGTGGTAAATCCAACCCATACCGTGACTTTCTCGTCGTGCGAGACAGATCTAGGATTTTAGGTAGCCCAAATTCTGCAGTTGTGGGCGTTGACAGACCCTCGGAGCGTGAAATGAGCTTCGTCGGTCCACAACACGTTACTCAACGAATCGTCATCTTCCGCCATCTTTTGAAACGCCCACACCGCAAATGCCCTCCTCTTCACTAAATCGCCAGGTAACAGTCCATGATGCCGATGGATTTTGTACGGATAGCATTGGAGGGCACGCCTAAGTGCCAACCAAACAGTAGTGTATGGAATGCCGATGCGACGTGCGACTGCACGAGCGCTCACTTTCCCGTACATTGACGAACCCGCTTCAGTCTCCATTTCTTCCTCAACTGTCTCAGCAGCATTGCGCCTTGTGCTCGGTCGGTCACTACGGGATCTATCGTCTAAACAACACGTGGCTTCGAACTTCGAAATCATTCTCGCCACAGCTGCATTTGCCAACGGACCTTTACCCGTTCGAATCCCCTTCCTATGGCGATAGGATCGTAACGCTGAACTCGCACATTCCCCATTCTGATAATACAGCTTCATTAAAAGCGCCTTTTCAGGTAACGTCAACATGCTGCGACTGCTGGCGTATCTGATTCTCTCTCTCATTATAGCTCCTTTTATACACGATCGTCATGCGCAGTCACTGACGTTTTGCTGTCCAGCGCCATCTGTCGGATATTTTGAGAACTTTTTTTTGGTTCTAATAACACCCCACGTCATTTCAAGCCTGTGTGTCAATTTTTACCTCTCTATCTACATTATTCCGTGCTTTATTAAGTTTTCAGATTTATACTGACTTTTGATCACGCGGTATTACAACACAAAAACATACAATTTAACATTCTGAAATCTTATCTTCGTTGAGTCGCGCATTGCTATGAGGGGGAAAAAAACTACTGGGCCTGACACGTATTTCGCTTTGGATTGGTTGACCCAGTTAGTTACGTGTTCTGTATGTTGTGACTAGGTGAAACTGCAATCGTCCGGCCGGCCACAACTATGAATTCTGTGAATTTTCTGGCAGATGGTTCATTTTCAACAACAACAACTATATTACATTACTGACATTAATACGCTTATTTAATTTGTATTGGAGAAAGGGGCTATTACAGAAGCATGTTCACAAGCAAAGGTGATATCAGGATACTTGCAATAGCTGCGAGAACTATTGATAAATCAGCTTGTTTGACACCGCACAGAAAGTATATGAAAGAAAATTGAACAAGAGATTATACCTAAAAATTTATCAGGTGGAGAACAAATAGGCTTTATAAGGGGCAGATCGACGACAGATGCAGTATATATACACTACTAGCCATTAAAATTGCTACACCACGAAGATGACGTGCTACAGACGCGAAATTTAACCGCCAGGAAGAAAATGCTCTGATATCTAAATGATTAGCTTTTCAGAGCATTCACAGAAGGTTGGCGCCGGTGCCGACACCTACAACGTGCTGACATGAGAAATGTTTCCAACCGATTTCTCATACAAAAACAGCAGTTGACCGGCGTTGCCTGGTGAAACGTTGTTGTGATGCCGCGTGTAAGGAGAAAAAATGCGTACCATCACGTTTCCGACTTTGATAAAGGTCCGATTGTAGCCTATCACGATTGCGGTATATCGTATCGCGACATTGCTGCTCGCGTTGGTCGAGACCCAATGACTGTTAGCACAATATGGAATCGGTGGGTTCAGGAGGGTAATACGGAACGCCGTGCTGGATCCCAACGGCCTCGTATCACTAGCAGTCGAGATGAGAGGAATCTTATCCTCATGGCTGTAACGGATCGTGCAGCCACGTCTCGATCACTGAGTCAACAGATGGGGACGTTTGCAAGACAACAACTATCTGCACGAACAGTTCGACGACGTTTGCAGCTGCATGGACAATCAGCTCGGGGACCATGGCTGCGGTTACCCTTGACGCTGCATCACAGACAGGAGCGCCTACGATGGTATACTCAACGACGAACCTGGGTGCACGAATGCAAAACGTCATTTTTCCGGATGGATCCAGGTTCTATTTACAGCATAATGATGGTCTCATCCGTGTTTGGCGACATCGCGGTGAAAGCACATTGGAAGCGTGTATTCGTCATCGCCATACTGGCGTATCAACCGGCTTGATGGTATGGGGTGCCATTGGTTACACGTCACGGTCACCTCTTGTTCCCATTGACGGCACTTTAAACAGTGGACGCTACATTTCAGATGTGTTATGACCCGTGGCTCTACTCTTCATTCGATCCCTGCGAAACCCTACATTTCAGCAGGATAATGCACGACCGCATGTTGCAGGTCCTGTACGGGCCTTTCTGGGTACAGAAAATGTTCGACTGCTGCCCTGGCCAGCACATTCTCCAGATCTCTCACCAATTGAAAAGTCTTGTCAATGGTGGCCGAGCAACTGGCTCGTCACAATACGCCAGTCACTACTCTTGATGAACTGTGGTATCGTGTTGAAGGTGCATGGGCAGCTGTACCTGTATAGGCCATCCAAGCTCTGTTTGACTCAATGCCCAGGCGTATCAAGGCCGTTATTTCGGCCGGAGGTGGTTGTTCTGGGTGCTGATTTCTCAGGATCTATGCACCCAAATTGTGTGAAAGTGTAATCACATGTCAGTTCTAGTATAATATATTTGTCCAATGAATACCCGTTTATCACCTGCATTTCTTCTTGGTGTTGCAATTTTAATGGTCAGTAATGTAATAAAACAAATAACCGAGAAACAGAGAGAGTATAATAGGGAAACCCATCTAGCGTTCATTGATTTTATTAAGGCATTCGATAATGTGGTTAGACAGAAACTGTTGAGAATTATGGGAAAGAGAATATACCGAACACACCTAACAAATGTTTGAAAAATTCTGTGCCAAAATACGACTGCAATTTTAGATATAAATGGTACACTAATACAGCCTATAGCGACAAACAAACCAGGAAGACAAGGGTGCAGCCTTTCATCCATTCTTCGGAAGATTTATTGAAATGACACAATTAGGAAATGGAAGAACATTTTTAACGGTGGAATTAAAAGTAACAGGATTTCCCACTTGGATTGTCTTTTGCACGCAGACGATGCCACACTATTGATGTATAATGAAGATGGTCTACGAAGGGGAATACATTTACTAGGTAGGGCTTGTGAAGGATACCATTTGGCGATTTCAGGAAAGAAGACAAAAGAATACTTCTCGAAGGGAAATAGCCTGTACGGCCAGAAATTGTGAGTAATAATACAACAACAGAAGAGGTCAAACATTTTAATTGCTTAGATTGGGGCGTCACATATGAATATGACGAAGACATAGAGAAGAAATCAGAAAAATTTGGAAATATGTGTAGAATAATAAAGATATGTCTAAAAAATAAAACGAAGAAAGATTGAAATGTTATAAGACAATGGCAGTTGAAATTCTTGTTTAAGGAAGTGAATCAAATGGTTCAAATGGCTCTGAGCACTATGGGACTTAACATCGATAGTCATCAGTCCCCTAGAACTTAGAACTACTTAAACCTAACTAACCTAAGGACAGCACACACACCCAGCCATCACGAGGCAGAGAAAATCCCTGACCCTGCCGGGAATCGAACCCGGAAACCCGGGCGTGGGAAGCGAGAACGCTACCGCACGACCACGAGATGCGGGCCCTGGAAGTGAATCGTGGATTAGAAGTAAAAATCAAGAAACTGGCACACAGGCAGCGAAGATGATTTCTAAGAGTAGTAAAGGGAAGCACAAAAGCCGACAGATGTAGAAGTTCGGAAATTAGGCAAGAGCTGAATATATTAAACATCCTCTATAAAATAGAAGAAAGTAGAAAAAATTGGCATGAACACCTCGAAAGAATGAGAGGAGGAAGATTGTCTCTTCAGGTAACAAGATTTAAGCCAGTTTGGAGAAGAATTCAAGGAAGACCGAGGAAGCGATGGGTATCATAGCAGGCAAATAAAAAAAAAAGTCTTAATGATTGATGTGAAGACGATTATCATGATTATATTAATTTAAGAAAGACTTACTAAACTTTGACACACTTCTTTGCCACAGGAGTATTGAATAATTTACAATAAATTGTCTTGGAGAATCTACGGCATTGGCAGCTCACTTAGCTTGCATTTATCGTGGATCTCTCGCCCAGGACAAAGTCCCAAATAACTGAAAAAAGCGTAGATGACTCGACTATATAAGAAGGGTAAAAGAACAGACCCGCAAAATTACAGACGAATATTCCTAACATCGGTTTGCTGCAGAATCCTTGAACATATTCTCAGTTCGAATATGTTAAACTCTCTTGAGACTGAGAAGCTTACGTCCACGAATCGAAGTGGCTTTAGAAAGCATCACTCGAGTGAAACTCAGCTTGCCCTTGTCTCACATGATATACTGCTGCGAACAATGGATGAAGGGCAACAGGAGGATTCCATAATTGTAGATTTCCGGAAAGCATTTGACACGGTAACACACTGCAGGCTGCTAACCAAGGTACGAGTATATGGAATACGTTCACAGACATGTGAGGGGCTCGAAGACTTCTTAAGTTGTAGAACCCAATTTGTTGTCCTCGACGGCAAATGTTCATCAGCAACAAGAATATCGTCAGGAGTGTCCAAGGGCAATTTGAAGGACCGCTGTTATTCTCTGTATACATAAATGTTTTGGCGGACAGATCGGGCAGCAATATGCGGTTGTTTGCTGATAATGCTGGTTGTTTTCTGATGGTCCTGTGATGTACGATAAGGCATCAAAGTTGAGTGACTAGAACAATGCAGGATGACTTAGACAAAACTTTCAGTTGGTGTGATGAATGGCAACTATCTTTAAATGTGGAAAAATGTAAATTAGTGCGAATGAGTAGGAAGAACAAACCTGCAGTGTTCGGATACAGTATTACTAGTTAAATATCTGGGCGTAACGTTGCAAAGCGATATGAAGTGGTACCAGCTTGTGAGAAGTGTGATAGGGAATGGGAGTGGTCCACTTCGATTTATTGGGAGAATTTTAGGAAAAAGTGGAAAGGAGACTACATATAGGTTGCTGGTGGGGCCCATTCTTGAGTACTGCTCGAGTGTTTGGGATCCATACCAGGTCGGGTTGAAGAAACGCATCGAAGCAATTCAGAGGCGGGCTGCTAGATTTGTGAAGGCAACGCTCTTTTCGAGAAACTCTATTGAGAAATCTTAAATAACCGGCATCTGAAGCTGACTGCAAAGCGGTTCTACTACTGCCAACATACATTGCGCATAAGGACGATGAATATAAGATACGAGAAATTAGGGCTCACACGGAGGAATATAGACAGTCGTTTTTACCTTGCTCTGCTTGTGAGTGGAACAGGAAAGGAAATGACTAGTTGCTGTATAGGGTACCCTCTACCACGCACCGTGTGGTGGCTTAATAAGTATCTATGTAAAAGTGGATGTAGACTAGCAAAGCATCACTTGATGCATTAATTAAGAGCATTAATTAATAAACTGTTCTCTTGAGTTACAGTGTTCAACAGTAACAACATTACAAGATCATCTGATGCTTTAACTACTCGTTGGTCCTAGAGGATGATGTTGACTGCTGTAATTGAGATCTCGAACTGCTGAGCTCTTGCATGCTTGACACTATATTGACCTCAGTGTGAGGGCGCTGTTATGCTGAGATGAGAGGCGTGGTCTTGAGTAGCACCTGTGATTCGACGTTGCAGTTTGCAGAAAGCTTTCGATAATGTCTGTGGTATCCATTAGCGTTGCCGACTTTGGTGCGGCACTACGATCTCTGGACGATACCATGCGGAACTCCTACGGACACTGTCTGACAAAAAAAGTAAAGCACCCAGAACAGGAGAAGGAAACGAAATGTTACTTCACTGGTTGAGAGGGTAAATGATGTTACTTCAGTGATTGCGAAACAGAATCAAATTTAAAAAGAATTTGGCAGCAAAAGTGCACTTATTAGCATGACTTTGCATCCCATCTGACCTGATTCAGTTGAGTGGGCTATCATGTAGCTACTACATATTCTCCTAAGGTTTGCTGGCCCACGACTGTTGAGGCTGAACCTTGACATTCTGTATACCCCACTTGGACAGAGTTGACAACCAGGCTGTTCCCAAACATGGTTTATCAAGGACAGATCTGGGGATCTCGATGACCATGAAAGTATCTCAATATCACACAAACATTTCATAGACACTTGCCATGTGCGGACGATTATTGTCCTGTGGAAAAATGGCAGCATCATACAGGTGGTGAAAGATTCGCCGCCAGCCCCAGTAAAAGAACCCAGCAAACCGCCATTTCCAGCAAAAGTGAGCAGAGCTAATGGAGCGTCAAAAATTACCTCACGAGGAATCGAGCATCCAAGAGCATTTTGCTATTTATGCGGTTTCATGGTCTGTAACCTCTAAAGGCTTCCTTGGCGACGGGACGTTAATCGTAATCTTCCTCCTTCCTCAACCATGGACTGCTGTTGCTTGGTACAGAATTACTTAATGTCGCCGTTTAAGAACACGCCGCATTCACTCTGCTTAACAAGCACTGCCTTAATTTGTTTTCATCGTTCAGAAGACGCAGCAATCAATGCATGCAATCATCATTGCCTTAGTACAATATGACTGAATGTAACTCATTATCATTCACCAACAAATAAACCTAATCCCACATAGCTGTAGGCATTCTGTTGCGTTTTACTATTGCTATCGAGAAAGAAAACTAGAAGATAAGAGAATCGAGGGATTAGAGATGTGGATTACGGAAGAGTGTAGAAAATCAGGAAGATGACGATGGGACTTGTGCTAAAACATTGAGGAATATTTTCAGCGGTACTGGAGAAACGAGAAAAAACTTTAGCGGAAGACAGGTTTTGAAATACCCTATCCACTAAAAAGAGTGAAGCATCCATAAGACATGGTCAGATGTCCATGTAACTTCACACACATACACACAACCGGCGGATGTGTATTAGAGTTGCAATTCTCTATGACAATTAGAAATGCCACCAGAGTGCACTAGTGTTGTTCGTATATAATGTTGTTACCAGGTCTTGTGAGGGATAAAAGGGATGTGAACAGCGTCAAATGTTGCGTGCCGGCTGAGACGGACATGGAGGGGCCGCGCACCCATGTGAGACAGCGGTATGAGCATTTGCCAGAATTTGAAAGAGGCGTTATTGTGGATGCACTGCTGGCGGACTGGTCGAATCATGTAATATCCAAAACTGTCCGACATTTGGGTGTGGCAGTGGCCAGATGGTGGAATGCATTGGAACGAGAGTGCAAACACATTCGTCTTCAAGATTCCAGTCGACCATGCCTGACACCAAAACGGAGGATCGTCTTATTGCGAGCCAGGCAAACTGTAACACCTTCACATCTGCGTCTGCCAGCTGAAAACAAGTAATGGACTCCCTGCAACATTCTCTATCATCTTGCACCTTTGTTAGGAGATTAGCAACAACTGGCCTGCGGAATTTCCTTGCTTAGGCTACTACTAATATGACAACACGAACTGCACTTCTACACATCCCCTGATAACCGTCGTCGGCGAGTACTGCAGGCATCTGGGGAGAGGTTCCATTCTTCCAGTGATTTAGAGAGTAACAACAGTGTTACACCTGAACCCGCCAGGGTAGCCGAGAGCGCTAATACGCTGCTTCCTGGACTCGGGTAGGCGCTCTGGCCCCAGATCGAATCCGCCCAGCGGATTAACGACGAGGGTCGGTAAGCCGGCCAACCTGGACGTTGTTTTTAGGCGGTTTTTTACACCCTGCTAGTTGAATACAGGGCCGGTCCCCACGTTCCGCCTCAGTTACACAACTCGCAGATATTTGAAGACATTCACACTATTAGCTTACACTAGTCGCAGACAGCTGGGGTACACTACTTACGTCCCGGGGGGGTTCGGGGTGGCGTCAGGAAGGGCATCCAGCCACCCTCTCCAGATAACACTGACAAATCCGTAATAACACGGCCGACCCGGCGCTGGCGCGAGACAAAGGCCGAAAGAAAAAAAGAAAACGGCGTTACACCTGACATCATGCTGTGAGTAGCCTCGGGTATGACTTCAAGTCTTGGCTGATAGTGACTAAGGGTACTGTGATGTCGCAATGGCACATAAACGATATCGTGCTTCCTCATGTGTCACCTCTCATACAACTATACTGTGGTGCCATTTTTCACAGGAACCTGCTCGATCACACATTGCGCATGCCCCTATGAATTGTCTACACGATGTTGTGATACTTCCACCATGGCCAGCAAGACTGTGCACCAAGTACATCGTAACCCATTCACATCTGGGTCTGGCAACCAAGAACTAGCAATGAACTCCGTACAAGATTCTGTGTCATCCCGAACCATTGGTCGGGGACTGTTAGCAGCCATAGTAGGATATTACCGTTCCATGCCTAGGCTGCCGTTAACTTTACAACAGAAACGAACTGCATTTGGAGTGGTGCTGAGAGCTGGAGGTATGGACTGCTGATGAATGGCGTCGCATTGAGTTCAGCGATGAATCGCAGATCAGCACTACCTTGTGTGACGATCGTTGTGGAGTACAGCGCCGACCTGGTCAGAAATTCTGTTCTTCCAGTGTACTGGAGAGGCACAGCCATGTTAAGTCCTGCCGTCATTCTGTGGCGAGACCTCGGGTATTACTTCAGCTCACGGCTAGGGCATGTCTTGTCATGACTGGTAGAGACTGAGGGAATTGTGACAGCACCACGCCGAATCACGGACGTCTTGCGTCATCCTGTGTTACCTAATCAAAACTACAAGCTATCTGCGGAAGAGACTGCTCCCTGTAGCACACTCTTACTTACACGACTAGCGATGCTACCCACTCTGAAAGTCGCTTCCGACAACGAACAGACGCTCGCCGCCCTATGAACAATATAACAGCAATATGAACGTGTATCATTACGTATATGACATACCTGCACGTTAAACTTTGTGCCGCCGAATACGTAAAATTTTTACAAATGTTGCTAAAAGATTTTATGTAACTGGGATTACTTCGGTGTTGTACAATAAGAACTGGCGTTGAATTCGGATGGTAGTTTTCGTAGATGATCAGGTATTTATCACGCAAAATCTGGACATTGCAGCAAAACAAACAGAAGTCCTAAAATAAGCACCAGAGAAGACAGGATTACAAATTCCTTTACAAGGGACTGAGTAGGTGAACATAGATGACAAGATTCAACGCGGACATTGATGGCAATATATAGAGACATCAAAAGAGCACAGACGTAGAAAAAACCTAGATAATGTTCTCACCCTGAACATCATTGAGAAGGCAGTGGTCGAAGGAAAAATATTCTCACCCTGAACATCATTGAGAAGGCAGTAGTCGAAGGAAAAGCCAGAAAGATGAAGACTGCATCCTGATTATACCAGGAAACTTACAAATGTAACTTCAACGTCAGTTACTACAGGTCCGTAGTTAATCCCGCATGTTTAAATGCAGCAAAGACAATGGCCAGAAAGGGACTTGCAGAAACAGAGAAAGAAGAAACTTCAGAGAAAGATCCTGGGTGTTAAAAAAATACAGCCAAATACTTTACATTACATTTTAGATCAAACAAAGAATTATATGGTACACCTGAGAAGATCTCAACCACAATAAGGAAAATGAGGCCAACGTCCTAAGGACGCATTAAAAGAATGGAACCAGAAAGGATTGAAAATAATATATTGACTTTCAAGGAGAACAAAAAGATACAAATCCCACCAGTGAATTAAGAACATCGGAACTAGGTAAGTGTGGGATGAGTAAAGCAGATACAGTAAACAGGAAGACGGTCAAAGCAAAATTAGCGGGAGTGGTGGAATTCTCCGACGAGAAAGCAAGAAGAATACGATGAGTTCTCGGAAGAAGAGCGAGCACGAGTTAGACAGAAGATGAAGGAATACTGGCAAAAGAAAAAACAACTCAAGAAGCGAAGGTAATCTTAGCCAATAGGTTGTTGAAATCATCAAATACAAATAGCAATTATAGTAAAACGTAGAGAATCGTTATAAACGCAACTAACTAGCAGAAATAAGGGGAAATACAATTATCTAAACTTCTGGAAGCTTGTTTGGCGAAGCAGTTAAACTGAATTCTGCTGAATGGCATGTTCAGCAACTTATGCCAGAAAAAATGTAAATTCTTGACAGAAAGAAATCAGTAAGTTAAAATATGTCTCATACTTGCGTTGAGTAAGGATCTATAGCAACTGTTGTATGCTCCACAGGCATGCCATGCTCCGAATAGGTAGCGAAATCATTGGGACAACTTCCTCAGTCTGCCCATTGTCAGTGTGTGATAGAAAATATGATCTATTACTGCTCAGAGGCCAGACTCATAACAAGAATCACTAAATTGGTTTAAGTCATACAAGTGGTGTTTTTGATAAATGTTGTAACTAATGCAGATTAATAACTGAGTGCGACGCAAGAGCGTATTTGCGTCTGCATTCGTCCTTGAAGCCAGAAGAGCTCTCAGTAACTAACGCATTGAGTATTTTAGGAATAATTACTTTGGAGGAAGGAACGAAGGAAGGAAGATTGTGTTTAACGTCCCGACGACATCGAAGTTATTAGAGACAGAGCACAAGCTCGGATTGTGTCAAGGATGGGGAAGGAAATCGGCCGTGCCGTTTGAAAGGAACCACCCCGGCATTCGCCTGGAGCGATTTAGGGAAATCATCGAAAACCTAAATCAGGATGGTCGGACGCGGGTTTGAACCGTCGTGGTCCCGAATGCGAGTCCATTGTGCTAACCACCGCGCCACCTCGCTCGGTAATAGTTATTTGAGTCCATACATTGTTCTGAAGTATTGTGCAATTGTCTCTACCGCTAACGTGTTTGAGGCAACAGCACTTTGCAGATGACAGCAGAAAATGGACGTCTGAGCATTTGTGAGATGAGTTACGGTGTTGGTTGCCAGCCACACCAAACCGCCACAAACCGGCTACTGATGTATAGGTTATGTTGCCAAGAGTTACGGAAGAAAATACCTGCAGACGTACACTGAAGCTTAGTGCAAAGTCTTTGTACTGGTAATGGGAGTACATACGTAAATGTTTCTGAAGATCATCAGTATTTCGTCAAGACTGATGACTTCCTCTAGTATTTCTAATCCTGTGGCAATTTCTTTATCGGCCCTAAGTAATCTAGTTTCAAATTCTGCTCTCATAGATTTACACTATAATGCTCATTCTAATGTTAACGTATATCTAAATAACCTGCGCTTCGTTCTGGCAATATTTTTACATAGAGTTTTCCTCGCCAATTTTTTCTAACTCTTCATTTAGTAATTACTCCTCAGAGACGACAGGCTTAAATGCCGTGTGACATAACGAGGACACGATGTACGTTGCAGAAATGTTACAAAATGTCCCTTTGAAATCGTAGTCGTCGGAAAAATCCCTTTCTTACCGCGTTGTGTTTTTATGAGACTGGAGGTGAAGCTGTGCTCTGCGTTCTCTGAAGGCTTACCTTTCGTACTGCCATATATTTTTTATCACCAGGCCACACTCTAATTGCGCCCTTTTACCTGAGCAACTGTACTGAAGTAACGGGGCAGTGCCAGTCCTGGCCCAGTCTGCATTAGTGCCAGATCTCTTCCCCTCCACCTCTACTCTGCACCTGCCCCCTCCTCCACTTCTCTAGGTCAAATTAGTTAAAGTAGCGGGAAATTAAAAAATGGGTGCTCCTATTGGTCAGGACAGACCCTACCCTTCCACGAGCAGCCATTAAGTAGAAATACCTTCATATGTTGACATTTAATACACGTAATCAATTATGCTAAAAGAGGCTTATGGTTGTTTCCGACTCCCTTCATTTTCACTTAAATAATAAGTCATGGCTTAAGAATGAGTTTCAAGTCATGGCTTGTTTATATGCAGCAGATCTGATACTTTCCTCTCGAGAATGTGCTGTTCAACGAAACGTTCAAGGTAATTTTGGAAAATCCTTTTAGTGTAATGTCACAAAAATGTTTGCATTGTGTCCCGTTCAGAGGCAGTCACGTACTATGTACCTATACTCCTGTTACCTCTAAATGACTTGCGAATTTAAGTACAGTGTTTTCCAGGATTTCTCTGAAGCGAATTACCACTTCGACATATAATACGCATGAAAAAAGAAAATTGTCATCAGGGTGGGCAAGAAGTCTCCGTTCCACCAAGTATAGAGTGAGGAGGAATTCCGCCTTGCTGCAACCAGAAGCGTTCTACGAGGCCTCCTTCCTCAAGCTTGGGTATTAACCATATTTGTACATTTGCAAAAACGAGGGCCTTTCACAGCCTGTTTAAAAAAGTACGGTCCAAGCAGATGTTATTATGTCATCGCTACTTATATCATTACATGAGCTCTTTGGCCCGAAGGACAATATTTCTAGGATGTGAGCTCAATAAATCGCTCATTCATCTGAAAACATAATCTGTATTTGTAAATTGAGTTAACAAAGCGCAGCACGATAAAACGCGCCCATTCCGGTCTGTATCCGATAACTCATTTACGAAAGTCGTTCGAAGAAGTCTGACTTTAAGGTCTTTTTTCATGTGATTTCGCATTGTTGTCTTTGGTATGCCGATTCTGCAGAATGTTTACATGTAGACTAAACAGGAGACTGTTTAGTCGAAGCAAGGACTCCGGCACATGTTTCTTCTCGCATCTTCTTCCTTCCACTCCTTGGCCTGTCTTTAACGTTGCCAAAAGCACGCCTTTGTCAGTTCAAATATTGCCTTTCGCGGAGAAGCATTATTAAATCTTTCCTGGAATGCCTATAGTCTGTTTCGCCCCCAGTAGTGTAACTACGTCTGCTGACATCTGCCATTTCTACAAATTAAATCTCGACAGCGATTGCGAAAACATTATTGTAATAAATCAAACGCAGAAATAATCCTTAGAATGTGATCTTTAATTACCAATATTCACTTTTCTACATAATCACCAGCCAATTGGATACATTTCTGCCAACGATGAACAAGTTTTATGAAGCCGTCACGGAGGAAGTCGACACTCTGTTTCCGCAACCACAGTCGCACAGTTCTCTCAACGTCTTCATCAGAAGCATAATGATGTCCCCACAGATCGTCTTTCATTATCGGGAACAGATAGAAGTCAGACGGTGCTAAATCTGGGCTGTGTACGATGGTGAGATTCAGTCTCCGAAGTTCTGCTGTGGTGGCACGTGAAGTGTGTGGTTTGGCATTGTCATGTTGCAGGAAAATATTTGCCTTTTCCTTTCGGTCCCTTGTTAGCCGTTGTTTCAGAGTTCGCAGCCTTGTGATGTAACACTATGAATTTATTTTTGTACCACAATCAAGGAGATAAACATGGATAACTCCATCTGCGTCCCAGAACACTGTGGCCATGATTTTTCCAGCTGAGGGCTGCATCTTGAATTTCTTTTTCTGGGGCGAGTCTATGTGTCGATATTCCATAGACTGACGTTTCGTCTCCGGGTCGTAATGGTGTCCCCACGTTTCGTCTCCTGTTACAATTAAATGGAGAAATGCGTCACCTTTATTCTCGTAACGCGAGAGGAGTTCCTGCCAAATTTCAAGTCTGTGCGCTTTCATTTCAGGAGTCAGCATCCGGAGTACCCATCGTGCACAGATCTTCCGACAGCCAAGCAAAGCAATAATGTGACCCATGCGTTCTTGTGAAATGCCGATTGTGCTTGCAATTTCTCTCTGAGTGATACGACGGTCGTCCTGAATCAATCTGTCAACATTTTCCTTGTGAAACTCGATGGATGCCGTCACAGCCCGTCCAACTCTTTGTCTGTCACGCAGTTCAGATGTTCCCGCCTCAACATCTTTAAACTAAATCGCTCAACGACGCACAGTACGCACAACAACGCAGTCACCATAAACTGCTTTCATTCTCTGATGAATCTCCTTTGGGGTGACACCTTCTGCTGCCAAGAATTCAATGACTGCACGTTGCTTGAATCGCATTGACCGACCGTCTACGCAGGGTTCTATACTTTACACTGTATCACACAACTTTTCAATGCTAAGGCATCCCGCCAACTGGAGCTGTAGAGAAGAGACTACAGAACAAGCCAGTACCTGCCGCATACCAATGCTGCCAACTGTTGAAGAGTTACGAAGATGGAGGCATTACTTTTCAGTCAACCCTCGTACCATCCTACATAAAAACATTTGATACTACTGTGGGGTTGTATGAGAACAGGAACTTCTTGGCCACCTGGCACATTTGAATATTTTATCTTTTTCCGCCAATGCACTAAAATATATCTGTGTTTGTCTGTACGTTAAAGATTAAATATTAATGTCGCTTTTGAATAGCTGTATTTCTCACTCAGACGAATTTTTATTTAGGAATTACTAGTCTACAGGGTGGTCAGAAACAGTCTGAAACTTTGTAAGGGTGATGCAGGATAGCTTGTGCTGAGAAACAATGTTCAGCAAAAAAATTCGATATACTGCGCCGCTCCCGAATTAATTAGCATTGAAGTTAGCTACTAAGGCTGTTGCGCGCTCAGATTCAAGCGGTCCGCTAGATACAGTTACTGTTAGTTGTTTTCATAGCGTAAATGAGACTGCTCAGCCTCTGGCTCGGAATAAATCCTTACTACTGTCCCATGGCCAATTTTTCTGTCACTTTCTTGTAAGGGCTCTGGAATTTGCACGTACAACAAGCTGATTGGCTAACTTCAATGCCAGTTGAGTTGGAAACAGTTCAACGTATCGAATTTTTTTTGTTAACCATTATTCGTCAGGAGAACTAACCCTGCGACACACTTACAAGCTTTTCACAGTGTTTGTGACCATTCTGCATAAAAAGAAAAAAAGAACCTAGTATTTAAATAATGTACGGGCAGAACTGAAAAATAACGCGTCCATCAATGTTTAAATCATGTTTACATATCCTACGAACTGACTCAATCCACACCATTTCATGAAAAACAAGTTCACTGTTACCAGTCACCGTTTTATTTATTTCCACGACGCGTTTCTAAGGTTTAAACCTCCATCATCGGGTGGATTTACATTAGTAAGTATTACATTTGTGTGTGTGATGTGTTACGATTTTTGGAGGAACTTGTGGCACTGCCTTCAGTGGTCACAGGTCCCATTTGCTGTCGTAACACATCACATGTATACTGCCACGATGTGTTACGACAGCAAAAGGGACCTGTGACCACTGAAGGCAGTGCCACAAGTTCCTCCAAAAATCGTAACACATCACACACACAAATGTAATACTTACTAATGTAAATCAACCCGATGATGGAGGTTTAAACCTACGAAACGCGTCGTGGAAATAAATAAAACGGTGACTGGTAACAGGGAACTTGTGTTTCATTTAATGTCAGTAACAGTCACGGTAAAGCCTAACCTAAAAATGTTCGCATTTAAAGCTACACCATTTCAATAAAAAAATCATTCAAATAATCTATCGAACATGTAACTAACTATCGTTATTTCAAATACACCCCTTATGTAATCAAGAGGGGCTGCAACAGCATTCCTGCGATGGTGTAACACAGAAATTTAATCTAATCAAAAAGCCAGACCCCTTTACTAGGAAATTGAACTCCCAGGATACAATGTTTTATAGGAATTGCTTGAAAAATATTCTTTATTAAAAATGAAAGCGAGGTGTGTGCAACAGAGCCACAGCATTCCCGGAAATTGCGAGCAAGATGCTGCAGCAGCCAGACTCGTTTTGGTACTGTTCCCGGGTTTCGCAAGGGATGGTGAATATGCGAGTTACATTTCCGGGAAAGGCTGCCGCCCCCGCACTGGAAGGGGTGGTAGAGGGGGGCGGGGCGGGGAAGGTGTGGTGGAGGGGGGGGGGGTAACAGCTGCCTCGGTGGTCAATTAGCCGCTTCCAGGAACCGGCAGCGCGCCTGGTTGTTGCCCGAACAGTTGCAGACGGCGGCAGCGCTGCGTTACGCGGAACTCGACCGCCGGGATCGAAGAACGTTACCGCCACATGTCGTCGCCTACGTGTGACGCCGCAAACGTGTTCCGTAACTATGGCGTTATTGCCTGGTGCCGGAGTAATCAATATCCCAGTACCGAGGTCGCGTGATTAACCTTGAGAATTATTGATTAAGACTTGTTGCTGTCCGGAAGATAGTTTTCACAGACTGCGCAGTACTGTCAGTGGCAGTCAATAACTGGCATGTTTCTTAACCTCTACGTGTCTGATGTTCTGAAGCCGTCCTTGAGACACACACACTCCTATTACAACAGAATTTCGTCAAAATTTCACAAATATTTGTATGCTTTACTTACAGGGAGGGCATACGGTAATGGGATTTTTATAATTTTTTAAAATTTATGGTACGTGAAGTAAGGGCGATATTTTTCTATCTTTCGACAAGCAGCGTGGCTATGTGGTAGAATGCTCACCTGACGTGTTGGCGTCATAGTTTCGATTCATGGCCAATCCGAAGTTTTAAACAGAGCTTCATATTCTACTAGCATTTCCGTGAAGCGAAATGTACATAAAGATGAAACAGTCCAGTAGACTGGAGACTGATAACCATCGGTTCGGGTCCCGTTTCGATTTTCCGTTCATCTCTAATATCTACGACATTTAAATATAAATATAAAAATACTCTACTGGCCATTAAAATTGCTACGCCAAGAAGAAATGCAGCTGATAAACGGGTATTCATTGTGTAGCGAAGCAGCCTACTCACGCCTTATAAAATTCACATCAGTCTTTCCATTGTGTGCCAGCCTAGTCCGCTGTAACTAGCTCTGACGTCATAAATGTTGCGCAATACTTTAAAAATCAAGCAAATAACCTGAAACGTTTCTAGCATGTCAGGAGTAATACTAAATGAATATGTGTTGAATATCAGTTCAATAACTTTAACCATTTTCGAAATTTGGACGTTTTTCTGTAAAAATCATTGGCGCAACAGAAAAGAGCTAGGAACCTAAAAATTTATATATAGATTCCTTTTGCATAATAATTTAGTAGAAACAGTATTTCTGGATCTCACAAATTAAAATTTTAGTTGAAATTCATGATTTTCTGGCTTTTGTCTTGGAAATTAAGGAAGCAAGATAGATTAAGTAGGCGAATAAATAAGGCTAGGATGTTTAAATTTAAGTAGAAGTGAGATCCGCTATAATCATAAAGATGTGAGAAGTTTCAACTGAATAACTATAAAACTATAGCGATAGCGTATCTCCAAAGAGCAAGTTCAGAGCTCGTCTACTGCGTGTAGTGTAATTAAATTAATTCTCTCGCCCAAATTAGCCATGTCAGACTTTTATTATGATTACTTACCTGTGTGCTGATTGCACATTTAAATTGAGAGCTTCATCGGCCGTCAGCAAAGGAAGCAATGATTTATTCGATAACTTAAAGTGGTGCATTACTAGCCCAGCGGCTAGTCGGGAGAGCGGATTTGATCAGGCGTTCCCTTAGCCGTCCGCACCGCGGCTTTATATGTAGGAATGCTGCGCGAGAGAGAAGAAGGCCCCAGTTCTCTCCAGACGCTGATTAGCCCACCACCTGTGCCGGGAGTCGCGTCGCGTCGGTATCATTGCTATGAACAGCCTTGGATGCCGTAATCAGTTACTCGGGATACGTGTAACCATGAAATCGTTTTCGAGTGAAGTGTTAATTCTGGAATGACTTTAATGATCTATCTTCAGTTTGTGTATGTCGTATTTTCACGTGCCGCTGCGGGACAGACATTCTACCATTATTTAGCGTGGCGTTTGATGAACATTATCATCAAAATATGGCGAGCATTCAGTTAAACATTTAATTTGAACAGTTATAGTTGCATCAGTGCATTAGACTCTGAACTGCTCTGGTAGTTGGATTGTGTGGATTCTTTTTGGTCTGTGACTTTCAGAATATAGTGAACATTTTAGAGAGAATGGTTTTTGATTATGAATCCCAGACAATCTCCTAATTCCTCAGAGCTATAAGCTGTAGCTATAAACGTATTTCTCAGATGAAGTGGGCACTAGGAATTCTAATTACAGGCTTCACGTTTTGCTAATCAGTTTCTGGTTGCCAATATTGTAGTTAGAGAGCCAGTGTTGAGAACGGCAAACAACAGCAATAAATAAATAATAGGAACATACATAACAATTATTCCACCCACCACTCCACATATGGTGCTAATCGGCCGGGAAAGAAACTGAGTAAAAGTGAAAGTGATTTTTAAATATTCGGATTCGGGAGTGAAATGCGACACGCAACTGAGTAATAGAACAGTGATAGTGTTACGTGTGCATGTGGACGACGGAATTGGATTAGCAACGCATCTGGATTGACAGAGCTGGCACTGAGTCTAGCGTCGCTGCCGGCATCGCGGGAAGCCAGTTTCGCCGCACCGCAGTCGTCCCCGCAGCAACCGGAGCCGCGCCTGCAGTTGCGAGCCACGCAAACACACAGCAGCCGTCGAAGTGCCGTCTGCAACGTGCCGCGTCGCATCAGTAATCCTGGTACGCCGCGCCGGCAACGCCATACGTGAAAAGCTGTTAAAATTTTTACTAACCTGTACTAAAAAACTGTCAGCGATGGAACCGCCAGAAGAAGCTGAGGTTAAACTTAAATCAGAACCTATGTCTGTTGAGGGAACTGTAAATTCAGAAAACGGTTCAAAATAATGAAAATAGTAATTTTAAAGTGAAATATGAAGTATTGTCTCCTGACAGTAGTGTGAAAAGGGGCAATGATTCAATAATAGAGACCCCTGTAGTAAAGCAGAAATCAGAAATTGTTAAGTTAATGGATGATAGTTTATCTGATGAATTAAAAACGAAATAGTCATCAGAGGTAGTAGAGTTTAAAAAGGATAAGTTAGATATGACTGATTAATCAGAAGTTTTATTTAGTTTTGATGATTCTGGTGTTGGAGCTAGTTTTTCGTCACCTGAATGTGATAAAAAACCAGCTAGTGAGCAACCCAAAGATATTGGGGCTATTGATTTAAAAGTTATACTACAAGCAATAGCTGCCAGTAATGCAAAATTGTCAGCCAGTAGTGCTGAATTAAAGTATGAGATTGTGGCCAGACAAACTAATTTTAATAAACGATTGGAGGTAATGGACAATACCTTCAAGGCTGGTTGCAATAAGTTGAAAGAGGATCTGGACAGTTTGAATTATAAAATTGATTACAATCATGAGGATATTAATAAAAAGGTTGCTCAACAGTTTTCTGAAATGTATAAAACAGTAAAATCTGAAGTTGCTGAGGTTCGCAGAGACTTCCAAATGGAAGATGCGAAGCTGGAGCACAAGTTAACAGAAAAGATCGAGTCGGAATCTGAACTGTGCTCAGATAGGTTTAAAGATGTTAATATAAAAGTAAACATATGTCAAGCAGAAGTAGACGCAATCAAAACTGATACTACTCATATTGTGCAAAGAGTAGATAATGTTGAAATGAGAGTAGAAAATATTAGTACTAACATTGCTAACATTGAGAGTAAAGTAGCTTCAGTAACTTCTGGTAATGGTAGTATGCAACAAGTTGTAGCTGCAAACGCCGCTTTTATCGGGTGTCGGCAGTTCTTGCGGTTCGATCCAGATAAAATATCCACCCGCTAGATTTCTGGAACGATTTTGAAGATGTGATTCCACCAACTTGGTCTGAACGAGAGAAAATCTCATTTATTAAAAGCCATTTAGCAGGTGACGCCATGCGTTGGTCAGCTGATGTTATGTTGAGGCGTAAAACATTAGCGGAATTTAAAACAGTTTTCATTAATGAGTACTGGTCTAGTAATAAGCAAAATGAAGTGTTGAGAGAATTTTGGAGTGGAAAACGCTTCAATGCAGGCAAGGAATCTATTAAAGAGTTTGCTAGGTCATGGATCTCACGTTTGTCACATTTGGCCGAAAAGCTAAAACCTGAAATGATAATACTAGGTCTTGAAGCCAAACTGCCATGGTATTGGCAAACTAGAATTATATCTGCCCCTAGAGACAATCTGGATCGTTCCATTGAATATTTGGAACGTGTAGAGCGTGTGGCTGCCAATGAGGAGCAAGCACGTAATAACAGAAATGCTAATAACACTAGTAGTAATTTTAAGAACGAGCAGAATGGCAATGTAAACATCAGAACAGTAGGTGCTCGCCATCCTAAGAGAGGTAGAAATTGGAGAAATAATTATCAGAACCAACAATGGCATCCAAATGATAGTAATTTTGTTCCGAACAAAATTATGCAGGTAAACAACAGTGCGGAAAGCAATGCTGTGCCAGTTAACTATAATGGAAATAAAGGAAACAGTAGTAGGCCGAGGCATGAAAACTAGTTCCTGTCTATGAGGACACTGGCGCTCACCAGGCGGTTATTTTTCCTAAGCCAGTAATTACAGTAATTGGTAAGACAGATCAGAATACTCAGACTGAACCTGTGGATGAGGGGTCGGTAGCATCTAAGGATACAGCAGAAATATTAGATCACTCACAGTATTTGATAGATACCATGTTAGAGACGCTTTCTAAGTGGGAAGAGAAAGAGAAGGCGCAGCAGTGTAACGGTAGGGAAGAGCTACAAAATACTGAATTGTCAGGTGAAGAAGCAGAAGAAATTCATGCTTATATTTACGATGAGGATGATGTGCTCTTATCTAAAGTACCTGTGCAGGATGTTGATACTGTACTAAAATATTTAGGACAGGAGGTAAGTGAGAATGTAGAGGATAGCCTGTTGGGGGTCGATGAACCCAGTAGCTGTGACCAGCTGTCACTTGAGAAGGAACCCGACGATAATAATGAAAGTGGTTTAGCTGTAACTAGTGTTATGCCTGGTCTGGAGGCGCAGAATCGCTCAGACTACAGTAATTTGGGTCATGTTCAGCAAACTAAATGTAATGAAGTCGTGCGGTGTTTCGATTTGAAACTAATAGACCGACTGGAAAAGGCAGCTGAAAATGTAGTTCAGGAAACCCCTACACACTCTGACCTAAATGTAATGAAGACAGATGTCTATCACTTTAGTTGGAGACAAATCCAAAAGGAACTATTGGATGAGTTTGAGGAACCACCTGTACAAACTAGAATAAGCCACCCTATAATAATAGTGAATATGTTGGGTATCAATGTACGTTGTCTCTTAGACAGTGGAAGTGAGGTGAGTGCGATATCTCAGTCCTTCTTTGATGCATTACCTACTACAGACAAGCTTACCGTAATGAGGGTATCAGGACTAAGAATAATTGGTGCTACTGGCAAGGTGTGAAAAACGGTAAAACAAGAAGCTTTGCTGCCCTTTGATATTAATGGTAACTTAATTGATCATCCATGCTTAATTGTAAACAATCTCAGTATTGAGGTTTTAATTGGCATAGATTTCTTGTCGAAATATCAGAGTGTTGTTGACTTTGAAAGAAGCCAGTTAAAATTGGTCTTGCCGATAACTGGAGTAATTACGGTACCTTTTATTGATAAACATGTAGTAACTAATGATGAAAATTGGGAGCTGCCTATACGAGTTCTGAAAAATAGGAGATATTGGGACGAAGGTGTTAATCTTAGTGAAAGTAAGCTAAACAAAGAAGAAGAAGAAGCAATTATTTTGGACAAAATAGAAGCTAAAATGCAGGAAATCGATAAAATTTCAGCTAATCAGAAGGAAGAACTGAGGCAGGTTTTAAAAAGGCATCATAAGGTATTTTCAAATCTACCTGGCGTGGTCAAAGGTTATGAATGTCAATTAAAGGTGAAACCTGGCCAAGTGTTTTTCAGGAAGCCATACCAAATACATGTAGCTAGGAAGGAGGCGGTTCGAAAGGAGATACAGAAAATTCTAGAGCGGGGTGTGATTGAAAAAGCGGTCAGTGAGTACAATAATCCTCTTGTTGTTGTACCAAAAAGAGACGGGAGTGTCAGATTGGTCTTGGACGCTCGTTGGTTGAATGAAATAGTGGTTAGGGAAAGTGATAGACCGCAGAACATGGACGAGTTATTGCAAAAGTTCCGGGGAGTAAAATTCTTAACCTCTATGGACATCACGTGTGGATATTGGAATTTGCAAATTTGGACATTTTTCTGTAAAAATCATTGGCGCAATAGAAAAGAGCTAGAAACTTAAAAATTTATATTTAGATTCCTTTTTCATAATAATTTAGTAGAAACAGTATTTCTGGATCTCACAAATTAAAATTTTAGTTGAAATTCATGATTTTCTGGCTTTTGTCTTAGAAATTAAGGAAGCAAGATAGATTAAGTAGGCGAATAAATAAGGCTAAGATGTTTAAATTTAAGTAGAAGTGAGATCCGCTATAATCATAAAGATGTGAGAAGTTTCAACTGAATAACTATAAAACTATAGCGATAGCGTATCTCCAAAGAGCAAGTTCAGAGCTCGTCTACTGCGTGTAGTATAATTAAATTAATTCTCTCGCCCAAATTAGCCATGTCAGACTTTTATTATGATTACTTACCTGTGTGCTGATTGCACATTTAAATTGAGAGCTTCATCGGCCATCAGCAAAGGAAGCAATGATTTATTCGATAACTTAAAGTGGTGCATTACTAGCCCAGCGGCTAGTCGGGAGAGCGGATTTGATCAGGCGTTCCCTTAGCCGTCCGCACCGCGGCTTTATATGTAGGAATGCTGCGCGAGAGAGAAGAAGGCCCCAGTTCTCTCCAGACGCTGATTAGCCCACCACCTGTGCCGGGAGTCGCGTCGCGTCGGTATCATTGCTATGAACAGCCTTGGATGCCGTAATCAGTTACTCGGGATACGTGTAACCATGAAATCGTTTTCGAGTGAAGTGTTAATTCTGGAATGACTTTAATGATCTATCTTCAGTTTGTGTATGTCGTATTTTCACGTGCCGCTGCGGGACAGACATTCTACCATTATTTAGCGTGGCGTTTGATGAACATTATCATCAAAATATGGCGAGCATTCAGTTAAACATTTAATTTGAACAGTTATAGTTGCATCAGTGCATTAGACTCTGAACTGCTCTGGTAGTTGGATTGTGTGGATTCTTTTTGGTCTGTGACTTTCAGAATATAGTGAACATTTTAGAGAGAATGGTTTTTGATTATGAATCCCAGACAATCTCCTAATTCCTCAGAGCTATAAGCTGTAGCTATAAATGTATTTCTCAGATGAAGTGGGCACTAGGAATTCTAATTACAGGCTTCACGTTTTGCTAATCAGTTTCTGGTTGCCAATATTGTAGTTAGAGGGCCAGTGTTGAGAACGGCAAACAACAGCAATAAATAAATAATAGGAACATACATAACAATTATTCCACCTGCCGCCCCACAATTGGACAAATATATTATCTAGAACTGACATGTGATTACATTTTTACGCAATTTGGGTGCATAGATCCTGAGAAATCAGTACCCAGAACAACAACCTCTGGCCGTAATAACGGCCTTGATACGCCTGGGCATTGAGTCAAACAGAGCTTGGATGGCTTGTACAGGCACAGCTGCCCATGCAGGTTAAACACGATAACACAGTTCATGAAGACTAGTGACTGGCGTATTGTGACGAGCCAGTTGCTCGGCCACCATTAGTGAGAGATCTGGAGAATGTGCTGGCCACGGCAGCAGGCGAACATTTTCTGTATCCAGAAAGGCCCGTACAGGACCTGCAACATGCGGTCGTGCATTATCCTGCTGAAAGGTAGGGTTTTGCAGGGATCGAATGAAGGGTAGAGACACGGGTCGTAACACATATGAAATGTAACATCCACTGTTCAAAGTGCAGTCAATGCAAACAAGAGGTGACCGAGACGTGTAACCAATGGCACCCCACACCATCACGCCAGGTGATACGCCAATATGACGATGACGAATACACGCTTCCAATGTGCGTTCACCGCAATGTCGCCAAACACGGATGCTACCATCATGATTCTGTAAACAGGACCTGGATTCATCCAAAAAAATGACATTTTGCCGTTCCTGCACCCAGGTTTGTCGTTGAGTACACCATCGCAGGCGCTCCTGTTTGTGATGCAGCGTCAAGAGTAACCACAGCCATGGTCTCTGAGCTCATAGTCCATGCTGCTGCAATCGTCGTCGAACTGTTCGTGCAGATGGTTGTTGTCTTGCAAACGTCCCCATCTGTTGACTCAGGGATCGAGACGTGGCTGCACGATCCGTTACAGCCATGCAGATAAGATGTCTGTCATCTCGACTGCTAGTGATACGAGGCCGTTGGGATCGAGTACGGTGTTCCGTATTACCCTCCTGAAGCCACCGATTCCATATTATGCTAACAGTCATTGGATCTCGACCAACGCGAGCAGCAATGTCGCGATACGATAAACCGCAATCGCGATGGGCTACAATCCGACCTTTATCAAAGTCGGAAACGTGATGGTACGCATTTCTCCTCCTTACACGAGGCATCACAACAACGTTTCACCAGGCAACGCCGGTCAACTGCTGTTGGTGTATGAGAAATTGGTTGGAAACTTTCGTCATGTCAGCATGTTTTAGGTGTCGCCACCGGCGCCAACCTTGTGTGAATGCTCTGAAAAGTTACTCATTTGCATGTCACAGCATCTTCTTCCAGTCGGTTAAATTTCGCGTGTGTAGTACGTCATCTTCGTGATGTAGCAGTTTTAATGGCCAGGAGTGTATCTAATTGTGATTTTTTTTAAGAATGCACATCTTCTTATTTGTAACTATACTGGGCGCCTCTTCTAAGAGTCGCCAGGCGCATTCGCTCTTGTATTTTGGTAGATATCTGCAGTTTCGTTTTTGCAACGTGAACCTGGAGTCAGCCCAAAGAAATCAGGCTTGTCATGTTTTCTATGCGACGGAAGGTCGATTTGTTTCCAGTAACAATCAAAATGATTTATTAAGTGGAACTTTACGTGCCCATTCGACAGAGGAGTCCCAAATTAGTCTAGAAAGATATTCGTCTGGCGATGTGTATTAACAGGGGCAGTACAACACGAGAAGTAACCATTACTGCATCAATGTCAAACCCGCCTTGGTCGGCGATGACTGCTACCGCCACGGAGAAGTACTGCTCAGTCGCTGCTGGAGTTCTGGCTACTCTTCCAGTTTTACTGTCCCTGTTAAAAGGTATCGAAGAAACGTTTATCGCGCAAGACTAAGTTTAGACCGCTTCATCAAAAGAGTACGTAAATTTTCGCTTTGATAATAATTTTGTTTGTAACCGTTAACAAAGCGACGCTTTTCGTCGACGTTGGGCATCATATGAAAGATGTGGTCTGCAGGATTTGTTTGATTTAACTCCAGCTACTCGTTGCAAAAACGAAATTGCAAATATCTGCAGAAACACCAGAGAAAGTGAGTCTGACGACACACTGGAGAGATATACGGTACATTGCACGCAACAATCCAGTTTACACTGCAAATATGAATTCTTAGTTACTGATATTTTATAAATATTTGTTTAAGTTAAAATGTATTACAAATTATTATTTTTTCATCCTTACGTAGCTTATCCCATCACGGAGGAGGGGAGCAGATTAGTGTTTAACGTTCCGTCGACAACGGAGTCATTAGAGAGACGGAGCACAAGCTCAAAGGAACTATACCGGAATTTGCCTGAAGCTATTTAGGGAAATCAGAGAAAATCTAAATCAAGATGGCCGGACGCGGGTTTGTACCGTCGTCCTCTCGAATACGAATCCAGTGTACTGACCACTGCGCCACCTCGCTCTGTCCCTTCACGGAAACATTAAGGAACATGCGCCCTGGTTTAAAATTTTACCATGGCCTGGAATTAAACTCGTGGCATCCACGTGATGGGCGAGCATTTTACCACACAGCCAAACGGCCCATCAGCATCACAGTCTTGCTAATGGGTATTAAGCTACACTAAACTCTGCCCTAACATACCACGAAGACTCAACAGCACCGATCAGCCGCCGTCTCACCTTCATTCCACCGGCGTCACTTGATGCGGATATGGAGGGGCACGTAGTCAGCACACCGCACTCCCGGCCATACGTCAGTTTCCGAGACCGCAGCCCCTACTTGTCAATCAAGTAGCTCCTCAGTTTGCCTCACAAGGGCTGAGTGCACCCCGCTGGCCATCAGCGCTCGGCTGGCCGGACGGTCACCCATCCAAGTGCTAGCCCAGCCCGACGGCTTTTAACTTTGGTGATCTGATGGGAACCGGTGTTACCACTGTGGCAAGGCCGTTGGAAAAAGTTGTATTAAAGACATTTGGAAAATCTGAAAGATATTTTCTGGAGAAGTTTTGAGAGCTGCTTAGAAACGTTTTTGCTGATTAATATTTGAGTTTTAACTTCATGTACCATAAATATAAAAAATTCAAAAATCCGATTAATGTATGGTCTTCTTGTAAGATATAAATATATACAATTTGAAATAAAACTTGAGACTCTTTTACATTTTTGTGGTGACTGAGGGCATTTCGTAACAAGGAAACGAAAATGAGTAGAAGGAACAAATTTCCGTACATGAAATACAGTCTCAAGTGATCTCGAAACAGAAGGATCGAATTTAAATCTCCGTATGCGCACTCGTATGGACACTCTAATCGTCTTCATTAAGTATACAGTGTTTTCCTGATTTAATTCAGTTTCAAGATTATATAATTACTTCAAAGTAACGCAGCCCATCTGATCAAAACCATCGAGACACCTGCTAGTGGCCATTAATATGAGGCGTGGCCACTTTTCACCTTTGTGATGACGTAAACTCTCTGAAGGCACTTTCAGTGAGATATGTGAGTGTCTGTGGAGGATTGGCTGCCCACTCTTCCGCAAGTGTAGAATCCAGAGTAGATGCTGCTCTTGGATGAAGTTAAGTCGACGTTCTGGCTCAACCCAAAGCTGTTCCACTGGGTTCAGGTAGGGACACTGGGCAGTCCAGTCCATTTCAGGAAGGTTATTTTTCACAAAGCTTTGCCTCATACATTCTGCTTTATGAGAGGGTGCATTGTCGTGCGGATACAGTCATCGTCTCCGAACTGTTTTCTACAGTTCGCAGTACACAGTGGTGTAAAATGTCTTCAGGTCCTTCCACATTTAGCGTTTTCTTACGTGCGAGAAGGGGACAACACCCTAACCACTAAAAATATCCCCACGCCATAACACTACTCCTCTGTATTTTACCGTTGCGACTACACATGGGCCGGGCGGTGTGGCCGAGCGGTTCTAGGCGCTTCAGTCTGGAACCGCGCGACCGCTACGGTCGCAGATTCGAATCCTGCCTGGGGCATGGATGTGTGTGATGTCCTTAGGTTAGTTAGGTTTAAGTAGTTCTACGTTCTAGGGGACTGATGACCTCAGATATTAAGTCCCATAGTGCTCAGAGCCATTTGAACTATTTGACTACACATGATGGCAGAGAACTTTTCTAGATATTCATCAAACCCAAATCCGTCCATTGTATTGCCTCAGAGTAAAGTATAATTAATCACTCCAAATCACTCTCTTCCAGTCATCCATTGTCCAGTGGCGTCAGTCTTTACACCACCTGAAGCGTCGCGTAACATTGACTGCGAATATGTGCGGCTTATGAGAAGTTGCTCGGCCATTGTACGCCATTATTTTTAACCACAACAGTCGTGCTGGTTGGACTGCTGGTAACTGTTTGGAAGTCACGAATGATTCCTTCCCCTGATCACATGAGATTTTTTACAACCACACTCCGCATTGCGAGGGCCTCTGTCCACAAGCACATGACGTCTGCGTGGTCTCAGTTTAGTTCCGGTTGTTCCTTAGCGTTTCTACTTAACTCTTCAACAGCAGAATAGTAATTAAGCGAGGGATAAAATGATTCGGAAGATCCGAAGTACAAACAAGCACGAAGCTCATTGCCCCAGACGGCACGAGTGAAAACGTCAACGTCAGGAACACATGATACAGGACGTAAACAACAGTTCATAGCAGACACGAGACTTTTCTGCAACAGGGATGCGCGTAGCAACTAGACCATGCGAGCTGCAAACTTAGACTAAAGGAGCTCTCTGAAGTTCTGAAATTAAACACTGCGCCAGGCAAGAAAGCTGACAGGCTTGGAAAACGGGAGGAGATTCGGTCTCTGCCACTTCTGGGCTGTGTGCTGCGACTGCCGCTTGGGCTGTCATTCGTGTCGCTGTTGCGTCTTCCGGACACACACAATCTCGACAACTGACAACAGGGGCATGCGCATTTCTGGGGCCTCAGCACAGGTACACTCAACGAGAGCGCTGAGACTCCGATCGACGTTCAAAACCAAGCTAGACTGCAGAGATGAGCCATATCCTTCTACGATGGGGGCACGGCACTGACCTCACGCAATGCCAGGGGCCGCTCCAGCACATTCCTCGCCGGGCGCTGAGGCTCTACCCTGTACCTCTGTAGAAGGCGGACTCGGTACGACTGCTGCTAGGTCGTACTAGGAAGAAGACAGAGTGACTGTAAAACTCTCGGAAACGAGTGACTTATTTAAATGATGTCTCGTTAGCATGTCGGCGCACATAGGACTACACCTCTGAACATACGCTCGGCTTTCCTATATCAACTTAGGATGCCGCATCTGGCGGGCTACTACTTAACAATCACATCATCAAGAGTCGAAGTGGGCAGCTTTAGAAGGATTGCAATGTTCCTGGTGGGTTTGTAACTCAGGTGACAGCCAGTGACTAATCCACTTTCGAATTCACTGGGCATTCCTGACCGATCAATTCTGCTGTAACTTTATTAAATAATTTTTAAAGTAAAAACATTTAATGCCTAGACCGAAATTTTTCTATCACAATTAAAGTTCGATAACTAGTTTCGGTTGCTATCTGCAACCAGCTTCAGATCTACATATATACTCTGCTAGCCACCAAGCGGTTTGTGGCGGAGGGCACAATTTGCGCCAAAGTTATAATCCCCCCCCCCCCCCGCCGCCCCCCTTCCTCTGTTCCACTCGCCGGCCGGTGTGGCCGTGCGGTTCTAGGCACTTCAGTCTGGAACCGCGTGACCGCTACGGTCGCAGGTTTGAATCCTGCCTCGGGCATGGATGTGTTTGATCTCCTTAGGTTAGTTAGGTTTAAGTAGGTCTAAGTTCTAGGGGACTGATGACCTCAGATGTTAAGTCCCATAGTGCCCAGAGCCAATTGAACCATTTTTTTTGTTCCACTCGCGGATCGCGCGAGGGAGAATCGGCTGTCTGAACACCTCAGTACGAGCTCTAATTTCCCTTATCTTTGAATGGTGATCACTGCGCGATTGGTAATAATATATGCTCTACATCCTCGGCGAAGATCGGATTTTGGAATTTAGTGACCAGCCCCTTCCGCACAGCGCGCCGTCTATCTGCAAGTGTGTCCCACTTCAAAGTTTATGTGAGATTTGTAACGCTCTCGCGATGGCTAAATGTACCAGTCACGAACCTTGCCGCTCTTCTTTGGACCCTCTCAATCTCTTGAATCGGACCCAACTGGTAAGGGCCCCATACAGACGAACAGTACTCTAAGACTGGACGAACTAACGTATTGTAAGCAATTTCCTTTGTTGAAGGACTGCATCGCTTCAGGATTCCACCAATAAACCGCAATCTATAGTTTGCCTTGTCCGTTACTTGTGTAATATGATCATTCCATTTGAGATCATTTCGAATAGTCACACCCAGATACTTGACGGATGTTACCTCTTCCAAAGACTGGGCATTTATTTTATACTCGTACATTAATGGGGATTTTCGCCTTTTTATACGCAGTAGGTTACACTTACTAATATTGAGAGATAACTGCCAGTCATTACACCACACATTTATTTTCCGCAAATCCTCATTGATTTGTTCACAACTTTCGTGTGATACTATTTCCTGTAGACTACAGCATCATCGACAAACAGTCTAATGCCGGTATCAATACCATCAACCAGATCGTTTAATCGTAAAAAGGAGCGGACCTATTACGCTGCCCTAGGGCACACCTGAAGTTGCGCTCGTTTCTGTTGAAGCCATCTCATTCAGGACGACATACTACTCTCTGTCTGTTAGAAAACTTTCCATCCAACCGCATATATCATCGGACAGATCGTAAGCGCGCACTTTTTGGAGCAAGTGGCAGTGCGGAACCGAGTCGAACGCCTTTCGAAAGTCGAGAAATATGGCATCAACCTGGGATCCGGTATCTAGAGCCTGTTGTATATCAAGCAAAAAGAGGCCCAGCTGTGTTTCGGATGACCGCTGTTTCCTAAAACCGTGCTGATTTCTGCAGATGAGCTTCTCAGAGTCTAGAAAGGTCTTTATGTCTGAACACAAAATATGTCCCATGACTCTACAACAAATCGATGCCTGTGAAATTGGCCGGTAATTATGTGCATTCGATTTTCTACCCTTTTTGTAGATTGCTATTACCTGGGCCTTCTTCCTGTCTCGTGGAACTTTCCGCTGTTCAAATGATCTCAGATAGATTATGGATACGAATCGTTCTAAATATGAAAAGGCAGTGAATAAGCATTGAAAAGCATCGTTAGCTGTAGCCATGCAACAACATGCATTCCTAAGTACCAAAACAATAACAGTAAGTAGTTGAAAACGTCACCGCGAGCAAGTCAGGTTGTAGACTGTTATTGTTTTTGTGCTTACGAATGCATGTTGTTGCATGATTACAGCTAACGATGCTTTCCAATGCTTATTCACCGTCTTTTCATATTTTGAACGATCTGAAGATGGTTGCAGATAGCAACCGAAACTAGTTACATAACGTTAGTTGTGATAGGAAAATTGCGGTCTAGGCATTAAAAGCTTTTACTTTTTTAAAAAAGCTTCTTTAATAAACCACATTAAGAGCGCCGTCTCCCCCCTGACCATGTGAGGCTTCACTGATCCGCTGTAAGTGCTTCTCTACTGACGACAGGACACTACCTGGCAAGTCCTGCTCACGTGGCGTCTAGTGGTCGATTCTGAATTACATATAGGTGTCCAGATACTTTGGATCAAATAGATCACATAGTGTAAGGCGCCTTGTCACGGTTTGCGCGGCTTTCCCCCCCCCCCCCCCCCTCTCCCCGTAGGAGGTTCGATTCCTCCCTCGGTCAAGGGTGTGTGTGTGTAGTCCATAACGTAAGTTAGTTTAAGTTAGATTAAGTAGTGTGTAAGCTCAGGGACGGATGACATTAGCAGTTTGGTCCCCTAACACCTTACCATAAATTTCCAAATCACATTCTGTAGAGATCTCTCATTACTTCTGGGTTCATGAAAAATAAACTACAATAACATATTATTACGCTGATCGGATGGAGGAGAAGTGTAACTGCATCAGTAATTCACGTAGTCTATAATCTACGAATCATTATGATCTTATAGCTCAATAACGCTGCATAATGCTTACAAATTCTCACCAGACATAGGTGTTGATGAAATGAAGGATGCTGCCAAAACACTACTGATCTGTTTATCAGTACACCACGGTAGTAGACATCTGGACAAAGGCGTTAGTTTTTTATAGGATGTCTCCATTTCCCCAAAATCAGTGACTGAGAAAGTACCCGGGTGAATGGAATAGTACGAGGTCTATTCGGAAAGAAAGGTCCGATCGGTCGCAAAATGGAAACCAAAAATATTTTATTTGCAACACTTTTAGCTACACCTACCAGCTACTTCTCTACATAGTCGCCGCTCCGATTTAGACATTTGTCGTAGCATTGTACCAGCTTTTCAATACCCTCGTCAAGCCGCCTGTGCTTCCTGCCAGTTCTCTACGGTGGTCTACAGCCCGTTGTCTGCGCCAGAGCATTACGGCGTGTACATGAAGTCCGGGAACACTTACAACTATTTATTGCACAAGAACTAAACATTGCACAGATGTTATACATATTACATTTTGAAGAGAAACTCTGAAAGTTTTTTTTTACAGACATTCGGTATGCGAACCATGAGTGACCCGGCAATGCGGTAATCGAATTTTTGCCATATCCGTCCCAGTAAAGCATCGTCGATTGTGGCAGTCGCTTCCCGTATTCTCTCCTGGAGCTCTGCTACATCACGTGGTAGAGGCGGTACATACACCAGATCTTTAATGTGGCCTCACAGAAAAAAGTCACACGGAGTGAGATCTGGTGATCGGGGAGGCCGTTTCATGAAACAGGTGCCCCCTTCTCTAGCACGGCCGATCCATCGATGCGGCACCTCCATGTTTAGCAGGCCGAAGTGGCCGAGCGGTTCTAGGCGCTACAGTCTGGAACCGCGCGACCGCTACGGTCGCAGGTTCGAATCCTGCTTCGGGCATGGATGTGTGTGATGTCCTTAGGTTAGTTAGGTTTAAGTAGTTCCAAGTTCTAGGGGACTGATGACCTGAGCAGTTAAGTCCCATAGTGCTCAGAGCCATTTTGAACCTCCATGTTTGCGCGGCAAATTACCAAACTATGCTGTGGCGGAACACATGAAAAAAAAACTTTCATGGTTTCTCTTCAAAATAACATATGTACGATATCTGTACTATGTTTGGTTCTTATGCAATAAATGATTGTAAGTATTACCTGATTTTATGTACACCCTGTATATTCGTAGCTAGCGGTTCATATGAGGAGGGATGAAACTCAGGGAGGGTCAGTTACGAGCTCTTTTGTGTGATCAAACGCTTCTCATTGGAAACGCTGCAGGAGCATCTTCCTTGCCCCTTTAGAATGCAGCAAAGAATTGTCATGAAAAAGGAGACGCATGACAGTTCTGTTATACGGGCTGCGTGACATCGGGTGAAATATCACACCAGGCCCTCATGCTTGGCGAGACACACTATTGTTCTAAGCATCTTTACGTGCTCACTTTGCGCTCAGAACTGAAAAGAGCGACGAGACGCCATTTACAGGCATACTACAGACGCTGCCCAACACATCCGTGCAAGGCTTCATCGTATTTTACTGTGATTTCCATTCCGCACACCATCGAACCTTACTTTCCGAATAGCCTTCATTGCATGTAACTAGGGAATTACACCCCTGGAAATGGAAAAAAGAACACATTGACACCGGTGTGTCAGACCCACCATACTTGCTCCGGACACTGCGAGAGGGCTGTACAAGCAATGATCACACGCACGGCACAGCGGACACACCAGGAACCGCGGTGTTGGCCGTCGAATGGCGCTAGCTGCGCAGCATTTGTGCACCGCCGCCGTCAGTGTCAGCCAGTTTGCCGTGGCATACGGAGCTCCATCGCAGTCTTTAACACTGGAAGCATGCCGCGACAGCGTGGACGTGAACCGTATGTGCAGTTGACGGACTTTGAGCGAGGGCGTATAGTGGGCATGCGGGAGGCCGGGTGGACGTACCGCCGAATTGCTCAACACGTGGGGCGTGAGGTCTCCACAGTACATCGATGTTGTCGCCAGTGGTCGGCGGAAGGTGCACGTGCCCGTCGACCTGGGACCGGACCGCAGCGACGCACGGATGCACGCCAAGACCGTAGGATCCTACGCAGTGCCGTAGGGGACCGCACCGCCACTTCCCAGCAAATTAGGGACACTGTTGCTCCTGGGGTATCGGCGAGGACCATTCGCAACCGTCTCCATGAAGCTGGGCTACAGTCCCGCACACCGTTAGGCCGTCTTCCGCTCACGCCCCAACATCGTGCAGCCCGCCTCCAGTGGTGTCGCGACAGGCGTGAATGGAGGGACGAATGGAGACGTGTCGTCTTCAGCGATGAGAGTCGCTTCTGCCTTGGTGCCAATGATGGTCGTATGCGTGTTTGGCGCCGTGCAGGTGAGCGCCACAATCAGGACTGCATACGACCGAGGCACACAGGGCCAACACCCGGCATCATGGTGTGGGGAGCGATCTCCTACACTGGCCGTACACCACTGGTGATCGTCGAGGGGACACTGAATAGTGCACGGTACGTCCAAACCGTCATCGAACCCATCGTTCTACCATTCCTAGACCGGCAAGGGAACTTGCTGTTCCAACAGGACAATGCACGTCCGCATGTATCCCGTGCCACCCAACGTGCTCTAGAAGGTGTAAGTCAACTACCCTGGCCAGCAAGATCTCCGGATCTGTCCCCCATTGAGCATGTTTGGGACTGGATGAAGCGTCGTCTCACGCGGTCTGCACGTCCAGCACGAACGCTGGTCCAACTGAGGCGCCAGGTGGAAATGGCATGGCAAGCCGTTCCACAGGACTACATCCAGCATCTCTACGATCGACTCCATGGGAGAATAGCAGCCTGCATTGCTGCGAAAGGTGGATATACACTGTACTAGTGCCGACATTGTGCATGCTCTGTTGCCTGTGTCTATGTGCCTGTGGTTCTGTCAGTGTGATCATGTGATGTATCTGACCCCAGGAATGTGTCAATAAAGTTTCCCGTTCCTGGGACAATGAATTCACGGTGTTCTTATTTCAATTTCCAGGAGTGTAGTTAGGTTCTGTACAGACTCTCCCATCGTCCGGGATTCATAGTAATTTACTCTGACAATCCGAATTCGCTTCCATAGCTGAAGTCGCCAATGCAAGCTTGTACGGTGGTACTCGACAAGAACGTATCCTGTTCGAATCCTGATGGTAGCAGAAATTTTCACCGCTCCAATATAACCGGCAAAGGGGAGGAAAATTGGTGGCGTACAGGAGCTTATAATCAGACCTTAAATTTCGACGAACCTTCATCAGACCCTATATCAAAGTCATGGGTTAAGTTCCAAATCGTCCCGTATTGTCCAATGGAGCGAGGGGATGTGGCACTGTTAATGGTGATCCGTCTCTCTGTTGCGACATCAAACATGATGGTCCACTTGGTGCTGTTTGCTGGTACACTGCGGTGGGTCAGCTCCAGATTTCACCCTCTACCTTTCGTTCATTAATGACAACACAAACACAGCACTAGAATGTACAAGCACTTACCACGGTCATTCACACAACACAGACACACACACAGGTCGGACAAAGATAACTGTAAACCACTTCTACAACGACATTACCTAGAACCGGAATCGTGGGATTTTAGCATTTGCCTCTCATGTTCATTTCTTTAGTACGGACCTGAGATCGAATTAAAATATAAACTACAGTAAACTAACGGCTTAATTTAAATTTTAAAAACAGTCCTATGTTCACATCATCCGTCTGCCATCTACTACAAATAATTTGCACAACTGTTCCATCATAAAACTATTAACTCAGCAACTACCAACACTGGGAAAATATTAACTAATATCTTCCTCTAGTTTTGGGTAGCTGAATTGAAGTAGTTAGTTACACGGTTCGAGAAACTGATTTGTTTCCTGTGCTGATTTACTACTCTGTACCACAACTAAACAGTCCCGTGTAGGTGGTAGTTTGGAATCAGTTGTTGGCCATGGATTAGCTGTAATTTTCCTCAGGTTTTGTGGAACGTGTGAGTTAATTCCTGGATACTACGGCCGACTGGGCAGTCCGCCACTTCACCAACCGCATATTAAGTTATTGAATTACGTATCACAGGCTTTTTTCATGCAGCGAGTACTCGTTTCTCATCTGTCTTGATGTCTAATTTGTGCATATTGAGTGCGAACCCCTCGCATATTGGTTGTCGCACTTGCAGCCACTGTGTTCTCCTCTATGCAGCTTCGAAAGTGACTATTACTGTCACTTTTTTCCTTGACTGCGATTGATGTTTAGAAACTTTATAAAACCAACCCAAAAACATTATAGGTGTTTTCATTACAGAGGGTGAGGTTATTTTGAGCTGTTCAGAAGACGACATGCATGTAGCAGGGAACTGTAAAACTGGAAAATGTAGCCAAAGATTGTAGCCTGAATAGGTTTGTAACAAGAACCACGACGATGGGCTTTCGAGGGAAACAATATTTCAGAGTGAAAATACGTAGTTATAAGTGTTAAAACAACGCAGTTTCTGTTACTTAGAGTATAATGTACAAGGGCTATTCGGGAGGTAGGGTCAGATCGATTACGAAATGGAAACCACAGTGAAAAGGCGAATGCACCGTTTCAAAGGGCATGTCTAATTTCCTTCCCCAGTCTTCCCGAATCCGAGCTTGAGCTTCGGCTTCAATGACCGTTACGTTGACGAGGCATTAAACCCAAATTTTTTCTCCGGATTTTTTTTTCCACAGAGGATAGCAATTTTCTTAGCGAATCTTATCTTTGATATCCTTTCATCACTGATTTTATTCTCACTTAAGAAGCTTTTTTATTTGCTTCAATTCTTCTTCGACTGAGACATTTGTCTTAGCATTGTACCAAATTTCAGAAACCCTCGTCACAGAAGGCAGCCACTTGTGCTAAAAACAAATTCTCTACCCTGATCTACAGCTTGCTGCCTGTGCCAAAATGTTGTCTACATAGCCAGCGGTTCATGTGAGCAGAGATGAAAATCAGAGGGAGCCAAATCTGGGCTGTGTGGTGGGTGGTGAGGTTAGGTTAGGTAAGGTTAGGTTAGCCCATCGAAACCGTTGCAGGAGCGTCCTCATTACCCCTGCAGTGTGCTGCCGAGAAATGTCATAAAGAAGGTAATGAATTACAGTAACGTTGTGTAGGCTGCATGAAAGCAGTCGATATCTCTCACCAGGCCCTCATACTTGGCGGGAGACACTATTTTCTAGGCATCTTTACGTGTTCGCTGTGCGCTCAGAACTGAAAAGAGCGAAGTGACTCGATCGGCAGGTATACTAGAGACACTGTCCAACACATCTATCCGAAGCTGTATCGGATATTCACTGTGACTTCCATTTCGCGATCGATCGAACCTTAAATGCTGAATAGCTCTGGTATCTTACTCCAAGAGAAAGGATGTTATCATCACAATAAGAGAATTGCAAAGAAAGTAGGGTACAATTAACAGAACATTATAAAGGCAAACATTCACAACTACGCCTGCTTCTCTAAAACACCTTGTGGTGTTTGGCGGAGGATACTTTGTGTAGCACTGTCGCTTCCCCCCTTCCTGTTCCAATCGCGAATGGTGGCAATGAAGAACGATTATTGGTAGGCCTCTGTGGATGTAGAATCTCTCTAATTTTATCTTCATGGTCTCCTGGAGAGAGGAGGAAGTACTTTATTGGCGGGCTCTTCTAGAAACTTGCGGTGTCGGAAGTGTAACAGTGAATGATACCGTAAGACACCTCTGTCCTAGCGTCATCCACTGGAGTTAAGAGACCATTTACGTGACGCTTTCGTGCTTACTAAATGAACTTGAGACGAAACACCATACTTATCTTAGGATTTTATCAATATTCTTTATCAGCTTTCTTGTACAGTTTCCAGACTAACGAACAAAATTGAAATGTGTCGAATCAGGGTTTTGTAAGGTTCCTTCTCCGTGGGAGAACCTACACTTACTGAGTATTCTTGCAATTTATTTGTGTACCCCAACTGTCTGCGTCTAGGGGAGAGGTATCGATGTCGGTCGGTGAGGCCTGGCACGAAGTCGGCGCTCCAAAACATCCGAAAGGTGTTCTACAGGATCCAGGTCAGGACCCTGTGCAATCCAGCCCATTACAGGGATGCTATTGTCGTGTAACCACTCCGCTGGAGGCCGTGCACTATGAACAGGTGCTCGATTCTGTTGAAAGATGCAATCGCCATCTCCGAATTGCTCTTCAACAGCGAGAAGCAAGAAGGTGCTTAAAACATCAATGTAGGCCTGTGCTGATATAGTGGCACGCAAAACAACAAAGGGTGCCAGCCCCCTCCATGAACAACATGACCACACCATAACACCACCGCCTCCGAATTTTACTGTTGGCACTACACACGCTGGCAGATGACGTTCACGGGGCATTCGTCATACCCACACCCTGCCATCGGATCGCCACATTGTGTTCCGTGATTCGTCACTCCACACAACGTTTTTCCACTGTTCAATCGTCTAATGTTTACGCTTCTTACAACAAGCGAGACGTCGTTTGGCGTTTACCGGCGTGATGTGTGGCTCATGAGCAGCTGCTCGACCATGATATCAAAGTTTTCTCACCTCCTGCCTGTCATAGTACTTGCAATGGATCCTCAAGCAGTTTGGAATTCCTGTGTGATGGTGTGGATAGATGTACGTCTATTACACAATACGACGCTCTTCAATTGTCGGCGGTCTGTGTCAGTCAACAGAAGATGTCGGCCTCTACGCTTTTGTTCTGTACGTGTCCCTTCACGTTTCCACTTCACTATCACATCGGAATCAGCAGACCTATGGATGTTTAGGAGTGTGGAAATCTCGCGTACAGACGTATGACACAAGTGACACCCAATCAGCTGACCATGTTTGAAGTCCTTGAGATCCGCGGAGCGCCCCATTCTGCTGTCTCACAATGCCTAATGACTATAGAGGTCGCTGTCGCTGATATGGAGTATTTGGCAGTCGGTGGCAGCACAATGCACCTAATACAAAAAACGTATGTTTTGGGAGTGTCCAGATACTTTTGATCCCATAGTGTATGTAGGTTTTTCGTAATCGCCCTAAATCATTTAAGGCGAATGCATCGTTTCAAAGGCCAGCCTGAGTGGCCGAGCGGTTCTAGGCGCTACAGTCTGGAACGGCGCGACCGCTACGGTCGCAGGTTAGAATCCTGCCTCGGGCATGGATGTGTGTGATGTCCTTAGGTTAGTTAGGTTTAAGTAGTTCTAAGTTCTACGGGACTGATGACCTCAGAAGTTAAGTCCCATAGTGCTCAGAGCCATTTGAATCATCGTTTCAAAGGGCACGTCTAATTTCCTTCCGTAATCTTCCCGAATCCGAGCTTGGGCTTCGGCTCCAACGACCATTACGTCGACGAGGCATTAAACCCAAATTTTTTCTCCGGAGGTTTTTTTCCCGCAGAGTATAGTAATTTTCTTAGCGAATCGTATCTTTGATATCGTTTCATCACGAATTTTATTCTGACTTCTGAAGCTTTTTTATTTGCTTCATTGCTTCTTCGATTTATAGAGGGAATAGTAGAGGAGAAAGCGCACATCGTTGCCTTACGCGGTGAGTATACCGAACATTTCCCTCGCACTTAGGGCTATGAAAGGAGAGAGGACCCGCTAGCGACTTCCGTGGCTACTTTCCATTCTGTCGCAGAGCATGAGTAACAGACGCTTCTAACTGGAGAATAGTTTCGCACCCCATGACGTTTGCACCGCGAGCTGGAGCAGGATTCCCGTGGCATTTCCCGCGAGACAGTGTAATGGATCTTATCGCAGGGCGGTGCAGTAAAGCTGCTCGCGGCACCGCCTATCGCTCCGTCCTCGGTCTAAGTGCAGCGACAGAGGGCACGGAGGACGAATGGCTTTCTCGCTTGGGCCGTTCCTCCCTCCCGCGCCGCGCGCTGGAGTCTGAAGCGCGGCCAATGGGCGCTTCGCCCTTTGATCCCGCATATGCACTCCCTGCCGCCTTGGCCGCGACAAAGCCAGCCGCGGACCCGGGGATGGGGGCGACGGCCCTCCAGCTAGTACAGAACCCCGCCCGCCTCCTCCTCGAGTCCGTTTTACGTGTAGCATTCGTGTTTGTGACGTAGCATTGGTGTTTGTGAAGAGGCGCGTGCCTGGAAGCAGGAATCCACCGCGTTGCCGAAGCAACAAATGCGAAGCTGCTGGACAGACTAAAGTACGAGGGTCACTCCAAAAGAAATGCACACTATTTTTTTTAAAAAAATCCATCTTTTATTCTACTGGTAGAAGCCGACCTCGGGGAAGATCAGTTTGGATTCCGTAGAAATGTTGGAACACGTGAGGCAATACTGACCCTACGACTTATCTTAGAAGAAAGATTCAGGAAAGGCAAACCTACGTTTCTAGCATTTGTAGACTTAGAGAAAGCTTTTGACAATGTTGACTGGAATACTCTCTTTCAAATTCTGAAGGTGGCAGGGGTAAAATGCAGGGAGTGAAAGGCTATTTACAATTTGTACAGAAAGCAGATGGCAGTTATAAGAGTCGAGGGACATGAAAGGGAAACAGTGGGTGGGAAGGGAGTGAGACAGGGTTGTAGCCTCTCCCCGATGCTATTCAATCTGTATATTGAACAAGCAGTAAAGGAAACAAAAGAAAAGTTCGGAGTAGGTATTAAAATTCATGGAGAAGAAATAAAAACTTTGAGGTCCGCCGATGACATTGTAATTCTGTCAGAAACAGCAAAGGACTTGGAAGAGCAGTTGAATGGAATGGACATTGTCTTGAAAG
This sequence comes from Schistocerca cancellata, assembly GCF_023864275.1. Lineage (NCBI taxonomy): Eukaryota > Metazoa > Arthropoda > Insecta > Orthoptera > Acrididae > Schistocerca > Schistocerca cancellata. Next base: position 353,221,001 of record NC_064630.1, read on the forward strand.
GAGGATATAAGATGAACATCAACAAAAGCAAAACGAGGATAGTCGAATTAAGTCGGGTGATGCTGAGGGAATCAGATTAGGAAATGAGACACTTAAAGTAGTAAAGGAGTTTTGCTATTTGAGGAGCAAAATAACTGATGATGCTCGAAGTAGAGAGGATATAAAATGTAGACTGCCAATGGCAAGGAAAGCGTTTCAGAAGAAGAGAAATTTGTTAACGTCGAGTATTGATTTAAGTGTTAGGAAGTCGTTTCTGAAAGTATTTGTATGGAGTGTAGCCATGTATGGAAATGAAACGTGGGCGATAAATAGTTTAGACAAGAAGAGAATAGAAGCTTTCGAAATCTGGTGCTACAGAAAAATGCTACCGAGCGTGGTGGCGCAGTGGTTAGCACACTGGACTCACATTCGGGAGGACGACGGTTCAATCCCGTCTCCGGCCATCCTGATTTAGGTTTTCCGTGATTTCCCTAAATCGCTTCAGGCAAATGCCGGGATGGTTCCTTTGAAAGGGCACGGCCGATTTCCTTCCCCATCCTTCCCTCACCCGAGCTTGCGCTCCGTCTCTAATGACCTCGTTGTCGGCGGGACGTTAAACGCTAATCTCCTCCTCCTACAGAAAAATGCTGAAGATTAGATGGATAGATCATATAACTAATGAGGAGGTACTGAATAGAATTGGGGAGGAGTTTGTGGCACAACTTGACTAGAAGAAGGGGTAGGACATGTTCTAAGGCATCAAGGGATCACCAATTTAGTACTGGAGGGCAGCATGGAGGGTAAAAATCATAGAGGGAGACCAAGAGATGGGTACACTAGGCAGATTCAGAAGGATGTAGGTTGCAGTAGGTGCTGGGAGATGAAGAAGCTTGCACAGGATAGAGTAGCATGGAGAGCTGCTCAGGACTGAAGACCACAACAACAACAATTTTTATTGTACATGTTTGAAAGTTTTACAGTGTGTAGATGCATCCTTTTGGAACAATATTTTCATTTCTCCGCATAATTTCCATCCCTCTCAACTACCTTACGCCATCTTGGAACTAACACCTGTATACCCGCACGGTAAAATTCTGGACCAACCTGTTGGAGCCACTGTTTGGCAGCGTGCACAAGGGAGTCATTATCTTCAAACCTTTTTCCACGGGGAGAGTCTTTCAGTTTCCCAAAGAGATGATAGTCACATAAGGCCAGGTCAGGACTGTAAGGCGGGTGTTTCAGTGTTGTCCATCCGAGTTTTGTGATCGCTCCATGGTTTTTTGACTGACATGTGGCCGTGCATTGTCGTGCAACAGCAAAACATCCTGCTTTTGCCGATGAGGTCGAACAGGACCCAGTCGAGCTTGGAGTTTCTTCAGTGTCGTCACACATGCATCAGAATTTATGGTGTTTCCACTTGGCATGATATCCACAAGTTAGAGTCCTTAGGAATCGAAAAACACCGTGACCATAACTTTTCCAGCAGAAGGTGTGGTTTTGAATTTTTTTTTCTTGAGTGAATTTGCATGATGCTACTCCATTGATGCCTCTTCGTCTGAATTCTTCCACCATTCCCGTACTGTTCCAAAAGTTCGCTGCATACCGTTTTTATGGTTTCCTTGTGAGCCACTGTCAACATCCTGGTAACCCACCTGAAACAAACTTTTTCTTAACGCCAACACTTTCAGTATTCTACGAACACTTCCTTACCCTATCCCAACGTAGGTTGACAATTCGTTCACTCTGATGCGTCTGTCAGCAGCCACCAATTCGCTAACTCTCTGCACATTGTCTGAAGTGTGTGCAGTACGAGGCCTGCCGCTGCGAGGACAATCCTCAATATTGCAGTGCCCGCTGTCATCACGTAACATGCTTACCCACCGACTAACTGTATTGCGATCGACAGCAGCATCTCGATACACCTTCTTCAACCTCTTGTGGATGTTTCCCACTGTCTCGTTTTCACAGCACAGGAATTCCATGACAGCACGTTGCTTCTGACGAACGTCAAGTGTAGCAGCCATCTTGAACACATGCTGTGGCGGCGCCACTCACGGGAACAGGTTGAACTAAGTTTGAAAACAAGCGGGAAGTATGTATCTACAGACTGTTAAACTTTGACACATGCACAATGAAAACTGTATTTTTACAAAAATAGTGTGCATTTCTTTTGGAGTGAGCCTCGTATATTTCATTATAGTCTTCAGCAGGGTTTCCCAAACTTTTCCGATCACTGAAAACTTTGCGACCGTAGCGGTCGCGCGGTTCCCGACTGAAGCGCCTAGAACCGCTCGATCACAAAGGCCGGCTCCTCATATGTCTCCAATAGGTAATATCGTGATACCTAATGCAGATAACTTGAGAAATATTGTGCAGTTGCGAGTAAATTTCATAACTAATAACACAGAAATCATAAAAAAATTTAAAAAATAATTAATATCGCCAAAATGTGGGAAACACTAGACTACAGAGAGGGCGGCCATATGCACAATCACTTCGGATCACGAAACATTTGACCTTATTTTGCCAAGAGTAATTTCTTTCTTCGCATACAAAATTTCCGATTTCAAGATGACAGAAATATTAAGAACTTCACCACAGTCGAAATTCGCTGTCATTGCGAAATGAACTTCTTGCAGAACATCTAAAATACTGCTTGACATTAGAACTACTGCTGTTTGTGGAGCAAAATAACTGATGATGGTCGAAGTAGAGAGGATATAAAATGTAGACTGGCAATGGCAAGGAAAGCATTTCTGAGGAAGAGAAATTTGTTAACATCGAGTATAGATTTAAGTGTCAGGAAGTCGTTTCTGAAAGTATTTGTATGGAGCGTAGCCATGTATGGAAGTGAAACATGGACGATAACTAGTTTGGACAAGAAGAGAATAGAAGCTTTCGAAATGTGGTGCTACAGAAGAATGCTGAAGATTAGATGGGTAGATCACGCAACTAATGAGGATGTATTGAATATAATTGGGGAGAAGAGGAGTTTGTGACACAACTTTTCAAGAAGAAGGGACCGGTTGGTAGGACATGTTCTGAGGCATCAAGGAATCACAAATTTAGCTTTGGAGGGCAGCGTGGAAGGTAAAATTGGGGAGGGAGACCAAGAGATGAATACGCCAAGGAGATTCAGAAGGATGTAGGTTGCAGTAAGTACTGGGAGATGAAGAAGCTTGCACAGGATGGAGTAGCATGGAGAGCTGCATCAAATCAGTCTCAGGACTCAAGACCACAAAAACAACAACAGTTTTGAGAATGCACAGCATTGTATGGAAGTAAATCACGGACTATGCAGCAAAGAAAGAAAATTAAAGTCTATGAGATGTGCTAAAGAAAGACTTTTAAAATTAAGTGAACTGACAAGAAATGACGAGTTTCTCTGCTGAACTGGAATACGTGGAAAACCCTGAGAAGGAGCAGAAATGGAATGTTAGTGCTTGTGATAAGAAATCAAAGAATAGTCTCTGTGGTACTTGAGAGAGCTGTAGAGGGTAAAAGCTGTGGGAGGGACACAGATATTTGAATATAACCAACAAATAACTGAGGATATTGGGTGCAAGAATTATCCCGAAATAAAGAGATTGCCATAGGACAGGAATTAATGGCATATCGCATCAAACTGGTCCGAAGACTGATGATGCAATAAAAAAAGTATTCACGAGGTACATACAAAAGATTAATTACAGGAAGAGTCTAATGATGGGTACAAAGAAAAGAGATTTCCGATTTTAGTAGATAAATTTTAGGACTGCTTCCAACCTTAATCCGACAAGAAATTACAGATTTAACCGTATAAATACTTACAGAAGTCAGTAAAAACTGAACAAAGTTGTAAGACATTGTTGATAGCCAGACTCCTTGACGCATTGTAGTTCTTACCCTTCACGAAGTGTGTTGTTTCTAAAACGTGTCTCTCCAGTGTTGGAGACTGGTGCTACGTGAAGACTTCAGTCTCTTGGTTGTGTTGTTAGTCGCGATGGTGGAAACAATGGAGCGTCAAACCTACACTTCGGTGAAGCTTGGAATTTAACCCAGGAAAATTGGTCAAATGTGTGATAAAATCTGAGTTTCCGTCTCTCCTTCAATAGCCGACCAAATAGTGGCGATGAAAATTTCTTCCACCACCACGATCCGAACAGTATGTTCAAAAATTGACGTTAGTGACGTCGGTCACGGAGACAATTTAATAATCTATTAACTAAATGATCACAGACAGACAATTTTGTTAGAAGCACGCGTATCTGGACGATTATCACTGCGTAGCAATTATGAGTCGAGAAATGTGATGGGGAAGCAGTAGTGGAGAAGGGAGAGAGACAGTGCTGCCGCTTATCTCCGAATTATTCAATCTGAACATTAACCATCTGGTAAATGAACCCAACGAGAAATCTGGAGATGGCATTATAATTCAGGGAGAAGAAAGAAAAATATTGAGGTTTGCCAATGATAATGTAATTATTTCAGAGACGGCAAAGGACTTGGAAAATCAGTAAAACGAAATGGATATTGTCTTGAAAAGATGAATATCAATAAAAGTAAAACAAGAGTATTGTATTTTAGTCGAATTACAGTAGAGGATCTTGAGGGAATCAGATAGGCAAATGAGGTACTAAAAGTAGTAGATGAGTTTTGCTATTTGGTGGAAGAAGTGGAGACGATGTAAATTTCAGCCCGACAACAACAAGAAATACTTTTCTGCAATCGAGAAATTTGTTAACATTAAATACGAATTTAACATAGAAGGATGTTGAAAATTAGGTCAACTGATAAGATAAGAATGAGGGAGGAACATATATTGGCCGGCCGGAGTGGCCGTGCGGTTCTAGGCGCTACAGTCTGGAACCGAGCGACCGCTACGGTCGCAGGTTCGAATCCTGCCTCGGGTATGGATGTGTGTGATGTCCTTAGGTTAGTTAAATTTAATTAGTTCTAAGTTCTAGGCGACTGATGACCTCAGAAGTTAAGTCGCATAGTGCTCAGAGCCATTTGAACCATTTGAACATATATTGTGTTCGAACAAAATGAATTACCTCGAAGAAAACGGTTCAAAATGGTTCAAATGGCTCTGAGCACTATGGGACTTAACTGCTGTGGTAATCAATCCTCTAGAACTTAGAACTACTTAAACCTAACTAACCTAAGGACATCACGCACATCCATGCCCCAGGTAGGATTCGAACCTGCGACCGTAGCGGTCGCGCGGTTCCAGATTGTAGCGCCTAGAACCGCTCGGCCACTCCGGCCGACAAGAAAACGGTCTATTGGCGCACAGTCAACATAGGTTTAGAAAACATCGTTCCTGTGAAACACAACTAGCTCTTTATTCACATAAAGTGTTGATTGGTATTGACAAGGGATTTCAGATCGATTCCGTATTTCTGGATTTCCGGAAGGCTTTTGACACTGTACCACACAAGCGGCTCGTAGTGAAATTGCGTGCTTATGGAATATCGTCTCAGTTATGCGACTGGATTTGTGATTTCCTGTCAGAGAGGTCACAGTTCGTAGTAACTGACGGGAAGTCATCGAGTAAAACAGAAGTGATTTCTGGCGTTTCCCAAGGTAGTGTTATGGGCCCTTTGCTGTTCCTTATCAATATAAACGATTTGGGAGACAATCTGAGCAGCCGTCTTCGATTGTTTGCAGATCACGCTGTCGTTTATCGACTAATAAAGTCATCAGAAGATCAAAACAAACTGCAAAACGATTTAGAAAAGATATCTGAATGGTGCGAAAAGTTGCAGTTGACCCTAAATAACGAAAAGTGTGAGGTCATCCACATGAGTGCTAAAAAGAACTCGTTAAACGTCGGTTACACTATAAATCAGTCTAATCTAGAAGCCGTAAATGCAACTAAACACCTAGGTATTACAATTACGAACAACGTAAATTAGAAGGAACACATAGAAAATGTTCTGGGGAAGGCTAACCAAAGGCTGCGTTTTATTGGCTGGACATTTAGAAAATGTAACAGACCTACTAAGGAGACTGCCTAGATTACGCTTGTCCGTCCTCTTTTAGAATCCTGCTGCGCGGCGTGGGATCCTTACCAGATAGGACTGACGGAGAGCATCGAAAAAGTTCAAAGAAAGGCAGCACGTTTTGTATTATCGCAAAATATGGGACAGAGTATCACAGAAATGATACAGGATTTGGACTGGAAATCATTAAAAGAGTGGGGTTTTTCGATGCGACGGAATCTTCTCACGAAATTCCAATCACCAACTTTCTCCTCCGAATGCGAAAATATTTTGTTGACACCGACCTACACAGGGAGGAACGATCACCACGATAAAATAAGGGAAATCAGAGCTCGTACGGAAAGATATAGGTGTTCATTCTTTCCGCGCGCTATACGAGATTGGAATAATAGAAAATTGTGAAGATGGTTCGATGAACCCTCTGCCATGCACTTAAATGTGATTTGCAGAGTGTCCATGTAGATGTAGACGTAAAGGTGGTCCTCCACAGAATCGGCGAATTAAGAAACATCTGGAAAACAGTGCCAAGAAGAAGGGGCAGGAGGATAGGGCATCAGGGACATTAGGGACTAAGTTCCATGGTACTACAGGGAGCTAAACGGGGTAAAAACTGTGGGTGGGGAGACTGTGACTGGAATACGCCAAAGAAATAATTGAGGACGTAGGGTGCAAGAGCACTCTGAAATGAAGAAGTCGGGAAAAATGTTTTGGAACTATGTATTTATCTAGAATATAGCCTTGAATGAAATGAAACGTGGACGATAAGCGGTTAAGACAAAAAGACGATAGCAACTATTGAAAGGTGATGATACAAAAGAATGCTGAAGATTAGATGGGTAGTTCGAACAATTAATGTAATCAAGGAGGAGATGATGAATCGAACCGCGGAGAAAAGAAATTTATCGCACAACGTGACTGAATGAAGGGGACGCATCCTGTGCTATCAAGGAATTACCAATTTGGTAATGGAGGAAGTGACAGGGAGGAAGAATGTAGAGAAAAACCAAGGCCTGAATAAAGCATGCAGGTCGAAAGGACGTAGGTTGTAGTAGTTACAGAGGGATGACGAGGCTTACACAGGATGAGCTATCAGGGAGAGCTGCGTCGTTCGTCATCAGACTGAAGACCGCAACAACATATTTTTGCAACAGGTGTGTAACTGAAAAATACTTTCGCCTCAACTACTGTGCGTTTTCTGAGGCGCAGTAGGCCATGGACTAGAACAGCCTTTCCCATTGAACTGTTATTGATCTGAGATATATCGGAGAGCAGAGAAAATGCTAAAACTGTTGTTGGTTGGTTGGTTGTTTGGGGAAGGAGACCAGACAGCGTGGTCATCGGTCTCATCGGATTAGGGAAGCATGGGAAAGGAAGTCGGCCGTGCCCTTTCAGAGGAACCATCCCGGCATTTGCCTGGAGTGATTTAGGGAAATCACGGAAAACCTAAATCAGGATGGCCGGACCCGGGATTGAACCGTCGTCCTCCCGAATGCGAGTCCAGTGTCTAACCACTGCGCCACCTCGCTCGGTCAAAGACTGTTGTACTCTCAGTTCAAAAGAGAACGCGCAAATGGTAAATGATGGCAGGTAAAAGTTACAGAGATTCTAGCGTCTTTAAAAAGATCGATATGCCAAGAATACAACAACTACCGTTGTCGTATGTTGGCAAAATATCTTGCAGAAAACCTGCGTAAATTCTGGTCCTACATAAAATCTCCAGTCGCCCTAGTATTCTGCCCATCATATCGTCATCAATATGTGGTCTTTGAGCCATTTTCAACACACAGTCACCATTAGCACGTCTGAAAACGTCTGTACACTTACTCGCTGCACCATAGTCTGATATGCACCAACACACCACTGCGTATGTGGACTGCTGCCAGCGCCACCGTGCGACGACCGCAGGTCAAATGCACCGCATGGTCATACTCCGAGGTGATTTAAACCCGCAAACCGCCCACCAGAGCGTTGTTTCACCATGCATCAGCATTATCCCTAATTTATGAGCATGAGTGTATACACTCGTAAATAAATAATCTTGTGGAGAGGGTGAGCAGAGATGTGAGGCTGTTTGCTGATGATGCTATTGTGTACGCGGAGGTGTCGTCACTGACCGATTGTAGGAGGATAGAAGAAGACTTGGACAAAATATCTAGCTGGTGTGACGGATGGCAGCTAGCTCTAAATATAGCTGCAAGATTTGTACTCGTAGATTCGAACAACACGCAAGTATTACAGACGTGCTTCTGGAGATCAAACGGGAATTCCTTGAGAGAAGGCGAAGTTCTTTTCGAGGAATGCTGTTGTAAAAATTAGAAAACCGGCGTTTGAAGGTGACTGCAGAACCATTCTACTGCGGCCAACGTACATTGCGCTTAAGGACCACGAAGATAAGGTACGAGAAATTAGGGCTCATACGGAGGCGTATAAACAGTTGTTTTTCCCTCAGTCTATTTGCTAGTGGAACAGGAAAGGAAATGATTTGCAGTGGTACAGGGCACCCTCCACCACACACTTTGCGGTGGCTTGGAGAGTGTGTGTGTAGATGTAGATGCACCATCGGAGTGGCCTGCATGTTCGATGAACCGATGTCCCACAGACCACGGGCGGTACACTCTCGGGAGAGATGTTGGGGAGGCGATGCCACGATCGTGGACCCTGCGGGACCTGCAAGCAGCGCTAAGGGAGTAGTGGGGCAACCTACTGACAGAACTGCCGCAAAGCCTCAGAGGGACTGTTTCACACATACGACTATCGAGCGTAGTTCTCTGTAAAGGCGTACTTCTTTACGATACTAAAAGATATTTCGTCAAGGGCAGTTCGTGACTGTAACGTAAACGTAAGGAATGCTTTTTCTTAGCAATACGCAGTCACAATATTTTGTTTTTCTGTTTTAATCCAATGTGTTTCAAAGGTACAATGTAATTTTCGAGGATTAAATTGAGACTTTATGTGCTTAAATCTGCTTTGATACCTAGCAGTAAATCAAAACCCCACACCTGGTTCTTTAAAGAATCGAAATCCCACGTGCAAAACACCTTCAAACGTCTGATTTCTTCGCAAATATTTCAAAAATGGTTCAAATGGTTCTGAGCTCTATGGGACTCAACTTCTGAGGTCATTAGTCCCCTAGAACTTAGAACTAGTTAAACCTAACTAACCTAAGTACATCACAAACATCCATGCCCAAGGCAGGATTCGAACCTGCGACCGTAGCGGTCTAGCGGAGATTTCAGTAGGAAAAAGTATCGAAAATGTTTGAAATTATGCGTAAAGTTTGTTGTAACCCATTAAATGATCTCATTCTCAAATACTGGATTAATGTAGTCCGCATAATTGGCGCGTCATGAGTTACACTGCTTCAAGAGATATGCACATATGTTAACTTAAATATTTGCCTTACTGTGTCTAACGTGAGATTATACCTCTGTATGATTGGATTATGATAGATTTAAAAATTTTAAAATTTGGTCAATCCTTATATATAAAATTATCGTGTCACAGTGTTAGTTGCCATACTCCTCCAAAACGGCTAATTGATTCTGATGAAATTTTACATGTATATTCGGTTGGTCTGAGAATCGGTCGTAATCTACTGTATTTTTCATACCCGTAAGTGATAAGTGTGGGCAACCCCTAAATTTTTTTCTTATTTTTTGGACAGAATTTTTTGTTTTTCTTTTTTTATGATAGGCATTAGAAAATACACACAACCCTAAATTTTAGCAATTTAATTATTTTCAACTCCGGTCGATAACTGATCAATTATCATTTGATCAGTTATCCCCACCAGGTGTCTACTGGTGATAGTCTTTCACTATTCGATAGATAAGTAATTGAAGAAAACGTACCAAAAGCAACGACTCGAATATCCCTCTTTGAATCGACGTAACTAGACCGAGAAGTTTAACTACCGCACGCGTCATTCGCAAACCGATATTTAGGCCTGGCGCACACGCATCGATTTTTATCGTACTTAAAAATATTGTACGATTAAATTCTTTTAGTGGAACAAAGAGGTTCCTATGCTCTCCTTTGTTCCTCTAAAAGAATTTAATCGTACAATATTTTTACGTACGATAAAAATCGATGTGTGCGCTCTTGTCCTTATTCATAATGCTGGCGAACACGTTTCGACGCAAAATTACAGCTTTGTATGCTCATGGATGAGGCGTGTATCGGCTGCAATTGTTAAATCCGCGCGATCTACCGTAGAAACGCTAGAACTAATAGTGCCGGACTTCCCCCTAAGCCTTTTCTCACTCCCTACACAGCTTCCGGCCATTATTATTGTTTGCGTCACGAGCTCCCGCCAACAACGGCTATTGTGTTACACGTATACAATGTATTACACGTATACATTATTCTTATAGAGATAATTGATATGGCAAAACAACGTTTGCCAGGCCAGCTATAACATGTAAAGATTTTCAGAGGCGGAACGAAGTTCGCCAGGTATAGCTAGTGATAATTATATGGAATAACGACAGAGAGGCCAGTTGCATCTGGGCCTGGGCGACTGTTTTAGCTACTTGGTAATATACAATGCCGGAAAAAAGTAGTGCAGCTGGAAAGACGACCTCTATTTCGATTCTATGACGGCGTATTCCATCTGGGGATCGTAGATATACTAACAATGGTTTCAACGTCGTCCGCCGACAGACAGCGTAGAGACATAGCTACCAGGGCGCCATCTGTGTCTGCTCTCTAGTAGGGAATGCTCATAGCCACGAGATGCACTTGTGCTTGCTACAGCCAACTGAGCGCGTTCGAAAGGAGTCAAAATGTGGCCTTCCGAATGGTGGGATGGACCTTACGGAGAGTTTCAACCAGAGTAGCACGTCCTGCGTCAGTTCTGCAATGATGCTGGTATCAGTTGGCCACGTGAACCATCTCACACCCGTGAGAGAGGTTCTGGACGTCCACTCGGAGCGGACGCCTGCAAGGATCGCCATAGTGCAAAGGCAGCAACGGCAGCTCGTACAGCTGCAACAGCACAGGTAAGAGGGCTTGTGAGCCAGACGTGTCAACACGAACTGTTGCGAACCGTTATTAGAAGTGGGACTACGGGCACGTACAGCTATAGCCCGTCTTCCACTCGTGCCACAGCATCGACGTGCACGGCTAGACTGGTGGCGTTAGAGAATCACCTGGAAAATGGAATGGCGTGCCGTGGTCTTCAGCGATGAAAGCAGATTCTGCCTGAACACAAGTGATGGTCGTGCCCAGATGAAGTGCCGGCCGGTGTGGCCGAGCGGTTCTAGGCGCTACAGTCTGGAACTGCCTCGGGCATTGATGTGTGTGATGTCCTTAGGTTAGTTAGGTTTAAGTAGGTCTAAGTTCTAGGGCACTGATGACCTCAGCAGTTAAGTCCCACAGTGCTCAGAGCCATCTGAACCCAGATGAAGTAGAAACGATGAGCGCTGTCTCGTAGAGTGCTTTTGGCCAAGACACACTAGACTCATCTCAGACCTTATGGTCTGGTGCGCGATAAACTACAACTCTCGTACACCTTTCCGGATGAGACGCTAACCAATGCTCTGTAGATGCAGATTGTTGTTAGGCCCGTACTTTTGCCGTGCTGGCCGCGGTGGCCTCGCGGTTCTAGGCGCTCAGTCCGGAGCCGCGCGACTGCTACGGTCGCAGTTTCGAATCCTGCCTCGGGCATGGATGTATGCGATGTCCTTAGGTTAGTTAGGTTTAAGTAGTTCTAAGTTTTAGGGGACTGATGACCACAGATGTTAAGTCTCATAGTGCTCAGAGCCATTTGAACCATTTTTGAACTTTTGCCGTTCTCGCAACAGGAAGGTGATGTGTTGTTTCAACAAGATAATGCTCGCCTACACACTGTCCGTGAAACTCAACGTGCTCTGCAAGACGGGCAGCGACTTCCCTGACCAACACAATTTCTGGATTTGTCTCCAATCGAGCAAGTGTGGTATATGATGGGACAAGAAGTGACTCGTGCGTCCCTTCAAACAACAACTCTTACAAAACTACATGACCAGGTCGAGGAGGCGTGTCATAACGTATCTCGGGACAGTGTTCGCCATTTGTACGATCGACTGGATGCCAGAGTCAGTGACTGCACTGCCGCCTGTGGAGGTTACAACGTGTACTAACGTGGATGTTTCAGCATGGGTCTGGTACCTCGGAATCACTATTACTATTGATCTGAAAATGTACTCCATATAAGCTGTCGCAACAATAAATCTTGAGTGAATTTGGAAACAGCTAAAAGTGTATACTAATTTTTTTTCCCGCATTGTATGTGTATACTGTCAAAGCTGTACGGTGTTGCACAAGTATTGCCTTAGCCCAAAATACTAGCAAAAAGCCGGCCGCGGTGGTCTAGCGGTTCTGGCGCTGCAGTCCGGAACCGCGGGACTGCTACGGTCGCAGGTTCGAATCCTGCCTCGGGCATGGGTGTGTGTGATGTCCTTAGGTTAGTTAGGTTTAAGTAGTTCTAAGTTCTAGGGGACTTATGACCTAAGATGTTGAGTCCCATAGTGCTCAGAGCCATTTGAACCATTTTTGAACTAGCAAAAATCTTATGTCTGTAGTCTACAGAAACGTATGGCAAGGTAAAAGGAAGGAAGGAAGCTTAGCGTTGTACTTCCCGTGGAAACAAGTCATCAAAGACGGAGCACAAGCAAGAACAATTTTTTTAAGGATGGAGAAGGAAACTGGGCATGCCCTTTCGAAGGTGCTATTCAGGAATTTGCTGGGAGCGATTCAATGAAATAAAGGAAAACCTAAATATGGATGGCCGGCCGCGGATTTGAACCGTCCTCCTCCCGACAGCGACTCCACTGTGCTAACCACTGCGCCACATCGCTCGATGTTTGGGAAGATGATCTGTTTAGGTTAAGCAGAAACAGTAACAAAGGAACCTGAAGTGATGGGTTAGGTTTAATCAATATCAGACTAAAAGTGATAGCCTAGTATGAGGGCCATTCAATAAGTAAAGTAACACATTTTTTTCTTAAAAAGAGGTTGTTTTTATTCAGGATTCCAATACACCACATTGTTCAAAACTCCTTTGTCTACAAAACTATATTTTTCAACATGATTTACGTTCAATGCGACGGCCTTACGCCTCCTTATTTGGAGGGCCTGTATTTCCGCATGGTACCACTCCACTGGTCGACATCAGAGTCAGCGTCATGCTACATCAATAACCTCCCCACCACCCACGTACTGCTTGCCTTGGAGTGCATCCTTCACTGGACCAAGTAGATGGAAGTCGGAAGTGAGAGAGCCAAGCTGTAGGGTGGGCGAGGAATAACGGTCCAATAAAGATTTGTGAGCTCCTCTCGGAAGCGCAGACTTGTGTGAGGTCTAGTGTAGTCATGGAGAAGGAGGAGTTCGTTTGGATTTTTGTGGCGACCAACGCGGTCAACTTGTTTCTTCAGTTTTCTGAGGCTAGCGCAATACACTTTTGAGTTGATCGTTGCAACGTCATGGAGGACCACAAACAGAATAATCCGTTCAGAGTCCCAGAAGACCGACGTCATGACATTAACGGCAGAGGGTGCGGCTTTGTACTTTCTTTTGGAGGAGGGGTGGTGTGGCGACCCTCCATGGACTGCCATTTTTTTCGGTTCGAAATCAGGGACTCATATTTCATCGACTGTGACGATGTTCGACAAAAAATGTCACGATCATCCTTGTGAAGTGCAAACAATTCCGCGTAGATGGTCCTTTGTTGCTCTTTATAGTCTCCTGTTACATCAATATCTACATATATACTCCGCTAGCCACCAAGCGGTGAGCACAATTCGCGCCAAAGTCATATTTCCCCCCCGTCTGTTCCACTCGCGGATCGCGCTAGGGAAAAACGATTGTCCGATCGCCTCAGTACGATCTCTAATTTCCCTCATCATTGCGCGATTTCAAAGTTGGTGGTAATAATATATGCTCTACATTCTCAGCGAAGATCGGATTTCGGAATTTAGTGAGCAGCCCCTTCCGCTTAGCACGCCGTCTATCTGCAAGTGTGTCCCACTTCAAACTTTCTGTGAGACTTGTAACGCTCTTGCGATGGCTAAATGTACCAGTCACGAATCTTGCCTCTCTTCTTTGGATCTTCTCAATCTCTTGAATCGGACCCAGCTGGTAAGGGCCCCATGCAGACGAACAATACTCTAAGACTGGACGAACTAACGTATTGTAAGCTATTTCCTTTGTTCAAGGAGTGCATCGCTTCAGGATTGTACCAATAATGCGCAATCTAGAGTTTGTCTTGCCCGTTACTTGTGTAATCTGATCATTCCATTTGAGATCATTTCTGATAGTCACACCCAGATACTTGACGGATGTTACCGCTTCCAAAGACTGGGCGTTTATTTTATACTCGTACATTAATGGGGATTTTCGCCTTTTTATACGCAGTAGGTTACACTTACTAATATTGAGAGATAACTGCCAGTCATTACACCACACATTTATTTTCTGCAAATCCTCATCGATTTGTTCACAACTTTCGTGTGATGCTACTTTCCTGTAGACTACAGCATCATCGGCAAACAGTATAATGCCGCTGTCAGTACCATCAACCAGATCGTTTATGTAAATCGTAAAAAGCAGCATACCTATTACACTGCCCTGGCGCACGTCTGAAGTTACCCTTGTTTCTGTTGAAGTCACCCCGTTCAGGACGTCATACTGCTCCCTGTCTGTTAGAAAACTATCTATCCAACAGCATCTGTCATCGGATAGGCCGTAATCGCGCACTTTTTGGAGCAAACGACAGTGCGGAACTGAATAGAACGCCTTTCGAATGTCGAGAAATATGGCATCAACCTGGGAGCCGGTATCTAGAGCCTGTTGTATATCGTGCACAAAGAGGGCCAGCTGTGTCTCGCATGACCGCTGCTTCCTGAAACCGTGCTGGTTTCTGCAGATGAGCTTCTCAGAGTCTAGAAAGGTCATTATGTCTTAACACAAAGTATGTTCCACGATTATACAACACATCGATGTCAGTGAAATTGGCCGGTAATTATGTGCATCCGATTTTCTACCTTTTCTTATAGATTGCTATGACCTGGGCCTTCTCCCAGTCCCGTGGAACTTTCCGCCGTTCCAATGATCTCTGATAGATGATGCATAAGAATAGTGCTATATTTGTAGCATAGTCAGCATAAAATCTTACGGGGATACCGTCTGGGCCAGATGCCTTCCTGGCGTCTAAGGATCTTAACTGTTTTACAATTCCACATACGCTAAGCACTATGTCAGCCATCCTTGCGTTTGTTCGATAATTGAATGGGGGAATGGTGCTGCAGTCCTCTACCGTAAACGAGTTTTTGAAAGCTAGGTTAGGAATTCGGCCTTATGTTTATTATCATCAGTTACATTGCCCGTACTGTCGGCAAGAGAAGGTATTAAATTATTTGTAGCGTTCGTAGATTTTAAGTACGATCAAAAGTTTTTGGGGTTATTTTTAGAATCTGCAGATAAAATATTGCTTTCAAATTCGTTAAAAGAATCTCTCATTGACCTTTTGACAGCTGCTTTCATTCATAGGCGCTTGCAGAATGTCTACGGAGGCCTGTCAGTTAACAAAAGCACGGTGAGTCGTTGGTCGAGGCTTCTGTCATCATCGCAAAAAGGTCGCGCAAACATGTCCCATCTCTGGCATGCTGGCCGGCCACTCACAGCCGTGACTCCTGCACTTTTGGAACTTGCGGATACTCTCTTTCGAGGTGATGTTAGGCGGCGAGGAACCCAGTCGGCACACACCTTTGAGTATCTCAACTGGTCGACAAGTGTGTCTGTACTACCAACAGAGACGTCCACTTGAACAGCAACGTGTTTGACTGCGATCCGTCCACCACCTCTAAAGAGAGTGTCCGCACGTTCCAACATTGCGGGGGTCACGGCTGTGTGCGGCCGGCCAGCATGCCAGAGATGGGACATGTTTGAGCGACCTTTTTCGATGATACCAGAAGCCTCGACCAACGACTCACCGTGCTTTTGTTAACTGCCAGGCCTCCGTAGACATTCTGCAAGCGCCTATGAATATCTGCAGTGCTCTGGTTTTCCGCCGAAACAAACTCAATCACAGATCTCTGTTTCGAAAGCACTTCCGTTACAGGCGCCATTTTGTAGGCTAAGTATAGCGCTGCAACTTATCGGAACCTCTTGAAACTATGGGGGCTGAAGCGGAAATATTCCACGGAGTTCCACAACAAATTCCGCATTTCTTGAAATGAAATTGGAGGAGAAGAAGTTGTGTTACGTTACTTATTGAACGCCCCTTATGTATAAGATAGATGCGACAAATTTTGTCTGATGTCATCACTGCTCCATTTTTCGAAGCCGCAAGGACAGAAAATTTACAACCCCGTTCTCCCCTATTAACGTGGAAAAATTAATTTCAGACTGAAACATGTACAGCGGTATTTTCTTATGAACCAACTACACATATAAAATTATGAAAAAGCAGAAATTAACTACTCCGCCATTGTATTCTGGCAGTACCACTTCAGTACAGCGCAGAACGAAACAAAATTAACAAGAATCGTGAGTGCGTAGCAGTGTGGACAATTTCTGCCGTGTTCCTCGAAAAATAAGGTTGGATTATCCTTATACTGATAAGTGAGATAAAAAACAAATTGAAATATGCGAAAATGGGAGAAATGAGTCAACGCCGAATGCAAATTAGGTATCAAAATGGTGAAGTAAGCCACCGAATATATGTGAGACGTCACGGGAGAGAACTACGAAATAGCTAGTAGTGTAGTGATCACCAACGAAAGGCTTCAAGAAATTGTACGATGCGCTAGTAGTGTCTGTAGCATATGCAATCACCATGACACACTAATCCACAAGTTTGCATGTTGCGGGAAAAACGATTTATGGCAATGGGTCACAATAAAACACTGAATTGATTACTAGAAACCCAGAAAATTGTTTCCGTCAAGCCAGAAAAAAATACTGTTCTGAAAAGAAAAAAAAACCCAGTTGTATGTTAATGGAAAAATTTGTATCACATTTAATCAATAACCAAGGTGTGAATGAGCAATACTATTACATTATGCACACGGTTACTAATTACGCGGAATATGTAAATACACCAAGCACCAAGAAACGTATGGAAATATTTGGTACCCAGTATTCGCAGAAAGAGGAGCTGGTTGAAACAGACAAAATGAAGTCCAGAAAAGGAACTGAGGCCTGAAAAAAAACCTGTCAATTAAAATAAAAAAAATGTAAGTGTCGTGTGACTAAGGCCTCCCGTCGGGTAGAGCGTTCGCCGGGTGCAAGTCTTTCGATTTAACGCGACTTCGGTGACTTGCGCGTGGATGGGGATGAAATGATAGTGATTAGAACAAAAACACCCAGTCCCTAAGCGGAGAAAATCTCCGACCCAACCGGGAATCGAACCGGGGCCTTTAGGATTGACATTCTGTCGCGCTGACCTCTCAGCTACCGGGGGCGGACAACCTGTCAATTGAAACAGTACATTGAATTTTAAATTATAAAGCTTATAAGAGATCATTTAAGTTGGTTGAGTATGGCGTTTAAATAGGATAGACTCAGATCTATCTAATTTAAAAATATATGCATACAGAAAGAGTAGTACTCTGGTGCCAACAAAGGAGAAATGTCATCAGGTTGAATCGTCCGCCTTCGTACCTCTGTGGTCAGTGCGACAGACCATTAAGTGGGGGAGCCGGGTACATCGATTAGTTAAATGAGGATGACACGGTTATTGGTCGACTATCGTGTGGTCTTCAACGTCTTATAACGGGATTTCCTTTTTCTGTTTGCTGATTTTCTTTGGTAGTGATTTTTTTGTTGAGTTTGTTGTAACAGCAGGTGGATTACTGGGAAGTTTCGGTAAGGCCATAAACAGACCTCACCACTCCAGAGACACAACCGAAGAGTAAGTTATAAACCTGCACCTAGCAGACAGAAATATTCTAGGTGCAACTCTTTATTCATCCGAAAAAACTTTGTCTGAAACAGTAACTCGGACAACGGTCACACTTTGCCTTTGAAGCACCTGATTTGAAGAAATTTCTGTAACACATAATGTACTGTAATAAAATAACCTTTGTAATTTTTTGTATTGATATTTCATATTTTGTTATTTTAAATCAACAGAAAATAGTGTCCCAGGTGTTAGCTTACTGTCTAGTGACTCTGAGGTCCCAGTTTCTAATCGCGGTGACCACTTCTGATTTTTCTGTGGCAGATAGGTCCGAAACGAAGTCCGCTTAGCATCACGAAGCCAAATAAGAAGCTACTTGATTGCAAAATTAGTGAAATTGACACGTAAATCGCCAAAATGGTGTTACATCGAAAGGGGTGCACAAGTCTTAGAGAGACACTTCATTTCTTTATAAGCAGCAAAAGTATCAACTCTTTCTTCTATTGCGCTTCAAGAGCGAGTTGTTTGACGTATTACGACAACGGATCTTAAGCTTTGGAAGATTCCGTGTCCTGATTTAGGTTCAAAGATTCAAAGGTGTGTGAAATCTTATGGGACTTAACTGCTAAGGTCATCAGTCCCTAAGCTTACACACTACTTAACCTAAATTATCCTAAGGACAAACACACACACCCATGCCCGAGGGAGGACTCGAACCTCCGCCGGGATCAGCCGCACAGTCCATGACGGCAGCACCTTGGGCCACTCGGCTAATCCCGCGCGGCCCTGATTTAGGTCTTGATGGTATGGTGCTGGTACGAGGAGACCGATTTTCTGTAAACATATATACTTGGGTTGGACAAAAATATAGGAACAGCCCGAGAAACTCGACCACGATTGGCACCTGTGCAATGTCCTCAACATGTTGCAAGTGTCAGTTGTGGTCAGAACAGCGCTCTGTGTAGTTGTGAGTGCATTATGGTGGAGCTAAGTGGATTCGAAAGTGGACAAATTGTTAGTGAGCATATGGTGGGTGCTTCCCTTATCGAGGCAGCAGAAGTGTTTGACGTTTCAAGAGATACCGCATCAAAGATTTGTACCGCATACAGGGGAAGAGGAGAAACGTCATCTGCTGAGTCACAACGCGGGCGAAGTTGCGTGTGGAGTTTTGGTGACAGAGGATCATTGAAGTGGATTGCAACAAGAAAAAAAGAGCACGACAACAGTAAAAGTCTACCTCTACATCTACATTTATACTCCGCAAGCCACCCAACGGTGTGTGCCGGAGGGCACTTTACGTGCCGCTGTCATTACCTCCCTTTCCTGTTCCAGTCAAGTATGGTTCGCGGTAAGAACGACTGCCGGAAAGCTTCCGTGCGCGCTCGAATCTTTCTATTTTTACAATCGTGATTTCCTCGGGAGGTATAATTAGGGAGAAGCAATATATTAGATACGTCATCCAGAAACGCACCCTCTCGAAACCTGGACAGCAAGCTACACCGCGATGCAGAGCGCCTCTCTTGCATAGTGTGCCACTTGAGTTTGCTAAACATCTCCGTAACGCTATCACGCTTACGAAATAACCCTGTGACGAAACGCGCCGCTCTTCTTTGGATCTTCTCTATCTCCTCCGTCAACCCGACCTGGTACGTATCCCACATTGATGAGCAATACTCAAGTATAGGTCGAACGAGTGTTTTGTAAGCCACCTCCTTTGTTGCTGGACTACATTTTCTAAGGGTTCTCCCAATGAATCTCAACCTGGCACCCGCCTTACCAACAATTAATTTTATATGATCGTTCCACTTCAAATCGTTACGTACACATACTCCCAGATATTTTACTGAAGTAACTGCTACCAATGTTTGTTCCGCCATCATATAATCATTCAATAAAGGATCCTTCTTTCTATGTATTAGCAATACATTACGTTTGTCTATGTTAAGGGTCAGTTGCTAATCCCTGTACCAAGTGCCTATCCGCTGCAGATCTTCCTGCATTTCGCTGCAATTTTCTAATGCTGCAACTTCTCTGTATACTACAGCATCATCCGCGAAAAGCCGCATGGAAACTTGGATGCCGTACTCGCGAATCTTGTCACCACCAAAACAACAGGAAGGGAGCTCCGTACGCAGGCACTTGCAGGGCGAGCAGGAATTCCAAAACCAGTCATCAGTGATACAACTACACGTAACAGAGAAACGCTGTGCCGAAGCCATAAAAAGTGGACTACGAAGCAATGGAAGAAAGCCATTTTGTGGGCCTAGTCCTGTTTCACGCTGTTTCCAACTTCTGGCCGAGTTTACGTCCGAAGAGTGAAACTTGACAAGGGTTCCGTGAAGACTTGGGCTGCCATACCATCGTGTTCCATGCGCTTCGCGGGTACTCTGCATTATTCCGTTACTGGCAAGGGTTATGTGTTCATTTTGGGTGATCAGGTCCGTCCAGTAGTACAGTGTTTGTTCCCAAGTGATGATGATGTTATGCAAGACGACAGGGGCGCTGCCCACACGGCTCGCAAAGTCCAGGACGGGTTTTGAGAGCACGAGTATGAACTTCAAAATGATTCAAATGGCTCTGAGCACTATGGGACTCAACTGCAGTGGTCATCAGTCCCCTATAACTTAGAACTACTTAAACCTAACCAATCTAAGGACATCACACACATCCATGCCCAGGGCAGGATTCGAAACTGCGACCGTAGCGGTCGCGCGGTTTCAGACGTAGCGCCTAGAACCGCTCGGCCATCCCGGCCGGCACGAGTATGAACTGTCACATCTCTTAAGGCCACCGCAGTAATCAGATCACAATATTATTGAGCCTGTATTATCTACTTTAATGCGAGAACCCTATCCAACACTATCTCCGTTACCTGAACTCGTCACTATTTTGCAGGAAGAATGGTGTAAGATTCCCTTGAAAGCCGCGCAAGACTTGTACGGGGTGTTCAAAAAGCCTTTCCGCAGTTCCGTATGATTGTTAGCCACGCGTGCCGTATGATTGTTCGCCTACGTGGGTTACTTACCTTCAAGTGAACTCTCCCAACAATTCACTGTTTCGTTTATCTCTGCCAACGTCATAGGCTAGTATCGTTGATGTCTGTCGTTGCGGGTTGACGTTGTAAGTAGGCTGCTTATGTTTTCTTTATGTAAGTAGGCTGTTTATGTTTTCTTATTGGCAACGTTACGTAGCGCTCTGTATGAAAATCACTGGCTGTGCTGTGTGCAGTCTGTGGCTAGTTTGCATTGTTGTCTGCCATTGTAGAGGGGCAGCTGGATGTGAACAGTGCGTAGCGTTGCGCAGTTGGAGGTGAGCCGCCAGCAGTGGTGGATGTGGGGAGAGAGATGGCGGAGTTTTGTAATTTGTCATGAACTGCTATATATATTATGAATATTAAGGTAAATACATTGTTTGTTCTCTATTAATATCTTTCATTTGCTAACTATCCCTATCAGTAGTTAGTGCCTTCAGTAGTTTGAATCTTTTATTTAGCTGGCAGTAGTGGCGCTCGCTGTATTGCAGTAGTTCGAGTAATGAAGATTTTTGTGAGGTAAGTGATTTCTGAAAGGTATAGTTTAATGTTACTCAGGGCCATTCTTTTGCAGGGATCTTTGATAGTCAGATTGCGTTGCGCTAAAAACATTGTGTGTCAGTTTAAGCACAGTCATGTATAATTTGTTCTAAGGGGACGTTTCATATGGCGACCCTGCCAGGATTCGAACCTGGAATCTTGTGATTTTTTCTTGTAGTTTGTGTATTTAGTGTAGCTTTTGTTTATTGCTAGTGCGTAATTGTAGAGAGAATCTCCTTTGTAGTTGCAGTCTTTCATTGTTGTACTGTAAAACAGTTGTGGCATGCATGTAGATTTGCACCAAGTATTTCGCAGCTACGCTTGCAATTAACTAGATATTATGTTCAGTGCTATGTTAATGTGTTCTCTTATTTTTGCACTTCAAATTGTGCTTTTCTGTGTTATCGTGTGAAATATTGTGACAATAATGGCGTGTGAAAAACGTAACACTAGGCTCCAAAGCAAACTGAAAAATAATAGTGACGACGAGCGTAGCTTATCAGAACCACTGTGTAGTGAATTAACAGACATTCGAAGTAGTAATTTGGTAACTGTGCATAGGGAAATGGAGCGGGCGGCAAACAATGGCGTAGGCAGTGAAACAATTAGTGAACAGGGAAGCATTATCGATCGATCGGTCGGCAACAGCTCGCCTCAGGAATCCGAAATGACAGAACACAATATTGCAAATACTGTAGACTTCGGTTTTGGGTTCTCACCGTTTTCTCAAATGAGTCAAGACACATTTTCAGCTTGTCAAAATGTGAATGTTGCCGGTGCAAATGCACTGCCGAAAAGCGTAGAGGAACAGATTCCAGACACTAATGCATTGTTATTACAACTAATGCAACAAATGGAACAAAATCAGAGACAAACACAGCAACAGTTAGACACAATGGGACAAAATCTTCAAAAGTTAGACACAGTGGAACAAAATCTTAAAAAGTTAGACACAGTGGAACAAAATCTTCGGAAGTTAGACACCACACTTGAACAAACACGTGAAGATTTAACTACTGAATTACATAACATTGAATTGAAATGTCAAAAGGTCTGTAATGACGTAAAAACACAAATTTGTGAGCATTTTCAACCTATTTTTTCGCGGCATGAAAATGCATTACAGAATCACGAAGCAGCCATAAAAGAACTGCAAACCATTGTTCATGAAAATCATGAGACCTTGTGGGCTAAAATTGACTCAGTTGCATCTACCGATACGGTTACGCAACTTGCAAAAACTCAGGAAAACTTAAAGGACACAGTAGATACGATTTCAACACAAATGGACACTCTGAAACTTGGTTCAGAAAAACACACTGAGGAAATAAGTACACTATCGGAGAAAGTAGCCGAACTTTCGGATCAGGTCACTAACTTATCTGCAAAGGTAGATGATGATCTGAATGACACAAGACCTGTAGCCTTTACTGACACAGAAGAGTATGAACAAATAAGAAAATTCAAACAAAATCAAAATCAAATCAATACACAGTACAAAAGAGAAATCCGGGAAGTACAAGATCAGTTGACGCAGGTGATACAAGAATTACATATTTCAGAGGACACTCGCGCTCCAACACGGGAAGAGGGACATAGAAATACGAAACAGCCACAAAATAATAATTCAGGGCACTTCGGAAATTATGAAAGAAATTGGCAAGGTACACCGAATTTTGAGATGGAACCGCTGACACGACGTAACAATGACCGATATGCTACTCGCCGACACGATGACTTTGACTGTAAGCTGTTCATTACTACACGTAAATTCAAAACATTCAAGAATTCTGCCAACGACATTCATCCACAAGCGTGGCTCCATCAATTCTCTCATTGTTTTCCTCCCAACTGGTCATTAGAACACAGATTAGAATTTATGTGTGGCTACTTGGAGAATGAACCAGCTGTAAGAATGCGATCGATCATTCACGATTGTCACAGTGAAGGAGAATTTTACCATGCGTTCCTCTCAGCATATTGGTCACAAGCTACACAAGACCGAGTAAAACATAGCATCATCATGATGAAACACTTTGAACAATCTGAATTTTCCAGTCTTGTCAAATATTTTGAAGACATGTTGCACAAGAATCAGTACCTGTCAAATCCATACAGCCCCTCAGAACTCATCCGCATTTGTTTAATCAAATTACCTGAACATTTACGGCATATTATTTTGGCAGGACGTTGCAAAGACGACATTGAAGCTTTTCAGGGACTCTTACAAGAATTAGAAATTGACACAGACAGTCGCGGGATGCAAAAACAGGAAAACAATCACTACAGGTCACATACGTCACAATTCCGTGACGACAGAAACAATAACTGGACACGACAATTCTATTCTTACAACGTAAATCGTGACCAAAAGAGACACCACCCGTATGACAACCACTGGCAGAGTAATAGTTACAGAGAGAGATCGCATTTCCGTAGTAATGAATATGACAGAGACACTCATAGAAACAGACAATTTGGCAACCAGAACAATTATTATCACGAGAGACAGAATAACTTTAGACGCAACGGTCCAGCACGCAGTTACGACTCAGGGAGAAATTCTCCACCACGTGACAGACAAGAAAGAAACTACGTAAACTATCGACAAAACGACAGACGTGAATTTCATGAGAACTGGCGGGTTTCTAACAGAGCTGGGCCCTCTCGGCAAGGCGAATTTGTGGAAGTTAGGCCTCCTAATCCCAGTAACGACGCGCGGCAACAAAGAGACAGACAATGACTCGCACTGCAGGCATACACGTGCGCCGGCTGGCTCCGAGAAAAATAACATTATATCCAGCACTGCTAATGAGATTTTCATGCAACATTTTGGTTTGCTTGAGAGTGTATTCTGGATTTGAGGTGCTCTCTGTGAAATGCCAGATGACACAGTGGTTAGTTTATGTGACAGCTACACGATTTTATCACGACGCTGCTAATGCGTGACAATTTACAATGTTGCTTTTGCGGTGTTTCTGTTTTATATCTGCACAGTTTTTCTGTATTATTCTGGAAAGTAAAACATGTTTTAGTAGTAACTTTTGTGGTATAGCTACAAGGAGACAGCCTTTTCTGTAGCACAACAATACGTTACAGCACAGTACGTTCTTCACCACGACAATAAGCGTAATAACTAAGATATCTATACGCAAAGCATTTCACTTTTGTTTATCATGAGGTAAGTACATTGTCTTCAGCAGAACTTAGCTTTCGGAGGACGATAACTACGACACTTCCACAGAGATTATCTTACAGCAAGACGCATATTTAGCGCTACAGGACACGTATTTGAGTGATTAATTTTGTACTTAAAACATTTATTTTTTAAGATTTTTGAATTACAAAGAAAGTTTTCCATGATACATTTCATTCCATTGCTGTAATCTGTAACACCTGAGGGTATAATAACATTAAACCTCAGGGGGGTACACACCTACTTTGTGTACCATGTGTTTGGCAAGCACAAGGAGCCCTAGCTAATATGGTATTTGCTTATACAACTTTACACATCGGTACCATATTTCTCTAAAACATAAATTACACAGCTATCTGATCATTTAACTGAGAGATAAACATGTTTTTTACTACGTCAGTGACACATGTTTACGCAATTACACAGCTGGATGATTTCACACTTACGAAATTGTATTTTGTCTGTACTGTGTGAACTCTTCATATTTCTTCGGACCCATTGTGATACTATGAGAGCTTTGAATGATGTATTTGGTATGAGATCATGATTTTTAAAGTACGTTTGAGGCAGATGACACTATTGATATGAGCAGAGAATATTTTTTATGGTTTGAAATTATTGCAGAAAGCTACGACTTTTTTGAGATTTGACTGAGGTGTTACGATGTTATTTTTATGACGACGATGTGTATTATGCTGTTGAGATATGTTTATGTCAATAAGATGATTCTACCATATATGAGGAATGTGATTACGTGTTTATATGTAGATGAATAATGAACAGAAGTTAGGGACTCTTGACTTGTGAAAAAGGATGTTGGAAACCAAGAATCGTACTTTAAGAGTTATGAAATGTGTGTAAATGCGTGAATGTATCACAATGCCGGCGAAAATTTTTTTGGACACTGTTATATTCATAGGATTTTGTTTCTACACATTTGCAACGTAAATTCTCGACCTGTGAAATTTTTATATGAGACTGTCACTGTAGCGGAAACTGCTGTCGTAAATATTTCCGTAAGAAAGTTAAGTGACCACCTGCACGTAATGCGTTGTGAGCGGCCAGGTGTGCCAGCCGCCTTGAGAAAAAGCCATTAGGGTGTGCATTTCAGAGGCAGAGGTGGAGAAAAAAAAAGGGGACCATTAACCTCGCTATTGACATTTCTTTGTAGAAAGCATCGCAAATATAACACGCTCATTACTTGAAAACATATGATTACTCGTACTTTGTGCTAATTACTGAAATGCTTATGAACTGATGGGAAATATTCGTTCATCTGCACACCTGATTATGACAAGTGTCTTTCTACGAGAGTTGAGAGCTACTGACTTACGAAATTCCACATAGCTATTGAATGATGTTTTTATGCTTTGGTTTGCGTAATTGCTTATTTCATTTGATATCTGGTTTCCAGCTGTGTTGCAGCATTGCTTTGATAAAATAAAATGCATTTGCTAATGTGAACACTTTCTGTCAACAGATCTATTAAATAATTATTTTATGATCCACATTCTTTAAAAAAGGAGCACTTGGAAAGGAAAGAACAATAAGAAGGAACTAGTAACAGTAACACATAATTTTCTTTTCAAGTACATGGTAATATTTTTTTTACAATAAGTTGTTGTGGTGCACCACTTTAATTACATAGACATTAAGATGTGAATAGACATTTCCCTTGTCTGCATTGTTGTTTTTACTGTAATATTTTTTCTGCTTGAGCTATGTCATGTTTAGATATAAGTTATTTCTGCTGCTGTTTGCCAGGCATAGTGCTACTAAATTTCACTTTGTATTACTCTGTTAAGCTAGTTTTACTACTGACTTATTTTTCTTGTTACTGCACATTGGCTCATATTAGTTGTAATATTGCATTGCTTAGTAATTTAGATTTACTGTAGCTTGCTTTGCAATTTTCCATTTTTTTTTTTGCATTGCTGCTTGTGTTAATTTGTTATGTGCTGCTGCATTGCCTCGTCCCTTAGTTTAGCATCTGAGCTCAGTAGATTTAAGTTAGCTTAAGAGGGGTAGACTGTATAAGAAACTAACTATGATGACTTGGAAGAAATGTGTTGAGAAGCTATATGAAAATGGTTTGGGCAAAACAAAAAAAGGATCTGTACAGTGGAGAAAAACTATTTTTGCCAGAGGATGTGAACAGAATACAGAAAGCAGGCTTAGATAGGACTTTTGGGAATAATGATGAACGAAGGGAGATCTCCATGCAAAATACTGCAGTAAAACAAACCCTGTCCTTTCCTTGTATTATTCCGCTATATGTTTGTGTACTCTTGTGTATTTATGTTCTTCCTGTATTTATATGTGTATCTGATAAGATTTATGTTGTAGAATTTTTTCTTCTTCTAGTACTTAGCTACATGAACTATGATGAGGAATACTGTTATCCTCAAATATACTTTGCATTAATAATATGGTATTTTCTTTGTAAAGATGTTTAGACATTATTTATTCTGTTTTGTTTTAATGCTCATGTGTGAAGTTGATGTTTCAAACGTTCTTCTGATCTTTTATGTATTTACTTATGTCATAATTCCTGTAACACTGATGTATATGTTATTTCGATTCTTTTGTAAAGCCCATATTACTACAAATGTTATCTGTATTGTTATGTTTTTAATTATGTATTTTGTACCTTTGTCATGGTATTCTTATGTTATAAAATTGTAATTGACAGCAGTTCATCAAATTAAGTAACTTGTACGTTCCATTTCACTGCACACGTTTCTGTTGGTCATAGTATATGGAGAAGTAGGGACTGATAGTGTTTGCACGTGTGTTAATAATTCAGCAAGGGACTGGTTAACAGCATTGCTGGTTCTAAGGACAATTCCAAAAACTTTGTGTGTGCACAAGTGGTGGTTATGGACTTGCTATATTAACTGCAAGACTCTTCACTGGTGATTGTGCACCCTCACAGTCACAACAGATGGCTGCTGGTCATCTCTACCAGGACTACAGTGGGCCTGTCCACAATTTCTACAAGGACTGCAGTGGGTCTGCGCCTCTGGTGGCCCACCAATACAATACTCTCTACCAGGACTACAGTGGGTCTGCTCTGTGACGACCTACCTAACAATCTTCTTCAAAACGTCGAATGACTCTGCTGTGGGTTTGCTTTGTTGTGGCCCATTACCTGTCTGCATGTCAAGAGTCAGCACTGTCTTTCTGTTGGAAGGACAACACTACTTCTTCAAGACTGCATGGACATCCACTACTTCCGTGTGCATTGTCTTTTACTGCCCAGACTTTGATAAAAGAAACGGCAGTTTTAATGTGATGAATGATCAGGACTGTCTTTATGGACTGTGAGAAAATTTTAGCTTTTGACCAACATTGTATCAATAAGTGTGTGCATTGGATATCTTTGTTAGTGTAATTATAAAAATTTTTATCAAATCATTACTGGCCACTGGTCAAAAAAAATTTGGATTGTGGGTCCCGTATTTTTCAACGAAACAAATGGCTCAAATGGCTCTGAGCACTATGGGACTCAACTTCTGAGGTCATCAGTCCCCTAGAAGTTAGAACTACTTAAACCTAACTAACCTAAGGACACCACACACATCCATGCCCGAGGCAGGATTCGAACCTGCGACCGTAGCGGTCGCGCGGTTCCAGACTGAAGCGCCTAGTACCGCTCGGTCACCCCGGCCGGTCAACGAAACAATAAACGCGCAACGATACTGCAGTGATGTTCTGTACCCATTTATAGGAGAACTTGTGTTAAGTGAAACAGTGAACGGTTATTTTCAACAAGATGGTGCAACCGAGCATACAGCTCACGTTTCAATGTCACTGCTTGTTGATGTTTTTGGTGATGGCATAATTTCACAGGGACTTTAGCCTTCACAGTTGCCTGACCTAACACGACGTGACTTTTTCTTCTGGCATGCAGCGAAAGCAACTGTCTATAAAAACCATCCAAAATTCATCGATGAATTGAAAACTGCAATATCCACTTTCACTGCTTCTGTTACAGAAGAAATGTTGCAGCTTGAGCTCAGAAACATGATTAGACGAATTGAATAGTGTATTCAACAACAGGGGGGACACTTTCAACATTTAATGTGAAAATTTGTAAGTAAAAATGAATATTCAATAAATTAATAACTTGTATTTCACTGAGTTTCATTTCTGTATATTCAATGCGACATACGGCACGCGCGGCCAACAGTCATACGGCACTGCGGAGAGGCTCTTTGAACACCCCGTATTTATCCATTCCGAGACGACTGTAAGTTGTTTTGAATGACAACTGGTTTCCTACGCTGCATCAGGCATGGTAATGTGTTGTATTTTTGCCGGCCGGGGTGGCTGAACGGTTCTAGGCGCTTCAGTCTGGAACCGCGCGACCGCTACGGTCGGAGGTTCGAATCCTACCTCGGACATGGATGTGTGTGTGATGTCCTTAGGTTAGTTAGGTTTAAGTAGTTCTAAGTTCTAGGGGACTGATGACCTCAGATGTTAAGTCCCATATTGCTCAGAACCATTTGAAGCATTTGTTGTATTTTTGGTGTTTCCTTGTTTTTGTCCACACCCTGCATTTGTTTGTTTGGATCATTGCTAGGTTCTGTGTGCATATCCGGACACCACAGCTGTTTTATTGGGAAACGCAAGAAAGAGTGATGCAGCCTACCAGAGTGCGACAGAAGCGGGTCATGGCAGCAGTAGCTGTAGGGTCTTTTTTTTTTTTTTATTGCGGAGACTGGGAGACACGATGTTTGTGTTTCCGAGCTGTTAATGTGGGCAGCCGTTGCTGGGGTGCTGCCAACGCTGTATTGCGTTCGTGACCCAACCCCACTCAGAGAGAAGAGATGGGATGACACACGCCAGTGGGGGCAGACTGCGTGCCAGAGCGTCCGGTCTCCACTATGTGCGACAGGGAGGGGGTAGCGGCCTGACCTCGTTATTAGAATTTTCTGCAAACAGCTGGCTGCCAGATTGGCAGCCCTCGTCCATGAATATCTACGCTCTGTTAATGAGGAATTAACTTTGCATGCTCCTCTCTAGCGGACTTCCTCGTTCCTGTACTGGATAACACTTTACTTGAGGTCAATGGCGATGGATAAAAATGTGTGAATTGTGAGGAAACTGAATCGCTTGGTCTATCTTTCTATTTCTCTCTCTCTCTCTCGTTCACACGCAAGCACACACACACACACACACACACACACACACACACACACACATTGGTAGTCATCCTGTGAAACATAAGCCTCAGCTGGTTATAGTGTCTCTTTACCTTTTTTCACAATTATTGAAATTTCCGTCAGTCACAATGATCTTCATTAAACGGGGGCAGATCAATCGCCCGTCTTGAGAGATTTGACTTTGGACGATTGTACGCACACAGTAGAAGATCAGTTACCGGGCATTAGGCATTGGGTTGGTGCATAAGTTTGTAGCGTTTATCCATAAGTTTAATAAACACAACAGATATACGTAACAGAGACTTTATCGTCAATAATATACTACTGGCCAGTAAAATCGCTACACCAAGAAGAAATGCAGATGATAAACGGGTATTCATTGGACAAATATACTAGAACTGACATGTGATTACATTTTCAAGCAATTTGGGTGAAAATCAGTACCCAGAACAACCACCTCTCGCCGTAATAACGGCCTTGGTACGCCTGGACATTGAATCAAACAGAGCTTTGATGGCGCGTACAGGTACAGCTGCCCATGCAGCTTCAGCACGATACCACAGTTCATCAAGAGTAGCGACTGGCGTATTGTGACGAGCCAGTTGCTCGGTCACCATTGACCAGACGTTTCCAGTTGGTGAGGGATCTGGAGAATGTGCTGGCCAGGGCAGCAGTCGAACATTCTCTGTATCTAGAAAGGCCTGTACAGGACCTGCAACATGTGATCGTTCATTATCCTGCTGAAATGTAGGGTTTCGTAGGGATCGAATGAAGGGTAGAGCCACGGGTTGTAACACATCCGAAATGTAACGTCCACTGTTCTACGTGCCGTCAATGCGAACAAGAGGTGACCGAGACGTGTAACAAATGGCACCCTATACCATCACGCCGGGATGACGAATACACGCTTCCAATGTGCGTTCACCGCGATGTCGCCAAACACGGTTGCGACCATCATGAGTCCGCATCTCGTGGTCGTGCGGTAGCGTTCTCGCTTCCCACGCCCGGGTTCCCGGGTTCGATTCCCGGCGGGATCAGGGATTTTCTCTGCCTCGTGATGGCTGGGTGTTGTGTGCTGTCCTTAGGTTAGTTAGGTTTAAGTAGTTCTAAGTTCTAGGGGACTGATGACCATAGATGTTAAGTCCCATAGTGCTCAGAGCCATTTTGACCATCATGATGCTGTAAACAGAACCTGAATTCATCCGAAAAAATGACGTTTTGCCATTCGTGCACCCAGATTCGTCGTTGAGTACACCATCGCAGACGCTCCTGTCTGTGATGCAGCGTCAAGGGTAACCGCAGCCATGGTCTCCGAGCTGATAGTCCATGCTGCTACATACGTCGTCGAACTGTTCGTGCAGATGGTTGTTGTCTTGGAAACGTCCCCATCTGCTGACTCAGGGATCGAGACGTGGCTGCACGATCCGTTACAACCATGCGGATAAGATGCCTGCTAGTGATACGAGGCCGTTGGGATCTAGCACGGCGTTCCTTATTACCCTGCTGAACCCACCGATTCCATATTGTGCTAACAGTCATTGGATCTCGACCAACGCGAGCAACAATGTCGCGATACGATAAACCGCAATCGCGATAGGGTACAATCCGACCTTCATCAAAGTCGGAAACGTGATGGTACGCATTTCTCCTCCTTACACGAGGCATCAGAACAACTTTTCAGCAGGCAACGCCGGTCAACTGCTGTTTGTGTATGAAAAATCGGTTGGAAACGTTCCTGATGTCAGCACGTTGTAGGTGTCGCCACCGGCGCCAATCTTGTGCGAATGATCTGAAAAGGTTATCATTTGTATATCACTGCATCTTCTTCCTATGGGATAAATTTCGCGTCTATAGCACGTCATCTTCGTGGTGTAGCAATTATAATGGCCAGTGGTGTATCTTCTCCTTCACTGTCTACAACAGTTTGCCAACGATGGGGTAACGTTTGGAATCCGCGACTCGTTGAGCCACGTTCGGAGCGCAGTTTCATCCGGAAAGGAAGTTCCTTGAAGGTTGTTCGAAAGAGAGCGGAAAAGATGAAATCTGAGGGTGGAAGATCAGGTGAATAAGGTGGGTACGGAATGACTTTCCAACCCAACTCCTGTATAGTCAGCCTAGCAGAATGCGGGCAGGCGTTATCGTAGAATAGCATCACTTCATGCACTCTTCCTGGTCGTCGATTTTGTATTTGTCTGCAAGATGTCTCAGCTGTTGACAATAAATGTCCGCAGTCATGGTTCCACGTTGGGGAGCAATACGTAATGCACACCGTCGCTGATGCATAATACACTCCTGGAAATTGAAATAAGAACACCGTGAATTCATTGTCCCAGGAAGGGGAAACTTTATTGACACATTCCTGGGGTCAGATACATCACATGATCACACTGACAGAACCACAGGCACATAGACACAGGCAACAGAGCATGCACAATGTCGGCACTAGTACAGTGTATATCCACCTTTCGCAGCAATGCAGGCTGATATTCTCCCATGGAGACGATCGTAGAGATGCTGGATGTAGTCCTGTGGAACGGCTTGCCATGCCATTTCCACCTGGCGCCTCAGTTGGACCAGCGTTCGTGCTGGACGTGCAGACCGCGTGAGACGACGCTTCATCCAGTCCCAAACATGCTCACTGGGGGACAGATCCGGAGATCTTGCTGGCCAGGGTAGTTGACTTACACCTTCTAGAGCACGTTGGGTGGCACGGGATACATGCGGACGTGCATTGTCCTGTTGGAACAGCGAGTTGCCTTGCCGGTCTAGGAATGGTAGAACGATGGGTAAGATGACGGTTTGGATGTACCGTGCACTATTCAGTGTCCCCTCGACGATCACCAGTGGTGTACGGCCAGTGTAGGAGATCGCTCCCCACACCATGATGCCGGGTGTTGGCCCTGTGTGCCTCGGTCGTATGCAGTCCTGATTGTGGCGCTCACCTGCACGGCGCCAAACACGCATACGACCATCATTGGCACCAAGGCAGAAGCGACTCTCATCGCTGAAGACGACACGTCTCCATTCGTACCTCCATTCACGGCTGTCGCGACACCACTGGAGGCGGGCTGCACGATGTTGGGACGTGAGCGGAAGACGGCCTAACGGTGTGCGGGACCGTAGCCCAGCTTCATGGAGACGGTTGCGAATGGTCCTCGCCGATACCCCAGGAGCAACAGTGTCCCTAATTTGCTGGGAAGTGGCGGTGCGGTCCCCTACGGCACTGCGTAGGATCCTACGGTCTTGGCGTGCATCCGTGCGTCGCTGCGGTCCGGTCCCAGGTCGACGGGCACGTGCACCTTCCGCCGACCACTGGCGACAACATCGATGTACTGTGGAGACCTCACGCCCCACGTGTTGAGCAATTCGGCGGTACGTCCACCCGGCCTCCCGCATGCCCACTATACGCCCTCGCTCAAAGTCCGTCAACTGCACATACGGTTCACGTCCACGCTGTCGCGGCATGCTACCAGTGTTAAAGACTGCGATGGAGCTCCGTATGCCACGGCAAACTGGCTGACACTGACGGCGGCGGTGCACAAATGCTGCGCAGCTAGCGCCATTCGACGGCCAACACCGCGGTTCCTGGTGTGTCCGCTGTGCCGTGCGTGTGATCATTGCTTGTACAGCCCTCTCGCAGTGTCCGGAGCAAGTATGGTGGGTCTGACACACCGGTGTCAATGTGTTCTTTTTTCCATTTCCAGGAGTGTATCTTCGTGCTTGCGCACAGGTCTTTGTACGGGGAGCTACTGCTTTGTTTGGGCTAAACCATTCCTTTATTTTCCTGACGTTAGCGTAGTGACACCATTACTCGTCAGCAGTAACGATATACAATAAGAGTGGTCGGTGCTATTCACGGCCGGTCGGTGTGGCCGAGTGGTTCTAGGCGCTTCAGTCTGGAGCCGCGCGACCGCTACTGTCGCAGGTTCGCATCCTGCATGGTTGTGTGATGTCCTTAGGTTAGTTAGGTTTATGTGGTTCTAAGTTCTAGGAGACTGATGACCTCAGATGTTAAGTCCCTTAGTGCTCAGAGCCATGTGAACCATTTTTTGCTATTCACGAGCTAATTGATGACTAGCAAGCAGAGATGCACATATTGCCACCTGCTGATTTCTGTGATTTTGGCTTAGAGCATGCGGTGCGCATACAAGCCAACTTTAGAGCCGTCCCCATCGCGTGCAAAAGTCGCACGGTGGTGAAACGATCACAGTTGATCAAATCTGCCAGTTTTCGAGTACGCTTATGTGGATCATTGTGGATTAATGAGTTTATACGATCTTCTTCAAACCCCGAAGTTCTTTCTGAACGTGGACAGTCACTAATGTCAAAACGATTTTCCTTAAAACAAGAAAATAATTTCTTGTTGTGCTCTGTCCAGTACCATCATCCCATTACACTGCTCAAATGTTGGCGACCGCCTCCGCTGCTGTCAACCGTCTATTGAACTGAAACAGAAGGATATGTTGCAAATGTTTCGATTTCTCCACATGATACTCCATTTTCTAGCGCGCACAGCTCCATTCATTATCTCCAGATGACAAAATGGCAATATATTAACTCACATAGCAACAGTAAACTAAAAATAAAAATGATAATCGATAAATAAACGTATAGAACTGGAATACCACGCAAAACAAAAACTCTACGAGCTTATGCACCAACATAATATACGGTCCGTAGCAACATGAAGACCATAATTAAATCATGTTCCCCTGGTGGGCAGTTAATATTATTGGCTGGTCATTAATGTACAACACCAACATCAAGGGTCCCGAAACGCTTCCCTAGGGCAGGCCTGAAGTTATTCTACTTCTGTCGATGACTCTCGATCGATGATAACATCCTGAGACCACTCTGCCAATAAGTCGTCAATCTAGCTACAAAAAATTAGTTTAGTACCCCGCGTTATTGTACTTTCATTAATAACTGTTGGTGTGGTACTGAATCATGTACTGCACTTTTTGGGATAGGCAGTGGGTGTTCGTTGTGGAGTGATTCAGGGTAACTTAATCAATTTTGGGCATTTTGTGATATCTATGCTAAACCGTGTCCACCAATCCAGAACAAAAGGCGAGGGAAGCCGAATAAAGGGATCACTTTGGTTTATAACAAAGCTCGTCCAAGTACGGCTCAACGAACACGTTATATCATTGCAGCACATGGTCTGGAACAACTTGGGTCATCATCTGTACAGCCCTGAACTAGCGCCCACTGATAACCAATTGTCCCTCTTTAACATTCTGTCCCCATAGGTATGCAACGAAATTTTACATCATGCGAAGTAAGTGCAATTTGCTTATGAATATTTGACATTATTATACTGCTTGATTATCATTGGGAAGAAATTATTACAAAGACCATATGTTTTCAGAATGAGTTTTCACTCTGCAGTGATGTGTGCACGGCACAGGAGAACTTCTGTGAAGTTTGGAAGACAGGAGATGTGCTAATGGAAGTCGAGCTTGGATGACTCAGTTCTTACCGGCACGGTAGCTCAGCACGTTCTGTCAGGGGACTAGTACCCTCTGCAATAAAAGAAAACTGAGTAAAGTTCTCATTGTTGGGATTTGAGAGATGTCATGTGATATCTACACAGAACTGCAGAAGAGAAACGACGAAAGAAACGCTTAGAAATAAAAGAAACAAATAGAAAAAGGCCGTTAGTGCACTTGTGCACGAAAGGCGAAGGTCCCAGTAATCCTCCAGTAAATTTCAAAATACACGAAAAGCAAAACGACCTTTGAAGGTACGGAAATCCGTAAATGTGACGTACATTACAAACAGATGATTACAATTTCAGAACTCAAGACAAAAAGACCGACACAAATTGAGCAAGTCAATAATGCGTTGGTCCACTTCTGGCCCTACAGTTGTTGGATGTCCTCATGAGAGATATCGTACCAAATTCTGTCCAGTTGGCGCACTGTATCGCCGAAATCCAAAGATGGTGGGACAGGCCTGCACATAATCCTCCAAACATTCGTTCTCAATTGGGGACAGATCCGGCGACCGTGCTGGCCATGGTAGTGTTTGACAAGAACGAAGACATGCTGTAGAAAATGTCGCCGTGTGCGGGCGGGCATTATGTTACTGAAATGTAAGGCCAGGATGGCTTGTGACGAAGGGCAACAAAACAAGACGAAGAACATGGTGGACGCACCGCTATGCTGTAAGGATGACGCTGCTAACAATCAAAGGAGTCGTGCTGTGAAAAGAAATGGCACCCCAGGTTGTCGGGCCGTATCGCGGTTGACAGGCAAATTGGTATCTTACCGCAGTTAGCTTTCTTCGCCTTTTATATCATGTATTAACATCCTATCAACTGCTCGTGACACATCTTCTACAGCCGACCGCTGTGGCCGAGCGGTTCTAGGCGCTTCATTCCAGAACCGCGCTGCTGTTACAGTCGCAGGTTCGAATCCTGCCTCGGGCATGGATGTGTGTAATGTCCTTGGGTTAGTTAGGTTTAAGTAGTTCTAAGTCTAGGGGTCTGATGACCTCAGATGTCAAGTCCTATAGTGCTTAGAGCCATTTGAAACATCTTCTACAGACAACTGAGACAAATGACAAACATCACAGACAAGAGGCATAGTATATTTCAGGTATTAACTTAATCGCACACTGTCTGGCATAGTATCTTTCCGCATCTTAAGATAAATAAAGACTCCAATACTCGACGCACAACGCCCGTATTTATGATCTCGCATTTCGCGTGTGAGTTATCGCGAAACAGAAACATTTTACTTACAATAATTTTATAGTTAGCCCTACAATTCTGGTAAGAGTTACCATATTTGGAAATCTGGCGTTTACAAGAATGTACTACTGGTTATTCAAATCTTATTCAATTTTAAAAACGAATCTTCTAGAACGCGAAAGTATTGATCACCGTTAACTTTTTAAACGAGCTGTCTTTGTAAAATGAAAATCGTTCTTTCAAAAGTGGTGAGAGGAAGGTTTAAACGAAGTTATGTAAGGGCGAATACAAATAACTTTCATCTGTGTAGAAATTTTAGGCGTTTGTAGGCACTGCAATTTTATCGTATTTCTTTAAATACCGGTAAAATGTTTTAATGAAAGTATGAACACTATTACAATCAGAAGAACAACAACTAAATACTGAATAATAAAATTTAATGTGAAAACTCTTTAACA
Organism: Schistocerca cancellata; assembly: GCF_023864275.1. Classification (NCBI taxonomy): domain Eukaryota; kingdom Metazoa; phylum Arthropoda; class Insecta; order Orthoptera; family Acrididae; genus Schistocerca; species Schistocerca cancellata. The sequence continues at coordinate 353,257,938 of NC_064630.1, forward strand.
ATATTTCGGCAATTTGTGGAACATACTGATTATGCAGTCCGTATTTAATAGACGGTATAAAAGTTTTTGGGACATTCGAACTGGATCCATTGTAATGCAAAATTCACGCTGGAACGTGATAAAGAAGTCGAACCTCATTTTCTCGACGTGTTAGTTAAGAGCAGAACGGACGGATCTCTGGGTCACAGTGTATACAGAAAACATAAGCACACAGACCTCTACCTAGAGGTCTCGGGCCGTCATCATCGACCACAAAGAAATTCGGTGCTAAAGACTCCGATTCGTAGAACTAGAGCACTTTAGACAAGGAGAGCCTCGCTGAAGAATTACAACACCCACGAATAGTGTTCCAAGGGAATGGGTCTCAGATCATCAAACTGAACGGGCGATGGAGTCGACAATCAAGAACACCTGAGAAAGAGGTTGAGACAGAGACCAAGTGAGAGAATCCGAAAGTCGCTTATATACTTTATGCTGGCCCAGTATCTGGAATGAACGTTAGAATCCTACTGAAACATGGCAAACAGCGTATTTTGCTTCCTTCAGCTAAAATAAAAAGTATTCATTGTACTGTTAAAGACGATACAGGTCTTCGAGAAAGCAGGGTGTGTATCGCATTCCATGCAAATCCGGCTTGTCTACATCTACACATCTACGTGATTACTCTTCTATTCACAATAAAGTGCCTGGCAGAGGGTTCGATGAACCACCTTCAAGCTGTCTCTCTACCGTTCCACTCTCGAACGTCACACGGGAAAAACGAGCACTTAAATTTTTCTGTGCGAGCCCTGATTTCTCTTATTTTATCGTGATGATCATTTCTCCCTGTGTAGGTGGGTGGCAACAGAATGTTTTCGCAATCGGAGGAGAAAACTGGTGATTGGAATTTCATGAGAAGATCCCGTCGCAACGAAAAACGACTTTGCTTTAATGATTGCCACTCCAATTCACGTATCATGTCTGTGACATTATCTCCCGTATTTCGCGATAGTACAAAACGAGCTGCAAGGAACATCAGCGTCATACCCGACTATAACAACCTAGCAAATTAGCTAGCGCTTAGCACTCCCTCGAATATAGTCATCTAATGTTCAAATGTGTGTGAAATCTTATGGGAATTAACTGCTAAGGTCATCAGTCCCTAAGCTTACACACTACTTAACCTAAATTATCCTAAGGACAAACACACACACCCATGCCCGAGGGAGGACTCGAACCTCCGCCGGGACCAGCCGCACAGCCCATGACTGCAGCGCCTTAGACCGCTCGGCTAATCCCCCGCGGCATATAATCATCAAGTGAAACACGAAGAGACCAGTATCGTGGTGAAAACACCAAGTTTCTGGGACAGCATGATTACACTGAGCCGGCCGCGGTGGTCTAGCGGTTCTGGCGCTGCAGTCCGGAGCCGCGGGACTGCTACGGTCGCAAGTTCGGATCCTGCCTCGGGCATGGGTGTGTGTGATGTCCTTAGGTTAGTTAGGTTTAAGTAGTTCTAAGTTCTAGGGGGCTTATGACCTAAGATGTTGAGTCCCATAGTGCTCAGAGCCATTTGAACCATTTTTTTGATTACACTGAGGTGTCAAAAGGCATGGCGCACCCCTTGATACTGTGTCGGACGTCCTTCTTCCTGGCGTAGTGGAGCAACTCGACTTGGCATGGACTCAACAAGTCGTTGAAAGTCCCCTGCAGAAATACTGAGCCCTGCTGGCTCTATAGGCGTCCGTAATTCCGAAAGTGTTGCCAATGCAGGATCTGACCTCTCGATTATGTCAAATAAACGTTCAATGGGATTCATGTAGGGCGATCTGAGTGAGCAAATCGTTCGCTCAAATTGTCCAGAATGTTCCTGAAACCAGTCTTGAACCATTGCGTCATCAATAAAATCAATACTACACTCCTGGAAATTGAAATAAGAACACCGTGAATTCATTGTCCCAGGAAGGGGAAACTTTATTGACACATTCCTGGGGTCAGATACATCACATGATCACACTGACAGAACCACAGGCACATAGACACAGGCAACAGAGCATGCACAATGTCGGCACTAGTACAGTGTATATCCACCTTTCGCAGCAATGCAGGCTGCTATTCTCCCATGGAGACGATCGTAGAGATGCTGGATGTAGTCCTGTGGAACGGCTTGCCATGCCATTTCCACCTGGCGCCTCAGTTGGACCAGCGTTCGTGCTGGACGTGCAGACCGCCTGAGACGACGCTTCATCCAGTCCCAAACATGCTCAATGGGGGACAGATCCGGAGATCTTGCTGGCCAGGGTAGTTGACTTACACCTTCTAGAGCACGTTGGGTGGCACGGGATACATGCGAACGTGCATTGTCCTGTTGGAACAGCAAGTTCCCTTGCCGTTCTAGGAATGGTAGAACGATGGGTTCGATGACGGTTTGGATGTACCGTGCACTATTCAGTGTCCCCTCGACGATCACCAGTGGTGTACGGCCAGTGTAGGAGATCGCTCCCCACACCATGATGCCGGGTGTTGGCCCTGGGTGCCTCGGTCGTATGCAGTCCTGATTGTGGCGCTCACCTGCACGGCGCCAAACACGCATACGACCATCATTGGCACCAAGGCTGAAGCGACTCTCATCGCTGAAGACGACACGTCTCCATTCGTCCCTCCATTCACGCCTGTCGCGACACCACTGGAGGCGGGCTGCACGATGTTGGGGCGTGAGCGGAAGACGGCCTAACGGTGTGCGGGAGCGTAGCCCAGCTTCATGGAGACGGTTGCGAATGGTCCTCGCCGATACCCCAGGAGCAACAGTGTCCCTAATTTGCTGGGAAGTGGCGGTGCGGTCCCCTACGGCACTGCGTAGGATCCTACGGTCTTGGCGTGCATCCGTGCGTCGCTGCGGTCCGGTCCCAGGTCGACGGGCACGTGCACCTTCCGCCGACCACTGGCGACAACATCGATGTACTGTGGAGACCTCACGCCTCACGTGTTGAGCAAATCGGCGGTACGTCCACCCGGCCTCCCGCATGCCCATTATACGCCCTCGCTCAAAGTCCGTCAACTGCACATACGGTTCACGTCCACGCTGTCGCGGCATGCTACCAGTGTTAAAGACTGCGATGGAGCTCCGTATGCCACGGCAAACTGGCTGACACTGACGGCGGCGGTGCACAAATGCTGCGCAGCTAGCGCCATTCGACGGCCAACACCGCGGTTCCTGGTGTGTCCGCTGTGCCGTGCGTGTGATCATTGCTTGTACAGCCCTCTCGCAGTGTCCGGAGCAAGTATGGTGGGTCTGACACACCGGTGTCAATGTGTTCTTTTTTCCATTTCCAGGAGTGTAGATTAGTTTATGCCTTACGATCCATTGGCAAGGGTATGGCTGCAGGGAGAATATTTTGTTCAGTGATGAACTTACATCAACCACCAAATAAATTTGAAAAACTGACTGTAATAGTAGAGAAAGCAGTACGTGAGGTCAGTGATTAAAGCATGAAACTGGCTGCTAGGGAAGCTGTGGAAGAAAATGATGGATGTTCGGATATTGCAGTTGCACTTGATGGAAGTTGACAGAAAAGAGGACATACTTCTCTGAATAGAGTAGCGACTGCCACGAGTGTAGACACCGGAGTGTTAGATGTGGAGATAATGTCTAAATATTGCAAATGTCATAAAGTCAATGAACATAAAGAACACAACTGTGTGGCTAATTTTAGAGGAAAAAGTGACGGTATGGAAGTTCATAGAGTACAACAAATAATTCATCGCTCCGTAGAAACAAGAGGTGTACGGTACACCAAATATTTTGACGATGGTGACAGTAAGGTATACAGCAATGGGGTGAACTCTAAGCCATATGGAGATGCCATTATTAGCAAAATAGAATATGTAGGCCATGTTCAAAAAGTTTGGGAACAACGCTGAGAAAACAGCTGTTGATATGAGAGAAAAAAAATTTTGAAGATGGAAAATTGTTGACCGGACAAGGTCGGTTAGCTAAAGCTGAAATAGAAAACTTCCAGGTATACTATGGGCAGGCAATTAGGAGAAATAAAGAAAATCTGGAGGCAAACAACAGAGATGTTTGGGCCATATTCTTCCATACGTCCTGTACTGACGATAAGCCATGTCATGGATTGTGTGCATCAGAAGAAAATTCGTGGTGCGAATGCAATAGGGCTCAGGCAAATGGAGAATCTTATTCTCACCAGCATTATCTTCCTGCTGCTGTTATTACAACAATTAAACCTAGTTTCAGAGACTTGGCTCATCCTGACCTTCTAAGGAAATGTCTGCACGTGCAGACACAGAACCCAAATGAATGTTTCAACAGCATAATTTGGAATCGCCTTCCTAAAGCTGTATTTGTAGGCATGCATACAATGAAACTAGGAGTTCATGATGCTGTTATTACATTCAGTTATGGTAACATTGGAAATTGTTAGGTACTGAAAAAGCTGGGAATTAATCCTGGTGAAAATATGATCACTGGGCTGCAACATTGCGATAAAATGAGGATAGCCGATGCAGACAGGTCTGCATCTAATATGGCCAAGAAAGCAAGACAAACATCCAGGAAGGTGAAAAAGAGGCTGGAAGACCTGCTAGAGGCGAAAGGAGGGCCATCATATGCAGCAGGACAGTTTTAATTAACTGTAAGTAACACATTTCAAAAGTTTTTTCTTTTAAGGCAATTTCCCGCAAACTAAAATTTTCAGTACATATGCCACATTATATCAGAAACTATCATACATAATTGAATGAAATTTTCAGAGAACATAAAAAGCCACCTCTGGTAGTACATTCATTAACATTCCCCCATTAGGAAGTTCACAAAAAATATTTTCTGCAGAAAAAACTTAATATTTTTGTTAAAAAATTTAAAAAGTATTTCTTAATAACTATAAAATGGATAAAGTAGATTTTAGTACAGTTGACTCTGCTAGCATCATGTAACATACAGTAAAAGGTTCTGCATCAAGCAGTTTTTTCAGAAATGGGTCAAATACTTGCCTGAATGAACGTGGGTTGGATAGGCAGAGTGTGGTCCCCTTAAGCGGTCGCAACCACGATAACATTGATGTTCGTTCGTTCAGCAGTGGCTTTGAAATGAGGTGGCAATTTTTTTATCAGACTGGAAGTCAGAAGTTAAATATTGTTGCGGGAGGCGTCCAGTAAGCAGTGCAACACACTTTTTTTCTGAAAGCAGGTTGGTTATACCCCACTCTTCTGTCTATAAAACGCTATATTTTAACACAATCTCTGTTCAATGCGACGGCCTTACGCGACCTTAGTGGAAGGGCCTGTATGTGCGCATGGTACGTCTCTACTGGTCGACGTCTTACTGCATCAATAACCTCCGGATCATCCACGTACTGCTTCCCGTGTAGTGTATCCTTCATTGGGCCAAACAGATAGAAACCGGAAAATGGGAGAACGGGCTGTAGAGTGGATAAGTAATAAGTGTCCAATGAAGTTTTGTGAGCTCCTCTCAGTTGCGAAGACTTGTGTGAGGCACTGTGTTGTCTTGGAGAAGGAGAATTCCGTTTGAATTTTGTGGCGACGAACACGCTGAAGTCGTTTCTCCAGTTTTCCGATAGCACCACAGTAGACTTCGGAGCTGATTGTTCCATCATGGGGGAGGACACTAAACGGAATAACCCTTTCGCAGTCCCAGAAGCCCGTCGCCCTGACTTTACTGCCTGAGGCTGCAGCACTGAACTCTTTCTTCAAAGGAGAGGTGTTGCTGCGCCAGTCCATCGACTGCCGTTTTGTTTCCGGTTCCAAGTGATGAACCCATGTTTCATCGTCTGTGACGATGTTCGATATAAATCGTCACGATCAGCCTCGTAACGCGGAAGCAATTCCGCACAGATGGTCCTACGTCGCTCGTTACGGCCTCCGGTTGGACGGCGAGGAACCCAGCGGCACACGTCTCTGAGTACCCCAACTGGTGGACGAGCGAGTAAGCTCTAACAGAGACGTCCAGTTGTGCAGCGAGGTATTTGATTGTGATCTGCCGATCACCTCGAATGAGTGTGTCCGCACGTTCCAACACTGTAGACACAGTTCTGTGCGGCCAGGCGGTACGCGAGAGATCGGGCAGGTTTGTGCGGCGACCTTGTTGGATGATGATAGTTGCCTCGCCCAATGACTCACCATGCTTTTTTCACTGCCATGACTCCGTGGGTATTCTGCAAGCGCCTATGAATATCTGCAATGCTCTTGTTTTCCACCGAAAGAAACTCAATGACAACTCTCTGTACGGATCGCACCTCCGTTACAGGAGCCATTTTGAAGGCTACCTATAACGCTGCTACCTGTCGGAACTTCGTGAAACTATGGGGGCTGAAGCGGGAATATTCCATGATGTCCCAGAACAAATTTCCAGAACATTTCTTCAACCGAAATTGCCCGAGAAAAAAAAGTGTCGCATTACTTACTGAACGCGCCTCGTATAATAAGCGCTTTGATATTTGTTGGTATTATGTTGAAATGTAGAAGATACAGCTTGAATTGAATGAAATATTGTTCTCGATATCCTCTTGTGTTTACTAAATATAAATACGGCATTTATTTTTTAAAAAAGCGGGTGGTTTCAAACGGTATCAAAAGCTTACAAAAATGTGTTTAATATTCTGCTCTCTCTGAAAAGAAAGAAAATAAAATGTGTAGTGAATTTCAACATCTACTTCAGTAAGATGTAAGGCGATTACTGCTGCGCGCATCTTACTGCGTCCATCAGGCGACTGCAGATTTTTGCGAGAGCGCTGGTGGTTTAGCACAGCACAGCACAGCACGCCACGGCCCGACACCGCTACACAAAGGCACTTTGCACGGCTCGTTTGCTGTTGACATTAAACTTTGCCGCACGTCCACCGCTCTGGCCACAGTTTGCCGGGCGGCGGGCGTTAAGGTGAGAGAGGGGCGGGGTGGGAGGAAGGGAGAAAGGGTCCATTAGACGGCGAGGGGAGGGAAGGGTCTGCAAGGGCGAAAGCCTCTAGAGTTACCCAACACTGCACTATGGAAGGGGAACACGCATTCACGACATGACCACGACCTAAGATCCTTGTGGCAAACTCGATAAACTGATTTAACAGGATCGATACGGTATGTTTCACAAACTTCGACAGTTGCTGCTTGAGGAGGTGGAATTATATCAAGGCAACACGTTAGCCTACGCCTAAGTAACCTGAATTACGTTTATTAATCTTGAAATAATAGCACTTGAATGTGACAATTGCAGCACATTTAATAAAAAATAATTAAGTGCACAAATTGCAGGGATATACACTGAAGAGCCAAAGAAACTGGTACACCTGCCTAATATCGTGTAGGGCCCTGAGAACACGCAGAAGTACTGCAACATGGGGTGGCATGAACTCTACTAATGTCTGAAGTAGCGCTCGAGGGAATTGACAACATGAATCCTGCAGGGCTGTCCATAAATCCGTACGAGTACGGGTGGGTCAGATCTCTTCTGAACAGCACGTTGCGAAGCATCCCACATATGATCAATAATGTTCATATCTGGGGAGTTTGGTGGCCAGCGGAAGTGTTTAAACTCAGAAGAGCATTCCTAGAGCCACTCTGTAGCAATTCTGGACGTGCAAGGCGTCGCATTGTCCTGCTGGAATGCACAATGGACATGAATGGATGCAGGTGATCAGACAGGGTGATCACACAGGTATCACCTGTCAGTGTCGTATCTAGACGAATCAGGAGTCCCATTTACTCCAACTGCACACGCCCCACACCATTACAGAGCCTCCACCAACTTGAACAGTCCCCTGCTGACTTGTAGGGTCCACGGAATCATGAGGTTGTCTCCATACCCGGACAATTTGAAACGAGACTCGTCCGACCAGGCAACATGTTTCCAGTCATCAACAATCCAACGTCGGTGTTGACTGGCCCAGGAGAGGCGTAAAGCTTTTTATCGCTCAGTCATCAAGGGTACACGTGTAGTCCTTCGGCTCCGAAAGCCCATATCGATGATGATTCGTTGATTGGTTCGCACGCTGACATTAATTATTGATGGCCCAGCATTGAAATCTGCAGCAATTTGCGGAAGGGTTGCACTTCTGTCACGCTGAACGATTCTCTTCAGTCGTCGTTGGTTCCTTCGTTGCAGGATCTTTCCTGGCCGCTCCATGTCGGAGATTTGATGTTTTACCGGATTCCTGATATTCATGGTACACTCGTGAAATGGTCGTATGAGAAAATCCCCACTTCATCGCTACGTCGGAGATGCTGTGTCCCATCGCTGTGCGCCGACTATAACACCACGTTCAAACTCATTTAATCTCGATAACATGACACTGTGGCGGCAGCAACCGATCTAACAACTGCACCACACACTTGTTATCTTATATAGAGGATGCCGACCGCAGCGTGATATTCTGTCTATTTACATATCTCTGTATTTGAATACGCATGCCTATACCAGTTTCTTTGGCGCTTCAGTGTAAATAGAGTACATTGTAATGGTTTTAATTGCGTAAAATTGTCTGTTTTGGAGGACAGGTATCTCCTTTCGCGAAAAAAAATATTTTCATTATTATGGTTAAGATAAGAAAACAACAGCATGGCTATTGTAAAGGGTGTTAAAATAGTGTTTCATGTTTTGAAACTTGGTAGTATGGACTAAAACAAGAAAAAAATTTCCAGTAAGCATGGGCACTAAAATGCTTTCCTTAAGAGCTATTTGTTCATCTTCGCTACTTAATGTACGCATATTCGTGGCAATATTTACTGGATTTTTTTTCTTGTTTTACTTCATACTACAACCACCCAAAATGTGGAATACTTTTTTAAACAACCTGTATTAATGGGAATAACTCAGAGTCGTTTTCCTAGGTTTAAAATATTGTTATTTTGAGAGAAACGGCCATTGTTAGGCAGAATTTCATTAGAGTTTCTAGGGGTACTTTTGTTCCGTCGTTACAGCTACAAGAAAATGTGTGTTTTCTCTCCAGACACATTTCGCTTTATTGAAGTGAAGCATCATCAGTGGTCTGTAATTAACGATATTTACAATTTTATTTGCTTCCTTGATAGAAAAACAGTTCGTTAACAAATTGTTGGTTTTTTGCCTACATTAGAAAATGTCCTCTGTTAGCACGTTTTTGCTTTCTTTCTTCGTTAGGCACTAATAGCTGTGGTCTAATTTTACGCTGCTTTGCAGAACTATGCAGTTCTGACGTTTAACACAGCACAGTTTCGTACACCGCTGTTCACTGTTTATTTGCGTACTACTAAGTACTGGCGAGGTAGCCATGCGGTCTATGGCGCCTTGCACGGTTTGCGCGGCTGCTCCCGTCGTACGTTCGAGTCCTCCCTTGGTCATGGGTGAGTGAGGTGGTCCTTAGCGTAAGTTAGTTTAAGTTAGATTAAGTGGCGTGTAAGCCTAAGGACCGATGACCTCAGCAGTTTGGTCACAAAGGAACTTACCACAAATTTCCAAATTTAGCGTGTTTCGTCGTGTTGCCAGCATTGTCACCAGTTTTTATTTGATCTATATTTCTCTCTCTCTCTCTGTAGTTCATTATATGTATGAGAGAAATGTAGTAATAGTGTCGGAGCTTAAATTTTTTGTGGCGATTAGGTGGTGGTGATGGTGATGGGGGTGGGGGTGGGGGGGTGGGCAGAGGGAGCAAAGATAAGTGGACAGTAAGTGAATAATAGTGTGCTGGAGAATGAATTGGAGGAAACAAAGTGTGAGAGGCAAGAGTGCAATGAAACCGTGGGGAGGGGAGAGGTGAGTGAGAGAGTGTTAAGGATGGAAAAGGCCCTTTTTTCGTGTGATTCTTTCAATTATTTTATATAGTGTCTGGTTTTCTACAGCGCCGCAAAAAATGACATACAATGATCTTAAGTAAAAAATAATTGAAGGAATCTCAAAAGAAGAAGGGCCTTTTCCATACTTCACCTCTCTCATTCAATTCCCGCTTCCCAATCCCCCCTCCCCCACACACCCACAATTTCATTTCACTTCTTACCCCTCACATTTTTCCTCCAACTCACTTTCCACCACAGTGCTATGCACTTACTGTCCATTCATTTCTCTTCTACCCCTCCCTCCTACCCCAACTTACTCATCATAGAAAATTTTAACTCCATCAGTACTCCTTCATTTCTCTTATGTGGTATATAAATACACAATAACGTAATTAAACAGAATAACACACATATAATTAACTACAGAGAGAGAGAGAGAGAGAGAGAGAGAGATATGGATAAAAAACAAATTAGTGGCTATGCTGGCAACACTACAAAAGGCCGGATGCGGTGGCCGAGCTGTTCTAGGCCCTACAGTCTGGAATCGCGCGACCGCTACGGTCGCAGGTTCGAATCCTGCCTCGGGCATGGATGTGTGTGATGTCCTTAGGTTAGTTAGGTTTAAGTAGTTCTGAGTTCTAGGGGACTGATGACCTCAGCTGTTAAGTCCCATAGTGCTCAGAGCCATTTTAAACACTACAAAACACGATACACACTTAGAAGTATACAAATAAACAGTGAACAGTGGTGTACAAAACTGTGCTATGTTGAACGTGAAAAATGAATAATGTTGCAAATAAACACAGAATTACACCACAACTGTCAGTGCCTGGCGAAGAAAGGAACCAAAATGTGTTAGCCGACAGCATTTCTTGACGAAGGCGAAAACCCAAGCAGAAATTACTGTAAATAACACCCAACAATTTGCTAACGAACTGTAGTAAATATCTTTAAATACAGACCACTGATGATGCATTACATCAAAAAATGAAACGTGTCTGGAGAGAAAACCACTCACTTTTTCTCTAGTTGTAACGACGAAATGAAAATACCCTCAGAAATTGTAAAGTAGTTACGGAAAATATGGTCACACAAATGAAGAGTTTCATGGGAGTGCTGTGTTGCATGTAATTTATGTTGATTCTGTGGGACTCTTGGCGACACGCACCTGTTGGTCGCATTCCAGGGCAACAGATCTTGTGGCGGAACCGAGGGTAACGATCCATCGACAGTGGCCCTAATTGGCGATCATTTTTTATATATTCAAGCAGAGTCTTACACGACCGCTCAGTGACGTAGAAGTGCCTCAGACGAGCTGTAGCAGCAAAGCTTCTCTCATGAAATCTTGGGTGGAAGTTTACCATACTCAGAGGCACTCTTTCCTTTTGTTCCGCCAAGTTTTCTATGGGTTTTTCCATAAGTCTCATTGGTCACCTCAGGTTCTTTGTCTTGACAATTGATTTATTCAACAGCAACCTTTGTAACTGTTGTGTAGCACCCTTCTAATACACACTAAAAGGCACAGACTTGCCAAAAAAGTTCGTCCGTGGTAACTTCCATCCTTAACTTTATTTCCTTTTAGCTTCTTCGATAACTACATGACCCCAGTTTAGCTGTGTCACCCATCTGTCATATTCTTCAAAAAGCTCCTTTTTCTATTCTGTAAATTTGTGCGTCTCTGTAGCCAGCCAAAACCTTGCTTGGGAGCGCATCCGTCCCATCTGGGAGGACAGCAGCCGCTTTGTGACCTTCTTCTTCCATGTCTCCCGCTCCAGGCAGCAGTGGCGTGATGGCTGGGTGTTGTGTGCTGTCCTTAGGTTAGTTAGGTTTAAGTACACTCCTGGAAATTGAAATAAGAACACCGTGAATTCATTGTTCCAGGAAGGGGAAACTTTATTGACACATTCCTGGGGTCAGATACATCACATGATCACACTGACAGAACCACAGGCACATAGACACAGGCAACAGAGCATGCACAATGTCGGCACTAGTACAGTGTATATCCACCTTTCGCAGCAATGCAGGCTGCTATTCTCCCATGGAGACGATCGTAGAGATGCTGGATGTAGTCCTGTGGAACGGCTTGCCATGCCATTTCCACCTGGCGCCTCAGTTGGACCAGCGTTCGTGCTGGACGTGCAGACCACGTGAGACGACGCTTCATCCAGTCCCAAACATGCTCAATGGGGGACAGATCCGGAGATCTTGCTGGCCAGGGTAGTTGACTTACGCCTTCTAGAGCACGTTGGGTGGCACGGGATACATGCGGACGTGCATTGTCCTGTTGGAACAGCAAGTTCCCTTGCCGGTCTAGGAATGGTAGAACGATGGGTTCGATGACGGTTTGGATGTACCGTGCACTATTCAGTGTCCCCTCGACGATCACCAGTGGTGTACGGCCAGTGTAGGAGATCGCTCCCCACACCATGATGCCGGGTGTTGGCCCTGTGTGCCTCGGTCGTATGCAGTCCAGATTGTGGCGCTCACCTGCACGGCGCCAAACACGCATACGACCATCATTGGCACCAAGGCAGAAGCGACTCTCATCGCTGAAGACGACACGTCTCCATTCGTCCCTCCATTCACGCCTGTCGCGACACCACTGGAGGCGGGCTGCACGATGTTGGGGCGTGAGCGGAAGACGGCCTAACGGTGTGCGGGACCGTAGCCCAGCTTCATGGAGACGGTTGCGAATGGTCCTCGCCGATACCCCAGGAGCAACAGTGTCCCTAATTTGCTGGGAAGTGGCGGTGCGGTCCCCTACGGCACTGCGTAGGATCCTACGGTCTTGGCGTGCATCCGTGCGTCGCTGCGATCCGGTCCCAGGTCGACGGGCACGTGCACCTTCCGCCGACCACTGGCGACAACATCGATGTACTGTGGAGACCTCACGCCCCACGTGTTCGGCGGTACGTCCACCCGGCCTCCCGCATGCCCACTATACGCCCTCGCTCCAAGTCCGTCAACTGCACATACGGTTCACGTCCACGCTGTCGCGGCATGCTACCAGTGTTAAAGACTGCGATGGAGCTCCGTATGCCACGGCAAACTGGCTGACACTGACGGCGGCGGTGCACAAATGCTGCGCAGCTTGCGCCATTCGACGGCCAACACCGCGGTTCCTGGTGTGTCCGCTGTGCCGTGCGTGTGATCATTGCTTGTACAGCCCTCTCGCAGTGTCCGGAGCAAGTATGGTGGGTCTGACACACCGGTGTCAGTGTGTTCTTTTTTCCATTTCCGGGAGTGTAGTTCTAAGTTCTAGGGGACTGATGACCATAGATGTTAAATCCCATAGTGCCCAGAGCTATTTGAACCAGGCAGCAGTGGTGCTGTGGGGCCTCGGCATCCCATGTGGCCAGTACATTACACGCTGGTCGTCCACAGGAAACATATTCGTCCATCCAGTCGCTTAGGTAGGACGACCAAGTATGCCCGGTTAAGACACGAAGCAGTCTACTGTGCATGACCATTTCAGCGGCATGTTACCGATTAGTGAATGGATCCCAATGAAATGGGATTGGTCAGACATAATAGTTCCAAGTATGTTCCTGTTGGTGATTGTTTTTCATATGTAATAACCTATACAAGTTCTTATCCCTGAACAAAGCACGACACCTATTGTAATCCTATTCCATAGCACATCTCCTCGATCGTCGAGCAGTGAATGTTTTGGCTACGTGCCAGCTGGGAACAGTCAGTAGCGGCAAGAACAACACTCTTCTCCACGACAAGGCACAAAAATGCAGCAAACGTTCCCTTTCAATAAAATAATTGTGGGTGTCAGGCCGCCCTGAATGGGACCATTGCACAGACCATTGAAAGATCGGTGGTAGAGTTGTTTTAGTGTTTAATAATGATGCGCCTAACACACAAAATGATTTTTCTCAAATTGGCTCTGGCTGTAGAAATCTACGAGCTTATAAGCGTTCACTTCATTCATCCAAATGTTACCGACTGTATTCGGATTGAGCAAACAATGACTTTTTCGAAGCGATTTATTTCTCCAGTGAGCCAGTTTTTCATATATCCGGTAAACTAAAGAATCGTAACGTGCGTATATCAGAGTGACATCATGTGACACATGAGACGGAGAGAGACAGTCCCAAAGTCAGAATAAATTGTGGACTGATGCACAGTTCCATCATTGGTCCACCAAGAGTCACAGTCAACAATGATGTTTACCTGGAAGTGTTACAAGTGTTCGCCGTGTAACAATTGGTACATGTGTAACATGACATCATATGCCAGCAGGATGGGGAAACACATCACGGTAGCAGAGTCAACAATAAAAGGTTCCTGACAGTTGCAGTTGGCTTGGAGAGGTTGCTTCACGCATCAATCAGTCACTTGAACCCATGTTGTACATGTCTCTATGGCAACGCCACAATGTTGCTGCAGCTTCGTAGACGACTATTGTTTTCGCCTGCAGCAGTTTGCTGTTCGAAAGCTGGCAACAGTGCTGCCAGCTGTCGTACATCTTCTTTCGCCGACCCCATTACGGCCTGGATACCGAGAGGCCGCGGGATCGAATCACGGTCGGAGCATGGAAATTTTCAGTCCGTCTTTAATTTAACCTCGACCTCTCAACAATTTCAGGAGTCTCCAGGAATGATACGATTCGAATCAACGTTAAGCTGTAGGTTTTCTTTCCCCAGTTGAATAACTGGGATAAAGTAAGGACATGCAAGTCATCAGAATGACAACCAGAAAGGCCTTCACCCGGACCTTGCCCCACTATACTTCTTCCTATGGGATTTTGCAAAGGATCAGGTGTAGTGCACGAAGGTTAAAGACCTACAGGCCTTGAAAGCTTGCATCAGCAACGTGTTTGAAAATGCCTCCACGGAGTTAGTGAAGCATCCATTGGAGAATTTGAATATTGCTGATCATTTTATATGTCGTTATGGGTGTGCATGTTGATCTGCTTGAATAAGGAACTTTATGTTACTACCTGATATAATTTTAAGTTACTAAAGTTCAAAGTTGTATTGATAATTTATGAACATTCTGTATTTCTTCTTATTTACATTTCTGGTTAGCTGTAAGTCATTAGAAATTGCTTTCCTATCTTTCATTCCATCTAACCACATTAACATATCAACAGATCTTCCCAGACGTGCTAGTGGTTTCATTCCCTTAGACAAGAACATATAATTACATTCTGTTCAACACCAAGCAGATGTAGCACCGAATTCAATACAATGATTTTGGACATCCAGTTTCCACTGGATTTCTATCCTCTGAAGAAAATTCATTACTTAGACTGTCACATACATTTTCAAAGTCTGAGTAGGCCCATGAGAAAGTCGTTTGATCACTACAACAGGAAAGCATACAACGCTGTTAGCTTGTTACTATTGGATCAAATTCATGTAGATGTCTTCTCAGAAGGCCCTTTCATTTGTCACAGCACAGAGTATGTACGAGCAAAACAGACACTGTCGGTGTCACAATAACTATAAACATTAATAATACTGTCACCAAGGCATTCCAGGACAGTGTTACTGTCATTACAGAACGAACACACCGTACAAGCATACATTCAGACACCAATAAACAAATAAATATAAAAGAACAAAACTAATTCACTATACAGCTGAGAACGCAGTTGTGTGAGTATTATTATGTTTGTGCTGTTTTGACTGTGTCTATAGCACAACATTTTATTTATAAACATAACGTATTTGCAAATTAAGAAGCAATATTTTCAGCCTTGAAATTGAACAAATAGAAGCAAAACGTGTAACACAGAACAGAAGGAGTTTGAAGATGAAATGTATTTCTCAGCATAATTGAAATTAACTGAAATTAATATAGCGTAAAATATACATCAAGGTTTTAATTTGCATTCCACGTAGGAGCAAAATAATCACCTAATTAAAAGAATAATCGCCGTTAATGAAATGACGAACAGGAACGTCTTCTGTTTTTCGTAAACTGTAAGTTTTATAGCCACGTAGTATATTATTTGCGCACGCGAGGAAGAATATGCAGCGCTAAAAAATAGAAAGGCACTGCCGACATGTTCCTGTGAAAGAAGTTGGCTCGTGGCACAACGTACCCCTGTTTGGAGAGAACTATGGCACGTCTGTCCACTAAACGGCAACCTTGCTCGGTTCAGAGGCAGTTCTGTAATTAGTGAGCACATTCATGCATCATCAACTATTCAGATGCCCTTCGCTGTGTCAGTGGTATCTAAAACAATATGCTGATATCTTTAGATTAGCTTAACGTGAAAGGAGCTAACGGAAGTTTGTTGTTTATCAACAAAAACACAATGTTTAATTTAAATTTACGACTTAGATTGTAACAAATTATGCAGTTCGATTGTAGCTCTTTCATAATTTTTTGTTTATTTATGAATTTGGAGACTGTTATTAACCCTTCGTTACTGTGGTCAACTAATTTATCATTATTAGTGCGGTGGAGTTTGAATAACCCTAAATTAAATTTTTTCTTTGGAAATAGAGTAAAGAAACATGTTTGTTCGAAATATTGCCGAAATCATTGTTAGTGAAGCTTGACAGCATACATCAATTACAAAATGTTCTGATTTTTCCATAATAGCATTTATTTTCTCAACGTTATGAGTAGTTTTGTAATTTTCAGTCACAATGTTCACATTGCCCAAGATAACACAAGTTTTCAGTTTTCAGGAACAGTTAGTGGCTTTTAATATAAAGCTGTCCGGTTTAGATTAGTTTGTCATTTCCGCAATATGAGGAGAGCTACTAGGACGAAGTTGCTTTCACAAACTTCATATTAAGAGGAAAGGTGTAATTCTGACTCGATTTTGAAGGAGGAAGGGACTTAGAATATTACTTCTCTTCGAGGACGAAGTTATTAGAACCCTAGGACAAATATCTCGTGAGGAACAGCGGGGAAGGAATGCGGCTGTGGCTTTCTCAAAGGATTCAGCCCAACATTTGTGTTAAGTGATTGAGGTAAACGACGGAAATTGTAATTCCGGGGGGCTGGATAGATGTTTCAACTGCTGGCCTCCAGAATACGACTGTAATGTTTTGACGCTGAGGCAATCCTTGTAGTGCCGAAGACACTAATTTGAACAATCTTCTTGATAACCACCGAGAAAACCAGCATAATGATTCTGGAAGAAATGGACTTTGGCCATCTTTATTCCGGGTTTTCGTGATTGATATTAAAATCATTGCCATCGAATGCCATTATGAAAGCTTAAACAAGTCATGGGCACTTTCTGTCCTTTCTCGTCCATCTTAGCTGTAATCCATTCTCCAATGACTTCAATGTCGATGCGTCCCACCTTTTTCTATGATTATTTTTACTTCCTAAGTTCCTTTCAAATTTATCAAAAGAGTGTGTAAATAGTTGGTAACTCTGTTTTACAGCGTTATGCATTTTCATAATCCGAAAGCTGTATCTGCCATCTGCACATAATGATTAAAGCAGGCAAATGCACGCCGACAGTTCTAATCTGTGACCATTTCTGAAAAGTGGTAATCGGTAATGAGTGGGAATTTATCGGACTACAAGTGTTGGATACCTGTACTGTTGGCAAGCGGGGTGCACTCAGCCGTCGTGAGTCCAATTGAGGAGCTGCTTGATCGGGAAATAGTGGCCCCAGTCACGAAAACTGACAACGATCACGAGAGCAGTGTGCTGACTGTATGCTCCTCCATATTCATATCCAGTGATTCCTGTGGGCTGAGGATGACACGGCAGTCGATCGTGCAAGGAGCCAGCCCGTTTTGTGGCAGACAATGAAAATACTGAAGTGAGTGGACTGGATTGTATTTCTCTTCGTCGTGTATTGGGAGTCGCTAAGTTGTTCGAGTATATAGAGCCGTCTATTCTTCTGAAATTTCCTGGCGGTCTCAAAACTGACTAGCTGACCGTCACTCGAACCTGGGCCCCTGTGTTTCACGTGCAGTGCTCGCGGCACTCAGATAAGCAGGCACGACTCGCCTGCATACGCCACTGGACTATGATCCTTGCCGCTCGCTGATTTAGCCGAATAATTCAAATTTCCCTCTGCAACGCACAAGAAAGTGGTATTGAAACAATTCGTAATCTCCTACATTTAGAGACAATGCGTGTTATCCTAATGTGAAATTTATGGCCTCTACAGTAGCACTGAATCAATACATAGCTCTGCAGAAAATGAGCACGAAATTGACAAAGAAACATAACATATTAACAAGTCGGAGAAAATGAATGAAAGTGTGGGGACTTGATGCTAGAGTTCTCCTGGTCGTGCACAGAAAGCTGGTATCACATGGCGTGGCGTCTGACTGTAGCTCCAATTGGGGCTCGCTCCGCAACACGAGACAATAGAACGAACGAGAAAAAAACAGTGTGCGTCAATCAGCAAGGAATAAAGATCCACTTTGGTGCTGCCATTCTCTACAACATGACCCGGCGACAACTTTTGGATGACTTCACACAGGGATGAATCGTTAGGTAACTGGAAGAAGGTCGGAGGGTTACCACTGTAACCAAGGAGTTTGGCACTGCTCACAGCACTGTTCCACGTGCACGGGGAGCATTTCGAACAAATGGTTCAAATGGCTCTGAGCACTATGGGACTTAACATCTGAGGTCATCAGTCCCCTAGAACTCAGAACTACTTAAACCTGACTAACCTAAAGACATCAGACACATCCATGTCCGAGGCAGGATTCGAACCTGCCTGCGACCGTAGCGGTCGCGCGGTTCCAGACTGAAGCGCCTAGAACCGCTCAGCATTTCGAACAAGAGGCACTGCTGTCCGAGGGAGAGGAGTGGTCGATCACGGTCAACTACAGCAGCAGATGACCGCTGTATTATGCGGCACGCGAGAAGGGATCTACGTAGAACAGCAGGTGCAATTGCAACCAAATTTAACAGGACTACAAGGTATACAGTTCCACAGTCCACAGTATCACAGTGACTGGATGGGTAAGGTCTCTTTGCCCCATGACCAGTACGTTGTTCTCCGTTGACACCCACTCATCGGCGGCAGTTTGCTTTGGTGCCAAGACCAACGAGTAGTGGTGTCGCGTACTCTTCTCGGATGGGAGTAGTGTTCAAGACATACCCTCATATGGCGAGTGTGGGAACAGGTAGTGCACCCAGGATCATTGTCGAACACGATCGTTTTGGTGGTCCAGGTGTTACGGCAAGAGGAGGCGTAATGTTGCTTGGGGGTGCTGAACTTCAGATCTTTGAATGTGGTGCACTCACCGGTCAATGTTATTGCGACACTGTACTCCTTCCCCATGTGGCGTGTCTTTTCAGTGATGAATTTGGCGTTGATTTAATTTTTATGGATGGCAATGCGTGACGACATCGACTGCGGACGTGGAAGAGCTCTTAGAACGAGAAGGTATTCGGCGAATGGACAGGCATGCCCGTTCCCCCCCCCCCTCCCCCCCCCCCCCCCCCGACTTAAATCCGACCGAGAACTCGCGGGATGCGTTGGGAGCGAGGTACGGCAGCACGTCCACATGCGCCAACGACCATTCACCGGTTGTCAACCGCGCTGGTGGAGGAATGGAAAGCACCACCACAAGACCCCCTTAGAATCCTTATGGTCAGGATGGGAGTAGGTTTTAGAACATGCAATTCTGTCGGTGGTGATTACACGTCCCATTCTCCGCCAGTTTTACTGTTCAGTAGATCATCATAATAAATCGCGTTCGCGTTAACTTAAGTGTAATTATTATCTTTGAATGAAAGTGTGATTTCCATTCGTCTCATTGCATATTTCTTTCAGTTTCCTTCAGTATCCCACTGTAACTGTTCTGTCTGCAGGGTGTTTCCGTAACAGCGTGCAAAAATCTAACAGGACATGGAGGATGCTCCACTGAACAAATTGAGGTAGAGAACCTGAGGTCGGAGAAGCCAGCTTACGGAGGTAATAGGAATAAAATCACATTACTGTGTACTTTTTTATCTACATTAGTTACTGCAGGTGGTTCATGGTGTGGGTTCCTGTAGTCATGTCCTAGTTCATGAACCATGGGCAACGTATGAGTGGCCAAGTAAGTGGTCCCGACAGTCGGGATACCAGTTACTTTGGAATAAGGCTGGGCATCTCGGACATATTCTGAGTCGTGGTCACCTTTGTGCTCATACGGCAAAGACTACCAAATCCGCCGGTTAGTCCCTCAGCCGTTAGGGGTAAAACCCAATGGGACTCGGGGCAAGTAAGGCTAGCAACCTGCTTCCCTGGTACTTTAAATATGATGCTGGCAACAATCAGAGCAAAATGCCTCGGACCTTTGGAGGTGACGGAGTCCCACCTCTAACTGACAAACCAGGGACTCCTAAGATACGACTTGGCAAACAAATGGTAATGAGATGGCGAGCTATTAATATCAATGGGGGCTACTCTGGGAAGAAGGTAGAGCTGGCAGAGGCTGCAAGTAAGATGGGGCTGGACGTTTTAGCTGTTAGTGACATTCGGGTAAGGGGTGAGAAAGAAGAGGAAGTGGGAGAATACAAGGTCTACCTGTCAGGATTCAAAGCAGGAATAGCACAATGGGGTGTAGGGCTTTACATCAGGAAAGAAATGGAACCCAGCGTAGTTGCAATAAGGTATGTAAACGAACGACTGATGTGGATAGATTTGACAGTGTCTAGCAAGAAAATTAGGATTGTGCCAGTATATTCGCATTGTGAAGGGACAGATCAAGATAAGATGGATAGTTTTTATGAGGCACTCAGTGATGTAGTTGTTAGAGTAAAGGACAAGGACAGTGTTCTGCTCATGGGTGATTTTAACGCGAGGATTGGAAATCGAACAGAAGGGTATAAAAAGGTTATGGGTAAATTTGGAGAGGATATGGAGGCCAACAGGAACGGGAAACAACTCTTGGATTTCTGTGCCAGTATGGGCTTAGTAATCACAAACTCCTTTTTTAAACATAAGAACATTCACCGGTATACTTGGGAAGGCAGGGGAACCAGATCTGTCATTGACTATATAATAACAGATCAGGAATTCAGGAAGGCTGTGAGGGACACACGTGTATTCAGGGGATTCTTTGATGACACTGATCATTATTTAATCTGCAGTGAAATTGGGATTGTGAGGCCGAAAGTCCAGGAGGTCAGGTCCATATGTAGGAGGATAAGAGTGGAGAAACTTCAGGATAAGGAAATCAGGCACAAGTACATAACAGCGATCTCAGAAAGGTACCAGTTAGTTGAATGTAGTCAATTACAGTCATTGGAAAAGGAATGGACAAGGTACAGGGACACAGTACTAGAAGTGGCTAAAGAATGTCTTGGAACAGTAGTGTGTAAAAGTAGGATGAAGCAAACAGCTTGGTGGAATGATACAGTCAAGGCAGCCTGTAAAAGGAAAATGAAGGCATATCAAAAATGGCTACATACCAGAACCCAGGTAGACAGAGAAAGTTATGCTGAAGAAAGAAACAAAGCCAAACAGATAATTGCAGCATACAAGAAGAAATCGTGGGAAGACTTTGGAAACAGGTTGGAGACTATGGGTCAAGCTGCTGGAAAACCATTCTGGAGTGTAATTAACAGTCTTCGAAAGGGAGGTAAGAAGGAAATGACAAGTATTTTGGACAGGTCAGGAAAACTGCTGGTGAATCCTGTGGATGCCTTGGGCAGATGGAGGGAATATTTTGAAGAGTTGCTCAATGTAGGTGAAAATGCGATCAGTAATGTTTCAGATTTCGAGGTAGAATGGGATAGGAATGATGATGGAAATAGGATCACATTTGAGGAAGTGGAAAAAATGGTCAATAGACTGCAGTGCAATAAAGCGGCTGGGGTGGATGAAATTAAGTCGGAACTCATAAAATACAGTGGAATGTCAGGTCTTAAATGGCTACACAGGATAAGTGAAATGGCCTGGGTGTCGGGACAGGTTCCATCAGACTGGACAAAAGTAGTAATCACACCAATCTTTAAACATGGAAACAGAAAAGATTGTAACAACTACAGAGGTATCTCTTTAATCAGCGTTGTGGGTAAAATCTTCTCAGGTATTGTTGAAAGGAAAGTGCGAGTATTAGTTGAGGACCAATTGGATGAAAATCAGTGTGGGTTTAGGCCTCTTAGAGATTGTCAGGACCAGATCTTTAGCTTACGGCAAATAATGGAGAAGTATTATGAGTGGAACAGGAAATTGTATCTATGCTTTATAGATCTAGAAAAGGCATATGACCGGGTTCCTAGGAGGAAGTTATTGTCTGTTCTACAAGATTATGGAATAGGAGGCAAACTTTTGCAAGCAATTAAAGGTCTTTACATGGATAGTCAGGCAGCAGTTAGAGTTGACGGTAAATTGAGTTCATGGTTCAGAGTAGTTTCAGGGGTAAGACAAGGCTGCAACCTGTCTCCACTGTTGTTCATATTATTCATGGATCATATGTTGAAAACAATAGACTGGCTGGGTGAGATTAAGATATGTGAACACAAAATAAGCAGTCTTGCATATGCGGATGACTTAGTTGTGATGGCAGATTCTATTGAAAGTTTGCAAAGTAATATTTCAGAGCTAGATCAGAAATGTAAGGACTATGGTATGAAGATTAGCATCTCCAAAACGAAAGTAATATCAGTGGGAAAGAAATATAAACGGATTGAGTGCCAAATAGGAGGAACAAAGTTAGAACAGGTGGACGGTTTCAAGTACTTAGGATGCATATTCTCACAGGATGGCAACATAGTGAAAGAACTGGAAGCGAGGTGTAGCAAAGCTAATGCAGTGAGCGCTCAGCTACGATCTACTCTCTTCTGCAAGAAGTTATCTGTGCACCGTTCAATCTTTCGACCAACTTTGTTGTATGGGAGCGAAAGCTGGGTGGATTCAGGTTACCTTATCAACAAGGTTGAGGTTACGGATATGAAAGTAGCTAGGATGATTGCAGGTACTAGTAGATGGGAACAATGGCAGGAGGGTGTGCACAATGAGGAAATCAAAGAAAAACTGGGAATGAACTCTATAGATGTAGCAGTCAGGGCGAACAGGCTTAGATGGTGGGGTCATGTTACACGCATGGGAGAAGCAAGGTTACCCAAGAGACTCATGGATTCAGCAGTAGAGGGTAGGAGGAGTCGGGGCAGACCGAGGAGAAGGTACCTGGATTCGGTTAAGAATGATTTTGAAGTAATAGGTTTAACATCAGAAGAGGCACCAATGTTAGCACTGAATAGGGGATCATGGAGGAACTGTATAAGGGGGGCTATGCTCCAGACTGAACGCTGAAAGGCATAATCAGTCTTAAATGATGATGATGATGTAGTTACTGCAAATACCGTCATTGACACAATGAGTATACTATTTGTACTGTATCTTAGAAAATGTGCTGAAACTGACGGTCATCAACCTCAGTGCAAGCAAAACATCGGTTAACAAGATTCTGTCGCACTCTGACAAATATCCCTGGCGTGTTTAGAATCACATCACAGGCAGCTACAATTCTGGCAATTAATGGTCTCGTACACAAATGACTTTAGATATCCCCGTAGGAAATAATCCAGGAGATTCAGGTCAGGTGACCGTGTAAACCATGGAATAAAATCTCCCTTTCCAAACCGGCGATCAGGAAATGCACTACGTGATCCAAAGTATCCGGACACCCCCAAAAACATACGTTTTTCGTATTAGGTGCATTGTGCTGCCACCTACTGCCAGGTACTCCACATCAGCGACTTCAGTAGTCACTAGACGTCGTAAGAGAGCAGAACGGGGCGCTCACGGACTTCGAACGTGGTCACGTGATTGGGTGTCACTTGTATCATACGTCTGTACGCGAGATTTCCACACTCCTAAACATCTCTAGGTCCAGTGTTTCCGATGTGTTACTGAAGTGGAAACGTGAAGGGACACGTACAGCACAAAAGCGTACAGGCCGACCTCGTCTATTGACTGACAGAGAAGCCGACAGTTGAAGAGCGTCGTAATGTGTAATAGGCACACATCTATCCCGAACATTACACAGGAATTCCAAACTGCATCAGGATCCTCTGCAAGTACTATGACAGGTAGGCGAGAAGTGAGAAAACAGGATTTCATGGTCGAGCAGCTGCTCATAAGCCACACATAACGCCGGTAAATGCCAAACGACACCTCGCTTGGTGTAAGGAGCGGTAACGATGGATGATTGAACTGTGGAAAAACGTTGTGTGGAGTTACGATTCACAGTACACAATGTGGCGATCCGATGGCAGGGTGTGGGTATGTCGAATGCCCAGTGAACGTCATCTGCCAACGTGTGCAGTGCCATCCATAAAATTCGGAGGCGGTGGTGTTAGGTGTCGTTGAGTTTCACATGGAGAGGGCTTGCACCCCTTGTTGTTTTGTGTGGCACTGTCACAGAACAGGCCTTGACTGATGTTTCAAGCACCTTCTTGCTTATCACTTCTGAAGAGAAATTCAGGGATGGCGTTTGCATCTTTCAACACGATTGAGCACCTGTTCATAATGCACGGTATGTGGCGGAGTGGTTACACGACAGTAACATTCCTGTAATGGACTGGCCTGCACGGAGTCCTGAACTGAATCCTACAGAACACTTTTGGGATGTTTTGGAACGCCGACTTGGCGCCAAGCCTCAGCAACCGATATCAATACCTTCTCTCAGTGTAGCACACCGTGAAGAATGGGCTGCCATTCTCCAAGAAACCTTCCAGCGTCAGATTGAACGTATGCCTGCGAGAGTGGAAGCTGTCATCAAGGCTAACGGTCAGCTAACACCATATTGAATCCCAGCATTACAGATGGAGGGCGCGTCGACATGTTAGTCATTTTCAGCCAGGTGTCCGGATACTTTTGATCACATAGTGTACAATATTGAGATGGATGCGGACATGCACACTGAAGTGAGGTAGTCCATCGTCATTTACCCACATCCTCTCACGAACAGCTAACGATACGTTCTCCAACAACCCAAATAGAACTCTTTGAACGAACCTCAAGTGCAGGTGGCCATTCAGACGGCCATCTAGAAGATATGGCCCAATGAGATTGTCGTCCTCCTTTCCTTGGAGCAAATAAGGAATGCACATGTGAATAAACAGCACAGTACGTGTAGACTTTTACGCATGTTAGTTGTACATAAACTGGAAAACAGTAATGCTAGACAAAGCGGTAGAGAAGTTTACTTCCGTATCTACTTGATCTGGCTTCTCAGATCCCGGGTTCCCAACCTCAAATTTTTCAGGTTAGCATCCTCTATATCCTGTTAGATTTTTGTACCCTCTTACCGAAGCACCCTCTATGTGTTACCAAAGTTTCTTCGCGTTATGTTACATGGCATTGACACATCATGCGAAAGTTACTTTCGTATTTACTTTTTGCACACCTTTGTATGCGCTGAGGTTTTAAAAGCAGAGTTACCAGGAGAGCCGATGTTTGTGGACCTTTACTGCTGACAGCGAGACAGCGGTTTGCCGTGCTGTTATCTTGTTACGATTTGATCAAGTTTCACATATGTCACCGGAGTTTTCTTCAAAGGATAACGAGCGAGGAGATGCGGTGCTTAATGTAGTAGCCTTTCACTCGGGAGGACGATAGTTAAGATGAGCCTTCGGTCATCCAGACTTACGTTTTAAGTGATTTCTCTGAATCGCTTAAGGCAATTACCGCTATGGTTCCTCTGTTCCCCATCTCGCTCTAAGCCGAGCTTGCCGGCCGCGGTGGCCGTGCGGTTCTAGGCGCTCCAGTCCGGAGCCGCGCTGCTGCTACGGTCGCAGGTTCGAATCCTGCCTCGGGCATGGGTATGTGTGATGTCCTTAGGTTAGTTAGGTGTAAGTAGTTCTAAGTTCTAGGGGACTGATGACCACAGCAGTTGAGTCCCATAGTGCTCAGAGCCATTTGAACCATTTAAGCCGAGCTTGTGCGCCGACCCTAATGAACTCGTTGTCGAAGGGACGTTACAACACACTAATTTTCCTTCCTTTCTTCTCAGATTGCCTTACAGTGCGCCGGCCAGTGTGGCCGAGCGGTTCTACGCGCTTCAGTGTGGAACCGCGCGACCGCTACGGTCGCTATGGGACTTAACTGCTAAGGTCATCAGTCCCC
This sequence comes from Schistocerca cancellata, assembly GCF_023864275.1. Lineage (NCBI taxonomy): Eukaryota > Metazoa > Arthropoda > Insecta > Orthoptera > Acrididae > Schistocerca > Schistocerca cancellata. The sequence goes on from NC_064630.1 coordinate 353,283,718, forward strand.
TAGAACTTAGAACTATTTAAACCTAACTAACCTAAGGACGTCACACACATCCATGCCCGCGGCAGGATTCGAACCTGCGACCGGAGCGGTCACGCGGTTCCAGACTGTAGCGCCTAGAACCCCCCTGCCACCCCGGCAGGCGTCGTAGGTTCGAATCCTGCCTCGGGCAGATGTTAAGTCCCATAGTGCTCAGAGCCATTTGAGCCTTACAGTGCCCCGGAAAAGGCATATAGGCCCACAAAAAAAGTTGGTGACGTAATTCGGCAGCTATAAACGCTAGAACATACTTGCGTGCTTCAGACACCTCGATATACAGGATAATTATAACGTCCTTGAAATATTTTTAATGTTGTGCAGATAAACGGCAAACAATATTGCAGCAAATGATAAAGTATGCGAAAGATGAAGTCTCAAATTTCTTTTTGCAACATTTAAGACTTTTCTGTGTGTCCATTCGTCGTCACCAGGCACACGTCTAATTGGCAACATAATTCCGCCCATAACCGACACAGCAGATCAAGAATGACATTGAAAACAACTGCAGCGATGCGATGTCTCAAGTCTTGGTTCTTTTGCAGAGGTGGAATGTAAACGTAATCCTTCAACAACACATCACTAGGTGTCAAGTTCGCCGACCGTGGTCCGTATTTGTGCAGTGTCCGCCCCGGTAGCTGAGTGGTCAGTGCGACAGAATGTCAATCCTAAGGGGCCGGGTTCGATTTCCGGCTGGGGTCGGAGATTTTCTCCGCTCGGGGACTCGGTGTTGTGTTGTCCTAATCCTCATCATTTCATCCCCATCGACGCGCAAGTCGCCGAAGTGGTGTCAAATCGAAAGACTTCAACCGGCGAAGGGTCTACCCAACGGGAGGCCCTAGTCACACGACATTCACATTAGTGCAGTGTCAGGTGAGCGTACAACACGGTAATTTCCCTCCTTGACCAGTCCCCAACTCCAAATTTGCTTTAATCATTTTCCAAACATGGTCTTTTCCAAAATGCAAGGAATTTACATAGTGGCAGAAAGCCCCGATGATGAAGCTATGACTTCGAAATGTGCGTTGGCATAATAAAAATGCTGTAACGGCAGCAGTAGACGGAATTATTTGTTAAGTTTCCCTTTTATTGGACTATCAGTTTTGGCAAGAATAGCCACTATGGCTATCACGAAAAAAGATGATTTTAATTTCAGGAATAAGGAATGTTCGTAGACGAAACTGAGGATGGACTGGGCAGCTACTAAATCGATTCCCCAGCGGACCTTATAATCTGCTAATAATCGGAAAAATAAATCATCTTACGGGCAGTTGTAAGGAGACCAACAGTAAACACGGGTGATGTAAAGTGGCGAGGGCCGAAAATGTTGGCATTATACGTTTTTTGCCGGGAACAATGTTGCTGCCTGCCGAGAAAGCGGGTAAACTAGTTACAGTATACGCCATCATTCTTGAACAGTAAGTTTGACGGAGAAAGCTCTCTGATGGTGAGTCGTCTAAAGTAAGGTAAGTCTTTTATATTATCCTCGATACTTCACCGTTGAATGAAATGAACCGTCTAGTGAGTACAGAATATGTATTGAGAAGAAACCGGAAAAAGTCCAAAGTAAAGAGAAGTAGTGTAAATGCGAATACCGAAAAAAAACATTAAAATTGTCGATTAAGTAATTCTGCTACCTTGGAAGCAAAATAACCCGTGAAGAACGAAGTTAGGAAGACATAAAAAGCAGACTAGCACAGGCAAAGACGGCATTCCTGGTCAGAGTTGTTTTCTGGCATCAAACACAGGCTTCAATTAGAGGAAAAAGTTTCTGTTAATGTACGTTTAGAGGACAGCATTGTCGATCACGGACAGTGCGAAAACTGGAACAGAAAAGAATCGAAGCATTTCAGATGTAATCTCAGAAGAACGCTGAAAATCAGGTGGACTGATAACATAAGAAATGGGAAAAGAAAGGAACATATGGAACACACTGACAAGAAGAAAGATTGGAATGGCATGACATGATTGTGTTAAATCATCAGGAATAATCTCCAAGGTGCTAGAGGGAACTGTAGAGGGTAAAAAAATGTACCCGAAGTTTTAGATTCGAATACATCCAGCAAATAACTGAGGAAGTAGGGTGCAAGTGATAATCACTTTGAGATGAAAAGTTGACGCAGGAGAGGAATTCGAGGCGCTAGTCAGAAGACTGATAGTCTAAACAAATAAGGACGCTTACTTATACGTTGCGTAATACTTTCTTCCGACATTAATGTTCAAGCGTCTTTTGCCCTACAAATATACACTCCTGGAAATTGAAATAAGAACACCGTGAATTCATTGTCCCAGGAAGGGGAAACTTTATTGACACATTCCTGGGGTCAGATACATCACATGATCACACTGACAGAACCACAGGCACATAGACACAGGCAACAGAGCATGCACAATGTCTGCACTAGTACAGTGTATATCCACCTTTCGCAGCAATGCAGGCTGCTATTCTCCCATGGAGACGATCGTAGAGATGCTGGATGTAGTCCTGTGGAACGGCTTGCCATGCCATTTCCACCTGGCGCCTCAGTTGGACCAGCGTTCGTGCTGGACGTGCAGACCGCGTGAGACGACGCTTCATCCAGTCCCAAACATGCTCAATGGGGGACAGATCCGGAGATCTTGCTGGCCAGGGTAGTTGACTTACACCTTCTAGAGCACGTTGGGTGGCACGGGATACATGCGGACGTGCATTGTCCTGTTGCAACAGCAAGTTCCCTTGCCGGTCTAGGAATGGTAGAACGATGTGTTCGATGACGGTTTGGATGTACCGTGCACTATTCAGTGTCCCCTCGACGATCACCAGTGGTGTACGGCCAGTGTAGGAGATAGCTCCTCACACCATGATTCCGGGTGTTGGCCCTGTGTGCCTCGGTCGTATGCAGTCCTGATTGTGGCGCTCACCTGCACGGCGCCAAACACGCATACGACCATCATTGGCACCAAGGCAGAAGCGACTCTCATCGCTGAAGACGACACGTCTCCATTCGTCCCTCCATTCACGCCTGTCGCGACACCACTGGAGGCGGGCTGCACGATGTTGGGGCGTGAGCGGAAGACGGCCTAACGGTGTGCGGGACCGTAGCCCAGCTTCATGGAGACGGTTGCGAATGGTCCTCGCCGATACCCCAGGAGCAACAGTGTCCCTAATTTGCTGGGAAGTGGCGGTGCGGTCCCCTACGGCACTGCGTAGGATCCTACGGTCTTGGCGTGCATCCGTGCGTCGCTGCGGTCCGGTCCCAGGTCGACGGGCACCTCACGCCCCACGTGTTGAGCAATTCGGCGGTACGTCCACCCGGCCTCCCGCATGCCCACTATACGCCCTCGCTCAAAGTCCGTCAACTGCACATACGGTTCACGTCCACGCTGTCGCGGCATGCTACCAGTGTTAAAGACTGCGATGGAGCTCCGTATGCCACGGCAAACTGGCTGACACTGACGGTGGCGGTGCACAAATGCTGCGCAGCTAGCGCCATTCGATGGCCAACACCGCGGTTCCTGGTGTGTCCGCTGTGCCGTGCGTGTTATCATTGCTTGTACAGCACTCTCGCAGTGTCCGGAGCAAGTATGGTGGGTCTGACACACCGATGTCAATGTGTTCTTTTTTCCATTTCCAGGAGTGTAGATCCTTATTGTTTTCTTTGATTTGATAGTTTCCTTTGTGAACCACTAATGTCGACTTGGTGTCCGACTGGGAAACGTGGTCACTATACTTGTCAAGAAAAGAGGCAAAGTTTTTTACCAAAGTAAGAGATAGTTACTTCCATGCTTCGAGAATAATACTACAGATCAGTTGATTCCAGAAACCGTTTACATAAATACAAATCTATCATCCAACAGTCTACTCCTTCGTGACGATTTTGAATTGTATGATTTAAAACCATCTCTGTTCTACTGTATTCGACTTAGTACAAAACCTGTGAACTGTCTGCAGTGGCCGGCCAGGATGGCCGAGCGGTTCTAGGCGCTACAGTCTGGAAGCGCGCGACCGCTACGGTCGCAGGTTCGAATCCTGCCTCGGGCATGGATGTGTGTGATGTCTTTAGGTTAGTTAGGTTTAAGTAGTTCTAAGTTCTAGGGGACTGATGACCTCATCAGTTAAGTCCCATAGTGCTCAGAGCCATTTGAATCAGTTTTGTCTGCGGCGGCTGCTTGGTATTGTTTTAGGCACCAGGGCATCAATACACCGATAAGCCAAAACATTATGACCACCTGTTTAATAGCGTATTGTTCCACTTTTCGAACACAATGGAACAGAGATTCTGCTTGGCATGGATTCTACAAGCCATTGAAACGATTTTAGAAGTATGTGGCACCAGATGTCTAAACACAGGTCAAAGCAATTCCCGCAAATTACGGGATGGTTTACGGGCACACAGCTGGCGCCCGATATGTGTTCAAAAAATGTTCAAATGCGTGTGGAATCGTATGGGACTTAACTGCTAAGGTCATCAGTCCCTAATCTTACACACTATTTAACCTAAATTATCCTAAGGACAAACACACACTCATGCCCGAGGGAGGACACGAACCTCCGCCGGGACCAGCCGCACAAGTTTTAAGGCGCTGCAGTCATGGACTGTGCGGCTGGTCCCGGCGGAGGTTCGAGTCCTCCCTCGGGCATGGGTGTGTGTGTGTGTGTGTGTGTGTGTGTGTGTGTGTGTGTATTTGTCCTTAGGATAATTTAGTTTAAGGGACTGATGACCTTAGTAGTTAAGTCCCATAAGATTTCACACACATCTGAACATTTGAACCAGCCGCACAGTCCATGACTGCAACGCCCTAGACCGCTCGGCTAATCCCGTACGGCTATATGTGTTCCAATGGGTACAGGTCAGGCGCTTTTGCTGGCTAAGGTATCAATGTTAGTCCACTACAATGGCCCTAAAACCACTGTAGTACGATGATGACCTTGCAACATGGGCTATTGTCCTCCTAGACGATGTCATCGCCATACTTGGAGACTTCAAGCATGAAGCAATGTACATAGTCCGCAATACTGTTCGCTTAGTTCATTGATGTCATGGTGCCTTCGATTAGCATCACAGATACCATGGAATCTCAGCTCAATATAGCGCACAGCATAATACTGCCTTCACCTGCCTGTATCTGTGGTGAGATGCATGTTTCATTCTCGTGGATGACGGCTTTAAGGAGCCAACCATCGTTCTGGCGTGACAAGAAACACAATTTATTCGTCAGGCGACACGTTTCTGCATCTACATCAACATCTACACAGATACTGCACAAGCCAGCGTACGGTGCATGGCGGAGGGAACCTTGCACCACTACTAGTCATTTACTTTCATGTTTCACTCGCAAACAGAGCGAGGAAAAACGACTATCTATATGCTTCTCGTACCTTATCTTCGTGGTCCTTACGGGCAATGTATGGTTGGGGCAGTAGAATCATTTGGCGGTCAGCTTCAAATGGACGTTCTCTAAATTTTGTCAACAGTGTTTCTCGAAAAGAACGTCGCCTTCCCTGCAGGGATTCCCAGTTGAGTTTCCGGATCATCTCCCTAACACTTGCATGTTGTTCAAACCTGCCAGTAACAAATGTAGCTGTACGCCTCTGAATTGCTTCCATGTCTTTCTTCAATCCGACCTGCTACGGATCCCTAACACTCGAGCAGTACTCAAGAATACGTCGCACCAGCGTCCTATATGCGGACTCCTTTACAGGTGAATCACTCTTTCTTAAAATTGTCCCAATAAACCGAAGTAGGCCATTCGCCTTCCCTCGCACAGCTCTTGCATTCTCGTTCCATCTCATATCGCTTCTCAGTGTTACGTCCAGATATTTAAACGACTTGGTTGGGTTTCTATTGATCCACGGTGAAAACTCAGTAAGCCTGCGCCCAGTGCAATCATAACAGACGATGTCGTTGAGTCAACACAGGAACACGTAGGGGTCTTGTGATGTGGAGCTCCATGTTCAACAGTGGCCATTGAACGGTGTGCTCCGAAACACTTGTGCCTGCACAAACACTGTACTCTGTTGTCAGATCTGCCACAGATCGCTGCCTGTCCTGGATTACACAATAGAGGATCCTCCAACCTCTACGTTTTGTGGTGAGATGTGGTCGTCCAATCCCATACTACCTACTCGTTACTTTACCATCCATCAACCACTTTCTGTAGATTGCCACGAGAGTAGTACGCCAACACCGAGCGAGGGGGCGCAGTGGTTAGACACTGGACTCGCATTCGGGAGGACGACGGTTCAATCCCGCGTCCGGCCATCCTGATTTAGGTTTTCCGTGATTTCCCTAAATCACTCCAGGCAAATGCCGGGATGGTTCCTTTCAAAGGGCACGGCCGACTTCCTTCGCCGTCCTTCCCTAATCTGATGAGACCGATGACCTCGCTGTCTGGTCTCCTTCCCCAAAACAACCAACCAACCAACCTAGTACGCCAACAGGTGGTCAGCTTCGTTGTTTTAGCGATTCTCGTTTCCAGCCGCAGCGCCACAACAATGTGCCCTCTGCCAAAACAGCTCATACCGTTGGATTTCCGCATTTGCGTCCCGTATCTTGGCTATAATGACTGCCCATTCGTCTCACTCCCGCTTGCATTCTTTCCTCGCTGCGTTACGTGCCTGCAACACCACCAGCAGGCATTCAACCTCGTGGTGGGTAGTGGCCATAATGTTTTGCTTCATCAGTGTATGTCTAGAAAATACGCCTGGAAATGAGAGCAACAAATGGTTCAAATGGCTCTAAGCACTATGGGATTTAACATCTGAGGTCATCAGTCCCCTACACTAAGAACTACTTAAACCTAACTAACCTAAGTACATCACACACATCCATGCCCGAGGCAGGATTCGAACCTGCGACCGTAGCTGCAGCGCGGTTCCAGACTGAAGCGCCTAGAACCGCTCGGCCACAAGGGCCGGCTTGAGAGCAACAAACATAATATCTTGCTGCACTGGCACGAGACACATTAACCTGTTACATACAGTAAAGTAGTCACTATGTAAGCCTTCAGAAAAATGCATATAGCTTCTATACATCATTTTATTTTTTCCTTCAAAGTGTATGGTGCTATACCCTATAATATGCAGATTCCAAATGTGTAAGTGGTAAGCTTCTATCGATAATGATGATTTGGTGAAAACTCAGCTTTCCATAGAGTGGCAACTTCGTCCTGCAAAAAGGTTGAGGCGGGGTTGAGTTGGCATGAGAGAGAGGGGAAGGTGGGGGGAGGGGGGTTCAGGGAGCAGTGATGAGCAATGGCGTGGAACACGGGGCTGCGGGTCGCTAGACAGCACGCAGCGCCTAACAGGTTGCCTCCCGGCAAGCACGCACGACGAGCAGTGTTGTAGAATTCCGGCGCTGCAGCCAGGCCGGTGCCGTGCGGCTGTGACACCCCTTGCTGAGCCGGCGTGACACGGCACGTTTTGTACTCCGACGCCGGGGAAAGGACAAACTTTGCCACATCGGGTGATTAATCCCGCGCCGCGCCAGTCATTAATAAAGATAATGCGCGCTGCCCCGGAATCAATCTGGCGCGAGGTGCACATGACATGAAAGATGGCGGCCGGCGCGCGCGCGAACGCGCTGACGTCAGCACCGCCGCTAATTTATTGGCGCATCGGCCACGCCGTAATTGCCAAGGTGGCTGCGCTGGTTACAAAATATATCGCACCCCCACCCTACCACGCCCTGATAACGCTTTTGCTGCTCGCTGGAATCCCAAACACCAAACAGAGCAAAATATTTTTTCCAGAATGAATGTTCCACTCTGTAGCGGAGGGTAACGCTGTTTTGAACCTAACTAGCGGACCAGGAATCGAACCCAGAACCTTAGGTTTCGCGAACAGTATACAGTGTACAGGGTGTTCATAATTAAAATTCTAGTTTCAAAACGCTGTAGGAAGAGAACCACTGCTCAGAATTGCGTCAAATTTGAACAGCATATTATTGACGCAGAGGGAAACGCAATGGAAATATTGACGGAACTGTGACCAATAGATGGCACTTTAAGCGTCAGAATATGCTCACCGACAGACACGCTGCCCACGGATGTTCCTTAGTTTGCGTCCGAGACGCCCAACATGACTGTCCATGAAGGAACACATGGTGCTGGTAAAGCTCTTTTACAAGAACGGTGACCGTGAGCTAGTGGTCCTGAAGACATTTCAGACACTCAAGGGTATGAGAAAAGGCATTGGTCCAACGTGTGCTGAGGGTCTGGAGAAAATGACTACAGAATTGAAAAAATCGGGTTCTTTTGAAGCGCAATGTGGCAGAGGGAGGGAAGCAGTTGTGGAAGATGTAGCCACAGCATTGCAGGGGGGGCCGAACGTAGGTGTGCAGACTTGCAGTGCGCGGAGAATTGCCTGCTAGCACGGTGCATAAAATCCTACGAAACATCCTGCATTGCTATCCATAGAAAATCACCTACCAGCAAGACAAACGTTCGCTCTGGAATTCCTTGCTCGCATGGAAGAGGACAATGAATGGGCAAGGGACATTCTGTGGAAAGACGCAGCCTTGTTCCATCTCCAAGGACATGTGAATAAGCAGAATTGCAGAATATGGGCAAAATCCGCACATACATCAACCGATACCACTTCATTCTGCAGATGTGAATGTTTTGTGCGGATTTACGGCATCGTTTATCGTAGGGCAGTATTTTTTCGAGGAGATGCGTCCTGGTGGTTTCTGTTGCCGGTACCGTCATTGATAGAAACTGTGAGAATCTTTTGCGCACCAACGTCATTCCAAGCCTTCAACAGTGTGGATGTTTGGGTGGGAATATTTTTATGCAAGATGGCACTTTTCTGCACACTGCACAGCCAGTAAAGCAGCCACCGCAGACTCATTTCGGAAATGTTGGAATTATCAGCTGTCATGTCCCTAAAGCCTGGCCGTCCAGATTACCTCATCTTAATCCATATGACTTCTGGCTGTGTAGACATCTGGAAGATGCTATATTCAGATCTTCAATTACGAACGTAGATGATTTGAAAACACGCATTGCACAACGCATTCTGAACGTGAACCGCGAGATACTACAAACTACTGTTTCTCGACTCCAACTTGCGACAGAAAAGAAATGGTGGACCTAGCCGTGGTAGGTAGAGTTACCTAACTAACAGTGCCAAACTGTTGACTGCCAAACTTGTGCACCCATGCGCACTGAACAGTACTGATGGTGTAACGTGCAACTCAAACCATAGCTGTCAAATTGCGGTTCATCTGACATTTGCAGCCGACCCCATTCACGTTAAGATGCTTACAGCGCCACCTACTGGTAAAATTTCTGTTTCATGACGTTTCCCCCGGCGCCAATAACAAGCTGTTCAAATTTCACGTCATTTTGAGCAGTGGATCTCTTTCTACAGCATTTTGAAACTGGAACATTAATTGTGGACACCATGCATGCAGGAGAGTTTCTGTGAACTGTGGGAAGCAGAAGGGACGTACTCGTGGGCTTAGGGATGTCAGGACGGATGAGTAGTCTTGTCAGGATAGCTCAGAATGTAAGAGCTTTGAAAGCAAATGACAAGGTTTCGGATGCTAGTCCCTCTACAGCACATAGCTTTAATCGGCAAGGTAGTTTCAAAACAATTATTAACACTGTACGTGACAAATATTTGCCACTGAGTTGTGATGCATTTTGAGTGTGTCATCCCTTTTATTTCTTCACTTATTATTCTAAATTTATTATATAAAAACATACCAGAAATAAATTGCCATTTTTTTTAAAAATAAGGAGCACTCTTTATCAAACATTATTCTCTATTCTACATATGCATATATATTTGAACTCCACCATAGAATTTACAGTTTATTATTATTATTATTATGCTGTGTTATACTACATATTTGCATTTAATGGCAAACCGAGATTATACGTCAAATTTAATTTTCATTCTCCGATTGTGGTTATCTCTCCACGAATTTTCTTTTATATTTCTTCTTCTAGTCGGTGTCTGAATTCCTTATTATATGTCTGGTGATCGCTCTCTTTTCTTCCTTTCTCGTGGTTCCCATTTTATTTGTACACCTCGGCAATCCTCCTCTTTCACGTATGTATATCTAAATCACATGAGTTGTTTTTCTTCCACAAAATCGATTATCGAACTTGTAACTTCCATTTTCTTCCTTATGGCTTCATTTCTGACCCTTTCCCGCCTGGATACCCCTGGAGACCGTCTCCACAAGTCAATTTCGGTTGCCATAAATTTTTTCATTAACTGAGATTTGACTGTCTATATTTGTGATCTATATGTAAAAATACTACTAATAATTGCTTTGAAGATTTTTCTTTTGTTTCCTTCCTAATCTGCTCACCAAATTTAATAATCCAATAGTGAAATTTCTAACATTTATTCTTGAATTAATTTCCTTATCTTGTTTACCATCTTGTGTGATTTTTACATTTAGACATTTGCACTAGTATGTGTAATCGTTCTGATCTATTCTTCGAATGTCAAATACACGACATGTGGCGGTTTGCCTATACATTAATAAATTTTAAGTCGCGTTCACCAGAAGTAAATATTTATTTAGGCAAAAATCAGCTTCTAGCCTAACCTGTTTATCCGTCGGTGATACACACTCTTTCGTGCCTTCCTGAACAATTGAGGTAACTGAATAAAACGGATAAAGAGATAGAGAGAGAAGGCGGAGGAGGAGGAGAAAGAGAGAGAGAGAGAGAGAGAGAGAGAGAGAGAGAGAGAGAGAGATCCTGCCGCCACAAGAATCAGCTGCTGTGGATAACAAAGAGTTGATGATAAGGTTGACTTTCGAATGTTGGAGACTGTAACAATGGCAACAGTGCGGTAAATCATTTGCCAGCGCAATGCTGGACAACGAGAACAGCTAATCGGTCCTACTGTTCAGAATCATCATATCGCTACGGGCTGCTGGATCTTCTATACCACGAGTGTTACTCTGCTCGACGCATGACACGGGCATAGTGTCAGTATTGCAACTCGATGCATGGAGAAAGTCCACTTGGACTAATGAGTCACGTAAAATGTTGGAATACGCTGGTGACTGAGTACGAATATGTCGAAATCATATGAAGCGATGAATTCAGGTTGCCAAAACGGAATCATTCAGGTAGTTGGTGAAGTATCTTTACGAATATGTCGAAATCATATGAAGCGGTGAATTCAGGTTGCCAAAACGGAATCATTCAGGTAGTTGGTGAAGTATCTTCGTATGAGGCAATACACGGAACGACTTGAGTTCAGTGATACTCGTGGCATCGACCCTCAGCGGCGAGCCAAGTGTTCGATCATGATGATCCCTTTGTTTACGTGCAACAACTCGCGGGTCAATTGCATTGTCAGAAATCCAACACAGCACACCACTATTCCCGGACTACATCAGAACGAATATGATCGGGTTTGGCGAGTTTTTCGAAACGACTTTTCGAGGTGTGGCACTGATTCAATGAGAGAGCGTGCAGTGGAACATCGAGTAGACACTACCATTCTTCTTGCGTCTACTTATCCAAACGCGCACAGAGTGATAACACAGAGGTATCAGGACATGGCGCGGAGGAATTCCTTATGTTCATTTCTGATCGGTCGAGAGCTCTTTGTAGGACCAGTGGATCTTAAGGCAGTATAATAAAGGAGGATATCGGACTTTAGTTATGGTTCATGGACAGATATGGAGGTTCCCAAATTAGTTTTGTTTGGGACCCGTTGCTGGGCACAGTACGCTTGTGCACTACGCTTTGGTTGTTTCGGTACAATACATAAATGATGAAGTAAGTGGTAGGATTATTGGTGGTGTTGGTAACTTTGATAGGGAAAGAGACATAAATACAAAATGTGTGTGAGAGAAATTGGGAGCCGACGACTTCTGTTTGTTTTTTGTTTGTTTTGCGCCACAAATCGTTCAGTGTTAGCCCACTGTGTTAATACAAATTGCAATTTATAAGTAATAAAAATTAGTTGATCGCGTAACGCCTGCTTTTTTATGCAACAAAAGCAACTACTTTTGTTGCAAGTACAGTTAACATGCACAAACATAAAACATTTGTATTATTATTTTCGTATTTTTGTACTCTGCAGAACGTTCTTCATAATGCTCAAGGGCAAGAGAGTCCTGTTATTATTGATAAGCGCGGAAGGTGTTTATGAATAACAGAAGCATGTTTACACAAGCTCGATGAAGCATCGAATCACTGTTTGATACAATTTTGTTTTGCATTTTTCTTTACTCTAAACCTTTTTCTGAGGAAATTGGGTTTTCTAGCGCTATTGATGAATCTGTATGTTTGTTTTATTTTTACTGCAAAATCCCTTGTTTTACGTCATAAATCAACAATTTTCGAATAAAACCAAAATTAAAAATCGACAGTTACAATTTCGCTATAAATACCGTTTATTTTTAAGTAACAGACAGGAGGATAACTATTTTGAATAAAATGTTGCCGGCTGGTGTGGCCGTGCGGTTCTAGGCGCTTCAGTCTGGAACCGCGTGACAACTACGGTCGCAGGTTCGAATCCTGCCTTGGGCACGGATGTGTGTTATGTCCTTAAGTTAGTTAGGTTTAATTAGTTCTAAGTTCTAGGCGACTGATGACCTCAGAAGTTCAGTCGCATAGTGATCAGAGCTATTTGAACCAATGAAATGTTCTGTAGGTTACGTGGCCCTTTGTATATATCCTCACTCATTTTATAGACAGTTCAACACCTCCGGTTTCTAGGTGAATCTAGTAAGACGCTGATGTACACAAAGTGGGCGATCGATATGTAATGCCTGACAGGTATTGTTCAATTGGCTCTAAGCACTATGGGACTTAACATCTGAGGTCATCAGCCCCCTAGACTTAGAACTACTTAAACCTAACTAACCTAAGGACATCACACACATCCATGCCCGAGGCAGGATTCGAACCTGCGACCGTAGCAGCAGCACGGGTCCGGACTGAAGCGCCTAGAACCGCTCGGCCTCAGAGGCCCGCGCCTGATAGGTATGCAACACGCCTAACGTACATGTAATACGGGTACGATCTTAACTGATCAAAGGTACTAGGAAAACCATCATAGTCTGCCCTTACTTGTGACAGTCTACAATAGCCTAAGGTAGTTCTACAACTACACTTAGTAATAAACACGACTCAGACGCGGCTGCACCAGGGATGACAGGAATGATACTCATCGAAACGCTCCAGTTTAACGAAATCACCCGTGTGGAAACAGGAAATTTTTTCCTGTGGCCCTCACAGGGAAGGACAACAACATTTTCCAGAACGTGGTTTGGATACATTTCATGGGAATGGGTGTGCTTCAGTGGGCTCTCAGGACATACGACCTCGGTGGTATTCGACGCATGTGAGACACCATCGATAGAGATATGTGCACCTTGAATCCACCTGTGAAGAAGCTGTGTGAGTTCTTGGCGGCGGTTAAGCGGGCAGTGATGATGGTGGCTGCAAACGCTTTCTGCGCCTCGTTCAGTCCTTGCCACGAAACTTCACCTGCGTCGCTTGAGTGAAAGGGAACGCAACACACTTTTAGGTGTATGTCCTAAATTCAGTGGCTCACGACTGCATTACGCATACGACATTATACTGGCGTGTTACTCACTAGATTCCTCGCACATTAAGAGAAAAAGAACGACACTCTAGATAAATATTTGCATACAAGGTGTTTCACAATTCCTGTTACGGGCTGCCAGATTTGATAGAGTGGACTCAGTAGGTGAAGTTTTGAGAAGGAACCATGTCTGGTTTGGTGCCGTTTGCCTGTAAAATAAGTCTGAAGATTGATCACTTTTAAATCTCCCGCTTTACGGCACGCACGCAGTAAATACAAAGAGCTCTGACCTGTGTGCTCCACGTGGGAATCGTACTGTTCGTTACATAGCGCGTATCTGCGACACATGCTTTCATACGCAAGGGTCCCTCCTAGTGTGAATGCACCAGTTTGTGGCAGCATTGTTATAGTCGGGCTGAGGGGATCCGGAAAACATTCTCGAAACACGTGTTGTGCAATTCCACCATTACGTACTTTACCAAGCAGGAGGAGATCTAAGAAAATTATCCAGTCTTGAAACTTATTTTATACCCAAACGTTACATTTCCTGAGAGTGCCTCCTTCTCAAAACTTTATCTTGTAAGTTCTCTCTGCAACCCCTAGAATCCTGTAATGTCAATTGTGAAACACCCTATACAAACCAAAGGTAAAAGCAGATTGAAGTGAAAAAGTATTTAAAAACGAGCGCTTTCGCCACGGAATATTGCCTGGAGTAGTTCTTAAGAACTCTACTGCTGGTAATGTTGTACATAACTGCGCCAAATATCGACTGTAATTGATTCAACTTTCGTTCGTAACTAGAAAACCTGAAAAAAATTGGGATCGCTTAATAGACGGAGTGACGGAATTCCGTTACCTTGGAAACAACGCTTGACGGACAAAGCCAGGAGAACAGAAAAAGTAGATAAGGACAGGCAAAGAGCGCATTCTTCACTTAAAGAAGTCTGTTGGTATCAAACACAGGTCTTAATTTGGGGAAGATATCTAAAAATGTACCTCTGAAGTACAGTAGTGGTGTCAGTGAATCATGGGCTGTGGAAAAACCGGAAAAGAAGAGAATCGAAGCGCTTAAGATTTGATGTCATCGAACGATGCTGACAGTTGGTTGGACTGACAGGATAAGAAAAGAGTTCTCCAACGAATCGGTGAAGAAAGATATAGGTGGAAAGTAGTGACTAGAAGAAGAGACAGGACGATGGGACATGCGCTAAGATGATAGGGAAAAACAGACCTAGTACTAAAGAGCGCTGTAGAGGACAAAAGCTAAAGGTGGCAGACAAACATTTGAATACATCCAACAAATGACTGAAGATATTAGGTGTAAGTGTTACTCTCTGACGAGGTTCCCAAAGGATAGAAAATGATGGTGGGCCATATCAAGCGAGTCAGTAGACTAATGACCTTAAAGTTGTTTTTTGTTTAGACTAACAAAACTGCAATAGGCATACGGAAAGTACAATAAATTCCGTACAATTCCTCCCATTCTTCGGCACTATACACCATTGCAAAAAATCACTAGCGTGAATAAGTGTCTAACAAAGGGAAATCTGAAATGTTTTGAAAACAAATGTTATGGTTCATCACGAAATAGTTAATAAAGTGCTGCTATATAAACAGAAGAAAACAGAGCATATAAAAACAAGAGTAGTTGCAGTGGAGTCGTGGCCCAGCTGCCACTTCTCCGTGGATGGGTCTCTGAGTTTCCGGAACACTCCACCGTAGCCGGCGCAAGTGTTTAATTGTCTGGGGCTTGGCACAAAAGCAGCAGCTCTGTAGCCCGGCCAATGTGTGGTGAGAAGCGGTGGTCCAGACACTGGATTTGCTTTCTGCGGGAACTGGAACAGGAAAGAGGGAAACAAGGCGGGGTTTTAACGTCCTGTCGACGACGCTGTCAAAAAAGATAGAAGGAAATCGGTCATGTGCTCCTTTGAAGGTACGATCGCGGGATTTGCCTTAAGCGATTCAGAAAAACTATGGAAAATCAAAGTTTGGATTGATTTCTTCCGGAGGGGCACTACGGCTTCAGTGGATTAAAAGAACACCTTTTTTCATAAGATTGTTAGTGAAAATGAGCACTACAAGCCACTCTCGAATATGTGCTTATTATCAATAATAATTGATTAATAATAATTAAAAAACTTTTCGATATTTTTTCTGGCTATCAGTCCTATTCTCCACAAAATAATGAAAGCAAAATGTGTGTCGCATACTACATTTTCATTGTTCATGTCGTGAAACTTCAGCATCACTCGTGACGTTTTAATTTGTTACTGCTGTACTACTGAAGTAGATAGTCCTCAAGCGCGAGGAACTGTAATGTCCTCAGCCATAAAGGTTTTAATGCTTAACGTCAAATCTTCAACACCCATTTATAAATTAATCAGACGCTTGAAGCTGTTGTATACATGGGAGTTTCATTGCTTACGGAAATGTAGGTTGGAGAGAAGAGGGGAGATTTAATTGTGTTTACTGGACTTTTTTTTCTATATGTAGCCTCCTACCACCACTCAAAATATTCGACATTTCTTAAGGACAGTATCTAAGTGCGCAGGCTTTAACAGCCACTTCCTTAAAGTTCTTATGGGTGTGTGACCACATCATGACGCTATACAAATATCAACGTTTCGGTTAATATTGTAGGCAGCCTTCAATAAGGTCACTACTTGAGGTTCTTTAAATTTAGTGGCCTTTGGAATTAACCGTTTAGCCAGAAAATAACTACTATTTGGTTTACAATATCGTCTACACAGCGTATAGGAATTAGAAATTACATAATTCCAGATAAACGTCGTGGTAGATTTTGTACATTCACACACCCATCACTGTTCATACATCACAGCTACTCACGCTGGATCCTTTGTGTCTAACTTATAACTGGACGTCGGCTTCTTGTAGAAACCGGGCAATACTGTTGTCCGTTGTGGACAGCTCTCGAAACAAGTCCGCAGCGTAGTATTTACGTCGCGCGGAAGAGCAACTCCGCAAGTCAGTTGGCCCGCAGCCTGTAATAACTCGAGAAGACGGCCAGAGCGGACCACGTTCGTCAGTCGCTGTGCCATCTCGACAGCCTCTATGACTTTCTTTTGGAAGTAAGTAGCTGTCTAGCTAAAACATGGGCATGTTTAAAATGTATAGACCAGCCACACCTGTCTTCATCTTCTGCCGCAACCGATTTAGCACACTAGCCCAGCCGTATATATCGCCCGTGTTCCGCAATACGGGTGTTCAACGGGCGTTCCTTCTTGGCAATATGGGTAAGCAATATAACTAAGCCAGTAGACTCCTGATGTCTGAACGCAGGAAGTGTCTTATTTTGTTGTTGGTGTATTAGCTCCGATTGATTCCCTTGAAGTACAGAATCGTACCATTTTGTCAAAAATGGTCCCCAGCTCGTGGTCGTGCGGTAGCGTTCTCGCTTCCCGCGCCCGGGTTCCCGGGGATTGATTCCCGGCGGGGTCAGGGATTTTCTCTGCCTCGTGATGACTGGGTGTTGTGTGATGTCCTTAGGTTAGTTAGGTTTAAATAGTTCTAAGTTCTAGGGGACTGATGACCATAGCTGTTAAGTCCCATAGTGCTCAGAGCCATTTGAACCATTTTTGTCAGAAATGCTTCGCATTACAGTAGGCAAGCAATTTTGCCATAACTGTGCTTTTTTTTCCATCTTCTTCCTTGTTTCCGTAGCTTTCAACTGGAGGCTGCGGACCCAAATATATGTATAAACCCATAACCAGAAAGCACAAGTCTGAATAGGCAATCGAAATGTCGGTAGTCTTATCACGTCATACCGCTATCATGCACCCGTAAGATTTTTTAAAAAATATCTTAATATAATCTAGGAAAAAAGACGACGCACCGCGAAGGAATTACCCGAACGGAATGGAAATCGATTGATTTATTACAATTTATTACAGTTTCAGAAAAACTGGATGATTTAATCAAGAGAAGGTGCTTCAGAATTGAGCAAGTCAATAATTCGTCGGTTCACCTCTGGAACTTATGAAAGCAGTTGTTCGTCTGGGCATTAGCTGATACAGTTGTTGGATGTCCTCTTGAGGGATAGCGTGCCAAATTCTGTGCAATTGTTGCGTTAGATCTGCAAAATCACGATGTTGTTGGAGGGCCCTGACCTTAATGCTTTAGACGTTCTCAATTGCGGAAAGATGCGTCAACCTTTCTGGCCAAGGTAGCGTTTGGCAAGCACGACGATAACTAGTAGAAACTCTCGCCGTATGCGGGCGGGCAGTATCTTGCTGAAATTTAAACCCAGAATGGTTGGTCATGAAGGGCAACAAAACCTGGAGTACATTAATGGGTGCCACGAATGACAACCAAAGGGCTCCAGATATGAAAAGAAATGCTCCCCCAGACCGTCACTCATGGTTGCCGGGCCGTATGGCGAGCGACAGTCGAGTTGGTATCCCGCCATTGTCCAGGGCGTCTCCACACGTCTTTGCTGGTAGTCGTGGTTCAGTTCTAAGCGGGATCGAACAGATGTCTGGAGATGGCCCGGTCAGCTTTTGAGATAGCAACCTGACTGATGCCCGTCATATGGCCTGACAATCAGGAGTGACAGTCTGGGATCCCATTTCCTTCCATAGCAGGATCCCTGTGACTGTTATCCGTGGCACTCATACAGCACAGCTGTCCGTCGACTTTATTCTATGTCCCGATTTGTTACCCCTGATGGCAAGCCATCTTGGGCTTACATTTCAACAAGATAATGCACGCCCGCACATGGCGAAAGTTTATACTGCTTGTCGTCGTGTTTGCCAAAGCATACATTGGCCTGCAAGGTCGCCGGATGTCTCCCCAATTGAGAACTTTTGGAGCATTATAGACAGGGCTCTCCAACCAGGTCGCCGGCGGCTGTGGCCGAGCGGTTCTAGGCCCTTCAGTCCGGAACCGCGCTGCTGCTACGGTCGCAGGTTCGAATCCTGCCTCGGGCATGGATGTGTGTGATGTCCTTAGATTAGTTAGGTTTAAGTAGTTCTAAGTCTAGGGGACTGATGACCTCAGATGTTAAGTCCCATAGTGCTTAGAGCCATTTGAACCATTTTACAACCAGTTTGGCATTTTGACGATCTAACGCGCCAGTGGGACAGACGTTTGCACGATATCCCTCAGGAGGACAACCAACAACTCTGTCAGTTAATGCCAAGCCGAATAACTGCTTGCATAAGGGCCAGAGGTGCACCAACGCGTTATTGAGTTACTCAATTCGTAAAGCTCTTTCTCTAGTATAAATCATGCAGTTTTTCTGAAATGCCGGCCGGAGTGGCCGTGCGTTTCTAGGCACTACAGTCTGGAACTGCGTGACCGCTATGGTCGCAGGTTCGAATCCTGCCTCGGGCATGGATGTGTGTGATGTCCTTAGGTTAGTTAGTTTTAAGTAGTTCTAAGTTCTAGGGGACTGATAACCACAGTAGTTAAGTCCAATAGTGCTCAGAGCCATTTTTTTTCTGAAATTGTAATAATTTGTTTGTCTCTACATGTACATTACACCTACCAATTTTCGTCCCATTCAGCTAATTCTTTCGTGGCGCGTTCTTTTTTTCTTGGAGTATATGCTTGTTTTGTTTTTTGTTGTTAATAAATACTTTTAAATTGTCACAGTTATATGCAGGGTGTATCATTATTAATAGCGGTAACTGAGAAGAAGGATGACATCTGTTAACAGAATTAAGGACGTTCCAGAAAACCTGGAATCGTAAACGCGCCATCAGCCGCCACTGACTCAGGGGGCGTAAGTACAGGCATGGGCGCCCCGAGGTAAATACGAGTACAAAAAGTGGAGACCCCTGCCGTTACTACATGCGTGCCCTCAGTATGCCCCATTCTGTACTTTAAGACCAAACAAGAATGACAAATAATTTGAAACAAACACAAAAGTTTGGATATTTATGTAAAAATGTAAGCCGCTTCGTTTTTCTATGTGAAATATTTTAGGGAAATCAATATTTCGTTTACTAAGCAGTTTACACACTGAGGTGACAAAAAGTCCAGGGGTTAGCGATAAGCATATATACAGATGGCGGTAGTATCGTGTATACAAGGTATAAAAGGACAGTGCATTTTCTGAACTGTCATTTGAACTCCGGTGATTCATGTGAAAAAGGTTTCCGACGTTGCTGTCGGCGCACGACGGGAGTTAACAGACTTTGAAAGCCGAATGTTACCTGGAAGTTTCATTTCGGAAATCGTTACGGAATCCAATATTCCTAGATCCACGGTGCCAAGAGTGTGCCGAAATACCAAATTTCAGGCATTACCTACCAACAGGGGCAACCTTCGCTTAACGACCGAGAGCAGCGGTGTCTGCGTAGAGCTGTCATTGCTAAAATACAAGCATCACTGCGTGAAATAACCGCAGAAATCAACGTGCTACGTACGACCAACGTATCCATCCTTTAGGGCGGTGCGACGAAATTTAACGTTAATGGGCTATGACAGCAGACGGCCGACACGATTGCCTTTACTAACAACATGAAATCGCCTGCAGCACCTTTTCTGGGCTCGTGACCATATCGGTTTGACCCTAGACAGCCGGCCGGTGTGGCCGAACGGTTCTAGGCGCTACAGTCTGGAAACGCGCGACCGCTACGGTCGCAAGTTCGAATCCTGCCTCGGGCATGGATGTGTATGATGTCATTAGGTTAGTTAGGTTTAAGTAGTTCTAAGTTCTAGGGGACTGATGACCTCAGCAGTTAAGTACCATAGTGCTCAGAGCCATTTGAACTCTTTTTGGACCCTAGACAATTGGAAACAGTGGTTTGGTCAGATGAGTCCCGATTTCAGCTGGTAAGAGCTGATGGTAGGGTTGGAGTGTGGCGCAGACCCCACGATGCCATGTATTTAAGTTGTCAACAAGGCACTGTGCAAGTTGTTGGTGGCTCCATAATGGCGTAGGCTGTGTTCACATGGAATGGACTGGGTCCTCTAGTCCAATTAAGCTGATCATTGACTGGAAATAATTATTTCGGCTACTTTGAGACTGTCTGCAGCCATTAATGGATTTAATGTTGCTTTTGTAGTTTAGTTTCTTGAGTTTCTGCGTGTTTATTTAATGTTTAATAGATGTAGTTCTCGGGTTTTTGTTTGTGTCAGAAAGTAAACTATTTTATGACATATTACAACTTCCTAATTAGGAGCGAATTATTTAGTCTCACTTGAGTGCTTTATTAGTGCAGTTTTTCATTATCTGTGTATTGATCTAATTTATTAGACACAGTTATTGCGTTTTTCTCCGTGTCTACAATAGAGACCGTAGCTTGTATCGAGTGTCCCTTGTTTATTTGTATAGTGTAGTTTTCCACGGCATTCAGTATGGATAGGGACAGTGATTGCTGTGTGCAGATGTAAGCCGAGTTATTGACACTTCGCTTTCAGCTCCAGGCTGTGATGGTTTCGGTTACACAGCTTGAAGCTGCAGTGGATGGGCATAAGTGTTGCGGGCCGGCCTTGGGGATCCAACGGTCGTCCAGTACTTCTCAGTCCGCCGATTGGCTCCGCACCGGTGACCAGGCTGGTTACTGCACGCACTGAAGTTGGCCGTTCACCCTTGGTGGAGTGGGAGGCCGCTTCAGGGCTTGGCAGGCGGCGAAAGACTTCCCAGGGGCCGCACGGAAGGCCAAGGCGTCCCCGGTTAGTCTGACAAACAGGTTCCAGGTGCTGCCTGTGGTTGACACTGTCCCTCAGCCAGATGCAGTTGCTTATCCCGTTTCAGAGGGAACCTCTCAGCCTGCAAGATCCGGACAATCACGAGTGTGGCGTTATTGGTAGTTGCGAGCTCCAATGTTAGCCTCGTTATGACGCCCCTTCGGGACATGGCTGCCAAGGTGCAGGTATGCTCCATGTGCATACGAGGTGGAGGCATTCCAGACGTGGAATGGGTTCTTCTGGATATGACTACGAAGTCTTTCGCGACGGAATCCTTGCATAAAAAGTTCTCGGTTTACTTGCCGCGTCAAATTTGGATAAAATCCCAAGCTTTCGATGACTACCTCCGTCATCTTCGTCAGGGGTAAAACTGACTGTCGTGGGCCGGTGAGGCTTCCGCTTTTATAAGCAGTGGACGGCTTCTCATTGGCTGGATGACGTCACGGTGAAACCGATGCGTACTGAGGTGGCGGCCTCTATATCCATAGATTTTGTTTGCGCGCTTTATCCAGCGTTGCTTGCAGCGCCATCCATCGCAACAGGCGGAGAACTGCGAGGAATGTAAGAAGTCTCCCTCTGCGCTCTTTCTATATCAATTGCGCGCTTCCATGCATTGCTGAGTGCATAACCGGAATCTCTGTTGAAATTATTTTCACAGAGTCTAATTTCAACTGCTTCCCTGATGACAGAGTCCCAATAGTTTGAAGCGTGAGCAAGTAGTCTTGTTTCATCGAATAAAATCTTATGTGTATTTAACAAACTGTGCTCAGCCACCGCTGATTTTTCTAGATACCTGTATTTCAGGTGACGCTGATGTTCCACACTGCGATCGGCGACAGTTCTTATAGACTGGCCCACATAACTTTTGCCACACTCGCAAGGAATGCTGTAAATTCCCGGTACTCTCAGGCCAAGGTTATCTTTCACGGGTCGCAGCATTTCCTTAATCTTCCTGGGTGGCCGGAAAACTGGTCTAATTCCTTGCCGGCTTAGGACTCTGCCGATCTTGCTGGTCGTTGCACCGCAGAATGGTAGCCGCGCGATGTGTTGGTCCTCTTGATCTGTTCGAACAGCGTCCTTTCTTGGTTTCTTCGGCAGAGTAGATCTGATATCACGATCAGAATAACCATTTTTTATGAATACCGTCGTCAGATGGTTAATCTCGGAGCCGAGATGATCCTTGTCCGAAATAGTCCTTGCTCTGTGTACCAAGGTGTTCAGCATAGCTCTCTTCTGAGCTGGGTGGTGAAAACTACGCGCGTTTAGATATAAATCTGTATGCGTCGGTTTTCTGTGCACAGAATGTCCGAGACGTCCATCTGATTTTCGCTCCACCAGTACATCTAAGAAGGGTAACTTTCCATCCTTCTCCACCTCCACTGTAAATCTTATGTTCTGATGTATACCATTCAAATGTTCAACAAACTGCTGCAGTGCCTCATTGCCATGTGGCCAGATTAAAAAAGTATCGTCGACATACCTGAAGAAGCAGAATGGACGTAAGGGAGCACTGTTCAACGCTCGTTCTTCGAAATCCTCCATGAAGAAGTTAGCTATGGCTGGTGACAGCGGCGAACCCATGGCTGTTCCGTCAATCATTTCATAATATTTTCCACCATACAAAAAATGGGTGGTCGTCAAAGTCTGTCGAAATAACTTTAGTATTTCAGGAGAGAAATGAGCAGCCAACATTTTTAACGTATCTTCCACTGGAACCTTTGTAAACAAAGAGACCACATCTAGGCTGATCATGATGTCATTCGGACCTATCCTCATCTGCTTTATAATGTCAACAAACATTTGTGAGTTAGTAATATGATGGCTGCAGTGGCCGACTATAGGTGCTAATAATTTGGTTAAGTATTTTGCCAACCGATATGTAGGAGACCCAATAGCACTAACAATAGGTCTCAACGGAACCCCATCCTTATGGACTTTGGGTAGACCATATAACCTGGGTGGCCTTGGTGCTCTTGGCCGTAGATTCTTGACTAGTTCTTCTGGGAGGCCAGAGTTCTTCAGTAGCTCCCCTGTCTTCCTACTAAGTGCTACTGTGGGATCCCGTTTACGAATACGGTACGTGGCATCTTCCAATAATATGGCCACTTCCTTATGATAATCGGTAGCATTGAGGATAACTGTGGCATTCCCTTTGTCGGCTGGTAGTACAACTAACTCTTCATCCTTCCCCAATGATTTCAATGCCAGTTTCTCCACTCTGCTCACATTGGGCTTAGGAGGCTTGGCTGTTGCTAAAATCCGACTAGTTGCAAGCCTTACCTCATCTGCTGCCTCTTCAGGGAGGTGCCGAACCGCTTGTTCTACTCCACTGATAATCTCGGCCACAGGTAGCTTTTGTGGAGCTGGAGAAAAGTTCAGTCCCTTACTGAGAACCGAGATGGTGGCGTCGTCAATTTCCTTGCGGAGAAGTTGATAACAGTGCGATGTGCGTCGCTGGACCCAGAAGTTCCTTTTCCCCGGTTTAGGCGCACAAATTTATCAGCCTGTTTTGCTGTAGTCTTGCTTAAATTAGCTCGCTGATGTGCAGCCAAGGTCGTGTCTACCCATTCCCAGTCCCAAGGTGACAAAACTGCAGACAAAAACAGATGGCAACTATATAAAGAGCGAGCGTTGGCATCCAGTTCATACCTCGTATGATGTATCCTCTCCCTGACGATCGCATGACTTGTCTTCCGCAAAATTCTATTCACTGCAGCAGTTCGGATGTGATGTTTGACAACTGCGAAATTTGGTACAACCTTCTTGTCACGACAACGTTGTAGAAAAGCCAGATTACTCAGCAGCTGTGACTGTTTCAAGCGCAGTTTCTCCAGCCGACGAACGCTGTTTACAGGGTGCAGCCAACAGCAGCTGGTGACTCATGTCGGTAGCAATGACGTGAGTCGCTTTGGATAGGAAAAGATCCTCTCTGGTTTCGATTGGCTAACATAAGTGGTAAAGGCTGCCAGTCTTGCTTGTGAGATGAAAGCAGAGCTCACCATTTGTAGCGACAGAACCGATTGCGGACCTCTGGTACGGAGTTGAGTGGAGGGTCTGAATCAGCGGCTCAGCGAACGTGTGAGCTGCAGATTTCTCGACTTGCGCCATAGGGTGGTTGGGTTTCGGGTTCCGCTGAATAAGTCATGAGTCGACTACACGCAGGAGGCGATTGCACGGGTAGCAGGGTGTGTGTGGCGTGGATTGGGCAGGTTTTTAGATTAGCGGATCTCGGTGAAACACAAAAAGTGCTTCAGTCTCAGATGGTGCAGATCGAACACAGCAAGATTGTAGGTCCAGGAAACATCGGTGTAACAGTTGTAAATTGTCGTAGCTGTGCTTGAAAAGTATCAGATCTCTAAGTGCTAATAGAAAGCACCGATGCTCAAATAGTTATAGGCACTGAAAGCTGGCTGAAGCCAGAGATAAGTTCAGCCGAAATTTTTGCGAAGGACCAAACGGTGTTCGGAGAGGATAGGCTAAACACGGTTGGCGGTCGCGTGTTTGTTGCTGTTAGAAGTAATTTACCTTTTAGCGAAATTGATGAAGATAGTTCCTGTGAGTTATTAAGAGCAGAGGTCATTCTTGGCATCCGGAATAAAATAATAATTGCCTCCTTTTACCGACCTCCTAACTCAGATGATACAATTGCTCAGAGGTTCAAAGAAAATTTCAAACACGTATCTGACTCATACAAGTATAGTTGGTGGTGACTTCAATTTGTCCTCGATATGTTGGTGAAAATACATGTTTGAATCCGATGTTACGCATAAAACATCATCTGAAATCGTTTTAAATACTTTATCTGAAAATGAGTTCACTCGAATAGTAAACGGTTATGAAAAAAAACATTTGATATCTCAGCACCAAATAACCCTGAGCTAATAACGAGCATCAAAACGGATAAAAGGATCAGTGAACACAGCGTTACCGTAGCGAGAAATTCTCCAAAAATAAACGAAAAAGCAGATAAAAATTCACTTGACGTCTTCCTGAGAGACAATCTCTACTCCTTCCACACCAAAAAACCATAGACATTCTGGTCGTATGTAAAGTATGCTAGCGCCAAGTCACAACAATGCCTTTCTATCCAATAGCAGTGAAAATAGTATCGATAACAGTGCTGCCAAAGCAGAATTTCTAAATACAGCCTTCTGAAATTCATTCACCAAAGAAGACAAAATAAATATTCCAGAACTCCAATCAAGAACAGCTGCCAGCATTAGTAACTTAGAAGCAGATATTATCGGAGTGGTGAAGCACCTTAAATCACGTAATAAAAGCAAGTGTCTCACTGCAGATTATGCACCAATTAAGTTCCTTTCAGAGTATGCTCATGCAATAGCTCCATACTTAACAATCATATACGACCGCTCGCTCGACGAAAGATCCGCACCCAAAGACTGGAAAATTGCACACGTCTCACCAATATTCAAGAGAGGTAGTTGGGGTAATCCACTAAATTAACGTCGATATGCGTCAGGATTTTGGGACATGTATTGTGTTCGAACATTATGAATTACCTCGAAGAGAATGGTTCTTTGATACGCAGCCATACGGACTTAGAAAACACCATTCTTGTGAAACACAACTAGCTGTTTACTCACACGAAATGGCGAGTGCTATCATCAAGGGATTTCAAATTGGTCCCGTATTTCTAGATTTCCAGAAGCCTTTTGACGGTGTACTACCACAAGCAGCTTGTAGTGAAATTGCGTGTTTGTCGAATATCGTCTCAGTTATGCGACTGGATTCGTGGTTTCCTGTCAGAGACGTTACTGTTTGTAGTAACTGACGTTAAGTCATCGAGTGAAACAGAAGTGATTTCTGACGTACCCCAAGGTAGTGTTATAGGCCCTCAGCTGTACATTATCTATATAAACGATTTAGAAGACACACCGAGCAGCCGTCTTAGGTTGTTTGCAGACGATACTGTCGTTTATCGTCTAGTAAAGTCATCAGAATATCAAAGCAAATTGCAAAACGATTTTGGAAAGATATCGGCACGGAGTGGAAACTGGCAGTTGACCCCAATTAATGAAAAGTGTGAGGTCATCCACATGAGTGCTAAAAGGGATCCTTTAAACTTCGGTTACACGATAAATTAGTCATATCTGAAGGCCGTAAATGCAGCTAAATACCTAGGAATTACAATTACGAGGAAAGTAATTGGAAAGAACACTCACAAATGGATGTGGGGAAGGCAACCGAGGGCTGATTTTTATTGGCGGAACACTCAGGATGTGTAGCACATCTACTAAAGAAACTGCCTACAGTACACTTGTCCATCCTCTTCTGGAGTACTGCTGCGCGGTGTGAGATCCTTACCATACAGGATTAATGGAGTACCTCGAGAAAGTTCAAAGAAAAGCAGCATTATCGAGAAATAGGGGAGAGAGATTCACTGACATGATACAGGATTACAATATTGCAATGCCTGTGTTAGTCTGATTACGATGCGAAGTTCCTATGGACATGCAAGCATGTCCAAATGAACAGGCAGTGCGGCGACTACAGCCGTTATAAATATATTAAATGAACTCGCAATTACGAATAAGCTTCAGTCCGTAACCACACTGCTGCTGCGGTCGCAGGTTCGAATCCTGCCTCGGGCATGGATGTGTATGATGTCCTTAGGTTAGTTAGGTTTAAGTAGTTCTAAGTCTAGTGGACTGATGACCTCCAATGTTGAGTCCCATAGTGCTTGGAGGCATCTGAATTTGCGAAAAAGGGCAACCATCATCTGTAGAATAGAATGACGACAATCACATGACATCCGTTGAAGTTCGTTGTTGATCGGGTCGTCCGCCCTAAACAAATGAGACGAACAAAATGAGATAAGAAAATGGTAAGGCGACCACATAAGCGGCAAATCATGGTTCGAGTCCCGATCCGCCACAAATCGTCATACCATTCTACAGCTAATTGTTGTCCTTATTCCCAATTGCGATTTCATTGAATGTGTATGATACAGGATTTATGGTGGACAGCATTAACACAAAGGCGTTTTTCGTTGCAACGAAATCTCTGCACGAGATTTCAATCACGAACTTTCTCCTCCAAATGCGAAAACATTTTATTGACGCCGTCATACATGGGGAGAAACGATCATTATAATAAAATAAGGGAAATCAGAACTCGCACGGAAAGATAAAAGTGTATGTTTTTAGCGCGCGATATTCTAGAATGGAATAAGAGAGAATTCTTGTGAACGTATTTCGGTGAACCCTCTGCCAGTCACTTAAGTATGATTTGCAGAGTATCCATCTAGATGTAGATCTAGAAACAACGAAGGAATTTTTATGAACGACATAGTGCTATGTCAGCAGGCCACAATTGTTCGCGAATGGTATGAATAACATTCTGGTCAGTTCGAGCGAATGATTTGGCCAGAGAGATCGCCCGACATCAATGCCATTGAACATTTACGGGACATAATCGAGAGGTCAGATCGCGGACAAAATCCTGCCGTGGGTGGACTTTCGTAATTATGGACGGCCCTAGCGGCAGCATGGCTCAATATTTCTGCAGGGGATTTCCAACGATTTGTTGAGTCCATGCCCCTTCGAGTTTCTGCACTAGGCCGAAGTGGGTCCGACATGATATTAGGAGGTTTTCCGTGACGTCTGTCACGTCAGTGTACTTCTTCATCCGTACTATGCGAAGCACTGTAAACTTCTGTTACACTCCCCAGCCAGTCAGTCAAGCCTGTGATCATTCGATCCATCTTTATCTTACTGATAGTATTTCCAAACCACATAACCATTCGTCACTGACTGAACAACGTAAGTATTTATTAAAACTATTTTTAGCTCAGAAAGCGAACTCTCCGCTTTTGCAACTGCTTTGAAACCTATTATATACGCCGAAACGACTTTAAATAAAGTTCTTATCAACATTAGCTGTCCTAGATACAGAAGAGACTGTCATGATGAAATGCAATTGAAAAACTTAAGAGCTTCATTTTTAACGTCTTATTCACAAATGGTAAATATGAAAAAAGGTTACAGTGCTGCATAAACCTCTATTACATACTTCAGTCCTTAAAACCAAATATTTAGTTGCGAAGAAATGTTGTCAATCACTGAATAAAAATATGTTACTTTCAGTCCAGGTAAGGACTCCGTCAGTCAGTCGTCTTATCAAAGCCCCTCGAAGTACGTCTATATTGCTTTGACTCGTCTGCTTAGGAGTTTACACTCAATGGTCCATCTTTCACAGACGTTGAAAGTTTCGTGGTGTAACTAGTCCCATTGTCCTTGGACGCTAGCTGTTTCCGAAAGCAGCCGCCCATTCAGATTGTGGTTTTCCGTGACTTGCCTCAAATCGCTTCAGTCAAATATCGGGATTGTTCCTTTGAAAAGGATGCTGCCGATTCCCTTAACCATCCATCCCAACCCGAATTAGCACTCTGTCCCTGATGCCCTTGCCGTCGACGGGAGGTTACACCTTGGTCTTCCAATTCCGTTTCAAGTCACACGTAGTTGCAACGCCCATACTCTCAGACTGCAAGGCCTTAAGGTGGTCTATTAATTCTGCCTAGTGGGTTGCATTTAATTCGAAAACGGTGAGATTGTCCTTTTAATAGCGGCTGCTGCACTTCTTTCGTTATATTTCGTATCCTACGAAGTCTATTTGTTAGAGCCTTAAGAACGTCAATGAATATCTAAGTTCGATGGTTCGTTATCTTCCAACCCATCGGGGTGGGTTTAGTGTCTCATGTCTTACTTTGGACGTAATTACGGAACAAGTTTTTAGATCTTATCACCATAGCAGCCTGTGACCGAAAGATTTCTAGATGTTGTCACGTGATTCAAAATACAGGACTGTTCCTTGGTTAGCCTCTTAGCCTCTACACCGCTTGAGGGACTAATTATTTTTACCACACCATTGATTACGCCGCTGATGATGGATGCTCCGTCTTAAATATAACCGAAACACTTGCTTACATCTAGCTTCTTTAATTCTATAGATTCAATTAACCGGTGTTCGCATTCTAATGGAGACTCATCTTTGACCAGGAAAAGAAGGTGAGCGATAAGCACATCTTTCCGTGAGAATGGTCTCTAAAACATTAATCATTTTAACACAGCGAAAAAATTCTTTGACTGGTTGAATTTACTAAATTTTCCACTAATCCTCCTCTCATTTCAATTTTTCCTCATTTATCCTATTTCTTTTGTAATTACAGAGGCGCGCTATCCAGGGGAGCGTTTCTTCGTCCCAGCTTAGTTATACACGTTCCGTTATCAGTAAATAGTTTTTTTAATTGTGTGGTGATGGTTTTCCGAATATCTTCTTAGAGTAAATAACATAACATATCGTGACGTGGCGCAGTTCCCAACAATACAGGAGACCCTGTAAAGACGAGCGCCGTTGCTTGACAACAGTCTGAGACGAATCGACGGGCGAGCAACATGAATGTATTAGTCTCCAGGCAGCAATACCTTAAGAAAGCCGTGGATTGCAACGGATGGAGCGGCAATAGCAGACAGAAGGTAGGTCATCTACAAAATTCTGAGTTGCGTCTCTATGTGGTAATCAGACACAAGCACCAAATCGATTGCATCCGTTAGTGGACACACAACATAAATTCTCAAAGCCATGTGTATTTAATGAATAGGGAGATCTTCGACACTACAATTATGTTCATGATAATTTGATTCTGCAAACCAGTCATCCAGACTGTTTTTCAAGGTTTGTCTGAGACAGTTTGTGTTGGAGGAGCACGTACTTTATAAATCTCATAATAACAGGAAAGTCAGAATACTACAAATTATACATTCTCTTATGAAGTGTCCGGGACAAGTGATCTTTGTATTCTCTCACATACTGATCGGAAAGTCGAGTGTGTCACCGTGGTGTTCTGAAACACAGGTTTTCCATGCACATACCATCAGAAATAATACATTTTTATAAAAAAGTTTTGACGATTATACATAATTTTCAAATGTGAAACTGTATATTTGGCAGAAAATTAATACGACTTTTAGCTCGTATGTGTCTTACAAACGGAGTGAAATGTAACTTGATATTGTTATTCGTGCTTGCATATAGTTAAGTAAGGCTGTCAACTTTGTCACCTTTGTGTCAGTGCAGTTGGATCGGTAGAGGTCGCTGGGGTTCGAGCTGCTAATATGGTGATTCCTCTCGCTGTCAGTTTAGGCGACCAAATGATTATTATGTAATTCCCTCGCCCGTCCACCCGCCTGAGGTGTATTGCGCGTTCTGAGATGACTCTCAAGGCACTCTGTCGGTAGCAGCCGCTTCGATAGATGATCAAACACTGCGCTTGACTTCGGACAGATATTTACTTATTTACGCTCGCTACAAATTTTAACCCTCAATATTGATCGCAAATAGTATCTCGATTGAACGTACCAATAGATTTATGCCGTTTCAAATTTAATTACGTATAACGTGTGTGTGAGTCGAAATGTAATTACAAGGTAGAACTGGTAGGAAGCTAGGGCTCGAAGCAACCTGACACCATCAGTGTTTTCAGGAATAGAGAATGTTCATAACAATCCAAATTAGTTTTCTTGATTAGATGGCCATAGCGAGCCAGTCGTGGTGCCGTGCTTGTAGTTTGCGAATGTAGCCTGCCACACACTAGGAAAAAAGTACGGGCCTGTATTAACACATCTTGTTACCGTAAATCAACACCTTACTTAATGTTAAAAAATCGTTCAAATGGCTCTGAGCACTATGGGACTTAACATCGGTGGTCATCAGTCCCCTAGAACTTAGAACTACTTAAACCTGACTAATCTAAGGACATCACAGACATCTATGCCCGAGGCAGGATTCGAACCTGGCGTATTACAAGCTATATTCATTTCTGACAACAAATTGGTACGGGAAAGTAGCATTTAAGCAACCACTGTTAGTAGATTTAAAGTTGCATACTCAGTTAATGTCAATAAATTGTTGAAATACACTTTGTTCAGTGCCAGATTATCTCACCTTGAGCCCCGTCCTGTTCTCATCTTGTCGCTGGGGATCTAAAACATGGAAGATGTGAAAACGTTTTTGAAAACAAGTTTATTGTTTCCATAAGGCTGAATTTAAACTAGGATTAGATTCTTTTATTTTCAGGGTTCTTTTATTTTCAGGGCTTAAAATTAGTCATATTATTTAGAACTCGGTATGACCACAACACTGAACGATAAGCTAACTATACAAAGATATTTGCTAAGAAGCATTTTTGATGTGTTTTTCTAGGGAAGTAACCAGTAGGAAGTTCCAGTTTCATGTCACTTTCAATTTCGCCCGTCATAACCCTCAGTCTGCTCGCCGACCAGGGACTAAACAAAACAGCTACCATCTTTCACAATATTTGATTATTTTAATATAGGAAAAGGCTTCATTTGAGTGATCGATTGTACTAATATTTTCGTTTCTTCCCTTCGAGCGCCAGGTCCACACATCCTGGGAGGTCCCAGACGAACGCCCTAGTTCCCCCCGCCCAGTAACGCCCCTGCATTGATTTCTGTACGAAATATTGCCCTAGTTATTACAGCTGTATTTGAAATCTAAAATTTTCAATTAAATCATTGTATAATTGCGCTAAAATTTCATACTTGGAGTACCTTAACAAGAAGTACGATAACACTACAGCACGTTACATTTTTTAATTTACTGTTCACCTATACTCGTAAAAGGAGGTGTTCCATCTGTCGTACTAACATTCGGACGCAATACTGGTTTCGTTTCTGCAATGATTTACGAAGTACTTTTATTAATCGTTGATCGGCTATTGTATTGTATGTTAACCGTGGACCTATAAACATCGGAGAGGCTCCGTCCCCGCCGCAGCCGTAATGGTCCACAACCCCACGACGATTACCGCAGTCCACTTCACCCCTCCGCCGCCCCACACTGAACCCCCGGGTTATTGTGCTTTTCGGCCCCCGGTGGACCCCCCAGAGAGCGTCTCACACCAGACGAGTGTAACCCCTATGTTTGCGTGGTAGAGTAATGGTGGTTTACCCGTACGTGGAGAACTTGTTTGCGCAGTAATCGCCGACGTAGTGTAACTGAGGCGGAATAAGGGGAACCAGTCCGCATTCGCAGTGGCAGATGGAAAACTGCCTAAAAACCATCCACAGACAGGCCGGTTCACCGGACCTCGACACAAATCCGCCGGGCGGATTCGTGCCGGGGACCAGGCGCTCCTTCCCGCCCGGAAAGTCGTGCGTTAGACCGCACGGCCAACCGGGCGGGCGGATCACCTATTCGTCCTCTTCTTCTTCTTCTTTTTCTTCCTGGCCTAATCCAGAGTTTGTACAGAGATTACATCTTATTTCAGATGTAGCAATGATAATGGTAGTAGGTGGTCGGATGCCCTCACATACGCCACCACTTCTCCTCGGGACGGAATTTGTGTATCACAGCTGTCTGCATCTCCTGTTATCACATGAGCGAGAGTGAGAATGTTTTCTAAATGTTTTTGAATCGTGTATCTGAGGTGGACCGTGGGTACCAGCCAACGGTTGTGGGAAACAGCGTAAAACCACACCCAGTCTGGCCAGAAAACCGGCCCTCGTCGTTAACCAGACGGGCAGATTGGACTCGGGCAGGCGCGCCTCCCAGCATAATAAAAGAGGGCGCTTTAGCGCGCTCGGCTGTCCGGACGGATCCCAAGGGTCATCTGTTACCGTACTCTCGTGTTACTCGTCACTATTAATTATGATACACTTAGTACAAGGCAGGTCGCTGATGCTGCGTGTAGCAGTCATGCTGAAAAAAAGAGGATAGCTATTAAAACTCGACTGGAGGAAACACCTAGAACATCTGCTACATCCTACCAAGACTATATAATTCGCTGTTCCAGTTCTTCAAGCGTTTCAGCTTAATTGCTGAGAAACAGAAAAATGATGACGACAAACAGAAATGCGTGTTGAGTAGCCACGCGGTCTAGGGCGTCTTGCCACGGTTCGCGCGGCTATCCCCGTCGGAGGCTCGAGTCCTCCCTGGGGCATGGGTGTGTGTGTCGTCCTTAGTGTAAGTTAGTTTAACCTAGATTAAGTAGTGTGTAAGCTTAGGGACCGATGACCTCAGCAGTTTGGTCCCGTAAGACCTTACCACAAATTTCCAAAAATTACAAACAGAAAACTTCAGAGATCGGGTGTTCTTTCAGGCTATGGATTAGCTTATATGTTTTGGTCCACAGTGGCGTGAAGAATGTCTGACGTCAGCAGCAAAATATGCCGGTGCCCCAACATAAATGTACCTCATTGCCCAACGTTGCAGGGGGGGGGGGGGGGGGGGATGGGCCAAATGCCAAATTTGAGCCCAATTAAATGGACACTTAATCTAAATGTGTGCGTTTAAAATACATTTCTGAAAACTAAGACAATAATTTTCACCGATGGATCGTAACCACAATTCGCAATTTTCTCTCAGACGGACCGTTTTTTGACCCATGTTTTTTCCTCTACTATCAAATACATTTACCCATGTCAGTTTTCGTATTAATTATGGTCCACCCTGTATAAAGACCATTAGTTATGGAGATCAAATAGGTGATGTTTACAATGTCCTTTATTGTATTTATCACTTTTAAATTCTTCGGGTTTTATATGAAGAGCATTACGTTACAGGTAAAGAATAATTGCTTGTCTCTATCATGGTTACAGTAGTCGCTCTTGTTTATGTAATAGTTTAGTACGTCAACGATAGCTTGGATATATTTAAAAAAGTTATCACATTACCTGCTTCGACAAATAATTGCACATCTTCAGATGCGTTAAATACACTAAAAGCTTCGTGCACATAACAAATATACTTAGACACTTTGAAAATCATAAAGTCATTTAATATTTCACTGAATGAACATATTGTCACATGATAAAAGACTAAAATTACAATAATGTCTTGCGTTGTTATACACGCGAAGAAAAATGAGAAACACGACGCACCAGGAAGAAATTATACGAATGGGACGGAAGTCGGTATATGTACAGACAAACAATACAAGTTGGTATATGTACAGACAAACATTACAAGTGTAATGTGCTGTGAATACATAGAAAGAGAGATCCTTTATCATTTAGCTACAATATTCTAGGTCGGCAACTAGAAGCAGTTAATTCCATAAAATATCTGGGAGTAGGCTTTAGGAGTGATCTAAAATGGAATGACCATATAAAATTAATCGATGGTAAAGCAGATGCCAGACTGAGATTCTTTGAAAGAATCCTAAGGAAATGCAGTCGGAAAGCAAAGGAAGTAGGTTACAGTACACTTGTTCGCCCACTGCTTGAATACTGCTCACCGGTGTGGGATCCGTACCAGATAGGGTTGGTAGAAGAGATAGAGAAGACCCAACGGAGAGCAGCGCGCTTCGTTACAGGATCATTTAGTAATCGCGAAAGCGTTACGGAGATGATAGATAAACTCCAGTGGAAGACTCTGCAGGAGAGACGCTCAGTAGCTCGGTGCGGGCTTTTGTCAAAGTTTCGAGAACATACCTTCACCGAAGAGTCAAGCAGTATATTGCTCCCTCCTACGTATATCTCGCGAAGAGACCATGAGGATAAAATCAGAGAGATTAGAGCCCACACAGAGGCATACCGACAATCCTTCTTTCCACGAACAATACGAGACTGGAATAGAAGGGAGAACCGATAGAGGTATTGAAGGTACCCTCCGCCACACACCGTCAGGTGGCTTGCGGAGTATGGATGTAGATGTAGATGTAGAAGTACTGTAATTCATAATGTTCGAACACAATATATGTTTCAAAATCGTGCTGCATATCGACGTTAATGATATGAGCCTGTAATTGCAGGATTAATCTTACTGCCTTTCTTGAATATTGTTGTTATCTGTGCAACTTCCCAGTATTTGGGTACGGATCTCTCGTTAAGCGAGCGGTTGTGTGTGTTTGTTAAATATGGAGCTATTGCATCAGTTGTTTAATCCATCAGCTGAAGGTGCTAGTCTCAATGTCATTCTAGCAATATACGAGGGCGAGTCAAATGAAAACCTTAAATATTCTCTTAAATATTATTTATTGTGCAGAAGTTGTACAAAGCTGTGTCACTTTTCAACATAATCTCCCCTACGCTCAATACAAGTCCTCCAGCGCTTACAAAGAGCATAAATTCCTTTAGACAAAAATTCTTTTGGTAGTCCGCGCAACCACTCATGCACCGCGTGGCGTACCTCTTCATCAGAACAGGACTTCTTTCCTTCCCTTGCGTCTTCGAGTGTCCAAACATACGGAAATCACTTGGGGCAAGGTCTGGGTTGCTCGCTCTCTTCGTTTCTGGTTGGTGGAGGTGAACCCAGATTTCGTCCCCAGTAGCGAATCTTACAAGGAAACCATCACCTTCTTGTTCAAAGCGCCGAAGAAGTTCTTCACAAGCATCAACGCGTCGTTCTCTCATTTGAGAAGTCAGCTGACGTGGCACCCATCTTGCAGACACTTTGTGAAACTGGAGCACATCATGCACATAGTGGTGTGCTGACCCATGACTAATCTGTAAACATGCTGCAATGTCATTCAGTGTCACTCGATGGTAATCCTTCACTATGGCTTCAACTGCTGCAATGTTCTGTGGAATCACAACTCGTTGTGCCTGACCTGGACGAGGAGCATCTTCCACTGAAGTCACACCATTTGCGAACTTCCTTCTCCATTCGTAGACTTTCTGCTGTGACAAACATGCATCACCATACTGAACCTTCATTCGTCGATGAATTTCAATAGGTTTCGCACCTTCGCTACGTGAAAAGCGAATAACTGAACGCTGTTCTTCCCTGGTGCAAGTCGCAAATGGGGCGGCCATCTTTATACTGATACTGCGACGGTATGTGTGCATCTGCATTATGCTCCAACCTACAGGCCATTCTGCACGCTGTTTGTAGCACGCTTACCAACTTACAGGATACCGGCGCGAAATTTCGATTTGTTATTACAAATTTAAGGTTTTCATTTGACTCACCCTCGTACGACTGTGGAGCACTTTCTGTTCTAAAAAAATTACGGTGAATTTGAAACAGCTGCAGAACAAATGTGAAACGGACGTAAAGCGGACCAGATTGTTTTGTTGTCCCTCATCCAAGCACAGTTACCAACACCATTGCCCGCACCAGTCCTAGGCTCCTAATGGAAAGTCACGTTTTATGTACCGTATGTTCTCCGATGGAGCTAGTATTCCGTCTGTAATGACATCACTCCAACATGTTCCTGCCACTGTAAATGGGCTCGGCCGTAAACGATTCTGGGGGCTGCCCCGCCTCTTTTGATGTGTGAAACAGTGGACGGGTGCCGGTTCCAGAGAGTGGCGCCTGGCCGCGACGAGTTCCGGACGGGTGCCAAAGTGCGCGTGAGGTATTCCGAGAGATGGGTCACCGTGGCCGCGCCGGGCAACTGGAGCGTGGGAACTGCGGGCGCGCTGCCAGCTGAGTCAGCCACCTGCCACCTGGCCCAGCGCTCTCTCCCTGGCCTCCAGTCTCGCGCTTCATCTCACGCCTTCCATTCACTGTCCGTCATATAGTCTTGTGCCAACTGACGACAGTCACACCGATACTGGAAGTGGGGTTGCCTGACTGAGACGATCCCTTTCGAAGTGATTTCCGTTCCTTGAGACGATCACCACGACGTCATGTTTGTGCCTCTATCCTGGTGCGACTGGCTACAGCGGACTTTGCAACAATAAGTTGCTAACAATCGTCTCCTTGTGACTGTATATTCTTTCTACACTACTGGCCACTAAAATTACTACACCACGATGATGACGTGCTACAGACGCGAAATTAAACTGACAGGAAGAAGTTGCTGTGATTTGCAAATGATTAGATTTTCAGAGCATTCACACAAGGTTGGCGCCGGTGCCGACACCTACAACATGCTGACATGAGGAATGTTTCCAACCGATTTCTCATACTCAAACAGCAGTTGACCGGCGTTGCCTGACGAAATGTTGTTGTGATGCCTCGTGTAAGGAGGAGAAATGCGTACCATCACGTTTCCGACTTTGATGAAGGTTGGATTGTAGCCTATCGCGATTGCGGTTTATCGTATCGCGGCATTGCTGCTCGCGTTGGTCGAGATCGAATGACTCTTAGCAGACTATGGAATCGGTGGGTTCAGGAGGGCAATACGGAACGCCGTGCTGGGTCCCAAGGGCCTAGTATCACTAGCAGTCGAGATGACAGGCATCTTATCCACATGGCTGTAACGGATCGTGCAGTCACGTCTCGATCCCTGAGTCAACAGATGGGGACGTTTGCAAGACAACAACCATCTGCACGAACAGTTCGACGACGTTTGCAGCAGCATGGACTATCAGCTCGGAGACCATGGCTGCGGTTACCCTTGACGCTGCATCACAGACAGGAGCGCCTGCGATGGTGTACTCTACGACGAACCTGGGTGCAAGAATGGCAAAACGTCATTTTTTCGGATGAATCCAGGTTCTGTTTACAGCATCATGATGGTCGCATCCGTGTTTGGCGACATCGCGGTGAACGCACATTGGAAGTGTGTATTCGTCATCGCCATACTGGCGTATCACCCAGCGTGATGGTATGGGGTACCACTGGTTGCCCGTTTCGGTCACCTCTTGTTTGCATTGACGGCACTATGAACAGTGGACGTTACATTTCAAATGTGTTACGACCCGTGGCTCTACCCTTCATTCGATCCCCGCAAAACCTTACATTTCAGCAGGATAATGCACGACCGCATGTTGCAAATCCTGTACGGGCCTTTCTAGATAGAGAAAATGTTCGACTGCTGCCCTGGCCAGCACATTCTCCAGATCTCTCACCAATTGAAAACGTCTGG
The DNA here is from genome assembly GCF_023864275.1 of Schistocerca cancellata. NCBI lineage: Eukaryota > Metazoa > Arthropoda > Insecta > Orthoptera > Acrididae > Schistocerca > Schistocerca cancellata. The sequence goes on from NC_064630.1 coordinate 353,321,718, forward strand.
TCAATGGTGGCCGAGCAACTGGCTCGTCACAATACGCCAGTCACTGCTCTTGATGAACTGTGGTATCGTGTTGAAGGTGCATGGGCAGCTGTACCTGTACACGTTATCCAAGCTCTGTTTGACTCAATGCCCAGGCGTATCAAGGCCGTTATTAAGGCCAGAGGTGGTTGTTCTGAGTACTAATTTCTCATTATCTATACACCCAAATTGCGTGACAATGAAATCAGATGTTAGTTCTAGTATAATATATTTGTCCAATGAATACCCGTTTATCATCTTTATCATCTGCATTTCTTCTTGGTGTAGCAATTTTAATGGCCAGTAGTGTATGTTATAATCTTTGTATCCCTCCTGGATAGGCGGTGCGTGGGTCTGCTCCTGTGCACTGCTTATCTAATATAGGCCCAGAGTGAAGGAAGCGAGTAGGAGCAGGAGAGGTGAAGCACTTCGGTACTGCACGTAACTTTAACACTTTAGAGTCAAAAACACAAGTGAATATCAAATGCATACATAACTTTGACCAGGATGAGCGCGTAGGTGTGAAGCCGTAGGCCATGTCTAATCTAATACAAAGTCTCAACAATTAGCTAGCCCACTCGGTAGTAGAAGCGACACTTCCAGGCCGCCTGCTCTTGATGAAATGGGCCGAAATCAAGACGGCACTCCCTGAGCTCCACAGCGTCGGCCAGAGGGCGCTGAGGTCGGCATAGTTAGTGTTCTCTCGTAGTGCCAACTTACGAGAGCGTGCACCTACGTTGTGCCATCGTAACTATCGACGCCACAATAACCTCCCAGCGGTTAAGCTAATGTCGAGGCCACAAACGTAGCAAGTATTCCATTTTAGGAATGAACACGCAAATTACGATAATGGTTCCGCTTCAGCTGTAGAATATTTCAGAACAAACGAAAATTTGTGACGATTGTTGACCGTCAACGCAGAGTCTTAGACAGTACACTGCAGAATGTCATGCCATAGCAACGCAACTACTAGAGAAAACAGTCTTACCTTGTGAGGGAATCACGGTAATGCACTGAGGTGACAAAAGTCATGGGATACTTCCCAGTATCGTGTCGGACCTCCTCCTGCCCCCCGGCTGCTGTGACCGAGCGGTTCTAGGCGCTTCAGTCCGGAACCACGTGGCTGATACGGTCGCAGGTTCTAATCCTGCCTCAGGCATGGATATGTGTGATGTCTTTAGGTTAGTTAGGTTTAAGTAGTTCTAAGTCAAGGTACCTGATGACCTCAGATGTTAAGTCCCATAGTGCTTAGAGACATTTTTGATCCTTCTGCCCGGAGTAGTGTAGCAACTCGATGTGGCATGGACTCAACAAGTCGGTGCAAGTCCCCTGCAGAAATATTTAGCCATGCTGCCTCTACAGCCGTCCATAATTACGATCGTGTTCCCATTGCAGGATATTATCCACGATCTGACCTGTCAATTATGTCACATATATGCTGGATAGGATCCATGTAGATCTGGTTGGTCAAATCAACTGCTCGAACTGTCCAGAATGTTCTTCAAACCGATGGCGAACAATTGTGGTCCGATGACATGGCGCACCGTGAACGACAAAAATTCTGTGGTTGTTTGGGAACGTGAGGTCCATTAAATAGCCGAACAGAACCATTTTCAGTTAATGGTTGGTTCAGCTGGACCAGAGGACCCAGCCCATTCCATGTAAACAGAACCCACACCGTTAGGAGCCACTACTACAGTGTCTTGTTGACAACTAGGGTCCATGGTTTCGTGGTGTTTGCGCCACATTCGAACCCTACCATCAGCTCTTACCAATTGAAACCTGGGCTCATCTAACCGGGATACGGTTTTCCAGTTGTCTAAGGTCCAATCGATACGGTCACCAGCACAGGAAAGGCACTGCAGGTGATGTCATGTTGTTAGCAAAGGCAGTCGCATCGGTCGTCTGCTGCCATAGCTCATTAATGCCAAAAGTGGCCGCACTGTCCTAAAGGATACGTTAGTGTATGTCCTACATTGATTTCTGCGGTTATTTCTCGCATTCTTGCTTGTCTGTTAGCACTGATACCTCTACGCAAACGCCGCTGCTCTCAGTCGTTAAGTGAGAGCCGTCGGCCACTGCGTTGTCCGTGGTGAGAGGTAATGTCTGAAATTTGGTATTCTCGGCACAATCTTGACACTGTGGATCTCGGAACATTGAATTCCCTAACGATTTCCGAAATGAAACGTCCCACGCGTCTATCTCCAATGTCAGTTAATTCCCATGCTACCCTATCACTTTTGTCGTGTGGGAGCAAGAGAGAGAGTAGACACCAGGACAAATGGAGCTTTGGGCCGCTCCTGGAATCGCGCTGGGATAGCCGAAGTTGTTGAGGCGACCGCTCGCGGCAAGTAGGACATCGAAGTTCGAGTTCTGCTCCGGCAGAAATTTTCATTTGTTTTGAAATATTCTACAGCTGATGCGGAAACATAACCGCAGGTTGAGAGATCATTCATAATTAAATCAGGCTGTTGATTGTCAATGCAGTGTCTTATAAACTGCACTGAAGTATTCCATTTTAGTTAGTGCTATCACGGTCTACAGGCCAAAAGGAATGAGGTTATGACACGCTTCACACTAGTGCGCACTGTGCAAACTTCTTCATCCCTGCAACACTGCTGCAAATCTAAATCCATTCGAACCTACTCCGAGGTCTCCCTCAACAATACCGTACTCCCCCCTTCACACCCTCCACCCCCCCTCCCCCCGGTCACCACACTGCCCCGCGCACAACAAACACACAAACACATTTCCCTGCTTTACCAAATCAACGACTGCTTGATGCCTCATGATTTGCCCTACTAAATGAATCGTTTTTGGTCAATATAGGTGGTATAATTGTGTTTTAGATTATCTGTTTCGTAGATGTCACTCGATGGCTAAGAGTGTACGTGTCAACTCAAAGTAGCTTAGAAGTCCTTCGCGACTGAATCCTGGGATAAAATACGGATAAAATCCCAAGGATTCCATAGTTTCCATCGCCGTCGTCAGTCTGACTGTCATGAAACTGCCAAGGCTCCCGTTTCTATGCCTATAGGAAGGCATCTGGTTCACTAGCTTACCTTATAGTAACGAATAAACAAATACCGCTTGGATCTTAATTACTTTTATTAAACACTACCGGTTTCGATTTTCCCTTCATCTTCAGATATTAGTTGCAAAAGAAAAAAAGAGGCGACAAAATGGAAATAGCAAGTGAAACGTAACAAACAATACCAGCAAAGGTAGCAATGTCAGACATAGTGAAAGGCACACATACATGGCCCAGCAAGGTGCACTTTGTCAGCAGTAGTATGAATTATGTAAGTTGCAGGGAAAAACGGTATTGTGAGTCACGTGCCATGAGCATAAATTATTGGCACACTGGCATTCATACAGCCTAAAGAAAATTCTTCCATCATGAAATAAAACAATTAATAAAATTAAAAAAAACTCGTTAATCTAATAAATTGTAGTATGATGTGCTGTAACGTAAAAAATGAAATTCAAATGTAGGGAACAACCTCACAGTGTTTCTAGAATGAAATTTTCACTGTGCGCTGATATGAGACTTCCTGGCAGATTAAAACTGTGTGCCGGACCGACACTCGAACTCGGGACCTTTGCCTTTCGGGGGCAAGTGCTCTACCATTTTTTTTTAAGTGGGGTAGTGGGCCGGTGGGGGCTCGGGGGGGGGGGGGGGCAAAGTGTGCAGCGCTCGAAACCCGAGGACTGGCCGCAATGTCTCCCTCACCACCATCGAGCCTGTGTGACATAGGGAAGTGGGAGACACAGGAATCAAAAGAAGTGGAAGGCGTTGTTGTTGTTTATTTATTTGCATTGTGTTTTTGTAATATTCACTATTATTATGAAATTATGTGGAACACATCGGCGACAGAGAAAAAAATATAAATGCTGGGTAAAGAAAAGAAAAAGGAGAAGAAAAAAAGAAATAAAATCCGCGCAATCTACGTCACGCTCTCCCATCCGCGGAGGTCAGCGGTAGAATCGATCATAGGCGATTTAAACTCTGACACTGCCGGGGGGGGGGGGGGGAGAGGTGCCCTCTGCTCCAGGCACTCCCCAAACTTAGTGGAGGTGTAACAAAGACCCCTCGAAGATAGTTAGCGAATAATGTTCGGTAACGTGGCGTGTTTCCGAGAGCTGCATGGGCTGTTCGTAAACAGTTCCAGAACTCGAGGCGGGATTTAGGTCCCTCATGAAAGAGAAAATCGACCGACCACCCTTTGACCCACGTAATAGTATAACATTTGGCGGCGGGAAAATGTGTGTCTTCCGGGTATAGAGACATTCGAGGTTCAATCGTGTCTGGTGGCACTCGGACATTTGAGCTGCCCAAGCACGACGCGCTTCCCATCCTCACAGCCTTATTTCGGTCAGTACCTCGTCTCCTACCTTCCAGACCTCACAGAAGCACTCCTGGGATGCTGCAGAACTAGAATTCCTGGAAGAAAGCATATTGCGGAGACATGGCTTGCCACAGCCTGGGAGATGTTTCCAGAATGAGATTTTCATTCTGCAGCAGAGTGTGCTCTTACAGATAACTTCCTGTCAGTGCTCTACCACTTGCCAGCGAAAGGCAAAGGTTCCGAGTTCAAGTTTCGGTCCGGCACACAGTTTTAACCTGGCAGGAAGTTTCAAACTCACAGTAAATTTTACATTGTGCATTTTCGTTCTTGGTTTTATAAATTTCGTAAGTCGCTCGAATTTAACAAACTCGTCTAATATGCACTATTTGAGTTCTCCATCTGTTCAAAAACAGATGTAAGAACTGGCCTTCATTTAATAAATAAAGGTACTGAGGAATTAAATACCGTGTTAATGTAGTAGTCAAAGACTTTCACACATGCACCGGTAATGACTGTACCACCTGCATCCTTCGTGTTTTGACTTTAGTTATAAAACATTCATATCACTGTTGACAAGCCTCGTGGCGTCAGATATGATGTTTGATGTTATTTGTGTTGGCTTTGAAGGTATTCTTTGTGATGTAACGCTTCTGTAATTTTTAATTTGGTGGCCTCCTTATCCTTTTCGTACTTAGGTATGAGAATGATCTGCCCGGTACGCCGAAAACGGTTCCTGAGACAATTATGAAATTACGTCGTAATGTCGTCATAGAGACAGAAAACGCTCAGATAGCGCCCTGTGCTCCGGAACATCATTTCCAGTCGCTGTACAACGGCACTTGCAACGTCAGCACCCATACCAAATTATGTGAACCATTCCTCTGTAACCTTTCTTTGTCGAATGCCTCATCTATGTATTGCTAATCGCATAAGTGGTGTCTTTGTTAAGTGATTGTCACATGGTGTAATTTCAATGGCTTCCCTGGTCACAGAGTACCGTTAGATCGAAGTGTGAGCCAGAATTATCGTCTTTTTTAACATAGTTTTGTATTTATTCATTTGACTACCTTTTATCATAATTTGACAGAGCAAGTTAACCAGCAACTGTTTTTTCTACAAGGTTCCAGGTTCAATCCTCAAGCACTCCAACGGCTGTTTGCTGTCACTTGCATTTCTTTTGTCTCTGGCAATGTTTTGTGTTCTAGGAGAGTGCCAAGCTGCGCCTTAGTTTGAAGTCCAGTTTTAACTATAGGTCCCCACATTACTGGCTATATAAGTCAGATGAAAGATCAGAGTAAGGCACAGAATCAGCACTCTATTTTACTTTCTTGCTACAACAATCACAAAAACGTTTTCGAAATGCAATTACCGATTTCGACCAACCAGTGATAATCGTCATACTCTGTGTAGATAAAATAGAGAGAACTATAAAACATTATATGATCTATAAAATCTGCCAAGTAATTGTCTATGTGACAACAAGACAGGAATAAAATTACACTTAAAAGAACTTGCTACAAGCGGTGACGCAAAGTTCCGGTTGTGTTTTTAACATATCTATAGGCAATACCAAAAAGACCTGAAAGTTTCACAGGTGGAGTGACATTTCTCAAAATATCGGGAATCCGGTATATCGCTGTTTAACAATAATCGTTATCGTCTCTCGATAGGTCGGAAGGAAGTATCGATATATCAACGGCAAATTCGACGTACCTGCCTATAACCACATCGGTTGCACGTTGTAAATATACTGCCCTTTTTAGAGCTGTATATTTAAATATTGATTTATTATTAGATATTATGTATATCAACAAGTTAGCAGCCCGCCTATTCCTCTTAGAGCAAGAATTGAAAGGAAAACGGTGCACGTTCACCTTTGCAATAACCACTTTGTTGACAATGGTGTCTGCATGTAAGTGGCACAATAAAAGGTGTCCGATGGGTTCGAAGTACAGTTTCGTCACATATCGAATTTGTCCGGAACACTTCACATCGACTTTCCTGTTTTTCATTTCTGCCAGCGGCCTGGCAGTGCAAGTGTCAAAATTGCGTAGTGAAGATAAACGTTGCAGTTTCTGTTAGTAGAGCCGAGCGCCGATTACGTCAGCATTCCCCCTTACACCCCTCCGCCCACCGTAAAGACCAGTTTTGTAATTTAGATTTCTGTTCATCCTTTTCAGCCACTGTTTTTGAAGATTGCCGATCGGAAATCTTGTTATCGCACTCACACCGCCACCCGCCAGTGCAATCGGACTACTACTTTGTGCCATCTACAGGGTGTTACAAAAAGGTACGGCCAAACTTTCTGGAAACATTCCTCACACACAAATAAAGAAAACATTTTATGTGGACATGTGTCCGGAAACGCTTAATTTCCATGTTAGACCTCATTTTAGTTTCGTCAGTATGTACTTCCTCGATTCACCGCCAGTTGGCACAATTGAAGGAAGGTAGTGTTGACTTCGGTGCTTGTGTTGACATGCGACTCATTACTCTACAGTACTAGCATCAAGCACATCAGTACGTAGCATCAAGAGGTTAGTGTTCATCACGAACGTGGTTTTCCAGTCAGTGCAATGTTTACAAATGCGGAGTTGGCAGATGCCCATTTGATGGATGGATTAGCACGGGGCAATAGCCGTGGCGCGGTACGTTTGTATCGAGACAGATTTCCAGAACGAAGGTGTCCCGACAGGAAGACGTTCGAAGCAATTGATCGGCGTCTTAGGGAGCATCGAACATTCCAGCCTATGACTCGCGACTGGGGAAGACCTAGAACGACGAGGACACGTGCAATGGACGAGGCAATTCTTCGTGCAGTTGACGATAACCCTAATGTCAGCGTCAGAGAAGTTGCTGCTGTACAAGGTAACGTTGATCACGTCACTATATGGAGAGTGCTACTGGAGAACCAGTTGTTTCCGTACCATGTACAGCGTGTACAGGCACTATCAGCAGCTGATTGGCCTCCCCGGGTACACTCCTGCGAATGGTTCATCCAACAATGTGTCAATCCTCATTTCAGTGAAAATGTTCTCTTTACGGATGAGGCTTCATTCCAACGTGATCAAATTGTAAGTTTTCACAATCAACATGTGTGGGCTGACGAGAATCCTCAAGCAATTGTGCAATCACGTCATCAACACAGATTTTCTGTGAACGTTTGGGCAGGCATTGTTGGTGATGTCTTGATTGGGCCCCATGTTCTTCCTCCTACGCTCAATGGAGCACGTTATCATGATTTCATACGGGATACTCTACCTGTGCTGCTAGAACATGTGCCTTTACAAGTACGACACAACATGTGGTTCATGCACGATGGAGCTACTTCACATTCAGTCGAAGTGTTCGTACGCTTCTCAACAACAGATTCGGCGACCGATGGATTGGTAGAGGCGGACCAATTCCATGGCCTCCACGCTCTCCTGACCTCAACCCTCTTGACTTTCATTTACGCAACCCCGGTACCAAATGTAGAGACTCTTTGTGCTCGTATTGTGGACGGCTGTGATACAATACGCCATTCTCCAGGGCTGCATCAGCGCATCAGGGATTCCATGCGACGGAGGGTGGATGCGTGTATCCTCGCTAACGGAGGACATTTTGAACATTTCCTGTAACAAAGTGTTTGAAGTTCTGTTGCTGTGTGTTTCCAGTCCAGGATTAATGTGATTTGAAGAGAAGTAATAAAATGAGCTCTAACATGGAAAGTAAGCGTATCCGGACACATGTCCATATAACATATTTTCTTTCTTTGTGTGTGAGGAATGTTTCCTGAAAGTTTGGCCGTACCTTTTTGTAACACCCTGTATACTTGCATCACAAGGTGAATTCTACAGCAGTTTCAAAAGAATTGCTTCCAATATTTACCAAAAACGGCACCCGTATTGCCGTTTTGATATCAATGAATCGGTGGGAAAGTTGTCGACGGTATATCCGGAACTTTTAGAAAAATGTCAACGAGTAATGAGACATCATGAAATAAGTACAGGTATAATTTTATTCCCCGCCAGTAACAAGACCACCATCGTATGTCACTGTACTGAAACATCGACAGGTTGAAGTATTTTGTTATATAGAAATAAAAGGAAGTCTAATGGAAATAATCTATATCCGCAAATATACAAGGCCAATACCACCAAATTTATGACCTGATTTGTGGAACGAGCTACTATTAACGATGTTTTCTGGCTGCGATTTGCATAATTCCATGTACGATTAACTCGAGGCTGAAAAAGATCCAACCCACTTGTAGCACCCATTCTAATCACAAATATGATCATTTTGTATTTATCTTTACTTCGAGATTTAATTCTCGTAATAATGTCAGCCCATATTGTTACCCGACAAAGTTCTCTGCTGCATGTAACTGGAGACCTGACGAGGGATGCTCACACTAAATCCAGGGATGCATCCAGAGACCTGCGTCTCCCGACGCGAGCGCCAGTCGACACCTTTGTAGCTTTAGTGTGTCTCCCCCCTGTGGTTGCAGATTAGTGGAGAGCAGTAATCCATCGCCTCTGCTGCACCTGTCGTCTACTACACTTCACGGCTTCCCTTCCCCCTCCCCCAACACAGCCCCACGACACGAGGCTGGTAACATAGTCCTAAGCCTTGTGCCTCCTGTCGATCTCCACGTGTCAATACAATGCCTACAACGCATCAACTAGTGCTGTAGTTGAACCTGACTGGAGCATCGTTTGGTTATAACAGAAAAGTTATTCTGAAATCTCTCTCTCTTTCACGTCCACACTGCATGTCCCACGCACCCTCGTGTAATAAACAGCCTCGCTTCTCTTTTCATTCATAAAAACTGTTTCTTTTCTAGCACCAGAACAATTAAGCCCTTAAGCTTGAATTTAACCTAGTAAATTTGGTATTTTCTATTAGAAAACTGCGCCCGTGACTCTAAAAATCATTCCTGCAACAAGGAGTATTTTGAAATTATGTCAAGTGAGAGCACAAATATCTAAAAATTCGTGAAAACTTTATCATCTGCTTCTGCTTTTAGGAAACTATTGCCTACCAATGGCTGCATAGACGAATGCTACATGTGCAAATTGTTCCCGTGTGACACACATGCAATTTAGAAAATCAAGTAAGAGTTTTTGCTCGAGTATCATGTCGTTTTTGGAAACTCAGAATCTACTATGTAGGAATCAACATGGATTCCGGAAACAGCGATCATGTGAGACCCAACTCGCTCTATTTGTTCATGAGACCCAGAAAATATTAGATACAGGCTCCCAGGTAGATGCTATTTTTCTTGACTTCCGGAAGGCGTTCGATACAGTTCCGCACTGTCGCCTGATAAACAAAGTAAGAGCCTACGGAATATCAGACCAGCTGTGTGGCTGGATTGAAGAGTTTTTAGCAAATAGAACACAGCATGTTGTTCTCAACGGAGAGACGTCTACAGACATTAAAGTAACCTCTGGCGTGCCACAGGGGAGTGTTATGGGACCATTGCTTTTCACAATATATATAAATGACCTAGTAGATAGTGTCGGAAGTTCCATGCGGCTTTTCGCGGATGATGCTGTAGTATACAGAGAAGTTGCAGCATTAGAAAATTGTAGCGAAATGCAGGAAGATCTGCAGCGGATAGGCACTTGGTGCAGGGAGTGGCAACTGACCCTTAACATAGACAAATGTAATGTATTGAGAATACATAGAAAGAAGGAACCTTTATTGTGTGATTATATGATAGCGGAACAAACACTGGTAGCAGTTACTTCTGTAAAATATCTGGGAGTATGCGTGCGGAACGATTTGAAGTGGAATGATCATATAAAATTAATTGTTGGTAAGGCGGGTACCAGGTTGAGATTCATTGGGAGAGTCCTTAGAAAATGTAGTCCATCAACAAAGGAGGTGGCTTACAAAACACTCGTTCGACCTATACTTGAGTATTGCTCATCAGTGTGGGATCCGTACCAGATCGGGTTGACGGAAGAGATAGAGAAGATCCAAAGAAGAACGGCGCGTTTCGTCACAGGGTTATTTGGTAACCGTGATAGCGTTACGGAGATGTTTAACAAACTCCAGTGGCAGACTCTGCAAGAGAGGCGCTCTGCATCGCGGTGTAGCTTGCTCGCCAGGTTTCGAGAGGGTGCGTTTCTGGATGAGGTATCGAATATATTGCTTCCCCCTACTTATACCTCCCGAGGAGATCACGAATGTAACATTAGAGAGATTAGAGCGCGCACAGAGGCTTTCAGACAGTCGTTCTTCCCGCGAACCATACGTGACTGGAACAGGAAAGGGAGGTAATGACAGTGGCACGTAAAGTGCCCTCCGCCACACACCCTTGGGTGGCTTGCGGAGTATAAATGTAGATGTAGATGTAGATGTAGAGACAAAGAAAGCAGTAGATACAGGCGATCAAGTAGATACTGTGTTCCTTGACTTCCGGTAGGCGTTAGATACAGTTCCGCACGGCCGCCTAAAGAACAAGATATGAGCGTATAGAATATTAGGCCACCTGTGTGAATGAATTGAAGAAATTCCAGCATGTCATACTGAACGGACGAAAGCCTTCAGACGTAAAAGTAACTTCGGGAGTACTCCACGGGGGTATTATAGGACCATTACTTCTCACAATAAATACAAAGGACGTCGTAGATAACGTGGGAAGTTTCAAAAGGTTTTTCGCGGATGATTCTGTTGTATACGCGACGCTGGAAAGTTGAAGCAAAGTGCAGGAAGACCTGCGGAATATCGACGGTTGGTGCAGGGAGTGAAAATGATCCTCAAGGTAAACAAATGTAGCACACTGCGAATAGATAGAGAGAAAAACTCTTTATTGTATCATTACAAAACTGCAGAAGAATCACTGCAGCCGTATGGATTAGCCGAACGGTCTAAGGCGCTGTAGTCATGGACTGTGCGGCTGGTCCTGGCGGAGATTCGAGTCCTCCCTCGGGCATGGGTGTGTGTGTTCGTCCTTAGGATAATTTAGGTTAAGTAGTGTGTAAGCTTAGGGACTGATGACCTTAGCAGTTAAGTCCCATAAGATTTCACACACATTTGAACTTTTTTTTTTGAACAATCACTGGAAACAGTTGCTTCTATAAAATATGTAGCAGAAAGCGTACTGAGAGAATCAAAGCGGAATGACCACATAAAATTAATCACAAGTACGGTAGACGATCGAGTGAGATTTATTGCAAGAATCCTCTGGAAATGTAGTCCATCAACAAAGGAAGTAGCTTACAAAAAGCTCTTTCGACTAATACCTAAATATAGCGCGTCGGTATGGGATCTGTACCAAAAAGAGGAAATAGAGAGGAACCAAAGAAGAGCAGCACGTTTCGTCACAGCTTCATTTAGTAAGCGCGAGAACGTCACGGAGGTGCTCAGCAAACTCTAGTGGCAGACGCTGCAAGAGAGGCATTCTGCGACACGCTATGCCCTACTGTTACAGTTCAGAGAGCGTACGTTCCTAGAAGAGTCAGTCAATATACTGCTTCCTCCTATGTTGTTGTTGTGGTCTTCAGTCCTGAGACTGGTTTGATGCAGCTCTCCATGCTACTCTATCCTGTGCAAGCTTCTTCATCTTCCAGTACCTACTGCAATCTACATCCTTCTGAATCTGTTTAGTGTATTCATCTCTTGGTCTCCGTCTACGATTTTTACCGTCCAAGCTGCCCTCCAATACTAAATGGGTGTACCCTTGATGCCTCAGAACATGTCCTACCAACCGATCCCTTCTTCTAGTCAAGTTGTGCCACAAATTTCTCTTCTTCCCAATTCTATTTAATACCTCCTCATTAGTTACGTGATATACCCATCTAATCTTCAGCATCCTTCTGTAGCACCACATTTCGAAAGCTTCTATTCTCTTCTTGTCTAAACTATTTATCGTCCACGTTTCACTTCCACTCATGGCTACACTCCATACAAATACTTTCAGAAACGACTTCCTGACACTTAAATCTATACTCGATGTAAACAAATTTTTTCTTCTTCAGAAACGCCTTCATTGCCATTGCCAGTCTACATTTTACATCCTCTCTACTTCGACCGTCATCAGTTATTTTTCTCCCCATATAGCAAAACTCATTTAATACCTTAAGCGTCTCATTTCCTAATCTAATACCCTCAGCATCACCCGATGTAATTCGACTATATTCCATTATCCTCGTTTTGCTTTTGTTGATGTTCATCTTATATCCTCCTTTCAAGACACTGTCCATTCCGTTCAACTGATCTTCCAGGTCCTTTGCTGTCCCTGACAGAATTACAATTCACTGGCGAACCTCAAATTTTTTATTTCTTCTCCATTGATTTTAATTTCTACTCCGAATTTTTCTTTTGTTTCCTTTACTGCTTGCTCAATATACAGATTGAATAACATCGGGGAGAGGCTACAATCCTGTCTCACTCCCTTCCCAGCCACTGCTTCCCTTTCATGTCCCTCGACTCTTGTAACTGCCATCTGGTTTCTGTACAAATTGTAAATAGCCTTTCGCTCCCTGTATTTTACCCCTGCCACCTTCAGAATTTGAAAGAGAGTATTCCAGTCAACATTGTCAAAAGCTTTCTCTAAGTCTAAATATGCTAGAAACGTAGGTTTGGCTTTCCTTAATATATTTTATAAGATAAGTCGTAGGGTCAGTATTGCCTCATGTGTTCCAACATTTCTACGGAATCCAAACTGATCTTCCCCGAGGTCGGGTTCTATGTATATCTCGCGAAAAGACGATGAACATAAAATTAAAGATATTCGAACTCTCAAGGAGGCTTATCAGCAATCGTTCTTCCCGCGAACCATACACAACTGGAACAGGAAGAAGGGGAGGTGACACTGGTACACTCAGTACTTTTCGCCACACACCATAATATGGCTTGCGGAGTTTAGTTGCAGATGTAGATGTAGAAGTATCGAGTTCGCCACAGGTTAGTTTAGTATATACGAGGGTCGTCCAGAAAGAAAGTTCTGATCAGTCGTGAAATGGAGACCACAGTGAAAACCCGATGACGCTCTGCACAGATGTGTTGGGTAGTGTTTCTAGTATGCCCTTCGTTCGCATGAAGACGCTCTTTTCAGTTGTGAGCGCACTGTGAGCGAGTAAAGGTGCCTAGAACAACAATGTCTCCTGCCAAGAAGGAGGGCCCGCTGAGAGGCTTCCCCTTAATGAATGCAGCCCACCTAACACAACTGCCACGCACTTCGTTCTTCATGGCAATTCTCAGCCGCACTCTGCAGGGGCAGCCAAGACGCTCCTGCAGCCTTTTCGATGGGAAGTGTTCGATCACCCACGACACAGCCCTAATTGGCTCGTCCTGAGTATCACCGCTGTTCACATGAAACGCTGGATACGAAGACAACACTTGGGCGCAGGCTACGAGCTATAGACCAGCGTAGAGAATTATCGGAAAGCACAGGCGGCTGCCTTCTATGAAGATGGTGTTGGAAATTTGGTATAACGCTTGGACAGAAGTCTTAGTCGGAGCGGCGACTATGTAGAGAAGTATCTGGAAAGTGTAGCTAACGTCTGCAAATGAAATGTTTCTGATTTTCACTTTGGTTTCCATTTAGCGACTGATCGGAACTTACTTTCTGGACAACCTTCGTATATATATATATATATATATATATATATATATATATATATATATATATATATATATTCTTTGTTGGGAAACGCTACAAGACAGGCGCTGCGCATCACATAGATGCCTACCTCAAAAATCACGGGAACCCACGTTTCAATACCTACTGCTTCCAACTGCTTATATTCCGCAAATGACCGAGGAAGAACAGTTAGAGATACCGGATAATGCCAACTGTCGTGACCGTAAGTCGCGACCCTGCAAGCTTGACGTCCCTCAACCGACGTAAGTAGCACGGGACGGCCGACTCTCCAGGCGAAACGAGTCTTCCAACAAGTTCTAGCAGCCTGCTGCAGAGGCCGTTAGCAGGGCGGAATTATGTTTCACGTCACGCATAAACTGGAACAAATAGTGCGGAGCAGAGTACCACTGCGCAGCAGGCTGTATGTCGAGCTGCGTAGCTTACCTGGGGCATGGCTGTATAGTACACAGAGCTATAATGGATAGAGACCCACTCCAGGTTCGTCAAGATTAATGACTATACCGAAGACAATGCATATGAAAAGGAGAACAGAGAAATAATAAAAAGTAAGCCGAGAATTCAGCCCTAAATGGAAATAGTTCTCATAACAGAGGATATAAGGGCCCAAATAGTGTGGCCAAGTCCCGACGAAAGTTCGAGTTATAGTTCCAGCCGATGTCGCCTCTACCTCTCTAGTTCATCGCAGCTCACCTGTCCGGAGAAGAATCCATCACTTTTCGACAAAGCACGACATCGCTACGGCAGTGCCTACGCAAGACTGGAGAGTTTATTGTGCACTATTTTGATGTATTGTTTTCTCAGAGCACGATTGTCACAGGCTGGGAGTATTGTGCAACGATCTCTTTGAGCATTTGTCTCACTGAAGAAATATGTGCTTTGAAAACAGAATTAATTGTCATTTCAGTAGTTGTGCTTACAGATATGCGTGCCTGATTCTTGGCTGGGAGCAGTGCACAATGGTATAAGCAGCACCTCTGTGTTAGTCGCCAAAATACACGCTGGTGACAATGTATAGCTATAACACCAACAATATTTCTTCTTGCGCACCATATGAAAAGAGGAAAGGAAAGGTGAGATAATATGCTCTCCACCACACACCATATGGCGGCTTACGAAGTACACATATCGTCGTGTATCTGCTGTAAGCGGCGCAGAGCTTCCTTTGTACGTAGCGTTTGCTCTGATGCTTTCGGTGTTACGCCACACAAGTTTATCTGTGACTCATTCGGTATGAAATCGTATTGCCCAATATGATGCGTACGCATTTGTACCTCCAAGTATTAATAAAAGCGAATTACACTCAGTTTTGCACTGAAAAAGACTCGGTAGTGTACACTCAAAATATTTGTACAAGCATTTCCGAAAATTTGTAAAAAATACACTCTGAAGAAAGAATTTTAAGAATATGTGGAGGTAAAGCCCTAGGGCTCTCGTGTCGGCATGTCTGTGAGAGTCTGTCCTCCGCCACAATTCGTAATCTTATTCGTCCTCTTCTACATTTAGTTTCACAGTACGACAATCTGAATTCGAGAACTCCGCTCGTAAGCGCCCGTAGCTTAGTGATCTGGTGTTATCTGACATTCAGTGCGAAGTTAATGCCTAATGGAATCTTCACAGCTGTCGTATAACGACACGTAACACTGAGTTTTGAATCCGTGTACTGTTGTTTGATGTTACCGGCTGTAACGTTTTTAACGTTGTTGGCCTGTCAGTCTGCACTTGTTAATAGTGTTAATATCAATGATTTTGAAATTACAATCGTGTACAGCTGGATTTCTGTTTCATCTCACTTTATTAAGCAGCATCTTACAGTGGCCTAGCCAGCAGTTTTTATTTACATCTCTGATATTATGCTTCTTGGTTGTAAACAGTCCTGGAACTTTATGGTTTGATACACTTTCAGCGTGTGTTGATGTTGCATTGCGTTTGTGATCTTGCTTTCCTGCTGGTAAAGCGTGCTGCATCCCGCACTATCAACAGTTATCAGTACAGGAAACAAACACAGAAAAGAAAGCGTAATAACAAAGCTCAAAAGTGAGTAGGGAGATATGAAATTTTCTATCTTTTATTGCGATGTCTAGATAACGAACCATCATTTTTATCTGAATGTGTGTCTTCATGATTAAATACCGAATTTTCGATAAGACTCACATTGATTCTCGGTAATTCTACTCCCATTCCATCAGTTTAGATCTCAGTCAGGTTTTCCGTTTAGCTGAAATGTGTATATATTCCTATCGCATACTATTAACTTATTGTTCTATTTCAGTTTTGTAAGTACTTTCCCTAATGTTGTTTGTCATACTGATCTCGATCAGTGGATCCATTTTCTAGAGCGGTTTTGATATTCGATTTGTATGAACATACATGGATAAAAAATCACAAAAATTAACGTGGTATGAAATGATGCAACGATTTCCAACAACTGACAATAGGATCTTAATCTCGTGAAATATATCTTGCTTCGCCAGTCGTTACCCGTATTTTGAAGACAGCGAACAAGTAACTGATCTCTGTATTGTAGTTTGAAATTTCTTCACGACACATTGGCCCGAATCAGTAGCGCGCGGAAAAATTATTTATTTCTTTGTTTTCCAAGTTTTATGGTTTATGGATAACATTCCCATAAGATTTAAAATTATGTTGACCCTACTTCTTCAGTACGCTAAAATTTATGGCTTGTAACGGCGTTGTGAAACACACATTTAAGAAATTAATCTCGAAATATGTAAGCAGTTTCCACGGACGTAAACTGAGTGACTGCAATCAAAACTGTTGATAATAATATCTCTTGTAATGTGTCAGGTAATGATTAAAACCGTATTACTACGGCGGTTCGTAGCAGTTAATGTGGTACAGGGTATCCACATGAAACCTCCATCTTTTACAAATGCAATTAAAAGATAATTGTGATACGTAGATACTTGCGATTTGCGACACCATATAAAGCAACTCAAGAAGTTTTATGTGGTCATTTTTTTAAATGACTGCATTTTAATATAAATAATTACCAGAATTGACTATGCTTCAAGAGGGAGACGAATGCGTGGTGTGATATGCGGAAACGAAATGATTCATTACTGTTCAAAGACATTTCCGACGTAAATTTCAGTTGTAGCGAGCAGATGCTAAAGCTTATAAAATTTTGGTAGGACAAGATCATAGCCACTAGGAGTGTAAACAGAGACTTATGTTGTGCGAGAAAAGCTGCATTTGATGTAAACGTAGCGGAGGCCAGAGTACCTTTCAAAGCAGTCCATCAAAGTCAGTTTGTAGCACACGCGAGCTAAATTCCACTCGCGCAACAGTTAACCAGATGCTGCATAAATGACTTCGCTTGTACTCATGCAAAGATCACGTCATGCAAGCATTGAAGCGAAACGGATGGCAGCCTCGCCACGAAGTTATAGAAACCCCAATTGTCTGTGATATGTCGTTTTCTCTGACTAAGCAAACTTCCACTTACGTGTAGGTCTACCAAATCAATATTATTAGAAGCAGGGCAATGTTTCACAAAAAGCCAGACGATTTTGAAAAAGCTTGACAATGTATTTTAGACTGAATACATCCTTTATGTTTTACACAGTGGAGTAATAAACATGCTCCAACCTCAATATGAACAGGAAATAATGAGGCATACTTCTATTTAATAGGATACAATCGTATACAGTGACAGTACTTTACTGAAATTCTCAGTGAATCAGTGGAGGTTCGAGTCCTCCCTTGGGCATGGGTGTGTGTGTTCGTCCTTAGGATAATTTAGGTTAAGTAATATGTAAGCTTAGGGACTGATGACCTTAGGAGTTAAGCCCCATAAGATTTCACACACATTTGAACATTTTTGAATGAATCAGCACTTCAGAGCACGATAACATACGAAAATTCCAACTTCAAGTGATTGTCTAACAAGTTTTTGTTTCAGAGCGTGAAAATATCCGTACAACGCTATCCAACATTTAGTTCGTTCAGTACTGATTGGCATTCCTACTGTAACTCCTGCAAAGTAGCAGTTTGGGTGTCGATTTATGGGTGAAGGTAGACTATAGTACTCTCTACCGCCACCAGATGGTGCAGCTACTTGCCATAGGCGGTGCAGTGCATCAGCAGTTGTTTCGGCTTGGGAGTACGCTAGTGGATACTGATAAGACAAATGGAAGCACAGAAACATGGGCAACGGTGGGCACTGTGTTTCCTCTAGAGGCAGGGAGTGATTGCTTTAGAAATCCACAAGAGGTTAGTAGCCGTATGTGGGAAAACAGCACCAAGAAGCGGATCCGTGTTTCGTTGGGTATTAGAGGTCAGAGACGGCAGGGACTGTCCTGAAAACACAAAAGCTCTGGGAGTGCAGCAATTGCACGCAGATCAGGCAGTGCTCAGGTGTCAATTATTTTATAACGGGGCACAGGCGGATCACGTTTTTTGTACTAGAGGAGGCAACAGGTCCATCATGGGGAACTCTCCACACCATCATCATCCCATGAGGATTTGAAGATGAAGAAGGTGTGTACTGATTGGATGCCCCCATACATCACCATTGCGCAGAAATAGTAGCATGTGGAGATGGGCCAACAGCTGATGCAACGGTACAGTGCAGATCCAGCGGAGCTCTTTCAGCTTCTGGCCACAGTCGACGAGTCATGGTTTTTATACGATACTCCAAAAAAGAAGCGCAAGTCTATGGAGTAGAAGCATACTGGGAGCCCTCGTCCCAAGAAGTCACAGCCAAGACTGTTCGTGCAGATACAAATGGCGATTGTGTTCTGGGATCAGAACCGTGGCGTTCTGCTCCAACACGACAGTAGGCGGTCACATGCCAGTGGGCAGATAATTGCCACCGTGCGTAACCTAGGGTTTATTGTGCTGCCGCATGCTCCATAATCGCCGGACCTGTCCCCTGGCGATCAAGCCCTATTTGGTGCAATATGAGAGGTCATGAGGGGTAAGACGAGACGTTCACCAACAAAGACAAACTTCATACAGTCGTCCATCAGTGACGCCAGAATACACCAAAGAATAGTTTGCTACGCAAATGCTGAAACTGGCAGGCCGATGGGAAAAGTGTACAGACATTGGCGAGAAGTACCTATAATATAATCTGTATTCGTTTGTTCCATAAATGGTTCCTGTGAACACAAAAACATTGTAGTGCCAATCATTTTTAATGCACCAAGTACAACATCTCGTATCGAGATATCGTATAGGTCTACTATGAAGGCTACGTTTCTCCAAACAGTGACGCCATTGGTAGCGAACCCTGTCAAAAATATATACGAGGGTTGTCCAGAAAGTAAGTTCCGATCGGTCGCTAAATGGACACTACAGTGAAAACCGGATGACGCTTTGCACAGATGTGTTGGATAGTGTCTCTAGTATGAGTGTCAATCGCATCAAGACGCTCTTTGCAGTTGTGAGCGCACTGTGAGCGAGTAAAGGTGCCTAGAACAACGATGTCTCCCGCGAAGTAGGAGGGCCCACTGAGAGGATTCGCCTTAATGAATGCAGCCCACCTAACACAACTGCCACGCACTTCCTTCCTCATGGCATTTCTCAGCCGCACTCTGCAGGGGCAGTGAAGACGCTCCTGCAGCCTTTTCGATGGGAAGTGTTCGATTACCCACAACACAGCCCTGATTGGCTCGTCCTGAGTGTCACCTCTGTTCACATGAAACGCTGGATACGAAGACAACACTTGGGTGCAGGCTACGCGCTATGGACAAGTGTAGAGAATTATCGCAAAGCACACGCGGCTGCCTACTATGACGATGGTGTTGGAAATTTGGTATAACGCTCGGACAAATGTCTAAGTCGGAGCGGCGACTACTTACAGAGGTATCTGGAAAGTGTAGCTAACGCTTTCAAATAAAATGTTCCTGATTTTCACGGTGATTTCCATTTAGCGACCGATGGGAACTTAGTTGCTGGACAGTCCTCTTAGTAGCCAAATGTCCAAATTACGGTTTACGGAAATTCGTTAGCTGATGTAATGAAACTTCCTTACCATACAGCCGGACATTTTCTAAAAAACAAAAATGCTAACTGGATGTTAAACTAAAGCCTCGAAAAGTCGGAGGTTAATCGGCACAACATTCACATCTGGGGTTGGGGAAAACCCCACAGTTTTAGGCAACACGTCAGAGATGGCGAAAAAGTGAATGTGTTGTGCACGTTGATGAAAGACAGCATAGTTGGGCTACTCTTCTTCATTCAACCAAAGATAAAAGGAAACGAGCATCCGTATGTGCTTGATCAATTTTCTTTGCTTCAGCTTCTTCCCTCCATCTGAATATGATTTTCCAACAGCAGGCTGCGCAATCGACCTTTGTTCACATGTTTTTGCTTTCCTGGACTCAACATTTCCACAGTGATGGATAAAACATGATGGATCAATCAAACGGCCACTGCGATTTGTAGACAAATGGGAAGGACATTGTATGTGCCACCTCTGCACGTGATCTTGGCGATCTCCGCAAACGAATTGTAGATACAATAGCCTCAATCACTTGCTTGCACCACTTGCCTATATGCACATAGGTGGAGATAAAGTATCGTCTAAAAATTTCATGGGCTAGGAAAGAAGCCCACGTAGCAGAAAACTGTTCTTATAGACGTAATTTCCTGCGCTCCTGCGACAAACATCGTGTACAGCGACTGACGTAAAAACGAGACTGATGTTGCAGATCTGTTTACTTATGCAATTCATCTTTATCTATAGATTCGTTTTGCGTTCGCGGAAGTCTGCATTTGTTTCCCAACTGCTCAAAACATTCCTGCGAGTCGTTTCCTGCGAGGTCGCGCGTGAGCTATAGTGTTTTTGCCTCAGTGTGGAGCATGACAACGAGTCTGTGGTGAACCAAGCGTCCGCTTCCACTAAGACGATTGAGGAACTTGATATTTGTCACATATTACGATCATAATTAGATGTCAAAAAGCGGTGGTGAATTAATACCTCGCGGCATATAGCTAAATAGTTTCGTTTGCTAGGTGTCGAAGTATTGTACCCGCTCAGTAGAAACAAAGCTTAATTCGATCTGTAACCGAAAACGACGACGCAAAATTACGGTGTAGTTACGGGCCAGTCAGAACTTCACCGGCAGCATAAAAAACTATGGAGTACATTATTCAACGCACATTATAGACTACTTCGATACCTATACATGATCGACGCCAGTTCGGTTTCCGATGATATCACAGCATAAAAAACAAATTAATTAGTGTCCGACACTCTCACGTTAGCTGTGGAAAGGCGAGAAGCGTCTTTTTTAATGTTGCTTGATATCAGTCAGTCTTTTGATACCACTGATTTCGATATATTACTTCTGAAAATGAAACAAATGAGTTTCTCAAATAGAGCACTCATTTCGCTAGAGTGCTGTATGAAAAACAGATATCAACAAGACGTCCGTGAAACGCAGAATTCATTGTTGAAAAGAAGTCCCCCAGGGCTCAATCCTAGTTCCGTTGCATTTCAGCCCTTATACAAATGAAACCCATCTCTGTTGAATTCGTGTAATTATTACCCACATGACTCAGTAACAAACTATAGTCAACAGCCAGCCCTTCGAATATCAGTTCATCACCTCAGACGTGAATGTTTGTGTAGTATTATAACATGGATAAAACTATCTGAATCCTGAGGTGTCATGTGTAATCGCTGCAGGGTACTGACTGTTTGTGAAAGAACATATCTCTGAAGCACTTCCTCCTATTCTTGCTGACTATACCCCACTACCCTATCAAAAACAGTAAAACATCTCGATATAATCGTGGATGAGCCTCTAAATTGGGCGGAACCAACTGTAACGCTATGGATGCACAGTAAAAGATTTTCAGGTATTTTATTCTAAAATAGTTCAGAGCCGAATATCCACTACTGTGATACGATTCAGCACGACACAAAGAGTGAAAACTCCAGACAGCTGGATACAGCCATTAATGCTTGCGTAAGACCCATGTGTACCTTACGGTTATTTGTTCATATTATGTCTTATGCTCACTTAAGATGAATGCGACAATCATATAAGAGACAGAATTTTCACAATCTCTGCATTTTTCATCAGTTATTTAGTCTCTGAACTCCCATTGTCATTTTTGACACATCAAATATCTATCATCATTCTATAAATCCAGTTCAAGGTCTAAGGCGTCTACCATGTTGAGTGTACTTACATGGGACATTCCAACGTTTCGCTATTACCTTCTCAATTTTTGCCGTACGTTTGAGGAATAAATTTCCAACTATGCCGTACAGAGTCTAGAACTGCGTTGCATTCTAGAGGACAATGAAACATTTCCTGTTACAGACGAAGCTTATCTCACTGAATAATCTAGATGGCTTGGTTAGGTCTAATCAGTATCTGTGTCATTCTTGGCACACTCTGTTTTTCTTATCACTTCTTTCCCTCTTTTCCCGTTTCCATATCTCTCATTATCTCTTTTGCTAGTTTTTCTGTTTTTCTATATAGCTCTTCTCTGGACTGGTTTCCTTCTCCAGATTTACTGCTTTCAGTACTACTGTCGTGCATTTCTGTTACGACATCAATGCACAAATCTGACAGGAATATTGTTCCTTAAAATTATTATTATCATGTAAAGTCATGTTCTATGCACATTATAATGTCAACTGTAATCAGAATCTCTAAGAGTGGTCGATTGATGTAAGAGAAGGCCCTGTGCTTGCCAGATGAAATAAATGCATAAGTAAATTAATTAATTTAAAATTTAAACGCCTGTAGCGATGTCTTAATCGCAGGAAGTACAGTGTGGGTAAAAAGACAACTGATAAAACTTGCATGTTGGCACTTCTAGTTCACAGAAAAGAAGGTGATTAACGCAATAAAGAAACACAGAGTCGATTCAATACGTAATAAAACTCTGATGAATGGCTTACATTGACAGATGTAAGGAAAAATCTAAGCTAGGGTACTAATGGATGTCAAATCGCATGAAAGTTTTATTTAGAATCACAAAGAAGAAATGAAAGCTAGACGAAATCAACGGTGGCTTCCACTTGTTTCACAACTCCAATAGGGCAGATTGCCTTCTACTGTCTGCCGCAAAGTGGAACAACCAAACGAAATACTCTTTGTGTGTCTGGCGCTAAAATGGTGGCTTCATCGGATTCCAAGGACTTACACCAAAGACGATAAAGCCACGAATGCCTGTGGAAACGACTTCGTTATTTTCACTATTCGCTTTTCGTTCCAATTCTATTTTCGGACCAGTCATTTATTAAAGAGGTTCTATCCAGCTTCACCGAGGGGAAACTACTCGTGTCTCTGCGAAATGGTGTATCTGCTAACTATTGGAAAAATTCGACATGTTCTAGTACAGACGTTTGACTTCAGTTCAGCGTTTACGCATATGAATTACCACTAGAGAATACACAGCCAAAAGGATTAACTTCTTATGCTGTTGAAATAATTCTTTAATACTTAAGCAACCGTCGCATCCATTATTCATGAGCGATGAAAATACTTCTAAAGCCCTGTAACACAAGCTCATCCGTTTACGATGATGGAACTACCGCCATTCAATACCGTAAGTAACTTCACAAACTCGAACGTGTCTTAATAACAAATGTTACCTGGGAATTAAACAACGATTCTCCCATAGATACTGTTTCTTTTTCAGTTTTATTAACAACTTATATTTCATAACTCTAAAACCTAGCATGACATACAGATTGAACAATACACCCATTTTAAGATCGACGAGATTTCATCAGACCGTTAATGGCGCAAACAAACCAGTTTTATCAAGGGCAAGGGCAGAGACTACATTGTAGTGAACAGAAATTTACTACGTAGTTTAGTTTTTGGTCAGTGCACATCTAGCGTTTTTCCAGTGAGTTGACTCATTCTGTTGGGGGAACAAATGGATATTCTTCTGCCATAACTATTTGATCCAAATGATTTTCAGTCACAATTCACTACATTTTTGGAAACCCATCGCCATCTAAATATGGTGAATAGGGTGGATGTACCGACAAGGTAGTGTTTCCGATTCCTCAGTTTTCCCATTGCCAAATCATCTTATTACCATGACGAGAAGTGGTTTATTTATTTTGCAGACCGGGCATCGACCAACACGTTTCGCCATCTCCACTGTCCGCAATACTTTCATCCTTTGCGAAGGAAACGATTAGTAGAATATCTTCTGGGTCCCATAAAACTGTGGTCGTCACCTATCGGCACCGCCTTTTTTTTAGTACAGTTTCAACGATCTCTAGCCACTATTTTGTTTCTGGCGTGAATTAAGGGATTCGTGCTTCATCAGTTGCAGTCAAACAGAACACAAAATCTGCTGGAAGCTTCCCGAATGTATCTTTTATGCAGACTAAGTGTGTGCTGTTTTGAAGTGACGAGGCACATTAAAAATGTATGTCGAACCGGGACTCGAATCTGGAACCTTCAAAGTCATTGGCAATGCTCTTGCTGACTGACCTATCACTTTTTTAACTAAATTCTTTATTGAACTGGAATACAAGAATTACAAGATTTTACAAGGGTTAATGCATAACTCAACCATTAACGGTGTGTCCTTCAAATTATTTACATTAATAATAATAATATGATGACAGAAAAGCTGATTACAACAGTGAAACATTTTGTATCCTCATAAACAAATTTTTTAAAGAGCATAAATTGGTTTTAGTTCTTCGTGTAGAATATTTTCTTTATGCCACGTTGTATATTGTTTGAACTGCTTGTATATACAAATTAGAGAAATTAATCTACAGAGTTACAACAATTGCTATATTTAAGTTTTTACTTAAAATAGGTATTTCACTTATGTTGCAAGAAAACGAAGAAGCGATTATTAATTTGATGATATGAACGATTTGTTCTGATTTTTTTGTAGCTGAAAGTGATCCGTCAATTATCGTTAAGTAATCTGTGTAGGCCTACATATGAAATTATACGTGAGATGCAAATCATTTCTACCTCTCAGAATTAAAATAATAATAATAAACTTTTTAAAAATACAAAATTAAATCATACTGTGATTAGCACTTGTTGCATTCTCATATGTGATCTCAAATAGGCTGCGTTTTAAGTCTGTTTTCCCTTTATTTAACATGATTTTTGCAGCTGTTATGTTTTAATAGGTGATTATGTTACTGACTAATGAGCACTCTCCATCGTCGTTTTGCTTTCTAAACATGTCTTTACAGTCCTACGCAGATAACTGTGCGCTGACGGCCAATATCTGCTTGCTAGATGAGACTTAAGACTCCAATGTTGTTACGACAAATCGTCGATAAATTTCTGTATATCGATGCCCCTGAATTTGGCGAGAAAACAGCACGTGCTCAACAAGCCTGGCGGTTAATGTGGATACGACCCATGACACGCCCACATAGCTTCAATTTTGGCAGTACCTTCGACTTACTCTTTAAACTTAACAGACTTTCTCCTGCATACCGTACCTAGAATTTTGCTCAGGAAATATTTAAATAGAGTTTGTTTATGGTCAACGTACAGCAAATACGATGGCCATACTACGCAAAGCTTCCTAGTGCTTAATTGTTCATGTAAAACTTGTACTAACGTTCCTCGTCATAGGACTGTTGAATTGCCTACTTCGTGAATCTGTGATTATCAGAACTACCAATAATATATGTTTCCACAATGTTTTCAACGTTGCTTACAGTTTTGTGACTCCAAGTGGAGTCATTTGAATTCGTCTGACAATATTTAAACCGTGGAACTGAAGGAGCAGAGACCTTATGCTCTGGCACAAAATTTGTACGAGCATCCTTGAGAGATGAAACAAATCGAAGAATTTTATGACGGAGCGCTATTACAGTTAATAAACTGTTTTGCTGATAAATTCCGTATTCGACTTACCTTATTGCACAACACTTACCGACATAACAAAAATTTAATTTAATTGATGTCAACGTCACCGTGGTATCAGGCTGAAAATTTTTCACATTGTTACCATAAATAAAATGGCTATTGTTGATTCAGTTCAGTATTTAATGATGAAATATTATGTTTTCGGAGCAATGCCTTCAACTTACAGCAACATTGGGTGCAGCTACATTTCTTCCACAGTGCGATAGTCAAACAACATCTGATAACAGAGAACAACAAAGGTCACGCAGCCATATTAACAAATGGACGATCACAAACATTACCTGATGAGTTCCAAAGTAGTTTATTTATTTCGAAGACAGTCGACGATCAAAAAACGAGGCTGCCTGCTAGCAGAAGCAAAGTGTCATTGAGCACGCTACGAAAGAAATGTCACGCTAAGCTTAGGTTGAATGCCTGACCGACACGCAAGCGCCGGTTAAGGGGCAATGACAATTAATTGAGGCCAGCAAACCACGTGACGTAGGCGACAGGCGCGAAGGCACAGGACCGGTAGAGGGCGCTGCCGTTAAAGGCGGTTCCTTGTCGGGGAATAAATGATACTTACAGAACATCATTTCAAATGTGTAATGTTGCACTACTGGCCATTAAAATTGCTACACCACGAAGACGACGTGCCACAGACGCGAAATTTAACCGACAGGAAGAAGATGCTGTGATATGCAAATGATTAGCTTTTCAGAGCATTCACACAAGGTTGGCGCCGGTGGCGACACCCACAACGTGCTGACATGAGGAAAGTTTCCAACCGATTTCTCATACACAAACAGCAGTTGACCGGCGTTGCCTGGTGAAACGTTGTTGTGATGCCTCGTGTAAGGAGGAGCAATGCGTACCATCACGTTTCCGACTTTAATAAAGGTCGGATTGTAGCCTATCGCGATTGCGGTTTATCGTATCGCGACATTGCTGATCGCGTTGGTCGAGATCCAAACACTGTTAGCAGAATATGGAATCGGTGGGTTCAGGAACGCCGTGCTGGATCCCAACGGCCTAATGTCACTACCAGTCGAGATGACAGGCATCTTATCCGCATGGCTGTAACGGATCGTACAGCAACGTCTCGATCCCTGAGTCAACAGACGGGGACGTTTGCAAGACAACAACCATCTACACGTACAGTTCGACGACGTTTGCAGCAGCATGGGCAATCAGCTCGGAGACCATGGCTGCGGTTACCCTTGACGCTGCATCACAAACAGGAGCGCCTGCGATGGTGTACTTAACGACGAACCTGGGTGCAAGAATGGTAAAACGTCATTTTTTCGGATGAATCTAGGTTCTGTTTACAGCATCATGATGGTCGCATCCGTGTTTGGCTACATCGCGGTGAACGCACATTGGAAGCGTGTATTCGTCATCGCCATACTGGTGTATCACCCAGCGTGATGGTATAGGGTGCCATTGGTTACACGTCTCGGTCACCTCTTGTTCGCATTGACGGCACTTCGAACAGTTGGCGTTACATTTCAGATGTGTTACGATCCGTGGCTCTACCCTTCATTCGATCCCTGAAAAACCCTACATTTCAGCAGGATAATGCATGACCGCACGTTACAGGTCCTGTACGGGCCTTACTGGGTAGAGAAAATGTTCGACTGCTGCCCTGGCCAGCACATTCTCCAGATCTCTCACCAATTGAAAACGTCTGGTCAATGGTGGCCGAGCAACTTGCTCGTCACAATACGTCAGTCACTACTCTTGATGAACCGTGTTTTCGTGTTGAAGCTGCATAGGCAGCTGTACCTGTACACGCCATCCAAGCTCTGTTTGACTCAATGCCCAGGCGTATCGAGGCCGTTATTACGGCCAGAGGTGGTTGTCTGGGTACTGATTTCTCAGGATCTATGCACCCAAACTGCATGAAAATGTGACCACATGTCAGTTCTAGTATAATATATTTGTCCAATGAATACCCGTTTATCATCTGCATTTCTTGTTGGTGTTTTAATGGCCAGTAGTGACTCCTTTTTCTGATTTTCCTTCCTTACCTATTTCACTCCTATTCAATGAAACCTACTAAATGAGGCGGACTAAGTAGTTTAGTCGCCCAAAGATATCGCTGCAAAGACGGTTGAAACATCGGTTTTTTAGTACGTGGTGTAGCCTCTACGGGCGGCAATGCATGCGCTGACTCTGGCATCAAGTTGATCGTACAGATGGGGAATGCTGTCCTGGGACGCTTTATGCCACGCCTGCTCGACCTGTTCACGTAGTTAAGTAGTAGTTGTTGCCTGACGAGTTGCACCGAGTCATCGTTCCATCGTATCCCACACGTGCTCGATTCGAGACAAGTCCAGAAACTGTGCTGGCCAGGGAAGTTATTGCAAAGTCTTGCAGAGCACTTTGAGTTTCACTGACAGTACCTGGACAAACATTATTCTGTTGGAACAAGTCACGACCCTGTTGCAAGAATGGCAAAATAAGGTTCTAATAACTTTCTGCACGTACCGAGCGCTGGTCTGCGTCCTCTCCAGAAACACCAAAGGTAAACGATAGTCGTAGCTTGAAACTACAATGAAATCCAGACCATTAGCTGCTTATAGGCAGTGAGACATATCAACGGGGACAGTTGAAAATTTGAGCCCCGACCGGGACTCGAACCCGGGATCTCCTGTTTACATGGCAGACGCTCTATCCGACTTTTTTTTCTTTTTGTCGATATAGTTCGTTGCATTTGGTCTAGGCGGACGCCACAAGACATCCGTTAAAGTTGATCGTTGTTTCCTTTACTGAGTTTCTTATTACAGAGGGACAGCAAACCTCTGACCGAACACGCTGAGCTACCATGCCGGCCGTCTGAGCCATCGAGGACACAGAACGGTAGTGCAACTGCAGGGACTTATCTCTGGCTCGCTCCCCGTGAGACCCACATTTCCAGTCTACTAAATAAATGTAAATGTCGTGTGACTAGGGCCTCCCGTCGGGTAGACCGTTCACCACTTTGGCGACTTGCGCGTCAATGGGGACGAAATGATCATGATTAGGACAACACAACACCCAGGTCCTGAGCAGAGAAAATCTCCGACCCAGCCGAGAATCGAACCCAGGACCTTAGGATTGACATTCTGTCGCGCTGACCACTCAGCTACTGGGGGCGGACTCCAATCTACTGTCCACACACTTCATTTGTAGTGCCCCTGCCCACTATACTCACTAATATTTATCAACGCCTGGATAAGCAGCTAACGGTCTGGATTTCATTGTAATTTCATTCTTCGAGAGCTGCATGGTCACCAATGGTATCTGTGCTTCCGGACATGTTCGAAAGGACAGATACCATCTTCATATAGAGTCGTAGCTTGTAACACCATAAAGCCTGCGGTGGGGCCAGTGTGTCATGGACG
The DNA here is from genome assembly GCF_023864275.1 of Schistocerca cancellata. NCBI lineage: Eukaryota > Metazoa > Arthropoda > Insecta > Orthoptera > Acrididae > Schistocerca > Schistocerca cancellata. The sequence goes on from NC_064630.1 coordinate 353,350,912, forward strand.
AATGCACTCCACGAGGCAGCGCTCATCAGGTCTACGTCGGACGCACAGACGACCATCACACGCGTGCAGGCAGAATCTGCTTTCATTGCCGAAGACCACGGTGCGGCATTCCATCTTCCAAGAGATCCTCTGACGGCAGAGGCTAGAGTTGTGCGTGCCTGCAGTCCATTGCTATTAATGGGTTAGCAACAGTTCGTATTGACACGTCTTTGGTCACAAGACTTTTTATCTGTGCTATGGTAGCTTCCCCCCCCCCCCCCCCCCCCCATGAACCATGGACCTTGCCGCTGGTGGGGAGGCTTGCGTGCCTCAGCGATACAGATGGCCGTACCGTAGGTGCAACCACAACGGAGGGGTATCTGTTGAGAGGCCAGACAAACATGTGGTTCCTGAAGAGGGGCAGCAGCCTTTTCAGTAGTTGCAGGGGCAACAGTCTGGATGATTGACTGATCTGGCCTTGTAACATTAACCAAAACGGCCTTGCTGTGCTGGTACTGCGAACGGCTGAAAGCAAGGGGAAACTACAGCCGTAACTTTTCCCGAGGACATGCAGCTCTACTGTATGATTAAATGATGATGGCTTCCTCTTGGGTAAAATATTCCGGAGGTAAAATAGTCCCCCATTCGGATCTCCGGGCGGGGTCTACTCAGGAGGACGTCGTTATCAGGAGAAAGAAAACTGGCGTTCTACGGATCGGAGCGTGGAATGTCAGATCCCTTAATCGGGCAGGTAGGTTAGAAAATTTAAAAAGGGAAATGGATAGGTTAAAGTTAGATATAGTGGGAATTAGTGAAGTTCGGTGGCAGGAGGAACAAGACTTTTGGTCAGGTGATTACAGGGTTATAAATACAAAATCAAATAGGGGTAATGCAGGAGTAGGTTTAATAATGAATAAAAAAAATAGGAGTGCGTGTTAGCTACTACAAACAGCATAGTGAACGCATTATTGTGGCCAAGATAGACACAAAGCCCATGCCTACTACAGTAGTACAAGTTTATATGCCAACTACCTCTGCAGATGATGAAGAAATAGATGAAATGTATGACGAGATAAAAGAAATTATTCAGGTAGTGAAAGGAGACGAAAATTTAATAGTCATGGGTGACTGGAATTCGTCAGTAGGAAAAGGGAGAGAAGGAAACATAGTAGGTGAATATGGATTGGGGGGAAGGAATGAAAGAGGAAGCCGCCTTGTAGAATTTTGCACAGAGCATAACTTAATCATAGCCAACACTTGGTTCAAGAATCATAAAAGAAGGTTGTATACCTGGAAGAATCCTGGAGATACTAGTACGTATCAGATAGATTATATAATGGTAAGACAGAGATTTAGGAACCAGGTTTTAAATTGTAAGACATTTCCTGGGGCAGATGTGGATTCTGACCACAATCTATTGGTTATGAACTGCAGATTGAAACTGAAGAAACTGCAAAAAGGTGGGAATTTAAGGAGATGGGACCTGGATAAACTGAAAGAACCAGAGGTTATAGAGAGTTTCAGGGAGAGCATAAGGGAACAATTGACAGGAATGGGGGAAAGAAATACATTAGAAGAAGAATGGGTAGCTCTGAGGGATGAAGTAGTGAAGGCAGCAGAGGATCAAGTAGGTAAAAAGACGAGGGCTAATAGAAATCCTTGGGTAACAGAAGAAATATTGAATTTAATTGATGAAAGGAGAAAATACAAAAATGCAGTAAATGAAGCAGGCAAAAAGGAATACAGACGTCTCAAAAATGATATCGACAGGAAGTGCAAAATGGCTAAGCAGGGATGGCTAGAGGACCAATGTAAGGATGTAGATGCTTGTCTCACTAGGGGTAAGATAGATACTGCCTACAGGAAAATTAAAGAGACCTTTGGAGAGAAGAGAACCACTTGTATGAATATCAAGAGCTCAGATGGCAACCCAATTCTAAGCAAAGAAGGGAAGGCAGAAAGGTGGAAGGAGTATATAGAGGGTTTATACAAGGGCGATGTACTTGAGGACAATATTATGGAAATGGAAGAGGATGTAGATGAAGACGAAATGGGAGATAAGGTACTGCGTGAAGAGTTTGACAGAGCACTGAAAGACCTGAGTCGAAACAAGGCCCCGGGAGTAGACAACATTCCATTTGAACTACTGATGGCCTCGGGAGAGCCAGTCATGACAAAACTCTACCATCTAGTGAGCACGATGTATGAGACAGGCGAAATACCCTCAGACTTCAAGAAGAATATAATAATTCCAATCCCAAAGAAAGCAGGTGTTGACAGATGTGAAAATTACCGAAATATCAGTTTAATAAGTCACAGCTGCAAAATACTAACGCGAATTCTTTACAGACGAATGGAAAAACTGGTAGAAGCCGACCTCGGGGAAGATCAGTTTGGATTCCGTAGAAATGTTGGAACACGTGAGGCAATACTGACCTTACGACTTATCTTAGAAGAAAGATTAAGAAAAGGCAAACCTACGTTTCTAGCATTTGTAGACTTAGAGAAAGCTTTTGACAATGTTAACTGGAATACTCTCTTTGAAATTCTGAAGGTGGCAGGGGTAAAATACAGGGAGCGAAAGGCTATTTACAGTTTGTACAGAAACCAGATGGCAGTTATAAGAGTCGAGGGGCATGAAAGGGAAGCAGTGGTTGGGAAAGGAGTAAGACAGGGTTGTAGCCTCTCCCCGATGTTATTCAATCTGTATATTGAGCAAGCAGTAAAGGAAACAAAAGAAAAATTCGGAGTAGGTATTAAAATTCATGGAGAAGAAGTAAAAACTTTGAGGTTCGCCGATGACATTGTAATTCTGTCAGAGACAGCAAAGGACTTGGAAGAGCAGTTGAACGGAATGGACAGTGTCTTGAAAGGAGGATATAAGATGAACATCAACAAAAGCAAAACGAGGATAATGGAATGTAGTCAAATTAAGTCGGGTGATGCTGAGGGAATTAGATTAGGAAATGAGACACTTAAAGTAGTAAAGGAGTTTTGCTATTTAGGGAGTAAAATAACCGATGATGGTCGAAGTAGAGAGGATATAAAATGTAGACTGGCAATGGCAAGGAAAGCGTTTCTCAAGAAGAGGAATTTGTTAACATCGAGTATAGATTTAAGTGTAAGGAAGTCGTTTCTGAAAGTATTTGTATGGAGTGTAGCCATGTATGGAAGTGAAACATGGACGATAACTAGTTTGGACAAGAAGAGAATAGAAGCTTTCGAAATGTGGTGCTACAGAAGAATGCTGAAGATAAGGTGGGTAGATCACGTAACTAATGAGGAGGTATTGAATAGGATTGGGGAGAAGAGAAGTTTGTGGCACAACTTGACTAGAAGAAGGGATCGGTTGGTAGGACATGTTTTGAGGCATCAAGGGATCACAAATTTAGCATTGGAGGGCAGTGTGGAGGGTAAAAATCGTAGAGGGAGACCAAGAGATGAATACACTAAGCAGATTCAGAAGGATGTAGGTTGCAGTAGATACTGGGAGATGAAGAAGCTTGCACAGGATAGAGTAGCATGGAGAGCTGCATCAAACCAGTCTCAGGACTGAAGACCACAACAACAACAACATGGTAGCTTTACTATCTGCCACTGCTACCCTTACGATACAACGATCCCGGCGGGCTCCTATGCTGTATGCACGTTCAGAACCTCTTCTACGTGAGCAGGAATGTTAACGTGACCATTGACACCAGCATCGTTGCACTACTGACATAACACTCCCATCATGTGTGGCAGACCATCCCGCCACTCGGGAGGCCACAATTTGACCCCTTTCAAACCTGTTCATTTCGCTGCTTCCTTCACACGTTTGCACCACACTGAGCCTTCTGGCTTTTCGCATTCCAGTTTAAAGGGAAGACACAAATGGCACAAATCATCGTCAGTACATCTGCTATCCGTCAGGTGGCGTATGCCGTCACCAGTAGTGTAGTTTCATAATGACACGTCCATACATGTGAAAGTACTTTATTCAAGTTTTTGTTTTGTTTTAATAATTATTAGTATTTGAAATATTTAGAAGTATCTTCTATTTCTGCTGTGTATTGAACACATCCAATCAATAAGGTCTATTGCAAATTCCTTTCCTTGGCGTCTTCTGAAATTACTCATCTCTGTTGCTCTTTCCAACGCTAAATTAATTATTCGTAGGTGTTTTAACGACCCACCGTATCCCTTCTTCTGTTAAGCTTTCCATATACTTCTTTTCTCAAGTGTTTTGTCTGTCTATACCTCATTTGATGATTATTGTCAACTTAACATTCGCCTGCAGTACTCCATTTCAGATGCGTCACGTTTCGCGTTTTCTGATTTTCGATCCTTTCTATATGACGTACAGGGAGGTGTCCGGAGTACCTGGGAAACGACTTTAGATGCGAAGGCCCTTGGTTTCCGAGAAAATTGATGTTGAAGTTTTTTGCGTAGCACCTTTATCCATCACGTTTATCATATTTCGACCGAACAAATGTTGCGCAGGGGCTAATGGTGGGATGGTGCAAAGACATGTCAGCATCTCTCTGTAACGACTGAAGGAATTTCTAGCAAAACTGGCAAACGTGTCATTTGCTATCTCGAAAAAATTAGTGTGACAGTAAAAAACCTGTAGCATTCCTATGGTTCCGGGTTTGTGGTGAAAAGGAGTTATACAAAAGCGTAACTCAGGAACTCCTGGAGGAATTTCTAGCAAATACATGACTCGTTATTTGTATAAATATACTGTGGGAATGACGTATTGTAGTGATTCGTCCCATTCCTTGAATGAGAGGTATCACGTCCTTAAATATATATGTCAGAGAAAAGTTGTTCATGACAGAATAGTCGATGAGTGGTGAGCACCCCGCTGTTGGGAGGAGTTTTAAATCGTAGGTGCTGATAGCAGAGATCCAGTGATTGTACGCAAGTAGGTAGCAGTCAGACGACCCTAAATGCTGAGGTGGAGATAGGAATTCCAAGGAGCGGGCGGTGCGGAAGAAAGAGCTCTAGTTCCGTGAAATCTAAGAACACGAAATGTCAAAGTTAATAAATGTATTGTAATTGTTAGTAATCAAGTTGAATATCAGATCTGTTATGTAGATAGAATAGAGAGAGACAGTATATGAATTGGTGGCTGTCCTCATTTATCATGTATCTAGTTGTGTTTTGAAGACAATATAAGAAGGTGAATTTAATCTCACTTCTTAATTATGTGGTGGAGTGAAAGAGAATGAGAAGTCAAGTTTCGGCAGCTTTACCTGCAGCCTGTAAGGAGGCGACGTCTGAGCCAGCTTGGAGGAAGAAAGCACATGGTTCAAATGGCAGTCCCATAGAACTTAGAACTACTTAAACCTAACTAACTTAAGGACATCACACACATCCATGCCCGAGGCAGGATTCGAACCTGCGACCGCAGCGGTTGCGCGGTTCCAGGCTGTAGCGCCTAGAACCGCTCGGCCACCCCGGCCGGCGAAGGCACATGGTTTCAGGGCACAGACTAGCCGGACCCAGATTAATAACATTTCACGATGACCGAATATTAAGAAATCAACATTCATTGTATATAAAAGTGTGTTCAGGTGGCAAGTTATTTATGTGCGTGGTGCATGAGGTGAAGCGTAACGAACCACCACGCAACCCAAGCCTACCTGAAACATTTCCATACCCCTACTATCACTAGGCGTGTGTGTGAGGGTGACAAGCGGCGACATACAGAAAATCCGAAGACAACCTGTATTTTATTCCTGTAGTCAGTGGACTTGGAATACTTCAAAAGTATGAATCACAGTCTGTTTCTAATTGGCGTCACGAGTGTCCTAACCAAAATATTTGTTTTTGCAGAAGACGGAAAGACCAACAATATTATATATCCCAAAGAACTTCAACAAAATTTTACTAATTTGGTTTAATCCACAAAGATCATTTAATTTTGACATGTAAATGTGTCTGCTTTGAATATGTGTACTTACTTAGAAAGAAAAAGAGGCGCTGCAACGCACATCAGGAGAAGTTAGAGATTTATATTTTGAACTGCAACCATTGTAGTTGTAAGTTAAAGAACTGAATAATAAAGTAATTATACGTAATGAGAGAGAGAGAGAGAGGGGGGGGGGGGGGGCAGGAGTGAAAGGAGATAAACCTCTAGAAGAGAATTTAAAGTCAAAACAGTGCTGATGGCTGAAAACAAGAAACAAACAACATGAAATTTCTTGCAATGAAAATGACATGACAAAGGAATAGTAACTAACGGACATATACTAAACACAATGCAATTAGAGATTCACACTAAATAGCTTGTAGGTCGTCTATCACCCTGACTCCATGATATAATGAAAGCGTTGTTGAGCGATTTTGATTCGTGACCCCTTTTTTGCCGCACAACGTAGGGCTGTTTATCTATGTAGCCCATTCTACGAGCCCCACGTTCTCAAGAGTGCCAGCGGTCGCACTGCTTATTTTCGGGGGAAAAATTAACCGACATCAGTTTTGAATTGAAAGTACAAATTCTATTCAAGATTGTGTGGGAATGAATATGCAGTATTTTTAAATCACCGAAAGTACTAGATCAGTGACCTAAAATTACGTGTATTTACGAAAGTTTGAAGAATTCATTCGACGTAAAATAATCACAATGGCACATTTTAGCATTACAGATTGACACAAGAGTTTTATTCAAATATTGCGTTTCATTGTGGTGTACCGTCCTTTATTGTGAACTTGCGCCCACAATATCGTCGACTGATATTGTTTACGTTACATTCCTAACAAAGTTCGCCTTAAAATCTTCGGCTGATATACCCTCGCACCAAATGGTATGTCGAGACGGTGAGCGGCATACAGCCGTGTAGTTTATTGAAAAATGTCGTCGTGACCAGAATTCTAAACACAATATGCGATGAATTTTATTTTTTCACGTGATATGCAAAAAAAAAAAAATCAGTCTGGAGACATTCTGTGCAAGTCACTGATTGCAAAGGCGGGCAGGTGCCTAATATGAACGGTAGTGATGTCTCAAGAGTTGAGCAATAAGAGCACCGTCATTACTTGCTCGTTTCCAGCTTATGTACGGACTATGTAGATTGGGTTTAACGTCCCGTCGGCCTCGAGGTCATTCGAATAACTGCAAGGGCGCTGGTGGAAAAGTTTTATTTCAGTTTTATCAGGAGTGATTTCTCCTTGCTGTGTGACTGAAGGTGGTAACTGTCAGTTGTGACTGGAAGTTTCAATATATTCCGTAGTGTTATTATGTTTCTCAGATAAAGCTTCAAAAATCAAGCTTCAAAGCTTCTGTTAGGCTTAAATAAGTAACAAAAAATAGATGTTACCTTCACATATTATATGGACATGAAATAATACCTTTACAAATATAAGAGCTCATGTTCCTGAATAGGAGCCCCGCAGTTCATCACAGATATTAACATAGCCCGACCCTGAGTCCGTGGCGTTCGTATCTTGTTCGACAGAACCTGTAGGCACCTTTATGTTTTCCTCACTCCCTTCAGTCACCATTCGGGGTCGATGACTTACAGAAGCTGTAAGTCGCATGTGGTGTAATATAGGCGAACAAACGAATGTATGTATGATCACAGAAATGGTTCCTGTATCGCTGGCTACTGAGAGGCGATGGAAGACGTATCAATGTCATCTCATCTAAACATTCCCCACGCAAGAATGCCTCTAGCATCGACCTTAATGGCGCATTTTTGTCACTAGGGACACATACTCATCTTCTCAAGTGATGTTCGATGTACTCGTACCTTACCGTTGTTTCTTCTTTTTATCACGTCTAATGGCAGTGTTCTTGTATGCGTGTTAATATCTAAGCCCTGCGATGTACGGAGGGCAGAGGAAAATTCGTGGAACGGGGTCTACTGCATCCCATAGCTATAAGTGTTAGGACTGGAAAAGGTATACGGCAGGGATGCAGTCATTCGCCCCTGCTGTTCAATCTAGTATGAAATTGTACCAATGATAAGACTGGCAATGACATTACTATTCTTCGTGAAAGTGAGGAAGAATTAAAGGACTCGTTGAATGGAATTAACATTTTGATGAGCACAGAATATGGTCTGAGAGTACGACGAAAGTAGCGAAAGTAGTAGCAGAAATGAGATTAGGGATAAAGTTAAGGAACACCAAGTATTCGAAGTGAAGGACTCTTTCCTTGGCTACAAGATAACACATGACAGAGAGAGGACATAGCAAAGCAGGGTATCACAAGCAAAGAGGAATTTCCTGGCCAGAAAAAGTATGGGAGTATCGAACATCGCCCTTAATTCGAGGAAGAAATTTGTAAGAATCTGTTTATGGAGCACAGGAAGTGTATGGAAGTGAGTCATGGACGGTGCTAAAAGCGGAAAACAAGGGACTGAAGTGTTTGAGATGTGAGGTTGTAGCAGGATGTTGAAAAGTAACTGGACTGATAAGAAATGAGGATGTCCTCCACAGAACTGACGAGGAAAGGTATGTGGGAAACAGTGAGGAGAAGAAGAGAAGACAAGGTTTTACGACACGTATTAAGGCGTCAGAAAATAGCTTCCATGGTACTAGAGGGACCTGTACAGGATAAAAACTGTAAGAGCAGACAGAAATTGGAATATACCCAACAAGTAATTGAGCACGTCGGGTGCAAGTGCTTGCTACTGTGAGGTGAAGAGGTTGGCACAGGGAAGAATTTGTGGCGGACCGCATAAAACGAGTCGCAAGACTGATGTGATGAAGAATATATGTACATATCCTGGGAATCGAGGATCTCAAGGATTTTTGACTGCTATCGGTATCAATACTGGCAAGATATTGATTAGACCCGGGAATACCAAGACCATATCAAAACCTCTATAGTAGTTCCTCAGACTAGCCTGGACATACAAAAAGAAGAATACAAAAATAAGAGAGCAGGGTACTTATGTACACGCAGACAAGCGTGGACATACAAAAAGAAGCGAGCGGGGTACTTACGTAGAGAGACAATAATCAGTAATACAGTTATTACGTGATAAAACATGACTACAACTTACATTTCATGGTTGCACGCAGTAACGCTCATCTATGTTTCCTTTGATGTGCGATGAATGAATTGTATCTTCAAATGGGAAAAAATATTTTATGTGACATACGAGGGTAACTCCAAAAGAAATGCACACTATGTTTGTAAAAATACAATTTTCATTCTGCATGTGTGAAAATTTTACAGTCTGTAGATACATCCTTCCTGCTTGTTTTCAAACTTAGTTCAACCTGTTCCCGTGAGTGGTGCCGTCACAGCATGTCTTCAAGATGGCTGCTACACTTGACGTTCTTGAGAAGCAATGTGCTGTCATAGAATTCCTGTGCTGTGAAAACGAGACAGTGGGAAATATCCACAAGAGGTTGAAAAAGGTGTATGGAGATGCTGCTGTCGACGGCAGTACAGTTAGTCGGTGCGCAAGCAGGTTACGTGATTAAAACGGGCACAGCAATATTGAGGATTGTCCTCGCAGCGGCAGGCCTCGTACTGCACACACTCCAGACAATGTGCAGAGAGTTAACGACCTGGCTCCATGTGACTATCATCTCTTTGGGAACCTGACTCTCTTCGTGGAACAAGATTTAAAGATGATGACGCCCTTGGGCACGCTGCCAAACAGTGGCTCCAACACGTTGGTCCAGAATTTTACCATGCGGGTATACAGGCGCTGGTTCCAAGATGCCGTAAGGCAGTTGAGAGGGATGGAAATTATGTGGAGAAATGAAAATATTGTTCCTAAAGGTTGTATCTACACACTGTAAATCTTTCAAACATGTAGAATAAAAGATGGATTAAAAAAATAGTGTGCATTTCTTTTGGAGTGACCCTCGTAATTAAAATTTAACAAGTTTCAGATATTTTTACTTTACTTGTACTGTGAAACCTTGTTCTTGACAAATTTCATGTTTTTTAGGTTATTATCTCAAGCTGTCGATTATCAAAATATCTGGCCGTATTTTTTGAACGAATTGACTTTGAAACTTAAAAGTTTTATACCGCCAAGGGATCATAGACAGTCGGACCGAAGAGTGACGGACAATAAAGCGATCTTATAAGGGTTCCGTTTCTACGGATTGAAGCTCGGAACTCTTTAAAAAAAACTGAGATGTTCGTTCTGGATGATACGCCTCTGTTCATATTCTTGGTGTTGAGCAACGGAACTCTACCGTTTTCTCCAGCTGGTATTGATGGATCCGTGTTTCGTCACCAGTAATGATTCTGTCTAAGAAGTTGTCCCCTTCGTTACCGTAGCGATCCAAATATTTTCTGCAGATGTCCAAGCACGTTTGTTTATGCAACTGTGTGAGTTGTTTTGGGACCCATCTTGCACCAATTTTATGAAATCCAAATCTGTTGTGGATGATTTCGTAGGCAGAACCGTGACTAATTTACAGACGATGTGCCACTTCGTCAATAGTTAATCGTCTGTCTAAGAGAATCATTTCACGTGAACGCTCAATCGTTCCTTCATTTGTGGCGGTAAACGGTCGTCCGACTCCTTTATCGTGCGTAACACTTGTGCGACAATTTCGGAATTTTCCAATCCATTCGTAGACACTCCGTTGTGACAAAACACTTTTCCCGTACTGTACCGAAAGTCTTCGATAAATTTCGTCCCCTGATACGTCTTCCGACCACAAAAAACGGATCACAGAACGTTGCTTTCCTTTCGTGCAAACAGACAGCGGAGCAGCCATGATTAACAGCACGGGAGCGATAAACAAACCGTGCATCAACGTAAAATGACAGTACTACCAAAATAAACGAAAATACAACTAAATTGCGGATAATAATTGACGACCCTTGTACGTTTAATTATATATCACACACAAAAGACCAATTTTCACTGAAATTATACATTCCTACTTACTGATTCTTTATAAATTATCGTTTAAATAAAAAACACTAAAATTTAAATTCTGTTTCATTGTTATGTATTTCACGCATCATGTAAATGTCCATGGAATATGCACCTTTGTTTAAAATTTGGCCCAACATGTGTGTGTGCCACACACATGCTGGGCGAGCATTCTACCACACAGCCACACAACGTGTCGAGAAAAATTGCCCTTGCTTCAGCATATTAAAGAGGGTTGGAAAACTTCGAAGTCGATTTTTTTGAGAATTTTCGAGAGTTACATGGAACTGATTTTGCTGATTGGTATATTACGAGAGTGAGTCAAATGAAAACCTTAAATTTGTAATAACAAATTGAAATTTCGCGCTGTTGTCCTGTAAGTTGGTAAGCGTGCTACAGACAGCGTGCAGAATGGCCTGTTGGTGGCAGCATAGTGCAGATGCACACATACCGTCGCAGTATCAGTACGAAGATGGCCGCCCCACTTGCGACTTGCACCAGGCAAGAGCAGCGTGCCGTTATTCGGTTTTTGCGTAGTGAAGGTGTGAAACCTATTGAAATTCATCGACGAATGAAGGTTCAGTACTGTGATGCATGTTTGTCACAGCAGAAAGTCTACGAATGGAGAAGGAAGTTCGCAAATGGTGTGACTTCAGTGGAAGATGCTCCTCGTCCAGGTTAGGCACAACGAGTTGTGACTCCACAGAATATTGCAGCAGTTGAAGCCACAGTGAAGGAAAACCGCCGAGTGACAGTGAATGACATTGCAGCATGTTTACAGATTAGTCATGGGTCAACACACCACATTGTGCATGATGTGCTCTATTTTCACAAAGTGTCTGCAAGATGGGTGCTTCGGCAGCTGTCTCCTGAAATGAGAGAACGACGTGTTGATGCTTTGAACGAGAAGGCGACGGCTTCCTTGCAAGACTCGTTACTGGGGACGAAACCTGGGTTCACTTCCACCGACCGGAAACGAAGACAGCGAGCAAGGAATGGCGCCATTCCTCATCACCAAAACCAAAGAAGTTTAGAACAGAACCATCAACAGGGAAGGTTATGGTGACTCTCTTTTGGGACGAAAAAGGCGTCATTTTGGAGCATTACATGCACTGTCACCAGTGCATCATACACAGATCTCCTAAAAAATCATCTGCGGCCTGCAATCAAATCAAAGCGACGTGGATTGCTGTCAGCAGGTGTCCTTTTGCAACATGACAATGCAGGGCCCCACGCTGTCCGTACAACAGTTGCAACAATCACAGACCTGCATTTTGAGTGTCTTCTTAATCCACCATACTCACCAACCTTGCCCCAAGTGATTTCCATATGTTTGGACCACACAAAGACGCAATGGGAGGAAAGAAGTTCCGTTCTGATGAAGAGGTACGCCACGTGGTGCATGAGTGGTTGCGCGGACTACCAAAAGAATTTTTTTCTAAAGGAATTTATGCACTTTGTAAGCACTGGAGGACTTGCATTGAGCGTGGGGGAGATTATGTTGAAAAGTGATACAGCTTTGTACCACTTCTGCACAATGAACGATTTTTTAAAAATATTTAAGGTTTTCATTTAACTCACCCACGTATTATAAGCTAGGAACTTCATTCACCATAAGTATTAAAAAACACACACACACACACAAATCGGATTGCCATGTGGTCCCCTCGTAAGTAACAAATTTCTAAGACTAACAAAGGAGTCACGCCTTTCGATTGCATCGAAAAGGACGAACATCTGTGCCGTGGATAGGTCATCAGCTAGGTGTTCATTATTGAAAGAGCGCGTTACGAGACGCCGCTGTAGTTGTTACTGCTAGTGCTGCGAGTGATTGCGATCGGGGCTCCGGACGCGGCGGCAGCGGCTTTACTTGTCCGGGCGCTGCTCGGCCGCACGCCTGCAGAGTGGAGAGTGGTAATGCGGCCGAGGGCGCGCTTGCCCTGTGGCGGCGGCTCGCTTATCGATCAGCTGGACCACGGGCAGCAGTCGCCCACGCGGCGGCGCGCGCCCCTCTCCCCCTCCCCCGTCCCCCCTGCCCCTGACTCACCCATCTGGCCCCCCGCCCTGATTGGCGCTCCTCGGCGCCCCAAACCGACTTTCGCCGGGCCCTCGGCGCCTTATTGGGCTCTGCTGTCTGCCAACGTGGCCGACGCCGCCGCGCCGATAGCCTCGAGCCGTCAATCCTATCGGGTTTGCGCCGCAACCAAAATATTGCCACGCTGGTAATATCCAGGCGACGGACGCCGCGAAATTTTTGCTGCCGTCGTCACTTGGCGGCGGGTCCGTGTAAGCTGTGCGTCACCTTTCATATAGCCCCTGGACTTCTTCCATGTTTGTAACGCTCAAGCTTGGATGTATCACAGTGTTGATGCACCGATATGAAGATCCTTCCAGAATGAGCTTTTCACTCTGCAGCGGAGTGTGCGCTGATATGAAACTTCCTGGCAGATTAAAACTCTGAGCGGGAGCGAGACTCGAACTCGGGACCTTTGCCTTTCGCGGGCAAGTGCTCTACCAACTGAGTTACCTAAACACGACTCACGCCCCGTCCTCACAGCTTTACTTCAGCCAGTTTGGAAGGTAGGAGACGAGGTACTGGCAGAAGTAAAGCTGTGAGGACGGGGCGTGAGTCGTGTTTAGGTAACTCAGTTGGTAGAGCACTTGCCCGCGAAAGGCAAAGGTCCCGATTTCGAGGCTCGGTCCGGCACACAGTTTTAATTTGCCAAGAAGTTTCATGAAAATCCTTCCTCATCCACGTGCGTCTTTCTTTGCCGACAAACCGATACAGCCCAGACAAAACTTTTTGAGTTGCTGGTAAACTCTTGAACAGATAAATTACAACGTCCCCACTGCAGAGTGAATGGTTCACCGTGGATATGATCCATAGGCTGTAGGTACCGCAGTTATATTCCTCTCAGAGATGCTAGACCAATAGCTCCCTAATTTCTTGAGATAATTAACCTTGAGTGCCGTAAGATAATAGGTAGTACCCCCCCCCCCCTTCCTTCCTTACCACACCCTCCTCTATTATCAAAATTAGCACCCAACTAAACTTTGCAATGAAAAAGAATTTTTTTGAACACTTTCATGTTTAAATTGATTAAAAATAAATGATATACAGCGTGATTAAGCTGCCACTTCCGATTCGTTTTATGCAACCCCCATATGACAGGACAATGTTGTTCGCCAATTCGCTTTGGAGAGTAAAGCACATTGTCGAAATGTCGTAGAAACTGGTAAAGTATTCAAAGACATCTTAGGCTTAGTGTATAAATTTTGTTTACGCAGTGAGTCATATATTGATCATTTCTTTGGATTATACATTGTTACATGCACGCTTCCAGTTTTGATATCTTCTGTTAATTTCGTTGTTTACGATGGTGAAACACACTTTAAAGTGCAACGTTTCTGAAACATTTACAAAAGATTAAGTACTATAAACGTGATAAAGTTATCCACACATCGAAAACATGTGGCTGCACCGCTAATTCCGCAAAGGAAGACTACAGACACTTTGCGTAAATATGATAGAAGTCAACTATATTTTGTTCCAGGCTGCTAATGCTTTGTGTCTAGCAGCCATTGCATAGTTACTTTTGTGCTGTCAATTAGTTCGATTATTGTTACGAAGTGAATAATGACTCATGGTCAACCCTGCATGTATGTTATACAGTATAATTCCGTTTACTAACATTCCTACATACCTCTGAGAGGGAACTTATATCAGTTATGTTGCTGTCGCCTGTCTCGATATCGTTCATGGTGCAGATGTAGTGTGAGTTGCATAAAACGCCACCGGTAGGGGCAGCGGAGTCAATCTGTGTGGTTTTCTTTTTTGGTGTTTTATTATACAACAAGCTACTGAATCGGTGACACAATTGGTACAGCTTATTTCTAACTACCTTCTTTTCTATTGAATGATGAAGCAATTCTCAGTGCATTGCCAATGTTTCCTGGAACTGTTCCATAAGGTAAACTTGTCTATCGACACAGCGTAGACTCTTGCAAAACATTTTTCCTCTGCAAGCGTCCACTCCCTAGCGACAATTGCTTTACCCACACTCAACACCCCGTCTAAATTCAACCAAATTAAAATGTGTGCACTATACTAAGACCTACTGTTTGTACAACACTTGAGTGCTGAAATCCGTACTTCTGAAATGAGCGAAATTTAAAGACTTTAGGCTGCTAATGTTTTGTGTCTAGCAGCCATTACATAGTTACTTTTGTGCTGTCAATTAGTTCGATTATCGTTACGAAGTGAATAATAAAGCAATTTCTTGTCTGTTGCCGGAACCGCCTACAACTCGGAGAAGACGTTTTTATGAGATATTTAATCACTTACGTATTTGTCCTAATTTTACTGTCAAGATGCATGGTAAAAAGTATTCGTGTAGTAGATGGACTCTTTCAGAAACATTACATTCATATATTCGTGTCACTAGCTGTGATCCCTCAACATCGAGTTATGCGCTAATATTAGCATTTGAAAAGAAATGTAATTATTGGGAACTTATGTAATTAGTATTTCGGCCTTACGAAATCGTGATAATACTAATGATTTAATTAAAAAATTTTGTTTCATGTCCGAAACACAGTTGAAATCGTTTGTTTTTATCCCTTAGAAAATTTCATTTCATCCCTCTGGGGTAATTACTCCAGGTACGGTACCACTGTTCCCCACCAACCAAGCGCGTAAAGCACAGTGGATTTTGGGAAATAATTAAGAGTTATAGAGAGGTTGATGATTGAAGTCTGGCTCTGAATCATGGTTGACTTGCAAAGGTTTTCCCGCGAAAGCTGAGGATCTTGTTGCGATCCTCCACCAACATACAGCTTTAACCTTTTAGAAAGTGTCCAAGCCGTACATATTGCTACAAATCTAGGCAATTTCTCTACTAATATGGTTTCTGGGGTCATACAATTGCATTGGAGCGAAGTCACCAAAATTCTAGCTCTTAGTTACACGACAGGATATGGTCTTTCTGGTAAATTGCATTTAATACACGCCTGTTGTCAATTTCGCCAGATGCCGTTATTTTAAAATACTCAGCTGATAGTTTGGCACAGACTTGAGCAATCACAAATTGACTGACAAAATCGTTCGTGTGATAACTGCACTTGAAGAATACAGTTACGTCAGTTACTTTATGTGGATTACTTCATCACGAATTCGTTTCCGCATTTCACAGAAAAAAATACATCGAAGGCGCTGATCTACAAGCACAGATTTAAATCACATTACGTCTCTTTTATTTTGGTACTATAGCTGTTTCGACTTTAATGCACCCGACCGGACGAAGTAAACACACCAACACAGAACAGAGCTCCATAAAAAATTGTATTATTTACAGTCTCAAAAAACCACCATGTATTCAGGAAAATCCATTCTTGTGAAACAAAAACGGCTTTATTCATATACGATATTTTGCAAAGAGTAGGTTTACTGTGATTGGACAAAATTATGGAAAGACCGCGAGAAGTGCATGCTTCAATATAAAAGCAGATGTAGGCAAGCATGTAGATGGCGCTGTTGACCTCGAACGGTGCCTGTTCAAGTGCCAGCCGTGGTCGTAGCTGTGTTCTATGTGGTCGTGAGAGCACTGTGCCAAAGACAAGTGATTTCGAACATGGGAAAATTGTTGGTGCTCGCACGGTGTTTGGTTTCTTAACAAGGCAGTCGAAGTGTGTGGTGTTTCAAGACGCACCGTATCGAAGATTTATTCCGAATCCAGGAAAAAAGGAATAACACCACCCGCTGTCACAACGCACCCGCTAAGTCACAACGCCGACGGAAGCGTGTATTGAGTAATCGAGAGAGACTGTCATAGAAGATGACTGCGAAGAAAAAATAGGTGGACGACAGTTGCGTAAGTCACTACAGAACTGAATGTCGCACTCGCGAACCTCGTAAACACCAAAAAACACTAAGGGAGCTTCATGAGCTGGAAACTGCAGGGCGAGTTGTAATTCCAAGCGAGCACATCAGTGATGCAAATGCCCATAACAGTAAAACATGGTGCCCAAGCCACCTGAACTCTGGATCAACGGAAGAAAATCATTTGGTCGTAAGAGTCTTGTTTCACACTGTTCCCAAACTCTGGCCGAGTTTACGTCTGTCGTACGCCTTCCCAACCCCACGATGCAGACTACTTGCTGTCGAGAGTGCATCGTGGCGGATGTTCGGTGATGATTTGAGCAGCCAAAAAATGGTTCAAATGGCTCTAAGCCTAACATCTGAGGTCATCAGTCCCCTACACTTCGAACTACTTAAACCTAACTAACCTAAGGACATGAAACACATCCATGCTCGAGGCAGGATTCGAGCCTGCGACCGTAGCAGGCGCGTGGTTCCGGACTGAAGCGCCTAGAACCGCTCGGCTACAGAGGCCGGCTTGAGCAGCCATCTCATCGGCTCCGTTGTTACTCCGCAATGTCCCATTACCAGCAGAGATTAAGTGACCGTTTTGGCTGATCAGGTCCATTCCGTGGTACAATATTTGTCAATGGTGATGCAGTATTCCAAGACGACAGGGCTTCTGCTTACAAAGCTCGCATCGTTCAGGCCTGGTTTCGTGAGCACGAGGCTGAATTGTCACCTCTCCCCTGGCCACACACTCACCAGATCTCAATATTACTGATCCTTCTGGTCTACGTTGGAGAGAAGAGTGCGTGATCGCTATCCACCTCCATCATCGTTGCCTGAACATTCCACTATTTTGAAGGAATGATGCTATAAGATACAACTGAAACTCGTCCAAAACTTGTATTTATCCATTCCGAGACGACTGGAAGCAGTTTTGAATGAAAAGTTTTCCTACGCCGTATTAGGTAGGCATGGTAATGAACTACGTTTTTGGTGTTTATATGTTTTCATCCATCCCCTGTGTGGTAAATAGGCAGATACTGTTTCCATATACGGAGCATCTTCGCGGAAACGTGACTAGTTTGATGCAGTTTTTACTAACAGAATACCCAGTAGATTACAAATGGTGCAAATGGTTCAGATGGAACTCAGCACTATGGGACTTAATATCTGAGGTCATCAGTCGCCTAGAAGTTAGAACTACTTAAACCTAACTAACCTAAGGACAGCACACACATCCATGCCCGAGGTAGGATTCGAACCTGCGACCTTAGCGGACGCGCGGTTCCAGACTGAAGTACCTAGAACCGCTCGGCCATACAGGCCGGCAGTAGATTACACTTGACGGCAATGCGCAACGAAAATATCATCGTACCTACCCCAAGGAGCGTAACAGGACCTATAATTTTCTCAATATAAACAAACGAGTTACCAGATACGTCCAGCTGAGCTATAATATGGTTTGCTGACTACTGATGGGAAGTGTCGTCATTGCAGATTCGTACGGCCGCGCGGGATTAGCCGAGCGGTCAAAGGCGCTGCAGTCATGGACTGTGCGGCTGATCCCGGCGGAGGTTCGAGTCCGCCCTCGGGCATGGGTGTGTGTGTTTGTCCTTAGGATAATTTAGGTTTAGTAGTTGTGTAAGCTTAGGGACTGATGACCTTAGAAATTAAGTCCCATAAGATTTCACACATTTGAACATTTTTAGATTCGTACGGAAATGAGGCGAAAATGCTCAAAATTTCCATTTGGTATAATGAACGACAACTCGTTTTAAATTTAGACACGTCTATAACATAATTTAATTTCCCCATGGTATCCCATTATGAGTAGTGAACATTGGGAACACATCACGCCTTGTGCATATTATGGGGCAATGCTAAGAAGCGATATGATATTGGACGAAAACTTAGAATAAGTGCTACAAAAGGCCAACTGAAGCCTTAGGTTTATTGGAAGGCTTTCGGGAAAATGAGGTGCATTTGTAAAATACATAACATGCGGCCAATTATATTAATTTACTACTTCAACCTTTTGAGTCTTGTCAAGTAAGCATGACAGCAGAGATCAAATGAATTAAAAGACATGCTCCTACTGAAATGGGAATCTTTTGAAGAAACGCATCGTTCTTCTCGTGAAACTCTGTTTGATAAATTTGCACAGGATGTATCATAATTAACGAAGTTAATTCACAGAGTTGGAAGTGCAGAACATGATACGAGAGGCAAAAAGTCTATTAAATATAGGCTCTAAAATGCAGACCCTAAGAGCTAGGAGAACTTCTTCATCTTCAGAATTGCGAAACAAATAACTTCTACTGGAAGATCTTTGCTCTCTACATTATGTGAGGAGATAGTAAAGAGCAAAACAAGAAAAAATTGTCTAGTATAGGCGGGCTCTTGGATGATATTTTAAGAGCTATGAACGCTTATTTAGCAGAAGAACTGTGTTTCGCAGCAGCAGTTATAAACAAGTGTTCATAACTCTTAAGGTATATACTTCAGAGCCCATGTTTACTGGTCATTTTTTTTTGTTTTGCTCTATACTGAAATGTCTGAGAATATGGAAAACGGACAGCTTGCAGTCGAAGAGATTTGTTTCACAGTATCGAAGACGAAAAAGAGCTCGTAGCTCTTACATGTTTAGTGACATTGTTTTGCTTCTAGTTTCATGTATGTTCAACTGTATGCGTTTACGCATAATTATGATACACCGGCTTTCGAGGAACGGAGTGTGATAGTTTTGCTGCTAACAACATATATCTAGCGGATAGACCATGAAAATAATATAAGAAAGCCATGAAGCAGTCACTTCTCACTCGCTCAATTCACTGTTGGAACAAGACAGAAAATCGCTAATGCTGGTAAAAAGCATTCTCTGTCATGCACTGAACAGCAGATTGTGGACTGTATACGCATATACAGATCATGTTTCGGGCTTTACATATTTTAAACAAGACAGTATTCTTCTTAAAAAAAAGATCGCGACAAGTAGTCCTTTTCTGTGACAGCTTGGACCATAGACAGAAAGAACTGCTACAGTGTAGTACATAAGCCAACTGAAGGAAATACGCTATGAGACGAACAAAAATGACACTTTCATTTAAAGACGATAGTTCACAATGAAGTGACCGACATTTATGGTGATCCCCTGGACATTAGAAAAGGCAGGAAGTGCTTCTTGCCGGTCGGAGTGGCCGTGCGGTTCTAGGCGCTACAGTTTGAAACCGCGCCGCCGCTACAGTCGCAGGTTCGAATCCTGCCTCGGGCATGGATGTGTGTGATGTCCTTAGGTTAGTTAGGTTTAAGTAATTCTAAATTCTATGGGAGTGATGACCTTAGAACTTAAGTCCCATAGTGCTAAGAGCGATTTGAACCAAGTGCTTCTTAGTAGGACTTATGATCAACACGGGCAGCAGTGCTTGCACTGCAGTGTTCTCCTAGGCTGGTGAAAAGGTTCGTAAGGAGTTCTTGTGGGAGGGCGATGCATTCTTCCACCAGCTCAGTCGACAATTGCTGGATGGTCGTTGGTGTCGAGTCTTGTACCGTAGGAAACAAGGGAGGAGATATTGTTATATGGGTAGCCGGTGTCCACATTCTACAATACAAATGCACACATGGATTAACACGGTTCTTTATTTATATGAACTGGAAATATTTACTTATCCTGAATAGAGTTCATGTGTTGTGGTACGAGCTCATCAGTAATACTCCTCTTGCAGAAAATTTCGGCAATACAAACTTTAGTTTCACTAATCTGGTCACTGTGCGCTGTCGCAGTCTGAGCATGTCAATGAGGCGAGTGAGACCCTCCGGTCAGCAACGGCGGCCTAAGTACTTGCTGTCGAGATGGCGTTGGCGGATTGTTGCTTGTCGGTGTGTCTCTGGCCTCTCTCGTGATAGGCGCACTTGATCCAGCGCCTGCTGTCCATCTTTGCGCTTCATCTTTGGCAACTGGTGTGCTGGCGACAGCTTCCATCAGCACAGTTGGTACACATGAATTTGCTTCAATAAATCTCTCCATCACATCCCATATATGATACATCTACGTCTACATCTACATTTATACTCCGCAAGCCACCCAACGGTGTGTGGTGGAGGACACTTTACGTGCCACTGTCATTACCTCCCTTTCCTGTTCCAGTCGAGTATGGTTCGCGGGAAGAACGACTGTCTGAAAGCCTCCGTGCGCGCTCGAATCTCTCTAATTTTACATTCGTGATCTCCTTGAGAGGTATAAGTAGGGGGAAGCAATATATTCGATATCTCATCCAGAAACGCACCCTCTCGAAACCTGGACAGCAAGCTACACCGCGATGCAGAGCACCTCTCTTGCAGAGTCTGCCACTTGAGTTTGCTAAACATCTCCATAGCGCTATCACGGTTACCAAATAACCATGTGACGAAACGGTTCACTCTTCTTTTGATCTTCTCTATCTCCTCTGTCAACCCGACCTGGTATGGATCCCACACTGATGAGCAATACTCAAATATAGGTCGAACGAGTGTTTTGTAAGCCACCTCCTTTGTTGATGGACTACATTTTCTAAGGACTCTCCCAATGAATCTCAACCTGGCACCCACCTTGCCAACAATTAATTTTATATGATCATTCCACTTCAAATCGTTCCGAACGCATACTCCCAGATATTTTACAGAAGTAACTGCTACCAGTGTTTGTTCCGCTATCATATAATCATATGATAGATGGGCTTTAAGTTGTGGGAACAGATAGGTCAGTCCATTTGCCGAATATCTTCTCTTTCTAATTTCTTCTCCAGCTGCACTGTTCGATGCGGTCATGCAATGTTATTATAAACGTGAAGTCAGGGCCGAGTGTAGCCTGGAAAAGACACGCATGGGGCAGGAGTACCGGTACAATGACGATGACTGCTGAGAGTCGTATTGAAAGATTTGGACGTGAATACACTCATGCAATATTATGCGTTCCCACACCATAACACCTGGACCACCAAAACGATCATGTTGGACGATGTTACTGGTCGCAATACCAGTTACTACCTCAAGCCGTATGTCTATAATTAGTACTCAGACTGAAACCGCTCTCATCCGCGAAGAGCACGGGACCCCATTCCTCTTTTCTCCAGTCGCTATGCTATTAACGCCATGGCAGTCGGTGCCATCGATTTACGTGTGTCAACGGACCACCTCCATGCAATCGTTGTACCACAGTTGAGGGTGAGATTTCCCTTCTTGCCTATTGCACAACGTAGCAATCATTTGCTTGCTGCGAGCAGTACCAAACTCCGTGACTACACTCGTCACACTTCATCCTCCCAGTTTCCGAATGATTCTTCCCGCTGTGAAGTCATCCAGATGTTGTCTCCAGTCCATGTTGTAATGAAGAACACCACAACAGCCCACCGTAATAGCTTGCTGATTGATAACCACTGTCTTTTCCCTTTCCTTCAACAGCCTTGTGTTATGGGGATAGTTTCATTCGATGCTATAGTCACACTGATCTCAAGGCATGTGGCGTTCAATGTCCCATGCATGACTGGAAGACCTCTGGTAAATGTTCCCCCAATTTCATTCATTTCCACCGAGTTATTGTATCTGTCTCGTCCTTAAGTTGTGCATAGCAGTGTATACAGCAGCAACGAGTTTAATTTTAGCATTTTTTATTTCAGTCTCTAGTCGCAAATGTGTTTACAACGATTACCTGTTTCGTTCCATTTTAGAACATATTCAGGTCTATTACAGTTGCGGAGCAACCTGTCAGTTGTGTGTGCTGTGCTCAGCCTGCGTTAGTCGCTAAATAGTAGTGGCTTTTTGGCACAAGATCTCCAAGCACACACAGGTGCTGCAGGCTTCCATAGCTGCACACACAGGTTTTGCAGAAGCCATAAAATTGATCAGGAACTATGTATAATGAGAATGCATACAACAGAGACAGCTATGCCACCAGTAAACGTTTTCCATCTAGTCTCACATGTAGAAGCTTCAGTAATGTGTTCGGTGTGGCTGTCTTTCTAATATTCAAATCGTACTTCTGTCTTTCCACAGCAAGAACTTAGTGACCATGTTGACTACGTTCTTTGGTCCTGAACACAGTATATTACTGTTTGTAGAAAGAAACTGCTAGTTCATTTTGCGAAACCTACAGTTATTTTAGAATACAAGATGGTTGTGAGAGGAATGGATGGAGCTAATCAGGGCGGCGAATATTACAGATTTACTAGGATATCTTAAAAATGGTGCAAAAATAATTCTTTTAGGTTGTAGAAATTACAATCGTTAACACCTACATCTATTACTTGGCAGATAATAAGGAGAGACAGGAGATGAGGTAGACACATCTTTCCTACAGGAGAAATCTCATCATACAGCTTGTATGCACCGGTAGGAATAGACATTCGAGGAAGTACTGAATGGGAAGAGGCGTTTTATAATGTAAAACGAAAAGAAATCTACAAGGGATTGTACGGTGTGCAGCAGAAGAAATGAAAAAAGCTGGGAGAAAAGAAACCATTTTGTACTGTGAGACATGCACATGGAAACCAGCACTTCATCCTGTTGACTGCTTCAGCAAGTACCATACAGAAAACAATTATAAAAGAATAAGCAGAAAAATATATATCTGCACTTACTGCCTAACATGACATACATCGTGTTAGGCTGTAAGTGCAGATACGTTTATTGGTGATTGAGGACGTTACATCAGTATTAACTTCATTTGCAGGCTAATAATTTTAGCTATTAGGAGCAGTAGGTTTTTAGGTTGGTTGGTACCAACAAGTATATGTGTCAAGTTCAAGCCAATAAAGCTTATTTTCCCCTGGGCAGCAGGTCAGGTGTCGAACTGCCGACGCATGGATACAAAACGGTTAGTCTATACTGACAGGCGTGGCCCAAGTAGAGGAGCGGTTACGACTGAGCAGAAAACATCAGGTAGTAAATTATGTGAGATTTTTAAAAGAAGGCTGTTAGACACAGAGGAAAACAACTAAGATAGTGAAATGGGTACATATTAAGGTACTAATGATCACATTATTTGCATTTATACTGCTAACAACTTGTATAATTCTACCTAAAACACAACAGAAATAAAATCATCCGGAAAGCTTATATTTAGCTCTTTTTCATTTCAAAATACCATATCATTCCAAGAAATCCACTAATCCATTTCCCACCGAAAATCAACATGGAGAATTTGGCGACAGTCTCGTGGAGTAATCTTACCATACGTGCCTCTTGGTTATTAATTGGAAACTATGGGATGTGCTGAACTGAAATATGCATAGTCGCACAACTCCATTGTTGTAGTTAACGGACGTACAGTACATTTCCTTTCTCACATTCAGTCCTGTCTCATAAAAATTCATAATCAGTTTTCTTCATCCTCACACTCTTGAAGGGAAAAAGCATCTGGACTCTTTGTAACTTCCAAACTGTTAAAGTTGTGTAAAACAGTTTTGTAGCACATATACGCTGTGGTCCGTTTCATTCCTCCATGACGGTATAACAGCGATGTTGGCCCTAGATAACTGACATTGTTGTGCACTGCCAGCAACTGCGCATGGTTGCTGGACTCATTTAAGCACTTGGTTTTCTTTTCTCATATACGTTAACATATACCAGCAGAATATACATGGATATGGAGACATCGAACAGACACGAAGATTCTAAACGGTTTTAAATCTCTATGCATTTCAATAGATATAGTTATGCAACTCAAGTAGTGTGCCTTGCAGCATAGCGTCTGAAATTCTCAGACAAGTAAGGGTGGGAGCCAGTGGTAATTCACAGAAAGTACGTGTGGTTCCCGTATTTTACAACTCGGCTGAATACCAGGCTGCTGTAACAGCATTCTGTATCTTATATGGAACTAACGCAAAGTCACTGAGTTCTAGAACGGCCAAGTGCTACTATTCCCCTGTTATTGCTTGCACGTGAAAGGGCAGAGCACAGACAAGCAGATAACTACGTCATCTATTCAGTTATCTGCTGGGTGTTCCACTTTCAGCTATTGTTCCCACGAGGATTTAAGGCACGCGTCGATATTCATGCGCAGAGCCAAAGCACATTTTCCGAACACAATGAAACCTACTCTGGTTAACTGTTACGGCCATTCAGATGCCGACAGCACGAAAGGGGGCTGCAGGGAGGGGAGCGGATGCACCATTGCGGCTCAGCACAAACCGCCGCCTGCAATCCGCTTACATTCAGTAGACTTCATTTTGCAATTTCCGGGAAAGCGCTCGAACATTGCTTGGTCGATTGGCGGATTGAGTACCACAAATAAATAAAAATTAACTGTAGCGCCCAGAATTTACTTCTGGCCTACAAAAGTTTACAGCTAGGTATTTACAATTACGATAAAATGTTGAAACGAAAAAAAATATAACGCGAATTAATTTGTCAAAATAGACTGTGTGTGAAGCATCCAGAAGACATGGTGGGATGTCAACATAGTTGTAACTTCGTATACGTACTGACAATTTACGGGCACGTAAATGATTATAGTATTGCAGATAATTCTCTGTGACAGGTAGAATGGGTGCCAGCGTTTATTAACGTTGTCCCTGTGTTGTGTTATTGCCAGGTCTGTTAGGGTTATAAAGGGCGCGAACAGCGTCAGATGCTCAGTGATCTTGAGAACAGTGGAAGTTCAATGACCTTTATTTGGACCCTAGGACATGTCGGGATACCGGGCAATGAACTTGCTGACCGCTGGCCAAACAGGCTACCAGTAAAACATCTCTGGAGAATGGGCTGCCGGAGACCGATTTGCGATAGGTCTCCGCCGCAAAGTTTTCGCGCTCTAGAATACTGAATGGCGCACACAGAGTACAGCAAATAAACTCCGTGTTATCAAGGAGACAAAAAGTGTGTGGCGGTCTTCCATGCGTGCCACTCGCAGACAAGCTGTTGTCCTCTGCCGTTTCCGCATCGGCCATACGTGGCTCACACATGGTCACTTACTCTGTCGCGGAGACCCATCTCGCTGTCGCTGTGGCTCCCCTATGACTGTGGGCCGCATCTTGTTGAACTGCCCAATTTTAGCCGCTCTGCGGCTGATTTTTAACCTTACCAGCACCCTGCCTACTGCGTTGGGCGACAATGCCTCGATAACAGATTTATTTTTACGTTTTATTCGTGAGGGGGTTTTCAGCGTACCATCTAAGGGTGGGCTTCTGGCCTTCTCTCCGAGGCCTCGACCCTCCCTCGGATTTCACTCTCTGTCATCCTTTCTTTGCATTTTGTTTGCCTTGTTGTTCGTCTTTTGCCATGTGTATTCATCTCCTCTTGTTTTTTTGGGCTGGACATTTTCGTATGTTGCTGAGTGGCTGGCTCATGCTCTTTTATTCCTGTGGTCAGCCATCCCAGAGCATCTGCTCTATGGTTTTAATACTTTCCTCTGCTTTCCCTTGTGGTGTACGTTTTCCCCCTTTTTTGTTCGTTTCTTTCGTTTTCTCTTTCGGCGTGGTTGCCCGTTCCTTTTACCCCCTGTTACTTTCCCAAATTAAATTTGAGTATTGTTTTATTTGAACCCTGTTTGCGTCAGGAAAAAGCGACTGATGGGCCTGTAGTGGAATGACTGGTGGAATGACTGGAACTGATCGGCTGTCGGACCCCCCCTCCGTCTAATAGGCGCTGCTCATGCATGGTTGTTTACATCTTTGGGCGGGTTTAGTGTCATCTCTGAACAGTCAAACGGACTGTGTTTGTGATACAATATCTACAGTCAACGTCTGTCTATAGAGTTCTGGGAACTGGGGTGACGCAAAACTTTTTCTGATGCGTGTATAATGAAGTCCTAGTCGTATGAATCAAAACGGCGAGGGGAGCTCGTACGGCCCCCTTGTACCGTCGAAAAAGGTATTTTCACTTGGAACACGACGGCTAAGCTGAAAGTCCCAGTTTGGCAGGGTAATGAAAAACACTGTCCTTAAAGAGCGATTGTGGAAGATCCTAGAAATATACATCTACAGCTGCTATAATTTCCTCAAAACATTTTCCAATGAAAAACTTCTTTATTTATGGAAACAGATAGAAGCTGAAGGATGAATTATCCTTTGAAAAAGATGGATGTTCTCAAAAATTGTATTTTAAATCTTACTGTTTTTTCATTTTTAAAGCATTTCCTGTTTTGTGAGAAAATAAATAACTCTCATAAAAGATAACCTCCTTCTTTACCAATTTCTTCTGTCGTATTTTTTCATACATTTGATTCGAAAGACTTGCACAGCATTTGCCAGTCACCGTTTTATACTTAGCAAGATAATCAGAAGAAACACTTTTCATCCTACAAAACACTAGCAGATGAAATTACCTTTCTGGTACACAGACGTTGATTTGTTGTCTCTTCGTGAGTCTATTGACTCACGTCTCACCTTCAGTTACAATTAGGAGCACAAAATTAATTGTATAATTTTTAAAATGGCCTTCCATTATGGCCAAAATTCAAGAAATGCAACACCCATAATTCACGTAGCTTCCTGGTGCACCAGTACGCGAATACCAAATCGTGCAGATTGGAGATTTTTTCATTTACGGTTATAGTTGTTGAGTCGTCCTTCATCGAGATGAGATTTACAGCCGTAATTGACTTTTCAGTGTGAGTGTTTAAGGTCGGACCTAATGCGGACTCTTTTGAATATCAACTAAAGTAAGTAACTATTTATATTTACGTTTCCATTACGCGTTTCGGAGAAAAATAATTCTGCAAACAGGTGGATTCGGAAGCAGTTCCTCAGCATTAATATACACTTATGTAAACTTCCAACTGTAAAAGTTTGGATCGGTGTAATAAAAGGAGTCAGGTTCTTTATCTGACCCAAGACATTAGATCAGAAGATCGCTTTTACAAAATCGACATCTTTCTCACATTAATTTTAAATCAATCTGCTCGATGATGTTGGAATGGTTCTCTCAAACGAGTTAAGGCAAGAGGAAAAGTATGTATGTGTTTATGTATGTGTTTATTACAAACAGTTTTCAACAACTTTGTATTAATTTTTGTTGGAGATAACCTATCCAAACAAAGAATCTTATTATACCGCGGTATTCTTGTTTATTCATTTAAATGAAACGCATTTTGAATGACCACTTGAAAAAGTCGTATGAACAAGCCATTTTCGAAGTTTTGTGCGTAAGAAATGACAAAGTTTGATTACTATTAAAGCTATTCTGTGGTCCCTTTTGGTTTGACAAGGAAAGCTTCGAGAGGAGGCACTCTTTGGTAAATTGTTCATAAAACCTGAAACTGGCGTTCTATAATACACATTGCACAGTTATTGTGGAACACAGGTACTTCTTAAAAGTGATAGAAATCACATCTTTTTCATAAGTTCCTTTCACTTACAGCTACTTCATTATTATAAATACGAGTACAGAAAACAGCAAGGACTAATTTTGAAATACTTATTTATTCCATAAACTTAACTATCGATCGTGATCTCGTCACGGAAAAGTTCTGCAGTGCTACTGTCCAAATATCACTAAGTTTCATGGTCTCTTCTTTCCGATTAAAATTAACCCTATGTTTATATATTTCAATTGCTTCTCTACAAAGCCGTGGGTAATAGTTTTATCCGTGACGAGATCACGATCGATAGTTAAGTTTTATCTCTGACAAAGATTATCTCTGCATATCACGTGTAACTCTGGCCACGCCCACTTTCTACGATATATAAGTCGCTCTCAGACGTCCGACCCGTCAGTCGGCAAGATTCACCGGAGGAGAAACACCCCTCTGAAGATGTCCAGCGCAGCTCTGGACGAAACGTTAGGAGCTGAAGAGTTTCATGGACCTTACATCCCGGAAGGTTTACCAGAAGATATGTCATCCGGTCGTGAAAGCCTTCATACTTTTATCGAAACAGACGCTAAATTATTACACTCGTGTTGAGAGTACAGCACTACATTCGCTTGAGTACGATATTCGAAAATATAGAACAGGATAAATGAAAACTTACGCTGTCTAGGAAATTTTTGTCTGGGTGGTGGATAGTGTTTGCTTTCCGATGCCAATTTCTAGCCGGTGATCGGTTCCATTTTGTGCACAATATTTCGCAAACTGTCAAGCGTCTAGGTCAGATGCTGCGAGCGATGTACTCAAACGTATTGCCAACTTGCATCGGCAAAGCGCAAACGGTTGCAGGCGAAAGCAATAGTCTATAAAGCTGCGACAACACTGAGACGTTTGTCACAGATACATACAGAAAATCGCATTACGTCATTGGTCAAGGTAGACGCGGAAAGCAGCCGCAACAAGTCCACTGTAGGTATCAGGCGCTTCCTCTCAACGACTCCACTATAGCTCCTCAGTGCACAGAGCGCACGACTTGTGACTCCCAAAGAGAGAGAAAGACTGCTCTTCAGCTGCAAGCTTAATCAGTAGCACAAAGACGTGCCTGACACGAAAGTCATCCTGATAGGAGCACCACTAACTCTCTTTCCTCGCGGGTCGGTTCGGAAGGTGATTCACTGAGATAGTCTATCGCTCGCTGTTTGTGCTCTTGGTTCTTTCGTTGATTCTATCTACTCACAGTTCGATCTCATTCTTTTTCATGCTGACTCGTCGATCTTCGTTTTATTTTTTACATCCGTTGCTGTAGAGGAGAGTCCTGCAGTATCGACCGGTTTTCAGCACACACCACTACTGTTGACCCTTTCTGCCTGTAAGTGGCAGAAGTGAACAGCAAGAAGATGCAAGCCTGTGTATCCACGTGCACGGGACTCTGATGTCTTCTTTCTGTCTTTAGTGCTTTGTCTGCTTTGAGAGCTTGATAGTGTCGCTGTAGTTCTTAGCACACGGAAGATATTTTGAGGATTGTGGTGCACGTTTTTAAGATCAGTGATTAATTTCGTTGCTATATTTCTGTTATCTGTGTTATGTAAGCAGTAACGTCTAACAAACCTTTCATGAAAATTTCTGTAAAAGAGCGTACAATATGACTAGATCCTACTGCATGTTTGTTGTGCAGTATCGGTCATCCGGTTGTCTTTCAGTATCGGCCAGAAGTAACTTAAATTTTTAAATTACAGTTTCATCTACTTACTTCTTTTCAGGCTGCAGTGGCGAAAAATTAGAAAAAAGTAAGGGAAAAACGGAATGAAGAGTGCATGAAAATGGCTGTCTAACAAAATAACCGCGAGGGAGGCAGCTGAAGCGTTTTCAACAATTAGAAAAGAAAGAGATCGCCACTGAATAGAAGTGATTAAAAGCGGAAAAATTAAAATCTGAAAGAGACTTGAAGAAAACTGAACTTAAGTCGAGTGTTCCAAAATAAAAGAAACACGCAAAGGTTAGCCACGGAAACCCAATTACAAAGCAGCGAAGAAAACTTGAACTCACTGGAAATAATGGGACAAGAAAAGAGACTGATAAATGCATTATGTGTTTGGGGTCATCTGAAAAATACTGAGTGCTCTGTACCAAGTGCAGAACCTTAACACTTGTTGGGTGTGTGATCAGGAGAATATTTCGTATTTTATCTCCGATATCTGTAAGACAGTGAGCTAGACATTGGTGAGCTGAGCCGAGATAGTAACCATAGGTTTCCACGCTGATGTGTTCTATTATTATTCAATAAGTATCAGTGCAGCGTATGATTAACAGCCGTTATTATCACAGAAAAGACAATGGCCGATTCTGCAAGACACTTTCTAGAAGGCCCGTAAATACTAAATACTTTTTCTTTCGATGTAATAAAAAACCGCAAATAAAAACAAAAATCATTACATTGTGCTTTTCACGTAACATGTCTTGAGGTAAGAACATAGTATATCAATATTCCGATTAACCACGACAGACTGTAAAGTCACGAAAGTTACCCGGTCGATACTGCACGACCCTCTCCTCATAATATTTGTACGATTGTTTTGATACTCTTATTTATTTGTATATTTTATTGAGTGATACAACAGATTACACGGTTGTTTTGCTAAATTAAGACAAACTGCAGGAAACGAACCTCGAGAGGATGCAGAGGACAGAGCGTCATATGGACGTGTGAACGGAAACGAGTTCCAAGAGAGGTACCGGAGCACCCACTTGATAGATATTCTACAGTGACCCCGGTATCAACACCAAGCAGGTGGTGGCTCTCCAGCTTGGGGTAAGCCAGATGACCGTGTGGAACGCTCTCTACGACAACTGCCACTGCCCGTATCATTACACGCTTGCACTTCTTATTACGTAAGGACGTGCCTCCACGGCGACAGCTTTTGTAGCTCGTTGGGCGTACAGACCACCACAGTGCTGGGACTTCTATAAATCTCTTATTCACAGATGAGACTGCTTTTATGAGGGTTGGTATCTTCAACCTACACAACACCCTCCTGTGAACTGCATGCGGTAGCGAACTATCAGCACCGGTTCGGCCTCTTATTTGGCAAATACTGGAGGACAAAACATGTTATCTTCACACATACTGCAATCCAAACGCATCACGTGAATTACTATTTCTAAGAAATAAAATATTATATCCATCACAACTTCTAAAATGTAACGTAATCGCAAAACATAGGAGCTGATTTGAAATTAATCTGGGAATTCCTTTGATATGATACACTTAATATACAAATTCTCAGTCTTTTTAAATTTTGTAAAAAATTTTATTAATTTTATTTTGCTAAGGTGGCGACCAGGTTCCAGGGTATAATAATGAACTTAAGTATGGGTGCTACCACTAAACAGGCTTGATACAGGACATAAAAATTCTTGAATGTTAATACGAATGTAAAACGACAAATTGCTAGCCTTCAGGAAACTATCATTACCTTATAATACACGTTTTTATATTTCGTTTTGTGGCATTACAGCCCTTAAGCTGAAGGGGACAGTGGTCCCTTAAATATATTTGTAGGCGCCAAGTGTCATTTCGAGAGCGTTAACGATGTGGCAGGTTACGTAGAGGTACAGTGCTATTATTTTTGTGAAAGCAAACTAAAGTAGGATGGAAACCCTGTAACAGCGTACCTGATAACGGTCATATGCAACTTCGATCAGTTGTTTAGAGAATAAATGCTGAACTAAGAAGACTTTTTGTTATTAACAAATATTACATTGTACGTGCGTATAAAACCTGACAGCGGATGTGAAGTTTTGATTCGGAGACCTTGAATCAACTGCAGTCATCAGAGCCATCACATCACATAGATGAAATCCACAAGTAGTATTTGTGGAGTAGTGGCGCTTTACTGAATGAGAGTGTAAGGTGCAATATTTTATTTGGTTTACTTATTCTAGGATTGAAGACAACTGTGTAAGTTGAAATGACATGTTTAATGTCGCAATATTAGCACAAAATTACACGCTTTTACACAGTTTTCAATGTGACAACAAAAAACAGTTGTCAGGAAAACGCATCTCATTAACATCAAAAAGTGAAATAATCCTAAACACAAAAATATTAAATATTAACTCTCAGAAGATTAAATTTTCCTAAACATGACAATACTAAAGTTTAACTAGAAGTTTCTTTACAAAATTGTTCCTACACTTACGTTATGAGGTTGGTCAGTACTACGAAAATCGTCTGATTCCGGTTCAAACTTCAGTACTATTTTTATGATGACAATCAAGTTTACAGTGGATGATTAGTTATGCGACAAATTGAGCAAAAGATTACCCAAGGTCGCTCGAGTTTACAGTGGACGCAAGTTGGTGAACCAACAAGTTTACGCCTCTGCGCGCAGTATTTACCTTAAGCTGCGATGAGCTGTCGCTGCTGGGCCGCTCTCATCCGCTGAAATTCCTATAAAACTAATTACACCTTTGCTGAATTTTCCAGCAGAAACTTTCCCTATGTTTCTCGTTATGCGAGAGAACACGTACTCATCCATAGTCTTAGAATGTGGCGATATACACGCGCATGGTTGGAGCAGCGTGCATATTATAATGCCCTCTCAGTTCTCGCAAGAACAATTAACTAATTGGCTAGTTCGTTTCACCACAATTGGAGCTAAACGATGCTACAGCTACTTTCTAGCTGGATATCAGCCGCTGTGAACGCAGTGTTCACACAAATTACTCATCTGCTTCTTACAGAGCGTTATGCGCTCCATTCTGCACTTAACACCATTTCAGAGAAGAGTTTACTAAAATTTCCGTCTTGTCTTACTCATAGCCGAACTGTCTCCCCAACTGGGTTCTTTCGCTCTTAACGTCACAGCTTTTTTCGACCAAAAGAAGCGTTCCTTTTATTTTGTGGAAACTCTGTCCACCAATCGCAAGGTCCCTACCATTAAATTACGTTGAAACTTTGGCTCTTTTCTCCTTCCTAGCTTGTTTCCGCCCATTGGACATTTTGTGCCCGTTCCAGATACCTAAATGCGTACATTGACTCTCTCACGTGTGTACCACTTGCTGGACACGTGATCGAAAATGCGTCACTAGTCTTGTTTCGTATCATTTTGGAATTCCGAAACACAGTTTTCTAAAAGCCTTCTTTCCTGTCCTCCCTTAGATGGGCCGTTATACTCGCTCTCCCCATCTGATCAGTCGTTGACTTTCCGTGTGGGACACCCGTTTAAGTGGTTTCCTCCTGTCCACTATTACAGCCTGTGACGGTGTATTTGGCAGGATCTCTGTCTCAACATTTTGTTTCCAAAGAAGCGGACTTTGGTTACGATGATTGTGCCCACGTCGATACACTCACGGTACAGCAATGACAAAGTGGCAGGTGAGAAGCCAAGTGGCTATACGGCGCCAAGTCCCACACGTTGGGCACTGTGGCATTGACTAAGCTTGGGGTTAACACTTGTAAGGTGGAAGAATAAATGAAGGTCCGATTCGCACCTTACATGAGACCTTTATACATCACAACAGGAAGGTGAATATGACACCTAACTTAAATC
The DNA here is from genome assembly GCF_023864275.1 of Schistocerca cancellata. Lineage (NCBI taxonomy): Eukaryota > Metazoa > Arthropoda > Insecta > Orthoptera > Acrididae > Schistocerca > Schistocerca cancellata. The sequence goes on from NC_064630.1 coordinate 353,384,431, forward strand.
GGTGGTAATGAGCTAATTTGCCTAGCAGAATGTAATGTCATGTTCCCATTGTTAAATGTCAACTACAGTGAGCTATTCTTTGTTTTTGTGGAGAAAAATGAAATATTTATTCTCTTTGTTATCATATGCACACAGCTGCATTTAAAGTTGTTTATAAGTAGCTTAGTTAGTAATAGATTTCGAAGTCCTCAAGGCTTCATCACCAGGTTCGGAGTTGCTCCGAGAACTGCCGAGGTATAGATCTCATCTTGTGGGAAGAAATTGGTCCGGTATAACAGGTGTGGCTGAAACCAAGTTAATTGTTGGATTTTTTGCCGGCCACCCGATTCTGCTGTGACAGTTCTAGAGGCATTCAAAGGAAGTCTACGCCAATAGCGCGTAAATACCCAGATCATGCAATTGTAGTTGGAGGTGACTTTAACCTACGGAGGATGGACTGTGATGTCTATGGATTCATTGCGGGGGTACAGACAGACAGTCATGTGCAATACTTTTGAACACAGCCCACAACTAATGGAAATATCTTAGATCTTGTAGCTACAAATAGGCCGCATGTTATTGACAATGTCTGTATAGGAACGGGGAATAGCGAATCATGATGTCATTACAGCAACTATGATAACGAAAGTTAATAAATCAGTCAAGAAGGCTAGGAGAGTGTTTCTGCTAGATAGAGTAGATAAGCAGTTACTAGCTTCTCACTTAGACAGTGAATTGGCATCACTTCGTTCCGCTAAGATGGGTGTAGAGGAATTATGGGCAAAAGTTTAAGCATTATGTAAATTGTGCTCTGGAGAGTTATGTGTCTAGTAAGCGGATGAAGAATGGAAAAGACGCGTCATAGTTTAATAACGAAATTCGGAGGATGCTGAGGAAGCAGAAGCAGTTGCACTCTCGGTTCAAAAGTGAACGCACAAATGACGACAAGCGAAGGTTGTCAGAGATTCGTGTGTCTGTGAAAAGATCTATGGGCGAAGGATACAACTACCACAGTCACACCTTAGCAAAAGATCTGGCAAAGAACCCAAGGAAATTCTAAGGCTTCCATTTAGTCCCTTGTTGACCAGTGTGGTGTGGAAGTTGAAGATAACAAAATGAAATCCGAAGTTTTAAATTTAAAGTTCAAGAAATCTTTCACACAGGAGAACCGTACAAACATATCATCACCTGACAATAGGATGGACTCCAGTATGGACGACATAGTAATAAGCATTGATGGCGTAGAGAAACAACTGAAAGATTCGAAAGCAAATAAATTATCAGCTCTAGATGGAATACCAGTTCGACTTTACAAAGAGTACTCTACGGAATTGGCCCCTTACCTACCTTGTATTTATCGCGAATCTCTCACCTAGCACAAAGTCTCAAGCCAGTCGAAAAAGGCGCAGGTGACTCCAATATACAAGAAGAATAAAAGAACGGACCCCAAAATTACAGATCAATAGCCCTAACTTCTGTTTTCTGCAGAATCCTTGAATATATTCTCGGTTAGAATATAATAAACTTTCTTGAGATTGAGAAGCTTACTTCCACGAATCAACAAGATTTTAGAAGGCATCACTCGTGCGAAACGCAGCTTGTCCTTTTCTCATATGATAAACTGCGAACTATGGATGAAGAGCAACAGTCAGATTTCCACATTTCTAGATTTCCGGAAAGCATTTGACACGGTTCCCCATTGCAGCCTATTAACATAGGTACGAGCATATGGAATATGTCCACAGATATGTGAGTGGCTCGAAGACTTCTTAAGTAATAGAACCCAGTACGTTGTCCCCGACGGCGATGGAGTGTTCATTAGAGACAGGGGTATCGGCAGGAGTGCCCCAGGGAAGTCTGACAGGACTGCTCTTGTGCTCTGTATACACAAATGATTTGGCGGACAGAGTGGGCAGCAACCTGCGGTGAGATGTCGAAGTTGAGAGACTGTAGGAAGATATAAGACGACTTAGACAAAATTTACGGTTGGTGTAATGAATGGCAGGTAGCTCTAAATGTGGAAAAACGTAAGTTAATGCAGATGAGTAGGAAGAACAAACCTGTAATGTTCGGGTACAGTATTACTAGTATCCTGATTGACACAGTCAAGTCGCTTAAATATCTGGGCGTAACGTTCCAAAGCAATATGAGATGGAATGAGCATGTGAGAACTGTGGTAGGGAAGGCGAATGATCTACCGGTTTATTGGGAGAATTTTAGAAAAGAGTGGTTCACGTTTAAAGGACACCGCATATACGACGCTGGTGCAACCTGTTCTTGACTACTGCTCAAGTGTTTGGGATTCGTACCACGTCGGATTGAAGGCAGACATGGAAGTAATTCAGAGGCGGGCTGCTACATTTGTTACTGGTAGGTTTGAACAACACGTGAGTGTTACGGAGATGCTTCGGGAACTCAAATGGGAATCCCTGGAGGAAGGCGACGCTCTTTCGAGAAACACTGTTGAGAAAGAAAATAAACAATTTTTTCAGCCTTCAGTTGCAAGGTAATTTTTACTCGTTGAGCTAGGTTTCGATTCCAGTAATGGAATCTTCTTCAGAACCTATAAATTAAACCACATACGGACATATATTACTCACTGAAATGCATCATCAGTCTAATGATTTAATAATAAAGAAATCGTGATACTTACAAAAAATTAAATTATTTTGAGAGCCAAACACTGGCCATGTCACAGATTAAAAATCAAAACAATAAGACGCATAATCATAAGATTATGTCTGTCAAAATTAAAACCATTAAGGCGAACGTAGACGGAGCTACGCCGGCCAGAAATAAGGACCACATGTGAGCGGCACGGAAACTAGGCGTCGCGAGCAGTTCCGCGGCGAGGCTCGGCCGCGGCCAAGCGCATGCTTGGCATCCTGGGGTATCGGCGAGGACCATTCGCAACCGTCTCCATGAAGCTGGGCTACGGTCCCGCACACCGTTAGGCCGTCTTCCGCTCACGCCCAAACATCGTGCAGCCCGCCTCCAGTGGTGTCGCGACAGGCGTGAATGGAGGGACGAATGGAGACGTGTCATCTTCAGCGATGAGAGTCGCTTCTGCTTTGGTGCCAATGATGGTCGTATGCGTGTTTGGCGCCGTGCAGGTGAGCGCCACAGTCAGGACTGCATACGACCGAGGCACACAGGGCCAACACCCGGCATGATGGTGTGGGGAGCGATCTCGTACACTGACCGTACACCACTGGTGATCGTCGAGGGGACACTGAATAGTGCACGGTACATCCAAACCGTCATCGAACTCATCGTTCTACCATTCCTAGACCGGCAAGGGAACTTACTGTTCCAACAGGACAATGCACGTCCGCATGTATCCCGTGCCAGCCAACGTGCTCTAGAAGGTGTAAGTCAACTACCCTGGCCAGCAAGATCTCAGGATCTGTCCCCCATTGAGCATGTTTGGGACTGGATGAAGCGTCGTCTCACGCGGTCTGCACGTCCAGCACGAACGCTGGTCCAACTGAGGCGCCAGGTGGAAATGGCATGGCAAGCCGTTCCACAGGACTACATCGAGCATCTCTACGATCGTCTCCATGGGAGAATAGCAGCCTGCATTGCTGCGAAAGGTGGATATACACTGTACTAGTGCCGACATTGTGCATGCTCTGTTGCCTGTGTCTATGTGCCTGTGGTTCTGTCAGTGTGATCATGTGATGTATCTGACCCCAGGAATGTGTCAATAAAGTTTCCCCTTCCTGGGACAATGAATTAACGGTGTTCTTATTTCAATTTCCAGGAGTGTAGCTAGCCGTTTTTCCTTCGCTTTATTTGCGAGTGGAACACGAAAGGAAATGGCAAGTAGTGGTACAGGGTACCCTCCGCCACGCACCGTGTGGTGGCTTGCGGAGTATTTATGTACATGAAGATGTAGATATACACTTGTTGCAAAAGGATAATGAATTAATTCTCCCAGAAAACTGTCAGGTACAAAGTTATCTATACCTCACCAGAATCTGAGGCTCATTCGTGCCTGACGATGAAGCCTCGAACATTACATACAGCGTTGTGGAGTGGATGTCATAATAAAGAGACTAAAAAAACACCGTCCGAACAGGTCTCGGAAGGCCCAACGGTTCTGACCGATGGTAGAGTCATCTTTAGACTTTGGGCGTCATTGGATGCGGCTATGGTGGGGCAAGGGCTGGATGCACCCCGCTTGCCGACAGTGCTAGGCAGACCCATGTAACTGCCAGTCAGGCTCGACAGCGCTGAACTTTGGCGACCTGACGGGAACCGGTATTACCACTGTGGCAAGGCCGTTGACAATAAAAAGATTAAGTGGTTCATTATTCTTCCCCAACAAGTGTTTATCAGTTATCTAATTTCTCACTGCAAGATGAACGACTAGATTTAACAAAAGCTTGTGGCCCGTATTTACCAACTACTAATATGATTTACTGACAAAATACTTCTTACGAGCTCCAAACGGCCATCATTTTAGTTTCAAAACACGTCGAAATTCTCATTGGTTGAGGATTTGTGAAGATATTGCAAATCCAATATGGCGTTTTGTAAACAGCATTGTTTCTACTATCGAATCATTCTCTTTATGAAAATCTTGACTTATACTGCTTCACTGCGGTAGCTAGGTTGGTTGTTTGTTTGTTTGTTTGATTTTGGGGAGGGAACCAAACAGCAAGGTCATCGGTCCCATCGGATTAGGAAAGAAAACTGGCTGTGCACTTTCAGAGGATCCATCCCGACATTTGCCTGAATCGATTTAGGAAAATCACGGGAAACCTAAATAAGGAAGGCCGGACATGGGTTTGAACCGTCGTCCTCCCGAATACGAGTCCAGTGTGCTAACCACTGCACCACTTTTTTATTTTTTTAATCACATTTTGTTCGCTTTCGTTCGTTGTATCTGCTCAGGGCGGACATAGTAAGACACCCATTTAAGTCCGTCGTTGTCCGTCGTTGAACTGTTAACTCAGTTTCTTTTTTTTTTTTTTTTTTTTTTTTTTTTTTTCTTTCTACAGAGGGCACCTAACCCTCTGACCGAACACGCTAAGTTAACGTGCCGGCTCCAGCTCGCTCTGTGCGGCGACTAGGAAACTGCAAGTGCTGCAGACAGACACACACACACACACACACACACACACACACAGCGAGAGAGAGAGAGAGAGAGAGAGAGAGAGAGAGAGAGAGAGAGACAGACTCGTTTAACTTTATCGGCTGCTTGGAAATGGCAAACTTCAACCGAGTGGACCTTTTTGAAGCCTTAATGTATATAACTGGCTCGCCGCCCGCGGATTCGTTTGTAGGGGGAATGTCTCTGGCGATCTCGCGCAGGCATTATGCCCCCTATCTGCACCCTGCTATTCAGCGCTGTGAATTATTTCCCTGTCGGCATTCAGAAGCGTTATTAACAAGCTCAGTGGTGCGTTCGAACGCAAGCCGCTGATTACCCGCGTGGCGAGGACAGATGTATTGTGCTATTGTGAACAGGTAACGGGTCGCAGCCGGCCCTATCGCCACTGTCAATGTCCGCCGCTGGCCGCGTAACGACCGCCACGGCAGTTAACTTTCGGGTCAATGTACAGAACACGCACTACTTTTGAATATTACCATCTGCATTTGGCTTGTGCTCTGCGAACTACGAACGGGAGACTATTTTATAAATGATTTATGAGCGTCAGATTCATTCACAACGTTGACAGCAATAACTTTTAGCTGATGAGGAGATAAAAAATGTCGGAGCGTTAGTGGAGCTACGCACGTTCTGTGGTACTAGTAAAAGAGACGAAAAAACGTTTGATACATTCAGTGGTTAATATGCGGCGTTTCCAAAAAGAAAAAAAAAAACAAGGAGAGAGGCAACATTTGGCGAAGCAATATTTTAAACGACAGACAAGGCAATGAGTGTGTTTTGTATCATCAACGGAAATTATAAAATTTGCGTTGGCAGTCGCGTTACGTTATACTGACTAGTAAACAAGTGAGATGTTGTAGTTCTTTTGTAAGTAATAGTTGAGTGCGACTGATGGTGCGCTAGATCAAATGGTTCAAATGGCTCTGAGCACTATGGGACTCAACTGCTGAGGTCATTAGTCCCCTAGAACTTAGAACTAGTTAAACCTAACTAACCTAAGGACATCACAAATATCCATGCCCGAGGCAGGATTCGAACCTGCGACCGTAGCGGTCTTGCGGTTCTAGACTGCAGCGCCTTTAACCACACGGCCACTTCGGCCGGCGGTGCGCTAAATCTTAACCTTTAAATCTGCTGTAGCTCTTCAGTGTGTGCTTAGTTAAATACACTGTCCAGGGTTCTTAAGGGGTGGTTTACTTTCTTTTGGTTCAAAAAATCGATTTTTAATTGCATTTTTGGATCCACAGAAATGTTTAGAATCCACCCCCGAAACGGTTTATCCGAATACGGAACGGAAATGTTTGTTATTCGCGGTTGAACAAAACAATGCACCTGCCTGAAATTGGCGTTTTTCACGCACCAGTTTTTTTTTTCTTTCGGAGGACGAGTTGTTGTACCGGTGCTTGAGAGGAAACACACAAAATTAAAAGGAAAGTTTGAACGCGTGTGTTTGCAAGTTAGCCCTCAAGCATTTGCATTCTCGTGCGAAGACTGTGGAGATTGCGACTTTCCTGGCAGTGAGCAGCTTCAACGAAGGGTATTCAGCAATTCTGAAGACCATGACAACGATGGACGTCTCCCTGAGACTCTATTCGACGCAGTTCGCCAAGCATTCGGACGACCAACGGATTCAAGCGGCCGAAAACCGTTTGTCACCGGCCGTACGAGCGGCTCTGGAGCAGCGCAGGATGGCCCAGATCGAGCAGAACGCCCTCTATGAGGCAAAGGAAGGACTAGTTTATGGACACGGAATAGCAGATTGAACGTACGTTGCATAGTATTGCATTTATATGTATCAAAACTTCAAACACTTTTTCATCGAAATGACTTTTTTTTCCCTAGGTCACTGTGGTAATTTCAAATGTACTGAACCGATTGGCATGATTCTTTGTTTCCGACGAAGCTAACTAAATTGTCTAGGAGTTGTAACACTTTTATTCCGATCCATTAACTACAAATATTTTTACTTAACCGACGAAGTAGATAAACCGATGAAAAAAACCCTTTTTTTCAAATGGCCCGCCATTTTGTTTCCTATGGTCCAAATACCTTAAGCGACGTACAACTCCTAAAGACTCTTATACACTTCGCTAACGTCAACTCAGTTTTGATTTCAGACGAACCGGCTGACTTGTGACACACCGCGCATGGAGGTTTACCTCGAAATTTTGTTTCGCTCCGACGGCACTTTCGCCTTCGCTCTTCGACATTTCCGGTCGAAAAAATTCCAGTTCGTAGAGGAAATATCAGTTAAGGCTTTGACAAAATTTGACGTTGATATCTATAAGACATCCTGAGAAAAAAATTCTCAAAGAACATGCTTTTTCGGGCCAAACATAGTAAACCTCCCCTTGATGTGACCACCTGTCAAAAGCGTGAATAACCACCTTTTTAGCAGCGCGGACCTCTGTGAGGCGTGCAGGAAGAGAGCCGGTGGGGTTCAGGAATTAACGACAGGAATGTGGCATAATGCTGGTTCCAGTGCCATGGCCAGGTGCGCTAAGTTCGTTCATTGAGGATCGGTGGCGCAAACAGCCCGATCGAGGTGACATCACAGATTCTCGATGCGGGCTAAATCCAGGGATTTTGTGACCAGGGGCAGTATGGTAAACTCACCCTGATGCTCTTTGAAATACGCACATACACTACGAGCTGTGTGACACGCTACATTATCCTACTCACAGGTCCCATTGTGCCGAAGAAAAACACACTTTATGGGGATGGACATGGTTCCCAAGGATATATGCGTATGTATGTTGGTCCATTGTGCCTTCCAGAATGACGATGCCACATAGGGCAGGCCACGGAAACATTCCCCAGACCATAACACTCCCTCCTCGGTCTACATCTACGTCATACTCCGCAAGCCACCTAATGGTGTGTGGCGGAGGATACTTTTGGTACCACTATCTGAGCCGGCCAAAGTGGCCGTGCGGTTCTAGGCGCTGCAGTCTGGAACCGCGAGACCGCTACGGTCGAAGGTTCGAATCCTGCCTCGGGCATGGATGTGTGTGATGTCCTTAGGTTAGTTAGGTTTAACTAGTTGTAAGTTCTAGGGGACTAATGACCTCAGCAGTTGAGTCCCATAGTGCTCAGAGCCATTTGAACCACTATCTGATCCATCCAACCCTGTTCCACTCGCAAATAGTGTGTGGGAGGAATGATCGTCGGTAAGTCTCTGTATTGGCTCTAATTCCTCAGATTTTCTCCTCATGGTCAGTAAGCGAGACACATGTGTGGGGAAGCGCTGCCTCGAAATTTCAATCGTAAGTCTCTCCGTTGTAGCGGCACCACAGTTTAAGACAGGAAAGTTAGAAACGGTGCAACATTTCTGAGCACACAAGTTATAGCCAGGTGCGGTGGGCCTGCCGGCCGGAGTGGCCGAGCGGTTAAAGGCGCTACAGTCTGGAACCGCACGACCACTACGGTCGCAGGTTCGAATCCTGCCTCGGGCATGGATGTGTGTGATGCCCTTAGGCTAGTTAGGTTTAATTAGTTCTAAGTTCTAGGGGACTTATGACCACAGCAGTTGAGTCCCATAGTGCTCAGAGCCATATGAACCATTTTTGTGGTGGGCCTGTTGACAATAAGTTATACTGACCAGCAGTTGGGAAGTAGAATGGAGGCCACACGGCCATCGAACCGCTGAGAAGAGTAAATGGCGCAAGTTATAGGCAGAAGGGGTCCACTTGCACAACCTAGGTGTTGTGAATACATGACTCGGAGTGGCATGTCAGCAAAATAGGGGCGCACAGCCGAGTGCTGCCGTTTTCTAACGAGAGTCGTTCAAGTGTGGCGGCTCTCCTGGACGGCGGGGCGTGTTACACCACCAGCTACATGGAGCAGCAGATGGGGTACCAGTGTTCCAATCCACAGCGGGTCTCTGGTTCGACCTCCTAAGGCTGACGCAGGGTCCGTAGCCAGCCAGCCGACAGCAGGCCACTCCACGGCTCGCTACTGCGGGCAGTCGTCCTGGCTTCCAACACACACCGGAGGCATCCCAGAGCAAGGGCTGCAGATTCGGACGCCAGATCACGGGTGCTCGTTGTCGCTGCGACCTCAGCCACGCCAGAGAGGAGGACGCAGCTGGCCGCCTGCAGCTCACACCGAGTGGCTCTGAGTCGGCAGGGACGCAGACCACTGAGCCCACTCCTGGCATCCTGACGACGTCACAACTCTGCTGGCGTACAAGGCCGGCTCGACACGTCATTGCCGCTGGGGTGCTTCCTCAGCATTGCGGAGCCCTGTGATGCAGACCTAGAGGAACGAGGGCACTGTAGTTGGAAACAATAAATCACTTGGAAAGTTCTCGCCGAGTTTTAATACGGCACCACCTGGCCCCATCCACTACACCGTGATGACGGACGCCTCTCTTGTAACGTCTGCTAGTGGAGTTTGCTTAGCATCTCTGTAACGCCCTCTCGCCAGCTAAACGACCCCGTGACGAATCGCACCGCCAGGCCAGATCAGGTAATCTCAGCTCCGTGCAAACCGACAAGCAATCCAAGGAAGACAAGTTCGCTAGCGGAATTAATCAGTTACAAGCTAAAGCCAATACTATTGGGATAGAGGAAGAATTCGAAGTTATGCATAACCAAACACTCCTGCCAGGCAGTCCCCAACAGCAAGGTGCTGGCATACCGGAAGGAGGCGCCTACATCTAAGCTTTCACCTCGTGACCGCAACGAATTGGAGCGCTGGTGTTATTGGCGCTTTCAGGGACCATGTGAACCGTCAGTACAATACATGGACCGAGTCATGATGAACGATTCTCCCCAGTCGTCGTCGGACCCGTTTTTGCAGGATCTTTTTCCGGCGGCAGCGATGTCGGAGATTTGAGGTTTTACCTGATTCCTGATGTTCACAGTGCAATTGTAAAATGGTTGTACGGGAGAATCCCCCCTCCATCGCTACCTCGGTGATGCTGTGTCCCATCGCTTGTGCGCCGTCTACAACACCACGTTCAAACTCACTGGAATCTTGATAACCTGCCGTTGCAGCAGCAGTAACCGATCTAACAACTGCGCCAGACACTTGTTGTCTTATACAGGCGTTGCCTGATAGGGATCCCAGATAGATTAACAATATTCAAGAATCGGGCAAACAGGCGCCTTATATGTCATTTCTTTCGTGGATGAGTTACATTTCCTTAAGATTCTTCCGATGAATCTGATCTTGCTGTCTAATTTTCCCACTATCTGTTTTATATGGCCATTCCAATTAACGTCGCTCTGGGTAGTTACACCTAGATGTTTTAGGGCAGACGCTGTCTCCAGCTGTTTGCCATCAGAAGTGTAGCTGTATAGTAGTGGATTTCTTCATCCTGTAGCATTTCGGCGATGGTTGTAGGGCCGCCAATGGTGATCTGTCCAATGGATCTGAAAAGGCCCCCTGTCACCACTCAGTGGGCGTCCAGTTGCGGTGTTGATGAGCAAATTTCTGCCTTCATCGCTGGTGAACAGCAGTCAACATGGGTGCATGAACCAGGCGCCTGCTGCGGAGGTTCGTAGTGTTATCTCCCCCTTCCATACTAATTCCATCTATTGTCCACATTAGTATTTTATGAAGATTTGAGCCAGCCGTTGTGACCAAGCGGTTCTAGGCGCTTCAGTCCGGAACCGCGCGCCTGCTACGGTCGCAGGTTCAAGTCCTGCCTCGGGCATGGATGCATGTGATATCCTTAGGTTAGTTAGGTTTAAGTAGTTCTAAGTTCTACGGGACTGATGACCTCAGATGTCAACTCCCATAGTGGTTAGAGCCATTTGAACCATTTAAAGATTTGAGAGGAACGAAGATTACAATAAACTTTCTAGTTTACTGAGCTTTTCATGTAGAGTTGGCTCCAGTTTTTCTTCTCTAGGGGTCTGATTCTTGAAGCTGAGAATGTCACATTTTAGATCCTCACGGTTGGATAAATTTGAAGATTGTTGTTAAAGAATTTTTGTAGTTACGTTAATAAATTTTGTCATACTTTAGTATATCATACAGACATTTGATTTTTTACATTAACAAAGCCGAAATTACATTATTCGCAGAAAGTAGAAAAATATGTCCGATCACATCAGAGATATGCTTCTGCGGAAATAACTATATTCCAAAGGGTTTACAATCTTTCTTAACAAATGAATTTCTACTAGTTTCTGTTACATTATTACTTTCGATTATTATTTCATAAATGCATCCAGAAATAAACATAGTAAGCAGAAAGTATTGCGTAATTAATAATAGAAATTTTAACTGTTCCAATAATTCGTAGCCGGCCGCAGTGGCCGAGCGGTTCTAGGCGCTTCAGTCGGGAACCGCGCTGGTGCTGCGGTCGCAGGTTCGAATCCTGCCTCGGGCATGGATGTGTGTGATGTCCTTAGGTTAGTTAGGTTTAAGTAGTTCTAAGTTCTAGGGGACTGATGACCTCAGAAGTTAAAAGTCCCACAGTGCTCAGAGCCATTTGTACCATTTGAACCAATAATTCATAATTACAAATATTTCTAAAAAATAATTTTAACAGTACATTCAGAACTAGTACTTATCGATTATAACATCGAGACTAAAACATTTTATAAAGTAATTCATATTCATAAATTTTAATTTGAAATATAACATATTGTATAAAATTATATGAAAGTTTTCAGAAAAGCAACTGAGGTAGTACTGACCTGTCCAAAATCGGAGAAATGATACTGGTATCGACAATTCCTGTAGGGGAAAAGTAATGCTAGAGGAGGATGTTCCGTTACAGTATGCAGCAACATTCACTGAACGCTCATTGCGGAGATCCTGTTGGTACCTCCTGGTTCATCTGGGCGGTCACCCTTGTCATCTACCACCCACGTTGCACCATAGTTGCCTCGGCGCCGGTTTCGGGTAGAGTCATTTTGCCACGGATGGTATACTTTAACCATGGCACACGAACAGTTTACAAACTTAACCGTTTCGGAAATACTACCACGCTTGTGCCGAAAGCCAATGATCATGCCCTTTTGGGCCTCAGATAAAATCTCTCCGTTTCCGCTTACGACAACGACTGTTTTGCTTTTCGCATCCCTCGGCCGCACTTTATGTACCCTCCACTGTTAGTGCTGCCACCTGCCGTGTATGAGTGGTTATTGTATGTGGGGATCGAACATAAGTGGTGGTCACATTAATGTGACTGCACCCAGCGTATACGATACGGTGAACTATTTTTTTTCCTTCCAACGTGTAGAGCGGTCTGTTTGAGATTGGCTCACTGTAGACTCGCAGTTCTTTTCACCCAATTTGTATCATCAACATCTTCACACACAGGTTTCTGGAAGTAAGTGGCACCTGGCATCTAAGCGCAGATCATGCAGTTCGCCACAACATCAACGAGATTTCCTGTTGTGGTCTTTACACCACCTTAGCACGACATGTTTTTTTTAACAGGAACAGTTAGCCTGATGGAAGATGCCAGCACCATAGGGGCAGACATCAATCCTGAAGAGTGGTCCATAATAGTGTTCACGCAGTTCACAGCTGTCATGGTGCCACAGATCCCAGGGAAGTGAGATGAACGTCACTCACAGCATAATATTGCTTCCGCAAGCCTGGGTGTGTGACGCTCTGCAAGTTCCGACCAGCCGCTCATGTAGAAGACGACTTATGAGGACAACATCTTCGACCTGGTGTAACAAGACCGGCGACACGTTTCGATTGATCCGCAGCTTCAGGCTGTGATGGCTTTAGTTACACAGCTTGAGGCTGTAGTGGATAGGAACTACTGTTGTGGGCCGGCCGTGGGGATCCAACGAACGTCCATCACGTCATAGTCAAAAAAATGGTTCAAATGGCTCTGAGTACTATGGGACTCAACTGCTGAGATCATTAGTCCCCTAGAACTTAGAACTAGTTAAACCTAACTAACCTAAGGACATCACAAACATCCATGCCCGAGGCAGGATTCGAACCTGCGACCGTAGCGGCCTTGCGGTTCCAGACTGCAGCGCCTTTAACCGCACGGCCACTTCGGCCGGCACGTCATAGTCCTCCGATCGGTCCTCACCGGTGGCCAACCCAGTTACTGCTCGCACTGAGGCTGACCCCTCACCTGTGGTCGAGTGGGAGGTCGCCATGGGACGAAGCAGGCTGCGAAAGACTACCCAGGCGGCCGCACGTAGGGCCTCCCCGGTTTGTCTGACAAAGTTCCAGGTGCTGTCTGTGGCTGACACTGTCGCTGAGCCAGATGCTGTCGCTTATACTGTTTCAGAGGAAACCACTCAGCCTGCAAGATGTGGGCAGTCGCAGAGGGTGGGATTGTTGGTAGTTGGGACCTCCAACGTTAGGAGCGTTATGTGGCCCCTTAGGGACTTGGCTGACAAGAAGGGTAACAAAACCAATGTGCACTCCGTGTGCATACCGGATGGAGTCATTCCATATGTGGAAAGGGTCCTCCCGGATGCCATGAACAGCACAAGGTGCAGCCAACTGCAGGTGATTGCTCACGTCGGGACCAATGATGTGTGTCACTTTGGATCAGAAGAGATTCTCTCTGGTTTCGAGCGGCTAACAGAAGTGGTAAAGGCTGCTAGTCTTGCTTGCAAGATGAAAGCAGAGCTGACCATTTGCAGCATAGTCGACAGGACTGATTGCGGACCTATGGTACTGAGCCGAGTGGAGGGTCTGAATCAGAGGCTCAGACGGTTCTGCGACCGTGTAGGCTGCAGATTCCTCGACTTGGCCAAAGGGTGGCTGGGTTTCGGGTTCCGCTGAATAGGTCAGGTGTCCACTATACGCAGGAGACGGCTACATGGGTAGCAGGGGCTGTGTGGCGTGGACTGGGCGGTTTTTTAGGTTAGAGGGTCTCGGGCAAACAGAAGAAGGGCTTCAGTCACAAAGGGTGCAGGCTGAACACAGGAAGAACGTAGGTACAAGAACCATTGGTATAATAGTTGTAAATTGTCGTAGCTGTGTTGGGAAAGTACCAGAGCTCCAAGCGCTAATAGAAAGCACTGATGCTCAAATCGTTATAGGCACTGAAAGTTGGCTAAATCCGGATATAATCTCAGCCGAAATTTTTACGAGGAAGCTAACGGTGTTCTGAAAGGATAGGCTAAACACGGTTGGCGGTGGCGTGTTTTTTGCTGTTACAAGTAGTTTAACTTGTCGCGAAATTGAAGTAGATACCTCCTGTGAGTTAGTATGGGCAGAGGTCATTGTTCAAAAATGGTTCAAATGGCTCGAGAACTATGGGACTCAACTTCTGAGGTCATTAGTCCCCTAGAACGTAGAACTAGTTAAACCTAACTAACCTAAGGACATCACACACATCCATGCCCGAGGCAGGATTCGAACCTGCGACCGTAGCGGTCTCGCGGTTCCGGACTGCAGCGCCTAGAACCGCACGGCCACTTCGGCCGGCAGAGGTCATTGTTGGCCACCGGAATAAAATAATAATTGGATCCTTTTACCGACCTCTCAATTCTGATGATACAGTTGCTGAAAGGTTCAAAGAAAACTTGAGTTTGATTTCAAGCACGTACCCGACTCATACGACAATAGTTGGTGGTGACTTTAATTTACCCTCTATATGTTGGCGAAAATACATGTTTAATTCCGAAGGTATGCATAAAATATCATCCTAAATTGTGCTAAACGCATTCTCTGAAAATTATTTCGATCAGTTAGTTCATGAGCCCACGCGAATAGTAAACGGTTGTGGTTGAAATGGTTCAAATGGCTCTGAGAACTATGGGACTTAACTGCTGAGGTCATCAGTCCCCTAGAACTTAGAACTACTTAAACCTAACTAACCTAAGGACATCACACACATCCATGCCCGAAACGGTTGTGAAAACACACTTGACCTCTTAGCAACAAATAATCCTGAGTTAATAACGAGCATCAAAACCGTTTCAGAGATTAGTGAACATAGGGTTGTCGTAGCGAGATTGAATACTGTAATCCCCAAATCCTTGAAAAATAAACGAAAAATATACGTATTCAAAAGAACAGATAAAAATTCACTTGACGCCTTCCTGAGAGACAATCTCCACTCATTCCAAACTAATAATATAAATGTAGAGCAGATGTGACTTAAATTCAAAGGAATAGTATTGGCAGCAATTGAGAGATTTGTGCCAAATAAATTAAACGACGGAGCTGATCCTCCTTGGTACACAAAACGGGTTAGAACACTGTCGAAGAAAAAACGAAACAAACATGCCAAATTTAAACAGACGCAAAATCTCCAAGATTGGCGATCTTTTACAGAAGCTCGAAATTTTGCGCGGACTTCAATGCGAGATGCCTATAACAGTTCCCACAACGAAACTTCGTCTCGAAACTTGGCAGAAAATCCAAAGAAATTCTGGTCGTATGTGAAGTATGTTAGCGTCAAGAAACAATCGATGCCTTCTCTGCGCGAAAGCAATGGAGATACTATCGAAGACAGTGCTGTCAAAGCAGAGTTACTAATCACAGCCTTCCGAAATGCCTTCACAAAAAAAGACGAAGTAAATATTGCAGAATTCGAATTAAGAACAGCTGCCAACATGAGTAACGTGTAAGTAAATATCCTCTGAGTAGTGAAGCAACTTAAATGTCTTAATAAAAGCAAGTCTTCTGGTCCAAACTGCATATCAATTAGGTTCCTTTCGGAGTATGCTGATACATGAGCTCCATACTTATCATATACAACCGTTCGCTCTACGGAAGATCTGTACCCAAAGACTGGAAAGTTGCACAGGTGACACCAATATTCAAGAAAGGTAGTAGGAGTAATCCACTAAATTACAGGCCCATATCGTTAACGTCGATATGCTGCAGGATTTTAGAACATATATTGTGTTCGAACAGTATGAATTACCTCGAAGTATACGGTCTATTGACACACAGTCAACATGGGTTTAGAAAATATCGTTCCTGTGAAACACAACTAGTAGCTCTTTATTCACATGAAGTGTTGAGTGCTTTGACAAGGGATTTCAGATCGATTCCGTATTTATGTATTTCCGGAAGGCTTTTGACACTGTACCACACAAGCGGCTCGAAGTGAAATTGGGTGCTTATGGAATATCGTCTCAATTATGTGACTGGATTTGTGATTTCGAGACAGAGAGATCACAGTTCGTAGTAATTGACGGAAAGTCATCGGGTAAAACAGACCTGATTTCTGGCGTTCCCCAAGGTAGTGTTATAGGCCCTTTGCTGTTACTTATCCATAAAAACGATTTAGGAGACAATCTGAGCAGCCGTCTTCGGTTGTTTGCAGACGACGCTGTCGTTTATCGACTAATAAACTGCAAAACGATTTAGAAAAAAATATCTGAATGGTGCGAAAAGTGGCAGTTGACCCTGAATAACGAAAAGTGGGAAGGCATCCACATGAATGGTAAAAGGAACTCGCTAAATTTCGGTTACACGATAAATCAGTCTAATCTAAAAACCGTAAATTCAGCTAAATAATTAGGTATTACAATTACGAACAACTTAAATAGGTAGGAACACATAGGAAATGTGTGGGGAAGGCTAACCAAAGACTGCGTTTTATTGGCAGGACACTTAGAAAATGTAACAGACCTACTAAGGAGACTGCCTACACTACGCCTGCCCGTCCTCGTTTAGAATACTGCTGCACGGTGTGGGATCCTTACCAGATGGGACTGACGGAGTACATTGAAAAAGTTCAAAGAAAGGCAGCACGTTTTGTAATATTGCGAAATATGGGAGAGAGTGTCACAAAAATAATACAGGATTTGGGTTGGAAATCATTAAAAGAAAGGCGTTTTTCGTTGCGACGGAATCTTCTCACGAAATTCCAATCACCTCCTCCGAGTGCGAAAATATTTTGTTGACACCGACCTACATAGGGAGGAACGATCAGCACGATAAAATAAGAGAAATCAGAGCTCGTATGGAAAGATATAGGTGTTCATTCTTTCCGCGCGCTATACGAGATTGGAATAATAGAGGAAAGGAGGTTCGATGAACCCTCTGCCAGGCACTTAAATGTAATTTGCAGAGTATCCATGTAGATGTAGATGTAGATGTAGACATGGTCCAATCTTGATGATTTCGAAACCATTACATCCGGAATTAAGGAAGACGTAAGGACCATCAGTGTGGAGACCAATGTTCAACAATGTGCACTGAACAAAGTGCTCCGAAACACACATAGAAAGGAAGGAAGGAAGAATGAAAATTAGTGTTTAACGTCCCGTAGACATCGAGGTCATGAAGCTGAAGCTCGGACTGTGTGTAGGGCGGGGAAGGAAATTGATCGTGCCATTTGGAAGGAACCAAACCGTCATTTGCTTGGAATGATTTAGAGAAATCACAGAAAACCTAAGTCTGGATGGCCGGACGCGGATTTGAACCGTCGTTCTCCCAAATGCGAGTGTAATATGCTAACCACTGTGCCATCTCAGTCCGAAACACATGTACCTGCACCAGGATTACCATTTTTTTTTTGTTTTTGACCTGTGGACATCCAACACCTACTTGCGATTTCACCGTCCTTCAAGTAATTTCCGTAGATGCTCACGACAGTACCATATAATCGGCCATCAGCGTCCACATTTTCGAGATGCTGGTGCCAGGCCATAATAATTTGCCTTTTTGTCAGTGGATTTCCGCATTCGCGGCCAGTGCCATTGTTAGAATGAGTCCCCATTCGTGTCTGTTGCACTTATACTTACTTTCCCACTGTCCGTAGCGCGTTGCATCGCCGCATCGCCACTAGGTGGCATTCAGTCTCGGGGTGTGGAATGGTCATTAAGTTTTGGTTCATCAGCGTCGGCCTGAAATCTTTGCATTCCTTTGTATCTGGCTTTTTTTAATACGGGGACTATGACTGTCTTTAATTAATATTGTAGTCTTGTAATCAGTGTCTTTGACTTTAATTTTTGTTTATGAAAAATGTTATTATTAAATCGTCTCCTACAGGCTTCAGCACCTCTCATGGTATATCACCGCTGCCCACTCTCCATTTCTCACTGCCTTTCTACTCCTAAAATATGCCATGGCTACCTCAGCTTCTCCTATTGTTGTATCTGGTCCAATTCCACTCCCGACACATTCTTCGTCTTCTTGTTCTTGTTTATGCGGTTCTGTTCACCAAATTATCAGACAAAGTGACAGTGGGGCAAATGGGGAATCCCAATTGGAATTAAATGGAGAAGCTTACCGGTTGCTGCATACGTCTTCATCCAAGGCAAGCTTCCCGAAAACCTTGGTCTGAACCGGGGGATTGAAACTTTATTAGCTTATCTATGAGACATCGTCCTTATTTGAGGACGTAATCTTAGCCAAAAATTAAAATGTCCTACAGTGATCAGCGCGAACAATATGAGCACCGATGCAGACCCATCCAGACGATAGCAGCGTCACCTGGCGAGGAATTACTGCTTGTCAGACACAAGCACAGTGCAGGTAATATCAGTGACACTGCTGTCCGTGTGTAGAATCGTGATGGCGCACTATCTATCTGAGTATGATCTACGGCAGATTGTAATGGTCCTGAGGCCTGTACGAGTGTTTTGGAAACTGCACGACTTGTCGGATGTTCGAGGAGTGCTGTGGCGAGTGTCTTCACCACGTGGTGAACCTAGACCAGACGTTGTAAGGTTAGGCGGCCACCCCTCATCACACATGTCGGACGTCGTATTCGGAACAGACTGGAAAAACAGGACAGACGGCGAACTGTGGCAGAACTAACATCAGGCTTTAATGCTGGGCAGAGTACAAGTGTGTCTGAAAACACAGTGCGCCGAGCGCTGCTAACGATTGGCCTCCGCAGCCGACGACCTATGCATGTGTCGATGTTAACATCACGACATCAGCAACTACGACTGAAATGGGACGTTGCATAGTCTAATGAATCCCGATATCCTCTTCATCATGCCGATGGAAGGGCGCGAATCCGTCGTCTTTCAAGCGAATGGCTCTTTGACACCTCTATTCCGGGGCGGAGACAAGCTAGCGGTGGCTCTATTATGTTCTGAGGAACATTCATGTGGGCATCAATGGGTCCAGTGGAGCTCGTGCAAGGCACCATGACCGCCAAGGAGTATCTTACACTGGTTGTAGACCACGTACACCTCCCTCATGACGATCATGTTTCCCGACGGCGGGGACGTTTTTCATCAATCCTCCATATCATAAGGCCAGGAGTGTGATGGAGTCGTTCGAGGAGCACAGTGGCGAGTTTCAATTAAAGTGCTGCAGCTCATCCCTCCCTCCAGCGGGTGTAAAGCATGTGCGTGTTGTATGTGTAACTGAAGCGAGTTCTGGGCTCTAAGTGTTCACTTTGTTTGTCTTCTTATTTTTGTTTCATTTCGCTGTAATCGTAACTGAGAGAGTCATATCTACAAATCTGATTACTAGTTTCTGGAGCTGAAGTTATCTTCCCATATGTGTCTTGAATACCTTGAATGCCTGTATTTTTTTCGGTTCAAGTTTCTTGCGTCCTTATACATTTCCTATATCGTCCAGTGTGTTTTCAGTTCCTCTGTCACTTTATACTTCGGCACTATCCAGTCATCAGGGGCTTTGCGTTTCATCGTAAATTCACTGTTCAGTTCATTGTATCGCTTCTTTCCAATATTTTTTGGGCATTCTTCTATTTCTTCTTGTTTGCTTTGTAGCACACTGTTCTCCTAATACCTTCTTGTAAAATTTTCAGCATCACCTCTTTCATTTCTGTCCACTCTTTACTCATATGCTGATATTTCTCCAACCAGCAATGTCCTCGCTCAGTTTGGAATATTATTTGCACTTTGTTCTCGTATGTTTTGGCTATTCCACTTCAAGATAGATTGCCCTTTTTGAGTAAAATGCTTTAATCTTGTTCTCACGCCAATACTACTTAAAGTAAGGTCCGAATCGACAGCCGGCCGCGGTGGTCTAGCGGTTCTGGCGCTGCAGTCCGGAACCGCGGGACTGCTACGGTCGCAGGTTCGAATCCTGCCTCGGGCATGGGTGTGTGTGATGTCCTTAGGTTAGTTAGGTTTAAGTAGTTCTAAGTTCTGGGGGATTTATGACCTAAGATGTTGAGTCCCATAGTGCTCAGAGCCATTTGAACCATTCCGAATCGACACCCGATCCTAGAAAGGCTTCAACGTGTTTGGTGGAGGCTTGTACCTGATCTTTTAAATTTGTGAAACCCTATTGAGAAACAAGCTGCGTGACACAATACGTAATATCATTACGGCCCTTTTAGCAGAAACGTCTTATGGGGTAATAAGCGTTGAACTCAGCGCCAAATGTGTTTTTATAAGTTATGGGGACTTTGTCATAATACTATTATGGCACTAAATGTTAGCGAAAGGCCTTACTTTCAGTGTGTGTACAATACTGCATGAGGAAAGAAATTCTAATGTCATATGAAATAATTACAAATCGATTTCCAAACGAAGATTACCGAATGAAACGTTGCTCACATGTGTAATGGGCGAGGTAAGTCAAGAACCATAGTGTTTCATTCCCCAGTTTCCATAGCAAATTCGCCTACCGAGTTACAAATTATACAGGACGTAGTAGAAACTTGTTAGGGAATTCATCGGCTCAGTCCAGCTGTGGGAGTATTGCGAAAATTTGTTTAATACTAAAGGCATACTTTTTTTTTAGAACTCAGGGTGCCTTTTTACGTAGTTATATGAAACTAAGAAAAGGATATTTACAACCGTATATCGCGGCTAAATTTCGTTTAGAAATATTCCGTCCAATTCCCATTAATACATTGAAATAAAAACTTCAGGAACAAGGAGCGGCGGTTGAACATTAAAATAATGGCAGACGGGTGTACTTTATGTGTTTCTGAAGGATTTATCACAATGCGAAAAAGGTTGTCTCCACGTCAAACACTGTGGAGATAGATGGTGGTGGACTACCTGTTGCTGATTACTCGTAGACCGCAGGAGCTAGTACGAAGAAACTTGTCAAGTACAACATATCGCCAAGTGGGCATTGCCTTTAGGAATAACAGTAGCACTGTGTAACAAGTAACTAAAGCGTAGAAAATGAACTGAGAATAATCAGACAGCATGGAACTTTAGATATACACTCCATCGCAGAGGTTGAGCCATACTCAGCTAACTAGTTAGTCCGTTAGTTACACAACCCCTCCCTTGCTCTTCTTCTGTTTTTCGACTCTCACCTCGGTGAGGGTCCCTTGTGTTTGTGTTTGCTGGGCACACATTTTAAACCCACTGGCGTATCTTTGCTGAAGGGCTGCTCACTCCATAGAAAAGACGACGTTAGTGGTGTCGGGATGGGATGGCTTTGTTTATCGACTACACTTGCCACTCTGCACCCCCACTCCTTATTGCTATTCCCTCGTCGGTAAAGGTCTATGTACCGACGGACCCTGTAGTTCTTGTCTCCCGTTGTTCCTCACTGTTTTCATATTGGCAGCATATAAAAACATATTGCGGACCGAAAACATTTACTTCTCGCCTCTCAAATACAGATTAGTCAATAACTCCAGTTTTTAGGAGCATTTGTATGCACTTCGAGCACTGATGAATTTTGATTTTAGTTCCGGAAAATGGTCTAGTAAAATGATGTTAACGCAAAATTAATAATTTCAACACGGGATCATCGCTGCCAATGACCTTTCGCGTTAGCCTCCTTTCTTCGATGATACTGGTTACCCAGACGGCGACATTCCACTCCGGATCTTCTCCTGAAGTACAGACTTTCTGTAAATTTGCGACAAAAGTCGGCAAGTGAATTCTTGGATAAAAACAAGACAAAATATTCTTATGAACACATGCTTTACGGTACCTCACAGTGGTTGTCAGGTACAGGTGTTGCAGAATATACAGGGTGAAAAGTATTTAAACCGACAAACTCTGGGAGGTTGTAAGGGACATCAAAACAAATATTTTTCCCTAATGTCATTTTTGCCTATGAGGAGTATTTAAACCGGTAGAGGAAGATTTCTCTGGCGGCAAATTAATTAAACCAACAAACACTTTTCCATTTTTTTAATGATCAAGAGACAACACATTAACACAACCCAATTTCAATTACAGTAGATTTTCAAAAATGCATCCATTGACACGTAAACAAAGGTTACACCGTCGGATCATATTCTGTCTGACACGGGCGAAAACCCCAGGAGTATCCTGAATTGTTGCTGCTGCTGCTGCTACTATCCGGGCAACCAGATCCTCTTCTGATGCAACAGGAATTGCGTAAACAAGGTTGTCCATCTCTCCCCACACAAAAAAGTCCACAGGGCACATATCTGGGGATCGAGAGCAGGCCATGGTACAGGATCACCTCTGCCAATCCACATTTCTGGGATCCGTCGGTCCAGGAATCGACACACACGACGGCTGAAATGTGCCGGCGCCCCGTCATGTTGGAACCACACGTATTGTCTTGTAGGGAGCTGGACGTCTTCCAGCAATTCAGGCAATGCTCTGGCGAGAAAATTATAATAGTGCCTGTCATTTAATGGCCTAGGTAGCAGATACGGCCCAATCAAACAGTCCCCTACAACACCGACCCACACATTAACGAAGAACCGCACTTGATATGAGCTAGTAACTGTGGCATGTGGGCTATCCTCACTCCAAACATGCGAATTGTGCATGTTGAAGACTCCGTCACGCCCGAACGTTACTTCCTCGGTAAACAAGACAGAGGGTGGAAATGTAGGATGCATTTCACACTGTTCCAGGTACCACTGCGAAAACTGTGCTCTGGGTGGATAATCAACTGGTTCCAGATTGTGGACACGCTGTAAGTGAAATGTACGTAACGATTGCTCTCGAAGGACTGTTCTTACATTCGTCTGATCCGTCACCATGTTAAGTGCAATTGCACGAGTGCCGAGTGAAGGATCCCGCTCCACATGCTGCAAGACAACTTCTCATATTGCAGCGTTCTTACCGTGCGACGGCGTCCCTGTCCAGTTAATCTGCTAAACGACCCGGTCTGACGCAGACGTTGGTATACAGCAGCAAAGGTCTGATGATACAGCGATTAGGATATTGTTGTTGATAAACCAGCTGTGCAGCTGGTCCGTTGTGGTGTGCTACGTCGTACGCACCAACCATATCAGTGTACTCACGCCAGGTGTATCGCTCCATTAGTAAGCAGAGACAGATCACTACTACACAGGTGGACAGCAATTGCCTACAACTGAAGAGCGTAATACGCCCTCTAACAACTGAAGATCGTAATACTCCTCCACCGGTTTAAATAATCATCATAGGAAAAAATGACATTAGGGAAAATTTTGTTTGGAGTTTGTCGGTTTAAATACTTTTCAACAACGTACAGAATCACGAAGACGGCAAGGGCAGTTAAATGCGAGACCTATCGCACAAATGAAATTAGCAGCTCATGCATTCAAGTTGCTGACAAGAATAATACAGAGAAGAATGGAAAAGGAAATTGAGGATCTGTTAGATGACGATCAGTTTGGCTTTAGAAAAGTAAAGGCATAAGAGAGGTAGTTCTGACGCTGCGCTTGATAATGGAAGCACGCTTTAAGAAAAATCAAACACTTTAATAGGATTTGTCGACCTAGAGCGTTCGATAACGTAAAATAGCGCAAGTTATTCGAAAATGTCACGAAAATAGATGCAAGCTACAGGGAAAGGCGCGAAGAAGTACCATGTAGGAAAAATAGCAGATTTTGGCCTCTACTGTATAATCTATACATCAAGAAAGCAATGACAGAAATAAGAGAGAGGTTTAAAAATCAGGCTGAAGGGATATTAATGATAAGATTCGCTAATAATATTTCTGTCGTCACTGAAACTGAGGAAGAAATACAGGACCTGTTGAATTCAGTGGTCTAATGAGCACAAAATATGAAACGAAAAAAATACGAAAGCAATGAGGAATGGCAGAAATGAAATTTGCCATTAACTTTAGCAAAATTGAGGCCACGAAGCAGACGAAATGAAGGCATTCTACAATTTTGGGATGCATTCTTTCACTACAGATTTGACAGCGATCTGTGTAAAATATTAAAATCAGTAAAACAGTCTCTATCGGAACAGATATTTAGTATAGTTGGCAACCGGTTCCGGTCGGTAATTTTGACTATCTTCTGGCCGTAAACACTGCAATATAATAAAACTACATATTAAGAGAGATTTCTATAAAGAGAGATGGTAATAAAGCTAGAAACATCTAGAATAAAAGCTATAACAATAACAAAATAAGACGTGGCACCCATGATGATGGCAGTAGACGGAGCAAGATCCAAAAGAACACGGACCTTCTTACGAATCTTGCTCCGTCTACCGCCACCTCCCACCATCATGGGTTCGACGTCTCATTTCGTTATTACTGCAGCTTTTACTTTAGAAGTTTTTAGCCATTTTACCATCTCTCTGTATAGAAATCCGTCTGAATATGTATTATTATTCTGCTGCAGCGCTTAAGATCTGAGGATGGTCTAAATTATAGACCAAAAGCGGTTGCCATCTATAATAAACGTCTATTCGAGAATATTTTACTGAATTTTAGTGAAGGAATTCTGATCCCTTGTAAGACAAAATAACACAAGGGGGCCGAAGCAAGGACGAAATAAAAAGCCAACTAGCATAGATAACGAGAACATTTGCGACCAAAATAGTTCTACTACTATCAAACACCGGACTCAGATTGAGGTAGAAATTTCTGAGACTGTACGTTTGAACCACGGCACTGCATGGAAGTGAATCATGGGCTATGTGAAAACCAGATAAGATAATTGAAGCGTTTAAGATGCCGTGCTACAGCATGATATTGAAAATTAGGTGGACTGACAAGAAATGAGGTTCTCCCCAGAATCGGTGGGCAGACGTGAACAAACATTGACAAAAAACGGAACATGATGATAGAACATGTGATAAGACATTAAGAAATAGCCTCCATGAAAAACGAGGGAGCTGCAGAAGGAAAAAGCTGTAAGGAAAGACAGATATTGAAATATACCAACAAGTAATTGAGGTCGTTGGTGGCAAGTACCGCTCTGAGGTGAAGATGTTGACACAGGAGAGGGAACCACGGCGGATCGTATCAAACCAAGAAGAAAAAAACTGTGTTGATATATTCAATGTGGAGACAGCTGTGTCGATGCACATGCACTACGAAATGAATCTATCTGAGTACATGCAACTAAGATGGTACCTATGGTCATTCACGTTCGCCGTTTAGTGTGCCGTATTTACGATAGCGTCCCAGAGCATTTCAGTTTGGAACGACGCTGAGTTTAGTATACCAACTTCCCAAGATGGTGGCGCCATCGTCGATCCTAACGCAGTTGCCTACCTTATCTAATGGCTTGAATCACAGGACTTCTCATGGCGGAGATGCACACTGAAGCACCAAACAATCTGGTATAGGCATGCTATTCAGATACAGAGATATGTAAACAGGCAGAATACGCCGCTGCGGTCGGCAACGCCTATACAAGACAAGTGTCTGACGCAGTTGTTAGATCGGTTACTGTTACTACAATGGAAGGTTATCAGGATTTAAGTAAGTTTGATCGCGGTCTTATAATCCGCGCACCGGTGATGGGACACAGCATATACGAGGTAGCGACGAAGTTGGGATTTACCCGTACGACCATTTCACGAGTGTACTGCGAATTCAGGGATCTGGTAAAACCTCCAGTCTCCGACATCGTTCCGGCCGGAAAAAAGATCCTGCAAGAACGGGACCAACGACGACTAAAGAGAATCGTTCAACGTGTCAGAAGAGCAACGCTTCCGCAGATTGCTGCAGATTTCAATGTTGGGCCATCAACAAGTGTCAGCGCGGGAATCATTCAACGAAACATCATCGATATGGGCTTTCCGATCCGAAGAACCACTCGTGTACCCTTGATGACAGCACGACACAAAGCTTTACGCTCCGCCTGGGACCCTCAACACTGACATTATACTATTGATGACTGGATACATGTTCCGTGGTCGGACGAGTCTCGTTTCAAATTGTATCGAGTGGATGGACGTCTACTGGTATGGAGACAACCTCATGAATCCGAAGACACTGCATGTCAGCTGGGACTGTTCAAGCTAGTGGAGGCTCTGTAATGGTGTGGGGCGTGTGCAGTTGGAGTGATATGGGACCCCTGATAGGTCTAGGTACGACTCTGACTGATGACATGTTCGTAAGATTCGTGTCTGCTCACCTGCCTACATTCATGTCCACTATGCATTCCGACGGACTTGGTCAATTCCAGAAGGACTACGCGACACCCCATACGTCCAGAATTGCTACAGAGTATCTCCAGGAACACTTTTCTATACTTAAACACTTCGCCAGACATGAACATTATTGAGCATATCTGGGATGCGTTGCAACGGGCTGTTCAGAAGATATCTCGACTTTCTCGTACTCTTACGGATTTATGGACAGCCCTGCACGGTTCATGGTACCAATTCTCTCCAGCACTACTTCAGACATTAGTCGAGTTCATGCCACGTCGTGTTTAGATACTTTTGCGTGTTTGTTGGGGCCCTATACAATATTAGGCAGGTGTACCAGTTTCTTTGATTCTTCAGTGTATGAGCAGTTTGAAGTTCATTACTCTGGTTAACAACACCAAGAATCTCTAACAGATCAATCACAAATCTATTGCAGTCGCTCGACAGGACCCAGGTACTCTTTCGCAGATATTCGACAAAACCTAGGTTTCATCGGGTAGGTTCGACGGTCAATTTGGAGGCGTTCTTACGCATACATAGCTGCTCGTGGAGGAAGCTTTGAGCATCTTTTGTGACGTGACCACTGCTCGTCCTGCAATGCTGAAGCTTGGCAATCACAATAAGTAACAACTCTCTGAACGAGGTATTTTGTGTTATTCTGGTGCTATGAATCAACCACCGACATTTGGTACAAATGTTTAGACGCCAGCTGTGTGGCAGTACATATCATAGAAAGTACGGTAATGCTAACGTTAGTTATTTTTCTGTATAGAGGCATAGTTTTTCCAGAACCTACGGCTTCATGCCATTGGTTTGGGGAAAGCTTATTTTGTGAGTAATAAGAAAAAGGCCGTGACGTTGAATAAACTATTTAGGGTGCCATCCCGACTGTTATCAGATATCTTTCCGGTAGCAATCTTCCTATGGGACAGTCAGAGATGAACACCCTGGAAGTGGATAATGCCTATTTCACAACAAATAATGGACAGCATGTTCCATAAACGCATCCCACTCGCTGATCGCTGGGTTATATCTTTGACTGTGTTAAATACGATTCACCACTTGGTGACAGATGTCCACAGGGATATGAAGCTAGATCTTGGTAAGTCTAGCTCGGGGGCAGTGTAAGAGTTCAAATGGTTCAAATGGCTCTGAGCACTATGGGACTCAACTGCTGTGGTCATTAGTCCCCTAGAACTTAGAACTACTTAAACCTAACTAACCTAAGGACATCACACACACCCATTCCCGAGGAGGATTCGAACCTGCGACCGTAGCAGCAGCGCGGCTCCGGACTGGAGCGCCTAGAACCGCACGGCCACCGCGGCCGGCAGTGTATGAGTTCTGGTGGATTAGAAGATATACAAAAATATATTATTTCATTTCTTGTTTCACATTTCTTTTTAATAACACAAACGCAACACTGTATTGCAGAAATACTCATTATAGCTATTCATATGATATACATATATATTTTAGAAGTCTTTCTCAATTATCAGAAAGATCACAGCAATCCATATTCGATCAGATGTAACCACGATAACAGTGTTCTGCTGCTACCTTACTTCGAAATGTAGTAAATGTGTTTAGCTACCGTGAAATGTGGCGAATAGCAACAACAGAGTTAACAGAAACGGAAATTCGAAGGAAGCTTTATGCTGTAGTGTCGGAAGATAAATGCGACTATCATTCAGGGATTTTTTTGTCTAGGTTAGTACGGAATCAATCTAACAGGAAAACTATTGATTTCAAAGTTGACGACACTGTCCCTTGACGTTTTTTCTGTTTGTGACAAACATCGGATGTGGTGCTGAATTTACATACTTCCGAACTTTATTTGTTAGTGCCAGTCCTAATTTTTATGTTTTAATTTAAGTAGACGGTAAGCAAATTTGCAACCTCGTTTCATAACCATATATTCACTTTGAAACTATACTTTAAAATGACTTTTGTTTCGGCTAATTCAACATGTATGGTTGTGTTTTCGGAATTTGTGGGGTGAATAGAAACAGTAATAGTCAGTGTTTCTGCACACGAGGATCAATAATTTGACGGAAATAGAGAACCACCTGGTGGTTATTAAAGTGTGTGGAAAAAGTAAGCAGTCATTTAGATAGTATATTTGTAAAATTTGCTACTTAGAAGGCAAAGCTGTTCTTCTTTTTTTTTAAAAAATAAAATAAAAGCCAGTGGCGATTAAACTCGTTTAATTTATCAGATGAGGAGTCAATTGTTAGTCAACGATCCATTGTGTGAAAGTTCTTCTGGGAGTACGACTTGTAGATTCAAAGACATTTTTTAACTTGATGTCAGTGACCTAATGTATTAACAAACAAACCAAGTTCATCAGGTTAATGTTACAATAATTATTAATATAAAAATTTTTATTAGGAAAAAAGAATAAAAAAACACAAGTCGTTCTATACTTTTAGATTTAGAATTGAATAAAACCTTCTTTGAACTAGATAAATTTTATTTATTAGCCTCCTAGATCCAAAAATCTTTTTGAGATTTCCCTATTCACTAAAACAGAACAATAAACAGAAGAAAATAATAAATTATATATGTTGCTGTTTCTATTCACACCTCTCCGCAGAGTGAATAGAAACACCAATTTTTACTTTTGTACTTTCTAATTATATGTTTAAAGCTAATCGCGAGACCTATAATCCCACATTATTTTGATTTTCATATTTCTCTTTCAAACTATCAATTTTTCTTCTGAATCTGGAAACTGTTTCTATTCGCCTCATTTTACGTATGCAGCCTTTCGTCAACATCAATACCAGGGTCGGAGAATGAGCTTAGTTTGACTAACAGTGTGGTGGAGGATCAGGGGACGATAGCCAATACAGAGGAGGTAGCAAAAATCGGTACAGCCGTGTTCAACTAGTATTCATTCATAGCCTCTCAATGGTTTTTCCTTTACGGCGTTTGCCTCTTGACAGAAACATCTGCGAATTCTAACTAGCAGTAATGGAAACAAATTTTCAGGATTTGTAGACTTGTCTACTACACGTGAGTCGACGCTCTTGAATTGGTTCGATATAATGCGTCTTCATTGTCCCTGTAACAATAACGAATTTTTATTATCTTTTTTATTTTCATATACCAGGCAAAAATAACGCAGAGCCTTGAAGGGGTGGGTAATACGGTTCCAAAGAAGTTTTTAAAGTGACAAAGTTGGGACTCTTGGCACAGCAGTGAAGTACTCTCGTGTAATCAACGAAGAATTTGTGTGCTAAACTTTAGATAGCTTGCGAGACTTAAGTTGTTCTTTAGAAGATGATACGAAGTGCACAGCGGCACCTGGAAAGCCCCACTTTCTGTTTTGTTCTTGTCGCCTGGTCCGGGAGCGCTCACGCCTCACTTTACTGCGGTAGCGCGTGACGGGCCAGATAAGCACGGTCACGCGCGCAGAAACTCAGCCAACCGACACGGAAGGCGGTGACTCTCCGTTAAGCCTCAGATTTGAGCAATTCCCTCGAGTTGTTCCTCCTTCCGGTGCCGCCTAGCAGTTTTCATCCCATTGCCACTTCCTGACATCAGGTGATAACTTTCCAAGTGCACCTTACGTTTTTTTTATAGCCTGGCTAAACGAAACAAGGATGGAAGAGGCACCTAACTTTGGTTATACAAACTTTCAGCCGGGAGCCACATGACAGCAGTTTGGTAGCAATTTTGGGAGCACTGATATACACAGAAGAAGCGTCAGAACGTATTACCGTGTTATGTCGGGATCTCGACCTGCCGACCTGCCATGATTTGCTAAAAAACTACTTTAGGTGAAATCGTAACGACCATTATGTGGCAAGTATTTTAGAGTTGAAAAGGCAATAGAATTTATTGAATAGAAATAGTATTCCATATGGGTGAAGATAGACGCTCCAAAGAAACTGGTACAGGCATGCGAGATGTGTAAACAGGT
Source organism: Schistocerca cancellata (assembly GCF_023864275.1). Lineage (NCBI taxonomy): Eukaryota > Metazoa > Arthropoda > Insecta > Orthoptera > Acrididae > Schistocerca > Schistocerca cancellata. The sequence goes on from NC_064630.1 coordinate 353,414,573, forward strand.
AGAATACGGCGATGCGGTCGGCAACGCCTATACAGAGTGTTACAAAAAGGTACGGCCAAACTTTCAGGAAACATTCCTCACACACAAAGAAAGAAAATATGTTATGTGGACATCTTTCCGGAAACACTTAATTTCCATGTTAGAGCTCATTTTAGTTTCGTCCACCTACGCTCAATGGAGCACGTTATCATGATTTCATACGGGATAATCTACCAGTGCTGCTAGAACACGTGCCTTTACAAGTACGACACAACATGTGGTTCATGCACAATGGAGCTCCTGCACATTTCAGTCGAAGTGTTCGAACGCTTCTCAGCAACAGATTCGGTGACCGATGGATTGGTAGAGGCGGACCAATTCCATGGCCTCCACACTCTCCTGACCTCAACCCTTTTGACTTTCATTTATGGGGGCATTTGAAAGATCTTGTCTACACAACCCCGCTACCAAATGTAGAGACTCTTCGTGCTCGTGTTGTGGACGAATGTGATACAATACGCCAATCTCCAGGGCTGCATCAGCGCATCAGGGATTCCATGCGACGGAGGGTGGATGCATGTATCTTCGCTAACGGAGGACATTTTGAACATTTCCTGTAACAAAAAGTTTGAAGTCACACTGGTACGTTCTGTTGCTGTGTGTTTCCATTCCATGATTAATGTGATTTGAAGAGAAGTAATAAAATGAGCTCTAACATGGAAAGTAAGCGTTTCCGGAAACATGTCCACATAACATATTTTCTTTCTTTGTGTGTGAGGAATGTTTCCTGAAAGTTTGGCCGTACCTTTTTGTAACACCCTGTATAGGCGTTGCCGACCGCATCGCCGTATTCTACCTGTTTACACATCTCGCATGCCTGTACCAGTTTCTTTGGAGCGTCTATTTGCACCCATATGGAATATTATTTCTATTCAATAAATTCTATTGCCTTTTCAACTCTAAGATACTTGCCACATAATGGTCGTTACGATTTCGCCATTCCATTGGGAATGTCGGTACACTCAGCGACTGTGATATGATTTACAAATGATAGAGCACGCAATCAGCCGTCATTTTTTGCAGGTTTTATTTGGCAAATCTAGATTTCGGCTAGTAACTAGCTATTATCAAATCACTATTTCATAGTAACAATGCATATCAGTTCCCTGTTGTCCGGGCGTCCGTCACATTTCTATAAAGACAACAAGTGTCTGGCGCAGTTTGTAGATCGGTTTTTGCTGCTACAATGACAGGTTATCAAGATTTAAATGAGTGCTATAGTCGGCGCACGAGCGATGGGAAACTGTGTCTCCGAGGTAGCGATGAATTGAGAATTTTCCCATACGACCATTTCACTAGTGTACCGTGAATATCAGGAATCCGGTAAAACATCAAATCTCCGACACCGCTGCGCCCAGAAAAAGATCCTGCAATAACGGGACCAGCGACGACTGAAGAGAATCGTTCAATGTGACAGAAGTGCAGCCCTTTCGCAAATTGCTGCAAATTTCAGTGCTGGGCCATCAACAAGTGTCAGCGTGCGAACCATTCAAAGAAACATCATCGATATGCGCTTTCGAAACTGAAGGTTCACTCGTGTACCCTTGACGACTGCTCAGTGCAAAGCATTGCGCCTCGCCTGGGCCCGTCTACACCAACACTGGACTGTTGGCGACTGGAAACACGTCACGTAGCTGAACGAGTCTCGTTTCAAATTGTATCGAGCGGATGGACGTGTACGGATATGGAGACAACCTCATGAATTTATGGACCCCGTGTTTCAGAAGGGAACTGTTTAAGTTGGTGGATGCTCTGTAATGGTGTGGGGCGTGTGCAGTTGGAGGATATGGGACCCCTGATACGTCTAGATACGACTCTGACATGTGACACGTACGTAAGCATCCTGTCTGATCACCTGCATCCGCTCATGTCCATTGTGTATTCCGACGGACTTGGGCAACTTCAGAAGGCAACGCAACCACCCACACGCCCAGAATTGCTGCAGAGTAGCTCCAGGAACACTTTTCTGGAGTCAAACACTTCCGCTGGCCACTAAACTCGCCAGACACAAACATTATTGACCACAGCTGGGATGCGTTGCAACATGCTGTCTCTCAGCACTATGGGACTTAACAGCTATAGTCATCAGTCCCCTAGAACTTAGAACTACGTAAACCTAACTAACCTAAGGACATCACACAACACCCAGTCATCACCAGGCAGAGAAAATCCCTGACCCCGCCGGGAATCGAACCCGGGAACCCGGGCCTGCAACATGCTATCCAGAAGAGATCCCCATACCCTCGTACTCTTACGGATTTGTGGACAGCCCTGCAGGATTGCTGGTGTCGTTTCCCTCCAGCACTACTTCAGATGTTAGTCGAGTCCATGCCACGTCGCGTGCTGCACTTCTGCGAGTTGCGGGGGCCCTACACGCTATTAGGCAGGTGTACCAGTTTATTTGGCTCTTCAGTGTAACTTAGTGAATGAGTTAATCCAGCAGTCTTGATGGAGACGTATGACGGTGAAGAGTGTGCGCAGTGTTTTTTATGGTTTCATGAATCCAGATCCATTACTACAGTTCAGAAACAATTCGGAACTAAATATCACAAGCCAAAACCTCCGAGACAAACTGTTATTAACTGGTACAATCGTTTCACCGACACTAGCTGTATATCACATAGGACGCTGGGTCAGGGTCGGCCAGCAGTCTCTGACATAGCAGTGGGACAAGTTCGGCAGTCACGGACTGCGCGATCCCTCCCGCCGGAGGTTCGAGTCCTCCCTCGGGCATGGGCGTGTATGTTGTTCTTAGCATAAGTTAGTTTAAGTAGTGTGTAAATCTAGGGAACGATGACCTAAGGAGTTTTGACCCTTAGGAATTCACACACATTTGAACAAGTTCAGCAGTGTTACATTTGTAGTCCAGGTACATCAGCGAGATGTGCCAGCTTAGAATTGAATACATCTAGTGTTACAGTGTGGAAAGTATTATGGAAACAATTGTCATTCAAATTATACAAATTGGAATTGTTGCAAGCTTTACGAGAAGGCGAGAAAGAAAAACGAACTGAGTTTTGTGTAGAAATGTTTGATAAAATTTAGACTGGAGACGACTGTCTCAATAAAATTGTGTTCAACGACGAAGCGACGTTCCATACCTGCCGTAAACTGGATCCTCATAATGTTTGGAGTGAGGTCAGCAGAAACCACGTCGCGTTATCGATCATGTACAGGACTCGCCTAAGGTAAATATTTTCTGCGCTGCAAACTGTAACAAGATCTACCGTTCTTTTTTTTCTGCCGAGTCAACTGTAAGTAGCATGTGCCATCAGGACATGCCTGAACATTATCTACTGCCTCAATTAAAACAGGATATGGGCACAGAATTTATCCAGAAAGATGGCGCGCCGCCACATTATAATCGTAAAGTTGTCGCGTATCACCATGGACCCTACTGGCTTGACTGAAATTGGTGGAATAATAGTCTGGCCGCTACAGTCACCTGATTTAACCCCAATGGACTTCTGTACATGGAATTACATTATAGAGAGAGCGTTTGTTCCTTCACTTCCACCGGCCGGGGTGGCCGAGCGGTTCTAGGCGCTACAGTCTGGAAACGCGAGACCGCTACGGTCGCAGGTCTGCCTCGTGATGACTGGGTGTTGTGTGATGTCCTTAGGTTAGTTAGGTTTACGTAGTTCTAAGTTCTAGGGGACTGATGACCATAGCTGTTAAGTCCCATAGTGCTCAGAGCCATTTGAACCATTTTTGAACCGGTCGCAGTTTCGAATCCTGCCTCGGGCATGGATGTGTGTAATGTCCTTAGGTTAGTTAGGTTTAAGTACTTCTAAGTTCTAGGGAGCTGATGACCTCAGAAGTTAAGTCCCACAGTGCTCAGAGCCATTTGAACCATTTGAACCTTCACTTCCAGGAAACATCGACGAGCTGCGACAACGAATAGCACAAGCAACCGATTCATTTGACAGGAAACTGATTACAGATGGTGCATTTCTCGTGTTACAAAAGATAACCACAGTGAACATTTGTAAATAAATTTCAAGGTACACTGCATTCAGTCCTGTTTCAAACATTTCTGTAAGTTATTTACCATTATCGCAATTAATGGTTACTTTCGTATAACTAATTGATAAGCACCCTGTTTTTGTGTCTGAAAATTATGAGTCCCCTAAAGAGATCATCGTAACCTTACACAGATATTTTGCATATCTTCCACAATCGAATTTGAGATATGAAATGTAATCACTGGGAAATCGTTGGAAAGATTAGTATTTCAGTGCCAGGGCGATAGATGTTTTCGTAAAAACGGTTTTCGAATGACCCAGATTAGGTTTGCAGTCATAGAGGAGATCGTATTCACTATCTTGCCTTTCCTCTGCCCAGCTAGCCTGAGTAGCGTCGTGTAACGCTGCCATATAAATTTTTTCGAAGCTAAAAGTTCCATTCCCAAATTCCTCACTTCATTTTGTCGCTCGGGCCCACACACACACACACACACACACACACACACACACACACACACACACAGCAACGCTCACATTGCTCCCAGTTTCGTACGAGAATGCCAGGAATATTCCACCAACTTGCCTGGCGTTATGTATACTCTCCTCCCGTACCTCATGGAAATGTGCGATACAGTTGCTGGCTGGCCATAAATCCCAACGATGACAACCTTGCCTGAAATTTATTGTGTGTATAAATAATGGCGTTGACAGGTCTGTTATTGTTATGCCGTTGCACGGACTCCTCGTGCACGTATAGATGCTCCACGCGGTCACGCTATTGCATTTGCTGTAACTATCGGCGTTGCTGTTTCCGTTGAGTTTCGTCTGTTTTTCCATGCTTGTCGTTAACAACGACGCACAAGACAGGCTGCTGATCTTGCTGTATCAGTGAACTGGCTGTAGTTACCCTAAAGCAGCTTAATACGCAGTTGAGCGGTAGGGCTTGGCCAGAAGGCAAGAAAGCAGCGTTTACAGTTGAAAACATGCATAAATCTTTATTTAAACAAAAGTCAGCAACCCAATGACGTCAGTAAATAGCTTTTAAAAACAAGTAAGAAATTAAATATATTAATCAAATATTGTCGAGGAAATGAGATTAGTAAGTGAGATCAGCAACAGATCTTTTAAACAGTTAAGAAACTAAGCAATTTGTCAAACATTAACAGGTATCTGTCGGACTTTGACCGAAGGCAGATTGCGATGGCGCGGAGGCTCGGCACGAGCATCTCGGAAACTGCACGGTTTGCCGTGTGTTCGAGGAGTGTTGTGTTCAGTGATTTCAACACATGTCGAAACCAAGGTGAAACAACGACCAGACGTCGTTAGGTTGGGCGGCAACCCTCATTACGCGTGTCGAATGTCGTAGACTGGGCGGACTGATAAAACAGGACAGATGGCCAAGTGTGGCGGAACTCCCATGAGACTTTAATTCTGGGCAGAGTACAAGTGTATCTGAACACACAGTGCACCGAACACTCGTAAAGATGGGCCTCCGCAACCCATGACCCATGCATAGACCAATGTTAACACCACGACATCGGCAACTACGACTGGGGTGGGCACGTGACCTTCGGCACTGGACGTTGGCGCAGTGTCAGAGAGTTGTATGGTATTCTTCATCAGGCCGTCGGTAGGGTGCGAATCCGTCGTCTTCGAGGGGACCATGTCCTTGACACTTGTACTGCAGGAAGTAGATAAGCTGTCGGAGGCTCCATTATGATCCGAGGAACTTTCACATTGTAAGCCATGGGTCCAGTGCTGCTCTTGACAGGCACCATGACTGCCAAGGAGTATCGTACACTGGTTGCAGATCACATACGTCCCTTCATGATAATCCATGTTTCCTGACGGCAGTGGACTTTTTGAACTAAATAATGCGACATGTCAGAAGGCCAGGAGTATGGTGGAATGGTTCGGGGACCACAGTAGGCCCCCAACTCGCCAGACCTGAACCCGATAGAACACATCTTGGATCTGGGATTGAACGTGGCGTCAGAGGTCATCGCCCTCTTCCCAGGAATTTACGGGGATTAGGTGACACGTATGTGCAGATGTGGCGCCAAATGCCTCCAGCAACCTACCAAGGCCTCATTGTTTCCATGGCATGGCGCGTACCCGCTGTTATCCGTGCCAAAGGTGGACATACCGGCTGTTAGATAGGTGGTCATAAAGTCCTGGCTGATCATTGTAGATCAAAGTGTTAGAAAGTAGCTTCTACTAAAAGTGTTTGTATGGAGTGTAGCACTATATGGAAGTGAAATATGGACGATAAATAGTTTAGACAAGAACAGAATAGAGCCTTTTAAAATATGCTCCTAGAGAAGAATGCTGAAGGTTGGATAGGTAGGTACATCATGTAACTAATGAGGAGATATTGAACAGAATTGGAGAGACAAGAAATTTGTGGTGCAACTTGACTAAAAGCAAGGATCGTTGATAGGATACGTCCTGAGACATCAAGGGACCACCAATTTAGTACAAGAGGGAAGTGATGAGGGTAAAATTCGTAGAGGGAGACTAAGAGGTTAATACAGAAAGCAGATTCAAAAGGACGTAGGTTGCAGTAGTTATTCGGAGACGAAGAGGTTCGCAAGGATAGAGCTGCATCAAACCTGTCTTTCTACTGTAGACCACAACAACAACAACATCAACTACTACTACTACTACTACTACTACTCAGAATATATGACGTCATAAACACAAAGATGCTAGAGAAACTGCCCCATCATGAATAACTTTCAGTCGATTGCTTCTTTAATACTAACTCCATTCACAACACATTTCGCAGATGTACTTGCAAAATTATATCATTTTACTACGCATAATTCAGGAGATGCTATATCATAAACATTAAGCTCTGTGAAAATGAAATTGCAGGGCGAAATTCGCTAGTTATTCAGGTGAAATATTTTAAAAATGTGTGAGATATATTTTACACGTGCGTATGCGAGCAAAGCGACCGGAAAAAATCTCATTCTACATCACTGGAACGATTTCAATCAAACTTGGTTCACATGTTGGTTACAATCTGGAAAGAAATACTGTAGGGATTGCACAAGCCTCCTACTGAGGTGAGTGTGATAACGTGGAGAGAGAAGGGAGGAGGATGAGATGAACGGACAGCGAGGGGGGAAGCTGGAGATAGGCAGAGATAGGAGGAGGGGGATATGGACAGAAATAGAGGAGGGTGTAATGGGCGAAGAGAGACGAGAGGAGGAGATGGACAGAGAAAGAATAGAAGAGGAGATGGACAGGGACAGGGGGAGGAAGCGACAGGCAGAAAGATGGAGAAGAAAGAGATGAACAGACAGGAGGGAGGAGGAAATGGACAGCTAATGGGAAGAGTAGGGAATGGACACGGAGAGAGGAGAGCAGGAGATGGACGTAGGAAGGAAAGGGGAGGAGATCAACAAGGAGAGGGATAGGAGGAGATAGACAGAGGGAGGGAGAGGAAGAGGTCGACGGAGACGGAGAAGGATGACATGGTCTCATAGAAGACTGGAATAAATACATAACCGGGCAGCTCCGGGTACTCAGCTAGTGCAAAAATAAAGAAAGAAAGAGAAAAGCAATTACTAGAAATCGACAGTGAAACTAGCAAGCAATAATACTGTGACTCTGGAATTCCCGGAATAGATGCTCACTCTGCAATGGAATATGTATTGATTTGAAACTTCCTAGCGGTTTCAGTTGTGCCTGGAAAGCTCAATCACTATAGCAATTGCGTACAAAAGGGAAAGGTTCCCGCTTCAGGCCCCAATACGGCACAAAATTTTAATCTGCCATTATGTTTCAGCTCAGCACTTACTCCGCTGGAGACTGAAAATTCATTTTGTTTGAAACCAACCCTTTATTTTTGGTCGTTAAGACAAAATCATGGTTTTCCAGTTTCATCTGATCGATTAGAACTCTTTCTTTTTCGTTACTGTATAATACCAAAGTATCCTTGTTTTTGTTAACGTCCTAAGTTGTAATTTCTTGTACTGAGGAGGTGTTTTTTGTGGCTGATGTATGATCAGCATGCCTACTATTCTCAGTGTGCGACTGTTGGTACAGATATTATGCGGAGGCTAACTGGTGTGTTCTATCTTTCCACGCCGTTAACAGATGGATTCTCTAACTATAAGGTTTCGATTTCCTATACTCTTTTATTTATTGGTGTCCATATTCTAAGTGTGGAGTATTCGTTTTTACAATGACAGCAGCAGTGCGCGGGAATAAGGTAGAGATTAGGCAGCTAAGACAGGCTACTCTAGAAAATATATCCACAACAAGTAAGTAGACTGCGGTAAAAAAAGTTAGTACACCCTTTTAGAGGTTTTCAGTTCACTCAGTATTTATTATTACAACAGTGGATATGGAGCACATGAAATGATTACATTTACAGAGCAATAGCACAAGAGGTTCAGATGTACCAGGTATCGAACTACGATGAAACACCCACTTCAGTAAGCCGTGTAGCCTCCAGGGGCGGCAATGCAGCCGGCGACACTGGCATGCAGTCGATCGTACAGATGGCGAATATTGTCCTGGCTTACGTTACTCCATGGCTATTCGGCCTGTTCACGTAGTTCTGTAAGAGTTGTTGACTGACGAGTCACTCGAGTCACTTTTCGTCCCGTTACATCCCACATGTGCGAGATTGGAGACAAGTCCAGACGTTGTGTTGGTCAGGGCAGTTGCTGCTCGTCTTGCAGAGCACGTTGAATTTCAAGAGCAGCATGTGGGCGAGCATTATCGTGTAGAGCCAATACATCACCTTCCTGTTGTACGAACGGCAGAAGAACGGGTCTAAGAATACCCTGCACGTACCGAGCACTGGTTAGCGTCCACTCCAGAAACAGCATACGTGAACGAGAGTTGTAACTTACAGCACCGCAAACGATAAGGCCTGGTGTGGGGCAAGAGTGTCTTGGACGAATACGCTCTGGGAGATATTGCTCACCAGGTCTACATTGCACGCGCAAACGATCATCCCTTGCGTGCAGGAAGAATTTTTTTATCGCTGAAGACAACGGCGCGCCATCTCATCTTCTAGGCTCTCCTCTGACGGCACTAGTCGAGCCATGCACGTCGATGCTGTGACGTGAGTGGAAGACGGACTAGAGGTATTTGTATTGGTAGTTGCAGTGTTAATAATCAGTTCGAAACAGTTGTTATTGACAAGTCTGGGCTCACAAGCCTTTTTACCTGTGCTAAGGTAGCCGTCCGATTTGCTACCCTTGCAATGCGACTGCCCTGTAGGGAGTCTGTATTGCACGGACGTCCAGTACCCCGTCTACGGATGTGAGAGCGTTCACGTGACCGCTGATACCAGCATCGTAGCACAAATGACGGAGAAAGTTCAACTTTTGTGGCAGTTCTCCGAAAGGACAATCCCTCCACTCGGAGAGCCAAAATCTGATCCATTTAAAACTCTCTCAGTCGACTATAGAAAACATGAGTGCGTCTCTGTGGCGTGGTTGCCTGCTTGCTTCACGTTTTTGCACTACATTGAGTGTTGTGTAGCTATGCCACTCCACTATTTATTGGCGGATGACATTGAAACCATTATACCCGCCAGGTTAGCCGAGAGCGCTAAGCTGGCCGCTGTACCCGAGCGGTTCTAGGCGCTTTAGTCCGGAACCACGCGGCTGCTACGGTCGCAGGTTCGAATCCTGCCTCGGGCATGGATGTGTGTGATGTCCTTAGGTTAGTTAGGTTTACGTAGTTCTAAGCCTACGGGACTGATGACCTCAGATGTTATGTCCCATAATGCTTAGAGCCATTTGAACCATTTTCGAGAGCGCTAATGCGCTACTTCCTCGACTAGGGTAGACGCGCCGGCCACGGATCGAATCCGCCCGGCGGATTAACGACATGGATGTGGTTTTTAGGTGGTTTTCCACATCCCCTTAGGTGAATACCGGACTGGTCCCCACGTCCTGCCCCAGTTACACGACTCGCAGACATCTTAACATGTTTGCACTATTCTATGGATTACACTAGACGCAGACAGCTGGGGTGCACTCATTCCGTCCCGGGGGGTACGGGGTAGCAGCAGGAAGGGCTTTCGGCCACCCCATAACATTATCATGCCAAATTCATACCTAACCACGCCGACCCTGCGCAACCGCGGGAAAAAGGCGCAAGCGATGGACACTGAAACCATTATCAGTGCATCTGCTATCCCTCAGGTGGCGTATGTCGTCGTCCGATCAAAATCGACGTTGCCTTTCAAGGTGTGATAATTTTTTTTTCCGGCTGTGTGTGTCGAAATGTGGTTATCGTTAAACTATAGTGGACCATGGGGTGTATTTTCTGATATAGACAAGTAACTCTTAGCCTTTATATCTGCCAAAGTATGACACCGACTGTTCTTAAATGCAGATATACTTTTCTCTGTGTCACTAGAAAGAGTTTTCGCAGAGAACAACATAACACGTGTGGAATTTGATTAAATAGTAACCAACAGCGTTGAAAGTCACTGTCCCGCCGCCAGCAAAACAGGTCTCACAATGCCTGTCCTACTTCAGTAATGTACGCAAGAACATAGCTCCGGTGAAACTCATTTGTTTACCTGTGTGCTTCAAACCCCCCTGTTTGCTGTTGTGGCCGTTAGACGACTTTCTCGTGAAAGCATTCAGTCTTTCACAACGTATGCGACAAAAAAAAAAAAAATAGATAAGGTATTCTTTTACGACGGATGGTAGTCTAGCGATCTGACTTTGGAAAGAAAATAAAAAAATCAGGAAACCTAAAGAGTGAAGAATAAAATACGCCAACGAAATATAACAGCAACTGATGAAAATGGAAATGAGCGTACAGCATTGTGGGCCGGGAGTCTCCCATTCGGGGACGATCTGCCGCCGAGGGCAAGCACTTATTGCATTTCACGACGCATTGGGCGACTTGCACGTCGGAGGTGGGGATGAAATGATGATTAAGGCAACACAACACCCAGTCCCTGAGCGGAGAAAAACTCCTGCCTCAGCCGGAAATCGAACCAGTGCCCCTTGGCGTGGCATTTTGCCACGCTGATCACTCAGCTAACGGGGGCGGACAGAGCAACTGATGATAAAATGCAACTACCATTTCTGCAGCGGCGTTACACACATGTCACTTTGAGGCAACTTGAATATGCGAATGTACGTGTTCTTTGAATACAACATTCGAACGTATCTCCTCCTTTCTACGTTTAAATCCGTTGACAACTGCTTGGCAATGATTTCAAAATCGCTTACTTTTCTCTCAATGGTGTCTGAGAGAACTACAAAATGATGCGGTATATCTGTTTATGAACGTAGCATTATTTGGAAAACCATGAGCAAATCATGCAGTGGTCCCTGTTTCACTGGTACTTTCTATAGCTTCAAGTACCTACTGTTCCAACAGACAAATAGCCTCAGTTGTTGTTAGCCATGCCACTGGGCATAATGCAGTCCATCTGGGATCAACGTGAGTGATGCCCCACGCGTTCCGCCCAGATACGAGGGTTGCAACTTAAATAGTGGCAACTATTTATTCCCAACCGATACAAAAGAGTCACATGTTTGCACCTGTTACTATCCTTCAAAGTAGTTACTAGCGTTGTGTAGAACCCGTTGCCAGCGATGTGGAAGGCGTAGTGTACCGTTAGCAGAGCATGTTCTGTTGATGGTACGAATGCAGCGGTCTACTGCTTGTTGAATCTCTTGAAAAGTTCTGAAGCGAATGGCACGAACCGGTTCCTTCATCTTCGGAATCAAATCAAAATCACAAGGACTTAAGTCGTATTACTGTTCGTTTTTGGAGCAACACCTGCGACCAGCTTTGCGAAAGAAGCGGCGACACTTTCTGCGCAACCCATCCATGATATTGCATGAGAATGCGCGGGCGCATACAGCGCAAGCTGTGGTTGCCCTGTTCGGTCGATGGGACTGGGAAGTACTGTACCGTCCGCCATACTCCCCGGACTTAAGTCCTTGTGACTTTGATTTGATTCCGAAGATGAAGGAACCACTTCGTGGCATTCGCTTCAGAACTGTTCCAGAGATTCGACAGGCGGTAGACCACTCCATTCGTACCATCAACAGAACAGGCTCTGCTAACGGTGTACTACGCCTTCCACATCGCTAGCAACGGGTTCTACACAACGCTGGTGGCTACTTTGAAGGACAGTAGCAGGTGCAAACATGTAACTCTTTTGTATCGGTTGTGAATAAATAGTTGCCACTATTTCAGTTCCAACCCACGTAATTACAGAGCTTCTCAGTATTTGCGCGTTATTAGATTTGTCTTTCGGGAAATACAAATTGGGCTGCGCGCTCACGAAGGTTATCACCTCTGGGCTTCAATCATCGAGGAAAATAAACACAAGAAGTCTACAGGTAAACACCGATGATTTCCGGAGGCATGAACTGCCCAACGAAATACACCAGTGTTGCGATAAGTCCAGATGAAATTCAACGTTCAGTGTTCTCTGCCTCAAATCGCTTCATAGCATGTTTCATTGTTAAGTTCAACATTTTGATAACGTGATTCGACAGGCGAGATGAAAAAAGACACAAACCACACACGAATTACGCGTGTGCTTACTTTTGGTACGGAGGGCAGACATTTGTGGGACATCTTCTCACGGAGGCGGGATGGTGGCTTGCGGCAACATTAGCTTCTTACTTTTGAGGTGACAACGTCTGTACGCTCGTTACAACCGGTTGAACTTTCTTGTGTAACAGTGTATCGAAAGATTTGAACTGATAATAACTAGAATTTTTTTTTGACACATCAGTATTGTTGCTGGTTGGATGCGGCCCGCCACGAATTCCCACCGCGTGCCACCGTTTTCATCTCAGAGTATCTGTTGCAACCTACGTCCTTAATTATTTGTTATATGTATTCCAGTCTCTGTCTTCCTCTACAATTCTTACCCTCTACAGATTCCTCTAGTACCACAGAAGTTCTTCCTAGTTGTCTTAACAGATGTACTATTATCCTGCCCCTTCTTCTTGTAAGTCTTTTCCATATATTCCTTTCGTCGGCGATTATATCTTATCAGTCCACCAATTTTCAACAACCTTCTGTAGTACCACATCTCAAATGTTTCGATGCTCCTCTGTTCCGATATTCCCACAGTCCATATTTCATTACCATAGAATTATGTGCTTCAAATGTACATCCTCAGAAATTCCTTCCTCAAATTATGGCCTACGTTGAATACAAGTAGACTTCTCTTGGCCAGAAATGTCCTTTTTTCCAGTGCTAGTCTGCTTTTTATGTTCTTATTGCTCCATCCATCGTGGATGATTTTGATGCCTAGGTAGCACAATTCCTTAACTTCGTCTGCTTCGTGATCCCCAATTCTGGTGTTAAATTCCTCGCTGTTCTAATTCCTGCTACTTCTCGTTACTTTCGTCTTATTTCGATTTACTCTCAATCCATATTCTGTACTCATTTGACTGTTCATTCTGTTCAACACATCCTGTAATTTTTCCTCAGTCAGGATAGCAATGTCATCAGCGAATCTTATCACTGATATCCTTTCACCCTAAATTTTAAACTCACTGTTGAAACTTCCGGCTTTGCTTCTTCGATCTATAGATTCAAAAGTAGGGGCGAAAGACTACATCTCTGACTTAAACTGTTTTTAATCAGAGCTCTTCGTCCTTGTGTTCGTCTTATTGTTCCCTCTTGGGTCTTGTACGTATTGTGTATTAACCGTCTTTCTGTATATTGCATATTACCCGCCTTCCACTACGGCTTACCACTATTTTTCACAGAATTTCGAACATCTTGCACCATTGTAATTTTAGAACGCTTTTTCCAGATCGACAAATCCTATGAACGACATTAATAATTCGAAAATAGTGACAGAGCCCACAACGGATAGATCTTCTGTACATGTTTGTCGAGCACTATTTGTTTTAAGTCATAAATTGGTGTAGCGTCAAAACGCTGTTAGCAAGACCATTAATTCGGGTGTCATTATGGAGAGCTCGCGGATCACAACTAAGATCCAAAGTCAGACAATAAAATTATTTGTCGGAATATAAGTGTGAAATGTATTACACTGAAAATTATACAATGGTGAAAAATATCGACTCATACTATTCGGAAATATTTTAGGAATTACAGAAGTCAGAGAAAGCATGTGTCAAAACTGATAGATAAAGCCTAGAAAGTCCAATGGCGACCGAATGCAAGAGCTACGTCAGCGTCAAAAAGGAAATGAAAAAACTGCAAAGCAATTACGTAGCTGGCCCATCGGACATACAGCGACCAGCAAGAGTTAGAACGTCTACGGATCACATACATGAGTTGTTGGAAGGCAGTAGAGACAGCAGTAATAAGACAGAGATAGATGGGAATGTGATAGAGCCAGACGAGAATGTATCGCGACCACCAAATATCGTCGTGTTGTCAACCGACGCTACATGCGATAAACTTGTCATTCATCTATTCCGTAATAGTTATAATACTATGTGCAACCACTGTGTTAAAGAGATCGATAATAAATTACATTTTAATACGAAACACTTTTTATGACTTTACCGCGACATTTTCACGATAAATCTACGCCGCGGGTCCGAACAGAACAGTCTTCCTCGAACGGTTTTTCCATTGCCACAAAAAAAGACTATAGTTTCATCAAAAAATTTGTCATGTTGTCCACTATAACTTAACAAAAAACCCCATTTCATTCTCAGTGTACTCTGGGTTCGTCATTCAGCAGCCGCACCCTGTACACAGAGTGAATCTGAATTACGCGTACAAACTAATGAGGTATCGAATTCTGTGGGCAAGCATCTGTATTTGTTCTTCAATGCAGTTTCCCACATTTATCAGAGAAGCTAGTGGACTGAAGGTACACAAGTAGTGGACCCTAGTGCCAAATAAATCATACGGCGACAGCTCTTCTTGTATACAGTCTCCACAACACACATTGGCTGCTGCAGGTGGCAGAGCGGCGAACCGCCTAGTGTGGAGTCAGGATGGCTACTTGGCAAGTGTGAAGCGTCTTCGAAGCTAGTACAACATTATTAAAGTTCAATCATTTATTCACTGTGCTTACAACGCCTTGCTCTCCAGCATCAGCCTGACTGATGGTTCATTCAGCTGCGTGTTGGGTTCTAGCTGTCGTCTATTTAGCCAGCTCTGTATCTGCACGCCCAGGCAATAATGTTAGCGACCTAGGCTCTGCGGCGAATTGCCGATTGGTACTCATGTTGTCAGTTGAAGTCCTCCCTACCGGTCTGATAGGTTTCAGCACCTGGGGACGCCTGGGTGTTGAACAGGTACGTGGACCACAATAGGCCCTATTGCTGGCTTCTGTGTTGAAGTTCAGTGCTGTCAGCACTCTGCGATGTGGTGTTGTAAGGAGACAGTCAGAGAGCAGCGTGAAGTTCAGCAGGTGAAGTCTATCATCTCGAGTGCATCTTTGGCTAGTTCATAGACTATGCTGGAGCATCTAGGACATAGATTCACTATATTATCGTAATCATAGAACCGAGTTTATTACTGTGGATGCCACCAATCCCGATGAGAAACTGCGGAGAGCTGGAAAACTGGAGTATTTAAAGGGAGCTAGTGCGAGGCTGTGACGTGAGCCTCGGTTTGTAATGACAGTATATGTCCTCCTTATTCTGCTATATTCACTTAGAAGGCGATTAATTGCTTCATCAGGTCCTCGCTACATGTGGATGAATAAGAGAGACAGTTTCTTGCACCATATCTTACGAGCTGACGGATATCCTTTTATCTCTTCCCTTGGTTTTCTGTGGCAGCCTCCTTTCTGTTGCATACGTATTTCTTGCTCGGCAGACAGTGACGTAATGTGTCGAAGGTACGTTCCACTTGCGACATACCGGTACGCTTCCTGCTTCAGACTCGTGTCTCTGGTTTAACTTGATACTGCCTGTGGCAATGCGAATGAGTTTCAATAAAAATTCCCAATTTCCTTTTCCTTATTATTGTGTGCCGTTACACAGCGATCGGATGATGTGGCAACTGGAACCTTGCATCGTTGCAAAGAAACAGTTTGTCAGTTTCGGCTAGCTAAAGAAAGTTACTTTTAGAAATTAACTAACTACGTCTTTGCAGCATCATATAGCATGTCTCGCAGGCTGGGATGAAATATTAGGAACAAAGAAATGGTTCAAATGGCTCTGAGCACTATGGGACTTAACATCTTAGGTCATCGGTTCCGTAGAACTTAGAACTACTTAAACCTAACTAACCTAAGGACATCAAACACATCCATGCCCGAGGCAGTATTCGAACCTGCGAGCGTAGCAGTCCCGCGGTTCCGGAGTGAAGCGCCTAGAACCGCTCGGCCACAGCGGCTGGCCATTAGGACAAGAAGCGAGCGTTAGACGACATCGTGATGCCGACGAAACAAATGTCATCAAATATGTACTGACAGAAAAAATTCCAATCCCAAAAGTAATGAATGTAGAGTAAAGAAATTCGGGAATAAATCTGTCTGGCTAAGATATTTAAGTGATTAACTATACAAGATCACTTGTTAACGTAAGTGCGAGATAACCTATTGCAAACGTGAAGTGCTGTTCCATTAATAACGGTGTAACCGTCAGAATGTTGAATGTAAGCATGCAGATGTAAATTCATTGGGTCGTTCAGGTGCCAGATTTCAGTTCGTGGTATGGAGTTCCATCGCTGTTGCACTTGGTCGGTCGATACAAGGACAGTTAATCCTGTCTGTGGATGATGATAGAATCGTCATGCAATGATGTCCCGTATGTGCTCCACTGGAGACAGATCTGGTGATCAAACAGGAGAAAGAAACAAGTCGACATTCTGTCGAGCATGTTGGCTTATACCAGCGGTATGTGAGTGAACGTTAGCCTGTTGGGTGACCATCATAGAATGCTGTTCATGAATGGCATTACAAAAGATCGAATCACCAAATTGACGTACAATTTTGCAGTCAGGGTGTGTGGGATAACCAGGAGAGTGCTCCTGCTGCCAGACGAAATCGCGCCGCTGATCATAACTCCAGGTGTAGGTCCAGCGTGTCCAGCATGCAGGCAGGCTGGCCTGCTTATAGGCAACGCACGGCTATCACTGGCACCGAGGTAGAACCAACTTTCAGAACACAAGAGACCTCCACCCTGCTCTCCACTGAGCTCTCGCTTGACATCACTGAAGTCGCAAATGAGGTGGTTTGGGGTCAGTAGAATGCACGCTGTAGAGCGTCTGACTTGCAGCTGTCCTTGAAGTAATTGATTTGTAACAGTTCGATGTGTCACTGTGGTAACAACTGCTGATCATATTGCTGCTACAGATGCAGTACGGTGCAGCAGAGCTATACGTCGAACACGATAGTCTTCCCTCTCGGAAGTGCCACTTGTCCATCCAGAGTCCGGTCTTCTTGCGACCAGATATTCCTGTGAACACCGCCGCCAGCCATCGTGTACAGTGGGTACATGTCTGCCATGTTTTTCGACAATATCGCAGGAGGAACATCTAGCTTCTCGGAGCTCTATTACACGACAAACTCAGTGAGGTGCTGACAATGGCGTTTTTATCGCCTTAAAGGCATTCTTGACTAACACCAACTCACCACGCCCAATCTCAAAGATAACTAATGCTCACGACCGTTACAGCGCGTATTTAAAGTGAATCTCATTTGCAATCTCATACTGGCTTTACTAGTGCCACTCTTATGCGACTGGCATGAAATCTGAATATATACACTACTGGCCATTAAAATTGCTACACCAAGAAGAAATGCAGATGATAAACGGGTATTCAATAGACAAATATGTTATACTAGAACTGACATGTGATTACATTTTCACGCAACTTGGGTGCATAGATCCGGGGGAAATCAGTACCCAGAACAACCACCTCTGGCCTTGATACGTCTGGGCATTGAGTCAAACAGAGCTTGGATGGCGTGTACAGGTACAGCTGTCCATGGAGCTTCAACACGACACCACACTTCAGCAAGACTAGTGACTGGCGTATTGTGACGAGCCAGTTGCTCGGCCACAATTGACCATACGTTTTCAGTTGGTGGGAGATCCGTAGAATGTGCTGGCCAGGGCAGCAGTCGAACATTTTCTATATCCAGAAAGGCCGGTACACGACCTGCAAATTGCGGTCGTGCATTATCCTGCTGAAATGTAGGGTTTCGCAGGGATCGAATGAAGGGTAGAGCCCCAGATCGTAATACATCTGAAATGTAACGTCCACTGTTCAAAGTCCTGTCAATGCGAACAAGATGTGACCGAGACGTGTAACCAATGGCACCCCATACCATAACGCCGGGTGATACGCCAGTATGGCGATGACGAATACACGCTTCCAATGTGCGTTCACTACGATGTCGCCAAACACGGATGCGACCATCGTGACACTGTAAACATAACCTGGATTCATCCGAAAAAATGACGTTTTGCCATTCGTGCACCCAGGTTCGTCGTTGAGTACACCATCGCAGGCGGTCCTGTCTGTCACGCAGCGTCAAGAGTAACCGCAGCCATTGTCGCCGAGCTGATAGTCCATGCTGCTGCAAACGTCGTCGACCTGTTCGTGCAGATGGTTGTTGTCTTGCAAACGTCCTCATCTGTTGACTCAGGGATCGAGACGTGGCTGCACGATCCGTTACAGCCACGTGGATAAGATGCCTGTCATCTCGACTGCTAGTGATACGAGGCCGTTGGGATCCAGCACGGCGTTCCGTATTACCCTCCTGAACCCACCACTTCCATAGTCTGCTAACAGTCATTGGATCTCGACCAACACGAGCAGCAATGTCGCGATACGATAAACCGCAATCGCGATAGGCTACAATCCGACCTTTATCAAAGTGTGAAACGTGATGGTACGCATTTTTCCTCCTTAAACGAGGCATCACACCAACGTTTCACCAGGCAACGCCGGTCAACTGCTGTTTGTGTATGAGAAATCGGTTGGAAACTTTCGTCATGTCAGCATGTTGTAGGTGTCGCCACCGGCGCCAACCTTATGTGAATGCTATGAAAAGCTAATCATTTGCATATCACAGCATCTTCTTCCTGTCGGTTAAATTTCGCGTCTGTAGCACGTCATCTTCGTGGTGTAGGAATTTTAATGGCCAGTAGTGTATAATGTTTCAGATGTAGAAACACACCTATCAACTTTCGTTTATGTCACACAACTAGTTCTTGGTGTTGCGTCTTTTTTGGCCCGTGTATAATTGTAGGTCAACTAAGGTGCCTCATATCGGATTATATGTTGCTGAGCTCACGAGGCATGAGACCGTTCCGCTGCCAGTGTGCCAGATGAGGCGAGGCGCGCTACGCAGCTTGTGGCAGCAGCGGCGGCGGCGGTGGCGGCGTCGGCGGCGCAGGCGGAGGCGGAGGCGGAGGCGGAGGCAGCAGCGGCAGCGGCGGCGCTGCTCGCGGCGATCAATGGCCGCGGGCGACGCCAGCCGCCACCTGGGGCAGGTCAGGGGCGGCCAGCGTCGCTCCCAGGAACTCCCTGCTACCTCCTCCTACCTCACCTCGCTTATTTCGTTGCTCAACCTCCCTCTCCACTGCACGTATTACCTGCATGCATCCCCAACTGTGATCTGCCTGTCCCACTTTCACAATGCGTGTTTGGAGTACACAGATGGGCCCAAGTCTAGTGAAGGCGTTGGTAGAGTTTATTGCGTACCCAGAAGCAAACAACAATGTCTACACAAGCTGGATTCACACTCCACTATTATGACTGCCGAGCTGATCGCCATTTTGGAAGCCCTACTATTCCCATAGACGATCACAGCAGATACAACATTCATTGTCTCTGATAGTACGCCAGTCCTATAACTCATTAGAAACCATCCTAATACGTACCAACCACGTAGTCGCAGCAGTTGTCGACTTTCTGTTTCGGATGCAGAGGAACTGTCACAACATCGTGATGGTATCGATATAGGGCCACTCTGGGATACCTGGAAATGAACAGGTAGATGCCCTAACAAAGCAAGCATCTCTGAATGGTGCTATTAAATATACATATAAGAAATGTTTTGCATCACCCCAGTTAGCGGAACTCCTGAAGATAGACGTTCACTGTGGGTATTGTATCACAGACACAGTCCCTTTGACTGGTCAGAGACGTCACTAAACCCGCCCAAAGATGTAAACAACCATGCATGAGCAACGCCTATTAGACAGAGGGGGTCCGCCAACCGATCAGTTCCTGTCATTCCACCAGGAAGGAGGTGTACAGTTCATGTTGTCTGTAGTTCAGCCATGCCTAGACAGTCAATATCGCGGTTCGATCGCGTCCGCATTGTTACCTTGTGCCAGGAAGGGCTCTCATCAAGGGAAGTTTCCAGGTGTCTCGGTGTGAACCAAAGCGATGTTGTTCGGACATGGAGGAGATACAGAGAGACAGGAAATCACGATGACATTCCTCGCTCAGGCCGCCCAAGGGCTACTACTGCAATGTATGACCGCTACCTAAGGACTATGGCTCGGAGGAACCCTGACAGCAACGCCACCGTGTTGAATAATGCTTTTTGTGCAGCCACAGGACGTCGTTTTACAACTGAAACTGTGCGCAATAGGCTCCATGATGCACAACTTCGCTCCTGATGTCCATGGCGAGATCCATCTTTGCAACCACGATACCGTGCAGCGCGGTACAGATGGGCGGAACGACTTGCGGAATGGACCGCTCAGGATTGGCATCACGTTCTCTTCACCGGTGAGTGTCGCATATGTTGGAGACGTGTTTGGAGGCAACCCGGTCAGGCTGAACGCCTTAGCCTTAGACACACTGTCCAGCGAGTGCAGCAAGGTGGAGGTTCCCTGCTGTTTTGGGATGGCATTATGTGGGGCCGACGTACGCCGCTGATGGTCATGGAAGGCGCCGTAACGGCTGTATGATACGTGAAAGCCATCCTCCGTCCGATAGCGCAACCATATGGGTAGCATATTGGCGAGGCAGTAGTCTTCATGGACGACAAAAAGCACCCCCATCGCGCACATCTTGAGAATGACTTCGTTGAGGATAACGACATCTCTTGACTAGAGTGACTAGCATGTTCTCCAGACATGAACCCTATCGAACATGCCTGTGATATATTGAAAAGGGCTGTTAATGGGCAACGTGACCCACCAACCACTATGAGTGATCTACTCCGAATCGCCGTTGAGGAATTGTACAATATGGGCCAACAGAGCCTTGATGAACTTGTGGGTAGTATGCCACGACGAATACAGGCATGCATCTATACCAGAGGACGTGCTACTGGTATTAGAGGTACCAGTGCGTACAGCAATCTGGTATTAGAGGTACCAGTGCGTACAGCAATCTGGACCACCACTCCTCTGTAGATCTTGCTGTATGGTGGTGCAACATGCAATATGTGATCAAAATATCCACGGGTGTGCTGCCGGTCTATAGTGCCCGTTGGACACTATAGACCGGCAGCACACCCGTGGATATTTTGATTATCAAATACGCCGGGAGAAACTCGAGAATCACATGCAATATGTGGTTTACATGAGTAATAAAAAGGACGGATATGATGTTTATTTTGATCTCAATTCCAATTTTCTGCACAGGTTCCGGAACTCTCGGAACCGAGGTGATGCAAAACTTTTTTGTGTATGATAAACTCCTTGTCAAAGATACGATACCCATGCACAAAAAGCGGATGTCCTCGGACTGGCAAGAGGAATGGTCGGGGAGGTCTAAAAACAAAGACATGCACTTCATTCTAATTCGTCCTACGATTCCAAGAGTACCATGATATCATCACACACAAACAACAAGGAGCTTGACGACAGTTGCAGCACGGATGAAACTGAATCGTTGAAAGTTTGACAAGCACTTCTATCGGGTCAACCTGTGCGCCAACCCTCTATGTGTTTACAGAGAGGAAGAATATCCAAACTATATATTTCTACAATGTGCACAGAACACGTATCACATGAACGTACTTGCAAGTAATCTTCGAGGTATTGCTCATCAGTTCCGAAGCAGCTTCCAAACCTTATTAGGATCCAGTTGTATCGCAATGTGTAAACTAATGCACTAGTTCGTCAACAGTGTCAACATCAAGATATAACTCCCTGGTCTACTAATCTAATGCTCTTGGTAATCAGAATACCAGGGTAAGACTGAAGCTGAATTAACTGACTATATTCCCATGGGCTACTCGGGAGAATACGTAAAGTTCAGTCTCTAAATGTGTGTCACCATGTGGCTATATATATATGTGTGTGTGTGTGTGTGTGTGTGTGTGTGTGTCTAAAAACTTGTGTAACTTTATACGTATGACTGTCACACCCAAATCTGCAAATCTGGTTACTGTATACTTTTCTCCTGTTCTGTCTAGACGGTACTTATAGACCTGCACAATGTTCAATTCTCTGTCCGCAGCTTTTGAAACTATTCTTGTAGAACACAAAAAGAACTTTTTTCTTGTTAATTTAAGTGTATAGTCATTATGTGGACTGAATTGTGAATCTTCCAAATGTGTACCAAAACGGCGGCTTATCGGTTTTTTTCATAGCATCCCAACTCTGTGTATGCTGTGTTACATTTTCGTTTTATTTACTTGTTTCAGTATATTTTGGTTGTAAAATCTGTTTTATGTAAGAATCAATCCTTTGTTAAGCCTATGTGATTTAGTACATGGATAAGATTTAAACTAATATCTACTTTGCATTGTCAAAACGAATTGTACCTGTAATATAACGTTTCCATTGTTGAGATGGTTGTATGGGCACGATAAGAAAGCCAATAAATAATCAAAAAAACTGGAATCTGCGTTGCAGGAATCAACGTGGAACAACAGGGACAATTCTGGGACCACTACTATATAATGTAGAGCGTATTTTCAGCAATGATGTACATCCATTTCACATTAATATTCGGTCCGTAGTTCCAAATTGTTGGCTGGGTATTATCCATTATGCTATTTGCTTTTCTTTCATTTCGAAGCGGCGTTTATTCTGTTTAAAGCAATACCAGTAAACAGGTGTAGTATGCAAAGTGTCTTATGTGTTACTCAACGAAGCAAACCGCAAATCTGCCATTAATGCCAACTAGAAATTGTGTTGCTGAAGTCTACGAGTGGCCACACGGAATAGTTGTACGACCAGTCTACTCATCTCTTACAGCCGTGCACAGAATAGAAGGGCTCATTTCAAGTTGATAGAACTTTATCTTAGATCAATACTTTAGCATGTAGGTCCAAAATGCTGATTAACGTTTTGTTTATCGTGCCACTTCCCTTTCTTTCTTTTCAAAGCAACGTTTATGCTGTTTAAAACGGTATCAGCAAAAGTGTGTCGTATCCAAAGTATCGTATCATCTAAAAGGTGCACCCCATGTATTTCATTAGGCACTTAAGCTATCGAATTGAGCTTTTCTGCATTCTGGAACTCAAGGGGGTCGGAACCTGCAACTTCGATAAAAACATCGCCAAGTGGTGCCCTCATGCCAGACTCCTTCATAACACGCAGCAAGACAATAGCCCTACGTTACTAAGATTAAACCTAATTGTTTTTGGCCCTTCTTTATACCGAGTGCTAATAATTAAAGTGCAGCTAGCCATGGAGATCTAGTGTAGACTGTAATCATCATATGGCAGCGAAACTTCGTTGATATGCTAAAGCGTTAATTCCGAGCCGATTTATGGTGAAAAAATGCTTAGTTATAATTGTTACCTTCTGGTGCAAAGCTGTCACTGTACACTCTATGACGGTATTAAATCCAAGCCATAACATAAACGCACAATATGGCATACGTGCGCTGTTAGTAAAACTGTTTTGTGTAACGGCAGCAATTACAGAGCTGCATTGAGAGAGTACTCAAAAATGGTTCAAATGGCTCTGAGCACTACGGGACTTAAACATGTGAGGTCATCAGTCCCCTAAACTTTTTTTTTTTGTCATCAGTCTACTGACTCGTTTGATGCGGCCCGCCACGAATTCCTTTCCTGTGCTAACCTCTTCATCTCAGAGTAGCACTTGCAACCTCCGTCCTCAATTATTTGCTTGACGCATTCCAATCTCTGTCTTCCTCTACAGTTTTTGCCCTCTGCAGCTCCCTCTAGCACCATGGAAGTCATTCCCTCATGTCTTAGCAGATGTCCTATCATCCTGTCCCTTCTCCTTATCAGTGTTTTCCACATATTCCTTGCCGGCCGGGGTGGCCAAGCGGTTAAAGGCGCTACAGTCTGGAACCGCGAGACCGCTACGGTCGCAGGTTCGAATCCTGCCTCGGGCATGGATGTGTGTGATGTCCTTAGGTTAGTTAGGTTTAAGTAGTTCTACGTTCTAGGGGACTGATGACCTTAGAAGTTAAGTCCCATAGTGCTCAGAGCCATTTGAACCACATATTCCTTTCCTATCCGATTCTGCGTAGAACCTCCTCATTCCTAATTCCTTACCTTATCAGTCCACCTAATTTTCAACATTCTTCTATAGCACCACATCTCAAATGCTTCTACTCTCTTCTGTTCCGGTTTTCCCACAGTCCATGTTTCACTACCATACAATGCTGTACTCCAGACGTACATCCTCAGAAATTTGTTTCTCAAATTAAGGCCGGTATTTGATATTAGTAGACTTCTCTTGGCCAGAAATGCCTTTTTTGCCATAGCGAGTCTGCGTTTGATATCCTCCTTGCTCCGTCCGTCATTCGTTATTTTACTGCCTAGGTAGCAGAATTCCTTAACTTCATTGACTTCGTGACCATCAATCCTGATGTTAAGTTTCCTAAACTTAGAACTACTTAAACCTAACTGATCTAAGGACATCACACACATTCATGCCTGAGGCAGGATTCGAACCTGCGACCGTAGCAGCCGCGTAGTTCCGGACTGAAACGCCTAGAACCCCTCGGCCACCGCGGCCGGCGAGAGAGTACTGCCGACTGAAAGGTTTGGGGAGAAGCCCGATGTCATTAAAGGGTTTAAAGAAGATGATAATGAAATTCGAGGACACGAATGAGTTTCGTGTGGCATCTGCAAGAGGAAGGCGTCCTTTCCCGGTGGAAGTTATTGACGAGGTTGCTGTTGCCGTGACTGACAGCGAAGCACATGTCTCGGGTACTGCTACTGTTCTGCAGTCTCACGAGAATTCTCCATCCCATCATCAACAATACGGAAAGTTCTGTGGTCTATTTTACTCTGGTACCCGTACAAGATCTGGACGGATTCTGTGATCCATTGCAAAGTTCTTAATTTGCTTTCCGGTTTCTGGCACGGATCGAAGTTGATGACATGTAGCCGGGCAATATTTTATGGATTTACGAGGCATATTTTATACTACAGGGTGCAGTGAACACACACAACTGCCGAATTTTGGATACGCGTGTTGTGCAGGAAGAACCACTATACTCGTCGTAAGTCGTAGTATGGAGGGTACACACTAGCACATTTGTTTTCGGGCCGTTCTTCTTTGAAAAGAATACGCACAAAGGGCTTGTCAGAAGTATCGTGACCTCCTTGTACAGCATGCCATTCCTGCTTTGGCAGAGCGCAGTTGTGTGGATAACACTGTTTTGAAGCAAGATGGGGCAACCCCTTGTATCCCTCGCCCAGTGAATGATCTGCTTAATGACACTTTCCAGAGGTTTTCCAGATGCGTGGCCTGAAAGATCACATGATCTGAATCCGTGTGAATTTTGATTCTGGAGATATGTAAAAGAACGCGTTTACGAGGAATACGTAAGGTGCCCACCATACCTGAAGGCAGGGTATACGAGAACATATTTTTCACATTCCACTGCAGCTGCTGCGAGAAATTGTTGATCACGTTGCTCTATGGATGTAGCATCTCGTCGGTACCTCCGGTGATGATATTTAACAACTTGTGTAAGCGACCGTTAACAATTCAAGCAACATTATGGCTTTTTCAGTTGTTTGTAATTTTCTGCCCACGTCCAGTTCCTAATCCATTACAGATGAGGCGCCTTTCTTGCATTCACAGCACCAGATTTGTACCGTATGGTCAAAACTGTAACTTTTCCAGCATAAATGGGTGTCACGTTATTCTATTAGAATATGTACCAAATTTCGCTGCCATACGATAATTACAGCCCGAAAAGGACCTCTGTGACTAGCTGCACTATAAGTACCGGGTGATCAAAAAGTCAGTATCAATTTGAAAACTTAATAAACCGCGGAATAATGTAGATAGAGAGGTAAAAATTGACACACATGCTTGGAATGACATGGGGTTTTATTAGAACAGAAAAAAAACAAAGTTCACGAAATGTACGACAGATGTGCGTCGTTTGCTGATGATCGTGTGCTCAGCCTGCACTTTCGTCATGCTTGGCCTCCCAGGTCCCTAGACCTCAGTTCGTGCGGTTATTGGCTTAGGGGTTACCTGAAGTCGCAAGTGTATCGTGGTCGACCGACATCTCTAGGGATGCTGAAAGACAACATCCGACGCCAGTGCCTCACCATAACTCCGGACACGCTTTACAGTGCTGTTCACAATATTATTCCCCGACTACAGCTATTGTTGAGGAATGATGGTGGACATATTGAGCATTTCCTGTAAAGAACATCATCTTTGCTTTGTCTTACTTTCTTATGCTAATTATTGCTATTCTGATCAGATGAAGCTCCATCTGGCAAACATTTTGTGAACTTCTGTATTTTTTAGGTTCTAATAAAACCCCATGTCATTCCAAGCATGTGTGTCAATTTGTACCTCTCTATTTACATTATTCCGTGATTTATTCAGTTTTCAAATTTATACTGCCTTTTGATCACCCGGTATAACCGTCCGGTACATCAAATAAGCAAGGTCGGTTGCGACTGCAATAACAGACACTGTACGCGAACTTTTAGAATATCAGGGGCTTATGAAATTTATTTCACCTATGTTTAAAACAACAGCTTCAGGTTTTATGGAAACAAGTGAGCAGTCGAAACGCTTGATAAAACGGGCACAGCCTCCGACGAGAGCTAGAACTTCACTGCTTCTGTCTCACGCCGGCCGAAGTGGCCGAGCGGTTCTAGGCGCTTCAGTTTGGAACCGCGCGACCGCTACGGTCGCAGGTTCGAATCCTGCCTCGGACATGAATGTGTGAGAGGTCCTTAGGTTAGTTAGGTTTAAGTAGTTCTGAGTTCTAGGGGACTGATGACCTCAGATGTTGAGTCCAATAGTGCTCAGAGACATTTGAACCTTTTCTTTGTGGCACAGTGCTCGATACAAGGTTTAGCAAGACAATTGGAACACTTTTATCTGTCTGTGCGACTTGCCTTTAAAAATACTAGAATAAACAAGTCGTCATGTGCGAACGAAACGACAGTTTCAAAAACGGCTTACTACATGAAATTTTTGCGAAATAAGGAAGCTTCAGATTTAAATAGCCGAGACACGTCACACATAAAATAAATATTATCACAGTGATACTGTACGAGGAGCACTACCAAACAAAAGTGGTGGTCTGCGTTTAATTGTTGTCATATGTAGGTCATGGTCGGATAGACGTGCAACGTGAGGCTGCGCTCCACCTGTAAGGATACTCGAGTGAACTCAGTTAATGCCTCTCTCGCCGTTTCTTGGACGTAAACACGACATTGATGATGCCCTGGCCAGACCATCAGTTGCTCTTATCCGGTGAAACTTCTAGTTTAACGTCTTCATACAGCCAGTTATAAACAATTTCTAAGTCATGTGTTCGATGTAGTGTAGAGCCCCGACATTTTATTATTTTTGTTACCTGAGTCGGGGAATGGTATACTACGAGCTAGTATTTACTTGTGTGAAGGTGGAAGTTAAAAGGTGGAAGTGAAATATCTTATTACTGTTGCGGCGTGTCTCTGAGATGTTCAAGTTCACCTACGACGTACTTCGTGAATTGCGAAGTTGTTACTTGCCCTTGATATTTGCATACCCTCGGCAAAAATGGCGACGGAGTTATTTAACTCTGATTTCAAAAGTTAATACACACATCAAAAAAAGTTTTGCATCACCTCGGTTCTGAGAGTTTCAGAACCTCTACATAAAATTGGAATAGATATACATAAACGTCATTTCCGCCCTTTTTATTGCTCATGAAAACCACACATTGCATGTTGTACCACCTTACAGCGAGACCTTCAGAGGTGGTGTTCCAGATTGCTGTACACACCGGTACCTCTAATACTCATTAGCACGTCCAAGAGGACGTACCGCGCTGCATGGTGTTATGGTTGCAAAGACGGATCTCGCCATGGACGTCGGGAGTGCAGTTGAGCATCATGCAGCCTATTGCGCACAGTTTGTGTCGTAACATGCCTGTATTCGTCGTGGCATAGTTTCCACAAGTTCATCAAGGCACTGTTGATCTAGATTGTCCCACTCTTCAACGGCAATTCGGCGTAGAATCCTCGGAGTGGTTGGTGGGTCACGTCGTCCATAAAAAGGTCATTTTAATTCATCCCAGGCATGTTCGATAGGGTTCATATCTGGCTACTCTAGTCGAGCGATGTCGTTATCATGGAGGAAGTCATTCACAAGATGTGCACGATGGGAGCTCGAATTGTCGTCCATGAAGACGAATGCCTCACCAATAGGCTGCCGATATGGTTGCACTATCGGTCAGAGGATCGCGTTCACGTAATGTACAGCCGTTACGGCGCTGTCCATGACCACCAGCGGCGTACGTCGGCCCCAGATAATTCCACCCCAAAACATCAGGGAACCTCCACCTTGCTGCACTCGCTGGACAGTGTCTCTAATGCTTTCAGTCTGATCGGGTTGCCTCCAAACACGTCTCCGACGATTGTCTGGTTGAAGGCATATGCGACACTAATAGGTGAAGAGAACTTGATGCCAATCCTGAGACGTCCATCCGGCATGTTGTTGGGCCCAACTGTACCGCGCTGCATGGTGTTATGGTTGCAAAGATGGATCTCGCCATGGACGTCGGGAGTGCAGTTGCGCATCATGCAGCCTATTGCGCACAGTTTGAGTCGTAACACGACGTCCTGTGGCTGCACGAAAAGCATTATTCAACATGGTGGCGTTGCTGTCAGGGTTCCTCCGAGCCATAATCCTTAGGTAGCTGTCATCCACTGCAGTAGTAGCCCTTGAGCGGCCTGAGCGAGGAATGGTTCAAATGGCTCTGAGCACTATGGGACTTAACATCTGAGGTCATCAGTCCCCTAGAACTTAGAACTGCTTAAACCTAACTAACCTAAGGACATCACACACATCCATGCCCGAGGCAGGATTCGAACCTGCGACCGTAGCGGTCGCGCGGTTCCAGAGACTGAAGCGCCTAGAACCGCTCGGCCACCAACGGCCGGCAGCGAGGAATGTCATCGACATTTCCTGTCTCTCTGTGTCTCCTCCATGTCCGAACAACATCGCTTTGGTTCACTCCGAGACGCCTGGACACTTCCCTTGTTGATAGTCCTTCCTGGCACAAAGTGACAATGCGGACGCGATCGAACTGCGGTACTGACCGTCTAGACATGGTTGAACTACAGACAACACGAGCCGTGTACCTCCTTCCTGGTGGAATGACTGGAACTGATCGACTCTGGGACCCTCTCCGTTTAATAGGCGCTTCTCATTCATGATTGTTTACATCTTTGGGCGTGTTTCGTGTCATACAATATCCACAGTCAACGTCTATGTTCAAGATTTCGGGGAACCTGAGTAATCTTAAATTTTTTTGATGAATGTAATTCGTTTGGTCATCAAAATTAGCAGAGTTGAAGTCAGAAGAGAAGTTCTACAGTTTCGCAGGACAATATGGAACTCAAGGAAAGGGTACTAAGGGAGATTAATGTTTAAAGTCCCCTAGACGACGACGTCGTTAGAAATGTACATTCTCAGCTTGCCAAAGAATAGGGGAGGAAACTGTCGATGTCGCTTTCAGAGGAATTATCCTGGAATCTGGCTTTAGGGATCTGAAAACATAAGTATCGATTGTCAGCCAGGTGATGGTGACATCCTTGGGATAGGGTTTGGGAAAGTATGTGGGGTGGAAATGATGACGAACAGGATTCAGAACCAAGCAGTTGGAAAGGGAAGGAGAATAGGTCAGCCGCGCGGGATGAGCCGAGCGGTCTCGGGCGCTGCAGTCATGGACTGTGCGGCTGGTCCCGGCTGAGGTTCGAGTTATCTCTCGGGCATGGGTGTGTGTGTTTGTCCTTAGGATAATTTAGGTTAAGTAGTGTGTAGGCTTGGGGACTGATGACCTTAGCAGTTGAGTCCCATAAGATTTCACGAAGATTTGAACAGAATAGTGCAGAGGAAAGGAACCATGACATGGAGAGGGAAATCACTATTATGTTATAGCTGGTAGGATGGGTTTTGTGGTCACTTAGGTGTAGGGGTAGGTAGCTTGATGGTTGAAATTTTGGTAGAACTGCATGTGCAGTGTAAGTAACATGGCGATGGTGGATTGTTGGGTGGGTGAAGGAGGGGGGGTTGCAGCGAGAAGGAGGGTATCTGGTCATCCTTACCACTACCGATGCCAAATCCAGGACAGAAAGCCGACTACAAGCATACACGGGATATCACCAGGAAATAGAAGAAGAAGAACGAGAAGAGTGGAGAACAACCTAATACCGCACTTAGGCTGCACGGCGTAACAGACAAGCTGTCGTTATTCTGACAGACAGATTCTGTCTGCTGCCCTGTGTATATATAAACAAGTGTTTCGCTGTCTATAAAAAGTGTGAACTGACGACCTTCATGTTGTATCAGTATAATATATAGAAAGAAAGACATGTTTGAAGTTGAAATTATTTTAAACTTTAGGAGTTTTGTAAGAACATTAGCATGAAAACTTTTTTAGGTGCTTCATATCTCCCCTAAAATTGTAGTTATATTGACAGCGCCTTCAAGAATTTCGTTCAAAGAGGTGGGGGCATTGTCTGTGCGTTACATAACACTGCCCTTGCATTTACATAACTCTGAGGTTCACTGGGAGTTAAATCAATTGTGAATGAAGTATCCGCTGCTTGCTGTAGTACGCTTCTGAAGAACAACACTATGCAACATTAATTAAAAGGGAAACATTTGAAACTTATACTAAACATTATATCCTTACTTTTATGTTCACTACCAGTTTCCCATCCTTTAGAGATAAAAGTATAGTGATGTCGAGAATGT
The DNA here is from genome assembly GCF_023864275.1 of Schistocerca cancellata. Classification (NCBI taxonomy): domain Eukaryota; kingdom Metazoa; phylum Arthropoda; class Insecta; order Orthoptera; family Acrididae; genus Schistocerca; species Schistocerca cancellata. Next base: position 353,445,618 of record NC_064630.1, read on the forward strand.
TTCTTCGACAGAGCGGAGGTTTAAATCGCGGTGTACAATGTTCTCTGATGTTATATGTGGGCCAAACGGGTAGTTATTTAGCTGTCTTCATAAGAGAACATTGCAATGTTGGTAGCAATAAAATAAAAAAAGGCGAATATGAAATAGGTCACTTACATCAGTATACTTATATTTGTCGCTATGTCTCTAATGGATTTACAGATGGGAAGAGTTTAAGAGCTTGAAATACGAGTATATACCAGTTTTAAAAAATACACATGTCAGTTGGTAAATGAACAACACAATTTCCGCAAAATAACCTCTTTCCATGTACTTTCTGATCCTATATGAAGTATCTTCTCCCTATTTTGTGCCTTTTTCATTTGTAGTAGTCTAACTGTTACGAACGGCTTGCATATTAGTAATTTTGTTATGGTGAGTGATCGTGAGTAAATAAGCTATCGCTCGTGCAATAACGTCAGCTGCCTCACATGTTTGTTTGCCTGTTCCCATAAGCATAGCTCATGTTGTGTGAACGCCCCCTCCTCTCCCACAACTGCCCCAACACACAACATGCGGCATGCACCGCATCTCTGCCGAGCAGTTGGAGCAGCGTGGCATGGGCCAGGAGCGTGTAAGTTATGCATAGCGCTATTGCAGCAGATACGCATTACACAATGTGTAGATTATACAACTAAATTAATAATTTTTTAACGTGGTTTATGTTCATTGATATAGAAATGATGTTCCTTTCCCCACTTCGCCCTCTTAGAAGTATCTTTTTTTTTAACTTTCTGAAGTAGCCTATATTCTTCCTGAAGGTTCAAGTAATTTCCATGCAAAATTTTATCTAAATCGGCTGAGCAGTTTAATCATGGAAACGTAACAGACAGAGTTACTTTTCGTATTTAATAATATTAGTAGGAAGTGTGGATTAAACTCGTTTGGACAGTATAAGTATTGTATCAATTAAACTGAATCATTTCATGTTCAAAATGGTTCAAATGGCTCTGAGCACTATGGGACATAACATCTGAGTTCATCAGTCCCCTAGAACTTAGAACAACTTAAACCTAGCTAACCTAAGGACATCACACACATCCATGCCCGAGGCAGGATTCGGACCTGCGACCGTAGCGGCTACGCTAAGCTGTTTACTCTTTGACTTTTGACTTTATCATATTGGTGAAAATGCTTTCATTGCTTAGTGTGTTCTACATAACATGATTGCCGGCCGGTGTGGTCGTGCGGTTCCAGACTGAAGCGCCTAGAACCGCACGACCACACCGGCCGGCAATCATGTTATGTAGAACACACTAAGCAATGAAAGCATTTTCACCAATATGATAAAGTCAAAAGTCAAAGAGTAAACAGCTTTTTCAAAAAGTAATTTTTTCCCTAATTCACGTAATATTCTTAAAATTAATAAGCGCATTGTACTACACATTCCAAAGCAGCCCATGTTCTACCCCAGGGTTTGTTTCTTGTTTTTGTTTTATTTTGTTGGGTTTCAGTGCTTGCCCATACAGCCATCTCAACAGTGTAAAGGCGATCGACAGTGTCCTTCAATAATTCAGAATATTCATTAAGGTCAAGCCGTATCCTGGTACGAAGTTACATAGGCTTAGACTTGTCATTGACACCATGCACTCGATTTTAATGTTAGTTATGACGATAGGAAGATAAGGACAATACAGCTCCCAGTCCACGAGTGGAGAAAATCTCCGACCCGCTCAGGAATCGAACCTGGGTCCCTATGGTTTAGAATCTGCCGCATTGACCCCACAGCTGCCGAGGCGGGCTTTCCTGAAGTTTGAAGTATCTGCTTACCAGATTTCATCGAATTCTGTTCAGTGGTTTAGTCGTAAAAACATAACAGACGGAGCTACTTTCACATTTATGGTATTAGTATAGATCTTTTTCTGTCGGCTCGCACTTTATTCATATTAGCTCAGTTTAATATTTGTTTCATTCTGGTTGATTAGTGTACACTTGCTGCCATCCGTGACCAGTATGCCTCTAACGGATCGTGTCTAAGGGCGGGTCTAATTCAAATCATATTCAGAATATTCATTAGTGTCAATGCGTATCCTGGTAGCATACGTAAAATAGTTAGGCAATGTAATTTGTTACTGGATTTTCACTTCAAATGGATATATGAAACGCTCTAAAAATCCAAATGAACATTTTGCGACACAAACGTTTAGGACACCAACAAAAGCAAAACACATACAAAGCAAAAGTGGCTATCTGGCACCAAGTAACACACGAAAGTGCGAGATACCTTGGCATCAGTCTGGACAAAACCTTGAACTGACGCAACCATGCGACAGAAACGTTAAAAAAAATCAAGAGATGAACAAAAGCGGTAACGCTAGCACAAAAAGGCGACGCTAGCACGGAGACACTATTACATACCTACAAGAGTTTTATCAGTTCGCTGTTAGAATATGTAACGCCAATACGGCTGGACAACAAAAGGAATACCAAAAAATTAGTCAGAGCTGAAAGAAAGCTACTAAGACAGGATTCCGGACAAGATTCCCGACCAACAACAGAGTGCTCAGGCAAGCAAACATAGAACCGATAAGCGTCAGATGTATCAGACCGAATTCGTACAGTACAGAATGAGAATAAGAAACCAAACTGCAAAAATATTTGATGACTCTATAACTACACTCCTGGAAATGGAAAAAAGAACACATTGACACCGGTGTGTCAGACCCACCATACTTGCTCCGGACACTGCGAGAGGGCTGTACAAGCAATGATCACACGCACGGCACAGCGGACACACCAGGAACCGCGGTGTTGGCCGTCGAATGGCGCTAGCTGCGCAGCATTTGTGCACCGCCGCCGTCAGTGTCAGCCAGTTTGCCGTGGCATACGGAGCTCCATCGCAGTCTTCAACACTGGTAGCATGCCGCGACAGCGTGGACGTGAACCGTATGTGCAGTTGACGGACTTTGAGCGAGGGCGTATAGTGGGCATGCGGGAGGCCGGGTGGACGTACCGCCGAATTGCTCAACACGTGGGGCGGGAGGTCTCCACAGTACATCGATGTAGTCGCCAGTGGTCGGCGGAAGGTGCACGTGCCCGTCGACCTGGGACCGGACCGCAGCGACGCACGGATGCACGCCAAGACCGTAGGATTCTACGCAGTGCCGTAGGGGACCGCACCGCCACTTCCCAGCAAATTAGGGACACTGTTGCTCCTGGGGTATCGGCGAGGACCATTCGCAACCGTCTCCATGAAGCTGGGCTACGGTCCCGCACACCATTAGGCCGTCTTCCGCTCACGCCCCAACATCGTGCAGCCCGCCTCCAGTGGTGTCGCGACAGGCGTGAATGGAGGGACGAATGGAGACGTGTCGTCTTCAGCGATGAGAGTCGCTTCTGCCTTGGTGCCAATGATGGTCGTATGCGTGTTTGGCGCCGTGCAGGTGAGCGCCACAATCAGGACTGCATACGACCGAGGCACACAGGGCCAACACCCGGCATCAAGGTGTGGGGAGCGATCTCCTACACTGGCCGTACACCACTGGTGATCGTCGAGGGGACACTGAATAGTGCACGGTACATCCAAACCGTCATCGAACCCATCGTTCTACCATTCCTAGATCGGCAAGGGAACTTGCTGTTCCAACAGGACAATGCACGTCCGCATGTAGAAGGTGTAAGTCAACTACCCTGGCCAGCAAGATCTCCGGATCTGTCCCCCATTGAGCATGTTTGGGACTGGATGAAGCGTCGTCTCACGCGGTCTGCACGTCCAGCACGAACGCTGGTCCAACTGAGGCGCCAGGTGGAAATGGCATGGCAAGCCGTTCCACAGGACTACATCCAGCATCTCTACGATCGTCTCCATGGGAGAATAGCAGCCTGCATTGCTGCGAAAGGTGGATATACACTGTACTAGTGCTGACATTGTGCATGCTCTGTTGCCTGTGTCTATGTGCCTGTGGTTCTGTCAGTGTGATCATGTGATGTATCTGACCCCAGGAGTGTGTCAATAAAGTTTCCCCTTCCTGGGACAATGAATTCACGGTGTTCTTATTTCAATTTCCAGGAGTGTAAATCAACTATACCAACTACAGCTACACAACATTCACGCCATCGAATAATTTCTGGCAGTTACGGAGAAAAATAACGAAGAAAGTGGCGTTGAAGGACGAGCGCACCATCTCAGACAAACTGAACACCTATGGTACACCCCAGACGAAGCAACGGGCGACAATATACAGAATGAAGGGGATCAAACAAATTAGGACAAAAAATATAAGACTTTTCGAATAACAACTAAAGAAAAAAATGCGCATACAACAGCATAATGACACTTGTGGAGCCTTTCTGGAAGTTCCCTTCAAGCCAGAGGGAATGCCAAGGCCTTTACCACTCTGCCAAGCAAAACAAGTACACTACTGGCCATTAAAATTGCTACTCCACGAAGATGACGTGCTACAGACGCGAAATTTAACCGACAGGAAGAAGATGCTGTGATATGCAAATGATTAGCTTTTCAGAGCATTCGCACGAGGCTGGCGCCGGTGGCGACACCTACAACTTGCTCACATGAGGAAAGTTTCCAACCGATTTCTCACACACAAACAGCAGTTTACCGGCGTTGCCTGGTGAAACGTTGTTGTGATGCCTCGTGTAAGGAGGAGAAATGCATACCATCACGTTTCCGACTTTGGTAAAGGTCGGATTGTAGCCTATCGCGATTGCGGTTTACCGTATCGCGACATTGCTGCTCGCGTTGGTCGAGATCCAATGACTGTTAGCAGAATATGGAATCGGTGGGTTCAGAAGGGTAATACTGAACGCCGTGCTGGATCCCAACGGCCTCGTATCACTAGCAGGCGAGATGACAGGCATCCGCATGGCTGTAACGGATCGTGCAGCCACGTCTCGATCCCTGAGTCAACAGATGGGACGTTTGCAAGACAACAACCATCTGCACGAACAGTTCGACGACGTTTGCCGCAACATGGACTATCAGCTCGGAGACCATGGCTGCGGTTACCCTTGACGCTGCATCACAGACAGGAGCGCCTGCGACGGTGTACTCAACGACGAACCTGGGTGCACGAATGGCAAAACGTCATTTTTTTCGGATGAATCCAGGTTCTATTTACAGCACCATGATGGTCGCATCCGTGTTTGGCGACATCGCGGTGAACCCACATTGGAAGCGTGTATTCGTCATCGCCATACTGGCATATCACCCAGTGTGTGGCCATTGGTGTGCCATTGGTTACACGTCTCGGTCACCTCTTGTTCGCAATGACGACACTTTGAATAGCCGACGTTACATTTCAGATGTATTACGACCTGTGGCTCTACCCTTCATTCGATCCCTGCGAAAGCCAACATTTCAGTAGGATAATGCACGACCGCATGTTGCAGGTCCTGTACCAGCCTTTCTGGATACAGAAAATGTTCGACTGCTGCCATGGCCAGCACATTCTCCAGATCTCTCACCAATTGAAAACGTCTGGTCAGTGGTGACCGAGGAACTGGCTCGTCACAATACGCCAGTCACTACTCTTGATGAACTGTGGTATCGTGTTGAAGCTGCATGGGCATCTGTACTTGTACACGCCAACCAAGCTCTGTTTGACTCAGTGCCCAGAGGTGGTTGTTCTGGGTACTGATATCTCAAGATCTATGCAGCCAAATTGCGTGAAAATGTAATCACATGTCAGTTGTATAATATATTTGTCCAATGAATGCCCGTTTATCATCTTCATTTCTTCTTGGTGTAGCAATTTTAATGGCCAGTAGTGTAAATGAACAAAAGTTAGGTAGAAAATTTGGCAAGAATATGAATTAGAAATATGTCCAACCCACCAAAATAAAACTAAACTGAGTCCCACCAGCATTAAAATAAGATAACGTAAGGTGTGAAAAGGGCATTAAGATCTCCATGTGCATATGGCCACCCTCTCCCATACGGGAGGGAATAAAAGTTGTAGGAAGGGCCAGTTGCGAGTAGGACACGCTCTCTTACGATTCCTGAGAAACTTAATTTTGTTTACAGACATTTCATCCATCGCAGGAATCGTGAATCTCCAATGATTTTTGTCTGTCACCGACATTGCTACCGGCAAGATGCCGGTCCCGGGATTCCAAGACTTTTGAGGCTGCTTTAATTTCAAATTTGAAGTCGAATAACTACTAAATATATTTTCTTCGTCTTATATCATTACAGATTAAATTTTTTTAGATTTTTTCCTTTACTTATTCTGTGAAACCTTGCTTCTTCCTAAATTTCATGAGTGTAGGTCAGTGGGAAGTACCCTATAGGTTTAAATGATGTTTTGCAAGTATCAAGATGTATGACATAAATAGCCAAATTTTTTCATTGCGTTGCCAACACAGCGAAGGGACCGTAGACAGCAGTATATAACATAAATTTCAGCTTGATACATCTACCCGTTCCTGAGGAAAAGGGTTTTTAACAGTCGGACCGACGGACAGACAGACAAAAAAGTGATTCTATCAGGGTTCCGTTTCTGCCGATTGAGGTACGGAACTCTAAAAAAAGGTTATTTCTGGTTCGATCCGGATTACAGAGGACGCTGTGAAGCAATATGAATTTTTTGCCAATTTTAGATCAAACACCAGTCTTTGCCTGTACACTTTCCTCCTGTGCGGTCTGGCTGCGAATGGCATTCCCCTTGTCCCAGGGCGCGCTGCGACCGTCACCGGATAGCGACCGGCGTCATCCTGGCATCTCATATTCCTTGTGTGTGTGGGGGGGGGGGGGGGAGGGGGGGAGGGGGAGGCAGAGCTGTACTTCAGCGGCGCTGCTATTCCAGCAGTGTAGGGGGAGCGTGTTTGTTCAAAGATGACGTGCTCCAATGTCTTTTGAGACACTGTGTCAGAAAGATTCTCGTGCATCTACCAGATTAGCTCGGTGTGCGGGAACTCCCTAACATCCGGCGTTCCATGCTGAGTCTGCTGTTGCCATCCAGCACTAACTACATCCGGACTTGGGAGCCCCCAGGCAGTGTGCTTTCTTCTTCGCAGACATGTTTGTTTGCTTCTTTCCTGCTGACGCGGTGGAAATACGTGGAATATGGATCGTGGTCCATCTGAAAGTGGATCGGACATTTTGAAGGGTTCGGTTTGTTTATTTGATGTTCCTGTCAAAGGAGGAGGATCCGATTTCTTACTCTTTTTCGATCTGTGGGTTACATTCCTATGTGATTCTGAACTTGATGGTAATCACTCATCTTGAACCAGTATGTAGCACACACTATATGGTCAAAACCATGCAGATACCTCTTAGTGGTCAATAATATGGGGAGGGGGGTGCCTATCCTTGTAAAAAATGACACCTTGAACCCTGCTGGGTACACCTTTAGAGAGGTGTCTGATTGTCTGCGGAGGAATGGCGGCCCATTCTTCCTCAAGAGCCGAAAGCAGAGGTGACAGTGATATTGGACGTTGAGTCAATCCATTTCAGGAATACTATTGTCGACAAAAGACTGCTTCACAGATGCTGCCTTTTGGCCGATAGCATTATCACGCTGGTTGTGAAAGGTAACAGTATTTTTAGAAATTGCAGGCTGAAACTGTGTTTATTAATTTCTCGCTGACAATCTGAAAACTGTCTGGCTTCTAAATTTCCGATTACAGATTCAGATCTGGAATCGACGTAGCTACTCTACTTCTGTCGAGCATGTGTTTATTTTCGCAAATTACTTTTTATGAATGTGATTTTAATTATGTAAAATGCATCTGGCTGTAGATTAGATTGCATAAAAGAACAGTTCACAACAATACTCTGAACAACTAAGTGATACGTAATTGAAATATGCCCTAATTGAAAGCTGTTCTTAACATTCTGTGAGAAATGTTCAATTGGCCATGTAACAAATTCTTATCTTGCAACGGATAACTTGATTCTGATCTGTCTTCAGTGCAAATGACGGCTAAAATAAATGACTGCACGGCAGATGTTTTAGCAAGTTAGTTTTTGATCCCCTTTCCAAAACTGTAAGTTATTGAAAGGCAAAGGTCCCGAGTTCGAGTCCCGGTCCGGCACACAGTTTTAATCTGACAGGAAGTTTCATATCAGCGCACACTCCGCTGCAGAGTGAAAATAACATTTTGTAAGTTATTGTACGTTTAAAAGAACAAGGCGTGACAATGTATACGGAACATGTTTCTCTGAATCATAATGATAAGCTTTGTGAAATGTTTATAAATGCCAAAGGAAGTGCTTCGAAATTCAGTTCTTTTAATGACACAAAAGCAAATTTCAAGTAATATGAATATCATTATTCCATCCCATCTTGGCGTCGTGGTATAGCAACTTTGTATAGCTATTATTTAAAAAACAGCCGTAGGTTTCAGAAAATTCTTTACATGTATGCAATATGCGAATAGGGATGGGCCCCTCGGGCCGTTGAGATAATTTCTGATTTTTTAACATATCCTGATGAAGCCCTATCCAGGCGAAACGCGTCGTTCTTGAGTTAATAAAGAACACTGTGCAATCTATGACTGTTTTTTAAATAGTGATAATATGAATAATCAGAATTCTCTCTGTGAATTATCGTAATCATAATCTCTGCTTGTATAAAATATTTGTGTTAGAATTATTTACTTTCTTGACTTTCTAATGCTATGTTCTTACGCTAATCTAAATGAGCGAGGGCTAATTAGAATACTGAACACGTGATTGATAGTTCTTCCTGATGACCAGCACGAAGGTATCATGGGATACAATGGAATCCTTACACAGTAATTATTACTGAATTCACGCTTGCAGCTCACAAACTCAAAATAAGTTACCTTTCTCTGAAATGCCATCTCTTTATACAGCCATCTTGAAAAACATAGTTCCTCCTCAGGTTACACGTCATGGAACATATCAAATAGAAATATCTGTGTGACACCTCCGATGTCAAAGCTGCTCATTACGCCATAATACAACACCCTCTCTTCAGGACTCCGCAACTACTATTGAACAAGACTGCGACTCGACTGGACTGTTACCTGCTAGCTTGCCCGCGCTTTACTTAATTATGCAACCTTTGGAAACCAAAGACTGTGTATCGCCCTTGTGTTCATCGTGCAAAGATATTTAAGGTGACTATGTACAGAATAGACAGATAATTTTATTAGACCGCAGCTCGTGGTCGTGCGGTAGCGTTCTCGCTTCCCGCGCCCGGGTTCCCGGGTTCGATTCCCGGCGGGGTCAGGGATTTTCTCTGCCACGTGATGACTGGCTGTTGTGTGATGTCCTTAGGTTAGTTAGGTTTAAGTAGTTCTGAGTTCTAGGGGACTGATGACCATATATGTTAAGTCCAATAGTGCTCAGAGCCATTTTTTAATTTTATTATATTTGCGTTCAAAGATTCATCGAGTGGCGGTGTACCAAACTAACTTTGATTGACTACTATTTCATTTAGTGCGCAATTTAGTGTGCAATTTAGTGTATAATTTCAGTTGTACATCACTCTAATGACAACAAACTTACATCACAACAATTACTGGCTTCAGTATCGTCAGTCCCTTCGAGTATTTACGATCCGTTGTCGCTGATACTACAGACTGCGTGCCTGAGATAAATAGGGCATTTAGACTGTGAGAAATTCTACAGCAAAACTTTCTGGCATTTAGAAGGACCCATCCGTCGCTACCAAAAGAAAGCTCACCCTCGTCGGAAATCTGATCTTCCCTATCGCGACTTAAGCAGCTGAAACCAGGATAATTAAGACTACCAATCGTCCCAGGATTTATGCTCTGGAAAAGTGGCGCTATTGAAGATTACTTCGATTGTAATGGGCAGAATTGGTTAGAATTGTGGAGCTATAGAAGATTACTTCGAAAACCACGGGCACCACATTGAATTAATGAATCGATTCTGAGGAATTTGACATCAGAACAAAACTGACGTTTCTTGTCAGCCAAAGTCAGATGGAATACTAGGTGGTTATAATTAAAGTGCAGCTACTCACGGGAGTCCAGTGTGGGCTGTAATAATCGTATGGCAACGAAACTCGGTAGAAATGCTAATGCGTTAATCAGGAACTGGTTTACGCTGGGTAAAATTTAGCACCAATTTTGGACACTACGTGCAAGTCTGGCGCTTTACATTGTTTGTATGACGGTATTGCATCCACAGTGTCATTTGACATGCCATAAAGTGGATGAACAGTATGGCTATCGGGGATAGAGACCGTGTGCTGTTACTGAGACTATTTTATGTGAGCGGCACCCATTACAGTGCTGCATCGAGAAAGTGTCGCTGACTGAAAGATCTGAGCAGAAACCCTACAACATTAATTGGCTTAAAGAACTTGCTAATGAAATTTGAAAACCCAGGTTAGCTTGGTTTGGAACGTGGGAGCAAAAGGTGTCCTCTGTCGGTGGAAGTTATTGACGAGGTTGCTGTTGCTGTAACTGACCATGCAGCACATATCTCGGCTGGTGTTTGTGCCCGTGCAGTGCCACGAGAACTGCCGATCCTAAGGACAAGAGCACAAGAAGTTTTTCAGTCTATTTTACACTGGTACGCGTACACGACAAAGACAGTGTAACAACTGGAACCTCATGATTGACACCAACGTTCGGAATTTGCTCTTCCGCGTCTGGCACCTATCGATATTGATGACACGTGGCCGAGCAATATTCTCTGAAGTGACGAGGCACAATTTACACAACAGAGTGCAGTGAATCTACAGAACTGCCGCATTTGAGGTACTGTTAAACCGAAGATTGTGCACGAAGAGCCATTTAAATCACCACATGTGACTGTATGGTATGGATTTACAAGCATCTTTACTCTCGGCCCGTTCTTCTTTAAAGAAAAAGCACCCATAGGGTTTGTCAGGTATACCGTGACGTCTGTACGTTATCGAGACATCCTTGTACACCATGTCAGCTACGGTCGCAGGTTCGAATCCTGCCTCGGGCATGGACGTGTGTGACGTCCTTAGGTTAGTAAGTTTTAAGTAGTTCTAAGTTCTAGGGGAGTGATGACCTCAGACGTTAAGTCCAATAGTGCTCAGAGCCATCTGAACCAATTTTGAACACCATATCATGCCTACTTTCGAAGAGTGCAACTGTGCTGCAACCACTGTTTTCGCCCAGTGAAAGATCTACTTAATACAATCTTCCACGAACGTGTTATCTCCAGAGGTTTTCGAGATGCATGACCTGCAAGATCAGCCAGTTTGAATCCATGTGACTTTTGCTCTGCGGATAACTAGAAGAACGCGTTTACCAGGGAGATGTTCGGGCTGTATCTGATCTGAGGGCTGGTATACAGGAAAACGTTGCTCAGATTCCACCGGACCTGCTGTGAGCAACTATTAATCACGTCATTGTACGGCTGCAGCGTCTCGTCGACCTCTCCGGTGCTCATTTTGAATAAATTCTGTAAGCGGTGATTATTAATAAAATCAACATTATGCCTTTCTCACTTTTTCGACCTTTTCTGCCCACGTCCCCTTCCTCAATATGGAAACGTTTCTGTTCGTCTTTCTTGCACTTACAGCGAAAGATTTGCAAATGGTTCAAATGGCTCTGAGCACTACGGGACTTAACATCTATGGTCATCAGTCCCCTAGAACTTAGAACTACTTAAACCTAACTAACCTAAGGACAGCACACAACACCCAGCCATCACGAGGCAGAGAAAATTCCTGACCCCGCCGGGAATCGAACCCCGGAACCCGGGCGTGGGAAGCGAGAACGCTACCGCACGACCACGAGATGCGGGCGAAAGATTTGCATCTGGTGGCCAAAATTGGATCTAATTTTTTTCCAGCGCAAATCGGATCAGCATTAACGCATTAGCACATCTACCACGTTTGGCTGCGATACGATACTTAAAGACCACAGTGGACCTTGTCAGTAGCTGCACAATAATGATAATCAGCAGGTATTTTGGTCACATTGCCAGAAGGTAAGAGGTCATGTAAGGAACAATATTTTGGCGGTGTTAGCGGGTGGGGGGGGGGGGGGGTGGAGGGGAGCGTGACAGGGGAATGTGCTGAAACCTTCGCCACACGCTGTAAGATGGCTTATTGATTTATAACATGAGGTGACAAAAGTTGTGCGATAGTAATATGCTCGTATCCAGACGGCGGCAGTATTGCACACACAAGGTAAAAGAGGGTAATGCATTGGCGGAGCTGTCGTATCTACTCAAGTGCTTCATGCAAAACGGTTTACGACATGATTATGGTTTCACGGCGGAAATTAACAGACTTTGAATGAGGAATGCTGGTTGGAGCTAGACGCATAGTACATTTCATTACGGAAACCTTTAGGGAATTCAATACGCCGAGATCCACGGCGTCAAGAGTGTGCCGAGAATACCAAATTCCAAGCGTTACTTCTCACCACGGACAACGCAGTGGCAGACAGCATTCACTTAACGACCGAGAGCAGCGGCGTCTGTGTAGAGTTGTCATTGCTAACAGGCAACGACACTATGTGAAATAACAGCAGAAAGCAATGTGGGGCTTTAGACGTATGTATCCCTTAGGGCAGTGCGGCGAAAAACGGCGTTAATAGATAATGGCAGCAGACGACCAACGCAAGTGCCATTGCTAACAGAACGACATCACCTGCAGTACCTCCCCTGGGCTTGTGATCATGTCGGTTGGACCCTAGGCGAATGGAAAACTGTGGCCTGGTCAGGTGAGACCCGATTTCAGTTGGTAAGAGCTGATGGTAGGATTCGAGAGTCGCGCAACACGAAGAAGCCATGGCTCTAAGTTGTCAACTATGCACTGTGCAAGCGGATGGTGGCTTCATAATATTGCGGCCCGTGTTTACATGGAGTGGACTGGAGTGGACTAGGCCCTCTTATCCAACTGAGCCGATCATTCACTGGAAGTGGTTATGGAGACCATTTGCAGCTGTTCATGAAGATCATGTCCCAAACATCGATGTCGTGCCACCGGGCCACGATTATTCGCGACTGGTTTGAATGACATTCTGCACAATTCGAGCGAATGATTTTCCCACCCATTCGCCCGACACTAATCCCATCGAATATTGATGAGACATAATCGAGAGGTCAGTCCGTGCACAACATCCTGCTCCGGCAACACTTTCGCAACTATCGACAGCTACAGATGCAGCATGGCTCAATGTTTCTGCAGGGAACTAGCAACGACTTGTTGACTCCAGGTCATATGGAGGTGCTGCACTACGGCCTGCAACAGGATTCCCGACAATATTAGGAGGTACCGCATGACTTCGTGTCAGTGTACACAGGGTGGTCCATTGATCGTGACCGGGTGAAATATGCGTCAAACGAAAAAACTACATAGAACGAAACTTGTCTAGCTTGAAGGGAGAAACCATATGGCGCTATGGTTGGCCCGCTAGATGGCGCTGCCATAGGTCAAAATGCGTTCTTTTAAATAGGAACGCCCATCTTTTATTACATATTCGTGTAGTACGTAAAGAAATATGAATGTTTTAGTTGGACCACTTTTTTCGCTTTGTGATAGATGGCGCTGTAATAGTCACAAACATATGGCTCACAATTTTAGACGAACGGTTGGTATGAGGTAGGTTTTTTAAATTAAATTACAGGAAGTAGGTACGTTTGAACATTTTATTTCGGTTGTTCCAATGTGATACATGTACCTTTATGAACTTATCATTTCTGAGAACGCATGCTCTTACAGCGTGATTACCTGTAAATACCACATTAATGCAATAAATGCTCAAAATGATGTCCTTCAACCTCAATGCATTTGGCAATACGTTTAACGACATTCCTCTCAACGGCGAGTAGTTCACCTTCCGTAATGTTCGCACATGCATTGACACTGCGCTGACGCATGTTGTCAGGCGTTGTCGGTGGACAACGATAGCAAATATCCTTGAACTTTCTCCACAGAAAGAAATCCACGGACGTCAGATCCGGTGAACGTACGGACCATGGTACGCTGCTTCGACGACCATTCCACCTGTCATGAAATATGCTATTCAATACCACTTCAACCGCACGCGAGCTATGTGCCGGACATCCATCATGTTGGAAGTACATCGCCATTCTGTAATGCAGTGAAATATCTTGTAGTAACATCGGTAGAACATTACGTAGGAAATCAGCATACATTGCACCATTTAGATTGCCATCGACAAAATGGGGGCAAATTATCCTTCCTCCCATAATGACGCACCATACATTAACCCGCCAAGGTCGCTGATGTTCCACTTGTCGCAGCCATCGTGGATTTTCCGTTGCCCAATAGTGCATATTATGCCGGTTTACGTTACCGCTGTTGGTGAATGACGCTTCGTCGCTAAATAGAACGCGTGCAAAAAATCTGTCATCGTCCCGTAATTCCTCTTGTGCCCAGTGGCAGAACTGTACACGTCGTTGAAAGTCGTCGCCATGCAATTCCTGGTGCACAGAAATGTGGTACGGGTGCAATCGATGTTGATATAGCATTCTCAACACCGACGTTTTTGAGATTCCCAATTCTCGCGCTACTGATATGCGGATTAGCCACGACAGCAGCTAAAATACCTACTTGGGCATCATCATTTGTTGCAAGTCGTGCACGACGTTTCACATGTGGCTGAACACTTCCTGTTTCCTTAAATAACGTAACTATCCGTGGAACGGTCCAGACACTTGGATGATGTCCATGATACCGAGCAGCATACATAGCACACGTACGTTGGGCATTTTGATCACAATAGCCATACGTCAACACGATATCGATGTTTTCCGCAATTGGTAAACGGTCCATTTTAACGCGGGTAATGTACCACGAAGCAAATGCCGTCCGCACTGGCGGAATGTTACGTGATACCACGTACTTATACGTTTGTGACTATTACAGCGCCATCTATCACAAAGCGAAAAAAGTGGTCCAACTAAAACATTCATATTTCTTTACGTACTACACGAATATGTACTAACAATGGGGGTTCGTATTTTAAAAAAAACGCAGTTGATATCTGTTTGACCTATGACAGCAGCATCTAGCGGGCCAACCATAGCGCCATCTACTTTACCCCTTCAAGCTAGACGAGTTTCGTTGTTTGTAGTTTTTTCCTTTGATGCTTATTTCGTGATATATTTGGCCCGGCCACTATCAATGGACCACCCTGTATATGGAGAAGAGTAATGGGCGTGATCCTCGTGGGACCACTAATACTAGATCCCTCCATTGTGAGGGTTTTGTTCTAATCGAAGATGTGTAGATAGAGCACTGGCGGAAAACGGAGACCGAAGCCGTGTAGGCGGCCTTTTAGAAACACTGTTCGTGCGTTACGAACACGCAGACTTGCGGACAGGGGACAGGCTACGCGCATCGACAGCGGAGCCGCGTGGCTGGCACCGTACACAACACAGCCGCCACTGCCGTCCCAGCCCCTGCCTGTGCCACTGCCACTGCCACGTCCCACCGCAGCGGTTATCGGCGGCCCACTCCGGCGCAGCTGTGTTTGCGCCGCTATCTCGCTGCTTTTTTAATTATCGATACCAGCTGCAGACAAGCGGGTCGATAGCGGCCATATCCGCCTGGCCCGTCGCTGTCCTCCGCTGGGAACGGTCCGCCTCCCTGCTCCCCACACCCCTGTCAGATTTGCGCACTTCGACACCGCCATACACAATTAGGGTTTGCGTACAACCAGTTGCGTGTGTCTACACGCGAGGAACGTGACGAAGCGGATGTGTGGAACAGAGTGAACGAATCGTCCTTACCACTCAGTCCGGGCTAAGCGTATCTTTAATATTTCGGCCATACAGCATATCAGCTTTAATCATTAGTGACTCGTTCTAAAATTAAAACGTTACAGCGTGGTTCATTCTCTAGCGCTTGTAATGGTACTTGAATTACGTAACCATTACGGCACCTCACCTCAACATCTCGATACCAGCAATATTCTACTGTGTTTCTCTAAAGTAGTTAACTTATTTCTGTGACAACATTCAGATTTGATTTCATTAATGTAGAGGTACTTCGATACATCGGTATGTCTATATCGCAATGATATTATTCTTATGTGTATTCTTTATTTGTCACTATGATCTTTGACGTACTTGTAACTCTGATTTTTGGGCGCGTAAGCGGTTATTAGAGAGTCAAGCTTTGGTCGTCATGGTAAAAAGACGCAAATTGTAGTCAGTTTATGAAATGTGAACTTTAACAGTGAGGAAGATATTTTCAAGTACGTTTTATATTGTGAAGTGATGTCTTGGAACGAGTTACATGATATTGCAACAAAGGTAATAAAAAAGAAGTGTAACTTAAATTCAGAGTGCTGATTACTTTTTTACATCACCATTGTCCTAACTTGCAAAAGTTTAATCTTCAAGAATGGTTTATGAAACACATCTATAAAGCTTTTGAATATCGCAGAATAACACGTACGCCTCTTTGCATCCGAGCTTGGAATCGTCACTACCTAGTTTTTCGACGATTGAGCGACGAGTTCACAACGAGACCAGCGTGGGAAACACGAAAAGATGAGTGCCTAGTTTATCCATTATTACAAGAAATGACTTTATTAACTGTGCTCTAATGACACCTGCCACATAAATAACTTTGTTGTTGCCCGAAAATGCAATATTTAGCAGCGTGAGCAACACTACAATCATAGTTAATTTTTGACCTTTGTTGTGGCAGGGTTGTTAGACGCTGCACCTTTTCGTTTCTTTTCGGTAAATTACCAAGCAGCTTATGTAGAATTACATAATTTTTCACAGCAGAATTAATCGGACCCAAGTGAGTGAGTATTACATCTTTAACGATGATGACCTCGTCTAAATTGACCCTTTGCTCACAGGATGTATTAAAAAAATAGATCGTACCCAACATTTCATATCCTCAGTTCTTTGAATCGCACCTTCAAGCATCTAGAATGTACATGTTTTTATGAAATTACTGATTTTCATATATTCGAAATATCGCTTTTGCAAACTGTTGATCACCGAGCGAGGTGGCGCAGTGGTTAGACACTGGACTCGCATTCGGGAGGACGACGGTTCAATCCCGCGTCCGGCCATCCTGATTTAGGTTTTCCGTGATTTCCCTAAATCGCTCCAGGCAAATGCCGGGATGGTTCCTTTCAAAGGGCACGGCCGACTTCCTTCCCCGTCCTTCCCTAATCCGATGAGACCGATGACCTCGCTGTCTGGTCTCCTTCCCCGAAACAACCAAACTGTTGATCGAATCAATCTGTTGGTCGAATCGGTTCAAACAAGTACTGCTCATGATATGTTTCATGTGACGGCCAGTATCAACGGATACGTCGGATTGTTTCCTGTTACACACAAAATGAGTTTTAAAGCGAAATTTTAGGTACAGATTCGACAGAGCGGTCTCAGATTAGTCCAATGTGACATTCGGCTTAGCGATATTTATAGACAGGGACAGTAAAACTCGAAGATAACCAGTACCCAGTACAACCGACGAGGAGAGCGCGGCAAGTTCCGTAACCGATTTCCCAGAAACTTCGCTCAGTGGAAGAGGAGCCAAAATAAGCTAACACGTGTCTCGGCTTACCCGTAGATACTCGATCGTTCGGAAGAAAACGAGCAAAATTTTCGAGGCACTTTTATTTCGTTATGTGCCTTTTAGCGAGGTGGTAGTTCGATAGAAGCGATGGCACAGTGGCTGGTGTCACGGTTTCACACTTTTGCGTCCTGTGTTCTAAATCCGATTATAATTCTTTTATTTTTAATTTTCATTTATATCCGATCTCCAGAGAGGATAACTACACGAATGTTTTTCAATATGTATTGAAATAACCTTGTCCTTATTCGTTTAATAATTACAGGGTGAACGAATTAAAAAGAAAAGAAAGATAATAAATGAAGGAAAACATTATTTTAAATCATTTTCGTTGAAGTTTCTGTGATGTATCTTGATTGATAATAAATTGCAAGCGCCAGTTTTCGGAAAAGTGATCCGTTATGCGTGGTTTGCTGCTAAATTTTTGCCAACATATGAAATCTTCAGCAATGTTAACGATGTTTGCTTACGAGTGAAATTCATACAAATAAATGTTGTTGTGATAAATTTACCTTCTTGCGATGCTGGCATTGTTCACAATTTCTATTTTCGAATGTTTCTATGATTGGTGTCCTCCAACGTGAATACACCAAATCTTCCTGGCGAATAAACATAAGTTGAGATATGAGAATTAAGAACTGATATAGTAGGAAGAAATATAAGAATGTGAGAATTAAAAAAAAATTAACCCATGAAAATTCCATAACATGGATATTGTTTAACCAATGTACGACACTTACTGTCAAAACCAGTTGTAATTTTACAATTAATATAACACAGTCCATATCCCCTCACTTAATAATAAACATTTGTGTAGTAACCTTCTACGGACATGGATATGTAAATGAATAACATAAATAAAAACAATTACTGCGTTTTGAACACGGGATGCAAAACGCGACAGTCGGAGAAGGTAGCCACTGTGCCACCAATCGGGCTGAGCTGCTCGGACGAGAAGGTATCAAAATTATGTCGAAAACTTTGACGGTCGTTTTCTCATAAGCGGTCGAGTATCTACGGATAAGCTGAGACATGTGTTCGCTTATTTCGACTCTTCTACTACTGAGCGAAGTTTCTGGAAAATCGGGTTATGCCACTTACCGTGTTCTCCATGTGTGTGGAGTTGCTGCGTGGCTCTAGCACACAGCGCAGGCCAGGGAGGAACACGTGACAGGTTAAGTTGCGCAAGGACTGCTACTGGAGTATCGATTGTTCTCGCTGCTTTATAGTCCCAGTCAATAAATACCGCAAGACCAAACGTCGCACTTGACTAATCTGGGATAGCTTTATCGAATGCCTATGTAGAATTTCGCTTTACAAATAATTTTGTTTGTAACGGGAAACAATCCAATGCTTCAAGGTGAGACTGGACGTCGCATGAAAGGCATGATGAGCAGCAGTTGTTTGGGATGGTTCGAACTACATATCGCAACAACGAAACTGCAAATGTCTCTCGAAACGCATAAGGAAATGCAGCTGATATATATATATATATATATATATATATATATATATGGTGGTCCAAAAGTCCGGAAACACCCTCATAAAATAGTAGCAAACAAGGAAACAGAGGCCCTACACACGAGGAACGGGAAGGGGGAAACGTTATAGGCTATGCCACCAACATGGCGGCCATCTTGAAAGCTGCCATCTTGGATTCAGTTCCAAAATTTCAAATGAGAATGTGGTCATGTGACATATAAAACAGATAGAGAATTTCACCAGAAAAACAATGCCGTTATTATTTTAAACATAACGTTATTCATTCTCGGTTTATAGCCAGTTACATGTGGCAGCGGTGGGAAGCTCGGCAGCGTGTGTGTTGTGTGCCGAAGAGACATTACGCCGATGTTACACAGTCCCGGGAGACCACCAACAGTCATAGGAATGGCTCGATATGTTGTCCATTATGTTGGATTGTTAATGCTATCCCCCGAACCCAGTCCTGATGAACTTTGACCAACACATCTGGCTGAATTTGACCACACGCATCAACAATGCGCTGCTTTCGATGATGCAAATCCCGTATTTTCACAGAATAAACCAATGCTTTGATATGACCCCAGGCGGCCGAAGTGGCCCTGCGGTTCTAGGCGCTACAATCTGGAACCGCGAGACCGCTACGGTCGCAGGTTCGAATCCTGCCTCGGGCATGGATGTGTGTGATGTCCTTAGGTTAGTTAGGTTTAAGTAGTTCTACGTTCTAGGGGACTGATGACCTCAGAAGTTAAGTTCCATAGTCCTCAGAGCCATTTGAACCATTTTTTTGACATGACTCCAAAGATAAAAATCCAAAGAAGTCAAATATGGTGAACCAGGTGGCCACTCCACAGCACCCCTACGACCAATCCACTTTTGAGGGAACTGCACATCCAGGTATGCTCGCACATTGTGCCCATAATGTGGTGGAGTTCCATCATGCTGTAAGAATTCCGGAAATGTCCCATCCTGCGTTAACGACGAGGGGAACATTTCTTCATCCAATAACCTCAGATAACCGTTGGCTGTTACCGCACCATCAATAAAAAAAAGGTCCAACGAGTTTGGTACCCCACACACCACACCAGACCATCACTTTTTGTGTGTTTTGGAAGTATCAATCCAGTGCGGATTTATGTCGGACCAGTATCTATGATTCTGCTTGTTCACTTCATCATTGATAAAGAAATTGGCTTCATCACTGAACAGCACCTGATAGGGGAAACGTGGGTTTATCTGCAGCTGCTGTGTCACCCATATTGCGAGCTGTACCCGACGGTCTAGGTCATCCTCGTTCAAGTGATGGAGCAGCTGAATTTTATAGGGGTGCCATTTGTGCTGCGATAAAATTCGCTGTATGGAGGTACGGCTAACTCAAATTCTTGTGACGGGCGACGAGTACTCCGTTGCAGACTCTTGCTCAATGATGCCAACAGGCTCACTGTTGTTGCTTCATCGGTCGCTGATTTTGGTCTTCCAGCCTTAGGTTTATCTGCGACAGAACCTGTTGCTCGTAATTTGGCCAAAAGCTTGGCAATTGCGCTGTGAGTGATGGTCTGTCTGGTTGGGTGATGACTGTTGAAATCCTCAGCAATGACCCGTGTGCTTCTTTCTCCTGATATCAAGATGATTTCATGTGTCAAGGACATTTTGTAACCTGTAAATAAGGAAACAATGATGCCTAACAGTTAAACACATGTAACATATCAGGCATGGGATAGTCACTTTACACCGTTTCAGACTCCATTTCATGACTTCCCAGTACGTAATACTCACGCTGCCAAGCGTCCCACTACGGCCGCGAGTAATTAGCTATAACCCGAGAGTGAACAAAGCTATGTTTAAACTAACAACGGCATTGTTTTTCTGGTGAAATTCTCTACCTGTTTGATATATCATATGACCACATTCCCATTTGAAATTCTGGAGTTGAATGCAAGATGGCGGCTTTCAAGACGGCCGCCATGTTGGTGGCATAGCCTATAAAGTTTCCATCTTCCCGTTCATCGTGTGTAGGGATTCTGTTTCCTTGTTTGCTACTCCATTTGGATTTCATCAGGGTGTTTCCGGACTTTTGGATATATATATATATATATATCCTCCTGAACGAGTGGATCAGTTGCAACCAAACTTGCAACACGTATCACCTACTGTCTGGGAAGGACCACTGTGGGAGTAAGAACGACCTGCTTCCCAAAGTAGTGGGAATGGGGATGAACAAGTATCTCAGCTCAGGACACGCAAATTGCCAGACTACATTCATCCAGTATTTGAGAATGAGAACACTTAGTGACTTCCAACAAACTTTACGAATAATTTCAAACCTTTACCAGACTTTCTGTCGCTGACGCAAACTGATGAATGAATAATAGTTTATCGCTTACTACATTTGCTCTGTTCATGCAGTAAATCTGCCGCATCAGGCATGGCA
This sequence comes from Schistocerca cancellata, assembly GCF_023864275.1. Lineage (NCBI taxonomy): Eukaryota > Metazoa > Arthropoda > Insecta > Orthoptera > Acrididae > Schistocerca > Schistocerca cancellata. Next base: position 353,467,026 of record NC_064630.1, read on the forward strand.
TTCAAATTTATTACTTCTTTACTACTAACTCTAACCACAACACATTTCGCAGACTGATTCCACATATATCACTGGAGGTACCTTCAAAATCATATTGTTTTACGACTCTTAGTTCGGGATATACGGTGTCGTAAACATTAAGCTGGGTGGAAACGAAATCACATGGCGAAATTTGCTAGAGATAGAGATGAAATGTGTATAAAATATGAGTGAAATAAGTTAAATATATGTGAAATGTATGTGCCAACTGCATACATGGGCAAAGCTGTTGTTGAAAATCTCCTTCTAAACCCATCGATCGATTTCAGCTAAACTTAGTACACATCTTACTTACTATTTGGATGGAAATATTGTGAATGTAAAAACTAGCAACCTTCTTTTCGGTGGAGGGAGGGGGGGGGGTGATAATATAGAGAGATAGAACGGGGAGGAGGAGATGAACAGATAGAGGGGGGGAAAGTGAAGATGGACAGAGATAAAGGGGAGACGAGGAGATGGACAGAGAGAAATGGAGAGAGAAATTATTAGAGCAAGGGAAGAGAGATGGGGTGAGAGGGGGGAGGACGATATGGATAGAGAAAGGAAAGAAGAGGAGATAGACAAATAGAGGGATTGGAGGAGATAGATAGTGAGAGGGGGAGGAGGAGGTGGAGAGGGACAGGGGGAAGGACGAGGTGGCTAGAGAGATAGAGGAGGAGATGGACTTAGAGAGGATGCAGACAAGATAGTGTACAGTGGGGGCCGATACTGAGTGGTTTTATTAATATAAAGTTTGATTTTTATTTTTTCACTTGATGTTCGTTAGTGCCTTCTGCCTGGCGGTAAGTTGCAGCGTCTCAGTCACATTGCCCAGAACCGGCTAGAATCACCCTGAAACTCACGTGTAGAACCATCAGCAGCTAAACTCACGTGTTGCTGACGAGGTAACGCTACAGAACTACGAGTCTTACGATCTGACCAACCAATAGAGAGGCTTAGAGGTGGTCAAGTGGGGGTGGAACTGAGGCCAGCTGCCGGGAGCGGACACGCCTTTCGCTCTCTTCTGCTGGCAGCTTCCAAACCGATCAAACGCCCTCTTCACCTGCTCTCTTGGGCGGCTGCCCATACAGTCTCGCTGGCTTCTCCCGGCCTGCCTTTCTTTACAGCATTGAAACTTCATATAGTTTAAACTATGTTTTATTCTTCACCTCAACGGGTGCCTACTGCTTTCCCTTCCTGGCCATCTTGATGCATTAACAATAGAGAGGGGAAAAGAAAATGGACTTGGGGAGAATGAGATGGACAAAGGAATGGGATGGACCGATACATGGGCAGGAGGAGATGGACAGAAAGTGGAGAATAGATGAGGTGGACAGAGAGATGGGGGAGGAGGAGATGGACAGAGAGAGGTGGTAGGAGAAGATGGACAGGAAGAGTGGAGAATGAAATGGGCAGAGAGAGGCAGTGAGGAGGAGATGGACCTAGAGAGAGTGGATGAGATGGACTGAGGCGCAAGGAGCAGATGGACAGAGGAAGGAGGAGCAGATTAAACGAGAGTAGGAGGAGGGGCACATTGGACAGAGGGAAGTGGAAGGATGATATGTACTGAGAGAGAGGTAGGCACCCGTTGACGTGAAGAATAAAACATAGTTTAAACTATATGAAGTTTCAATGGGCAGTGAGAGTGGGAAGGAGATGAGGAACTGATAGAAAATGAGGTAAATTCAGACCCAGGCCAGACTGGGTGCTCAGATAGTGTGAAACAAAGTTTCTACACCCACTACTAGGCTGTTGGAAAACCACTTACTACCTGTATGAGAAGTTACCAGGTGAGATTCTCAGTGAACATTAGTGTTGAAAAGCTTGGAGATCACCTTAATGGGTCACACATCTTATCAGATCGTTTTAATGGTGCATAGTATTTGAACTTTCTGGACAATGACTTGCCAAAATTTTTCGAAGACGTTCTCTCGAAACTGCACACTGATTTGCAGTTTTAGAATGGTAGTGCTCCAGCGCTCTTTGTTCGCTGGGCTAGAGCATGTCTCACAGACAACTTCAGGCAAGGAGTAATTGGAAGGGGATGCCCAATCTCTTGGCCTGTGTCGCCGCTGACCTTATACCTTTTGACTTTTTCCTCTGAGTTTGTGTAACGTCCATTATGTTCTCAACGCCAGCGAGTGCAGGCGTTTGATACCATCAGAGGGGAGCGTGGAATCTTACAGAGAATCAGGCAAAACGGTTCGTTTTGGGACATTATGTAAAGAAGTTGATGGTCGTCACGCAGGGTATGTACTGTACAGTAGCGAAGCCACAGATACGGTTGGCAGTATTTTATTTTATCCTACTGTCAACAAAGGTTCTTTTTCAAACTACAGTATTCTAGTGTTTCATTTATGATACCCGAATGCGCAGAAAGCGCGTGTTACTATAGAGACTATATTCCACATTTTGGGCTAAAGGTTCCTTATATGAAAACGTTAAAAAATCATATCTCTCTCTCTCTCTCTCTCTCTCTCTCTCACACACACTCTCTCTCTCTCTCTGTGTCACACACACACACACACACACACACACACACATACACACACACAGACTTAACAGTTGAAGTAGGATCGTATTTCGACGAATTACTCCATTCGACTGTTCAGTAGAGAAAGCTCGAGGAACCCTCGTGGAAAAGACGACATATTTCTCGCGAAACGTAAGGGGTATAAGGGCATACACGGAGGTATGTAGAAAATCACCTTTTTTTACTCGATCAGTGGGTAAAACGATGTAAAAGGAAATCGATAATCCTGCTACGATGTACCCTCCACCGTGAACTATACAACGGCTTATGTGGCGTTTGTTTGGATGTTCACACTTGGGATTTTTCCACAGACCACAGCTGAAATCAGTGCCCAACATATGCAGCAGTTTGTCGATATGTCCACCCAGCTTCCTGCAGGCCCACAATGTGACCCCGTTCAAATGGCTAAAGGTGTTCAACAAGAGTACATACTTGTAGGTGGGAAACGGTTTTAGTCTAGAATGAACACTGTTCACTTCTAGACTCAGTACAGTACTGGTTACAGAGACAAAACTCAGGGCCTACTAAGCGCCATCTCATCACCGATGACCGCGACAAGTGAAACACTAACACTACAACCCATCAGCATGCAAATATTGGATCGTGGTACCACTGGACACAGCCTTTGAGGGTGTTGCATTTTTTTCCGGCAGTGTATTAAACAGGCGGGTCAGATTGCATTTCCAAACTGTTTTGCTGGAGTGTAAGATATACAAATTACATAGCTTAAAGTTCAGAGCTTTACCAGCACTAGTTCACTGCTTTTTAACACACACGCACCTTACAGAACTTCCTCGGAATCTCAATAATACCATTCTGCGTGATGCACACCGATTCTCCTGTAGCGTCTGCCACAGAAGTTTGTTGAGCCTCTCAGTACTGCCGGCCGTAGTGGTCGAGCGGTTCTAGGCGCTACAGTCTGGAACTGCGCGACCGCTACGGTCGCAGGTTCGAATCCTGCCCCGGGCATGGATGTGTGTGATGTCCTTAGGTTAGTTAGGTTTAAGTAGTTCTAAGTTCTAGGGGGGTGGTGACCTCAGTTGTTAACTCCCATAGTGCTCAGAGCCATTTGATTTTGAACCTCTCAGTAGTGCTATAGTGCTATCCGACTAAACGATTCCGTGACGAAGCGCACCTCTCTTCGCTGTATCCCCTCTATCTCTACTGTTACCCTCACATCGTAACGGTACCAGACTTGTGAGCAATAATCTCAAATCGGTCGAACACTATTTTGTAAGGCAGTTCTTCCGTGGGTGAATTACATTTCTGCGAACAAATCTAAGCATGAAATCTGCTTTTCGTACAGTTTGCTATGTGTAGTGTCTCCAGATGATTATTTCTATGTATTTTACGGTTGTTACAGTTTCCAGTGATCTGTCATCAGCAGCGTATTTGTACAACAGAGCACTTTTTCGATTATTTATTTTTATTACATTTATTTACGTACGTTGTCAACTTCCAGTCCCAACACCACTCATCGATCTTCTGCAAGTTTTCCTGCAATTCACTATAATCTTCTGGCGTTATAGTCTTCTAATATACAACGGCATCGCCAGCGAAAAACCTCATGGATCTTCTGAAGTTATCCACTAGGTCATTTACATACAGGGTTTAGGAGTATAGGTTCAGATATTGTGATAATTGGTACCTTGAGATGTCCTGACTTCAGCGTGTGAGGTGTTTCTTTCTCTATGTCTAACGGGTCTTTCCACAAACACATCACATAATTCACTACCTTATGTTTTCATTGTGCGTTCGCGCACCCACACTTCAATACCTGACCTCCTGCCCAGTGGAAAAAAAAACGTTAATAGCTTGCTTATGCCACACGTACTTGGAGGTAATAACTAACCTTAAAACATACATCAAGTAATATCTGTAATTATTAGTGTGCAAATGAAGTAAATGCCGATGTAATGTAGTTCAGTATACTGTCCTCATTCATCAATAGAAATATCTGCACTTATACCACTAATACCCTGTATATTGTAAACAATAAAATTCCTATTACAGTTCTTTAGGCTACTCCTGAATTTATCTTTACATCTGTCGATTTTCTACCACTGAAAGCAGCATGCGAAAGTTACTTCATATGCAACAGAAATCAGTAAACTTCACAGATATGCGTTTATTGTGTGTTAACATCACAGTGAAGCTCCTTTGATAGCCAACTAAAGCCCTGAACATAAAACTGTTCTTCGATATGTGGTTTATTTGCAGTACACGGGGTGTATTGGGTATCATTTCAGATACTTTTTATATTTGGTACCTTAATATGTACACACATAATTCTGTAACTTGCTTTTTCTGTGTGTCGAACAGTCTTCCTTCAAACACACCACATAATTTACTAACTGATGTTTTCTGTGCAGTCATAACTACACTGGAAAGTGGATTATGCCTGTCAGTATAGACAATCTATTTTGCGTTCACGCGTCCACACTTCAGTACCTGACTTCCTGCCCAGGTGGCTTGCTTGCTTGTGCCATGCGTATTATGAGGTAACGGGCGAATTGTGACGCCCTGAAAATATTCGTCCGCAGCTCGTGGTCGTGCGGTAGCGTTCTCGCTTCCCGCGCCCAGGTTCCCGGGTTCGATTCCCGGCGGGGTCAGGGATTTTCTCTGCCTCGTGATGACTGGGTGTTGTGTGATGTACTTAGGTTAGTTAGGTTCAAGTAGTTCTAAGTTCTAGGGGACTGATGACCAAAGATGTTAAGTCCCATAGTGCTCAGAGCCATTTGAACCATTTTTTTGAAAATATTCTAAGTTGGCGTGGCCGCACGGGCCGCTCGGCCAGCAGGGGCCCGGCAGCAAACACGTGGTGGCGAACGTTAGCCGGACGAGAGGGGTAGCCCCAGCGCATGGTCCAGCCGCGTGGCTGGGAATTCCGCTGTGACGAAGACTGTGCTTTGTGTCGACGAAGGAGATGTCTATGCCGGGAGGTTGTGAAACCTTAATGGCAGACATTTCACAGTTCGTGTAGAAATTAATAGTAGCCAGATGAATCATCATGATACCTCAAAAAGAAACATGTACATTACTATTATTTGCACGACGATTCTGATGGTGTAATCAGATTTTCAATATCTTTATTAGTTTAAAGTTTAGTATCTGACGGTAAATTATACAAGTAACAGCCAGCAACTGATTTCCAAAATATAAACGCTTCATCCGATATTGTCGACCGCCTTGTCTTTAGATAGCTATTAGTGTAAACTTAAATTTGTATGAGTTAAAGGCATGTAACTCAAATAGTACATGAGTTACTGCAGGTCAAAATGGCCTATTACTATTGATAGCGTCAGGCCATAAGTACTGCACAGTTACAGGAAAGAACGGTAACAGCATGCTTATAAATATATTGATTCATATGTGACTTTGTTGATACCCGATATATGCTATTCATGAAGAAACTGGTCAAATACGTACTGTGTTTTAGAAAGCACAGAAACATGAGGCTTCTCCCCTACCTTATGCTTCTTTTCTTTTGATATATGTTTATTTAATTGTTTATGTATTTAAAATTGTGTGTTAGAGCATGTTTATGGTCCAGCTGTAGGAATATTTATTTAATTTCAAGTATTTAAAAGTTAATCCACTATTTCGGATATGTTTCATTATGCTTTTTGGCATGGAGACATGGAGGGATCGCTGTAGCCAATCACAGCGCTCTTTAATGGTGAGACTGTATGGAGGTGGGGGAGAAGGATCGTTTCGAGAGAGAACAGCGCAGTTTTGGAGGTGGGGCAGTTCGGATTCAAATGGCTCTAAGCACTATGGGACTTAACTTATAAGGTCATCAGTCGCCTAGAACTTAAAACTACTTAAACCTAACTAACCTAAGGACATCACATACATCAATGCCCGAGGCAGGATTCGAACCTGCGACCGTAGCGGTCGCGCGGTTCCAGACTATAGCGCCTAGAACTGCTCGGCCACGTTGGCCGGCGGCAGTTCGACACGGGAGGTGCTGGACGGCGCGACGGACGCACAGTGGCGGGAAGGATTTGGAGAGTGGAACGGTTTGCGCGTGGTCGCGGCAGATAGAAATATTTTGGAGTGTCGACTTGTGCAGTTGTTAGATTTCCGTGGCTTCTACAGTGAAGACGTAGTGTGCGTTTAGAAGTGAATATCTCGCAAGTTGTGTTGTTGTTCAGAACTAATTACGTGCTGTAGGAATCTATTGTTTCCCTGTTATTCAACTTACATTTTAATTAAGTGCTGGACCATCGACACCATTAAGTGTTTTGCAGAAGTATACCGCATTCTCAAAAGTACTTCTACTATTGTACTCATCATTTAAAGTCATTAAGATATTACCTGCAGATTATATTTAATTGCAATCTTTCACTTATAAATTTGTATGTTACATTCATAATTCGCAATTGCCGAGTGATAGAAACCTTCGACCATTCGATTCATGTATGTATTCGTATCGTATACTGTAGAGTCAGCAGTATTTGCCCTGTAATGCGGCAACTACATACCATAGCTCCTAGACAACGAAACCAGACAAAACTTTTAATATTTCAATCCTGAGTCAGAGGGTGCGTAGTTATTTGAAAGCCCGCAGTATGTAAAGGCACTACTCAAACTAAAAACATACAGCTTGTAATACATGTAATTATTTGTCTGCAAATGATGTAAATGCTGATGTAATGTATTTCAGTTCACCGTCCTCAGCCACCAATACAAATATCTGCAGTTATACCTGTTACGCTCTGTATATGTATATTTTGTCCCTATACTAGAACAATTTTAAGACCTTTTCACGTCACAACCTAGAGAAGCATCTGCGCCTCCCGTTCTGTATCTGAGATCCCCAGACACCAGAGCTGTTAATTACCGTCTAGATTACGATCTTCGTCGCGAAGTTTCCTGTTTACCCTCCGTCCTTTGTGTACGCTTCGAGCTGCGAGTCCCGTGTCAGCTGTAATACTCACTCCTCCATCCACTTCCGGCCCCACGCGAAGTAAACAATCGCTGAGTGCTGTCGCCTAGCAGCCACGAGCAGGTCGGTCGTCGCGCTGCGCCGGCAGATACGTGCCAAGTTGGCAATTAACAGATACTCGCGCCGGCGTTCTTCAGCTCATTACGACGCTGGCTAAATGTGGAATAACTGTGCGCCAACTGCCGCTCGCTGCAGCGCAGATTTCGCCGCAGGTAATTCAGCTCGCGATTAAATTACCCCTAGCTTATGACAGGCGGTAATGAGTTGTGACGGCGCGGAAGTGGAACTTTTAAGTCAGTTGGGGGAACTTTTGATCAGATACCTACAAAATGTCCGCAGCTCGTGGTCGTGCGGTAACGTTCTCGCTTCCCACGCACGGGTTCCCGGGTTCGATTCCTGGCGGGGTCAGGGATTTTCTCTGCCTCGTGATGACTGGGTGTTGTGTGATGTCCTTAGGTTGGTTACGTTTAAGTAGTTCTAAGTTCTAGGGGACTGATGACCATAGATGTTAAGTCCCATAGTGCTCAGAGCCACCTACAAAAGATGTAAAGGTCGCACTACAGGCGTAGCACTGTTCGGCGTCGTTTTCTGCAAATTCTCTGCCTATTCCTGCCACACGATGTAATAAAAGTGGACTTTGTAACACGATGGATTTAATGAAAAAGCTAATACACAGGGTAAGAGTTTCGTTGCTTGTTCCTAGCTGGTCATCGTCTTGAGTGTACCCTGTCAGTTCAAAAAAGTTTCGAGACTGGATTAATGGTTCAAATGGCTCTGAGCACTATGGGACTTAACATCTGTGGTCATCAGTCCCCTAGGACTTAGAACTACTTAAACCTAACTAACCTAAGGACATCACTCACATCCATGCCCGAGGCAGGATTCGAACCTGCGACCGTAGCAGTCACGCGGCTCCGGACTGAGCGCCTAGAACCGTTAGACCACCGCGGCCGGCCTGGATTAATAAAAAATAGCGAAACGTTAAGATGGTGGTTTTAATGCTTCTGATGTTCTACGTAATTCCCCCCCCCCGTCCCCCCTCCCCATCCCCCCATTCTCCTCACAACTGACGGTCGAACGCATGTCCGTTGTTTATAGTTTTTAGTTGAAGCTGCCACCGTTGTTACTGTGGTGACATCACTTGTATGTCATGAATAAAATAAGTCTCTGAACTTTTTGGACAGAGGATATATATGTGTATAGATACAAAATAGGGGTTGCGCTGTTCGTACATCACCGACACTGACTCCGATTTCATTATCGACGTCTAAACATCGATGGCCAATAATAATCGACCCCGGAACACTGACTTTTTAACATATATGTTAAGTGATGAACTTATAGAAACACGTAACATACGAACATACCTAATATCATATTTACTAATTAATAAACACACCAGTAATTGAGGTTGCACATCCTATAATTTTTTGTCTACAGCCTAAAAATAATATTTTTGAGTGAAATTCCCACTTCAGTGTATTGTATTACTGACAGAGAGCATATTCTGATTTTGAGAACAGTTTTTCCGAGGCCGACTGTATGGCCACTCAGGTCGAATATTTCATGACAGCTTCGGAAACGTACTACCGATGATGTGATTCCATACTTCTAATGGATGTTGTTTGACATTTAGTAGGCGATCTTTCAGATAATAAATGAACTGTGATGACAGAGCTGCCTCTGTTCCAGTATGCAAATTTTTCTTTTCCTGTGCTCTTTCATAACGTTCATTCTATAAATTTTTCTGTTTTCCGGTAATGTATCCACTCCGACAGTTGTTTCAACAGCTGCGAGCAAATCGTTGATGGTTTCGATAACTGTCGAACATGCTAGATCATCTTGGAAAAGTATGTTCTTGAATCTAGTACTTGATAGCGCTTTTTGATTCTCTTCAGATGATGCCCTTCATATGCTTTCCAATAATCTGTATTGGTAACGTGCCATATATTTTGATATTCTATTATTTATGCGGATTACTTTACTGCTTGCAACGACTTTACTATGAAAATTTCACGAGTAGCCACATCCATAGGCTGTAAAATGTCACCACCATCTGCCAGATCTGCAGTATCTCTGAGCTTGTGTGCCCTACTAGCATGGCAGTTAATGACATTATTTATTATTAACCACTGGACGCAGCTGCAAGAATCTTTCCACAATATAGAACGTTCAGCCTCTTTAGTGGATGGTCCTTGAATTAGTTTGAGGTCTGATTGTCATCTTAGGTTATTACTTAATAGTACGCTAGTTTGAACCACATCACAATCCTTGTCACAACATTAATCAACGCAGGCAATTTGTCAGTCTTTTCAGAGATTTTTGCTACCAATCTGAATGTGTGATCAAAACACCACACACAACTTTCTTTGAGATGGTATTTCTACTCTTTAGCTACACTTCACTGATGCCATCAGGAAATATGTTCAAAATAAGATTCGATTAAATGTCGAAAAAATTACTTCCAAAGCTAACAAGTAACCTTGTTTTTTTGTCATAATTGAAGATGGATATCCTGTCTGTAGCATCGATGGTACCATGTTTCAAAGGATCCGTCATCGATATTCAAAAATCCCAACAACGATCTTTTATAAGTTCTGATTATTATCGAATATCCCTAACGCAACATGTTTTTGTGAATTCTGCCTGCATTAGCAAGCAAAAATAGAAATGCAATTTTGAAGCAACAGTACAAAAATTGTACTTTTTAGCGAACATTATTAGTCGTAAAACTGAATGAAAACAATGTGAACTGACTGTCTATTACTTTGCGCTCTTGCGTTCGGGAGCTAGTGTGGGGTGGAGCGAATGGCAAACATCCTGGGCGCGAGAAAATTTGAAAGGTGTATTTTAAGGAATTGATGACTGCGTACTATCAGAATTATAGTCCAAATTTTCGCCCTGGATCGACTGCTGCGGCTGATATCTTCCCAAGATGGTTCAAATGGCTCTGAGCACTATGGGACTTAACATCTTAGGTCATCAGTCCCCTAGAACTTAGAACTACTTAAACCTAACTAACCTAAGGACATCACACACATCCATGCCTGAGGCAGGATTCGAACCTGCGACCGTAGCAGACCCGCGGTTCCGGACTGCAGCGCCTAGAACAGCACGGCCACCGCGGCCGCATCTTCCCAAGAGCGCTTGGTTGGTAGGTTTTTTTTTTTTGGGGGGGGGGGGGGGGGAAGAGACCAAACAGTGAGGTAATCGGTCTCATCGGATTGGGGAAGGACGGGGAAGGAAGTCGGCCGTGCCCTTTCAAAGGAACGATCCCGGTATTCGCCTGGAGCGATTTAAGGAAATCACGGAAAACCTAAATCAGGATGGCCGGACGCGGGATTGAACCGTCGTCCTCCCGAATGCGAGTCCAGTGTGCTAGCCACTGCGCCACCTCGCTCGGTCCCAAGAGCGCTTTTTTCTCCTTAAAATGTGAGGTCAAGTTAATGTTTCCTTGTATGTCACCTTATTTTTCACTGCTAGCCAGTTCAAAAGTCAGATTAAGGCAGGTGATGACTAGAAAAGAGAGTCAACATTTTGGCTGACTAAAGCTTTGCGACAAATGACTTAAGGAACAGCACATTTCGTCACTGGTTAGTTTAGTCTGGCCGAACTTTCAGCAGAAACTTTGTACACACCTCAGAATAAAAATAGGTATTATTCATGTTCGAGGAATAACACGGCGGTAGAGGAAGAGGTGAGGGTACGATCAATTCTCATTTCTCGTTATTATTTTTTTTTGCCATACCAGCATCCACCGCGACTTCCAGTTCCTCCTACTTTCCGCAGTTTCATAAGTTTCTGGCCCGCTTCCCAGTGCCGGCAGAATAACACACGAGCCCTCTCGCTTGACGTCACAGTCACGCAGGTTCTATATAAGGGAAAGTACTTCTCTCTGGCGGAACATATACCCATTCACTCCGAAATATTCTCCCAGTATTATGTATAGCCCGAAGTTCATTTTTATGGCCACGGTTTCCGCTGAAAACCTTTTGCCGACTCAGATATTTTTCCACCCCTTCACCCGCACCCGCCCCTCCCGTACCTCTTCGGGGAAGTCGTTGCGAGCCTTATTTCGCCGACAGTCGGCCTAGGCGGGCGTATTTTGACGGTCTAATTCCGCGGCAGCGCGCATTACGGCGGTAATATCCGCGGCTCGTAAATCGCGAGACTCGGGGAGGCAGGCCGTGTTTCGGTGGGGACGCCGCGGTAGTCCAGGTTCGGTTCGCGTGCGGTGCCTGGCCGTACCACGGCGGACTGCACCCTTCAAGGGCGCCCGTGCTGCCGTCCTGCGGCCAACTTCCGCCGCAGAGACGAATTGCCGACAGGATTGCGGTGTTGCCGACCTCTTACCGCCGCGCCGTACTCTGGCACGGGAAGGCCTCTTTTGCGGACTGCCGTATGAAGCAGAAGCTTCTCGATGAACGACAGGGATGCACGAGGGTTGGAACTTTAATAGTGACAACTACTTGTTTACAGCTCGTACAAAATACAGGGTTATTACAAATGATTGAAGCGATTTCACAGCTCTACAATATCTTTATTATTTGAGATATTTTCACAATGCTATGCACACACATACAAAAACTCAGAGTTTTTTTAGGCATTCAAAAATGTTCGATATGTGCCCCTTTAGTGATTCGGCAGTTATCAAGCCGATAATCAAGTTCGCATCGTTGATGCAAGCTCGCAGTTCTGGCACGTTTCTTGGTAGAGGAGGTTTAAACACTGAATCTTTCACATAACCCCACAGAAAGAAATCGCATGGGGTTAAGTCGGGAGAGCGTGGAGGTCATGACATGAATTGCTGATCATGATCTCCACCACGACCGATCCATCGGTTTTCCAATCTCCTGTTTAAGAAATGCCGAACATTATGATGGAAGTGCGGTTGAGCACCATCCAGTTGAAAGATGAAGTCGGCGCTGTCGGTCTCCAGTTGTGGCATGAGCCAATTTTCCAGCATGTCCAGGTACACGTGCCTGTAACGTTTTTTTCGCAGAAGAAAAAGGGGCCGTAAACTTTAAACCGTGAGATTGCACAAAACACGTTAAATTTTGGTGAATTGCGAATTTGCTGCACGAAAGCGTGAGGAGTCTCTACCGCCCAGATTCGCACATTGTGTCTGTTCACTTCACCATTGCTTCATCACTAAAAACAAGTTTCGCACTGAAGGCATCCTCTTCCATGAGCTGTTGCAACCGCGTCGAAAATTCAAACCGTTTGACTTTGTCATCGGGTGTCAGGGCTTGTAGCAATTGTAAACGGCAAGGCTTCTGCTTTAGCCTTTTCCGTAAGATTTTCCAAACCGTCGGCTGTGGTACGTTTAGCTCCCTGCTTGCTTTATTCGTCGACTTCCGCGGGCTACGCGTGAAACTTGCCCGCACGCTTTCAACCGCTTCTTCGCTCACTGCAGGCCGACCCGTTGATTTCCCCTTACATAGGCATCCAGAAGCTTTAAACTGCGCATACCATCGCCGAATGGAGTTAGCAGTTGGTGGATCTTTGTTGAACTTCGTCCTGAAGTGTCGTTGCACTGTTATGACTGACTGATGTGAGTGCATTTCAAGCACGACATACGGTTTCTCGGCTCCTGTCGCCATTTTGTCTCACTGCGCTCTCGAGCGCTCTGGCGGCAGAAACCTGTAGTGCGGCTTCAGCCGAACAAAACTTTATGAGTTTTTCTACGTATCTGTAGTGTGTCGTTACCATATGTCAATGAATGGAGCTACAGTGAATTTATGAAATCGCTTCAATCATTTGTAATAGCCCTGTAGATACGCGTTTCAAAGTTTTACTGACCTTCAAAGTAGTCACCAGCATGGTGTATTTTAACTGGGTTTTCTCTTTTGATGCTAGTCAATTCTCAGGATGAGCATTACTGCAAAGGGCATTTGATTCTAAAGCATCATATCAGGGTGAAAAACACTAAACAAATTACTTTTCCTCTCTTAACAACATATGGGCAGGGTGGGTTCTTCCTTGGCTTGGGTATGAGGTAGAATGAAACAGCATTTTTACATAAGATAACTTTTATTGGATGTCTTGTACAATGGTTTTCATACTGGATTGTTCTGGCTGGGAGAGCGGCAACTGTGTCGTTTGCGAAGCCTTCTGCTGCGGCAGCGGCGGCGGCGGCGGCGGCGGCGTCTGATTACGTCCGGCGGTGTGTATCTCGTGTCCCCGTCTCGCCCAGTTGACTGGAGACGCGCATCGTGAAGCGGCCCGTTTAATTATTGAGAAAGAAGTCGTGAATCGGATGGTGATACCCTGGATGTGGCGTCCCAGTGTTTCTCTTCTCTATGCGGCCGCGTGTGTTGTGCGTCGGCCAGCGGAGCGGCGCGGCGGGGGAAGGCCAGTGTCCCGGACTCGAACAACGGACTCCAGCTTGCCACTCTTCTGCTGTCAGATCTTCATCCCCGCTCACAGGTGACTGCTGATCTGAGGCCGTCTCCTTCCCGTCCTCACGAGTCACCCGGGTACGTAAAAATCAGTCTTCAAATACCTTCTAACTTCTGTCTTCTGGTTGTGAGGCTGCTGCTTGCTATTCCATTACAGCGGCGGACTTGGTGCTTCTGTGTACAAGTAGTCTCTTCCTGAATGACAGTCTTCAGCTCCGAAACTGAACTGAAAACTACTCTTGTGAGGCCCACTGCGTGTCGCGTATTTATTCACTTCAGTTCACTGGAGGTGAACGACTTCATGGTCATTGCCTCTTCTGTCACGTTGAAAAGCTTCTCGAAGAATCTTCTTAACCTCAGTCATTGGCTCTTGGATTGTAGGCGAGGGCCTTTGATCACATGTGACAATTGAGAAACACGTGTGCCGGTCGGGCGATGCCCTGACGGCTGAATTTACAGCTTCCGCTTATGTGGGGAGGGCGATGGCTTCTCCTGAACGTGCTGACTTCACGGTCATTGCCTCTGCTGCTCTGCCCGCTGTTTGCCAGTGTTAAACTAAACTAAGTTTTTCATTTATTTTCTAATTTCTACTTCGCTTCACATTGATTTCACTAATTTATGTACCTATCTTAAGTACCACTCAACAGTATAACCCCCGCGGGCGCTGATAACCTCGCTGTTGTGCGCCCTAAAACACCAATCATCATCTTGTATAACCCCCGCCGACCGCCGTGATCTCGCGGTTCTAGGCGCGCAGTCCGGAACCACGCGACTGCTACGGTCGCAGGTTCGAATCCTGCCTCGGGCATGGATGTGTGTGATGTCCTTAGGTTAGTTAGGTTTAAGTAGTTCTAAGTTCTAGGGGACTGATGACCACAGCTGTTAAGTCCCATAGTCCTCAGAGCCATTTTGAGTATAACCCGTTACTAGCGATGTGGAAGTCGTAGGATACCCTTATCAGTGCCAGTTATGTTGACAGTCCGAGCGGCGCCGTCTATTGCTCGACGAATTTGTAGCAGTTCTGAACCGAATGCCGTGAAGTGTTTTCTTCAGTTTAGAAATCGAGCTGAACTTGCTAGGGCTTAAGTCAGGGGAGTGCAGTAGGTGTTATAGAACTTAGCAGCCCCATCAGTCAAACAAATCAGTAACAGCTTGCACTGCAATGCTTGAGCATTGTCTTACAAAATGATGGTCAGGTCCTGCAGGAAGTGTCATCACTTCTGTCACTATGGTGTTCATTTTTGGAACGCAACCTTCGACCAACTAACGGAACAAGTAAGAAGTAACTATGTCAAAGCTTTTTAGTAAATACGCTGACAATGTCAGGGAGGCTCATACTGTACGAAGCCCAAAAGAGCATCTTTAAATGTAACAACAAAATCGTTGATGCAAATGCGATAGTCGTAGTAGTGGAGGCAAAGTGATAAGTTGATAATCGTCTGTTGTAGGATATGGATGTGAACTGCTGGTGCGCTGAGGTCACATGGATATTGTTCTGTAGTTGGTTTTGTAATATGTGGCAAGGCAAAATATGTAAGTGAACGATCATGTGTATGGGCAAAGTGCATGGATATAAGCAGATTTGATAATTAAGGAAGATTACGGTGTGGCCCAAAGTTATTCACCCTGCTCGCTAATCAAAAAGAGCCTGTTGCCAACCATGGATAAAGTAAAAAGCATTACGTCGCACCAAAAACAACTCATTGCCAAAAAATATCAAGTCAGTTTTGTAGCAGTGAGCAACGCAAGTCATTAATCATACGCATGATCCACTCACCAAAACTTCCGAGAAAGCCGCAGGTGAAAGAAGTAATTGAAGGAAGATTAATCCAGCTGATATATGGGTGCATGGATTCTGCTGCTCTGAAATATTATATGTAAATTGAAGATGGATAGAGGAGGGAGAAAAGGAAAGGATTACTGATGCCAGTTGCTTCGGGACGTTCCGCGGAATCAGCGGCGACGAGTGAAATTGTGCGCTGGACTGGGATTCGAACCCGGGATCGTTTGCTTAGTGGGCAGGTGCCATCTGAGCCATCTAAGACAGTGTTATGGCAACTGTGCGGACTATATCGGCCCGCCTCATGCCCGGCCACATTCCCTCCGAGCGCCACGTATCTGCAGCCTCTGTCCGTTTCCTCCATGCTCGCAACTCTGAGATTCCTGCAGGAAGTCACACGTAGTTGTGCATCCGCACTGAAGAAGATGATCCATTGTCCATCTAGGCGAATCAGTTATATGAATATGTGGTGTCTGTTCTTCAGGACATGTCCGAAATAAGGTCGAGTCAGTTATTTGTAGTGAAACAAGTTCTCTTTGTTTTGAATCGTATGGCTAGGGCCCCCACCCCCTCGGGCAGGCCGTTCGCCGGTTGCCGGTCTTTCAATTCGACGCCACTTCGGTGACCTACAGCCGATGAGGATGACAGAATAATGGTGAGGACAGCACAACACCTATTCCCTGGGCGAAGACAAGTCCCCGACCCAGCCGAGAATCGAACCCGGGCCCAGAGGACTGACAATCCGACACGCTGACCATTCAGCTACTGGGGGCGGACAGTGAAAGAAGTAATTAAAAGAAGATAAATCCGGCTAACAGACACCACGCATTCATATAACTGATTCGTCTAGATGGGCAATCGATCCACCTTCTTCAGTGCGAATGCACAAGTACGTCTGACCTCCTGTGGGAATCTCAGAGTAGCGAGCTTGGAGGAAATGGACAGGGACTGCCGATAGGTGACGCTCGGTGGGAATGTGGGTCGGCTGTGAAGCGTGTCGAGATAGTTCGGGCAGTTGCAATAACATTTTGTCCCGGATGATCTAGTGATTAACGTACCTGCCTTGTAACCGACATCTCGGGCTCGAGTCCCCGTCCGCCACGGATTTTCGTTCGTCGCGTCTGATTCTGCGTAATGTCGCGATGAAGCAGACATCAGTAATCCCTTTCTTTTCCTCCTCTCCCCCCCTCCCCCCTTCCACCTTCAATTTACATATAAAACCAGCTAAATTTACAGTTAACTTTAATACAAGTAATTATTGGAAACAGAGTCAGTAGTAATTATAGTTCTTCATACAGTGTTGCACTACTACTGCAGACAATCAGTGAAACCAAAACTTATTTAAAAGCAATTTATATTTCAATGAGAAAAACGTGTTGACGCTATTGCACTCAAAGTGATTTTATATTGTGTTTTGCAAATAATTTCAAGTGCTTCTATCATTGTAACATTGGCATTACAAAATGGTTGCTGCTGTAAATTAAACCATTTACTACCTTAATTTGAGAAATAACAGTTGAGGAACAGTAATTAGTTCTGGTCATGTTTGTGCACATTTTCAAACAGTCAGCATTACAGTGAGTTACGTAACTCAGTGGAATTTCCAAGAAGAGCGTTGCTGGCCCTTACCTATTGTTAGTATTCGTAACTCTAAATAATATCAGTGTATTTCAGATTAACGTCATTTTGTGCATGGTACACGTGTCTTTCGAAATGTAGGCTCGCACCAGTGCATTTTGTTCATCCGCTGCATTATTATTCATTCCCAGTTATTATGCTATTTCGTAGTCGTGTCAGTCATTAACCAAATTTAACTTTTGATCGTTTCTTAACTGGCGACTGTAATTTTTTGGAATATTAATTTATTCAACTATTTAATTATTTGAAATTATTGGTATCTGCAGTGAATTATTAACTTATTATCGTTTTTATTTTTCTATCGTTGTTGCACTTAACAAAATCCCGAGCTACAACTACCTGTATTATTTCGTTAAACATTGTTTTTTGGGACTGGTACCGTGTGTCCATTAACTGCGGAACATCACGTAAATGTGTCACAAAACATTTATACACTGGAGAGTATAGGTACGTTATAACGTGATATGTGTTCCTGGAGTCACACACCAAACATTGAGATTATATTTAAACTCTCCCCAAACATTGTGCAATATGTTGGCGATGGTGGAATCTAACGCAGCTGCGATTCACTGCCGCAGCTACGGCAGGGTTGGGAAAAATGTTTTATCTTTCACGTAACCCCATTAAAAAAATCACAAGGAATAAAGTATGGTGGTTGTGGTGTCCATCTGCACCGTATGTCATCTGCAACACCTGCACGGAAGAGCCGTCGTCCAGGAAGATGTGTAATTAAGGAGTTCCTGTGCGGAAGTGAGGAGGTGTACCATCTTGTTGGAAGATGACGCTGTTTGAACAAACATAACACGTCGCGGCAGCAAAAGGCTGTGACGGTTTTCACCATGAAAAGAAAAAGGGGGCCACAAAACTCCATCCTAGACACTGCACAGAACACATTGACCCTTCGCGAATCTCGTTTATTTTCGATGGGAAAATGAGGATTTCTGTTCCTCAAAAACGAACATTGCACCTGTTAACTTTACCGTTATTGTGGGATATTGCCCTGTCACTAAACATTAACCTCTCTGACGTGTCTTTGTCATTGTCCATCCTTGCTGACACCTTGGTGAAGAAGCCAGTTGGTGCAGTATGATCTCCTGAAGTGAGTGTCTCGACAAACTTCAGTCTCCACGGATTCACTCTCAAGCGTTTACGTAGGATTTTTAAAACTGTTGTTTGTGGAATCTGAAGTTCACGACGTGCTCGATGTGCTGATTTCTATGGGCTTGCTAGAACGAGATCAACATTTTACTCCCACACAGGAGGCCGACCAGGAGTTTTACCTTTGCAGATACAGCCCCTCTCTTTAAACTGTTTGTAGAGACACAAAAGGAGACTCTTCTGATTGGGGGGGGGGGCAAGGGGAGGCTATTGAACAAAGTATGTGCGAAATTCTTGTCCAATAGTAATTATCGACTCCCTTTCTGCTAAATAAAGGACAAATGGTTCAAATGGCTCTGAGCACTATGGGACTTAACTTTTGAGGTCATCAGTCCCGTAGAACTTAGAACTACTTAAACCTAACTAACCTAAGGACATCACACACATCCATGCCCGAGGCAGGATTCGAACCTGCAACCGTAGCAATAAAGGACACACCTGCTCTTCTGTGTGTAGTTGCTTCTTGTGTAGTTGCCATTTTCTACACAAGGGCTCTCTAACAACGATAGGCTGCAACAAAGTAATTGCACTCATAAGTAAACAACATTCCAGAGATAGTGTGTCAACAGGTTAAGATTTGAGGCGAATACGTTCTACTGTTTCAGTGGTATGAATTTTTGAAACTGTAAAGTTCTTTTATGCTCACCCTGAACTTTATAGAGTTACTTTCAACATTTGGATGTAGTCAGAAACGATTAGTTGATTTGCACAGGTTTCGAAACTCATTTAAATTAAAACTCTTTGCTATCTAGTTTTACTAGTCTCCGGCAGTGCCAAGTTATTTCGATGGAGACGAAGGCAGAATCCTTTTGATTTCGACATCATCGATGTTATTTTGTAGGTGAAAGCCAACTTAAAACCAACAACCACTTTCTGGTAGTTTTGTCGATCCGAAGCACGTTTTCAGTGGCTGCAAGTGCTAACAGCTTCTTGTTGCGACTGCAGCGGGACTGGCGTAATGTGCGGTGTTAGTCGCAGACCACTGCAGCGGGCGAAGTTTTGCAATACGCGGAACTTCGCGCGCAGGCCTCTGGGAACAAAGTTGCTTTAACTGGAAACGTGGTTTGCAAGTGACCAAAGGCTACACCGCATCCCACAAGAAATCACAGTGGCAGAACAACCAGTAAGGGAACCTGTAATAGGAACAACCCATGAAGGGAAGTGTGCACTTTGTAGGCGAATTATTTCGGTACAGCCGGCCGGAGTGGCCGAGCGGTTCTAGGCGCTACGGTCTGGAACCGCGTGACTGCTGCGGTGGCAGGTTCGAATCCTGCCTCGGGCATGGATGTGTGTGATGTTATTAGGTTAGTTAGGTTTAATTAGTTCTAAGTTATAGGGGACTGATGACCTCAGAAGTTAAGTCCCATAGTGCTCAGAGCCATTTTTGAACCATTTCGGTACAAACAAATTAAAGATATGAAATGTAAGACGTGTTTTTCTATAACATCGGGTTCGAATAGCACGTAGGGATATTCATGAAGCATAGTACCCTCTCAAATGTACGTGCAAGGATGAACAGTAATGAAGGGGTGGCGTTTATAATATAATATGAATAAATTGCCTACCACATAGTGTCCACCAGTCAATGTCTGAGTTATATACTCAAGAACTAATATTGCTGTATCAGAGTTACTGCAAACTTATTGTCAATAAGAAGCTACCCTATCACCCAGAGAATAGCGTTAAAAGTATTTTCGGAAGACAATTGGCTGTCAGTCACTTGATTTTCACTTTAAAAAATTAAATCAAGGATAATGCAGTGTTGTCGAATTGAGTACGGCAATGCTGCAGGTGTTACATTAGGGAACGATAGTAGGAGGGAAGTTCTGGTATTTACGTAGAAAATCACCACCCCAAGGAAATTTCATCATTTGGGAAAACAAAAAGCGAAAGCTAATGTAAATTGTACCTTATCGTGAACTAGCGGTCTGAAGATGAACCTGTCGGTTCGAAACGGGTAGCGGGGCTATTTAAATAAATAAGTAGCATTGTAAAAAGTGGCTGATTGCTGTTATCTTCTCCGTAAGAGTCAACTTATAAGTTTCCTTCTGCTAATATGTTTACAAAAATATGTGCTTACGTATAATAAAAGGTTATCACTACAGCTCGTGCCGTCCTCCCTTTTACGTTCCCCTCGAATTTATATAGCAGGTATAGGTAGACCCTATATAGAAGTGAAGCCTGATACCATTTCTTTAAGCCCATCAGCTTACAAATTAGCACCAGTGCGTGAAGTTGAGCCACGTTTATTCACTATATCATGAACGAAATGAAACATCCGTGTCAGGCCTTTCGAAGCTTCTTCCATCAGACTGCAGGGCCATTTACTGTAATCATCTTTCAGATACCGGGCCAGCCATTTATGACCTCAACGAATATGAAATGGCCCGCTGGGCCCGTGTTGCTATGAAAGAAGGGTCTTCCTCGGCTTCTGCCACGAACGAGTTCGTGCAGCAGACGCAGCAGACTTGCCGATACGCGGTGCGGCCGTGAACTGCGTTGCGTAAGGTCGGCCGCGGGTTAATAAGTTAGGCCGTCCAGTGTGCGGACAGCGGACTAGCCAGATTCTCACGGAGGCGTTGATGGCGTGAGAGAAACCACGTCACGTACTGCACGAAGTATCTCAGCGGTACGTATTGTGTCTCCATGAAACTGCGCCAGGAAGAGGAAATACTTATTTTTTTCCAATTCACCAGATTTTAAAATTTTGTGGTCCTTGTGGCGTGGAAGTCATAGTAAGGAATGTTGAGCGCAGGCCAAGTGGACGTCAAACGAAGTTACAACTAAAAAGATTCAAACACACGTTGTACGAGTTCTATACATAGCGTTCCACCCCTGTGAAGCCACTTTTCTATAGCTAAAATAGGTGGATAAACAGAAATTTAAAGTCAAGTGTTACGAAATGAGAGAGGGGGAAAACTGTGTGGGTTCATGACTGGCATTTTGAAGGCCGCCATCTTTGCCGCAATTAGTAATTTTCATATGGAAAGGGGGTAATGTACAATACAGGTAGAAGATTGCACGAGAAATTTGAGCATACATTTACATCGCTTAGGAATGTTACATCACACTGCGCAGTACAGATTACTGTTACATGACGTCTGCCTACATCTTGATAACGTCTTTTCAATGGGAGAGATGCCATATAGAGATCCTATACTAATACCCTTTCGCTGTAAACGTAGAAAAATAAGCCTATTACACGCGCAACAGTACACTTTAAGATTTGCTGCTCTTTACTGTGGGATGCTCAGTACATTATAAGTTATATTTTGAGCTGGATGGCTGAGCGGTGAAACGATGGATCCAAAATCTGGAGAGCTCACTCCTCACTGAAGTTTTGCTTAGTTCCCTAAAATCATTTCAGCTGAGTGGTAGTGCAGATCGTTATAAAAGACGAAGGTCATACTACACGATTCGTGTCAAGACAAAGCTATTAAGGAAACAAATATCGCGATTGAGGTTACATACTCCGAAATAGAATCATTAGTCTTACTCGTCACCTCACCTATCGGGACACCACTATTAGTGCGACATGAATGACAAACACGGGTTAGGGCATTTTTGAACATACTTCAAATAATTCGTGTACGGTGTATAGAATATACTTACTTCAGGATGGATATAGTCAGAGTGTATAATGATGACCAGGGCTTGCATCGGAGCGCAAAAAATGCGAGTATGTTCCTGTTTACTTAAAAGACTCTAATTAAAAAGTGGGGTACCAGATCTCACATTTTATCTTCCTCGTCACAATTTAAAGTATTCCCAAAAATTGTGGCATGAGAGCATTTTCACGATTTATTCAACATGCAACTCACCTCAAACTCCCACAAGCTCCTCTAACTGTAACTCCCCCACTTTCACTACTCCACCGCTGTAAGTCGTTCATACACATCCATTCCCAGTTACCCTTTCTCAATCACTCCTTCAGAGCAACTCTTTTCATTATATCTTTGTTTCTCTATCATTGTCTCCTGTGTCTAAGGCACAGATCCCTTCGTTCTGTCCCACTACTTCAGTCTCCTCTCTTTGTCACTGTCTCCCTCGTGCTCTCTCTTACTGCTGCTTCTGTCTCTTCTCATCTCACTGTCATTGTAATATACTAAGTCTCTCATTATCACTGGCTCTCACCCATTTCCACTTTCTCTTTCTATTTATTCCCCCTACCCCTTCCCTGGTTCTGTCTCCCTCACTCTTTTCCTTGCACTGTTCTGTCACTCTCAACTATATTTCACGCCACTGTGTATATCTCTTTCTTTCACACTTACATTGACTCCTTCGCTGTTTCTACAACACAACCACTGTCTCCTATCTTCCAGTATTTATTACGTTTCCACCTCTTTGTCACTGTCACTATCTTCTTCTCTCTCAGCATAAAGAATCGCGAATATATTCGCACGCTAAAATCTTTGGGAAAATTTGTAAAGGTGCGGAAGAAGATAGAATGAGGCAGCTGGCATCCCACTTTTCAGTCAGAGCCTTTTAAATGAACAAGAATGCATTCGTATTTTTTGTGCTCGTATAGAAGCATTTTTCCACTGGCTCCCCTCTTTTCCTTGCTGCAGTAGGGCATGTAACTCATGTGAAAAGAAATGTATTGGTCAGTAAAATTTATATAGTTTTCTTATGTGGCACCGAAATAGCGCAAAACTAATTTTACATCTCAGACCGGATTTTACGTGCAAAAAAAATTGCATGTGCTTCAGTACACAGCATATTTCTCCTTGCTACGTCACTTTATAAACTACTGGTACACCTCACACCAGATTTCACGTGCGTATTTTACGTGTACCAGGAGGGTAAATTTGAAAGTCTGTATCTTGGAAATGGACAAGGATATCAAGAACATTTTCAAAGTTGTTCGATATCGGGATCTTAGGAATAAACCTTAAAAATTTCAGCCATTAGCTGTGCATAGCCGTCTTGTAATCCACGGCTGGGTTTTGGTCCGCTAGTGACGGTGAAAATATAGCAGAAAAAACCCTTCTTGTGAGGTTTTCCGAGGAACCGCCCATGAACAAATGGTGCCCCGTGACTCCCATCAAGCCCACCGTTGACCACATCAAATGCAAAAAGAACCATCCGATTTGCTCGATCTGCCTATGTAGGAGAAAGTATGTAATATTCATATTTTGACCGTGTACTGTAGGATAATGACACTAAGACGATCCTTCTGTTGGGTATACAAATGGTCGCTAGCCAAAGGGCTATCCAAAAGACTTGATACTACCTTTTTATCACCAACACAACCTGAGGCATGAGCACCGGAAAATTCCGTTTTTATGCTCAGCGTTTAGGAACATACAATATTAGGTACGTATGCTGTCGCTTGCATACCTATTATAGGAGATTCAGTTAACATGCGAAAAGTGAGGAGGCGGCATGGTTTTCTGTGACCTGGAGTGCTTGTAAAATTTTGAATGGAAGCTAGTGAAGGGAGAGGGTAGGGGAGGGGGTGGAGGAAGGGGAATCTAGGCGAGAATTATATCAGAATCGATTGGGCCAGGATTATGCATGCGTAGAGGACATTTCTGTGTGGTAGTCACGCTCAGCATTTTATCGTCAATGGAGGCTGCTCCGACGGCGTTCGATGGTACGGTCCCACGCCGTGCCCATTCACTGACTTTATTGAGGCTGTTTTCTGCTATTCTAATGTCAATAGCTTTCTTTATGACGCTATCGAAATACCTGACGGAGGTTGTATCGAATATGATTCGATGCTCTTATTCTTATGCGTGTTCTAGAAAGACTGATTCCTGAGGAGTTTAGCAATTGCAACACTTCGAGCGTTCCTTCTGGGGCTACTAACTAACGCACGTAGACTGTTTGACTTACCGTTCACCGTATTCGCACGGTATTTTGTTTAGGCAGGGAGTACAAAGTTCTCGGTCTTACTCCATAATCTTGAGGACTTGAAAATTATTTAATAAAGATCTAAGAGTTGATTTAATATTGTTATTTAATGAACCGAATTACGTTTTCTGCCATTCAGCTACGGAGAGGTAAAAAGTCTAATTTACAGTTACGCTCTTAGAATATGCCAAAATGCGTGAAGTGCACAGTGTTAAGACACTGGAAGGTCCGTGATTCAAATCCCTGTCCATTCATGCAAATGTATCTTTGCCCTGGTTTTCCAAAATCGCTCAAGGCAAATATCGATGCGCTTCTTTTAAAAAGGACACGGTCTATTTCTCTTCTTACTCTTCCTCAATTTGAGTTACTACTCTGTCTCTGGTGGCTTAATTGTCGACTGATGATAAACCCTGATCTTCTTTCCATCCTTCTTATTTGCTCTTTGGATGAGTTTCGAAAGTAGCCTTGCGTTTCAAAAGGTTAGGATTTTATTATCTGTCCAGAAAGCCTGGTTTGGGTTTTCCAGTGTTTCAGGCAACTGAAGAGGAGGTTCCTTAAAGAGATCACTGCCATTCGTTTCTATACTCCTCTCGACCTAGCGCACCAGTGATCTCGACACCACCGCCTTTTAGTCTGCCACCTTCCTTTTGCATCAGAGCCCCCCTTGCTCTCACTTTCAGAACTGGCTCGAAATGCCCAGCGAGGCATAGCTGATTTTTTCATAAGTTTTCGTATACTATACACCACAGGCAACAACTTCCACCCCTGGCATTTCTTGATGTATTATTGTCCACATGACAGTGTTCATATCGGCCGGATGGTAGTTGATGACGGCTAATAAAAGTGCATGCGAATATGCAGTGTTTGCGTGCTGAGTGACGGCATGCTTTGGTTCACAGCGAATGAACGTGTCGAGATAGAGGAGGCCATTATTTACCTTACCCTATCATGTTGGCTTCAACATAACTACCATATTGCTGTATGTCAGTCACACGAATTTTACCAGTGATACCACCGCAGTTGCGATGAAAAAGTGTTTATGTCTGTAGATAGCTTCAAAAGGTTTCATAGCGATTTTTTGAACAGAACTGACGGACCCCATATCGATATACTATACACTTGACAGGATACGAGCTGCTGTGTAGAAAATTGAGGGACGCTTGCATTCTTTGAGGATTATTCTTTGCTGGTCAGACACAAGTAACAAATGAGTATCTTGTAACTGCAGTTCATTTAAAACAGATTCCGGAGTAAGTTTTCACTTTGCAGCGGAGTGTGCACTGATTTAAAACTTCGTCTCAGGTTAAAACTGTGTGCCGCACCGGGCCTCGCAACTGCGATATTTGTCTTTGTTGGAAAAGTGCTCTTCCGACTGAACTATCCAAGAACGACTGAGAATTCGGCCTCCGAGTAATACTTCCGGCAGTATCTCTCCTACAACATTTCAAACTTGACAGAAATGGTCCTGCATACCTAGCAGGCGTAGCGCTCCGAAAAGATAGGTGGAAGTAACTGTCAGCCGTATGTCGTTGTTGGATAGCTCTGTCAATAGGGCACTTGCCCGCAAAAGAAAACCTCCCAGAATAGATTCTCGGGCCGGCACACAGTTTTAATCTACTAGAAAGTTTCAGTTTTAAATTGTTTTGGAACTATTCTGGGAGGCTGCATACTGTTGACAGTAGGGAATACTCCGCTAAACGGAGACAGTACAGTTCACTATTAACCATACGTATTATATGGATGATGCACATAGATTACCGCGTGTAGAGGAAGAAGATGGTGTCGTAAGACAAAGATCATACCTGTCCGGAAACACTTACTACACAGACGAGAAATAGAGTGTAGTTAGGTGCGGACCTCTCACAACCAGCATCACCTCACTAAAAAATTTCCGTTGTGTTTTCCAAATGGCTCTGAGCACTAGGCGACTTAACTTCTGAGGTCATCAGTCGCCTATAACTCAGAACTAATTAAACCTAAATAACCTAAGGACATCACATACATCCATGCCCAAGGCAGGATTCGAACCTGCAACCGTAGCGGTCGCTCGGTTCCAGATAGTAGCGCCTAGAACCGCACGGCCACTCCGGCCGGCTGTCTTTTCCATGCTGACAATAACTTTGAGCACTGCTGTCCCTGACTGGAAGATATGAATGAAGGAAGATTCAAGTTTCTGGTCCCGTCGACAACGATGCCATTGAAGACAGAGTACAAGCTCCGAATCCGAGAAAGATGGGGAAGGAAACAGGTCGTGTTATTCTGACAGGAAATCATCCGAGCATTGTCCTTTAAAGATTTAGGGAACTGCAAATAACCTAAATCTACAGGTATATGGCCAGGCGAGAATGTAGCCACAAGCTCTAGCGTGCTGTATAACAAAAGTTTTATAAAATATCGTGTCAGATTACAACTGTGTGCCTGGCACGAAATGGATTCTTAATGCTCTTGGCCGCCAGCTCGGCGATTGTAGGGCATCGGCCTGTAATTTACAAGAAATGCATGATCTGTCCATAGATACCTGGTGCCAAAGTCCTACGGAAACCTAAGAGGGACTTGTCAAAGCCACGACAAGCAGAAACGCTGCATTATTGAGTACCAAAGGTAGACAATGATCGATGTATTGAAAAACAAAAGAACAGGTACGGTAGGCTAGAAAGACTCGAGTGAGACGATGAGGAGTTTACGTGTGTTGATGAATGAAAGGACAGACTAATTTAAGATGAAGCGCGCTCCTCAGTTATGCATAACATACAATAAAATTACAATATTGCAGTGCTTGTGTGATTCTAATTGTAATGTTTCTTCGGCATTGCGTCGTAATTCGGAATAACATAGGCACTGCAATATTGTATTTATTCGCCGACACCGGGCAGGCGACTTTCTTCTGTTTTGTTTACTGCTAGGGTCCCGACGTGGGCACACGTCATGATGCTCACATAGGAATGGCACACCGATTGCTGAGCTGAGTTGCCTACAGTGTAGGGGCAAATCGCTCCGCTGGCGCACGGTTGTGCCGGGCTCATTACGTGTGCTGCAGTGGATGTGCGTGGCGATGCGAGCCGCCGCGTCGCTCTGGCCGATCACAGTGCGCCTCCCGGGGCCGCGCCGACCTAATTAAGGACGTGGTGCGTCTCAGGAGGCGCTATCTAATGAGGCGGCAATCAATTCCGCCGTGCGCCGCGCGCCGCGTGCTGCCTTTGAGCCTACGGTCCGCACTGGTTATTCGGCCGTCGCATGGGCGAACCCTACGTGGCTCCGCATCTCACTGGGGGATGCCGAAGGCTCCCCTATTAACAGCTTGCAGGAGCCTCGGACGTACTGACGTGAAGCTGCTTCTGCCTGTTTCCCACGTGGAAACTGGTGAAACTTGGATCATAAGCACGTCAGACAAAAGAAAGAAAAAAAAGTCATCCTCAAGAAACATCATGCCAATACCGTGTAACAGTGCCTCTAGTCTTGATAACGGACTCAGTTCGGCAAGGAAGAGGACACACAAATTTCTCCGAAGCAATTCATTGATGATTAGCTCCCGTAGGACCATATAATTGCAGAGATGGTGATTTCAGCGTTTCATCCGATATTCTAGATACTCCAAGGCAATTTAAATTGGGTCAAGACTAGGTGATTTTGCTGGCCAGATGAGGTTTCTGAGCGTTCGTCAATCTACGAACGTATGCACACAGCCCTGAAAACATGCTTGTTGTGATCATGGAAGACAGAAGCGTCCGCAACATACTCATTATGAACGAGAAGAAAGAGCCACATTTAGTCAACGAGATGTTCCAATGGAAATTTTGGCGCATGTTTACGGTAATCTGAATGCTTGGGCCCAAACGACTGTATGATGCCGCGTGGGATTAGCCGAGCGGTCTCAGGCGCTACAGTCATGGACTGTGCGGCTGGTCCCGGCGGAGGTTCGAGTCTTCCCTCGGGCATGGGTGTGTGTGTTTGTCCTTAGGGTAATTTAGGTTAAGTAGTGTGTAAGCTTAGGGACTGATGACCGTAGCAATTAAGTACCATAAGATTTCACACACATTTGAACATTTTCGACTGTATTAAAAAAACTTCGAAAATATGAAGGAACCAGCTCTAGCTTGAAATATAGCTTCCACTTACTGCGGGTTTAATGCCTCACTGGGCTGTCGGCGCACTCGACCTCTCGCATCGTTGGAAACGAAGAAAATCGCAACCCGTTGTATCACATTACACACTTTCATTTCACAACTACGCAGTTTCCACGTTATTTGCCCCGTTGGAGAAGTGAGGCTTTATGCGCCACCATGAGCAATTGTTGGCAAGGTGCGCAACTCCATGTATCCGTTGCATGCAGTTCCCTTCGCAACTTTCACTCGGGAACTGGTGGAAAATCAGCAATCAGACCCTGACTGTCATTGCCAATTGTCTTCAGCCCCTTTCGGTTAGGATCTTTTTAAGACCACTGTCCCAACACCATGTTATACGTGGTTTCGAGTTGTACACCTTTCCTTGTGTACACTGTGGACAATCAGCGCTGCTATATCAACAAATGGATCAACTTCATTCACGGCACAGTCATATGCAGGTCCAAACAATATAGCACCTCTCTGACATCCACGCGACCCATCTTTCTGCGCTGATTCCATGCGATCGACTGGTACGCACACACCACTTCACTGTCATGATTTACGTCGGCTGTGGAGGGTTACATGACAGCCGGGTATCAGTGCTACACCTACCGGAGCGGAAAAAAATCATCAGTGTGTTCATGGGGAGGGGGGGAGAAGGGAAAGTAGTTATTTTACCTGGTACGGCTATTTCACTAAAAAGAAAAGTGAGAGAAAGAGAGAGAGACGCACCCGAAGGATTTAACAGAATGGGGCTGCAATCAGTACATGTGATGTACATGTATAGAAGAACAAGTGATTACAATTTCAGAAAGACTGGATGGTTTATTCAAGAGAAAGAGCTTTACAAACTGAGCACGTCAGTGATGTGTTGGTTCACATCTGGCCCTTATGGAAGCAGTTATTCGGCTTGGAATTGATTGATAGAGCTGTTGGATGTCCTCCTGTGGGATACTGTGCCAAAATCTGTCCAGCTGGCGAATTAGATTGTCAAAATCCCGACCTGGTTGGAGAGCCCCGTCTATTATTCTCCAAAAGTTCTCAATTGGAACAAGATCCGGTGGCCTCGCTGGCCAATGTAATGATTTGAAAGCACGAAGGCAAGTAGTAGAAACTCCCACCGTGTGAGGACGGGCATTGTCTTGTTGAAATATAAGCCCAGAGGGCTTGCCATGAAGAGAAACAAGACGTCGCGTAGAATATCGTCGACGTACCGCTGTGCCCTAATGACAGGATCCTACTACCAAATGAAATGGCAACTCAGACCATCACTCCTGGTTGTCTGGCCGTATGGCGGGCTACGATCAATTTGGTATCCAAACGTGGTCTGGGCCGTCTCCAGAAACGTCTTCGCTGGTAATCAGGGCTCAATTCGAAACGGGGTTCATGACTGAAGACAGTTCTTCTCCAGTCAGTGAGATTCGAGGCTCATGTGGGACATGAAATTATCATGTGCGACAACACGGTACCGAGCATTATAAAATCAGCTCATTCTTGCGAGTACCACGCAAGAACACATTACCACAAGTTAAAAGTGGCAAACACTTGATATGATGCTGAAAACTACACTAAAGGCCATTAAAATTGCTACAACAAGAAGAAATGCAGATGAAAAACAGGTATTCATTGGACAAATATATTATACTAGAACTGACATGTGATTACATTTTCGCCCAATTTGAGTGCACAGATCCTGAGGAATCGTACCCAGAACAACCACCTCTGGCCGTAATAACGGCCTTGATACGCCTGGGCATTGAGTCAAACAGAGCTTGGATGGCGTGTACAGGTACATCTGCCCATGCAGCTTCAACACGATACCACAGTTCATCAAGAGTAGTGACTGGCGTATTGTGACGAGCCAGTTGCTCGGCCACCATTGACCAGAAGTTTTCAGTTGGTAATAGATCTGGAGAATGTGCTGGCCAGTGCAACAGTCGAACATTTTCTGTATCCAGAAAGGCCCGTACACGACCTGCAACATGAGGTCGTGCATTATCCTGCTGAAATGTTGGGTTTTACAGGGATCGAATGAAGGGTAGAGCCACGGGTCGTAACACATTTGAAATGTAACGTCCACTGTTCAAAGTGCCGTCAATGCGAACAACAAGTGACCGAGACGTGTAACCAATGGCACCCCATACCATCACGCCGGGTGATACGCCAGTATGGTGATGACGAATACACGCTTCCAATGTGCGTTCTGCAGCGCCATCTCCTTCCTGTAACGGTTGACGACGAATGTCAACACACAATAACACAAGTTCCATGCATGGGTGTCTGTTTGAAACCCGTCAACAAGTAGAGTTTTGTGCCTACGAACTACGATTTGCTGACAGCATTGGTTTTCTGTTATCATTTCAAGATTTTTATTTTATTACGATGAAAACCAACTGAAACCGAACCCTGGAAAGACTCAAGTCTGTGCATTCTATCTTAGAAATAGGGAAGCCAAAAGGAAACTGAACATCACTTGGAGAGAACAACTACTCCACTGCGAAACTCCTAAATACCTTGGGATGAAGATGGACCGTTCCCTCACATTCAATGCCCACTGTGAAGAAACGGGCCTCAAAGTAAAAGCGCGGAACAACATTATCCGCAAACCTACAGGAACCACCTGGGGTGCCCAGCCAAAAGTGCTTAGAACATCTGCCCTGGCACTATGTTTCTCCGCCACAGAATACGCAACACCCGTCTGGCAAAACTCTGCACATGCTAAAAATGTAGATACTGGCCTGAAAGAGACAGGACGCATTGTTACAGGCTGCTTACACCTACTCCTGTCAATAAGCTGTACCAAATTATGGGTATAGCACCGCCACGCATTCGAAGGCAAGCTGGAACAGAAGTGGACAAGAAAAAACCAGAAATCGACCCTAGATATCCTTTGTTCGGACATGACCCTCAACACCAAGACTGAGATCAAGAAAAAGCTTTCTACAGAAAACTATGGCAATTCGTTCATCTCCCGGAACTCGCAGAGAGGAGCTTTGGCGAGACTCCCTAGCTGAAGACAATCACATAACGGTCAAGTAGGAAATAGCCGAAGGTTCACACCTGTCATTTGTGACCTGGAAGGCTTTGAACAGACTGCGAGTTGGGGTGTCAAGGTGTAAAGCCAACCTCAGGAAGTAGGGCTTCAGTAATGAGGAGGAAACTTGTCAGTGTGGCGACGTACAGGACGAACAACATCTGCTAGTCTGCAGGAACCTACCGGCTGCCTGCACTATCTGTGATCTTGCTGCAGCCAGCGAATCTCCTGTGATAACCGCCGAATACTGGGCCCGCCAAAAAATATAATCATCTTGCTGCTTGTTTATCTTCTACTTGTTTATATATATTATTGAATCTGTGTCATAAATAATACTGTACATATTTAATTTTGCAAATTTGTTATATGAATCAATACTGATTAGTTTTTGTAATCTTTTATGTCCTGGTTCAAAAAATGGTTCAAATGGCTCTGAGCACTATGGGACTCAACTGCTGAGGTCATTAGTCCCCTAGAACTTAGAACTAGTTAAACCTAACTAACCTAAGGACATCACAAACATCCATGCCCGAGGCAGGATTCGAACCTGCGTCCGTAGCGGTCTTGCGGTTCCAGACTGCAGCGCCTTTATGTCCTGGACTCGAAAAATAAAATCAAAGTAAATTTCAAGATAACTGCTGCAGAATCACATTGAATGCTTATTGAAGCTTTCAGCGAATGTGGTCTTGGGAAAACACAGTGTTTCGAGTGGTTCAAAAAATTCAAAAATCGTGATTTTGACGTGAGAAACTACGAGCGCGGGAAACCACGGAAAGAGTTCGTAGACAAAGAATTGCAGTATTAGGATGATATTCAAACTCAACAGGAACTCGTGAAACAATTCAATGTGACGCAGAAAGCGGTTTGTCTTCGGTTGAAAGGTATGGGAAAGGTACAGAAAGTGGGAGAGTGGGTTCCGCATGAAATGAATGAAACACAGCAAGCAGACCGTAAGACCACTTGTGAATACTGCTCGACAGATACAAAAAAAGTCGTTTCTCCATCGAATAGTGACAGGTGATGAAAAACGGATCAAAAATGGTTCAAATGGCTCTGAGGACTAAGGGACTTAACTTCTCAGGTCATCAGTCCCCTAGAACTTAGAACTACTTAAACCTAACTAACCTAAAGACATCACACACATCCATGGCAGGATTCGAACCTGCGACCGTAGCGATCGCGCGGTTCCAAACTGTAGCGCCTAGAACCGCTCGACCACTACGGCTGGCGATGAACAATGGATCATAAGCGTCGTAAATCATGGCTGAATCCAGGAAAACTATCGACATCAAATGCAAGGTCAAATCGCTTTGGAAAGAAGAGAATACTCTGTGGAATCAGAAGGATGTAATCTATTATCAGCTCCTAAATTGTAATGAAACCGTTAACACTGTTCGCTACCAACAACATATGTTCGATTTAAATCGAGCATTACGTGTAAAACGACCGGAATATGGAAAAACGCAACACAGTCATATTGCTCCATGGTAACGCCTCATCACGCACAGCAAAACGGGTCAGGGAAACGATCTAGACGTTCTGTTGGGAAATACTAGGGCATGCGGCTTATTCTTCAGACTTGGCTCCGTCCGATCGTCATCTATTTGCATCACTGGGACACGCTCTCGCTGAACAACGCTTCAGTTTATGCGAAAATGTACGAAAATGCCTAGCTGACCGTTTTTTGGCATGGCGTTTATAGCCTACCGTAGAAGCCGGAGGAATGTGTAAATAGCAATGGAGATTATTTTGAATAAAATGTTGTTTATCAGTTCCAAACAACAGACATGTAATTATTGCAATCATATTCCGGTTTCATACTTCTGCACCTGATTGTTGTCCGTGTCTCGCTACAGTGGTTTGAGGAGCATTATAGTGAACTCACGTTGACGTCTCGGTGACTAAATCCGTCTGATTTAAATCGCGTGGAAACCAACTGGGTCGCTGTTGGGCGCCATCATCGCGTATGCAAATCAGCGGCCCATTGATTAAGACAGTTAAATGACCTGTGCGTAGACCTCTAACACCACATACCTCCACAAACCTACCAACGTACTGTCGGATCCCTGATACGCAGAATCAGTGATGTATTTCGTACCAAAAGCTGACAAACAAGCTACTAAACAGATGGTCAGTATGTTTTGCCTCATCAGTGTATATCCACTGGCTCTTTAATGACCGGGTTCCAGAACTGGCAGCGCGGCACGAAACGTTTAGCTATTCAAAAACAAATACGTCCTTCGTTGGTGCATGCTCTGAACAAATAGGGCTGCAGGAACATGGCGTCGATAGCATATGCTGCAGCTGTGGCGTGAACTATCTCGTCGAGGCACAGATGAATCTCACAGCGCTGTTGAGAACATTTGAGGAGCGTTCGCCTCGCCCAAGCCGACATCTCTGCAGTGGCTGAGCACACCATCAACGATAGTACATGTCTGTTTTGGAACAGATAAATTTGCTGTGCCGCGCAATCAGGTTTCGGGATTCGGTCCTCAACGAGGCAGTACATGATGGTCTTGTCAACTGGGACAGCGGTTTGCAACTGAGTTTCGCAAGGTATCAGGCGTCAGTAAACATATGTAATTTTTCTTTGCACAGTATTTTGACAACGTCCCTGTTTGTCATCATCACGTTATTCGTTGTTTGAAATCCAGCCAAACCGTTTGATAGGAGTCCAAATAGCTAGCAACGAAATCTTTCTTCAGAACATGATGCTGACAGGTAGGAAACTTGTCGAAAAATCTTGGACAGAAAAATGAGAACGTTAAATCGGATAAAAGCCTACACACTTGCAATTCCGGTTCTAGGCGCTTCAGCCTGGAACCGCGTGACCGCTACGGTCGCAGGTTCGAATCCTGCCTCGGGCATGGGTGTGTGTGATGTCCTTAGGTTAGTTAGGGTTTAAGTAGTTCTAAGTTCTAGGGGACTGATGACCACAGATGTTAAGTCCCATAGTGCTCAGAGCCATTTGAACCATTTGCACTTGCAATTCATCTGTTTCGCCGAGAAAGATTAAAATATCGTACTGTAATTTATTGCTTACACTTTAGGGACAGTTCGTGGTTATGTGAGTCATTGCTCTAAGATTTGCAGATTCCGCCAAATGGCTCTAGGCACTATGGGATTTAACATCTGAGGTCATCAGTCCCCTAGACTTAGAACTACTTAAACCTAACTAACCTAAGGACATCACAACATTCATGCCCGAGGCAGGATTCGAACCTGCGACCGTAGCAGCAGCGCGGTTCCGGACTGAAGCGCCTAGAACCGCTCGGCCACAGCGGCCGGCTTTCATATTCCGCCAGGATCTTCCATTTAGTACTTGAGATTGGCCCCACAAAATTGGGAGTTTCAGTTAAATATGTACCAGCTACATAGATACGGAAGTTTCGACGTGATTAAGTGACAGGGAATGAGGATGCACTACGAACTAGAACGTTCTGCCGCGCCACACGAAATAAATTTCAATTTCAAGGGAAGATTGGTACGAATCTGAAGTATTCTGGTATCTCAGTATTTCCAAATGTTCGACTAACTGTCTACATGTGCATCTAACTCCGCAAGTGGCATCAAAGTGTGTGGCGGAAGATACTTTTTGTACCACTATTTTTTGCCCCGTTTCCTGTTCCATTCATGAGTGGTTCGCGGGATGAAAATTTCCGTATGGGATCTAATTTTCTGAATTTCTCGCTGTGGTCAGTTCGCGAGACGTATATGCTAGTAAGCAAGATACTGCTCGGGACTTACGCCCTCTAAATTTCAGCAGTAAACCTCTCCGTGATACAAAACACCTCTTTTGTAGCGTCTGCCACAGAAGTTTGTTGAGCATCTTCGTAACCCTCTCGCTCCGGTCAAACGACCCAGTGACGAAACGCTCAACTCTTCGTTAGATCTCTAGCTATTCTATCAGTCCCACTTGGTAAGGATCCCACTGACGAACAATACACAAGAATCGGTCGAACAAAAATTCAGACACAAATCTGGACAGATATTTGCTAACTTCTTATTGTATTCACTGAAGTACAGTGCGAAACTGTATCGAATGCTTTCCTAAAGCCAAGGAGCACGGTATCAAGCTGACTGCCTTTTTCTACGGCGCCCTGAATCCCAAGGACGAACAGAGTGAGCTTTGTTGCGCAAGATTTTTGTTTTCGGAATCCAAGCATATGTCTGTAGATGAAATTTTCGTTCTCCAAAAACGCCATAAAGCTTGAGCATAAAACATGTTCTACAACAGATCGACGTCAGTGATGTAAACTCATACCTACCAACGGCTGTCTGACTATCTTTCTTGAAAATGGGAATCACTAGCTCTTCTTCACAATCGCTAGGTGGCTTTCGCTGCTACAGTGGCGTACAATAAACTGCTGCTAAAAGAGGAGCAAGTTGTTCCACATAATCTCTGTAGATTCTCTCAGGTATCTCATCTGGTTCAGTTGCCTTTTCACTGTTGAGCAGCAACAGTTGAGTTTCTATACCGTGACTGCTTATCTCAAAATCTGCCATTTCGGCATCCGTGCGATAGCTGAAATCCAACCGTATTACGATCCCCCGCGGTTTACATGTAAACAGTGAGTGGTGGGGACGAAAATCTTGCAACCGCGTCCATGGGAACAGCAGCACGACCCCTGCGGAGAGGTAGGCGCGTCGCCATGTCTCCGCTTAATGGCTCGGGACAGAAGAGGAACTAAGCCGGGAGACATGACGGAACAGGTGTCTTGATGCTACTTTGAGCAGCAGGCCAGGAATACGGCCTCCGTCCGCTGTCTGCTCGTGCATAGCCGCTGAAAGAAATATTCTCTTGGTCGCAGCAAGTGGACGTTCGGTTGCTAGCATTAGGGCCCGTATCATACACGTGTATCGCCCACCAGTCAGATCAGTGTAAAGAATACGACTAGGAAGAAAAAAGTAAGACTAAGGTTGAATGGTCTGTTGACGATGAGGTCGTTACAGACAGAACACAAGCTCTAACTGGAAATGGTGGGGACAAAATTGGCCGTTCCATTTCAAGGGAACCATCCCGGCATTCACCTTAAGCGGTTTAGGGAAATCATTGAAAAACCTAAATGTCGATGACCGGACGGGGATTTGAAGCACCGTCTCCCTTATTAGCATTCTGTATCTTTATTCTTCATGTCTACATACGAGGGCTGGAGCTTAAATAGTGGCAACTATTTATTCGCAACCGATATAAAAGAGTTAAATGTTTGCACCTGTTACTGTCCTTCAAAGTAGTCACCAGCGTTCTTTAGAACCCGTTGCTAGCGATGTGGAAGGCGTTAGCAGAGCCTGTTCTGTTGATGGTGCGAATGAAGCTGTCTAAAGTTATGGTGATTCTCGTGTACGACTATGATGGTGTTATCCTAACGCATTACGTTCCTCCACGGCAGACCGTTAGTGCACAGTATTATTGTTCGTTTTCGGAGCATCACCTGCGACCAGCTTTGCGAAAGAAGCTTCGACGCTTTCTGCGCAACCCACCCATCATTTTGCACGGGAATGCGCGGGCACATACAGCGCAAGCTGTGGCTGCTCTGCTCGGTCGATGGGACTGGGAAGTACTGTACCACCC
This sequence comes from Schistocerca cancellata, assembly GCF_023864275.1. Lineage (NCBI taxonomy): Eukaryota > Metazoa > Arthropoda > Insecta > Orthoptera > Acrididae > Schistocerca > Schistocerca cancellata. The sequence goes on from NC_064630.1 coordinate 353,504,070, forward strand.
ACCATACTCCCCGGACTTAAGTCTTTGTGACTTTGATTTGATTCCGAAGATGAAGGAACCACTTCGTGGAATTCGATTCAGAACTGTTCCAGAGATTCGATAGGCAGTAGACCGCTCCATTCGCACCATCAACAGAACAGTCTCTGCCAACGGTATACTACGCCTTCCACATCGCTGGCAACGGGTTCTACGCAACGCTGGTGAATACTTTGAAGGACAGTAACAGGTGCAAACATGTAACTCTTTTGTATCGGTTGTGAATAAATAGTTGCCACTATTTCAGTTCCAACCCTCGTATTTATTTCTCAAGATAGTTACCATGGCAACGATCACATTGCCCCCAACGAGAGACCAGTTTGTTGGGACTGTAGAATGTTTGACTTTGTTTGAGGGGAATAACCTCACCTCTGCTTGCACCGCTTCGTCACTATCACAGCGAAGTCTTCGAAAGTGTTCTTTAAATTTTGCAAACAGATGAATGTCAGGTGGGGCAGAGTCGGGACCGTATGGAGGACGATCGCAAACAGTGAACACAAGGCATCGATTGGATTGTTGCATATGACGCAGTGCTCGTGTGTTGTCTCGCATTGTCATGTTGAAAGAGAGGGTGCTTCATGTGTGGACTAACTCTTCAAATTCTAAACACGGTTACAACACCCTATTTCTCACACACAGACATAGTTATGTCACACACCTCCATGTTACACGCTGTTATTCGGGTCCCTCTATCGGCAGAGGGGTGAAAATATGTAGACATGAAGAATATTAATGATGTTTGTTTTATTTGAGAAGCTTTATGTTTTCACATAAAAATCCGGACACATTACATTAAACCTATTGTTTGTTATTTTTCTTACAATTCTCGTTATAGCATGCTTCATGTTGTTATGGTTGAGATTAAGGTTCAACTAGGCAGTTATCTACGTAATTTTTATCGAGAGAGAATGTCATCGTTAGATTAAAGTATTCTCCGATGAAAAGAATAAACGAAATGTGAATATACACTCCTGGCCATAAAATTTGCTACACCACGAAGATGACGTGCTACAGACGCGAAATTTAACCGACAGGAAGAAGATGCTGTGATATGCAAATAATTAGCTTTTCAGAGCATTCACACAAGGTTGGCGCCGGTGGCGACACCTACAACGTGCTGACGTGAGGGAAGTTTCCGACTTTGATAAAGGTCGGATTGTAGCCTATCGCGATTGCGGTTTATCGTATCGCGACATTGCTGCTCGCGTTGGTCGAGATCCAATGACTGTTAGCAGAATATGGAATCTGTGGGTTTAGGAGGTTAATACGGAACACCGTGCTGAATCCCAACGGCCTCGTATAACTACGAGTCGAGATGACAGGCATCTTATCCGCATTGCTGTAACGGATCGTACAGCCACGTCTCGATCCCTGAGTCAACAGATGTGGACGCTTTCAAGACAACAACCATCTGCACGAACAGTTCTATGACGTTTGCAGCAGCATGGACTATCAGCTCCGAGATCATGGCTGCGGTTACCCTTGACGCTGAATCACAGACAGGAGCGCCTGCGATGGTGTACTCAAAGACGAACCTGGGTGCACAAATGGCAAAACGTCATTTTTTCGGATGAATCCAGGTTCTGTTTACAGCATCCGTGTTTGGCGACATCGTGGTGAACCCACATTGGAAGCGTGTATTCGTCATCGCCATACTGGCTTATCACCCTGCGTTGGTTACACGTCACTGTCACCTCTTGTTCGCATTGACGGCACTTTGAACAGTGGACGTTACATTTCAGATGTGTTACGGCCCTTGGCTCTACCCTTCATTCGATCCCTGCGAAACCCTACATTTCAGCAGGATAATGCACGTCCGCATGTTGCAGGTCGGGTAAGGGCCTTTCTGGATACAGAAAATGTTCGAATGCTGCACTGGCCAGCACATTCTCCAGAACTCTCACCAATTGAACACGTCTGGTCAATGGTGGCCGAGCCACTGCTCGTCACAATACGCCAGTCACTATTCTTGATGAACTGTGGTATCGTGTTGAAGCTGCATGGTCAGATGTACCTGTACACGCCATCCAAGCTCTGTTTGACTCAATGCCCAGGCGTATCAAGGCTGTTATTACGGCCAGAGGTGGTTGTTCTGAGTACTGATTTCTCAGGATCTATGCACCCAAATTGCGTTAAAATGTAATCACATGTCAGTTCTAGTATAATATATTTGTCCAATGAATACCCGATTATCAGCTGCATTTCTTCTTGGTGTAGAAATTTTAATGGTCAGTAGTGTATGACTTTTTCTTTGCCCTTGAGCGAAACAGACTTATTTGTAGCAGCCGTTTATATTTTCCAACGATAATTATAAACAATATTTATAAAACTTGCAAAGAAACACGGACAGTAAAAACTGGTAAGGTCTCAGGTAAATTGTTTACCATTATCTCGTATCTTCTTTATGTTTACGAGTGAGCGGCTCCGCCTTCCTAGCAACGACGATGTAACATATCCAGGAGCAAGTAAAAGAATGAAACGTTTTGTGACATGTTTTCTGTGAAAGTAAATAGTAAAATGGATAACAGACACATCTGATGAGTCTTTGAATGATGCTCGAAATCATGTGCAATGAACTAGGTGCCAATCGACAGTTTGAAGTTCCATGTTTAACTTAGAAGGTTAGAATTTTAAAGAGTGCTATAGTGTACTGTGGACCGTGCGTGATGCCTCATTTACGATAAATGACTTCGAACTTCATTCAAAGGCGCCTTTTGTTGTCATCCGCAGCACTCTTACAGCACAGCAATACTTCGAAGATATTACACGTTCTGTTTCGTTGCCCTTCAAGGCAAGCCATCCTCGGCTTGCTTTTCAGCAAGGTAATGCCCGCCCACACGCGGCGAGAGTTTCCACGGCTTGTCTTCGTGCCTGCCTTGGCCAGCAGGGTTGCCGTATCTCATTCCACCTGTGAGTATTTGGAGCATTATGGGTAGGGCCCTCCAAGCAGCTCGGGATGTAGACGATCCAACGCGGCTGTTGGACAGAGTTTGGCAAGACATCACTTAGGAAGACATCCAACAACTCTGTCAGTCGATGACAAACAAAATAACTACTAGCATAAGGGCCAGAGGTGGGGCAACGCGTTATTCACTTGCTCGATTTGTGAATCTCTTTCTCTTTAATAAATCATCCAATTTTTCTGAAATTATAATCTTTTTTTGTATGTACATGTACATCACATATACTGATAATTTCTTCGTGGTGCGTCGGTTGTTTGTCTTAGAGTTTATTTAACACATCAACTCATTTGTGTAGTAATCAGACGTTTGAAGCTTTTTTATACACGAAAGTTCAATTCTTAAAAAAAACGGTGGATTTCTGGTACTATATCACTTTGGCAAGTTGTTTATTACAATTAACTGTACAATCGTACCTGTTGAAGGATGTGTTCCATTTGTTCTCCTCGCATTTGGATACAATACTGCATCCTGCACCCTTGAGTGAGTTAAAAGTTTCTTCAGGCACCCCGGACATTGAGCATCTTGGACGACAAATGGCCAACAGTTCAATTCGTTAAATGAGTGTACATAAAATTTAATTCTCACACTGAGAGACATGAGTATCTTAACCAAGTCTGCTGTAATGGATGGGGATTTCTACGTCGGATTGGAACTGTAAGAACTGTGCCAGTTGATAATATCGAAAAGAAATGCTGTTACCCATAATTCACATACAAAGTAGGGATTCTCCAGCAGAAAGAGGTTCCTACTCAATGGTCTGAAGATGACCACAGTAGTGGTCGAAACCGGTCACCTTAATAAATTAATCGTGATCAAGACTGTTTTTAATAGAAAATATTTGTAACACACTGATCACTGTCACTCCCGTAATGTATTCAAAAGTAATGCATTTTTAACATTTCAAGTATCCTACAACTGTAAAAGCTAATCAATTGTCACACAGAAACCAAGGTAGACGGAAAAGAATCTGGGTTATTCAGGTGTTATTAATAAACGATAGAAACTTCAGTAAGATGAAGCGACCTTCCACATATCTGAATATAATACCAAAATTGTTTTATTTTTTATAACATATTTTACAGTTCTACATATATTAGTGTATTCTTTGGTGAAGTTATAGTTCATAAGACAAAGTTTTTTACTTAACTATACATGAGTGATTATAAACTATAAACTACTTTTATAATCGCAACTTTTCGTTGATATGAAAGACATTTAATACTTAAGTCTCATGTGGCTGTTGTATAGATATTATTAACAGATTCAATGAATACTTGTTGTTAAGTTCAGGTGCCCCCCCCCCCCCATGAACCATGGACCTTGCCGTTGGTGGGGAGGCTTGCGTGCCTCAGCGATACAGATAGCCGTACCGTAGGTACAACCACAACGGAGGGGTATCTGTTGAGAGGCCAGACAAACGTGTGGTTCCTGAAGAGGGGCAGCAGCCTTTTCAGTAGTTGCAAGGGCAACAGTCTGGATGATTGACTGATCTGGCCTTGTAACAATAACCAAAACGGCCTTGCTGTGCTGGTACTGCGAACGGCTGAAAGCAAGGGGAAACTACGGCCGTAATTTTTCCCGAGGGCATGCAGCTTTACTGTATGATTAAATGATGATGGTGTCCTCTTGGGTAAAATATTCCGGAGGTAAAATAGTCCCCCATTCGGATCTCCGGGCGGGGACTACTCAAGAGGATGTCGTTATCAGCAGAAAGAAAACTGGCGTTCTACGGATCGGAGCGTGGAATGTCAGATCCCTTAATCGGGCAGGTAGGTTAGAAAATTTAAAAAGGGAAATGGATAGGTTAAAGTTAGATATAGTGGGAATTAGTGAAGTTCGGTGGCAGGAGGAACAAGACTTCTGGTCAGGTGACTACAGGGTTATAAACACAAAGTCAAATAGGGGCAATGCAGGAGTAGGTTTAATAATGAATAGGAAAATAGGAATGCGGGTAAGCTACTACAAACAGCATAGTGAACGCATTATTGTGGCCAAGATAGATACGAAGCCCACACCTACTACAGTAGTACAAGTTTATATGCCAACTAGCTATGCAGATGACGAAGAAATTGAAGAAATGTATGAAGAAATAAAAGAAATTATTCAGACAGTGAAGGGAGACGAAAATTTAATAGTCATTGGTGACTGGAATTCGATTGTAGGAAAAGGGAGAGAAGGAAACGTAGTAGGTGAATATGGATTGGGGCTAAGAAATGAAAGAGGAAGCCGCCTGGTAGAATTTTGCACAGAGCACAACTTAATCATAGCTAACACTTGGTTTAAGAATCATGATAGAAGGTTGTATACATGGAAGAACCCTGGAGACACTAAAAAGTATCAGATAGATTATATAATGGTAAGACAGAGATTTAGGAACCAGGTTTTAAATTGTAAGACATTTCCAGGGGCAGATGTGGACTCTGACCACAATCTATTGATTATGACCTGTAGATTAAAACTGAAGAAACTGCAAAAAGGTGGGAACTTAAGGAGATGGGACCTGGATAAACTGAAAGAACCAGAAGTTGTACAGAGTTTCAGGGAGAGCATAAGGGAAAAATTGACAGGAATGGGGGAAAGAAATACAGTAGAAGAAGAATGGTTAGCTTTGAGGGAGGAAGTAGTGAAGGCAGCAGAGGATCAAGTAGGTAAAAGGATGAGGGCTAGTAGAAACCCTTGGGTAACAGAAGAAATATTGAATTTAATTGATGAAAGGAGAAAATATAAAAATGCAGTAAATGAAGCAGGCAAAAAGGAATACAAACGTCTCAAAAATGAGATCGACAGGAAGTGCAAAATGGCTAAGCAGGGATGGCTAGAGGACAAATGTAAGGATGTAGAGGCGTATCTCACTAGGGGTAAGATAGATACTGCCTACAGGAAAATTAAAGAGACTTTTGGAGATAAGAGAACCACTTGTATGAACATCAAGAGCGCAGATGGAATCCCAGTTCTAAGCAAAGAAGGGAAAGCAGAAAGGTGGAAGGAGTATATAGAAGGTCTATACAAGGGCGATGCACTTGAGGACAATATTATGGAAATGGAAGAGGATGTAGATGAAGATGAAATGGGAGATACGATACTGCGTGAAGAGTTTGACAGAGCACTGAAAGCCCTGAGTCGAAACAAGGCCCCCGGAGTAGACAACATTCCATTGGAACTACTGATGGCCTTGGGAGAACCAGTCCTGACAAAACTCTACCATCTGGTAAGCAAGATGTATGAAACAGGCGAAATACCCTCAGACTTCAAGAAGAATATAATAATTCCAATACCAAAGAAAGCAGGTGTTGACAGATGTGAAAATTACCGAACAATCAGTTTAATAAGCCACAGCTGCAAAATACTAACACGAATTCTCTACAGACGAATGGAAAAACTAGTAGAAGCCGAACTCGGGGAAGATCAGTTTGGATTCCGTAGAAATACTGGAACACGTGAGGCAATACTGACCTTACGACTTATCTTAGAAGAAAGATTAAGGAAAGGCAAACCTACGTTTCTAGCATTTGTAGACTTAGAGAAAGCTTTTGACAATGTTGACTGGAATACTCTCTTTCAAATTCTAAAGGTGGCAGGGGTAAAATACAGGGAGCGAAAGTCTATTTACAATTTGTACAGAAACCAGATGGCAGTTATAAGAGTCGAGGGACATGAAAGGGAAGCAGTGGTTGGGAAGGGAGTAAGACAGGGTTGTAGCCTCTCCCCGATGTTATTCAATCTGTATATTGAGCAAGCAGTAAAGGAAACAAAAGAAAAATTCGGGGTAGGTATTAAAATCCATGGAGAAGAAATAAAATCTTTGAGGTTCGCCGATGACATTGTAATTCTGTCCGAGACAGCAAAGGACTTGGAAGAGCAGTTGAACGGAATGGATGGTGTCTTGAAGGGAGGATATAAGATGAACATCAACAAAAACAAAACGAGAATAATGGAATGTAGTCGAATTAAGTCGGGTGATGTTGAGGGTATTAGATTAGGAAATGAGACACTTAAAGTAGTAAAGGAGTTTTGCTATTTGGGGAGCAAAATAACTGATGATGGTCGAAGTAGAGAGGATATAAAATGTAGACTGGCAATGGCAAGGAAAGCGTTTCTGAAGAAGAGAAATTTGTTAACATCGAGTATAGATTTAAGTGTCAGGAAGTCATTTCTGAAAGTATTTGTATGGAGTGTAGCCTTGTATGGAAGTGAAACATGGACGGTAAATAGTTTGGACAAGAAGAGAATAGAAGCTTTCGAAATGTGGTGCTACAGAAGAATGCTGAAGATTAGATGGGTAGATCACATAACTAATGAGGAAGTATTGAATAGGATTGGGGAGAAGAGAAGTTTGTGGCACAACTTGACCAGAAGAAGGGATCGGTTGGTAGGACATGTTCTGAGGCATCAAGGGATCACCAATTTAGTACTGGAGGGCAGCGTGGAGGGTAAAAATCGTAGGGGGAGACCAAGAGATGAATACACTAAGCAGATTCAGAAGGATGTAGGTTGCAGTAGGTACTGGAAGATGAAGAAGCTTGCACAGGATAGAGTAGCATGGAGAGCTGCATCAAACCAGTCTCAGGACTGAAGACCACAACAACAACAACAACAAGTTCAGGTGAACTCCATATGAATTAAACGTCCCCATCTGAAATCTAACGTCATTAGTATGCAATTACGCTCATTTTAATCGTGTTTTATAATCTGACTGTGTATATTTGTAGTTTAAAGTATGTATGTCTTTTCATAAGAGCAAGTCTAAAAATGGAATAATAATAAAATGAAAGTAAAATCTAAAGGCAACTTCCCCCACAATAGCGTCACCGGCTGGCTACAACTTATATCTTTATATAAATTTTAAACCAGTTGTTTGTTGACTCCTCGATAAGGCACATATTTTTATATTGACACTGAACATTATTTCAAAAGTTCAAAGTTTTTTTGAGGAGTTAACCTTTAAGCTATGTTTTAGCTTTTGAAATTTTGGGGTTTGTTATACATCAAACGCCTGTCACTCCTTATGTTCCTTTCATCTTAAAGGCAGATATCTGATGATGGCAGGTGCCGAAACTTCGTAATAAATAAAGATATTTTCCTTAGCGATCTAGACGGTTTTATTGATAAAAATTGTTTGGAGTTGGTTTATGTTATTCTTGGCAAAGAATTGCGCACGTTTTTGTTTATTACGAAAACCTAGGTATTTGTCTTGGCGTATGTGTAGCGCTATCATTTCGGAGAAAACAGTTACAATTTTTTTATGAAATCGCTCAAAGACTGTCGACTGACATCATCTGATTACGCTGTCGTTCGGTTCTGTCATTGTGAATTACGTCTGTTAGAAATATTGCAGGCATTATTAGCCCGTTTCAGTTTATTCGAAACTAATTAATAATACGCGCACAGTATTGCGAAGCTGACGGTTATTTATACGAGTCCGAAAATATACTGCCCGGAGAGTTGTAAGAGAAAATGATGCTGACGTTACACGTGCATTCAAAATATGAAGCTGGCCAGATGTGCAGAACGACCAATACTTGAATGCGGCTTCCGAAATGGTGCATAGCTATGTGTATCGGCGTTCTTTGTGGGCCGACGATAAATTGCGGCACACGTGTCACCAACAGCCGGGACCAGCGCGTATTTCTCTGGGCGGCCTTCTGCTGCTCCGAAAGAGACTACGATGCTACTGATAAAATACTGTCTGCAAGTTGGGAAACTAGAGTGGTTTCCAGCAGAGTTAAGTTAGAGCTAGCGTGCAGTTAATGGGTGTGAGGAAAGGACCAATGTAGAAGTAACTTCAGGCTTGCCCAAGGGAAGCGTATTTATATGTTAATTACTTGTCAGACTATACTAATAGTAATCTCAGACTTTTTACTGATGATACAGTTGTCTGTTATGGATTATGGTCTTAAAAAACTGCTCAGGCTGGCAGCTCTCCATCTAGATCTGTTAGAAGCTAACTTCTTCACCTGAGAGATTCCCATATTATACACAACTCGTTTTAAAAATACGCACGCGATCGCTACGGTCGCAGGTTTGAATCCTGCCTCGGGCATGGATATGTGTGATGTCCTTAGGTTAGTTAGGTTTAAGTAGTTCTACGTTCTAGGGGACTGATGACCTCAGATGTTAAGTTCCATAGTGATCAGAGCCATTTGAACCATTTTTTTAAAATACGAGTTGCGTCTCCCTAAAAAATTTCCTTCCGTGATATTTTTAAGGAACTAATTTTATCGTAGATTCCATTCCGACTGAGAGCTACCCTATAGCATCTCGTGGTATTTAAACGAAAACAACTGCATTGTCGGTGCCTGGAAATCATTCCAGGTTTTCATGTGCACAAGAATAAGACGAGTAGCTGCCTTGTCAAGTATTGTGGATTTTCCGCGACAGCATATGTCGTTACGCCTGAGAACCAAGCATGCATCTAGTATGGTGGTGAAAGCTAAGCGCTCATTCAGACATTCCAGTCTGCCAGTTTCTGCGTTATCATCCCTGTCGTCATGTCTCTCATCAGCACACTTTTTTCACCAAGATGTGTTGCAAGAAACTGATGATTCATTATTTGGACTTGTAGAAATAGTTTGGTGTGCCTTTCTGAAACATATTTGTTACTTTTTTTTTAGTATGTTTCCAATATACTTCGTCAGTATTTCAGAAGACCAACAGTTCTTTCTGGCCATAAGCGAGGGTAAGGTAAATGGATTCCCTTGCAGCAATAGCGAAGTACAAATCACAATCCTTATTAACGTTTTCCGTGGTTTTCTTAAACCGTCTGAGGTGAATTGTGCTATGGTTCTTTTAAAGAGGATGGTTCCGATTATCCAATATTTTACTCTAATGACCTGATTTCGACTGGACGTTACTCTAAATCTTCCTTTTCCATGTCAAGTGTTATTGATGCTCCAAACAATCATTACCGACACTAACATTTCTGACAGTATTCCAATCGCTGGGCAGTCTCAGGTTAAGACTGTCATTTCCGTATTAAAAAATGTAATACGAGCTCCTAGTACCTATTCTGGTACACTTAATTTAAGTCTCGATTACTCATAAAAAGAACATTCTTATTTCCCTAACTTTGTTGACCACTGTTTACAACTTCCAGAGGAACAGACAGTGAGTTCTAGCTATGTTTATTGTTTTGGCGTAGCAAACGAACCCCATGAGTAGATTCTCACATTCACATCACCTGTGCATATACAGATGTTTTAGCCGTTGATTTGCCCACGACTGCAGTACACGGCTTCAAATCATCTTCGAGATAAATCTTCCATTTGACAGTAACAGGACTATCTCTCGCCTCCTTTCATTATGGTGGCTTGTGAGGCCGTTCTTCTGGTGTCAGCAAAGACCGGTGTCGAAATTACGTTGTCTTATCAATCAAATGATCGTTTTCACAATTTCCGCTGACATTGAAGACCAATTTTCAGTATGATTCAGTGTGTCAAAACAAAATTTTGCGACTTTCGTATAGTCTCACTGTTGTTTGCGTGCAAACGTCTACATCTACTTGGTTACTCTGCAATTCACACTTAAGTGCCTGGCAGAGGGTTCAAACTACTTTTCTACCATTACACTCTCGACTGGCACGTGGGAAAAATGAACACCAAAATCTTTCCGTTCGAGCTCTGATTTCTCTTATTTTAGTATGATGATCATTTCTCCCTACGTCGGTAGGTGTCAACAAAATATTTACGCATTCGGAAGAGAAAGTTGGTGATTGAAATTTCGTAAATAGATCTCGCGGCAAAGAAGACCGCCTTTGTTTCAGTGACTGCCACCCCAAATTGCGTATCATATTAGTGAGACTCTCATCCCTGTTGCGCGATAACAAGGAACTAGCTGCCCTTCTTTGCACTTTTTCGATCTCCTCCGTCAATCCTACCTGGTAAGGATCCCACACCGCGCAGCAATATTCCAGCAGAGGACGGACAACTGTAATATAGGCTGTCTCTTTAGTGGGTTTGTCACATCTCCTAAGTGTTCTGCCAACAAAGCGCAGTATTTGTTTCGTCTTCCCCACAATATTATCTATGTGGTCTTTCCAATTTAATTTGCTCGTAATTCCTAGGTATTTAGTTGAATTGACAGCCCTTAGATTTGTGCGATTTATCGTATAAAATTTATCGCATTTCTTTAAGTACCCATGAGGATGTCCTCGCCTTTTTCTTTGTTTAGTGCCAATTGCCATTTTAGCACCATACAGAAATTCTCTCTAGATCATTTTGTAATTGGAATTGATCGTCTGATAATTTTACTAGATGGTAAATTACAGCTCATCTGCAAACAATGTAAGGGGGATTCTTAGATTATAACCTAGATCATTTATGTAAATCAGGAAGAGCAAAGGGCCTATGACACTAACTTGCGGAACGCCAGATATCACTTCTGTTCCACTCGATGATTTACCGTCCATCACTACGAACTGTGACCTCTCTGAGAGGAAATCACGAATCCAGCCACACAACTGAGACGATACTCCATACGCACGCAATTTGATTAATAATCGCTTGTGAGGAACGGTATCAAAACCCTTCTGGATATCTTGGAATATGGAATCGATCTGAGATCCCTCGTCGACAGCACTCATTATTTTATGGGAGTAAAGAGATAGCTGCGTTGCACAAGAACGATATTTTCTGAATCCGTGTTGTTATGTATAAAAAAAAAGTTCAAATGCGTGTGAAATCTTATCGGACTTATCTGCTAAGGTCATCAGTCCCTAAGCTTACACACTACTTAACCTAAATTATCCTAAGGACAAACACACACCCATGCCCGAGGGAGGACTCGAACCTCCGCCGGGACGAGCCGCACAGTCCATGACTGCAGCGCCATAGACCGCTCGGCTAATCGCGCGCGGCTATGTATCAATAAGTCATTTTCTTCAAGGTGATTCAGACTGTTCGAGTACAGTATATGCTCCAAAATCCCACTGCAAATTGAGGTCAGTGATATAGGTCTGTAATTCAGTGAGTTACTCCTATTTCCTTTCTTGAATATTGGTGTGACCTGTGCTACTTTCCAGTCCTTAGGAACAGACTTTTCGTCAAGTGAGCAGTGGTATATGATTGATAAGAAAGGCGCTATTGCGTCTGAATACTCTGAAAGGAACGCGAAGAATAACCACGACTCCAGCAGCAGCATAGCAGCACTATTGCAAGGCAGTAACAGTCATTGCGGGCCAGGGCGGTACTGCTGGTGCTGCAGTATTCTTTATTCTCCGTGTTTTTCTGTCGCTGTTAACAAATGAAGATTAAACGAATATCGCAACATTCTATCGAATAGGCAGGTAAAATTCCGCTTTAAAAATCATTATGTTTGTACGCAAACAAACTGACGCTTTCTGCCAACACTGGGCGTCGCACGATGAACAGTATTTCTTTGGACTGACTCCACCCACACATTGCAGAAACGAAATTGCAGATATCTGCCGAAACGCCAGAGGAAATGCGTCTGACGGCCTTTAGGAGGGATACCCTTTGTATGCACGTGGCAGATGGTAATAATTAAATTGCAGCTGCTCACGGAGGTCCAGTGCGGGCTGCAATTATCGATGTCAGCGAAACTTGGTAGATATTCTTAGGCGTTGATGCGGAACCGTTTTATGCAGCAAAAAAATTAGTTCCAATTTTGTCCACGAGATGCAAATCTGGCACAGTACACTTTTTGAATATAACAAATCCCTGCTGTCTTTTGACAATCCATAACGTGAGGGAACTGTATGGCTATCGAGAAGAGTGACTGTGCGCTGTTAGTGAAACTGTTTCATGTGAACGGCAGCAATTAACAGTGCTGCACTGACAGAGTGTCGCCGGCTGAAAAGTGTGACGAAAGACCTGATCTCATTAAATGGTTTAAAGGATATGATAATGAAATTAGAAAACACGGGTGGACTTGCTGTGCCACCAGGAAGAGGAAGGCACCCTATTCCGGTGCAAGTTATTGACGAAGTTGCTGTTGCTGTAACTGACCACCCAGCACACGGCACAGGTAGTGCTAGCGCCCGCGCAGTGTCACGAGGACTGTCCATCCCATGGTCAACAGTACAGAAAGTTTTCCGGTATATTGTACGCTGGTACCCGTACAAGATCAAGACGGTCCAGCAACTGAAACCTCATGTTCCGCAGCAACGCCCTGAATGTACTCTTCGGTTTCTGGCACGGATCAACGTTGATGACATGTGAATGGGCAATATTCTGTGGAGTGAGGAGGCACATTTTACACTACAGGGTGCTGTCAATACACAGAACTGTCGAATTTTGCACTGTTAAACCGCGTGTTGTGCACGAAAAGCCATTGCACTCGCCGTTATGACTGTGTGCTGTGGATTCACAAGCACCTTTATTCTCCGCCCGTACCTCTTTGAAAAGATTACACCCAGAGGGCCTGTCAGGTGTAGCAGACGTCTGTATGTTATCGAGACCTCCTTGTACAGTATGTGATTCATGCTTTGGAAGAGCGCAACTGTGTGGAAACCACTGTTTTCGTGCAAGATTGAGCAACACTTCATGTCGCTCGACCAGTGAAAGATCTGCTCAACGCGCAGCCTTCCGCATAAGTGTTATCTCTAGAGGGTTTCCAGATACATAGCGTGTAAGATCGGCCGATCTCATTCCATGGGATATCTAAAAGAAAGCGTGTATCAGGGACATGTTAGGTCTCTACCTGATCAAAAGACCAGTGTAAAGGAACTGTTGATCACGACGTTTTACGGATGCAGCATCCTGTCGACGTCTCCCGTGCACATATTGAACAAATCGTCTAATCGGCCGCTAATAACGAAATCAACGTTATCCCTTTCTCACCTGATTGACCTTTCCTGCCGAAGTCCCGTTTGAAACCCATTTCATTTGAAAACGTTTCTGTACGTCCTTCTTGCATTCTCAGCTCCAGATTTGCACCTGGTAACTAAAACTGATACTAATATTTTTCCATCGGCAGTCGGTTCCGCATTAATGCAGTAAAGTGTCTACCAAGTTTCGCTGCCATACGATAATTTCAGCTCACATTGGACCTCTGTCAACAACTGCACTTTAACTTTAACCACTCGGTACATGCAGGCTGAGGCAATGAAACCGGAAGACTAAAATAATTCAAACATTTTTTGACACAATTTTTTTGCATGGGTCTAGTATACATTAGAGGAGATTAATAGTTTATCTTGAAAGTTATGATGTTATCAGTATGGTGTCACTCGGATGCAGTCCTTGATTTCGGACACATTGACGGAGTCTGTGGGTGAGTCGGCTCATGACGTGACGCGGCATTTCCAGAATGTTGTTTATTTCTTGACGAAATCGCTTCTTCAAATTGTTTGGGTTCTTGGACGGTTTTCCTGCTAAACTTCGGACCTGAGGCACCCAAATGAAAAAAGTCTGGAACCAATAAACCTGCTGATTGAGGAGGCCATAGAATATTGCCGTTTCTGCTAATAAGACGACAATGAAATGCGAGTTCAAGTGAATCCATTGACACCGGAGCATTATGACTGACTGCTATGACCAACGAATGGTTCACCCTTAAAGGATGACACTGTGAGGGTCGCGACTGTTAAAGAACGTAAATAAAAAAGTTTGCTGTGTGTGTCGACTTAGAAAACACGTTTATGTGCTTGATGCATATAAATCAAATTGATGTGAGGTACGTTTTCTGTAGGCTAAGTCCTGTTCTCGTCAACTGTCCATCAGTGCTGTACCCTGTCAAGCCAGCGCCCACAGCACCACTCATGAACGATATACTCAATGACCGACAGTGGAAATGATGCTTTCGCGGATATTGTACTATTCGAAAAAAGACGGGATGCTGCACACTTGCATCAGGGACTCTGTCAGTATGTAACTCAAATATTGCATGCTGACCCCGTTTAATTCTTTGCTTGTCAATTTACGGCAGTGAAAATTTGGCCAACCTCATTCATTCGACCAAAGTTACCCCCCCCCAGGCGCGCATCAACACGTAACCGTGCTTTAAACACTCCTCACATGCAACGTGAGGCACGCGACCATCGGCGAAGATTATTGCGAGTTTTGTGTAGTCATGACCGAATTTTACGTTGCGGGTCATTTCCGGGAGTGAACAGCAGAATAGAGGACATCGAATTTTCTCAGCGCGTTGAGATACGTAAACAAATGCGATGCAAGGATGCTTTCTACATCACAGGACGAATCGAGCAGACGCTATTGTGGAAGAAGGCTTCCTGAAACTAAAGTGTAGTATATAGTGGCTTTTGCTTCAGAAAGAAAAATAGTAGTACGACATTGTTGGCTAGGAGGACCCTAGGTTTCTCTGTCACTTAATTACCCAATTGCCTCTTTTGTGTCTTAAGTGTATTAGTTGAATGAAATCAGTAATGGGTGTACGTGTGGTGGGGTATCATGTTTGTGCAGTATGTATGTATGTGTGTGTGTGCGTGTGTGTGTGTGTGTGTGTGTGTGTGTGTGTGTGAGAGAGAGAGAGAGAGAGAGAGAGAGAGAGAGAGAGAGAGAGAGAGAGAGAGGAGGAGGAGGAGAGAAGAGATGGTGAATCACGGTGCTGGCACTCAACATCTTCCTCTCTAACGGCACCAGCGACACCACCAAGCTTAACATCTCTGTTTGACAGAATGATCACCATCAACGGCGGCACACAGCCTAACTTCATTACACACTGCGAAGAGGTTTGGAATTAAATACAGGATAATGACGCAAAGTCTGTTGATTAGGATCTTACGTCTCTCCTTTCCTCCCCTTTCCAATCACACATCGGTGGTGAAAATTTTTTCTACCACCAGGATTCCAACCCGCTACCTTCGACTCGAGCGGCGTCGCACAGGTGTGCGATAGCGAGCTCAGCTATGGAGACGGTTTTCGTTTTTCTTCTTCTTTTTTTTTAAATTTGAAGCTGCGTACTATGAACATTGTTTTTATAAGGCGCCCACTGGATTAAGTACGGGGTTATTACAATTGATTGAAGCGATTTCACAGCTCTACAATAACTTCATTATTTGAGATATTTTCACAATGCTTTGCACACACATACAAAAACTCAAAAAGTTTTTTTAGGCATTCACAAATGTTCGATATGGGCCCCTTTAGTGATTCGGCAGACATCAAGCCGATAATCAAGTTCCTCCCACACTCGGCGCAGCATGTCCCCATCAATGAGTTCGAAAGCATCGTTGATGCGAGCTCGCAGTTCTGGCACGTTTCTTGGTAGAGGAGGTTTAAACACTGAATCTTTCACATAACCCCACAGAAAGAAATCGCATGGGGTTAAGTCGGGAGAGCGTGGAGGCCATGACATGAATTGCTGATCATGATCTCCACCACGACCGATCCAACCGTTTTCCAATCTCCTGTTTAAGAAATGCCGAACATCGTGATGGAAGTGCGGTGGAGCACCATCCTGTTGAAAGATGAAGTCGGCGCTGTCGGTCTCCAGTTGTGGCATGAGCCAATTTTCCAGCATGTCCAGATACACGTGTCCTGTAACGTTTTTTTCGCAGAAGAAAAAGGGACCGTAAACTTTAAACCGTGAGATTGCACAAAACACGTTAACTTTTGGTGAATTGCGAATTTGCTGCACGAATGCGTGAGGATTCTCTACCGCCCAGATTCGCACATTGTGTCTGTTCACTTCACCAGTAAGAAAAAATGTTGCTTCATCACTGAAAACAAGTTTCGCACTGAACGCATCCTCTTCCATGAGCTGTAGCAACCGCGGCGAAAATTCAAAGCGTTTGACTTTGTCATCGGGTGTCAGGGCTTGTAGCAATTGTAAACGGCAAGGCTTCTGCTTTAGCCTTTTCCGTAAGATTTTCCAAACCGTCGGCTGTGGTACGTTTAGCTCCCTGCTTGCTTTATTCGTCGACTTCCGCGGGCTACGCGTGAAACTTGCCCTCACGCGTTCAACCGTTTCTTCGCTCACTGCAGGCCGACCCGTTGATTTCCCCGTACAGAGGCATCCAGAAGCTTTAAACTGCGCACACCATCGTCGAATAGAGTTAGCAGTTGGTGGATCTTTGTTGAACTTCGTCCTGAAGTGTCGTTTCACTGTTATGACTGACTGATGTGAGTGCATTTCAAGCACGACATACGGTTTCTCGGCTCCTGTCGCCATTTTGTCTCACTGCGCTCTCGAGCGCTCTGGCGGCAGAAATCTGAAGTGCGGCTTCAGCCGAACAAAAGTTTGAGTTTTTCTACGTATCTGTAGTGTGTCGTGACCATATGTCAATGAATGGAGCTACAGTGAATTTATGAAATCGCTTCAATCATTTGTAATAGCCCTGTATATTTAAAAACACCATCGTCTTTGGTACGATTTTTTAAAATTTCTTAGGGAAATCGTATGTCGGTGGTTAATGGCGCTAAAATATTTCTAATTGCAAACCCATGGATGCGAATATAAACATCTCCTGACAGTTTATTCACTAAGTTGTTACAGGGGCTGGACAAAAATAAGGAAACACAACCAGGAAGGCAGCCCTGAACCTAAATGCAGTATCTAGACAAACCTGCAGGTTGCGCTATGTACCTGACTATGAACAGCACCTGTGCAGTGTCCTCAATACGTTGCAAATGTCAGCCGTGGTCAGAAAGGTGCTCTGTTTAGTTGGGTGTGCATTATGTCGGAGCTGAGCGAATTCGAACGTGGGCAAATTGTCAGTGTCGTATATTGGGTGCTTCTGTAATGAAGATAGGCGAAGATTTATCGCAGATTTATACTGCATACAGGGAAAGTGGGAAAACATCTTCCGCTTAGTCACAGTGCGGACGAAAGTGTGTTGAGTTGTCGCCACTGTGGTCACTGAAGAGCATTGTGAAGAAATATAAGACGACGATATTTGCAAATGTCACTGTAAAACTGAATGTCAAACTCGCGAACCCTGCCAGTACCAAAACAACACGAAGGTGTTCGCTGGTGTGGAGAGTCATGTAAAAAAGAAAAGCGATCTGAAGGAAACAGGAATAAATCGATCAAACTTAAAGATAGGCAACAGGAGGTATTTGGTATTGCTCTCCCTTGAAAATAACCATGTTTTCAGAAAAGTACCAGGAGCTATTTCGGATGTTGTCAAGCACGTGTCAAACGCTGTTTAAGAATCCGCTAGAAATGAGGATCAGAGGAAAATGTCATACGAAAGTACGTGCCCAGTTGTTGCTCCTCGACAACAAAACCTAGAGCCTCTATATACATTCAGTCTAGAGTGAAAAATCTTGCACCATATGAAACTACAGAAACAAAATACTTGCTTTACCACAACTTCAGACACTTCTGTTGTTGAAACAATTGGAGTTACAGAACTTTCAAATAGTGAACGAAAAGAAAACGGTAGAAAAATTGAAGAGGACAAATCTACTCAAACGATTCTATTGTTAAGCGTTTCGTTTTACCATATCCTTTCCATTGTTTTCTATATCGTCTAAAAGAAACAATTAAAAATACAGTTTGTAAATTTTTCTTGATCTCTTGTAATTACATGAGAGTCAGCTGTATTTACGTAGCTTATATGCTGTTTATTACATTCGAACATTACACAGTTTCTGCTTTTGTTGTTCACAAACTTTTCTTCCATTGTTTAGCAACTGTCTGTCTGTAGGCTCGTCTTCATCAGGACCCTTATTGTAATCTTCTTCTTCTTCTTCTTCTTCTTCGTCTTTCGTCTCCTCCAAATGATAATGAAAGTTATCTTTCAAGTACTAAGAGATGTTGTGCACTACAGCACACGTTACTATTAGCTTGGGGACTCTCTCTAAAGAAAGTCTGACACAATTACTGTAACAGGAAACCGTTTCTTCGATTGACCAAATTGGAGAGAGCCTCCACTACCTCTCTTTCTGTGGCATGGATCAAACTAAATCGTCGCTGGCTTAAATGGAGTCACTAACCATGGAGATACTCTATACCCTGAATCACCAAGAAAGCGAGCATTCCAGTGGTACCCTGAAATTATACTTCTGTTTCGGCTATGTCTAGATATTCTAGCATCATGCAAGCTATCAGGCCAGCCTACACTTATATTAGTAAATTTCTCACCAGCAGCTACTGTGGCCTGCACGTTAGCAGATGGCGTAACCTTTGCCACTGACATTTTCATCACCATTTAAGGTTCGTTTCCTAATTTATAGCCGACCGCGGTGGTCTAGCGGTTCTAGGCGCTCAGTCCGGAACCGCGCGACTGCTACGGTCGCAGGTTCGAATCCTGCCTCGGGCATGGATGTGTGTGATGTCCCTAGGTTAGTTAGGTTTAAGTAGTTCTAAGTTCTAGGGGACTGATGACCACAGATGTTGAGTCCCATAGTGCTCAGAGCCATTTGAACCATTTGAACCATCCTAATTTATATTTGGGTGCCACCCGAAGGCCCTACAACAGTTGGCAGTTAACATGTTTTTTTGCCGTTTTAGCTTAGCCGTATCGATTGCCTGCAAATGCATTCATGAACTTTTAATACTATCTGATCCATAACATCATTTCTGTTTCACATAATGTTGTCCGGTCAACTCCAAAATCCATGGCCACACAGGTCTGGAATCCAGGATCGCCCACACAGCGAACAAGTATGTCCATCCGTTTTCGGGAAGCCAAGACTCCCCTACGTGTTTCATCACGTACTGACGTAAATTCCGCTGTTAAAAGTCCACACTTTCAGTTTAATATCGTAAGTGCTCTTTTCAACGACTAACAGTCCTACGAATCTAATAACGTTTCTAATGTCTGACCGATAGGAACATCGTTCAAAAATGGCTCTGTGCACTACGGGACTTAATTTCTGAGGTCATCAGTCCCCCAGAACTTAGAACTACTTAAACCTAACTAACCTAAGGACATCACACACATCCATGCCCGAGGCAGGATTCGAACCTGCGACCGTAGCGGTCGCGCGGTTCCAGACTGTAGCGCCTAGAACCGCTCGGTCACCAAGGCCGGCAGGAACATGGCGCAGACTGACGGACAGTGCTTAACAACTATCATGCCCCACCACCGTCTTACTAATAACGTGAATGGATCTCTGTGTGGAAACTATATTCTACTCTTTATTCGCAGCTTAAATCCAGCCCGTCCGTGAAAGCAAAGATACATTTTAGCATATTAGGCTCTACAACGTTTACTCACACACAATTTAGATACATGTTAAATTACTTAGCTGTATCTCGCTATAATACACATCACTCAGTAAATATTTACTTTATAGTTCTTCGCCTTAAGAGAAAATAACAACAGACGGAATGGAGTCGTGTACCGAGCGAGGTGGCACGGAAGACACTAGATTCTCATTCGGGAGAACAGTGCTTCAGATCCCTGTCTCCTCACCCAGATTCAGGTTTTTTGTGGTTGCCCTAAAGTTGGCCGGCCGAAGTGGCCGTGCGGTTAAAGGCGCTGCAGTCTGGAACCGCAAGACCGCTACGGTCACAGGTTCGAATCCTGCCTCGGGCATGGATGTTTGTGATGTCCTTAGGTTAGTTAGGTTTAACTAGTTCTAAGTTCTAGGGGACTAATGACCTCAGCAGTTGAGTCCCATAGTGCTCAGAGCCATTTGGACCATTTTGCCCTAAAGCGCTAAGAACAAAGAGCGGTGAAATGGTTTATTTTAAACACACGTGAATGATTAACGGTTTCTATCTCAAACATGAGTGTGCGTCCATCTCTCAATGCGTATTCGTCGGTGGAACGTTAAACGCAGATCATCTTTCCTTCTTCCTCTTTTACTTGGATTAATAAAAAGCAACAAGAGATAATGTCAAGAGATATGTAAAAATCATTCTCTCTCGAAAGGTGGAGAAACTAACAACAGATGGAAGAACTCGTATTGTGCTGTTAACTGTTACGCCTTAGGCTTAGAATAAGCTGATAGGATATTTTATAATAATAACTTGTATTCTACATAATAGAAGCATTGTAAAACATAATTAGCGAAGAAAGTAATAAAAAATATGGATTTCTATTTGTTTGATACCAAATTTCAGAAATGGAGGAAAGACCGTCTTCGACATGTTTTTAAACCTCCGAGAAGTAATTTAATCAGCGCATAGCACAGAACTGTTCGTAGAGAAATTCTCAGTGATGCAGAAATAGAACAACATTCATCAGAATGGTATATATAGCAGAAATTCTACAAGGAGGATGGAAATAATACACGGTGGCCATGTCTGTCTTCTGGAAGGCTCATTGGAAAGCGCGATATGAAAGCCATCAAGAAAAGGTAAAATAAATGCCAGTCTATTTATAAATCCTTTTAACTTCTGTGTGAAATAAATACGAACGTGACTACACTATTCGTCATGGGAAGAGAAATCACAGCATTCCATTCAGAAACCGAGTTGTTAATCGGTAGCCATAAAGCATGTCAGCACAACTGAATGAGTTACGTGTTCAAAGATGACGTAGCGCTCGTGATGCGTTCAGTGAGCATAAGATGAAGAATGTCCGGCATGAGTAGTGACGTTTTCACTTTATCATACGACGATGCACGCCAAGCCACTGAACGTGTTACTTCTTATAAGTAAATATTTCACAGTAACTACAGGCTAGTGAATAGAACTATCTACGCTTGAAACGAAGCAAATATTCCAGATTTCAGAAGTGCTCCACTAAGGATGTAGCAGACAACGAACCTGTCATTAACGAGAGGATCACGACTACTCGTCTTCACCGATTTCGTCCGAATCTATTCTATATGCTTGGTTTGGCCAATAATGAAAGTGACAATGGCCAAGCGTTTAGAAAAGGAAATGGCATTCTTGCCGTGGGTCGGGCGAGGCATTAGTCATTTATGCTGTGGTACCTTTTAGGCATCGGTCGGTGCAACGGAAAGAATCCAGAACGGTAATCCGATGCAGATCGGGTCGATTCCTTATAAGGAATCTTAAAAACAGTATTCTCAATTTTTCCGTAAATTACACTGCAAATAACCAAAAATAATGTTCGGCATATTGCATTTATTAATATTATCTCAAAAGGCATAAAAAGGAAAGAGAAGGAAACTTTTAGGGTCGCAAATAAATTTAATGGAAGCGGTTTTGAGGCGTACAAGAGAACTTCTTATAGAAAATTATATATTTTTATTCTTTTACAGTTGCAGTCAATCAGTGTAACTATTCTTCCCGTCAAGGTATCATTGTACCACTTACTACTTTTGTTTCAATTGGCTGCTGCTCCACGTACTTGCATTATTTTGCGTTAAAAGTAATAGTTTTGTTAACACTATGGTTCCTAGTTAGTGTTTCAGTTATCTTTCCGACTTCCTACAAACTCTTAGGTTTGTGAATATCTTTTATTTGCGTTGGCTGTAAAGAGAGCTTCTGGCGACAGTGATTTAAATTGAACAATCCCAGTTGACAGAAATACCTTAGTATTTGAAAGTAAACTTGCAGTGCTGAATTAACACTGTTTGTTTTAACTTCTTATTAACACGCTTATGGTACTATCTAAATGGCTCAAAATGGTTCGAATGGCTCTGAGCACTATGGGACTCAACTGCTGTGGTCATAAGTCACCTAGAACTTAGAACTACTTAAACCTAACTAACCTAAGGACAGCACACAACACCCAGCCATCACGAGGCAGAGAAAATCCCTGACCCCGCCGGGAATCGAACCCGGGAACCCGGGCGTGGGAAGCGAGAACGCTACCGCACGACCACGAGATGCGGGCAGGTACTATCTAAATTTGCCCAGTTTAGATATAGAGAAAAATCTTTTTTAACACTTGTGTAATGTTACCTCAATGACAGCGTAATTTTGTACTAACATTAAAGTTGAAATTTTACCCAGATAGGGCACAGTTATTATATAGACGTAAACCGTACACTGTCTGTTGCGACGCTTAATTTATTTTGTGTCCATTATTTTCAAAAAATGGTAAAAAGTGACTTTGACGATTTACACGTGCTGGGGTGTCACTCATCGTAGAAACTCCGTAAACAGTAATTTTCTTCATATCTTGTATTGTATAAACGCTGCATTTTTACAATTACACGGTTGTTTTAAAGTTTCTATAGAAAAACAATCTTGGTTTACATTTATAAAAGGTTCTTTCTCTTCGCAGAGTTAAGCAGCAAATCGCGCGTAACAAGCCATTTCGCCAAATATTGGCGACGATAGCTGACGATGTACAGAGGACTGTATTCTGACGCACTCTCGATGAGGTAAGACCTGTTTTTGAAAGTTTTTGATCAAATTCTTTAACCGATGACGAAAACAGACATCGCAGGGTCGATTCGGCATGTTGTTGGACCCATTTGTACCGCGCTGCATGGTGTCGTGGTTGCAAAGATGGACCTCGCCATGGACGTCGGGAGTGAAGTTGCGCATCATGCAGCATATTGCTCACAGTTTGAGTCGTAACACGACGTCCTGTGGCTGCAGGAAAAGCATTATTCAACATGGTGGCGTTGCTGTCAAGGTTCCTCCGAGCCTTAGTCCGTAGATAGCGATCATCCACTGCATTAGTAGCCCTTGGGCGGTCTGTGCGAGGCATGTTATCGACATTTCCTGTCTCTTTGTATCTCCTCCATGTCTGAACAGCATCGCTTTGGCTCACCCCGAGACGCCTAGACACTTCCCTTGTTGAGAGCCCTTCCTGGCACAAAGTAACAATGCGGACGCGATCGAACCGCGGTATTGACCATCTAGGCATGGTTGGACTACAGACAACACGAGCCGCGTACCTCCTTCCTGGTGGAATGGCTGGAACTAATCGGCTGTCGGATCCGCAAGACTCAATTCTTACACGGAATTTGCAGTCTCCCCTCCCCCCCCCCCACAACGGCCAAAGGCCGTTCACGTGATTCCACCTCCACGAGGCGGGGCGTGACTGTCAGCGCTCCTGGTTTTACTTGAGTGTACTATGTTGCCTTTCCCGCCAGAAAACAAACACACTCTCGCCTGCTTTGTGTCTGTAAGCAAAACCAGCAAAGTTCACTACAGCCAGATTGCACAGATTCTTTTCAGGTTTGTACTACGAGTTGTTTAAAAACGTACAGCCCAAAAAGGGCCTAGAAGATGAAGTGACTTAACAAAAGTTTGTACTCTATTTCCGTTTTGTTTCTCAAAATAAATAATTTTCTTATTAACTTTCGTGTGTAGCGAACATGGGTTTCTGCTGTGATGTTTTTATTGCTCAAAATAAAATGTCTTTGACAAAATTCCCGAAGGAGTAAGCTTTAATTTCGTGTACGGCAATTAAAAAGGCTTAAGTTCGTGAAATTTCCACTTTAACGTGCTCTAACGAGATGGCTATTTCTTTGTACATAAACATTCAGCAGATACAAACAGTTCATTGTTCGTTTCATTTCTTTATTAAAGTTGCTGTCTGCTGGTGTTTTTGTAAGATTTTATTCCGCATACAAGCATTATGTTCATAATATATCCGTGTCTTAAGGCCGATATAATATTTAATGCATAGTTTGGCAATACATGGGATATGACTTTTCAGAGTTTTACCTTCGGCTGAAGAATGAGTTTCCAACATTTTGTCCATTTGCTGCTCAAATAGGATACAATAATTATTGAACTGTCAATATTTTCCATACAGTCGTCCCCAGCAAACTGCTGAATGGTTTTAAAGCTTTGTACAATACCCACATATATTTGCTGCCATTGCAAACTCTGTTGCCATTATTATGAATTACATTATGTATCTATTGCATATCCAAAATATGTGTGTGTTATTAGTTTCGGAAACTTGT
Source organism: Schistocerca cancellata (assembly GCF_023864275.1). Classification (NCBI taxonomy): domain Eukaryota; kingdom Metazoa; phylum Arthropoda; class Insecta; order Orthoptera; family Acrididae; genus Schistocerca; species Schistocerca cancellata. Next base: position 353,528,725 of record NC_064630.1, read on the forward strand.
TCTTTTAAATAACATTGCTCAGAAGGTAAGTTTCTAGTACACACTTATATTTATCTAAAGACATTGAAAATGCCTTGTAAGCAACATGTCAAAAAATTGTAGATTTTGACAATCACACACCGCCTCGTGGAGGTGGAATCACGTGACTGGCTTGTGGCCGTTGTGGAGTGGAGACTGCAAATTCCGTGTGAAACTTGAGTCTTGCTATCGGACCGCCTCCGTCTAATAGGCGCTGCTCATATATGGTTGTTTACATCTTTGGGCGGGTTTAGTGACATCTCTGAACAGTCAAAAGGACTGTGTCTGTGGTGGAATATAAACAGTCAACGTCTAGCTACAAGAGTTCTGGGAACCGGGATGATGCAAAACTTGTTTTGATATGTGTATAGTGTGGATTTTTGTCAATCTATTGAACTTTCTAGACAATAAAATGTCAGATTTTGGTCACTTATTTTCTGATTTTTATAACCTATTTCTGCAAGTGATAGAACCTATTGTAGGTACCTAACTTAAGATTTTTTAGAACCTATAAGTCCGAGGTATAATAATGATGATAAAAGTGTGCTCAAGTAGAACAATACTGGTGCCCAGTAGAACACATCAGTATAAGTGATAGGTCAACAGTGATATCACGTTTGTTCGCTAACGAAGTTGCTGTCTATAGGAAATTATCGCCTCTGGAACCGAAATCCCTAACGCACGCCTGTACAGTGGCTCTCGACTCGGAGGTGAGTCAGTTCGAGCCCGGGTGCTGAATGGCATTTTCACTGCCAATATTTGGTCCGCAAGGGAAGCAGAGGTGGTGATTAAAAAGTTTCTGATCACCAGTTTTTGCGCCAATGTCATGGGTTGGATTCCAAACCTCTCCGCACAGTGTCAGCAAGTGATGGCATGTGATGCTGCTGATGGTGATCCATCCGTCGGGTGGGCATTTTAAGCCCGGCGGTCCCCTTGGTGCTATGCGAGAGGAAAAGGCTAAGTGCCAGCACTGTGTTTCGCTCTCTCCCTCTTTTCATCGTCGCCATATGACACAAACATAACACTGCACTATTGACTCGTTAATTGCACTCGCCGGCCAGGGTGGCCGAGCGGTTCTAGGCGCTACAGTCTGGAACCGCGCGACCGCTACGGTCGCAGGTTCGAATCCTGCCTCGGGTATGGATGTGTGTGATGTCCTTAGGTTAGTTAGGTTTAAGTAGTTCTAAGTTCTAGGGGACTGATAACCTTAGATGTTAAGTCCCATAGTTCTCAGAGCCATTTGAACCATTTGAATCGCACTCATCTACATTTTACAGTCCGCCCCGATAGCTGAGTGGTCAGCGCGGCGGTCTGTCACGCCAAGGGGCCCGGGTTTGATTCCCGGCTGGGTCGGAGATTTTCTCCGCTCAGGGACTGGATGTAGTGTTGTCCTCATTACAATTTCATCATCATCAGTGGAAGGCAACGGGAAACCACCACTGGAATCACTTCCCTAGACACTCATGCGGTGGACCTCTCTGACGAGGCTTCCCCCATGACAAGACCTGCCGTAAGGCAGAGCACAGAAAGTTAAAGTTACATTTTACAGATACACGTACGATAGAAATCTCACACATCCGCAAGGAAAGAATACAATGAAACAGGAGGTAGAAGATCTTTTCCGACAGGTGGCTGAACACGCACCGCGAGATATTTCAGCCTACAATGCCGTATGACATTTACACTTTACCCAGTAGTTCTACGATCGTAAGGAAATAAAGAAAAACGTGAGCAGTGTTGCCAGTTAGTGTACTGAACAGTAGCTATCTTAAAATGACTATAACAAATTAAAACTATTTATCAGTATAAATAGTATAATATGACATTGTTTAAACTTACAGCGAAAACGCAACGAATATATACGGACAGGAATGAACACGTGAAATCAGCAATAGGGAAGAAGAATGGAGAATTTAGATTTGTCGGTAGCCTGCAAATGTAAGGAAAACGATATTCAACGCTCTGGTGCAACCAGTTTTAAGAGCCCTGCGCAGCGTTCGCGGTCCTTATCAAGTAGGCATGATGCCAAAAGGTGAGGCAACAAACCGAAGGCTGCTAGAAACGTGGAAGGTTAGTAAAGCCCATAAATAGGTGTCAACAGAGATGCTGAGGTAGCGTACATCGAAATCTTTTGAAGAAAGAGTATGCTGTGCTTGCGAAATCCCGTGTGGAAAATTTAGAGAGCCAGTATTCAATGATGTCTGTCGAACGATCCTCTGGCCTCACCGCATATCGCAAGTACGGACAATGAGAAGAAAAACATTAAGCCACGTTCCGAGATTTACACGGTGATTCTTATCAGTGTTTAAAACCACCGGAGAGATGTAGATGACGATGAGACTTGTAATTTAATATTAGACACATGGAGCCACGAATGTCCGGAAATACCCCAAAAGTGGATCAAAAACGTAATTGTCTTGTGACGAGGGCCCCCCGTCGGGTAGACCGTTCACCAGGTGCAAGTCTTTCGACATGACGCCACATCGGCGACTTGCGCGTCGATGGGATGCGCGTCAATGGGGTGAAATGGTGATGACGAGGACAACACAACACCCAGTCCCTGAGCGGAGAAAATCTCCGATCCAGCGGGGAATCGAACCCGGGCACTTAGGATTGACATTCTGTCGCGCTGACCACTCAGCTACCGGGGGGCGAACCCCAAAACCTGAATATCAGATATTGAACATGAGGCGTCACCAGATTGTTGTGGGTTGGCAGGAGAGCCAACACCGGTTTTGAGAGGAAGCCGAAAGGCACGCGTTTTAGCTCACGCAGGCTGGCGTGAGGTCTGGAACAGGTCAAGGAAATTAGACTTTAGCAAAAAACGTACGTAGCTGCTGGAATACTTAACTTTAATCCATAAATGGTGAACATCGCTCTTGACGGTACACGTTTTACAGCATCAATAGTAACTGGTAATGGCGCCTTGCTAGGTCGTAGCAAACGACGTAGCTGAAGGCTATGCTAACTATTGTCTCAGCAAATAAGAGCGTATTTTGTCAGTGAACCATCGCTAGCAAAGTCGGCTGTACCACTGGGGCGAATGCTAGGAAGTCTCTCTAGACCTACCGTGTGGCGGCGCTCGGTCTGCAATCACTGATAGTGGCAACACGCGGGTCCGACGTATACTAACGCACCGCGTCCGATTTAAAGGCTACCACCTAGCAAGTGTGGTGTCTGGCGGTGACACCACACAGATGATGTAACTCACCGCACGTGCAGCGGTTCGGCTGTCGATCCTACTCTCGCAGGTAGGGGGCAGTGCTACACTGCGTTTCGCTAGGCTAATCTGTTTTCGTAGATGTAAACCGATTCATTGTAATCTTGTAATACCACTACCGCAAGCACTACCGTATCACATTGGATAATGCAGGAACGAATACAGAGTACCCTAGAGGAGCAATGTGTAACACTGCCGCTTATCAATGAGGTTAGAATTGACAAGACCAACTGTTGCACGTACGGTGAGGTAAGTCATCTGGTAATATCATATGTTCAGCGTTTGTGATCCACGTTTGGTGTATTTCCCGAAATTTTCGGCTTCAAACGTATTCTATTAAATTATTTGCTCCAGCGTCATTTACGTCCCTTCGGGGGCTTTTAAACGCTGATAAGAATCATCCTGTTTAGACAGTCAACTTTTCCTGGTTCTGTACTCGTACAAGGAAAGAAAGTGGTTGTTGCTGGTACCAGGTACCCTCCACCATGTGCAGTACAGCGGCATGCGGAGTATACAGGGCGAACGTGAACTCCAGCGACAATATTTCGGAGGCTGTACAGTGATATTTTCGGTGTATTTGTATGTAGGCTTCCAATAGTCTCTGGTGGCTCGTTTCCGAGTAACAAACAAATTATGATTTATTCTGTTTGTTACTCTAGTTGCGTTTTTTGCTGTGAAAATACCTTCTCAATAGTGGAAAATCCCGTAATATGCAGTTGGTTGGTTGGCTGTTTTGGGGGAAGGGACCAAACAGCGAGATCATTGGAACCATCGCATTAGGGAACGATGGGGAAGGAATTCGGACGTGTCCTTTCAAAGGAACTATCCCAGCATTTGCCTGAAGATATTTTCGGAAATCACGGGAAACCAAATCAGGATGGCCGGACGCGGGTCTGACACCTTGTTCTCCAGAATGCGACTCCAGTGTGCTAACCGCTGCGCCACCTCGCTCGGTATTATGCAGTCGCCAAAGCGTACAACACTAACTCTACTTATAAATGGTAAAAGAAAATTCTCACACTCGGATGGCACAGCGCGATTTCTTGCATACTGACAGTACAAAATTGACAGTCTGGAACCACGCGACCGCTACGGTCGCTGGTTCGAGTCCTGCCTCGGGCATGGATGTGTGTGAAGTCGTTAGGTTAGTTAGGTTTAAGTAGTTCTAAGTTCTAGGGGACTGATGACCTCACAACTTAAGTCCCATAGTACTCAGAGCCATTTGTACCATTTTTAGTACAAAAATGCCTCTAGCAACATTTATTTCCACGGAAACTTTCCATAGAAAAATATGCATTAAAGAAACGTAATTTGGCAGCAATAATTACATGTACGAGTGTCTTGACACAAGACACTGTAGGTGTGCTGCACAGCTAGAGCGTAAGAAGCGTGTTCGGTAAGGGTATTGGCCACAACCTACACACGCTACATTCGCACACAAAACTGCTGAAGAAAAACGACGAAAAAAGGAATAGAAAGAAAGAATAAAAATACCAAAAACTCCTCAACCCAGCTACAAACTACACAAATAGTTGGCATAAAGGACAGAGTTTCCAATTAGAGTACTCGAGAACAAGCGTTCGAGTCTAGGCATAAGTCTAATTTGTCTCTTATTAACTAATTTTAGGCTGCGTGATATGATCTCTGGCTTCTTAGTCGTTCCTCTGCAATTAAAACAGGTCTTATACGAAACATGTACAATTCTTTAATACTAATACAGAAATGAGGGCACAATGATACACTACTGGCCATTAAAATTGCTACACCACGAAGATGACGTGCTACAGACGCTAAATTTTACCGACAGGAAGAAGATGCTGTGATATGCAAATGATTTGCTTTTCAGAGCATTCACGTAAGGTTGGCGCCGGTGGCGACACCTACTACGTGCTGACATGATGTAAGTTTCCAACCGATTTCTCATACACAAACAGCAGTTGACCGGCGTTGCCTGGTGAAACGTTGTTGTGATACCTCGTGTAAGAAGGACAAATGCGTACCATCACGTTTCCAACTTTGATAAAGGTCGGATTGTAGCCTACTGCGATTGCGGTTTATCGTATCGCGACATTGCTGCTCATGTTGGTCGAGATCCAATGACTGATACCAGAATATGGAATCGGTGGGTTCAGGAGGGTAATACGGAACGCCGTGCTGGATCCCAACGGCCTCGTGTCACTAGCAGTCGAGATGACAGGCATCTTACCCGAATGGCTGTAACGGATCGTGCAGCCACGTCTCGATCCCTGAGTCAACAGATGGCGACGTTTGCAAGACAACAACCATCTGCACGAACAGTTCGAACGCTTGCAGCAGCATGGACTATCAGCTCGGAGACCGTGGCTGCGGTTACCCTTGACTCTGCGTCACAGACAGGAGCGCCTGCGATGGTGTACTCAACGACGAACCTGGGTGCACGAATGGCAAAACGTCATTTTTTCGGACGAATCCAGGTTCTGTTTACAGCATCATGATGGTCGCATCCGTGTTTGGTTACATCGCGGTGAACGCACATTGGAAGCGTGTATTCGTCATCGCCATACTAGCGTATCACCCGACGTGAAGGTATGGAGTGCCATTGGTTACACGTCTCGGTCACCTCTTGTTCGCATTGACGGCACTTTGAACAGTGGACGTTACATTTCAGATGTGCTACGACCCGTGGCTCTACCCTTCATTCGATCCCTTCGAAACTCTACATTTCAGCAGGATAATGCAAGACCGCATGTTGCAGGTCCTGTACGGACCTTTCTGGATACAGAAAATGTTCGACTGCTGCCCTGGCCAGTACATTCTCCAGATCTCTCAGCAATTGAAAACGTCTGGTCAATGGTGGCCGAGCAACTGGCTCGTCACAATACGCCAGTCACTACCCTTGATGAAATGCTGTATCGTGTTGAAGCTGCATGGGCAGCTGTACCTGTTCACGCCATCCAAGCTCTGTCTGACACAACGCCCAGGCGTATCAAGGCCGTTATTACGGCCAGAGGTGGTTGTTCTGGGTACTGATTTCTCAGGATCTATGCACCCAAATTGCGTGAAAATGTAACCAGATGTCAGTACTAGTATAATATATTTGTCCAATGAATTCCCGTTTATCATCTGCATTTCTTCTTGGTGTAGCAATTTTAATGGCCAGTAGTGTATATTATTGCATCATTGTAAATATGTATTTTGCCCTTAAACGCTTACTCTGTTCTCCTCCACGCATGACACCCATCCAAGCTTTGCAGTCCAATCCCAGCATTGCTCTCCTTTTCGTCAGCTATACGTCTTCCACCAAAGTAGAAAGGAACAAACTCTGTCCCTCTGATTCTTGATATATAACTGCTTCTTTGTCCAAGGCGGCTGCCCTACTGTCACGAAAATAACATAGTCACATTTTTTAAGTGTATGCTTACTACTAGTTTTATCTGAACACTACGCTTTACGAGTATTTCTGACAATCTGGTAAATAACACTTATGGACAACGATAAACGAACTCTAGTTGTATGATACGTGTCGTTTAGCAAAAAATGTATACTACAGCTTTACTGGACAGTACAAAATTAAAAAAAAATTATCTTACACTTGTATCGAGAATCGAACTCTTGCACTTGCGTATTCCAACGCAAAACTCTACCCCCTGCAAAACTGGACGTCACAGCTACGCCGTATTGAATCAAGACAGATGTAAATGCAATTATTGTTTCGTCACACTGCGTTTCTTTGACGTAATTTTCTACTGAAAACATGCGCGGGACGAAATTAGTTTAGAGAAATTTTTGTGCTGGTAATATTCTAGAAAACAACGGCTTTGACGGAGTGGTAACCCCGGTTCCCGTCAGATCACCGAAGTTAAGCGTTGTTGGGCTTGGATGGGTGACCATCCGGTCTGCCGAGCGCTGTTGGCAAGAAGCGGGGTGCACTCAGCCCTTGTGAGGTAACTTGCGGTGCTATTTGATTGAGAAGTAGAGGCTACTGTCTCGTAAACTGACATACGGCCGAGAGACCAGTGTGCTGACCACGTGCCCCTCCACATACAGTGACGCCAGTGGGCTGAGGATGACACGGCGGCCGCTCTGTTCCGTTGGGCCTTGCAAAGCCTGTTGGTGCGGACTTGAGTTTTTTTTTTAATATTCTAGAAACCGCAGCTGTGGCTTCGGAGCGAGCGAAATTTGATTCACACCATGTGAATCTGTAGATGCAAAACTAATGTGACGATTTTGTCGTCGCTACGGGAAAAGCTCAACATAGCGTCGTTTGCCGCTCTTTCGTTGCGTGCACATCGGATAATTCTTCATCGGGAACCATATTCATGCTGCTACGTATTACCGTTAAGGTACAATTTGAAAACAAACCCGAGACCGAAGCAAGCAGCACCAAATGAAAGGTTTTGGGTGAAGAGTAAAGTGAGGCTTACTGTTGGCAACAGCAAGTATCGTGGGTGCATGAAATAAGTTTGTTTCCAAATGAGACATAAAGTATATCTTCGACATTTGCGCTGTTATGCGGATATTTTCAGTGGAAAGCACATATAAAGATAACTGGAGGGTGGCGGAGAAGGGGGGGGGGGGGGTGGCGGGAAGAAATACGAAATGCAGTTGCTCTGTAGAGATCCACCGGAGATCACGGGTCTGCTTAGAAAATATCCTTGAAGAACTCCGAAGTAATGTCGATAGAGTTCAAGTTCACTGTTATGTAAATATGTAGTTACCTTACGTAAGTCCATTCCACAAAGTAAGTGACGCAGTGCTGCAGGTTAGGAAGCATATAATACATGCTACGTTCTACATCTACATACATACTCGACAAGCCACCGAATGCTGCGTGGCAGAGGGTACCTTGTACTACTCGTAATATCAGTCATTTCCTTTCCTGTCTCACTCGCAAAAACAACGATAGAAAATCGACTGTCTACATATCTGCGTACGAGCCCTGAAAGGTGCGTGGCAGAGGGTACCTCGTACTACTACTACTACTCATTTCCTTTCCTGTTCCACTCGCAAATACGGTGAGAGAAAAACGATTGTCTACATGTCTACGAGCCCTAATTTTCTTATCTTCGTGGTTCTTAGGCGAAATATAAGTTGGCGGCAGTAGATTCATTCTACAGTCAGCTTCAAATGACAGTTCTCCAAATTTCCGTAGCCATATTCCTCGAAAACAACGTCACCTTCCCTCCACGGATTCTCATTTGAATTCCTAAACCATCTCCGTAATATTTGCTTGTGGATCGAACCTACCGCTAATAAATCTACCTGTCCGACACTCAGTTACCAGAAAACATTGCAGTAACAGGTTAGTGTCTCAAACTTCTGATTACTTTACGAATGAGTTAATGTGTTAAATGTTTGACGTTACGTATGCAAGCGAGAAAAAGATTAGAAAAGGTTTTAAACTGTGTTAAAATTTGTTGGAAGTCACCAAGTGTTGTTATTATTAAACACTGCATGAATCTACTTTGGGTAATTTGCACTCTGTTTGAAGTAAAACTCACCACGATGTGTGTGACGTCATGTCTTTTGATGAACTAACTGTCGTACAATGGCGACTGGTGCTGAAGTTTTACTGCATGAACTGTCAAAATGCAGTGAGCAGTATAGTTCTTTCCTTTCATCACATTTTGGGAGTTATCAAAGAGAAAAATATGGTAAGGGTTTCACGCTACGTGACAAGTTCATTGGAAATCTCTAAGCGTTCTCGTTCTCAAACGCGGGATGGATAAATTCCAGGTATTTGCGTGCAGTGAGTCATACTGCCTCAGCACAAACACACTGTTTCTAACTGTAATATTTTTTGTCTTAATGTGTTAAACCTTTAACATAAGAATATCTCTCATCGAGTAGGTTACCACTGATTTTAAATATTTAAATTCGGTCACTAATTATATGAAATATTGCAAATGAAACTTTTTGCCCCTGGAATCCTTTAGATAGACAACTTGCAACTCAGGACCTGTCGACCTCGCCATCTGTTAGGCATTTAGTAATACGGGCGCTTGACTTCTGGTTGCGCTTGATCTTGAGAACGCCAGAGATTCGTAGCATGAGATCCGGAATGATACCTGACCATTAGAAGAGATTCACCCAGGCTGTTTGACCAGGACGACGGTCCAAATGCGTGCTGAATGATGAGGCTGAGGCGTGAACGCCGCACACTGCAGCGTCCGTATTAATACGGAAATAGTTCCTAATGTGTAAAACGAATTGCTTTTCTCTGTCGCTCCTTGCAGACCTGTTAAATTGTACCTCTACTTGTACATCTTCATCCACATCGATACTCTGCAAATCACATGTAAGTGGTTGGCAGAGGGTTCATCGAACCACCTTCACAATAATTCTCTATTATTCCAATATCGTACAGCGCGCGGAAAAAACGAACAGCTGTATCTTTCGGTGCAAGCTCCGATTTTCCCTACTTTATTATGATGACAGTTTCTCCCTATCGCACGTTGGCGTCAACAAAATATTTTTGCATTCGGAGGACGGACAAGCGTAGTGTAGGCAGTTCTGTTTCATTTTGTAAGTGTCCCACCAATAAAACGCAGCCTGTGGTTTGCCTTTCCTGCATTATCTACGTGTTGCGATACATCTGCGTGCTCTTGGGTGTCCTACACGGTATTAGGCAGATGTACCAGTTTCTTTGACACTTCAGTGTATTATACCCCACTATTTTGGCTACCAAACCCTATTTCTTAACAGGATCCAGTTCAATGGAACGGCGCTACGTTACCTTTCTGAGAGGCCCTGTCTGCCCACATGGTACTACTCTACATCTGAGCCAACATCGTTTTGCATCAGTAACTTCCCTATCATCAACGTATTTCTTCCGGTGGAGTGCATCCTTCATTGAGCAGAACAGATGGAAGTCGGAAGGTGTAAGATTCGGGATGAAGGGTAGATGAGGAACAACAGTCCAATGAGGGTATCCTGAAGTCCTGTGTGGTGCGCAGCCTAATGTGTGGCCTAGCGCTGCCATGGAGACTGATAAGTTCGTTTCCATATTTGTAGCGGCGAACACGCTGAAGTCGTTTCATCAATATCCCGGGGGTAGCACAACACACTTACTAGTTGGTCGTTGCAAAATGAATGAGGGCCGGCCGGAGTGGCCGAGCGGTTCTAGGCGCTACAGTCTGGAACCTCACGACCGCTATGGTCGCAGGTTCGAATCCTGCCTCGGGCATGGATGTGTGTGATGTCCTTAGGTTACTTAGGTTTAAGTAGTTCTAAGTTCTAGGGGACTGATGACCTCAGAAGTTAAGTTCCACATTGCTCAGAGCCATTTGAACCATGAATGAGGACATCGAACAGAATATCTCCTGCAGAGTCTCAGAAGACCGCCGGAATTACTTCACGAGCTGAGGTACAGCTTTGAACTTTTGCTTCGGAGGAGACGTGGTGTGGTTCCACTCCGTAGATTGCCGTTTTGCTTCCGGTTCGATATGATGAACCCATGTTTCGTGGCCTGTGACGATGTTTTACAAAAAACTGTCACGATAAGATTCGTAACGTTCAAGCAATTCCTCATTGGATGCTCCTTCGTTGCTCTTTATGGTCTTCTATTAGGCGGTGGACGATTGTATCAACACAACCGATAGAGATGCCCAGTTGAGTAACGACGTAGTTGATTGCGATCCGTCGACCTCCTGGAACGAGAGCGTCCGTACGTTTCAACATTGCAGGCGTCAGAGCTGTGTGCGGCTGGCCGACACGCTGGAGATCGCACAGGTTTGCGTGAACTTGTTACGAAGATGACAGACGCCTCGCCAGCGTCCCACAGTGCTTTTATTCACTGCCAGATCTCCGTAGACATTCTGCAAACACCTGTGAATATCTTCGATGCTCTGGTTTTTCGCCAAAAGAAACGCATTGACAGCTCTCTGCTTGGAACGCACCTCTGTTACAGACATCATTCTGAAGGCTACGTATAGCATTGCCAACCATTGGAACTTCAGTAAACTATAGAGGTTGAAGCGAGAATATTCCACGATGTCCCACAACAAATTTTGCATTTTTTTTCAACCGAAGTCGGCCAAGAAAAAATGGTGTTGTAATACTTATTGAACGCCGCTTGTAATATACATATACAAAGACCGCTCTCTGAAAAAAGGATATTCTCACTACTACCTTCGTAATTGTTCTGTAGCAGTTAGCCATAATTGTATTCAAGATAAGTTCTAAAGACCTCCAAAATTGTTTGAAGCTTCACCATGTGTTTCTCTGTGTTCTTGGGCAGCAAACTGACATCCGTTTATTTATTTTATTACAGCCATTGTATACATTACTTTTCACGCTCCATAACTATGGCTGTAGATGTTTCGAATTTATGAAGTTCATTTGCTCTCACTCTGAACCACAAGGCAATATTAACAAAAATATTTGACTTTAATTTCAAACCATCTTTTGAACTCCTCGTGTCCATCCAACAAATCGTTGCAAACGTCTGGTACCCAGAGGCGTACGGATGAGTGATGTGCTCTATAGAGGTACATATACCAACTATACGAATGAACAACAGTCAAAAACTGAAGCGTGTTCACCAATGTGGCTGTAACTGGTGTACAGTCTTTCATATTGATTTCGCATTTACTAATTCTCGGACCAGCTGCTTTTAATACATTCTTTGATTCTCAGTTCATAAGTTGAAGTTTTAGAAGGAGTTCACTTGCTTAAAAAGAACGCAGCCATGTATCCCGATTTCTTTTTTAACTCCAGACTTTATTCCTTGTGGAATGTAAAACGCAGGTGAGCTGCACTCACTACCACCAGCTCTCTTTCATCCATTTCACGACAATGCTGTGACCCATGGAAACACTTCTGGCCCGGAAACCTACTGCCGCTAAGTTGCTGGAGAACGGTGATCGCCAAAGCTGTCAAAAATATCGCTGCAATTCGTGAGGCTGACAGTGTTGCCGGGCAATATTTCCGTGGTATATCATTAGCAATGTGCAATTACTATCGTATGTGGAGAAGTACCTTTACTGGACAAAGCTTGCTTTTATGAAATACCCCACTGCTGATACGATGTTACCAGAGTAACTGTCGCGCTGCAAGAGGCATATAGATAGCCCCCTCTAGCAATCAGTAAGAGGATTATATCCATTTCCGTCACTAGCGTTACAAACAAAAGATATCCGCAGAAAGTCTTGGTGGATCGAATATAGGCTATTTTATTTTATTCCAGTATCAATACTGTACTATGAAAAATATGTATGGCTAGCGTGTGTTAAGAATGTAAAAATCGATGAAACGCACCTCATGTAACGCGGTGTATCTAAACGGCCCCCAGTTGTTGAGACAGTGCAAATGGACTCGACTGTATTCTCCTCTGGTCGTCCTAATTTGCCAATTTAAAACACATTCGTTCATTAAGGTATTTTATACTCAAGCAAGACAGCAGAAGCTATTTCACCACATATTCTGTCCTCTGTTCTAAGAAAGAAGAAGTCAACGTATGTATTTCCCGGTTTTGTGAAATTTATGATCTGGTTCGTAATTTATTAAGGAGAGTGCAACACGTTATCAGATTGCCTGGCTCATAGATTTTTCTTGCTACATGGGCAGGCAACCACACCCTCCTGAGTTATTACTTGTGCCTTACGGTCCTTCGGCTGGGTTTTAGCTGACTGTGAGACTGGGATTGTTCTCGTTTCTAAATTATGTACTGCTTATTGTGGGTTAGTAGATCGAATTTTAACTAAAATAGTGCCTTACACATTTCATACGACTGAAAATTTTAACTACATACCTCTCTGAAAATTGTAGGAAGGGCAGTGCTAACATAACCTCTGAGCCTTCAAATTAAACAGCTTCTGCTGTAATGATGTCAACGTCGACAAGTCATTATATTGTAACTACGACCCTTCGTTCCTTTTAACACTCCGAAATTTTAAGTAGCTAAGTCTGTGCGCAAGTAAGTTGTTGCCGTATTGCAGTTCGAAGGCACAATCTGAACACTTGGCACACGGAGATCTGTCCACAGTGAGTGGTACAAGTCTGAATATCGTACATACTAAGTTAGGCCTCTGAAATGCTCATTGTTATTACGATGTACAGCGTAAAAGTCTTCCTGTTCATCGCGAAATTGTGTAAAATTTTTATGCACTATCTCGTCTTCTCGAATAAAGGAGAACCTACGTTGACATTAAATTCGCTACAGTAGCATCAGCCCAAAAGACTTGTACGGTGCATTCACCAAGTTATTTTGACGTTGATTCGCGTTTCAGTCGTAACCATGAGTGTGTTCGCAAAAGGGTGGTTTTGTTCTTGCTTCAGAATATCAAGTTTGTTATTGAATTTTTGGTTTCTGTACCCTAGCATGAGATCTATTCTCTCTCTCCCTCTCTCTCTTCTCAGCGATCACAGGCCCCGTAGACCACGCGCTGCATCAACGATCTGCTTCCACCGCCTTCTATCTCTCGCAGCCTCTCTGCACCCTGTGCAAATTACTAATGCTTCGATGTCCTTCTGTGTGTCATCTTTCCACCTTGCACGAGGTCTGCCCAATGGTCTTGTTGCCTGGAAAGTTCATCTTGGTAATTCTATTGTTTTCCATTCTAGCCACATGTCCAGCCCGTAGCAGTCTCCTACTAATAATTCAAACTTATCTTTGGTGTCAAACAACATTGACAATAAGACCAGCGGCCAAGAAGTGCACCAAAAGAAATTTGCTTTCTTACTGTTTTGTGGATACTTTCGGGCAAGAGAAGCCTCCTACTGAAAAGGCACAACATAAAATCGATCTTCAGGCCTCTGAAATAAATCCGGTACGTCTCGGAACACATGGGGACTGCAAGATACCTTGCAAGTGTGCCTAGTCTTACGTCGGACAAACAGTACACTCTGTAGAATAACGCAGGAACGAACATGAATGTTATCACACACGCTACCCCGAGAAAATGTTTTAGCTGAGCAAACTTTAGAAATGATCACTGCATCAAATTTGACGGAACCTTGTCGTGGCTCGCACTATGGGTTTCTAGGACTGCGTAATTAAAGAAACCATCGAAATAAAAAACATTGACGACACTCTTGATAGATGACGAATATGATTGTTGTTTGTGGGGCCCTCATCGGCGCTGTTATCAGCGCCCACACAAATTCCCAATATTTTCGCTGTCCAGTGCCGGAAGTTTCCCCGAATGATGATGAAATGATGATGACAACGCATCACCCAAACCCTGTGTGGAGAAAATTCCCGACCCCGCCGAGAACTGAACCCGGAACCCCGTGATCCAGAGGCAGCAATGCTGACAACTAGATTGGTTCAAATGGCTCGGAGCACTATAGGACTTAACATCTATGGTCATCAGTCCCCTAGAACTTAGAACTACTTAAACCTAACTAACCTAAGGACAGCACACAACACCCAGCCATCACGAGGCAGAGAAAATCCCTGACCCCGCCGGGAATCGAACCCGGGAACCCGGGCGTGGGAGTTGACAACTAGACAACGAGCTGCTGGAACCCTTAATAGAGACGGCGATCTGCAACTCAGCGTGGCGTGGGAGCCAGCGATCGCGAGGTTGAAGCGGACACATCGAACGCCGACTCAACGTACGCCCATACACGATGATGCCGCGAGCGGCTGTGACGTCACAGCCGGCAGCTAGTGTATATAAGAGCGTACCAGCAGCTCAGTGGGAGTCATACCACTTGGAAATCGCCAAGAAGTGCTTGGTCGAAAGCTCAATGAATTTTAACCATTTTACGCGTCTGGAAAACGGGAAAATTTTGTTCGACGTTACCACCAGAAAAATCTGCATTCTTACACCATCGTTGGTTTCCATCATTTAAAATTATTGTTAGATCGTAGGGGAATAATTAAATTTCGCAAAAGCTGTGAAGTTTCCATAAATCTACAATGATATCGAAGTTCAGCGATAGTTTGTATTTTGAGTATGCAGAAATAAATGTAACCAGTTTCTATTCCCTTCTTTGTAAGTGTTATGTTGCCGTTGCGGTATTCTGGGAGAGTTATTTTAAATGCACAAAATTAAAATCGCGTGCAACCACAACCTGATGCCATTGCAGGCTATTCGACAGTGTTGCAATAACAGTATTTTCTTAATAAAATTGTAATGTTAGTACAGATCGAAATAGGGAAATTTTACAAGGGCTATTTTTTTAACCTGGGATCCGTCCCGAAATGGAACCTACAGTGAAAATCAAAAATATTTTACCTGTAACATTTAGTTATACGTTCCAGCAACTTCTCTACATAGTCACCGCTCCGACGTAAACAGTATCGTAGCATGGTACCAAGTTTCCAATACCCGCGTCGTAGAAGGCAGCCGCCAGTGCTTCCCGCCAGTTTCCTACGTTGTTGTGCAGCTCGCTTCTGTGCCAAAATGCTGTCCTCTTAGCCAGCGGCTCATGTGAACGAAGAGATGAAAGTGAGAAGGAGCCAAGTTTGGGCTATTTGGTGGGTGATCAAACACTTCCCATCGAAAATGTTGTATAAGCATCGTTGTTGCAGCTGCAGTGTGCTGCCCAAAAGTGTCATGAAGAAGGAAATACGTGACAGTTATGTATGTGGGATGCGTGAAATCAGGCGGAATCCCTCAGAGGGCACTGCACACTCGGCGAGAGACACAATTATTCTAAGCATCTTTATACGCTCACTTTTCGGTCATAACTGAAAAGTGTGACGTGACGCAATAGACGGACGTACTGGAGGCAATACGCAACGCATCTGTACAAAGTTGCATCGGATTTCCAATACTGTTTTAATTTCGCAATAATTGGAGGTTGGAAAACTTTTTGTTTGCAGTATAGTAGGAAGAATATGTGTCTATACTTTTAGGTGATGTGGGGAGCATGCAGAGACAATATGTAGTACACAGAGCACCAGTGGTCGTAACACTTTTGGGAATCTAACCTAACTGCAATCTTTTCCTCTATGCCAGAGTTCATAAATGACAGTGGCTAGCAATGGTGGCGTCCTAGTCACTCAACAATCCGTGGAGAGATGTATCCAGTGGGTGAGACATCTGGAGAATATGCTAGCCGGTGTAACAGTCGAACACGCTCTGCACGGAAGTAGGTCACGACGACATGGACAATATGCTGCCTTGCAGGACAGGGCACAACTACGTACCGTAAGACGTCAGAATTGTAGCAGCTACTCTCCAAATTGTCAGCTACGCTAACCACAAGTGATCCTGTTGTGTACCCAATGGCATTCTACAACATTACGCCAGGTGATCACAGGTGCAATATGGGAACGTTGATTCGTCTAGGAGCCTCCACACAATGATTTCTCTAACTTGGTGGTATATGTAGAATCGGAACTCGTCTGAAAATACGACATGGTGCCCCTCCTATCGCCAGTGTAGCCAATGGCCACACTACTGTTGGCACAATCTGTTCTACTGCCACGTCAGCCGAAGACACGTGGACCGTCTGTTAATGCTGTCTTGCTGCAGGGACGAACGTCTACTGTCTGTACGATCCTGCTTGGCTAACAGAACAACATGACTGCCCTGTCTGGCGCTAGTCTCGTGGTGCCGTCGAATTCTGCATGGAAATTGAGTACAGGCCTCCTGAACTCATCCGTTCCATAGTTGAATGACAATAGCGTCACCCTGACAAGTGTGAGCAGCAATATCACAGAACGATAAATCACCCACAGTCTTCATGCGCCATGGCTCCCACTCAAAGATATTCGTCCTCTCACAAGCCATAATAAAATTTTCTCTCCAACAAGACTCAAATGCGACTTCTGAACGACTAACCTGCTGCTTAATCCATAGTCATATACAGTATATATGTAGATGGCGTTGTTTCTACCTACTTTGTGTGGTGCGCTAAAATACTAATCATTTGCATATCCAAGCATGTACACTGCGTAACACAATTAAAGAATCACTTCTTCGAAACCCCGTGATTGTCTCCCATTGCGACGCATAAGATTGAAATTTGGCTCAAAAGTGTCTACAGCTTCCTCTGTAAGGGTGCAAAAATGTTGAATCTGTGACGTCATCCTCGGGCGCGGCAGCTGCAGGAATGCTACGCACCTGTTGTTGTGCCTGATAGTAGGCCATCCGGAACTGGTGGTGTGTTGAAGGAGCTGCATGTGTGAAAGTGTCTAGGACTTTGCCACAGGTTGCATCTGTTCAGCTGATGCATTTTTAAAGTGCTCAAGGAAGATGGATGGGAGGCACTGAAGGTGTTGCCGAATTGGGGAGTCTTAAAGACTCTTTGCCGTTCTGTTGACACATCTGCCAATGTCGCACCTCTCTTTAATCACGCCACAGAAGGGTGCAAAACAGAAGGAATTTTAATTTTTACGTTTTGTGGAATGGATTTTTATGATTTTTTCGATAAGGTTCTCTGACTGCTGAAAGTGTTATCGAAAGACGCGTCTTCATGCAAACTTTTAATTCTGAGCACTGAAATAATGTCTTTATCTCGGAAGAGTTATTCTGCGATACACGCTTATTAGCTGCTGGCGGTTACCTTTAAGATGACGGTGAGCTGAGCTTAAACACATCACTCTTTTCTTGAAGTTATTTTGTGTATAAGTCGAGTCATCACTTACTATTTCCAATTTATTGTTTTTGGCACCAACTTTTATCAGTCCCCCTTACCACAGATTTCACCCGATTTGTTCACTCTGCTCAGCACTTTATAAAATCAAAACTTGTTCAATAACTCACGTATTCAATAATCACTCCTAATTCATGCCACCAGCATCCTATCTAAAACTGTCAAATCAATTAGTATTTCTACTGCCCACTAATATCATTCGCTGTCTATATTCTCATGTCCACCACTCTTGACGTCCTCTGTCCTTCCGATTCCCATTACAGACGCCTCTGTGCCATTTCCTTCCTTCGCAATTTTAGCCTCTTGTCGTCGCATACTCTGCTGACTTCTTATGTTGTACCGTAGAATACGCTGTTCTTCTAAACAATTTCCTTTTCTTACATGTGATTTTTCTTATCAGAGTGGATTTATTTACCTATGCAACAGTTTTCGTTATCAGTCAGTTAATCAAAAAATGAGGTAACATCGAAGACTTTTAAGAATATGGTCACCTTACGAACTTCTGTGAAGTTTGGAAGGTAGGAGAAGAGGTAGTGGCGCAAGTGAGGGCAGGTCGTTAGTCGTGCTTGGACATCTCAGTCTGAACAGCAGTTGGCCACGAGCTGCAAGGTATCAAGTTCGAGTCCTGTTCCGGCACGGAGTTCTAATCTGCCGGAGGTTTACAATTAGCTCTCACTCCGCAACAGACTGAAAATTCATTCTGGAAACAATACTGTGGAAAAAAATACTGGTGCTTAAACTACCTCATTTTCCATACGAAAAATTATGGAGACAAAGCAGAAGGTACTGTATTTGTGGTGATCTCGACGAGACAGCGGTTGCGGGCCAGTGCCTGCTGGTTGTGCGGGATGATGTCGGGCCGCGGGTGTGCAGGACGTGCACATATAAATCAAAGGCACCGCAAGGAGCCGCGCGGGCGGGAGGAAGGGGGGTGGGGAATGGAGACATATTGGACGCGCGCTGAATACAAAGCGCGCGGCGGGCGCCGTCGCGGCGCGAGAAGATAAATCGAAGGCAGGAAAGCGCTAAGAGATACATCGGCGGCGCACCAAAGATGCCCACGTGACGGAGGGAGCCGGAAGCGACGGCACAGTAAGGCAGCCGGAAGTCGGAAGTTTGCCAGCCACCACGGGGCGGCTCTTGCTCGTCTTAGAGACTGTGCCAGCTACATCGTGCGGCACCCTGCAACGGTTATGGAGGTGTCAGCATCTTAGTATGGCACGATATCTAAAAGTGCTCGGTTAATATACTCTTTGAAGATATGAAGCAGTATTTTTGGGTCATCGGTCTGTAATGATCCGTCTGTAATGATGTCATCATCGATGTGACATTAAACCTTAAGCTTAGAGGACTTACTGCGATTCGCAGTGGATTTACAAAATGGCTCTGAGCACTATGGGACTTAACTTCTAAGGTCATCAGTCCCCTAGAACTTAGAACTACTTAAACCTAAGGACATCACACACATCCATGCCCGAGGCAGGATTCGAACCTGCGACCGCAGCGGCCGCGCGGTTCCGGACTGTAGCGCCTTTAACCGCTTGGCCACTACGGCCGGCAGTGGATTTACATCCGTGGTCTGCAATTCTCTGCTTACAGCGTGGAGGAGGCGTCTTCGTGTCATTGTTTATCCTTACGTTTGCTGTTCTGTCCATAAGTGGAACACTCTGAATTATTTTGTTCTGGTAGTTCTTTTGTGATCTATAGATGAATTTGTCAACTGTTGTTGAATGAAAGACACACATATTACCTGAACCAGAATTCGCTCACTCGGACGCCAAAGCGCTGTTTCTTGCTGACCGCTGTGATCTTCTGTCCGAAAACTGGTTTGACCGAAATCTCCATGCTACTGTATACCGTACAAGCCTCTTCATCTCCGAATAACTACCGCAACCTAAACTCTTTTGAATCTCCTCAATGTACACTCGTGCATCTGTTGCACTCCAGTTACAGGTTGTACCCCCTCACAATTCCCTTCAAGGTTAAACAGGTTATCCCTTGATGTCCCAGAATGTATCCTATCAACCGATCCCTTCTTCTAGTCCGGTTTAACCACAATTTTCTTTTCTCCCCAGTTCTGTTCCGTACCTCCTCATTAGCTACCTGTATCTGATCTCCTCATGTAATCTTCAGCATTCTTTTGTAACACCAGATTTCAAAAGCTTATATTCTCTTATTGTCTAATCTGTTTACCGTCCATGTTTCACTTCCATATATGGTTACGCTCCATGCGAACACTTTCAGGAAAGACTTCCTAACACTAAAATCTATATTAGATGTTAGCTGATTTCCATACTTGAGAAACGCTTTTCTTGCCATTGCCAGTCTACATTTTTTATCCTCTCTACTTCTGTCATCATCAGTTATTTTGCTGTCCAAATAGCAAAACTCGCCTGCTACTTTCAGAGTCTATTTTCCTAATCTAATTCCCTCAGCATCAACTGATTTAATTAGATTACACTCCATTATCCTTGTTTTGCTTTTATTGATGTTCCGCTTATATTGTCCTTTCAAGGCATTGTCCATCCCGTTCAGCTGCTGTTCCAAGTCCTCTGCTGTCTCTGATAGAACTACAACTTCATCGGCAAACCTCAAAATTTTTATTCCTTCTCACTGGATTTCAATTTCTTCTCCAAGATTTTCTATGATCTGCCCGTCTGTGTACGTACTATTACATTCTGTACCTTTAACCTTTACGTCTTATTACATTCTGCACCTTTAGCTTCGAGCAGCAACACGTCATTCCGGTCACTAGGACACACACTACCTGAGACAAGTTGGAACAATCTCGGTCTCTGTCAGTGGAATAGGAATATTTATGGTTCAAATGGCTCTGAGCACTATGAGACTCAACTTCTGCGGTTATTAGCCCCCTAGAACTTAGAACTAGTTAAACCTAACTAACCTAAGGACATCACACACATCCATGCCCGAGGCACGATTCGAACCTGCGACCGTAGCGGTCTCGCGGTTCTAGACTACAGCGCCTAGAACCACACGGCCACTTCGGCCGGCGAATATTTATGATGGATGCTCGTAAAGTACGTACTTTCTGCTAAAAATTTACCGACTGTGTGAATGCATCACATTTAGATTCCCATTACTGCCATATGGTAACAACACTATATTGTAAATAGGCAGTGTGACTGTTGTGTTGAATAATATACAAAAATTAATGCAGTGACTGGATGGGTGGTGAAACAAATTAATAGCGAAATTAGCGCTACGATCTACATCTTCGAAGTGTTTATCTCCATACCACCTTTGGGACGAACATTTCTGAGATGTACATCCTACATAGTAACGCCAATTTCGTTATTAACTTGTTTCGTCAATTCCCATCCAGTCGCTGCACTAATTAGTCATATGGCAAGAGGCTTGTCCTGGCATCTAAATACCATCTTAATAGTAGGAGACGAATGCCACAATGTTGCGTTATGATTGGTTGATGGAGGAAGGTGTTGCATTACGATTCGCTATCGTAAAAGTAAGGCAAGGCCCTCTCCTATCACCGAGCGGGGTTGCGCAGTGGGTAGACACTGGACTCGCATTCGGGAGGACGACGGTTCAATCCCGGGTCCGGCCATCCTGATTTAGGTTTTCCGTGATTTCCCTAAATCACTCCAGGCAAATGCTGGGATGGTTCCTCTAAAAGGGCACGGCCGACTTCCTTCCCCATCCTTCCCTAATCCGATGAGACCGATGACCACGCTGTCTGGTCTCCTTCCCCAAACAACCAACCAACCAACCCTCTCCTATCACAGCTGAGTTAAACACTCCGCCATCCAATCGACACAGAATTCCACCCAAACGACTTTCCTCTCCCACTCGCTTCACTGAAGATGTAAACCGTTTTGCAACGCCCATTCTTCAAATATCCATCCATCGATCACCTGAATGCCGGAGCCACTTACTCCCTGAAGCTGTCCCATTCAATTTTCTCCATACTGGACGCTCTCGTTGTGTCTAATTCCCATTCCACCTTGCGCAGACCCCTCAACACTATTCCTACTGTATCCAAGCCACAATACACACACTAACACACCGTGTTCCATTAGCTCAACACTTTCAATGTTAATGTGACAATTTCCTACTCCATCACACCCTTCCCCAACAATATGCCATCAGCCCTATCCTTCCCACACTGTTTACCTGGAGGAGGTCATCAGGTCACATTCAAGTCACCTTAATTAGAACCACAATAGCTCTAACACGAACGTCCTCTGTATTATAAGGACATCAGTTCCTCACTAGTTGCATTCATTCATCGTCACTTCTAGGTAATGAGTTTTAAGTAATAAATTTTGCATTTCCCCTTTTAATGTTTTTATTTAAATCCTTGTTATGTTCAAATTATGCATGGTCGAAGAGCAGATAATTAGTAGCAGCCATTTGAAAATCAACAATGAAAAATGTATGTGTTTCCGTGTTTTCGAGCTTTTGACTTTATGGAAATACTATATGTTTTTGAGGTGAAGACAAATGCACTGGCAGAGGGAAATCTGGACTGATCGTCCACAATCCGGATAGCAAACTCAGTTAGGGTACAGTTTACCAGTACCTCCTTGTATTCCAAAGTAAGGCGGTAAAGTATAGAGTAATTATTGTAGTGTATAGCGAAAAGGGGGGTGGGTGAATAGCAGAATAATCGTTCACGATCACTGAAGATTCTTAAAAAACACAGTTGGTCGTGACATAATAAATCATATCGCATCTGGCACAAAATACATTCATTTCATGAAAAGCCAGTTAGTTTGAACTTTTGAAATGTGAGGGAGAGAAGACGGCTATTGAAACTAACTTCAGATATTAGGAGAAGTGGATATAGAAGCATTATTCACTGTCAGCATTTCATGAATATAACTCCCGTAATATCGTCGTTGAAATTCATGTACGTTAGATATTTACATTAATGCAGGTAGTTACAAGTTACGAGGAGGCAGATATTATTGCCTGCACCCTCAAAACTGCTGAACATTTCGTGATGTTGAGCAGTTGCCAAGTTGTACCACACGTTAGCAAGAACTATCCATTACACTGTTGTGGAAGTAGTCGATGAGAAAAGCTCATAACTCGTCAGGTCAAAAATACACAGGCCGCAACTCAACGACAGTCGGGCACAGCTACTGATCTTCAAACGTGACTCGTTCTGCTTTTGTTTTATGCACGAGGCGCAGTTCGGAACTCTGGAATTCTAAATTCAGAGAATTCCGTGTAAGCGATGAGCGCACACGTTGGCGGAATGCCAGTAAGGTAATCTACGGAGCGTGAGGAAACATCGACTTGTAGAAGTTGTATCAATAACTGAGAGTAGACAAGGCTATGAAACTAATAGGAAACAACATTAAGAGTGCCAATCGATAGACACAGTGTACGGAGGGCGTAATGAATTGTCAGTCGTAGGAGATGTTTCCAGTTATTTCCGAAGCCAACTAAGGACTCTGAGGATTCATGTTTCATCCCAAATTTAACGTTTTGTCGTTTAGACTAGAACTAAAGTATGTCAAATGAAATTGTGCGTAAAATTCTGTGCTAACAGTCCACTTAATGGCCTCGTAAAATTAGCTTCCACGGTGATCTCCGGACATAGGGTCGATGCGCGATGAAAAATGTTTTGTAATTGTATCCTCAGGTGACAAAAGTCAAGGGATTGAGATATGAACGTTTAAGATGTCGTATCGCGTACACAAGGTATAAAAGGGCTGTGCGTTGGCGGAGCTGTTTTTTGTACTCAGGTGATTCATGTAAAAAGGTTTCAGACGTGATTATGGCCGCACGACGGGAGTTAACAGACTTTGAACGCGAATTGGTAGTTGGAGCTAAAGGCATGGGACATTCTATTTCGAAAATCGTTACTGAATTCAATATTCCGAGATCCACAGTGTCAAGAGTGTGCCGAGAACACCAAGTTTCACTCATTGCGTCTCGCCACTGACAATGCAGTGGCCAACGGCCATCGCATAACAACCGAAAGCAGCGGCGTTTGCGTAGAATTGTCAGGGCTAACAGACAAGCAACACTGCGCAACTTAACCGCAGTATCGGGTGTGTGAAGTATGACAAACGTTCCGTTAGGTCAGTGCAACGAAATTCGGCTTTAATGGGCTATGGCGGCAGACGAGCAAGGCGAGTACCTCTGCTAACAGCACGACATAACCTGCAGCACCTCTCCTGGGCTCGTGACCATATCGGTTGCAGCCTAGAAGATTGGTAAACCGCGGCCTGGTCAGATGAGCTGATGTCGGAGTTCGTGTTTGACGCAGACCACACGAAGCCATGGACTCAAGTTGTCAACAAGGCTCTGTGCAAGGTGGTTGTGGTTCCATAATGATGTAGGCTGTGTTTACATGGAATTGAGTGGATTCGCTGGTCCAACTGAACCGATCATTGACTGGAAATGGTTACGTTCGGTTCCTTGGAGACCATTTGTAGCCATTCATGGACTTTATGTTCCCAAAAAACGATGTCGTGTCACGGGACTACAGTTGTTCGCTACTCGTTTGAGGAGCATTCTGGTCAGTTCGACCGAATGATTTGGTCACCGAGATCGCCCGACACGGATCCCGTCGAACATTTATGGGACACAATCGACAGGTCTGTACGTGCGCAACATCCTGCTCTAGCAACACTTGCGCAATTATGGATGGGTATAGAGGCAGCATAGCTCAGTAATTCAGCATGACTTCCAACGCCTTGTTGAGACAATACGACGACGAGCTGCTGCACTAAGCCGGCGAAAAGGAGGTCCGACACAATATTCGGAGGTGTCCCCTGACTTTTGTCACCGCAGTGCAAGTGTATATGATACGCATGACCTTCAGTTTTTATTTTTTAAATAGAAGAGTATGTGAGAGATAATGATGGTTCAGCCGGCCGCGGTGGTCAGCGGTTCTGGCGCTGCAGTCCGGAACCGCGGGACTGCTACGGTCGCAGGTTCGAATCCTGCCTCGGGCATGGGTGTGTGTGATGTCCTTAGGTTAGTTAGGTTTAAGTAGTTCTAAGTTCTAGGGGACTTATGACCTAAGATGTTGAGTCCCATAGTGCTCAGAGCCATTTGAACCATTTGAATGATGGTTCAAATGTCTCTAATCACTGTGGGACTTAACATCTGAGGTCATCAGTCCCCTAGACTTAAAACTACTTAAACCTAACTAACCTAAGGACATCACACACACCCATGCCCGAGGCAGGATTCGAACCTGCGACCGTATCAGCAGCGCGGTTCCGGAGTGAAGCGCCTAGAACAGCTCGGCCAAAGCGGCCGGCAGAGATGATAATGGTTCACGGTGTTGTATGAACCTAGTAGAGCACTACACAGTAACAACATTATCAGGAAGTTTCCAAGGTTTGTTATAATCAATATGCGGATAAATCTACACACCGCTTTTGAAGTTTGTGTCAAAGAGGGATTTGAACACAATGGTTCAGTGGAAATTTTTAGACTTGTAGCCGATTGAGGCTGTTAGTATCTTTTCGTACTTAGCTAACACACGGTTCACGGCCATCCATCCAACCGCCATCCATCCGCTTTACTTCATCCGTTCTTTCGCGTATCATACCTCGGTAGTATTTCTTGGTAATGAATAAATTACTGTTCCTCCTCCAGTTGCGTGACATTCGAAAGTAGGATAGGAATCAAATAAAAGGATTTGTGAGCAATGCGTTGATACTGCGGCGGAAGCCACTAATTCATTGGCTTACCGGCGAAGTCGCTGAATCGTCGAGCGAGAGATTATCCGTGCACAAAAAGAGCACCACTACCGGCTCGTATTTCCGCTGTCTGTTTGCTACAGCAGAACACTTTGCTAGTTCGAATGTAATGATCCATTTTGGTCGGCCGTGACGTACCGATAACGCTGCATTGAACATCAACAGCAACAATATTCCCGAAATTTTTCTCAAAAATACGAGGGTAGCAAAGGGACATCAGTGAAGTGGGATAAATATTACTGATATTGGAGTGAAAGATTTCGTCTTTTTGTGGCTCCTATGAATTACACACAATTACATCTAGCGAATGAGGGATATATCTTACAGTGTTGTGGAAACATACTCGGTCTTGGTGTAGCTGGGTTCACGCTTCTTGCCTCGTAATATCTAATGAAAATAACGAACCTGCTGCGGAATACACAAAATCTACGTCAAACTCATTGATCTCTTTACTATCTGGATGAAGAGTTCTGCTCCCTGAACAGAGAACTTCCGTGATTTGCATAATCCTGTTGTCTCTATCGTATGTCGTATTGTAGTTAGGCGAAGTATTTCGAACGGTCTGTATATGATTAAGGATTATTTACTTATTTGTGAGTTTAAGCGTGTGCCATTCACGCCTCAACTATCAAGTCAGATAAACACAAGAGGGCAAAACTTCATTACATGACCTCCACGTAACAGGAATAATTAGTTCCTTCAAAGAGCTAAGACGTTTACAGTTTCTGTTGTAATTTTCCCCCTGAAAACAGAAACAGCAAATTTTGTCTAATTTATTACCTTAAAACCGTAATGGCGCATTTACTGTGGATCACATATCCTGCAGGAAAGTGACAGACATTCATCTACATCTACATCTACATCTACATCCATACTCCGCAAGCCACCTGACGGTGTGTGGCGGAGGGTACCTTGAGTACCTCTATCGGTTCTCCCTTCTATTCCAGTCTCGTATTGTTCGTGGAAAGAAAGATTGTCGGTATGCCTCTGTGTGGGCTCTAATCTCTCTGATTTTATCATCATGGTCTCTTCGCGAGATATACGTAGGAGGGAGCAATATACTGATACCTTATTTTTCAAATTCATTATCTGTCACCTTATACACGTTTCTTTGTTGCCAAAATGGCTTCTTAGTGTCCAGAAGTACGAATTATCTTATTCAAATCGGGACCGTCGGCTTAGTTCGGAAGGCATCTTTACTGTCTGGTACACTTGATTTCGCAAATTACACGTGCTTAAAATTTTAGATAATACAATATCTAATTTATCGATTTCTTCTGCATATTATCGCATTTTTTGTACAAAAATTGAATAAATGAGTAAAACATGGAGCAAAAAAAAGTTTAACACGAAACAGAAGCCACCGAAATATGTTTTCATGTTAAAATAATTTCGTACTAAACGATGATTGCGAAAAAATAAAAATAAAAACAGTATGGTATCACCGATTCCGTCAAATTTTATTACATTTCCTGTTTAAAAAATTACTGTAGGTTTTATTGCCTTTTGGGAAACAAATGAATTATTGTTTACCCAGACTGAGAATCTAAACGGTGAACATATTCACTCTTTTCTTGTTCGATGTGTATTCGACAACTAGTGTTCTTGTACGTTGAAATTCCGAGTTTATAAACTTTGCCAGTGATAAAAAAATGCTAGTATTTTAGATGTATCCGAATTGTACGGTACCAGAGCCGCAGTTGTTTCCTCAGAGACTGTCGCCCTGAAGGTAATTGTCCCTTACACGATAAAGTGTTGTTGGATAAGCAGCAGTAAAATAAAACAGTTTCATCGGCACTGAAGACATAGTTCGTGTCATATTGTTCAAATACTTAAGCCAACGTTATCTTCAACCAACATGTACCCGTAATAGGTGAAATGTGATTAGCTTCAACGAAAACATTTTTATACCACTCAGTTTCACTTCTGGAAACGATCCTGACAGCCTTGGTCAGGAAAACTCGATAGCCACTTATCCTGCAAGTACATTAGCTTCTTCTAGCAATAAAGGTCCTGATATGGGAGCATTCTGAGAATTGCCTTATTTGAACCAAACGATACGTCTTGGCCTTTAGCCGTAACTGTAAGTTTTATCTCTGACTCTAAAATACTGCACTCAGGCATTGCTGTAATTCGAACGCCATTTTTAGGTGTCATCCACAGTGTAGAGTTACCACTGCTAAAGTGTTTACAGATTTGCATTTTATCACCTTCGTTAAGCAGCCCATCTTCACTTATATACTTTCTTCCAGTTTCCACTGTCATCACACCGAAAAGATTTTGCAGTACCTCTGTTTAAACAAAAACAACAGGAAACGATTTTAATACGAAATACACTGATTTCGACAGGATTCGCCAACTTCGACACACGCGTCACAGAATCAGAAAATTATTTCAAGTATTTTGAGAATACCAGTGCCCAAAGACTAGCGACAGTTTCATAGCTGTACCAATCACTGTTTACTTTATTCGGTCTAATGAAAAAAATAAGTTGTTAAATAAGGGTGACATCGCTACAGAAAACATATATATATATATATATATATATATATATATATATATATATATTTCGCGTTAAAATATGTTTGTTTCATGCTAAAAGAAATGGTATATGTGAAGTCGTGACCACAACACTGTTTCGTATCGATCGATTTTTGGGGTTAAGTGTTTTTAGGTTAAACTGTTTCCACTATAAGTCAAAATAACGCAGAATCAGTTTCCTTATTAACCAGTTATTGGTCGGATCAGACACGTGTTTTGAAATGATGCAGCCGAACTGTCACGGATATTTGCAAGTGTTTAGAAACAAGTCATTTTGTACTTCTCCACAGATATGGATTATCCGATGTAATAGTCTCACGTACGTGCAGAATCGTGGGGAACTTTCTTTTGAGTTCTAATGTCATTTTGTTTCTCCTTCTACTTAAACATGGCGGCCACCAGGAATGAGAATCTTTGACCTACGCGCCAAGATAGTTGCAGTTCGACATTTAGTTCAGACAGAGATCGCTAGGTAGTCTCTGAGCTCTCTTTGTAGAATGAAAGAGAGTTTTCGGTGATGTAATGCAATTCTAGGCTTAAAAATGTAGATAATAATGACGGTGCATGTTACTTCACTGACATTCATTGTTTTACGTGATATGTATTCGCAGTTGGGAGTATGGACTCGAAGCCGTATTTCCCGCTTGTGGCGAGCGGTGGCCTTACCGTTAGGTAACCAGAGCACGTTTCACGAACACAGCCAAATTTCCCTAAGCCTTCAGCCAAGTGCCTACAACCTGCATTCGTACTTCCATTATATATAGTCCCGTACAGGGGAGACATTTTAATTGAAAGTGTTTGCCCGGTGTCGGCGGATAAATGCGATATTGCAGTGCCTGTATTGTTCAGAAGCACGAAACAAATATTGCATCGTACTTCTGAACAACACAGGCACTGCAATATCGTATTCATTGTTTTGACAATGGAGTCATTTTATCAGCATATCCACCTTAATTTTACTCGCAGCTCAGCAAATAATGTTGAGGCAGCACTATACATGGAAGGACCATTTTAATTTTTACAGTGTTTATTCTATGTGTAAGGTATAATTATCTCTGGAAATTAATAATTTTATTTAATTAAGATTTACACTCCTTTGTAGGAAGAAAAAGTAAGGAATTTCCAAGTAACTATACTTTTTTTGAAATACCAAAAATACGTCTTTCGATAGATACCGACTAACATTATCAAATACATTACAAACTTTTGAACTAATTCGTGTAAGGCATTAAGGGTGGAATGTGAGATGCAAAGCTTACAACTTCGCCTGTGAAATAGTGACATACTGGCAAATATTAAAAGTAAGTACAGATAAATGTGAAAGTACAGAGACATTGTAGGTGCATCGGGGGAATCAAATTAGAATAGAGGTCAAAACTGTATCACAGCTAAATGGAAAGTTGTAAGATAGCAATTGCTTACATACTATAAATAACTTGTATGTTTATATAAATATAAAGTGCCACATATAATTGCAGGGCGAATGTATTTAATATGAAAGTACAGCATAATAATTTACTAGGAATAAATTCTATACTGTTATTATCCTAATAGATTTATATATTAGGATTCTGAAATGTATATTGGAATTCTAGTATATGACTATATTCTCTGTAACTGTGAGTAATTCTTTATATTTGTGTAACCCAATAAAATTATATTTGCACCATATACGTTATCTTGTGTTGCAAACTTTCATGTAGTTAGCAAAAAATTGGACCTATAATCTAATGCTGGTTAGTGTTAACTATTCCACTATGTCACGAATTCAATGCTGAAGATGGTATTTCTTTGTGAAATCCGTACGCCACGTTACATAACATCGCTCACTAACTGCTTCAAAGTTTCTTTTTACTTGTTTAATGAATAGGGTTTCGGAAAATTATCTCTAAGTGGAAACAGCAAAACAATTTTACGCTTGCCATTTTTGACCTAAACCACCCACAAAACAGTTAAATTAAGCACGATGACTAAATAAACGTTTCATTTTTCCACGGTCTGTTTTTCACATGATTACCTTGCTAATGTGGTATAGCCAAGAGGTAGATTGTAACGGAATAACTTCTGTACACAGAAAAAATCAGATAGACGGACGGAGAGAGAGCGAGAGCGAGAGCGAGAGCGAGAGAGAGAGAGAGAGAGAGAGAAAGGAAACCAGAACTGTAAATGCTGAAATCGAATTGTTAGGTTTTCGATCCGGAATATTACTTTTTCATCGATTACATCATGCACATAATGTGTTGTTGTTGTTGTGGTCTTCAGTCCTGAGACTGGTTTGATGCAGCTCTCCATGCTACTCTATCCTGTGCAAGCTTCTTCATCTCCCAGTACCTACTGCAACCTACATCCTTCTGAACCTGCTTAGTGTATTCATCTCTTGGTCTCCCCCTACGATTTTTACCCTCCACGCTGCCCTCCAATATTAAATTGGTGATCCCTTGATGCCTCAGAACATGTCCTACCAACCGATCCCTTCTTCTGGTCAAGTTGTGCCACAAACTTCTCTTCTCCCCAATCCTATTCAATACTTCCTCATTAGTTATGTGATCTACCCATCTAATCTTCAGCGTTATTCTGTAGCACCACATTTCGAAAGCTTCTATTCTCTTCTTGTCCAAACTATTTACCGTCCATGTTTCACTTCCATACATGGCTACACTCCATACAAATACTTTCAGAAATGACTTCCTGACACTTAAATCTATACTCGATGTTAACATATAATGTTAACACATAATGTATAGTTACATAACTTCATGTCTTCAAAAGAACTGGGAAGTTTGTAGTAATGAACGTTTCTCGTCTTAGGTTCAAATACAGTATCGTTGATTAACTTCGTTAAACGCTGAAAAACGTTTATAGATATGAATAGACCTGTACAGCATAGATTACCATGGAGAGCTGCGTCAGACCAGTCTTCGGACAAGACAACTAAAATGCTGAAGATTCTCTACAGCAAACAACTAAATTCAAAATTACTATAAAAGAAGTGAAGAAATGTAGATATAAAATTGAAAAGACACAAAGTTGTCGTTAGTTGATAATGGTGATAATGATAAAAATGTCTGTATGTAGTTTGACCTGCATGATATATTTTAGAAGGTAAACCGTATTTTGTATAATGATAGAGCTCTATGAGGAACTAAAACAGGATGTGAACCAAAATAGGTCAAATAATTTCGGAATACAGAAAAAAAGGACCAGGTTATTGGCATTAATACTGGTGACAGGCATAGAATGCGTGCGACGAGGTAAAGGAAACATGGGAAAAAAATAGATAAGGATGAAATATATGAAGCCAGAAAGAAATCAGTGTAAGTGTGGAGAGTACGCGAATGGGGACAAAATATGGAAGAAGCAACATCTTATCCTCAGGATGTGTCGGAACGTAACTGAATAGTTAGAATGAACGCGAATCTGCAGAAAAACTTAAATATAAATTTCAATTTTCTTGTTTCCCGTTACGAAATAGTGGATATTACGATGAATCTGGATACGAAGTACCGGAAACGACAATCGCGGATGGAAACTATCACTGGAGTACCATGATTCATTGCGTGACGTAAACGGCGGTGTGGTGTGTGTTAGAGATTAGTTATCTCCACTGTGGGGAGGTAAGATAGCAAAGATATGCACACATGCATCGTAGAAGCGTTACCGACGCGATTTGCAAACGCAGATGTATAATCACTATTGCTTTCAGGCAGTTCTATTCATGGGAGCTGTATTTATAGCCTCTGCTGTCTAACCGCACTTGTTATCCCAGGAAACAAACTGTCTTACAGAGATCGCCTTTCAGACTAAATCATACCTTTGGAGAACGTACAACAAAAATACACATCAAAGCAACGTGTAGCAAAGAAACTGTTCGAACCACATTCATCATTGACTTCCAAACGCTGGGAAAAATTGAATCTTTCAGAATATGAAAAGGGAACGAAAACGATTGTGGCAGCTGATATATTGTAAACACTTCGTTTTCTTTCTGAAACAGAACACTATTGTCCTAGAAGGAAAATATCCAGTGCGACGACCTAAAATACTTCAAAGTTATGGCTGTGCAGTTTTGCTGCGGTACGTTATGTAAAGAGAACTGTACAACAATGAAAGATCAGTACCATCGCAGCAAGTAAAGATCAGAAAGAGGTACATAATGGTGTACAGTATATGTGCAAGGGTCATATCAGGTAGCAGAACAGGATTCTGGAGGAACAGAAGTCCATCGCTCTTCGAGCTGCTTGTTTATGGAGCCTTTATTAACTCACTACGACACAACCATTCAATGTAGGTTGAGAATCCACTCTGAAACAGTTCAACGATTGTATAACATTCACATAGCGGAAATAAAATAATTTTGCTGTAGCACAAAAGTTGGATGTCATTACTTTGAACAGATTCGTTGAAATGACTTTTGTAAATTGATTTGTTTTACGAATTTTCCCCAAAAAGTTGGTGTGAAACTTCGTGATAACGTCTGTGCAACACTAAAAAAATTTAGTTTGATTGTCTACTCATTGACGACAGTTTCAACAGCGTATCGCAGTCAAAAAAGCAAAAAATTTGTTTCACGTTACATCAATTCCTTTTTAATTTTTCAGCGTGAAGTTTTGCAAGGAAACCACGATTTCCTATGCAAGAAGTTGTTTGACTCAAGACTTGACTTCTCTAGAAGTGTAACTGAGACAAAAAGTGGGAAGAACGCTGTTTTTCTTTAAATTTAAATACGCAGTCATGTATTGTTTTGTAATTCGCTACAATACCGGAGATTACCAGGCCGCCTATGGTTTACAAACCCTTCGTTAGTCAAGCGACGAGTTAGACTGAACTTATCAAACATAAATAAACTGTAGTAGAAAATGCACAACAGTGAGTTCCGACGTTATACATGAAGTACTCAACCCATGGAAGTAAGGAGGTACCATTCCACCTAAAACAAGCGATTCTCATTTTTTCTCTCATTAACATTCACAGCTGAGAAATGAAGATCTAAATAATAGAAACAGGTTCGCGTGAACGCAGTACCAAATGCATAATACGCAGTCGCACTTTAGCATTTTAGCGCTTCCACAGTTATCTCCAAGTCGAAACCAGTAGAACTGACTTATCTCGATAAAAAGCATAACTGACGATGTGATTGTTTAGTATATCTTGAGTAAGGCTACAGTGACATCTGTATCTATATCTACATACGTATTACGTCAGCCACTGTATGGTGTATGGTGAAGAGTATCATGAACCTCGATTAGTCACTTCCTTTCCTGTTCAAATCGAAAAGGGAGCGTGAGGAAAACGACTACCTACATGCCCCAGTACGAGCCCTAATTTCTTTATCTTGTCTTTGCAGTCCTTACGTGAAACGTACGTTGGCGGCAGTAAACTCACCCTGTAGTCATATGCAAATGCCTGTTGTCTAAACTATTTCAACAACGTTTCGGGAAAAGAACGTCGTATTCCCTCCAGGTATCCCCATTTCTGTTCATGAAGCATCTCTGTAACACCAGCGTCTTCATCGAACCTACTGGTAACAAATCCAGCAACACGCTTCTGAATTGCTTTGATGTCTTCCTTTAAGCCGACCTCTTGGGGATACCAAACACTCGAACAGTACTTAAGAATGGGTTACACTGGTGTTCTATATGCAGTGTCTTTTGTAGACGAGGTTCACTTTCCTATGATTCTCCCAATAAACCAGAGTTGACTATTTTACTTTTGTGCTACCGTTCTTGTGTGCTCGTTCCATTTAATATCGATTTGCAGATATTTAATCGCCGTGACGGTGTCACGCAACACACAACTAATCCTGTATCCGAATATTACAGGATTAATTTTACTATTTATTTGCATTAACTTACATTTTTCTGGATTTAGTCTTTTACGTTTGCGTCTAACATCTCACTTATTACATTAAATAGTTAATACTTCCATGTACGAAACTGTGTGTGTAGAAGGCCGAACTGGAAAACTAAGTGTTACGAAATGTGGAAGTGTTAGAGCGCTTCATAGGTTTGTGAAAGCTATAAATTACAAAGTGATTTACCAAACGATCCATAGCTAGTGCACTTGTAATGTACACAATTGTATCTATCGGTTTCGTTGTTGTACCGTGAAAAGTGTTCGGACATGAACTTCATATATTCAGCTGTTGAGTGCAATGAATTTTATTAGATTATTTCTAAATTAGTTTCACGATCTAGAAGAAATGTTCTAAACATACATCAATGTCTGGAAGTATATTTGATTACAGTGTACAACAATAGATGCGCATGGAATAGTGCTTTTGTATTAAAAAATCTTTTCACATTTTTTGCTGTAAAATGTGTATAAAAATATTTTGAGTTAAAGTAGGCACCTAGGCAGAATACAGAGTACGAGCTTTTGCAGAGAAAGATGCCTGCAATATGCTTCTTACACTTTTAAGTTTTTGCAACAGAGAAGGTTGAGTGCATTTTTTTGAAGACTCCCTTTAAGCATAAATCCGTTGATAAATAATCTGCTGATATTCAGAGGAAGAAAAAAGCAGAAAAACATAAAAATTCTAGGAATTTTACGTGAACGAGAATAAAAACAGCGGCTTCCTGTTCCGCTTTGTAATGCACCTCTTTATCATCCAACATCAGCAACAGACGAAACTTACCAGGCTAAGACAAAAGAAAATGAATAACACGAAAACAAAGTAAATGAACGAAAACAGCATAAGACAGCAGATCTACAGGAAATGTCGACAATGTACCATACACTCCGGGACCGTCGACCCCGTACCAATCTCTCCATTGTTTTGCAACTGATAAATCACTGCAAAAACTGCTCGAAATACATTCATGAATAAATCTTGTCTGATAAGTGAACACCAAAAATTCCACGTATATTCGTCTTAACTTGTTACAGTCTTAATGTTCATGACATTTGCAGTTACCCTGTTGTAGTTATTTTGGTAATGGAAGCATTTCATCAAATTACTAAATTGTACTGCA
This sequence comes from Schistocerca cancellata, assembly GCF_023864275.1. Lineage (NCBI taxonomy): Eukaryota > Metazoa > Arthropoda > Insecta > Orthoptera > Acrididae > Schistocerca > Schistocerca cancellata. The sequence goes on from NC_064630.1 coordinate 353,563,716, forward strand.
AGAAACATAGGACAACTGTCAAAGAGCAGTTCCTCATTCTTATATATTACGTCCAGAATGCTTTTGAAAATCATGTAAAAATTGAGGCTATGGTTTTCGCCGAAAAGAACCTTGTAATGAATGGATTAATGGCAGAAAACTGCTTACTGAGCAGGAGGAACGTTTGTTTCTTTTGAAATGTGACATCAAATACAACTACAAGAAGTACGTTAACAGTAAAAATAGCTCTTATAGACCATTATGTATCGCAATACGACATTAAAACAGACAACTTATAACAGAAGCTGCATTGAAATACTGCTAAAATATGAATGTAAAACATGGATTATCAGGGAGAAAAAAATACCAGCTGGTGAAATGGAGTTGCTAAGAACTGTGAAGACAAGAACAGACCATATTTAAAATAAAAACATTAAGAAAAATTAAATATCAAACTGTTGACAGTTATTGAGAAACAATACAGACAAAAATGGTACTCTCATCTCTAGTAAATGAATGACAAAGTAATTCAGAAATATGTAGTACAAAATCAACCAAGATGCAGGGGATTTATAGGTCGATCTGTAAAGTGATGGACCCTTGAATGGAATAAGACGATGGCATTGATGACAAGGACGTTGCCGCCGCCGACGATGACGACGACGAAGACGACAATGATGACGACTATGTTTCCTAGTCCCCCAAAATCGAAAGCCGAGGTATATTTTGAAATTTAAATACAAAATTTTACATATCAGAGTGTTTTTCTTTAAGAACTACAAACAAAACAATGATTACACAGGGAAAACTGCACATTAAAGTACTAAAAATAAACCGCTGTATGCAGGATTGAATGAAGACGGTAGCACCTAAAAGATTATTTAGGCAAATACCTTCTGTCCGCTTCGCATCGGCTGTTTGTCACACTGTCAAACACTCTGCGATGGCTGTCAGTGGCGTTAACGGCGAAATGACGACAAATGCCTTATCCAGGGGAACAGTAAAGAAAGGAAATTTCTTTCCAGTTTGTGATAGTGACATTCTCGCTATCGTAAATTACTATTCTTGCTTTCTTTCGGGAAAGTACCCCAGTCGTACAAGATTTTTGAAACGTCACCATTTTCTGTCTTTGATTGTAAGAATTATGTCTTTTTTTGCTAACATGAGCATAAGCTACGATACCGTCTAGCCATTGGCATATAACGGGTAACTACTTATCGACAATTGGTACAAAAACAGTTTAGGAGTACGGAGATTGTTACGACCAGTTGTCGAAAATGTGTGATTTATTTAACACAGCATATTTCGGGACTATATTACCCAATTACCAAGTTCTATAACACAAGGAAACACAAATCATTACGTCGCACTACCACTATTACGCATACTAAAATTCATGTCATGTAAATCTGTCTCTGCTGCTCTGTGGAACTAGTTAACTTGAAATTAATGTGCCTTTAGGCACAGACAAAAATAACAAACAAGCGGCTAACATACATCGTCATATGTATAAGACTGTTCCTTGTACATATCGTAGTGGCGCAGAACAGTCTCACATAGCTCTGTTTGTTAACTAAAGTCACCTCCTCAACACCTGCTAAAGATTGTGCTGTTTTGCTACGTATTTATTATAGCCACCTGCGTTGCTGTTGTCGACACTACAATCGATGGACTTCTATGTATTATGTCGTAGCAAATCCTGAAAACAATCTGACACCTGTGTTAAATGTTCGCATCTATCGAGAATTAACTAAGGAAATTACCAATGGGTGACATTAAAACTTAGTAACTACTAAGGAGTTTAAGTCGTTGGCTGCTTTTGAAGAGAACATCGCTAAAGTGAGTCGATAAATGCCAATTGGACACTTTAATCTCTTTGTTTAACACTTCATCTCGTTCATCTCTTCAAGCACAAAATATCTCTATTTCCTCTAAATTTGACAGCAACCATCGTTTTCCTTCTAAGCGCAATACATTCAAGCTGTCGTTGATGCATCGTAACGAATGCTGCCCATTCTTAGGGTGCTCTGATTCCGCCGATGAACCATTCTCTTCATTATAATATTATTTACCCCCTATTCTAGAGTTTCTTCATGTGTGACCCACATGTATCATCTCACAATCTTGACATTTTATGTCATACACCCACTCTTTACCCATCCATATTTCACCTGCGCTAATCTTATGTTTCAGCCTATGTACCTTAGTACTCATTAAGTTTTTATGTTTCCTTTTGATGATTCTCAATACATGCAAACCTTGCAACTCAGGTGTAAGACTGTTTTTAGGATCTTCTGTCACATGACGCATAAATGTTCAAAGATTTTGCTGTCAACAACAGCATCGTTGATGGGTGTGTTACATACGTAGGAAGCTAGTACAATGATTGACAGGTGTTGGACAGTTAACATTAGTTAATAAACATAGTTATGCGCCACCATGAGACGTAAAAGCGAAGTTCTTATGTGTTTCACAGAGCATGTTTACGACGTAAAAATGAATTTTTTATATGTCTGACAACGCATGTTTGCTGCTTGCTTTTCATTTCCGACTCTGCCTAATGGCATATTAATTTTAAGTAATTTAATGTCACAGAGCAGTATAGATGGATTTACATGTGTGTCAGTATGTGCAGGAATGCGAAGTAAAGATCTGCATTTCCGTATATCGCACAACTTGATAGCGGTGTAACATCGTCTCTAAACACGCTATGTTAAATGGATTACACATTTTCCACAAATGGTGTGTAATTCGTGATACAGTTGTACGATGGCTTTACAACAGATACTTTGAGGGTAGTAGCCAAAATAAGGATAATGGCCCGCACTGGAAAGTGTTCTCGTTCCAGCCACTTCTTTCAAAGTGTTTGTATAGTAATTCCACACATGAGTACTTGAACCACGAATTATGTTTACCCGGCATCTGCCTGTGGCCAGTCAGCATAGTGAGCTGCGCTTATGCACGTGAACTACCGCTTTACAATGGCATAAGATCTGAAATTAGGCAACAGTGGGCAAAAAATATCAATTACACTTAAACGAAGAAAAAATTGTCGTTTCAGCTATCGTAACTATCCTGAACATGTAAATAACGTTCTGAACACTTCTGTAAAGTAAGTATTACTGCTGGATAACTTTCGTATGAGGTGGGCAGTAGCAGTTCCATTTTCAGTAGCGCCCAGTTAATAAAATTGGGAATAACGTACAAATCGATGATTGCAGAAGAAATTGAAGCACCCGAGACACAGCTTATGAAGTTATTTTTATAAAACATACCGACGTCTGTGCTAGCAGATTATGAAGAAATATCTAGTTGTAGAAGTTCACAGAAAATATTTTCGAAAATAGGACAACATGTAAATAGAATCTGGAAATAAACGACGACGTGAACAACGTAAACGCAACGATTGTTGCACTGAGGGTTACGAAGTACTTTAAAGGAGAAGATTAAGCACAGGAAATCCAACCTTTTACAGAAGATTAGGGCATTTCTGAACCATTCGAAACAAACGAGGGAATTGCTATGGCTGTAAAAGTCTATGTATTTGCTTTTGAAGATAACTGAAAACGTTTTGTGACCAAGGATGTAGATTATCCCAGTGAAGTAACACTCTCTTTGCAATCTTCAGGATTCGAAGAGAAACATTGAAAATGCCATGAAAGATCAATATTAATAAACGCAAGATGTTTATTTTACGGTGGCTGTGGACCGAAGTGAATTCTGCGGGAAAAACGGGCGTTTAATGAGACGAACGCTATCATAAAAGAAGAATTAGGCTTATGTTGCGAGTTCCTGCCACTTTGCAGAATCTAGTTTACATTAATTGACACAAAACTCTGTGTGTCTTGTTGCCTACGATCACACATGTCATACTGTGGACGTGCTCTTCACGGTGTACATATCGAGTTCTGCTGCTTTGCACCCTTTCAGCTTTGTATTACAACACAGCTAAAGGAAAACCACGGCAAAATCTTGTTCTTATGCTATTCGTTAAATAAGTTAGATTCGTAGTGTGAACTAACACAAACTTTTCGGTCAAGTAATTACTCGCTGCTTACGTCGACGATCTCTTCAAAGTACTGAAGCAGATATCGAAGATTAAAAGATCTTTCGCTCTGCGTAGCTCCTAACGTTCCTGAAAAATATTAGAGCTGGTTGTTCACAGTGGCTAGGTATATACAAGTCCTCGAGTGATGTTCAACTGGCTACAGGGAATGTTGTAATAACATCTGGATGCAGAAGATAAACTTTTTTCTGTCAAAAATGAAGTGAGTAGGTATATTGCTCGTTTCAGTAAGTAAGTGATGTTTCACTTCACTACTTACTTTTATCTTGATCTAACCGTGTGTATGTCTCATCAAATTCCCTCACTTTCAATGCATTTGAAAAACTTCATACTCACCATCATGAGCTGATAATAATTACTTATTTATTTTTAGTGCCCTGAAAGTGTGAAATTCAGAAATCAATTCCTGCCCATGACGCAACACCTGCGAATGCACAGGTCAAGGTGAAACAACGCGTACAGATTATCATGAATGACGATCCCCGCCTCTGGATGAAAGCCAAAGCCCTACTGCAATTGTCTCTTTGTCTCACATAATTGATGTGATTTCAGCAGACCTAACAACGGACTACGTATGAAACAATTTTCTACTAGATGAATGTCAACTATTAAATGCTGTCAGTGGAGACAACCGTTTGGCAAAATCACAAATTCTTAAGTTTATAAAACTGACGTATTTTACATTTTTTTAAAAAAAAGATATATGTATTACCGTAAAAGGTGAAAAGGAATTTAATTCGATCGAGAGTCTGTTCTGACTAAGATCGCTCCTGAAAAAAGAAGAACTTCAAAACAATCACGCTCGATTACATATCGAAGACTCTAGAAACTATTACTTCCCCGAACTGGGTGTGAAACCAGTAGAACGAGAAAAACATTATTAATCTGCAAGATATGTATTTTCATCTATAAATTAAATGCAATACAGCAATGTCCAGTACTTCCTGTAGAAGTTCATGAAAGTTCAGGAAACAGAGAAAGTAAAAAATAGTGTATTATGGTTGTAAGAAACGTTACATAACTGCTATTAAATGTCAAAATACGAACTTAGTGGACTGTCTAACAAAAATAGCGTTTCCATTATCAATCGTCAATATGTAAGCATAGCTTCGTCAGAAGTTCGTCTCCTTTGTGGGTCTAATTTCATTACAGTGTCAACAAGATGGAACCTCATATCTGTGGAAGAAGATGTTAACTTAATTAATGTGCGAAATGGCACTGTAATAACATTACGAATTCACGGTAAGCTCCTACAGCCACGCAGTTCAATCATGTTGACATCGCAACAAACATCAAAGAGTGCGGCAGTGAAAGAGCACTTCGAAATGAGCACTTAGATTAGGTCCGTCGACAACGGTACTGTCTTCTATAACCTTAGCAACCTAGGAGATGAAAACTAAGCGTTGAATGTGAGTCGAAATGTAGAACGCTGGATCGAAAACTGAAGAAGGTAAGATTACAACGACAGAGAGTAGGGCTCTGTGAAAATGAGAAACGAACTGTGTTTTGTCCCTTGAAAAAACACGAAATATTCGATAACAGCCAAGAAGAAACACTTCGTTTATATATATGGCGTAATATAACATAACGCCTTTGTGAAGAGTACGATAGATGTCTTTTAAGGAACCAGGCATTGCCATTTTGGTAAATGTTATTTGGAAATTACATAGTTAAAAAGACAGTGATTTTTCAGACAGCTGTTAATAAGATTAATGGAAACAATTTTTATTGTTATGTTGCTAATGGTGAGCAATTCACTATACCTTCCCGTATCGGTTGTGTTTCACAATGGGACGGACGTATCCAAGGCGCCGGTAAATGCATTTCCAAGTAATGAGAAACTGTTTTCTCAGATTTCAGCAGGGCTGCAGAAGTGGTATTACACACTCGATGTTAAACTAGAGAGTATTCATTCTACTTAAGTCACTCCATCGGTGTCGTCTCATAACTGTTGACTGCTTTAAATGAGAAGTAGGTAATGTATTGCCGACCGAAAATGCAGCATTCAAGAAATATTGTTTGTGTAGACGTAACATCTACAACTCTACGAATGACGTAACTGAGCAGCAAACAGCTTACGTAATAACAGAAATTTGATGAATTTGTAGCTAAGAAGGAATGGCAATAGCATCTAAGACAGTATGCTTTATTGTGGTTTATAGTGAATACGACCTAATATTTTTACAACTAATTACATCCCGAAGAAAGTAGGTATTGTTTCTGCTTGGATTTTTTTTAACGCTAAATCAGGTCGTCCATGAAGAGAAATGGAGGCATGTAGAATACAGAATATCTCCATCGGTGTCATCTCATCACTATCAACTGCTTTAAATGAGAAGTACTTTATGTACTGCCGACCAGAAACGCAGCATTCAAGAAACACTGTTGATGTAGATGTAACATCTACCACTCTGAGGACGACGTAACTGAGTTGCAAGTAACTTACATATGTAATAATAGAAATTTGACGAATTTGTAGCTAAAAAAGAATGGCAGTAGCATCTAAGACAGTAAGGTTTACTGTGCTTAACAGTTAAGCATACCAAGTCTTAGTCCGATTAATTAAATTTTGAAGAGATAAGGTATTGTTTATAGTGATATTTTATACACTAAATCGCGTCTTCCATTAAGATAAGCGGACGCTTTTTCAGTGTAGAATACTGACTCCCTAAAATACACTCCGATTATTTATTGTCAACTGCTCGGTCTGCATTGTTTCCAAACGTAGTTTTTAGGGTTTACAAGATATCAGCTGTCGTACGTAAAAAAAGTCGAATGGTTTTGTGAAAGCAATACGTAAATGACTCAACTGATTTGAAACATAAAACAGACATAAGATAACGTAACGATCACAATGTGAATAAGATGTTGAAATGCCGAGAAGGTCAAATCAGAATGACACCTACGTTTCGCTGTTAAGTTGCTCATCTTTTGGTACTGATACTTTACGTTTCCGGTTAGGAGATTCTGTCCACCAGATGTTTCGTAAAATTAGCTTATCGAACAGGAGGGATAGTATTATTATATGGTGTTTTCACTACTTCACATGTAATCTGTTGTTACTATCTGGTAAATCTTAACAGCAATCTTTGTGAATGTGTGGAGTGCATTACAGAAGTTAGTGAAAAAAATAAATACTGTGTGATTGTTTCAAGGAAGATGTACTGTGCTACAAATGATATGATTCAGTTGACAAATATTGTGCGAAGCAATTAACACGAGCTACGATATCGCTGAAAACAGTGAGGGTGGGTGTTGCAGTGTTTGTTGTCTTTTGAGTATTGCAAACAAAGCGTCCGCAGAAAGCAAAGGAGCTAATCCAAAGCGCGCGTGGAGGGCAGATGTTTAATCAGCGAGCTTGTATTTTCGAGAACCTCTGGTAATACGACAACACGGGTGACTGCAGATAGTAGGTGGTAACAGTGCACCAGAGAGAGGTTGGAATCTGCGGCCTGCTACCGTGCGGGGGTGGCGGCGGCACGGGATGCAGAGAGGCAGGATGCGCGGAGGGGCGTAGCCGGGCGAGGGCGAGGGCGGCGCGACGCAGGTAGTCGGTACTCACGGAGCGGCGCTGAGGACGGCGAGCGGGTGCCTCAGCTGCCCCGCCGCCGCTGGCTGTCCATGGCGTAGCACCAGCACCAGCACCAGCACCGGGCGCCGCCTCCACCGCCCCCGCACGGACGCCGCACCTGCCGAGCGGCCTGGCGAGCGAGCGAGCGGCCGACCGACGGAGCCACCGATCGCCGACCGACGGCTGGACGGAGCGCGCCGCGCCGAGCTGAGCTGCTGTGCCGCGGCGCCGGCAGCCAACGATCCCCCCACGGCGAGCGGCCGGGCCCGCGCATGCGCACCGCAGCTCGGCCGGCCCGGGACGCGCAGCGCCAGGCGGCTGGCGGCCTCTGCACGGCGGCGCGCCGCGACCCGCCAGTTCAAATCTGGCGACCCCGCCAGGACGCGAAGAGACGTTCCGACACCGTGTACGATTGTGTCGCCACAACAGGAACTGTTTTTAATGTATTTCTCGTGTTATGGTGTCCATGCTTCGAGACAAAACTATTTTTAAGCTTTTTATGTCTGTTACAGTGAAGCAATACGACAGGGAGCGCTAATTGTTTGGTATCCAATTAACCTTCGGAACCAGACTGAAACAAAAGTCATTGTTCAACTCAGCAAGCGTCCAGCATATTCCTTCCCCTTAAGGGGGGTAGGATGTCAAACCGGCTGACTTGGAGCAGGAGAGTGTAATGGTACTTGAATTATGTACCCATTATGGCACCTCAACTTAACCTCTTGATACCAGCAATATTCTACTGTGTTTCTGTAAAGTAGTTGACATATTCCCGAAACAACATTCAGATTTGATTTCATTAATGTAGAGGTACTTTGTTACATCGATATGTTTGTATTGCAATGATATTATTCTTATGTACATTCTTTCTTTCGTCACTATGATCTTTGACATACTTGTAACTCTGATTTTTGGGCGCGTAAGTGGTTATTAGTTAGTTAGAGAGTCAGACCTTTAAAAAGTCGAGTCTTGGACGTCATGTTGGAAAGATGCATATTGTAGTCAGCTTATAAAATGTGAACTTTAACAGTGAAGAAGATGTTTTCAAGTGTGTTTTGTATTGTGAAGTGATGTTTTGTGTGTTACATGATATTGCAACAAAAGCAATAAAAAGGAAGTGTAACTTAAATTCGGAGTGCTGATTATTTTTTTACATCACAATTGTGCTAACTTTCAAAGGTTTAATCTTCAAGAATGGTTTGTGAAACACATCTATAAAACTTTTGAATATAGCAGAATAAAACCTAGGCCTCTTTGCATCCGAGCTTGTAATCATCACCACCTCGATTTTCGACTATTGAGCCATGATTTTACGAGACCAGCGTGGGAAACTCGAAAAGATGAGTGCCTAGTTTATTCATTATTACATGAAATGACTTTATTAACTGTACTCTAACGACACCTGCCACATAATAACTTTGTTGTTGCCCGAAAATGCAGTATTTATCAGCGAGAGCAACACCATAATCATTATTAAATTTTGACTTTTGTTGTGGTAGTGTTGTTAGAAGAGGCGCCACAGGACATTTTAATTTCCACTGTCTATACTTTTACAAATACATTCATAAAACTTTGTCAGCATGACCAGGAAGGATTCAGAATTCACACTCATAGGAGTGGAAGTTCGAAAACATAACGAAATGATTTTTTTTACATGTGAAATTTCATCATTTTTTTCACTTACTAATGGCAGTATTTGTTGCTATAGGTACATTTTTCTTCATAAGTAAGAGAGATTCTTCGATGAATTTTGCACAGCATACAAACCATACTTAAAGGTGTATGAAACTCTAGAATTTTCCAAATCTATTAAAAAACTGTGGTAAAAATTTAGGTAATTAACCATAAAATTTGTGTTTTTTCTAAACATGAAGTTTAAAATATAACAGTTCATTCATTTTTTCATAAATTAAATAAATTCTAGAGTTTCATACACCTGTGAGTATGGTATGTATGCAGTGCAAAATTCATTGAAGAATCTTTATAACTTATGAAGAAAAGTGTACCTATAGCAACAAATGCAGCCATTAGGAAGTGAAAAAATTATGGAATTTCGCACGTAAAAAAAAAAATTTTGTTATGTTCTCGAACTTTCACTGTAATGAGTGTGAATCCTGAATCCTTCCTGGTGTTGCTGACAAAGTTTTATGAATTTATTTGTAAAATTAAAGACACTGGAAATTAAAATGTCCTGTGATGCCTCTCCTGCTCCAAGTCGGCCCATTTGACGTCCTACCTCCCTTAACCTCTTCAGTCCCGATGTACAAGTATGTGCACATCAGGTCTTTGTAGTGTCATCCAGGCAAGTGTCGGTTTCCCGAATTGAGACCTGATGTTCACGACTGTGCACATCATGCGGTTTCTGTTTTTGCCACTAGGTCGCGCGTAAGTCAGTTTTGACGGGTTTTCTCTCATCCTGAAACTTCCGATCTTAAGGAAGGCGTCATCTGCGACGCGCGAGAAAGGTAAAGTCAGTTTCAATATTCGTTTTTTAATTGTATTGCTGTTTTTATCGCGTCTTACTTCAAACGAGGCATCAAGGAAGTGATATGTGCATGCAATTAAAACGATAGTTTCGTAGTTTTACAAACATCCACTGTTGAATTTGAAGTACACATTTGTGTACATTAGGTCTTAGCTCATAGAATGTAGTGATATTAACGCTAAGACTGATCTCACTGTGAAATCGTAATTTAAAACGTAATCTAAATTAAAATCTGTATGTTTAGGTACTAATACGGTAGAGTATGAGCAACGTCGTTGTGCGTGTTAGGGTACCATGATGGAAATGTAATCTATAGGTCCTGGGTACTAATCTCAGTAAAAGCTCTAAATTTTTAAAATTTTGTTATTAGGTTCACTTTCATTTCTTTATTGAATTACATCAACAGTTACCTTCACTTTATTTAATTTTCGCTTCTCAGCTCTGTCAAACGATGAAATTATGAAACTACTTGAAACGAGTGATTTGAGTACCTTGCCAGATGAAGACGAGGATTCTGTTGAAGAACTTCCAACTCTACCTAAACGTATTGTTGTGCCACTATTAATTCATGGATTATGTACAAAAGGAGTTGTCAAAAACAAGGGATACCAAAACAAAAGTGGATGTCTCTCATTAACTTCAGAATTCACTTGGCCCACGACTTGGTGAAGTCTTCAAAAATTGTAGACTCACTGGAACTGTCGAAAGAAATTTCTGCGAGTATAACACAGTTCTGATGAAGATGAGGAGCATCAAACCACACAAAACAAAGATGAAATGTGCAAAGTCAACTAGAGAAAGCAAATGTGACAGGGTTGGCCATCTTCCTGAATATATTGAGAGTGTTTTTGCCTCAAAGTGTCTTCTTCCAGACTGCAAGTCACGTTCTCGCATAATGTGTGAAACGTGCAAAGTTTATTTGTGCTTATAAAAAACAATTGTTTTGCTAAATTCCATAAACATGAGAAGTAATGTGTTAATAAAATGTAATGTGTACATAAAAATGAGAAGTAATGTGAACATCTTTCATTCTAAATAAAAAGATGAAAATACTACCAGATTGGCATTTTTTCTCTGTTAAGACCCAATGTTTACATATGTGTACATTAAATTATTGAAACATTATCTAAAATAAAATTTCAAAATTAGATTTTTTGTGCTACTTTGAGATCAACTGCACCAAAAAAGTGACTGAAATATTTTTCCATTCTTTTTGTTTATCTGCGGGACTGAAGAGGTTAAGTATACATCTACTAAACTGCAAACACTTAAGTGCCTGGAAGAGAGTTCAGACCAGTTCTCTACCGTTCCACTCTCTAACAGCGGGTGGGAAAAATGAACACTTAAATCTTTCTGTAGGAGCTCTGATTTCTGTTATTTTATTATGATGATCATTTCTCCCTGTGCAGTTTGGCGACGATAAAATATTTACACATTCAGAGGAGAAAGTTTGTGACTGAAATTTCGTGAAAGTATCTCGCTGCAACGAAAAACACCTTTGTTTTAATGATTGCCATCCCAATCACCCATGACATCTTCTCCACTATTTCGCGATAATACAAAATAAGCTACCCTTCTTTCAACTTTTTCCATGTCCTCTGTTAATCCTCTCTGTTACGCAACCCATGCAGCACAGCAATACTTTCGCAGAGGACGAACAAGTGTAGTGTAGGCAGCCTCATTAGTATATTTGTTGCAACTGCTAAGTCTCCTGTGAGTAAAGTGTAGTGGTTGGTTTGTCTTCCCCACAGCATCATGTACGTGATCATTCCAACTTCAGCTGTTCATAATTGTAACTCCTAGGTATTTAGTCGAACTGACAGCATTTAAATTTGTGTGATTTATCGTGTAATCGGAATTTTACGGATTTCTTCCTGTATTCACGTGGAGGACCTCATACTTTTCCTTATTGTCACTTTTCGAACCATTCAGATATTGTGTCTAACGCGTTTTGCAATTGGTTTTGATCTTCTGATGACTTTACTAGAAGGTAAATGACAACATCATCTGCATACAGCGTTAAGGGAGCTGCTGAGATTATCTCTTAAATCGTTAATGTACATAAGCAACACCAGAGGGCCTGTAACACTTAGTTGCGGAATTCCAGATATCACTTCTGCTTTACTCTGTGATTTTTCCGTCTATTACTACGTACTGTGCCTTTCTGAGAGGCAAGTCGCACGACTGAAGCGATCCTCCATAGACACGCAATTTGGTTAGAAGTCTCTTCTGAGTAACCGAGTCAAAAGCGCTCAGAAATTCTAAAAATATGGAATCAAATTTAAGGTTCCCTGTCGATAGCACTCATTATTTTATGCGAATACAGGGCTAGTTGTGTTTCACAAGAACGATATTTTCTGAATCTGTGCTGACTGTGTGTCAATAGATCGTTACCTTCGAGGTAATTCACTATGATCGAACACAGTATATGGCAGTTACACGCACCTGTCCAAATTTTCACTTTGAATGCAGAGTTAAGTTCTGCCACATCAAGACAGAACACAAAAGTTATAATTGTTCACTGACCTAGTGTGTTCCTTGCACTTAAGTAGCTCGTTGGTAATGGTGTTCGGCTCTCGTGATATGAGACTGAACGAAAGTTACTAAGAAGTGGGCTAAGGCTCCCCATTGTACTAAGTGAAAAATCAAATTTAAAGGCAGCAATGCCATCAGTTTTAACTAAGTGGACAAAGCGCTGAACTGCTTGCTATCGACATAATAAATGTTCATCTAGTTTCACACGTACACTTATTAAAATAACTTCCTACTTACACGTCCTACGTGCAGGGTCTCAGTAAATTTATATTTACACAATAGGTGCGTAAATGAGATGTTATACATGTTAACTTTCCCTACTGAACTATGCGGTCGCAGGCCGATGTGGCCGTGCGGTTCTAGGCGCTTCAGTCTGGAACCGCGTGACCGCTACGGTCGCAGGTTCGAATCCTGCCTCGGGCATGGATGTGTGTGATGTCCTTAGGTTAGTTAGGTTTAAGTAGTTCTAAGTTCTAGTGGACTGATGACCACAGATGTTAAGTCCCATAGTGCTCAGAGCCATTTTTGAACTATGCAGTCGCCGTAACCGCTCGCTTGCTCGACTATATCCAACATTCGGCTGCAATTGTCAGCTCACAGCTCACGTTATTGGCACGCTGAAGATGCACCAAGTGCATCGTTTGCATTACATAGTACAAAGTTATTAAAGAAAAACAATAATGAAAAGAATGTGAGTAAAGAATATGATAGCTTACCATTGATGGTAGCTGCAATCACAATCAATCAAATCTAAGTTAGATAGAAAGGAATGTTAATAATTGAAAATGTGTCTGTAATTCACTCCACCTCTTACATCATACATGACCTTACATTATATTCTTTAATTACTGAGTGTGGTTATTTTACTTTAAGTATATGGTAAGCAAATTATAATCCCATTCACTAACCAAAAATTCAGTTTGAAAGTATTCTTTAATCGGCTATGTGTTTCGGCTGATTGAAAAAGTAGGGCTTAGTTTTAGGAATCTGTCGAGAGTATAGAAACAATAACCGTCAGTGTTTCTGCAGAAGAAGACCAAGAATTTGACGGAAATAAAGAACCGCTTGATACTGTTCTCAGCATGAGGTTGCGCTGTGATTAAAGTAGATGGAAAAAGCAAGCAGTCATTCAGAATGTACGCATGTAAAATTTATTATATGGCAGGCAAAGGTTATGTCTTTGTTTATTTGAAGACACAAGGCTGATTAAACAAATTTATTTTAGCAGATGACGAGTCCTTTTTTAGTTAAGGAGATGTTGTCTGAGAGTTCTCCGTTACTTTTGGGGATACGACTTGTAGATCAGAAACATCATTCATAAACATGGTATCAGTGACTGAATGTATTAAAGAAAACCAGATTCATCAGTTTAATGTTGCAATCAAGTAATTAGAGATATAACAGTTTTTATTTGGGAAATACGATATCAAACCAAAGTCGTGCAAAATTTATAGTTTTTACATTTTTAGTTTTTGTATTGAACCATAGAAGTTTTGTTTCTTATTCTCCTAGACCCAAAACAAATTTTGACATGCGCCTATTCACCCCAAACATCAATAAAGAGAAAAAATAACACTGCTGTTTCTATTCACCCCTCTTTGTGGGGTGAATGGAAACACCAACTTTTTTTATGTAGTTAAAGCATCATATAGGTCCCAATCATACTTTCAAGTTAAAAGATAGGCACAAGATCGATAGCTCCTTATAAATCTGATTTTAATATTTCTTTTAAAAGCTGTCAATTTTCTTTTAAAGTTGAAAACTGTTTCTGTTCACACTATTTAAAATAGTTTTTACTGTTTTCCGACCTCATTTCCGTGTTCGTAGTTACATGTATACTAACAGTTTCTTAATTATCATCATTTAAAGATTGAAGTCCACTGAAAAATGAAGTTCACTATAAATATTTCGAGGTTATAATTTTTTAACGATTTTAAATCGCCATTAACGTCTTAACAATGTGAAAATCGGCTTACAAATGAGTTTGGCGAAGAAGCTCCATGTAAGGAAATAATTTGTAATTGGTTTATTTATTTTATTTTTATGGTGAGGTCTTATGGGACCAAACTGCTGAGGTCATCGGTCTCTAAGCCTACGCTCTACTTAATCTAGCTTAAACTAAGTTATGCTATGGGCAACACACACACCCATGCCCGAGGGAGGACTAGGGGAGCCGCACAGACCGTGACAGGGCGCCCAAGGCCGCGCGGCTACCACGCGTGGCTTGTAATTGGTACAGCGTTTTCAAAGGAGACCGTTTTTTTTTCTTAATGATGAATTTCGGGAAGGTTGCCCAGGAACTGCCGTTACAGGTAGAAGTATTAGGCTCTTTAATCGATGCTTCAGGAAGGTCCACGGACATCTCATGAATTTATTCGGGTGACAATGGGCACTGGTATGAGTCAAATCCAAAGAATTTTATATCCAAAGTTTGACGTGAGAAAACTTTGATGTCAATGGATTCTACATAAACTGACTCCCGATGAAAAACAACAATACATTGTGTGGTGCATAAAAACTTTGTGGAAATTCCACGACGGCACTTCAAATTTTATTTGGAATGCCGTTACTGGTGATGTATCTCGGATTTATTGTTATTATCCCGGAAAGAAAAATTAGCTGGCACAATGGGTATTTTACGTAAAACCTAGGCCTACAAAAGTCAGACGAATTCGCAGTAACTAGTAAGAAGATGGTTACTATTTTTTTCTAAAATAGGTCACATTGCTATTACAGCATCACAAGGTAAACGTAGCATTACTGCCGGTTGGTATACAAATATTTTTCTGTTTCAAGAAAGTGAAACAGTTTGTCGTAGAAGCTCAAAAGGAACAATAATCTTACTTCATGACCGTCCACTATACAGCCCTGGCATAGGATCTTGTTAGTTTTTGTTACCAAAAATTAAAGATAAAATGCGTGTAATCACATTTTCGTCATCATGTGAAGCAATGGAACATTGCAAAAATCTGGTTTCTGAAGTGCCTCAGGAAGAATTCAACGAATGCTTTAAGAACTTTTTCCATCGACTGCATTATTTACACTGATCAGCCAGAACATTATGACCACCTATCTAATAGCCGGTATGGCCACCTTTGACACGGATAACAGCGGCAGTGCGTCGTGGCATGGAAGCAATGAGGCCTTGGTAGGTAACTGGAGGGAGTTTGCACCACATCTGCACGCACATGTCACCTGTTTCCCCTAATTCCGAGGAAGGATGGGGGGGGGGGGGGCGGTGACAACCTTTGACGCCACGTTCAATCGAATCCCAGATGTAATCGATTGGGTTGAGACCCCTAACGCCAAAACTGAACCCGGGGGAAAAAACCGTTATTAAATTTCTTCCGTCTGCTTAATCGATGCTGACGAGAACAAGGAAATATCACTGAGACAATCTGTTGTTTATGAGCCTACTAACGGTCTGACATTGTAAAACACCTGCGAGTTTGTACAGGATGAAGATACTAGCGTCCGCAGCATACCTTAAGCTATGGGTGGTGCTAAACGAGTAGCAAAGCTAGCAGCCAGACGTATCTATTAAAGATCATGAATTCGCATCGTATGCAGAAATATATGACATTAAAGGGGAATATTTTGCAAGTCAGTAAAAGCATATAATTTTTGAAGAAACTAATCTTCAGTTTCCCAAAAATTTTCTGTGTCGTCCTCGCATCCCATTAGGCTGCGAGTGGTGTGTGTGTCTGTGTGTGTGTGTGTGTGTGTGTGTGTGTGTGTGTGTGTGTGTGAGAGAGAGAGAGAGAGAGAGAGAGAGAGAGAGAGAGAGAGAGAAAGAGAGAAGACCGAAGGCAAATACTTTCAATCTGAATGTGGGGAATGCGTCCCAATCAAAAAAGCTTAATTTCTTTAAGCGACGAATGGTTTCGACTGGGTCAGACTTATTTCTGTTATTAAAAATATTTGAAATCCGGCTCGAAAACTACTAAAATGCGTTTCCATTTTGCTACTTGCGTTTAGTTTTACTCATTTAAAATATCCTCAGTGCTGGAATTTTTGTTTGTGATCGCCGCCTACATTTATAGATGTTGTCTGCTTGCACATTTAACAGATGTTCTTGCATTTGGCGCGGTGTCTTTCGTCTAATTTCAGTTTGGCTTGCAACACTTCACTTTTCTTGGCCCAAAACACGAGAAAATATTGCACTCTTGCACTACTGAAGCTCATTTTCGTGGTCCTGGCTGAATGTACGTCTGTGACATGTATAGCGCTGTAAGCCAAAGTTAAATGAGGCCGAAAACCGTCATTACTAAACACAAGAATAGATGGAAGACGAACATGTAGCACTTCTAGTTCCAACATCTTATTCATCAATAAAAATCAGAATATTTTGTCCAGATCCACAGACCTACATTAGCAATATTTGTTCTAAGCAAAACTTATCTACAAGAAATGTTTAATGTGTCATAATGTTCGTGACATACTTATACTATAAACAAGTTCACTTTAAAAACACCATGAGACAGTGGAAGTAACAACATGAACTGTCTTGGTGTTAAATAAAAGTTTAAGGATCAGATACTGCAGTGTAAGGATGGGAAAAACAGAATTTCAAACAATAAACCTATCTTGAACAAACTAAATCATAGCTACCAAATAGTGAGCTAGAACCGAAGGAAAAGTATTGAAACTGTATGCGCTAAACACGAAGATTCCTGCAAACGGAATTTAATTATTGTGGAAGCTGAAAAGTAAGAACCTCGAAACTGTAGAAATGTGGAGTTACAGAATGATGTCAACAATAAAATGGCCAAATGAAATTCAGATTAAACAGAATGCGAAGAAACAAGTCTGTGCATGACACTTAGCAGAAAAAGAAACATCATTGTTGATGAGGTCTGTGTGAGTGTTTCCTTTAACATATTTAAAATAATTCAAGTTTTAAAGTTAAAGTTATGTCTAAGGCTCGAATGCCTGGTAAATCTCACATTTTGGGTAGTGTTGGCGTTATAGGATATTATCACAATTTCCTTGTTACATACTATTGACATGCTCATCATGAGGTTTCGAAATGCACATTCTAATTCTTACTTCCTTTATACGTTTAGTATCTTTCCTAGGTTAAAATGGAGATTATAATATTGTTTAATTTGGGAATCTGCAATGCGAACATTTAACTCGTTTGTAGCAGGGTGGGTGTATAAATAAGTCACAGACTGGGTCAGAGACATCAAGGCCGCATGTACCAGCCTGAAATTTATTTTCCTTTTCAACATACTCTATTTGTAAACTTAAACTCTTACCCTTTAAAAGCCTGCAGCATA
Organism: Schistocerca cancellata; assembly: GCF_023864275.1. Taxonomy (NCBI): domain Eukaryota; kingdom Metazoa; phylum Arthropoda; class Insecta; order Orthoptera; family Acrididae; genus Schistocerca; species Schistocerca cancellata. Next base: position 353,581,631 of record NC_064630.1, read on the forward strand.
GAATTCATGTGCCAGCGTCCGCATCTAACGAGTGGCCTTCCGGGATAACAAGTTTATTTGGTTCCTTATCTTTCTGCAACCCACAAGACCGATGTGAGCTGCGGATAGCAAAATACGCCTAGACTGGAAAACAACATGTCATCATTGGATAGTCAGGGACACCAGGATGCTCCTTGTTTTGTACCTTTTTCTCGTAGTTTTCTTAATTCCTATATCCAATCGAACAAAAATTTGCGTGAAGTACAGTTCTGACCATATATGGGACAAATTTCGCTATGGATGAGCTCTCCGGACAGTCCCTTGGGCTGACAGAAAATCCCATTGGTCAAGTCGGCTACACACTAATAGCACTCCTGCCGTCTTTGTCTGACTGGAGGTCATTAACCATTGGTCAGCTACCTTCCACGCGACATGTCCTGCTACCTTATAGAGAAGTAATGGCGCGAAATTGAAAACAATATGCTGTATTCTGGTGTTTGGAATTGTTTACTGACTCACACTGAGATATTGTGCGTAAAAGCTCCTTGCAACACTAAATAATGTATTATTTTCCGATTTTTTAATTTTTCTTCTTTGATCATTTAATTTTCCACAATTTTATCTGTAATTATAGATTCAATTTCAAAAGAAATAGAATTCTTAATTGTGAAAGAAAAGTTTGATCCTTAGTGAATGATATTTCTGAGTTTCGAGATGAGCTGTTACATGTATGTATACAAGCGAAATAATTTTCCTGTGTCTTGGACCAGCCGCATGAACAAAAAGGTATGGCCAAACTTTCAGGAAACATTTCTCACACACAAAGAAAGAAAATACACTCCTGGAAATGGAAAAAAGAACACATTGACACCGGTGTGTCAGACCCACCATACTTGCTCCGGACACTGCGAGAGGGCTGTACAAACAATGATCACACGCACGGCACAGTGGACACACCAGGAACCGCGGTGTTGGCCGTCGAATGGCGCTAGCTGCGCAGCATTTGTGCACCGCCGCCGTCAGTGTCAGCCAGTTTGCCGTGGCATACGGAGCTCCATCGCAGTCTTTAACACTGGTAGCATGCCGCGACAGCGTGGACGTGAACCGTATGTGCAGTTGACGGACTTTGAGCGAGGGCGTATAGTTGGCATGCGGGAGGCCGGGTGGAGGTACCGCCGAATTGCTCAACACGTGGGGTGTGAGGTCTCCACAGTACATCGATGTTGTCGCCAGTGGTCGGCGGAAGGTGCACGTGCCCGTCGACCTGGGACCGGACCGCAGCGACGCACGGATGCACGCCAAGACCGTAGGATCCTACGCAGTGCCGTAGGGGACCGCACCGCCACTTCCCAGCAAATTAGGGACACTGTTGCTCCTGGGGTATCGGCGAGGACCATTCGCAACTGTCTCCATGAAGCTGGGCTGCGGTCCCGCTCACCGTTAGGCCGTCTTCCGCTCACGCCCCAACATCGTGCAGCCCGCCTCCAGTGGTGTCGCGACAGGCGTGAATGGAGGGACGAATGGAGACGTGTCGTCTTCAGCGATGAGAGTCGCTTCTGCCTTGGTGCCAATGATGGTCGTATGTGTGTTTGGCGCCGTGCAGGTGAGCGCCACAATCAGGACTGCATACGACCGAGGCACACAGGGCCAACACCCGGCATCATGGTGTGGGGAGCGATCTCCTACACTGGCCGTACACCACTGGTGATCGTCGAGGGGACACTGAATAGTGCACGGTACATCCAAACCGTCATCGAACCCATCGTTCTACCATTCCTAGACCGGGCAAGGGAACTTGCTGTTCCAACAGGACAATGCACGTCCGCATGTATCCCGTGCCACCCAACGTGCTCTAGAAGGTGTAGGTCAACTACCTTGGCCAGCAAGATCTCCGGATCTGTCCCCCATTGAGCATGTTCGGGACTGGATGAAGCGTCGTCTCACGCGGTCTGCACGTCCAGCACGAACGCTGGTCCAACTGAGGCGCCAGGTGGAAATGGCATGGCAAGCCGTTCCACAGGACTACATCCAGCATCTCTACGATCGTCTCCATGGGAGAATAGCAGCCTGCATTGCTGCGAAAGGTGGATATACACTGTACTAGTGCCGACATTGTGCATGCTCTGTTGCCTGTGTCTATGTGCCTGTGGTTCTGTCAGTGTGATCATGTGATGTATCTGACCCCAGGAATGTGTCAATAAAGTTTCCCCTTCCTGGGACAATGAATTCACGGTGTTCTTATTTCAATTTCCAGGAGTGTATGTTATGTGGACACGTGTCCGGAAACGCTTACTTTCCATGTTAGGGCTCATTTTATTACTTATCTTCAAATCACATTAATCATGGAATGGAAACACACAGCAACAGAACGTACCAGTGTGACGTCAAACTCTTTGTTACAGGAAATGTTCAAAATGTCCTCCGTTAGCAAGGATACATGCATTCACCCTCCGTCGCATGGAATCCCTGATGCGCTGATGCAGCCCTGGAGAATGGCGTATTGTATCACAGCCGTCCACAATACGAGCACGAAGAGTCTCTACATTTGGTACCAGGGTTGCGTAGACAAGAGCTTTCAAATGCCCCCATAAATGAAAGTCAAGAGGGTTGAGGTCAGGAGGCCATGGAATTGGTCCGCCTCTACCAATCCGTCGGTCACCGAATCTGTTGTTGAGAAGCGTGTGAACACTTCGACTGAAATGTGCAGGAGCTCCATCGTGCATGAACCACATGTTGTGTCGTACTTGTAAAGGCACATGTTCTAGCTGCACAGGTAGAGTATCCCGTATGAAATCATGATAACGTGCTCCATTGAGCTTAGGTGGAAGAACATGGGGCCCAATCAAGACATCACCAACAATGCCTGCCCAAACGTTCACAGAAAATCTGTGTTGATGACAAGATTGCACAATTGCGTGCGGATTCTCGTCAGCCCACACATGTTGATTGTGAAAATTTACAATTTGTCACATACTGACGAAACTAAAATGAGCTCTAACATGGAAATTAAGCGTTTCCGGACACATGTGCACATAACATCTTTTCTTTATTTATGTGTGAGGAATGTTTCCTGAAAGTTTGGCCGTACCTTCTTGTAACACCCTGTATATACAGGGTGAGTCACCTAACGTTACCGCTGGATATATTTCGTAAACCACATCAAATACTGACGAACCGATTCCACAGACCGAACGTGAGGAGAGGGGCTAGTGTAATTGTTTAAAACAAACCATACAAAAATGTACGGAAGTATGTTTTTTAACACAAACCTACGTTTTTTTTAAATGGAACCCCGTTAGTTTTGTTAGCACATCTGAACATATAAACAAATACGTAATCAGTGCCGTTTGTTGCATTGTAAAATGTTAATTACATTCGGCGATATTGTAACCTAAAGTTGACGCTTGAAATCTCCGACGTTCAGTTGCGTGTTGTAACAATCACGGGCCACGGTCGGCGAGCAGCATCTGCAGGGACATGTCCCACTGGAAACGCGTCGACGTATGTGGTATCAGCATGATGGTGCACCTGCACATTCTGCAATTAACACTAGGCTGACCCTTGACAGGATGTTCGACGGTCGTTTCATAGGTCGTGGAGGACGCATAAATGAGCCAGCCCATTCTCCTGATCTTACACCTCTGGACTTCTTTCTGTGGGGTACGTTAAAGGGGAATGTGTACCGTGATGTGCCTACAACCCCAGAGGATATGAAACAACGTATTGTGGCAGCATGCGGGGACATTACACCAGATGTACTGCGGCGTTTACGACATTCATTACGCCAGAGATTGCAATTGTGTGCAGCAAATGATGGCCACCACATTGAACATCTATTAGCCTGATATGTCGGGACACATCCCACTTCGTAATTGAAAACGGAAACCACGTGTGTACGTGTACCGCACCCCTCATGTTAATGTACATGTGCGTCTGTGAAAAAGACCAATAAAAAGGTGTTAGCATGTGGATGTGATGTGCTGTTCCAGTATCTTCTGTACCTAAGGTCCATCAGTGTTCCCGTTGGATCCCTACGTAATTCAGTGCTCTCCGATACACACGATCGAACAGCGGAGGAGTGGTACTCGAATGTCAACTTTAGGTTACAATATCTCCGGATGTAATTAACATTTTACAATGCAACAAACGGCACTGATTACGTATTTGTTTATATGTTCAGATGTGCTAACAAAACTAACGGGGTTCCATTTAAAAAAACGTAGGTTTGTGTTAAAAAACATACTTCCGTGCATTTTTTAATGGTTTGTATTAACCAATTACTCTAGCCCCTCTCCTCACGTTCGGTCTGTGGAATCGATTCGTCAGTATTTGTTGTGGTTTACGAAATATATCCAGCGGTAATGTTAGGTGACTCACCCTATATATATATATATATATATATATATATATATATATATATATATATATATATATATAATGACGAGGGATTAATTAAATGAAATATATAATGTAAATGTTTGTAAATGAAAATAAAGAATATGTATTGAAAGAGTACAGTAATAGAAGAATAATTCACTCAGAAGCTGAATGCATGCTGCAACAGAACTTCCTGGCAGATTGAGACTCAGAAATTCCTGGCAGGTTAAGACTGCCTGCCGGACCGTTAAACCAGTTGATAACCTTTCTTTTCGGTCAACATTCTTAACAGTGAAGCTATCGTGATTTTTTAAGTAAAAAAACTTTTAATGCCTAGACCTCAGTTTTCCTATTACAATTAAAGTAGGATAACTATTTTCAGTTTCGTTCTAAAGCCATTTTAAGGTCGTTCAAAATGTAGAAAACGGTGAATATGCATTGGAAAGCATCATTGCTTTTGTACATAACAAGACAATGTCAGTACGTAGTTTAAAAACATCGCCGTGAGCAAGCCAGGTTGTAGAAAGTAATCTTCCAGAATGACGGGAATAATGAAGGAAAATTGCCAGTTGCATGAGTAAAAGTTCCTTAAAAATAAAGCTGATTATGTGCAAATGTATAGCGGTTGTTATAGTGTGGACAGTATTTGGAATGGTTCCAAATATTGTAAGGTTTCCAATAGTCTGGCTTATAAAAGGATGATCCTGCATGGCGTATGAGAAAGTAATTTTATAAAACGTACGCAGGTTGAAGAATAAAAGGAAAATACTGTAAGCTAACTACTTACTTTTAAGCTGAGTTAATTTTTATGTTTCTTGTCAGGCTGGCTGGCTTGCGACATTTTCTTTTTATTTTTCAACCTGTGCACTTTTTAAAAGATAACTATTTCTTACGCCAAACGAACACTGCAGAAAGCAGTCACAGTTGCTGTATTTGGTCTCCGTTACAGATTAGTTAACAGTTATGGGAAACTGAGAATAAAAAGTGCTTAACACGCTGAGACACGCAAAGGACGATTAATAAGAAGAAAGAGGAAGAATACCTCAGCCATATCTAACTAAGAATTGGGGGAGTTACTGAACGGAATGCATTCTGAAGTTCCTCACTAGTAGGGGAAAAGTAGTAAAGAGCACATTTCGCAGGACGAATGTTGTTTATCTTCTTCTTATAACGTTACGTTGCTGGAAATGAAGCATATCATTCCCGAAATTTGGCGTTCCAAACTCCTTTGTCGCTATAAAAACCGCGAATTGTTGAAAAAATTACGGAATACATGAAGGACGCTTAGAGAATCTTGTGTTGGCTGTGAAGTTTCGCGAATATTCTGGGAAAAAGATAAAATAATAAATAAATAAATTTAAGGAATCATTGTCGTTTGGAGATGAAGAATGGTCACCGAAGTTTGTGTGCCACCCTTAAAATTAGTTCACAGTTTGGTTCAAATGGCTCTGAGCACTATGGGACTTAACATCTGTGGTCATCAGTCCCCTAGAACTTAGAACTACTTAAACCTCACTAACCTAAGGACATCACACACATCCATGCCCGAGGCAGGATTCGAACCTCCGACCGTAGCGGTCACGCGATTCCAGACCGAAGCGCCTAGAACCGCATGGCCACATCGGCCGGCAGTTCACGGTTTATTTTTCGATATGTAGAGTCAGGTAAACATCTTCGTTTGACTTAGCGATTGCCTGCACTGTACAGTTTCGGTTACCCGATATGTATGAAATTGGTGGATGATGGAGTAGAGATAAGCAATAGCACAGAAGTCATAGATTCAAGTTTTGTTCAGATTTCTCCCTTTTATCTCCGTTCTTCCTGCATGATACGCACACCGAGAGCCATGGAATGCTGCCAGGTCGCTCCTCTCCAATTTGAAGATCGTTTTCAGTGCAACATACAAACCCAAAGTTCAGTATTTCTTAATTCACGGTTTAGATTTTAAAATTGTAGATGTCACTAACTTTAAGGAATCACAGACTCCACTCAGAGTCTGGATGGAAGTTGTAGGAAAGAATGGAAAAGAGGGTACTATGAATATGTCAGAGCGAAATGTGTTTATAGGCGACAGTAAAATGGTTCAAACGGCTCTAAGCACTATGGGACTCAACATCTGATGTCATCAGTCCCCTAGACATAGAACTACGTAAACATAACTAACCTAAGCACGCCGAAGCAGGATTCGAACCTGCGACCGTAGCAGCCGCGTGGTTCCGGACTAGGCGACAGTAGAAATGGTATGTCATTGTATTATACAGGTATAACCAACACAACAAAAATATGTTCATGTCCTAGCATTCAGAACTTAGACTAATTTCCGTACGTTTCAATCCTCTCGGAGTTTTAATCATCTCATTTGTATGCTATCTAACTTGTTCGGAATAAATATATATAATCTCGTGTGGTTTATCTCTTCGGCTGGAAAGACGAATAACTTTTGTGATTACCCAGCACGTAAACACGTCACGTACAGTTGTTAGAGCGAGAAACAGTATCCTTTTAAATTTACTCCGCAACATTGGGATGTTTGCACTTGTGATTTATTGACACCCACGCTCCATCCTAATCGTAATAGAAATTTAAATCTATTGAAGGTGAATGGTAAGTTAGCTGAGGTATGAGTACTGATTTATATTTTTCTTTTCTGTTCAGTAGTTCCGCTTCTTTGATATTGTTTAGAAACTTTTTTCTGGAAGGACATCGAATAAATTCAGAAATTCCATCGGGAAATTTATACATTCGTTTTGGATCGTCACTGGATCTATCAATTTACTCTTTCTTCCTCTAGTATCATACTCCGTGCCGGCCGTTGTGGCCAGTGGTTCTAGGCGCTTCAGTCCGGAACCGCGCTGCTACTACGGTCGCAGTTTCGAATCCTGCCTCTGCCATGGATGTGTGTGCTGTCCTTAGGTTAGTTAGGTTTAAGTAGTTCTAAGTCTAGAGGACTGATGACCTCAGATGTCAAGTACCATAGTGCTCAGAGCCATTTGAACAATTTCATACTCCGTACTTAATGATTTATCTGTCGAACTACGTCTTTCTTGTTTCATAAAATTTTTTGCGCTATATATTTTCTTTGAGTCGTCGCTCTGTCTTTAGTACTTTGGACAACTAATAAGTTAATGTAATTTTGCTGGAGCCCGGATTTATCCCTCGTGTGCTGTTTTCAATTCAGTGTATTCTAGATCATTTCATATAACTCCTTAGCACTCGAAAACATGCCCAAAAACTCTAACATTGTAGTCCAATCTAGAATTTTGTCCCATAAAAAATACAGTGATTCGAAAGAGACGGAATACGTCCTGAAAGATTTTTCGCCCTGTAGCAGAGTGTACGCTAATCTGGAACTGGTTGATTAAAACCGTGTGCCGGATTAGAACTCGAAACTGAGACTTTTACCTTTCTATAGCAGCCGCTCTGCCGACTGAGTTGTCCATACGCGACTCACGACTCACGCTTGAAGCTGCATTTTCGCCCTATTTTTTTCCCTACTTGCCAAAGCCCAAAATTAATTCTAGAAACAATTCTCTGGGCTGTGGCTAAGCCATTTATCCACAACAACCATTCTTTCTGGAGTGCTTGTTCAGCAAGGTATGCAGAAGAATTTCCGTGAAGTTTGGAATGAAAGAGAACAAATACTAATAGAAATAAAACGGTGACGGCGGAACGAGAGGAAGTTTCAAAACAGGTCCTGGTGACCTCCACGAATTAATAGTGACCGCTTGAAATTTTTACATTTCCACAACCACTAGAGCCACCACCGCACACCCAATATAGTGCACAACCGGAAAACTAAGAGTAGCACCAGACAAAAATCAGTGATAGGTGGTGTATGGTTTTGAAGGTACGTCAACTTCACCCGTATATCCGTTAATTCCTTTATTGTGAGTGCAAGGTATCCCATTTATCTTGACCATACTAAATAACTGTTTGTCCAAATGCAAATTACAAAATGTTTCAAGGAAATGTTCTTTGGCCGTCAGGGGGACATCAATCAGCATGATTGCCGTCGTTGTAGCTTTGTTTTTTTACAAAGATATGAACAGCGGTATGACTTGTTTAAATGGCACCCTGTATTTTTTACTCGGTAATTCATTTCCTCTCCTAAATACCTATTCAAAAATGTATCTCAGTGTACCATTCACTGAAACACAACGTTATTAATTACATAACACAACACTGACTTTGAGCCCGGAATCACAAACTCGTCCACTTGGTGAAGTTGTCAGAAAACAAATGAAAACCAAGTAAAAACATAACACAAAATTGACTTTGATCCTCCTCTACCACCGGCCAGGAGCAGAACCAATCAGAGGTGCTCAAAGTGGTGATCCTGGACACCAATACACTGGTGCACTCGTTGTATGAAAGGATTACAAGCAAGCACGATACGTTCCTGCACGTACTCTTGAGTTGTTGGAATATCGCGATAGACAACGTCTTTAATGCATACCCAAAGAAAAAAGTCCAGAGGATTTAAATCAGGAAACCTAGCAGGCCAAGTAACTGTTCCTCCTCGACCAACCTATCTGGCAGGATACTTGAGGTTCAGAACACGACGTGCACGCAAGGCATTATGTGCTGGACAACCATCGTGTTGGAACCACATAAGCGTTCTGGTTCTTAGCGGCACTGCAGCCAGAAGAGGAGGAAGAATTTACACTACCATTGATGAAATAAGGGCCAGTAATTGTAGTACCAAGCATCCCACACCAGATGTTAACTCTCCATTGACGCTGATGTACCACCTGTCTAGGCCGTCGTGGGTTGTTGCTGGACCAATAATGCATGTTCCTTGTATTTAACTGTCCTTTGTTTGAGAAGGAACATTCAGCGGTAAATAGAACATTGGAGAAGAAGTTCGGGTTGGCGAGAATTTAGTGATGTGCCCACTGACAGAACTGTACACGATTCTGGAAATCATTTCTTGATGTAGGTGTACATGGTAAGGGTGGAACCGGTGACGACTGGTTTTACGAATGCCAATCTCGTGTTCAAGCAGTCATGTGTTCACATGTGGATTCATAGCAACGGAAGCGAGAACAGTAACTTCGGCACCTTTGTCTGTGCGAGAGCTACGACGATTGCGTTGTCGTGAGTTGAAACTTCCCGATTCTTGAAGCGTCGCAACAAGACTAGAAAACATCCATCGGGAAGGTGGGTTCTTGTTAGGATATCGCTCTCTGTAGAGTTCCGCTGCCTGCGTAGCATTTCGCCTACCTTCAACAAGAACAACAACAATAAAAGAAACATTACGTCGATGCAGTTTGTAGGTAGGACAGCCTTCACTGTATGCCTATTCTACACAAAAGTATTTAAAAGGACCAAACTACTGTACTAAATGTACCTGTACATAAGAAAACAATATTGCAATTACGGTTCTGCTAACTTACATTCCCCAAAGATGAGTAGCAGGTCTTCTTCTCTTCGTTGCCGGCCGCGGTGGCCGTGCGGTTCTGGCGCTGCAGTCCGGAACCGTGGGACTGCTACGGTCGCAGGTTCGAATCCTGCCTCGGGCATGGGTATGTGTGATGTCCATAGGTTAGTTAGGTTTAAGTAGTTCTAAGTTCTAGGGGACTTATGACCTAAGATGTTGAGTCCCATAGTGCTCAGAGCCATTTGAACCATTTTTTTTCTCTTCGTTGGTGTACATTCTGCTCACACAACTCTTCAACTGACTATGGTTGACGGAATGACGGGTGTGCATTCTACTTATGTTTACATTTGTCCTCTGTCAAGGTCAGGTTCCATTACCCCGAGTACCTGCAAAAAAATTGTTCAAATGGCTCTGAGCACTATGGGACTTAACTGCTGAGGTCATCAGTCCCCTAGAACTACTTAAAAATAACTAACCTAAGGACAACAGACACATCCATGCCCGAGGCAGGATTCGAACCTGCGACCGTAGCGGTAGCGCGGCTCCAGACTGTAGCGCCTAGAACTGCTCGGCCACTCAGGCCAGCCCGAGTACCTGCACTAAGCACTGGGAGCGTCATCGTCAATGTTGTGTTATGTAATTAATAACGTTGTGTTTCAGTGAATGGTACACTGTGATACATGTTTGAATACGTCTTTAGGACAGGAAGTGAATTACCGAAAAAAAAATACAGGGTGCCATTTAAAAAAGTCATACCGCTGTGCATATCTCTAAAAAACAAAGCTACAACGAAGGCAATCGTGCTGATTGATGTTCCACCGACGCCTAAAGAACACTTGCTTGAAACATTTTGTAATTTGCATCTGGACAAACAGTTATTTAGGGTGGTCAAGATAAATGGGACACCCTGTAGATTGGCAATGCGGTCACAAACCCAGAAATTTTTTATTAAATGCTTCTTCACATTCACTGAAGACAGCAATGATATCACCGTATATTATAATTAATATCTTTTCACCCTGCATTTTAATCCCTGTTTTGAAACTTTCTTTTATTTCCGTCAGTGCTTCTTTGAAATGTAGGTTGAGCAGTGGGCGCGAAAGATTGCATCCCTATCTACACTTTTTTTAATCCGAGCACTTCGTTCTTTGTCCTGCAGGCCTCTCGTTCCCTCTTGTATCTCGTACATGTGTATTATCCGTCTTTCCCTGTAGCTTACTCTTATTTTTCTTAAAATTTCGTACATCTTGCACCATTTCACACTGTCGAACTTTTCTAGGTGGACGAATGCTCTGAGCGTGCCTTGCCTTCAATCTTGTTTTCATTCACAAGCGCAACATCAGAACTGCTTCTCTGGTGCCTTTACCTTTCCTGATAGTCATCTGACTGATCCTAAATTTTCTTTTCCATTCTTTTGTATATTATTCTTGTCAGAAATTTGGATGTGTAACATCCCCTTAGAACAATTTATACATGACTGTGCTTAAACTGACACACAATATTTTTTTTAGCGCAACGCAATCTGACCTACAAAAGAATGGCCCAGGCTAACATTAACCTATACCTTTCACAAATCACTTACCTCACAAAAATCTTCATTACTCGAACTACTGCAATACAGCGAGCGCCACTACTGCCAGCTAAATAAAAGATTCAAACTACTGAAGGCACTAACTACTGATAGGGATAGTTAGCAAATGAAAGATTTTAATAGAGAACAAACAATGTATTTACCTTAATAGTCATAATATATGATATCCAGTATTACAAACTTCAAAACTCCGCCATCTCTCTCCCCACATCCACCACTGCTGGCGGCTCACCTCCAACTGCGCAACGCTACGCGCTGTTAACATCCAGCTGCCGCTGCCTAACACTACAATGGCAGACAACAATGCAAACTAGCCACAGACAGCCAGTGATTTTCATATAGAGCGCTACGTAACGTTGCCAATAACAAAACATAAACAGCCTACTTACATAAAGAAAACATAAACAGCCTACTTACATAGCCCCCACGCTCCCCACAAAAAATTTTACAAATTTTTTTGGGCAGTGGCCAATACAGATTTGAAAATTTTTTTTGATAATTACAATAACAAAGATATCAAATGCACACACTTATTTATACAATGTTGGTCAAAAGCTAAAATTTTCTCACAGTCCATAAAGACAGTCCAGATTGTTCATCACAGTAAAATTTCAGTGGTTTTTTTTCAAAGTCTGAGCAGTAAAAGACAATACACACGGAAGTAGTGGATTTCCATGCAGTCTTGAAGAAGTAGTGTTGTCCTTCCAACTGAAAGACAGTGCTGACTCTTGACATGCTGACAGGTAATGGGCCACAACAGAGCAAACAAACCGCAGAGTCAGTCGAAGTTGATGAATATTGGTAGGTTGGTCATCACAGAGTAGACCCACTGTAGTCCTGGTAGAGATTACGGTATTGGTGGGCCACCAGAGGTGCAGACCCACTGTAGTCCTGGTAGAGATTGTGGTACTGGTGAGTCAGCAAAGGTTTAGACCCACTGTAGTCCTTGTAGAAATAATGATATTGGTGGGTCATCAAAGGTGTAGACCCACTGTAGTCCTTGTAGAGGTGGCCAGCAGCCATCTGCTGCGACTGTGCAGGTGCACAATCACCATTGAAGAGTCTTGCGGAGAATATAGCAAGTCCATAAACCACCACTTGTGCACTCACAAAGTTTTTGGAACTGTCCTTAGAACCAGCAATGCTGTTATCCAGTCGCTTGCTGAATTAGTAACACACATGCAAACACTAACAGTCCCAACTTCTCACATATTGTGCATTACTATGACCAACAGAAACGTGTGCAGTGAAATGTAATTTACAAGTTAATAATATGATGAACTGGTGTCAATTACAATTTTATAACATAAGAATACAATTACAAAGGTACAAAATACATCATTAAAGAACATAACAATACAGATAACATTTGTAGTACAGGCTTTACAGCAGAATAGAAATAACATATACATCAGTGTTACAGGAATTATGACATGAGTACATACATAAAAAATCAGAATAATTATTGAAACATCAACTTCATTCATGAGCATTAAAACAAAACAGAATAAATAATGTCTAAGCATATTTACAAGGTAAATAACATATTATTAATGCCAATTATATTTGAGGAGAACAGTATGCCTCATCATAGTGAATGTAGCTTAATATTAAAAGAAGAAAAAATTCTATGAAACTACACAGAGACAGGAAGAAAACAAATACACAATGGTACACAAACACATAGTGGGATAACACAAAAGGAAAGGACAGGGTTTGTTTTCAGTGAAACATTTGGTACTGCAGTCCAACCCAAACTTCATTCCATAGATCTTTCGACTTATTTCAACCTTTGCTTCCACCAAAAAAATCCTATCCAAGCATGCTTTCTGTATTTTTCTCGTATAACCTCTCAATGCATTTCTTCAAATTCATCGCAACTCATTCTCTTATAGTCTACCCCCTCTTAAGATAACTTAAATCTACTGAGCTCAGATGCTAAACTAAGGGATGAGGCAATGCAGCAGCATAAAACAATTAACACAAGCAGCAATGCAAGCAGCAGTAAATCTAAATTAACAGATAAAATGCAAAATTACAACTAATATGAGCCAATGTGCAGCAACAAGAAAAATAAATCAGTAGTAAAACTGGCTTAACAGCGTAATACAAAGTCAAATTCAGTAACACTATGCCTGGCAAACAGCAGCAGCAACTTATATCTAAACATGACATAGCTCAAGCAGAAAAAATATTACAGTAAAAACAACAATGCAGATAAGGAAAATGTATATTCACATCTTAATGTCTATGTAATTAATGTGGTGCACCACAACAACATATTGTAAAAAAAACATTACCATGTACTTGAAAAGAATATTATGTATGCAGTTACTGTTACTAGTCCCTTCTTATTGTTCTTTCTTTTCCAAGTGCTCGTTTTTTGAAGAATGTGGATCACAAAATAATTATTTAATAGATCTGTTGACAGAAAGTGTTCACATTAGCAGATGCATTTAAGTTTATTTTATAAAACAAATGCTGCAAGACAGCTGGAAACCAGATATCATTCAGTAGTCATGAGGCATTTCATAAGTTAGTAGAAAAATCTCTCAACTAGAGAGACAGTAGTCATAATCAGGTGTATAGACATAAAAATATTTCTCGTCATTTCATTAGGCATTTCAGTAAATATCATAAATTAAGAGCTCCACAGTGTAATCATATGTTTTCAAGTTCGACTATGTCGTTTTTGCGATGCTTTCTACAAAGGAACGTCAATAGCGAGGATAATGGCCTCCCTTTTTTTTTCTCCACCTGTACCTCTGAAAGGGGCACTCGCTAATGACTTTTTTCCAGGCGACTGTCGCCCAGCTGGGTGCCCACGACGCATTACATGCAGGTGGTCACTTAACTTTCTTACGGAAATATTTACGACACCAGTTTCCGCTACAGTGACAGTCTCATATGAAAATTTCACAGGTTGAAAATTTACGTTACAAATGTGTAGAAACAAAATTCTATGAATATAACAGTGTCCAAAAAAATTTTCGCTGGCATTGTGATACATTCACGCATTTACACACACATTTCATAACTCTTAAAGTACGTTTCTTGGTTTCCAACATCCTTTTCATAAATCAGAATCCCTAAACACTACTCATTATTCCTTACCTTATTCGTCAACACTTCTGCAATATTTCATCTTAATAAATATGTAGCATAATCAAATTTCTCATATAGCATCAGCTTATTAATCATAACATACCGCAACAGCATAATATACATAGTCATCGTAATAATATCATAACATCTCAGTCAATTCTCAAAATCGTCGTAGCTTTCTGCAATAATTTCAAAACCTAAAGAAAATTCTCTGCTCATTTCAGTAGTGTCATCTACCTCAAACGTACTTTAAAAATCATGGTCTCATACCAAATACATCATTCAAAGCTCTCATAGTATCACAATGGTTCCGAAAAAATATGAACAGTTCACAAAGTACAGACAAAATACAATTTCGTAAGTGTGAAGTTATCCAACGGTGTAATTGAGTAAACATGTGTCACTGATGTAAAAAAAAAAATGTTTGTTTCTCTGGTAAATAATCAGATAGCTGTGTAATTTATGTGGTAGAGAAATATGGTACCGATGTGTTAAGTTGTATAAGCAAATACCATATTAGCTAGGGCTCCTTGTGCTTGCCAAACACATGGTACACAAAGTAAATGTGTACCCCCCTGAGGATTATTGTAATTATACCCTTAGGTGTTACAGATTACAAGAATGGAATGAAATGTATTACGGAAAACCTTTGTATCATTGTACTTCAAATATCTTTAAAAATAAATGATTTAAGTACGAAATTAATCACTCAAATACGTGTCCTTAGCGCTAAATGTGCGGTTTGCTGTAAGATGATCTCTGTGGAAGTGTCGTAGTTATCGTCCTCCAAAAGCTAAGTTCTGCAGAAGTCTATGTACTTACCTCATGATACACAAAAGTGAAATGCTTTGCGTATAGATATCTTACTTATTACGATTATTGCCGTGATGAAGAAAGTACTGTGCTGTAACATATTGTTGTGCTACAGAAAAGGCTGTCTCATTGTAGCTGTACCACAAAAGTTACTACTAAAACATGTTTTACTTTCCAGAAGAATTCAGAAAAACCATGCAGATATAAAACAGATACTCTGCAAAAGTAACAATGTAAATTGTGTCACATATTAGTAATGTCGTGATATAATCGTGTAGCTGTCACATAAACTAACCACTGTGTCATCTGGTATCTCCCAGAAAGCACTTCAATTCAGAATGTATTTTCACGTACACCAAAATGTTGCATTAAAATCTCATTAGCAGTACTGGTAAATGTTCTAAGTATGTGAGCCTTATAGTCGTTATGTAATCGTGCAACTAACAAGCAAGAATGTACACACACAATAACACTGTGTCATCTGTTCGCAATAACAATGCATTTGTAATTTCTGTTTGAATAAGTTCTCTTGGTTCTTGACTGGATATTTAACTTTAAACATTGTTGCATGGTAACAGTTTCTAAAGCATACTAGTAATGTGAAGTGAAACATTTTATGGCAAAGACAAAGTTAAAAAGCAGATTATCTTTCAGTAAATGGTTTCACATGTGAAATGCGGTGTAGCCCTTTGCTCTTCCTACTACGCAGAGTTTCAGCTTTAACGCAATTATCATGTGGTATACGTCGCTAAAGAATACTGGAATTTTGCTCAAGGTTAGCGTCAATGTTATTTTTCTCTGAGCCAGCCGGCGCACGCGGCAGCCTGCAGTGCGAGTCATTGTCTGTTCCTTTGTTGGCGCACGTCGTTATTGGGATTTGGAGACCTAATTTCTACAAATTCACGTTGTCGAAAGTGCCCTGCTCTGTTTGAGTCCCTCCAGTTCTGATGAAATTCAGGTCTGTCGTTATGATTATCTCGTCTGTCGTCATTTCGGTAGATTTCATAATTTCTTTCCTGTCGGTCATGTGGTGGAGAATTTCTTCCTGAATCATAACTGCGCGCTGAACTGTTGCGTCTGAAGTTATTCTGTCTCCCTTGATAATAATTGTTTTGGTTCCCATATTGTCTGTTTCTATGGTTGTCTCTGTCACATTCATTACTATGGAAAAGCGATCTTTCTCTATAACTATTATTCTGCCAACGGTTGTCACACGGATGGTGTCTGTTTTGGTCACGATTTACGTTATAAGAATAGCCTTGTCGTGTCCAGTTATTATTTCTGTCGTCACGGAATTGCGGCGGATGTGACCTGTAGTTGTTGTGTTCCTGTTTTCGCGTTACGCGATTGTCAGTGTCAATTTCTAGTTCTTGTAGCAGTCCCTGAAAAGCTTCAATGTCGTCTTTGCAACGTCCTGCTAAAATAATATGTCGTAAATGTTCAGGCAGTTTGATTAAGCAAATGCGGATGAGTTCTGAGGGGCTGTATGGGTTTGACAGGTACTGATTCTTGTGCAACATGTCTTCAAAATATTTCACAAGACTGGAAAATTCAGATTGTTCGAAATGTTTCATCATTATGATGCCATGTTTTACTCGGTCTTGTGTGGCTTGAGACCAATATGCTGAGAGGAAGGCATGGTAAAATTCTCCTTCACTGTGGCAATCGTGAATGACCGATCGCATTCTTACAGCTGGTTCATTCTCTAAGTAGCCACACATAAATTCTAACCTGTGCTCCAATGACCAGTTAGGAGGGAAACGATGAGAGAATTGATGGAGCCACACTTGTGGATGAATGTCGTTGGCAGAATTCTTAAACGTTTCGAATTTTCGTGTAGTAATGAACAGCTTATAGTCAAAATCATCGTGTCGGCGAGTAGCATATCGGTCATTGTTACGTCGTGTCGGCGGTTCCATCTCAAAATTCGGTGTACCTTGCCAATTTCTTTCATAATTACCGAAATGCCCTGTGTTATTATCTTGTGGCTTTTCCGTATTTCTAAGTTCCTCTTCCCATGTTGGAGCGCGAGTGTCCTCTGAAATATGTAATTCTTGTATTACCTGCGTCAACTGATCTTGTACTTCCCGGATTTCTCTTTTGTACTGTGTATTGATTTGATTTTGATTTTGTTTGAATTTTCTTATTTGTTCATACTCTTCTGTGTCAGTGAAGGCTACGGGTCTTGTGTCATTCAGATCATCATATACCTTTGTAGATAAGTTAGTGACCTGATCCGAAAGTTCGGCTACTTTCTCCGATAGTGTACTTATTTCCTCAATGTGTCTTTCTGAACCAATTTTCAGGGTATCTACTGTGTCCTTTAAGTTTTCCTGAGTTTTTGCAAGTTGCGTAACCGAATCGGTAGATGCAACAGAGTCAATTTTAGCTTGCAAGGTCTCATGATTTTCATGAACAATAGTTTGCAGTTCTTTTATGGCTGCTTTGTGATTCTGTAATGCATTTTCATGACGCGAAAAAATGGATTGGAAATGCTCACAAATTTGTGTTTTTACGTCATTACAGACCTTTTGACATTTCGATTCGATGTTATGTAACTCAGTGGTTAAATCTTCACGTGTTTGTTCAAGTGTGGTGTCTAACTTTTGAAGATTTTGTTCCATTGTGTCTAACTTTTGAAGCTTTTGCTGTGTTTGTCTCTGATTTTGTTCCATTGTGTCTAACTTTTGAAGCTTTTGCTGTGTTTGTCTCTGATTTTGTTCCATTGTGTCTAACTTTTGAAGATTTTGTCCCATTTGTTGCATTAATTGTAATAACAATGCATTAGTGTCTGGAATCTGTTCCTCTACGCTTTTCGGCAGTGCATTTGCACCGGCAACATTCACATTTTGACAAGCAGAAAATGTATCTTGACTTATTTGAGAAAATGGTGAGGACGCAAAACCTGAATCTACAGTATTTGCAAAATTGTGTCCTATCATTTCGGATTCCTGAGGCGAGTTGTTGCCGAGCGATCGATCGATAATGATTCCCTGTTCACTAATTGTTTCACTGCCTACGCCATTGTTTGCCGCCCGCTCCATTTCCCTATGCACAATTACCAAATTACTATGTTGAACATTAGTTAATTCATTACATGGTGGCGTTAACACACTGCTTTCGTCTTCACTGTCATTTCTCAGTTTACTTTGGAGCCTAGTGTTACGTTTTTCACACGCCATTATTGTCACAATATTTCACAGGACAACACAGAAAAACACAATTTGAAGAGCAAAAATAGGGGAACACATTAACATAGCACTGAAAATAATATCTAGTTAATTGCAAGCGCAGCTGCGAAATACTTGGTGCAAATCTACATGCATGCCACAACTGTTTTACTGTACAACAATGAAAAACCACAACTACCAAGGAAATTCTCTCTATAATTACGCGCTAGCAATAAACAAAAGCTACACTAAATACACAAACTACAAGAAAAAATCAGAAGATTCCAGTGAGGTATCCTCGGCTAAGGGTCGACATATGTAATGTCCCCTTAGATCAATTTATACATGACTGTGATTAAACTGACACACAATATTTTTTTAGCGCAACGCAATCTGACTTTCAATAATCCCTACAAAAGAATGGCCCAGGCTAACATTAACCTATACCTTTCACAAATCACTTACCTCACAAAAATCTTCATTACTCGAACTACTGCAATACAGCGAGCGCCACTACTGCCAGCTAAATAAAAGATTCAAACTACTGAAGGCACTAACTACTGATAGGGATAGTTAGCAAATGAAAGATTTTAATAGAGAACAAACAATGTATTTACCTTAATAGTCATAATATATGATATCCAGTATTACAAACTTCAAAACTCCGCCATCTCTCTCCCCACATCCACCACTGCTGGCGGCTTACCTCCAACTGCGCAACGCTACGCGCTGTTAACATCCAGCTGCCGCTGCCCAACACTACAATGGCAGACAACAATGCAAACTAGCCACAGACTGCACACAGCACAGCCAGTGATTTTCATATAGAGCGCTACGTAACGTTGCCAATAACAAAACATAAACAGCCTACTTACATAAAGAAAACATAAACAGCCTATTTACAGATGCATGAGCTTTTAAGCTAATTGTGCGATAGTTTTCACACTTATCTGCCCCTGCTATCTTGGGAATGGAATAGCGTGGATGATATTATTCCGAAAGTGTGATGGTACGACGCCCATCTTCGAATGCACTAAGCTCCGAATAACGCACTGACAACTACACAACTGGGCAAGCTTTGCAGCCCGTTATCTTATTTCGAAATCTCTGTATCATCATGACAGGTGCCGTTCGAGGTCAAATAAAACAGTGCAATCTACAGGCATCTGAATTTGTGTTCAAGCATGCACTTGTCGCGGTGTTTCATATTTTGTCCAACCAATGTACATATAATACACCAAAAATAATTAATATGGAGTAAATGTCTGAAGATGGCCTTGTAAGCCGAAAACCGGTTAGCAATAAAAGTAATATTGTAGAACAAAAGCAAACTGGTGCTTTTCATTTATTATAATGTTGTTCTACCAAGAACCGACGGAAGATTCTGTTAATATGGAGTAATTAAATTTCGGGAATACATTTGTCTAGCTAACATATTTAAATGATTAACATTGCAAAATCATAGGTTAATTAAGCACGAGATAAGCCATTGTGAAATTTTGGTACATTAATAACCGTTGTAACACCCAGACTGTTGAATGCAAGCATGTAGACCCGCAGGCATTGTGTTGTACAATGGCGGGATGTCAGTTTGTGGGATGGAGTTCCATACCTGTTGCGCTTGGTCGGCCGGTACAGACACGGTTATTGCTGGCAGTGGATGACGCTACATTATTCGTCCGACTATATCCCATATATACTCGACTGGAGACAGTTCTGGTGATAGAGCAGGCCAAGGCGACGTTTCGACAGTTTGTAGAGCATGTTGGGTTACAACAGCAGTATGTGGGTGAGCGTTTACCCCGTTGGAAAACACCCTCTGCAGTGTCGTTGATGTACGGCAGCACAACAGGTTCAAATGGTTCAAATGGCTCCGAGCACTATGGGACTCAACTGCTGAGGTCATTAGTCCCCTAGAACTTAGAACTAGTTAAACCTAACTAACCTAAGGACATCACAAACATCCATGCCCGAGGCAGGATTCGGACCTGCGACCGTAGCGGTCTTGCGGTTCCAGACTGCAGCGCCTTTAACCGCACGGCCACTTCGGCCGGCCTAGCACAACAGGTAGAATGACCAGATTGACGTTCAAATTTGCGCTCAGGGTGCGTGGGATAACTATGAGAGTGCTCCTGCTGCCACACGGAATCGGTCCCCAGACCGTAACTCCAAGTGCGTCTAGCAGGTAGGCAGGTTGGTTGCAGGCCCTCAACTGTCCTCCTAACCAACACACGACCAACGCTGACACCGACGCAGAACCAGTTTTCATCAGAAAACACAACAGTCCTCCACTCTGCCCTCCGATGGGCTCTCGTTAGACTCCATTGATGTCACAAATGGTGATGGTTTGGGCTCAGTTGAATGCGCGCTTGACGCTTCTGCCTCGGAGCTGTCCTCGAAGTAACCGATTTTCAGCAGTTCGTTGTGTCACTGTGGTGCCAACAGCTACTCAGATTGCTGCTGCAGATGCAGTACGACGCGCGAGAACCATACGGTGAACACTATGGTCTTTCCTCTCGGTAGTGCCACATGGCCGTCCGGAACCCCTTCTTCTTGCGATGGTACCATCCTGTGACCACTACTGCCAGGAATCATTTGCACTGGCTACATTCCTGCCATGTTTATTTATTTATTTTTTTGCAATATCGGAGCAGGAACACCCAGTTTCCCGTAGCCCTATTACACGATCTCGTTCAAACTCAGTGAGGAGTTCATAATGGCTTGTTTGTCACCTCAAAGACATTCATGCCTAACCTCAACTCGTCACGTCCAGTCTCAAAGGTAAATAACGCTCACGACAGTTACAGCGTATATTTAAAGCAAATCTGATCTGCATCCTCACAGTGGCGCTACTAGCTCCGCTCTTATGTGACTTGAAGTGATGTCTTTCAGTTGTAGGAACACGTCTGCCAAATTGTTTATCTTGCTCAAGTTCTTCTTGGTGTCGGGATTTTTTTTCCGTTGGTGTGTGCGAAAGAGATGTAGACGTTCCTCAGTTTACTGCATTTCCAAATAAAGAAGCATCTTCAAGGAAGAAAGGTACGTGGCAAACTTATATCTTCTAAACAGAGAGGACTGGATGACGACCTGTAAAAAATTGTGGTTGGAAGAAGACTAAGAAGAGGAGAATAAGAAATCAGAAGAAATAAACACATGTCTTTTGTAGAATTTAAAGAACTTTAAGGGACTTTAAGATGCTGTAAAAACCTAAAATCTCCTACAACGGTCAACCTAAATATACAACATTTTAAATATCTACTGGAAGAACTAATGTATAGGCTTTATGATTTTTGTAAGTCGATGATGGCAGCAAAAGAAAATACCAAAGGATTGAAAGAAAGCAATAGTAATACCCAATATGCCCGCCCGGTTAGCCGTGCGGTCTAACGCACGACTTTCCGGATTGGGAAGGAGGGCCTGGTCCCCCGGCGGACTTGTGTCGAGGTCCGGTGAACCGGCCAGTCTGTGGATGGTTTTTAGGCGGTTTTCCATCTGCCTCGGCTAATGCGGGCTGGTTCCCCTTCTTCCGCCTCAGCTACACTACGTCGACGAATGCTGCGCAAAGTTCTCCACGTACGCGTACAGCACCATTACCCCGCACGCAAACAAGAGTGTTACACTCGTCTGGTGTGAGACGCTCGCTGGGAGGGGGATCCACCAGGGGCCGAACCGCGCAATAACCCTGAAAGCGTGGTTCGGTGTGGGGCGGCGGAGGGTTGAAGTGGACTGCAGTAGTCGTCGTGGGGTTGTGGACCACTGTGGCTGCACCGGGCACGGAGCCTGTCCGTCGTTTCTGGGCCCCTGGTTAACATACAACACAATACGATACAATACCCAATATTAAAAGAGGACCCAAAAGGACTGTCGAAATTAGTGGTGTATAAATCTCTTAAAAGAAGCAAAATATGTGCCAATATAATAGTAAATAGAATGAGAAACAGAGTAAACTTCATATTAGCCGAAGAACAAACATATTTTCCAGATTTTTGGAATGGAAATTTCTGTTCAGAGAACATTTTCTGATTGAAACAAACGACAGAAAGAAGCAGAGAATACGATTTAAAACTCTACACCGCTCAACACAATTAAAGGGTAAGTTTTCTGAAACCCAATAATTGTATCGTATTGCTACGCAGTAGTTGGGTTTAGAGATGCCTGCAACCTTCCTCTGCAATGGTGCAGAAGCGTGGCACTCTGTGACGTCCTTCTCGGGTTCGGCGCCGTTTTAAGCAGCAGGGTCGACACGTGCAGACAAAAGGTCAGAGCTCAGAAGGTCACGTGAGGTGTAAGGTGGGTAAATGGTGTCACGTTGGCACCAGAATTGTGCCCAAACTCACTGTGGACATGTTACACTATGGGAAGGACATTACACCCCATCTTTCCTACATTTCACCCCTTCGTTTGACGCCTCTGTTACGGTGGTCAGAACCGCGGCCCCTAGCGTTGAAGTCACACGACTTTCTTACAGCTGACCGACGAAATCTTTTCGAAGACATCGACGCTCAGAGTCGACACGAAGAGGACTGAGAAGATGGCGTAAATGGCGTCAGTGAAACCACTTCTTCCCTAGGCACTTTCATTTCGACATATTTCGCGCTCTGAAACGAGATTCCAGTGCGACGTACAAGGCAACGACGTTGCTGACAGATTTTGCAACTGATAACACCTCCTAGACGATTCATCCCTTTTATGAGGACGTCGAAGGTCTGCCATGTCATTAAACGTGATATCAAACATTTAGAGAATAGTATGATTGCAAGTTTTTCTTTGGAATACAGGGTGGAACCAGTTGCTTCAAAACCACACCGATGAAATTTGAACGTGATCCGAAGCAGATAAGGTGTTTCTGCTTTTTCAAAAAAATGTTCAAATGTGTGTGAAATGTTATGGGACATAACTGCTATGGTCATCAGTTCCTAAGCTTACACGCTACTTAACCTAAATTATCCCAAGGACAAACACACATACCCATGCGCGAGGGAGGACTCGAACCTCCGCCGGGACCAGCCGCGTAGTCCATGACTGCAACGCCTAGACCGCTCGGCTAATCCCGCTCGGCTCTGCTTTTTCATCCCGCCTTTGTACAGAGACACCTGTCTACGGATCTCTACCCAACGGGAACGTGGGCAACCCTTTTGACATCCCTCTAATTTCGTATTCGGCCAATAAGCGCTGACGTGGAGCGTGTTGCTTCTCTCGCCTCTAACCAGGGATCTGTGAATGACTGTCTGCATAAAGCGACATTCTTAAAGTGTCCAAGAAAGGTTGTCGCGTGGTACCAACGGTGTTGCCAAAGTGGGAGGTAAGAGAGGGACCCGCTACCATTCCAATGACGTGCATGTCGATGTCTCATCCCTCCATATTGTTGCATTTAACCTTCCATAGGGCAGTAAAACGGGTAAAATTTTCAAAGTAACAGAGCGAAGTTATCTCGCTACCATATGGCAACGTCAAAACGAGGCTGCCGCAATGAAAATATTTAGCCACCGAGACTGGATCAGCGCAAAACACAACATCGGCGTTTCTGACGTGCCAGGTAGCAGATTTCAGCAGAATGTAGTGGGTAAGGGCAGCCAAACAGGATTGCCTCCTTTGTTATGTGACGAAAGAAATGCTAAAGCGAATGCAACAAACGGTACCAAGAACTTTTAAGAGTCAGTTCTATACTATAACAAACTCGTTAAGCAATTACGGTCGAAGAAAAACCGCTACTTTCGTAGTAGCCAGCACTCATGACGAATGACATCGGGTAAACGTTAGTCACTGCTTTACTCCACAAATACGCCAGTAGTTTAGCTCGTAAGATAGACGGTTGGACGGATCAATGGTGTACATGACGTTCGCACTCGATTCCCTGATTGCAGCGAAGTGAATTCTGGCACAAGTCTGTTGTAGATTTTCTGCACGCTACGAACAACAACAGGCGCTACTGGGAGAGATGGCTACCTCGCCATAATCAACAGTCGCAGAGTTCGACACCACAGGCTGCCTCTGTCGCAGACGGGAGAACATGGAGGTCTTTCCTTCCCACCAGGATCAGGACAGCAGTGTTGCAATGGACTACCGTGACGGCAGGCCAACGTTGTCGAACCTCACGGTTACATTACAACCGCCATCGTCGTACGACGGATGACTAAGAAGGGCGGTGAGCGGGAGGGGACAGAGCACCTCCAAAGTCGGCGTGTGTAAGCCCAATACACGCGCCGCCTTCATTCACTGCCGCGGCGTCTCTGTACAGGCGGTGCCGGGCCACCGCAAGCGGCGAACTGCCAGTGCAACAGCCGGCTGGAATGTGGTGTGCGGTGTCAGCTACCTTGAGCGGCCTGTAGGCCGCTTACGATGCGATTTCTCAGAGGGCACTGACGGACGATGCCAACCGCTAGTCAAGGCGCTACCTGTATTTTTATGGAAATAAATAATTAATTATGAATCTTCTTTCACTGCGCCTACCCGCGACCACAGCTCACTACCATGCTTCTGAAGAAATCAGGCAAGGAGCGAATTGGGAAAGCGTCTCCTGACACAGAACCAACTCTACTTACGCCCTCCCAATAGTTGCCTCTAGCATTGCACAAGCCACAGGAGGACGCGGAAAAGAGGAGATGAAGAAGCATAAACATCATTTTCTGCTTCTGATCACGTTCATATTTCGTCGAATGCTTTAGAACTGCCCCTGGTGGTTCCTCTCTGTATACCAAAGGAAAACATGCAGTCACGCTACACTCTAAAGTGGTAGATGATATTAAATATGGTTGGAGCTCTGTGATGTCCTTAAAAAAAGGGCTGAATCCCACGGCTTTGTCAGCAGTTTGTAACCTTCCAACAGAAAAATTCCGTAACCTCCGAACAGTAAAAAATGTAACTATAACATTGACATTTAGCGTAACCTCCCAATAAATAAATTGCGTAACCTATCAATAATAAAATGTGACTAACCTCTCAATAAAAAATTGTGGCTCACTTATAACCTTTCAATAATTGACTGTGAATTTAAACTGGTAAATTTTGGACGTCAGCAGTGCTGCGTCATGGTCCTGAAAGATCATTCTGAATAAACTGAAAATTCTTACCTCAATAAGGTCGCCGGATAACGCATATATATCTGCTCCTATAAGAAATTTTTCTGGCACAGCCCAGTGCAATGCTGGCCGATAGATTTGTCATGTATAAAAAGAACAACTGATTTTTCTTTGTAATAATCGGGATGACCAAGGATTGTAGAAATTAGTAAATTCTTTAAATTTAAATTAATGATTGTCAAAAGTTACTTTTTATGAGAAAGATTATTATTAAGAGATTTTTTTAAAAACATTTACATGGGACTTCATATAACAATACTACATATGCGCGCGGCTGCTTTTACTTGTACTACAACGCTCAGGCTCCGCCATCGCTCCCCACGACCGACCCAGCCAACTCGATACACACGACTGCTAGCTAGCAACTCTTACTACTACTGCTGGTACAGACACTGCTCTTACTGCATACAACACTGCTCTCTGGTCTGAGATTCTCTTATAGCTTACATATCGCAGGCAGCGCGTGAGCAATTCATCGAAATTACATCGGCCCCAATGTGCTAGCATCAAATTCCTTAATCATGGACCTCTTACAAGTTGCACAATTTATTAATGTTATCTTCTTGTGCGCCGCACAGCAAACTGTCATTTTTTAAAGGAATGAAGGTCCCTAGGGGAGGGGTGGTTTCATTCACGTGGTCTCGTAAAGCATTTTCGTATCGATTCTCAGCGGCGGTGATGTACTCCGCCATCCATAAGAAACCAGCGTGATTTCGACGCTAGGCGTCGAAGTTCTGACCTTCATCGCAAAGGCGTCAAAGAAAGGGATGAAATGTCGTTAGCGGGTGTGTGTGTGTGGGGGGGGGGTGACGACTTTCCCATCCTGTAACACGACCATGGTGGCGTTAAGCAGACTGTGGCGAAATTTGGTGCCAATGTGACAGAACTAACCCACTTCACAGCTCATATGAACTTCTGAACTCTGACCTTCGATTTGTATAGGCCGGCACTTGCTGTATGATGCGTCGGCGAGTGCGAGAAGGACGGTGCAGGGCGCCACGTTTTTGCACCATTCCATTACAGAGGAAGATTGTAGGCAATTTTGAACCAAATTTCGCACTTCCGCGTCGCAATGGGAGGCAATTACTGTGTTCAAAAAATGATCTTTAATTGTGTTGTGGAGTGTACATAGTTTTAGTAAAAGAGGAATGCCACTAAATTTAAGTGAAGTTATCTGAAGTACAGAGAAACGTGAAGCTAATATCCGGAAATATCGACCAAGGAAATTTTAACAAAGAGGTCAGACAAGACTGTTGTACGTCACCGACACTTTTTATTTTGTATTAGACGACGATGTTAGGGAATGGGAACAACGAATGATAAAATTTAACATAGGAGGAATTTTATCAATACTCTTATGTTTGCCGACGGCTAGGTTCTACTTGCGGATAACGAAGATAACTTGCAGAGAGCGCTGTGTGAACTTTACAAAGTTGTAAAACAACATAACATAAAATAACTGACAAATTCCAGTACTCACTATCTTGCAGATGTAAATTGATATTAGAAAAGAGAACTAATGAACAAATTAACTCCTTCATATTCTTGGGCCGTGACATATATGTCTCGTCGATGTTGATATTAAAAAGAAAAAGACAGACGCAATATGATGTGCGGCCCAATTAGCACAGCGCTCAGGGGAAAAGTACGAAGGGACACATTAATATTATAAAGTTTCTAAAATCCCCTGTGAATTTTATGGGAGCGCAAACTGGACTACGTAGTTCAGAACACATATTAGACTCCAAGCAACCCACATGAGATGTCTGAGAAAAATCCGGGGAGAAAAAAGAAACAGATTAAAAAATGAGATCATACGGCAGGATATAGGAAGTAAACAGATTAAGTAATACGGAAAGGAATGAAAAGAACTTATAGAAACAAAGAGTGGTGAACGTTTCCGAAAACAAATGTTACAGAATATTCTTAAAGGAACAAGACACATTGGTAGATCCAAGAGAAGACGGATGGGACAAGAGGGCTCAACGTACCACCTGATCTAATGATTGAGGGAGAAGAAAAAGAAGAATACAACTCAGAAGTGTATCTGATAGTTTGTCGTCTGTATATGCCTGCTAATAATTTGGTTTCTGGTGAGTGATTGCTATATTATGTACAACCACTCCTCTTTTAAGTTATCAAATCATGGTATGTTGAATAATCAAGGCCTTACACTGCTGTTATTTGAAACGAGTAAGGTATACAGCATGAAGAAAATAAGTAGATGCAGCATTATGATTGAAGGCAGAATATGCACACAGGTTACAACGCATGGAACTTCCTGTTACAAAGGTGGCTAAATGTTAACTGGCCTCCTGTTACGTCCATCCGAGCTATCAGTTACAGAATGCGAACATGTATATAACAGAGAGAGTAATTTATAATTTATAACTCAAAAAATTGTACTTCAGCTCTGATTTTGTGCAGCCTTCTCTTAGTTATACCTACTGAATGACGACGTATTAAAATTATTGCCGATCCGTAGGCACTGCTCTCACGAGAACCTGAGTGCGCCTTGCGGGACGATTTGGGTCATACACGGTCGATACAGCGTGTTCTCTGCCAAGAGTTACAAAACCAAGTTTTAGTTGTAATAATATTGGATATGAGCCCTTGACACATTTACTTGTTCGTTCTACATCTCTAACGTCAACATGTCGACAGTAAAAAGTTACAAGAAGTGTGAGTGAGTTTGCCGCATTCGTCGTAGCGCCTAAATATACGTCAACTATCGTTTCCAGGGCGGGCAAGATAAAGAGTAATTTAGTTCCTGAGGCTGCGAGTTGTAGGGTGACCGTGCCAGAACTCTGTATTATTGTTTTTCAGTAACTTTAAGTCGCCTGCTTTGTGTGCGTACGGGCTTTTTTCTTAAGCTAGAGTCCCGTTTCCCTTGGCAAAACCAAACGCCTGCTGCTGATGGCATATATTGCAGTTAAAACTGAAACAGAAATCTTTCATTCCTAAAACTGCCATTCGCAAAGTTTCTTCTTCCGCTTCAGTTCAGCTTAACATTAATGCTTTCATTAAATGTCCAAATCTCTCCAAACGTACGTGTCGTTAACTGAAATAAAAGCTTCTGACTTCCCTGTAAAATAACTATTTCCTCCGTCTCTCTAACTTTGGAGACATTACTGTATACGAAATAAAAAGGACGTCGTTAGTAAATTATGTAGTGAGCTATGCCAACTCTTGCTACGGTACTTTGAGCAGTTGCATTAGCCGTAAATTACCACCTTCATGGCCGAGACGATTACTTGTTTGCAGCTTCGCCTGTCAGAGGAACGTACTCAGCTATTTTTGAGCTGACTAGTCACCACATTTTGTTTGATGTATGTCCATAATCGCCTTGTTTTAATTAAGTATACGTAATATATTTAACAACTTTTAATTTGTGAGAAGTCAGGGAGCAAAGAAATGTTGTTCCTCTTAATGCTAGAATTCGGGGAAGTCACATAGTTGTTCAGTAAACTGCAGTTCTGTAATCTCTTACCGCTTGCGTCAGCCAGCTCAGGGCCGCAGCTGACAGCACACCCCGAATCTCTCTGAGAGCACTTCAGCTTGTGATGGTGGAGGCGTCAATACGACACAATGTGATACATGTTGTGTTTTCTTACCGCGACGAAAGACCTGAATTGCTAGCACAGATGACGGGTGTTTAGGAACAGTATGACTGAACGAACGTGGAGTACTTGGTCTGAAGCGAAATTTTTTGCAAATGCTGCTTGTGTGCTGCTCATTGCGGCGATATTTGCGATCGAACTGCCAACAGATACAACGGCGCTGTAGTAAAGGACAATGACTTATGTAAGCATAGGACAGTGCATGGCCGAAGTGTACAACTGGCTCTTCGAATTACGAAACAAGACGGTACGAAAGGCTCTAGACGTCTAAGGAACAATAATAAAATTCCAGCAGGAAAGTGGGTAAACATCTCTCATTTTGAAGAACAGAACGGGGTTCAGATATTACACATTAACCTGAAAGACAATAAAGCGTTGCGTCTCGCCGTTCATGGAAACAAAGCCATGCCCAAGTGCGTTATGCTACGCAATAGACCATTTATGTGCACAATACCCAAAATTCAACTGCATTGATACGTAGTTCTTTCAATAAATGCGCAACGCCCATGCAAACATAGCTACCTCAAGTGTACATAAGAAAATATGAATGTACACTGTCACCTATTCAGAAGATATGATTTCCATTAATTGAGTTCAACGATCGAGTAACCTATAGTTTTCAAAAGGGAAGAAAAAATACGAATTAAGAGGAAGATTTTAGTTTGAAAATGATAAGAAACTGCCCTAGTGGGCCTGTTTCCAAGAGTAAGGGAGTGTAGTAGTTATTGCATCCACACGTAGTATAAAGTGGCTGTAAGCATATGTGCACGTATGTACACTGACAAAAGTCATGGAACAGCGATATGCACATATACAAATGGCGGTAGTATCGCGTACACAATGGATAGAAGGGCAGTGCATTGACCAAGCTATCTCTTGTACTCAGGTGATTCACGAGAAAATGTTTCCAAAGTGATTATGGCCACACGACGGGAAATGACAGATTCTGAACGTGGGATGCTCGTTGGAGCTAGACGCAGGGGAAATTCCATTTCGGAAATCGTTAGGGAATTCAGTATTCTCAGATCCACAGTGTCAAGAGTGTGCCAAGAATAACAAATTTCAGATATTACTTCTCACCACGGGCAACGCAGTGGCCATCGGCCTTTACCTTACCACCAAAAGCAGCAGCATTAGCGTTCAGCTGTCAGTGCAAATAGAAGGGCAACACGGCGGGAAATAGCCGCAGAAATGAATGCGGGACCTACGCGAAACGTACCCGTTAGGACAGCGCGGTGAAATTGGGCGTTAATGGGCTACGGCACCAAACGACCGACCCGAGTGCCTTTGCTAACACCACGACATCACCTGCAGAGCCTCTCCTGGTCTCGTGACCATATCGCTTGGACCCTAGACGACTGGAACACCGTGGCCTGGTCAGATGCGTTCAGATGTCAGTTGGTAAGGGCTGATGGTAGGGTTAATGTGTGGCGCAGACCCCACGAACCCATGGAGGCAAGTTGTCTACAAGGCACAACGATGGAATATTCATGGATGACAATGCGCATTGTTACCGGGTCGCAGTTGTTCGCGATTGGTTTGAAGAACTTTCTGGACAATTTGAGTGAAAGATTTGACCACCCAGACCGCCCGACATGAATCCCATCGAACATTTTGGGACATAATCGAGAGGTGAGTTTTCACCAGCAACCCCTTTGCAATTACAGAGGCAGCATGGCTCCGTATTCTTGCAGGTTACTTCCAATGAGTTATTGAATCCATGCCGTATCGAGTTTGCTACACTACACTCGCCAAAATAAGTCCGACACGATAGTAGAAATTATCCCAGACTTTTATCACGTTATCGGTGGTTCGAGTCCTCCCTCGGGCATAGGTGTGTGTGTTGTCCTTAGCGTAAGTTAGTTTAAGTTAGATTAAGCAGTGTGTAAGCTTAGGGACCGATGATCTCAGCAGTTTGGTCCCATAAGACCTTACCACAAATTTCCAATTTTTGTCACCTCAGTTCCGTATTTTTCACTTTTACCCCTAAATGACTGAACCAACTACAACCAAACTTCCTACACGTATTACTTAATGTCGGGAATAATTACGGTGAGACTAAGAATCACCTACCAATCAATGTGGTCCGGTTGGGGTGAAAAAATACTGTAGACCATACCGCGGGGGTAGCTATAATTTATTCACCGAGTGTTTGAGAATGAGTGGACTCAGTTACTTGCAACAAACTTCACACATAATTTAAAATATTTAAGTACTCCGTTTCGCTGTCAACCTCCACAAAATGATGAAAGAAAAAAAGTTGATCGCTTATTACATTGCTGCTTTCACGCAGTAAAACTGCCGCATTAAGCATGATGTTTTAATTTATTACTTTACTGCTAAGTGTATTCGCGACACATTTTGCAGACAGTATTCGCGTGCACCACTGAATGTCCCACACATTCAGACACTATTCAATATACCACTGAATGTACGGCACATAATTGAGGAGATACGACGTCATAAACATTGAGCTACGTGAAAATGAAACTGCAGGGCGAAATTCGGTAGAGATACATCCGAAAGATGTGTTAAGATACGTGTGAAATATATTAAATATACAGGGTGGCCCAAAAAGGATGGTCACATTTTAAATAACTATAACTCCATCAGTTTTACAAATTAATTTTATTCAATTACGTAACTAAATGCTCCCAGGCACCCAATTACAAGAACTAACCACAAAAAATCATGTACGGAAAATGACTTCCGGAAGATGGTGTCCTTCCTCGGTGATGTATTCCACAAGTCTTTCCTCGAAATTTTCCATCACTTTCACTACTGTTTCTTCTTGAATTGCCATAATTTCCGCACTGATTGCCTCCTTCAGATCAATTAAGTTTCGGGGCTTCTGTACGTAGACTTTTGACTTTAGATATCCCCAAAGAAAAAAATCACAGGCTGAGAGGTCAGGTGATCTCGCGGGCCAGTGGACATCTCCAAAACGCGAGATGATGTGGTGGGGGAACATCCGCCTTAAAACACACATGGAGTCATTGGCTGTGTGGGCCGTGGCCCCGTCCTGTTGAAACCAAATTCGATCTCGATTTACATGTAACTCTCGCAGTTTTGGCACCAAAAAGCTACGTAGCATGTTAACGTAACGTTTCGAGTTCACTGTGACTGTAGCGTTGTTCTCCTCAAAAAAATAAGGATCAACAATCCCCAATCTTGAAATTCCACACCAGACTGTTACCTTAGCACTATGAAGAGGCTTTTGGTGCAATTCTCTGGGATTATCTGCTGCCCAATACCGGCAGTTTTGTTTATTGACATAGCCGTCTAAATGGAAATGGGCTTCATCTGACATAAGAAGCATAACATCATTATTAGAGTACAAAATGTCAAGCATTGATTCACAAAATCGTCTTCGCTGCTCAAAATCACGATCATACAGCTTTTGCGTGATCATAATTTTGTATGGGTGAAACTGTAACTCACGGCTTAAAATACGCTGCAACGAACTACGGCTGAGGCCTAAAGTTTGAGCACGACGCCTAGTGGAACGACGCGGGCTTTGCAGCACTGACGCTCTAACATCATCAATGTTCTGTGGAGTAACTGCCGTACGTGTACGCCCTGTAGATTTACCACTTTTGACAGACCCTGTTGTCCGGAATGCAGTCACCCAACGTGATATGGATCTGCGATCTGGAATGGGTCCATCACGCGCTACACCAAAACGTTGTCGAAACAATCGTTGCACAGTAATAAACGATTCATCATTTCTGAAAAACTGTTCCACAGCAAAAACACGATGCTCGACCGTCCACTGCGCCATCTCGTGGCAAACTGGGTGTAATGGCCGACTTGCAGACGGCCGGCAGTGGTCCCCCCTCCTCACCTTTCAATGGTACTACGCAGTTCAAATCCGACCATCCTTTTTGGGCCAACCTGTATATGACATATATTCAACATTCCTAAGGGTGCAAGTCCACAGTACAAAACTCATCCTAAAGCTGCAGAACGATTTCATCCAAATCTGATGCACATATTAATTACGATATGGAAAGAAATACTCTGGGGGGAAAAACCACCTGCCTGCTATTGGGACAGGGGCGATAACATGCAAAAAGAAGGGGGAAGGAGGAAACTGACAGAGAAAGAAAAAATGAGGAGATGCAGAGAAAGAGAGGAGGAGATGAACAAGGAAAGAGAAGGATTTGGAGAGAGAGAGAGAGGAAAAAGGAGGAGATGAAGAGCTAGAGGAGGAGAAGGAGTTGGGCAGGGAGAGGGGTAGAGAGAGATG
Source organism: Schistocerca cancellata (assembly GCF_023864275.1). Classification (NCBI taxonomy): domain Eukaryota; kingdom Metazoa; phylum Arthropoda; class Insecta; order Orthoptera; family Acrididae; genus Schistocerca; species Schistocerca cancellata. The sequence continues at coordinate 353,614,994 of NC_064630.1, forward strand.
GATGTAGAGAGGAGTAGGAGAAGGACAGAGAAAGGGGGGAGGTGGAGATGGACAAAGAGAAGGGAAGAGGAGATGGGATCAGTTGGGGAGAGGAGCAGATGAACGAAGGGGGAAGGCGAAGATGGACATGGGGGGGGGGGACGAGCAGATGAACACAGAGAGGGGGCCGGAAAAGCAGACAGACAGAGAGAGGTGTAGGAGAAGATGAACAGAGAGAGGGGCAGGAGGGGATGAACGGAGAGTGGAGAGTGAAGGAGGTGGCCAGAGAGAGCAGGAAGGAGGACATGGACTAATAGAAGAATGAAGTAAAACATACGTGGGCAATGTCGGCTACTCATCTAGTGCATTTATAAAATCTACGAACCACTGTGAAGTGCACGGCAAGGGTGCATCCGGCTGTACCACTTATTAGGGCAATTTCTCTCTTGATTCACGTTTTGGGAGCGGGCAGAACGAATGTTTAAACGCCTCTGTACGTGCTGCAATTAGACTAACATTGCCGATAGGCAACTACGAAACACTGTCGCATTTCACAAGATACCTCTCTTAATAGTGGTTCTTGAGACTCGGTACGTATGCCTTCGCGGTATACCGGCAGTTGGCGTCTGTCTTCAGGTATGTTCCTGTTCATGTTTCTCAGCGTTACAGTGGTACTATTTTTGGGGGAAACAAAACCTGTGACCATTGGTTTCCACGCAGTTGGACAATATTCTACGATGTGTCGTAAGAGCAGATTGTAAACAGTTTCCTTCGTGTATTGGCTGCGCTTCTCCAGTATCCTGCCGACGAACTGAAGTTTGTCACCAGCTTTACCTAAGACTGAACCTGTGTGATCATTCCAGTTCATATCCCCACAAACTGCAACCATAGGATATTTGTATGAACTGACTCATTAACAATTTGACTCATTGATACTGTAGTCATGTTATAAGGGTTTCCTTTTCGTGAAATGCACAGATTTACATTTACGAACATTTATGCAAGTTGCCCATCTTTACACAAGTTAAAATCTTAATTATGATCTGATTGAAGGTTCTTTCTAATACTACTTGTACCAGTTGTAGATATGCTAATTCATTTTGGAATTCTGATAAGTGTAAAGATAATTATTTTGAAGTAAGTGGTTTTATGGATTGAGAGCTATTGGCAAAAGACACACTACAGCAGAAACAATGTGTGCCGTGAAGAAAATGCCACGCCCACCATGTAAAAGCGACAAGTATGCTGTATTTACTGTAGATAACAGCATCGCCCTTACGGCTTCTACCAGGCTTGTGGCTTTGAGGAAATGGAAATGATCGTATGGCATTGTTGGCCGGGAGACCCCCATTCGGGGGAGTTAAGCCGCCGTATTGCACAAGTCCTTTTTAGTAGAGGGCACTTCGGCGACTTGCGAGTCAATGATCATGAAAATGATGATGAAGGACACACAACCCCCAGTCCCCTGCCGGGAATCGAACCCGGGCTCCCTGCGTGGTAAAAGTATTTGAATTTGCTGGTCTGATCGGTTCCAATTTGTGACTTTAGCGCCACTTAGCATCGTTCAACTGCAACTTCGACAACTTGTCAAGTCAGTTTATCAAAAAACCTGGAACTAATCGTTCAACATCTTCGAAAAGAATGGATGCAGTTTCATCGTCAAAGCATCAGAACATACTGGAAAGTCCACCTCGCTATTAAAGGAAATTATAGCAACATGAAGTCCAAGGAAATTATAGCAACATGAAGTTCTGTATGCTTCGGAACGAACTGAAGCGGGTGTTCGGAGACATACGACTTGCAAAATTAGCGACAACAACATAGAAAAAATATATAATTTTAAGCACACAAAGGAAAAAAATTGGTTTTAGAAGTGGAAGCAGCACAAGTGACTATTTGCAAGTAAATAAGTGCCGTATCGGCTGCTGTCCGGCCGGCCGCACTTTCAAATACGCGCGCCGCCATTACGCCGCCGCGTTTCCTACAGCCGCCACCGCGCCACGAGGGCGCTGCCAGGAACGACTACGCCCCTGCCAATGAGATGCAAGCAATCTCTCTCCTGAGCTCCAGCGGCGATGCCCGAACATTCATATACTGAGCACGTTTCGTGTGCTTGCCATCTGAATAGCATTTACAGTCATTCACAGTGGCCAGGGCTCGTGATCTTCAGAATAGATGTTGAACTGAAGAGTGACAAATTTATAAATCTTTTGTATCTGTATATATTTCTACATTCGAATCTACTGTCAGCAACTGACGCTGCAACTTCAGCAACGAAGTTGTATATTATTTTTACTAACTGATATTACACGTAGAATAAATTAATATTTGAATATTCTGTAGACGAACAGCAACTGTTCCTCACTCCTACATCCACCAGAAAACCACATTTCGGGCAAGGAAGATGTAACAAAAACTAGTTAGAGACTAGGGAAGATTTTGATTCAGTTCCAACAAAACCCGTTCTGATAACTATTAAGGATGAGGCATGAGCTGGCCTATCTATATTAGTATACTGAAAAACATAAATGTTAATGCTACAGTTTACATTAAGTTTTATCAAGATAGTGAGAAATTCAAAACTGAAAGAATGTTACATTTCACTGAAACTATTCTAAGCCGTCCTACAGGAAAGTTTCTGGGCCTTAAATTTAAAAAAGTGTTAATGGAACGTATCTGCAATACTTTTATTTTGCTTTCGACATTCTATTGTTTATCTTTATGGCAGATGAACTTCAAAAGCGAATGAACGGACTTAATGCAGTAAGTTAGGAAGTTCACCAAAATCATTTACGATAAATATGAAGTAACTTGTGAACAACAATGAAGTCAAGGAAACGTGCGCGTCGGCCAGCCGTTCGGTCAAAAGCGCCTTGTCACGGTTCGCGCAGCTTCCCCCGTCGGAGGTCCGAGTCCTCCCTTGAGCGTGGATGTGTGTTTTGTCCTTAGCGTAAGTTAGTTTAATTAGTGTGTAAGCATAGCTACCGATGACCTCAGCAGTTTGGCCCCATAGAACCTTGCTCCAAATTTCAATGGAAACGATTTATAAATTTTTATACGCAGCGAAGGCATAATACTAAGAATGCAAGAGAAATATCACTGTTAAATGCAGAAAAGAGGGAACGTTTTATTGAAAGAGTGCGTTGAAGGCCTCTGCGAGGGGGTGGAGCTGTCTGCTGACGTGATAGAAAAAGAAATGGGAGTCGATGTGGCAGACGTGGGAAATCCAGTATTAGAAAAATAAATTAACACATATTAAAAAAAAGACTTCTGATCAAGTATGGCGGATAGCATGTAGAATGTTCCTCAGCAATGTTTAAAATCACTGGGCGAAGTTTCAGCCAAACGACTATTTAGATTGGTTTGTAGAATATATAAATGACGTTCCCTTGGAATCTCCAAAATCATTAGGGGCTGTGGGAACCAATCTACTATTTAAGTTGGTTTGTGGAATCTTCTGACATACTGCCAGACTTCAGGAAAACTTTCAAACACAACTCCGAAACCAGTAAGTAGAGATAAGTGCGAGAAATATCGTGTAATTTCAACGACTAATTTTTTTTAACATCATTGTGAAACAGAAGTGATAGCAGGTAACATTTTCATAGAAAGCAGTCCAAATCACAACAAATTTTTTAATTTTAATTCCGGTTACCCAGCCTCGGCATTTAAATCGCTAACAATAACGGAAGAACACACAAGAAAACTGACTTGCTATGCAGTAGACTGTGACCCTTTTTTTTTTTTTTTTTTTTTTTTTTTTTTAAATGGACTTGTAGTCCGAGGTGATAGGTTACAATACAGCATCACCGGTCTGTTGCGGTCTAACTGTGTTGGTGGGCCAGTAGTCTGTGGCGAATTATTAATGCCGAGAGTAGTACAACTGGCCTGCGAGAATTGTACGTTCCGTCCTACGGACGCATCTCTCTGGAATAAGTAACCAAAGATGTATATTTGAGGACTCTGTGTGAAGCAATTACAGAGATTGGACGTGTTTTATGTTGGAGAGATTTTGCTATTGCTGTGCTACACTATTAAGCTCCATTGTGAATGTTTAGTTATTCGATGGTTCAATAAACAATTTCAAGAAAATAATACGCATTCAAGGTGTGTATTTATCAATTTATAAAAGATTTGACAAACATTCTTCAGATATCACATGACGTAGATAGATCGGAGGTGCAGTGTGGAATGATAGTGCGAGTCTACATCTTTTCACGGTCAATATTCTTCGAGAGAATATCTCAGAAGCAATAAACTTTTCACTGATAAGAAAGTTAGACACATCAATCCATACGCATCATACAACATAGCACCTAGTTGTGCCGAACGATCTCTGTAGCGCAATACACATTTTAGAGATTTCAGGTGTAGCAGTTCCGACGAGGAGTATCAGCGAGATCGACGCTGCGGGACTTACACTCCTGGAAATTGAAATAAGAACACCGTGAATTCATTGTCCCAGGAAGGGGAAACTTTATTGACACATTCTTGGGGTCAGATACATCACATGATCACACTGACAGAACCACAGGCACATAGACACAGGCAACAGAGCATGCACAATGTCGGCACTAGTACAGTGTATATCCACCTTTCGCAGCAATGCAGGCTGCTATTCTCCCATGGAGACGATCGTAGAGATGCTGGATGTAGTCCTGTGGAACGGCTTGCCATGCCATTTCCACCTGGCGCCTCAGTTGGACCAGCGTTCGTGCTGGACGTGCAGACCACGTGAGACGACGCTTCATCCAGTCCCAAACATGCTCAATGGGGGACAGATCCGGAGATCTTGCTGGCCAGGGTAGTTGACTTACACCTTCTAGAGCACGTTGGGTGGCACGGGATACATGCGGACGTGCATTGTCCTGTTGGAACAGCAAGTTCCCTTGCCGGTCTAGGAATGGTAGAACGATGGGTTCGATGACGGTTTGGATGTACCGTGCACTATTCAGTGTCCCCTCGACGATCACCAGTGGTGTACGGCCACTGTAGGAGATCGCTCCCCACACCATGAAGCCGGGTGTTGGCCCTGTGTGCCTCGGTCGTATGCAGTCCTGATTGTGGCGCTCACCTGCACGGCGCCAAACACGCATACGACCATCATTGGCACCAAGGCAGAAGCGACTCTCATCGCTGAAGACGACACGTCTCCATTCGTCCCTCCATTCACGCCTGTCGCGACACCACTGGAGGCGGGCTGCACGATGTTGGGGCGTGAGCGGAAGACGGCCTAACGGTGTGCGGGACCGTAGCCCAGCTTCATGGAGACGGTTGCGAATGGTCCTCGCCGATACCCCAGGAGCAACAGTGTCCCTAATTTGCTGGGAAGTGGCGGTGCGGTCCCCTACGGCACTGCGTAGGATCCTACGGTCTTGGCGTGCATCCGTGCGTCGCTGCGGTCCGGTCCCAGGTCGACGGGCACGTGCACCTTCCGTCGACCACTGGCGACAACATCGATGTACTGTGGAGACCTCACGCCCCACGTGTTGAGCAATTCGGCGGTACGTCCACCCGGCCTCCCGCATGCCTACTATACGCCCTCGCTCAAAGTCCGTCGACTGCACATACGGTTCACGTCCACGCTGTCGCGGCATGCTACCAGTGTTAAAGACTGCGATGGAGCTCCGTATGCCACGGCAAACTGGCTGACACAGACGGCGGCGGTGCACAAATGCTGCGCAGCTAGCGCCATTCGACGGCCAACACCGCGGTTCCTGGTGTGTCCGCTGTGCCGTGCGTGTGATCATTGCTTGTACAGCCCTCTCGCAGTGTCCGGAGCAAGTATGGTGAGTCTGACACACCGGTGTCAATGTGTTCTTTTTTCCATTTCTAGGAGTGTATATCTAGCTCTCCTGTGGTATTTAAAACCAAAGATTTATATTCTTTAGCTTTTAAAAGACTGAAGCTAAAACATAAAAAGCCACTGGAAATCATAACTAAAACACCAAAAATAAATAAGAAGTAGAGAATTTTCTTAAACAAATTTCTTAAATAAATAAATCAATTAAAATATAATAAAATTAGTTGACGACTAACTTGATTAAAAAAATAACAACACCAGAGAGTCCTTTCTGATGTTGCATTTGATGAGGAAAGCAAGATGTAAAAAAAAATCAACGTATATTGAAAGTATTTATCGACCTATGGAAACCGTTCGACAATGTGAAATGGTGTAAGATGTTCGAAATTCTCAGGAAAATAGGTGTAAGGTATAGGTAAGGACGGATAATATACAGCTTACAAGAACCAGTAACGAATAATATGAATGGAAGACGAAAAGCGATGTACTCGAATTAGAAGGGGTGCAAGCTAGTGCTGTAATCTCTCGCCCCTGATGTTCAGTCTGTACGTTGAAATAATGAACAGTGGCAAGATAAGGAAGACTGAGAAGTGCGATTAAAATTCAAGGTGAAAAAATATAAATCGTAAGACACGCAGATGACATTACTATGTTCAGTGAAAGTAAAGAACTGCAAGGACCTTTGAACGGAGTGTACAGTCAAATAAGCACACACTATGGTTTGAGAGTGAACCGAAGAAAGCCGAAGTAGCAGAAATGAGATTAACGATATAGTTAACTTGGATGGTGTGAGGTAGACGAAGTGAAGGAATTTTAATACTTTGAAAGCAAAATAACGCATGACGGACGAAGCAAAAAGGACAGGAAAAGCGTACTACTCTTAAGTGAGCAGGCTTTCACAGGAGAGGAATTCGTGGCATCTAACCAGACGGAAGAGAAGACTGTAAAAATTAGCTCAGCTGAAGGCGACGACTGAATGGACGGGCGAAGAAATGAATAGAAGAGTGAAAGTGGCCTAGAGCGCTTTTGATAACGTGTTTCCAAACTAAACTTCCAATACATCAGAAAAAGGAATTTGTATGTTACTAATTTTGACTTGTGTGTGTTACACATGAACTGGTAATGCGAAAAACATTCAGAAATTAACGGTTTCCAGCAGAGAAACGCATGCTGGGACTACTACTAGAGATAGGAGAACAAAGAAAGTTAGTTAGATAGTTAGTTACTTGTTCTGCAGAGCTAATTAAGGTAAAAGTTGCGATGCGGAACGTGGCAACGGAAACTAAAGGACGAAAGTAACTTTCGCATGATGTATCACTGACAAGTAACACAGCTCGATGAAACTTGGACTGTACTTAGAAAGAACTACGACAGCACAGTGCAGTACAGTACAGCACAGTATAGTACAGAAGGTAACTGAAAGAAACATGCCGTCACGAAAAGAAATGACACTTTTATTCAAAGAAAATAATCACGCCGAAGTCGTCGCTACGTCCCATGGACAGTACAAAAGGGGTGATATCGTTCTTAATAGGATGTGCGTAAACCACGGACCACAGTGTGCGCTCTGCAACGGGTTGACACGCTGGCTATAAGACTGGTAAGGAGTTCTTGTGACAGAGGATTCCATTCCTACATCAGCGCTGTTGACGACTGACGGATGGTTGTTAGTGTAAGTCGACGTGCTACGATACATCGCCCCAGCGCATCACACACGAGCTGGATGGAGTTTAAGTGGGAAGAACGGGCAGACCAGGCATGTAGGTCTACTGCGCCTTGTCACGGTCCACGCGGCTCTCCTCGTCTGAGGTCTGAGTCCACTATGGGGCATGGGTTTGTGTGTTGTCCTTAACGTAAGTCAGTTTAAGTTAGATTAAGTAGTGTGTAAGCCTAGGGACCGATGACCTCAGCAGTTTGGTCCCACAGGTACTTACCACATATTTCCAAATTTTCCACGCCATATAATTCAAAGAGCTCCTCCGAGTGCGCTGTTCGATGTGGTCGCGCATAACATCCATAATAATAAAGTCAAGGCCGGATACATCGCTTAAAGGCACACATGGGGAAGAAGTACAGAGTCACATTAACGTTGACCGGTCAGTATGCCACGTTCGGAGATTTGGAGGACAGAACCCCCATGCAGCATTACGCCTGCCGACACCAAAACGAAGACAGTGTTTCACGCCGTCATGAACAGAAATGACACTTTTATTCACAGAAAAGAAATACGCAAAAGTCGTCGCTACCTCCCCTGGACATTACAAAAGGCGTGATATTGTTCGTAATAGGATGTGTGTACCCTACTTTGTAGGGATGTCGCTTATGTACATGAATTTGTCTCCTTACTTCATACTTCATTACTGACAATGAATTCACTTCCCAGATTTCGAAGCATGATACTTGTTAACGGGTATAGTTTTCGAGTACAATTGTGGAGGGTATTAGACTTCTCACTAAATAATAACAACATTACAACATTACAATGTACAAACATTAGCTACAGTCGCCCTCAGAGTACAAATACTCATTAATTCGACAGACCGAAAGTAAGCAACAGAAAAGTACCTTCACTAGCGTCACCTCTCGTCATATGAGGGTATCTCCGGCATTGTCGAACATGGTCGTTTTGATGGTCTGGGCGCTATGGTATGACATGTAGGTACGTAAATGCTTGTGTGTACGAATTTGATTATTTTTGTTGTTCATAAAATGTGACACCACGGCACGTTCTGACGAGATATAAGGCTCTAACAAACTTAACATATTGAAGACTGACATGATACGCAAGTCATATACTAGATTTCGTAAGTATTAATTTACAAAAAAAATGGTTCAAATGGCTCTGAGCACTATGGGACTTAACTTCTAAGGTCATCAGTCCCCTAGAACTTAGAACTAGTTAAACCTAACTAACCTAAGGACATCACACACATCCATGCCCGAGGCAGGATTCGAACCTGCGCCCGTAGCGGCCGCGCGGTTCCAGACTGTAGCGCCTTTAACCGCTTGGCCACCACGGCCGGCATTAATTTACACAACCTCTCATTTTAGTATAATGTATTCTATGCCTTTCTGTTTCTATGACCATAAATACCGTGAAAATGACTGATGAATGAAAAAAAAATGGTTGAAATGGCTCTGAGCACTATGGGACTTAACTGCTGTGGTCATCAGTCTCCTAGAACTTTGAACTACTTAAACCTAACTAACCTAAGGACATCACACAAATCCATGCCCGAGGCAGGATTTGAACCTGCGACCGTAGCGGACACGCGGTTCCAGACTGTAGCGCCTTTAACCGCTTGGCCACCCCGGCCGGCGACTGATGAATGAAACCGACTGTGATAGTAATATAAGACGTCTACGGGTAATATTATTCTAAAATATGTAAGAGCTTTTGGCAATCGCCTACAAAAAATGCTCAGGCTTCTACACATAACACCTGTTTTTCCCCATCAGGATCGTTCGCTAACATGTTACAGTATATACGCACAATCACTGTTGGAAGAAACACTTATTGGGAAGAGATTGGGAAAAAGTTAACTTTGTTGGGATGTTGCTTATGTACACTAGTACAATAGCACTGAACATGGAGGTAACAATCACCAGTTGGTGTTGGCACTGGCAAGTGTGTTTGTCTCCTTACTTCATTACTGGACTGTACTTCAATGTCAACAATAATGAAGGTGGCTTTAGTTCGACACCAGACTGTCAGCAGTGTATCAACGTGTTCAAATAGTCCATCCGGTGTTCATCCATTCATTGATCTTCTCCGATCTTTCCTGCAAGTAGGTTCAAGCCTCCATTAGTTGTACGTGGAACTGGATGATGACTCAGTTTTTATTATGTACACCGTTTATCTCTTACAGTGTTACTATGTCACTCTCCGTATGCCTCTGTTCCTTAGCAAACCTCCAAGTAAAAAAAAATCTCTGTCTAATCTAATGAATCTCTTTCAGTTGATACTACTATAGAAACATTATGTGAAGTCGCTGCAGTTAGCACATATTTCACAACGTACTGGTTTGTGACGTGGTATCAGTGTTACTGTTGACAATGAAATCACTTTCCAGATTTCGAAGTATGATACTTGTTCACGAATATGGTTTTCGAGTACAATTCTGAAGGTATTAGACTTCATACGAAATAATAACAACATGTACAACATTACATTGTACAAAAATTAGCTACAGTCGCCCTCAGAGTACAAATACACACAATTCGACAGACCGAAAGTAAACAGCAGCAAAGTACCTATACTAGCGTCATTTAAAGACCGGAATGTGGAACTGACTTCGAATATTTTGTTTTTCGCTTGTTATTATAGCTTGGTGAAACACAAGAGATGAGTAACAACCCTGACATAAAACAGATATTATAACAGTATTAAAGTTTTACGTGCGAATCTCTTTGGAGGACACTGGACATACACAAAAAACAGCGTTTTGTTAAAAAAGAAAATAAATCTCCTGAACGAGTCTGTGAGTATTGTTGATATTTTTAAAAAATCTGTCTTGTTCGCTTTGTGCAGGGATGAGACCCCCCAAGAGGGATCATTGCCGACAAAATTTTATTAAGTAAATTTTCAATGCACAATGTTCGGCGTAGCCGGCTTAGGCATACTGTGGTGGAAGGTGCTGGCCGGAAGACCATGGTCGGCACATTCCTGCCACGTGCTCCTCGGTTAGACTCAAGTCCCACGGGTTGGTTGCGCTGACGGGGGTACGCTACTAGCAAGGCGCGTTTGCGGAATCAACCCTCCAATCAGAGACTAATCGTGTGATCACGTGGGGACGCGGCCGGGAGCGGCGAGGGCGGCTTGGAAACAGCTCCGCGCTCTCTTAGCTTCTGACCTCGGCCCCGAGTAGTCACTCCTCTAGCCTCTGCCTCACTGATGAACAGACGGCAACCCCTCTTGGGGCTGCTCAGCCCTATGTAGGCACCCCTGTACCATCATTACCAGAATAAATTGGGTCCATTCCACTCAATAAATTGTCATTTTACAACGCCCTCCGCTCCTGACTTCTATCCTGACGAACAAATGGTGTCAGAAGCTGGATGCGACCCACCTTATGGTTGTAAAATTAACTCATCAGTTATGAGTGCTACAAAGGGGCCGAGTCTGAGCAAGTAAAGGAAACTAGACCGAACGTGGCGAGGCTGCAGCGCGCCATGCGCGTGCTAGCCGCTCGCCTGCGTTGCAGAATGTGTGTGGCCGCGCACTAGCGCGCCACAAGCGTGACGCAGTTCGCCGCCGGACGCGAGCCGAGGAGGGTCCGCGATGCAGTCCCGCTCGCCGACGCCACCGCCGCCGCCGCTGTCCGTAGCTGCCACGGGTCACCGCCTGCGCCAGGGTCCGGGGTGCGGCCCTCGCGCCGCCCCGCCGTCGCAGCTGTCCGTGCTGTGGCCCGCCGCCTGCTGCGCCCGCGCGTGATCAACGCGCCTGCCGCCGCTCGTCGACACCGCCGCTGTCCGTCGTCTGCACGCCACCAACTAATGTAAGTCGCTAGCGACGCTACGGTGGTGTAGATGCCCACACTATTGTAACATGCCGATCACCAGGCAGCAATCGGAGGCAGGAGCAGCCGGAGCGGATGAAGATCCCCTCTTGGCGCTGCAGTTCCAGTTAAATCAATTAATTCTAACTAACGCGGAGCTTAAGCAACAGATAGATGATCTTAAAATGGCTTCTCCGCAATCTAATGTTGCTAAGCCAGTGCTAGTGGAAGAACAGCCGAAGCAGGTGATTCCACCACTCACTAGTGCAGAATCACCTGTGGCAGTAGCCACCTCTACTTTGGTGCAGAGCTTCCCAGCAGTAGCGTTTATTCCGGCGTTCGCTGGAAAGCCGCACGAGGATATTCAAACGCTTGTGCAGAATATCCAGGACATCGGAAAGCTTTGCGGTTGGCCAGATGAATTTCTCTTAAACGTGATGAAAATGAAACTCACCGGCGAAGCGCGGAACTACGTGCAGTCGGTCGAGAGCTTGAAAAATGCCCCTACCTTCCAGTCCCTTGCAACAGGGTTGATTGAAAGGTATACAGACAAACGTGGTACTAGTTACTATCGCGACTTGCTTTCCACCCTTAAGCAAAAAACGGGTGAAGATTTAGAAGCATTCGCGGACAGGATTAGAAGCGTCGCATGCCGCACGTACGCACTAAGTGCCAGTTCTGCTCGTAACGAAGTTCTGTTGGAGGAATCAGAATGTCGTGCGATAGACGTGTTTATTCGTGGCATAAACCCTCAAATAGGGGGTGAAATCAAGGTAGCTTCCCCCCGCACCTTACACGAAGCCGTGCGATTAGCACTCTTGAGAGAGGAGGCGAGCCGATTTGTGGCCGTCTCCGCGCGGCAAAGCGAGCCCCGACGTGTCTTTTCGAACGATACTAAGTGTGGGCGCTGTAATAGACAAGGACATGTGGCAGAGCAATGTCGCGTGCCATATTGTCATCAGTGCAGGAACATGGGTCACCAAAGCGTGCATTGTCCAAATAGTAGGCCACAACCGCCTGCAAATTCCAGGCGAAATGCAAACCAACCACAGAATTCGGGAAACGGCCGCGGGGCAGGAAGTGCCACCCCTCCCGGCCCCCGTTAAAAATAGTGACCCCCCTAGCTTATAAGGGAATCACGCAGGTGGCAAGCGTGGTTGTCGATGGTGTTAGAGGCCGCAAACCAATACGCGTGCTAATTGACACAGGCGCACAGATCAGCTTAGCATTTTTATCGAAGAAGGATAAAAGATCATTGCAACCGCCGCGGTACCATATCAGTGGTATTGGTCCCGGCATAGTGAAACCTGATGGCAGCTGTTGCGTTGAGTTCATGTTGGACTCCACAGAATATGCTTTTACGATGGAGGTTGTACGGAACAGGCGCACGGATTACGACATCATCCTGGGAAGTGACTTTCTGCGTCATTTCCAGGGGGTTATTGACTATAGGTTAAATACCGTCCAATTCAGCGACAACGTGCACCGTTTTGGACGTGACTGCACGTTGCGGGCGAGCGGAGCTGGGAAAAAAGGATCCGTTTCCCAAGTTTCGGAGTCTCCCGTAACGATGCTAAAAGCCGATAATCCCGTGGAGATACCAGAAGGCACAGGAAAGATCCTTTGGGTGCCTGTCGGGATACGTGAATCCGAAGAGGTTCATTTCTTGGTAGATCCACTCTGCCAGAATGAAACTCTTGACCAGATGCAGGTCCACGTAAAACGTAGCCTGTGCAAAGCGCAGCAAGTACAGAAAGAAAATTGCGTACCCGTGTGTTTAGACAATTTTAGTCATAAGCAAGCTTTAATACCGCGTGGTACAGTATTAGCCAGCTTACAGGTTATCACAGAAGATGAGTTGTCAAAGAGAACCCCTTCTCTGAAAAGGAAAAAGACTGCTGCCGCCTCTCAACACCTTTTGACAATCACGTCACATCTGACAGATAAGTTTAAAGCTAAGCTTAGTCACCTCCCGTTGCATGAACAAAAGCTAATAAATGAAGTATTGAATGAGTATTCATGGTTGTTTGAAGACAGGAAATATTTACCAGCAACAGATCTAATCCAACATGAGATTCCAACCGGAAATGCTAGGCCAATAGCTCAAAAAGGGTACCGAATTCCCTACCATCTTCAGTCAGTGGTAGAGGAAACTATACAACAGCAACTAGAAGCAGGAATAATACAACCCTCTTCTAGTGCGTGGTCTAGCCCAATTGTAGTCGTTCCAAAGAAATCTATAGACGGAGAAAAATCCTATCGCCTCTGTGTAGACATGCGAGCAGTAAACAAAGTTACTACTCCAGACCATTATCCATTACCCCGGATCGATGAAACACTCGATCGTCTGGGCAATTGCCGGTACTTCACAACATTAGATATGCGCAGTGGGTATCATCAAATTCCAATTGCTCCTCAAGATCGAGCTAAGACAGCTTTTGTAGTTCCTGGTGGCTTATATGAATTCTTAAGGATGCCTTTCGGGCTTCGCAACGCGCCAGCAACCTTTCAGCGATTTGCAGATCTGCTGTTACGTGGGTTGAAACCTACTATGTGCCTTGTGTATCTTGATGATATAATTATATTTTCAAAATCCATTGCTGAACATGCTGAACATCTACGCAGTGTGCTGTTGCGCTTGCAAAATGCTAATTTAAGCTTAAAATTAGAAAAATGTTCTTTTGCTCAATCACAAGTGCAGTATTTAGGTCATGTCATCAGTTCCAGCGGAGTCAAGCCAGATCCACGATTAACTGAAGCAGTAGACACTTTTTCTATTCCAACAAATTTAAAGGAATTACAATCCTTCCTTGGTCTTGCAAATTATTACCGCCGTTTTGTTAAAGATTATGCTACTATTACCAAACCACTTACTAAATTGTTGAAAAAGGATACTCCTTTTGTTTGGACGGATGAATGTTCGACCGCCTTTCAAACAGTGAAAACTATTTTAACTAGTTCACCTCTACTTGTTTACCCAGACTTCGCTGAACCTTTTATTTTATCTTGTGACGCATCTGATTTTGCTGTAGGATGTGTCCTAAGCCAAGTGCAAGATGGTGAGGAAAAACCCGTTGGGTATGCCTCTCGTCAACTGAATAAAGCAGAAACTAATTACAGTACTACAGAAAAGGAATTGCTTGCCCTTCTTTTTGGAATTAATTATTTTAGATGTTACCTTTATGGTCGCAAGTTTACAGTTCTTACCGATCACTCTGCTCTGCAGTGGTTATTGAATCTTAAAGACCCTAGCAGCAAACTTATGCGCTGGGCCATGAAACTGTCAGAATATGATTTTGAAGTTCGGCACAAGCCTGGTCGGTTGCATCAAAATGCTGATGCGTTAAGTAGAAAAGTGCGTGTCATTCAATCAGATGAGGTATCAATTGAAGAGTTAAAAGAAGCACAGCAGGTGGACGTTCAATGTCAAAGATACGCCACCTTGCCAGAATTTGAAGTAATAGACGACCTCTTGTATCGAAGAACTCCCCATGGAAATCGTTGGTAATACCGGAATGCTTGCAGCAACGTATAATACGGCAATGCCATGATACAATCCAAGCATGTCACAGCGGAAAACGCGCTACGAACGCTCGAATTGCGACACGTTATTGGTGGCAATACCGACAACGTGACGTGGACAGGTATGTAAGATCTTGCCTGCCGTGTGCACAACGAGCACAAAATAGGCATCCGCGAGTGCCGCTGCAAACACTTCCTCAGGCATCTTCACCCTTCGAAATTCTTGCTTTAGATTTCCAAGGTCCTTTTCCACAGTCGCAACAAGGCAACAAATACGTTTTGTCTGTTATTGATCACTTTTCACGTTATCTAATTTTGATTCCCCTCCCCGACATGACAGCTGAAACTGTGGCGAGAGAGTTTGTAAATCGTGTGATACTACCTTTTGGAAGTCCTGATGCCATTTTAACGGATCAAGGAACCAATTTCATGTCTGCTTTATTTGTACAAGTTTGTAAATTGTTAAGAATCAAAAAATGGCGTACAACTCCCTTCTATCCTAAAGCCAACGGTCGCGTTGAACGCGTGCACCGTACAATTTGTAAAATGTTATCCTATTATGTTGCAAAAACGCATGCTGATTGGGACAGATATGTACCGTATATTTCTTCTGCATACAACACCCGAATACATGAATCCACGGGGTATACCCCTTACGAAGCTGTGTTTGGACGGCCGATGAATTCGCCGTTCGAGATAGACAAACTACCTCAAGGTGTAGAAATAAAGGAAGTAAAAGGTTTAGCCCGCCGACTAAAAGCGATCTGGTATAAGGTAAAGAGGAATAATATCAAAGCTACCAACAAACAGTTGCACAGGCAGAACAAAAATGCCGTTTTACCGACTTATCAAACAGGTGATTTAGTGTTACTACGAAACCCGGCAATCAAAAAGGGACGAACTAAAAAGTTCTCTCCCCGCTTTGAAGGCCCGTATCGGATTGTACGGTTGACCTCACCAGTCAATGCAGAACTGCAATTAACCGATCGTACGGTGATAGTGCACTTTGACCGCCTGCAACCTTACCACGGTAGGGCTGTGTCACCACAACAGGTCGCAGCCCCCGATCCGCCTGTGTCACTTCCACCTCAAGTGGAACAAAGACGAAAGAAAAAACGGAGGAGATTACCTCCACAGGGTTGTAGATACCCTTTGCGGAATCGACACCCTTATGGGTTGAGGTCGCGTGATTAATCACGCCTAATTAGAGTTTATGTTATGTTTTATTGCAGCTTAGTTTAAGTCATTTTCTCCAGGGACTTGGAAGCAAGACGTGCCTGGCCACCACGGAGTTCCCAGCCATTCTCATTTGTCAATTTCCAGTCATGTCATGTAATTTTGCTCATTTTCATATGTATGATTATGTTTTATGTTTTGCAAGCAATGCCACTCATTAGACGTCACGCAACTGACTTGCTTCAAATGCAACCATTACGCTTGGTGTTGGCAGAACCGCGGCTGCTAACTCCGAATAATATTCTTCAATGTGCTCTATTGCCATCTATTTGGCAAACCAGTACATGTGGAGTATTTTTACTCCGAGCTTTTCTTAATACTTGTTACGTTGACGTCTAGTGTATTGTACTATATGTCGTAGTTCTGTATTTGCTGCAGCTAACCGTAAGTAATCGGAACAGAAAAAACCAGGACTTGAACTGCATACGCCTCGTACGCTTTGTTTACGGGACCAGCTGTTGGCGGGGCAACACATCAGCTGTCGCCTCCCCTCCTCTCTTCAGCGCTGTCCCTTCTCCTCGCCAAGAAGTGGCCAGCGGCCATTATTTTTTCTCAGCCAGTAACAGCGCTCCGCGCGATGACGTATCTTATCACCACGTGCGCTGCCGCCTCCAGCGTCTCAACACGCGGCGCGTCCGAGTAGTTACAAAAACAAACCGCAGATTACTGCCCTATCTTCCGTGTATGACGGACTACAATGCATTTACCATCATTTTATATAACTAACAGCCTTTTTAAAAAAAAAACTCTTATTCTAGATAATTAGCAATTTCTAATTCATCGTTATTTCTTGTACACGCTGAGCGCGTGATATTTGTCGCTGCAGTAGCGGCCGGTCTCTCGCGGCTACACGCCGTCTCACATAACCGCTGACGTGCCGGTGCCTACTCTGCACCTACGCGTGCGCAGCGCGCTCGCTAACAGCACCAAGCTGGTTTCTTTCATGCAGCCGGAAGACACGGCAAACAAAATTCATTCAAACATCCCAATAAATCTTAACATAAACATTAAGTAGATGTGATTCATTGTTTAAATTCTTTTCCTTGTTTTGTTTCACATTAGCTGGATAAATCAAACGAAGTTCTTAACGATTTACATTATTCTGCATACCTTAGTCTGCCAATCCTATAAGTGAAGTTTCACTACTGCTTTGATTCATTGTATAAGGTACAAACTACAGCCCTAACCCTCTTACACATCGAACTATGAGGACATTTAACGTTATCTGCCCTGGACAAGGCCAGATATGGGCAAACCAATGCAATGCCACGGGTTTTTCACGCTACTGACGAGGCACAAACGACCAATCGTCCGGGCTGCCGTATATCGGTGGGCGATTGTTCCTTGGTTGCTACGCAGTTATTTTTTGCCCTCCCCATTTATTTTACTCTACCGCCGTGGTCATTGTTCTATCCTGTTTTCCTTCTTCTGTCGATGAGGAGGCCCCTACAACATGTTAGGTACCCTCTTCCGACAGTACCGGTCTTTTAATCTTACCACCTATTTACACCGAGATATTGCTCTCCCTTGTTGCAGTCTTGCCCCAAAATATCGGCCGATGATCCATTGTGAGATACGTACTTTGCCTCTAATTAGCCGGTGATGTAAGCGCTACGGGAACTGTGCCTAGTTGTCCTTCCAGTTCAATTTGTTATTGTTAGTTTTAAAACTAACACACACGCAGCCTAGCAGCCAGTCCCAGGTGCCCACTGTTACATGTTAACGTTGAGCGTTCCGACTACTTACAGCGTTATTATTATACATCATTGTGTTTTTATTTTCCTGTCAATTTATGTCATTGTGTTTAATTATGTCATTATGCTAGCACTAGTGATTTATAGTTCATGACTTTCATTTTATGTAGTGTTATGTACTGCGCGCACAAAAAGTGACGCTATTTATGCATGTATGCTATTCTAGCTTCAGAGCTAATTTTATTGCTTGAACAGTCGACATTTTCCTAGTACAGCAGGTCGCTGATAACGCCGCTGATACTTTTATTCCGTGCATCGCAGGAAACCCATGTGCCTACACTAATTCTTATTAAGTCAGACGGACGCCCTTAGGCCCGCTGAACCACGGTATCGCAGATAGCTCCAATGCACTGCCTACCCCTCAATTATTAGACAGGTTGCCTTAGCACTGTCCGCAGGTTGCTCCATTGCCCTGCAAATTATATAATCATCAATCCAAGTCTGCAGATTGCACTAATGCACTGCTGAACTTAATAGTCGAGTCACTCGCAGGTAGCTCATACGCACCGCGAACTTGTACTTACACGTCACCGAATCCTAGGCTCCTCGGTTGACCACAAAACAGTTCATACATTAATTACCGTGAGATAATTTGCGCTCACACTACGCCTTTAGCACTCAACCACAAATGAACTGAGCCCCATACGCTCTTTTATTACATTTTCTACAACGCCACTTTCTTCTAGATGGCAATTCCATTGCAAAATCATCGGATTCTGCCAAAGATTCAGATACCGTTCCCCAGATGGCAGCCTTTTCCGTTGCTGAACGGATTAGTTGCTTTTCACCATCTGACAGTGCAAACTGCACTTTCAAGAACAATGTTGTTATATACACACACTGTCGGATTCTACTGACGTAGTCCCTTATGCACTTCGTCAACCGACTAAAAAAACAACATCCCCTGACGGATTTCGTATCCGATTCGGAAGTTATGTTCGGGAAATATTCTCTTTATTTTATTTCTTGTCAATTATTATTACTTCAATGTCATTTTTTATTGTTATCAATTTATAGTCATGATTAATGTTAGTACACTTTATGGTTATACGTTATTTTTGTGTCACATTCGGTATTCCCTTTTAACTTTCATTGTTTCTCGACTGGAAGTATCTCTGATAGCACCTATTGGCCTTCAATTCGTATCCGCCATCAGCTACCATTAGTCACACATTTACACAACACTTACAACACACTCACACTGTTCATATCCACACTACCTTGGTGTAACTTGTTGATGTTACCAAACCTCTATTGTCATATACTAAGTACATGAACAAGGCTTTTATCGTTTATGCCCTCCGCTCTTCGGAAGGGGAAAGGGAAGTACGTACGTATGTACGTTATGTTCAGTAGCAGTTTCTTTTAATCAACGACGTAATCAATTTACCTGTTGAACACTTAAGTTGTTCTGTTAAAATGGAATCAAACGTCTTTGTGACATCAGCTATTCGTTTATTATTGCTTTGCAATAGACTGTTACTTTTAAGTTGCACTTACAATGTCTTAGTCTCGCACGCAGAGCCACTAGCGCTCTCCGACGCTGTTATCTGAGCTCAGCACTCTGCCGGCTCAGCGCTGATAAAGCTGCGCTGCGCCGCCTCCACTGCTTCACGCTGAGCCTCTGTATTCGCGAGCAACAGACTCGCTCTCGCTAACATTCATTTCCGACTTCAGTACAGTTAATCTCTCTATTGACCACTTCTGTAAGTAAAGATCCTATGATTACTGAGTTAACTCGAATCGTCCTACCCTCATTCGGGTTTTCTACAGCTGAAAAACCACTCAATATTATTTCTGAAATTTATGAAGTACTTCACCTGTCTCGCCGTGTCGAGCCTTAGCGGGGTGGGTGCCCCTGCGTAGTGGCCAATGCGTGGGAGGTACCTAGGCTGTGCAGGTTTACACCGCGATCACAGGATTCCTTCTCATTTTATTCATTTAAAAAAAAAAAGAACTTTCTTCGTACAAAATCTCAAATTAATTAACGACACTTGGCCTTCGTCCCATAGCAGGTTGAAAAATTTTTCCAGCGAGTTACGCTTAGTCTGCGCTGCGTAGTACTGCCTCCGCGTTCAGCGTCTTTTTTGATGACGCGTGATTGATCAGCGGATACTCAGTATTGAATTACACCATTGTCTTGCCGCCTTGCTACCCCCACGGCTGCCAAACTGTTGGTTGCCTGCCGTGATTCTACTTCGTGGTCTTCTTCAGCAGTAAGATGACTGAACGGGTCCATCGTCGCTACTTGCCAGGTAATTATTGCTACAACGTTGTACCCCCTCTGTCATCTCTGAATTACTCGTCAAGTAAGCCAGGAAATTTTTACTTCTAGGGTCACTAATACTTTCTCTCGCAGTCGACCGTTATCAACATTGGAAGCTGAAAGCAACCTCCTCTTTTACTATACTGCGTTGGAGGTCCGACTTACCCGTAATTCGGACGGTATTCGGATGCGAATGAGGTTGCCAATCACGTGCGCAAATTGCGAATACGAGTGCTATCAAATATACACTTTTCCAGTCTCTTGGGCTACCCTTCACCACCATGTTGTTTGGCAGACTCAAGAATTTTTAATAGTTAGTCGGGATCGACAAACTCACGCCACTCTCTCCCGCGCTGAACTATCTAGTTGCTTCCACACAACACATTACTTATGCTCCACGCTAATTTTACACACTAACACTACTGAGTGCGAGATGTCACTGTTTTTAGCTGAAACTACTACACCTCCATGTCCTCGTGTTCTAGTCTCACTTCGTCAACCAATAATTCAGCCTGTTGCCAACAGTTTTCTGTTCGCTGTCCCACAGACTGTCACCGCCACCCTGGTGTGTCACCGTTCAATGTCAGAGACTCAATCGTACCGGGTAACACTGAATAATAGTGGCCTAGTGTATAATAGTTCAAGATGTGACGTATACGCTGCTTCTATGAGGATATCAGCTCAATTGCACTCCGCCTTTCATGTCACCATTCCCACATTTACCTTATACCTTCCTGAACTCTCTTTTAAACTCCATCACCATGAGAAGCTAAAGAATTTACCGATTACCAATGATTCAGATCTACTCCAATCGATCAATCATCTCCTTACCCAGGAACATAACCAAGTTGCTCTTGACCGAGTGGCCTCACATATTGCTGATTGGCACCAAACAAAGCGATTAACCACCGTTGTATTACCCAGCGCTGGTTCGGTAATCATCATTGTAATGATTCTGATTATAGTATCCTGGATACTCTGTAAAAGAGGGTTTTGCAAATGTTTCACTTCCTTCCGAGAAGTAGTACCACCCCCACAACCTGAAGGTGAATATCACACCTGAAACTATCTGCCAACATTGGTGCATGTGATCAGGCATGACCCCCCCCCCCCCTTAGAATTAAGTTGTAGTCTAGGTGTCAGGTCAATGAACTAATATTGTAATGGATTTGTATTTCAATGTAAAGTCTATGGAATCAATATTTAACTGTCGAGTTTTAACCCTCATGTAAGTCATTTTGTTTTCTCTTTAAATTTTTGTCATTTTGTAATGTTCTCATTCACCCACTTGGGCAATTACCATTGTAATCCTAGATTTAAGAACTCAAAGTAATATTACGGGGAAAAACCCCCTTGGAACTGTTAGGCCTGGGAGCATTCTCTCACCCCCACGAGGGTGGAGTGTTTCAGTGTGCTGTACTACGGTGCCCCTCATCATCGCCTGGGTACCCACCACCACTGATACCGCCGACACACACTCACAGCATGGCGCCGCCTCACTGCCGTCGCACCACAAGTTTGTTATTCAAGAGCCTTCCTTCAGGCCCTTCAGGCCACTTTGTAACGTTTGCACATATTGATCATATATTTTTTTTTAAATGGAATAATCAACTAGAATAGGCTCATTCATTTTCATTCAGGGAGCCTTCTTCGGAAGGGGAAAGGATGTGCAGGGATGAGACCCCCCAAGAGGGATCATTGCCGACAAAATTTTATTAAGTAAATTTTCAATGCACAATGTTCGGCGTAGCCGGCTTAGGCATACTGTGGTGGAAGGTGCTGGCCGGAAGACCATGGTCGGCACATTCCTGCCACGTGCTCCTCGGTTAGACTCAAGTCCCACGGGTTGGTTGCGCTGACGGGGGTACGCTACTAGCAAGGCGCGTTTGCGGAATCAACCCTCCAATCAGAGACTAATCGTGTGATCACGTGGGGACGCGGCCGGGAGCGGCGAGGGCGGCTTGGAAACAGCTCCGCGCTCTCTTAGCTTCTGACCTCGGCCCCGAGTAGTCACTCCTCTAGCCTCTGCCTCACTGATGAACAGACGGCAACCCCTCTTGGGGCTGCTCAGCCCTATGTAGGCACCCCTGTACCATCATTACCAGAATAAATTGGGTCCATTCCACTCAATAAATTGTCATTTTACAACGCCCTCCGCTCCTGACTTCTATCCTGATGAACAGCTTCATAACGGTATTTCTTTCTTTACGACATTTTTTGGCTTCTTCCATCATCAGATTTCTAATTAAGATTAAAGCAACGTAAGAATGAGAAGTATGAGGTTCGACGAGAAAGTAATGAGATTGGTTTTCTTTGCAAGATGTGGCAACCATGCAGGCTTGTGTAGGCACAATATCTTTGACATTGGTCTATAAGCTGCTTCTAGTCCAAGCAGCATATCGATGCAGCTGCTCAGTTGTGAGTTGTGCTGTAATAAGTTAACATGTGTTTGTGTCTCTCGTCATGGAAATGGAACCGCATAATATTGTGCAACGGTATGCCATCTCTTTTTGCGTTAAATTGGGTGAAAACGAGACGACAACTTACGGTAAGCTTCAGAAGGCTTTTTTAAAGGAGGTTATGTCAAGAGCTCAAGTCTTTCGTTGGCATAAAATGTTTAGTGAAGGCAGAACAGATATTGAAGATGAAGACCGCAGTGGACGACCAGCAACATCATGGACGAATTTGATTCCAAGGGAATTGTTCATAAGGAGTGGGTGCCTCCAGGACAAACAGTTAACCAATATTACTACAAAAAAATTTAGAAAGCCACCTTATGCACAAGATATCGCTGTGTGCAACTTTTTTCTATTTCCAAGGGCCAAAACGGCGTTCAAGGGACAACATTTTCAAACAACATAAGATGTCCAAAAAGCTGTGACGAGGGTCTTGGAGGATATTACAGAAGATGAGTTCCAGAAATGTTACCATCAACGGCAGAAGCGCTGGAAAAAGTATGTGCAATCAGAAGGGAACTACTTTGAAGGAGACAACATTAAACTCGACTAAAAGCGATAATCAACATTTGTTTTCACATCAGTCTCATTACTTGTCGCACCTCATATATATATATATATCGGTCCGTCACACAGTTTTAATCTGAAAGGAAGTTTCATATATGTGTATGTGTGTGAGTGTGTGTGTGTCTGTGTAAGTCCAATGACGGGAACATGGAATTTGTAAAACAATGTTCAGTGTCAGGACCCAGAAAACCAAAAATATGCTCAAGGGTGGTGTCAACTGTCAACTAGGCTCAAAACTTTTTACAACAACATGAGTGCTGGTTGAGAGGGCCTTTGATAACGAGGGGACACTGACTTAACATGTTTTCCAAGTCATACTCACACCCCGTCCTCACAGCTTTACTTCCGCTAGTACCTCGTACTGAGTTTGAGTCTCGGTCTGGCACACAGTTTTAATCTGCCAAGAAGTTTCATATCAGTGACAACTCCGCTGCAGAGTAAAAATCTCATTCTGTAAACATCCCCCAAACTGTGGCTAAGCCATGTCTCCGCAATATCCTTTCTTCCAGGAGTGCTAGTTCTGTAAGTTTCTCAGGAGTGCTTCTGTGAAGTTTGGAATGTAGGAGACGGGATACTGGCGGAAGTAAAGCTGTGAGAACGGAGCGTGAGTCAGACATTTTTAATCTGAAAGGAAGTTTCATATCAGGGCACAATCCGCTGCAGAGTGAAAATCTCATTCCGGAAACATCCCCCAGGCTGTGGCAATGCCATGTCTCCGCAATATCGTTTCTTCCAGGAGTGCTAGTTCTGCAAGTTTCGCAGGAGAGCTTCTGTGAAGTTTGGAAAGTGGGAGACGAGGTACTGGTGGAACGAAAGCTGTGAGGACGGGGCGTGAGTCGTACTTGGGTAGCTCAGATGGTAGAGCACTTGCATGCGAAAGGAAAAGGTCCCGAGTTCGAGTCTCGGTCCGTCACACAGTTTTAATCTGAAAGGAAGTTTCATATCAGCGCACACTCCGCTGCAGAGTGAAAATCTCATTCCGTGTGATGAAAATGATGGGGCATCGTAAGTGAAATGTCTGACTGGAGCATTTGTTTCCACATCAAATCAAATTCACAATGTTGTTGGTATTTGCATCATCACATACATCGATTTGCAATGTTTAACGCTTTCGTTTGGTCAAAAAGTGAGTTTTTGTTGCGTACTACATGTTTTGGCTTACAAAAAATGAAAACAAATACACAGCTTAGACATGAATGTCAATGATGTTCCCATACAATGAAACAAAGATATGCCATTTTGGGAAAGGAAGCGTATATTAGTGTTCTACTAAGTTGAAAGAGTATTTTATATTAAATGTAGGGCATGAAATACAGATACATAAACGGTCTTTCATAAATTTCAGCATGGCAAACTTATTTAACGAAGTGATAGAGGAACAAATGTGGATAAGGAAGTATTTGAAATCCGTATATGCTATTTGAACACTGACGGTAACAGTCCATTAAAAGTGATTACCATTTAGTGCCATGAATAATATTGACTGTTGTAGATTCATAAAATGTTATAAGAACTGTTACCTTATCTGTAGATAGGTGTACAAACATTATATTTGAATATGAAAAGTATTTTATGAAAGTTTTTTTGGAAAAGTAGTGTTAGCCAAATCAGTCTGCTGACTAACGATATTATCAAGGGAACTAATTTTGTTTGTGTTTATTTTTATTTCGTCTAACAGATGCATAGCGGCTCCTTTGTCTGCTATATGTAATACTTTCATGATGCTGTCAGTGTTTCTCACTGAATAGTTTTCTTGAGCAACGTGGGTTTGCAAATATAGATTTGTTCAAATTGCCGTACCTTAAAGCGTCAGTGAGTTCTTTATACCTAATCTTGAAACTTCTGCTTGTGTGACCAATGTAAAATTTTGAGCATGAATCGCATTGAAGCTTGTATATATTTGATTTACTGAATGGGGACTTGAAAAGATTTACATCATGGATCACTTTGTGCTGAAATTTGCTATTAGCAGAGAAGCTGATTTTTATATTCTTCTGTTTAAATAAGTTTGCTATTTGGTATGATAGAGCGCCTATGCATGGGATAACTGTATTTTCATGATTGGCTTCTGTATGAAATTGAAAAGTTTTTGAGATAATGTTGTATGAACTGCCATTCAGTGGACGTGTGGTTTTTGTGTTTTGTTATTGTAGAGTTTGTCTATTATCATAAGATCATAGCCATTATCGCGAGCAACTGTTTTAATTACATTTGGTTGATCTGTGTGACTCATAGGTACTTTTTGCATTAGAAGTACTGTGGCTCTGAAATGTGACATTTTGTGTTGGCTGGGATGACATGATGAGTTTTCAGTACTGAAATCTGTGGTGATGTGTTTTACAAAGACGTTAAATTGGTGTTTATGGTTACTATTACAAACTTTAAAGTCTAGAAAATTTATGCTCTCATTTGTTTCAAGCTCAACTGTGAATTTAACAATTTTATGCATTTTTCTGAGGCCCATTGCCAATGCATCAGTTTCACTGATTGTACCATCAAAAACCAAGATTGTATCATAAAAATATGTTTTTTAGTATACCATATTGTTTATGATTTGTTAATTAGTTGTATACATGGAAGAATCCTGGAGATACTAAAAGATACTAAGAGATACTAAAAGGTATCAGATAGATTATATAATGGTAAGACAGAGATTTAGGAACCAGGTTTTAAATTGTAAGACATTTCCAGGGGCAGATGTGGACTCTGACCACAATCTATTGGTTATGAACTGTAGATTAAAACTGAAGAAACTGCAAAAAGGTGGGAATTTAAGGAGATGGGACCTGGATAAACTGAAAGAACCAGAGGTTGTACAGAGTTTCAGGGAGAGCATAAGGGAACAACTGAAAGGAATGGGGGAAAGAAATACAGTAGAAGAAGAATGGGTAGCTCTGAGGGATGAAGTAGTGAAGGCAGCAGAGGATCAAGTACGTAAAAAGAAGAGGGTTAGTAGAAATCCTTGGGTAACAGAAGAAATATTGAATTTAATTGATGAAAGGAGAAAATATAAAAATGCAGTAAATGAAGCAGGCAAAAAGGAATACAAACGTCTCAAAAATGAGATCGACAGGAAGTGCAAAATGGCTAAGCAGGGATGGCTAGAGGACAAATGTAAGGATGTAGAGGCTTATCTCACTAGGGGTAAGATAGATACTGCCTACAGGAAAATTAAAGAGACCTTTGGAGATAAGAGAACCACATGTATGAACATCAAGAGCTCAGATGGAAACCCAGTTCTAAGCAAAGAAGGGAAAGCAGAAAGGTGGAAGGAGTATATAGAGGGTCTATACAAGAGCGACGCACTTGAGGACAATATTATGGAAATGGAAGAGGATGTAGATGAAGATGAAATGGGAGATACGATACTGCGTGAAGAGTTTGACAGAGCACTGAAAGACCTGAGTCGAAACAAGGCCCCCGGAGTAGACAACATTCCATTGGAACTACTGATGGCCTTGGGAGAGCCAGTCCTGACAAAACTCTACCACCTGGTGAGCAAGATGTATGAAACAGGCGAAATACCCTCAGACTTCAAGAAGAATATAATAATTCCAATCCCAAAGAAAGCAGGTGTTGACAGATGTGAAAATTACCGAACAATCAGTTTAATAAGCCACAGCTGCAAAGTACTAACACGAATTCTTTACAGACGAATGGAAAAACTAGTAGAAGCCGACCTCGGGGAAGATCAGTTTGGATTCCGTAGAAATACTGGAACACGTGAGGCAATACTGACCTTACGACTTATCTTAGAAGAAAGATTAAGGAAAGGCAAACCTACGTTTCTAGCATTTGTAGACTTAGAGAAAGCTTTTGATAATGTTGACTGGAATACTCTCTTTCAAATTCTAAAGGTGGCAGGGGTAAAATACAGGGAGCGAAAGGCTATTTACAACTTGTACAGAAACCAGATGGCAGTTATAAGAGTCGAGGGACATGAAAGGGAAGCTGTGGTTGGGAAAGGAGTAAGGCAGGGTTGTAGCCTCTCCCCGATGTTATTCAATCTGTATATTGAGCAAGCAGTAAAGGAAACAAAAGAAAAATTCGGAGTAGGTATTAAAATCTATGGAGAAGAAATAAAAACCTTGAGGTTTGCCGATGACATTGTAATTCTGTCAGAGACAGCAAAGGACCTGGAAGAGCAGTTGAACGGAATGGACAGTGTCTTAAAAGGAGGATATAAGATGAACATCAACAAAAGCAAAACGAGGATAATGGAATGTAGTCGAATTAAGTCGGGTGATGCTGAGGGAATTAGATTAGGAAATGAGACACTTAAAGTAGTTAAGGAGTTTTGCTATTTGGGGAGCAAAATAACTGATGATGGTCGAAGTAGAGAGGATATAAAATGTAGACTGGCAATGGCAAGGAAAGCGTTTCTGAAGAAGAGAAATTTGTTAACATCGAGTATAGATTTAAGTGTCAGGAAGTCATTTCTGAAAGTATTTGTATGGAGTGTAGCCATGTATGGAAGTGAAACATGGACGGTAAATAGTTTGGACAAGAAGAGAATAGAAGCTTTCGAAATGTGGTGCTACAGAAGAATGCTGAAGATTAGATGGGTAGATCACGTAACTAATGAGGAAGTATTGAATAGGATTGGTGAGAAGAGAAGTTTGTGGCACAACTTGACCAGAAGAAGGGATCGGTTGGTAGGACATGTTCTGAGGCATCAAGGAATCACCAATTTAGTTTTGGAGGGCAGCGTGGAGGGTAAAAATCGTAGGGGGAGACCAAGAGATGAATACACTAAGCAGATTCAGAAGGATGTAGGTTGCAGTAGGTACTGGGAGATGAAGAAGCTTGCACAGGATAGAGTAGCATGGAGAGCTGCATCAAACCAGTCTCAGGACTGAAGACCACAACAACAACAATTAGTTGAGACATATTTTTGTTCTGTACGAATGATGTAAATGTAAGCTAATATCTCAGCCAAGCTGCTTCTGATTGTCAAATGATCATGTTGTCGGTGAGACTTGTTGAAGCTGAAATAATTGGGCTCCAAAATGAGTGTAAGTATTCATATGAGTTCACAAGTCTCTGCAATATTAAATTGTTTACATCCAACCAGATTTTTTTTCTAAGAATATTAATAGTCTTTTTAACAAGGATTAGCCGGCCGCGGTGGCCGAGCGGTTCTAGGTGCTTCAGTCCGGAACCGCGCAACTGCTACGGTCGCAGGTTCGAATCCTGCCTCGGGCATGGATGTGTGTGATGTCCTTAGGTTAGTTAGGTTTAAGTAGTTCCACGTCTAGGGGACTGATGACCTCAGATGTTAAGTCCGATAGTGCTCAGAGTCATTTGAACCAGTTTTAAAAAGGATGTTTTTATGTAAGCTGACCATGTCCAAAGACACAAATTTAGATGTGTGTCGGATGTGGATGCCTTTAATATAGGCTATGAGTTCATGTTTGTTGTGTATGACGTAGTTATTTTCAAAGTTATAGTATTTGGCAAATGACGTCTTTTAGTTTCTGGTTTATAAAATATGCAGGGCTGTTTCTCGAGTTAACTCTTATGTGAATGTGACAGTTTTCTTCATGAATCGTACACTATGTATGTAATTTTGCTTCTGAGTGTTTTGTTGTTATACAGCTGTGTAATTATTAGTTATGTGTTCAAAACAAGTTACAGTTGTGTAGAAGCTTATGGAATTCAGTTTGTAAATTTATTGTGGGATTAATGTTGCAACGAAAAAATTTTAAAGTTTTCTGTACACATCTTTTTCATGAAATTTGGCAATAGAACTTCCTTTGTCAGACGTAACTACGAGCGCTTTACTCTAGAATAATTTGATGTTGATATTTTTTCAAATCTTTCAGTTCGGTACTTCTGTTGGTATTACTTGTTTAAAGCTGTTTCATTATCTATTTAAATTACCTAAAAGCCAGTGCAATGGTGCCAATGTGATTCTTTGGAAGAACACTGTGAGAACAAATGCTCCAGACGGACATTTCACATAGGTTGCACTCTAACACAAGTCTATAACCCAGCCATCTTTATTACACATTTATAGCTGTGAATTTTTGTTTATCCTAGGGCAACTCACCAGTAAACTAGTGTAGCATATATTTTGACCAAAGCGTGAAGGCCATCTGATGATGAATTATATACATTCGAAACCGGTAACCCTAGTTTTTGAATAAATTGAACTAAAACCAATTTGCGGCTGGGCGCTGCACATCATGAATAATTTATTTCATATTCATAAAACAGCTGCAATCTCGGATCACGTATTTATTTGACACAATTACATTAAGTTAATCTGTTTTGGAATCTAGCAGTAAATCAGTAACTTGCTCCCAGGGAAGGTTATTGGTAAAGAAATATGTTAAGCGATCTAGACGGCTTTATTCACAAAATAATAAACTTTCGATAGGATGACAGACATGACACTACTTGTTGTGAATTATTTTGTCCTTCTGATTTACAGTATCGGAGACTCACTGTGTCGTCCATACTGGAAACTTGGGACTATAAAGGACTTTCGTTATTGCTGCACCAGTTCTGACGTTGGAAAATATTTGAATATTACGCTTGTGTTCTGTACATCCTCCCTTATCTCGTACGCCGCTGCAGTGGTCCTGCATATCGACCTGTCAGGCCTGTGTTCAGCCTAATGCCAACACAAAGCACCCAACACGGGACGCAGCGCCGGAGGACAGAGGGTGCCCGTTAGGCATGGGTGGGGTAATAGTATTACTTCACGCATGGCGGGCCGCACGCCCGGCGTGTGACGTCAGTTCGGATGGACTTCCAATTCTCACACGACCCATTTACGTCAGCCACTGATCCGCAACAATAATCTAACCCGTTTCGCATCGAAGTGTAACAAAACCACGAGGGGCTCGTGAAAGATCATTGCAGCTGATGCAAAAAGTTACATTCCATTCATGACTCTGGGTTTTAATGACGGTATAGTAGAACATAGAAAAATGGGTACTCGTTCTTATCTGCAGCGCAGTGGATTGGCGAGAGATTTCCAGATTCTGATTTCGAATCGACTCCACATTTTCTTTATATGTGCTTGAAATGTTGTGTAGTAAGTTTTCATTTATTTCTCTAACTCGATATATCTACAGTATGCGCTCTGCATCTATTTATTCTTGGGAAACAACTATACTTTTTCAAATGTCTTCATAGAGCTTAACTGTTTCTTCAGCAGTGTCTCTGCAGGAGAAAAATACAATGTAAATGCACTGACTGAAAAATCAGCGCCAGAAGGACGGTTTCCAAGAATGAACAGCTTCTCTCTTCCTTTGGCGTTCATTCTGAGGGTCTGTTAACAGCAATGTACGTAGCAACAGCTCTCATTCTTCAAGTCTTCCTTCTTTATCTATAGGTATAAATTATAATCGACTTAACTGATCATTTTTTTGTGAAGGTATTGTTCTGCTGTTGGAGCTAGTAAATCCTCATATCACAATGTTGTTGTTGTGGTCTTCAGTCCTGAGACTGGTTTGATGCAGCTCTCCATGCTACTCTATCCTGTGCAAGCTTCTTCATCTCCCCGTATCTACTGCAACCTACATCCTTCTGAATCTGCTTAGTGTATTCATCTCTTGGTCTCCCTCTACGATTTTTACCCTCCACACTGCCCTCCAATGCTAAATTGGTGATCCCTTGATGCCTCAGAACATGTCCTACCAACCGATCCCTTCTTCTAGTCAAGTTGTGCCACAAACTTCTCTTCTCCCCAATCCTATTCAATACTTCCTCATTAGTTACGTGATCTACCCACTTTATCTTCAGCATTCTTCTGTAGCACCACATTTCGAAAGCTTCTATTCTCTTCTTGTCCAAACTAGTTATCGTCCATGTTTCACTTCCATACATGGCTACACTCCATACAAATACTTTCAGAAATGACTTCCTGACACTTAAATCTATACTCGATGTTAACAATTTCCTCTTCTTGAGAAACGCTTTCCTTGCCATTGCCAGTCTACATTTTATATCCTCTCTACTTCGACCATCATCGGTTATTTTACTCCCCAAATAGCAAAACTCCTTTACTACTTTAAGTGTCTCATTTCCTAATCTAATTCCCTCAGCATCACCTGACTTCATTTGACTACATTCCATTATCCTCGTTTTGCTTTTGTTGATGTTCATCTTATATCCTCCTTTCAAGACACTGTCCATTCCGTTCAACTGCTCTTCCAAGTCCTTTGCTGTCTCTGACAGAATTACAATGTCATCGGCGAACCTCAAAGTTTTTATTTCTTCTCAACGGATTTTAATACCTAATCCGAATTTTTCTTTTGTTTCCTTTACTGCTTGCTCAATATACAGATTGAATAACATCGGGAAGAGGCTACAACCCTGTCTTACTCCCTTCCCAACCACTGCTTCTCTTTCATGTCCTTCGACTCTTATAAACTGCCATCTGGTTTCTGTACAAATTGTAAATAGCCTTTCGCTCCCTGTATTTTACACCTGCCACCTTTAGAATTTGAAAGAGAGTATTCCAGTCAACATTGTCAAAAGCCTCCTCCAAGTCTACAAATGCTAGAAACGTAGGTTTGCCTTTCCTTAATCTTTCTTCTAAGATAAGTCGTAAGGTCAGTATTGCCTCACGTGTTCCAACATTTCTACGGAATCCAAACTGATCTTCCCCGAGGTCGGCTTCTACTAGTTTTTCCATTCGTCTGTAAAGAATTCGCGTAAGTATTTTGCAGCTGTGACTTATTAAACTGATAGTTCGGTAATTTTCACATCTGTCAGCACCTGCTTTCTTTGGGATTGGAATTATTATATTCTTCTTGAAGTCTGAGGGTATTTCTCCTGTCTCATACATCGTGCTCACCAGATGGTAGAGTTTTGTCATGACTGGCTCTCCCGAGGCCATCAGTAGTTCAAATGGAATGTTGTCTACTCCCGGGGCCTTGTTTCGACTCAGGTCATTCAGTGCTCTGTCAAACTCTTCACGCAGTATCTTATCTCCCATTTCGTCTTCATCTACATCCTCTTCCATTTCCATAATATTGTCCTCAAGTACATCACCCTTGTATAAACCCTCTATATACTCCTTCCACCTTTCTGCCTTCCCTTCTTTGCTTAGAACTGGGTTGCCATCTGAGCTCTTGATATTCATACAAGTGGTTCTCTTCTCTCCAAAGGTCTCTTTAATTTTCCTGTAGGCAGTATCTATCTTACCCCTAGTGAGACAAGCCTCTACATCCTTACATTTGTCCTCTAGCCATCCCTGCTTAGCCATTTTGCACTTCCTGTCGATATCATTTTTGAGACGTTTGTATTCCTTTTTGCCTGCTTCATTTACTGCATTTTTATATTTTCTCCTTTCATCAATTAAATTCAATATTTCTTCTGTTACCCAAGGATTTCTATTAGCCCTCGTCTTTTTACCTACTTGATCCTCTGCTGCCTTCACTACTTCATCCCTCAGAGCTACCCATTCTTCTTCTACTGTATTTCTTTCCCCCATTCCTGTCAATTGTTCCCTTATGCTCTCCCTGAAACTCTGTACAACCTCTGGTTCTTTCAGTTTATCCAGGTCCCATCTCCTTAAATTCCCACCTTTTTGCAGTTTCTTCAGTTTCAATCTGCAGTTCATAACCAATAGATTGTGGTCAGAATCCACATCTGCCCCAGGAAATGTCTTACAATTTAAAACCTGGTTCCTAAATCTCTGTCTTACCATTATATAATCTATCTGATACCTTTTAGTATCTCCAGGATTCTTCCAGGTATACAAACCAAGTGTTGGCTATGATTAAGTTATGCTCTGTGCAAAATTCTACAAGGCGGCTTCCTCTTTCATTCCTTCCCCCAAATCCATATTCACCTACTATGTTTCCTTCTCTCCCTTTTCCTACTGACGAATTCCAGTCATCCATGACTATTAAATTTTCGTCTCCCTTCACTACCTGAATAATTTCTTTTATCTCGCCATACATTTCATCTATTTCTTCATCATCTGCAGAGGTAGTTGGCATATAAACTTGTACTACTGTAGTAGGCATGGGCTTTGTGTCTATCTTGGCCACAATAATGCGTTCACTATGCTGTTTGTAGTAGCTAACCCGCACTCCTATTTTTTTATTCATTATTAAACCTACTCCTGCATTACCCCTATTTGATTTTGTATTTATAACCCTGTAATCACCTGACCAAAAGTCTTGTTCCTCCTGCCACCGAACTTCACTAATTCCCACTATATCTAACTTTAACCTATCCATTTCCCTTTTTAAATTTTCTAACCTACCTGCCCGATTAAGGGATCTGACATTCCACGCTCCGATCCGTAGAACGCCAGTTTTCTTTCTCCTGATAACGATGTCCTCCTGAGTAGACCCCGCCCGGAGATCCGAATGGGGGACTATTTTACCTCCGGAATATTTTACCCAAGAGGACGCCATCATCATTTAATCATACAGTAGAGCTGCATGTCCTCGGGAAAAATTACGGCTGTAGTTTCCCCTTGCTTTCAGCCGTTCGCAGTACCAGCACAGCAAGGCCGTTTTGGTTAATGTTACAAGGCCAGATCAGTCAATCATCCAGACTGTTGCCCCTGCAACTACTGAAAAGGCTGCTGCCCCTCTTCAGGAACCACATGTTTGTCTGGCCTCTCAACAGATACCCCTCCGTTGTGGTTGCACCTACGGTACGGCCATCTGTATCGCTGAGGCACGCAAGCCTCCCCACCAACGGCAAGGTCCATGGTTCATACATGACAAATAATCTTCAGTGTCCTTTCTGTTATAGACTTACCTGCTCACCCGCCTACCGTTCGTTGACATTTGCGATGTTATCACTCGATGTCATTTTCAGTACTTGCACATAACCTGACATGTGAGGTCCAGTGGTAACATATAAAACAGTAGAAAACATAAACGTGTGGCTGATTACCTAGGCTAAGCAAGGATGTGTCAGCCACTCTGCAATACATTACAGCTTCCTGTCTAAAAGCAGTGGAGTCAGGACGGGAAGGGGGTAGGGGTTTGTAATCTCCCCACGGAAATTTACCCTCTACCACGCAATAATTAATAATGGTCAACCAAATCATCCACATTTATTCACTTTTGGAAAGTATCTGATCGGATTTCTAGTAATATATGCGCCGACAGCTCGTCGACGCCAAGGTATTTTTCTAGTAAGATTATTCTTTGGAATAACAGAGATACATAGATGTATTCTCCATGGATATTATAGAGGGAGAAGGAGTACAGCTTCGGAAGTATCTGTTGGAAGATTGTCGGGTTGCTAAAAGAGACATATTTGCTCTTCTTCTCGCTAAAGCGAGCTATTAAAGTTTGTGCCACTAGCGGGTTATTGGTGGATAGAGAAAAACGGTAAACGAAAATTAAGTAAGACTTGGAATCAACAGAAAACGGAACATGTAATGGAGATGGATTGAATATACTATTTTCCTCAGAAATAAGGTTTGTGACCCTTTTATTCTAGAGTGAATGACGAATGAGTTCTCTGTCTGAATCATTGATAATTGCCTTGGCCCTGTAATTAGTGGGGAAGTTTCAGCTGTGACGAAGAGAGCCTGCAGTCACCGAGTTTTGATAAAATCGTCCAAAAAGGCTTCGTCCACATCTGAAATTCTAAATCTGTCGTAAAAATGAACGAATGGTTCAAACGATCGATTTTTCCCAACTGAATGCAGCGCTTAACAATAATAACAAATGTAAATATCTTTTCCAGCAAACCAGCAGCTGAATATTAAGACGAAGGGCTCCACCAAAGATTCTATTGGGCTGATTCCACGTAAATGAAATAATATATTTAAAACTGTACACAGATAAAGAACAGAGAGAGATAGAGAGAGAGAGAGAGAGAGAGAGAGAGAGCGAATGAAATTCGAGAAAATACTCAGAATCCTCCATTAGCATAATTGTTTGCCTGTCTTATCACGGATCAGCCTTAAGATAAAACAGGAGGCCCTAACTGTATTGTACCGATTTGTGTGTGAGAGTGAAGGGGTAATAAAGGCGACAGATACACCTCTGTACAGACAAAACATTACACCAAGTTAGCGGCAAGCTGCATTCACATACTTTCATCAATTACAGTAGAATTCATTATAGGTTCTCTCTCCGAAGTACCAGGTATTAAGGGACAGTGTCCTGTTTGGATGTAGGTCAGGGTTACTTCACTCTTCGCTGCACCTACACCATTTTCATTCACGACTTCTACACCTGCATAGTCCTATCCCCTTCTCTCTTTCTCTCTTCTCCAGCTTCTGCCGCCACAGCATAGGCTTCTGATGCTGCATCTAGTAGCCCACAATCGTGCACAGCTACGTCCTTGTATGCTCCCACAAACTGCACTGGCAGCTTCCCCGAACTGGCCTCGGAAGGCTCAGTAGTACCGACCGACTGCCGTGTTATCCTCGGGCAATAGGAATCACTGGATGCATATATGGAGAGACATGTGGTCAGCACACAACTCTCCCATCCGTTGTCAGTTTTCGTGACCAGAGCTGCTACTTCTCAGTCAGGTAGCTCCTCAATTGGCCTCACGACGGCTGAGTACACCACTGCTGACAACAGCGCTCGGACGATACCCCAACGGTCACTTATCAAAGTGCTAGCCAATGCCGACAGCACTTAACTTCTGTGATCTGATGAGAGCCAGAGTTACCACTGCAAGGCCATTGGCATCGTCCCCTACCCTGACTCCAATATATCTTTCCCTACCCACCCCGCATCTCTTCTGAACTCCCTATTTTCAGCCCAAAAAAGATTGTGGCTCACCTCAGACACAGTCACAATCAAGCCTTAGTGACAATTGTGTGAGTGTGGGACATGCATGTGTGAATCTGTGTGAGTTTTGTTGTCTATCTCTGACGAAGACTACGTACGATAGCTGAATAATATCTAGCAGTCTTTTCCAGTTTGTCTGTCTGCAACTTCATGCGCCCTCTCTGTAGAGAGAAGCAACCTGTCCTTTTCATATTGTTGTTATTTCACCCGGACTTTCCATTGTCTTCTTCGTGAATTTAAGATTTTTAAGTGATTTTTGGTAGGAGATGGGAGCGCTGTGATCGCTTCCTGGAGACACTACTTTACACTATGTGATCAAAAGTATCCGGACACCCCCAAAAACATACGGTTTTCATATTAGGTGCATTGTGCTGTCACCTACTGCCAGGTACTCCATATCAGCTACCTCAGTAGTCATTAGACATCATGATAGAGTAGAATTGGGCGCTCCGCGGAACTCATGAAATTCGAACGTGGTCAGGTAATTGGGTGTCACATATGTCATACGTGTGTACGGGAGATTTTCACACTCATAAACATCCCTAGGTCGACTGTTTCCAATTCGGAGGCGGTGGTGTCATGGTGTGGTCGTGTTTTTCATGGAGGGGGCTTGCGCCTCTTGTTGTTTAGCGTGGCACTATTGTTTT
This sequence comes from Schistocerca cancellata, assembly GCF_023864275.1. NCBI lineage: Eukaryota > Metazoa > Arthropoda > Insecta > Orthoptera > Acrididae > Schistocerca > Schistocerca cancellata. Next base: position 353,651,462 of record NC_064630.1, read on the forward strand.
GCGTGGCACTATCACAGCACAGGCCTACATTGATGTTTTAAGCACCTTCTTGCGTCCTACTGTTGAAGAGCAATTCGGGGATGGCGATTGCATCTTTCAACACGATCGAACACCTGTTCATAATGCACGGCCTTTGGCGGAAAGGTTACACGATAATAACATCCCTGTAATAGACTGGCCTGCACAGAACCCTGACCTGAATCCTATAGAACACCTTTGAGATGATTTGGAACGCCGACTTCGTGCCAGGCCTCACCGACCGACATCGATACCTCTCCTCAGTGCAGCACTCCATGAAGAGTCGGCTGCAATTCCCCCAAGAAACATTCCTGCACCTGATTGAACGTATGCCAGCGAGAGTGGAAGCCATCATGAAGTTTAAGGGTGGGCCAACACCATATTGAATTCCAGCATTACCGATGGAGGGCGCCACGAACTTATAAGTCATTTTCAGCCAGGTGTTCGGATACTTTTGATCACATAGTGTACATATACATCTGAATTTACGCTCCGCAAGCCACCTTGCTGTGTGTGGCGGAGGGTACATGGTGTTTCACTGTCACTTCCCTCCTTTTTCTGTTCCAGTGCCAAATAGTATGCGGGAAAAACGATTGCCAGTAAGATTCCGGATGTGCTCGAATCTTTCTAATTTTATCTACATAGCCTTTTCGAAAGATATATGTAGGAGGAAGTATATTTGTTGAGTCTTCTAGAAACTTACGCTCTCGGAACTTTAACAATAAAGCACTGTCATACAGAACACCTCTCTTGTAGCGTCTTCCAACGAAGTTCGTTGAAAGTCTCTGTGACTCTTTTGTGTTTACTAAGTAAACCTGTAACGAAACGCGCTGCCCTTCTTTGGGTGTTTTCTATTTCCTCTATTAGTCCTATTTGGTACCGATCCCATACTGACGAGCAGTAGTCAAGCATTGGTCGCAGCGGGTGGTGGCCGCGCTATCTCAGGCGCCTTGACACGGTTCGCGCGGTTGCTCCCGTTGGAGGTTTATAGTCCTCCCTCGCGCATGGACGTGGGTGTGTGTGTTGTCCTTAGTGTAAGGTAGTTTTGGTTAGATTAAGTAGCGTGTAAGTCTCGGGACCGATGACCTCAGCAGTTTGGTCCCATAGGAGCTTACCACAAAAAGTATTCATCGAACGAGCGTTTTGTAAGCTACATTATTTGTTGATTCACTACATTTCCTGAGAATTCTTTCAGTGAATTTATTGTGGCATCTGCCTTTCTTGCGATTAGTTTTATGCGGTCGTTCCACTTTAAATCGCTCCGAATGCATACTCCCAGATGTTTTATGGAAGTTACTGCTTCGAGGAACTGTTCTGAAATGGTGTAGTCACACAATAATGGCTATGTATTCGCAATACGTTACGTTTGTTTACGTTGAAGGTCATCTCTCACTCCATACACCAGTCCCTCGCAGGTCTTCCTGCATTTGGCTACAACTTTCTAGCGTTGCGACTTCTTTGTATATAACAGCATCATCCGCGAAATGCCCCGTGGAACTTTCGATGTTTATATATATTGTGAAAAGTATTGGATCTATATAATACTCGCTTGGGGCGCCCCCGAAGTCGCTTTTAAGACTTTTCTTCATTGAGAATGACGTGATGAGTCCTGTTTGTTAGAAACTCCTCACTCCAGTCACAAAGTTGGTCTATTCTTCCGTACGCTCGCATTTTGTTCATTAGGTAGCAGCTTGGAACTGTATCGAAAGCATTACGGAAGTGAAGAAATACGACATCTTTCTGGACTCTGGTATCTCCATGTTACTGTATCTCGTGAACGAACAGTGTTTCACACTATCATTGTTCTCGGAACCTATCTTGATTTCTACAGAGGAGATTTTCGGCCTCCACATACGTCATAATACAGCATAAACATGTTCCAAAATTTTACAACTGAGGGACGCCAGAGATATAGGCCTGTAGGTTTGTGCGTCCTTTCGACGACCCTTTTTGAAATGGTGATTGTGGGCTCGTAGATGCCGTCATTCTAGATTTTGGCACCAGCATCTCAATGTGTATTTGACATGTAATGGCTCGAAGTTGAGAACGCTGTATCTGTTTTGACATATGAACAACAAAGCAGCCTTTTCGCAAAACGTCTTGACCAGTACCCCTTCAAGTCTAGTGGCCTCAAACAATTTCAGTTTATTTCGGTACCAGAGGTTTTGTCGTTCGTGTAACGACTTAAATGAAGCGCTACAGAGCGATTTTCGTCTGTGAAACAGCTTTTAAAAATGACGTTTAGTACTTAGGCCTTTTCTGTGTCATCCTCCATTTCAGTGCCGTTGTGGTCACAGAGTGTGTGGAGAGATGAGTTCGATCAGTTTACTGATTTAACATAAGACCAGTACTTCTTAGTATTTTCTGTCAAGATATGTTATGAAAACGACACAACATCAGACATGAAACGTAAGATGGAAACTAATTTAAAAACTAATTTAAATAAGTCTGTAGTTCGTGGTGAGACATCTACGAGAAAGCAGTGTAGCGTGTGAGTATTTGCAATCCCCGAGTGAACGTTTCACAAATTATAATAATTTGTGGAAAATGGGATCTGTAGTCTATTCAATATGTGTGTCATTACTGCATACTGAGCAAAGACACAAAAATTTTATTTTTAAAATTTTTGTTAGAACTTTAAAGACTTTATGTATGCTATCGAGATCTGGGGTGTTTCTGTAATATGGAAGAAACGATAAAGCGGTGGAAATCAAAGTAGGTTTTGCTAATAATGAGTGTATGCACCGTCGGCAGCGCTTAATCTCTGAAGATTTGTTCATAAATTACGTTTATCGAAAGTGGCCCTTATTTCCAAAGACTTCATCTGAACACCATTGACACTTTCGGTTTCAGGTACTCGGGTAAATTTTAATAACCTTATGTTGATCCGACAGGAGATGATTCAGTCTGCACTAATCCACAGCCTCAAAAACGAAGTTTACTTCGGAAACTTTAATAATGACGCCAAGCAGAAACCAAAAAATGTTGTGCACTAGACGCATCGTTTTCATTACTAAATGCAACTAGACACAACGTAAGCTAGTTTTGATTTTCACTGCCAGCACTTTAACACAAAGATACACACTCTAGAAGCTTAGAAAAGTCAACTGTAACGTTACATATTACTATTTGTTTTATTATCGTTTACGGGTCATAGTAGTCTAACCCAAAATATTGTCCTTACGGTATTTTGTTAGACATATTAATTCGTTTATAAAATCATGCGTCCTGCGCACGCTGTTATTCTAGGAGCGCTTTCAACATACAACCTTGAGCAATTGGTTAGAAAACCAACTCGAGATGGGAACATATTAGATATCTTGGCAACAAACAGACCTGATCTTTTTGAGGAAGTTAATCTAGAAGAATGTATTAGTGACCATAATGTCGTTATGGCTTCTACGTCAGTGGAAGCTGGAAAAAAAAGGAACTGCGTAGAGTTTCTTGTTTGGGAATGCAAATAAAAGTGTCATTAATGAATATCTTCATAGTCAGCTCCAAGCATTCACCGTGGGACACAAAGATATTGAGCATCTTTGGTCGGAATTTAAAGGTATTGTCTTCCATGTGCTAGAGAAGTATGTGCCTAGCAAAGGTATAGGGGAGGGAAAGGAACCACCTTGGTACAACAAACATATTAGGAAGTTGCTGAGAAAGCAGAGAATTTTGCACAGTCGTTTTAAACGTAGTCACTGCCCCGCTGACAAACATAAATTATGCGAAATGAAAGCAGCTGTCAGAAGGACAATGAGAGTCTCTTTTAACGAATTTGAAAGCAATATTTTATCTGCAGATTCTAAAAATAACACCAAAAAATTTTGGTCATATGTGAAATCTATGAACGCTACAAATATTCAATACCTTCTCTTGCTGACAGTACGGGTAATGTAACTGATGATGATAAACAGAAGGCCGAAATTCTAAACCTAGCTTTCAAAAACTCGTATACGGTAGAGGACTGCAGCACCATTCCCCCTTTCAATCATCGAACAAACGAAAGGATGGCTGACATAGTGTTTAGTGTATCTGGGATTGTAAAACAGTTAAGATCCTTAGACGCCAGGAAGGCATCTGGCCCAGACGGTATCCCCGTAAGATTTTATATTGACTATGCTACAAATATAGCATCATTCTTATCATTCATCTGTCAGAGATCATTGGAACGGCGGAAAGTTCCACGGGGCTGGAAGAAGGCCCAGGTCATAGCGCTCTATAAAAAGGGTAGAAAATCGGATGCACATAATTACCGGTCAATTTCACTGACATAGATTTGTTTTAGAATCATGGAACGTATTTTGTGTTCAGACATAATGACCTTTCTAGACTCTGAGTAGCTCATCTGCAGAAACGAGCACGGTTTTAGGAAACAGCGGTCATGCGAGACACAGCTGGCCCTCTTTGTGCATGATATAAAACGGGCTCTAAATACCGGCTCCCGGGTTGATGCCATATTTCTCGACTTTCAAAAGGCGTTCGACTCAGTTCCGCACTGTCGCTTGCTACAAAAAGTACACGCTTACGGTCTATCCAATGACATATGCGGTTGGATAAATAGTTTTCTAACAGACAGGGAGCAGTATGTCGTCCTGAACGGGATAACTCCAACAGAAACAAGATTAACTTCAGATGTGCCCCAGGGCAGCGTAATAGGTCCTCTGCTTTTTACGATTTACATAAACGATCTGGTTGATGGTATTGACAGCGGCCTTAGACTGTTTGCCGATGATGCTGTAGTCTACAGAAAAGTAGTATCACACGAAAGTTGTGAACAAATCAATGAGGATTTGCAGAATATAAATGCGTCAGTAAGTGTAACCTACTGCGTATAACCAGGCGAAAATCCCCATTAATGTATGAGTACAAAATAAATGATCAGTCTTTGGAAGCGATAACATCAGTCAAGTATCTGGGTGTGACTATTCGAAACAATCTCAAATGGAATGATCAGATTGCACAAGTAACGGGTAAGGCGAACTCTAGATTGCGGTTTATTGGTAGAATCCTCAAGCGATACAGTCCTTCAACAAAGGAAATAGCTTACAATACGTTAGTTCGTCCAGTCTTAGAGTATTGTTCGTCTGTATGGGACCCTTACCAGTTGGGTCTGATTCAAGAGATTGAGAAGGTCGAAAGAAGAGCGGCAAGATTCGTGACTGGTACATTTAGCCATCGCGAGAGCGTTACAAATCTTATAGAAAGTTTGAAGTGGGACACACTTGCAGATAGACGACGCGCTAAACAGAAGGGGCTGCTCACTAAATTCCGAAATCCAATCTTCGCCGAGAATGTAGAGCATATATTATTACCACCAACTCTCAAATCGCGTAATGATCATCATTCAAAGATAAGGGAAATAAGAGCTCGTACTGAGGCGTACAGACAGTCGTTTCTCCTTCGCGCGATCCGCGAGTGGAACAGAGGGGTGGAAATATGACTATGGTGCGAATTGTGCCCTCCGCCACACACCGCTTGGTGGCTAGCGGAGTATATATGTAGATGTAGATATTAAGACGATGATTAGATTGTACGCTTGCTAGGAAATATGGAACAATGTGCGGCACATATGATTTGCATTACGGCTGTTCTGTGTATGTAATGATATTCACACCCTAATTAATTAGGCGACACTTCCTAGGTGCTGAGAAGAGACAAACACCTTTTAAAGATGAATTGTGCTTTATTGTTCTCGTCTCAAAATACATTTACCATTCTCTACTTCGAGCCATGAGATGTCAAATACTTACTGGGATACAGCTGCCAATTTCACATATGCGCATACGAACTCGCAACAGTGCTTGACGTACCGTGTAAACCATGAGAAGAACGCTAGGATATGACTAATACTTAACGTACGAGATGAAAAAGAGTGAAATGGCAGCTGCACATTAGATCCCACGGATAAGCCAAGGGAAAACTTAAATAATGCTGTCCTGACAGTCATCTTCTATATGCTTGGCTCTGAGCACTATGGGACTTAATTTCTCAGGTCATCAGTCCCCTAGAACTTAGAACTACTTAAACCTAACTAACCTAAGGACATTACACACAGCTATGCCCGAGGCAGGATTCGAACCTGCGACCGTAGCGGTCGCGCAGTTCCGGACTGTAGCGCCTAGAACCGCTCGGCCATCCCGGCCGGTTTCTTTATGCTTCAGGAAATTTCATTATGAAAGCATTTTTAAAGCTAAATCTAAGCAGATTAGTATTTCACTTCTCGGTTGTAAATGAAAAAAAGTGTTACATTGTTTTTGGGAAATTCACCCCTAAGGAGGTGAAATAAGGGGATGAAAATTTTTGTGAAAATATTTCGTTGGATAAAAACATATTTAAAGTTAAATCTACGAAAGTTAGTATTTGATCGCTGAAGAAATATGTGTTATGGGATGAAAGTTTTTATGGAAATATCACCGCAAGAACTCAAAAGGCAGGATTAACAAAGACTCTAGCTACCAGCATATCTTTTTGGTCAGAAGGTCATTAGGAAAAAACCATGCTCCTATGGCCTTAATAAGCATGAAACGTCCAGATGGTGCTATTTGTGGACGACATAAAAATTCTGTTAAAGGAAAAAATCTGTACGTATCATCCAGTCTACGCGAGTGGAGAGCAGTGGACCTTAAGCTAGTTTTATGTGTGAAGTCAAGGCGACGCTTTCTATGACAACAGAAGTCAACGGTCGTCAGTGATGTCAGCTGAGTAACTAAGGACACTTCCGCATCGATGTGCCTGTTTTCTAATGAATGTTTTAAACTGGGAGGATAATGCAGCGACGTTTATTTGTAGCAGCTGACGAATGCATTGTCACCAGAAAAAAAATAAAACCTATACAGTATATCTTTCCATTTTGCTCCCCTGTTCTCAATGAGTACACCTCGGGATCCTTCTGGTAAACACCTACATTCGCTGTCAAACAATGCGGTTGGAGCCATAGAATTATTCTCCAACCTCTCTCCGTTAGCTTTGTATTTTTTGGAATTGTTATTTGTGTTGGTGCGATATACCCAACATTCTGAAAAGAATCATTATTTTGACATAAGCATGAATGACATGAAAACTGTACTTAGAGTTTTGTTTAACCAACTACACTTAATGAGAAACACGAAACGTTATCTGCACATCGCTGCATTAGGACCCTTCAAGCTTTATCTAATCAATATTCAATCTCATTATAAAGACATCCGGAATGTGCATTGACCAATTTCTGTATGCTGTATGAGAAAGACGATAACAGCCTCATAGAGCATCAGAGAATACGAAAGGACGATTAAAGCTGTAAACGTTGTGATATATTTCTATTTGATTTTCCTCTGTTATTTTCACTCTAACAATAAGATAGATCATTTGCTTTTCATCTAATCGATTGCTTCAGCGCAAAACATAATAATCTAAATTTACAGGTAACAAAATTTGGTTCTTATGTAACATAACAGACACGCCTTCGGCTACGCTTGAAATTACCCGTCTCTTTTCATATCATTTTTTTTACATATATTTACTTTATCGATTTACGTTAACCGCTTCCTTTTAGAATTTATGACCAGTGTTACTAACATCTGTTAATAGTCAGAACCACTTCTTATTCACATCGACATAAAATTTTTCTGTGGCTCCTTGAACTAATCCTAAACCTGTTACGAGTGCACCGTTGAACTTATTTTTTGACACTTCCTTCAATAAGGAATTGTGTTTTCTCAGCCGAAGTATGAGGTGCAAACGCCGCGATTTAGATAACTAGCGTCATCTAAAACCGATGTTTTAATTAGTAATAATTAATTAAAACATGGCTATAATGCGTTCATGTCTGTCGAAATATTTTCCTTGGCAGAATGTGATTTAATATTTCTACTCCTCTAACCAAATGGAATCATTTAATATGCGTAGCAACAACAATGAATTCCATTTTCCCCCCTTTTTTAGAGTGATTTTAATTTTCGTATGTTTCTAGCCCTTCTATTCCAATATCGGTTCGATTCAATAAACATAACTTGATTTGCATGCGAAGGTAACTCGCAATCTGCGAAGGACTCTGAGTTTTATTTGCTGCACTAGATCGTCCATAAAACTGACATTTAGTGTAATTTGAAATTATAGAAAACACATGTTGTGGTTTTGACTTGCAGTTTTTGTGGCGCCATAACAATGATGTCAGAAGAAGAAGCTGCCTCATTTGAGAGTGAGCAGATACTGTCAGAGTATTGAGAGAGTGTCGGCAGAGTTACAGGCAGTGACGGCAACAGCTGTGTGTCACCTCAGACGATTTCCGTTTTTTAATTGTGGGATTATCAAACACTAATGGCAGGCTTATTAGAGTGCGTCAGATGCATGCTAGTGTTGGCCTGAATGTTGCTAATAACGAAACATTCAGTAAAGTTTTTGTTCGTCATTGTAACCTCATTGACACCTTAGACATGAAATGAATCCATGGACCTGCTACCTTGAAAGAAACGACATCAGCTAAGATAACATCCAAGTAAGTTGTAGGTATGGGTATCTACTAACGAGGATTCGATTACACGACTCAGTGACCAGTAGGACTTGCAGATTCATGCGGAACTTGGGAAACTGTATAAATAAAATCGAATTCATTTAACTTCTTCAGGTTAGGACTTTTAGGTCATCTCTGATGTTTTACAATTACAAAACTTTGTACTTCCGGGAATTAAGAGAAGACCAGGATTACAATTTTATAAATAAGGATAATAATAATAATAATAATAATAATAATAATCATAATAATAGCGGTTCTGTTAGGAAATAATTTGTCTGTGAACCGTTGTTACACATATCTACACCCATATTAAATAATAATTCTGACTAGAAACTAACAACAGAAGCAGCAAGAGCAGCAATACCACCACCGCTGCCATTACTACCACCATCACACCAACAACAGCAGCAGCAGCAACAACAACAACAGCAATTACTGCTACTAATACTGCTACTACCACTACAACTGAAATGACTACAATCACTACTACAAACACAACTTATAACACTGCAACTGCCGTTACTATAGCTACTATCACAACAACTTCTACTAATGTTGATATATAATCAACTGTAATTATTAGTAAAGACACAGAAGTCATATGTAACAGAATGGTGAGTTCTAAGAGAGAGCAATTCAGGTATATTATCCCATGTCAGAGACAAACCCTGTATACAAGTTCGAAGCAACGTTGCGTCATACTTCTGAGCAACACAGGAACTGCAGTACCGTATTTGTCCGCCAACACCGGGCAATTGAAGTGTCTTCCCTGCACAGGAATATACGTACATAATAGATGTACGAGTGCAGGTTGTTGGCACATGGTTGACGACATATGGAAATTTGGGTGTGGCTGTGAAGTGTGCTCAGGTAGCCTAATGGTAAGTCTATCGCTTGCAGTAAGCGGGAAATTCAGGTTCCAGCCCGGTATGGCGTAAATTCTCATTGTCACGATTCCATTATACTGCTGATGAGTGTCCATATTAACAGCTGTGAGTACATTTCCGACACATTTGGGATGGTTTTCTCCAACTATACATAATTCCGACGCTAGGCGTCTCATGAGAGACTTGAGAAGCAGTATTCGTTCGCGCTCATTCCAGGTACATTTAGCGAAAACGAAATTGCAAATATGTGTCGAAACACCTGAGAAGACACACAGGGGAGACACTCTGTACAGCCGGCCGCTGTGACCGAGCGGTTCTGGATGCTTCAGTCCGGACCCCGCTGTTGCTGTCGCCGAAGGTTCGAATCCTGCCTCGGGCATGGATGTGTATGACGTCCTTAGGTTAGTTAGGTTTAAGTAGTTCTAAGTCTAGGGAGCTGATGAAGTCAGATGTTAAGTCCCATAGTGCTTTGAGCTATTTGAACCATTCGAACACCCTGTACATTGCGTAAGGACCTCGAGAGTAAGTTAAGAGAAATTGAGGGGCATACAGAGGCATACGAGTACACACATTTTCCCCACGTTCGATACGTTAGGCAACCTTTGATATGAAGAACCCATTGCTACGGAATTTTCAGTGGCTTGCATAATATATACTGTGTAGATGTACAAAACTGACATTACACTGATAACGTTATGACCACCTGCTTAATAGCATGATTCTGGCACTGTGACACAGATAGTTATACTGGTGTCGGAGAAGAAATGAAATGCAGGTGGTATGCAATAATATGCACATTCCTTGTCGTGGTGCCTCAGATTACTACCACAGGTCGTACAGCATCCTGGGTAAATGTTCCCCATAACAATAAATCTGCCTCCAACAGCCTTCGTGGACACGACCATGAGCTTGGTGCAACAAGACACTTACACGACCAGGAGACACATTCGATTGAACCATGGTGTAATCTCGATGATCCCACCCCAACTGCAAAGTACTTTTCAGTGTCATTCGGTCAACATAGAAAAGCGCAGAAGTAGTCTGTTGCAGAGCTCCATGTTCAACAATCTGCGCTGAACGTAGTGCTCGAAAACACTTGTGCTTGCACTAACACTGTATTCTGTCATCAGATTTGTCAGACATCGATGTCTGTGGTGCTTTACACAGAGCTTGAACGTTTCAGAAATACTCGTTCCCCAGCTCCAGAAAATAACATTCCATCCTCCATCAAATCTCTTATGTCAGTGGACTTCCCGTATTGTGCATCACAGATCGTCGCCAGGATGTTTCGACGTTCACCTCTGCTTCATTTCACGGGATGTCCCAGAAATGTTGCAGTGAGGGTGTCATAAGGAACAAATAGAAGATAGGAACCTGTGTCCAGAAACGTCAAGTAAAGACGTTACAGAGCCTCAAAATTATAGGCGCCAGCGCCTACCATTAGGCCGCCCCTTCGCCAGCAAATCTGACTTTGTGCGCTTACTGACCGTAGGTCCGCCTACAGTCAGTAAGCGCACAAAGTCTCATCACTAATTGCCACGATCGCCAGTGAAAAAGGCGGAGCTAGCTTCTGAGGTGAAAGATCTTGTCTCCTTGTCTCAGTGGATGACAGTTTCAGGTGCGCGTTTCCGTTCACAGTTTATTTTTCTTCTGAAACTCTTTAAAATCCTGGAGAGAAAAAAAATTGGTTATGGAAACCCGTGTCAAAAACCGTCAGCCACCAAGGAAACGGAGAATCACATTCATAAGAGGCAAAGCCTGTGTACGCAGCAGCAATCTCCATATTCTAGACTAGCTATTGTGGCAATTGTGGCAATCAGTCGCTATCACTAATAACAAACAACACTGTGATATGTTCCGCCTAGGGTCCACAAGGATACAAAGTCAAGTTTGCTGCCAAAGGGTGGTCTAATCGCAGACGCTGGCGCCAATAATTTAGACGCTCTGTAGCGTTGTTGGATGATGTTTCCGGGCACCACCAGTCGGCATTCAGTCTCGCGGTGGACAATGGTCGTAATGTTTTGACGCATCATACTTTAAAGGAATGTATAGTATTATGTGACAACCTATCCCCAAGTGATAAAAATTTTTGAACAAGCTCTTACTGACAGAAACTAAGGAGAGCCCAGTGAAGATGTTACCGGTATATACAGGGTTTGTCGCTTCCAGTAATGAGTTCGAAGCAGCCAAAAGTACTTTGTTCTGTATTTTAAGAGCAGCGGCATTTATGTCACGGAAAGGGAAGCTTCTGATTAAAATTTGAGAAGCACTCCATAAAGTAGAACTACGAGGGCTATTCGGAAAGTGAGGATCAATCGGTCGCGAAATAGAAACCACTGTGAAAATTCGACGAGGCGTTTCACAGACGTTTTGGGCAGTGTCTCTAGTATGCCGTCGATCGCACCAAGACGCTCTTTTCAGTTGTGAGCGGATTGTGAGCGAGTAAAGGTACCTAGAACAACAATGTCTCCCACCAAGTAGGAGGGCCCGTTGAGAGGCTTCGCCTTAATGAATGCAGCCCACTTAACACAACTGCCATACACTTCCTTCTTCATGGCAATTCTCAGCAGCACTCTGCAGAGGCAGTGAAGACGCTCCTGCAGCCTTTTCGATGGGAGGTGTTCGATCAGCTACAACTCAGCCCTAATTGGCTCATCCTGAGTATCATCTCTGTTCACATGAAATGCTGGATACGAAGACAACACTTGGGCGCAGGCTACGCACTACATAGCAGCATAGAGAATTATCGGAAAGCACAGGCGGCTGCCTTCTATGACGATGGTGTTGGAAATTTGGTATAACGCTCCGACAAATGTCTATGTCGGAGCGGCGACTATGTAGAGTTTTGATTTTCACTGTGGTTTCCATTTCGCGACCGATCGTTCCTTACTTTCCGAACAACCCTCATACAAGGGTTTCCCAGAAAGTGATGCACCGCATTTTTTTTTCAGCCGTAAACAATGATACGAATGCGAAATGTTACGTATGTATAATTTGAAGTCTCTTGAGTGAGCACGCCAAGTTTCCGTCACTGTCGACAGTTAGCATAGAATGCAGGACGGTTTCAAAATGTACGTTACAAGCAATGTGCTGTCATCGAATTTCTCACTGCAGATAAAGAAACTGTGTGGAATATTCTCAAACGCTTGTGCCAAGTCTTTGGAGCTTCTGCTGTCGACAGAAGTACAGTTAGTCGCTGGGCGTGGATGGTGAGGTCATCAGAAGCCGATTCGGCGAAGCTGCACGATTTGCAGCGATCGGGTAGACATTCCACGGCGGTCACACCTGACAGCCCAGAGCCAGCCGCTTCAGATTTCCAGTTGTCTGGGTCATTAAATGATGCCATTCGTGGAAGAAAATGGCTCTGAGCACTATGGGACTTAACATCTGTGGTCGTTAGTCCCCTAGAACTTATAACTACTTAAACCTAACTAACCTAAGGACATCACACACATCCATGCCCGAGGCAGGATTCGAACCTACCACAGTAGCGGTCACGCGGTTCCAGACTGAAGCGCCTAGAACCGCACGGCCACACCGGCCGGCATTCGTGGAAGACATTTTGAGAACGATTAGAATGTGATTCACACAGTGAAGCACTGGCTCCGCCACCAGAACAAGGATTGGTACCGTCAGGGCATACATGCCCTTGCTTCGCTCTGGAGGAAGGCCACTGAACGAGATGGAGATTACGTGGAAAAATGGGTTTTGTAGATAATACGCCATTCTTTCGTGGGTGTAATTCTCATTATGTACAATCAAGAAGTGTTGAAGAAAAAAAAATGTGGTGCATTACGTTCTGGGTCTAGGGGTAGTGTCTTTGATTCATAATCAAAATGTCTTCGGTCCCGGGTTCGATCCTCGCGACTGTCTAAATTTTGATAAATAATCAGCATTGGCGGCGAAAGACTTCCGACATAACAAGTCAGCCTCATTCTGCCAACGGTCTTGTCAAAGAGGGCGGAGGAGCGCATAGAGCTTCAGGGCACTCTCTTGTCCTAGGGGTGGGAAATTGCCCCTAAAGGCGGAAGAATCAGCAATGATCAACGACATGTGGATGCAGAAGGCAATGGAAACCACTGCATTAAAGACACGTAACGTGAATCCACAGGACATGTGGCCTGTATTTGAAGAAGTGTCATGATGATCTCTCCATTGGGAAAAGATTCCGGAATAGTCCCCCATTCGGATCTCCGGGAGGGGACTGCCAATGGGGAGGTTACCATGAGAAAAAGATTGAATAATCAACGAAAGGATAACGTTCTACGAGTCGGGGCGTGGAATGTCAGAAGCTTGAACGTGGTAGGGAAACTAGAAAATCTGAAAAGGGAAATGCAAAGGCTTAATCTAGATATAGTAGGGGTCAGTGAAGTGAAGTGGAAGGAAGACAAGGATTTCTGGTCAGATGAGTATCGGGTAATATCAACAGCAGGAGAAAATGGTATAACAGGTGTGGGATTCGTTATGAATAGGAAGGTAGGGCAGGGCAGAGGGTGTGTTACTGTGAACAGTTCAGTGACCGGGTTGTTCTAATCAGAATCGACAGCAGACCAACACCGCCAACGATAGTTCAGGTATACATGCCGACGTCGCAATCTGAAGATGAACAGATAGAGAAAGTGTATGAGGATATTGAAAGGGTAATGCAGTATGTAAAGGGGGACGAAAATCTAATAGTCATGGGCGACTGGAATGAAGTTGTAGGGGACGTAATAGAAGAAAAGGTTACAGGAGAATATGGGCTTGGGACAAGGAATGAAAGAGGAGAAAGACTAATTGAGTTCTGTAACAAGTTTCAGCTAGTAATAGCGAATACCCTGTTCAAGAATCACAAGAGGAGGAGGTATACTTGGAAAAGGCCGGGAGATACGGGAAGATTTCAATTGGATTACATCATGGTCAGACAGAGATTCCGAAATCAGATACTGGATTGTAAGGCGTACCCAGGAGCAGATATAGACTCAGATCACAATATAGTGGTGATGAAAAGTAGGCTGAAGTTCAAGACATTAGTCAGGAAGAATCAATACGCAAAGAAGTGGGATACGGAAGTACTAAGGAATGACGAGATACGTTTGAAGTTCTCTAACGCTATAGATACAGCAATAAGGAATAGCGCAGTAGGCAGTACAGTTGAAGAGGAATGGACATCTCTAAAAAGGGCCATCACAGACGTTGGGAAGGAAAACATAGGTACAAAGAAGGTAGCTGATAAGAAACCATGGGTAACAGAAGAAATACTTCAGTTGATTGATGAAAGGAGGAAGTACAAACACCGGGAAAATCAGGAATACAGAAATACAAGTCGCTGAGGAGTGAAATAAATAGGAAGTGCAGGGAAGCTAAGACGAAATGGCTGCAGGAAAAATGCGAAGACATCGAAAAAGATATGATTGTCGGAAGGACAGACTCAGCATACAGGAAAGTCAAAACAACCTTTGGTGACATTAAAAGCAACGGTGGTAACATTAAGAGTGCAACGGGAATTCCACTATTAAATGCAATGGAGAGAGCAGATTGGTGGAAAGAATACATTGAAAGCCTCTATGAGGGTGAAGATTTGTCTGATGTGATAGAAGAAGAAACAGGAGTCGATTTAGAAGAGATAGGGGATCCAGTATTAGAATCGGAATTTAAAAGAGCTTTGGAGGACTTACGGTCAAATAAGGCAGAAGGGATAGATAACATTCCATCAGAATTTCTAAAATCATTGGGGGAAGTGGCAACAAAACGACTATTCACGTTGGTGTGTAGAATATATGAGTCTGGCGATATACCATCTGACTTTCGGAAAAGCATCATCCACACAATTCCGAAGACGGCAAGAGCTGACAAGTGCGAGAATTATCGCACAATCAGCTTAACAGCTCATGCATCGAAGCTGCTTACCAGAATAATATACAGAAGAATGGAAAAGAAAATTGAGAATGCGCTAGGTGACGATCAGTTTGGCTTTAGGAAAAGTAAAGGGACGAGAGAGGCAATTCTGACGTTACGGCTAATAATGGAAGCAAGGCTAAAGAAAAATCAAGACACTTTCATAGGATTTGTCGACCTGGAAAAAGCGTTCGACAATATAAAATGGTACAAGCTGTTCGAGATTCTGAAAAAAGTAGGGGTACGCTACAGGGAGAGACGGATCATATACAATATGTACAACAACCAAGAGGGAATAATAAGAGTGGACGATCAAGAACGAAGTGCTCGTATTAAGAAGGGTGTAAGACAAGGCTGTAGCCTTTCGCCCCTACTCTTCAATCTGTAGATCGAGGAAGCAATGATGGAAATAAAAGAAAGGTTCAGGAGTGGAATTAAAATACAAGGTGAAAGGATATCAATGATACGATTCGCTGATGACATTGCTATCCTGAGTGAAAGTGAAGAAGAATTAAATGATCTGCTGAACGGAATGAACAGTCTAATGAGTACACAGTATGGTTTGAGAGTAAATCGGAGAAAGACAAAGGTAATGAGAAGTAGTAGAAATGAGAACAGCGAGAAACTTAACATCAGGATTGATGGTCACGAAGTCAATGAAGTTAAGGAATTCTGCTACCTAGGCAGTAAAATAACCAATGACGGACGGAGCAAGGAGGACATCAAAAGCAGACTCGCTATGGCAAAAAAGCCGTTTCTGGCCAAGAGAAGTCTACTAATATCAAATACCGGCCTTAATTTGAGGAAGAAATTTCTGAGGATGTACGTCTGGAGTACAGCATTGTATGGTAGTGAAACATGGACTGTGGGAAAACCGGAACAGAAGAGAAACGAAGCATTTGAGATGTGGTGCTATAGACGAATGTTGAAAATTAGGTGGATTGATAAGGTAGGGAATGAGGAGGTTCTACGCAGAATTGGAGAGGAAAGGAATATGTGGAAAACACTGATAAGGAGAAGGGACAGGATGATAGGACATCTGCTAAGACATGAGGGAATGACTTCCATGGTACTAGAGGGAGTTGTAGAGGGAAAAAACTGTAGAGGAAGACAGAGATTGGAATACGTCAAGCAAATAATTGAGGACGTAGGGTGCAAGTGCTACTCTGAGATGAAGAGGTTAGCACAGGAAAGGAATTCGTGGCGGGCCGCATGAAACCAGTCAGTAGAATGATGACAAAAAAAAAAAAAAAGAATCGCTTTTTCGAAATCCGTAATTGTCTTCCACTGCCACGAACAAGTTTGAAATGTGGCTCGAATGCACCTACATCCTTGCTCTGCAACGATGCAAAATCGTGGCGCCTTGCATTATCACCCTCAGTCTCCGCGGCGCTTGAATTAGCAAGTTATCGACACATGCGAGAAAAAGACCAGACCTCAAGAGTTCATGTGATGTAATAACATGGGTTAATTACGTCACGTTGGCACCAAATGTCAGCAGAAGTTCTGTCTAACGCCACCGTTGTCGTGTCAAACCTGTTACCAAATTTCAGACGTCTTTTCGACTCCTCTGAGATGCAGGAAAACATTTCAGATACACTGCCGCTCAGTCTACATGAAAACGCCTGAGAGATGGCATAAGGGGCGTCAATGAAACCACCCCTTTCCTTGGGGAATTGATTCCAGCACGTACTGCGGTCGAAGACGACAGTTGGTAGTGCTCTGAGCAACAGGATGACATCCTTGACACCCTTGACACTCCTGACACGCGTCGGATGATTTAATCCCTCTCTAAGGACATCGAGGGCCATCAAAGCCATCGAATGTGATTGCACCCAATTGGAGTCCAGTGCAACCGCAGTTTGTGTTCTGTTCTACAGGGTAGAACCTATAAGGACCATCCAAAACAATTAGACGAAATTTGAACGTAATCCGAACCAGAAAAGGGTGCTTATGCTTTTTTAGTCCTCGTGTTTGGCGTCCTTCTCTGGCGTGATCACGGGAGTGAATAAAGAGGAAAAATGATCTCCTTAAGACCCTCAAGTTCGGCAACACACTTTCTGTCACCCGCTCCTATTTCTTGGCCACATTAAAAATATACCTGTACGCAGACTTATTCAGCACCGAGCGAGGTGGCGCAGAGGTTAGCACACTGGACTCACATTCGGGAGGACGACGATTCAGTCCCGCGTCCGGCCACCCTGATTTCCCTAAATCGCTCCAGCCAAATGCCGGGATGGTTCCTTTGAAAGGGCACGGTCGACTTCCGTCCCCATCCTTCACTAATCCGATAAGACCGATGACCTCGCTGATTGGTCTCTTCCCCCAAACAACCCAATTCATTCAGCAAACTGATCTAGCACCTACTTTTTAGGCATAGGAATATAAGTGGTGTCAAAGGGGTTGCCACAGACGCTAGAGCACCAGTGTAGCGGCACTTAGCTGTATGGGTTCCGAAGTCTCTGTACAGGTGCATTTTTAATATGGTCAACGAAGGAGAGTGGGTGCACCGAGAGCATTGCTGCACTGGATGGTCGTAGAGGGACCCTCTGCCGTTTTATTACGTGTCAATGTTGTAGCCCCCCCCTCGACCCTAGCCACCCCCCCCCCCCCCCCCCCCCTCTGATCACATAACAGGTGGGCGCAAAAACAGGAGCAGTGAATAAGCATAAGCACCCTTTCCCTTGTTTCGGACCGCGTTCGAATTTCGTTGAACGGCTTTGGACGGGCCTTAGAGGTACCACCGTGTACACCAAAGCAGAATTTCTGTCACACAGCACTCAGAAGGGTGCGACTAAGTTCAGTGGGGTTGATGGCCCTCGATGTCCTTAGAGAAGGCTTGAATCGTCAAGCAGATGTGAGCAGTGTCAGTGGTTGTCAAGAACGTCGTCTTGTTGCTCATCGCACTGAGAACTGCTGTTTTCGACGGCGATATGAGTGGAAATCAACGCCCAAAGGAAAGGTGTGGTTTCAGTGACTCCTTTTATGCCGTCCCTGAGAATTTTGTGTATCGACTCTGAGAGGCATCATCCACAACCCATGAGAAAAGTGCTTAATTTCAAAGCTGGTGTCATGATTCCGGCCTCTTTGACAGAGGCATCAAGAGAAGGGGTGAAATGTAAGACAGGATGTGACCACCTTCTCATTGCGTGACACGTCCATGGTGATGCCGGGAAGAGCTGTGATGAAATTTGATGCCAATATCACATCATTAACCCACCTTACATCTCATATGAACTTGTGAGCTCTGGCTGTTTTGTTTTACATGCGTCGTTACCTTGCTACTCGAAGAGTCGCCGAGCCCGAGGGTGACGTCACAGGGCACCACGCTTTCGCACAATTAAAGAGGTAGGTTGTAGGCACCTTTGAGCCATTTGAACTTATGTTTTGCAATAGGACTCAAATATGGGGTTTCGAGAGAGCGATCCTTTAATTGTGTTGCGCGGTGTAGGTTACACGTTGGCTGCCTCGACATGAACCTATTACACCTTTGTGCTTTTCCCTTTGTGCTAATTCTGCGTCATCAGTTGGACTGATTTCCTAATTTCTCTGCTTATAAATAGTCAATTTCATTCGTGAATTCGTGTGAAAGCTTTATTTTAATGTATTGATATCTATTGTGAAATTTCAGTTTGTGAGTGGTATCACTCCGTAAAGAAACAGTAATAATGTAAATATTTATAGCATCAACGAAATATTCAGATAATATGTAATGTCAAGATAAACATTGTACCACAGTCCATGCCGGTGCATATTTAATGTTATAAATACTAGAGGAACACATAAACTGTATACGTAAGGCTGACATCAATAAAAAATTTTGCTTTTAGCTGTCAGTACTAAAATTTCCCCAATTTATAGTTGTAGAAACAGTTTCAAATGTCATGCACTGCCCTGTCACTTTTAAAATTTCAGTGAAATATCTAAATGCGCGGTGGCTAAGAACTCAGAACCACAGCAACGATTCCATCAAGGACAACAACAGATTGGTTCATAAAAAGATGTGACACAAAAGTAAAGCTACGAAATTTTTTTTTACTGCACTTGTATGTGTGTCATCTTGAAAAAATGTTTCAAGTCGTTTCCTATTCGTTACTTCCAGTTCACAGTGACGAGTGGAAAACTTGTGTAAACTTTTCTTCAAGACGCCGATGTTATTTGACTGTTAACTTCTTCATAACATTTTATTAGTCAAATTTGCCAGAAACACCAATAGTTGTAATCACACTTTAGTGGCACTATATATTTGATTTTATAATCGTGTGCAATAGTCCATAGAGGAAGTAAAATAATTAAAAAAATAAGTAAATGGTATTTCAAATAACTAATCTGAAGATTTGATTATGAATTTTAAAACGTTTTGTTTGTAGCATGATTACAGAAAGAAAATGTTTCTTTGTCTACGTTTCCGCATCAAATCTATACTGCTACCACTCATGCATACTGTTTTTAGAATTTATCTTGGCCACGTGTTTCGGAAAAAATCGCTACTGTCAACTGAATATTTTTTTAAAATTATATCTGAGGACTAAAATGTTATGTTTGCTGCTCGTGAGATGCTGAAAAGATCGTGAACTTCATCGTAATGTAGACACGCGACACGTTATCTCTACTGTCGTTTCGTGTCGTAGTTATAACACGGAACCTTACTTGCGCGTTATTTTATAGATTGCATCACCTAAAAGTTGGGTCATTTTCATAGTTACACTTAACTTGGACATCAGTTTATGAGATATAGATAACCCAATTTTTTTCGTATAGTTTTTGAACTTGTTTGAAGTCTTTCATGATAAACTGAGAGTGACTTCGAAAATTTCTTCAGGTGATTGCCAATATTCTTAAATAAAGTACTTTTTACAATAGTGTGTAGGAAAAATAACAATGTTGTTATCACAGGAGCAAGTAATATCATTTATGTTGCTAAAAGTCCTCTACACCGAGAAACAAATATCTCTGGCTTCTTTACGTTTCTGTTTGTGGAGTGTGCATTAATTATATCACTGTATTTGATTTGTTTATGGTTCTGTTTTTGACGTGAACTCTCTAAGGGCTGCTGAGCAAGTGTGGTTTTCCACATAACGTGACACCAACACATCCATTAGTAAATTACTTTCGCATATCCCAGTACCTGCACGAAATGACTACAGAGAATTGATCAATTTTTCAATGTTTGCAGTGGAACCACTCTTTTACAGTCGCTGGCTTTCAGAACAGCTTTTAATGACGCAGCGTCTTGCCTGTCTTAACGACAGGGAAAACTGTGCAATAGGTGTCACCTCATGGGAGAGGACTCTGTGGAATGGCCATAAAAGCATGATTGGTTCCTGAAGAGGAGCAGTGGCCTTTTTAGAAATTTCGTTGCTTAACTGACTCACTTGACCTCGTATGATTCGCAAACACGACATTGTTGCATTGGCGCTCAACCATGGCTGGAAGTAGAGTGTAACGGTTCTCCTACGTTTCCACATAATATTGTTTTCCCTCAGAGTCATCAAATATGACACACTGCAGTTAAAAGGGACAAATATGGACGCCTTAGAGGCTTTTAAGCAGCAAAGAAAGAGATAGTGGGGCGAGCGTCACTGAAATGAGACGAGAAGCCTGTTATTGACGAAAAATCTGAGAGGGAAATTCAAATAGAAATCCTTTATGTTGTTGTATAAACTCTTACACGATCATATTTACTACTAGATTTTCCCAGCTACTTGTTACCGTCACTCAGTCTGATTAAGGGGAGTTAGACTGGAAAAACATTTTTTTTCACTTTTTCAGATTTTGGCCTCATTATAAAGTTTGCAATTTTCCGAATAAAATGATATATATACAACTTAAAAACTGGTATGGGAAGTATTTCATTGTATTTTTAATTAAATATAATCTACACCGGTTGAAAATGTTAACATTTGTACGAGCATTACTTCAAGATCTAAAGAAATCGATAATTTTTTATATAGAAGGCTGTGGATGGCTGTGTTATAAAGGTTAAATTACGTATTTGTATTGGTAGCACTGTCAAAAACTGTATCTTATCGTTTCGCAGTATAAACACGCGTTTTATGTCGAACTGCTAACGTTTTTCATAGGAAAAGCGACGAATAGATTGGCAAATCTGTCAAAAAGTAAAGTATGACGCCAAAACGAAGTGTTTTTAAGAAACATGGGTTTCGTGCTAATAGATTTTCGAATAAAGGAAAACATTGTGTTCAACATGTGGCGTGTGAAGTTACAGACAATGAAATACGGGGAAACCCGTCAGTATCTAGTAATGATAAGTTTCTAACTCCCATCAGTGCTTCGAAGATTAAAATAAAACGTTGTGATACACAGTTTTCTCAAAACGAAAGAGATGTAAATGATAGGTAGGTTATATTCTGATAGATTTACACATCCTAACAGGGGTGTTAGGTGAATGTGTGTGTCGTAAAATATGAGGAGGGCCAGATAGTTTACATGAGGACAATGAGATATCAAATGGACTAGCCAGGGAACTTATCATTAATTGAGTCAGTTGTAAATATACTCATTCATTTTGGAATCCTGATAAGTGCAAAAATAAATATTTTGAAGTAAATGTTGGTTGGTTTTAGGGATTGATAGCTATTGGCAAAGGACACATTGCAGCAGAAACAATGTGTGCCGTAATGAATATGCCACGCCCATGTTGTAAACTCGACAAGTTTACAGAATTTATTGGAGCTGCTGTGGAATCTGTTGCATGTGAGTCCATGAAGGGTGCTGCAAATGAAGCTGTTGAAATGAATGATGGTATGACTGACATACCAGTAACTTTTTATGGTACTTGGCAGAAGAAGTTATAAGAATTCTGTTGCTACAGTGACCAGTGTGGATACTGGAAGGGCGACAGATTTCCAGATTTTAACCAGACATTGTTATAAGTGTAAATCAAGGAATGAAGAAGGGAATATCTGTGACAGGAATTATGAAGGAACAAGTGGTGGTATAGAGGCCTCTGCAGCTATTGAAATTTTTAGTTGATCTGTGAACTAAAGGGGAGTGTGTTACACCAAGTTCTTAAGTGATGGAGACTCAAAAGCATATAACAATGTAGTGGTTGCTCAGCATTATGGTTAGAAGATTATCACAAAACTGGAATGTGTTGGTCATGTCCATAAGAAGGTTGAGGAAGTTGAAACAAAGTCTGAGAGACAAGAAATTTTCTGATGGTAAAAACATAAGAGGCAGGCTGACAGACAAAATGATTGATGTACTACAGCAGTATTATGGGATGTCCATTATAAATAATACTGAGGGTTTGTTGAAAATGAAGCAGGCAGTATGGGCTACCTTCTTCCACAGACTGTCATCTGATGAAAAACCAGTACACAACCTTTGCCCTCCTGGACCTAATTCATGGTGCAATTACCGCAATGCCCAGTACTCAAACAGTTCATTCAGCCATAAATATTCCATCCCAGCTGCAGTGATGGATATCATGAAACCTATTAACACAGACTTGACAAATCCTGAATTACTGAAGAAGTGTCTGCCTGGTCAGACTCAAAATCCCAATGAGCTGTCCAATAATCTTATATGTACTCGCTTATGGCAATATGTTTTTGTTGGAATGAAGACAGTACAGTGAGGGGTTAGTGATGCTGTTATTACTTTTAATGATGGCAACATTGGTAGGGTGAAAGTGCTACAGCGTATGGGAATTAATTCTGGAGCAAACTGCATCAGAGAACTTGAAAGGATGGACAAGGTTCGCATTGATAAAGCAGAGTATGCAGCACAGTTGGCCACTAAGGAGCCCAGAAAGAAGAAAAGAAGAAAAAACTACGAAAAGATCAAGAGGATGATATACAGTATGGTGCATGGTACTTCTGAGTAACTAAAAATAAAAAATTAAGACTATATTAAGTGAGTTACAGTCTTTTGAAACTTTAGAAGCCGTTCCAGAAAATCAACATTTTCTGTTGCATTTTTCCCTAAATCTCAGAAACTACATCGAGTACAGTATTCAAATTTTCAGGGAGTAATATCATATATATCCTGAGTCTACTGAATTAAAATTATTTAGGATAACGTAGAAAAAAGTACACAAAATATTAACTGTGCAATTAAAAAATTGTATTTCCGGAAGCAGTGGCTGAAATGCAATTATTGTAGTTCAGTAGACTCAGAACATACGGTTTAATGCCCTGTAAAAGTTTCATGTCAATGGCTAGAGTGGTTCCTGAAACACAGGGAAGCCAAGTCACTAAATTTAACATCGTCAGGATATGGCGTTCCAACTGCCCTTAAATAGGAAAGAAATAAAAGAGACAGCACTAGTTTCTAATCAGCTTGGGAATTGGATATGCTTCTAATCTCCTTCTCTCTACCGCTTCTGTTCATCTCCTCCTCCTCTTTTCTTGGTCCATCTCCTCCACCTTCCTCCCTCTTTCTGGCCATCTTCTCCTCCCCCTCTCTCTATCTCCTCCTCCCCCTCTCTTTCTCCATTTCCTCCCATCCTTCTGTAGATCTCCTCGTCCCCGCCCTATCAGTGATATCGAGCTTTGTCTGTTGTTATTGCATGTTCAGATTCTTTAGCAGCATTCAGATCGTAAGCCGAAAAGCCATGAATACAATTTTTCTTGTTTACTAAAAATGTGTTACTATTATATCCATATATACCTCAACAGAAGTTTGGAAAATCATAGAGTTTATTACAATGACTTCTTATAGTACATCCATTGAGGTTTGTACGATGCCTTATTCACAAATAAACATAATTTCTTATGAAAACGGGACCGATTTAGACTAGTTACAAAATATTATTACATAACAAAGTAGGCTTTCTCCTAAGCGTACATCCTGGAAAAAAGTGAAAACATTTATAATATGATGATGATTATCAGTCTTTAATAGCGAGTATGTTCTCCCCGCACACGGATGAGTTCTTCCACTCTACGAGGCATGCTGTGTATGAGTCCATCATTTTTATCTTGGGATACGTGATCCCATTCGGCATCAGTGAGGTCCTTAAGATTGTCGGGTGCACTCGGACGTTGTGGAATGGCCACCTTCAACAGATCCCAAGCATGCTCAATATTATTCATGTCTGGAGACTGCTGGCCAATGCATTAGGTTGATGCTGCATCTTTGAAGACAGAGTATGGCGCGGTCTTGCATTGTCATCGACTAGGATGAAGTTGCCATCGACTTGCGTTGCAATCGTTTGTAGGACCTCTCGGAGGTATTAGGGACCAGTTAAATTGTCGTAGATGGGTATTAGAGGGTCCACCGTCTCATCAAAATTGCTACCCAGAACATTACACTTGCACCTGCAAAAGGATGGATTTCCTGAACGTATCGGCGTTCCTTTTGTCGACTAGCTCCTCTCCCAACCCTAACACGTCTAGTATCCGGTTGCAAACTAATCCTGGTCTCGCAGCAAACATGACATTACTCTATTCTGCAATGGTCCAATGTTGATGTGGAAGAACCCAGGTCCTTCGATTGCATGGGTTCCGTTGGTTCAGTGCGAAACTTTTCATTCATCTTCTGAAATGAAGACTACCCGGTCGTGATCTTCGATGCACTGTTTGATCTGAGATACGAATGTCATTTCCAATATTTCTGGCAGTTGATGTTGGGGGCCTTCGAGCCGATAGTTGGAGTAAACGATCCTGCATTGGTGTTTTCATACGAGGACGACCACTTAGAGGTCTATCGTTCACATTTTCCGTCCCTCCGTACTTTCTCCATATCTTAGACACACAGCTTTGGGTGACATTTAACCGAACCCCTACATCTTGCTGTGTATGACTTGCTGAAAGTGAAGCCACTATTCTGACTCTACCAAAGTGTTGTATGCCTCTATGTGAGATGTTACCGCAATTATGAACACAAACTGAATGAGGCTGTTGTTGATACTGAACCGTTAGCGGTGTGCCGCTGTGGCAGTGATATGTTTACTCGAATGGGAAACGGTCACAAGGCATGCCTGTAGTAAACACCGTCGAGTATATGGGCTGTAACTGGGTAATGCAGGATGGGCATAGGTCAATGAGATCTCTAGTATCGTAGACTACATTAACGATTATGAAATTTTCGAAACTTTTGGTAATAACGTTTCTCCTATATACATTACATATTTATTTATACATTATATATGTTTAAAATATTGGTACACTGCCGGAAAAAATTAGTACAAGTGGAATGACAATGCCGATTTTGATCCGGCGTATGTTCATAGCCAGAAGGCTCAGTGTGGTGCAAACGCGTCAAGCAAGCTGGTAACCATGCCACAGAAACCCACTCGCGCTCCCTACAGCCAACTGAGCAAGTCTGAAATGGGTCACATTGTGGTCTTGCAACCGACAGGATGCCACTTTCGGAGAACAGTCACACAAGTTGGATATGCTGCATAAATTGTGCAACGATGCTGATATCAGTGATCACGTGAACATTCTCATACCTGCAGACTAGTTCCTGGACGTCCACACAGCACACAAGGATCTTCGTACTGTAAGGGCAGCAGTGGCAGACCGTACAGCTACCACAGCAATGAGATGACTACATCTACATCTACATGGTTACTCTGCAATTCGCCCGGCAGAGAGTTCATCGAACCATTTTCGTACTACTTCTCTACCATTCCACTCTTGAATGGCGCGTGGGAAAAAGGAACACTTAAATCTTTCCGTTCGAGCTCTGATTTCTCTTATTTTATTATGATGATCATTTCTCCCTACGTAGGCGGGTGTCAACAATCGCATTCGGAAGAGAAAGTTCGTGATTGAAATTTCGTGAATAGATCTCGCCGCAAAGAAGATCACCTTTTTTCCAGTGACTGCCACCCCACCTCGCGTACCACATTAGTGACACTCTCACCCCTATTGCGCGATAACACGAAACGAGCTGCCCTTCTTTGTACTTTTTCGATGTCCTCCGTCAATCCTACCTGGTACAGATTCCACACCGCGCAGCAATATTCCAGCAGAGGACGGACAACCGGCCGGAGTGGTCGAGCGGTTCTAGGCGCTATAGTCTGCAACCGCGCGACCGCTACGGTCGCAGGTTCGAATCCTGCCTCGGGCATGGATGTGTGTGATGTCCTTAGGTTAGTTAGGTTTAAGTAGTTCTAAGTTCTAGGGGACTGATGACCTCAAAAGTTAAGTCCCATACTGCTCAGAGCCATTTGAATCATTTTGACAGCCCTTAGATTTGTACGATTCATTGTATACCAAAAATTTATCGGATTTCTTTTAGTACCCATGTGGATGACCTCGTACATTTCTTTGTTTAGGGCCAATTACCACTTTTCGCACCATACAGAAATTCTCTAGATCATTTTGTAATTGGAATTGATCGTCTGATGATTTTACTAGACCTTTAATTACAGCGTCATCTGCAAACAATCTAAGGGAGCTGCTCAGATTATCACTTAGATCATTTATGTAAATCAGGAACAGCAGAGGGCCTATGACACTACATTGCGGAACGCCAGATATCACTTCTACTCGATGATTTACCGTCTATCACTACGGAATGTGACCTTTCTGAGAGGAAATTACGAATCGAGTCACACAACTGAGACGATACTCCATATGCACGCAATTTAATTAATAGTCGCTTGTGAGGAACGGTATCAGAAGCCTTCTGGAAAACTAGGAATATGGAATCAATCTGAGATCCCTAGTCGACAGCACTCATTGCTTCATGGGAATAAAAATCTGTGATGCACAAGAACGATATTTTATGAATCCGCGTTGGTTATTTATCAATAAGTCATTTTTTCAAGGTGATTCATAATGTTCGAGTAAAGGGATGTGTTTCATTTATAAGTTAGCGAAACCTGGCTCTAGGTGGGATCTCATAGCGGTCTGTCTACCTGTTCGTAGAACTTTCCAGTACATTTTACAATGAGGTGACGAAAGTCACAGGATAGCGATTTGAACATCTCAAGATGGCGGTAGTATCGCGCACACAAGTTATAAAAGGGTAATGCATTGGCTGAGCTACCATTTGTATTCAGGTGATTTATGTGAAAATGTTTCTGACGTGCTTATGGGCGCAGCACGGGGATTAACAGATTTAAAACACGGTACGGTAGTTGGAAGTAGGCGCATGCGACATTACTTTTCGGAAATCGCTAGGGAATTCAGTATTCAAAGAACCATAGTGTCAAGTCTGTGCCGAGAATACAAAGATGGAGGCATTAGTTCTCACCACATCACCACTTAACGACCGAGAGCAGCGGCGTTTGCGCAGAGTTTTCAGTGCTAACAGACAGGCAACACTGCTTGAAATAACCTCAGAAATCAATGCTGGACGTACGATGAATACATGTGTTAGGACAATTTGGCGTTAATGGGATATGGCAGCAGACGACCGACGCGAGTGCCTTTGCTAACAGCACAGCATCGCCTTCTCTGGGTCTCGTGACAATAGCAGTTGGACCCTGGACGAATGAAAAACTGTGGCCTGGTCAAATAAGTTCCGATTTCAGTTGTTAACAGCTGATGGTAGGGATCGAGTGTGACTCGCAGATCTGACGAAGCCATTGACTGAAGTTGTCAACAAGGCAATGTGCAAGCTGGTGTTGGCTCCATAATGGTGTGGGCTGTGTTTACATGGAATGGACTGGGTCCTCTGGTCCAGATGAATTGATCATTGAATGGAAATGGTTATTTTCGGCTACTTGGAGACAATCTGCAGCCATTCATGCACCTCATGTCCCCAAATAACGATGGAATTTTTAAGGATGACAATGCGCCATGTCATCGGGCCACGGACAATTGTCTGCAATTGGTTTGAAGAACATGTAACGCCGGAAATGCATATCCTCCTATTTCCATCTATTGTACCATAAATTTTTTTCTTATTTTGTTACCTGAATATATGACATTTCTGTGCCTTTATATATTGTAATTGTTTTACTATTTGTACATATATTTATGCATCTATGTCGATGTATAATTGGTTTGTTTTGTAAATATTATTTGTATTTTACGCTGGGTCTTGCCGAGGGTAAACTATGCTGTCGAACGAATACATCGATAGGTCGTGTGGAGAACCAAAGTGTTTAGGATCTTTGCTAGTGTTAACTCTGCCACGTGGAGCGCGGGCAGAGCAGAGAGGGTCTGGCTGGAGTAGGGCAGTGGAGCAGGTGTGTTGTGTGACGCTCCCGCGAGTTGCCGCGCTTTCGGGGTTTGGCAGCATGTAATTGCGCTCGACTTGCTATGTTAGTTTCTGACATGGTGTCGCGGACGGGAAGCGTTAGCTGGCACACATCAAGGGCCCGTTTCGGCTGGAGACCGTGTCGAGAAGAAGGCGCGCCAACATCCAGCTTCTGCAACAGCGACGGCCGACAATGAGTGACTGTCGCCACCTCCTCGATCGACGACTTCAAACCTTCAATCAACCAACAAGGAAGACTGGTAGCACGTAAAGTTTTAGAACTGTATGGCAGACCTCAGCTTTTCAAACTGTTAAATTTTTCTCACTAAATTACAGCAACGTAGTGTGAACCTTTGTTGCTCATTGTCCCAATTGCATTACCAAGCAGGGTCCCTTCCTTTTCCGGAATGAACCCGAGTGTCGTTGAAATTCAAACGCCAGCATTAAAGTAATATCATTCGATTTCACTGCTTTAAATTTAAAGTTCAGTTAAGGTATTCATAGCTGGCTACAATATTTAGATTACACAAGCACAAATTAAAAGTGCGAGTTTTGTTACCGTATTTTAGCTTACCTGTGACTGCAGCTCAGCTTGGTACATACTAAATTTTGCTATTGTTAATTGTTCAGAATCATTTAATTCAAGTTCAAAGTTAAATCTCTTATTTCTAAATTGCGTAGATTCAAGTAGCTTTTGAAATGATTGTTGAGGTAGCCCAAGACTAACCGTATTTTACTGAATTTCGATGTGCTTCAGAAACAAAGCACACTATTAATTTCAGTCACTAAATTAACTTTCAATTTTCCGGTTTTATTAATTCTTTTGCTAAATTAACTCAGAGCGTAGCGAAATTTACTACTTCTGACAAACTTTCAGTTTTCACACTACACGTGTCAACCTTCAGTTGCCACGCTTCTAGTGCTAATTATATGTGTAATAACCTTTCTTTTTCAGTTACTATAGAAATTGTCCATAGGACTGGCGACCGTAATTTCCCCCAAATCTCAAATATCTAATTACCGCTAGTTAACTGTTAACGTAACGGCCGCACATTTACTTTCTTTATTAACTTTACCCCTTTTCAAAATTAATTTCCACCAGTTTCATTTGCATTTTTCCTTTCATTTAGATGTAACCCTTTCCTCCCTCTTTACCGACAGATTAACTTTGGTGAAGATTGCTTTTCCCAAATTTCCATTAGGAACACGCGGTTTAATTTTTCACTGTCATTAAGGTCTATAAGTGAGGAGGAGGATACAAACATTCTGGGCAATTCAAGCGAACGATTTGGCCACCCAGATCACCCGAATCTGAATCCTGTCTAACATTTATGGGACATAATCGAGAGGCCAGTTCGTGCGCAGAAACCTGCACCCGCGACACTTGCGCAATTACAGCGGCAGCGTGGCTCAGCATTTCTGCAAGGGATTTCCAAAGACCTGCTAAGTTCTAGGCACGTTGAGCTTCTGCACTACTTCGAGCAAAAGGAGGTCCAACACGATATTAATTGGTATCCCAGGACTTTTGTCATCTAAGTATATGTAGGCGTCAGTGAGCACGTGTCGAAACTGTTTCGCCGTGTTGCAGTCGAAGTGACTCTCTAGTAATACCATAGAATCTTGTAGGGGTGCCTATTTTAAGGGGGGCATGATGTAGAAGCTGAGTAGGAGAAACTTGATTTGGTGTGGACAGTGATCTATGAGAGGTTTTAGTAGCTGTCTTACGTGTTTGGTTATGCCACACGTTGACGAATTTATAGCGTTCACTGTCGGGCATAGAGGAACTCCATTTTATATATATTTTGGGGACGCCACAAAGACATGGTGGTACCGAAGCTACGGGGTTCAGCAGTCTGACAGTATCCTTGTCCTGTCCTGAGTTGCTGAAGTGTAAGATGGTCTTTCTTGTCACGGCAGGTGTAGGATCCTTTTTCACTTACTTGTATGTCGAATTCCGTAGCAGCATCTCAGTATCATCCCAACAGCACCATCGCATTGTATTCGTCAGCTGTTAGTACGATTGTCTCGTTATCCTCATACAGGAAATGCGTAGCCATGCATTGAGCCACTGCGAAGTTGATCTTCAGCCTTTCGGCTCTGTCAAGAACCTCGCTCGATTGCCTTTATTTCTCTTTGGTGGTATCAGAATACACGGATGGCTTGCTCGAGGCTGCTGCTGATCTTTCGTTTTGGTAATATTTGTGAAACTGGCATAGTATTAAGACTTTTACCAAAAAGGGTTTGTTGTCACGCCCAGAAAAAAGTGAGAACTCCCTATGTAAAATTTCACACACTGTTTTCCACAGATCACCTACAAATTTAATCATATTTTTTTCCCTGGTACTCTATATACGACAGTAAGTAAAATTTAGGTTTTGCTATTCTCTCTAGGGTAGTAGTGCACTTTGAATAGAATCTTTCGGCGCTTTCTCCTGCTATTACTCGTGCACTGAAAATGAACCCAAAAAATTAGAGATCAGGAAAATTACATAAAAATCAGCGACGAAGTGTTGCAGATCATGATTTATTTGTAAACTGATAGAGATGATATACAGTTGATGTCATGATATTCGAATTTCAAATGACCTCCAATCCACCACCACTCTGCTGCCCCAACATCTTGGGACAATTATCCAAAGACAGGGAAACACTGAAAACTTTTTCCCGTTTGACACAACGGTCCTATGAATTTTTCAAATAATAATAAAGGCATAGATATCACAATTATCATGTGTTTCTGGTTTATGAATCTATTTAAACTGTTTTTGCGCTCTTAAAGATGCACTCGAAACTTCATAGATACTTACGTCACACATCTACACTATGTGATCAAAAATATCCGGACACCCCCAAAAACATGCGGTTTTCATATTAGGTGCATTTTTCTGGCACCTACTGCCACGTACTCCACATAAGCGACTTCAGTAGTTATTAGATATCGTGAGAGAGCAGAATGCGGCGCTCCGCAGAACTCACGGACTTCAAACGTGGTCAGGTGATTGGGTGTCACTTGTATCATACTTCTGCACATGAGATTGCCATACTCCTAAATATCCCTAGGCCGACTGTTCCCGATGTGATAGTGAAGTGGATTCATGAAGAAACACGTACGGCACAGAAGCGTACAGGCCGACCACGTCTGTTCACTGACAGTGACCGACGACAGTTGAAGAGGGCAGTAATGTGTAATAGGCAGACATCTATCCAGACCATCACACAGAAATTCAAAACTGCATCAGGATCCACTGCAAATACTTTGAAAGATAGGCGGGAGGTGAGAAAACTTGGATTTCACGGTCGAGCGGCTGCTCATAAGCCACACATCCCGCCGGTAAATTCAAACGACGCCTCGCTTGGTGTAAGGAGCATAAACATCGGACGACTGAACAGTGGAAAAACGTTCTATGGAGCGACGCCACGTGACGATCCGATGTCAGGGTGTGGGTATGGCGAAAGCCCGGAGAACGTCATCTGCCAGCGTGTGTAGTGCCAACAGCAAAATCGGAGACGGTGGTGTTATGGTGTGGTCGTGTACTTCATGGAGGAGGCTTATACTGCTTGTTGTTTTGCGTGGCACTATCACAGCACAGGCCTACATTGATGCTTTAAGCACCTTCTCGCTTCCCACTGTTGAAGAGCAAGTCAGAGATGGCGATTGCATCTTTCAACACGATCGAGCACCTGTTCATAATGCAAGGCCTGTGGCTGAGTGGTTAAACGACAATAACATCCCTGTAATGGACTGGCCTGCATAGAGTTGTGACCTGAATCCTATAGAACACCTTTCGGATGTTTTAGAACGACGACTTCGCGCCGGATCTCACCGACCGACATCGATACCTCTCCTCAGAGCAGCAA
Organism: Schistocerca cancellata; assembly: GCF_023864275.1. Lineage (NCBI taxonomy): Eukaryota > Metazoa > Arthropoda > Insecta > Orthoptera > Acrididae > Schistocerca > Schistocerca cancellata. The sequence goes on from NC_064630.1 coordinate 353,683,718, forward strand.
TCTTTGAAGAATCGGCTGCCAATCCCCAAGAAACCTTCCAGCACCTGATTGTACGTATGCCTGTGAGAGTGGAAGCTGTCATCAAGGTTAAATATGGGCCAACACCACATTGACTTCCGGCATTACCGATGGAGGGTGCCGCGAACTTGTAAGTCATTTTCAGCGAGGTGTCTGGATAATTTTGATCAGACAGTGTATGTGAGAAACTTATGTATCAGAATTTCTTATACAGGGTGTTACAAAAAGGTACCGCCAAACTTTCAGGAAACATTCCTCACTCACAAAGAAAGAAAATATGTTATGTGGAGATGTGTCCGGAAACGCTTACTTTCCACGTTAGAGCTCATTTTATTACTTCTTTTCAAATGACATTAATCATGGAATGGAAACACAGAGCAACAGAACGTACCAGCGTGACTTCAAACACTTTGTCACAGGAAATGTTCAAAATGTCCTCCGTTAGCGAGGATACATGCATCCACCCTCCGTCGCATGGAATCCCTGATGCGCTGATGCAGCCCTGGAGAATGGCGTATTGTATCACAGCCGTCCACAATACGAGCACGAAGAGTCTCTACATTTGGTACCGGGGTTGCGTAGACAAGAGCTTTCAAATGCCCCCATAAATGAAAGTCAAGAGGGTTGAGGTCAGGAGAGCGTGGAGGCCATGGAATTGGTCCGCCTCTACCAATCCATCGGTCACCGAATCTGTTGTTGAGAAGCGTACGAACACTTCGACTGAAATGTGCAGGAGCTCCATCGTGCATGAACCACATGTTGTGTCGTACTTGTAAAGGCACATGTTCTGGCAGCACAGGTAGAGTATCCCGTATGAAATCATGATAGCGTGCTCCACTGAGCGTAGGTGGAAGAACATGGGATCCAATCAAGACATCACCAACAATGCCTGCCCAAACGTTCACAGAAAATCTGTGTTGATGACGTGATTGCACAATTGCGTGCGGATTCTCGTCAGCCCACACATGTGAAAATTTACAATTTGATCACGTTGGAATGAAGCCTCATCCGTAAAGAGAACATTTGCACTGAAATGAGGATTTACACATTGTTGGATGAACCATTCGCAGAAGTGTACCCGTGGAGGCCAATCAGCTGCTGATAGTGCCTGCACACGCTGCACGTGGTACGGAAACAACTGGTTCTCCCGTAGCACTCTCCATACAGTGACGTGGTCAACGTTACCTTGTACAGCAGCAACTTCTCTGACGCTGACATTAGGGTTATCGTCAACTGCACGAAGAATTGCCTCGTCCATTGCAGGTGTCCTCGTCGTTCTAGGTCTTCCCCAGTCGCGATTCATAGGCTGGAATGTTCTGTGCTCCCTAAGACGCCGATCAATTGCTTCGAACGTCTTCCTGTCGGGACACCTTCGTTCTGGAAATCTGTCTCGATACAAACGTACCGCGCCACGGCTATTGCCCCGTGCTAATCCATCCATCAAATGGGCATCTGCCAACTCCGCATTTGTAAACATTGCACTGACTGCAAAACCACGTTCGTGATGAACACGAACCTGTTGATGCTACGTACTGATGTGCTTGATGCTAGTACTGTAGGGCAATGAGTCGCATGTCAACACAAGCACCGAAGTCAACATTATCTTCCTTCAATTGGGCCAACTGGCGGTGAATCGAGGAAGTACAGTACAAAAACTAAAATGAGCTCTAACATGGAAATTAAGCGTTTCCGGACACATGTCCACGTAATATCTTTTCTTTATTTGTGTGTGAGGAATGTTTCCTGAAAGTTTGGCCATACCTTTTTGTAACACCCTGTATGTGTAGTAGTTTTTACTTATTTTAGCGGGTTATTTGTATTTTTAGCCAGAACTTATATTATTGCTTGTTAGAGAAAATACTGGTTAATTACAATTAAAATGTTGCTACTCTTAGAAGTCCAGTGTGGGATGCAATTATCGTATGGCAGCGGAAGTTGATAGATATTCTGAAATATTAATGTGGAACTGATTTACTCTATAAAAAATAGGTTCCAGTTTTGGCCACCAGCTGCAAAAATGACGCTGTAAATGAAACAAATACGTGTAATAATGTTTCCATAATTATATAATGGTTTAGGAATGGGACGTTGGCTGAAAAGGTCAAAGAAGAAGGAAAGATATTGTGTTGATTCTATTATTAACCACCGGTCACACAGTTTGTTCAGTATGGGCACTCGAGACGTTGACGAGATACTGCACAGCGCCAGAATTTCACCTGGTGGCGAAAATTGGAACAAATTTTTTTCCGACTTAAACTGGTTCCGCATTCAAATTACAATATCTACCTCGATTTGCTGTCCTACTATAATTGCAGCCAAAAATTAGAATTCATGCAGTACAGACATATAACTTCTGAGAATCCCGTATCTCGGAAAAATGACAAATGTTTGATAGCCCCCGACCTGACAGTCCACGTCTAACCGCAGTAAGCTCGCACCCACCGGCGCGGTATTATTCCGCGCCCGGAATGCGAAATGAACACAAGCAATTTGACGGCAATCTCGCCTGTCGCCTAAACGCGATTTAAAAGTCGATCTCGCCGATTCCGAAAGTGATTCCGTGCCGCTACGTTAGCCGCAACGCAAGTGGCTGACATGCGACAGAGCAGTTTATCTGCGGAAGTCACTTTATTGCGAGGCGGCAATCTGCATTTAGATGAAATATTACTGCGACTTGGCAGCGGCGGAGGCCTCCTGCGACTCTGTGTTACAGTGCTCTGCAATTCGAATTAAACGCTTCCTGCGGATTACTAGCGGCGACGATATGAAGCGACGCCCGTCTGAGCCACTGCGGGGATCCGGACGCGCCCAGGATTCAGCTAGTGGAGAACTGTACTCCGCCTTGCCCACTTTCACTGTCGTTCATTTCCAGCCGTAGGCACGCCTCGTTACATTTCGCTCCCGTTCCCTACGGCAGATGTAAAACTCACGCGGTGTTCCGCAATTGCGATCTTTTAGAGATAGGCGGGGGGGAAATGTAGTCCTGTTCTGAAAGCGTCTAAAGGAGAGGGGGTAGGCTTGACGAGTGGAAGTGAAACTGTGTATACCTCACGTGTTAGCAGGCAAATGGTGCAACGCACAAGTGTGCAGTAATCCCTGCCGCACCGCACAGAGTGGCCACGCGGTTTAGGGCGCCATGTTACTGATCGCGCGGCCCCTCCCGCCGGAGGTCCGAGTCCTCCCTCGGGCATGGTTGCGTGTGTTGTTCTTAGCGTAAGGTAAAATTAGTTTAAGTAGTGTGTAAGTGTAGGGACCGATGACACTGACATACAAGAGCTGTTCAAAAAGTATCTGAAATTATTTTTTATTGTTGAAACTAACGATAGTATCAGGGCGCGCGTGGTCCCTATGTTTGCAGGCATACAAAATGCGCGTGTCTGATTTTTTTTCGTGACTGCGGAAACAACCAGTTTCTGGCTAGCCGTTGACAAATTAACACGTGTAAATAGTAGTCATCGGATTTAGTGTTGGGGGCAAAAAGTCGAACAATGTTATTGCATCAAATGCTATTTTAAGATTGGCGATGCTGAAGTTGAAAAAATCCGTAAGATTCGTCAAATGATTGTGGAGGAAGCAATGGGTGCCGCACAGATAAAGGAGTGGTACAACACCTTCAAAGATAGCAGGTTATCAGTGAAGAGTGAAGCACATTGAGGCAGGCATTCGACATCTGTAAATGAAATTACAATTAAATCAGTACCATTAGCTGCTGATGGAGGCTGATATACATCAACGAGGACAGTTGAAAATGTGTTCCCCGACCGGGACCCGAACCCGGGATCGCCTGCTTTCATGGAAAACTCTCTATCCATCTGAGCCACCGAGGGCACAGATGATAGTGCGACTGCAGGGTTGTATCGCCGGCACGCTCCCCGTGAGACCCACATTCTCAACTTGTAGTCCGCGCACTACATTCGTAGTGCCCCTGCCATTCTACCCATTACTTGCGGCAGACAATCCACCGAATCCTGTAAGAGTTCAGGCACTGAAGAAGGTCATCAGCCGGTTAGCCTTAAACTTTATGAAGATGCCATCTTCATATCTGTAAATGAGGTTGTCGTTGATCACGTAAGGACGGTGGTGATGCAGGACAGGCTAATCACTATCAGAGAACTGGCGGACGAGCTTAAAATTAGTATCTCACCGATTCATTCCATTTTAACGGAACATTTGGCCGTCAGAAGGATCACAGCAAAATCTGTGCCCAACTTGTTAACAACTGAGCAGAAGTATTTTCATTCGGAGATCGCAAAGGACATGCTGGATACTGTGAATAAAATCTCAACTTTGATAGCATAGTGATCACTGCTGACGAATACTGGGTGTGTGGGTACGACTCAGAAACAAAGTTCCAGTCGTCGCAATGGATGGATACGTCATCCCAGAGACCCAAAAACGCAGGTCCACAGCAATGTCAGTGTCCTGCTAACCGTCTTTTGCGACTCCAATGGCACGCCCATCACGAGTACGCTCCAGAAGGTAGTGACGCCAATAAGTACCCAAGAGGATCTGCTTCACCTTAGTGAAGCAGTGAGACACAAAACTTGTGTGCATCAGGCTGTAGGCATCTGCACCACGATGACGCACCCGCTCCTGGTTCACAATTAACTAAAAGCTGTTTGGCCAAACACAGAACGGCTGTGGTTGCCAGCCTCCCTATTCTCCTGACCTAGCACCGAATGACATCTGGCTTTTCCCTAAACTGCAAATGGCCCTGAAAGGGACCAGAATTCAGAACAGAGAGGCTTATCAGCGATGCATGCAGCGGTGGCAGCAGCGTTGAGACAGGTGCGTGGAGGCGGAAAGGGACTACTCTGAACGTGACTAGTGTCAACAATCCTGTTGGAGGAACATCCGCAACTGAGCATTATACCATAGGTTGAAAATACCGCTACAGTTGTAAAGTTCTTTTATTATCACACGACCGGTTTCGGGCCGTTCTACGCCCATATTCAGGTGTTGTAACTTGGTTCTGTGACTACCTCTGGTAGTGTCAAGCAATTGTATGTTAATAAAGATTGATTTTATAAATAAACATCGGGTACCTTTAGAGCAGCCCTCGTCAGCGACTTTGGGGAAAGGAGCTCCTTATGGCTCGAGGCACTCCGGCGAAAAAAGACCACGTTACACTGCCGTGAGCATCTACGGAAAGTGCTTAGTGGACGGTGAAATCACGAGTAGGCGACAAGGTGTTGGATATCCAAGCATCCTCACAGAACGTGCAGGTCGGAGGCTTGCCTGCTCTGTAACGCGGAATAGGCGGATATCTGTGGTAGATATTACGGGCATGCACGATGCTGGTGCAGGCACAAATGTTCTGGAGAACCCCGTTCAGCGCATTTTGTTGAACATAATGTTCCGCAGGAGGCGACGCCTACGCGTTCCCATGTTGACCCAACAATACTGTCAATTACGATTGCAGGGCGCACAAGATCATCGATATTAGACCTTGGGTCAATGGAAACGTACTGTCTGGTCAGATGAATCACATTACTTGTTAAAGCAGGTTGATAGGATTTTGGAGCATACATTGTGTTCAAACATTATGAATTATCTCGAAGAAAACTGTCTATTGACACACAGTCAATATGGGTGTAGAAAACATCATTCCTGTGAAACACAACTAGCTCTTTATTCACATGAAGTGTTTGTTGAGTGCTATTGACAAGGGATTTCTGACCGATTCCGTATTTCTGGATTTCCGGAAGGCTTTTGACACTGTACCACCTAAGCGGCTTGTACTGAAACTGCTTATGGAATATTGTCTCAGTTATGTGATTGGATTTGTTATTTCCTGTCAGAGAGGTCACAGTTCATAGTAATTGACGGAAAGTCATAGAGTAAAACAGAAGTGATTTCTGGCGTTCCCCAAGGTAGTGTTATAGGCCCTTTGCTGTTCCTTATCTATATGAGCGATTTGGGAGACAATCTGAGTAGCCGTCTTAGGTTATTTTCAGATGACGCTGTCGTTTATCGACTAATAAAGTCATCAGAAGATCAAAACAAATTGCAAAACGATTTACAAAAGATACCTGAATGGTGCGAAAATTGGCAGCTGGCCCTAAATGACGAAAAGTGTGAGGTCATCCACATGAGTGCTAAAAGCATTTCGTTAAACTTCGCTTACACGGTAAGTCAGTCAACTCTAAAGGCCGTAAATTCAACTAAATACCTAGGAATAACAGTTACGAACAACTTAAATTGGAAGGAAGACATAGAAAATGTTGTGGGTAAGGCTAACCGAAAAGACTTATTAGCAGGACACTTTGAAAATGTAAGAGATCTACTAAGGAGACTGTATACACTATGCTTGTCCGTCCTCTTTTAGAATACTGCTGCGCCGTGTGGGATCCTTACCAGGTAGGATAGACGGAATACATCGAAAAAGTTCCAAGAAGGGCAGCACTTTTTGTATTATCGCGAAATAGGGGAGAGAGTGTCCCTCAAATGACACAGGATTTGGGATGGACATCATTAAAAGAAAGGCGTTTTTCGTTGCGACGGAATCTTCTCACGAAATTCCAATCAACAATTTTCTCCTCAAAATGCGAAAATTGTTGACACCGACCTACATAGGGAGGAACGATCAGCACGATAAAATAAGGGAAATCAGAGCTCGTACGGAAAGATGTGGGTGTTCATTCTTTCCGCTCGCTATACGAGATTGGAATAATAGAGGATTGTGAAGGTGTTTCGATGAACCCTCTGCCAGGCACTTAAATGTGATTTGCAGAGTATCCATGTAGATGTAGATAGTCGTATCTGGGTACTTCGACATCCAGGCGTAGGTTTGCTTTGAACATGCATCGTGCAACGGAGGAAGACCAGTGGGGCAATATTACATTTTGTGGATCTTTGACCTACTCTTCAATGGAACCTACAACGACATCTAGATCTACATCTGCGTCTATCTGAAAAACCTTCAATTCACTCTGGGAGAGGGTTTATCAAATCTCATTCACACTATTTCTCTTCCATTCCACTCTGTAACAGCGGGCGGGAAAAAAGTCACTTCAGTCTCTTTCTGTGGGAGCTCTGATATTTCTTATTTTATTATAATGATCATTACTGCCTCTATAAGTGGGTGTCAACAAAATATTTTCGCATCGGGAAAAGAAAGTTGCAGACTGAAATTGGGTGGGTAGTCTTCGCCGAAACGAAAAGCGCCTTTCTTTTAATGACTGCCACCGCAAGCTGCGTATTATATCCGTCACAGTCTCTCCCCTGTTTCGAGATAATACAAAACGTGCTGCCCTTCTTTCAACTTTTTCGATAGACTCCGTCAGTTCTGTCTGGTAAAGATCCCACACCGCGCATCAGAACCCCAGCAGAGCACGAACAAACGTTGTGTAGGCAGTCTCTTTAGCAGATCTCTTGCATTTTCTAAGCGTTCTGCCAATCAAACGCAGTCTTTGGTTTGCCTTCTCCCACAACATTATCTATGTGGTAACATCAGTTTAGCTTGTTCGTGATTGTAATTATTAGGTATTTTGTTGATAGACTTTAGATTTGTATGGCTTATCGTGTAACCGAAATTTGACGGATTCCTTTTAGTATTCATGTGGAAGCCTTCACACTTACAATTATTTAGGGTCAATCGCCACTTTTCGGATCTTACAGATTTTTGCCTAAATCATTTCGCAGTTGTTTTTCTGACGATTTTACTAGACGCTAAGTGACAGCATCATCTGCTAACAATCTAAGGTGGATGCTCAGATTGTCTCCTAAGTTATTTACGTAGATTCTGGACAACAGACGCCCTACATTACTTCCTTGGGAAACGCCAGATATCACTTCCGTTTTACTCGTTGATTTTCCACCAGTTACTACAAACTGTGATCTTTCCGACAGGAAGGCGCGAATCGAGTCGCACAACTGAGACCATACTCCATAGACACGCAACTTGTTGGTTAGTTGGATGACATGGCGGAGGGGACCAAACAGCGTGGTCATCGGTCCCATCGGATTAGGGAAGGACGGGGAAGGAAGTCAGCCGTGACCTTTCAAACGAACTATCCTGGCTCTTGCCTGAAGCGATTGAGGGAAGTCACGGAAAGGCTAAATCAGGATGGCTGGACTCGAGTTTGAACCGTCGCCTTTCCGAATGCGATTCCAATGTACTAACCAATGCGGCATCTCTCTCGGTCACGCAGCTTCTTTATAAGCCACTCGTCAGGAACGCTATCAAAAGCCTTTTGGAAATCTAGAAATACGCAGTCGATTTTAAATCCCCTGTCGACAGCACTCATTAACTCGTGAGAATAAAGAGCCAGTTGTTTCAAAAGAACAATATTTTCTGAATCCGAGCTGACTGTGTGTCAACAGATGTTGCAGTAATCGGAACCACGATGGCAACTGTGGGCTACTTGAAGATTACTGCGGACCACCTGCAGTGTTTCGCGGTTGATTTATTGCCCGGCAGCGATAATGTCTTCCGGTAGAGTGACTGTGTCACAAAGCCTCTATTGTACTGCTGTGAATGGAGGAGCAACTCTTGCCCACCACATCCGCCGAATATGAACTCGACTAGAGGCACCGGGACGCTATCGGGCTCCAGCTCCATGCCGGCGTACAACTTACTGGAATTACGTGACCTACGAGTAGAAATCCGATGCCATGTACCTCCGGAGACCTAACAACATGTCGAATCCATGGTACTCATAATCGCTGCTGTGCAGATTTGCAATCCTCTACAAAGCAGTTAGTATAATTTTCTGGTTCATTAGTTACAAAATGGTGGATAAATGATTACACCGACATTTCCCGATTGTGGGTGAATTATCAGAGGTTTACCGACTGAGTACTGAGTGATGTACTCCAACGTGTTAGCATGTGAGGATGTATTTTCTTTTATTACTGCTGCTTATTGTTGTATTTTAACATGCCTTACACCGACATGTTTTCTCAATCTACTATAACCAAGCTACCGTTACTGGCTCCTGTATTTATCAGTGTGATTGGGGGGGGAGGGGGGGGGGAAGATGGGGGCAAGGAAACACATCCCTATACCTAATTTTCTTAAATAAGTAAATCTACACTCCTGGAAATGGAAAAAAGAACACATTGACACCGGTGTGTCAGACCCACCATACTTGCTCCGGACACTGCGAGGGGGCTGTACAAGCAATGATCACACGCACGGCACAGCGGACACACCAGGAACCGCGGTGTTGGCCGTCGAATGGCGCTAGCTGCGCAGCATTTGTGCACCGCCGCCGTCAGTGTCAGCCAGTTTGCCGTGGCATACGGAGCTCCATCGCAGTCTTTAACACTGGTAGCATGCCGCGACAGCGTGGACGTGAACCGTATGTGCAGTTGACGGACTTTGAACGAGGGCGTATAGTGGGCATGCGGGAGGCCGGGTGGACGTACCGCCGAATTGCTCAACACGTGGGGCGTGAGGTCTCCACAGTACATCGATGTTGTCGCCAGTGGTCGGCGGAAGGTGCACGTGCCCGTCGACCTGGGACCGGACCGCAGCGACGCACGGATGCACGCCAAGACCGTAGGATCCTACGCAGTGCCGTAGGGGACCGCACCGCCACTTCCCAGCAAATTAGGGACACTGTTGCTCCTGGGGTATCGGCGAGGACCATTCGCAACCGTCTCCATGAAGCTGGGCTACGGTCCCGCACACCGTTAGGCCGTCTTCCGCTCACGCCCCAAAATCGTGCAGCCCGCCTCCAGTGGTGTCGCGACAGGCGTGAATGGAGGGACGAATGGAGACGTGTCGTCTTCAGCGATGAGAGTCGCTTCTGCCTTGGTGCCAATGATGGTCGTATGTGTGTTTGGCGCCGTGCAGGTGAGCGCCACAATCAGGACTGCATACGACCGAGGCACACAGGGCCAACACCCGCCATCATGGTGTGGAGAGCGATCTCCTACACTGGCCGTACACCACTGGTGATCGTCGAGGGGACACTGAATAGTGCACGGTACATCCAAACCGTCATCGAACCCATCGTTCTACCATTCCTAGACCGGCAAGGGAACTTGCTGTTCCAACAGGACAATGCACGTCCGCATGTATCCCGTGCCACCCAACGTGCTCTAGAAGATGTAAGTCAACTACCCTGGCCAGCAAGATCTCCGGATCTGTCCCCCATTGAGCATGTTTGGGACTGGATGAAGGGTCGTCTCACGCGGTCTGCACGTCCAGCACGAACGCTGGTCCAACTGAGGCGCCAGGTGGAAATGGCATGGCAAGCCGTTCCACAGGACTACATCCAGCATCTCTACGATCGTCTCCATGGGAGAATAGCAGCCTGCATTGCTGCGAAAGGTGGATATACACTGTACTAGTGCCGACATTGTGCATGCTCTGTTGCCTGTGTCTATGTGCCTGTGGTTCTGTCAGTGTGATCATGTGATGTATCTGACCCCAGGAATGTGTCAATAAAGTTTCCCCTTCCTGGGACAATGAATTCACGGTGTTCTTATTTCAATTTCCAGGAGTGTATATTTGGGTCCCTCTGATAATCAAAAGTTGGAGCCCTATACCTGATAGTCTTAAATAATTGTGTGTATACGTTGGAACTTCAATAGCGGCAACACTGCTGTGGAGAAACTATGCAATGGAATCTACTGTTGTCGTTGATAGCACACGTTGTTGTCATACCTACCTTACCTCAGAACAATGGGACTCGCCCGTCCCACGTCACCGACGTGCGCACATTCGAGGGAAACACAGTGAGCGAGCGGTCTATTGTAGCGGTGTCACTATTCTTCGAAACAGGAACAACTGAGTTGGATCAAGACTGAATGTACCAGAGGTCGTACAGCACAACAGTGTCATCAAGGTCTTCAAGAGGCGTGCGGGGTATCGGCATTGCTGTACACAGCAGTGGTACGTTGGGTAAAACCTTCAACGAAGGTCGGCAAATTGTGGCAGACATGTATCTGCCAGATCGTCCTAGCGTCTCTGAAGAAGTGCATTCTGTTGCCGCGTTAGTGGACAGTGATCGACGCCATAAGATTCGTGAGCTCGCCCACGAAACCGGATTAGCACATACGACTGTGCTTCGCTTGCTGAAGGAACGCCTGGGCATGCGAAAAATCACATCGCGATGGGTTCCGCATGAATGGGCGGAAATTCAGAAATGGATGCGTTACGACACTGCTCAGACGCACTTCGAGTATTATGAGAGCGAAGGAGAGTTTTTTTTACGCCGTGTCGTAACACTGGATGAGACATGGGCCACATCGTACGAGACAAAACTGAAACGCCAGTCCAACAAATGACGTCATTATGGGTCACCGCGAAAGTCGGAAGTGCGTCAGAGCCCAAGTATGGTGAAAGTTATGGTGATTCTCGTGTACGATTGTGATGGTGTTATCCCAACGCATTAAGTTCCTCCACGGCAGACCGCCAATCGACAGTATTACTGTTCGCTTTTGGAGCATCACCTGCGACGAACTTTGCGAAAGAGGCGGCGACACTTTCTGCGCAACCCACCCATCATTTTGCATGACAATGAGCGGGCGCATACAGCGCAAGCTGTGGCTGCTCTGTTCGGTCGATGGGACTGGGTAGTACTGTACCATCCATCATATTCCCCTGACTTAAGTCCTTGTGACCTTGATTTGATTCCGAAGATGAAGGAACCACTTCGTGGCATTCGCTTCAGAACTGTTCCAGAGATTCGAGAGGCAGTAGACCGCTCCATTCGCACCATCAACAGAACAGGCTCTGCGAACGGTATACTACGCCTTCCACATAGCTGGCAATGGGTTCTGCACAACGCTGGTGACTACTTTGAAGAACAGTAACAGGTCCAAACATGTAACTCTTTTGTATCGATTGTGAATAAATAATTGCCACTATTTAAGTTCCAACCCTCGTATGGTGCTTATATAACTGTGGTATGAAGATGTCCAGCCTATCTTGTATACTACTTTGGATGTATCTCATTTTCATTGTTGGTATGCTATATTTCACAGTAAGAGGCCTTTCATACCTGTAATGTCCTGTTCATGATCCCTCACACGAGCAACTTACTGTTTTGGAGCGTATTATAATGTTTTGTATTGTTAAATTTATTTTTAGCAAGAATATTTGAATATATTCGGTCTCGTAAACTGACACGTCCGGGAGAGCGGTGTGCTGACCACATGCCCCTCCACATCCGCATCCAGTGATTCCTATGGGCTGAGGGTAACACGGCAGCAGGTCGGTACCGTTGGGCCTTCCAAGGCCTGTTCGCACGGAGTTTTAGTTTTTTATTTGAATATATTCTTTGCCAACTGTTGCTGTCATTACACTTACAAGGAACCCCTTGGATGCGAGGTCGCAAATGGCCAATGATATTTACGGCATTCGACGCCCCACATATTGTCTACCATGCAGCCACTGTACTGGCTGCTAATAGCAACAGGGGACTGGACTGGAAATACCCAATGGTGAGTACAGTATAAGGCGTCGGAGCGTAGTTGAAACACTTAGTTTACGAGTGACTGTCAACAGTGCTACAGTGCTAGTTGTGTTGATATAAAGAAGAACAGTGGCAACGATAAACAAAGCAAACACTGCATTGCATATACAGCAACAGTTACCGTAGTAGATATTTCTCCAGAAAGGAACACAAGGAATTTAGTAGTGTAAGAAAGATGTGGCAGATGAAATATTAGCCTTTCTGCAAGCGGAATCAGTGGAATTTGTTGTGCCATATGAGCTCGACTGTGTACATGAGGAGTATAACGATCGCGATACGTGCTAAACAAGTGAAACTGGTACTGAAACAGGTGTCGAACCAAGTAGTTCATCATCCTTGTAGGACACGGAACTACAAATCCCGTCGCCAATGAAACGTAGTAAAGAATAATGGTTGTCCAAGGAGTGAGTACTAAACATAATTACTTACATACAAGATCTTCCACAGCATAGTAAAAAAAAAAAAATTATGAACAGATTTCGAATACGTTCACAGCAATATGACCGTGTAATGCATCAGAAAAACTACGGATATTCAAGGGTGGACAGGGCGCACTTGTAACAGAAATTGGTGTTTGCGCGTTTCAAGCATGCTCGGTACAATTTACAAGATGAGCATGATAGTGACCTACTACGTCTTGCACATCAAACTGCACACAACATGGATTACAGTGGTTTCAAGGGAAGCAATGGATGGTTGCATAAGTTCAAACAGTGCTACAGAATTGGAAGACGACAGACAACGAAATTTCAAAGAAAGAGTTAACTAGACGGTGCACAACACACTGCAGCATCGGCCCGAAAATTTGTAGATGAGGTAAACAAACTTGTACCATAATTCAGTAATGAATTTAGTTTCAGCTCCGACCAATCGGGATTTGAAGAGGAAATGCATGTGAAAGAAACACTGGAAATTAGAGGTACCAATAGAGTTTTATTAAGATTAATTAATACCCATGCCTTAACGCATTCGTATACAATTATTCAGGCTGTTAATCTTGATAGTAAATTAACTGGGAAATTTGTTATTGTGATAATTTATCGTGTGCGTGATCTTGCAAGGTCAGTAGGAAATATTTACATCGAAGCAAGCAAGAGTGGGAAAACGGACTTAAGAGAACTACAACTATGGTATGAGCACGGTTTTTGGGCAATGACTGGTCAAAATAACTTGCTTTTTCTTGATTACTGGTCTGCGCATAAAAATCATTCTTCTTTAGCGTAAATCATCTCTCCTGAAAATTGTGTGACACTGCAGTTCATATCATCTGGACCCACTGGACAAATTCAGTCCCTGGATGTTTCTTTTTCAGCGCCTATGAAACATGTTATCTCACTATCTGCAGCGACGCCTTAAAGGACAGACAGCTTCACGATAATCTTCGCGACAAACTGCTTCACACTCGGTTGCACGCCATCGTATTCCGTCTGCTGTCATCTCCAGGTTACAGCAGCACGACTCTACATGCATTTTTTAAAAGAGGATACCTAGCTGGACATCCTGGACGGTTTGTAACTCCCAAAGAGTTCGCCTTCGCTCTTAATGGTGTGAACCTTAGTCATCACTGTGGCGCGCCATTTTTCATTAGGTTTTCACGGTGCAATTTAACTCAACAATGTTCATTTTGTGAAGTATAATACATGTACCCCACAGAAGGTTGATCTCTGCGCCTCCCGGACACTCATTTTTCGTCGCCCTCTTGATGTTTATGGTGAGTCATTAGTAGCTAATATATTTTCCTGTCATAATTATTAACACAACACTTTCAAATGCGCCTTACTAAAGATTGAGCTTACGACCTTGCACTCAATGGGTTCCTTGTTAGAATGTCTGCATGACACGGCATTGGTATGTTCATGCGGATGTACTGTAAGTGTAGGGACTATGTATGTGTGTATTGTCATCTTTAACAAGTTAATTTCTCTGTGTTTATAAACAAGCTATATACTGTATGCCATAGCGCACAATCTAAGTGTTTCGGGTGATACTGATTTGAACGACACATTTTGCCCTCCTCTGGGGTATTATTTAAATGCTTGTGGTTGTTTTCACTTAGACCGATAGGTAATTGTTCATTTATATACCAACCATTCCCATCTCAATGCATCTAGCGATTACAATTTTGTTTTGCAAAGAATAATCGATGTAATGGCTCACTTACACCACCTGTCGGCCAATCGTGTAACTGCTCCTCGACGCTTCCGTAGCGTGCCTGCTCAGTTTATCCTGATGTGCCGCAGCTATAACGGCTTCATTGAGCTCGCCTCCACACTAGGACACACTGCTGGTGCTATGGGCTTTTTATTTACTCTGTTTTATGCATTTCACAAGCCAACGTGGCGCCTATCTTTGTGCAATTCATGCACAATAGTATTATTTCCAAAATGCACCTAACGACAAATATTGTGTTATCTGGTTATTATCTTGTATACTGCTTGTATAGTTGTGCGGACTGTCATAGTGACGTTTTTATCCAGGTGAATGTTGGTCCGAAGAAGACAGGTAGACTTTAACAATATCGATCATTGACAGCAGTAACTTTAATTAGTGAGCCTTCCACTGGTCGTCTCGGACTGCGTGAGACATCCTCCGATGCAAATCGTAGAAGTGCAAAGAGAACTAGAGGAAGCGCTCATTATATAGGCAGTGCAGAGGGCTTCACTGTCCATCACGTGGCGTCGGTTATGAGGCTATCTCTGTAAATGCCAACATTCTCAATTGAAAGCAATCGATCGTTACACTTTCAGTGCAACGCTGATATCCAAATTTTATCCCGTTTAACACGTGCCTACACGTGCGTGCATAATACTGCGACGTTTTAGATGTGATGCTCCTCTCACTGAATTTTATTTCATGACTATCTTCCTGGTAAACATGTTTCGCTACAGCCGATTTATGCGTGTGACCCAGGTGGCAATTCCTCTTATGTTCAACAAGACGGGTGTTCACACTTCTCTTTATGGTACCGATATAAACCTGTCCACAACTACAAGGAATTTTATATATCCCCGGTGTAGCCAAAACATGCCTTGCGTCTTTTGCCGATTTTAAATATTCTTTTCTTTTCCCGGTGGGTCTGAAAACTGTTTCCACCCCATACTTACCTAACACTTTCCGAATGCGATCTGCGACCTTTCTCGATATGTATTGCTGTCTCAGGAGACTGTCGTCGTGCAAGCGTCTGTAAAGTACCGATGTACTGCGCCTATAATTCGTTACCGCGGGTACGAAATATGCAAACTCGCTGCTGGCGATCTGTTAGACGGAGTGCAATTACCCTCTAACGGAGCCCTGAAACTCGGCAGATTCCAGCGTTTGACATCCTCATTCGTCGGTCATACCGTGGACGAATTTGATTCACTTAAATGGAAGTGAGTACACTGAAATCAGACGTCAAGGAGGCAGACCCAACGCGAATAAGATTGCCCTCAGCACAGCGAGTTGTCCAAGATGACTGAGGTCTAAACTGTCAGTACAGCTAAGTCCTCGCCATAGGCTCCCCAGTCAAGACCAATCCAGCGCGAAGTAATGTCCAGGACGAGTGTCCCAAGCGCATCCTACTCATAGCCAGGACCGAGACCAGAATCCTCTCCAAACTTGAATCTGGATCAGAAGACCAAGTTTCTCCTCTCCTCACTTTCCATCAAACCTCGGTAAACCCCACAAAAGCACTCACACAATGGAACCCACAAGGATTTCGTGACACTCGCAAGACTCCACGAGCTCCATGTCTCCCCTTCAACTTATCTGCTCGAGCCAACGGCAATTAGTAATCGAAGTTAACAATATTCCTTTCTTTTCAGGAGAAGCAGACAACCACTGACATACGAATTCCCATGCAGAGAGGAGATGACGTTGTGCTCCCGACTATTTTTTTCTTTCGAGGCCACTTTAGGCAGCGTGTTTGGGGTTTCCGTTCAGCCCTAAAGTGATCAATGCATTTATCACAGAGGTCATTATCTGGATAATTTGAACTTAACAGCGTATTCGACCAGTGGCCACAGCTAAACTAAGAGAAGTGCTTTTGTGTCCCAACATAGACCATTTCATAGCTGCCATAAATGTTGCTTTCCATTTAAAATTCTTTTGATGGCCTGAGGCTTCCTAAAAAACTCTGCATACAAAGGGACAACACGGCCTGACTGCTTCCTGGGTAGCGTCCGGTTCGTGGTGAACATGAAAACTCGCGAAATTTTATGGCTGCCATCCCTGATGGCAAAGGGCGTTTATGGCACTGTCGTAACGCCTTTCCAGGAGACGTTAATTTCTCTTGCATGCCTTCCCCTGTCGTGGCTAGAAACGCCTAACAGGTAGATCCAGGTAGGCAGTTTTTTCGTCTCCTTAGCCGAAAGTATTTTCTGCACATCGGTACAAGAAATTCTTGAGACCAGCGTTCTGTCCCAAGTAAATGATTCGAGATGTTCCTTTCCCTAATGCGTGCACGTGGCTTGCAAGCCTCGAACGTCCACTGCAAGATCTGATGTTAAATGACCAAACTGCCTGCTTGTTCTCAACTCCAGAAAATACCATAAAGATCCTACATGGATTAACAATGTACATGCTCTCATCACTGTCCGTTTATGTTGATAACTTCCTTTCGTCTCACAAAAATGATTTCTTGGCTGTAAAATCAACATTAAAGAGTAGCCTTGAATATGAAAAATAGTGTATAGTGCAATTTTAGCTATCCGAGTCGAAAGCACCCTAAAAGGCAAAATAATAACTATTAAAATCTTATAGTCGAATTAAGTCGGGTGATACTGAGGGAATTAGATTAGGAAATGAGAAACTTAAAGTAGTATAGGAGTTTTGCTATTTGGGGAGCAAAATAACTGATGATGGTCGAAGTAGAGAGGATATAAAATGTTGACTGGCAATGGCAAGGAAAGCGTTTCTGAAGAAGAGAAATTTGTTAACGTCGAGTATAGATTTAAGTGTCAGGAAGTCGTTTCTGAAAGTATTTGTATGGAATGTAGCCATGTATGGAAGTGAAACATGGACAATAAATAGTCTGGAGAAAAAGAGAATAGAAGCTTTCGAAATGTGGTGCTACAGAAGAATGTTGAAGGTTAGGTGCGTAGATCACGTAACTAATGAGGAGGTATTGAATAGGGTTGGGGAGAAGAGAAGTTTGTGGCACAACTTGACTAGAAGAAGGGATCGGTTGGTAGGACATGTCCTGAGGCATCAAGGGATCACAAATTTAGCATTGGAGGGCTGCGTGGAGGGTAAAAATCGTAGAGGGAGACCAAGAGATGAATACACTAAGCAGATTCAGAAGGATGTAGGTTGCAGTAGGTACTGGGAGATGAAGGAGCTTGCACGAGATAGATTGGCATGGTGAGCTGCATCAAACCAGTCTCAGGACTGAAGACCACAACAACAACAACAATCAATTACAGACAGTTTCACACTTTATGAGTCTAATGCTCGGCAGCCAAAATGGTACAGTTATTCGCTACAAACAACGCTATAATGTCACACGGTTCGCTTAAATTACTGTAAACGAACAAGTTTTCAGATACTTGTCTTGAGTCTGCCAGGTCCCTACTGGAGACGGCAACTTGATGGTGGCTTCTCCTTTGCTGCCCCTAATCCTGTAGGAGACACTGTTCTCGACAGCTTAGTTCGGCAGGCTTCTGATAAACTTGGAACTGGTGCTGTTGTAAGTAGGAAACTTTTTCGGGATTTCAATAATGATCGACAGGCGTGAGATCCGAAGAATTGATGCCTTAAATCTTGCCCGTTCTCTTCACTGTCTGTTGCTACTTGCAGTCATACATCTGGTCGTGCTACTCCCATGAGGGGAAACATCTTGTTGATTGAGGTTAGTACTAGGCATTCTGTACCTACGCAGCCTGTCTTATGAAAAGGCATATCAACTTGGTTAGCATATGTAGAGTTCCTCTAGATTGGTGCAACGCACTGCGCAGTAGCGAAATATAGAGCAAGTGTGGATGTGTGGATGACGCTGCGCTGCGCTGCGCTCCCCTTGAGCTGTTAATCAGTTTGCGGATAAGGTTGTTCAGGTGCCCGCCTTCTATCTGGCGTCTATACATTACAATGCAACTACTGCTGTACAATACGATTTTAATGCAGAGCAGCAGTTTATGTTAAATACATTCTAAGGAAAAACCATAAAGTGGTTATCAGAATGGGACGGAAATCTCTGGATGTGATGTATATACTGACAAACAAATGGTTAGAATTTCAGAAAAGTTGCATGATTTGTTCAAGAGAAAGAGCTTCACAAACTGAGCTAGTTGGTGAGGCATTAGTCCACCTCTGGTGCTTATACAAACAGTTATACAGTTTGGCAATGATTTATAAAATTGTTGTATGTCCTCCTGAGGGATATCTACATCTGCATGTACATGGATACTCTGAAAATCGCATTTAAGTGTTTGGCAGAGGGTTCATCGAACCACTTTCATAATTCTCTATTATTCCAATTTCGTATAGCGCGCGAAAAAGAACGAACACCTATATCTTTACGTACGAGCTCTGATTTCCCTTATTTTATCGTGGTGATCGTTTCTCCCTGTGTAGATCGGCGTCAAAAAATATTTTCGAATCCGGAGGAGAAAGTTGGTGATTAGAATTTCGTGAGAAGATTACTCCGCAACGAAAAACGCCTTTGTTTTAACTATGTCTATCCCAAATCCTGTATCATTTCAGGGTCACTCTCTCCCATATATCGCTATAATACAAAACGTGTTTCCCTTCTTTGAACTATTTAGAAGTATTCCGTCAATCCCACCTGGTAAGGATCCCACACGCTGCAGCAGTATTCTAAAAGAGGACGGACAAGCGTAGTGTAGGAAGTCTCCTTAGTAGGTGTGTTGCATTTTCTAAGTGTCCTGACAATAAAACGCAGTCTTTGGTTAGCCTTCCCTGCAACATTTTCTATGTGTTCCTTCCAATAAGTTGTTCGTAATTGTAATTCCTAGGTATTTAGTTGAATTTACGGCCTTTAGATTTGACTGACTTATCGTGAAACCGAAGTTCAACGGATTCATTTTAGCACTCATGTGGATGACCTCACACTTTTCACTATTTAGGGTCAATTTCGAACTTTCGCACCATACAGGTACCTTTTCTAAATAGTTTTGCGATTTGTATTGATCTGCTGAATTTCCTAGTCGATAAACGGCAGCGTCATCTGCAAATAATCTACGACGCCTGTTCAGATTGTCTACCAAATCGTTTACATAGATAAGTAATAGAAAAGGGCCTATAACATTCCTTGGGGAACGCCAGAAATCACTTCTGTTTTACTCGATGCCTTTTCGTCAATTACTACGAACTGTGACCTATCTGGCAGGAATTCACGAATCCAATCACATAACTCAGACGATATTCCATAAGCACGCAATTTCATTACAATCCACTCGTGTGGTGCTGTGCCAAAAGCCTTCCGGAAATCCAGAAATACGGAATTAATTTGAGATCCCTTGTCAATAGAACTTAACACGTCATTCGAGTAAAGAACTAGTTGTGTTTCACAAGAACGATGTTTTCTAAATCCGCGTTGACTATGTGGCAATAGACCGTTTTCTTCGAGGTAATTCATAATGTTCGAGCACAATATATGTTCAAAAATCCTGCAGCATATCGACGTTAATGATATGAGCCTGTAAATTAGTGGATTACTCCTACTACCTTTCTTGAATATTGGTGTGACCTGTGCAACTTTCCAGTCTTTGGGTGGAAATCTTTCGTAGAGCGAACGGTTGCATTTGATTTTAAGTACCAAGTATTGTATCAGCTCTTAAGGGAACCTAATTGGTATACAGTCTGGGTCAGAAGACTTGCTTTTATTAAGTTGCTTCACCACTACGAAGATATCTACTTCTGCGTTACTCACGTTGCAGCTGTTCTTGGTTCGTATTCTGGAATATTTACTTCGTCTTCGTTTGTGAAGGCATTTCAGAAGCCTGTGTTTAGTAACACTGCTTTGGCAGCTCTGACTTCGGTGGTATCCCCATTGCTTTGCTTTCGCGGAGAAAAGGCACTGATTGTGTCTTGCCGCTAGCATACTTCACATACGACCAGCGTCTCTTTGGCTGTTCTGCCAGGTTTCGAGAAAAAGTTTCGTTGTAGAAACTATTATAAGCATCTCGCATTGAAGTCCTCCTTAAATTTCGAGCTTCTGTAAAAGATCGCCAATCTTGGAGATTTTGGGTATGTTTAAATAGTGCCAAATTCTGTCCAATTGGAGCGTTAGATCATAAAAATCCCTAGCTGGTGGAGGATCCTGCCCATAACGCTCTAATTGTTCTTATTTGGGGAGAGAATTGGCGACCTTGATGGTCAAGGTAGGGCCTACCTGCCAAACACAAAGACAAGTGGTCGCAACTCTCGTCATGTGCAGCCGGGCATTGTGTTGTTGAAATGTAAGCCCAGGATGGCTTGCAGTCAACAAAACGAGGGTAGAATATAATGTAAATGTCGTGTGACCAGGCCCTCCCGTCGGGTAGACGGTTCTTCGGGTGCAAGTCTTTCGATTTGACGCCACTTCGGCGACTTACGCGTCGATGGGGATGAAATGATGATGATTAGGACATCACAACACCCACTTCCTGAGCGGAGAAAATCTCCGACCCAGCCGGGAATCGAAGCCAGGCCCTTAGAATTGACATTCAGTCGAGCTGACTACTCAGCTACGTATAATATCGTCTATGCACCGCTATGCTGCAATGTTGCTGCAGATGACAACCAAAGAGCCGGCCGGTGTGGCCGAGCGGTTCTAGGCGCTTCAGTGTGGAACCACGCGACCGCTACGGTCACAGGTTCGAAACTTGCCTCGGGCATGGACGTGTGTGATGTACTTAGGTTAGTTAGGTTTAAGTAGTTCTAACAAGGGAACATCCCAATCGCACCCCCCTCAGATTTAGTTATAAGTTGGCACAATGGATAGGCCTTGAAAAACTGAACACAGATCAATCGAGAAAACAGGAAGAAGTTGTGTGGAACTATGAAAAAATAAGCAAAATATACAAACTGGGTCGTCCATGCGTAAGATAGGCAATATTAAGGGCGAAGTGAGGTGAGGAGTGCCGTGGTCCTGTGGTTAGCATGAACAGCTGCCGAACGAGAGGTCCTTGGTTCAAATCTGCCCTCCACTGAAAATTTTGCTTTCTTTATTTTCGCAAAGTTATGATCTGTCCGTTCGTTCATTGACGTCTCTGTTCACTGTAATAAGTTTAGTGTCTGTGTTTTGCGACCGCACCGCAAAACCGTGTGATTAGTTGACGAAAGGACGTGCCTCTCCAATGGGAACCGAAAACATTTCATCGCAAGGTCATAGGTCAACCGATTCCTCCACAGGAAAACACGTCTGATATTTTGTATACGACACTGGTGACAGCATGTGCGTCACATGACAGGAATATGTTGTCGACCCACCTAACTAGTACACTTGGCGAATGGGTCAAAAGTTTCTTCTACCTTGCCCGATTTAGGTTTTCTTGTGGATGTAATAATCACTCCAAAAGAAGTGATGAAAAGAGTTTTTCACATAAACTGAAAATAAAAAGTTAAAAATTTTCGGTCAAGGGAAGATATGAACCCAAGAACTTCTCGTTCCACAGCTGTTCACGCTAGCCACGGGACCACGGAGCTCCTCGCCTCACATTGCCCTTAATATTGCCTATCTCGCGCATGGACGACCCAGTTTGTATATTTTGCTTATTTTTTCATAGTTCCACACAACTTCTTCCTGTATTCTCGATTTATCTGCGTTCAGTTTTTCAAAGCCTATCCACTGTGCCAACTTATAACTAAATCTGAGGGGGGTGCGATGGGGATGTTCCCTTGTAAGTTCTAGGCGACTGATGACCTCAGACGTTAAGTCCCATAGTGCTCAGGGCCATTTGCACCATTTGACAACCAAAGAGGTTCTGCTATGAACAGAAATATCACCTCAGGTCATCACTCCCGGCTGGCTGCCATCTTGGCGGACGAAGGTGAGCTTGTTATCCCATTGGTGTGCGGAGCGCATCCAGACACATCTTCCATCTGGAACCTACATTGACTGGAGTAGAATGAGTCCCGCTTCGAATTAAGCCCTGGCGGCTAAGCCGAATACCTGCATGCGTGCGGGCTAGAGGAGGACGAATGCGTTAACTGACTTGCTTAGTCTGTGAAGCTCTTTCTTCTGAATAAATTATCCATTTTTTTGTGATATTGTAATCATTTGTTTGCCTGTACATATACATCACATCCACCGATTTCCGTCACATTCAGATAATTCGTTCGTGTCGCTTTGGTTTTCGCTGGCCAGGAGTGTATCTGTTTTACTGTACACCGTGTGTCTCGCCGACACTAATCTACCGCTGCCGTCTCACACATCTAGGGACTTAGGAGACAGTGCGTGTGTTTTTCCGTTGTCAGCGGTTCATTGACACAGTTTTCGCCGTGCAAAGAGTAGCTGCAGCTGTCGCACTCCGTGTCGGCACTGGGTCTTGATGCCATAGCGACAGACGGGCCTGCTGTGTGAGTCCGTCCGGTAGGAGCGTGGAGTAGTCTGCGTTCCTGTTCACACACGGCGCACCGCCTTTGAGTACGGCGGCGCACAGCCACTGCCTACTACCAGCTCTCCGGTCACAGTGGGACCCGCCCTCTGTCTGACGACTAAGGCTCTGTCCTCCACCCGTGTCTCCCGAGGATACAAAGCAAACTTCACGGCAGGCGGCAGAGGTGCCGGCCGCTCTCTGTACCTTAAGGTTCGTCGCCACTAGACTTCGGTACACCTTTGCAAACGGAGTCCTCGGCTTGTTAACTTCTGTGGTACTGCGTAAGAACTTGCTGGGAATAAATCCTACAGCCGTAAAGAGTCTCATATTCTGCCCTTTACCTAGAATTAAAATCACAAACATGTTTTAAGAATACGACTAATTCAGACGGAGGACATATAGAAAAAAAACACTCAGTTGTTATGTAAATTATTTCTCTACAAGTAAAAAATAAAACAGATTAGACAAACATCTGATGCCCTTTTGAATTATGTAAGAAATTGTGTATGGCAAATGAGACTTCAGGTTTTACGTAATTCACCATACAAACATCTAAATCTGTATCTGTATCGTGCTCTGCAAGTCACCTAACAGTGTGTGGTGGAGGGTATGTCTGGTACCATTAATTGATCCTCCCTAACTTGCTCCACTCGCAAATGGCACGTGCGAACAATGATTGTCAGTAAGCCTCCACGTTAGCTCCAATTTCTCGAATTTTCTTGTCATCGCCATTTTGCGAGATGTATATGGAAGTAATGTGTTGTCCGCCGGCCGTTGTGGCCGATCGGTTCTAGGCGCTTCAGTCCGGAACCACGCTGCTGCTACGGTCGCAGGTTCGAATCCTACCTCGGGCATGGATTTGTATGATGTCCTTAGGTTAGTTGGATTTAAGTAGTTCTAAGGCTAGGAGACTGATGACCTCAGATGTTAAGTCCCAGAGTGCTCAGAGCCATTTGAACTATTTTGTGTTGTCCGACTCTTCCGGGAAAGGGCTCTCTCGAAAATTTAACACTAATCCTCTCCGTGTTGGGGAAAGCCTCTCCTGCAGCATCTGGCATTGGATTTTGTTGACATCTCTGTCACGCTCTCGCACCGACTAAACGATCGCGCTCTTCGTTAGATCTTCTCTATCTCTTCTATCAGTCCTACCAGCCAAGGACCACATATTGATGATCAATACTCAAGAACAGATCGAACAAGCGCCTTATAAGCCACTTCTTACGCGCATGAGTGACATTTCCTGAAGACTCTTCCTATGAATTTCAGTCTGCCATCTGATTTTCCTACTATTTCTTTTACGTGGTCATTCCACTTAAGGTCCCTGTGGATAAATACTTCTAGATATTTTACAGCAGATGCTGTTTCCAGAAGTGTGTTATCAACAGTGTAGTTGTACAGTCGTGGATTTCTTCCCCCAAGCATGCGCGATGTATTACATCTATTTACGTTCGGGTCTGTTACCAGCCTGCCCCTTCATCAGTCCTCTGCAGGTCGTTCTGCAAAACGATTCTGTCTTCTGGCGTTTCTGCGTTCCTATAGACAACCGTATCATCTACAAGCAATCTTAAGGAGCTTCCGACGCTTTCTTCTAGATCATTTATGTAGATTGCAAACATTAACGGTCCGAATATGCTTCCTTGAGTTGTATC
The DNA here is from genome assembly GCF_023864275.1 of Schistocerca cancellata. Taxonomy (NCBI): domain Eukaryota; kingdom Metazoa; phylum Arthropoda; class Insecta; order Orthoptera; family Acrididae; genus Schistocerca; species Schistocerca cancellata. The sequence goes on from NC_064630.1 coordinate 353,708,333, forward strand.
AGTAAGAACGCCTTGAATCCAGTCTCTGATCTGGTGCGATACACGCTAAGCTCGCATTTTTTGATTAAACTGCAGAACGAGACGATGTCAAATGCCTTCCTTAAGTCAAGCGACACAGCATCAACCTGAAGGCCGTTGTCCACAGCACTATGGGTTTAATAGAGGAACAGAGCGAACCGAGTTTGCGAAACCTATTTTGATTTTTATAGAGGCGATTTCGCTCTCCAAAAACATCAATAATCTTAAACTGAAAACATGTTCAATTATGAAACTCCGTGGCAGATTAATACTGTTTGCCGGACCGAGACGTGAAATCGGGACCTTTGCCTATCACGGGCAAGTGCTCTACATGTTCCATAATTCTACAACAACTCGACGTCAACGAATGAGGCCTATAGTTATGTACATCTGTCCAATGACCCCTCTTGTAAACAGGAATGAACTGCGCTGTGTTGCAGTCTCTAGGTACATGTTTCTGCTCAAGCGATCTACGGCAAACTTCTGCTAAAAGCACTCATTAAAATTCTAAGATTTTACGTTAAACGCCGGCCGGGGTGGCCGAGCAGTTCTAGGCGCAACAGTCTGGAACCGCGCGACCGCTACGGTCGCGGGTTCCAATCCTGCGGGCATGGATGTGTGTGATGTCCTTAGGTTAGTTAGGTTTAAGTAGTTCTAAGTTCTAGGGGACTGATGACCTCAGAAGTTAACTCCCATAGTGCTCAGAGCCATTTTTACGTTAAACGCTGAATTTCAAATTCTGATTCGGCAATCATTTACTGTATATCATTTCGATCATGATACAAAGACGCAGCAAATGTTTTTCTAATCTGTTCTATTTATTACTTTTATACGAATAATTTCACAGAACATTTAACCGTTTTCTTTTTTCAAAACTATTTTTATGCCAATATCCTTATTCACAGTTAAATAAGACAAGAACGTAGCTTCTACGGGCGAAATAGCTATGAATTGAAGAAGTGAACTGTTTGACACTTCCTGGCAGATTGAAACTGTGTGCCGGACCGAGACTTGAACTCGGGATCTTTGACTTCCGCGGGCAAGTGCTCCAACAACTGAGCTACCCAAGCACGGCTCGCGACCTGCCCTCACAGCTTCAAATCTGCCAGTACCTCGTCTCCTACCTTCCAAACTTCACAGAACCTCTTCTGCGAACCTTGCAGAACTAGCACATTTGGTGGAGGACTTGCCCGCGAAAGGCAAAGATACCGAGTTCGAGTCTCGGTCCGGCACACAGTTTTAATATGCCAGGAAGTTTATATCAGCGCACACTCCGCTGGAGAGTGAAAGTCTCATTCTCTTTGACACTTCGTTTGCATAGCTAACAGCAGCTGTTCTTGAAATTTTTCAAGTATCTCTGAAATAACTAACCTTTTTTTTTTTTTAAAAAAAAATACGCTGATTATTTTCAAGCAATTAAATCTTATTTTTTCCAAACCAGATATTGTCGTCTAGACACCGTATATGACGCTTACCTACCCTTAGGTTCACTGTGAGAATTCGGACAAAAATCTACTGCGTAGTTTGGAGGAAGTCTTGACCAAAAAGGAAAAGATAGCGACAACACTTAGTGTATTGTACGGGATGGTAAACTGTTTTTCAAGCGGGAGCCCCGCTATAGGTGGATATAATTACGGGGCTGTGTGGCTCTAAGTTTCCGAATAGGTGCTTCAGAGCTTCCTCCTGCTTAGTTTCTGCGTTTGTGGTTTCCAATATGAAGTCTGTTTGATGCAACTCTTTACGTTCCTCTATTCTATGTAAGCCTCTTCATCTCTGCATAACTACTGCATCCTACATTAAATTGAATCTGCTGGCTGTATCAAGCTTTGATCTCACTCTATATTTTTTATCTTCACACTTCTCTCAAGTACGAAACTGATATTTACTTGATGCCTCATGGCGTGTCCTATCAGTCAATCACTTCTTTTATTCAAGTTGTGACATACACTTCGTTTTTTGCCAATTGAGTTCACTACTTTGTCAATAGTTATCCGAACTAACCATGTAATCCTCGACATTCTTGTGTAACATCACATTTCAAAAGCTTTGCTATCTTATTATCTGAACCGTTTAACGTCCACGTTTCAGGTCACTACAAGGCTAGATACCAGAAATATTCGTTCAGAAAAGACTTCTTAACAAATTTATATTCGATGTTAACAAATTTTTCTTTTTCAGAAATGAATTACTTGCTAGCACCAGTCTGCATTTTACGTCTTTTCTATTTTGGTCATCGTCAGTTATTTTACTGCCTAATTAGCAAAACTCTACTTTTAGTGTTTGACTATGTAATATAATTGCCTCAGCATCGTTTGTTTTAATTCTGTCATACTCCATTACGATGATTCTACTTTAGATGATCATCATCATAGACCCTTTTTTAAAATGTTATTCATTTACTTTCTCTGCTCTTCCAAGTTCTTTGTCGTTTCTAACACAGTTAAAAATCCTCAGTAAACTGTCCTCTTATTATTTCTTCTACTTGATTCTTAAAAATGTTCAAATGTGTGTGAAGTCTTAGGGGACTTAACTGCTAAGGTCATCAGTCCCGAAGCTTACACACTACTTAACCAAAATTATCCTAATGACAAACACACATACCCATTCCCGAGGGAGGACTCTAACCTCCGCCGGGACCAGCCGCACAGTCCATGACCGCAGCGCCTTAAGACCGCTCGGCTAATCCCGCGCGGCACTTGATTCTTAATCCCTTTCAAAATATCTCCTTTGTCTCCTTTACTACAAACTTAGTGTGCAGCTCGAATAACATTTGAGACAGGCTACAGCCATGTCTCACTTCTTTGTTATGTAGCAGTTAAAATGTTGGGCAGACTGTACGCTCATTAATTTTTAAGACCGGCCCTGGTGGCGCTGTCGTAAGATACGGGACGTAAGGATCGTAGTTCAGATCCATGGCCTGTAAAGATTTAGATTAGGTTTCCTAGAATCCCTTAAAGGAAATGCTAGGATAATTCTGAACCGAGTATCAGCTCGTGTCGATAGAGGTCTTCCTTCTGTCGTGTCTTTGACGTCGCAGCTTATCAATGAGTTCCGTAGCGTCCCTCTGAAGGGCTTACATGCCCCTCCTTCTCCATTTAACAGCGTTGGGTGCGCAGTGTCGCTCTCATGGAGTGTTCCACGTTAAATGGCTGAGTCTTCGTGCCGTGGGTGGTCGGCGTACGCGACCGCATGCTGCGATGCGCCACCTTGTTCAAACGATCACCGTTGGAGGACACGCACTTGGTGATTGCATCTGACGAGACAGTAGCCCAAACAAGCTGCAGTCTGAAAGATCATGCTAGTGACAGACCGGTTGCAGCTGCATGTGCAACGGGGACAGATTTCCTCCTTGTTCATTGCACGTGGAGCACCAGGTGAAGTTTAACGTGGTGAGTAACATTTGTATACAAAACACTTCGAGCTTTCTTGCCTACCACAATGGAGTAGCTTGCGTGGTTATGAACAAGTCATGCTTTAACTTGCCCCGTGTCATTGCGCCTCTTGATGGTTGCGTTATGTATTGTAAAATTTATAGCTCTCTTTCCATATTGTTAAAGGAAAACTTTTATGTGTTACGTTCTAATTAGGTTTTTGATTATGACATGCACAAGTTTTTAAGATGCGGGATTCTGTTATGGATCTTTGGATTTAAGAAAGGTTCTATACGTATATATTAATGGTTCCTTTATTCGATATTGTCAGTCTTTCATGATTCCGAAAAGTACACTACTGGCCATTAAAATTGCTACTCCAAGAAGAAATGCAGATGATAAATGGGTATTCATTGGACAGATATACTAGAACTGACATGTGATTACATTTTCACGCAATTTGGGTGCATAGAACCTGAGAAATCCGTGCGCAGAACAACCACCTCTGGCCGTAATAACGGCCTTGATACGGTTGAGGCATTGAGTCAAACAGTGTTCAGGTACAGCTGCCCATGCAGCTTCAACATGATACCACAGTTCATCAAGAGTAGAGACTGGCGTATTGTGACGAGCCAGTTGCTCGGCCACCATTGACCAGACGTTTTCAATTGGTGAGAGATCTGGAGAATGTGCTGGCCAGGGCAGCAGTCGAACATTTTCTGTATCCAGAAAGGCCCGTACAGGACTTGCAATATGAGGTCGTGCATTATCCTGCTGAAATGTAGGGTTTCGCGGGGATCGAATGAAGGGTAGAGCCACTGCTCGTAACACATCTGAAATGTAACGTCCACTGTTCAAAGTGCCGTCATTACGAACAAGAGGTGACCGAGACGTGTAACAAATGGCACCCCATACCATGACGCCGGGTGATACGCCAGTATGGCGATGACGAATACACGCTTCCAATGTGCGTTTACTGCGATGTCGCCAAACACGGATGCGACCACCATGATGATGCTGTAAACCGAACCTGGATTCATTCGAAAAAATGACGTTTCGCCATTCTTGCACCCAGGTTCGTCGTTGAGTACACAATCGCAGGCGCTCCTGTCTGTGATGCAGCGTCAAGGGTAAAGGCAGCCATGGTCTCCGAGCTAATAGTCCATGCTGCTGCAAACGTCGTCGAACTGTTCGTGCAGATGGTTGTTGTCTTGCAAATGTCCCCATCTGTTGACTCAGGGATCGAGACGTGATTGCACGGTCCGTTACAGCCATGCGGATAAGATGCCTGTCATCTCGGCTGCTAGTGATACGAGGCCGTTGGGATCCAGCACGGCGTTCCGTATTACCCTCCTGAACCCACCGATTCCATATTCTGGTAACAGTCATTGGATCTCGACCAACGCGAGCAGCAATGTCGCGATACGATAAATCGCAATCGCGATAGGCTACAATCCGACCTTTATCAAAGTCGGAAACGTGATGGTACGCATTTCTCCTCCTTACACGAGGTATCACAAAAACGTTTCACCAGACAACGCCGGTCAATTGCTGTTTGAGAAATCGGTTTGATTCAAAACGGTTCTAATGGCTCTGAGCACTATGGGACTTAACTGCTGAGGTCATCAGTCCCCTAGAACTTAGAACTACTTAAACCTAACTAACCTAAGGACATCACACACATCCATGCCCGAGACAGGATTCGAACCTGCGACCGTAGCAGCCGCGTGGTTCCAGACTGAAGCGCCTAGAACCGCTCGACCACAGCGTCCGGCATATAAACTGTGGCAACATGCTATTACTCCTTTATCAAGCCCCACAGCGGACGCCAAAGCCGTGGTAGAGTGAAACTGCGCTCAGATTAGGGAACCCTTACACAATTTTCTTTGTAGCTGGGCGCCATGCTTGATTATCGTTAATCAAACCGTAAGTCAGCTCTTCGCGAATATAAGACCTCTATTTCTGAGTATGAGCAATACGTCTCAATAACTTTTAAAAGAAGGTAAATACGTAAACGCTCTTAGATCTCAGGGTGCTTTGACGAATGGAGCATCAGCGACGATAAAATATGGATATCCACTGACATAAGCGACTTAAACGAAGGCCAGATTGTAATGGAGCGGCGCCTGATATTCAGTATGCCGGAAACTGCGAAGTTAGTCGGCTGTTCGGGTGCGACTTCTTCATATGCGAGTACGGTGGGCACGGGTCTTCGAGTTAGCTCCCTGGATCAATGGGAAAGTACTGTCTGGTCGGATGAACCGTGTTTCTTATTGCACCAGGTCGACTGTAGTTTCCATTATCCAGTCGGAAGGCCGCTCGAAACTTGCAATGCGCCACGGACGCATGCCGTAGGGGAAAGCATTGTGCTACGAGAGACGTTCACTGGGCCTGCACGACTCCTGTTGTATTAATTGAAGTAGTGGACTACGTGAACATTATTGGCGATCACTTGTACTCTTTCGAGCAACGGCCTTGCCGCAGTCGATGCACCGGTTCCCGTCAGATCACCGAAGTTAAGCGCTGTCAGGTGTGGCAGACACTTGGATGGGTGACCATCCGGGCCGCCATGCGCTGTTGCCGTTTTTCGGAGTGCACTCAGCCTCGTGATGCCAATTGAGGAGCTACTCGACCGAATAGTAGCGGCTCCGGTCACAGAAAACCATCGTAATGACCGGGAGAGCAGTGTGCTGACCACACGCCCCTCCTATCCGCATCCTCAGCTGAAGATGACACGGCGGTCGGATGGTCCCGATGGGCCACTTGTGGCCTGTAGACGGAGTGCTTTTTTGTACACTTTCAGGCTTAATGTGTTTTTCGGTGTAGGTGGCATCGTGTAGCAGAATAACAGGCCAGAATCGAGATATAGTGATTTGAGGAGCACGATAGTGAAGTCTTGATAATCAAATTGACCTTTGCTGAAGCCAGTGAAAAATATTTGCGAGTTATTCGAGCTCCAGCTCGGCGCCCACGAAACACCGATCGGTAATTCACGGAAGTGTGTGTTCTGAGGGTAGACACCTGTGGCCATATACATCTGGGAACCAACCTAACAACTTTTGAATCAATGTCAGTCATAATCACTGCTGTATTACGTTCAAAAGATGGACCAACGCCCTATTAAGCAGTTGATCATAATAATTTAACTCACAGATGTGTACATGTGGATAAAAATATGGGATTACCAAAAACACGACACAGTGCCATGTCTAACACGGTGTAGGAAACCGGTGGCTTTTAAAAACAGCTTCCAGTCGACTCAGAACGGATAAATACTGGTTATCTTATACCAATCTGTGGTGTCACCGCCAGACACCACACTTGCTAGGTGGTAGCCTTTAAATCGGCCGCGGTCCGTTAGTGTACGTCGGACCCGCGTGTCGCCACTATCAGCGATTGCAGACCGAGCGCCGCCACAAGGCAGGTCTAGAGTCTTCCTAGCACTCGCCCCAGTTGTACAGCCGACTTTGCTAGCGATGGTTCACTGACAAATTACGCTTTCATTTGCCGAGACGATAGTTAGCATAGCCTTCAGACACGTCATTTGCTACGTCTTAGCAAGGCGCCATTACCAGTTACTATTGATGCTGTAAAACATGTACCGTCAAGAGCGATGATCACCAATTATGGATTAAAGTTAAGTATTCCAGAAGCTACGTACGTTTTTTGGCTAGTGTCAATTCCTTGTCCTGTTCCAGACCTCACGCCAGCCTGCGTGAGCTTAAACGCGTGCCTTTCCGCTTCCTTATAGTGGGTTGGCTGTCTTGCCAATCCACAACAATTTTGGCGACGAGGCCAATTCGCGTTCGTAACTATACTGCCCTGATTTACTTGTGTAATGGCTTCGCCACAATCTCCAGATGTACTGTCCGAATTTTATCGCTTACAGAATCAGCAGACGCAGGCCTTACTGGATGCCCTTGGACAGCTCGTCCAGGGTCAACGTGCACTGCAAAACGATGCGGCAGCCGCCGCTCCACCACTCACGCAGCCACAACACGCAGTTGCACCACTTTTTCGTCCTTTTGATGCTGCACTGGAAAGCTGGACGGAGTGGTCACGCCAATTTGGATTCATCTCGCCACCTACAGAATTCTAGGTAACGAGCGGCAGCCTTTCTTATTATCGTGTGTCGGAGTGTCCACGTACCGTGTGATAGTCAAATTGTTTCCCCGACGTGACATAGCATCTCTGTCCTATGAAGAAATTTTGTCTGCATTAGATGCTTATTTCAAAGAATCAGTCAATGTTGTTGCCAAACGGTATATGTTCTTTCGTACAAAATGTACGGCAGCTCAGAATAATCGGGAGTGGGTTGCAACCTTGCAAGGCCTTACTAGGGATTGTGCTTTCGAGTGTCAATGTGGACTCCCTTATTCAGATACTATGGTACGTGATGCAATTGCACAGAACGTTTCTGATGTTCGTATAAGGGAACAGATTTTGAAACTAGTCAATCCCTCCCTTGAAGAAGTGATGGACATATTTGATCGGCAGGACACACTTGAGTTTGCTCAGGAATCATTTGAAACTTCGCCACCCGTGTGTCAGGTTAACCGGCCCGCCGGGCGAGCTGCACGGAACAGTAAACAGTCCTCGCGCCCGGCGGCGCCAAAGCTGCCTGGCTCTCAGCCACGTGTACCACGCCAGCAAGCAAATGCAGTGAAATCATGCCCGCGGTGTGCTACTAGACATTCGCGTGAGAATTGCCCGTCACGCCAGGCTATTTACTTTTTCTGTAATAAAAAAGGCCATGTTCAAAATGTTTGCCAGAAAAAGCTCCGATCGGAAGCTCAAAACCATTCCAGGCCCTTTGCTTCGCGCTGGAGCCGGAATCGAACCAAGGATACTCAGGCTCGCGAAACTTTGCCCATGGAAATTCATATAGTTCATGCCACTCTGCCCAGTGCCACTCTCTCTAACAGTGACTGTGTTCGTCCCACAAATAGTGGGCGTCGACATTGCAGGCACTCCCATCAAGTCGCAAGTGATTCTGTACCAGTGTCAGTTCACGTTGCACGAGACAGTCGCTCTTGTCGTCAGCAGGACAATAAACTTTTTGTGGACTTGGACATTAACGGCAAAGTGATACCGTTCCAGCTCGATACCAGAGCTGCAGTTTCACTGATCAATCAAGACACGTACAAACAGCTAGGCACACCTCCGTTGCGTGCCGCAAATGTTAAGTAGTTATTCAGGACAAGCAATCCCTGTGTCAGGACAGTGCAGCCTTCTTGCAACATACAAGGGACAAACAAAACTTCTGTCATTTTACGTCCTTCGTTCTTCTTCTGCAGTGAACTTGTTTGGTTTCGATTTATTTCAGTTGTTTAACTTGTCTGTAGTCAATCAGGTCCTCTCAGTGAGCCAGACTGTGCCTTCAGACAGTGTTTCTCGTCTATGTAAAGAATTTGCAGACATTTTTGCACCGGGCCTCGGTTGCGCTAGGAACTATAACGCACATTTGGAACTGAAAGTAAACGCGCAAACGAAATTTTTCAGAGCGCGCAATGTTGCCCACGCATTGCGTGATGAGGTCGCAAGGACATTACACGATTTGGAATCACAAGGTGTAATTGAACGTGTGCAGGCTTCTCTATGGGCATCACCCTTAGTAATTTTGCAAAAACCTTCCGGAAAATTGAGACTTTGTGTGGACTTCAAGGCAACAGTGAATCCACAACTAGTGACTGCAACTTTTCCTTTACCCCGCCTGGAAGATCATTTTGATAAACTGTGCCCGGGTAAATATTTTTCGAAGTTGAACCTAGCAGATGCGTACTTGCAAATACCGGTGGACGAAGAATCCCAGCGCGTTTTGGTGGTTAACATGCATCTTGGTTTGTACCGATTCAACCGACTGCCATTCGGGTGTGCATCCGCCCCTGCATTGTTTCAGCAATATTTACAAACTGTTTGTGCATCGGTCCCTACTGCAGCAAACTATCTGGACGATATTGCGATCTCCGGAAAGACGGAAGAAGAACATTTAGCCAATCTCAGAACATTATTTCAGGTCTTGCGACAAAATGGTCTTCGCTTGCGGAAGGACAAATGTGTGTTTTTTGCTCGTGATTTGCCATATCTAGGACATGTACTCAATGTGCAAGGCATACATCCCAGTCCAGAGCACCTCCGTGCCATACAAGACTTGCCTTCGCCGCAGAATTTGAAGCAGGTACAGAGTGTGCTGGGAAAAATTAATTATTATCATCGCTATGTGCGCCACGCCTCTTCCATTTCAGCTCCGCTTCATCGCTTACGCCGTAAGGGTGTTCCGTTCGTCTGGACGACGGAATGCGAACGCGCCTTTCGCCAGTTGAAATCGGCGTTGCTTTCCAATACTTGCCTTACGCCATTCGATCCCCACGGCGGGCGGAAGCCTTATGCCACAACCGTCCGCCGATTTGCGGGGGAGGAATGTGGTGTCACCGCCAGACACCACACTTGCTAGGTGGTAGCCTTTAAATCGGCCGCGGTCCGTTAGTATACGTCGGACCCGCGTGTTGCCACTATCAGTGATTGCAGACCGAGCGCCGCCACACGGCAGGTCTAGAGTCTTCCTAGCACTAGCCCCAGTTGTACAGCCGACTTTGCTAGCGATGGTTCACTGACAAATTACGCTCTCATTTGCCAAGACGATAGTTAGCATAGCCTTCAGCTACGTCATTTGCTACGACCTAGCCAGGCGCCTTTACAGTTACTATTGATGCTGTAAAACATGTACCGTCAAGAGCGATGTTCACCAGTTATGGATTAAAGTTAAGTATTCCAGTAGCTACGTATGTTTTTTGGCTAGTGTCAATTCCTTGTCCTGTTCCAGACCTCACGCCAGCCTGCGTGAGCTAAAACGCGTGCCTTTCGGCTTCCTTATAGTGGGTTGGGTGTCTTGCCAATCCACAACACATTCTTCCCACGAAATATTGGCAAGTTCAGGTAACGATGCTGAAGTTGAATAGCAGCCACTTCGTCTTCTTTCCAAAGTTGGCAACAAAGGCTGAATAATAGAGAGATCTGGTGACGGTGGTGACTTGGAGAGAACAGAACTGAACGATGCGACCTGTGTGAAAAGGGGGAACAAACAGTGTACGAGGCGATAGACCTGATCAGCCAAAATGGTAAAATACTACTTGGCGCCAATGCAGTCTTGCAGAGTAATCAAGGGGTCCATGGAATACCACGATATGGCTGCCCAAATTATCACCAAGTCCCCGCCATGTTTCACTCTAAGGGTGTAAACTCGACCAGAAATTGGAAACAGTGTTAAACAAGACTCGTCCGACCAAATACCCTTGTTCCATTGCTCCTTCACGTTTTTCTGTAACGGGCATTTGCGTCACAGGTGGTTTTAGAATTCCAGCTGGCTCTGCAATTCCCTGCTTATGGAGGTCCCTGCTTGTGGAATTACCTGCTTTTTGGAGTTCCTTTAGCGTTGTTTTGCTGCTGATGGCGTTCGCGAGCGCGACTTTCAGTTCTGCAGTGACTTTCGCAGCTGTCGTACACTCACTTTTCGCCACAATCGTCTTCAATGACCGTCCGTCACGATCACACGATCGTCAGCGTTGTGACTTACCGGATGATGTTATATCGGTCTCCTTGTGTGCGGCATAAATCTTCGATACGGCGCCTCTTGAAACACCGAACACGGCCTACCTTCGCCTTCATTACGGAAGCACCCATCATACGAGCAGCAACAACTTGCTAACGTTCGAATTCACTTGTTGTTGTGGTCTTCAGTCCTGAGACTGGTTTGATGTAGCTCTCCATGCTACTCTATCCTGTGCAAGCTTCTTCATCTCCCAGTACCTACTACAGCCTACATCCTTCTGAATCTGCTTAGTGTATTCATTTCTTGGTCTCCCTCTACGATTTTTACCCTCCACGCTGCCCTCCAGTACTAAATTGGTGATCCCTTGATGCCTCAGAACATGTCCTACCAACCGATTCCTTCTTCTAGTCGTGCCACAAACTCCTCTTCTCCCCAATTCTATTCAGTATCTCCTCATTAGTTATGTGAACTACCCATCTAATCTTCAGCATTCTTCTGTAGCACCACGTTTCGAAAGCTTCTATTCTCTTCTTGTCTAAACTATTTATCGTCCATGTTTCACTTCCATACATGGCTACACTCCATACACATACTTTCAGAAACGACTTCCTGACACTTAAATCGATACTCGATGTTAACAAATTTCTCTTCTTCAGAAACGCTTTCCTTGCCATTGCCAGTCTACATTTTATATCCTCTCTACTTCGACCATCATCAGTTATCTTGCTCCCCAAATAGCAAAACTCCTTTACTACTTTAAGTGTCTCATTTCCTAATCTAATTCCCTCAGCATCACCGGGCTTAATTCGACTACATTCCATTATCCTAGTTTTGCTTTTGTTGATGTTCATCTTATATTCTTCTTTCAAGACACTGTCCATTCCGTTCAACTGCTCTTCCAAGTCCTTTGCTGTCTCTGACAGAATTACAATTTCATCGGCGAACCTCAAAGTTTTTATTTCTTTTCCATGGATTTTAATACCTACTCCGAACTTTTCTTTTGTTTCCTTTACTGCTTGCTCAATATACAGATTGAATAGCAGCGGGGAGAGGCTACAACCCTGTCTCACTCCCTTCCCAACCACTGCTTCCCTTTCATGCCCCTCAACTCTTATAACTGCCGTTTGGTTTCTATACAAATTGTAAATAGCCTTTCGCTCCCTGTATTTTACCCCTGCCACCTTCAGAATCTGAAAGACAGTATTCCAGTCAACATTGTCAAAAGCTTTCTCTAAGTCTACAAATGCTAGCAATGTAGGTTTGCCTTTCCTTAATCTTTCTTCTAAGATAAGTCGTAGGGTCAGTACTGCCTCACGTGTTCCAACATTTCTACGGAATCCAAACTGATCTTCCCCGAGGTTTTTCCATTCGTCTGTAAAGAATTCGCGTTAGTATTTTGCAGCTGTGACTTATTAAACTGATAGTTCGGTAATTTTCACATCTGTCAACACCTGCTTTCTTTGGGATTGGAATTATTATATCCTTTGTGAAGTCTGCGGGAATTTCACCTGTCTCATATATCTTGCTCACCAGATGGCAGAGTTTTGTCAGGACTGCCTCTTCCAAGGCTGTCAGTAGTTATAATGGAATGTTGTCTACTCCCAGGGCCTTGTTTCGGCTTAGGTCTTTCAGTGCTCTGTCAAACTCTTCACGCAATGTAACTGCGACATAATGCAGCCACAACTTTGAGGTCGCCACATAGGTGCCGACAAATACAAGAGCGCAACTTGCAGGCTTGGCTAGCGTAGGCATTTATCCCCCAAGCATGCATTTCTCGCGGTGTTTCCATATTTCTGTCCAACCCATGCATCTGCCTACATTCATTTTTCCAAAGATAAAAACGATTGTAATTACTATGGTTTTCCATTGGTATCCAATACCCAATAACTAATGAAGACTACCATACAAGTAAACCACAGAGGTGCAAAGAAGATGGACGCAGGCCTTAGGGGAAGAGACGGCGGAGATGCAGAAGGCACGCGGCTGCTACCTGTGCTCCGGGGGCTGCTTAGCTGGCAGACGTAATCCGCTAACGGTAGAGGACTCTCGTGTGCGACCGCAAGCGTCGAGGGCTCAGAATCCCTGGCGAGCTTACCAAGGGCCAGCTGCCTGCAGCCGCACCACACCTGTACCTGCCTCGTCCTGCTCTGATTCATTCCCTTCCTATTCTTGTTTAACGCCGTCTGTTTTCATATTGGAAATAGTCATTTACCTCTTTCACCACAGTCTGTTGTACAGTTCTGTGGAAGAGGAGATAATAACAGAGGTAGAAACGACTCGGGATCCATTTTTTTCTCCACAACAGTGCGATTTCCAGGAAAACAGGTAAACTCTTAACAGTTCTTATTTGTATCCCCATCAGGCAACGATTTGAAGGTCGCATCCATCGCGTTTTTTTCGCAACACATCTGGCTGGAAACTACAGATTACAGCTGTCCCCTACTCTTATCCAACAAAAATTCCAGAAAATACTAAAATTACTGAAACTATTAGGAGGCCATACATGTAGGTTACAATCTTTCACCGTGTTCTAATCTTCAAAAATCTTACCAGGCCCATTCTCATACTTGCCGACATAACCTGGGTCTGTGCACCATGAAGTATATAATACTAATTACAATTTTAACAACGTCATCCACTACGTATCCGTCTTCCGTCTCCTAGACGTATCCTCCACTAGTCGATAAAATTTCCTCATGCCACTCCTCAAATTCCTCGAACACCTTTGCTCAAACTATACCTCCCGAAGACTCAAATATCTCCCCAACCCTGTGATTTAGTATTGGTTATTAGGGTTTAACTTCCCGCTGACATCAAGGGCATTAGAGACTCAGCACACTCTCGATTGTTTCAGTGATGGGGAAGGAAGTCTTTTGTACCCTATCAAGGGAAACAACCCGACATTTTACCTAGAGTGATTTAGGGAAATTACGGAAAACTTAAACACGGTGATCAGACGCGGGTTTGAACCGTCTTTCTCCCGAACATGAGCCCAGTGAGCTAACCACTGCGCCACCTGCCCATTCCTCTCTAACTCTGCGCTGCTGTTGCGCCTGCACCCTTTGCGCATTCAGCAGCTCCACAGCCATCCTGTGCTATCCCTTGGCAACTTCAACCGTCTCTCTCTTTCCGAGCCAGAAATCCAGCTTTACATCTACCCAACCCACCAGGCGTAAGCAGTAACCTCCATATCACTTCTTTGGATAGAGGCGAAGCTTCGTGACTCGTACTAGTTTCTTCCTGTTCCAGCCGCTACTTATACGTAACACTTCTCAGCCCGAGATCAACACAATAGTTCCGACTGTCCCCCTATACATCGCCGGCCCTCTATCTGTGCTATTTCCACTCATCCCTCCATACTTCCTTCCTACACAGTTTTTACTATGGTCTGAACTCGAGGGGCTTGGAGGTGCCACATCGTCGTCATCATCATCACCATCTTAGTAACAACTACACTACCTAAATTTTTTATTAAATCATTAAAAGAAATAATTTTTAACGTGATTGAAACCGAATTTTTAATGTTTTTAATATGTTTTTATGCCAGAAGAACAGCTGTACAGTATGAGGAGGGAACGAAATGTTCAAGAAAGAAATAAAGTTCACAACAAGTGCGGCTTTTACCGGGAATGCCGCCTGCTATATCTGTTGGGATCCTCACAACAAACTCGTTTAAGCCTGAACTGCTTTTTGGCTACTTACTGGTCACCTGGTATTGGAACTTGTGCTAAGGACTTGTCTAACTTGGGACGATGCAATAACATATTTATGTTTAACATATAACAACTCTGCTGCTCTAACCTGATCACTCCATGTTTCTTTATCTTCTCCTCCTGAGCTCTACTGTTATTTTTAAACGGGATTTGGTAGAAACACAAATTATTTCAAAAACAATATGGTATCCAGTGGGTTTTTAGCTCGGGGCTGAAGTTCACTAAATGATACTGTGAGACTACGAAACCCAAAATAAACACATGTTGGTCTTATTGCCTATAGTGATTGCCTATAGTGGTCCATGCTATTCATGGATTTGCATGTATCACCTACGTCAAGTGTAGAGCTGAGAGTAAAGATGTGCGTGATCGCAATTATAAACATCGGGCTACATACTGTGGGAAAGTATTACTCAACAGGTGCGCAGTCTACCTGCTGGAGAGCATTTGTAATCTCCAATGGAGTAAGGAGGAATGAAAGAGCTCTGGTACCATGGAAGATCTCCTGCATCAAGGGAGACGAATAACATGTATATAAGCGATTGTTGTTATGTACTGTTCACAGAATGTTAGTGAGATGTCTTTAAAACAGCAATTATTAGTTGACTCTGAGAACAGCATCTTTGCATTTAACATGTAACCGTTTATGAAAGTTTGGGACAATACAAAGAGTTCATTGGAATCAATGTACACTTTATTTAAGTAGAGAAGCAGTGTTTTGTTTTATAGCCACTTCACTTATAGAAATTTGCTCGGAAGAAAGAAGTTCGATGTCTAGGAAGAACAGGGCACAGCTTAGCTGGGCCTTGGGATAAGTCACAAGAGTTGCAAGGCTGAATCTCTACACCAATCTAATGAGGGAGCGTTAACGTGGCGGTGTTAGGGGTATTTGCATGGAGTAACAGGTCTACAACAGATGTCGCTCAAGCAGTCAAAATATCGCCACAAAAGCTGAATAAAACAGTTATCAATAGCTAAAAAACACTCCAAGTCCATATTGAACAGGTGCACATTCATCTACATAAATTGTTAGTTGAATTATAGTTATTTCCTTATTTCGTAATTCATGCTATTGTTGATTTAGATTTTCAGAAATAGGGAGATCTTCCTTTCGTGAGCCTGTTCTCATTCATCTATTCGCTTTGCCGCTATTCTGACGTTTCTTATGTATTTCATAGATCTTATAATACTTGTCATTTCCCAATCATCTATAGTTTGTATTCCACCGACTATTTTTCTAATAACCTGTCTTTGAAATATCTCTGTTCTGTCCAGCATCATTGTGAAGCATTCAAATGCCTATAAATGTTGTCGTCTTATCATTGTGACATATTGTTTTAGTTATGTATTTGTACCGATAATGAGGAGTTATATATTTAAGTCTGTACAAATAAATATGTCATTATCGTTTTGGTAAAGACTTGAGCACTGTCCCTCGTCAGACTGGGGATGGATTACGAGTGAAACACATCGTCACTGGCAAGCAGTAGGGTTATAATGTTTGATCAGTTCTGGCAGATCAAAAATGGCTCTGAGCACTATGGGACTTAACTGCTGAGGTCATCAGTCCCCTAGAAAGTAGAACTACTTAAACCTAACTAACCTAAGGACATCACACACATCCATGCCCGAGGCAGGATTCGAACCTGCGACCGTAGCGGTCGCGCGGTTCCACACTGTAGCGCCTAGAACCGCTCGGCCACTTCGGCCGGCCTGTTTTGTTGATAGATGTAATCTAGAGCGTGTAGATTCGAAGGACATGAGAAAGAAGAAACTTGGCGATCTACTTACAATTTGGAAAGAAAAGCATCATTTTAATTTTACGCATTCAACACAGGAATCGATTACAGTAATAAGCTATATAAATTGCTTCTCGCTTCATAAAATAATAAACTCAAGTAAGTGTATTGAAAGTTGTTTCATTTACATCGAAATATATTTTCTTCCTTTCATACAATTTGTGTAGGACCTCAAGATCTATTTCTAATCTGGGAAGCCGATGTCGAGATTCTAACTGACTGTTAAGTAGTTACTGAAATTATAATGTCTTAGGGCATCTTCTTGATCGTTATCTCTCAGCTTAAAATTCCTTCAGACTTGTTCTATTACCTATTAAATGATCAGGCTATATTTTACAAACGCCTGATTTGTTATATTAATGAGAATTATTCTTCATATTGCAGCGAGATATCGGTTGCGAACACCTACGGGAGAAAATGGACTTCTCTGAAGAATTAGAAATCGTTTCGCGTAAACCTATAGTAGGACTATTTTAAACATTAAAATTATACAAATATCTCGACTGTTTTCTTCAAAGGCTTGCGAAAACACTGCAGTAAACAGCCTGTAGTGAGTCGATAGACAGTAACCGAGCGACTGTGAAAGGTATTCGTGCTTGACGGTGACGCAATACAAGTAACAGCCAATAGTGTCAGCGCTGTGCCAACTTATACTTCAGTTAGGTAGGAATTCAGGTCAACGGACTCGGCCGTCATAGTACATTATGTGATGAAAAGTATCCGGACACCCCTATGTAATGCGGCGATGACCACTAGATGTCAGAAGAAGTGGACCCACCAGTATAAAAGGAGACGGGGAGTACTGTGTTGTCAGTAGAAAAGTAGTAACGCCAGAATGGGGCGCATATTAGTCAGTGACTGTTATCTGGATAACAAATCTATCACGGGCGCTTCAACCCTTCTATAGATGCCCAAGTCGACTGCTGGTGACGTGATTGTGAAGTGGAAACGGGAAGGATTAACCAAAGCTAAACCGACAAGGCAGTCGCCATGTACTGGCGGACGGGGACTACATCTACATCTCATACATACTCCGCAATCCACCATACGGTGTGAGGCGGAGGGTACCTCGTACCACAACTAGCATCTTCTCTCCCTGTTCCACTCCCAAACTGAACGAGGGAAAAATGACTGCCTATATGCCTCTGTACGAGCCCTGATCTCTCTTATCTTATCTTTGTGGTCTTTCCGCGAAATATAAGTTGGCGGCAGTAAAATTGTACTGCAGTCAGCCTCAAATTCTGGTTCTCCAAATTTCCTCAGTAGCGATTCACGAAAAGAACGCCTCCTTTCCTCCAGAGACTCCCACCCGAGTTCCTGAAGCATTTCCGTAACACTCACGTGATGATCAAACCTACCAGTAACAAATCTAGTAGCCCGCCTCTGAATTGCTTCTATGTCCTCCCTGAATACGACCTGATAGGGATCCCAAATGCTCGAGCAGTACTCAAGAACAGGTCGTATTAGTGTTTTATAAGTGGTCTCCTTTACAGATGAACCACATATTCCCAAAATTCTAACAATGAACCGAAGACGACTATCATCCTTCCCCACAACTGCCATTACATGCTTGCCCCACTTCATATCACTCTGCAATGTTACGCCCAAATATGTAATGGACGTGACTGTGTCAAACGCTACGCTACTAATGGAGCATTCAAACATTACGGGATTCTTTTTCCTATTCATCTGCATTAATTTACATTTATCTATATTTAGAGTTAGCTGCCATTCTTTACACCAATCACAAATCCTTTCCAAGTCATCTTGTATCCTCCTATAGTCACTCAACGACGACACCTTCCCGTACACCACAGCATCATCAGCAAACAGCCGCACATTGCTATCCACCCTATCCAAAAGATCTTTTATGTAAATAGAAAACAACAGCGGACCTACCACACTTCCCTGGGGCACTCCAGATGATACCCTCACCTCCGATGAACACTCACCATTGAGGACAACGTACTGGGTTATATTGCTTAAGAAGTCTTCGAGCCACTCACATACTTGGGAACCAATCCCATAGGCTCGTACCTTAGTTAGGAGTCTGCAGTGGGGCACCGAGTCAAACGCTTTCCGGAAGTCAAGGAATATGGCATCCGTCTGATACCCTTCATCCATAGTTCGCAAGATATAATGTGAAAAAAGGGCGAGTTGCGTTTCGCAGGAGCGATGCTTTCTAAAGCCGTGCTGATGCATGGACAGCAACTTCTCTGTCTCAAGGAAATTCATTGTATTCGAACTGAGAATATGTTCGAGAATCCTACAACAAACCGATGTTAAGGATATTGGTCTGTAATTTTGAGGATTCGTCCTTCTAGCCTTCTTATATACAGGCGTCACTTGCGCTTTTTTTGCAGTCTCTCGGGACTTTGGGTTGGGCAATAGATTCGCGATAAATGCAAGCTAAGTAAGGAGCCAAAACCGAATTGGAATCCCATCAGGACCTGGCGATTTATACTGCCAAGCATTTCCGAGGGTGACTGTAAAAAACTGCACGAAATCAGCGGAAGTAATCACTGTGAGTACCAAAGTGCTATCAGCAGTCTAGCTGGCATAGTGACTAAGTGTAGGGAGTTAAGAAGAATGAGGTACAATGGTTGAACATCTCCTCGTAAGCCTCACATTTCTGTAGTTAATCTCAGTATTAGTGAGGCAATGGTTCCTGGATAATAATATTCCTGAAATGGAGTGGCATGCCCAGAATCCCGAGCTGAACCCAAAGGAACATTTTTGTCGCTCCAAATCCCAGCGTCCAACAACACTACCGTCTCTAGTTTCGGGTGTTGAGGAGGGGTGGGATATCATTCCTCCAAAGACATTTAGACACACTCTGAAAATGTCCGCACTAGACTTCAAGGTATCATGAAGGAGCAGGGTGAACACGACACATGTTAATGTCCGACTATTAAGTGTCTGGGCCAACGGCCTTGCCGCAGTGGTAACACCGGTTCCCGTCAGATCACTGAAGTTAAGCGCTGTCGGGCTGGGCTAGCACTTGGGTGGGTGACCATCCGATCTGCCGAGCGCTGTAAGCAAGCGGAGTGCGCTCAGCCCTTGTGAGGGAAACTGAGGAGCTACTTGATTGAGAAGTAGCGGCCTCGGTCTCGTCAACTGGTATACGGCCGGGAGAGCGGTGTGCTCACCACATGCCCCTCCGAATCTGCATTCAGTGACGCGTGTTGACTGAGGATGACACGGCGGCCGGTCGGTACCGTTGGACGGAGTTTAGTTTACTAAGTGTCCGGATAGATGTGGTCATATAATGTTGCTCAAGTTAATGAAGGACTCATGTAATAATAATAATGGGGATTGCATTAAATCAGCTATCTCACGGCGGCTTGTGGAATGCATTTGTTTCAATTCGCTGTTGCCTGTAATAGGCGCGGTGAAGAAAAAGTAAAGTACTTTTAAATGTGGAAAATCAGCAGTTCCAGTGCCTCTACAAATAAATGTACTTCACAGCTGCTTAGCAGATAAAGAACAGTGTTTGCAGCAATGAGTCTGGATGATAAGCTTGATTAAGTACACCTGCAGTAATATCCTATTCTACATATAATTATTAAAAGACAGTCCTAGGTTGCACAATGCTCGTTATCTCTTCAAAAACGACGCCTCTGACCTGGGTACGGCAACATCAGGTTATCTCGTGTTAGATAACGTGATAATACGCTAGTGGGTGAAACACGTCGTTTTCTAGCCAGTAAAAAGGATTGTGAAAAATAGGACGGTCTTTTAATATTAATCAGAACATAAGATCAAGGGAATGTCCGCCCCTGGTAGCTGAGTGGCAGCCGGCACGGTAGCTCAGCGTGCTCGGTCAGAGGGTTAGCTACCATCTGTAATAAAAAACCGAGTCAACGGATCAACAAAGAAACTGAACGGGTGTCACCGGACGTCCTTCACGAACAAATCCAACGAACAATATAGAACAACATGAGATTAAAAAAAAAAAGTGGTTAGCACCATGGAATGTCATACCTAACGCCCCGGGTTCGATTCCCGGCTGGGTCGGAGATTTTCTCCATTCCGGAACTGGGTGTCGTGTTGCCCTTATCATCATCATTTCATCCCCATCGACACGCAAGTCGCCGAAGTGGTGTCAACTCGAAAGACCTGTACCAGGCGAACGGTCTACCCGACGGGAGGCCCTAGCCACATGGCATTTCCATTTTTTATCAGGGGAATGGAATAAATTTTATTCTACATATGATCGCCACGCACTTCTCTGTTTCCATTCGTAGTATAGTTCTGTAGCTCGGGAGGGCAAAAAGTAATGTGTTCTATATGAAGTTTCAATACGACTTCTATTTTTGATTTGTTAGGAATGCTATACATTATAAGAAAAAAAGGGAAAGACAAGCACGACAGCAATATTCCGGAAATGGAGTGGCACACCCAGAATCAAGAGCTGAACCCAAAGGAACATGTTTGAGGTGAGTAACAACGTGACTTCACTCCAGACCCCAGCGTCCAACAACAATACCGTCTCTGGTTTTGGCTCTTGAGGAAGACGCACCACGAAGGAGTTACCCGAATCGCGAAGAACTCAGTAGATGTGCTGTACATGTACAAACAAACAAATTATTACAATTTCAAAAAATCCGGATGATTTATTCAAGAGAAAAATATTCACAATTTGAGCAAGCCAATAGCTCATTGAACCGGCTTTGTCACAGATGGAAGGAGTTATTCGGCTTGGCAGAGATTTATAGAGTTGTTGGATGTCCTCTTGAGGGATATCATGCCAAACTGTCCAATGTACAAGTTAGATGGTCAAAATCACAAGATAGTTGGAGGGCCCTGCTCAAAATACTCCAAACATTAATTGGAGAGAGATCTGGTGACCTTGCTGAACAAGGTAGGGTTTGGCAAGAGCGAACACAGGCAGCAGAAACTCTCGCTGTGTACGGATAGGCATTATGCTGTTGAAATGTAAGCCTGAGGTAGCTTGCCATTAAGGACAATAAAACGGGGAGCAGAATATCGCCGACGTACCTCTGTTTTGTAAGGGTGCCGCTGATAACGACCAAAGGAGTCCGGCTACGAAATGAAATGTCACCGAGGCCATCATTTCTGGTTGTCGGGCCGTACTGCGCGTGACAGTCAGGTTGGTACCGCACGGCTGTCTGCGGCGTCTCCAGACATAGCTTCGCTGATTGTCGGGGTTCAGTTCGAAGTGGACTTCATCAGTGAAGACAATTATACTCCAGTTAATGAGATTTCAGGCCGAAGATGTGTCCAGAGACGCTCCGGACACCGGTGTGTTGCCCGCCATACGGCCCAACAAATAGGGGTGATGATAATTAAATCAAAACTCTTTGTCGAAGGGCGTTGATATACATCAACGGGGACAGTTGAAGATGTGTGCCTCGACCGGGACTTGAACCCGGGATTTCCTGCTTACGTGACAGACGCTGTATCCGTCTGAGCCACCAAGGGCACAGAGGATATAACGACTGCAGGGATTTATCCCTTGCACGCTTCCCGTGAGACCCACATTCCCAACTTAATGTCCACACACTACACTCGTAGTGCCCCTGCCCACTACACTCATTACTCGCAGTAGACAATCTTACCAAGTCCCGTAAGAGTTCGGGCAATGCGTGTGCATGAGCACAGAAAAAGGTCAATGGCCGGTTAGCCTTAACTATATGAAGATGGTATCTGTTCTTTCGGAAACGTCCAAAAGAACAGATGCCTTCTTCATGTACCACGGGTGATGGTCTTGGGTCCATTTAATTTCATAGCGTACCTTCGGCTCTCACCCGCGGCACTCTTGCAGCACAGCGGTATGTCGACGATATTCTGCGCCCCATTTTGTTGACCTTCATAGCAATCCAGCCTGGGCCTACAGTTCAATAAGATAATGCCAGCTCGCACACGGCGAGAGTTTGTGTGCATATTTCCTGCTTGCCAAACTCTGCCTTGGCCATCAAGCTAGCCGGATCTCTCCCCAGTTGAGAACATTTTGAGCATTATGCTTAGGGCCGTCCAACCATTTCGAGATTTTGACAATATAAGGCGCCAGTCGGACAGAGTTTGGCACGATATGCCTCAGGAGGGTATCCAACAAATGTCTCAATCAGTACCAACGCGAATAACTGCTTGCATAAGGTCCTGAGGTGACCCAATGTGTTGTTGACTTGCTCAGTTTGTGAAGCTCTTTCTCTTAAATTAATCATCCATATTTTCTGTGATTGTAATAATGTATTTGTCTGTTCATGTACATCACATTTACCGCTTTCCACCACATTGAGATAATTCCTTTGTGGTGTGTTGACTACCTAAGCTTTTATTGTCAGCCCTACACCGAGTTCTCGGTAGGTGGTAACTATAGTCACAGTTCTGCACACATGTGGTACTGACGTCATTTTCAGTGAATTTATCATGAGGGGAATAGGTTAATTTGTAAGCTCTCTGAACGCGGTGGGAACATCGTTTACATAGCAGTACAAACACATTAGAGATACCGCACTGAGCGTTGTCTGCCCAGAATAAATGCAGCCGAATGCTTTCTGACATGTTTACCCTTCTTTGCTAACTGAGAGCACTTCGTTCTCGCTGCTGAGCCATCCATTATCGCTACAATGAGCGGTAAAACTGAAATACATTGCTGTGTGCAAGTAAGACCTGGCTCCGCAGGAGCGTATTTTTTTGCTTCTTTGGCAATATAGTCGTAGCAGTTAAACAAACACTGGCGGAGAGCATAAGGGTACACGTTAATATTCATAGATGTGCCCAACATTAGGTGTTAGTCCATGTAAAGTTTGTGACTATTCTCATAAATACTGCTTCCTTCACTTTTATGTATTAGTTTCTCCTTTTAATAAGTATCGATACATATTGCATATTGAGAGAGAAAAATATGAAAATACTGAAAAGCCTCTAAGAAATACAATTGAAGGAGAAATTCAGAGAGAGAGAAAGAGAGAGAGAGAGAGAGAGAGAGAGACGAAAAAAATGATTGAGGGAGTGGGAGTAGAGTAGCTTCGATGAAGTTCGGAGAAAGAGGAATGAGGGAGCGGAGAGACAGAGTAAGGGAGAGAAAAAGGCGGGTACGAGAGGAAGGGAGAGAGCGAAAGAGAAACATGGTAAAGGGAGAAAGTGAAATGAAGAGTTGAGAGTTAAGAAGCAACAGGAAAAATAAGCAGTAGAGCGACAGGTGGAGAGATGACTGAAGTACTCAGGTCTGCTTAATAAAAGTTTGTTGTTCGAATCACCATTCGGCCGTCCATATATACTTCCATGCTTTTCCTACATCGCTTCAGGCAAAAGCCAGTAAAATTCCTATGAAAACAACACGACCGATTTCCTTATTTTTTTTCCATTCCAAGTAACAGCGTATTAACATTGTTGTGGCCAGCCTTTCCGTATTTGCAGGGGCAATAACCTGGATGGGTGACTGATCTGGCCTTCTAATAGTAGCGAACGTGGTCCTACTATGTTGGTACTACAAACGACTAAAGGCAAGGGGAAACTACGGTCCCATTTCCTGAGGACATACAGCTCTGCTGTATGGTTTAATGATGATGCCATCCTCCTGAGTAAAATATTCCGGAGGTAAAACAATCCTCTGTTTGGATCTCATGGGGGGGGGGGGGGGGGGGCTACATCGTAGGTTGCCGTCATCAGAGAAAAAATATTCCGCATTTTATGGGTTGCAGCCTGAAACATTAGATGCCTTAAACAGGTAGGTAGGTTAGAGAACTTGGAAGGGGAGTTACATATAGCGAGAATTAGCGAAGCGAGATGGCATGAAGGACAGGATTTACGACTACGGAAATACATGTTTATCAACTCAGGATCAAATAGATGTAAGGCAGGAGTAGTTCCAATAATGAATAATGTAAGCGAACAATTACGAACAAAGCAGTGATCACATTATCATAGCCAAGATAAACAGTGAGCCTTGAAGCAACAAGTATGTACCTACTAGATCTGGAAATGATAAAGAGATTGGAGGAATTTTCTTCTCGAGTTATCAGTCTTCTGACTTGATCGTTGCGACCCGCTACAACTTTCTCACCTGCACCAACCTCTTTATCTACTTCCTCAATTATTCGTTGGATGTATTTCAACCTCTGTTTTCCCCTATGGTTTCAACACTCTGCCGCTTCTTCTAGTATCATTGACGTTATTCCTCGACGTCTTAACACCAGTTCTATCGTCCTATTCCTTCGTTTTGTCAGTGTTTTCCATATGTTCTATTCTTCGCCGATTCTGTGGAGAACTTCCTTCTTCCTTACCAGTCAATCTAATATTCAACATCCCTCTATGTTCCACATCTCAAACGCTTCCTCTTCTTTTCCGGTTTCCGTCAGTCAATGTCTCACTACATGCAAAGTTGTGCTTCAGAATTATATTCTCAGACAGTTCTTCCTCAAATTAAGGTCTACGTTTGACACTAATACACTCCTTTTGGCCATTAATGCCTCCTTTGCTTGTGCTAATCTGCTTTCTCCTCCATGCTTCGTCGGTTATTTGTTAATTTGCTTCCAAGGTAGCAGAATTCCTTAACCACATCTGCTTCGTGGTCTCAAATTTTGACGTTAAGTTTTTCGATAATTTGATTTAATCTACTCCACATTGCATTCGCCTTTCTTCAGTTTCTTCGCAGTTCATATTCTATACTCTTTCGTAGGTTCATCCCTTTCAACACGTCTTCTAATTCCTCTTCACCTTCACTGTGGATAGCAGTGCCCTCAGCGATTCTGATATCTTTTCACGCTGAATTTTAAGCCCGCTTTTGGATATTCCTTTTATTTCCATCATTTACACCCTTTTTAATACGAGCACTTTGTTCTTGATCTTCCTTTCTCATTGTTCCTTCTTGCTTTTTGTATATTATCCGTCTTTCCCTATAGGTTAGCATTATTTTTCTCAAGATATAAAAAATTTGCACTATTTTACGTTGTCGAACAGTTTTTACAGGCCGGAGTATCCTATGAAGGTATCTGATTTTTCTTCAGTCTTGTTTCCATCATCACTCTCAAACTGAGAAGTGTCCCTTTGATACCTTCACCTTTCTTAAGCCAAACTGATTGTAATATAACAGATTCTGAAGTTTCTCTTTCATTCTTGTATATATCATTCTTGTCAGCAACTTGGATCCATGAGCCGTTAAGCTGATTTTACGGAAGTTCTCTCACTTATCCGCCTTTGCTATCTTCGAGATTGCGCGGATGACCCTTTCAGGTCTGATGGTATGCCCCCAGTCTCGTAGGTTCTATACACCAACTTGAACAGTCGCTTAGTTGCCACTTCCTTGAATTATTTCAGAAATTCCGAAGGCGTATTAGCTATCAAATCTGCCTTATTTGATCGTAAGTCTTTCAAAGCTCTATCAAATTCTAATACTGGATCTACCAAGGCTGCCATATAGACACATATGTCGTTCACAACACGCCATCAGACAAGATTTCCCCCTCGTAGAAGCCCTCAGTGTGCTCTTTCCGTTACGCATAACAGTGGAAGTCCCACTGCACTCATAATGTTCACGCCATTTCTTTTAATTTCACAGTAGATTGTTCTGACTTTTCTGTATGCTGAATCAGTCCTTCCGGAGAGAGCTCCTTGCAGAGAAAGAAACTGAAACTCTCAAGGAAGTTTATGAGTGGTCAATAAACAATAGAGGGACATTGAACATAAAGAAAACTAATGCCATGAATTTCAGTACGAAGAGGAGAATATGACAATGTTAAATTATATGTAGATGGCACCTTTGTAAACTGTGTAACAAATGCAAAATTACTAGAATGAATATTGATTCTCAGTTGAAGCGGGGCGAAAACACAAAGGTACTTGCAAACAGAATGTAATCAGCATGTTATGCCCTTAAAATCCTATCATCAGTGTGTAACGTGCAGTGTCTTTTAGTTACATATTATTCATATGTCCACTTAAGTCTTAGCTATGGCATTCTTTTTTGGGGAAAAACGAACAAAATATGAACACAATTTTCAAACTCCAGAAAAGAGCCATAAGAATAATAACAAAAAATACTATTCGAGCTCATTGTAAAGATCTGTTCAAAACACTGGCGATTTTAACTGCTCCAAGTGAATACATTTACCAGTCAGTTGCACACATCAAAAATAACATTAGTAATTACTGGACAAACAACTCTGTCCATGACCATGCAACAAGACATCGACTCAACTTACGTTTACCAAGAAAAAATAAACATAGAACTCAATACAGCATTTTCTACCAAGGAATAAAACTGTACAATAAATTACCAAAAGAATTTAAAGAAATTGCAAAAATACGCTTATTTAAAAAGGCAGCTAAAAAGTACCAGTTATGCAATACATTTTATACATTGAAGTACAACTTAGATAAAACAAAGCAGGGGTTTGATAAAAAAAATGTTACACAAGTAAATAATAATAATGATTATAAAACATTCAACATTCCACACAACACCTTCACGTGTTTTTTACCTTCTTTTTTCGTTTGTAGAAATACTTCCCCCAAGCTGTGCATAGCACAGTACTAACACCTTTACCTCTTTCTGAGCTCGACATTTCCCTCATTATAGAGGGATGCAGACTTAGTTTTTCAGGATAGCAAATGGAAAGTTGCGGTACAGAAAATGGCCCAGAGATCACCGGTGTTTGTGTTTGTGTTTGTGTGTGTAGTGAGTGAAGTGTTATGAAACAATGTGTGTATAGTGTGTGGAGAGACTGATACTGAGATATGAGTGAACGGTATGGCATTACATTATTTAATAAGTTATTTGTAAAAAAAAAAGTATTGTGTACCAGGAGTAAATCTAATGACTGTCTCTTACTAGAAGTTTGTAAATGTCTATGTATACGAATTAGCTTATTTTAAATTGGTCTAAACTTAAATACTTTGATATGTCCTATATCCTTGTAAAAAGAGATCTACGGAGGCATAAAGCTACTACTACTACTTCGACTACCGACGACCATTTCTTTTTCAATTTATTCACGTCTTTCGCGTAATCATTTCACCTTGGTATTAATGCACTTCCTATGTTGGAATCTATATCTGATCATGATGTAATCTAACTGAAATCTTTCCGTATCTGCCGGGATTTTTCAAATATACTTCCTCCTCTTATGGTTTTTAAACAGTGTGCATTTGCCATTACCAGGTGAAATTTATTGCAATACTCAACTAGTCTTTCTCCTCTCTTATTCCTACAACTGAGCCCATATTCCTCCGTAACTCGTTCTTCTAATCTTCCCTTACTATCGCGTTCCAGTCCCTTATGATTGTTGATTGTCACGCCCTTTTACATACTGAATAACCCCTTCAGTATCCTTATATACTCTCTCTGTCTGTTCAACGTCTGGTTCTGATGTTGGCAATAATTGTTTTTGGCGTTAGTATGCTATCGATTCTCATCTCTTCTGATGAGAACGACCCTATTACTGAACTGTTCGCAGTGACTCACACTCTGGCCTACTTCCCTATTCGTAACGAATCGTTCTACCGATATGCCATATTTGATGCTATTGGTATGAATCTACACTCCTGGAAATTGAAATAAGAACACCGTGAATTCATTGTCCCAGGAAGGGGAAACTTTATTGACACATTCCTGGGGTCAGATACATCACATGATCACACTGACAGAACCACAGGCACATAGACACAGGCAACAGAGCATGCACAATGTCGGCACTAGTACAGTGTATATCCACCTTTCGCAGCAATGCAGGCTGCTATTCTCCCATGGAGACGATCGTAGAGATGCTGGATGTAGTCCTGTGAAACGGCTTGTCATGCCATTTCCACCTGGCGCCTCAGTTGGACCAGCGTTCGTGCTGGACGTGCAGACCGCGTGAGACGACGCTTCATCCAGTCCCAAACATGCTCAATGGGGGACAGATCCGGAGATCTTGCTGGCCAGGGTAGTTGACTTACACCTTCTAGAGCACGTTGGGTGGCACGGGATACATGCGGACGTGCATTGTCCTGTTGGAACAGCAAGTTCCCTTGCCGGTCTAGGAATGGTAGAACGATGGGTTCGATGACGGTTTGGATGTACCGTGCACTATTCAGTGTCCCCTCGACGATCACCAGTGGTGTACGGCCAGTGTAGGAGATCGCTCCCCACACCATGATGCCGGGTGTTGGCCCTGTGTGCCTCGGTCGTATGCAGTCCTGATTGTGGCGCTCACCTGCACGGCGCCAAACACGCATACGACCATCATTGGCACCAAGGCAGAAGCGACTCTCATCGCCGAAGACGACACGTCTTCATTCGTCCCTCCATTCACGCCTGTCGCGACACCACTGGAGGCGGGCTGCAAGATGTTGGGGCGTGAGCGGAAGACGGCCTAACGGTGTGCGGGACCATAGCCCAGCTTCATGGAGACGGTTGCGAATGGTCCTCGCCGATACCCCAGGAGCAACAGTGTCCCCAATTTGCTGGGAAGTGGCGGTGCGGTCTCCTACGGCACTGCGTAGGATCCTACGGTCTTGGCGTGCATCCGTGCGTCGCTGCGGTCCGGTCCCAGGTCGACGGGCACGTGCACCTTCCGCCGACCACTGGCGACAACATCGATGTACTGTGGAGACCTCACGCCCCACGTGTTGAGCAATTCGGCGGTACGTCCACTCGGCCTCCCGCATGCCCACTATACGCCCTCGCTCAAAGTCCGTCAACTGCACATACGGTTCACGTCCACGCTGTCGCGGCATGCTACCAGTGTTAAAGACTTGGATGGAGCTCCGTATGCCACGGCAAACTGGCTGACACTGACGGCGGCGGTGCACAAATGCTGCGCAGCTAGCGCCATTCGACGGCCAACACCGCGGTTCCTGGTGTGTCCGCTGTGCCGTGCGTGTGATCATTGCTTGTACAGCCCTCTCGCAGTGTCCGGAGCAAGTATGGTGGGTCTGACACACCGGTGTCAATGTGTTTTTTTTTCCATTTCCAGGAGTGTATATTTGTCTGTCCAGAAATCTTCATATTCTTTCCATTTCACTTCACTTACCCCAGCTATACTTAGAGTAAGATTTTAAATTTCCCTTTAAGGCTTTCTAGCTTCTCCACCAAGTTCAAAATTCCCACATTCCACGCTCCGCCACGTTGTGAGATACCCTTTCGACGGTTATTCAATCTTTTTCTCATTTTTATCCATCCCTTTGTAATCTCCTTCTGGAAAGCGGAATGGGGGACTAAGCCGAGCTGTTCTGGAAAGATCATCATCACCCTTTCCAATTATGGACCACATGTTCTGCTCATATACAGTGTGTGTCTGTAATGCAGTGGTTTCCATTGACTTCTGCATCCTCATGCCGTAGATTATTGCTGACTGTCTCTTCTCTCAGGAGCAGTTTTTCATCTGAAAGGCAACAGGTTGCCCCGAAACTCTGTCTGCACCTTGAACCACATTGACGAGACTGTTGACAGAACTCCTTATGTCAAGGATTTTCGGCCGCCATTTCTGACGACTTTATGACGGTTGACGTAGGTCGACCGTCAGTACGTTATTTTAACCCTCGAGTACCTCATAAAGGCAGGGTATTCATCGACATATACTGCTGACTGACCAGACGAATTACAAGAAGGAGGACGTATTTACGCTTATGTTGGCACACAGATATTTGGTGTAACGAGCCACACAATTCCAGAGTTGCTGGGGAAGATAAACTTACCTGTCAGCCATCTGTGTTAGCAACGACAGCAGGGCGACCATACCGGCCGCCAGAGAACATCTGGACGCCACCGTCGTTGAACGAAAAACTTAAGAAATCTATTCATGCACATTCATTCATTCTGTTAGTTCATAAGACAATGACGTGTTCGTTTTTGTTATGCGCCAGGCCAAGCTTCTACTGTAGTTACTTTGAATTTGAAAACTAAACGGTAGAGAGGAAAGAGTACGGCGGCATTGTGTGTAAAGTTTATTTGAAAATATACTTCTGAAGTGCTATAGCATTTATACTCTCGTGATTGGTAGTTTCGTGTTACTGAAGTGGTAGCGTATTTCAGTCTGACAGATGATTTTTAAATTTAATAGGCTGAACTGTTTTGTTTAATTTGAAAATAATGACGAAAAGAAGCGAGAGTCAGTTAGTCTTTGCATTTTATACAGCCTCTCAGATAATTTTCACTTTTACGTTCGTGTGTAGGAATGAAATACAATTTACACAGTCAGATGAAAAATATTATTAACCAGGGCCGTCGTTTACTAAACCATTGTGCTTTCACTAGGATTTATTTTCCGCTTCTAACGCTGGTGATCGCACCTGGACATAACTTAATGCTGTTGCACTTCGCGGATCTGGAAGGTGCAAAGTTTGACAGTATCACGGTATGAAATATTCATCTCCCGATAGCCAGGCGGCCACAACTTTTATTTAAAATTTGAGCACTGGCTGTGTCAGAACCCGGGACCGAGAACGCTTTGATTAGCAGTCAAAGACGGTACCCCCGGACGAAGTAGCGCTGAAAGGACAGGTAATGTTATTCACTTCATTAAAGAGAGACGAAAATTGAATTATGACGGGGGATCTGGAATTCGGCTATATAAAAGTGTGAGATTG
This sequence comes from Schistocerca cancellata, assembly GCF_023864275.1. Lineage (NCBI taxonomy): Eukaryota > Metazoa > Arthropoda > Insecta > Orthoptera > Acrididae > Schistocerca > Schistocerca cancellata. The sequence goes on from NC_064630.1 coordinate 353,739,318, forward strand.
AGAACGGGGACTGTGGAAAAGGAATTGATTGACAATCCACCAGGTAGAACTTTACAAAGAGTAAATTTAATCACTGAAAATACGTTTTTGAAGTATCGTGAAAAAACGTTGCATAAGTGGAAGAAAATGGATGGTGTCGATTGGTCATATAATGTTGAGGCAGAGATATAAACAAAAAGTTTTAAACTGTAAGGCATTTTCAGGGGCAAGTGTGGACTCCGATCATAATCTACTACTTGTGAACTGCAGATGAAACCTGCAGAAACCGCAAAAGGATAGGAAACTAAGGAGAGGGGGAGCTACATATATTGAAAGTATAAGTTGTTGTTGTGAGTTTCACATCAGGAATTAAACAATTATTTACTGAATCAGGGGCAACGAACAAAACAGAAGATGAATTAGATGAATTAATAGCTTTGATAGACGAAGTAGTGAAGGGAGTAGAAAATAAATTACTTAGAAAGACCAATTCATGAACATATTAACCAGAAGAACTGCATTTTAGGAGCTGCGGGAACGCGTGCACTACTCTAGTGTTCTAAAAACATGTTAACTGCACCTCTTGGAGGTCCTGAGACGAGTAATTTTTAGGCTTTGGCTGATCACTTCGGTTTCGAATGAAGCAAGCAGAATGTAAATCTGCTGTTGCGTGAAATGATCACATTTCAACCTTTTAATTTCAATTTGTTTGTGTTGTTCCGTGATTTTAGGAGAAAAAAGACTTACCAGAGCTTCACTAACCACGTGTCTAATGCGAGGAAATCCATGAAATCATATGTTCCTTACACATGGCTCTGAAAAACTTAAAGACATAAATAAAATACCATGACATATTAAGAAATGAAAGTACGGGAGCATGTTACCAAAGGTCTCCCAGCCGTGCACAGAAAGCTGGACGCCATATGACGTGAGGCTGCGTGACCTTAACGCCAAACAGAACAGTAGGCAGTTGAAGGAACGGGATAAACTGTGTATGTCAATCACTGAGCAGTACATTGCATTGTGATGCCGTTCTTTATTTCACCGTGACCCGTAGACAACATATGGATGACTTTACACAGGGAAGAATCATCGGGAAACTGTAAGAAGGACGAAGTGTGACGAGAGTAGTCCATGAGTCTATTTACCACAGCGTTATTTAAGGTTCGTGGGGACCGTACGAACCACAGGCACTGCTTCCAGAAGGAGAGGAGATGGTTGACCACGATGAACTCCAGCAGCAAATGACCTGCACATTGTGCCATAGGGAAGAAGTTAATGAAGTCAAACAGCGGCTGCAACTGATTACCCCATTTAACAGGACGGTAAGGCACTCCGACTGTATGATGGGGGTCTCTTTGCTCAACGCTACCAGGACGTTGTGTTCCGTTGAATCTCGCACATGGCAGCACCGTTTGCGATGGATCCAAGGGCATAGGGAATGGACCGACGAGGAGTGGAGTCGTGTGCCCTTCTCGAATGAGGACACATTCTGTATGACTAGTGATGCCGGACGTACCCTCATATGGCGAGAGGTGTGAACACGTAATGCTCCAGGAACATCGTAAAACGTACATGAAACGTATTCGCGGTTGCGAATATGGACAACCATCTGATGTATAATGGAATGCTGCCAATGAAAATTTGTGCCAGACCGGGACTCGAACCCCGAGTTCCCGACGGCGGTCGACTTACTATTTGGCTACACGAGCACGACCCACGGGCAGACCCAAAATTCCATATATCATCAACCATGTGTCTACAACCTGTACTCGTACATCCGTTATTTATATTCCCGCACAGGGGAGACATTTTACTTGAAAGTCGCTTCCCAGCGTGGGCATCATAATTCGGAATAACACAGACGATGCAACATCGTATTTATCCACCGACACCGGACAAGCCAAAAATGGTTCAAGTGGCTCTGAGCACTATGGGACTTAACATCTGAGGTCATCAGTCCCCTAAACTTAGAACTCCTTAAACCTAACTAACCTAAGGACATCACACACTTCCTTGCCCGAGGCAGGAATCGAACCTGCGACCGTAGAGGGATCGCGGTTCCGGACTGAAGCGCCTAGAACCGCTCGGCCACAGCGGCCGGCCGGGAAAGCCAGTTTCAAGTAAAATGTTTCCCCTGTACAGGAATATACATAATGTATGTACGAGTACAGGTCGTAGGCACACGTTTGATGACATATGGACATTTGGATCTGATCACGGGAAGTGCTTTGGTAGCCGAACGACCCCTCGCGATAAGCGGGAAATCGGCGTTCGACTCGCGGTCCGGCACAAATTTTCATTATCGTCCTTCGATTACACAGCAGATGGTTGTCTATATTCCGAACTGCGAATACATTTCATATATTTCATAATGGCTGTAGTCGCCGCAGTGCCTGTTCCTTTGGACATGCATGCACGTCCGAAGGAACATTGTATCAATAATCGTAATAACATAGGCACTGCAACATCGTAATGTCAAACATGATCGTTTTGGTGGTCCATTTGTTATGGTGTGGAGATGAAAAATGTTGCATGAACGCATTGAGTGCAGGATCCTAGAACACGATACACACACTGGTCAACATTATTGTGACACTGTGCTCCTACCCAATGTGCGTCTTTTCATGTGTACATTCACCCCTCGCCTCACTTCCACCAACGCGCGACCGCATCCAACTGTGCACATAGAGGAGCTCTTAGACTATGTCCTACGTGAGCGACAGAAGCGATAGACAGCACGCGACAGCCGGCCGTTGGTGGCCGAGCGGTTCTAGGCGCTTCAGTCTGGAACCGCGCGACCGCTAAGGTCGCAGGTTCGAATTCTGCCTCGGGCATGGATGTATGTGATGTCCTTAGGTTAGTTAGGTGTAAGTAGTTCTAAGTTCTAGGGGACTGTTGACCTGAGATGTTAAGTCCCATAGTGCTCCCAAGGGAACCTTCCCATCGCACCCCCCTCAGATTTAGTTATAAGTTGGCACAGTGGATAGGCCTTGAAAAACTGAACACAGATCAATCGAGAAAACAGGAAGAAGTTGTGTGGAACTATGAAAAAAATAAGCAAAATATACAAAGCAAAATATACAAACTGAGTAGTCCATGTGCAAGATACGCAACATCAAGGATTATCTGAGCCCAGGAGCGCCGTGGTCCCGTGGTTAGCGTCAGCAGGTGCGGACCGAGAGGTCCTTGGTTCAAGTCTTCCCTCAAGTGAGACCTTTTTCTTTACTTTCGCAAAGTTATGATCTGTCCGTTCGTTCATTGACGTCTCTGTTCACTGTAATAAGTTTAGTGTCTGTGTTTTGTGACCGCACCGCAAAACCGTGCGATTAGTAGACGAAAGGACGTGCCACTCCAATGGGAACCGAAAACATTTGATCGCAAGGTCATAGGTCAACCGATTCCTCCACAGGTAAACACGTCTGATATATTCTATACGACACTGGTGACGGCATGTGAGTCACATGACAGGAATGTGTTGTCGACCCATTTAACTTGTACACTTGGCGAATGGGTAAAAAGATTCTTCTACCTTGCCCGATTTAGGTTTTCTTGTGGATGTGATAATGACCCAAAAAAAGTGATGAAAACATAAGAGTTTGTCAGATAATAATTGTCTGAAAATAAAAAAAGTAAATTTTTCACTCGAGGGAAGACTTGAACCAAGGCCCTCTCGTTCTCGCAGCTGCTCACGCTAACCACGGGACCACGGCGCTTCTGAGCCCACATTATCCTTGATGTTGCCTGTCTCACCATGGACTACTCAGTTTGTATATTTTGCTTATTTTTTTCATAGTTCCACACAACCTCTTCCTGTTCTCTCGATTGATCTGTGTTCAGTTTTTCAAGGCCTATCCACTGTGCCAACGTATAACTAAATCTGAGGGGGGTGCGATGGGGAGGTTCCCTTATCAGAGCCATTTTTTGAGCACACCTTCAGGCGACAAAACACAAACGCATGTGTAGTTGCGGAAGTGTCCTACGTGAGCGACATCTGTGTCGCTGCCTGTCTCCCTCTGCAACTGGCGACGATTGAATTCAAACGTGTTTGAATCTTGCCGCTGTAGCACGCGCGCGTAGAGCAACAGCCACGTGGCTTCTTGGCAAAGCAGTAGAGCGGACGCGACGGCAGCTATGTATTACTTCACATCAGATTTTAAGAAAACTATTCGGCGAAAAAATTTGATTCTTCCGAAACCTATACGTTGATATCCTTAAATGATTAAGGTTAGAATTTATTTTCGTTATTCGTCATAATTATTGTGCTGCATGAAACTGAGTACACGGCTGCACGAAAGTTTTATGAATTTACAGAGGTAAAATCACATTGTGTAGACTTTGCGTATAGTTCATTTAACGCCACAGATTATTGCATATGAAATGTAATCAATATATCTAAATTGTATTTAAAGTTGACACCGGAACGATATCTCTTTTCATTCTTGAGATATTGGCTGTTATATCCGCGGACGGGTCGCTTGCGGAGCGTCCGAATCGTTCCTGCGTTTCGGGAATCAAGTGGTCATAAAAATCGTAGTATCTCATAAAAGTTTCAAGATATCGAAACGACGAATTTTGGAAATGACAGCACGCAGAAAGGACTATTTTATCGTATGATTAACACTCGATAGGTTTTTGTAAACGCGTGAGCAAAGTCGATACAAGACTCCCTATAACTTATACCATGACGTTTTGTCCAAATTTTCATAGCCAAACAAAGAGAGAGAAACAGGTAAACGGGGTATCAAAGTGACCAGCATGAGGTCTAGTTTGGCATGAAAATATTTAACTGCTTGAAAGTAATCAGGGTATTGAACGAAAACTTAATTAATAAGCTGAGGAAAGATTGAAATATTTCACGGAAAGCTGCTGTACATGAAATGTCAAAAATGTCATCTGGTCAAGACCTAGCTATTTTGCACATAAAAAGATACATTGGTGCGGTACCTAAATGTCAAAAAGGCTTCCTTCGGATCAAGTATGTTAGGAAGGCAAACGAGGAGTCAGTAAGATCATGTTTTCTGAATAAAACTTGAAATTCAAAAATGGAAGAAATCAGTCAAATATTTTATGAAATGATTTGTGTAAAAGAAATAAATAGATCAGAGAAACGTTCTACATGCCTTTGAATGATGCTCGAAATCATGAACAGAAAATGAGGTGCACCAAATGTTTCCCTAATATTTTTTATTTCATGCTTTTAGACAAATCATTACACAAAACCTTTTACTTTCTTTTTAAAAATTTTGTAAGCTTTACTCTTACAGACTATTTAGAGTAATTGAAACTCTTGGCCTTAACACTGATTGCTGATGGGTTACGTTCGCAACATCAAATATCTGTAAAATTTCATGGTTCATTGTAACTTATTAGGAATTAAATGTATGTGATATACTGCGATAGGTGTGAAGATCAAGTTCTTTGGCAAGACCTTAATAATATACTTAGCGATGCAGTGTAAACAGTATACATAAAACTTAATATACAGAATCGTAACTGAGTCAATAAAAATATATGAACAGCTGCGAATCGAACTCAGGGCCTTTCGTCCTCACATTATTATGAATTGTATACGCTACTCCTATACCACAGTTAATCTCTAGTATCAATTTGTGTACTTATGTGTATATTGGGCGCAGTTAGTCATGTAATAGTCATTCCTTCGCATTTATTGGCTGTTAAATGTTCTTGATCATGTAAAAAAACCATTCGTATTTAAGTTAATGATGAGACAGTCGATTGCTGCTCTGCTTATTCACGTGTATTCGAAGAACTTGTCTGGTGATCTTCGTAATTGACGATACTTATGAAATTCTCCATGGAGATTCATCCCTTTGTAAATTTCATGAACAGCATTCGTTTTCGCTTTATTTTCTTAAGTAAACCTAATTCAGTAGCCTTACTCTCCAGCTGTAGTATTCTACAGGTTAAGGATGCCATTTAACAGAAACAGCTGGTTGGCTCTAAGCAGCCATCTTGTAGGGCGACATGGTCGCTCGCACACAATACACCCAAAGTTTTCCCCCGATGTTGCTGCTTGTCGCTGGAGTGTCGCTTATCCAGAAGTCGTTCGTTGTCGCTCGCTTCTGTCGCTCACGTAGGACACGGCCTTACAAATGCGAGAATATTCGGCAGATCGACTGGTCTGCCCGTTCCCCACATAGGGCACATGAGGGCTGCTTTGGGGTGACGTACTGCAGCCAGTGTACATGCACCAACTATCGTCCAGCAGTTGTTTAGATTAGATTAGATTAATACTAGTTCCATGGATCATGAATACGATATTTCGTAATGATGTGGAACGAGTCAAATTTTCCAACAATACATGACATAATTAAGTTAATTTAACAACATAATTAAGTTAATATAACAACTTTTTTTTTTTTTGAGGAACATCCTACCACCGAAACTCCATACAAACATTGTGGCCAGCATGGGGGCACTGCCGTCCGTGGTGACCACACACCCTATTAAGAACCATATACTGTCTCCTATAATGTCCAGGAGACCCTCGTAAATCGGGGTAGCTTCAGTGTCATTCTTGTTCGTCCCATTTGGTAAGTATTTCACTTACCTTCCGTGCTATATTGTAGCAGTTATTTCTACGTATCGTCTAAATTTCAACGAGTTATGTTACCTGTCAGTTACACATCATGCGAAAGTTTTGCACACCAGTGGAGTTATAATTTCTTTATTACTCTTTGTGTAACACTAAGGGCTGTGGGAGGTAAAAGAACTTTTAGCAAAATCATTGAAAGGTAAGAGAAAATAAATGAAGATGAATTTGGGGAGATGATACTGCAAGTAGAATTTGACAGATTACTGAAAGAACTGAGTCGAAACAAGTCCCCTGAAGAACACGATATTCGCTCACAATTGCTGAGGTGTTTGGGAGAGGCGGCCTAAGAAAATTGTTCCACCTGATGTGCAAGACATCTGACACATTACAATGAAATGAACACCCCTAACTGTATACAGGCGTTGATATAAGTCAACGTGGACAGTTGAAAACGTGTGCCCCGACCAGGACTCGGACCCGGGATATCCTAGTTACATGGCAGACGCTCTATCCATCTGAGCTAACGATAAGGCTCACGGGCCACTTGACTATATGCTTCTGTGCGGATGCACAAACAGTGTCCGAACTCTTACGGGAATCGGCAACAAGTCGAGAGTAATGAGTATAATGGGCAGGGGCACTATGAATATAGTGCGGAATAATAAGTTGTGAATGTGGGTCTCAAGGGAGGCGTGCCAGAGATAAGTCCCTGTGGTCGCACTATCGTCTGTGTCATGGAGGTAAGAATAGAGGGAGACGCCGTGACGTCACAGCTGCGAAGCTATGTGAAGCCGAGGGTAGCCATCTCAATCCGACCAAAACATTGCTGCTGTAAGCTTGTGTGCATAGGCTTGTCGCTCGCTTTTGGAAGGATTTTGCGCTATTATGGTGACTTGTGTGGTGTTTGGATGTACGAATCATTCTGATTGTGACGCGAAATCGAAGGGAATAACATTTCATGTGTAAGTTGTCTCGTTAAGTGTGATTTTACAACTTCATTGTGAACGAACGTGTGCTACATCTGTACTTGTACTATAGCGTATTTTTCTCCTGTATGATTTTAGATTTCCTAAAAATGAAAGTCGGAAAGCTCTGTGGGAGAATGCCGTGAGGAGGAAGAATTGTCGTGCATCTAAATGGAGCTCTATATGTTCTCAGCATTTTCGAGAAGAGGACATAGATCGAACTTCCCTTTCAACAGTAAGGCTGCGTGAAAATGCTGTACCATCAGTTTTCCCTACACACCCAAAACATTTGCAAAAGGTATGTTAATTCAAAGAATTAAATTCTTAGTTTTCAAGTTCACGTTTCAGTATAATAAGTACGTATCGTTGATAATCGAAGTGTTGAGTAACTCACTTTGTCTTCATGATGTACCAAATTAAAAGCTAACACTACATTAACTGGCGTGAAGTATAGGCCTAAACAGGACACTGGTTAGATTTGCCATTCTATGTACCGTATTGCAGTAAATATTGGTGGTAATGAACAGTGTTTCCCAGTAGTGTAACGTAACTGAAATGTTCCAGTACGTATTACGAACAAAATATATTTATGGGGCTTTGGAGGGAGGGTATAGCTGACTTAGTTTTCAGTTACTATTATTTAGTTTGTGATACACGTTTATTACTGAATTAACAAAATTGTATCGTTTACATTGAAGGCTAGCTATTCGTAATATTACATTAAAAACTATTTTTAATCAGAAGAAACGCGGAATTTTGCCTTTACGAGATTTTATTTTAAACAAAAACTTTGAAACAACCAATATGATGACGTTACATGCGTATACGGTGCAATTAGCGACTGTAATATACTCAACGCTATAGCACACTGGCAATGTTTTGGTCAGAGTGTCATGGCAGCGAGCCATGCCCCCACGGCTTCAAAACGTAGTACGGCTGGGATACGTAGCGCCATCTCCCCTTATTCTTACCTCCATGGTCTGTGTCCTCGGTGGCTCAGTTGGCATTCCACCGCCGGCGGCCGTGCTGTGCGGATGTGCGGAGCGGCTGTTTGCGGTGTTTACATCGTCGCTACGAGCGGGCAGCGCTGTGTGGTGAGTGCGCGCTTTCTGCGTTAGTCATAGTCCACGATCACATTTCTAGAATGACATAATGGAACAGGCAACGCGACGCGATACTTTGAAGTTGATTTTCGATCCGAACTACGCCCGACCGAAGTCTTACGAAGTTGAGGCATTTATCGAAGAAACTTTTCAGATCAAAGTGGATGAATTGATTGGAATTCACCTGTCGATTGTCAGTCCGACTGTGTTCCTTAAGTTATCCAGTTCTGACAAGTGCGACCAAATTGTAGAAGCATGTGGTGGGATGGCAAAATTCAAACATTCAGACGGACACATAGGGCAGGTCACGGTTTCGCGTGCCGGAATGGGAATAAGAACGGTTCGAATCTTTGAGCTCCCTTTGAAATAACGCCCGAGGAGATTAACAACAAACTGAGAGCCTATGGCGCCATTATCAGCAATGTCGCCGAAAAATGGTCTAGCTTGCACAAGTATCCAGTATTAAATGGAGTCAGGCAAGTTAAGATTGACATGCTGAAACATATCCCATCGTATCTCTGAATTGGTGGATATCGAGCGATCATCATTTACGATGGCCAGCCGAGAACCTGCTCGGGTTGTGGTTCGACCCAACACGTCCACGCGCAGTGTGTTCAACGGCGTGTGACGCAACTGCCGACTGGGGAGCGAGACCCGCCTAGTCAGATGGCCACGCTACCCGTGACGAACGCCGCCGCAGTTCGCAGTGACGTCGCCCCAGACATGTGTTTCGACAGGGCGGTCGTTGCTTATGCCGACATTCCCGACGGTAACGTAGCCATGGATACTAGGAGCACGGAAGCTACAGGTCCAGCACACTCACAAGACGAGGAAACTGACAGGCGTGTAGAACAAGACCAGGCTAAGACAGCAGAAGAAGGCATGTGCAAACCACTCGAAGAAGTTGGGCAACACAAAGAGGATACGGTTGAAACATCGGAGGATAATGACCAGCAGCCTACAACTGTTTCACCAAAGAAACGGAAGAAACGTCGAATAGCCCGTCAGGGAGCAGCAGAAATCGCGCCCATCCTGCGTGAAAAGGCGAAACAGATAGGCCAAGGACTGGCGGAGACGACACAGGAAGATCGAACAACAAAAAAGAAGACCCGAAATGAGGACACTGAACCTGACCGTGGAATCCACATTCCAGACGGTACAGCTAGTCCGAAGAACCCTCCACCTGTACCAAAAACGGACAGGCGGGAAGTTACGTGCACGCGAGATTGGGCGGATGACATGGAGGAGCAAAGCCATGATGCAGAGATGGCTGACATACCACAACATTCAGGACGGACGGCACCCGACCGTCGACAAGATGTGTCCACCCGGAAACAAACCACCATCAGAGACGCTCGTGCAGCAGATGGTGATGCCGACTTCTTCTAAGCAGAGCAAACATCCACTTCACCTGGCAAATAGTATCCCACCTGACGCGGTATAGTCGACATGACGTCCTTGCAGGCGTACAGAATTGCGACCTTGAATATAAATAAAATTAGCAGCACCCTCAATCTGAGAAATCTCCAAGATTTTCTGTACGCCGCTGATGTTGACATCTTAATGCTGCAAGAAGTAACGGCTATCCGTTTGGACGACATCACTGGCTACAACGCCGTCATCAATCCTGGCAATGACAATAGCCTCGGCACAGCGATTATGACTAAAGAGGGGATCCTACTTACAGACGTGGCGAAACTGCCGAACAGTAGAGGTCTCGCTGTCACGATAAACAACACCAGGTTTATCAACATATATATGCCCCGTCAGGAACCGGAAACAAGCGCCGCAGGGCCGAATTTTTCAAGGAGGACATCGCCCCCCTTTTCGCGGTGCGATTTGCACAAATAATATTTGCGGGTGACTTTAATTGCGTGCTGAGTCCCAAAGATCAGACGCCAACTTTTAACAAATCTCTGGAGCTGGAGAACATGGTCAGAGACTTCCATCTGTTTGATGCTTGGGAACTAAAACATGGTGATAAGCTAGGTTTCACCTATATCACCAGCCATTCTGCCAGTCGTATCGACAGGATTTACGCAACATCCAGTTTAAGGAGACACGTTTTACAGTCCGAGCTATGGCCCACTATTTTCTCTGATCATATCGCGTACATATGTACGATAAATTTAGAGAAAAAAGGAACTTACAGGGCGAGAGGTCAGTGGAAGCTAAACGTTGCTCATCTTTCGGATCCTGGATGTCACGCCGCCTTCCACATCACTTGGGCAGAATGTGAAAGGAAGTTCCACTTGTACGGCACGGCGCTGAATTGGTGGCTAAACTGCGCGAAGCCCGCAATAATAAAGACAATGAAAACTTACTCCCGTGAAAAAGTCGCCTGGCGGAAGCGGACATTAGACTTTTACTTCAGCTGTCTGAGAGACTTGTGCGTTCGGGATGCTACAGTCATAACAAATTATGGGCAAATCAACAGAATAAAAGCAAAATTGCTCACCCTGCAGAGACACCATCTCGAAGGCTGTAAAATACGAACGCGTTTGCAGAACGGTACACGAGAAGAAACAACATCGATGTACCACATCCTCCAAGAAAACAAAAGACAAAAACGGAAAATTCTGACGGAACTCAAAACTTCAGACGGGAGACTCTTGACAGCTCAAGCTGCAATACGAGACGAGATCCATCGACACTTTAGTGAATTGCTGGCCAATACACAGACATATGAAACAGCGCAGCAAGCTCTCACTGCTAGGACGACAGAGCGACTCACTCCAGAAGAAGCTGATGTGCTCGCAGCAAGAATAACGGACGAAGACGTCGAAGATGCCATCTCGAGGAGCCCAAAGAATAAATCACCTGGACCAGATGGGCTACCCGCTGAATTTTATCAAACTTTTCGCGAACAGATAATTGCTAAATTGACACTCGTCTGCAATGAAATACTAAATGCCGACACTGACCTTCCGAAGGAATTCTGTGAAGGTACAGTGGTCTTAGTCCTCAAAACACCAGGAGGCAAAACCGTGGAGAATCTTCGACTCATAACACTTCTCAATAGTGATTATAAAATCTTCGCCCGTATCATGATGCAAAGGTTCAATTCAGTTATTCGTACAGTGACAGGAGCTTACCAGACAAGTGTGGGAAAGGATAGAACGATAGTTCAGACCTTATGCGACTACAGAGACATTATAGCGATATCGGAAGCCTGCAACATTCGCTGTGCTCTGATGTCGCTTGACTTTGAAAAAGTTTTTGATAAAGTTAATCATTCGTACCTGTTCCGGTGTATGACATCCATGCACTTCCCACAGAAAATTATAGCCTCCGTGAAAAACATACTGACGAATAGCACGTCAAGAATCAGTGTCAACGGACAACTCAGTCACCCGATCAATATTCAGAGTTCGGTAAGACAAGGTTGTCCCATGTCCATGACGCTTTTCGCGATTGCGCTTGAACCTCTCTTAGTATCCCTGACTCGGCAACTCCGTGGACTACACATACACGGCCAGAAAATCATATGTCAAGCCTACGCGGACGATGTAGGGGTACTTGTGGCTGACGAAAGCGAGGTGGAAACAGTACTTGAAGTTGTGGCGACCTACGAACTGGCGTCAGGAGCTAAACTCAACCGCAATAAATCTGGTATTATGAATCTTGGTCGGAGTATAGAGATCAGAGCCGCTGGACGTATCAACACTGTGGAAAAAATAAAATGCCTTGGAATAGAATATACGAGTAATATCCGCCGCACGGCCGCTCTCAATTATAGAAAATTACTTGCCACATTACGAGCAAGCATAAAACAACACAGCTTGCGTAATTTAAATGCAATACAAAAAGTGCAACTAGCCAATACCTATATAACCTCCAAAGTAAACTATGTCGTTCAAGTGCTGCCTCTGCCACGAGCCATAGCACACCTAATGCAAGCAGCGCTTGGTTATTTTGTCAGCAGAGGTCAGTTATTTAAGGTTTCATATGATACCTTGACGCTACCGACACGCAATGGAGGGCTACATCTGACAGACATCTACCTTCAAGCGCAAGCGCTATACGTTAGCAAAACTTATAAACAGTGGCAACGATCACCGCGGACCTTAGTGGCTCATCTCTTACGTGAAATCACCCCAGTCAGCAGAGATCCACCAATCGATGTGCGTCACATCTCCCACGAGCTGTACCACTGTAAACATTTTCTTGTGGAATACAGCTATGTACGCCATAGAATACTGGAGAAGGACATATATCAGGTTAAGAAGGTTTACAACACCTTGCTGGAAGGAAAATTGCGCAATCGAATAGAAAACAAGTTTCGACATTATAACTGGAAAAACATATGGGAAAACATATCTGACCCCCATCTACCATCCAATGTGCGATCGACGTGGTACCTCGCAGTCAATAGAGAAATCCCCAACAACTCTAAATTGCACGCGGTACGTCTGGCACACACACCAAACTGTCCCAGCTGCAATGTCGTCGACACTGCAGAACATCGCCTCGTCTGTGACGATGTGAAAGACGTGTGGAATCTCTTCAGGCAAAAACTAGCACATGTGCTCCGCACGTCACCTAACACGATTACACCGACACACGTCCTTCTGCCTGATGACGTGCCATATCCTAACACTAAAAGAAGGTCAGCTAACTGGCTCAAAGGACTGACAGTCCATTACATCTCAACGGCTATGACGAAGAGTGAGGGAGATTATTGGATGTACCTGATGACAGAACGTCAAAAGCTCGAACGACAAAAGAAATACAAAGAAAATTACGCAAATTTCTTGAACCGAACATTGTCTTACCGACAGAGCTGAAGAACGATCAAACGATATTTTGTTCACTATCAGGATTCCTTATTTTTTTCTTTATGAAATTATCTATTAAGTTTCTCATTCATTTTACGCCAACAAGGTGGCTATTTCGTTTACCCTTTGCCCTCGTGTAGCAGCACTAATACTGTAGGTTGCTGACGCAAACATGAGACGCCAGCAGGCTGAAGTACGCCTGGCTGTCCTATAAAAATGGAAGAATGTAGAGGACCTATTTTCTTTCCACAACCCCAAAAGAAGAGATTTTGTTTACTTGTAAAAAAAAAAAAAAAAAAAAAAAGAATTGGGATAGAGCGTCTGCCACGTAAGCAGGAGATCCAGGTTCGAGTCCCAGTCGGCGCACACATTTTCAACTGTCCCCGTTGATATCAACGCCTGTATGCAACTAGGGGTATTGATTTCATTGTAATTTTATTCTAACGAGCTGCATGGTCACCGATGGTATCTGTGCTTTCGGACATGTCTGAAAGAACAGATACCGTCTTCATATACATCTGAGACAGGCGAAGTACATTCATGCTTCAAGAAGAATATACTAATTACAACCAACGCATGTGGTGACAGACCGAACTATTAGTCTAATAAGTCCTTGTTGGAAAATACTGGCTCGAATTATTTACAGAATAATGGGAGAACTGACAAAGGCTGAACTCGGTGAAGATCAGTTTGGATAAATATAGAAACACTTGATGCAATACTCAACCTATTTCAAGCTATAGGATAAGAAAAGCCATTTGTAGCATATGCAGATCTGGTGAAAGCTTCTGAAAGCACTGACAGAACAACACTTTTTGAAATTTTGACGGTAGAGGGAACAAAATGGAGGGAGCGAAAAATTATCTACAGATTGTGTAGAAACAAGATTGCAGTTATAAGAGTCTTAACACACGAAAGGGAAACAGTGGTTGGCAAGGGAGGGACACAATATTTAGTTTATCCGTGATGTTATTGAACGTGTACAACGAGCAAGTTGTGAAGGAAGCCAAAGCGAAATTTTTGAATCAAAATTAAATATCATGGAGAAGAACTAAAAAACTGAGATTTATTGTAATTCTGTCGGAGACGGGGAAGGACTTGCAAATGAGTTTAACGGAATGGATAGTGACAGTGAAAGACATTATAAGATGAACGTCAACAAAAGTGAAAAAAGGTAATGGAGTGTAGTCAAATTAAAACAGGTGAAACTGAGCGAAACAGATTAGAAAGTGAGACATAACAAGCAATAGGGTAGTAAAATAGCTGATGATGGTCGAAGTAGACAGGACATGTAATGCAGACTGACAACGGCAAGACAAGCGTTTTTGAGGTCGAGAAATTTGTTAACATCGACTGTAAATTTCAGTGTTAGAAAGTCTTTTCTGAAGGTATTTGTCAGGAGTGCAGCTTTTTACGGAACTGAAACGTGGGCTATAAGCATTTCAGACAAAAAACAGATCCTTTTGAAATGTTTTGCTTCATAAGAATTCTAAAGATTACGTTGACAGATAGAAAAACTAGTGGATAATTAATGAATCGGATTGGAGAAAACAAATTTTGGAACAAGCTGACTAAAAGAAGGAATCGTTTGATAGGACAATATTCTTGAGGCTTCAAGGAATCGTTATTTTGGAAATTGACGGTGGCGTGGAGGGAGGGAGGCTAAAATTGTAAAGGTAGACAAAGGATTGTCTACAGTAAACAGGTTTAAATAAGTGCAGATTGCAGCAGTGATGTAGAGATGAATATACGTTCACAGGATTGACATGGGCTAAGAGCTGCATCTCACCCGTCAGCGGACTTAAGACCACAACAACAACAACAACAACAATGTATATCTGATAGGCATGTGCTGGAACTTGGGAAAGAGTGTTATGATACATGTGGTTCTAACGACGTTATCAACGGCACCACGTTGTATGTTCCACAGTAAGTTTGTTGAACACTGGCCTGAATCAGATTGATATTTTTTTAAATTAATCGAATTTTATCCCTAATGGCTGCAGCTGAACACCGTGATTGTTCCTTTGTAGGATGTAGAATAATAACCTCTATCACTCACAACAGAATGTGATTTTGTTTAATGCACGACCGATTTCGTGCTTGTGTTCATCTTCAGGTGGTTCTACATTATATTACATGTTTCAGTGCTCAATGTTGGAAATCACTGGTTAAATAAAATACAAGTAATGTGATCAAGACTAAATAGATCCAAAACAATTTCAGATTGCTAAGCGACGTTCGTTGTAGAGTATTATAGACTCGCAGCTAGAGTATTCACGTCTTTTCCGCACTACATTCATCAGATTTTTTACAATTATATATCGATTTTTTACGCATTAACTGTATAATATGTTTCATGGTAAACATTGGCACTTCCATTTTACGCTTTTGATATAACAAATGTATATAGACTTCAGAACCAGATGTGTTTCAAAAGACCTTTAACTGATACGTCGAAAAAATAAAGTTACGTTGTTAAGTTTTTGTTTGCTTGCAGATATATGTTTACATCCATAGTGCACACTGAAATACTGGCGTCATGGTACCGTAGGCTGCCGCTACAGCAGCTAAAATAAAATGGTGCAGTCTGGCCGGCAGCGGTGGCAGAGCGGTTCTAGGCGCTTCAGTCCGGAATCGCGAGACTGCTACGGTCGCAGGTTCGAATCCTGCCTCGGGCATGGATGTGTGTGATGTCCTTAGGTTAGTTAGGTTTAAGTAGTTCTAACTTCTAGGGGACTGATGAGCTCAGATCTTCAGTCCCAGAGTGCTGTGAGCCAAAATGGTGCAGTCCAATGACGAAGTGGTGTATCGGGTAGTAATTTGTTTTTAGCAGCAGAGGAAATGTTGCCCGTGGGTCATGTTAGTCCAGACGAATAAAGACGACATCTGGCGCAGGTACAATATTTCTGCTGCTGCTGAAAACGAATTACCACACGATACACCACTTCATTATTGAGCTGCAATATTTTATTTCAGTTACTCTAAAAGCGTTCTGTACTGCTGTAGCAGACAAATAAATTTCCTGCAGAAAGAAAGTGCACCTGGAAAGAAGATGTCGATTCTGAACCGATAACGACAGTGTCACCTGACAGATATTGGCCAGATGGCTCAGTGTGGTGCAAACGTATGAAGCAAGCAGGCAACCATGCCACGGAAACGCACTCGTGCTTCCTACGACGAACCGAGCGAGTTTGAAAGGTGTCAAATTGTGGCCTTCCGACAGGCAGGATGCTGCTTTCGGAGAACTACCACACAAATTGGACGTGCGGCGTGAACTGCGCAAGATGCTGGTATCAGTGGTCACGTGAGCATTCTCATACCATTAGACAATGTTCTGTACGTCTACGCACCACAGACAACCACCAGGATCGTCGTATTACAAGGGTAGCTGTGGCAGATCGTACAGATACCACAGCAAAGATAAAAGGGCTTGTGGTCCCAGACGTGTCAACACGAACTGTTGCGAACCGGTTATTAGCAGTGCTAGTATGGGCACACACAACTGTAATCTGTCGTCTACTCACGCCACAGTATCGACGTGCGCGGCTCGACTGGTGCCGTCAGAGGACCACTTGGAAGGTGGAGTGCCGCACCGTGGTCTTCAGCGAAGAAAGCAGATTCTGCCTGCACGCGTGTGTAGATCGTTTGCGCGTACGATGTAGACATGGTGTGCGCTGTCTCGTAGAGTGCATTCGTCCAAGACACGCTAGCCCCACTCCAGCGTCATGGTATGTGGTGCGATAAGCTGCAACTCTCGTTCAACTCTGGCATTTCTGGAGGGACCGCAGATCAGCGCTTGGTACGTGCAGCATGTTCTTAGACCCTTTCTCTAGCCATTCTTGCAACAGGAAGGTGATGTTTTGTTCCTACATAATAATGCTCGCCCACACGTTACCCGTAGAACTCTACGTGTTCTACAAGACGTGTAGCAACATCCCTAGCCAGTACGATCTCTCGACTTGTCTCCAATCGAGCACGTGTGGAACGTGATGGGACCAGTAGTGACTCGTACGACTCGTCAGCCAACAACTCTTACTGAACTGCGTGTACTAGTCGGAAAGGCGGGGCATAACGTATACGAGGATAGCATCCGCTATCTGTACGATCGACTGGATACCACAGTCAGTGCTGCCAATGGAGACCACGCCACGTACTAACATGGGTGTTTCAGCAAGGGTCGATACACGCATGACACCTCAGAACCGCTTGTGATATTGATATGTAAATTTAATCAGTTCACGTAGTCCATGTGCACTGTTCCACAATAAATATTGAGTGAATTGGAAACCTCTAAAAGGGCGTGTCAGGTTATTAACAGAAGCGGAGGGTTTAAATTAAGTCATACGTGGAGTGTGGTGCCTAAATACTTATACCATGGAGGAAACCATGTTACTCCGGTACAGCTTAGTGTCTCTGAAGTGGCTTTGCAATCCAGAACAGCCGCTCTTAATTTCACAGCTTGGTTTGAGTCCAAGGAGCGAGGGATTTAGATCTGACCCCTACACAGCTGAAAAAGATAGCTCAAATAGCTGTACAAATAAACTGGATCACGCTATCTCGGCTGAAAACACGGAGTTTTGGAGATAATTAGGGAAAGGAATGAAAACATCAGTGAAATAGAAAAGAATGCAACTGTGAACTTGAGGCGTTCATTTCAACATTGTAGTTAAGACAATGGACATGTGCTCATACTGGGAAGGTGATGATTTTAAATACTCATTATTCATCTTCAATTACGTTTCTAATGATTTGCTGAACTATTCATACGAAGTCTGAAATAGTGCCTTCAGCAAGGTGACAGCAGATTTATTTCCCAATATTGCAGAGTCATTATTCTGTAGCTATTCACATCGATGGCGACGGGACGTGAGCTCCATTTGAACCGGTTATTTTTGAAGCCCTGTAAGTCACGTAATGTAAACTCGTATGAAAACAGAAAAAAAATGATTGCTAGATAAACTAGAAACTAATTCTAAACTATTTTGCCTCTGACGATTAATATTTATGCAAGATATCATGGAAGTATGATTTAAACTTTATTATTCACTAAATTTCCCAGTAGATAAGTTTAAAACTCTGTGACTTGTGGGATTTTAAAACTAAATGGACACCATTTTATTATTATCTTAAAGAAAAATAAAATTCGTACTCAAATGTACCTACTTTATTTGAGAATAAAAATTAATAAAATTCACAATACCAATAAATTGCGCCCAATTTCCACAAGAAAAGTATTATAATTCACTATGATACACGGGACTTGCTTCTCAAACGAAAGCCACGAGGAGTGGCCGCGCGGTTTGAAGCACCATGTCACGGACTGCGCAGCCCCTCCCACCGGAGGTTCAAGTCCTCCCTCGGTCATGGATGTGTGTGTGTTGTTCTTAGCATAAGTTAGTTTAAGTACTATGTTAGTCTAGGTACCGATGACGTCAGCAGTTTGGTCCCTTAGGAATTCACATACATTTAAATTTGAGAATTTTTCTCAAATGAAAATAAAAACAAAAATTCACTGTTCACTCCTTTTTAGTGATAATCCAGTGATACATAGTATTCCAAAACTTTTTAATTTTATCGTCATTAGGCATGTATCCCTTTAGCTTTCTAGGACACTCCATTTTCTGTACATCAATCGGGAGATTACTGGACTATACTCTTTTTGCTGGAGTCCTAATGGTGCCGGGATCACAGTTCAGAAGTCTGAATGTGTGATGTACAACGCCATTAATCCGTTAGCTAGCCACTGTAGCATTACATGGGTAATCGTCCGAGTAGCCCATAAAATCTTTAAGCAATAATGTTGTCGGGATGTCCATTAACGTCAGATATACTTTGCGTCATTTGAGAGTAGGAGAGTCAAATCATGTTGCAACGCGTGACGTAACTCAAGTCGAGATGTTTTTTTTAGTGAAATCTTTGCTGAGCGATCGACACTGTATAAGAATCAATAGGTAATGAGTTTTTTTGACATAGCAGATCACAATGCTACGTTATTCGTGATTTACTATTTCTTTGAAAAAGATAACATCTTCTGAGTTGTTCAAGTGCGCGGACAAGTTGTAATCGAGTGGGGGTCCTCTTTATTTTAAAGAATTGACCTAAAACTGATAATCCATAATCCGGAGTTGGTTTGGGAAACATTATAGAGAGCCACGGCCAAACTTTGTTATAAACAGCTCGCGCGCGGACTTTGAAATAACGGCGCGAAGTTTGAGATACGCGGTAGGCTACCGCGCGTTATAGTCGCGTGAAGGATTAATTGATACTCCCGTAATTTCTCGACATTAACTTGGTAATAATTATTAAAGAATTATTGGAGGTTATAGTAATCGTTCTTGGTGCTTACAGTAAATGAGGTTTGATTTACTGTTTGAATACGACATATATTAGTCACGGAATAGTCGTTTGATTGATACGTTGGTTAGTAACCAATAAACAGATTGTAATGGAATTACCGGAACGGTCATTTCAATCATTAGTGACTACTACACGCACACCAGAAAACTAACAACTCTTGTTCTGAATGACATTTGGAACGGATGAGTTTTGTTTCAGCTCCTTGGGATCAATGAACATCATCCGAAGTTGGTACTTTAAAACTGTGTCGTGTTCCTTCAGTTTAGTAGATCGATAAAATATATAGTCTACACTACAATTTTCACCTTTTGAAAAAGAGAGCACTTGCCTTTTTCGAGAAATGTTTCAGCTTTAGTCATCAATCCTCCCAGAACGGAGAAAAGGGCGACAGTCACACATAGCACTACGTCAACGTGATCAACCATATATGTGCTCCTTTCTCCCTGACTTTTGTCGAAAAGCATGAGATACAGTGGCGGTACGGGGAAGGAAGAAGGAAGAGGGTTTTGACAACCGAGGAGAAAAGAAGAAAACGACGATGACGGAGCAAGAGAGAGAAAGAAGGAGAGGGGAGGTCACACCACGACAAACCAAAAGGATCTCTCGAGTAAGCAAAATGATTGTGTTGTGATACTTTCTCTCCTCGAGGTACTGTTTCACTATAGTGCTCAGAGCCATTTGAACCATTTTTTTGTTACTGTACCCTACAAATGGAATTTGTTTCACTGTCGGTGATTTTATTATATTACGCTTACATCAACCTGCATTTCCAATCCCTTTTTTTTCTTCTTGACGCTAACATCGTTATCGTCTGAAGAAGACAAACCTGTACAGTGTAAACAAACAAAATCAAAACAGTATGCTTCCCACGATAAGCGAAATTCGCGTTACAAACAGGTGATGTAAACATCATACTCCAGTGGTCGAACACTGGAGAAGCCCGTAAGTCAATGACTTACGTAGTTTTAAAACCAAAGCAATTATTGACGATACCTCACGGTTACTGTACGCCACACACTTAAGTGGTTTCTACACATAACAACGTATTTACCCTTCAGCTTTTGTTTTGTGTCATGGAATGGGGCGAAATTGTTAAAAAGAGTGACTTACTGGGTTTAAAAAATAAGCAGTTCGTGTTCTCCTAATCGGAATTCGTGGCAGAAATCGTAGATGGAGTAAGCATTTATAAGAAAGCAGATATTTTACCAGACCCTTTCCTTAGCAACAAATTAACATTCACACAGAACTTACACTCTTGTGTGTGATGGGCAAGTTACGACGCTCTTTCTGGTTTGGAGGCACGGAACACTGCTTTTTATTTGTGCTGAGAGGAGGGAGTGCGGCAGTGTAGACAAGAACCAACTGTTTCTGCTGCTGGAGCTAAGGCCGATTACAGACGTCCATCCTGTGAAGAAATCTCGTTATCTCGCACGAAGAGATGTTCCTTCCTGTTAGCGGATGTTCCCAGCATTCTCTTCGCAGCAGCCTCACCGTTCCGTTCTATAATTCCTCCGTCTTTCTTTTTCCGCGCCGTGTGCAATGTAGTAGAGTCAGGCGTGCAGAAGGCTGCAAGGATTTCAAACTTCCCACGTGAACGGCAGCTACACACTAACACACACACACACACACACACACACACACACACACGCGCACACACACAAAGTGAAACGAAGTGAACTGCTTTAAGGGAGGTACATAAAATGAGTTTGAAATGTACGTGCGTTATTTGTAGATGTGAGAGCAGGATGTATAAAACAATTTATCTGTATTGTATAACTCCGCCTCTGAATGTCTCATCATTTAGGATTTTGTGTTTAGACGTTATATATCTCCGTTATATGACTAAAGCTCTGTGGAAGGAATAGAAATTGAAACAAGAGTAGTATTTGCGCTTGTAAAGGGAAATAAGTGCGACTGATGTCACATTGGTAATGCATTCTTTAAAAACTGAAGTACGTGAGCATTAAATGTTTGTGCAAAAACTTATTAGTAATGATCGCTTGCATGTATTTCATTATATCTGTACAAAGCTTTTTTCAAGTCTAAGCGATCGTGACTAAATAAATTTTTATATGCTGAGAAAGATGAACCATGAATTTGTTTATGTGGTGTATGAAAAGAGTTAAATTCACTGAACTGTAAATGAATGTCGCGGAAAACTGTGATAAAGAACTGGGTTCAGATATTCACTGAATTTTAGGGTGAGTTGTTACTTTAGAGATTTAATTAGTTGGATTGGCGTTCAAATGTTTTCAGTGTTATAAACAGCAATTCCAGTATTCCTGATGCTTGTAGAACACTCTGGAGATAGGTTGGGTAGGTCCTTCTACACAAAACACCTACCTCCTGTCGAATAGAATTGTCACTGATTTCCATGTTTTTCATTCAGTACGCTTGAAGACCTATTGCAACAGTAAAATTAATTTCAACTAATTTAATTAACACGTGTTCAAGATGGCGGCCATACTCCTATAGCATAATGGAGCGTCTTCATACCACTGGAGTAACAAAACTCATTAGCATAGCTCTGCAGCTATTTTAAGTTTCGGCAAGAAAGATGTAAGCTTACATTTGTCTGCCAGGAACAGAACACTGTGTCCATAATCAAGAAAAGTTTTAAGGCAGTGAAAGATGTTTCGAGTAACAAAAATAATTGGCTCAGTATTTTTAAAAACCCAGCTTGAAGTGATAGAAACTTCTTAATTCGACATTATTCGTTATTCCATTAACCTACAGATCCATTATCACACAGTCGGTCACTGTAATACATGCTTCTTCTGTATTCAAAAGAGATCAGAACGTCAGTCACCTCTCAGGTACACAATTTACATGTCGTGCAAGCCATTGACTTTATTCAGTATACATATAAACAAAATTTACACATATTAGACTTGTAATTTTTGTCAGACCACCTAATGGTAGGTAGAGTACTGTGTGTACAGTGTCATAATACCCTGATAACACATTTGATAAAGCATCAATGCAATGACTACACTAATATCAGCAACCAAGCAATGCACAGCCCTTCCTATCTCGGAAAGTATGCCTTTCTGGACCCATGATTATTGGAGTTACTTTTCATGTTTCTATAAGTACTACCATCTCTAAAAGTATTTGAAAGTTTTTTTGAACACCCTATATACTCTACTGTGCAATGAAAGTTTGCTTACTACCTTACATTTCATTTCCTAGAGACAGATCACGTTGTTTTTCATTTACAGGATAAATTTCATACAATGTGGAATAACTTCAGTGCATTTATCCTGGAGTCAAAATTTGTTATGGGATCAGGTTAAGTTATAACAGGTGGTAGTGGCTTTCAGCAAGTTTCTCTTAACTAAACAATGGGAATGGCTTGAAAAAGATGCCCTTAGATATGAGTGTGTTTTGTTATCATTATTACATAATCACTTGGCACATTTTATAGATTATACTGGAAATTCTTTGTATCCTCTTCTTATCTATTGACACTCTGCAGATGGTCGCTGGCTCGTCAAAAACGGCACTAACATTCTGAAACGCTCATGTGACTGTACTGAAAAAATATAAAACTAGAAGTGGTTGAATTCCTGCTGTCTTCAGAGCTCATGACACATTGAACTGATAAATGTTACAGCACTATATGGTCTAACCTCACTTTACTGTTTATGTATTTTACTCTGGCAAGACCTGTATAATTAAAGATAGAATTCACAATAGTCGCAAAATCATTTATGAGCCACTGAAAGTCTCCATGCCCAAATGATGATGACTGACTAACAAAAAATTCGACTTAACTTATGAATAGGCTTACTCAATGACAAGTGAATAAGCCCTTATCACCTTCGTCTCATGACTCTGTGCCAGTGTTTTCATGACGCATATTCTCCATGTTGATCTTTGTGCACATTTTTGGTTCAAAGATGATGGTGCCTCAACTAATTTTGTGGTTCTTATTGTGATTAGGAAGGGAAGGTCATATTTCATGCCCAACCCATTCACATGGTCTTATTCCATTTGATTTCTTCTTGGGGATCATGTGTAAATGACACCCATCAGCTACAGTCCCCCTATGAGTACTATCGTTTTGTACAGATTGTCTGGCTGCATGCACAGCAACTGCAACATAGCCTGTGGTAACTTTATAAGCTAAAAGCAGATTTATTTGCAAATAGCAAACTAGAACATAAAAACTATACCTACTAATATTTTGTCAAAATATCATTAATATGTTTGTAAAAGCTCAAAATTAATGAAAAACAAAACTTCACCCAAAATCCGATTTTCATAAGAGTAGAAAAAAGATGGAAACAAATAATTCTTAAAGAAATGTGATTTCACAAGAAAAATTATAAAATTTCAATAGAAAGTTCACATGAATTCACAAAGTAATTGGAGAGCATAAATATCTACTCAACAATCAGTGATAGAAATTGATTATTTTGGGCATTATATTAGCAAATGTGGCCATCATTCCTTCTAATGTAATCCCCTTGTTAGTCTTTGTTGTCATCTACATTGTTCAAACTCTCATATGTTTTTTACCTTATGTGGATCTCCCGCTGCCATTTGGTGGGTAGATTTCTAATCCAAACAGTTACTCTATACTGTCAAAAACTGATTATTTCTGTTGGTAAATGTTGAATTCAGTTCCATGAAATTTCTTATTTTTATGTTTCTTCATTCCCTTATATCTCAATAACATTTCCTTCTTAAAGAAATCCATATTCATCTGCACAAAAATTTAAAATACCAATTTCATAAAATAATTATAAACTCATTATTATGCTCCATGTTTCTCCATGTTTTGTATTTAGGTAATCATATCCAGTAAAGGTATATAAAACATCCAAATCACCTATTTATTTAACTGAATTAGAATTGTTGAGCTTTTCTGTAAGGAATCCATATATAATAGAAAAGAATTTGATGATCTAGAAACAACAGAAAAAGTGGAAAATCACTTTCTTGAAAATGTATTTTTTATCTTCTCAAAGATTCTGTGTTAATGTTCTGTGTTGTACATGATAAGTTGACTTTTTCATTCCATACATAATGTATCATTTGGTACTTTGTAATTAAAACTAGCAGATATTATCATTGTTTCTTCTGAAGATATTGTATTTTTCCTGTCATGTTACTAACATAAATAGGAGAGTTTGTTATGAAGTTATATGAACTTGTACCAACATCACCTTTTAACTATGTAACACACTTAAATTTACAAAATAGTTAATAAGCCTGTAAAAGACTATTTGGTGTGCTTAATTTCCTTATTTCTGGAGAAAAATATTATTTCCTCCATTTTTGAAATAAAGCTTTTTAATGTTTAATATCAAATTAGTGATGAAGCAAACACTTGATTATTTTTATGATTACTTTGAAAAATTAGAAATACAAAATATTGCACAACAAAATCTCAAATTTTCCTTTATTACTTACTCTGAATAACTCTTTATTTATTAATTCATTAAAATATAAAGGTTTAGGATTTTCCAGCGTATTTTCTCGTTGTTCACACTCATAATTTGCTTCATATTTAGCAATTTGTACTCGAAGTTTCATATTTTGTTTTGTGGTTCTACCTTATTTAGTAAAGCTTCTTTATTTCACCTTCTTAACATTGTTATCAGGATATGTAACAACAGCATCATTTATATTTGGACTACATGAAAAACAAATATGTAAATCACCATCAAACACAAATTCTTCATTGTATTTAATACAATCCACAAAACATTTTTAATGAAGGAAGTACTTCATTTTTCTTCCTTTTTATTTTATCATAATTAATGACATGGATTTTCACATTTATTTTATCAACAAGTGATGATGTCAAATGAAATAAAAAGATGATATGAAAATGGATGTACAGTTCTGTATAAAACATTATTTACTCTTTGTATTCATACAAAATCAAATGTTTATTAATAGTTATCAAATAATTGTTTATTAGAATTTTCAGTATATGAACAAAGGGCACTACTATTATTCCACCATCACAATAAGTTAATATATTTTGATATAATTTTTGGAGCTGTACAAAAACAAACAAATGCAACATTATAATTTTATTGTAAATACTAATCTTCACTTGAGAACTGATGAAGTACCATGTAACTAAAATAATCTACTCATGTGCTGCTAATTAATTATTATGCATTAAATGAAAGCAGTTTTTGTACTTTAATGGGACCATCTAGTTGGTGGGAAACTTATTCATGATTGGAAATTAAATTTTAGCTAAAGTTTGGTGAATCTCGGACACAACGAAACATTTAAATGTTTATTCTTAAAGTTTTGATGAATCAAAGTACACAGAATTTCAGAAAATGTGTAAAAAATTTGATCACAAAAATATTGAGAATTTTGTAACTTTTATTGAAAATAATGATGGAATTACACCATTGGATGAGTGTCAAGATAATATTTGATAATTTCATTCATGAAAACTAGATATACTCAAATAAGAGTTAAGTACAGGTAGATATGAAGAAATATACTATTTTATGTAGCTCAACAAACCTAAACCATAAGTAACAGATAATCTCAATTTTTTAAACATGTTTAGGCATCTTGATACTAATTTAAGAGACATTTGTCATAAATCTGTTAGTGGTAATTTAAATTTAAAAACTTTTGAGCAAATGTTTAGCAAATGTAGAATGTTGATGAGTTTGGATTTGTTGAACTAGACATAACTGTCTAGTAATGGGAAGTGAAGAGAAATAAATCAACTCTTTGTAACAACATAAACATTAAACATAATAATAAATGTTTGAAAATAAATTATTAATGTCCTTGTTCTGATGAAATCTTAAAAAAAATATATTGGAAATCTTATTTAAACAAACTAAACGAAATAAAAAATCTAAAATATAAAAGAAGTTTATAACGTGAAAATATCAGTTGCTAAATATGAAAAATAAAAAAGTAGAACTGAATAAAAAAATCCAGGAATTGATGTTTTAGGTGTTGATGTTTTAAAGATATCGAACATAACAGAGAAATTAAAATCTGGATAATTCCATATCATCATTATTATGATGTAAAACGTCAGTATCATCATTTAGATGAATTTAATTGCATATCATCAATTTAAAATGTGATTATATATTAACTCAGTCTGATATAGAGGATGTATGATAAAATATTAAGAAGAGAGGATATTAATGATAAAAAATGTAACATTAAAACATTCAGTGATAGATGCAACAGAACCTAATTAATTGTGAACAGTAACTCATGGTGATGATTCATCTGTAAAGAGAAAGAAATAGTGGGAATAACACAATTTCTTATGACTAAACATAGTGACTTCACTGTCAATAGCCCTTAAACAATTCCATATTAAATAAGATATATACACTTACATTTTGGAAAAGTGAGAAAAATGGGAAAGGAAAATTAAAAATTAATTAATAAATAAATCTTTTAAAGCAAATTCATCACATTATAATTATTGTTGTCCTGGTAGTAAAATGGATGAATATTAAATTGTACTTAAGAGATTGTATATCCATATGATGAATAATGTCAACATCATAAGCTGCATACAAAGATTGTAGTGTTTTAGATAAAAAAGAAACTGCAAAAAAAGTATGCAAACATTCATTGTATGGTGGAAAATTAGCTTCAGTTTTAGATAGAGGTTTGTTGTTTCAGAAATTAAAATAGTGAATGGGTGCATCTGTGGCTGCCTCTGCGGTCACTTTACTACATTTTGATGAGACTGGTTGGGGTTTATTGATTTGTCAATATATTATTAAACTTTTGCAAAATTTTTGTGATACAATTACATAGAAGAAAATCTACTTGCGCTAGTACTACAAAAGTTTATAACAAAGAGACAAAAACCCCATTCTGCAATCGAATGGAGTCTTACAGGGTGACCCAATGAGCCCTTTGCTGTACATTCTTGCCACTGAAGAAGTACTCCGAATTGGAGAAAATAAAGAAGATGTGTATGTATATGCATACGCTGATGACATAGCCGTAGGTTCAACAGATATACAGAAGCTGCAGAAAATCATTGAGAAAATAGACAGATGGTGCAGTGAACACAAACTACACTAAAACATAACAAAGACAGAAATGGTAATTTTCAGAAAAGGAGGCAAAACACCCAAGAATGCGGAAATCAGTATCAGAGGACAAAAAATAAAAATCTCATCAGACCTTAAATACCTAGGAGTGACATTGCAACCAACAGCCAAATGCTTCACAATACATACAACAGAACGTGCAGCCCAAGCAATAATAGCAATACAGGACATCAAAAACATCCACCTACTCAGTCTAGAAATGGCCATGAAATTATTCAACGCAAAAATCTTGCCAATCCTGACCTATGGGATGGAGGTTATATGGGACCACGTGACAGAAAAAAATCTAGAAACACTAGAAAAGGTAAAATCGACCTATCCAAAAAGAGCACTAGGTCACTCAAAGACAACAAGATCTAGACTAGTGTACCTGTTAGCGAGAGAAACATTCCTAATTGAAGACATCAGACTTCGATATATGATGCCACACACCAGGGCTTCCAGAAAGCAACTGAAGATCATGGAGGACAAACGAGAAAAAATATGGCCGGTGTTTTATGGCACTGAAACAATGACGAACCGCTCATTGACAGCACCAAACTTTGAACAGCGACATGTAACTAGACTTTCTACTCATGGCTTTCATCATCTAATCTGCAAAAACAAAAACTTATTATGACCCAACCGCAACATGTGTATGTGAACTGCGTAACGAAGCCTGTGAACGATATCACATAGAACTGTGCAGTAAAAGAGTGAAATCGATAAATGAATATGCAAAAATGTAAAATGTAAATGTAAAATGTTAAGCAAAGTAACTGTATATGGCTATTTGGCTGCAATTTTATTAAATAAAAAAGAAATATTAGCTCAACTCTTCATTACACTGAAGATCAGTTTAATTAATTAAAAAATATAGTATTTTACAAACAAATAAATGAAAAACATCATATCTGACTAGAAATGAACAAAAGATACAAAATTTTGAAAATGAATTTTTGTTATCGCCAAAAAATATACATAATAATTTATCATTTAAGGAATATATATGTCATGAAGTTAAAAGATTTTATTAAAATGTTCCTGTAGATGCAAACACAATTTTATTTCGTGAAATTTAAAATCATTTCTATTTCATTAGTACTGTATATAAATGGAGGATCATATTAAGTGTCTGAAATGCGAAAACAGAACTTAAATATGTCATCCAAACACAATAGCAATTAAAACTGGAAAAAAGAACTAAACGTTTTTCTTAATGCCCATAAGGAAATTACTAATAAATGACATAAATCACTGATAAATAATTTTAACATTTGGAATTCATTATTAATAGCAAACTGATTTAGTAGAAAGGGATTCAGGAAAATCAGAATATATTTCCGAAAGAAAAGGGAGGGTATTAACAATTCTTTTCTGTTGTTAACATACTTTTGGAAATCGTTTGTTCTGTCTCAATAAAAATCAAAAACTGTAAAAAATGGTTTTACGAAATCTAAAAGTTAACATACCGATAATGATAAAGAATTTTGCAATTAAAAATTGCAAGAATTGATGGAAAATAAACTTTTAACGATTATTCAACTTTTTTTGAATTAAGAGCTTGTGTTGTTGAAACATTTAAGTGAACAGTAAAAGAAATTAATGTAGAAATTATTGTTATTGAAAGTGGTTACAAGTGATAGAATTGATTCAAAATTCATTGATGAATGATGTTATACAACTTCTACAACAATAAAATGCGACCTGAAATTGTAGATAAACTTAATGTAACTATAGCTTAAATTGTGTATAAATTTAAATTAGGAGGTGAAGTTATAATCAATAAAATTAATTTATTTGATGAAAACTTTATGCAGCTAAATGGTCAATAGGTGTACTTGAAATATATGATGAAGTCGTATCCGCTCATACTATATTATCATTAAGATGCAAATGAAAATGAAATAAAACCTTATAAATATGAATTAAAAAAAGAATATAGTGTGATGTATATCCTGTACAAAAAGTTACAAAGATTACATAGAGTTAGTTTCATGTTAGATGGTACGTTTTGCTGATTGTTATAATTGTTGTGTATATGATTGAATATTATAAAAATTATATACAAGTGCAGCACAACAAATAAAAAGGGTTACACTTTTTAATCATGCTATCCTAAGGATGATACATCTACATTCATAAGTCTATTAATTTATGAGGTTTTGAATGGTTTATTTTATCAAAATGATGAGAAAATATGCATAACAAACGTATGTTTAAAAACAGAATGAAATTTTTGTGTATCACTAATTAATTGTTTGTGTGTGTAATTATTCAAAATGTTGAAATAATTTTAGCAGTAAAGAATTCATAAATTTTTTTCATTCTTTGTTACATGCTGGTTGACTTAGGATCATAATTAATTCTTAACATTTATAAACAAAATGGATCTCTATTTTAACACTATTCATTTGTTTTTGTTATATTTTTCTTTGCATTTCATTGGCATAATGATTAAATTAAGTACTACCATAATATAGTTTTTTTAAAAAAATGTAACTGGGTTTCGACTGATGATCGTTTGGCTTTACAAAATAATGTAGTACTGAATTTATTTTTCTAAAATCTTTTAATAACTAATTGATTTGATAATTTGTACATTTTCATCTTCAAATTTAGCTTTGTCATTTTTAATTTCAAATGTCACTATTTTATTTAAATAATTGTTGAGTACAATAATCTTTGTGGTTTATTTCATTCAGATAAAAGTTTTGGCTTCTTTTTTGATCTTATATTCATCATCGTTACCTATAAATGGTCAAATTTCACTTGTTCACTATTAATCAATTTTTTAACTTTATTTTAAAAATAATGAATTAACGCCAGAAATGTTTATAAATTTCTTTAATTTTTAATTTCCTTTTAATATTTCCATATCTTAGGTGTTTAGCTTTTCTAATATATTTCTGTCTTTATCATCAGGATGTTCCCAGGCTTTATTTGTTTTTATATTCTTAAATTTCAGCTATATTTTGCTTCAATCATGGATTATAATTGACATCAATAATTACTTACAGTTATTTATTATTATATGAAAGCTTGTTATCGATGGTAACTATAAACAAGGTCATTTATTTCAAAATAATTTGAGTGTATCTAAATGTTTTTCCTTCTAAATTTTATTTCTATGTATGTGGAAGTGATAAAGACTGAAAAGTGTAAAACCTGTGAAACTGAGAAATCAGGTAATTATTTTGCTTTGGAGAAATGTTCAAAAGATATTTGTAGAACAATATATAGAAATGTTTAAACAAATGCCATAAAAAGTGTACAATAGTAGACAAATTTATTTGTAATTGTTGAAAATAATGTTACAGCCTCTTATTACAAGAAATATTTATAACAGTATGCAAGTGATGAGCATTCAGATTTATATTCTAAAATTTTCTTACCCATATTAGTAGATGAACAAATTGAATGTGAAAAAATCTTAATTGTGTTAACTGATTATTTTATAGTGTCCAAATATATATCAGTTTTATTTTAATGAATATCTTTTGGGGTATGTGCTGTCAGTGCTTGCCATTGACCTCAACTGAATAAATTTCTTGTTTATTGCTTTGTATAAAATGTGTAGTGCTGTGCTGTTCACCACTATTATACAAACTGTCTTTATAATCCTGGAAACTTACATTGTAAATCTATTTTTTGACTCCTTCAGAAGATTTCTCATCAATATGTCCAATTTTGTAACTATACATTTTTTAACTCAAACCACAAAATTGTTCTATTCCTTCGATTAAATTTATCCTATATTGTAACTAAAACTTTCTTATTTACTTGTTGGATGTTATATATGTTATCTTTTGGATAATTACTTCTATAAATGATTAAGTAAGTCTCATGATATTTTCACTAAAAATCCTCAGTGTGCATATTATAGATACAAGTTTCAGCATCTAGATATAAAAGCTCTGTATGAGTCTGTAACTTGATTCATATCATTGTAGTGAAAATTATGTTATTTCTTTTGATAAATCAAGTATGCTAGTTCCAAGATAAACTAATTTGGTTCTGTTTATATGATTAAGAATTAAATTTTCTTTGAATGTTGTTCTTCTTTTAAAATTAGATATTTCTGTTTATTTTTCACCCTTGTTTGAATCTGAAACCAAATTTTTAAGATTTCTGTTTCAATTTTTTTTAAAATTTTAAAATATACTGAATTATGCATTAATTTTCAGAAACTCATTAAAATCCATTTTTGCTTTAGTTCTCAGTTCAGTATTCAAAATCATCTATTTTTTAACCACTTTGTTTCTTGATATGTTACAATTCTATATACCTTTCTTTATTACATTAACAGGCATGATAATTATTTATGATTTCAGTAGTAAACTCTATAATTATATTTATATTTCAAAAGGAGTTATATCTCTTTTTTTCAGTTCCAGGTACTATTTTATTTTCAATAGCTAATAGTTAATCTATACATAACTCTGGCAATTTTTTGGGTATTCTAAATAAACTTCGATTATTTACCTATATAATTCAAAAAATGGTGAAAGCTTTTATTTATAATAAGTTCAATGTTTTTATATTTTCTAGCTGTATCCATATTTTTAATTGTAGGCTGTAACACTAATCTTATTACTTGTTGAAAACATTTGTCATCCTAATTGTTAACATCAAGACAAAATTCATTTTTTATTTTGTCAGATAATTTCACATTAGGAGAACTACATGGCGGAAAATATGTATTAATTACTAAGTGTAATACAATAATTCTATAGAATATGGTGTCTGAACCTCACACTTGAAATTGAGACATTCGTGACATAACACTTTTTATCATATTTTTTTATAACATCATCAATTCTGTTTATATAGTCCCCTGTTTGACATTTATATTCCTTGGCTGTTTCTAAATCTAATTTATTTACAAATATGCTTTCATTATCTTAAATATTTTAATTTTTGGTACACCAAAAAAAATTAAATCAAGCAAATTCTGTTCTAAATTTATGGTTTGTAATCTGCCTATAAATGCCTTTTATGTTGTATAATGATCAACTGTTTGTCTATCTCTTGTTTAAAAAAACAGAAAATAGAAGTATTTCTTTCAGTTGATTAGTTTTATAATTTCTTAAAAATATCGTAAATTTTTTCAATTTTAGAATTCGATTTTTGCTTCTATTTGTATCTACGAATATTTTGGTGAATATTTTGCTGTTGTTCGAAAAATGAGTTATAAATCCGATTAGTTCAACTTTTCGTAATGTTGCCTATATAGTTAATCTATTTCATTCACAAACATCACGAAATTGATCACATGTTTATTTGAATAAAGTGGCATCCATTTATAACCAAAAAAATTAATGGAAATATAGAATTTTGTGATGATGATGAAAAATTTAACGTAAGAAATTTAAGAATTTGTATATAAATGAACTTTGATACATATACAAAATCATAATTTTTTCTATAGAAATGAAGTCCTTATTTTGAAGTCAGTGATATTATAAATACTGAATTGTTTAAAAAATTTATGAGTTAGAAGTAAATATTTTTAAAGTGTTAGTCGATTTGAATAGCGAACTAAAAAATACGGAGAAAATTTATGTGGAGCTTAATAATGAGCTTATAATTATTTTACCAAGTAGGTATTTGAAGTTAGTGAATGCTTATGATTTATGATTTTATTGAAAAGAAAATGTGAGGTGGAAGGAATATGAAGATAGTAAATTTCATCATGTTGTTTTCATTGCATTATTTTGGTGAGTATTTCAAATGGAATACGATATTGAGTTTTTAGTATGGAATGTTTTACATTTTTATAATTTTAATTTTGCTTGAAATTTCATAATGTATCTCTAAATGGATATTCAAGAATTTTTGTAGAAATATTAAGATTTTCTAGTAAAATTATAGTTTTTGTCTAACTTTTTTTCATTAGCCTCTTTTTTCATTTGTTTGATATTGAAATCTTACCTTGGGGAAAATTCGTGTTTTTTGAGTAATCTAGTTGATTGTAACCGTTTTAATAATATTTTGATGAAATATTAATATATGTATTTTTATGTTCTACTGGGCTACAACATACAAACTGTATCTACTAATATCAGGAAGCATTCAATATAGTGTGAAATGTTTGAAATAGAATGTTATTTTGGGTACTAGAGTAGTGCTTCCACATTTTGAAACAGACCGAAGAGCGCCACTGCCCGTCACTCATTTTGCACACGGAAGCAGGTGCTCAGTAATTTCCTCACTCAGTGCTCACTCACTGAGTGTAGGGCAACAGGCACGTTGCCCTGCCAAGCAGTGAGGAAATATCGACTCTAAGCAGCTGCATCACAGTGTAGAGGCAATATAGGGGGTTTAGTAAGTATTGTAATATTCAGAGCAAGAATTTCTTTTTAACTATCTATCTTCCATGTTTCTGTGGAGAAAGCGAATACTGTGTACCTAATATTCATCTATTATTACCACAGCAGTTGAATATGACTAAATATGTATAATGAAATGTGAAGTGATAATCAAATATTGAATGTTACTGAACCACTGATGGGGCTCTTAAATTTTCGTGAATGAAAGCTGATGAAGTAATGTACACATTCAGTCTCCAGCTAAAATAGCACTGATATTGAGACATAGTTTGGATAGAACGAATGAAAGAGATTTATGTTAATGAGCATGAAATCTGATTTGTTATTAATGAACAAAAAAACTTTGGTCTTACTACATTGTAGGTGTAAATTGAGCAGTATGAGTCATTACAATTGATAATATTAACTGCAATGACCAGAAGAAGGAGGTATGTGCATGATTTAATGAGAAGCAGATATGTGCATTATTCAAATAAATTTCTGCTTGTATGATTTTTCGAAGAAATAGATAGTTCAATCAAAATTATGCATGATTAATTTGTTTGCAACATAAATATCGAATAGTGTAGATTGCCAATATGTTTTATTTGTTTACTTCTTGTACTAGATTGTGCAACTAGCATTTGTTCCCTTGGCTCAATGCAGTATCTGTTTGAGAAATAACTTATTAATGGATTTTACAGAAACGCATTTCATTGGTTCAGTGGGTAAAGTGTCATACTACAAAAACAGAGTCTTGGGGTTCTATCCCCCATGCGTCCCCTATGATCCTCTCTGTCACCTCAAACAATGACAAAAAAGACAAGTCAAGATGCACTGTGCAACAGAGTAAATGTTAAAGCATGGAATTCCCTCCAACTGGCTGTATAAGTTATTTCACATGGGGGAGCAGTCAAGGACACACCACCATGCCGAATAAATCATGACAATGTTCAAACCAACCTTTGCATCATATATGGCTTTACTTGCTGTTCATTGTAACAAATGAAACATAAAAATGCCTATAGGTTGACATCATTAGCATTTACACTATGGACTTGTGCATGTTAGAATGTCTGTACGCCTACCTGTACTTCTTCCCCTACCCCTGCTAACATGCTTGAGTATCCTAAATTAGTAGCAAAATATGAGAATGCAGCCAACAAAAACTATTAATCTTCAACACCTTCCTTAGATTGTTAACACACAGATATGGATGTCTCCTTGATATAATTAAGCAATTTGTTCATGTGTGTGATGTTTAAAAACGTGAACCAAGCAAGAACTGCATGCTGACCAACAACTAACATGAAAACACTTTTGATGTAAAGTCTCCTAAAACGTTTATGGAATGCTGCTGAACATCCAAACCCATTCAAAACAGTTTTAACATTAACTAAGAGTAAGCTTTCCATTAGAAGATGGAATTTTTTTCAATGTGACATGAGTCTATGTAGTTACATAGTACTTTGAATATGAAAAATTCCAGGACAGACACTAGATTTGGGTGCATAAAATAGTTCATAATGTTGCAACCTAATGGCAGCTTTTCTACTGAGAAAGTTTCAAGAGCCTACTGGAAGCCTTTTTCCACATTTCTGCACAAACTGCAGTTATTGCAGCAATGTCTTCCCCATGATGGGAAGACAAATAGTTCTCCTTCATTGCTGTCCATGACCAAGGGAGGATTACAACGAACCACAGACATATCTTAGTCATAGAAATGTAGAAGAAATTGGGTCACAATTTCAAGTGGAAGAATTTTAATTATTTTCAAAAAGTACTTCAGAAGAATTTATGTTTTTTTTTCAGTTTTTTCTGAACGTGATTGTGATTTCAAAGTTTTGCATCATTAACTTGAAATTAAGATGATTTCAGGAGATAAAATGCATTGCTAACTTCTTTACATGTGTGGATTGCGTTTTGTTTAGTGTATCATAATGGTAAATCTTTGAAAATCAAACAAACTTTCTGATGAGATGTCTGAAGAAAAGAGTTGTTTTGAGAACTAATTTAAAAGCAGCACAGAATACATTCTGGAAGTTTTCATTAAGGACGACTAAAAACTTCCCACTTGAGATTATTGCTGCAGTGTAAATGCAGTGTAGCGCAACTCCAAAATGGGTATGTAAGCACTGACATGAAGGTAAGTGACATCCATTAGAGAATGAAGAATACATATGGGGCAGGATGTCTTTTGAAAACCATTGTTGTGGAATGGTGTGGCAAGTTCCGTGCTGGTCGCGATTCGACACGAGACGCAACACCTTCCTTGAGCGCATTACTGCATGTGACGAAAGCTGGTGGAAGACTCTTTGTGCCGACCCTATGGTCCTTATCAATCCTTCAGTCCCTTAAAAAAGGGCCTTGAAGGATCAACGATCCCTGTCGGAAGAGGATGTGCAGCAGCCAGTTACAGACTTTTTCAGGCAACAGAACACATTGTTTTACCAAACCGCTTTTTTCAACCTGATGCGTCATTGAGATGATTGTCTCAATGCTCATGATGATTTTGCCTCACTGTCACACCGATCCAGGACTATACAGCCTCCGAAAGAAAACTTTATGCTCGCTCCTTACAGATAATGTGAACTGGAGCAATAACTGTCTTTGTATTTCAAATTTTCGTGTTATTCGTAAAGTTTTGTATTCACAGATGAACGAATAAATGTTTTTATTCGTATAAATGAATAATATTGAGAATAACTACTTGTAATTGTTATTCACGAATAACAGTTTTTAATCTGTTTTCGTAATTCCTGATCTGAATATATATTTTCCAACACTGGAGGGAAGCAATGTGCATCATGTATATGCACACTACAAATTCGCAGGCAATGTGCAAGTGAGTGCAAGTATCTGATATTCAGTGACCGTGCACAAGTACGTGAAATATGTGTGGCCCAGCCAAACTTACTCTAGGTATCGTTGTTAGTTGAGGAAGCAATGGGCATCTTCAACAAATTTCACCACTGTTCGCGATGAGTATTCGTGTTCTCACGCACACCACGAGTCCATGCAGACCATATGGGAGACCACGTGTTTGTAGGGCTTTATCGATTGTTCTACGAAAAGTCTTTGCTCATAGTGGATTAATAGAAAATATACAGTTGCTGACAAGAAGCGTGTAATGTGGTCCAGCGAGTCGCGATTTTGCCTCTTTCCAAATAATGATAAACTGTGACTAAACTATGGACCAATGAGGCGTTTAACGTGCGCTGTGTGGAGGATGTATTGAAGGCTGCAGGTACTTCTGTATTTTGTGGGTGTTTTTACACCATAACTGGGGCCCATTTATTCACGTTACCGTGAACATATAACAAAAAGTTTGTTTCAAGAGAGTCGATGACCAAGTGCTGGCCTTTCTTCCATGTCTTCATGATAAGTATGCCGTTGGAACTCACATCTTCCAAGATGACAACAACTGTGTTTTTAGGGCTTGACATAGACTCAGCCACCCTGCAGCACCTTTTCTGTCCGGTAAATTACCCGATACTAATCACATAGTAAATAGAAATGGAAATGCCGTGTGACTAGGGCCTCCCTTCGGGTAGACCGATCGCCTGGTGCAAATCTTCCGAGTTGACGCCACTTTGACGACTTTCGTGTCGATCGAGATGAAATGACGGTGATACGGACAACACAACACCCAGTCCTTGAGCGGATAAAATCTCCGACCCAGCCGAGAATCGAACCCAGGCCATTAGGTATGACATTCTGTCACGCTGACCACGCAGCTACCAGGGGAGGCACATAGTAAATGATTTGGACTATTTGGAACTGCAGGTGAAGCATAGCAGTCTACATCTAGACCAACATCAACATCTATACTCTGCAACCAAACTTAAGGTGTGTGGCGGAGAGTGCTTTGGCTATCATTGTCACTTCGGCTTTTTCTGTTCTAGTCGCTTGTGGTTGTGGTTCATGGGAAGAGCCATTGCTGGTAAGCCTCTCTGTGGGCTCGAATATCTTTGGTTTTGTCTTCATGGTCTTTAAGTGGTTCACCTCCGAAGGTGAGTGGTCACTGCAGATGGGTAACATGTGGAGGATCTGCATTTGATTTTCCGTACTGTCAAAGATTTTTCTTTGGTCGGAGGAGTGAAACAGGGGCCATTCAGCTTCATGATGCCAACTGAGGAGCAACCTGATTGGGAGGTACCGGCTCCAAGGTATAAACCCGATGGCCAGGAGAGTGGTGTACTGACTGCTTGTCCTCCAGTCTGCATCTATGTGATGCGTAGGCAAAGGATGACGTCGGCTGCGTTTTTCTGTCTTTTTGCTAGATCTCTGTAGCAGGAAGCAATATATTGCCTCAATCTTCTAGGAACAAATGCTCTCAGACTCTCTAACAGTAGACCATATTGTGACGCAGAACGCCTCTTTTTCAGTAGCTGCTACTGCAGTTGGCTGAGCATCTCTGTGATGCTATCGCGCTTACTAAATGAACCTATAAGGAAATACACTGCTCTTTTTTAGATCTTCTCTAATTCCTCTATCAGTCTTACCTGGTATGGATCGCAGACTGACGAACAGTATTCAAATATTGGTCGAACAAATGTTTTGTAAGCTATCTCCTTTGTTGATCGACATCATTTCCTGAAGACTGTTCCAAAGAACATCAATCTGTCATCTACCTTACCCATAATTAATTTTATATGGTCGTTCCAGTTCAAATCGATCTGTGAACATACTCTTAGATATTTTATAGAAGTAACTGATTATAGTGATTGTTCTGCAATTGTGTAATCATACAATAAAGAGTTTTTCTGTCAACGTGTTCACAGTACGTTACACAGTCCTGCATTGCGGTACCTCTACCGGTTTTAATAGTCAATAAGAGGCTTTAACAGGATACGACCTACCTGAAGAAGCTTGTAGACTGTTTTTCTCGCCGAATTTACGCCTTAAACAAGGCCAGAGGCGGTTTTATACGGCATTAAGGCGATGTCTCCTCCGGGTGACTAATTTTGGTTCGATATGATTGTGTTTTATTTATTTTGATATACAGGGTGTCAGCTGCCCCTTATCTATGGGTTTTATGCAAGCCAAAATGCCTACAAAAACCACGGGCAAGTTCTTCATATCTTGTCGCTCGCTATGGGAAAATTACTAGTCCTACAGAAAAAAATTAACAGGACCTTTTTGTAGGACATGTAATGCAGTTATATGTGCTCTGGGGTAAGTTTTCGCTGGAGTTATTGAAGAAAAAAGCGTCTGATGTTTACTTTTGTTCGTTTCTCTCGAATAATTCGAATTACTACGGCCTCTAGCTAAAACATAACCCAGTGCAAAATTTAACTACACTAAATTTCCTACAAAAAGGTCCTGTTCATTATTTTAGGGCTGAGAGTTTGCACGTAGAATATGAAAATCTCGAGAGTGGGTTTTGAAGGTACTGCGAGTTACATAAAATCCATCGGTAGAGGCAGATGAATCACCTTGCGTAGGTTTAAGAAATGTTTGGCCTATTTTACACAATGTTTGAAATATACTGAGTCAAATAAGGCGTTGTAATTCGAGTCACTCAAACGTATCTGACGGAAGAGATCAA
Organism: Schistocerca cancellata; assembly: GCF_023864275.1. Classification (NCBI taxonomy): domain Eukaryota; kingdom Metazoa; phylum Arthropoda; class Insecta; order Orthoptera; family Acrididae; genus Schistocerca; species Schistocerca cancellata. Next base: position 353,778,987 of record NC_064630.1, read on the forward strand.
TACTGTAATTTCGGCGCATTTACATGAACAGCAAAACGGTTGCGTCCCGTTCATCAGTGCGCCAGCAGCTGCGTCCGCACATTTCACTCTCCTACAGCCTTATGCAGCAGCCGATGTCAAGCTGCAATTCCCGTTAATCACTTTAACGCGGATGAGGGAGTGCCATGTCGCTCGATGGGAATGCGAATTCCTCGCGTGAACGGGTGCTGACATGAGAATGTTTCTCATGAGAAATATAGCTGTAGCGCCCAGCAGTGTCATGTATCAAACAAATGTCCTTCCAGATTTCGTTCATGCTATCGCTCGATTTCACACTGTTTCGGTGTTTATATGCAGGATGGTCTACAGGACTTATCACAGGTACTTCCAAGTTAAAGTTTCACATCGTAACTGATAGGTGGACAACTATGGGTGGACTGGCCATTTATAATGAATGAATTAATATTTTCGTTTAAAGTAAGAATTATTTTTTAATGTGAGAAAATTATTCCACATTCTCTCCCAGTAGTTTAGTTTTATTTAAGCATATTTTTTCTGGTTTGCTTTCTTCACGTTATGCTGTTGCTGCTGATTGTGTTGTAATTTTTCAGGTGATATTCTTTTCATACTTCGTTGGTTCGTTTCTCGTCCCACATTTCCATTATGCAGATTCTAGGCATTTTCCTTGTAATTCAGATTTTTAATGGGCCAGTGAGCAGTGTGTGTTTCACAGTGTTGCTACGTAATGTTAGTGTTTCAATTTTTTGGGAGTGCAAAGTCTGATTTTGGTAGCGGTTTCTGGGTTACAGTTGTGATTTAATTTCCTGCACAGTGAACGCCAGTCAGTTTTGTCTTTATGTAAATGTGTGCCCTAAGACACGCTGTTTGCAATAGTGATTTCAATTCAGTCTTTTTGTTACAGAGGACAGTACATGCATTTTTAACTTAGAAAAAAGGCAAACAAAACGTTGTTTCATTTTCAACTCTCACACTAATGCTGATATTTATTGAATAGTTTTCTTGTGTTGCAGGCTACACACGTTGATTATTTATAAGATCATACTATATTTCAGGGCAGATGTCATAAATTATTGGTATGACCGGACCGTAGTTAGTTAATCACTGCCTGACAAAAAAAAGGAAGAACCAAAAGGACAGTAGGAAACGAATTGAAACTTGACTGGTTGAGAGGATATCTGATGTGATTTCAGTCATTACAAAATCGAGGCAAATTTTCGTAGAACTTGTCAGTATACTCTCACTTATCACTACCACGTTGCAACCTCCCTGACATGGATACTGGCACTAATTTGGATGGGAAGGCTATTATAAAGACGTTGTATCCGTTGAGGCAAACTGGCGCACAACAGTTGTAATTCGTTTTACACAGTGTTTGAAATATACTGGATACTGGCACTGGGACAGAGCTGACATGTAACATGCAACATGGGGCCACAGTAGTTCCTCAGCATCACGCAGAGAGTTCGTAGAGACATGTGCTATGTTTGGACGTGCATTATCCTGTTGAAAAATGACACCACGATGATGTTCCACAAGAGGCGACGTATGAGGACACAGGACGTCCATGACGTACCGCACTAACGTAGAGTTCTCTAAATCAGTGCCGGTATATGTCTTTGGAGCTTACCGGCACTCAACGGTGAGTTTACCAGCGACCTTGCGCACATTAAAAGGAACGACAAATCACTACCAGTCCTGACCTCAAGTCATACCTGACGGTTCCCCACACCATGACGCCAGCTATAACACCGCTTTGCCTCTCCAGAACATTGGAAGAATGGTACCTCTTCCCAGGTCCCTGCCATACTCGGCGTCAATTGTCATCCTGGACAGTGCATAACTGCCGTTAATCGCTGAATGCAGCGCAACGTCTTTTATCACCAGTCCATGCTTCCTCATTGCGCAACCACTCCAAACGCAGCCGTTTGTGTGATGGTGTTAATGGAAGCTTCTTATGGGATGGTAATTCTTTAAGTGTGGGATGACAAAGAATGTTGGAGGGAGTCCATTACTTATTCTAGGATGGCAGGTGCAGATGTCAAAGCGTTACTATGTGCTTGATGACACTTCAACGATCATCATTGTGGTGCTCGTATGTGGACGACCGGAACCTTGATGACATTCCTCTCATGTTTCCATACAATCGAACATAAGGCTACTGTCACATCTGAATGCCCCACAAATCTGGATACTGCAATATTCGGACAGCTGACCAAATGAAGACCTACAATCATGCCCCTTTAAAACTGTGTCCGGTGCTGATAATGCTATCTAACACGAGTACATGGCATCTCTGTGTCCATCACAGTGGTTATTCAGTATTTGACGCTGTTCACGTCCATTGTGTACTATCAGGCCTGATAACACCACTGTACATGAATAACTCAAAAACACTGCTGCAGTGTGGTGGCCGTTTTCCCGGCCACAGAGAGAGGCAACTCTGAACACTTACATACCCTCAGATGTCGTGTACATGTACAAAGTTACTATGACATCCGACCTTGTCTTCCGGGTGCTTCACTTTTTGTCAAACAGCGTATTTCTCTGTTACATTGATAGTAAGTGTGATCCGTCACTATGATTTATAACGTATCAAATACGAAACTTTCTGATAGGTAAAATCCGAGTGCTGGACGAGTATTCAAATGTGAAATCATGTCTTCCATGGTAAATGCTCGTCCCATCTGAGTTATCCAGACACAGCTCACAACCCGCTCCACAGCTCCATTTCTATTAATATCACTTTCTCTTGTATTGAAAACTTCACAGAGATTCTCCAGCATATATTATAGGCATAGTAATTCTGGAAGAAATGGTACTGCAGATCAAAGCCCAGCCACAGACGATGGGATTATTTCGAGAATGAATCATTCACTCTGCAGTGGAGTGAGTGCTGTTTTCGAAAATCGTGACAGATTGAATCTGTGGGCCAGAGCGTGGCTTGTACCTGTAATCTATCTTCTGGGTTCGAGCCTTGAACCTTCTGGGTTCAAGGCTCGATCCAACACACAGTTTTGATCTGTCAGGAAGTTTCAGTTCGGTATACAAAGTGCTGCTGAGCTAAAAATTCTCCACACACTAAACGGAGAGTTGTTTTATAATAATGCAACGCTTTCTCAGAGAAATGTATGACAGCGTTTTGATCATTTACATGACTGTCACTTACGTGGATTTCAAGATTTTTTTCAGAATTTGTTTTTTATATTTTCTCCTCTCTGCAATCTGCATTGATCAGTCCAGACATGATGGCCACCTGCTTAATAGGACATTGGTTCAGCTTCGGCTGCTACACATCAGCGATTCTGGATGACAAACATTCAAGTTCTTGAACGATTCTCGGTGGTATGCCCAAACAAATATTGCATGTCATATCTTTCGTTCAATGCCCAGTATCAATGAAAGCCTCAGTTTGTTTCACATTACAAACAAAACTATTTTTAAGACGCAATTTTATGCACTCTTTCAATTGATCGAGCCCAATTTAGGCTACTGCAATATTACTATAAAAAGGGACAGTAAAATACGAAGAAAGACGAGTACTCCAGTTGCGACTGAACAGTACTGCTGCATGATAGTAGCAGTCAGATCAGGTCAGTGTAGCACAAGAGTCACTGCTTGTATATGGATATTTTTGTGTCATGGACATAATGCCAGTGGATCCAACAGCCTTAGGTACAGGGTGGAATGTGGAGATGGACCTACCAAAATTAGGTCCATGGCTGCGTCCAAAGGCGGACCCACCACCAGCGTTAAGGTTATGGTAGTGGTAGAGGGTGGATCCAGTATATTTAGGCTTGGGACAGCATCTGAAGGTGGATCCAGCCCACATTAAGTGCAGTGGAGGACCTATGGATACTCAAAGCATACACACACACACACACACACACACACACACACACACACAATAGCGCAAATCGGCTAGAAGTTTCCGTGAACATTGTTTCCATCCGTTACATACATCTTGGATCTTTGCAGTATACATGAACCTTTAACAGCTAGCGTTGGCCAGTATTCTCTGCTACAGAACATACGAGAAACAAAAATGTATATCACGTTTCATAGAAGGTCCTGCAACGACATTTTGTAACAATCAGGAAAGATGAAACTGAATTTATGATTGCTAAAGTTAACACATCTGCCTATGATGCGCTAACATAGTAACACACTTCATCTCCACCAAATTGCAAGTGTTTTAATGTATATGACACCTGCAAGCACTTTGTAAATAGTCTCACTGGGTGGGGAATCTATGTTATGGTTGGATGCTAAAATAATCAATCCATACCCGTTGCGGTAGCCAACAAGAATACCGATATTCTTGTGCAATATATTTATCAGTTTTCTCATACATTTCCGTACAGAATTTGGAAAAAATTGGATACGAAAAAGGAATACAAAATATGTGCATTTAATATAAATACTAATGGAAAGTGGTCACATATTGGCATACTTGAAGAGAAATGGACTGTAGGATGTTTATTATTTTAAGGGATATACGAAAAATTTGTTTATAAGCCTACAGTCACATCAGAATCTACTTAAAAAGGGGGTGGTTGCGTTGTATCAATTTGTGGTGAACTGTACATTGTGCTTCTAGTTATTCTGCAGGTCCTAAGAAAACAGTTCCATAAACTGCTACTGTTCCCACAAATGATGTTTTTCAACACCTCTATAGGTAAATAAGTATCGTATCAAAGAGGCTAAAGCCAATACATATTAAAGAAATTACTCCTTTAAGTGTAGTTATTGTGGAAAGTTTTGCCATGAATGAAAACTATAAACTGTTACTTGAACAAGAATGGACCATTTCTGATGAGTAAGTTAGGCTTAAAAATTACGCTATACACAGTACATGAAAAAAAAAAATCTGACCACGAATAGGGAATACAGAATATTTGCGTTTACCGTAAATAGTAATGGAGGTTGATCACCTGTTGATGTAAAGTCGAAAATAATGGGTTTGAGGGTGTTTATTACATTAGAAGATATGTGAAAAAATCTGATTATAAGCCTCTACTCTAATTTGGATCTGCTAAAAGAAAGCAGGAAATAAAAAACAAAATTAAAAACTCTCTGAATACATTTGGTTAGTGCCTCTTTAGTGGATTTGTTAAACTTTCTCGATGTTCCGATAACAAAACATGGTGTTTCTGTGGCACACAGCAATACACATTAGCTCATATGATATTTCACTCACCAGAGACATGGAAGTTAAGTGGATATTTTCCATATATTGCATACATTAGACATACACTGTCATGTATCATACGGTGGGGTTAGCTAAATATGCTGCATAATACTTTCCTGAAAGTGGTTTCCTATGTACAATGTTATTTCACATTACGCCACAAGATTCAAGAAAACGAAGAAATTGTCAGGTTGTCTTAAAACGGTTGCTATTAAATAAATCATTCCATGAAGTGCAGATGTTGAAGAAAACTGTTAGCCGTATCAGCACGTTTCTAACAATCAATGTCAGAGGTTCGCCACTAGTATACTGTGGCATTGCTAATCAGTGGCCGAGGTGGAAGACGAGTAGCATCGGCTGGTGTGTGGCCTAAGTCACGGTTATTCCTACAAACAAGGAAGGAAACACATGGCCAACTGCAGTGCCTTAGGAGGCGGCCACCTTGTGAATATAAATTCTGCCCATGACCACTGAGGGCAGAGGGCAGTCTTGAGCGGGGCGTACTGTGTGCAGGCTGTCTATTTGTATGCTGCTTTTCGGCGTCATGTACAGAGGACCGTGGCCTCATGCATATTGTGGAGTAACAGGCATCGGAAACAGGAGGTATACCTGTCATTGTCTCGATGTCGTCTACCGAATACGGCGTCCAGATGGATACTGTAGATTTGCCGGCAACTGTTGTAAGCGGTCGTCTTGTCTCGACTACAGCACTCAGGAGACATTAGCATTGTGCTCAGGTGAGGCTGCTACTTGTGAGTCACGTGTGTGAGCAATGTTGCTCTGTCGTCCATTATGCTTCATATGGTGTTGTGTTTTTTTGGAGGGGGATTTAACTGTATTCTGTGTTATTTTAGTGTTGCTCATAGAGTTGTTTGTGTTGGTATTACCTACCACATGTGAATTAATATCTTGATAAGCTGTCTGTATGATTTTGTTTGTCTCTCATATATGACAAGTTTAGTATTTGTTTGCTCATGTTCGCTGAAATTAGTGTTAAGTGTTGGTTGTCGTGCATTCATGTCTGTAATATGTGTCTAAAGGCTGCAAACAACAGTAGGGGTCGCTCACTGCTGTGCTGGAAGCCCCCACAGTTTAGTCAGGATGCACACTGAGGACCTGTGTGTCGTCGTTAGATGTAATAAAACGGAATTCAAGATTATAAATCGTATTACTCAGAATAATAATCGTTACTGCTCTTGTTGTACCCTCAGATGGACTGCCATGTCTGATGCCGTGATGACGTGCTGAATTCTGAACCTGACCCGCCAGTATGGCAGACCATCAGACTCGTGAGAAACTGGAGTTTTAGGACAGCTTCTGCCCTGGACCAGGCCTTGTTGGTAGACCCCTAGAAACCATCAGTGCTGGCTCCTGTGCTGGTTAGTGACCTGACTTCAGTAATGTATGCTGGACTTTATTATCCGCGGCCACGGATCGCAATTCTTCTCTTGGGGCAGCAAGTGTAGAACCAAAAATATAACAATCTCACATACGATGTGTTACCATAGCATAACCTGAGCATCGAGTGCTAACGATATGAACGTTATCGATGCTAAGTGGTCTAAACTGGGGGCTGGGGGGGGGGGGGGGAGTCTTTAAGTCGTCGAGGAGAGGCTCCTTCCTCTTATATCATTCGAGTTACAGGGCCAGTACTGCTTACTCAGACGCCTGCTACAACTGCCGTCACGAAAATAAACACCACAATGTCATCTCACCATCTACGGCATCGTCACTTAGTGACAATTTCAAATGGCAGTCTACATTCAGAAAAAATAAATTAGTCATCTTGTAAGTAGGCTGTTCATGTTTTCTTATTAGCAACGTTACATAGCGCTCTGTATGAAAATCACTGGCTGTGCTGTGTGCAGTCTGTGGCTAGTTTGCATTGTTGTCTGCCATTGCAGTGTTGGGCAGCGGCAGCTGGATGTGAACAACGCGTAGCGTTGCGCAGTTGGAGGTGAGCCGCCAGCAGTGGTGGATGTGGGGAGAGAGATGGCGGAGTTTTGTAATTTGTCATGAACTGCTATATATATATATTATGACTATTAAATTTTTCAAATCTGTATTGGCCACTGCCCAAAAAAAATTTGTAAAATTTTTTGTGGGGAGCATGGGGGCTATGTAAGTAGGCTGTTTATGTTTTCTTATTAGCAACGTTACATAGCGCTCTGAATGCAAATCACTGGTTGTGCTGTGTGCAGCCTGTGGCTAGTTTGCATTGTTGTCTGCCATTGCAGTGTTGGGCAGCGGCAGCTGGATGTGAACAACGCGTAGCGTTGCGCAGTTGGAGGTGAGCCGCCAGCAGTGGTGGATGTGGGGAGAGATGGCGGTGTTTTGTAATTTGTCATGAACTGCTATATATATATATATTATGACTATTAAATTTTTCAAATCTGTATTGGCCACTGCCCAAAAAAAATTTGTAAAATTTTTTGTGGGGAGCATGGGGGCTATGTAAGTAGGCTGTTTATGTTTTCTTATTGGCAACGTTACATAGCGCTCTGAATGCAAATCACTGGCTGTGCTGTGTGCAGTCTGTGGCTAGTTTGCATTGTTGTCTGCCATTGCAGTGTTGGGCAGCGGCAGCTGGATGTGAACAACGCGTAGCGTTGCGCAGTTGGAGGTGAGCCGCCAGCAGTGGTGAATGTGGGGAGAGAGATGGCGGAGTTTTGTAATTTGTCATGAACTGCTATATATATATATTATGACTATTAAATTTTTCAAATCTGTATTGGCCACTGCCCAAAAAAAATTTGTAAAATTTTTTGTGGGGAGCATGGGGGCTATGTAAGTAGGCTGTTTATGTTTTCTTATTGGCAACGTTACATAGCGCTCTGAATGCAAATCACTGGCTGTGCTGTGTGCAGCCTGTGGCTAGTTTGCATTGTAGTCTGACATTGTAGTGTTGGGCAGCGGCAGCTGGATGTGAACAACGCGTAGCGTTGCGCAGTTGGAGGTGAGCCACCAGCAGTGGTGAATGTGGGGAGAGAGATGGCGGAGTTTTGTAATTTGTCATGAACTGCTATATATATATTTAGACTATTAAGGTAAATACATTGTTTGTTCTCTATTAATATCTTTCATTTGCTAACTATCCCTATCAGTAGTTAGTGCCTTCCATAGTTTGAATCTTTTATTTAGCTGGCAGTAGTGGTGCTCGCTGTATTGCAGTAGTTCGAGTAATGAAGATTTTCGTGAGGTAAGTGATTTCTGAAAGGTATAGTTTAATGTTACTCAGGGCCATTCTTTTGCAGGGATCTTTGATAGTCAGATTGCGTTGCGCTAAAAACATTGTGTGTCAGTTTAAGCACAGTCATGTATAACAAATTGTTCTAAGGGGACGTTCCAATCTCTATTTTTAGTCTACAACATGAGACGGAGTGCTTTCCAAAACAAAATTCTTATCAGCTGCTACGAAATAAAAATAAAAACTAACGTTACAAGTAATTTTGAAGAAAAATGTTTTGTACACCAATCTGTGGAGAAAAAAAAACAGAACCACTGACGTATTTTGATTGAAAATAACATATGAAGATTCTTAAAGTCTATAGATGTATGTGAAGCACGTTTTATCGCGAAAACATAAAATAATTCCGAGACAAAAAATAAAATACAGTAAGGGGTATGAAAATGTTCCGCCTGTGTAACGAAAAATGTCGTCACTGATGAAGTTGCTTTATGTTCAACCATGTCGAAATTTCCAGCGAGAAAGGTGCTAAGAAAAGTATGAAATTAATTTTGGTAACATCTGAGGTATCATTATTCCTTTACGTCACATATGAACGAACTTTGTTTACGAGAGATTCCTGTATGCTGTAGCCATGATTCTTGTTACTACGGCTCTCCTCAATACGACCAAGAATATTCCTTATCTCATGCAAACTTTTTATTTGTAGCTCTAACTGATCCTTTGATACAGCACCCATCTCTCAAATCGCCGACATACACTACTGGCCATTAAAATTGCTACACAAAGATGAAATGCAGATGATAAACGGGTATTCGTTGGACAGACGTATTATACTAGAACTGACATGTGATTACATTTTCAGGCGATTTGGGTGCACAGATCCTGAGAAATCAGTACGCAGAACAACCACCACTGGCCATAATAACGGCCTTGATACGCCTGGGCATTGAGTCAAACAGAGCTTGGATGGCGTGTACAGGTACAGCTGCCCATTCAGCTTCAAGACGATACCACAGTTCATCAAGAGTAGTGACTGGCGTATTGTGACGAGCCAATTGCTCGGCCACCATTGACCAGACGTTTTCAATTGGTGAGAGATCTGGAGAATGTGCTGGCCAGGGCAGCAGTAGAACATTTTCTGTATCGAGAAAGGCCCGTACAGGACCTGCAACATGCGCTCGTGCATTATCCTGCTGAAATGTAGGGTTTCGCAGGAATCGAATGAAGGGTAGAGCCGCGGGTCGTAACACATCTGAAATTTAACGTCCACTGTTCAACGTTTTGCCATTCGTCGTTGAGTACACCATCGCAGGCGCTCCTGTCTGTGATGCAGCGTCAAGGGTAACCGCAGCCATGGTCTCCGAGCTGACACACCATGCTGCTGCAAACGTCGTCGAACTGTCCGTGCAGAGGGTTGTTGTCCTGCAAACGTCCCCATCTGTTGACTCTGGGATCGAGATGTGGCTGCACGATCCGTTACAGCCATGCGGATAACATGCCTGTCATCTCGACTGCTAGTAATACGAGGCCGTTGGGATCCAGCACGGCGTTCCGTATTACCCTTCTGAACCCACCGATTCCATAATCTGCTAACAGTCATTGGATCTCGCCCAAAGCGAGCAACAATGTCGCGATACGATAAACCGCAATCGCGATAGGCTACAATTCGACCTTGATAAAAATCGGAAACGTGATGTACGCATTTCTCCTTCTTACACGAAGCATCAAAACAACGTTTCACCAGGCAACGCCGGTCAACTGCTGTTTGTGTATGAGAAATCGGTTGGAAATGTATGTGTCACCATCGGCCCCAACATTGTGTGAATTCTCTGAAAAGCTAATCATTTGCATATCTCAGCATCTTCTTCCTAACGGTTAAACTTCTCGTCTGTAGCAAGTCAGCTTCGTGGTGTAGCAATTTTAATGGTCAATAGTGTATATTACAAAAAAGTAACTGGAGGTGCTTTCAGGCCAATATTTCCTGTGACGTCCAGCAAGATATATTTATGTGCGTGGTTTTCTGAAATCCTAGTTTCATCGAAGTATACTACAAGACTGTTATCCTCAGCGTGCAGTAAGTGCATTTTACACTAAACTTCATTCTTGCTGCTGCGATGTCTTTGTGTTTCGTCATAAATTTTTCACTATAATTGCACTTTCTGAACCAAAAAGAAAATGCTCAGAGAAGACAAGAAACGGAGGTCTCTTAGCCAGAATAACTAATTTTTTAATGGTAATTACCCTCTATCTTTCTAGCAATAGGATACCGTCCTGTGACGTTCTATGCAGTAACCTCTTGTAAAAATCGTCAGATTCCATAGTTTTTTGTTTTCCTTTACATACCTTCGATTGACAATCAAAGCATATGCTCACATGTGCAAATATTACTGCACTTTTAACACGGTAATACGGTCGTTTCGGGAACACCACAAAGTTTTGTTGTCATTTTATGAAATTGTGCAAAATTTGTATTGTTACTGGCTTCTTCGCCGTTGGCCAGATCGATAAAAATCTTCAGAACATTCGTTACATCGATTTTAGATTGTTACGAATGTATTTTCTTCCTCAAGGCACACGGAACAGAGTAGTACTACGTCAGATAATTTTTCCTAGAAAAATTAAGCTGATTCCTGTTGCATTGTTGAATGCGTTTAATTAACCTTATAGCTTGACTTTTTTCGGGTTCTTAAACATTTTATTTTTACCTGTTATTACTTTTATGTTGCAATTTCATGTACTGACACGTTACGTGACCTTGGAGATTTGCTCCTCAATTTTGTCCCACGGAACTTGACGTGTAAATAAATAAATAAATAAATAAATAAAGCAGGTCCTTGCTCCTGCATTTCGTCCACTATTAAACAAACATCAATGCACCGATCCACAGAAGACTGAAACCACGTATGAACACATGATATTGCCCGGAGACACTGAACCTTCAGCCGGTGCCGACCAGTTGCACAGTGAACAGTGTATATGTGGGAACAAAGCTGAGAGGCGGGGAAATCATAGCGCTTGGCGCCCGGGGACTGTAGGGAGTGGGTGAGCTTGAGTTGTGTAACGTCGTGAAGGCCACTTTAGACGATGTTGCGTCCTACCCAGTGTCTCTTAGTTAATTTTACGAGAGTCACAAAGGCAGCTGAGCGCGTGCTCTTTTAACCATTGTCTGACGACCTCGCTCACAGTTGCATACAAATGTCGACGTTGTTATCTTCCTGACCAAGTAACGTCATTGAAATGGATGGCGGCTGTTGATACTTCCACATGACTGAGTAACGCCTGCTGTTTGTACTCAGAAAATGTTACTCTCCCATTTTCTTACCAATTTGCCACATAGCAGAACTATCATGCTTTATTAAGATGTAAAGATTCCCATTTGTCTCAAGTTAAAAGCTGTACATGCCCTGTACCATCTTCTGTAGAGTTTTCTGTGAATATGTCAGGTCTAGTGTGCCAATTGCCCCGAAGTATGCAAGCCTTTCGATGTAAACGCAAGTGAAATGTATCTATACGATGTGTGTTTCTGTGTAAAGTTTCGACTGAACATGCATTTTAAAGAATTTGCTGAAACATTTGTCTTAATGTATTGAGTTTTAATATTGGGCATTAGCAATCAGTTATTGTATTTCCTGTATCATTGTCATTTGTTAATATGTGTATGCCTGAGTTTGTTATTTGTTGTTTTAATATAATGTGCATAAGGGATTACAGCCATACGTTTTGATATCAGTTACAAGATTAAAGATTTGCTGTCTTACAGCCAAATGTAATAAATATATTTGGAGCTCTAATTGTTGTGATCAATCAGCGTGAATTCGCTCTTGCAGTGATGTGCCGCCCGGGATTAGCAGTTACGTCCCATAAGATTTCACACACATTTGAACATTTTCTTGCAGTGTTGTGTTAAGTTCCGTTTTGGTTTCTGTTAATAAATGATGAGTTCAGATTTGTCCAGTAATACAACCAGCACATTACACTGCTCCACTCTTACACTTCCCGCCATTTCAACTGTAAATGGAAGAGATCAAAATCCTAAATACTAAATAAATTGGAATGTATGATGAAAACTGTTGCCACGAAGGAAGACTATAAGATGTTGCTCGAAAATGCACATGCCATTGCTTATGAGCAACGAGGAATACAAATTACGTTAAACACAGTATATGTGTGTGCTTTAATAATAAAACAATCGTAAATTTCCCCTTAAGTAGATATTTCTTAGGGGCATTATGTAACAGTATGCCTACAAAACACACAGATTGCTTATCGTAATAAGCAAGATTTCTTGCAGATGTCTGATCGCGAATGAAAAAATACATTTGATCTTTGTAGTAGAGCCTAAATTGTCTGAGTTATTTTGCATAAACCTCATCTTTACTCTGGTTATGAACACAAAAAACATGCAAGTTGGTTGTCCTAATATGCATGTATGATTACTGTGATCGCAAATAAAATTGTGTTATGTGACTTCGCTTATGGCTGACCTACAAGGCAGCCGTAGCTCTATAAATAATCTGGTGGATAACATCAGAAGCTCCATGAGGCTGGTCACAGGTGATGCAGTTTTCTGTAAGAAGAAGATATTAATGCAAGACGACTGTTGCAAGTTGCAGAAAAAGTGCAGTGTATTAATCATTGGTATAGCGACTGGGAATGGCACATGGACACAGGTACAGGGTGTCATAACTTGCGTTAGGACATTCAAACTGCAAGGTTGGCCGCGGGGCATGATGGGAATTAGTATGCGCATGCACACGTGCTTTGTTGTTGTCGGCCATTTGCACGTGAAAATGTCACAGCCCAGCTGCGGTTCAAAAGAAGTTTGTGACCGAGTTCAAGTTGAAGGCAATGGGTCCAGGAATTTGATTTGCAAGTTTGAGAGAATGGGTAGTGCTCGTGATGACAGTGTTAGCAATGTAGGTCGTCCAAAAGGGGACAACACCTGAGAATATCGAGAAGACACATGCTGTGTTTCAAACCAGCCCCAGGAAATTGCTCAGACTAGCTGCACAACAGGTGGGAAACAACTGGGAGACACTGCGACAAATTCTTGTTGAAGACTTGCATGTGTTCCCATACAAAATTCAAACCTGTCAGCAACTAAGCGCCAGGGCCATGGAACAGTGGTTGTATTTGGCCAACACTATTATCCACAGAATTGACGAACAGAACTTTTATGTGATTATGGTTTGGTTTAGCGATGAAGCCCAGTTTTGTCAGCAAGCAAAAATGGCGTATTTGGGGGACTGATAATCCGCATTCCACTGTCCAGAAGCTCTTCACCCTCAATGGGTGCCTGCTTGGTGTCCACTCACGTAATAATCGGTGCGATACTCCTTGATAGCACGGTGACCACCGAACGGTACTTGAGGGTTTTGGAAGATGTTTTCATCCCCATTATCCAAAGCGACCCTGATTCCGACAGGATGTGGTGGTTCATATAAGACGGATCTCGACTCCATCGAAGCAGGATAGTGTTTGATGTCGTGGAGGAGCACTTTGGGGACCGCATTCTGGCTCTGGGATAGCCAGAGGCCACTGGCATTGGCGTCGATATTCTTCCGACCTGAACATATGCAACTCCTTTTTATGGGACTATATTAAAGTCAATGTGTACAGTAGTAACCCTGAAACCATTGCTGAGCTGAAAACAGCCATTCAGGAGGTCATCGACAGCATCAATGTTCCGACACTTCAGAGAGTCATACAGCATTTCGCTATTCGTCTGCGCCACATCATCACTAATGATGGCAGGCATAGCGAACATGTCACAACGTAAATCCGAATATCTGTAGTGACGTTTACATGTTGATTAAAGTGCGTGAACGTGGTAGTTTGTAACACATTTACGTTTTATATTATACAGTTCAATACGTTTTATATTATACAGTTCAATAATTGTCACACTGTAAGTGTACTGTACTGCAAAAAGATAGGCGAAGAGACCCAGTGCTCTGTGATTACACTATTGACAACAAATCAATAGGAACAGGAACAATCATAAGTTACCTGGAAGTAACCACTCTGGACAACCTATAGTGGACTGACTACATGTATCCTAAATGTGTGGAAAAGCATATGCCTACCTGAGAGGAATCTTAAGGAAATGTAGCTTATCCGCAAAAGTAGAGGCTTACAAGATCGATTTTTGTGTATTGCTAATCAGACTCAGACCATTACCAACTCACATTAGTCGGAAATGCGTACAAGGTCCAGCGCATGGCGATATGCATGAAATAATTACACAGATCCGAAACATACTCCTGCAGTAATTGCTACAAGAGAGGTATTGCACATCATTGTTGTTGTTGTTGTGGTCTTCAGCCCTGAGACTGGTTTGATGCACCTCTCCATGCTACTCTATCCTGTGCAAGTTTCTTCATCTCCCAGTACCTACTGCAGCCTACATCCTTCTGAATCTGTTTAGTGTATTCATCTCATGGTCTCCCTCTACGATTTTTACCCCCCACGCTGCCCTCCAATACTAAATTCCCTTTATGCCTCAGAACATGTCCTACCAACCGGTCCCTTCTTCTAGTTAAGTTGCGCCACAAGCTTCTCTTCTCCCCAATCCTATTCAATACCTCCTCATTAGTTATACGACCTACCCATATCATCTTCAGCATTCTTCTGTAGCACCACATTTCGAAAGCTTCTATTTTCTTCTTGTCCAAACTATTTATGGTCCATGTTTCACTTCCATACATGGCTACGCTCCATACAAATACTTTCAGAAATGACTTCCTGACACTTAAATCTATACTCGATGTTAACAAATTTCTCTTCTTCAGAAACGCTTTCCTTGCCATTGCCAGTCTACATTTTGTATCCTCTCTACTTCGACCATCATCAGTTATTTTGCTCCACAAATATCAAAACTCGTTTACTACTTTAAGTGTCTCATTTCCTAATCTAATTCCCTCAGCATCACCCGACTGAATTCGATTACATTCCATTATCCTAGTTTTGCTTTTGTTGATGTTCATCTTATACCCTCCTTTCATGACACTGTCCATTCCGTTCAACTGCTCTTCCAAGTCCTTTGCTGTCTCCGACAGAATTACAATGTCTTTGGCGAACCTCAAAGTTTTTATTTCTTCTCCATGGATTTTAATACCTACTCCGAATTTTTCTTTTGTTTCCTTCACTGCTTGCTCAATATACAGATTGAATAACGTCGGGGATACAACCCTGTCTCACTCCCTTCCCAAACACTATTTCCATTTCATACCCCTCGACTCCTATAACTGCCATCTGGTTTCTGTACAAATTGTAAATAGCCTTTCGCTCCCTGAATTTTACCCCTGCAACCTTCAGAATTTGAAAGAGAGTATTCCTGTCTACATTGTCAAAAGCTTTCTCTAAGCCTACAAATGCTAGAAAAGTAGGTTTGCCTTTCCTTAATCTAGCTTCTAAGATAAATCGTAGGGTCAGTATTGCCTCACGTGTTCCAACATTTCTACGGAATCCAAACTGATCTTTCCCGAGGTCAGCTTCTACCAGTTTTTCCATTCATCTGTAGAGAATTCGCGTTAGTATTTTGCATCCGTGACTTATTAAACTGATTGTTCGGTAATTTTCACATCTGGTAACTCTTACTTTCTTTGGGATTGGAATTATTATATTCTTCTTGAAGTCTGAGGGTATTTCGCCAGTCTCATACATCTTGCTCACCAGATGGTAGAGTTTTGTCAGGACTGGCTCTCCCAAGACTGTCAGTAGTTCTAATGGAATGTTGTCTACTCCCGGGGTCTTATTTCGACTCAGGTCTTTCGGTGCTCTGTCAAACTCTTCACGCAGTATCGTATCTCCCATTTCATATTCATCTACATCCTCTTCCATTTCCATAATATTGTCCTCAATTACATCGCCCTTGTATAGACCCTCTATATACCTCCTCCACCTTTCTGCTTTCCCTTCTTTGCTTAGAACTGGGTTTCCATCTGAGCTCTTGATCTTCATACAAGTGGTTCTCTTTTCTCCAAAGGTCTCTTTAATTTTCCTGTAGGCAGTATGTATCTTACCCCTAGTGAGATAACCCTCTACATCCTTACATTTGTCCTCTAGCCATCCCTGCTTAGCCATTTTGCACTTCCTGCCGGTCTTGTTTTTGAGACGTTTGTATTCCTTTTACCCTGCTTCATTTACTGCATTTTTATATTTTCTCCTTTCATCAAATAAATTTAGTATTTCTTCTGTTACCCAAGGATTTCTACTAGCCCTCGTCTTTTTACCTACTAGATCCTCTGCTGCCTTCACTACTTCATCCCTCAAAGCTACCCATTCTGTATTTCCTTCCCCCATTCCTGTCAATTGTTCCCTTATGCTCTCCCTGAACCTCTGTACAACCTCTGGTTCTTTCAGTTTATCCAGGTCCCATCTCCTTAAGTTCCCACCTTTTTGCAGTTTCTTCAGTTTTAATCTACACGTCATAACCAATAGATTGTGGTCAGAGTCCACATCTGCCCCTGGAAATGTCTTACAATTTAAGACCTAGTTCCTAAATCTCTGTCTTACCATTATACACTCCTGGAAATTGAAATAAGAACACCGTGAATTCATTGTCCCAGGAAGGGGAAACTTTATTGACACATTCCTGGGGTCAGATACATCACATGATCACACTGACAGAACCACAGGCACATAGACACAGGCAACAGAGCATGCACAATGTCGGCACTGGTACAGTGTATATCCACCTTTCGCAGCAATGCAGGCTGCTATTCTCCCATGGAGACGATCGTAGAGATGCTGGATGTAGTCCTGTGGAACGGCTTGCCATGCCATTTCCACCTGGCGCCTCAGTTGGACCAGCGTTCGTGCTGGACGTGCAGACCGCGTGAGACGACGCTTCATCGAGTCCCAAACATGCTCAATGGGGGACAGATCCGGAGATCTTGCTGGCCAGGGTAGTTGACTTACACCTTCTAGAGCACGTTGGGTGGCACGGGATACATGCGGACGTGCATTGTCCTGTTGGAACAGCAGGTTCCCTTGCGGGTCTAGGAATGGTAGAACGATGGGTTCGATGACGGTTTGGATGTACCGTGCACTATTCAGTGTCCCCTCGACGATCACCAGTGGTGTACGGCCAGTGTAGGAGATCGCTCCCCACACCATGATGCCGGGTGTTGGCTCTGTGTGCCTCGGTCGTATGCAGTCCTGATTGTGGCGCTCACCTGCACGGCGCCAAACACGCATACGACCATCATTGGCACCAAGGCAGGAGCGACTCTCATCGCTGAAGACGACACGTCTCCATTCGTCCCTCCATTCACGCCTGTCGCGACACCACTGGAGGCGGGCTGCACGATGTTGGGGCGTGAGCGGAAGACGGCCTAACGGTGTGCGGGACCGTAGCCCAGCTTCATGGAGATGGTTGCGAATGGTCCTCGCCGATACCCCAGGAGCAACAGTGTCCCTAATTTGCTGGGAAGTGGCGGTGCGGTCCCCTACGGCACTGCGTAGGATCCTACGGTCTTGGCGTGCATCCGTGCGTCGCTGCGGTCCGGTCCCAGGTCGACGGGCACGTGCACCTTCCGCCGACCACTGGCGACAACATCGATGTACTGTGGAGAACTAACGCCCCACGTGTTGAGCAATTCGGCGGTACGTCCACCCGGCTTCCCGCATGCCCACTATACGCCCTCGCTCTAAGTCCGTCAACTGCACATACGGTTCACGTCCACGCTGTCGCGGCATGCTACCAGTGTTAAAGACTGCGATGGAGCTCCGTATGCCACGGCAAACTGGCTGACACTGACGGCGGCGGTGCACAAATGCTGCGCAGCTAGCGCCATTCGACGGCCAACACCGCGGTTCCTGGTGTGTCCGCTGTGCCGTGCGTGTGATCATTGCTTGTACAGCCCTCTCGCAGTGTCCGGAGCAAGTATGGTGGGTCTGACACACCGGTGTCAATGTGTTCTTTTTTCCATTTCCAGGAGTGTATAATCTATCTGAAACCTGTCAGTATCTCCAGGCTTCTTTCATGTATACAACCTTATTTTATGATTCTTGAACCAAGTGTTAGCTATGATTAAGTTATGCTCTGTGCAAAATTCTATCAGGCGGCTTCCTCTTTCATTTCTTAGCGCCAATCCATATTAAGCTACTATGTTTCCTTCTCTCCCTTTTCCTACTATCGAATTCCAGTCACCCATGACTATTAAATTTTCGTCTCCCTTCACTATCTGAATAATTTCTTTGATTTCATCATACATTTCTTCAATTACTTCGTCATCTGCAGAGCTAGTTGGCATATAAATTTGTACTACTGTAGTAGGCGTGGACTTCGTGTCTATCTTGGCCACAATAATGCGTTCACTATGCTGTTTGTAGTAGCTTACCCGCACTCCTATTTTCCTATTCATTATTAAACCTACTCCTGCATTACCCCTATTTGACTTTGTGTTTATAACCCTGTATTCACCTGACCAAAAGTATTGTCCCTACTGCCACCGAACTTCACTAATTCCCACTATATCTAACTTTAACCTATCAATTTCCCTTTTTACATTTTCTAACCTACCTGCCCGATTAAGGGATCTGACATTCCACGCTCCAATCCGTAGAACGCTAGTTTTCTTTCTCCTGATAACGACGCCTTCTTGAGTAGTCCCCGCCCGGAGATCCGAATGGGGGACTATTTTACCTCCGGAATATTTTACCTAAGAGGACGCCATCATCATTTAATCATACAGTGAAGCTGCATGCCCTCGGGAAAAATTACGGCCGTAGTTTCCCCTTGCTCCCTTGCTTTCAGCCGTTCGCAGTACCAGCAGAGCAAGGCTGTTTTGGTTAGTGTTACAAGGCCGGATCAGTCAATCATCCAGACTGTTGCCCCTGCAACTACTGAAAAGGCTGCTGCCCCTCTTCAGGAACCACACGTTTGTCTGGCCTCTCAACAGATTCCTCTCCGTTGTGGTTGCACCTACGGTTACGGATATCTGTATCGCTGAGGCACGCAAGCCTCCCCACCAACGTCAAGGTCCATGGTTCTTGGGGGGGGGGGGGGGATGGAGAGATTAGCTGTTGAAAAAAAAAACCGATCTGGGCAACATTTTACTTCCTCTCGCATATGTCTTGCAAAATATCTGCAGTGAAAAATACGAGGAAACATAGTTAATAATGCAGTTTACAGACGATAATTCTTTCCATGCACAATCGCGAATGGAATATGGCTACAGGCTAAATGATAGATTTATAAACAAGGAGAAAGTTCGCGCAAGCACACAATCTATGTGGCGGAATTTATATGCTGTCCCTAGATATCCAAGTCATTCATAATTACCATTCAACTCTCAAATGGCAGGGATGGTGCTTGAATTCTTCACCAGAAATCATAAGGTGGCATCCAGGTGTTACACATCTAATAACATCGTCTGAGAAAGAAAATCTGTGCTGCATTCAACAATTATCTAGTCGTCCAAGTTTATCTCTGCAAGACAGGGTGCCAAGGTGAAACTACCATTCCTTCTACACAGAAACAATAATGTGACAGCAAGAAGCACTGAAACCATTCTTACTCAAAACAAAATACTAAAACGCACAGAATACCATTTGCTGATCGGTGACCTGTCTATGTCTGATGTAAAAAATACAGGTTTGTGGATCTGTGATAATGTGTTGGTTCATAATTTTTTTCTACTACCAGCCATTATTTTCCGTCTCAGATACAGTGTGCTTGTCGACTGGTTGGTGGTGACCATGACACACTCCACACTGTCTTTTTCAAAGACAGGTTCTCAAAATTTACTAACATGCTGTCACGAGAGCTACGTTGTTTCTCTCCATGAAATAACATGTAAATTTCCACAAAACACACACAAGTTGCATGGCGCTACTAATGATCTAACTTACAGCTTAAAGTACCCTTGTTGATTGAAATGACTTGATCTTTGTAGACGAGTTAACCATGTAATTCAGTTCACAATCCAGAGATGAGAAAGCTGTCCGTGAATTAGAGTCTGAACAACTCTCAGTTTTATCCTTGTACCAGGCAAACAGTCGCAAATGCCATATACAGGGCTATTACAAATGATTGAAGCGATTTCATAAATTCACTGTAGCTCCATTCATTGACATATGGTCACGACACACTACAGATACGTAGAAAAACTCATAAAGTTTTGTTCAGATGAAGCCGCACTTCAGGTTTCTGCAGTCAGAGCGCTCGAGAGCGCAGTGAGACAAAATGGCGACAGGAGCCGAGAAAGCGTATGTCGTGCTTGAAATGCACTCACATCAGTCAGTCATAACAGTGCAACGACACTTCAGGACGAAGTTCAACAAAGATCCACCAACTGATAACTCCATTCGGCGATGGTATGCGCAGTTTAAAGCTTCTGGATGCCTCTGTAAGGGGAAATCAACGGGTCGGCCTGCAGTGAGCGAAGAAAGGGTTGAACGCGTGCGGGCAAGTTTCACGCGTAGCCCGCGGAAACCGACAGCGCCGACTTCATCTTTCAACAGGATGGTGCTCCACCGCACTTCCATCATGATGTTCGGCATTTCTTAAACAGGAGATTGGAAAACCGATGGATCGGTCGTGGTGGAGATCATGATCAGCAATTCATGTCATGGCCTTCACGCTCTCCCGACTTAACCCCATGCGATTTCTTTCTGTGGGGTCATGTGAAAGATTCAGTGTTTAAACCTCCTCTACCAAGAAACGTGCCAGAACTGCGAGCTCGCATCAACGATGCTTTCGAACTCATTGATGGGGACATGCTGCGCCGAGTGTGGGAGGAACTTGATTATCGGCTTGATGTCTGCCGAATCACTAAAGGGGCACATATCGAACATTTGTGAATGCCTAAAAAACCTTTTTGAGTTTTTGTATGTGTGTGCAAAGCATTGTGAAAATATCTCAAATAATAAAGTTATTGTAGAGCTGTGAAATCGCTTCAATCATTTGTAATAACCCTGTACATGTCACCCAGAGGCTCGATGCTACAATTCGATAATTAGCGAGACTTTGTTCTGTCTTGGAAAAAAGATGTGGCAGCCATCAGAGCAATAAATCCATGCAAATTATAAAAATGGATGTATGTATATACTCATAGGTATGTATGTATATATGTATGTATGTATATTCCACATCTCCAGATAAACCACTGGACCAATTTCAACCAAAACTGGTACACAAATCATTTACTATCTGGAAAGAATCACTGTGAAGGTAAGAACATCCACATATCAAAGGGATGGGGGTGGGTGTGAAAAAGCAGTGTAACGAACAGCGCGAGAATACCCGCACTTTAGTCATCGAGTTTTTGAGAAAGAGAGCGCTTAGAGACTTGCAACGAACTTTACACATAATTTCAAACCTTTACAAAACTATTTCTCGCTGACGACCCCCACAAAATGACGAAAGGAAAAAAGTCTGTAGCTTATTATATTTTTGCTGTTCCAACAATAAAACTGCCACATGAAGATGACGTTTTATTTTATTACATCTTTACTACTAACTGTATTCGTGACATATTTTTCTGACGGTATTTGCATAACCCACTGAATGTACCGGAAAAATTACATCATTGTATGATATTTAGTTCTGGAAATATGACGTCATAAACACTGAGATGCGTAAAAAAAATACTGCATTATGAAACATGTTTAAATCTGTTTCTTCCTTGCTACTAATTCTATTTGCAACACTTTTCGCAAACAATATTCACATCTACCGCTTAATGTAGCGACAAAAATATATCATTGTACGACACACAGTTCAGAAGATATCATGTCAAATACAGAGATCCAAGAAAAAACTGCCATATCATCCTAGACGTTTTAATTTATTATTTGGGCGCTACTAACACTATTCGCAACACTTTTGGCAGACAGTATCTACACGTACTGAAGAATGTACTCGTACCTACGGAAATGTATCATTATACGACACATAGTTCAGGAGGTGTGGCATAATAAACACTGAAATATCTGAGAAACTGTCGCTTCATGCACGACATTTTAATTTACTTCTTTTTTACTGCTAACTCTGTTCACAACACATTTTTCAGACGGTATCCATATACACCACTGAATGTATGTGTAAAATTATATCATTGTAACATTGAGCTGAGTGAAAATGAAATTGCAGTGTGAAATTCGCTAGACATAGAAGTGATGTGTACAAATACTCGTGAGATATGTTAAATATGTCTGAAATATATTTATCATACAAACATGTGGGCAAAGTCATGACTGAAAAGCTCACGCTGAACCCTTGGGACGAGTGGAATCAAGTTTGGTACAAATATTAATTACAATCTGGAAATAAATATTGCAGGAGTAAGAACCACCAACCACATATTGGGCTGAATGTGATAACATGAGAGAGAAGGAGGATCAGAGGATTGGCAGAGAGCGAGGAAAAGGAGGAGACAGGCAAATATAGAAGAAGGAGGAGATGGACAGAGGCAGTGGAGGGTGAAATGGACAAAGAGACGGGAGAGGTGAAGATGGACAGAAAAAGGGAATGGGGAGGAGATGAGTAGAGAGAGGGGAGAAGAAGACACAGAAAGGAAAATGGAGGATATAATCAGGGAGAGAGGGGAAGAGAGGAGATGGATAGAGAGGAGAAGGTGGACAGAGAGAGGGGAAGGGGAGGCTGAGAAATTGTATGGGGTGAGGATATGAAATTAGAGAAGAGAGAAGGAGATGGACAGTGGGAGAAGAAGCAGATGGGCTGAAGAGGAAGGATCATATTGACAGAGAGGGGGGGGGAGGGGGAGGTGGACAGATGATGGGTAGGAGGAGTTGGACAGAGAGAAGGGGAAGACGAGATTGGCAAATATTTGCAGGGTAAGGATGTGGAATTAGAGAGGAGAAGGAGATGGACGCTGGTGGAAGAAACAGATGGACTGAGGGGGAAGGACCAGATTGACAGAGAGAGTGGCAGGAGGAAATGAGAGGTGGAGGAGGAGACTGACAGAGGGAGGGGGAGGAGAAGATGGAATTAGAGTAGAAGGAAGTGATGGACAGAGGGGGAAGGAACAGTTGGACAGGCAGGTGAGGAGGAGATGGACAGAGAGAGGAGCAGTAGGAGATTCACAGAGAGTGGCAGGGTGGAGAAGGTGGACTAATGGAAGACAGGAATAAGTATATATCCAGCAACGCTCGGTACTCAGCTAGTTGTATTATAAATTACTTGCTCTCTGCTGCAGATATTCATTTCGCAATTACCATTATGTCTACATAATAACCACACATTTAATTTATTGCACAAGTTGTCAAAATAACAGCAGCAGAAGCGCTGTTACCACCTAATTGCATCTCATTTGTGATTATTTCCCCAACCTAATTAATCACAGAGCTCATAGTTATAACAGTGTATAGTGGAAGATGGAGAGAATGATGAGCTTTAGAATACATTACAGTCGACGTAAAAATGCACGTATTATACGGCTAAATCTTTTTATATGAACACTGATTTCTCTGTATTATGCTGCCATATCGCAGGAGGATGTCGAATAAATTATGTGCTGTCTCCTCATTATGCATATTTGGATGTGAGCTGAGGGATTTAAGCAGGGTACCTCTGCATGCATGGGTGGGTGCTGTCACCAGGGGCAGAGTCGGCAGACTACACTAGGCTGGGAGTGATGCACAAGATGCTTTCAAGTGTCATACGGCATATGCTGACTGTGTGCCTGTCAGAAGTTAGACTAGAGCTGTGGCTGACAGAGCAATGCGGAACACAGTGCGGCGCGTTGCATGTTCTATGAATAGAGCACTGCAAATGGCAATGTTTAAACAAATAAAAAATTCAAGAGCATATTTTTGCCATTTCCTGTCTTATCCTAATTATGTGTGGCAGTGGCATTATTTGAAGACGATACAGGTTGCAGCATTTTTAAACTTAGGTCACGTAGTTCTGACGACTATATACTTTGCATCAGAGGGCTTCCATCATTTTAAACTCAAGGTAAGTGGATTTCTTCATTTCTTGCGATTGTTGTCTGTCCACTGTAGTACCACCGTGTTGGCTTAACCTTCGACAGCCATGCGTGATAGTGATGTCATAGTGTGTCATTAATTACACTAATCGTAAATAATAGTGATAAACATAAAATAGCATAAATATAAAGGTATCCACGTTTAGTTATTGCAGACGTAAGATGCCATAAATTATATTAATTAAGATAATGTAATACTGTTCACACATGTCAGAAATGGTTCTAAACATAATTGGATTTTTCTAATTTTTAAATGTGATTTCATACAGCATTTTTACTTATCCAGAATCTTAGCAGTAATTTTTAGGTCATAAATTATAGTAACTGGGTAATAAATTACAGTAATTGGTTAATAAATTGTATAGGTAAGGCTAACCCCAGCCAATAGGACAATGCACCATCCCCCATTTTTGAATTTACCACAGTTTATACTTCAATCAAATGCACTAGAAGGGAAGGGACAGGAGGAGTGAGACTGGGTGACCTTGACCTTGATCTTGGGGATATCTGGCAACAATACAGACAGGGTTGAAATGTATACAGCCTACTTCCTGCCCAGCACCCAGTTTAAAGTTACTGGGTTCCACGGGGTGCAGCGAAGGGTAAAAATGCTGTGTCTACGGTCGCAGGTTCGAATCCTGCCTCGGGCATGGCTGTGTGTGATGTCCTGAGGTTAGTTAGGTTTAAGTTGTTACATTTCTGGATCTTGGGGCCTGTGGCTGTGCAACCACTGTGAGATTTCTGTGGCGCTGCCTTTTAACAACGTAACACAAGACTGCAAATTGTCCCTGCTGTCCTGACGTACCTTGACGTAGAAAGCGTTTGATTTTCCCCTTGCAAGCACGTTTTATAAAAAAATCAAATGGCTCTGAGCACTATGGGACTTAACATCTGAGGTGATCAGTCCCCTAGAACTTAGAACTACTTAAACCTAACTAACCTAAGGACATGACACACACACCCATGCCCGAGGCAGGATTCGAACCTGCGACCGATAGCGTTTGATAGACCTCAGAGCCATTGAGAATATGTGGTCATACTTTGCAGGGACTGTCATGTTACCACTCACCTGCCACTATGACTGATCGACTCATCTGTCATCAACACTCGGCTCAGCTCGATGCCCAGACGTGGTAGAGCTATTGTTATAGTCAGAAGTGGCAACTAAGGGTAACAGATTTCTCACCGACAATAAATTTAATCACGAGTTGTTTCTACTTTGCAGACATTAGCAGTTTCAGTCACACGCTGGCCATCCGCAGACTCCATATACAGGGTTATTACAAATGATTGAAGCGATTTCACAGCTCTACAATAACTTTATTATTTAAGATATTTTCACAATGCTTTGCACACACATACAAAAACTCAAAAAGTTTTTTTAGGCATTCACAAATGTTCGATATCTGTCCCTTTAGTGATTCGGCAGACATCAAGCCGATAATCAAGTTCCTCCCACACTCCGCGCAGCATGTCCCCATCAATGAGTTCGAAAGCATCGTTGATGCGAGCTCGCAGTTCTGGCACGTTTCTTGGTAGAGGAGGTTTAAACACTGAATCTTTCACATAACCCCACAGAAAGAAATCGCATGGGGTTAAGTCGGGAGAGCGTGGAGGCCATGACATGAATTGCTGATCATGATCTCCACCACCACCGATCCATCGGTTTTCCAATCTCCTGTTTAAAAAATGCCGAACATCATGATGGAAGTGCGGTGGAGCACCATCCTGTTGAAAGATGAAGTCGGCGCTGTCGGTCTCCAGTTGTGGCATGAGCCAATTTTCCAGCATGTCCAGATACAAGCATGAAACTTGCCCGCACGCGTTCAACTGTTTCCTTGCTCACTGCAGGCCGACCCGTTGATTTCCCCTTGCAGAGGCATCCAGAAGCTTTAAACTGCGCATACCATCGCCGAATGGAGTTAGCAGTTGGTGGATCTTTGTTGAACTTCGTCCTGAAGTGTCGTTGCACTGTTATGACTGACTGATGTGAGTGCATTTCAAGCACGACATACGCTTTCTCGGCTCCTGTCGCCATTTTGTCTCACTGCGCTCTCGAGTGGTCTGGCGGCAGAAACCTGAAGTGCGGCTTCAGTCGAACAAAACTTTATGAGTTTTTCTACGTATCTGTTGTGTGTCGTGACCATATGTCAATGAATGGAGCTACAGTGAATTTATGAAATCGCTTCAATCATTTGTAATAGCCCTGTATTATTGGTGACATACGTGAACAGAGCATTGAGCACTTGTGTTGTCATACTGATATTGTGTATCTTAAAGAAATAAATAAAAAGACGTGTCTAATACGTCAGTTACTCTTATCCCTGCCGGCCGCGGTGGCCGAGCGTTTCTAGGCGCTACAGTCTGGAATCGCGCAACCGCTACGGTCGCAGGTTCGAATCCTGCCTCGGGCATGGATGTGTGTGATGTACTGAGGTTAGTTAGTTTTAAGTAGTTCTAAGTTCTAGGGGACTGATGACCTCAGAAATTAAGTCCCATAGTGCTCAGAGCCATTTGAACCAACTCTTATTATTACTACTGTGGGGAAAAATTAGCAAACCCTTTTAGAGGTTTCTATTACATTCAACGTTTATTGTTGCACCAGTGCATATGGAGTACATGAAATTATTACATTTGCAGATCAATAACAAAAGCAGTTTCGAGGTGCCAGGTATGGACCAATGCTGAAACACCCATATATACCTGGTGTAGCCTCCATAGGTGGCAATGCAGGCGCTAACTCTAGCATCTAGTCGATCGTACACATGGCGAATACTGCCCTGCCCTGCCACGTCTGCTCGGCCTGTTCATGCAGCTCTGTAAGAGTCGCATCTCGTCTCATCATATCCCATACATACTGGATTAGAGACAATGCTGGAGATCGTGCCGGTCAGGGAGCGTTGAGTTTCAACGGCAGTGTGTGCGCGAGTATTATCCCTTGGAACAACAACTCTCCTTTCTGTAAAAAAGAACGACTAAAGAACAGATCTAATAACGTTTTGCACGTACCGGGCGCTGGTTGGCGTCCTCTCTAGAATCATCAAAGCTGATCGAGAGTTGTAGCTTAAAACACCTCAGACTATAAGATCTGGGGTGAAGCCAGTGTGTCTTGGATGAATGCACTCTGAACGACAGAAGTCACCACGTCTACGTCGTAGGTGCAAACGACCATCACTTTCGTGTAGGCAGAACTTTCTTTCATTGCTAAAGACCACCATCTTTTAAGTGGTCATCTGACGGCAGCAGTCGAACAGTGCACGTCGATGCTGTGGTGTGAGTGGAACACGTGCTAGAGGTATTCATGTCCGTATTCCCATTGCTAATAACTGGTTGGTAACGGTTCGTGTAATCACGTCTGGCTTACAAGCCATCTTATTTGTTCTGTGGTAGCTGTACGATCTGCCACTGTTGCCCGTACGATAGGACGAAACTGACAGGAATCTGAGCAGCGTGGACGTCCAGAACGTCGTCTGCTAGTGTGAAAACGTTCACGTAACCAGTGATACCAGCACTGTTGCACAACTGACGCTGGAGGTCCAACTTGGGTGGCAATCCTCCAAAAAGACCATCCCAACACTCGGAAGACCACAAGGTGACCACTTCATACTCACTCATTTGGCTGTAGGAAGCACGAGTGCGCCTTCATGGCATTATTGCTTGTTTGCTTCTCACATTTGCACCACACTGAGCTTTCTGTCTGTGAGCGTTTCCTACTAAAAGATAAAAACATATGGTGCTCTTGTAGCCATCCCACTACGCTATCTGTTGGCGGACGACGTTGAAACTATTACAATACATCTTCTATCCCCAAGGTGGCATGTGCCATCATCAGCTCAATCGACATCGTCTTTCCGGGTGTACTAACTTTTACCGGCTGTGGATTTAGGGGTAACAGATGCCACAGTTTAAAGAAATAATTTATCTTTACACGTATGCTGGTTTTTACTCCAAACGTATTTCACTGTTTTTCCTGCGTAGAACTTTCTTGTAGCTGCAAGCGCTCGATTCTGGCCAGACGAAGTTAAGTAGGTTTCCCCTTTTTCGCAGCTCAACCTCATGTGTGAAGCCGCGGGTCGAGCAGAACGGTATGATTATTACAGCAACCGTGACGTCACTCGCTTGAGTTTGTTTGTGGAGGGGCCATGCGGTGATGAAGATTTAAATTTCATTCCCTGCTTCTTTCATTTCCAGACTCTAAAGCAGTGGTTGTTGTGTGTGTGGAGCGTGGTTCCCCCTCTCAGTCTGAGTTTGATCAAATGTATAGAGCCTTTTATTACGTAATTTCTGCTCACTTTTTGACGGAAATGAGTGAATGATTTCGCGATTGTGAAACAATTCACTTTGTCTGCGTTATCGATATCACGAAATTTGAACGATACCACACTTGAAAACTTCCAATATTTCTTTGGCTATGTATTCTCTTCAAAATACAACGCTTAACAAGAGAACTCTCCATTTTGTATGCGGGTGACACAGAAAGATTTCCGTTTGAAAGATGTTGGAAATGCTTAATTAGGATAAGGATATTTTCACGGATACTTATATACTGTTCTGCCTTATTGTGCCCATCTCTTCTACTAAAAAAACCAGCGGAAGGAAGCTTTTCTTGCCTGAAACGTATAAAAACATACCCGAGAAATGCTATTTCAGGGGAAAGCTTTTTCTTAAGCGAATATTTCTGTTCAGATGGAACTTCTAGCACAGCTAATAAAAACACAGCCATTCTATAAAGTCATTGTTGACGAGTTTGCAGCCTTAACGGACGGAATGAGTCATTTGGTGTACAAAAATAGGTAAGTTCGAGTATTAAGATATGCTTGTAAAAATATAGGCAAATTCTTATTTCCTACTAGCTCTTCGCCTAACTCCCGAGTTACGAGTCGCCACTGCTCTCTTGACAGTATGTCATTTTTCCCACACACAGTCGTCTGTGCTGTACTGTGGGGCTCATACACTGTCCCTGTTGTTCCTCGTACCAAAACGTAGTTTTCAAGCATGAGTCTCGCAGCATCAAGTCTTACAGTGGTGGCTGTATTTGCATTAGATGCTTCTGTGTTGATTGCGGTCTAACAGCCGGCGTTGTCGATCAGTGTAATAGACAAACGCCAAGGATAATGATTTGTGGTGGCGTTGGACACAACACGTGATCTCGACTCCTACGTACTGAGAATAATCTAAATAACATCCTATATCTCAGGGTATTTTTAGGACACGTCATGTATTGCCCCTGTGTAAAAACAAACAATCGACTCTTCCCACTGTCTGTACTAGTGAAGAGATCTACCACGTGCTCGTTTCTTGATGCAGTGAACGTCTCGTAATGTATCTAATGCTCTACAGCTCCTGACGAAGCTTCACGCTGTAAGAGGCGAAACGCTAGATGGAAGAACATACCATACACCGCACAAGAAAGTATGCTTGGTATGTTAGGAAATGAATCTTCAAGCTTCAAAAATAATCTGAAGAGGACTCAACCGTGAGGTTAAAATAACTTGCTTTAAATTGCTATTTCGTTAATGTAATCACGACTACTTATTGTGTATACCGATATAATAAACTATCACTTCAAGATGAAGTAGCGCTCAAATTTTACGTAGTATTCCGTAAATTCTTGGAAGAACACAGAATGTTAATGTTCGCCAATAATATTTATTTTATATTTTGTTGTGAATCGGCTTTCTGCTTTATGGCACATCATCAGGCGTTTAACTGAAAGAGAGTCTATTCAACATGAGCAAGATCTTTTAGCTATGTAAAGACCGTTATTTTCCAAGGTATCTGACATTTGAAGCTCATGCTTATTTACGAAAAACGAAACTGTAATTGTTCTATTTGACTTGGTATCAAAGCAAAAAATTTTATGTAATGATCTAAATGTTTAAGAATCAAAGGATATGAACATAAATCTTTAAAATAATAAACTGTTACAAGTAAATAGGAATACTTCAAACCATATCGGATTTTTAAAATGAATTAAAAGTAATTGAAGATAGTGCGTATAGTAATGGTTAGCATCCTGCTCTGGTTGATAGTATAGCAGACAGACGATAACGGCACTAATCAGAAGGCACTAAATCACACTAAAAGAAATGGGCCCCATGTTATATGTGGGCAGGTCTTTGCAGGTACTTGACAACGAACGAAAAACTAGAAGATATACACCAGGGTTTTAGGATTCCTTTGCTCACTTGCGGTTCAAAGGTAAAGACGAAATTCCACATTTAGAACAGAGTGGAATTTATAGAAT
Organism: Schistocerca cancellata; assembly: GCF_023864275.1. Classification (NCBI taxonomy): domain Eukaryota; kingdom Metazoa; phylum Arthropoda; class Insecta; order Orthoptera; family Acrididae; genus Schistocerca; species Schistocerca cancellata. The sequence goes on from NC_064630.1 coordinate 353,809,571, forward strand.
TTTTTGCAATTTGTGTTGGAAATAACATGTAGATTTATCAGGAAGCGCTATAACTACGAGAGTGACAGAACATGAAAGATGTCGGAGACTAAAAAAGAATGGTTCCGTCTTTGCTGAGGATGCTCTGGATGGACACCATTCAAATATTATTAAATTTAACGTTCTGCATAAATCAAATAACGGCTGAGAACCAACATTACTGGAAATTCTAGCTACCAATAAAGAGAAATCACAGACTGATGACTTAATGATCAAAAACATTTCCATCATTCACTCCTGCAGAAGCATTATACTGTTGAAATTTTTGTCACCTAATATGATATGCTTGCCGTAAATTAAGTAACTGCTTCTTCCTCCCTACCTTGCATTCTCAACTTTCTCCTCTTCCCCCCACCCTCAAATCCTTTTTTCTGTTCATCTCGTTCACCAGCCTTTGTACTTTATCCGTGCACTACGGTAGTCTGCGCCAGTATTCACTTGGTGCACTGCTCTGCTCTTTAAATTCACGTGATTTTAATTTTTGAGTGCAATTTAATATGTATTTTATTATCACATATGTTCTTTGTGCAGTACACTATATTTAGGGCAGTAGAACATTTGGTTTACGACTCTGTACCTACTTCTTCTCAGTCTGTAACTTTCAGTATATCATTATATAGTATTGCTTACTTTGTGCCACGTATCATCTTCAGTGTCACATACCTGTGGAAATAACAGCCCTTGGAGAGCCATAAGCTCTGGCCGTTGTTGTGTGGACATTTTGTTCACTCTTCAGTTGTCTGATGCTGGCGTAGGAAGCCGAAAGCAGTTACGCGACAAAAAAATAAATACAAGGCGTATTGTGAAAGTGAATTCCGATCGGCTGCGTCGTGGAAACCACTGCGAAAATCAACAATGTTTTATTTGCAATATCTAGCGACAGCTTTCAGCTACTACCCTCGTCATAGGAGGCAGCCGCTAGTGCTTCCTACCAATTCTCTACGCTGGTCTACATCTCGTTGTATGTGCCAAAACGTTGTTGTCATAGCCATCGGTTCCTTTGGGCGATATGAAACTCAGAGGGAGTCAATTATGGGCTGTATTGTAGGTGCTCAAACACTTCTCATTGAAAAAGCTGCTGGAGCATCTTCATTGCCCCCGAAGAACGCAGCTGAGAATTGTCTTGAAGTCGGAAACACATGACAATTATGTTATGTGGAATGCATAGCTTTAGGCGAAATTTCTCACCAGGCTGTCGTAAACGGCGGGAGACACTATCGTTCTAAGCATCTTTACGTGCTCACAGTGCGCTCAGAAGTGTAAAGAGCGACGCGATGCGAGACACTAACCAATGCATCTGTGGAAAGCTTCTTCGTATTTTCCATTTCGCGATTGATCGGAACTCACTTTGCAAATAGCCGTCGTATTATTAGAGTATATTATTCAGTGTGGTTCAGTTATTAATTCCTTTTAATTTATTAAAGCGAGTAATTTTTCTACTGTACTCGCTTGCTACCAGCATTGGCGAATCTTGCAGATGCGCACTTATAAATCTTGTCAATCTGTTCCACTTGCATACGT